>NC_081372.1:15275946-17753443 GCF_030684315.1 Stegostoma tigrinum
AAAACAAAAGTGACTTAGAATGCAATGCAGGTGTTAGCTCAGTCCAAGACATTGCAGTGTGGAGCTGGAGGAATACAGCAAGTCAGGCTGCATCAGAGGAGCAGGAAAATTGATGTTTCAGGTTGGGATCCTTCTTCAGAAATTCTGAAGAAGGGTCCTGACCCAAAATGTCAACTTTCCTGCTCTTCTGATGCTTCTTGACTTCCTCCAGCTCCACACTGTGTTGTCTCTGACTCCAGCATTTGCAGTTCTTGCTAACTTATCAGCTCAATCCAAGATTCTTTTTAAGTTGAATGGATGGAACAGTGGACAGAATACTGAAGAGAATAGGCAGAAGTCGCAGATAATGGTGTGATAACGAGAACTGATTCGCCGGGTGTATTCCAGGGCTCAGCAAATTGGGTAGGAGAAAGGAGTTAATAAGGAAACAATAAAGAAGTGCCTCAAGGAAACCAAGCACAGGTAAAGAGGAATATGTGTGCCCACACACTTCCACGCCAACTGAACATTTGGGATCCTAATACCAACCCTCAGAGACAGAAGTGAAACAGAGTGATCCCAAAGTGCTTTACAAACAAACATAATTGATGTGGAGCAACAGGGGTTAAAACAGATGATCAAACACTTTGGAAAAGAAGTTACAAACTTAGAGCACTGAACAGTACAACACAGGAATAACATGCCTATGTTGGCCATGATGCCATTCTAAACTAATCCCATCTGCCTGCACACGGTCTGAATGCCTGTATTCCCTGCTTGTTCATGTGTCTGTCTAAAAGCCTCTTAAACCTTGCTGCCGTATCTGTCGCTGCCACTTCCTCTGGCAGTGCATTCCAGACACCTATCACCGTCTGTGCCAAAAACTTGCCTCGTACATCTCCATTAATCTTTTCCCCTCTTAGCTGAAACCTATGCACCTGGTTTTTAACACATCCACCCAAGGAAAAAGACTCCGAATATCCACCATTATCAATGTCTCTCATAATTTTTTATACTTCTTTCAGCTCATGACTCAGCTTCCAATGCCGAAAAAAAGCAATCCATATTGTCCAACCTTTCCCTCTGGCTACTATACTCCATTTCAGGCAACAACCAGGTAAACTTCTTTTGCATCATCTCCAATTCCTCCACAAAACTTCCTTCTTATTGTGTGGGGATCGGGACTGCATGTAATACTCCAAATGTTGCCTAAATAAAATTTTATACAGCTGCAATATGACTTGTGGTCTTTTATACTCAATGCCCCAGCTGATGAAGGTAAATGTGCTGTATGACTGCTTTATCATCTTATTCACATGTATTGCCACTTTCAGGGAGCTATAGACTTGGACCCCAAGATCCCTTTGTATATCAATCAATTCTGCTAAGAGTATTGCCATTTAGTGTACACTTTCCTCTTGCATTTAACCTCCCAAAATGCATCATCTCACACTTGTCGAGACTTGTCTGGATTAAACTCCACCTTCCATTTCATTGTTTAACTTTCTAACTGGTCTATATCCTACTGCTGCCTTTGATATCTTTCCTCACTATCCACAACTCCAACAATTTTTGCATTATCTGCAAACATACTAATCAAACCACCCATGTTTTCATCAAAATTGTTTATATTTCAAATAACAAAGGTCCCAGCATTGATCCTTGTGGAATACTACTGGTCACAGACTTCCAGACAGTAAAATACCCCTTCCCAACAATCATCTGTCTTCTATGACTAAGCCAATTTTGTTTCCAACTTACCAACTCATTGTGTATCCCACATGACTCAATCTTCTGAACTAGCCTATCATGAGGGATCTTGTGAAATGCTTCAGCAAAGTCCATTCACTGCCCTATCCACATCAATCATCGTTGTCACATTCTCAAAAGTCTCAATCAAATTTGTGAGACGAGATTTCCCCGACAAAGCCATGCTAATTATTCCTAACAAGTTAGTAGATCCAAATTATCTTTGTGATGAAGGAAGCCACAAACAAATACTTCTGGAAATGTATTTCCTGTATTCTGACAGCCAATTTACTCATAACAAGATCCTGAAAATAATCATGAAATAAAGAGCAGATAATCTATTGTTATAACTTGATTGAATATTGGCTCACATATCAGGGAGACTTTGCCTGCTCTTCTTTGAACTGGTCCAATGGAATTCTACATCCAGTTTAAAGGAAGGATAGAGCTTTTGTTTAGCTGAAAGATGACACCACCGGTTGTGTAGCTCACTATCAGCATTGCACTCAATTATGAGTTTGTGCATCGAATCCTGGAATAAGAACATAAGAACCAGGAGCAGGAGTGGATCATCTGGCCCTTCAAGACTGCTCTGCCATTCAATAAGATCATGGCTGATCTTTTCATGGCCTCAGCTTCACTTACCCACCCTCTCACTATAACTCATAATTCCTCTACTGTTTAAAAAAAAATTAGCTATCTTAGCTTCAAAAAAAAATTAATGAGGAAGCCTTGACTACATCTCTGGGCAGAGAATTCCACAGCTTCACAACTCTTTGGGTGAAAAATTTACTCCTCAATTCAGCCCTAAATCTGCTCCCTCTAATTTTGATGCTATGCTCTCTTATTCTAGTTTCACCCACCAGTGGAAACATCTTCCCTGTTTCCATCACATTTGTTAACATTGTACTCCATCTGCCAGACCTTTGTCCATTCAATTAAATTATCCATATACCTCTGCAAAGTTTCAGAGTCCCTTTCACACTTTGGTCTATCACTCACCTTAGTGTCAGCTGCAAACTTTGACTCACTACATGTGGTCCCCAACTCCAAATAATCTATGTGCAATGTGATGACTCAGGCAAGATTGTAACCATTGAGCCACAGCAACATCATGAAAACACATCACCAATACATTTTCTGCAAGTGTTATATTGCCAAACGTTTAAACATCTGTAGCTGTACGAAAATTCTAAAAATAGAATCAAAAACTGCCTGAGTACATAAGGTATGATTCTGAGAGAAATGTTTGTGAACATGGATTTTTAGCCTGGAGCAGAGATTGTAGGTTGGATTGCTGTTGTGATGTTTGGAAACCCAGAAGCAATTTTCCCAAATGTTGCTTTGAACTTTTCCTCCTGTCAATTTCTCATTGAGAGGTGGCTTGAATGGGAAACTGCAGACCTTTTGGACAGAAAGCCTGCCTCACAAGCACCAGTTCTGTATACACAAGACAGCAGGCTGGTGTGTACTGTATTATTATTGAAGTGCTTGTAAGGTGATCGCCTCTAGTGCGAGTGTACCACATGGCAGCGGTATGTGACCATGAGGCACAATGAGATTATCTTTTATTTCTGAATCCCATGAATCTGAAAGCCAAATCTAGGGCAGCAGGAATATGCTGGCAGGGAATCATGATAGCCAATGGGGCAAGTGGCATTCCAGAACATAGGGCCATAGTCAAGAACAGGGGAGGTATGGGACGTGGGCTGCTGGTGATTGAGGATCTAGCAATTATCGAAAGACAAGTTCCACTGATAGTTTTAAGGAGCTAATGATGGGCAGAGGTTAGGAGGTGGTAGCAGGTGGCTGCTGGTCAGGCATGCTAGGGCAGAAAGATGCTAACTGAGGTTGAAGATGATCAGAAGTTCTATTGTGTTTACTGGCCAGTGCCCAGAACATAGCAGAAAAGAAAACACTCCTTCCAGCTGAGAAGCATTGTTGTAAAGGCATTTCATAGATACTCTACAGATTGGAAAGAGGCCATGCAGTCCATTGAGTCTGCACCAACTCTACAAAGAGCATTCCATCTAGATCCAGCTGAGACTGGATGGTTTGAATTGTAGGGAGAGGCTAGATAGGCTGGGACATTTTCCCCTGGATCTTCAGAGGCTGAAGGGTGGCCTTATAGGAATTTATAAAATTATGAGGAGCAGAGATAAGATGAGTAGCCAGGGTCTTTTCCCCAGGGTAGGGAAGCGCTAAGCTGGAGAGTATAGGTGAGAGGGGAAAGATTTGAAAGCAAACTGAGGGCAACCTTTCCATATAGAGCATGATGTGTGTATGGAATGAGCTGCCAGAGGAACTGTTAGAAGCAGGTAAAATTACAACATTTAAAAAACATTTGGACAGGTACATGAATAGGAGGGGTTTAGCGGGACATAGGACAAGCACATGGAGAATATTCGGTTTAGTAAACCTAGTCAACGTGGATGAGTTTAGCTGAAGAGTCTGTTTCTGTGATGTATGACTCTATGACTCAAAGCCAAAAGGGCTGGAGAAGCTCAGGAGGCCTGGCAGCACCTGTGGAGAGAAAAACAAAGTTAACATTTTGAGCCCAGCGATCCTGCATCACTGGAATCAAAATGTTAACTCTGTTTTTCTCTTCATAGATACTGCCAAACCTGCTGAGTTTCTCCAGCACTTTCTGCATTTTTTTCAAATCTCCAGCATTTGCAGTTCATTGTTTTATTTTGAGATACCAACCAACTCACTTTGGAAGTCAAGATTGAGCTTTCTCTGGATAGAATGGGCCAAGGAAACATCCAACGTGGAAAGAAAGGAGTTAAACCATTGTAAGTGGTGATGAACAGTTTCCATCAAACAAGTCATGGGGTGCTGAGATTATTTATAGAAATGCATGAAAGGGGAATAGCAAGTCACTTTGAGAGAATGCGTTTCTGAAAAACTTTAGACTCTTTCGTGTGGTTTTGAGAAATGTTCTGGACTGGAAAGGTAAAAGGATTCTGCAGTTTCTGGCCAAGTTTCCTGTGGGAAACAACAGCTCCACATAATGTTCTAATAAATGATGCTGTGTCAAGGTTTAAGTGTTTAAAACCTTCTAATTGTGTAAAGTACAGAATGCAAAACAAGGTAGATAATGAAACCATACTGTACAGGATCTAGGTCCTTCACATTGTCATTGTGCCAATGCAGAATTAAAATGATGCCAATCCACTAATAGACAGTGGGAGCATCAAGCGCCATCAGCTAGTTGGCCACTTGTGAAGTGCTGCCCTATTTTTGGACTCTGGTGGGAAACTAATTCCACTTTCAGGTGTTTTGCTATTATGGACCGAATGGGGGAGAATCAGATACGTGGCAGGACCATGTAGAGGTAAAAAGGGATTTTGCCGGTGGCTGGAGAGCAGGCAGGGTGCCAGCATTGCCTCTTTTGGAGAAGACCTATCCATTGTGTCATGTATCATTGTGTCATCAGGCGCTTAACGGGCCAGGTCTTTGGTACTTACCAGCTCCATTGGACATTCGGGAGCTGCTGGTATTGTATCTAATCCAGGCCTCACAGTGAGAAGGGACTGAGAAACAACAGATGGTGGGCTGGCAGTTTCAGGGGAGCAGGTGGATGAAGAGGTGTTGTGGTTCTCAGCAGGCCTGCACTTCCTGATGCTGGGTACTCTGATCCCAGAGTCGCAGGATTGTTACAGTGCAGGAGGGCATTTGGCCCATTGTGGGAATACCAGACTAAGCACTCAGTGTCTTTGGACCCCTCCCTTTATGCTTTCAAGCAAACATGCTCAACTTTACTTGCTGCGCCCGTCAATGCCCCAGCCCACTGCCTGTTGCTGGGTTAGTAACAGGATTATTGGGGTGATGCCCTGCAGTCAACACACATTTAACAGCACAATTGGCAGTGAATCAGGAAGATGAGTTCAGCCTCCACCTGGAGGTGGGAATGGAGTTCCCTCTTATTTTCCTGGCTTTTCTGGCCCCACATCTAATCCCGTCTGCACAAGCCTGGGAGAATTTGTGCTCACTTAGTATTTAGACTTACAATGTTTGAGGCGGGGTTCTTCAGTGAGGATGGGTGCTGGCGTAACCAGGCAATTAATTGGCATCATCCTCATTGGTTTAAGTTTAGGCTGCAACTATCCAAGTGAGGAGCAAGAACCTCAATTTTTTGAGGTCAGTTTGGAGAAGATAGATTCCATGTATCTTGTGTAAGGCCATAGACTGAAGAATTATAGCACATCTAGCAAATTATTTACTTCATCGTGCTTCAAAATGTGTTGAATTTATCAACATGGCAGGGTGGGAGCTGATGGGTTAGACAGAGATAGGTCCAGTCTTGTCTGACACTAGAACTTCTACAATGACGGGAACAAAGTCCTGCCCTGACAAACTGTCAGGCAATTTGATTACTGAGATAACAAGGTGTAGAGCTGGATGAACAAAGCAGGCCAAGTAGCACCAGAGGAGCAGGAAGGCTGACGTTTCGGGCCTTGACCCTTGTTCAGAAATGGGGGAGGGAAAGGGGGTTCTGAAATAAATAGGGAGAGAGGGGGAGGTGGATAGAAGATGGATAAATGAGAAGATAGGTGGAGAGGAGACAGACAGATCAAAGACTGGGATGGAGCCAGTAAAGGTGAGTGTAGGCGAGGAGGTAGGGAGGAGATAGGTCAGTCCAGGGAGGACAGACAGGTCAAGGGGGCAGGATGAGGTTAGTAGGTGAGAGATGGGGGTGGGTCTTGAGGTGGGAGGAGGGGATAGGTGGGAGGAAGGACAGGTTAGGGAGATGGGAACAAGCTGGGCTGGTTTTGGGATGCGGTAGGGCGAGGGGAGATTTTGAAGCTTGTGAAGTCCACATTGATACCATTAGGCTGCAGGGTTTCCAAGCGGAATATGAGGTGCTGTTCCTGCAACCTGCGGGTAGCATTGTTGTAGCTCTGCAGGAGGACCAGGATGGACATGCCCTCTGAGGAACGAGAGGGGGAGTTGAAATATTCGCGACTGGGATGTGCAGTTATTTATTGCAAACCGAGTGCAGGTGTTCTGCAAAGCAGTCCTCAAGCCTCTGCTTGGTTTCCCCAATGTAGAGGAGGCCACACCGTGTACAGCGGATGCAGTATACCACATTAGCAGATGTGCAGGTGAACATGTGCTTGATGTGGAAAGTCTTCTTGGGTCCTGGGATGGGGTTGAGAGGGGAGGTGTAGGGGCAGTTATAGCACTTCCTGTGGTTGCAGGGAAAAGTGCTGGGTGTGGTGGGGCTGGAGACGAGTGTGGAGCGGACAAGGGAGTCCCAAAGAGAGCGGTCCCTCTGGAAAGCAGATAACGGTGGGGAGGGAAAAGTGCCTTTGGTGATGAGGTCAGATTGTAGATGGCGTAAGTGTCGGTGGATGATGCATTGGATCCGGAGGTTGGTGGGATGCGGCTAGAACCACAAAGGTCCCCAGGAGAAAAGAAAAGACAATATGGATACTAGACTGCGATAAATACGGAGAATACAAGGTGTAGAGCTGGATGAACACAGCGGCCAAGCAATCTAGCATCTGCAGTTCCTACTATCTCTAAGATAAATCCATGTTTTTCTTTCTTCAGGGAAAGATTGGAAACCTTAGAGAACTGTGGGAAGGGGAGGGATGTCAGCCTTTGATTGGTTGGCTAGCTAGCTGGCTTCTAACACTCAGTGAGAAATTCATTTACCTACAATGTAGGGGTGACTAGTGGATGGCGTTCTTTGAGTGTGAGCTTCACAACACATAATCACTCAAACACATGCTTATAGATATGAGCATATCAATTCACTGGCGCACCTTGTCCCAATAGTATACCCATGACCATGAAGTCAGAATTGACTATGAACCCCTGTTCTTGTGTTTCTTTGAAAAGGAAAGACAAAAAATACATCACTTACCCAAACCACTCTCACTTCATGCTCATTGTCTTAAATAACTCTCAGGAGATTACAGTTCAGTTCTTAATCTATTAGTCTCTTTCAACTCTACCCTTTGAGGCTACCTTGACACCTCGGAAAGAATGTTATTAAATGGAAATAGTGTAAAAAAAATTACGAAGATGTTACTGAGACTGGAAGGTTTGAATTATACAAAGAGGCTGGATAGGCTGGGACTTTTATCCCCCTAGAGTGTAGGCGTCTGAGTGGTGACCTTACAAAGGTGTATAAAATCACAAGATAAGATGAATAGCCAAGATCTTGTCCCGAGGGTAGTGAAGTCTAAAACTAGAGAGCTTAGATTTAATGTGAGAGGGGAAAGATTTAAAAGGAACCCAAAGGGACAACTTTTTCACACAGAGTGTGGTGAGTGAATGGAACAATCTGCCAAACGAAGTAATATCGGTAGGTACGATTACAATATTTAAAAGTCAGAAGACGCATGACTCAAGGTTATAGTCCAACAGGTTTACTTGAAATCACAATGTTTTGGAGCACTGCACCTTCACTTCACCTGATGATTTCAAATAAACTTGTTGGACTATGGCCTGCTGCTGTGTGACTTCTGACTTTGTTCACCCCTGTCCAACACCAGCACCTCCACAACATTTGAAAGACATTGGTACGGGTATATGAAGAGGAAAGGTTTCGAGGGATATGGGTCAAGCACATGCAAATGGGACTAGTCCAGATTAGGAAACCTGGACAGCATGGACGAGTTGGGCAGAAGAGCCTGTTTCTGTACCATCTCTCTCTCTCTCTCTCTCTCTTTCTCTCTAGACACCGTCTGATTTTATATCTGTTGTGATTTGATTAGTTACAGTAGTCCTCTTTTGAAAAATGCAGGTTGGCATGAAAAGTTTGTAACCATGGCATGTGTGATGTCCAGGCAGTTCATCGGACCTCTATAATGTGGAAACCAGCCATGTGGCCCATTGAGTTCGCACTGACTAGCTGAACAGCATTCCACCCAGACCCCTTATCCCTGTAACCCTTCATTTCCCATGGCTAATTCACCTAACCTACACATCCCTGAACTCTACAGGCAATTTAGCTTGGCTAATCCCTCTAGCCTGCACATCTTTGGACTGTGGGTGGAAACCGGAACACCCTTAGGAAACCCATGCAGATACGGGGAGAATGTGCAAACTCCACACAGACAGTTGCTTAGTGATGGAATTAAACCCACTTTCCTGGTGCTGCAAGGTGACCGTGCTAACTGCAGAACCGCTGAACCACCCCAGCTGAAGCTTCCTAGAGATGGACTGGAAGGCTTTCGCTTTAGACAGATTGGCAAGTTAAACAGGCACCTTAACTCTGTATCTGGATGCTTGCAAAAGCTACACAGTAAGGACTAGGACTCAGGGTTCACGTATTGTGGTCAATCTCATCATGTTTTTCTGATCTCAACCATTTATTCAGTGTTTCAGGTCTTTATTGGTTTTGCCTCAGCATATTTCCCATTAGACATGAGGCTTTGATCGCATCTATCTGCAGTGAACTGAAACGCGAGTCACAGAATTAAAAGAAATGTTCTAACCGACTATGCCACCTACTCCCTGAACAATGCTTTAATAGGAAGAAACCCAATTGTAACATGTTTTAAGTTTAATTTAGACATTACTATTAATGAGATCATGCCCTGTGGTTGTATTAAGTTCTCTGTTTTCACTTTAGAAGATCTATTGTTCTTTTTTTAATCCAGATGTTCAATTGGACTGAAGGAGCTGCAGCGTTGGACTGTAGTATTATTGCATGTAAATGCAAGCAACACAACGCTTGCATCTATTGACATTGGAATGCAACGCAACACTTCGGTTTGGCATCAGGTGGAGTAAAACATGATCAAGCTGTCACTTACGTTTCTTATGCACTTAAATGCTGAGTCCAAAGTCTTGATAAAGCTGAAAGAAAGCAGGCAGTCTGGCTTTACCCACTTCCAGCATTAAAAATAGTAGCATGCAAGTGGAACACATTTATTGACTCCTGGAATGTAAAGTACCATTTACCGCCCTTCAATATAACTTGGGTCCTTCCAGCTGCAGTTCACACTGTACAACTACTGGCCTTTGACCAGTATTGCAGTGTAACTCCAGCCTCAGTTTAACGCATGGTGAAAATTATGCTCCAGCAGTTGGCTGAACACATGCAAAACATCCAGGCTAGGGATTCTGTGAAGTGAAAGGGTTAATAATTTTGTGCTTGTGTAAACATTTAACCTGAAGCTCGGGCTTTCAACAAACAATTTTCAGTCAGCATTTAACTCTCTCACTTTTTTCCTCCCTCTGCAGCCTCTGGGAGGGACATTGATTTATTTATGTACTTCTACTTAAAGCTCTCAATCAGAGCTATTTACTCAGAGTTTAGCACTCTGTTTTCCAGGGACTTTTACAGCACTATGAAGACTATAGTGGTACCTTTCGCTTGATTCCAACAGGCCCTTTCCATTTGATCAGCTTGATCAAAAGTAAAGTTAATCAAACCAATAATACTGAAAAGTAAATGGCTGAACATAGATCTAAACAAAAAGACTTCTCCTTGACCTACATTTAGATCCTTCTGTTCTCCACATTCATGATCAGGCAGATTATCTCTTCTAATGCCCAATCTTATAACAGATTTAAAGCCTCCCATCCAGGCCTTTTCTTTTAAGAAGCACTCTATATTAAAAAGATCTGCAGCAAACAACCTGGGATCTTACTGTGCATGCTGATTGGGAGTGGGACAGTACCATACCTCCCCACAAAGAGTGCCCCATTTGATTTGGTCCTAAGAGACAACTACAAACTCATATAGCAGATTAAAAAAAAATTGCTGAGGTAGACTTAACTCCATCTATTGCCTAAAACAGCCCCTTTTATTCCCAGTATCTCTCACACCCTTGCTTTTCAATCAGTACATTGTTGTTCAAACCCACAACGATGCACTGCATTTTGTTTATGTATATATTGCGCGGCTACTTATCATAAAGCTGTGAGTCCTATAAACACCTGTCCAGTTGTTTTCCTTTCCTTCTTAAGTGATCCTCGCATTTTAATTTCTCATTTTCTTTCCTTCAAAGGTCTACATTTCATGCAGAGGCAAAGCTGACCTCCAAGTCATAATGATAGACGTGAAATATTTATGTATATATTTATGGCACTCCCCGCCTCAAAGAGATTTATATACTGTGCTTGCAGGGTGCAGTTAGTGCCCATGTGAAATATTGTGCTCACATTTCAATGTAAATGCTTTCAGAGGACCTGCTGACTTTTGTAAAAACAATTCTATTTTCTATATTATATCATGAGGCTCAGAAAAAGTCAATTGACTGGTTGCTGGTGGTGACTAAATTTTATAAGCTGGAAATCTTCCAAAGGCTATTTATAACATGCAGCTGCTATAACGCGTGAATAACTTCTACTCTGCTCTCTTTCCTTTAGGGAACCCCCTGCTCCTTAACTCCTCTTTCAGTGGTGTTCCTTTCCGGACCTGACATAGTCTTCTGCAACTTCTTCTTCCACTAAAACTCCTTGCAACTTCTCTCATGCTCGCTCTCTCTTTCGCTCTCTTCACATCCAAAAATATCCCTCACATGCTTTTATAAATTGCTGACAACCGTGAGATCACTTCTCCAATGATGTCCAGTGTTTGGACAGTACTGCCTGGAGTTTAATCATCTCCCAGCCCTCAGAAAGAGAGAGTCTCGCCATCAATCCCCTTTTGGAAATAATTTTAAAAAACTGATTGTTTCCTTCATCATTTATGTGGATGTTTGCTGATTTCAATTTGCTTCGATTCATTAGGATGTGGCTGGTGGCACAGCTGGGGTAAAGGAAGGGGAGGGGTGTTCTGTGTCAATTGGTGTTAGTGAGCATCAGTGGATTCAATCATTTTGCCAGCAAACCTGTCATTTCATTAACTCTGTATTAAATCAATTATAAAGTCTCTCCCAACTTCAGTAATCCCTCCAAAACTAGTTTCCTCAATGATGTAATCCACACTCTCTGTTCCCAATGAAAACCAACATCAATAAATCAAAGACAACCAAAAGAACGAGTTGGTCAGAATATGCAAATGAACAGGACGTTGGCAGACAGCATTTAATCTGGATAAATGTTAATTCTGAACAAAGGAAGGGAAGATGGGTGATGTAAATAAAATGTAACTGTAATTTCCTCCCTTACAACAGCGATTACACTTTAAGAAAGTACCTATCTGGTTGGAAAGAACTTTTGGCCAACCTTAAGTTCCAAAAAATGTGACTTAAAAGCAATCCTTTCCCTTCCTATCAGCATATTGTTGATTGAAAACAAGAGGGCACCCTCACAGGGAAAAGCATTTACAACACAGGGTCACCTGTCCTGTTGATGACTATATTCAGGGAAAATCTTTTAGCAGCGTACAATGACAATTAATGCAAGCATTTCTCAGAAAGAGCACCCACTATTGCAATGTTGTTGCTGTGGACAGGAGTAAGTTGGAAGAAATCTAGGGTTTTTGGTACAGTCTTTGATAAATGCATGATGCAACAGTAACTGATGAAGCTAATAGAATACTGCCTCTAATGGCCAAATTATAGAGTACTGTTCAGGTAATCAGATGTTCAAACTTTTGTACATATTTTCCTAATTGATTTGTTCAGATGTTATTACATGTCTCTAGAGTAGGTAGGACTGGAACTTATGTGGACCAACTTTTGCTAGTGGCTCAGGCCAATAAAAGCATTATCTTAGAAGGGATTCAATTTGGACAAATTAAATGAATTGTTGACTTTGCTTGTTTGGTATCATTAAGTGGCTAAAATAAGTTATTATTTCTGTAGATAATAAAATGTGAGGCTGGATGAACACAGCAGGCCAAGCAGCATCTCAGGAGCACAAAAGCTGACGTTTCGGGCCTAGACCCTTCATCAGAGAATCTATTTTTGTCAATGTTTATTTGGACAAGGTTAAGGGATGCGAAGCATTTGAAGATTCTCGATTGATAATTTATTGTTTGATGCTTATATTGGGGTGCACAAAGAGCAATTTCTTCAAAAGATATTTGTAAGTGGATTTCTTTTCTTGTTTATTGTTAGTGGCTCCATACCTTCTGTTGTTAGACACTGATTGGTTACATACATAGAGCTTATTGAGTGAATGGGCACAGATATGGGTTGGCTTTTAGTTTGCAAAGTCTGTGGGGCCACGTAGGCTAGTTGGATGGATGAGTTTGCATGGTCCATATCAAAGGCTAAGGGAGATGGCTGGGGCATCAACAGGCATTTAGTTGGCAAAGAAAGAATATGGGTGGGTCATGGTTAGGGCACGGAGGGCAAGAAATGTGTGTAGGGAATTGTCAAGAACATTTGAACTTGGCTTTCAAAAGGTCATGAACCTACAGCATGGTTGATGATACCTCTGAGGTGCTATGAGTCCGAGAGGAGCTGGCTTAACTCTATGAAAATCGTATGAGGAGTTGGAGATGCGTCTGATATCAGTGGAGATGGCCAGGTCATGACAAAAGGGGTACACTTACATCCCACACCCTTACCCTGTACCAACAAAAATTGGAGGGCCCCTGCAATGTAGATAGGAATTCAAGAATCGATTAAATAGTTCTGAAATTGTTCCAGCTGCAGAAAACTCTTTCCACAAGTGACTACAGAGATAATGGGGGTATCAGTCAAAACCATTTCAGAGCTTGCTGGATTCCAGGAGGTTTGAAAATGGCTAACACAATGATGCTGTTCATGAAGGGACGGAGACCAAAAGCTAGAAACTATAGGCCAGTGAGCCTAACGACTGTTGGGGGGAAAATACTACAGTCCAGTATTAAGAAAGAAATAGCAAGACATTTAGAAAACCTCAACGTGACCAAACAGAGAAAACATGGTTTTGTGAAAGGAGATCATGTTTGACAAATAGTCTAGCACTGTTTGAAGATATGTCAAGCAGAACTGATAAAGGAGAACTGGTAGATGCAATGTGTGCAGAATTCCAGAAGGCATTTGATAAGGCATTGCACAAAAGTTTGTTGCATAAGATAACAACCCACAGTATTGGGGGTAATATAGTCATGTGGATTGAGGTTTGGTTTACACACAGAAGAAAGAGAGTTGGGATTCATGGTCCTTTCTCAAGCTAGAAATAACTAGCGGACTGCTGCAAGAGTAATTCTGGGTTCTCAGTTATTTACCACTTATATTAATGATTTGGAGATGGGCAAGAGTGCAATGTACACCAATTTGCTGATGATATGTAAAATTGGCGGAGGACATAAGGAATCTGCAAAGGATGTAGATAGTTAGTTTGAATGGGGAATAGAGAACTGACAGACAGAGTTTATCGTAGGAAATTCTGAGACCACATACTTTGGTGGGTAGAATCTAACATTCATTGGCATTCTTTGAAGAAGTAACTTGTCCTGCAGATATAGGGAAACAAGTGGGTGTGTTTCACTTAGATTTCCACAAGAAAATTTTTACAGTGATACATCAAAGGTTAATGTGTGAAATAATTTTCCATGGATAAAATATTGGCTTGGTAACAAGAAGCAGAGGATAGGAACAAGTGGGTCTTTTTTAGGCTGCAAGATGTCTTGAGTGGTGTGCCAAAGGGGTCAGTGCTCGGGACTTCAGCTCTTCACAATTTATATAAATAAATTAGGTGAAGGAACCGGCAGTGTGGTTGATAACTTTGCTGATGACACAAAGGTAGTAGGAGTGTGAGGTGTGAAGAGAACATACGGAGTTTACGAAATGATATAGATAGTTTAAATGAGTTGGCAATGATCTGAAATGGAGTATAAAGTGGGAAATTGTGAATTGTCCATTTTTGCGTAGGCACACAAAAGAATCATGTTATCTAAAGGATGAGAAGTTGGCGAGCTCTGCAGAGAGATCTGGGTATTCCAGTGCATGAATTACAGAAGGTTAGTCTTCAGGTGAAGCAAGTAATCAAGAAAGCAAATAGAACGTTGTGTTTTATTTAAAGAGCAATTGAATATAAGTGTAGGGCGGTTATGCTTCAGTTATATGGGAAATAAGTGAGACCACATTTTCATTGTTCTGAACAGTATTGACACCGTACTTATGGGAGGATGTTAATGCATTGGAAGCACTTCAAAGAAGACTAATTGGATCAACAGCTGGAATCAGCAGCTTGCCTTATGAGGCAGACTAGACTTGTATGCCCTGGAACTTAGAAACGTTAGAGGTGAATCAGTTGAAACATCCTTCTTATAATGCGGTGACTAGAACTGTACACAATACTCCAAGTGCGGCCGCGCCAGAGTTTTGTACAGCTTCACCATAACCTCTTGGTTCCGGAACTCGATCCCTCTATTAATAAAAGCTAAAACACTGTATGCCTTCTTAACCGCCCTGTCAACCTGGGTGGCTACTGTCAAGGATCTGTGTACATGGACACTGAGATCTGTCTGCTCATCTACACTACTAAGAATCTTACCATTAGCCCTGTACTTTGCCTTCTGGTTACTCCTACCAAAGTGCATCACCTCACACTTGTCTGCATTAAACTCCATTTGCCACCTCTCAGCCCAGCTCTGCAGCTTATCTATGTCTCTCTGCAACCTACAGCATCATTCGTCACTATCCACAACTCCACCCACCTTAGTGTCGTCTTCAAATTTACTAACCCATCCTTCTACGCCCTCATCCAGGTCATTTATAAAAATGACAAACAGCAGTGGACCCAACACCGACCCTTGTGGTACACCATTCATAACTGGTCTCCAGGATGAACATTTCCCATCAACTACCACTCTCTGCCTTCTTTCAGCAAGCCAATTTCCGATCCAAACTGCTATATGTCCTACAATTCCATTCCTCTGCATTTTGTACAATAGCCTATTGTGGGGAACCTTATTGAACGCCTTGCTGAAATCCATATACACCACATCAACTGGTTTACTCTCAACTATCTGTTTGGTCACCTTCTCAAAGAACTCAATAAGGTTTGTGAGGCATGACCTTCCCTTCACAAAACCGTGCTGACTATCCCTAATCAATTTATTCTTTTCTAGATGATTATAAATCCTATCCCTTATAACCTTTTCCAACACTTTACCAACAACTGAGGTAAGGCTCACTGGTCTATAATTACCAGGGTTGTCTCTACTCCCCTTCTTGAACAGGGGAACCACATTTGCTATCCTCCAGTCATCTGGCACTATTCCTGTAGACAATGACGAGTTAAAGAACAATGTCAGAGGCTCGGCAATCTCCTCCCTGGCTTCCCAGAGGATCCGAGGATAAATCCCATCCAGCCCAGGAGACTTATCTATCTTCACCTTCTGAAGGATTTCTAATACCTCTTCCTTGTGAACCTCAATCCCACTTAGTCTAGTAGCCTGTATCTCAGTATTCTCCTCAAGAACATTGTCGTTTTCTAGAGTGAATACTGTTGAAAAATATTCATTTAGGGCTTCCCCTATCTCATCTGACTCCACACACAACTTACCACTACTATCCTTGATTGGGCATAATCTTACTTTCGTCATTCTTTTATTCCTTAAATACCTCTAGAAAGCCTTAGGGTTTACCCTGATCCTATCCGCCAACAACTTCTCATGTCTCCTCCTGGCTCTTCTGCGCTCTCTCTTTAGGTCTTTTCTAGCTACCTTGTAGCTCTCAAGTGCCCTAACTGAGCCTTCATATCTCATCCTAACAGAAGCCTTCTTCTTCCTCTTGACTAGAGATTCCACGTCCTTTGTAAACCACAGCTCCCGCACTCTACAGCTTCCTCCCTGCCTGACAGGTACATATTTATCTAGGACACATAGGAGCTTTTCCTTGAATAAGCTCCACATTTCTAATGTGCCCATCCCCTGCAGTTTCCTTCCCCATTCTATGCTCCCTAAATCTTGTCTAATCTCATCGTAATTGCCTTTCCCCCAGCTATAACTCTTGCCCAGTGGTATACGTCTATCCCTTTCCATACTAAAGTAAACATAACAGAATTGTGATCGCTATCACCAAAGTGCTCACCTACTTCCAAATCTAACACCTGGACGGGCTCATTACCCAGTACCAAATCTAATGTGGCTTCGCCCCTTGTTGGCCTATCCACATACTGTGTCAGGAAGCCCTCCTGCACTCTCTGGACAAAAACTGACACACCTATAGTACTCGAACTATAGTGCTCCCAGTCAATATCTGGAAAGTTGAAGTCCCCCATGACAACTACCCTGTCTCTCACTCCTATAGCGAATCATCTTTGCTACCCTTTCCTCTACATCTCTGGAACTATTCGGAGGCCTACAGAAAACTCCCAACAGGGTAACCTCTCCTTTCCTGTTTCTAACCTCAGCCCATACTACCTCAGTTGACGAGTCCCCAAACATCCTTTCTGCAACTGTAATACTGTCCTTGACCAACAATGCCACACCTCCGCCCCTTTTACCATCTTCTCTGTTCTTCCTGAAACATCTAAATCCCGGAACCTGCAACAACCATTCCTGTCCCTGCTCTATCCATGTATCCGAAATGGCCACAACATCGAAGTCCCAGGTACTGACCCATGCTGCAAGTTCACCCACCTTATTCCGGATGCTCCTGGCATTGGAGTAGACACACTTCAATCCAACTTCTTGCTTGCTGGTGCCGGTAGAAGCTTTGGAAAGGATGCAGAGGAGATTTACTAGGATGTTGCCTGGTATGGAGGGAAGGTCTTACCAGGAAAGGCTGAGGGACTTGAGGCTGTTTTCATTAGAGAGAAGAAGGTCGAGAGGTGACTTAATTGAAACATATAAAATAATCAGAGGGTTAGATAGGGTGGATAGGGAGAGCCTTTTTCCTAGGATGGTGACGGTGAGCACGAGGGAGCATGGCTTTAAATTGAGGGGTGAAAGATATAGGACAGATGTCAGAGGTAGTTTATTTACTCAGAGAGTAGTAAGGGAATGGAACGCTTTGCCTGCAACGGTAGTAGATTCGCTAACTTTAGGTACATTTAAGTCGTCATTGGACAAGCATATGAACGTACATGGAATAGTGTAGGTTAGATGGGCTTGAGATCGGTATGACAGGTTGGCACAACATTGAGGGCCGAAGGGCCTGTACTGTGCTGTAATGTTCAATGTTCTATGTTCTATATAAGATCCTGAAGGATCTTTGACTCGTCAAAGCCGAAAAATTGTTTCCTCTTGTGGGAGAATCTGGAACCAAGGAGTTGATAAGCGGTTGCACATTTAAGAACAAGATGAGGCAAAGCAAGATCTCTCAGAGGGTTGTGAGGTTTTGGAATTTCCCTTCCTTAAAAGGCAGTGACTGCAGGATTTTTAAATATTTTTGAGTCAAAGTCATAGAGTGGCATATGTTTATAACATGAACACAGTCCCTTTGGCCAACTTGTCCATGCCACCCAGTTCTTACAATTGGGGATATGAAGGAATGTAGGGTGGAGGTTAACATCAGATCAGCTATGATCTTATTGAATGGCAGTGCAGGCTTGAGGACTTGAATGGGCTAATCTTCATCCTTATTCCTTTTGTTTGTAATCAAATGGCAGATAGCAATATAAATGAAGACAAATGCCAAAAAGTGCAGCACTAAGGGATTAGGGTATTCCTGTGCATGAAACACAAAAGGTTAGCATGCAGGTACATCAAGTAATTAAGAAAGCAAAACAAATTTCGGCCATTTTTTTCTGGGGGCTTGGAGCCTAAAAATAGAGAAATCTTGTTCCAAATCTACAAGCTGTTGATAAAGCTGTACCTGGAGTGTTGCGTCGTATTTTGGTCCCCATATGGTATTGGAAGCTGTTCAGATGAGACTTTCCAGGCTATTTCCTAGAATGAAGGAGTTGATTTGCCAGGAATGGCTAAATAGGATTAAGCCTTTATTCATTACAGCTTTGAAGAATGAGGGATGATCTTACTGAGTCTTACAAGGTTCAGAAGGGACTTGGCAGAGTAAATGTTGAGAAAATGATTCCACTAGCAGGGTGAACATTGACAGATAATTACAATATAAACAGTTATTCATTTCGCTCTGGGATGTGAAGGCTACTGAATGCCTGGAATTCTATGCCCCAGAGAATTGTGGAGGCTGGATCATAGGAAGTATTTAAACAAGAGGTGCATAGACTTTTGAAATGCCAGGGGCCTGAGGCCTATGATACACTGGCACAAAATAGGAGTTGAGTCTATGAAATAGTGAGGCAGATATGTAGGCCAATGGTCTACTCCAGCTCCTATTTTTTATGATCTTTCTATTATTTTAAATTGGATGAGTAAATCATGAGTCCGTAAAACAAAGTTTTAAATTTAACATCAGGAAGGTTTCCTTGATATAAAGAGTGATCTATACTTGGAGTGCTCTTCAAGTTAAAGCCATGGAGGACAGAACTCTGGTATGTGAACATATGTCTAAACATATGATTTAGGAATAAGGAATAAGCTATTCAGCCAAATCATTATCCACATGGCTGATCCATTTGTGGCTTTAACTCCACATTCCTGCACACTGGTGATAGTTTTTGTCGCCCTTGTTTGTCAAGGCTATATCAACCACTGCCTTAAAAATATTCAATGAGCTAACCTCCAACACTCTCTAAGAGCTGAATTCCAAAGACTCACAAACCTTGAGAAAGAAAAAAAAATGTCCTGCTGATATCAATCTTAAATAGGAGACCCCTTTTTTTGAAACAGTATTTCTAAGTACTACACTTGCCCCTCAGTTGAACATCCTTTCAGCATCCATCCTGTCAAGTCCCCTTCAGGCTTTTATATGTTTCAACATGATCAACCCTAACTCACCTAAACTCCAACATACACAGGCCTGCCTCTTCACCCTTTCCTCACAAGATAATCATGCCCCTGACCCCAACAACCATCTCTCCACCAACAACCCACCCCACCACTGGCCTGGAACACTGCAGTAATCTCTCATAATAACATTTCTGTCCTAAGCCTGATGCGATATTCCAGTGAAGCTCAACACAAACTGGAGGATCAATGCCTCATCTTTCTCATTAGAGACTGCACAGCTCAGAACGCAATATTGCATTCAACAACTGCAGTCTTTCAATTCTGCCCTCCATTTTGACTAAACACCTCCCAATCCCTCCAATCCAAATGAGTTTACTCTCAGTAAGTAAGGCTGACCTATTTTCTGTTAGTAACACCTTACATTAACCCTCCTCTGCTATCATTTGCACTCACTTTGCCTTTTGCTAAAGGAACTTTAACCATCATGTTGCATTTGCTTCTCCTCCGCATCAAGTTTTCATGAAAAACGTTCTCCGTTTAATTGTTTGTACCCTCATTGTGACATGGCTATTGGATGAGATATGAGTATTTTGCATGTTGTAAAGCTTCTCAATGGGGTAACCATTGTAACAATGCCAGGTAAAGCACCTCAATATGAGGTAAGGAGAGTGCCTGGTCCAATACTCACAGATCGGGAAAATGTGAGATTGGACAACAGTAGTGAAGTGCAATGGTTCTGGTTATGCCAAGGAACCCAAAGGTCAAAAATTCAAATTTTGAGATTGAATTTAATAAATCCAGCTGTCTGTCGGCCAGCACGGAGGGTGACAGATCACAAGAATGGCCGGATTGTTGTGAGCTCTAATTAGTTCACAAACATCCTTCATAGTCAGGAACATGCCCCCTTCTAACCGCGGTTTAACTGTTCAAATCTACACTCGGAGGAGAGCTAAGAGCCAAACAATAAAAGGCTACAGTACTGCTCTCTCTGATGAAGGGTCTAGGCCCGAAGCTCTCTCTGATGAAGGGTCTAGGCCCGAAACATCAGCTTTTGTGCTCCTGAGATGCTGCTTGGCCTGCTGTGTTCATCCAGCTTCACACTTTATTATCTTGGATTCTCCAGCATCTGCAGTTCCCATTATCTCCAGTACTGCCATTAACTGTTTCTGATTAAACACAATCTATTATTAACATGGTACAACTGAATTTTGCATTTCCACACAGTGCAGGCAGTTAAATTATCAAACTAAAGAAAATATCCTGATCACAGAACTATTTCTGAAACTTAAGGTGTGTAAAAAACAAAGTTGTTTTCAGGACTGATTATGGAATTTGACTACTACTAGTGCTGATTCAGGAGTACTTGTACAATTCACCATGGATCCATAACTTGCAATGCCATATTTTATTGCACATATCTGTTCAGGGGTTTGAGATTCACAACTATTACACCATCTGAGTACCCCACTCATTGTTTAATTAGGAAAATTCACCTTCCTGTTTTGAGATGCCACTGCATATGTTTCGGTTTCAGATTTCCAAAATTTGGGTTTTTTTTTCCTTTGATCTCTCCTGATTTAGCTCCAAGCTTGCACCCCATATTGAGATTGTTTCGTGATCTCACTATTGAAGTTTTCAGAAGCTACTGTCTTGAATCCTACAAAAAAAACCTGAAAGAACTGCGGATGTTGTAAATCAAGAACAAAAACAAAGTTGCTGGAAAAGCTCAGCATGTCTGGCAGCACCTGTGAGGTTAAAAACAGAGTTGACTTTTAAGGAAGAGTCACTAAACCCGAAATGTTAACTCTGTTTTTTCTTTCACAGATACTGCCAGACCTGCTGAGCTTTTCCAGCAACTTTGTTTTTACACTTGATTCCTATGATTGTTGATCTGTTATTTTAGCTGGTAATAAAATTTATGGAAAAGACAATACAGAACAGTTCTGTGAATAAGTATTTACGAGAACTCTATTTTTATGCAATAAGCAGAAATTTTGGTATTCTGATCAGGAGTTCATGCAGGATCCTCTGCCTGCTTTCATTTTTACTGTCTTAGTATCTGAGAATGATGCAGCGCAGAAGGGGGTCATTGAGTCCATCATATCTGTCCCAGCTCTTTAAAGAGCAACCCAATTAGATCCATGCTCCTCTCTTTCATTCAAGTTTTAAAATATTATTCCATAGGCAATGTGCATTGCTGGCTTGGCCAGCATTCGTTACCAATTCCTAAAATCCTTGAGAAAATGGGAGTGAGCCACCTTCTTTAATTCCTGCAGCCCATGTCATCGGTGTTTGATTAGCCATGATCCTATTGAATGGTAGAGAAGGCTCGAGGGGCTGAACAGGCCAATCCGTTCCAATTTCTTACTGTCTTACATTCTTATGTTATTTAGGGACACCCATGCTGCTGTTATGGAAAGAGTTGTAGGATTTTAAGCCAGCTACCCAAGTTGAATTGCAATATATTTTCAAGTCAGGACGTTGTGTGGCTTGGAGGAGAACTTTCAGATAGAAGTGATCCCTTGTTCCCTGAGGTGGCAGAGGTCCTGCGCTAGGAAGGTGCTGTTAAATAAGTCGTGATCAATTGTTATCATGTATCTTCAGGTGGTATATGCTGCTGCCTCAGTCCACAGTTTCTGAAAGGAGTTAATGTTGAAGGTGATGGATGGGGTGCCAATCAAACAGACTGCTTGTTGATGGAGAGTAATGAGCTCCTTGTATACTTTTTGAGCTGCACTCATCATCGCGGCCAGAGTAATTATATGGCTGCTAGAGTTAAGTTTCTCTTCAATGGTAAACCCTAGGATGTCGATAATGGGGGGTTCAGTGATGATAACACTATTGATTGTCATGGACTAGGGTAGGTTCTCCCTTGTTGGAAACAGTCATTGCCTGGCAGTTTGTGACACGTATGTTACTTACTACTTACCAGCCTAATCCTGAATATTGTCAGGAACTTGCTGCATATGGGCACAGATTGCTTCCTTGGATGAAGAATTACAAACGACACTGAGCATTGATGCAATCAGTTATTGTTGTTGTTGATGTGGAGTCGCATGTAAGGATGACAAATTCTCTTTCTACAAGGACATTAGTGATCCAGACAATAAGAACAATGTTTCACCATCAGCTTGTATTTCCAGATCTTTGTTAATTGATTTTAAAAAGAGTTCTGCACATTACATGCTTGCAGTTCAATTGTAGCAATGCATCTAAATTAATCATCAGCAAAATGAAAAAAGCTGCAGATAACAAGGTGTGGAACTGGATGAACAGAGCAGGCCAGGCAGCATCAGAGGAGCAGGAAAGCTGACCCTTCTTCAGAAAAGCTCATCCTCTGATGCTTCCTGACCTGCTGTGTTCATTCAGCTCTACACCTTGTTACCTCAGACTCTAGCATTGGCAGTTCCCACTATCCCAAAGAAAGCTGCAGCTTGTTTTTATGTTGGTTTACTTTTTCAAGGTCAGAGTGATCTGAAGCATATTATAGCTAATTGACCAATTTGGAATAACCTGCTGTTGTTGTGTAGTAAAACCAATTTGCACATAGTGAGCTCCCACAAACGGCAGTAAGGTAAGTATTGGCAGAGGATAAATGCTGGGTGTACATCACAGATAACTACTCTTCCATTCTTTGCTAAGGATAATGCCTTCACAAATTTCTGCTGGCACAGGACTAAAGGTCTCCGAAGATATGTCTCAAATGGTGCTATGTCCACTGCTGTCTTGGTTTAGAAGGCATTTGAATGGACTGGTGAGCTAAATACCACCACAGCCACTTTGTTCCCTGCCCATTTAATATCAAGGCTAATAGATTAGTTGAATAAGAAGAATCCTTTTTAAGGCCTAGCCTTGTGTATGTGCTGCCTAATGACATTTCACATCAAAATTTATTTTTATTTGTAAGAGTGCAGTTCTCATCTACCACTATCTTTAACTCCTACAACTCTCTAATTCAATGTGGTCATTTGAAAATCACTCCAAAACCCACCTTCCTGACTTGACTTTCAGTCAGCTTCTCTAACATCTATTCCATCAGCTTACATCTGTCCCTGTTATTATTACTTTGTAGTGTGCATTGGCATGTTTAATTCGTTAATTGATTGAATTATGAACCTACGGATCCATTGGATTTGAAGAAAGCTGGAAATTATACCATTGTTATTGTTGGACAGCTATGAACATTTCATTACAAGTGAGGCACCGTTGCTTAACTGGTGTCAACAGTATCCACTTTAAAACAGCATAAAAATAGATGCTAATGGTCCTTAATACTTTAATCAAGAGTCAGTCTTACATCGACTTATTTCTGTCAGTCCCAAGCATCTTTTTCGTTCTGTAGGAAATGAGGTGGAGAAACATGAGCCCTCAAAGAGGCGTAGCTCTGTGACTCCTGTATATTTCTCTGATGAACAAACCAAGTTAGTGACAGCTACCACCAGCAAGTCCCATTCCTGAAGGCCTCGTATTCACAGTGAAGTGATACTCAGAAACTCAATTCAAATCCTAATGGACAGAGCTCAGCTCTTGAAAACTGACCTGAATTTGTAAATATGCAACTTAATTTATCGCCCTCAGTTTATCAAAGAGAGATGAGTGTTGGAAATAAATGTCATATCGGCTCCAATAGAGGAAGGGGTGAGACTTCTGAGGTCATGATTGAGTGCATAACTATGTTTTGCATTATTCCTGAGGACATGGTGTGGGGAACGTATTTCATTTCATAGACTTATGTGGCTTCGCACAAATGAGCAGTAAAACCACATTCTCGGATTGTTTTGCTGTTTGTTTATTTTATTAAGTAAAAATCTGACATGGTATACTACTTCTCAGAGTAATAATACTTCAGTAAATCACTGACTTTACTGCCAAGCCAATTTCTTCACTTGTATTCCTCATTTCAAAGATAAAACATGTCCATTGTGAAACCATGTCACTGCCCACTACCCCCACACACCCAAACTGTCTGAACCCTCATGCCTGTCAGATTCCAAGGCAGATCGAATGTGAGTTAAATAAGACAATCTGAATAAATGCTGCAGAAGCAGCTGCATTTCAATAGTCTGTGTTGCCGCCAATTTTGAGGTGCCTTTTGTTTTTGGCACTTATTATTTTAATTGACTGTCTTTAAATTGTGTATTTGATTAATGCCGATAGTGCTAAAGTTTAAATAATTCAACAGTGACTTAATTGGGAGTAAAGAAGTGGCAGATTAAAATGGCTCTGAATTTTGAATGCACAGCATTAAATCAAAAGTCTGTGGGAAATACAGAATTGATTTTGGGTTCCCCACTCGGACAAAGTGGCCAAGCAAAATCTAAGTTGCACACCAATGTTTGTTCTGAATATTTGTTGCATGATATCTAAATATTTCCTTTTGAGTTAAGACGCGATGTTCTGCAAGATGTAAAGGTGCATAATGATTCTGCTCCAAAAACAGAGGAAACGATAAACTTTATTTACAACTGTGTAGGTTCATATGGGGACTGACAGGCTGATATTAGCTGGCAGTGCCCAAGCCGTTATTCATACCAACCCTGACAGCTCCAGTATGCACCTGAAAGTAATTAGCAAAAGCACATTTCTCTCACATTTCTATGCAGTGACCCGGAGCTGTGCACCATTATACTGGACACTTCATCATTCCCCTGTCATAACTGCTGTTTCAAACACTTCCCAGACCTGAGCAAAACCAAACAAGCAAACAAAGGACTTGGGAACTTGCCTTGAGGTTTAATTTGGTGCAATTTCTGTCCTTTTTTTGGTGGCTGATGCAACACAGGAAGTACCCAAGCTTATATTTCTTAGTTCTTTTGGTTCTCATGTCTTAACAATGCAATTGCTCTTTCCCATTTTACAACAAATGCCTTTGATTCTTTTCATTGTATTGCCAATGAAAGAAAATAACTAACAACCTTTATCTTCCTTTATAATTTAGGCTTCAATTACTAATTTTTAACTTTTTCCATGGGATTCGAGTACATTGGCAAGATCATCACTTATTACCCATTTCATAATTGGCTTCAGGGGAAGCCCTGGGTAATTAGACCATGATTTCAATAACAAGCTGTATATAATAGCATCCTTAATTCAATAAAAAACCCTAAGAAGCTTCACAGCAACACTATCAAACCATATATAACACTGAGCTAGATATTAGAAGAATGACCACAAGATTGGTCAAAGAGGCAGGTTTTCAGAAGTGTTGTAAAGGACGACAAAAGAGAGGAGTGGAGAAGTTTGGACGGAATTCCACATCTTAGGGCCCAGGCAGATGAGCAAAGACCATCAAAAATCAGACAAAGGAAATTAAAAATGTCTGTGGTCAAAATTGGAGGAATGAATGCAGGTTTGCAGGACCAGAGGAGGTTACAGAGGTGAGGCGTGGTGAATCTATGGAAGAATTTTAATGCAAGGTTGGGAATTTCAAAGCAAGTCGTTTGCAAATTAGTCCTAGTCAATTGTGTGAGATTACAAGATTTCCATTATTACTTCTGTATAATTTCCACAGGCTTCCAAATGTTCAGAGATTGGGTACAGATTCTCAACTGTTAGACCTCTGCTTGTATGATTTTGGTATAAGACGGGGCAGAGTAAGAAAAATGCTTTTCCCTGTTACGTTCATTCCTTTGACTATATATAATTTTCACTGCTATGGCCTATCCCAAGTTTACGTAACGTCCCCAGGAAACACTCTCCACCTTGGAATGTATATAAACCAACTGAACACATAAACAAACCCCTCATTTTATTCTATACGTCCTTCATTGGTTCCCTTTCTTGACATGATGGAAGCAAATCCTATGATGCTCTCACAGCAATATGTTGATTATTATAAATTGAAATGATGTTCCATAAATGTAATCCATTTCCTAGTAGCTCATCCAGAGCGATCTGAATTTGGAATTGTGTTTGACTACAAGCCAACCTCATCCTATATTTGGTAGTGACCATCGTAAAAATCTACTTTTACTTTCGCAGTTATTACCGATCTCGCCCTTAAATCATGTATGTGAATTCCAAAATCTTACATGCTTTGACTTCTGTCATGATTTCCACACTGACCTCCAAGGTTTAGCTAAACTAGTCTTTAATTTGCTGTTGCACTTTTTCAAAGGTTATGGGGAGAAGGCAGGAGAATGGGGTCAAGGAACTTATCAGCCATGATTGAATGGTGGAGCAGACTCGATGGGCCGAATGGCCTAATTTCTGCTCCTAAGTTTTATGGTTTTATGGTCTTTTTTCATCTCTTTACATCCTTAACTAGATCTCTCCACAATTTTTCCCTGATTTTATCACTTTATCAAATATCTCTTCATCTCTTCTTCCCCCCACCCCCGATCATCAAACATTTCTCATGATGTTGAGATCTTTAATATGACTCTCATCACCTCTTGGCAAAATCTTATTGAGGTCTAGTTGTCTCAGAGACAAGCTTCTATCAAGATGTAGTAGTTTTGGTTTTATGCCAAGTATCTCACAATCTCCATTCATTAGTCTCCACTGCCAAACATGTACATAAACATTCACATAATCCTTTGAAAAGTAATATTTGGATTGTATCTCTTCATACTCCTCCACCCTTGGGAGAAAAGAAATGTGGCTGATAGATGAAGTTCATTACAATGTGTCAAAACATAAGGGAAATAAAACAAGAATCACAAATCAGCTCATTCATTTTTTTAAGTTTAACTGCTCCATACCTAAATATGGGAGCATTGTGCCTAATTTCCCTAATTGTTTGATGCTAGATATCTGGGCAATGGTGGGGTTCAGCCTGAAAATTGTCCCTCTGCCTCACCCATAGTATCTTTGCCATCCTCTGCTGTCCCTACTACCTGACAGACTGTTCTTGCTTACCTTCCTCCCGGTTGTGGTATAGCTTCAGTATGGAGATGTGATTCTTTTCCTAATATCTGGAATATCAGAAAAATAATTTACCTCACCATTCCTCTTGGCTGCGCTGGGAGTCATCCTGGAAAAGTTGCAGCTGGAAAATTTCTCTTTGGCGGAGATGGCAGGGTAGATTCCTAAAAGAACTGAATTTCTGTGGAAGGGTCACCAAACCCAAAATGCTAACTCCGATTTTTTTCTTCACAGATGCTGCCAGACTTGCTGAGCTTTTCCAACAACTTCTGTTTTTGTTCTCGATTACAACAAATCCTCTCCAAGAAACTTCCGAGAGTGATGAAAATAACCTATAATGGGCTTTTAGCTCACAAACTTTGTAAAATCTGTTGTAAAGTAAGAGCAATGGGCTATTTATTTATAGAGCATGGGAACAGACCCATCAGTCCACTCATGCATTCCATCCAAATTTCCCAAACTAAACTAATCCCATTTGCCTGCATTTGTTCCATAGTCCTCTAAACCTTTCCTATTCTTGTACCTGTCCAAATGTCGTATAAACATTGTCACTATACTTGTATCTGTCACTTACTCTCGCATTTCATTCCACATATGAACTACCCTCTATGACAAAATGTTCCACATCGGGATGCTTTTAAATCTTTCTCCTCTCACCTTAAAATTATACCTTCTAGTTTTGAACATCCCTGCCTTAGTCTTTTGCTATTCACCTTATCTGTGCCACTCATGATTTTATAAACCTCTATAAGGTCACCCCATGCTCCAGTGAAATAAATCCTAGCCTATCCAGCCTCCCCTTAAAACTCAAACCCTCCAGCCCCAATAACATCTTTGTAAATCTTTTCTGAACCCTGTCCAATTTAATAATATCCTTCCTATAGCAGGAAAACCAGAATTATACATGATTCTCCAAAAGTGGCCTCACCTACGTCCTGTATAACTGCCTCATGATGCCCCAAATCCTAAACTTGGTGGTCTGAGCAATGGACGTAAACATGCCAATGTGCTCCTATGCTTGGCCTGCTGTGTTCATCCAGCTCCACACTTTGTTACCTCTACCTTCTGAACCACCCTGTCTACCTGTGTTGCAACTTTCAAAGAACTATATACCTTAACCCGTTGGTCTTCCCAAATTCTTGACCTTTCATTGTTCTTCACCAAGTTCTATCTCTGAGAAGCGACTTGGGATATTTTACAACTTTATTTTCTTTACTTTTAATGCAGTTTGATGCTCCAGGATGCTCTAACCGGATAAGCTGTTGTTGATATTTTCTGAGTGCAATCCAATTCATTGACAAGAAACATGAGGATTGGAATGATGTGCCACATTAGTAATCTAGATCTTACTGTACTTGCATGACACTCCTCCATTATAATAAATGGCTTGGTTAAAATAGCAGAAAAAAGAATTTCACATGAACAGGTCAATGGGATCACAACTAATATTTCACAGTGCAATTTCAACTCCAGAATTTGCATTAGTGAGCTACTAAAGGTCAAAACATAAGGGCTAAACATATTTAAAGGATTTTACTTTTTAGCTTTTTAGATTTAACAAGGTTTGAGATTGTCAGGATAAATTTAGGGAATGTCTCTACGGCAAAGGCCTGCCAAAACTGTACACTGGGAATTTGAGTGCATGTCGTCCCAATTTTCTGTTTAAATGAATGAAAAATAGTTAAACTGTAGACTTAAATCACCAATATGTAATCCTAGTGAGCGGGCCTATGTGTCAGGGGTATCATTTTGTAAAATTGCCTCTTATGAGTGTTTCTCAAGATTTAAGAAGCTACAGATCCTGACTTATTAAAAAATAATTGAAAGTTCAGGTGTATAAAAGTGAATATTTTCACATCTTGGAAAATCTGCTGTTGTCCAACAAACTGCCGAGCAATGCCTGCTTCCAAATGGCACTCTCCTGGTGTATTGTCTTCTTTCAAAATTTGCATATCCCTTAGTGCCACAGAGTGAAACCGAGGTTTAACTCACAGCTGCTGAAAGCATAGCATCTGCCACACACTATAAAGGAAAGGGGGAAGAAAAGCACTGGGATTCAGATTGTATTTTAATGTGTCTCTCAGAAATGCTGGAATATATTTCAACATGCAATGAGTTACAGTTACAACAGTTATGCGACTGGAGCAGCCTTTTTGGTCTTTCCTTGCTTAATCTCTTATAGGAGGAAGGTAATGCTGGTAAAGTCAGCATCTGCTGTCCACCTACAACTGTGCTTAAATAGTGTGGCCTCTTTGGTCATTTCAGAGGGCAGTCAAAAGTCAACCACATTGCCGCAGGTCTAGAATCATGTGAATCAGACCGTAAAAGTGTCAGCTTTCTCCCATTAAAGGTCATTGTTGTTTATAGAAATGGATATTTAGAATCAATCTGAGATAAGGTGAAGCTCCTTCCATTATTATAAATGATACAGACACCAGGTACAGCATCATGCAGTTCAGGGAAATTGAAAGCAATTTGAGGGGATAGCACTCGGAACCTGATCTGGTTCCCTTACTGAGACATGTGTCTTACCTATCTCTTGATTGTAATAATTAGTATGTCTAAGAGCTAACATAACCTATATACTAAACTGTACCCTCTTATCAAAGATAACCAGGTGTAGCACTGGGTGAACACAGCAGGCCAAGCAGCAAGAAAGGAGCAGGAAAACTGGCGTTTTGGGTCTGGACCCTTCTTCAGAAACAACACCTTTCTGAAGAAGGGCCCAGACCCAAAGCGTCAGCCTTCCTGCTCCTCTGATGCTGCCTGGCCTGCTGTGTTCATCCAGCTCTACACCTGGTTATCTCAGATTCTCCAGCATCGGCAGTTCCTACTATCTCCTCCCACTTATCAAAGCCTGTTTTGCTGATAATTATTAGTAGTTCATCCTTCATCACCAGCTACTAGGAAGCTCCTAAGCTAGTATGGAAGGAGGATTGGTGGCAGATTGGTATTCAGCCTTCTCAACACTGTACCCACAGATATTATTTTCACCCAGCTAGACACTGGCTTAGGTTGTACTAGGCTGAATCCAGCCTGACTCCTAACGTAGTCTAGATAAAAACTTCAAGAACTGCCGATGCTGTGAATCAGGAACAAAAACAAAATTTCTGGAGAAGCTCAGCAGGTCTGGCAGCATCCGTGAAGGGAAAGACAGAGTTAATATTTCGGGTCCGGTGACCCTTCCTCAGAACCGGCTGCCCTCCAACACCAGGGTCAAAAATAGGAAATGTTAATGGCCATTATTAAAGGGTGCATTTGAGAGTTGGGATTTCTCCCGACTCTGCGCATAGAGAATAGAAGCCAGGGCATCAGTTTTCCAGGTATTTCCATGTATTTTGATTTTTTTACAGTGCTCCACACCTTTCAAAACAAAAACCTGCGCAGCGTTGGAATTTTCTTCTGACAGTCTAGCTTGAATGAAGTTGGTTTATTGTGCCAAAATACTGAACTCACCGCTTTGATATTTCCTTCTCTATTTTAGCTCCACCCTTTTTTTGGCATTCTGTGCTTATCTTTCCATGATACAGTGCTAAACCATTGACTGGAGACGGGTTAATGTCTCTATGAAGGTAACAGGCCAAGGTGCATCATACAAGTATTTCCAGATAAATTATTAAGCCATCAGGCTTTCTTTGTCTGGACTGTAATTTTCTGACTATTTCTCTCTTGCTACCAGTACTGGAAATGCCATTTCTGAATATGTTTCTGATTGTAGGTTTTAATACTAAAGTGGTTTCTACAAATACCCTCTTTAAATGCTTTAAAAACATCTATAATTGTAAAATTATAGGATTTTGAAAAATATGAATGCAGTATTCTCTGAGATATTTGATAAAGGACTAACTAAGGGAAACAATTTCTCATAACTGCTCCTGAAAATTGCAGTATCCCTTTTCCTGCATCTCTTATTATCAGCCTATTTGCAAATCTGCGGCAAAACAAAGAGTTTTCAGATTTTCCATTAATTAACGAATTTCGATTTTCCTTTCAAGTGCTGATTTCATCTTTTGACTATTGCTCCTTTCCACCCAATTATTAATTTTCCTCCAATGTATCATTCCCAGTCATGAAGCAGGAGAGCCTGTTCTCAATCCTCTATAATGCCACATCAGTATCCAACCACATCAGGAAATGTTGGAGAAGGATTGTGATGGATTCTCTCTCCAGTTTTAACTCCTTACCAGTGGGAATTTACTTGACAGTGCAGCCGAGGTTGTGAACTTATTGTGCAGCATAAAACACTTGACCTATTACTTTGGCCCAATCAACACACATTGCCACAATACAATCAGTCCTATTGATTGTCTGCTGCTGAAGAATTGTTTCTGTGCTGAACAGTTGCAGCCAAATAAAGTTCCCTTTTAGGTTTTTCTCATCCATTTTTTTACAATGCAATCTCCATCCTCACAAAGGATCAAGATTGCTACAATGAGGCATGGGACAAAGGGTTTCCTCTGACAATAAGCTTATAAGCAACAATGTCACCTACAATGAAACAAAGCAGAGTATCTATCGATTGAACATTTCCAGTTCACGTGGCTCATGCTGTGTCACCTCAATGCAGCCATAGAGATGCCTGCTCATATCCACTTCCTGATTCTGAGACTGTCCCTTTGCTGCACCCAGCTTTTCAATCTACGAGCAGTGCTCAAGATGCATGATACTGATCTATCTTGTTCTTTGGGTCGCATTTTCAGGGCACTCCCCCACAACTCCCTGAAGCCATGAATGGAGGTGGGGCACAGGAGGGGAAACGGCTATAATGTAGGTGTCTGTTAGTTTATCAATTTCAAGGTGCCAGTCATGATGCAACCATGATGCCAGCAGCAATCATTAGGTCAGGAGGAGGAAGGAAGAGGAATCTCACCTCGTAATTGTCTTGTTAAAAGGTTTAGTTTGAACTTGTTGAAGGTGGAGGATGGGAGATTTAAGGGCACCCATGCAGATGTTAGTTTCAGGACTACTGAGATAAGGTGGGTACAATTGTGGCATCATGTCATCTCTTTGAGGGAACCCTCAGGACAAAGATTGGGCACTTGGAAAGGCAGTACCTTTGTTAATTGTGTTAATTGAGTTTAAGTATAAAGAGTTAACAAGTATTAATTTGATGGTTCAAAAACAGAAGTTGTTGGAAAAGCTCAGCCGGTCTGACGGCATTTGTGAGGAAAAAATCAGAGTTAACGTTTCGAGTCTGGTGACCCTTCCTCAGAACTGTTCAAAGGAAGGGTCACCGGACCCGAAACTTTAACTCTTATTTTTTATTCACAGATGCTGCCAAACCTGCCGAGTGTTTCCAGTAACTTCTGTTTTTGTTCCTGATTTACAGTATCTGGAGTTCTTTAGGTTTTTATTTAATTTGATGGCTACTTGAGTTAAAGTAAGAAGCTCTTACTGACACAGGATGTGCTTCCTGTGAGGTGATGTGCACCTGTAATTTTTGCTCCATGAACAAATCTATTCCATGTATTGACTGATTTAGGTTTATGCTTTCACCAACTGTCTACAACACCCTTCGTCCTGAAGGAGGTGGCAGTGACACTCTATTCAGCATCCAGACTTTGAGTGGGGCCGGCATCCCCTGGAATTACTGGGGTAGAGCCACAGGGTGCGTGGCTGCTAAGGACAAGTGAATCATCACTTTCCCAGTGGAGAGGCTCAGATGGTAATTGAGACATGGCTGTCATGGAGGAATGGCAGAAGCCCAAGCACAATCAAAGAAAGAAGAACACGAAGACAGCCAAAGCCAACTTTCAGCATGCGATCAATGATTGACAATGGAGCTGTTGGTAGGTGGCTCACAAGCCCCAGTGTTGGTGTGTAAGGAGGGAGAGTGCACAAAATTAGCATCAGAGGAACAGAGGTGAAGGGAATGGGTGGTAAGTTGGAGGAAGTTACAGAAACAGCTTCCATGGGTTCCATACCAAATGTCCAAGCTGTCATTTACACCCCAGCAGCAAGGACTATCCCTTTTGAATTATTCCTCCTGGCCCTTTGCTTGCACCTACCCAATAATTCTTGCTAGGGCCTGACTGATTGACCATTTTTATTTTCTTTATTCATTCACGGGATGAGGCCATCGCTGGCCAGGCAGCATTTATTGCCCAACCCTAATTGCCCAGAGGGCAGTTAAGAGTCAACCACATTGCTGTGGATCTGGAGCCACACATGTGGACCAGACCAGGTAAGGATGGCAGTTTCTTTCCCTAAAGGGCATTAGTGAACCAGATGGGTTAATTGGCTCCCCATCTTGTGGGCATCCATCTTATTTAAAAAGAGAGAATAGACTACATGAAAGTCACTCTGTCAGGATTCTGGGCCTAGGCAGGAGAGGCTGAATCATGTGCTTAGCTGTGTTCCTTGTGAAATGATGGGAAAAAAATTACAATGTGTACACTCTTAACACTCAAAGAAGACTTAAGTTTTAAGATTTGAAATTCCTGACACAACAGGAACAAATAAACCCATTTAAATCTAACTCCATGACTCTGAGGATAAAGTTAGAGAGCATGAGAATAATATTAATGCCAGGAATGAAACATGTTTTCACCTTTCACATCCTGTGTCAGCATTAAGTGCTCCCAGGTTGGTATCAAACCAGGATTAGACGCAAAGCGAGGCTTCTGTTTCTCCAGCCCCATAATGTGTCCTAACCCCAACCTCAAAGGGCATTCCCTGATGTACCAGTACCACATTTAATTCCTGATGCAGACAATTCTGCGGCCTCTAGGCTGCAATACTAGTGTGAAAATATGAAGGATTTTTTTTCGGCTGTGGATGAGCATTGCACCAGGAGACTGCTCAAACATGGTGGAGGTGCCAAAGGAAAAAATAAATGACTGAGAGTTCCACAAAACTGAGAGCAAAAGTCTGAAAATGTTCAGCGACCCCATCAGTATCTGAAAAAGAAAACAGAGGCCTATGCCACAGTGCAAACCTGTTTGCAGTCAAACAGCTAAAAAGAGACTTTTATCTTTAGAGTGAGCTGGATTGGAACATTGCCCACAGTGAAAGGTCATTGTTATAATGGACTATAGCATTTAAATGATTTTTAATGATATTAGCTTGTAAATGTTTACTTAAACTAAATAAGATAATGCTTCTTTCAAGATAAGTGAGAGCAGAACATCATATAATATGTTATCTCCACCAGAACATATTTCATGTCCAATGAAATAAACAGTAATTAATGTTAAAAGGAATATTTATCTGCCCCTTTTTTTTAACAGGGAATGATCCTTCAGATGAAACTGAAAGAATGACCAGCTTGATGGCATTTTGCTTGTGGGTATTTGCATACCAGATCTGGTGTTGACTACTGTAACTACTTATTGTCACTGTTCTATCTGCGGGAATCTGGTGTAATTGGAAATTAAAAGGTATTTTTAAATTGGGTTAGCACCCTACCACCTTCTTCTCCAACCTCAACATAGAACTCCCTCCTTTTCCTGTGTGTAAGTTATTATCAGAAGCGTCCTGTTCCTGTTATTGCTTTTTGAACTCTTAAAATTAGGTCATCAATGTCATGAAACACAGTGGCAGATATTGTTTCACTTCCCTCTGAGTCAGGCTATTTGACAAAACTTCCCAACAAGATTCAACAGTATCATAGTGAATTTCACAGCTCAGTGTCATTTTGATACAAATGAGATGGTTTTGTAAAATTGTGGCAAGTCCAGACTATTGGTTCAGTTTTGTTTTCCTGGCTTCACACACAGGATATACTCTCCAGCCTGACCATGGAGGTCAAAGGTCAACAGTACAACAATGGCTACATCAGGAACAGGAGTAAACCTTTCAGCCCCTCAGGCTTGCTCCATTATTCAATTCATGGCTAACCTATCTCTCAACTCCATTTTCTTTCCTTTGCTCCATATCGTTTGATGCTCTTCCTGAAAATAAAGTAACAATGGCAGAATCCCTACTGTGTAGAAGTTGACCATTCAGCCATCGAGTCCACACCAAACCTCCAAAGAGCATTCCATCCAGACCCAACCGCTACCCTATCCTCATAGCTACCATGGCTAACTCACCTAGCCTGCACGCCTTTAGACTGTGGATAGAAACCAGAGCCATCTAGGCAGAACGTTGTAAAAGGCTTCTTGATTTGCTTTTTGTCAACCGTTCCTGTTTATGAATTGATTGCCACAATTCCAATATTACAGCTGTGACTATACTTCAAAAAGTGTTTCATTGGTAATTGGTGATTTGGGATGTTTGATGGCAAGAAAGGTAGTGTTTAAATGGTCCTTCTTTTCCCCAAACACCAGGAGGGGACAGGCTAGATGTGGTGATTTGAACTCAAATGCAGTTATCATTAAATATAAGGAGACAAGGCATATTATTTAAGCATTGCCTTGGAGCTTGCGAATTAAAAACATAGAACATAGAACATTACAGCACAGTACAGGCCCTTTGGCCCTCGATGTTGTGCCGACCTGTCATACCGATCTCAAGCCCATCTAACCTACACTATTCCATGTACGTCCATATGCTTGTCCAATGACGACTTAAATGTACCTAAAATTGGCGAATCTACTACCGTTGCAGGCAAAGCGTTCCATTCCCTTACTACTCTCTGCGTAAATAAACTACCTCTGACATCTGTACTATATCTTTCACCCCTCGATTTAAAGCTATGCCCCCTCGTGCTCGCCGTCACCATCCTAGGAAAAAGGCTCTCCCTATCCACCCTATCTAGCCCTCAGATTATTTTATATGTTTCAATTAAGTCACCTCTCAACCTTCTTCTCTCCAATGAAAACAGCCTCAAGTCCCTCAGCCTTTCTTCGTAAGACCTTCCCTCCAAATCAGGCAACATCCCAGTAAATCTCCTCTGTACCCTTTCCAAAGCTTCCACATCCTTCTTAAAATGCGGTGACCAGAACTGTATACAATACTCCAAGTGCGGCCGCGCCAGAGTTTTGTACAGCTTCACCATAACCTCTTGGTTCCGGAACTCGATCCCTCTATTAATAAAAGCTAAAACACTGTACGCCTTCTTAACAGCCCTGTCAACCTGGGTGGCAACTTTCAAGGATCTGTGTACGTGGACACTGAGATCTCTCTGCTCATCTACACTGCTAAGAGTCTTACCATTAGCCCTGTACTTTGCCTTCCAGTTACTCCTACCAAAGTGCATCACCTCACAGTTGTCGGCATTAAACTCCATTTGCCACCTCTCAGCCCAGCTCTGCAGCTTATCTATGTCTCTCTGCAACCTACAGCATCCTTCGTCACTATCCACAACTCCACCGACCTTAGTGTCGTCTTCAAATTTACTAACCCATCCTTCTACGCCCTCATCCAGGTCATTTATAAAAATGACAAACAGCAGTGGACCCAACACCGACCCTTGCGGTACACCATTCATAACTGGTCTCCAGGATGAACATTTCCCATCAACTACCACCCTCTGCCTTCTTTCAGCAAGTCAATTTCTGATCCAAACTGCTATATCTCCCACAATTCCACTCCTCCGCATTTTGTACAATTGCCTATTGTGGGGAACCTTATTGAACGCCTTGCTGAAATCCATATACACCACATCAACTGGTTTACTCTCATCTACATGTTTGGTCACCTTCTCAAAGAGCTCAGTAAGGTTTGTGAGGCACGACCTACCCTTCACAAAACCATGCTGACTATCCCTAATCAATTTATTCTTTTCTAGATGAGTATAAATCCTATCCCTTATAACCTTTTCCAACACTTTACCAACAACTGAGGTAAGGCTCACTGGTCTATAATTACCAGGGTTGTCTCTACTCCCCTTCTTGAACAGGGGAACCACATTTGCTATCCTCCAGTCATCTAGCACTATTCCTGTAGACAATGACAAGTTAAAGATCAATGCCAAAAGCTCGGCAATCTCCTCCCTGGCTTCCCAGAGGATCCGAGGATAAATCCCATCCGGCCCAGGGGACTTATCTATCTTCACCCGCTGAAGGATTTCTAATAATTCTTCCTTGTGAACCTCAATCCCACCTAGTCTAGTAGCCTGTATCTCAGTATTCTCCTTGACAACATTGTCATTTTCTAGAGTGAATACTGTTGAAAAATAGAATATGTGAACTTGGAAGGACTGGCATGCAGGGTTTAGTCTTACTTGTCAGATTCTCACATGAAAACGGGAAGGCAAGTGTTCTAAATCAGAAAGATATGGCAGAGAGGGAAAATAAGTTAGTGACCCTATTAATGCCTAAGTCTTAATAATGCAATAATCAGGTGGACTTTTAAATAAGCAAGGGATATGAAAGCCTGTTTTGCTTGAACATATACATCTTACACTGGCATTTTTTGGAAGGGAGAACTTTTGTGGAGATGTGAAGAAGAGGAAAATCCCAATGTGAAATACTGTGAGCCTCACACTTGTTTTGAGCAATAGTCGATAATAGTCCTCAACATGTCTAAGGTGAGAAAGTAAGAACCAAAGCTTCATAGAAGTTTCTGAATGCAACAGATGGTCTAAAATACCTGTTTCATGTGATACTCAATCGTGTTATTTTGCCATGACATCAATACTATAATCTGTCAAGTTAACAGCATGGTACTTGTCAAACCCCCATACTCAACATGTGCATCCTTTCTCAGCATTTAACAGCTGCCCTATCCTGTGGATGTAACTATCCTTCAACCAGTTATTACTTTTCATAATGGTCATAACACTCTTTTATATCTCACAGCATGAGTGGCTAGGTCTTGTCTTCTACAGCACAGCTATCACTTCTGAGGCTGTCCCACTGGATTGAGGGTGACTTGCTTCTGCTCAGGTTTCATTGGCTATCAGTAGGTTGATAGGAGCAATGTGTGATCTACACTCTCTATCAAGTGGCACTTGAAGGCCCAGCCGCGGGAGGGATATGGTGGTTCTTACTTTGGTGCCTCATCTGCATCTCTGCATTCTCCTGACATAGTCCATCAGTGTACCCAGGTGTTCCCAAGTTAGGCATTTCCATTTTGATCAGCCACAAGCTATCGTGTGGAGTTGTTTGATCACGTCAGGGATGCTGTAAAGACTTCAGATTTAGACTCCACACGGACATCATTGTCCTCAGAGATAGTAAGAACTGCTGATGCTGGAGTCTGAGATAACACAACATGGAACTGGAGGAACTGCTGTGCTCCTCCAGCTCCACACTGTGTTATCTCACACTTCACTGTTTTCCTTGGAGTTCCTGCCATGAATGAGTTTCAACTGGAATTGTTTGCATTCTGAACTTTGCTGTCAGACTCACAAATATGATCTAGCTAGTTTGGAGGGCTGGTGCCTCAATGTCGGGCATATTCAAATCATAGAATCCTTTTAGTGTTGATAGAGACCATTCAGCTACTCGGGTTTGAAGAGCATCAACCAACACCAACCCTATCCCCATAACCTTGTATTTCCCATGGCTAATCTACCTAGCCTGCACATCCCTGGACACTGTGGGCAATTTAACACGACCAATCCAGCTAACCTGCACAGCTTTGCACAGCGGGACGAAACTAGAGCACCCAGAGAAAACCCAAGCAGACATGGGAAAATCCTGCAAAATCATACAGTCGCCTGAGGGTGGAATTGAACCCAGTTCCTGGTGCGGTGAGGCAGCAGTGCTAACAACAGTGCCACTGTGCCGCCCTATTGTGGATATTATTTCTCTGCCATCTCTAGCGTGCGTTGACCTCAGCAATTTATATTACCCTCTAGCCTATTCTTCTGCTGCTTATCAGAAAGCAAATTGACTCTTACTTAAGAAACATATTAGTACATTTACTGATGATATGAAATATCATAAATATTTATGGCGTGTTGTAAAATAGCTTTCCTCCCAAGTTCCCACTTCCAATTGCTGCACATTTAAGATATGGAATCTATTTGTGAGTACAGATTGCAAATTCCAAAGGCCAGAGAGAGGAAAGGACTCCTTTCCTGTATCTATTGTGTCATAAATGAAATGTAAATTAGAGTACAACAGAGGCAGCATGTGTAAGGTCTGTACTTTATCGACAATATTTCCGAAAATGCAATTATGAGTGAAATTGTGGACGTAAAGCAGATTGTGTGACTGTATTTAGAAGTTGTGTGTGATCCACTGTCTTATTACTTATTGGCATCTGTCAGATGATGGACAGCAAAGTAGTATTGGCCTGCAGTGTAATGAGCACCATAATTTGGAGCCAGCAGTGCTACAATGTAATAAATTGTTTCAAGATTCTTTGTATGGATCAGGTGACATTAAAATAGTTGACAAGAAGCTTGTTCAGAAAGCCAGGTTTTACAGAGTATTTTACCAGACAAAGTCCATATGCTATAGGGACTGCTCTGCCCAGGACCCTAAGAAACTACAGAGTATTGTGTGTACAGCCCACGCCATCACGGAAGACAACCTCCCATCCATGGACTGCATTTACACTTTTCGTTGACACAGATAGGCTGCCAACATCATCAAAGACCTCTCCCACCCCAGTAATGCTCTCTCCCAACCTCTTCCATCAGGCAGAAGATATAGAAGCTTGAAAACACGCACTTACATGTTCAAGACCAGCTACTTCCCTGCAGTTATTAGACTGCTGAATGGAACTCTGTAACTTCAAATAATGTCGATCTTGTTAATGTTGTTCCTTGCTTTGTGCACCTCCTGTGCATCCATAACCTTGTATGCCTCACTCTATCTAAGCATGCTATGATCTGTATGTCCTTGTTTGTTATGCTCTGCCTGAACTGCTCACAAACCAAATCTTCTCACTGTGCTTAGGTACACATGACTGCAAGAACTCAAATCGAGAGAGAGAGAGGTGAAGGCTTACAATTTAAAGCCTAGGCAGCTCAAAACATGGCTGCCAACAGACAATATTTAGGCAACAACTAGCAGGAAAAGGAGTTTTCAGGCCTTCTTTCACCTCATATTAATGCAATTTGAATCAAGAAAACTTTAGCGATTAATGGAACAAATATTCTGGGTCTTTCTGTAAGAAAGAAATGCGGATGTTTTCATAGTCTTTTTGCAAAGTGATCTTATGTGTTGTCACTGTACAATTATTGTTATGCATCACCTTGACATGAACAGCCCAGAGACCTGCTAAACTAGCCAGGCAGACTGGAACAACTAAAGTACTGCTAGTGCTTCCTAATCAGCTGGGTGATCTTTTCCTGGACTGTACACCATTCCTGTAGTCTAAGGATGGTTTCCAAGACATTGGAACATTCTAACATCTGTGGCAATTTTGGTGACAGCATATCAGTATGCAAAATTTGGAATGAGTAGGCAGAGTGGAATTATACATTTTTTTTTAAAAGTACTCTGTAACCATGAAGAATAGCCAATTCTGTTTTCGTATTTAACAAGATTGCATATAACTGGATACCTGGACAAGCTTGTAATGTAAACTAATGATTGTTATAAAACAATAAAACTGAGTGCAGCTTGAGCAATGTATAGAATACTTTCTGCACCTTAAATCTGTATCAGGGTCTTGAACCCCTTCTTAAGTAGTCATTACTTATACCATGTGTAAAGCATGACGGATTTGGAGGGAAATACAAAATACTAAGGGAGGACTGATCTCACGATCATTGCCCGCTGGTCAGATTTGTGATGGTCCTGAGGGGACCAACAACTCTGATATGTACAAATGCATGATTCAGTTTTGCCCAGCTGGTAATGGCAGGCAAGAGTATAACCTCAAAGTGTTTGAGAACAATATGAATTGTGTAACTTCATAAGGGCTGGAAAACCAGTGGAATGTGTCCATGAATACTACTCTAGGAAAATCACCTTTTGTAGATTGCATGTTGACACTTTTTATATTTATATTTCTATTTCTACATTTCAGCAATGGTTAATTGAAATTAAGTGTGGATGGTGCATTAAAGCAGTTCCTGTTAGTGGTGTTGCAGAGTATATAACAAAATTTACGCTCCTATAACGGGCGTTGTGTAAATAGGGGTGATATACATTACAATCAATGATGTGTAAAATTCATATAGTACTACAGCATAGTTGCGGGAGTTGTTCATTTAGCAACATCTGGCTGATGTTGTCTGCATCTTTCTGCTTAGTTCATCATATGGATATTAATAACGAATGGATTCATCTGACACTTGAAAAATGTCAGTCTAATTATTCAGGTAACATGTTGGCATTACTGCAGTCAATTTATCTTTGGAGAAGGCAGTGCAAAATCAGTTTTGTAATTACTTCTGCACAGAAAGCCCAGGTTAAGCAATGTCATCATTAGACCACCCATAATGTTATATGTTTGCAAAGACTGGATACATTTTTTGAAATGAGAATGAACAGAATCAGTGTAACTGAGGCGGCTCATTAAACAGAATAGGGATTTACATGCATATATCTTTGATGTTGGCAGTAATAGCCAATAAAGCTTTTAAAAGTTAATACAGGATTCTTATTATGTCTAATTCTATCACTTCACTTTACGAAGGGCATGTGAGTCCTTGAGAGGGTGCAGGGGAGATGTACCAAAAAGTTCTAGTGATGAAGGATTTTAATTTCAGGAGGTTGAGTTGAGATTTGAAAAGAAGATGTACAAGACCATGACAGGTTAGGGAAGGTAGGGAAAGAAAACTCCTATTCCAACCAATGGTCACAGATTGAAGATTTTAGACAAAAGACGCCATGGCAAGAGTGTGAAAGATCTTGTTTTGCAGTGAATGGTAAAGACCTGGAACTCACAACCTACAGGACTGGTCAGAAATGAAGACAGTCAATGATTTTAAGTGGAAATTGTATTGATGTTTGAGAAAAAATAAACTTGAAGGGCTAAAGCAATCCATTGGACTGATTGGATTCCAATTTGTTAAGCCAGTACTCGGATAATGGTTTCCTCGGATGTGGTAAACACTTTATGGTTTGGATTTTTATCCATCAGTCAATACTGCAGAGTTGGATTATTTTGCAGTTCCATGAAGCTGTGTTTAAATAAAAGGTCATTGAAATGTGAGAGAATGGTGGTGGAACTAAATTAGATGTTGGCAGGTGGGGGCGTGGTGGGGGCATATGAAGGGGGGATGGGTAGGTAGATCGAAGCTGGCCAGAAGGGTCTGCCTCCATGCACCAGAAGAGTATTGTATTTTTTCAAAAATTACAAAACATAAACAGTCTCCCAACTCTCACACCACCTCACCTCCCACAAACACCCAGGCCTCAAACTTCCCATGTTATGCCCTGCGCCCATTACCCTTCACATTCTTCATGCCAGCCAATGTTCCCTCATTCAACTTCCATGGCACCTTACAGACCCAATGCCAACTTAGTACCAACACATGTCAAGATCCCAAAGTCACACCATTTGAGAACTCTCAGCTAGTCAGAGGCTGGCAGCTACATTACACAGCAACGCCACCAGAGAGACAGCTGTCATTAAAACACCCATTCAAAGCCCAGGATCATTAGGCAGCAGATGAATTATGGTAGGGTGGGATTCTGTGTCAGAGTTGTAGAGACAGAGGGTAGATTTCAGTGGGACCCCCAATTCCTGATCCTCAATGAGTGCCTTTAAACAAGGGACCATTTCTAGAAACCATCAGGCAACACAAGCAGGTTTTCCTCTGTTGCTCCCAGCATTGTGTCAGCCCTGCCCATCGCTGTGTGAGCACCTCAGGCAGAAGGATGATGATATTAAGAGGGTATTAATTGCCCTCTTAAGACCCCCAACCAGCATCAGCATGGGAATATCATCTCAAACATAGTCAAGATAAAGGCAAGAATATGGCAGGTTCCTTACCCATCCCCGACCTGACCAATTAAATATCCGTAAGACACCAGATCTATCTTAGGGGATTGTGTATAACATTCTACCATTGCCTTTCTGGTCAAAGCCAAAGACAGTAGCTTTGGTTTTCCATAAGATCATAAGATATAGAAGCAGAATTAGGCTATTTGACCTAATGAGTCTGCTTTACCATTCAGTCACAGTTGATATGTTTCTCAACCCCATTCTCTGCCTTCTTCGCACACTCTTGATCCCCTTACTAATCAAGAACCTATCTGTCTCTCTGTCTGAAAGGCATTCAATGACTAGGCCACCACAGCTACAATGAGAGTCGTCACACTCTGACTGAAAATATTTCTTCCCATCTCAGCTCTAAGGGGTCAACCCTTCATCTCTTAGGTCCCAGTCACTCCTACTAGTGAAAACAATATTCCCCATATAGACAGAGGATAATGTGTCTCATTCAGTTGAGAGTCAGCATGAACAAGCACGGAAACAGTTGAAATTTCAAGAGGCAAAGAGAAGGTTGGACATAATCAGCTTAAAGTAGAAACCAATCTGAAGTATTCAGATGATGTTACAAAAGAGGAGCATGTAGTTGAGGATGAAGAAGAGATCAAAAATGGATTTGCTTTGGAGTACTGTGCGGTCATTGGAAGAAAAGTTGTTATAATAAAGGCACTGGCTACAGCTGCAGCGAGGATACAGTGTAGCACAAAGAGTTATATCAAACTAAAAAATACCAGAGAAGCATTGGAGGAAGACAATCTGTTTTTCTCCTATAAAAGGCGATAGAGAGCTCATGAAAAGTAAAAACTAACAACATCTCATAATTGTAAATAGAGGGGATGTCATTTGTTTTAATGCTAAGGGAAAGACAGAATCCTGAACAAATACTCATTGGAGAGTGCTGTGAGAGAATTGGGAGGTGAAATCCATTCAAAGAGTTAAGAAAAGAAGATTTGAGGTGGGATATATGTTTGCAAGAATGGAGGGGAACAAATGAATACTACATCAATATTCCTGGAAATTGGTTTCTGCAAAAAGTCTAATGCCTCTCTTCAAAGAATTCTAACTTATCCGCCAGGCACAACCCTACAGGTAAAATGATGTTTCTATAGAGCCTCTTTCATTATTTCATGATAATCTTAATACTTTACAAATTACAGATGTCATGGTCTGTAATTTGATCAATGTTCCCTTTGTAAAGAGTCATTATGTTCCTTTCTGTTCAATCATTTGTTATAGATCTAATTTCTCATGACTGTCTTACGATACTTGAGACACTGCAAGAAAATCCAAGATTCAGATCTGTGAAAGTACTTTCTTCCGTGAATATTTATACCAAGAAAACCATAATTTGCTTAACGTTTTGGAACACATCCTTACCATGCCTATAAAAAATCTAGACTTTTGCTTCTCTGTTTACTCTGCATGCGTTTGTTAAGCCATACTATTTCTACTATAAATGTTTTCTTTGGCTCTGATCTTATTGTATTTTCTTTCATATATGTTTGACTCTTACAGTTCTCAGTGCTCTGATTAATAGAATAATTGCAAGACACATTAGGGATATCTTTAAATAGCCATTACCTAGAATGCAGAAGTTACATCAAAAGAATTATAGTCATCATCTGACAAAAGTGGACATTGGGGTTGTAGATTTAATAGAAATACCCTCCCCACTGATTGAATGTATGAAACAAGAGAGCTGTTTTCATTACTGAGTGAGCCTTCTTGTCTAGTTAATTGATCCGAATTTTCCCATTCAGGGACGGGAAGATCTATTAATTAATTAGATTCAATGTTAAGCCAGTTAAGGAAAAGAAAAGTAGATTTTTCTCCATTGATGTGAACTTGGTAGTTGTGAGTCTTGAAACACAGCAGATGTCTGAGAGTCTGCAGAATTTATACCACCAAATGAAAATATACTGACGTTGGCAATGAAATTCTCGATGTACTCCCTCAGTATGAACCACAATAAAACAGGAAGGGCCCAAAGGTGCAGTTGTATCTTGATGATTGGACTAAAACCTCCCACCAAAAAGCTCAGCCAAGTTTAAAATTTTCAGCTACAAACTTCAAACTTCAGGTGATACTAGATACCTTCTGGAGGAAGATAAAGCACAGACAAGGTACCTTCCTACCATTTGGATACTTATCAGCAGTTCCTCTCTGTTTACAACCACCATTTTGCAGCATTAGAACAGGTTGGTAAATGTGGAAGTGTGCAGAAACTCTCATAGGACCCCATGGTCTCATCCAGCCCTCCATCCTTTCACCTCCCCTCCAACTCCAATAACTTCATTTCTCCCTACCATTGTTAATAACTTGAAGAAGAGGCAGCACCAAATTATGTGGGGATTGAGGTTAGAGGAATCCTGGTCTAGCAATGAGGGATTGCATTAGTTACATTCTGTGCTCAATTTTGGGTAGTGTTGTGCTAGGGATTTCCCTCAAACTTTTTTGCACAGAAATCAAACCTAACTCTATGACTCTTTCATTAACCTGTTGTGATCAATTGTCTGCATTCTAACCATGATAGCAAAATGTATGAAAGTGTTTTTGTTAAGACTTTTAACAACATTGTAGGGGAGGCAATGGCCTAGTTGTATTATCACTAGATGATTAGTCTAGACACACAAGTGATGACAGTAGGGGGAGGTGATGGCCTAGTGGTATTTTTGCTAGGTTATTATTCCAGAGGCCCAGATAGTGTTCTGGGGACCCAGGTTTGAATCCCGCTATGGCAGATGGTGGAATTTAAATTCAATCAAAAAAAATCTGAATTAAGAAACTAAGGATGACCATGAATCCATTGTCGATTGTTGGAAAAACCCATCTGGTTCACTAATGGCCTTTAGGGAAGGAAACTGTCATCCTTACCTGGTCTGGTCTACATGTGAATCCAGGCCCACAGCAATGTGGTTGACTCTTAACTGCTCCCTGGACAATTAGTGATGGGCAATAAATGCTGCCCAGCCAGTGATGTCCTCATCCCATGAATGAATAAAGAAAAAAAAATGTTCTGGAGACCTGGTTTTTGAATCTTGCCACGGTGGAATTTGAATACAACAAAAATCTGTAATTACAAGTCTACAAGTAATTACATGAAACTATTACTGATTGTCAGGAAAATTCCCCCTGGTTCATGCATATCCTTTAAGAAAAGAAACTGCAGTCCTTACATGGTCTGCCTGACAAGTAACCCCAGACCGATAGCAATATGATTAGCTTTTGACTGCCCTCTGGGCAATTGAGGATGGACAATAAATGCTGGCCCATCCTCTGAATGAATAAAAGAATTAAGAAACCACAATTTAGTCTATCCGAGTCTGACTGCCCAACTTTCGAATAGGGTTTATACACTGTAAACCTGCAGAGAAAGTGGACAATGTTGAATGTGAAGTTTACAATTTCCTAGAGGAAAGAATTATACTGGGGGTATGATTTGGATTCTTTAAAATGGTATTGGATGGAATGTATTTAACTTGTACTGCCAGTGCAGACCTAAAGATAAAATTAACAAGCCTGAAGTCATTCTTGACATTTCAGGTTTTCTCTAACAAGAGTTATAGCTCTGTGAGTGAAATAGATACTTGGGCAAAGCAGTTAACGCATGTGAATTACTATTTTTAAAAGAAGAACTGAACAAGAGAAAATTGCTAGACTGTGTGGAAAGAGTGGTATGAATTGTATAGCTCTTTCAAAAAGCCAGCACAAGCATAATGGACCAAAGGCTGCCTTCTGTGCCGGTTGCTTCTACAACTAGATGAACATCTAGCTAGGAATGGTCTTGGCATTAGAAGGATAGTGAAAAAGATAATCACATCTGTGTGGGATCATGGAGATCTTACATCAAGGACAAATAAAGGGGCGATTCTCAGCTGTGAGTAATGGAATGCCACAAGGATCAATGCTTGGGCCAAAGTGTTTATTGTCTATATCAATGATTTGGATGCGGGAACCTATTATAATATGTTCGGTTTGCAGATAATGCAAAATGAGACATGAATGTTGAATTTTGAGGAAACTACAAAGAAACTTTTGGGGGATTTGGACTGCGTATGGGGCAAGAGGACAGTAGATGGAATGTAATATTAGTAAGCATGATGTTATCTGTTTTTGGAGGAGGAATGGAGGTATAGAGTATTTCGCAAAGTGTGAGAATTGCAACATGCAGATGTATAAAGGGAATTAGGTGTCCTTGTTCATAAGTCACTGAACGCTAGCATGCTGGAGCAGCTAAGGAAGGATATGCTTGCCAGAGATAGAGTGCAGTGGATGTTCACCTGACTGATTCCTGGGATGGTGGGATTGTCTCATGAGGAGACGGTGAGGAGACTTGGCCCATATTCTCAGGATTTTGGAAGAATGAAAGACACTCTTGTAGAAATTTACAAACTTCTTAAAGGGGTACACAGAGGTGATGCAGAAAAGATATTTCCTTTGACTCTGGGGTTTAGAACCAGAGACGGTCTCGGATTACAAGGCAAACCACTTAGATCTGAGATGAAGAGGGTGATAAATCTTTACAAATCTCTACGTAAGAGGGCAAGGGGAGCTCAGTTACTAAGTGGGTTCAAGACAGAAGTTGATAGATTTCTAGTTACTAATAACATCATAGGAATATCGCATTAGGGTAGATGTAAACCATGATCTAGATTGTCAGAGCAAGGGGCTGAATGTTTACTCCTGCTCCTGTGTTCCTATTGGAGTGAATGATATGGAATACTAAGGTTGAATGAACATCTATCATGGGAGATAGAGGAGAAACACTACAGCATTTGTAAGAGAGATGAAATGGCAAGGGTAAAATTCATGGCAGGGACAGGTTTAATGGTACAGCACATTTTCTCAGTCATGCTTTTTGCAACACTACTTTATGGGACAAAGTAAAAATATGTTTAAAAAGTGAAAAAAGGTCAGGCAGTATTAAAAAAAGAATGAATGCTTAAAAGAAGGTACAACATACCTACCACGATCAGTTGATTTCAGTCCTGGGCTATCAATTAGGTAACATATTGAAATGTAATAAATTAATTGTTTGAGAAATAGAAGGTCACAAGTGAAGTAACGTGCTTGGAAGAGGACGTGGCTTGAGAGAGACTGGACTGAATTTTAACAGATTAAAATGTACAATTTGGACAGCAACCAAACTGATTTCAAACCGATCCACTTCTCATGTTAGTGCTGGCAGGATGAAGGGGTTTAACTGAACTGCTCTTTTTTGTTTAAGTCCAGCAATGAGGCCAAATATCTTCATTTTGAAAGCCACTTTCCACATTTAGTTACAAGTAGCTAGATTTACAGCACTTCAGATGACTCAACAGCTAGAACAATAATGAGAGGAGTGAATCCACGAATTAAGTGGTTTCACTAGACTGCTGTGGGTGAGGAGCATGAGAACCTTGCTCAAACACAACAGTGACCCAGTAATCCTTTCCCTGTGACTTACGTACTTCCCCCACTATCACATCCCTTCTGAAACATCTGCTGACCACAACCTCTGACAATAATTAAATCTCAGGGTGAGCATTGCTTATTTACACCCGCTTGTCCACCATCCACTACTGGAAAATTGGGAAGTTGCCTTAGAAAGAACAAAAAATATTTTTAATAAATTCTTTGTTCCCTGTTACTGCAAACAGCTGGCACCTATCTGCATATATCAGGGAGAAAAATACAAAGGTTTTGATAAAATTATTTATTTCCACACTTCTCATTGCAATCTTCTGACACAATCAGAATCACTCAATCAATTGCTCCCTGTCAATTTGGGCCTTCTCCCCTAACAAATGTGCAGTTCTTCCATTAAACCCGCTTCCCCTTCACCTCCTACAATGCAGAACCCCATTGTCTGAAATCTTTCACCCTGCCAATACACTTAACTATCCTTGTAGGCATCAGTCTTGTGGTGCAGGCTTTCAGCGAAGAATCTCCAACCCGTCAATCAAGCTACCTGAGTGAGAGAACCCATATCGCAATTGTTTGAGTGAGTGATAACGGGAACTGCAGATGCTGGAGAATCCAAGAAAATAAAATGTGAGGCTGGATGAACTCAGCAGGCCAAGCAGCATCTCAGGAGCACAAAAGCTGACGTATCGGGCCTAGACCCTTCATCAGAGAGGGGGATGGGGTGAGGGTTCTGGAATAAATAGGGAGAGAGGGGGAGGCGGACCGAAGATGGAGAGAAAAGAAGATAGGTGGAGAGGAGAGTATAGGTGGGGAGGTAGGGAGGGGATAGGTCAGTCCAGGGAAGACGGACAGGTCAGGGAGGTGGGATGACGTTAGTAGGTAGGAGATGGAGGTGCAGCTTGGGGTGGGAGGAAGGGATGGGTGAGAGGAAGAACAGGTTAGGGAGGCAGAGACAGGTTGGACTGGTTTTGGGATGCAGTGGGTGGAGGGTAAGAGCTGGGCTGGTTGTGTGGTGCAGTGGGGGGAGGAGATGAACTGGGATGGTTTTGGGATGCGGTGGGGGAAGGGGAGATTTTGAAGCTGGTGAAGTCCACATTGATACCATTGGGCTGCAGGGTTCCCAAGCGGAATATGAGTTGCTGTTCCTGCAACCTTCGGGTGGCATCATTGTGGCACTGCAGGAGGCCCGTGATGTACATGTCATCTAAAGAATGGGAAGGGGAGTGGAAATGGTTTGCAACTGGGAGGTGCAGTTGTTTATTGCAAACCGAGCGGAGGTGTTCTGCAAAGCGGTCCCCAAGCCTCCGCTTGGTTTCCCCAATGTAGAGGAAGCCACACCGGGTACAGTGGATGCAGTATACCACATTGGCAGATGTGCAGGTGAACCTCTGTTTAATGTGGAAAGTCATCTTGGGGCCTGGGATAGGGATGAGGGAGGACGTGTGGGGGCAAGTGTAGCATTTCCTGCGGTTGCAGGGGAAGGTGCCGGGTGTGGTGGGGCTGGAGGGCAGTGTGGAGTGAACAAGGGAGTCACAGAGAGAGTGGTCTCTCCGGAAAGCAGACAGGGGTGGGGATGGAAAAATGTCTTGGGTGGTGGGGTCGGATTGTAGATTGTAGATTGCGCAACACATCCGTCACACCCCGCCCCCACCACAACTGCCCTAAGAGGATCCCCCTCGTTCTCACACACCACCCCACCAATCTCCGGATACAACGCATCATCCTCCGACACTTCCGCCATCTACAATCCGACCCCACCACCCAAGACATTTTTCCATCCCCACCCCTGTCTGCTTTCCGGAGAGACCACTCTCTCTGTGACTTCCTTGTTCGCTCCACACTGCCCTCCAACCCCACCACACCCGGCACCTTCCCCTGCAACCGCAGGAAATGCTACGCTTGCCCCCACACCTCCTCCCTCATCCCTATCCCAGGCCCCAAGATGACTTTCCACATTAAGCAGAGGTTCACCTGCACATCTGCCAATGTGGTATACTGCATCCATTGTACCTGGTGTGGCTTCCTCTACATTGGGGAAACCAAGCGGAGGCTTGGGGACCGCATTGCAGAACACCTCCGCTCGGTTCGCAATAAACAACTGCACGTCCCAGTCGCAAACCATTTCCACTCCCCCTCCCATTCTTTAGATGACATGTCCATCATGGGCCTCCTGCAGTGCCACAATGATGCCACCCGAAGGTTGCAGGAACAGCCACTCATACTCTGCTTGGGAACCCTGCAGCCCAATGGTATCAATGTGGACTTCACCAGCTTCAAAATCTCCCCTTCCCCCACTGCATCCTCAAACCAGCCCAGTTCGTCCCCTCCCCCCACTGCACCACACAACCAGCCCAGCTCTTACCCTCCACCCACTGCATCCCAAAACCAGTCCAACCTGTCTCTGCCTCCCTAACCTGTTCTTCCTCTCACCCATCCCTTCCTCCCACCCCAAGCCGCACCTCCATCTCCTACCTACTAACGTCATCCCACCTCCCTGACCTGTCCGTCTTCCCTGGACTGACCTATCCCCTCCCTACCTCCCCACCTATACTCTCCTCTCCACCTATCTTCTTTTCTCTCCATCTTCGGTCCGCCTCCCCCTCTCTCCCTATTTATTCCAGATCCCTCACCCCATCCCCCTCTCTGATGAAGGGTCTAGGCCCGAAACGTCAGCTTTTGTGCTCCTGAGATGCTGCTGGGCCTGCTGTGTTCATCCAGCCTCACATTTTATTATCTCGCAATTGTTTGGCTTGATTCGTGAATAACTCCATTATCATTGCATCATTCAACTGTGTGCATGACAAAAGGTGGATGGGGTGGACAGTGCTTCGTCTTGCATTCCCAATGATCTATTTTGCACTGTTTCAGCAGAAGTAAAAGTTAGCAGCTCAAAAATATGCATGTGCATGCTGTTCAAACCTAAATAGAAGTTTGTACTGTGAGGGGGCTAAACACCGTAACCTGCAAAGATGCTGGAATGCCTTTTAATCAGCACAAGAGAATAGTGGGGCTACTCCTGCCATCAGAGCAAAAAGTAAGCATACCTTTATAATGAAGTTCTAATCACTGAGGTGTTTTATTTTACTTTAATCTGTAATAAATGTTGATCAACTGACTAAGACAAGAGTGTCCAAGGGTACAAACGATCACTGGGATGTTCTTCGCTTACATAGCATATACATTAAAATAGTATTCATTTAACGGGAACATTGATCTGTAGAAATGAATGAAAACGTCTCCAGATAATCTGGTGGCAAATGCACACGTTCATATGGTAGCAAGCTCTAGAGATCATGAAGGACCGAGATTCTATCATTGGTTTCTCTTCAGTAAGCTGCATACAGGTGGGCCAATTGAGAGTTATGAGACTTGGAGCAGTAATAAGCAAAAGGAAATTTCATTTCTGTTCTTAATTGACCTGAGTTGGAAAGGATGCATTTACGGATGTTGTGTACCTATGGCTTTACGTGGAATTGAGTGGCCTACTTATGCTCACATTTAAGGCTTATATGTTTCTTATTCATTCACAGAATATAGCAACCTTCCTTCATGCATGGATAAAAGAGCTGAACTCCAGAGGTGAGGTTAAAGGGACTGCCCTTAACACAAAGACAGAATTTGACTATGTATGACATTGAGCAGTCCTACCAAATGTGGAACAATGTGAATGACGGGCGAGATGTTATCCATAGTACAAAGTGAGTCTGGACTCACAGACTGGTCAACATTCGGTAAGATTCTTAGATTTGCTTCAATAAAGGCCATTGGTGAGGTAGGTGGGATTTTAGAATGATCCAGTAATTCCATGATCATCATTACTGAGATGAGCCTTTCAGTCATTTAGTTTAGTTGAGCTGCAATTCCCCAGCTTTCAATGCAGGATGTTGTCTCATGCGACTGGATCATTAGTCTGGCAACATAATCATTATGGTAATGTATCTTTGAATTTATTTGTATAATAGCTTGATGTAGTCTTATTTCATACAGAGGCACTTCCAAAAATCAAGAACTGAGCCCCTGATTGTGTTTCATCTCCCTAACGTGGAGACACTGAGGCAAATGAATCACTGAGGGCAGTTAACGCAACCCATAATCTTACTCAACCCTCTGATCTTCCTAGTCTGAATGGTTATCCTGTCTGCCAGCTTCACTAGGCTCGATCTTACCTCTTTGGTTGGCTGTCAGTTTTGCCAAGCTTCTGAAGGGTTTTTGACTATAATACCTTGTGAGATCTCTTATATATTTTATCAAACACACCTGACTAACTACCTACCCTGAACTATGGTGTCCTCTTGCCCAATTCTAGTCCTATTCTACCACCAATGTTCCTGAAAAAACTCCCTACTGCCAGGATATCCCAGAACTAGCTGGCATCTTTGGTGCGGGTTTAATTCTTAAAAGGCCGCCTTTGCATACGTTTAATTACTATCAGTGCAGAACAGCTGTGCACACTTCCTGACATTTGCCCTGGACAAGGCAGATAAGGGAAACTTGGTGCCCAACACTGCAGCAAGGACCTGCAGGTCCTGTTGATGGGTGGTGTAGAGACAGGATGCCCTCTTCCCTCAGGACCAAGAGTGGGGGCCACAACACCAAACCATGGACCAATGTTGCCCTCTGGGTCTATGCAGTCTCAGCAGTCTCTAATGTTTGTTCTACCATCTTCTCTCTGATTCTTCGCACTCACTCCATCTCTGCTACTGTACCTACTTCTCACCAAAGCTTCTGCTCTGCCACTGTCACTACTGGTTGCAGTGTCTTTCCTCACTTGTTGTAACCCACCCCAAAGTCTGGCACCACAAGCCCTACATGCTCTCTGCGCTTGGGCCACTTCTCCTTCTGTGCCAAAAGTGTGTGCCACACACTTCCATCTCTTGTAATACCTACCTTGTCTCATTCCAAGAGACAAAGAGCCCCCAGTAGGGCTGAAAGTGTCAAGATAGATAATGCACTGCCAGCCTTTGGCTTGCATTCCTTATATGGAGAGCATCATGACTCTAACCACAGCCGAGTGGCTGACTGACTGTGCCTAAGCCCCTGGACTGGTATCGGAGGTTGTGCTCACGTTGTGTTCCAGGACTCCCTGAATGAAGGCTATCTCCCTTTCCTTGATAAAGGCCCACTGACAACCACGACACGCTTCCTGGCTTCATGCCTGTGATGTACAGCAAGACAACAGAACAGTACTATAAACCACGTATAAGACCATAAGAACATCATCTCTGGCTGAGGGAGCAAGACGCAAAAAGGCAAGGCAAGGCTGGGGTTCTGTGAGCACCCAGGTAGGTTCAGAGTGTGTGAGCAACCAATAGAGCAAGCAAACAACCCAGAGATGCAGCCCCCTTCTCCAGTCTGTGAGCTGTGCACAGCTGTCTCTGAGTGCATAGTGTCCTCGCTGCAGCATTACAATGAGAGTTGCCATTTCACCCCGAGGTGAAGCCTTGAGGTACAAAAGCCTCCTGTAAGAGGATTGGAGATTTCTTTAGAGATGTTCTCAGAAATGGAAATGTTGGATCTTGATGTCTGTGGCTGTTGGGTGCAAGTGGCTGGGCACCCAGGGAGCATGCCCTGAGATGTTGGCGCCTAGTGACCAACATGGAGGTCCTTTGGTAACTTTGTGGAGAATTCTGATGTATTAATGAGGCATGATCTGAAGTTCATAAGATTGTTAGCAAACAATAATCCCCCTTAGTAAATAACTCGCTGATCCCTGGTAAAAATCTCACCTCAACGCCCAGGACTTGCTTGAAAGATGGAGTCAGTGCTCCCGGCATTGAGAAAAGCCAATATTGTTGGACTCATGTGATTTGTGTCATAGCCCATAGCTGTGTTCAGATTCCTATAAGATTCCTCTCACTCATAATTCCTTTCCCCTGAGTCAAAAAGTGGTAGGTTTCAAATGGTCCAATAAAGAAATGAAGAATTGTCCCATGACTAGAGGTTCTGACTTCCGAATGAAAGACTCTTCAAGTGATTCAGGAGGCTGTTCAAAGATCCCACAGCACTCTTCAAAGCCAGGCAGAAATTTATCCCTGTACACCCAGATAATAATCATCCCTCAACCAACACTACCGTAAAGAAATTGAATTGTCATTTATCTCACTGTTTGTGTGAACTTACTGTGTGCAAAATGGTTGTCATGTTCGCCATAATAACAGTCACTACATTTCAAAGTGACTCATTATGAGTGAAGTGCTTTGAGAGATTTCAGAGAGACCTAATAAGATGCAATTTAAATGCAAGTGCTATTGATGGCTTGGTGTGGTTCAGCTCTTCACTGGAACATTTCTGAAGTATCAAGAGAGCTTTCCATTTCTCCTTTTATAAATATTTCATAATAAAAACAAAACAGTCACTGAACACACTGTTGCTCATTCATTTGTGTGTACAGGCAATTTAGAAAATGACAATATATGTTTAAGGAAGGTAGATGGCCCAGGGAGAAGTGCGATGAGAATACTAAACCAGATTCTCCTGAGGTTGGACAGCTACAGGCTACTAGATCCATAAAGTGATCCTAATGGTGTCAATATTGCTGCATCAGGAAGCAAAAGAGCTCTCCCCATTGGTGAACCCACCAGTGTAGCTCTGCAGAGCTGTTTTTTGAAGTAATATTCAATATGTCGTTGAATGGAATGCATGTTCCTTTGCTACTCTTCCTCTCAAAGCACATGGGGTGAATTTCTGCAGAGATTCTCCGTACTGCCCAGAGAAGACAGAAGTCATGCTGTTTGCATTATTTTCTGAGGAGCCCATGGCATGGTCTCTAAAGCTGGAGTGGTAATGCAGCAGAATTCTTGTGTAACATCCATGGCTTAGCCCTTAGAAGTTGACACCTTAGTCGGAGGCCGTTTACCTGTCACTGTGGTTGCTGAAAAGATGTAGTTTCAAAATATAGCTGACTCTGAGGGCTGCAGACTACATCTTGGAATGAGATCAAGGTAAAGTGCTAGTCAAGAAATGAATTATCTTTTTGTAATCATGTTTGGAGACAGGTAGAGGTTTGGATTTAATTGCAATTGGGTGATATCAAATTAGTGATAACAAAGTGTGGAGCTGGATGAACACAGCAGGCCAAGCAGCATCTTAGGAGCACAAGACATTATCTCGGATTCTGCAGCATCTGCAGCTCCCATTATCTCTGATATCAAATTAGTCACCAGTTTTGCAGCTTTCTTTATTTTCAACTAGTTAAAGTCAATGGAGATGAAAAGTCAACAGGAAGGTAAAATGAGCGATTAATCCAATATCGCCCTTATGAGTATTTTTTGTAATCAACCTGTTTTATCTGTTATGACACATGTCAGAGGCAAATGACTCTTAAATCTGCACCTTCTGGCCCAGAGGACACATTAGCACTAAATCACATCACCCAGTTCAATATCATCCTTTTAATGTTATCAGCTAAACTTAACAGTCGTGAATTGTGAGTTGAACAGCAAATTGAATGTTCAGTAGCAGCTTTGTTGTGTTTTGAAGGAGGAATTTTGGCCAAGGCAGAAATTAACTTTATATTTTACATCCCATAACTTCCCATTAGGGGTAGCACAGTGGCTCAGTGGTTAAACTGCACTGCTGCCTCACAGCGCCAGGGATTCACCGTTGGGTGACTGTGTGGGCACATTCTTCCTGTGTCTGCATGGGTTTCCTCCAGGTGCTCCGGTTCCTCCCACAGTCCAAAGGTGTGCGGGTTAGGTGGATTGGCCATGCTAAACTGCCCATAGTGTCCAGGGAGGTCAGCAGCCTGGTGGTTTATCCATGGGAAATGCAGGGTTAGAAGGATAGAATAGGCAGTGAGTCTGGGTGAGATGCTCTTCAGAGGTTGGTGTGGACTCAGTGGGCCAAATGGCCTGCTTCCACACTGTAGGGATCCTATGGTAACTTGTACACTGCAAGAGATGGAGAGGGTTGCACTTTACCTTATTTACAAGATGGCTTTTCAAATTGCACAGCCATTCTGATTCTGAGTCTAAATTTGTTTCAACTGAGCCTGAGACCAAGAAACAGAAATTTCTTTACTTCTCTAGAAATTTGTCACTTTTTGAGTACAAAAATGTAAAATCTTTCTCCCCCAAAGCACAGTTTTTTAATAAAAGTCTCCCAGCGTTAGTGCATGAGTGAACAGTCTAAGCACAGAAACAGGTTATCTGCTCCATCGCCACTGCCTGCCAGATCTTTATCTAAATGAGATGGAATTTTAAGACTGAGATGGAATATTGATGTTAAATACTGTAATGATAAATGCAGGAATTCAGTTAGAAATCTACATTTGAATTGTTGATCAATTCTTCGCCTTTGCCTTCTCAGCAATTATTGCATATCTTTTAAATTTGGTGAAAATCTAATCACAGGAATATAGAAGCAGGGAGTAGGCCATGTCATATTCAGTTAAGTCATGGCTGATTTTTGTCTTAAGTCCGCACCTAACGTAACCACCCATCCTTTAATATGCTTTCCAAACAAAACGTTATCACTTTCAGCTTTGAAATTTGCAGTTGCGTCTGAGTTTCAACAGCTTAGTGGGGGGCAAAATTACTCCGGATTTTCCCTGTCTTTCATGTGAGGCAAAAGCCTTCTGCAATTACCCCCGAGAGGTTTAGCGCTGATGTTTAAGGCTGCACGTCCCAATTCTGCACCATGACCAGAGAAAATCATTTCTCTCCATCTACCATATCAAATCTTTCAATCATAGTTTAAATTAACAGTTGCTGGTAAAATTGAATATATATTTAATGTAAACAAAATCAGATCGCTTGAGAAACTCAGATAACAAGGTGTAGAGCTGGATGAACACAGCAGGCCAAGCAGCATCAGAGGAGCAGGAAAGCTGACGTCTAAGCCCGAAACGTTAGCCTTCCTGCTTCTCTGATGCTGCTTGCCCTGCTGTGTTCATCCAGCTTTACACCTTGTTATCTCAGATTCTCCAGCATCTGCGGTTCCTACTATCACTTCAGAAACTCAGAAAACCTGAAGAAGGGCCACTGGACTCGAAACATTACCTCTGTTTTCTCTCCATGGATGCTGCCAGATCTGTTGAGTTTTTTCAGCAATCTCTGCCTTTGTTTGTTTTGGATCTCCAACATCTGCAATTCTTTGTTTTATTTTGCATACTTGGGGCATTTGACTTATATTCCATTACGTCGAGAAAGATGTACACAATTTAAAAAGACACTCCTACCCCTTTAGAGTTTGGTCTGCAGAGTGAGTAAAATGTATAGATTTGTTCTTTCATGATCAGTGATGAGATTGAAGTCTAAATATCAGTTATGTCCAGGGTGGATGCCATAGAGTGAGAAAGGGAATTGGAACATGTAACTGTTTTAGAACCCATCAGTACTTGAGAGCTAACCTTCAAGCTCTTCAGGGGAATTCTTAAAAAACAACTTGTTTATTTATTTGTGATTTTTGTCCATGAAGTGTTGACAGATTGCTGATCAAAACCTAAAAAAACATGTCAAAGCAATTGCCCATTAAGTAGGCAGCCTCTGGAGTGCAAACATTAAAAGGAATTTCAGCTACTCCCTTTCGACTAAAGCCTATTCTCTGGGCCTTGTCTTTTTTCTCATTTCCTGCGGTTTCTGTTCCATGAGCAGTTGTCACTACATTTCTTTACTGCCGAGAACATGGTACAACATCGTCAAATTCTCTGCTTCCCTTGGTTTATTTGATAAATTGGGATCAGAGGTCGCTCAGTAGGAGATTTGAGAGATTGGAGGCTCATGACACAAACTTTATTAGTTTTTTACTATGCATTCCATTTTTGGAGACGCACCACTTGTCCCACTGGAGAACTGCTATTGTCAGGTAACTGAGGTTTAGTAATATAACTTTTGACAAGGCTATTTTTCACAAAAATATGCATTAATTAGTCCACAGCAAGTGAATGCATCACGATATAATTTCCCTCCCGTCTCCATTACAGCTACCATCCCAATGTGGAGACAGAAGAAAATGAAACTTCCTGCCTTCAATCCCAGTGTGTGCAGACAACTTTCCTGTAGGGGGTTCTGCTCCCTTTTGTTCAGAGTGCTTGTCAGTTTAATTAAGTATAAATGTGTTCTTTCATGTTGTTTGCCTGCCTCATGATTATGGAAAAAAAAGGTTCTCAGTGAATGTTCATTTTTAATCAAGGATGTGCTGTAGCAGCTCTACCAAGTTTTAATCCCATTCTGAGAAATGGAGCTTCTTTTTTTTCCCTCAATGAATTATTTATTGTTCTGCTTCTCCTATTTTTAATGGAGCACTTTTAGCCACGAGTAATTTTAAATATGTCAGTTTATAAGTGGATCACTGTTTGGCAGTCCATTTAATGCATGCAGAAAGTAAATGACTGGGGAAAAGAGGTTAGATTGATTGGAAAGTTAGAACCTGGAGCTTGATCATGCATGCATGCCAACACCGACACACTGGGTGTTAAAGTAATAGGGAGACCATTAGTCTAACACAAAATACATTAGAAATGAAATCTATTACTTTTTTTTGCAGAGAGGGCAAGGTAAAATGTGAGCAATGTCTTTCCTTTGTAGTCTTTTACACAGAAGCAATGTATCATCACCAATTGCATTTCAACCATTTTATTTAAGATATTGATTCACAGCATGTTACCACCGCAACCCACAATTCATTATACACGGACACCTTATATCATAGTCTGACTCTGCTATTGACTCCAAGAATGTGGTGGAACGGCTATCTATGAAAAGTTCTACAGAGGGTCAACTAAGAATTTTTTTGGGTCATTGGAAGGAGGCATAATAGGACGAGGTGCCTAAACAGCGAGTTCCATTTTGCATCAATGCATGCACACCCTGTTCTTTAGAGTTATATTGTTTTAAAGATGCAAAATTAGGTTTTGTGATTTGCTGTGCCAACAGTGGTTGCATACAGCATAGTGCACTGGAAGGCACTGGTGAAGTGTTCTCATCCTTTTTGTTGTGATGACAACTACAGCACTGGCTTGAAAATTGTACTGTTGAATCCAATGCAAACAGAGGATTCATTCCTATAGATTTGAATCTGATGTATAGGAAAATTGAAAATTTTCTCCTTGTGCGTGAATGCAGAATCTGATAACTGTTTTAAGGCGAGATACAGATCACAATAAACTGGGCAGCAATGGACATGAATCTGCACAGCTAAAAGTGACCCATTCATATGACTCGGTTCAATCGTAGCAGTCCTGTCAGAGTGATGGGAAATAGAAATGTCTCTAAATGGAAATGTTACATGGTTTTTGAAGCTGAGCCCCGAGGGGGAGGAGATGATTTCTTCAAAGAAAAAGTTCTGGGGTTACGTTTACTCAAAGTAATTAATAACAGTTCACATCAATTTTACTCGTCTTCACTTAGTGAATAATTGTGCAGCTTGTTGATCTGCATACTGGGTTTAACACCGGGTCAGAATTGAACGAGCTGATTTCATCCTGGTTGAATAACCTCTGTCAAGGAAACGTGCTATGGATTACTATCTAATTTTAATTATCGATTGGAAATCCCTAAAATGTGGATTTCAGACCAAATTCTGATGTACGCATGAATATTTGCCAAACAACTCTGCAAATTAGCAAAGAATTCTCAACTGAATGCAATACCGGAGAGATTTCACTTATCTGGAACAGCATCACAACGTCAGTCTCTGGCCTCAGGGGATGGGCAGATTAAAATGTTAATGGTGGGGTGGGGAAGACAGTGCAATCATTTTCACTGTAAAGTGCAGGGAAAAATAGGTGGCAGAATCAGAAGACTTTGCTTTCATGAAATTCTGTTGGAAAAATAACAAGGACATTATTAATGGAGGCATCATTCATCTACTGCAGATCAGACATTTTGCTTAAAATGGATCTCAAAATCAGAGTTAACTGCAAAAAATTTGTAAATGTCTATGGAAAAAATGAATGTCTGTCTATTTACTATGGGACAAATACAGCAGCAGGCAGAAACCACAGCCTTTTCAAGAGGAAATTAAAGCCACAATGCATCATAGTAAGATATTATATTGTTGGAACTATATTTTTAATATCCTTGTTTAATCTATAAATATTGTATTAAAAACACAAAAATGCATTAACTTTTCAGGGGGGAGTTTTATTGCCTCTTCTTGATCATTTGAAATGTGTCTGAATTATGCACATGAAGCAATGATTTATCAGCAAGACAACAATCTCATATGTTCCACTAACAGGATGGGGAATTTTAAGAATTGCAGATCCTGCATGTTCAGGTGTAAGCCGTGCTTGAGTGCAAAGTTGGTCAGTGGATCAGATTAGCAGACCCCATTTTTGACTCCAAGTCCACTTTAGGCATCACTGGAACACAACAACATCAATACCTATTCGCTATTTACGCTGTTACCATCATTCTCAAGAATGTATGTTTTTATTCATTTATTCTTTGATAGATGTGGGTTTCATTGGCAAGTTCAGTGTTTGTTACCCATCTGTAATTGCCTTTGAACTAAGAGGCTTGCTCAGCCATTTTATTTGGTAGCTGAGTCAACCACATTATTTGGGTCTGAATTCACATGTGGGCCAGACCAGTAGGTAAGAAATGCAGATTTCTTTCCCTAAACCATACGAGTGAGCTAGAGGCTTTTCCTTTAAAAAGTGCTGACCATTTTAAGGTCACCAACATTGAGATTAGCTTTCGATTATAAATATTTAAAAAAAAATACAACCTCTTCAGATGACTTATGACAAAACCTTTGGAACAGGAAGCATTTAAACCAAGAGCCATGTGGCTCACATGTAAGAACACTGTGCCATGAGAGCACCTTAATTCTAGTTTTAATTATTTGATCAAATTCTATGAGCTGCCATGGTGAAATGAAGGCCTTTGAGTTTCATATACATGTGCAGTGAAATAATGACACTACCATCTCCCTTTATCATGATACTCATCTAATCAAATCACCTGAAGTTGTTTTTTTCTCCACTTCTACACACCCAGACAACTGTTGATCAATTTGACTTAAATTTCAATTACATTTTAGTTAGCTAGGGAAGACAAAAGACAGTCAACATTCCTTCTGTCAATGACTATTTTCAGGAGGAATTCAGAATCTTGATGTCTTCTGTTGGAAAATGCAACAATGACCATCGAATGAAGAGGGAATTGGGTATAGTTTTGATGCTCCCAAGGTAAGACACTTTAATTATGTAAAAATTGGGGGAGGGTGCAATTGGAGAGGATCCAGTATGAAGTTAACATTTAGCAGTGAGAGCTAGCATCTTTGGACGACATTGGGAGGAATTTGGAAGAGAAATTGCAGAACCCGATGAGTCAAATGTGCACCCATGCATAGAATATGCCAGAATAACTGTGGGAGTGAAATGCTGGAATACAGTCAGAAATCTGGGAGCTTTAAGCTCCACTTATAATGTTACTCAATAGTTTGGAGGTTAAAAGAGTAAATTACTGCAAAGAAACATTTAAATTGAAATCCTCGTCAAGGCATAGCATTTCAAAGAAACCAAAGCTTTGAGAAACCACTAATCCGAATTCTATTTTGCGCAATATAGTCAACAGATGTCTTAAATTACTGAGCCAATAGATACACCTTGTGTTAAAAAAAACAGAACTAATTTGAAACAAACCCATGCTGTTTATGTTTTTAGGATAACAATTTCTGGTAAATTACGTGTGAAAAGGAAAGCTGACAATAGGGACCTTTGAAAAACCTTCCAATACAATGAGAAAATTTTATAAGTGCACTTTGATCTTATGGCATTGACTTACTGTTATAATATGTATACTTGACGCTTTCATTCTGTTTTGTTGAGCAATGATAAACGTTATTATAAACAAATGAAACTGGCAACAAATTGCTCTGTTATTGATTAAAAAATGATTTTCGTAGCTTCACCATCTTCTGAATGCTAAAGAAAAAAGAAAGATTTGCAGTGACTTCGCATCTTCCATGATCTCAGAATAGCTCAAAGTGCTTCCCCAATGAAATATTTTTAAAACATAGGGCTGGATCTGACCACAGTTTGGAACATTGTTGTTTTCAGTGAATTTCAGGGAGGATTTCCCTCAGCGAGGCTGATCAGGTTTTCTCAATCCCAAACTCACCTTATAAACTAACTATTATACCCCTATGACCTGCACACCCCCTTTCGTCCAATGCTACCCTGATTCTCCTGCCAGACGTACTCACCATTGCTTAGATATCCCACGATATTCTGAGATCCCTGATGCCAATGGCACATTTAAAAGGCCATTGTGTACCCAACCAAGTAATGTCAACCTGAAGCTGTTGGTGACATTTTAGCTGGACATGGTAGATCAGAGTGAATCTGTACCTCACTTGGCGACCTGAAGTTCCTGGTGGATAGGATGGAGCTCAAGAGAGTAATTTTCTATATCCGCCAAGATAGATGTAATTATCTTCTCTCTGCTGCCTCCTTCTTACCACCATTGTCTTCAACATTCATGGCTGGACGTGGCAGGCCTGCAGCTCTTAGATCTGAACTATTAAGTTGCAGAATCACTTAGCTGTCTACGACTTGTTGCTTGTGCTGTTAGTCATGCAAATAGACCTGTTTTATAGCATCACAAGGCTGCCGCCTGATTTTTTTTGGTGTGCCTAATAGTATTCCTGACATGTCCTGCCACACTGTCTTTCGAACCATGGCTTGATCGTAATGGTTGAGCAGAGGATATACAAGGCCATGGTATAGCAGAATGTGTTGTATAATGCTACTACTGTTGGTGACCTACAGCACCTCATGGATTTCTGGTATTGAGTTACTTGATCTTGTTAAAACTTACCCTGTTTAGCAAGGGGTCGTGCCATCACTACAAGATGGAAGGTCTCCTAAGGATGAAGATAGCATTTAGTTTCCACAATGATTGAGTAGTGGGTCACCATTACCAATACTGTCATGGTCAGATGCATCTATGGTGGGCACATTGGTGAGAATGAAGTTAAGTATATTGCTCACTTTTGTTGGTTCCTCCACCATGTGTTGCATACAGACCCAGTCTAGCAGAAATGTGCTTTAGGACTTGACCATCCTGATCCGGAGAGGTGCTGCTGAGCCACGCTTGGTAATAGTGCTGGAAAATTGAATTAGAACAGGTGGGTTTCTTTGACCAGCACAGAATCAGTGGGCTAAAATGGATTTTTTCAGTTTTGTGGACATCTACAACTCTATGATATGGAAATTTCCATTCAGAGTACATTCTTGTTCCTTACAACCCATAGTGCTTCCTCAAGTGCTGCTCAACTTGCAGGAGCACTGATTCATTCACCAACAGAGGAGGTTGGTGGGGAATGACAATCAGCTGCAGATGACAGTTCACTGGATACAGACAGCGTATGGATATAGCTCCAATTAAACATCATCAAGTAGCTTTAACTCTGTTTCTGTCTCCACAGATTTACCAGACCTGCTGAACATTTGCAGCATTTTCTGATGTCATTTGTTGTATCACCACAGACCCGAGTATGTAAGTAAGCAACAACAATTCCAGAACATATGAGATTGGAGCAGTAGTAGACCATGCGGCTACAGGAGACTTTTCTGCCACTCAATCAGACCATTGTCGAATTCCAACATCGATTTTCTTCTCCAGCACATTGTCCTCCATTCCTCGAATACTGTGATACCTAAACATCCATTGATCTGAGTCTTTATATACTCAACAACAGGTTCTCCACAGCCCTCTGGGGTGGAGAATACCAAAGGTTCAACATTTTCCAAGCGTTTTCCCCTCGTCTCAATCCTAAATATCAGGTCCTTTAATTTGAGACTGTGCCCCTATCCTCAGCTTGCCAGCCTGGAGGAGCTACACTCGAGCATTTGCTTTATCAAGCCCCCTACGGATTTGATATTTTAAAGAAGCTACTTCCCATTCCCCTGAATTCCAGAAAATATAGCTTGACTCTACTCATGCTCTTCTTGTAGAACTAGCCTGCCAAGTAGGATTCATCTGGTGGGCCTTTGTTGTACCTCCTATCAGAGAAGTATATTCTTCTTTTGGTAAACTCTGCATAACACTCCAGATGAGATCTTAATCTCAGCTCACCCGTATAGTGAAATGGTCCAAGGTGCTTTACAATGATAGTCCGAAGGGAAAATCAGACATGGAGCAAGAGTTTGAGAGGAAACTTGTGAAAAATGGTGGAAAAATAAAGGGATGTATATCCTATCAGAGTGGGAGAAGGTGGAGCATGCCAAAGGTTTCAAACTCCATTCGATGTGGTAGCTGAAAGAGAGCAGAAATCATCACAGAGGTTAACTACTGATTGTGTGAAGTTTCAAAGATAAACAGAAACAAGCTCTGGAAGGATTTAAGAAATGCAATCTTAAAAACAATATGATAGAATAAAGGGAGCCAGTGGATGTCAGCAAAGCCAAGGGTGATTAGTAAGAAGGACTAAGAAACATAGGGTAAGGGGGTCGAGTTCCAGATGAATTGGACATCTATGAAGATGAAACAAAGGTGAGTTAATTGGCTACAGAATGAGGACACTGGTGGAATTTGGCATTAAGATCAAATCAAGATTGTGCATTGTTATTCTTGTTAATGGGAAATGGAATGAAACTTGGACCTAAAGTTACAAAATTTAAAATATAAAAACAGAGTGTCATACAACACAAAGGCTTAAAGTGAATGAGTATAAAATGACAGTTATGAACAGATTTACGTGATTTGACTTATTGTCTCGTGTACCTAAGTACGGTGAAAAGCTTTGTTTACGAGCAGTATAGCAGATCATAGAAAGCAAGTTCCTGCCGCTGTGGTGTTATCAGCAAACTTGTAGATGGCATTCGTTTGGAATTTGGCAACACAGTCATGGATACATTCTCAGCTCCCTACCCTGTACATATTCTCTGTACACCCACCGGGAGTATAGTAAGAGGCTGGGAACACATTCTTGGGGGCCTCCAGTGTTGAGTGTTATCATGGAGTATGTGCAGATGGATTAGCATGTGTGTTGTAGGCTCAGTCCATTTGCTCCAGGGAAGCTTAAACAAGCAAAGTCTTCAAGCAACAAAAAGTTGCACTGAAAACACCCCAGAGCATGCATGGAGGAGATTTATGGTGCCATGAGGTGCAGGAGACTGCATTTTCTGGATGGACCAAGGACTCAATTCTCATTATAAGGCTCTCCAATGTTTGTTTCTCCATATTGATGTTCAACTTGTGCATGCAGCCACTGGGATTTCCCTGGATCAGCCATTCACAGTCAGTGAGTACAAAGATCAATTGGCATCCTTGAGTATGTGAGGGATGGTGGGAATGGAGCTTCAAGAATTTGTTGAGGTCAGATGAGATCATCTGCTGCATTATTGTGAAGGTTGAAGAAGCTGGTTCCGGAGAGGCAGCGTTAGTCACAGGTGCTGCACACTCTTGCTGTCAGTGTTGGATATTCTCTGATGACATCTGTCTGCAGACTGGTGTCTGCTTTGGAACTTGAGAGAGCACATGTCATTGTCGTGGTGAACTCCTGACCACAACACATTCAGCCATTTGTGCTGATCATCAGCCAGTTTCCCATTTGTCATGACTGAAGCAGTTCAGAGAATCTTTACCAGACTAATACAGGAATAAGCAGATAGCTTATCCAGAAAGGCTACAGACAGACCAGGCCTATATCTTCTGGAATGTAGAAGAGTCAGGGGTGACTTAAGTGAAACATGTAAGATCCTGAGGGGACTTGACCAGGTGGATGTTCAAAAGGATGTATAGAAGAATCTAGAATCAGGGGGATCATTGTTTAAAAATAAGGGGGCGTCCATTTAAAACAGAGTTGTGGAAACATTTTTCTCTCAGAGGGTTGTGAGTTCTTGGAATTCTCTCCCTCAAAAGGCAGTGGATGCAGAATCTTTAAATATTCCTCATACAGATGTCGATAGATTCCTTACCACCGGGGGGTATGAAAGATATCAGGGATATGCAAGAATGCAGAGTTAAGGTTAAAATCATCATCTTATTGAATAGTAGGGTCAGCATGAAGAGCTGAGTGGCCTAATCGTGTTCCTTGTTTGTATGTTTGTATGATAGAGAGTTTTCATGTTTCTTTGGTACTTTCGGTACATCATAATCCTTTGGCACAGATAACCTCCCTATTCAGCAATTCCTTGGGGATGTGGTCATCAGACATCCTGTGCAAATGCTCAGCAAGACAGCAGAAACCTCTTTGCTCAGTTAGTGCAGTAAGTCTGACATGTTTACCTTAGAATGAAATATTTCAGTGGCAGTTCCATGTGATGCTGAAGCTTCTTCATAGAAATCAGGGAGGGGAGGTGTACAGGAGGGGTGGGAAGTCCTTAGTGAACCTTCTTTCCTGTTAAGTCCCTCTGTCATAAAGAAATGTGCTGAAGATAAAGGCCTTACATCTTGATCCAGCAGGTCAGTTTATTCTTTCCTAATGCTTCTATTTTATCCAGTTAGCCAAAGGTGGAGGCTGCCTTTCCAATACATGTGAAGCTCTCCATCAGACAGTTTATTGTTGCATCAGATCGAGCATAGCTGAATTTGTTGATTGCTTACAGTCATGTGTTAAGTTTGATCACGTGCAGAAACACAATACTGTATCCCATAACCATGCAGCTGTATTCACTGTAGAGAAGGATGATGCAGGTAGAGCTCTCAGGGAGGAGGACTGTGATATATGTAACAAAATTAACATTGAACAGGAGGAGATGCAAATAGTTTTGGTAGATTTGAAATGGATAAATCCCCAGGTCCATTCCCAGGATATGTATCCCAGGCTGCTGTTGGGAACGAAAAGAGGAGATTTCAGGGACTTGGACAGTAATTTTCAAATGCTCTCTGGCCACCAAGAATGGCAGCTAATGTGGTACCATTATTTAAGATGGTTAGTGTAAACCAGGAAACTATAGGCCAGTGCATCTGTCATCGGTAGTAGGGAAACTATTGGAAAAATTTGAGGGATATAATTAATCTTCACTTGGGAGAGGCCAGGATTAAACAAAATTATTCAACATGGTTTGCTAGGAGGAATTCCTGTCCAATAATTTGACTGATTTTTTGTGAAGGTGACTAGGTATATAGTTGAGGGTAGTGTACTTGATGTCATCTACATGGACTTCAGTAAGGGTTTTGACATGGTGTCATATTACAGACTGGTTAAGGTGCTCAGGGCTCATGCCATCCAGGGTAATTTGGCAAATTGGATCCAAACTTTGATCAGTGGCAGGGTGTAAAGGTTGAATGGCATTTCTTTGGCCGGAAGCCTGTGTCCAGTGGCATATCATAGGGTTTAGTGTTGGGTCCTTTGCTGCCTGTAGGATACATTAATGATCTAGATACAAATGGAGATGCAAAATTTGGCAGTGTGGTAAATAGCAAGGAGGAAAAATTTAGACTACAGGGCAATACAGATGGCTAATCAGAGGGATTGAACACTGGCAAATGGAAGCTAATCCTGAAAAGTGTGAGGTGAGTACATTTTGTAAGTTCAGACTGTGGGAGGTACATAGGATCAGAGGAACGTTGGTGTGTATATCAATAAACCCTTAACGGCAGTGGGACAAGCAGGAGACATGACTAAGAAGGCCTATGGGATACTTGGCTTTATTATTCAAGGTGTTGAGTAGAAGAGCAAGCAAATTATTTTAGAGCTGTACACAACATTAGTTAGGTCATAACTGGAACACACTGTGCATTTCTGGTTGCCACATGAAAGGAATGATGTGATTGCTCTAGAGAGGGTGTGGAGAGGACATTCACAGGACTTTTTTTTATTCATTCATGGGACATGGGCACCATTGACTGGGCCAGCATTTATTACCCATCCCTAATTGCCCAGAGGCCAGTTAAGAGTCAACCACATTGGAGTGGATCAATCTGGACTCACATGCAGGCCAGTCCAGGTAGGATGGCAGTTTCCTTCCCTAACAAATGTTAGTGAGCCAGATGGGTTTTTCTGACAATTGACAATGGATTTATTTCTTAATTCCAGATTTTTTATTGTACTAAAATTTCACCATCTTCCATGGTAGAATTTGAGCCCATGTCCCCAGGTCTCTGAATTTACAGGCCAGCAATACTACCACTAGGCCACCGTCTCCCCTTAATGCTGCCTGGTCTGGAGTGATTCACCTAAAAAGAGAGATTGGGTAGGCTGAGATTGTTTTCCCTAGAGCTTAAGTCTGAGGAATGGTTGATTGAAGTGCACAAAGTTCTGAGGGGCACAAACAGTGAGAATAGATGGAAATGTTTCTCCTTAGTAAAGGGGTCAATAACCCTGAGGCAGTTTTAAGATAGCAAACATGAGGGTTAGAGGGGAAGTTGAGGAATATGTCATCCAAAGGGGTGTGGGAATCTGCTACTCACTGCCTTAGAGTTTGGGAGACAAGAACCCTCGAGATATTTGCAAGCTATTTAGACGAGCTCTTGAAGTGACATCACATGGAAGGTTATGGGCCAAGGGTAGGAAAATGGGATGAGAATAGATGGATGTTTGATGGCCAGCACAGACATGGTGACCCAAAGGGTCTCTTCTTGTGCTGTGCAATCTCCATGGTTTCTTGTGCAGAATCTCACATATAAAACAGATCAGGAGCAGCAGGTGTTGCTTCAGAAACATTGGCTTGAGCTCAAAGCAACAATCAAAGCTCAAATAGAACAATAGACCAGCAAAAACAAGTGAAGATACATGGCACACAAAGCAAGGAACTGTAAATTACTCCAGAGATAGTCCTTTCAGAAATCAATGCCAGCAATGATGATCATCCACTGAAAAAAAACCAAGCAGGACAAAAAGGAGACCAAATGACCATTGAAACTACGAGTGAAAGAGGATCAGGCTTTCAAGAAAATGGTAAGGTCCTGGGAGTGTTGCTGAACAGAGACCTTGGAGTGCAGGTTCATGGTTCCTTGAAAGTAGAGTCACAGGTAGACAGGATAGTGAAGAAGGCATTTGGTATACTTGCCTTTATTGGTCAGCGCATTGAGTGTGGGAGTTGGGAGGTCATGTTGCAGCTGTACAGAACATTGATGAGGCCACTTTTGGAATACTGTGTGCAATTCTGATCACCCTGCTATAGGTAGGATGTTGTGAAACTTGACAGATGAATAGGCTGGAGCTATTTTCCTCACACCATCAGAGGGTGACCTTATAGAGGTTTATAAAATCGTGAGAGTTGTCGACAGAGTGAATAGACAAGGACTTTTTCCAAGGGGGGGGTGTTCCTAAACTACAGGACATTGGTTTAAGGTGAGAGAGGAATGATTTAAAAGGGACCTAAGGGGCAACTTTTTCATGCAGAGGATGGTGCGTGTATGGAATGAGCTGCCAGAGGAAGTATTGGAGGCTGGTACAATTACACCATTTAAAAGGCATCTGGATGGGTACCTGAATAGGAAGGTTTAGAGGGATATGGGCCAAATGCTGGCAAATGGGACTAGATTTATTTAGGATATCTGGTTGGCATAGATGAGTTGAACTGAAGGGTCTGTTTCCATGCTGTGAAGGAAACAAAAAAGGATTAACAGATGGCTACAAGTTTGATAGAATTGAAAGAATCCAGGATGTAAAGCCAGAAGTTTCAAAATGAACTGGAATCTTTTAAGGAACAAAGCAGCAACTGCCAAAAAGATTTGAACCACTCAAAGCAGCCTGAGAAATGAGATCAGTGCATGGTTAATGTGGTACAAACTTGGCTGGATCTGGATAAGCAAACTCTGGAATAGCAACTTTCTATTCACAAAAGAATAATGACAACACAAACAGGAATGACAGACATGATCACAAATGATCGACCATGGAAATCAATGCCTTCTTGATAAAATCATCATCAGGAGTTCGGGATATACCAGCAAATTACTTAAATATTATAGACATTCATATGGTCACTTGTTCTTGTGTGTAATTGAAATTTCTTTTGCGAAGGAAGCCTTTACAAAAGCTCACCTTTAAAGATTCCATGCATTGTGTGTATACAACATTGTAATTCTGCCTGCCAATTAGTCTGCTATGGGTTTACAAACTCACACACAGTTATCCGTTGGATTGCTGGGATGTCTGTTTCATTACTGTGAGTGTTCAAAAAACTCAGGGAGTTAGACAATCCCTAATGAATGTTGAGTAATAAAACATTTTCATCATTATGACACTGTTAAAGTATGGGAGGAGTTTAGATGAAAGGTTAAGATTAGTAAGAAAAGAGTTGCAGAAAATAAAAATCAAGACATACCATTAAGCCAATATAAAATTCAGTAAGCATTGGGCTCCTTGCAAGAGAAAAAGCATTAAAGCTTTAATAATGATATCGTAGTAAATTCATTGGTCACTTACTGGTAATTGGGAAGAGTATTTCTTAATTCACCCACTTAACCATGACTGCTGAATGTCAGACAATGTAGAGTTCCCTTTAACAGTGCAGTCGCCCCAACTTGAAGCTTCCTTCTCAAAACCGGATTGTAACCTTTTAGCTAATATCACTTTATTTCACTTGTTTTGGAACAATTACTCTGTAGTGGAACAATTACTCTGTAGTAATCCATCATGATTTATGCCTTGTAAAACTAAAAGACTGTCTTCAGTTGCTAGAATAAACATCTATGTAAAGTGAATGTATTTTACCCTGGGGTCAGAATTCTTAACAGTGAAAAAATGGGTGATGACAAACTTAACAAAAGCAGACCAGCCAGTTTATTGCAGATGTTTGATTTAAGATCATGAGGATTTTGGAAACAACTTAACATTGAAAAAGGCCTTTACATAATAAACTTTTTAAAGGATGCTTACGAAAAAGAAAATCAATGAGTGTCATGTATATGTGGGAAAGTTCAGAAACATGCCCAAGGTATACTTTCAGAGGCACGGCCTGTGCTGTTTGAGGTATACCTAAAATACAGCCTTAGATTTCAATATAATTAAACTGACTGAATGTACAGACTCAGCCTCAAGTAACCTGTTGATACAGCCCACTAGCACACCCGAGAAGTGGGTAAAATCATTTCACTGCTTTTTCATTGAGGTGGACCTTCACCACATCCTTAAAGGCGAATGAGTGTTGATTGGGAGAAAAGTGATCTGGAAGAATATGATCAAGTTTGGAAATTAGCACAATATGGAGGAGGTATCATTAGGAGATGGTGACGATTGGGAATGAGAGCAATCTGGAAGGAGGACAGCATTAATTGGTGGCAGCAGTAATCAGGCTTTATGACTGTTTCAGCATCGGTGGCCATATTTATAGTTGATTGGATCCCATGTTCTTCTCTGCCTCTCTGCTTAGCTTTCTTGCTGTGTGGCCTTTCTTAAAATCTATCCTTTTGACCAAGCATTTGATCATTTGAACTAATGTCTCTCTGTCTGCCTTGATTTCTTACTTTGTTTCATAATGCTGCCATGAAGTGCCCTGGCATGCTTAATTCTGTGAAAGGTGATATATAAATAGAAGTTTACACTGTTGCAATTAGAAAAGGTGACTGAATGGAGTATGCATTGGCTGGCTTTGGCTAATCTTTCAATATTGGTTTAGTAGATGCAGGTGTACTCCTCACAATTCCAAATTCTGGGGAAGACTTCAACAATTTGTAAATAACATAGTGTGGAGTTGGAGGAATACAGCAGGGCAGGCAACATCAGAAGAGCAGGAAAGTTGATCTTTTGGGTCGGGATCCTCCTTTTCTGAAGAAGAATCCCAACTCGAAATGTCAACTTTCCTGCTCTTCTGATGCTGCTTGGCCTGATGGGCTCCTCCAGCTCCACACTGTTATCTCTGACTCCAGCATCTGCAGTTCTTAAGTTATGTCTTTTGTTGTGACCTGTAGCCTTTAAGAGCTGTATGTAGACCTGATTTTCTTTGGGGAAAGTAACATTGCCGGGGGAGGGGGCATCGGCAGATATTAAGTAGATTTGAAGCATGGGGTGGCACAGTGGCTCAATGGCTAGCACTGTTGCCTTGTAGTGCTAGGGACCTGGGTTTAATTCTACCTTCAGGTGACTGTCTGTGTGAAGTTTGCACATTCTCCCTATGTCTGCATGGGTTTCCTCTGGATGTTTGAGTTTTCTCCCACAGTCTGTAGATGTGCAGGCTAGCTGGCTTGGCCATGCTAAATTGCCCATCGTGTTCAGGGATGTGTAGATTAGGTGAAATATAAGGGGATGGGTCTGGGTGGGATGCTCCAAGGATTGGTGTGGACTTGTTGGGCTGAAGGGCTTGTTTACTCACTGCAGGGATTCTAAGATGCTATCTATGATCATATCATCTATAAATGTCTACGCACACACCTGTTGCATAGGCATGGCAGCTTGCTATGCTATATGAGCTCATGGTGAAAATTGCTGTCCTCAAAATGGAGGATTTCTGCCCTACTCTGGAAATTCCCACCTTTTTTGCAGTTTCACCTTGTGGGTTTCAGTATTTGTAGCTCTAATAACTGACTCTTGCTTTAATCACTGTTTTGCTGAATGACTCCCAATCCACGTGGTTCGAGTAAGTGATTCACATCTTCATCATTGCTTTTATTAATAAGGTCTTCCAACTTCATTTCCTCATCAGACCAGGTCTACAGGCTTTTAACTTGAACAATGTAATAACTTTAATTTGGGTTTTGTGAGGCTCCTGGGTCTGAAAGTTGGATCAGTATTTCATTCTCGGGCCTTTGCTTCCAATTCTGTGGCCTCAGCTCATGATGCCCACTCTCTTGGGTGGCAATGCTCAATCTGAGCTCTAAGGAATTTAGTAACCTCTCTCTTTTCCAGTCTGGATTACTGCACTGTTTCCCCAGACCCATGAACTTTACTCACAGAGCTTCTGATGTTTGTTCACTCACTGCTGAACTCCAAGACAGGGCAGATCTCATAGACCACTGTCTCAGGATGTAGCCTTACATCTGCTTTTTGAGTGACTGATGTCTTTCTGGAGGGAGTTGGCAAGCATTCTGTTGCAAGGCACCAACATAGAGGGTTTCTTCTTTCGGGCTCTGAAATCTTTCCCTGCTGCTGACTGGGGTCTATAAACAAGTTCAGTCTGAAGATCTTGTGCTGCTGAGCATCATGTCAGATGAGTAGTCAAATCACATCAGCATCTCTGCCTGCCATGTTGTATGGGTGGCAGCCCCTGACACCCTGTGGATTGCTGCTCACTGTGCCACCATCCTCCTTAAATGCAAAACAAAACTACAAGGTCTGCTGTGGTTATGAAAAAGTACTTCTTTACTCAATGAGAAGTGTCTTTAGTGGTCAAGCAGATATATTTTATTGCACGGCAGCAGCCAATTATAACCCATACTAATATGATAAATATTGCGGGAGACATTATAAGGCGGACCAAATATTAGCTCACACACTTCAGATTCCGAGCTGTTCTGCCTGCAAGTTCACATGACATCATCAATATGGGTGGCACTTATGGCAAGTTGCAGTATTAACCCTTTCAGACCTGCCTTGCATGTAACAATAAAGCACCTGGAGCACATCCCACTTGGAATGAATAAGTACTTCAAAACTGCTAACTCTGTAAATCTTGGGCATAGTGCAGTTGCTGGAAAATAACTGATGTGGCATTTAGATTTTGAGTGTGAGAAATGAGATAAGAAATCAGACAAGGGAAGGAACAATGTACAATTGTTCTGAATAGGTATACACTTGACCACTGGGCTCAAAGAGTTTGCAAAGGTTATAGAAAAATTAGCAAATAAAGGTCAAGCATTTTAAATTTACTGAAACAGAAATCTGACCACTTGACTCAATAAGCTCATTCCTTTTCTCTTTCTTCTAAGGCTATGGTGAGTAACTCATTTAGGACTCTCCAAAGACTCTGCACAATCCACAAGACACAAGTCAGGAGTGTGAGAAGGTACTCTATTTATCTGGGTGAGTGCAACTCCGACAACACACAGAATGTCCAACACTATCCAGGATAAAGTAGACTGCTGGTTTGGTGCCCCATCCACCTCCTTATGTATTCACTACCTCCAGAGGCCCCATGCAATGACGGCAGCATATACCATCTGCAAGATGCACTGCAGCAGCTGACCAAGCCTCCTTTAACAGCACCTCACAACTTTGCAACGTCCACCACCTAGAAGGACACTAGGTAGGAAATCCACCGAGAGTCAACCCCTCCCCAAATTCACCCACACACCCTTGACTTGGAATGGTATCACTTATCCTTCATTGTTACCATCAAAAATCTGGAACTCACTTCCTCTCGTTGTGGATGTCTACCCAACGTGGACAGCAACAAATTGAGAAAATAGCCCCACGCCCCATCCCTTTTCAAGGGCAGTGATAATGGGAACTGCAGATGCTGGAGAATCCAAGATAACAAAGTGTGGAGCTGGATGAACACAGCAGGCCAAGCAGCATCTCAGGAGCACAAAAGCTGACGTTTCGGGCCTAGACCCTTCATCAGAGATCATGCTGATGAAGGGTCTAGGCCCGAAACGTCAGCTTTTGTGCTCCTGAGATGCTGCTTGGCCTGCTGTGTTCATCCAGCTCCACACTTTGTTATCCTTTTTAAGGGCAGTCAGGTTTGGGCAATAAATACTAGCTTTGTGGCAATGCTCACATTCCTGTGAAGGTAGGAGAAAACCTGGTCCTCCTTTACACTAGCCCTTCAGTGACTTAATGCTCCTAAAACATAGCTTGCTGGTTCCTGAAACTGATTCACCTCAATTACATTTTGACAAATCAGAAACAGTTCTGTCTTGCTTTTGGGGCTGGTAGCTGTCCCTTTAAATCATGTACAGCAGATGAGAATTTAAAAAGACAGCTGCATCGCCGCAGCCTGTGTTATTGTAAAGCTTGTGCTTATTGTTTCCTGGATAACGGGCAGGAGAAGGGTGACACATGACTGCTTCCCAAGAGACTGATTCATGCCTGAGGACCGAGACACAGCAGGAGGGGTGCACGTTGCTTGTGGCCATACGCCAGGGCCCAGGGACCCACATTCAGGCATGTAGCCAGCACTCTCCATGGTATTCAGTGCCTGCTGTTTGCATGCTGCATCCTCAGTTTTAGTTCTCTTTCCTCTGAGCCATAAGATCATGGGCTCAACTCCTGATGTGTTCTCCATCGTTTAGAGACAAGGACATGTCAACCATCTCAGGTGAATCCAAAACATACCATGGCTATTATTTGAAAGGCAGCAAGGAAGTTCTCCCCAGGGTCCCATTTATCTTTCAACCAAATTATCATTAAACCATTATCACAGTGCTGTTTGTGTCAATTTGTTGCACGTAAATGGTCTCCTGCAATTTCTTCATTACAACAGCGTCTGCACTTTAGATCATTAATGCTGTGGGATGTGCAGAGGTCCTGCAAGGCTACTTTTGATTGGAGGATTTGTCCCTTATTTGAACATGAAGCATTCTTTTTGTCCTATTTCAACACAACCGTTAACTCACTTATTTTAAAGAGCTACAAATAACACACAGGGGAAATTAAACACCGATCCCGGAGTGCAAATGGTGTTATGTTACGACTTGGTTTGAACTTGCACGAGGATCATGCAACTGGTACGTGATGGACCACCTGTTTTTCGCTACTTCAATGAGAAGCGACCGACCTTGCCCCAGTTCAGCTGGATACGAGTTTTCTGATTCAGCTCCTAAGTTTACTCCGAGTGCCTCAAACCACATGTATCCCAGAAGTAAGCAGTGAGCCTTGCCGGTATCATTGGAAAACCAGATGTTTCCGATTGCTCATCTCAGCCCACTGGAGCTTGCGTGTACATCTCAGGAATTACAGTAATTCTGGGACAGCGGTTTCACGTAGAAATCTAAGGCTGCTTCATACTATATTTGCAACTGAAGTGAGTAGGAAGTAAAAACAGGAGAATACTGGATTTCCTGCTTTTCATTCAGCGAGCCAGGAGTTTTTTTTTGGCCCATGGATAGTATTTCTTTTATTCATAATAATTTATTGTTTTTAATAAATTGAACATATAAGAAATTGATCCAGCCAAAATGAGAACAGAACATTGGTTTCAGAATTTACAATAACAACCTTGTTGGCTTGATGAAAACTGTTCAGTCGGGGTTGATAGCTGTGGCTCAGTGCTCTAGCCTCTTGGTTGGAAAGTCATAGGTTCAGTCCCACTCTGGAGACGCAAGCACATGCCAGTGCATTTCGAGGGAACGCTGTATTAATGAAGGTGCTGTCTCTTGGATAAGGAATTAAATCAACTTCTGCTCCTAAAGTAAAAGATTTCACGGCATTATTTCAAAGAAACAGAGTTCTCCAAATGTCCTGGCTGAATAACACTAAAGATAATCTGGTTATTTATTTTCTTGCCATTTGTGGAAGCTTGCAGTGCATAAAATCAACATCACTCTCCAATATTACAAATTACGTCATTGATTGTAAAGTCATTTGAAAGGTGCTACATAAATGCAGGTTTTTCCTCATTCACCTTTACAGCTTCTACCTTCCTGATGTGGATAGGATGTGGGCTAACAGATAATTTCACTGAACAACCCCCAGCTCCTGAGTTTTGATGTTATTTTCTTATAGGCCTGAGGCAGATCAGTTATGACCTTGTAGAATGGTGGGGCAGTTCGACATGACAAATGTTCTGCTCCTACTCCTATTTCATGTGTTATGTTCAGTCACACAGTGTGAAAAGTTCCATTTTCATGTCTGTTTGTACTTTGTAAGATAGCAGATTGTAAAATTTAAGCACAGGATGTTTCACAACAGGCTACATTTGATTCTACCTAGTAATTAGGTGGTAGCTGTTGGAGCATGTTAACAGGTCATGCAGATCAGTTCAAAGGTCAGTCAGTCAGCTTTAATCAGTGAGAAAGAGCGAGTCAGGGAAGGTGGTTCCATACAGCTAAAACGCTGCTATTATCTCTGAAATAATTGAAGCCCCAGGAATGATCTACCAGCTTGAGGGAAAAGACAAGTTCTGGGAGCTCTTTACTGATGAAAGGGTTAGAGTTCAGAAGAGCCCTGTGGGCGATTCATTGCTGTTGAAAGTTGAGGCTGAAGGAAACCACAAGCAGTATTTGCATGGTGCTGGAGATCGGAGTTTGGAAAAACCTGGGGTGGGAGCAGCTTTGTGAAGCTAGCTCACTGCTAAAGAGCTGGAATGTGTCCATTTGTAGACGCTGGAGTGCAGCCTCGATACTCCAGTGGAATACGGTCTCAGAAGAAGAGATTGAACCACTGGGAGATGAGCAGTGGTTGAAGCAGCTCGGGTTGAAACGGCCTTCGAGAAATATCAGAAATTAGATCTTCAAAGGTGAAGATTTGATAATCCTCGTGAAGGAGACTAAGTTTTAATATGATTTAGTGAGTCACAGTGTCTGTAAAGTCTGGGTGGGTTGCAGAGAAATTTTACAGGATCTGTCTTACTGCTTCTTCTATTCAATATGTTCCGTGGGCTGTTTGACCACTTTTTGTTAACCTCATATTAATTCTGGATTACAAATTGAACATGTTTATAGATGGTTTAACTTGACTAATTTGCATGACAAAGTGTATTTTGCTTCTTTAAAAATGTAGGATCTTGGCAGTTTATTCTGAACGTAAGGAGCTGCAATTCCATACCTAATCTATTTTAAACAAAATAAAAGCATTACCGGTCCCTAACTAGATTGCAATTTTGTTTAGCAGTTTTGTTATGGACCCATAACACCAAATTGGCAGTGATACTGAAGAAAAGTTTGTTACATTACCTCCAATTGCCCTTTTGGATAATTAATGTAAAGTGTTTCTTATCAGAGTCAGACCCTTGTTCCCCCTCCCTTCATGAGATTCCATTTTGAAAACTATTCATATAACTGATCATACAGGAGATGACCAGTTCAGACAACTAGAGGCTGTCTTTATTTTAAGTATCATGGAAGATGGCTGTTTGCAATGTTCAAGGTGGATTCTTTAATATTGTTTTAATGCATTGAAAGCCATGAGTTGATATGATGAGAAAAGGAGGTTATTTTAGTGCCACCTTGAGCTGACATTTTCCTTAATGTAAGAAAAAAATCAACACATCCATTTCTCAAAGCGCAGATTGAGAAAATATATAATTTAGAGTCATCATAGAATCCCTACAGTGTGAAAACAGGCCCTTTGGTCCATCAAGTCCACACTGACCCTTGGGGCATCCCACCCAGGCCCATACTACTATGACCCACCTAGTCTACACATCCCTGAACACTATGGGCAAGCTTCCATGGCCAATCCACCTAGCCTGCACATCTTTGAACTGTGGGAGACCAGAACACCCAAAGGAAACCCACATGGACACAGGGAGAATGTGCAAACTCAACACAGACAGTTGCCTGAGGCTGGAATTGAACTGAGGTCCCTGGTGGCGTGAGGCAGCAGTGCTAACACTGACCCACTGTGCCACCCTGCACTTGTGATTATTTGCAGGAATTATATAAAGAGGGTGGAGTCCACGGCAGCAAAAGTTTAACATAGAATGGGTATATTGAGGGAAATGTCTCTCTTTCATTCTGTCCCAGTTGGAAAATATGATGGATGTTGGAAACGGGCAATAAAAACGAAAAATGCTGGAATTACTCAGCAGGCCAGATCGCATTTGCAGAAGAGACACAGAATTAACACTTCGGACTTGAAAGATTCTGTTTATGCTTTGTTTTCTTTTTTAAAAATTTCTTTAATTCTGCACTGGCTTCACCTACTTAATTGCATAAGAAATTTAGTCCCTTGGTAATTGGCAGATTTGACTCTTGCAGCTGGGCTTTCTTTTCCTAAAGGAACAAAATATTTTAATTCTTCCAACAACAGTTTGATCTCGTGATTTGGATCAGGCCGTATGATGAAGATGGTAGCTTGGTCATATGAGGTGCCATTGATTTGAACAGATTTTACAATAACTTACAGATGTTGGCTCAGCAAATCTTATTGCAGATAAGGAAGTGTTGTTGGCTGTGACCCAATGAAGCTATTCAGAAGATAAGCCATTTTTGTCCGTGTGGCTGTCATTGGGAGACTGATTTAATCATGTTGGACATCAGCTAAAATCATTACAAAATGCACTGGTAAAAACGAAATTCCCTCCACCAAAGCAAAATACTGCCAAAGATGCTAAAGTCCTGAAATAAGAACAAAGAAAGATGGGAAAACCCAAGAGGTCAGAAAACATCTGTGAAGAGAAATAGTGTTAACATGTCAACATTCATCAGACTCCACTCAACTTGGATTGTGCCCCATGAAACAAATTTAACCAGCCTTGCAGTCATTCACTGTCACTGGGTAAAAATCCTACAATTCTCCCCTAATGGCATAGTGGGTCTACCTACAACCCATAGGGTGCAGCTCACCACCACCATCTCAAAGGCAACTTGGGACAGGCATTAAATACTAGCCAGTCAGCAAATTTTGTTTGTATGTTATAAGATTCTTCCATCCAAATCATAAGATGCTGGATTTGAGATCTCCTCCTGCAGGAGGAGGGAAGCCTATATCTGGAGGATCCGGCTGGGTGGAGCCAGTGGGGAAGAGGAGAGGGTGGTCAGGGCTTTCTGATGCCATCCCCTTGCCTGAAATCTGTACCTTCAGTTACTTCTACAGTCAAGCAATGAGAGGACCTCCCTGAAGTCAGTGGGCAGGTCACATTGGTTTTCCAGTCTGGGAACTGGCTATTTTCGAGCCCACTTGCAAGGCAGATGCGTGGCGACGTGGATCTTCTCACCTACCACTTAAATATAGAGTTGGCAAGAAGACGATTGGGTTGGGTTCCTCTGCAGGGCAAACCCATCTAGTTATTCCCTGCCCTTATCACTTCTCTAACGACCTCCAGGAGGAGAAATTCCAGTAATGGATAGAAATAACTTTTTATCATGTCATTCAAAGAAAAACAATAAAGTTCTCCAAAGCAGGCCAAGGGACTTTGCTGTGTATAGGTTGACCATCTCATGTCATATATTAAAACGGCAATGACAATTCAAAGGTTTTTTGTAATCTATAAGTTATTTGACATGTTCTGAAGTTGTGAAAGGGGCTAAATAAATTTATGTATTTATTTTGTTTCTTCCATTGGAATGTCCCATGAAATAATCGCCAAAAGCAGAAACTGTGATTATATAGGCAAACATATCAGCCAAAGGATGCAAATTAAGCAGCCACAAATGAGAAAAACAAAATTGATTCTTCATTAGTTTTTGTAAGTTTAGAACATTAAAATACCTGTGTAAAATAATACAAAACATTTACAAAATATTCTGATGTACTTACAACGCATTAACAGAAAATTCAGTTCAACAAGTGAATGCATGTGCTTATGTGCTACACTGGTGTCCCTCTGTCCCCTCTCTAACAGTCTAATAATACATTTTGTTATCCTTCCTCCAGCAATGGGGCCTCCAGTAGCAGGTGGCGGCAGTAAGTGAGGGCACTGAGCAGGCATTCTCAAGGCTGTAAATTCCATGTAAACACTCTTTTCCGCGTTTAACCTTAGTTTCCCTTCAAGTCTATAGAGACCTGATGCCAGCAATATAAAGAATCCCTTCTTCATGATCTTTGGGCCATCTGTGTGTTTAAACCTTGCATTACATTTCCCCTTGTGTTTATTTAGTTTCCACTTAAATATATGCATGCTACTCATTTTAATACTTTGTGATAATGAAGTTTACTTTTTAACCATTGCAAATAAAGGAAGTAATCACACTGTCTGTAATTAATTGTAGAAAATGGAGGGAAAGCAGCAATAATTTACATTTATTGCCAAAATGCCAAATGAAAAAAATCAAGGTTAGAAAATGCCTATCACTTCTTCGAAGATACGAAAGTCGGCCTCACTCATCAAATGTAAACATTACAAAGTTCAACCCTATCTTCTAATTGCCCCAAATGTCTTCTTATGCCATGCCACCTAATATTAATTATTTTACAGTATATCCCAGATTTGACATCCGGTATTCTGATTGGGATATTTAAAACCAATTTTAATCCAGCGGTAAACTGGTTTACGAGGTGTCAGTGAGATCAAAAATTGCAATTTGAATCCTACTGCTATCATCCTGCCATCTTTGTATCAACTCCCAATAGAAAAAGTATGAGAAAGTCCCACTTTGGAAACAAACACGAGTTTTGATATTACTGAGGTTAGAATGGTGGACATGAGATTTTTGATGAATGTTTGATGGGTAAATGTATGACAGCAATGCAATGCACATCACACCCCACTACAGGACAACGGAACTGTAGCCTAAACAGAGTGTCTTAGCAGGATCACCAGATAATGCCATTGCTCACTCAATCTCTGTTCCCTACTTCCCCTAACACTAGGCAGAGCCTTCTCCTCCATTTTGTATATGCTGCACAGATTGCCCACCAGATGTACCAATCTCTCTCAAATGTCAAATTATCTATCAGAGCTCAAAATGATCACGCAGCTCACCAGTCAAACTGTAGAACTATTGAAGTTGACTGCACAGAACAATCAATTTGACCCACAATTTTAGTGCCTGTTCTAATTTAAAGCAATCCTGCATTCATCACATTGCCTTGCTTTCTCCCTATAGCTATCTATCTTCGTCTACATGAAATATTTCCTCAATGTTTCCTTGCAGGCTGGAGTGGTTTTTTCTTGCCTCAACGTCACATGAGATTAGCTAAGTATTCCATGCTCCATCAGCCTTCTGATATCAAGAAACAAAAGAAAACACATTCAGTCCATATTAATTGCTTTTCTGTTAACTTTAGATGGTTTCTCTCCCAATTTGAGTCTGGGTCTGGGTTTGAGATGGGTTACCACGTGATATTCTAACTTTTCTTCCTAAATCTAGTTGACTGAACAAAAAATTCCTTTGACTTTCAGCCTTCAATCAGTTGTACACTGGAGTGATGTGTTACGCTGGATTACGTGGTCATGTTTGTGTATTAGTACATTCAAATCCCATTTCTAACTTAGAGGCAAAAATGGTATCTGCTGATCCATAGCTATTGACCAATTAATTTGCTCATCAGCCTATCAGTGATCTGTCTACCTTTTCTCCAAAGTTAATGTGTAGGTTTAAAGAAGATCTAAAAATTAATAGGTGCTATCCTGATTTAACGGGTCTGAGATGACACAGCTCCCCCCTTATTGTCACAGTTTGAATCAGGCAGTGATTAATATTGGGAGTAACAATGGGATAAAAGCATCATTTTCTAAAATAACTTGATTTCTAAGCACTCTTAACTTGTTGATTAAGTTTAAACTTATAATAATCCTACATATTTCATTGAATTAGCAAGCATATCTGTACAAATTATTCAACAAGTTGATTCACCTTAATTCACAAACTGAAATTTCATTCAGTCTCCTCCAACAGCACCTTCTAAGCTCAAAACTTGTTTAACATGGAATTTATTTCAAATTCTTCTTATTAATTGCTTGTATTACTTCAAATGACATGGGCACCAGACACTATCCTGACTTATTATACTCATTTATGGCATGTGGGCATTGCTGGCCAGGCTAGCATTTATTGCCCATCTCTAGATGCACTTGAGAAGGAGATGGGGAGTTGCATTCTTGAAGCGCTGCTGTCCACTTGATACAGGTCCATTAAAATTCAGAAAGGTTTTTATTTGGGATTTTTATCCAGTGACACTAAAGGAACAGCAATATTTTTCCAAGTCAAATCGTGCATCTTGGAAGTATAACTTGCTATTCCCATAAAGCTGCTGTCTTTGGCCTTCGAGCTGATAGTGGTAAATGGTTTGGAAAGTGCTGTCAAGGAGCCTCGATGATTTTCTGCAGTGTATCTTGTGGCTGATACACACCCCTGCTGCTTGGGAATGGTGATATATGGAGTAAATATTTGTTGACTTGAAACTGTAACACTGTGTTTCACTGTCACTAGATCAAAATACTAGAATCCCTTTCCGAAAAGCACTGTGATTGTCCCTACACCTCAAAGGCCTTAGTGGTTCAAGAAGATGTATCAGCATCACCTTCTCCAATCAATTAGTGATGGGCAATAAACACCATATTAGCAGGGATTTCTAGACAGTAGTAGATCTGATGTCGCCCATTACACACAGTTGCTGAAATCACCCTCCATATTATTATGAAATACCACCCTTAAACATGATTGCCAACCTCATTCCCTGAAAAATGTTCCAAACCAGTGCAATATGCATCCATATCCCTTTAATTCTTTTTCTGAAATAGAAAATGGTGTCAATTGTTACATACCATTTTCACTAAGTGTAATACCTAAGGTCACTGTTACTGCCAGCTGCATGTGTTTGTAAATTATATTATTTATATGTAACCATATTTATTCTGATATAAATAATACATAAATAATATGCACAGTCTTCAACATTTCATAATGTGCCTCTTTCTAGCTTATTAATTCTTTCTGTTCTAATGCTCAATCATTCTTCGTTAGTTCCTTTTAGATTCAATTGTTACTTGTTGCTGGATTCGTTTGTTTCAAATATACTAAATATTTAAACTAATCACATCTTTACAAATATATAATTACTTTTGATTGCCAGCAACTATGGCTTAATTCTATTCCATGGACATCTTCATTGACTTACCCCAATGCTTTATTTCATGCCAGCCATATTTGTATCGATAGTCCTTCTACTGTTGAATGAATCTATCCCCCTAGCAAGTTCCAATGAAATGGTCTTACACACAAAGTATTGATAGGTTATTGCACAAACAGCACTTTTCCCTGCATATGTATAACTATCAGATCTCTGAACTATCACCGAGTCACATCAATTACTTTCAACATTGTTGATCTCTACTGCTCAGCCCATGACGGGAGGGACCCATAGATTACAATGAACCATAAATGGCAACTTAGAAAGCAGTAGTTGAACATATTGGGCTAAATACTGAATCAATATCTTTTTAAAGGCCCATGGGTTTTCAGAAACCAGGTAGAATGATGCACATTCCTGAAAATGCATGTGGGGAGAAGTAAGTCATAATTGTCCCAGAGAGCCATAAATTGCTCTCTCATTAGACAGAGACAACTGGTGGTGAGTTTAACTCAAGTGTCAGCGTAACTCAGGCTTGTGAAGGCAAGGTCATACATGGTGACTGGCTAGATGCGCTGTTGGCATCTCTCTGCTTTGCAAGCCAGCTATTCAGCCAACTAAGCTAATCCCAGCCAACACAGATGTAAGAGGGCCTTTATGGAATAAGAAACCTCAGCTCCTTCCCCTTGGAAACAAGAATTTAAAAAAAAATCATTGAAGCTTACCACACAAAACAAGTCCATTCAACCTTTTAAGTCTGTGGTGTCTCTTAGGAAGAACAGTTGTGCTGAGTCTCACTCTCTTGCCTGTTATCTGTAAACAGATGGCCAGATTGAATCAATCTAGGGAAGGAAAATCAGACTCATGCCTTCTCCTGTAAATAGAGGAACTCATATTCTGGCTGCCACAGTAATCCTGGTCATTTATTGTGATCCAGATATTCCCTGCAAAATAACAATAATAATATCCCTTGGAGTTTCTTTTGCTATAGAAAAAAAAATATAAATCACATTGGACTGCTGAGCTTCACTACAATTTAAATTACCGACCACTTTCCAGAGAAAATGATTCTTTGTTACATCCTATTTACTTTTAATGTTATATTGATGATAGTGTATTAGAGAATTATTAAATATTGCTTTTGAAAGCAGATAATTTATTTTACATAAACCAACTGACATTTTTTTAATATTCATAAAGCTAACCCAACTATTATTGTTAGGGTGTTCAGGCAAGCATGTAACGATATTAATAATCCCAGCAACAAAAATTGTGCCATTAATATTCATGGGATTTGTAATTCATGGATTTTCTAAAGTCTCAGTCTGGCCTTTTACTTTTCTAATTTGTCTCTAGATGTTTCCTTCAGCAAGCTGCAGCTGAAACTCTCAGAGACATGGCTTAAATTCTAGCCAGGCTGTCACTATGAAGACAAAAGGGATAACATTAAGCAGGAAATCCTTAGGATCAGGTAGACTTTGAGGGCAAAATTTTCTCAGTTCTGGTCAAAATGTCTCAGAGCAACTTTGCTCACACAATATTCCATTTGTCACCTTATTAGCTAGGCAAAAGGGCTTTTTTGGGGTATCACACGGGCCAAGAGCTAGGAAGACTCACCAATGCTAGCACCTTCACACTTTCATGCCTCTGATGCTATATTTCACATCCAGGTGAACACCACTGCAGATGCTGCAAGCCACTTATATTGTGCCGCTCAATTATTATAAAGGAACACATGGCCCAGAGGGAAGAAAATCCCACTGCTCACTTCCCAGGCAGGGAACAGCTGGTGTTGGTGGACTGGATGGTGGAGATGAAGGAAGTTCTTTTTCCAGATAACCACCACAAAAAGACCATATCGTGAGACACAGCACAGCCTGTGTCAATGTGTGTTCTGGGTGTAAAAGGCTGCCTTGCGTTGTAGGAAGAAAGTGAATTATCTTCTGTACTCTACAAGGAAAGTGCCACCACCTTCACGAGACCACGACTCGTTCTGACGTTCTGCACCGCCCGTTCATGCGCACACCACACACACACACACACGCACACACACACACACACAGTAACTATCGCTTGTCTCCTGTTCATTTAACCATTTGCACCCTGCTTATCTTCTGAACATATGAAATACTAAAACTTTCCTGGTGTCTGCGCTTCCTGATCACTCACTCGGGACGTCTCCTGTCCTTGCATCATCACTAACTGCCCTTTCAGCCACTTCCATCATACTCAACCCTTCCTTTGTCTCATTGTAGGAAAACTCGCCACTGCCAGGATCATTGGCTCTACAGCATCCCAACTGAAACAAAAACAAATTTCTGGAGAAACTCAACAGATCTGGCAACATCTATGGAGAGAAATCACAGTTAGCGTTTTGTGTCCAGTGACCCTTCTTCAGAATGCCAACTGACCTATCTGTTATTCCCAAACTGCTTGCATTTGACCTGCAGGACTGATCACGGCACGATCCATAGACTGCAAGGACATAGATCCCTGGTCTCTGTTACGATAAAGTACCACTGACTGTAGCCAACTCCCTGGACTGGAATCAGATGAGGCCTTTGAGTGTCGCTGGGGTTACTACCAGACTGACTGTATTTCCTGAACTATTCTCCTTTAACTATCAGACATGACCATTTGTCTGAAGCACGTGCAGTATCTTTGTCTTTGTTGTATATGCTTGGTAACATGGTGCTCCGCAGCTACATGTCTACCCTCTTGGCTATTCAGTGATTTCCTTTTGTCACAAGTTGCCTGGCTCTATCTCTCTGTGCTTAGAAAGAAATGCGAGTCGCATAGAGCCTGGGAGGCCGGAAGTCCATGCTGAAGTGAAGAGGAGCTGGCTGCCCTCCATGCAAGTGCAATGTGAGAGAATGCTAAGAAAGCAGCCTAAGAGCCATGTGATGCATCCTGTGAGTTTGCATGAGATATATCTTTGTTCCTATGTGCAAAACTTGGCAGAAGCACGCAAGTTCCCCTCAGTCCCAAATTCAGGTTTTGAAGAAGTGACGTGAGTTGGTCCAGGAGCAGGCATGATGGTGTGGTGGAGCTGGTGAGTTGTAAACACCAAACTGAGGAGATGAATGAAGAGCCAAGGAGGTTGGTGCCTGTGGAACACACAAGGACTTATTGTGAAGAAACATTTGGATGATCGTTAGCACAAGCATACAGTGAGCTATAGCTACCAAGCACTCACTTTGCACTCTGATTTATACATTGGGAATTTGTGGTGTCTGATTTCTCAGTAGCAAGATGACTACTGGTGGTGGCATATAAATAAGGTGTTTTGCTGCATTAATGAGATGAAAATGCACGGAAAGAAGGTAGTCGCCATGTTATGTCAAGATTCAGAATTTTCCACCTAAACCTTGAAGAGAAAATTAGGGTAATGTTTCTTGATCTCAAGGATTCATCTTTTCATTCTCACGGTATTTTTCCTTTGTCAATATTCTTGCCACAAGAGGGAGAGGAAACTTTCATTCATAGTTTTACATCTTTGCAATGACTCTTGTGTTAGGATCTTTTTAACTGTCTTCTATGTTATATAATTGTTGGAATATTTCATCTTTGCTGCAATAAAATTTCATTGTACTGTTAAAGGAGATCAGCAGCCTCCTGTGAATATGTTTCAATGACCAACTACCACGTTAACCAACTGGGAAAATTAAATATATTATCCAGCAAGTCAGGTTTCATTCATAGGCCTGACTTGCTCAGTATTACCATCAGCTGTGATCATAAAAATAAATAAGGAAAAATAGCAATTGGAGTAGGCCATTTGGCCATTAGATCTTGCTCCACTGAGCAACCATAATCATGTTGAATATCAAATTCAACACCCTGTTCCCATTTTTGCCCCATACCCTTTATACTTAAGAACTATATCTAACGCCTTCTTGAAAGCACTCAATGCTTTTACTTCAACCATTGTCTGTGGCAGAGAATTCTACAGGATCACCGCTCTTGAAATGAAGAAATTTCTCCTCATCTCAGTCCTAAAGAATCTACTTTGTATCCTTAGATGTCTGTTCTCCATTTGGATTTCAAAACCCAACACTTCACCCCATAACCACCCTTTCGTAAAATGCTGGAACTGACCTGCCCAATGCCCCTGAATCATCTCTCTATCTGGGACCCAGTGAGGCCATCACTGATTGCAATCCCAGTAGTGACTGCTGGGATAGCTCTTGGTGCTGCTGAGTGTTGAATTAGCTGGCAACCAATTTTGTTTCAAATTGACTCATAGGATTTGGGTATCACTGATTGGGCCAGCATTTATTTTCTGTCCCTGGTTCTCCTTGAGACGGTAGTGGTGAGCTGCCCATTGAAATCGTTGAAGTCCACTTACTGTAAGTTAACCCATAACCATTAAAGATGGTAGTGGTCATGGGTTTGGAAGGTGGTGACTAAGCAACCTTGGTGAATTTCTAAAGTACATCTTATAAATGGTACACACTAGGCTAGCAGCTCTAGAGGGTGAAACTTCCTTCCAGAAGTCCAGACAGTGCCACCTTTGCTCCCCCATTGCATTTTGTGGCCACAGGAAGTGATCTTCTTATCTATTGACTGGACACTGACTGTCCCTCTTGGATAGCAGAGGTAAAGCAGTCCACTGTCTGTTGTGAAGCTCTAAGATGCTTATTGTCAATGTACATGAGCACTGAGGCTCAGTTGGAGGCATTTACCTCTGAAAAAGTTCAACTTGTGAGATTTTAGCACTTATTCCAAATTGACACCACTGTACAGGTCAAGGGATTTGGAGTATGGTGTTGGAATAGTCACCACTTGCCTGCATGAGAGCAGCTCCGACACACTCAAGCAACCCAACACCATCTGGCACAAAGGTGGCACCACATCCACATCTCAAACACTGACATCCAGTAACAGCAGTGTATACATCTACAAGATGCAGAGCAAAAACACACTTAGGCTCCTTCGATAGCACCTTCCAAACCCATGACCACTGCGATCTGGAAGGTAAGATAAAGTCACAATTGTTTTACCAGACCATAGAGCAGTACTCTTATTAAAGAGAAACAACTGGTGGTGGTTTAACCTGAGGGTTAACCATAGCTCTGATGAGATGGGTGGTTGAGAAGGAGAGTCCTTCATAGTGACCTCTGCTAGCATAGGAATTGAATGCAGACCGTTGGATTTACACTACATCACAAGCTAACTACGGGTCAATTAAGCTAACAGACCAACAATCCAGAAGGACAAGGGCAGCAGATGCATGGGAACACCACCAAGTTCCCCTCCAAGTCACTCACTAACCTCACTTGGAAATGTATCGCCATTGCTTCAGTCTCATTGGGTCAAAATCTTGGAACTCCCTTACTAATGGCATTCTGGGTCAGCCTACTGCATATGGACTGTAAGGCAGCAGCTCATCACCACTTTCATAAAAGCAGCTAGAGATGCACAATAAATGTTAGCACAGCCTGAAGACCCCACATCCCATGAATGGTTAAAAAAAATTGAAGAAGTCCTGCACAGTTGGAGAACTTTGGGTATTCATTTTAATTTTAACATTTGATGCAAGCATCTTAAAACAGTGGTAAGGAGAAATTGTTTCTCTCAGAGTTCTGTAAATTTGGAAATTGTCTGCTTTTGAAGGCAGGGTAAGTGGGATCACTGAATATTTTTACGGCAGAGGGAGATAGGTTCTTGATAGATGGTAAATCAAAGATTATTGGGGTGGATGGGAATGTGCAATTTGAATAAAAACAGATGAGCCATGAGATAGTAGGAACTGCCAATGCTGGAGTCTGAGATAACAGGAGGAATGGAATTGTAGGACATATAGCAGTTTGGATCGGAAATTGGCTTGCTGAAAGAAGGCAGAGGGTGGTAGTTGATGGGAAATGTTCATCCTGGAGACCAGTTATGAATGGTGTACCACAAGGGTTGGTGTTGGGTCCACTGCTGTTTGTCATTTTTATAAATGACCTGGATGAGGGCGTAGAAGGATGGGTTAGTAAATTTGAAGACGACACTAAGGTGGGTGGAGTTGTGGACAGTGACAAAGGATGCTGTAGGTTGCAGAGAAACATAGATAAGCTGCAGAGGTGGGCTGAGAGGTGGCAAATGGAGTTTAATGCAGACAAGTGTGAGGTGATGCACTTTGGTAGGAGTAGCCGGAAGGCAAAGCACAGGGCTAATGGTAAGATTCTTAGCAGTGTAGATGAGCAGAGAGATCTCGGTGTCCATGTACACAGATCCTTGAAAGTTGCCACCCAGGTTGACAGGGCTGTTAAGAAGGCATACAGTGTTTTAGCTTTTATTAATAGAGGGATCGAGTTCCGCAACCAAGAGGTTATGGTGAAGCTGTACAAAAGTCTGGTGCGGCCGCACTTGGAGTATTGTGTACAGTTCTGGTCACCGCATTATAAGAAGGATGTGGAAGCTTTGAAAAGGGTGCAGAGGAGATTTACTAGGATGTTGCCTGGTATGGAGGGAAGGTCTTACGAGGAAAGTCTGAGGGGCTTGAAGCTGTTTTCATTAGAGAGAAGAAGGTTGAGAGGTGACTTAATTGAAACATATAAAATAATCATTGGGTTAGATAGGGTGGATAGGGAGAGCCTTTTTCCGAGATGGTGACGGCGAGCATGACGGGGCATAGCTTTAAATTGAGAGGTGAAAGATATAGGACAGATGTCAGAGGTAGTTTCTTTACTCAGAGAGTAGTAAGGGAATGGAATGCTTTGCCTGCAACGGTAGTAGATTCACCAACTTTAGGTACATTTAAGTCGTCATTGGACAAGCATATGGACGTACATGGAATAGTGTAGGTTAGATGGGCTTGAGATCGGTATGACAGGTCGGCACAACATTGAGGGCCGAAGGGCCTGTACTGTGCTGTAATGTTCTATGTTCTATAACAAGGTGTAGAGCTGGATGAACACAGCAGGCCAGGCGGCATCAGAGCTTTTCTGCTTCTCTGATGCTGCCTGGCCTGCAGTGTTCGTCCAGATCAGCTATGACCATGTTAAATAATGGAGCCAGCTTGAGGGACTGAATGGTCTGTTCCTGCTCCTATTTTGTTTATTTGTATGTGAGTACTTGTTGGGGCACATAGCGTATCCTATGATTGCATTTTAAAGCAAATGTAAAGCAGTTCTCTCTGATACCAATCCATATTTATCCCTCCATCCTACTTCATTAAAGTCAATTACCTGAGCATGGGCAAGATGGCTGTCTGCTGGAAATTACCTGCTACATTTCCTATTGTCTGCTACATTTCATCAATGTCATTAACTATAAAGTGCTTTGTAATGTACAAGAGTTGTTAAAGGCACTCTATAGATGCAAGTTTTTGCTTTCTCATGTGGACTGAAGGATTTGTCTTTTATTTGAACATGGGTCAAAATATTTAAGGCTCGAGTGACAAAGATACATGGTGTAAAACTGCGTAGACTTATTTCCATACGCAGCTTACAGCAATCCAACATAGCTTTAGACTGGAATCCTTTGACCAACGTCATGCCACAGGATCAGTGTGTGGTCCACTGCTTGTCATCATTTATATAACTGATTTGGTTGTGAACATCGGAGGTATGGTTGGTAAGTTTGTAGAATTGGAGGTGTAGTAGACAGTGAAGAAAATTTCCTCAGCGTACAATGGGATCTTGATCAGATGGGTCAATGGGCCAAAGAATGCAGTTGGAGTTTAATTTAGATAAAATGAGAGGTGCTGCATTTTGGAAGGGCAAATCAGGGCAGGACTTAGACACATGAAAGGAAGGTCCTGGGGAGTGCTGCAGAGCAAAGAGACCATTGAGTGCAGGTTCATAGTGCCTTAAAAGTGGAGTTGCACGTAGACAGGATAATGAAGAAGGCATTTGGTATACTTGCCTTTACTGGTCAGTGCATTGAGTCTTGGAGTTGGGAGGTCATGTTGAGGCAGTACAGGACATTGATTAGCCCACTATTGGAATACCGTGTGCAGTTCTGGTCACCCTGCTATAGGAAGGATGTTGTGAAATTTGAAAGGAGTCAAAAAAGATTTATAATGATGTTGCCAAGGTTGAAGGATAGGAATAGGCTGAATAGGCTGGGGTTATTTTCCCTGGAGCATCGGGGTCTGAGGGGTGATCTTATAGAGGTTTATAAAATCATGAGGGGCATGGATAGTGTGAATAGGCAAGGCCTTTCCCCAGGGTAGGGGAATGCAAAACTAGAGGGCATATGTTTAAGATGAGAGGGGAAAGATTTAAAAGAGACCTAAGGTGCAACTCCTTCACACAGGGGGTGGTGTTTGTATGAAATGTGCTGCTGGAGGAAGTAGTGAAGATGGGTACAGTTACAACATTTAAAGGCATCTGGATGGGTCCATGAATAGGAAGGGTTTAGAGGAAATGACCCAAATGCTGGAAAAGGGGACCAGATTGGTTTAGGATATCTGGTCAGCATGGACAAGTTGCAACGAACGGTCTGTTTCCGTGCTTTATATATTTCTATAACTTTATGACTCTAATCCACTGAACAATAACTACCCTTATGCTTTTTTCATGCACATTTGCCTCTAAAACGACTAAAACCACCTTCCTAGAAATGTTGCAAGTCCACAATATTGAGGAAGGCCATTTCAAATGCTAAGGTTGTCGGGAGCAATGGGTATACGTGAGTGAGGCACATAAATTGGCTTCTACTGCAGAGCATTCCTCAGCTCTGAAAGCAACAACATTAGGCCTTTAAAATGTCACTGGTGCTGTGAGTTTTCACCGGCATAAGGGCCGGTGTTGTTAGATGTTTTTGTTGCTGTTCAAAAAACATTTTGTAACACCATTATTCATAAAAGCTAGGGCTAGCCATTGTCACCTGCAATCTGACACTTTGACATGATGGAAATGCAGCCTCTCCTAACACTTCAGGGAAGACATAGACTGAAAGCATAATGACAACTTTTGGGAAAAGTTGAAGTCAACACACATTATCCCTTTGGTGTGGCACCACATAAATTACCTTTACAAGGAATGAAAGGCCCTTTATTTTGAGTCAGTTGAACAGGGTTGTACAGTCGCTCACAGAGTGTACCAGGTGCTTTTTTATATAGCCTGAAGCGCTCTTATGCTATCCATTACTATTTTGTCAAAGTCAATAAACTCACAATTTTGCATGAAATGTACCAGTTACTTGAATATATAATCCAATTGTCCTCTGGATGATATTGCAGAGACTGTTAAAAACACACAATGCAATGAATGCTCATTCAAATTCAATGTCACAGAGTAAAATTGGGAATTAAATAGGATGTTAGGTAAGCTTGGCAGAATTAATTGACCGTAAGTCCCTATTGCTTCTTTGCATATCCATCTTCTTGCTGATGCCCTTAGCAGAATTGCTATACCCTTTATTGGACCCCAACATTTAGTGGGGCCAACCTCTATAAATGTTACCACATTCGTCTTTGTTGCTTTTCTTCTACATCCACAATCAATCAAAAGAAGCCCAAAACTATGTGGACAGAGTATTCAAATTAAATTCATTCCAAAGCTTGAGGTTGCAACCATAACCATTGCTCGATCAATTGGTAATCATCACCCTCAAAAGGGTTTCACTTCTGCCAGGTATGGCTTTTCCAGGCTTTGCGTGCTCATCTTACATTGTGAGCATAAAACCAGGAGATCCAGGCAGCAACACCATTACCAACTGCATAAATTGAGTGACTGTCAACTTCTTTTCAATATGATTTGGCAAAGAGAGTGTACAAAGACTGAAATAGAGGACAATCCAACATCATGCCAAATTAGTCAGAAAGCTAAATTTCTTTCAGGTGCAAAACCATCACTTTTTATTAGCCTGATTGCACTATAGAAAGAAAGTCTTGCACTGATCTCGTACCTTTCATAAGCCCAACATGTGTATGTGTGCCAAAGTGCTTTCCGTTAAAAGAAGGGCTTTTTGAAGTGTATTTACAAGTATCATAACAACAGTTGATTGGCATCAATGACCTGGTGGTATTACTTTTTTATTATTCATTAACGGGATGAAGCGTTGCTGGCTTGGCAGCATTTATTGCACATATCTAATGTTCTGGGGACTTCAATGTAATTGGCCATGACACTAGTTGGAATTTGCAGTCCATAGACTCTGCCCTAAAGTGACACTTGAGTTCCTACTTATGTCAGATGATCCTGTTTTCTATGTAACAGGAGCCTATATCCTGAAACAGCCGAGTGCTTTGGGCACCCAGCAGTAAGTTTTCAAAATATAACCAACCCATTGCCATTATCAAAGCTGCTGCCCAATTCTGGGCTATTAATGCCAGATGAAGGCCATACGTGCAATCTCAGTGACCATAGCATATGGTGGAATTAGAAGTCACTAATTTAAAAAAATCTGGAATTAAGAGTCTAAAAATGACCATGAAACCATTGTTGTAAAAATCATCTGCTCACTAATGGCCTTTAGGGAAGATAGCTGCTGTGTCTGGTCCGGTCTGGATGTGACTCCAGACCTACAGCATAGTCTAACTTTGAGCAACCAGGGATGTGCAGCGATGCCCACATCCTATGACTGAATTAAAAATAACAATATTTTTGCTCTTCAACTGGACACCCATTGCATAATTTATTAAAGTAAAGCCTTCTGGCCAGATGCACCAAAATTAAATTTCGAAGTGGTCATAAAACTTGAATGTCAATAGAATTCCCGGCTTTGGACACTTACCCTTTCTGGGAAACAAATGGCACTGGGCTTGTCGGAACTGTTGAGTCTCTTGTTTGACCCTGTTCTGCAAGACTGGCATTATTTGGAAATCACAGCAAACATTTTGTGGCCTAGTTTCAGCAGCAGTTGGAAGAGGCTGACTGGAAGTAATAGACAGAAACCTGCTTTCTATTAATGTAATTTTCTTTTTCAAATCCTCTGCCAGCAGTGGGAGGGCAGGTCTGATTCAATATTGTCCGGCACTTGTCTTTTCCCTATGTTTTTGGGTTGAGGTTTGTTTTGTGTCTTGGCTAAAGATCATGTCCGCAGCTTCCGGTGAGATTAAATGTTCTGGTCCTACTGCAGAAGCTAGAGGATTGGCCAAATATTCCAAAGCTTCTGAGCAATGCCATAAGAGATCATTTAATGACTTACATAAAATGGAATGCTAATGGTTAGTAGCTGTCCATTTACTTAATATTTCACATATCACAAAACCTATTTGGTTAGTTTCAGTGCAGGATGTTATGAAGTCTAGTCTGTTTTAGCAGAGCATTATATTTTACTTTGAGAGTCCCTGCTTAGTGGGATAAATGACTTCTAGGTACTAGCTGGCACTGTAGAGAATATTCAACACTTGAAAATCTTGCCATCATTTTAAAATTTCAGACAAGCTGAAGGACACTAAACAGGCCTTCCAAACCAACTCTGCTTTAGGGTATCAGGATTGGGGGGAATAGCCATGAGCAAGGTCAACTGCAGGGTGCATTGAGAAACACAAAGGTTCCGTGGCTGCGTGTGGTGAAATTTCTAAGGACTGGAATGTTCTTTCTTTTTTTTGTCAGGTGTAGATCATTCTTGTCTATTCCCATCTCATTCATGTAACCGTTCAACATCAAGATTCATCACAGAAAATCAACAATGACCCAAAGGCAACATCTTCCAAGCCCATGACAACTTCCATCTAGAAGGATGAGCAACTGATACATGAGAACTATAACCCACCTCCAAGTTTGCCTCCAAGACGCTCACAATCCTGACTCGGAAGTATATCACCATTCCTTCAGTGTAGCTGTTAAAAATTCTGGTGCTATCTCCCTAATGGTATTGTGAATCTACCTATAGTACATGGACTGAGGTAGTTCAAGGGGACAGTTCACCATCATCTTCTTATGGGAAACAGCAATAAATGCTGGTCAGCCATTGACTCCCACGTTGCATGAGCAAATAAAACAAAACTTAATTATTTGAGACTGACTTCAATGGGTCGCTTCAATGTAATTGGCCATGACACTGGATGGAATTTGCACTCCATAGGCTCTGACCTAAAATGAGACGTGGGTTCCTAATTATGTCAGATGGTCCTGTTTTCTATATTAAGAGGAGCCTGTATCCTGAAACAGCTGGGTACTTTGGGCAACCAGCAGTAAGCTATCAAAATAAAGCCAACCCATTGCCATTATCAAAGGAGCTGCTCAATTCTGAGGCAATGAATGTCAGATGTAGGCCATGTGCTCAATCTCAGTGATTTTCTCTACCATCTGGTTGTGGACAGGGTGTGTGGCCTAACACCAAGTTACTGTTACCTACCTTGCAGTGAAGATACTGAAAGAATCAATAGTAGGTCTCCATCTACTGAGGCCTGCCCTCTTGGCCAGAGTGAAATAAATTTGATTTCAATAATTACTGTCACGTGAGCTGAGGTGCAGTGAAAAATTATGTCTCATGTATTTTAGAGACAGATCATACTAGCCAAGTGCATCAGGGTAACATCAGGTTAATGACATAGGGTGACAGAGAACACCAAATCTAGTTACATCAAATAAACATGAAGCAAAAATTTGTCACATTTTCCAATAAACAGCCAACAAAAGCTTTTATATTTCACTTGTAAGCAGCATCGCAAACAGTCTGTGTGGTAAGTCCAACTTCTGGTGCAACTCTAATATACATTTTTAGAGAGTTGGAGCGATGATAGAAATTAAGACTGCTGTATGATGCCCTGTATTGCTTTCTGCAGCGAGATTTCCAAATTGGACTGTGGTTGAATACTGATGATAATCACCCACTCATATTCACATTCAGGGTTGTCAATGGGAGAGAATGCTTTAGACCGTAACACCATAAGAAATAGGAACAGGAGCAAGCCATTCAGCAACTCAAGGCTGTTTTGTCATTAAACAGGACCATTGCTGATCTGACATTCCTCATGTCCACTTTTCTGCCCTTTCCTCATAACCATTCAGTCCCCAACTGATCAAGAATGTACCTATCTCACTCCTAAATATATACAAGGACTCTCCCCCCACAGCTCTCTGTTGAAGGAGTTGTATCAACTCACAACACTCTGAAAGAAGAATTTCCTCCTCATTTCAGTCAAAAATTGGCCCCCTTTACATTGAGACAATGCCCTCTAGGCTTAGACACTCCCATGAGGGTAATATCATCTTGGCATTTACACTAAAGAATTCTATATGTTTCAATAAGGACGTCTCTCATTCTTCTGAACTCCAATGAGTAGAGTCCCAACTGTTTAATGTTTGCTCATAAGACAATGCTCCCAAACCAGGGATCATTTTAGTTCTTGCAAGGAGAAAATAATTATTGTTTCCAATAGGTGCAGATTTTGACATGGGTTGCTCAATTCCTGCACATTACTAAAAGCGTTATTCGCATCAGACTTGAGATTTGATGTCAAAGTAATGTAGCTTTCAAGTACCTCTGAAAATTCTAAGAAGATCCAACTGATGGCAATCATGCTCTGAATCATCTCAAAATACATCACATACTTTAATGTGCAACCAATTTGTACTCAGAAATATCACACAAACAGCGATAAGTTGTGAGTAGTTTAATCTGAGAAAGGAATGCAATTGACCTTAAATATGTTCCTGAGCCAAAGTACTGTTCCACTGAAGTGCCATTTTTAGGTGACATGGTAAAGGTGATGTGTGGGATTGAAGTCAAAACCCTTTGACTTCAAGGTAGATCCATATGAACCAAGCAAACATCCCAAAGCCTCTGATTTTCATTTACGTGCTTTGAAATTGGAAACATGTTGTGGCCTGTTGTTTAGGCTTTCAGAAAGTGGATTGTTAAGAAAAGTTACAGGAGAAACAGTTGCATTAATTTCATATTTCTATTCATCATTTTAACTAGGTTACTCTCCAAGTATCTATCAGCCCATTGGTCCAGGTTGGACATCATTGACATTTTTTTCCCTTGTTCAGGACACTTGTATATTGACTAAACACTGCCTCAGGAAACAGACCATTGTGGATTCTGTTGCATTCTCTGTAGCATATTTCAGTACAAACACTTGTTACTTCTGGTCCTGCACCTTGGGCCTGACATTTTATTTAGTAACAGATTTCAGAATACTACTATTCTAAGAGTCTCACTTCTTCACTTGTATATTTGCAAGTCTTTGCAAGGTGAATGATATCCTTTTGTTGGTGCTACTGATACTAGATAGTGCATTCATATCCATCTCAAATCAAATTTAAATACTTTCTTAGGTATAAGCCAGTGAATAGCATGTGTTTAACTCAATGACGCAGAATGTAAACATTTTTATTCAACCATTTAAAGAACAATTGGTACACAGAGAGTAATGCCAGTTGCAACAGGAGTAGGCAGCTTAACAATATATCAGAAACCAACTTCAAACCAACTTCATTGTTTGTAAAGAATAGCATTAATAGCGCTTTTATCTGTTTTTTAATTAGTTCACTTGCTGGTTTAGATGACGTAGTGATTGATTATCTGAGTAAGAGATAGGTTTATAATTGTTTGATATTACATAGCTAAGTGGTAGCTGTTGTATTGCCATTGGTAACCCATTATTAGATCTTCCTTGCGTCTCTGAGAGAAAATGTTATCAGCAAAATTAAGTTCATCACCATTACCATTATCATTGACTCCAACTGTATTCTTGTGTACCGCACTGTAATTCATGCCATACATTTGTTATGTTCCTCAATGTCATGGAGCACTGTGCCAATTTGGCGCTATAAAGATTCCATCTATGTGAAATACATGGCTACAACAATTAGACGGTGGAACCTTGAAAGTTAGGGAGGGACTGCTACAATGACCCAACAAAGCAGGAAAGATGATCAGATTTAATTCAAAGTTGTGATGAAGTTAACTTAATTGAACGGGCAGGATTTCATGATTCCCCGCATCAAGAGTTCCGAATTTTAATTGAGTCAAGTTAATAGTTGTGATGAGAGGCTGGATGTTGAAAGGCAATTAAGTAACACACACACACTCACACAAAAATCAGGAGAGGCTTGGATGGTGATTTTAAAGAAGGTCATCCACAGATTCACCCAAATTATAATGCTCAGTGCATACAGACTCCCGACAGGAGAAAATATAAATACTAGTCTGTGCAAGACATAGGGTAATTGGTTGATGTGCTGATGGGGCTTCGTGTGTGAATGCTATTGACATTAACTATCTCATTTTTGTGCAATTTAAAAGGTGATTATTTGCTTTCTATGTCCTTTTTTTAACTGAATAGTCTATTGCTATGTAACCAATTAGCCAACGTTTAGCGTGACTACTGTTTGCATGTAGCCATGTCAGACCAGCTGGGAACTTCATTAGTGCTCTGTGTTTTCATACATATAGCTTTCTTGGGCTCAGGGATAGCAAGAAATAATAAGGCACTGTGAGTTTCCTGTGCACATTTAGCAAAAGCCAGATGGCTCTTTGTACTTGGGACTGTTTGATGTGTCACAGGTGCCATATATGTGTGTATGTGTGTGTGCATGTGTATGCGTGTGTATATGTTTGTTTGTGTTTGTGTGTGTATGTGGATGAAACTGTTTTAACTGCCAACACCAAAGCATCTTCCTGTGATTATGAATATACTCTTTGTAAACGTGCATCAGTGCATCTGAAGCCTGAGGATGTGGCCCTAGGAGGAGTCCTGGCAGCAAAGTTTACTTACTGATTTTTTTAAAGACTTATATTTGACCTTTCCGTTAGAACTTTCACATACTTTAGGGGATTAGAGTTTTTACTGCTTCAAAGTCCTGTAGTACATCACTCAACATTAGAATCAAGCCTGATAATCGTGCTGTGTGAAAGGCTACAGGTAGACATTGAACGATCGTACATGGTTTCACAATGTGCAGTAATTTATTTTCTTCATTTTAAAAAAAGTATATTTTTTATTCATTGACCCTTTTTCTCCCAGCTGTTTCTGTCTTTCATGTTGCAGGCATCTCTCCATCACTGTCTCATGCATGAACCAAGAATGTACAGATGACCTTCCAGGCTTCTTGCCAAAGCAGCTCCAACCAGTTGCTAGGAAGTGTGCATGAGAGATCTAAGTTGAATAGTCTCCAAATTATTTTCCTGTCTCTCTCAGGAAAAGCACTGCATCCCTATCTAACACTCTCCCTAAATAACACAGGCAGGATAGCAAGCTGATAATGGAGCAAATATTAGGTACAGAACAGTTTTCTTCCCACATTATTTTCTACTTGATCCGAGAACTGGTCATAGATTTGTTTTAAGAAACGGATTCTTAGTTTTTCTGTAATGGTGTGAGTATTACCAGCAAATATAGGATGCACTGCCCATAAACTTCTTTGGCATCAATTTTAAAGTTATTTTCAAAACAATCTTGCCTCAGTGGTGGCACTGTCTGATCTATCAGAAAGTTTAGGGTTCAAACTCAACTACAGCCACCTGAATACACAATCTCAATTAATCATTCTCAAACAGGCCCCATGCAACTTGTAGAGATCTTCCACAAGGTCTGCAAAATATCCAAACGCAGCAGAAACGTATAATGATTGGATAAACATCAGATCAGTCACTACTGTTGTGTAAGGTAATGCATGTGAAGGCATTAACCTGCGTTAAGGGGAAGCTCTACCTACCTTGATATACATCACAGCTGCTGGGTGTAACATGGGGCAGTCTGAGGCAGTATTTTTGCAGAAAGCCATGTCTTCTACTCTTCAGGCAGAAATCAATTCAATGTAACCTGTATATACTCATTCAGGCATTAGCAAACCTTATCTTCCTGTTTAAAATGAGTTCCACTTCAGCTGAAACCTCTTTGTGGTCCATCCTTCACCACTAACTTCTAGAGAATGCCTCGACAGCCACAGGATAAATGGTTGGGAGCAGCTTTGCAATTAAGGAACCCAGGTTCTACTACTATTGTAACAAATAGCAGTAGATTTGGGATCTTGAGGGTTAACACTGATAATTTTGAGCAAAGAAGTGACCTCCCCATTGCTCCCATGAGTGCCTCCCTCACTTCCAGTCATCAGTGAATTTGTGTAGGAGTATTGCAAATGCTCAGGATTGTGTTTTGTATGATTGACCTTCATCCAATTGCTGGACAACATCTCTTCAATGAACCCATGAAAAGTTAAGCATTTTTATTTTGTGATTTTTTTGTTGCTATAAAATCTTTCCTCTGGGCTGTAAAAGAAAACAAACAAAAATATTTGGCTCAGGCATATAGCTGGGATGATAGGAGGATATCCCATTTGAAAAAAACAAGTGCCAAAAGAATTGAGCTAGGATCTTTGCACTGGTCTGGATATATATTGTTTTCTGTGACCTCAGGTTGATTTTCTGAATCTGAGGATTTAAATGAGTAATAAAATCATTTGCGGGACTGGTTATTTAATACACAAGAATGGTTAGCTTTCAGTGGGGGAGGGGTTGCTTAGACAGGATTTTGCAGATCTCAATAGCTACATGGGTCATTGGAGTACAGATCCCCTTTGCAACTGGAGAATTAGAGTTGTTGGTTGATTTGCTGAGCTAACTGCAACCCAAGCTTCGAATCTTGGTTAAAACATTAAAGTGGAGAATTATTTGCAAACGTTAGTGTCAAACATCACACCAAGGTTAGACAGATTACACAGTGAGAAGCAGGCTTACCTCATTTATAACAGTAATGTTATGCTTGACATGAAAACAGATTATCAATATTCAAAACTCATCATTTGCCTTTAATACCCGAGAATTTCAAAGACTAATAATTGGTTTAAAAGGGACACTGCTCACCTAAACTGGCTGCTGTGATCACCTGACAAGCCCAGACACCCCAAATTGAACATAATAAAGTGTGAAGCTGGATGAACACAGTAGGCCAAGCAACATCTCAGGAGCACAAAAGCTGACGTTTTGGGCCTAGACCCTTCATCAGAGAGGATCTAGGCCCGAAACGTCAGGCTCTCTGATGAAGGGTCTAGGCCTGAAACATCAGCTTTTGTGCTCCTGAGATGCTGCTTGGCCTGCTGTGTTCATCCAGCTCCACACTTTGTTATCTGGATTCTCCAGCATCTGCAGTTCCCATTATCTCTGACCCCAAATTGAATATTTGAAACAAAAACAAAGTTGCCGGAAAAGATCATCAGGTCTGGCAGCATCTGTGAAGGAAAGAAACAGAGTTATTTTTTATTTTATTTGAAATATTAGTTACATTGGAATTACCATTTTTAATTGAGAGTTGCTGAAACCCAGTCATGTATCAAGAAATTCCAATTTTACATTCTACCTCACACTTGCCTGGTAACTGCAGATATTGAGAAATGAAAGGTTTCCCACAACCATCCAGCTTGAATTGAACTACTGACACAGAGACAAGAATCTGCAAATGAATGGGATATCAACAAAAGCAATCTTATGACCAATGTGAGACAAAGCAAATGTATTGATAACATCAAGGATACTGAAAGCTCCCTTAAATTCCCTTACCCCTGCAACCCTGTTCTCTCTCTCTCTATATATATATCTTTGAAACCTAGAAATTAACTATTGAAAAATCAACTTGGAAAATGTACAACTCTTTGAGAAATCAAGGTTATTGTCACTCCTGAGGAAAAAGCACCACAACTAAACAGTTGGTATTCAGATTTCGCTCTCACAATTCAAGAAAAATGTTAAGTTTGACTACCTTTACTTTCTTCTCTTTAGTAGACAACTCTCCAACCCCAAAGTCCCAACCCACTCTCTTTGTATGAATTGTCGTCTTATTACCTGTATTTGTTTGTGCGTTCGGTATAATATTTCTTAGTTTTCTCAGATTTACTAGGTAATAGAATTTCCTGTCTTTCACTCAAGAAGCATTGGAATTGCCTCTCTCTCAATTCGGTCCTGCTTAATAAAATTGTGGCAACTCTACGAAAAATGAAATAGCATTATTTTTGTATTTGATTGAGAATGGATTAAAAAGAAATGAACCAATCACGTCTTCTTACCTGGTTGTAATAACAGCTAAGTACTTGTCGACATAATGTTTCCATGTAGAACTGCCATTTAGTGAGCATTACACAGTGCTGTAACAGTTGGGATGGAGTTGTGTGACTGCTGAACCATTCGAAAGGGGGTGCTTCAACAAAAAAATGAGAGTCACTGATCCAACCTGACAGCTCAATGCAGTACAGAGTGTATTTTGTGCTGTGGAAAGTGCCGTCCATCGAGCTTGACATTATGTCAATTTCCCATTTGCCTCTCGGGTGGAAGTGAAAGAACCCATGGCACTACTTTAAAGAAGAGCAGAAGAGTTCTTCTTGCTGTCCAGTATATCCCTCGAGCAACAGCAACAAAATAGCTCACCTAATATCTTCGCACTAGTCTTTGTAGGAGCTTGCTGCGCAAAAATTGGCTGCCATGATTACAACAGTGATTGTACTTCATTAGCTGTAATGCACTATAATACAGTGAGATCACAACAGGTGCTATATAAATGCAGGTGCTTTAATCATTTATGATTTAATGAGAGCAAATGAAAAGTAATGTGTTAAAAAAGAAGCAGGTTACTGCTGCAACCAGTTTCCACATTCTATGTGCAAAAGAAGGGCATCCATCATGCAAGCCAACCTTCCATCCATTGATAACAAAGTGTGAAGCTGGATGAACACAGCAGGCCAAGCAGCATCTCAGGAGCACAAAAGCTGACGTTTCAGGCCTAGATCCTTCATCAGAGAGGGGGATGGGGTGAGGGTTTTGGAATAAATAGGGAGAGAGGAGGAGGTGGACCGAAGATGGAGAGAAAAGAAGATAGGTGGAGAGGAGAGTATAGGTGGGGAGGTAGGGAGGGATAGGTCAGTCCAGGGAAGACGGACAGGTCAAGGAGGTGGGATGAGGTTAGTAGGTAGGAAATGGAGGTGTGGCTTGGGGTGGGAGGAAGGGATGGGTGAGAGGAAGAACAGGTTAGGGAGGGTGGTTGTGGCGGGGCGGGGTGTGAGGGATGTGTTGCGGGAAATGCGGGAGACGCGGTCAAGGGTGTCCTCGACCACTGTGGGGGAAAGTTGCGGTCCTTGAAGAACTTGGACATCTGGGATGTGCGGTAGTGGAATGCCTCATTGTGAAACACAGTATTCCAAATTCTTGCAAATGTAGATACGGCTCGAGTAGCATAATAGAGAATCTTTTCAAACTTGCTTAAAATAAAGGAAATGCCTGTATTAATTTAAGATGATTATGTATCATAAAAAAACAACTTTTTGCAGCATGTTATATAATTTTGAGGTTTGTGTGGAGAGCATGGCCTTGGTTCGATAAACATTACCCTAACTACACTCTTGTTACACTCATAGCCAATGAAAACTGTACAGAAAATCCTCCATGTGGGCTGTTGAAACAGTCTACATTAGCTCAACAGAGAGACAGAGATTGCATTGTACAATAGACATTTATGGTATTAACCCCTTTAAGTTTTAGAAGAGGGGAAGACACGCCCTATGAAATGGCGGGTTGAAAGAAGTTCATTAAATCACATCTTAGAATCACTGTGATTTGCCAGTTCATGGGACACAATTTGCCCCATTGAGGTAATGAGAAGGAGAAATAATTGGTTGAGTTAGTCCTTAAAAGAAGCTCCTTCTTGCCACCTCACTAAGTAGATTCTGGGTGGGACGATCCAGCTTCTTAACCTACCATCAATTAAGGCCATTATGTGGTCAATTAATGGCCATTTAAGTACATCAACTCTCAGTGGTCATCAGCTTTCTCAATAGGTAAGACATGTGACTAATTTCCCAATTGGTTGCTCAGGACAAACTGCCTGGTGACATCCAATTGCCTCAATCTGGGGGCAAGGATGTGGGTAGGGTGCAAGCAGGTGAGCTCTAAAAGCAAACTCCCCTGGCCTTGTTTCAACCCCACCAATTCCCCCCCCACTTTCTCTGTGAACCCCCATCAAGGAAAGTATCAAAGTACTTATAATCTTGCTGCTGGATTCCTTGAGAAGTGGGGCCCGCTCAAGTAAGCTTTAGGACTCCGAAACTGACGGTCTTTAATTGACTGGTAGCTTTTGACAACCGAGGGCAGCCAGTGTGACTCCCTAAGAAACTCACTGATGCTTGCCAATAAACTCTTAATGAGCTGATTGCCATGTAATTGAAGATGTTTCACAGCAGTGGATATCACCATCTAACATGCTTGCTCTCATATCGAAAAGGGGAATGTTATTCCACCTGTGTTGCAGCCAATGCTGTTAACATTTACAACTGAAACACACACTAACCATCTGCAAGATTAGTTAACAGACTTTTTCAACCAATTATTCTTTCTATACGCAGACAGCTACTCACATGTTTATTAAAATCAGTGACAAAGTTCACTTAATTTAATTTACAATTGAGCCTCAATTGTAAACTGCACAAAATCCCTCTCTATCTTTTTAATGGAATTAGCTGTCTGCCCCATTTTAAATTATACGTTATCACTTTACAAAATTGTTCACTCAAAATGATGGTTTGAAGACAGTCAACAGTTGCTGTTCCAATTGCTTTAAATCATACCTCTTCTCAAAAGTAACGTGTATCCAATGATACAAATATCTGGAAACAGTGGTCCCCACAGTCTCCTGAATGAGATGTCTCTCAAGACATCAGTCACATAATTCTAATGATCATACCATGTGAATGAAAATGGCTCATAACTTGAATATTAGAACATGGAGTTCGTATTTCCAAGTTTTGCTCTCAAGCCAAGGACTCAATGAGTGTTTTACTTTATCAAACAAACCATTGGAATTCTTACGTCATAAATAAAATCGGAGTTCTTCCTCCAGTGGTTGTATGTTGCAAAGTTACATTTACTATAACCTGGAGATGACTTTGAAGTGAGTGGAGGGCAACTTAAAGATTCCACATTCAACCAACCAGGCTAGAACCGTTGTTTTCCATTATTACATGAAAATAGAAATGTCAAACACAGCCATCTCAGGGAGGAATCCCTATGGTTGCTATGTGCAGTGACAGTGTCAGTGCATTCAAACCAAATGTGTTTATGACATTGCTTCCAAGTAGTGACCAGAGTAATTCTCCTAACACTATTTGTAATCGTTGCTATGTTACAGTGAGTTGGCGGTTTGCCCATCCAACCCATTGCAAAGAAACTTCAGGTTAAAACATTTGAAAATTGGCTTCAGCTCAACAGTTTTATGACTATGCATACAGGACAACGCACACAAAATTGCAAGTCAAACCGAGTACACTGTTAGTGTGAGCGTGGCACATTCTATTTGTAATATCAGTAGTAAGAAAGCAGAACATTCACTCTGACCGTTCAATGCCACCATAGCAAAGGGAAGCATAAATTTCCACTTCCCTTTGTAAATTGGAAAATCAACACAAGATGTTTGGATTATTTCAGAAAACATTGAGATGATTTTACTAGTTACCACCAGAAACTTCAGAGGATCTAACGTGTAGGGATTGCAGCAAATAGCCACAGATCGAAAAGACTTTCAAAGCGGAGAGTATGGTACCAACTGCTGTGCATCACTGATGATGATGATAATGATATCTGTCAATTATATGCCCATGAATCCCTGGCAACTTTCAAACTTATAAATTTACATATTATTTCAGATCATTTGGCAGCAAGTGAATAAATAACTATAAAAATCAGTTGGGGAGAAAGAGTTTTATATTTCGAAGTACACACAAAAAAGTTCATGAAGAACCTTATTTTAAAGGTTGAAGTTAGAAATCTTTGATTTACTTTTCTCCAAAAGAGAGTGAATGGGAGACCTATTTCTGCATTGCCTGTCATTACTGATTTATTCATCAGTGAGGAACAAAACAAACATTCCATATTTTAACATTTGCCAGGACAGCCACTTTTGCTGTGGTATAGCGAAGGCTAACACAAATGAGGGCAAAACAGTGAACATCAGATATCAACAGCAGAGAAAATATCCTGATTGATCAACTCACTCACTCTCCTCATGGGTCTGTCAAAATCAGGCATGGAGACATTTACCTTTAAAGGTAGGTTATGCCTGAAATTTCATATCTGCATACACACATTACTGGCACAGTAAGAAATAAATACTCGAGGTAAAATGTTCTTACTTCCCACAATGTGCAATTATGGTATAAATACAGCCTCAACCTAGGGCTGTATATAATACATGACTGAAGCAGATTGGTTTTTCTGCATCCTGCTTTACTTTAGGTCAGGTTATATACCTTGGAATTACACCGTATCAATTTAGGATTGACTCCAACATCATTTTAATTCACACTATGTCATTTTTATTGAATTTTCAGCTCACTATGATGAACAGTGTTATAATGAGGGCATCATCTGACTAAACGTTTATGCCTCACCCACCCCCAGGGAAAAGGTGGTGTCCAGGGCTGGTGGTGGATATTGTAAAAGTAGCTGCAACGGCAGCAGCACCATGCCCACTGCTAATGTGCTCCATCACCCCGCTTTCTGATTTTACCGAGAGTAGGGAAAGGTAAGTGTCCCGTGCAGCATCACTACGCTGGTGTACAATTTCACACCTCACTACCCAATGCATGGCCATTTAATCTTCATTCACCATTGCAGGGATTTCTTCAATGGCAGGAGGGAACAGCTACAAGCGTTCAGCCTGTCAGGGGAAAGCAAAGAGTACCACAAGCCAGTAGAATGGTGTGGGTTCAGGGGGTGACGTGGGTTTATGGCTGATGTGGGATCAGGGGGTGACGTGGGTTTATAGTTGATGTGGGTTCAGGGGGTGACGTGGGTTTATAGTTGATGTGGGATCAGGGGGTGACGTGGGTTTATAGTTGATGTGGGTTTAGGGGTTGATGTGGGTTTATGGTTGATGTGGGATCAGGGGGTGACGTGGGTTTATAGTTGATGTGGGATCAGGGGGTGACGTGGGTTTATGGCTGATGTGGTATCAGGGGGTGACGTGGGTTTATAGTTGATGTGGGTTTAGGGGGTGACGTGGGTTTATAGTTGATGTGGGATCAGGGGGTGACGTGGGTTTATGGTTGATGTGGGATCAGGGGGTGATGTGGGTTTATAGTTGATGTGGGATCAGGGGGTGACGTGGGTTTATAGTTGATGTGGGTTTAGGGGTTGATGTGGGTTTATGGTTGATGTGGGATCAGGGGGTGATGTGGGTTTATAGTTGATATCAGATCAGGGGGTGATGTGGTTTTATGGTTGCTGTGGGTTTATGGTTGATGTGGGATCAGGGAGTGATGTGGGTTTATAGTTGATATCAGATCAGGGGGTGATATGGTTTTATGGTTGCTGTGGGTTTAGAGGGTGACATGGGTTTATGGTTGATGTGGGTTTAGGGGTTGATGTGGGTTTATGGTTGATGTGGGTTTATGGTTGATGTGGGATCAGGGGGTGATGTGGGTTTAGGTTGCTGTGGTTTAGGGGGTGATGTGGGTTTAGGGGGTGATGTGGGTTTATGGTTGCTGTGGTTTAGGGGTTGATGTGGGTTTATGGTTGCTGTGGTTTAGGGGTTGATGTGGGTTTAGGGGGTGATGTGGGTTTATGGTTGCTGTGGTTTAGGGGTTGATGTGGGTTTAGGGGGTGATGTGGTTTTATGGTTGATGTGGGTTTAGAGGGTGACATGGGTTTATGGTTGATGTGGGTTTAGGGGGTGACGTGGGTTTATGGTTGATGTGGGTTTAGGGGGTGACGTGGGTTTATGGTTGATGTGGGTTTGGGGGTGACGTGGGTTTATGGTTGATGTGGGTTTGGGGGTGACATGGGTTTATGGTTGATGTGGGTTTAGGGGTCGGGTAGGTTGGGTTTGAGAAATAGGGCAGGGTTAGGGGATAGTGAGGTGTGGTGTGGGTTTTAGAGATGGTGTCATCATTTCCATAGCAGGCCCCTGTGCCTATTAGAGACTCCCATGTGAAGATGTAAACTCCTTGATGTTGTAAAGTGCAGGCATGCTCTCCATGGTTCATCAGGTAGAAAGACATTCATTTAGAAACATGTCTTTGGAAAATTGGTCTTCCAGATTCGTGGATGAAGGGATATTCTAGATTAATGTATCACTCGTCCAAATTCTAATTCTGACCTTAAAGTGTTAAATGTTATTTCAAGAAAAGATCATGTACAGGTTCAGTCTGAAACTAAATCGTTACTTAATAAAAAAATCTCAATAGATAATAAACTCACTTTTGCCATGGTCTTCAGTAGTTAGAAATATTTAAACAGCATATTGAAATGTCGGACGTAATTAAAACTTGTTGAGTGAAGTCTTTTCTTGATGTTAACTGCAATTCCTTTTTATTTAGAAAAGTGAGCATAAGCTAACAAGTAGAGAATGTTAATATGTATTAAATTACTGTGTAAAAAGTCTTTCATTATTCCAATGTTTCATTAATGCCAGTGAATTATTGCACTGAATGTAGTAGGTTGCTTTTAAGATGTGACTAGTTTAGACAACTCCAGTATTAAAGCAATGGATGACAATGCAAGTACCAGCACTAAAAAAGTTAACCCAATTCAGCACACTAGGGTAGCTATGAATTTTCAGAGCAGGAAGATTCTTCATTGTCACTCTTACCCTCACACAGTCTCAAAAGTGCACCAGTAATACTGTTGAAATAATCCTTGGATGGAAACGTCATCAAACTGTAAATTCATTCGTCCAATTCTCTGCAAATGCAGTCCCACCTGTTGAGCATTTTCTGTCTTTCCTGTTTCTTGCATCTTCAGTATTTTATTTTGACTTCAATTATATTTATATTTTTTTTTTGCATTCATTGAAGACGTCAAGGAGTTGGTCATAAATATTCAAACAAATGCTGCAGAATGCTGTGAGCTGAGAAGTTTGAAATATTCTAGCCATCATGTGCCTGGCAGCAGGGTCTTAGCAGAGGACGAGGTGAATATCGGAAATACCTCCTCCAGAACTACATCTCGAATCCATTGGAATATGATTAGTTGCGGATAACTGGTCATCTGTACAGGACAAAGCATTAAGACTGATATCAATATAAGTACTCTTTAGCTGTGGTTGACCAAAATATTGGTCATCTGTACGGGACAAAGCATTAAGACTGATATCAACATAAGTACTCTTTAGCTGTGGTTGACCAAAATATTGGTCATCTGTACGGGACAAAGCATTAAGACTGATATCAATTTAAGTACTCTTTAGCTGTAGTTGACAAAAATATTGGGGTAGGTTCTTTATCTTCAGCACAATTGGACATGTTATGATATACTTCCGTGTCTTGTGGGGCTAGAACCCAGACTTTCTTGCCTGGTGTTAGGTATATTACATTTTACCACCGGAGCCTCTTAAGGCCAGGGTAGATTTTCACCTCCCATAACTGTTACCGATGAAGTGTCACTGGACTCAAGATCTGCTGTGTTTCTCCAGCACTTTCTGTTTGTGTTTCAGACTTCCAGAATCTGTAGTTCTTTACTTTTATTTACCTCGTTATTAAACATTGTTGAGTGGGCACAAAGAGGAGATAGATCTGGCAGGAGAATCAAACCAAACCAAGACTGAAAAAATGTTGGTTCATTTTCTTTTCCAACCAACCTGATGGGACATTTTATACTATACTTTGAATCAAGGCCCTTTGGATTAAGATAAAGGTAAAATTACTGTGGTCTTACCAGACCATAGGGCTGCTGTCTCATGAGAGAGAGACAACTGGTGGTGGTTTAATCTGAAGGTCACCATGCCTCAGGCAAGGGAGAGAATTTGAGAAGGAGAATCCTTCATGGTAACCTTAGAAATTGGACCCATGCTGTAAGTATCACTATTGTAAACCAGCTGTCCAGCTGACTGAGGTGAAATGATCCTCCTGAGTTAGAGTAAAGATGCTACCATTGTACTATAAAAGTCTTTCGCAGGATGATTGTAAGCATTTTGAACCAACCTGTCTACGGCAGGTGGATTGAACACTCTTTATAAAACTTTAAGATATTTTCTAATCAACCTGTTCAGAGAGATGTCAACACATATCTCTATAGCAGGTGGGACTTGAATCCAATACTTCTGGTTCAGAGGTGTGTAATACCACTTATCACAATAGCGCCTTTTACAATCAGTGAATTTGCTTCAATGGAAAGAAAATGAGCTGGATTGTGTAGCCATCACTCACCTTTGAAGTGTACACTTCATGAAGAGGGAACCTTTGAGGCCTGGACCACATTGAAGAGAATCGGACTGTTGTGAGATTTGCTGACATTGGTCAATCTTAGAAAGATGTGACCATGAGATGAATTGCCATGTGAAGTACTTTTGGCAAATAGTTTAATTGCAATAATGGAGAAAGGGAAAGAAGATGTATTTATTTTTATTTGCTCACTGGATGTAAGCATCAATGACAAGGCAAGCCATTGATTTCCTCTCCCTAATTACCTTTGAACAGATTAAAGTGAGTCACTGCTGCTTGGCCTGCTGTGTTCATCCAGCTCCACACTTTGCTATCCTGGATTCTCCAGCATCTGCAGTTCCCATTATCTGTGATCACAACTTTCTGGTTTGCTTTTACATTTTAGACGAATATAAGCATCCAGAAAATTGGCTCTGTAGTTATACATAGATCAGATGAGGCAAGAACAACAGATCCTTCCTCCTGAAAAATACCTGTGAGTCGGAAAAATCTAGTAGTTTCTTCACACTAATAAAAAGAGTAGTATTTTATTCCAGATTTTTGAATTATTCATTCATGGGATGAGGGCATCGCTGGCTAGGACAGCATTTATTGCCCATCCCTAATTGCCCCAGAGATAGTAGGAACTGCAGTAGCAAATGCAGATGGAGAATCTGAGATAACAAGGTGCAGAGCTGGATGAACACAGCAGACCAAGCAGCATCAGAGGAGTGGGAAGGCTGACTTTTCAGGCCTAGACCCTTCCTCAGAAATGGAGATGGGGAAAGGGATTCTGAAATTAATAGGGACAGGCAGATAGAAGATGGATGTATAGGAGAAGATAGGTGGAGAGGAGATAGATAAGTCAGAGAGACGGGGGGTGGAGCCAGTAAAGGTGAGTGTAGGTGGGGAGTTAGGGAGGGGGCAGGTCAGTCCAGGGAAGATGGCCAGGTCAAGGGGGCGGAATGAAGCTAGTACGTAGGAGATGGGGGTGGGTCTTGAGGTGGGAAGAGGGCATAGGTGGGAGGAAGGAGAGGTTAGGGAGGTGGGGACAAGCTGGATTGGTTTTGGGATGCAGTAGGGGGAGGGGAGACTTTGAAGCTTGTGGAGTCCACATTGATACCATTTGGCTGCAGCGTTCCCAAGCAAAATATGAGTTGCTGTTCCTGCAACCTTCGGGTGGCATCATTGTGGCACTGCAGGAGGCCCAGGATGGACATGTTATCTAGGGAGTTGAAATGGTTCACGACTGGGAGGTGCAGTTGTTTAGTGCGAATGGGATGTGTAGGTGTTCTGCAAAGCGGTCCCTAGGCCTCTGCTTGGTTTCCCCGATGTAGAGAAGGCCACTTCTGGAACCGCGATACAGTATACCACATTAGCAGGTGTGCAGGTGGACATCTGCTTGATGTGGAAGGTCTTCTTGGGGCCTGGGATGGGTGTATGGGGGGAGGTATAGGGGCAGGTACAGCACTTCCTGCGGTTGCAGGGAAAAGTGCCGGGTCTGTTGGGACTGGAGGGGAGTGTGGAGCAGACAAGGGAGTCATGGAGAGAGTGGTCCCTCCGGAAAGCAGATAAGGGTGGGGAGGGAAAAATGTCTTTCATGGTGGGGTCGGATTGCAGATGGCGTAAGTGTTAGAGAATGATGCATTGCATCGGAAGGTTGGTAGGGTGGTACATGAGGATGAGGGGGATTCTGTTTTAGTTGTTATTGTGGGGAAGGGGTGTGAGGGATGAGTTGTTGGAAATGCAGGAGACGTGGTCGAGGGTATTCTCGACCACTGAGGGGGGAATGTTGAGGTCCTTGAAAAATGAGGAGATGTGAGACGTTTGGGAGTAGAATGCTTCATCCCGGGAGCAGATGCGGAGGTGAAGGAATTGGGAATAGGGGATGGCATTTTTGCAGGAAGGTGGGTGGAAGGAAGTGTATTCTAGGTAGCTGTGGGAGTCAGTGGGCTTGAAATGGATATCAGTTTCCAGGTGGTAGTCAGAGATGGAAACAGAGAGGTCCAGGAAGGAGAGAGAGGTATCAAAGATGGTCCATGTGAATTTAAGGTTGGGGTGGAATGTGTTGGTGAAATGGATGAACTGTTCGAGCTCCTCGTGGAAGCATGAGGCGGTGCCAATACAGTCATCGATGTAACCGGGGAAGGGGTGGGGGATAGCTATGGAAGAGGGATTGTTCCATGTAACCTACAAAGAGGCAGGCATAGCTTGGGCCCATGTGACCAACCTTTGTTTGTGGGAAGTGGGAGGAATTGAAAGAGAAGTTGTTAAGGGTGAGGACAAGTTCGGCTGAGCAGATGAGGGTGTCCGTGGAGGGGGACTGGTCGAGCCTGAGGGACAGGAAGAAGCGGAGGGCCTTTAGGCCATATGCATGGGGAATGCAAGTGTTTAGGTTTAAAGTGTTTATGGTAAAAATGAGATGTTGGGGATCAGGGAATCGGAAGTTTTGGGGAAGGTGGAGGGCGTGGGTGGTTTCACAGACTTAGGTGGGGAGTTGCTGGACCAAGGGGGAGAAAATGGGGTCAAGTTAAGTGGAGATGAGCTCGGTGGGGCAGGAGCAGGCGGAGACAATGGGTTGACCAGGGCAGTCAGGTTTGTGGATTTTGGGAAGGAGATAGAAGCAGGCGGTGCAGGGTTGGAGAACGATGAGGTTGGAGGCTGTGGGTGGGTGGTCACCTGAAGTCATGACGTTGTGGATGGTTTGCGAGATGATGTTTTGGTGCTTGGAGATGGGGTCATGATCAAGGCGGCAGTTGGAGGAGGTGTCGGAGAGCTAGCGTCTACACCCAGCAATGTAGAAGTCAGTGCGCCACGCTACAACGGCGCCACCCTTGTCCACGGGTTTTATGGTGAGTTTGGGATTGGAGCAGAGGGAGTGAAAGGCTTGCCCAGACAGTAGTTATGAGTCAAACACATTGCTGTGGGTCTGGAGTCACATATAGGCCAGACCCGGTAAGGATGGCAGTTTCCTTCCCTAAAGGGCATTAGTGAACCAGATGGGGTTTTCTGACAATTGGCAATGGATTCACGGTCATCATTAGATCTTAATTCCGGATTTTTATTGAATTCAAATTCCACCATCTGCCATGGTGGGTTTTGAACACAGGTCCCCAGAACATCACCTGGGTCTCTGAATTAATAGTCCAGTGATAATACCACTAGGCCATTGTCTCCCCTAATTATTTGAATTTAAATTCCGCTAGCTGCCATTGTGGGGTCTGAACACATGTTTCCAGAGAATTAGCCTAAGGCTTGGGATTACTAGGCCAGTTACTTGCTTGGATTAATTCAGCTCTGACAACATTTTAAAAACTTTGCACGATCCAGTGAAAGGAAGGCTTGGCACCCTTTTGAACACTTCCATCACTCACTCTTTCCACCATTGAGACACAACAGCAATATTGAGTACCATCTTAAGGATGCAAAGCAAGGCTTCTTTGACACTGCCTCCCAAATGGACATATACGGTAGACTAGTAATATTCTGGAGATATGGATTCGAATCTCACCATGGCAGATGGAGAAATTTGAATTCAATAAACATCTGGAATAAAAAGCAAGTCCAATGGTAATGTTTATATGTGTTGTAAATAAAAAAAAAGTCTGGTTCACTGATGTCCTTTCGGGAAGAAAATGTGCTGTCCTTACCTGGTCTGGCCCCCACCCACAGCAATTTGACTGACTCTCAGCTGTGGGTCTGGGCAATAAATGCTGGTGATGCCCACATCCTGTGAACGAATGGAAAATAAGCCGCGACTTCTACCACCTAGAAGGACAAGGGCAACAGATGCGTTGGAACATTACCACCTTCCAGTTCCCTCCCAAGCCACACAATATCCTGATGTGAAAATGTATCTCCACTCGTTCAGTTTTGCTGAGTCAAAATCCTGGAACTCCCTCCCTCACAGCAGATTGGGTGTAGCTACACCACATGTACTGCAGCTGTCCAAAAAGATAGCTCACCACCATAATCTTGACAGCAATTAGAATGGGCAATAAATGTTAGCTTACTCAATGACACCCACACCCCGTGAATGAGTAAAAAAGATCCCACTTTCCATAGCATGTCTTTGTTGTCAGAATTAGATGAAACAGGCTGTCAGGAAGTTTATTTGCAGTATATTTGAAATGACATTTTGGATCGAATGCCTAATATTCTACTGTAGATTCTCTGAGTGAAATGTTTGTTTGGAGTCTAAGATGCCATTTGCTGCCACAGTGGTGTTGACAGTAGGATACATCATTTTGGGGCAAGATGTATCAGCTGCCATATTAGCTTGTTCAGGCGTGGCAAATAATTACCATTAAAGACCAGGGGACAAAACGTATAAGCATACAAAATAAGAGTAAGTGTGGGCCATTTGTCCCCTTGAGCCTCCTGCGACATTCAGCAAGATTGTGACTGATCTGATTCTAGCCTCAACTCTACTTTCCAGCCTGACCCGAGAACTCTAATTCTCTTATAGTTCAAAAAGGAAAATTCTGCCTAACAAAGGGAAGATAGATCATGGCATCAATCAGAGGGTAATATTGAATGCTGTGTCATTTTTGTATCTCAGCACTCCAGCTAATGCTATCCGATAATGTCCAGTGCAGTGCTCAGGAGGATTGCACTCAGGTAGACTTCCTGCCTTTCAGAAGGGATGATACACTGAAGCCTCATTTGTCCTCTTAAAAGATGTTGTATACAGGTCTGAAAGAGTTAAAGTATGCCATATGCATAACCCGTATGATGTCATGTAGACTTTTGGGCAGAACAACTAAGGATCTCAAAGCAGTGAAACAAAATATCTGGTCCTCCTCTGTGAAAACCTTAGATTACATCAATGAAGCCTATAACCAGTTACTTGCATGTAATAAATTATAACTTGCTAACTTCAAAAGACTGATCTAGTTAGATCAAGAGGGCACTACTTTTAAGGAGAGCAGTGGAGGTTCACCTGGACCAGGCTAATACACTACCATTTGAAACCACACCACCTCCTAAACCCACAACACCCTCAGTGTTAACCGTTTCAGACCTACAATAGTTTGAACCAAACAGACAGATTAAAACATTTCTGTCTTAAATGGAAGACCCCTTATTTTTAAACTATAATGCCTCATTCCAGATTTTCCTAGAAGAGGAAATATCCTTTCCACGTCCGTCCCATCAAGTCCCCTCAGGATTTTATGTTTCATTCAAGTTCACCCCCGACTCTCCTGAACTCCAGGGAATACAGCGTTAGCCTGTCTAACCTTTCCTCATAAGATAATCCACTTGTTCCAGGTATCAGATTAATAAACCTTCTCTGAACTACCCTCGTCATCACCCTCATTCATTCTGGGAGATGTCAGACTTCAGGCAAAAAATGTTGCTGCACTTTTGCAACCATCTCTCGAGATTGTCCTGAAGACTGTGCAAGAGAAGAAGTAAGTTCTTTTCCATTGAGACATTATTTGATTTTTTTATTGTCACATGTTCAAATGTGACATTGTTACAAGATTTTGATTTGATTTGATTTTTTATTGTCACATGTACCAAAGTATTATTTTGCGTTCTAACCTGGGAAATCATACCTTACAAAACTACATCAGAGTAATAGAACAGAATGCAGAATATGGTATTACAGCTACAGAGAAGATGCAGAGAAAGATCAGGTCTAATATACGAGAGGTCCATTCATAAGTCTGATAACAGCAGAGAAGAAGCTGTTCTTAAATCTGTTCATATGTGTTTTCAAACTTCTGTATCTTATGCCGAATGGAAGAGGGTGGAAGAGCATATAATAGGGGTGGGATGGGTCTTTGATTACGTTGGCTGATTTCCTGAGGCAGTACAAAGCCTGGTCAGAGTCTATGGAAGTTGGTTTGTATGATGGACAAGGCTATATTCACCACTCTCTGTAATTTCTTGTGGTCTTGGGCAGATGCCTTCCCAACGAATGAGGACAGACTGGTTAGAAGTGGCTGCTTGGGTCAGTGCCCTTGCATGGCTCAAGAGAGCCCAGTTTCAGTGCCGCAAGCAGATGAATGATCTGCAGTGTTGTGGACCAGACTAAACCTGTTCATAATATATTAAGAAGATATCCTAAAACCCAAATATTTCTTATCCTTAAAAGTAAGTGTAAGACATTTTGTTCTGGAAGCAATTTGATTGGTCAAACTATTATGTTTGAAGCAAATACACTTTATTCTTACACTATAATTAAAATACAAACAAAAGAAAGCAGAACTAGTATAACATAACTCTACTGGAAAACTTAACAGAATAATAATATTTAATTAATACACAAAACTGTTCCAACATTCCATAAACACATCCTTGGCACAGACAAAATTTAGTAAAATACATTGTCTCACGTGCAATTCTCTAGTCGAAGAGAAAGGAATATCATAAGAAAACTCAGGGGGAGAGAGAGAGGGAGAGGGAGAGAGAGGGAGAGAGAGAGAGAGAGAGAGAGAGAGAGAGAGACCTCAAGAGTTCTACTGTAGAAGAGCAAGATGTATAGCAGCTTCCAAATCCTAACAGTTATTGAAAGTTAGACTAAAATCCTTGTTCTGTGGGAGCTTAACCCCATCCTTTCATGCTGCTTCCATTGTTACAACTTTAAAAGAAATCCCAAGCCCTCACAAGCTGTTTATTTTATTGGCTTGGAATAGACCAGGGCATCTCTGTCTCAACCTCTTCTCATAAAAAAAACAGACAAAATACACCTCGTAAAGCCACAGTATTACCACCACTCAATGCTTCATGCTGCTATGACTGTATGTTAACATTGTAAGGTTGCTATTGCAGAGAACTGTCATGCAAGATTGGATGCCAGTCTTCTCTATCAAATGCCTCATATGCAGTAAATGTTTGCCACTTTGTTGCAGTTGCCACTGTAGCCCTCCTGGCACCACAGCGACATTGGCTCTCAACCATCTGCCAAGACTCACACTTAAAACACAAAGGAAGCTAAAGCGCTCAGCAGCTCATGCACCATTAGTTCACTGACCTTTCATCTCAACCAGGAGAATGTAAACATTGCATAGCATGGGACCAAAGGCCTGCAACGAACAAGGATACCATGAGAACACATGGCTTTGGAATGCACAGCTCACAGGCATCTCAGGCACTCACTTCGTACAATGTTTATTTAGCTATAAATCCAATTTATTGTTTTTGATCGACTGTTGGTCTTTGTCATCCCAGCCATGGGGCCCATCTCTACCAACCCTTCAGACCACATCTCTGAGGAGTAGCAGTCAGGACTGTGCCATGGAGACTGGTCTTTGCCAACTCAGACACATTCAGTTCAGTGGGTGCCTATCCACAGTAGGGTCAGTATCACATTCTTATGATCAAAGCACTGCCCGCAACCTACATGTAGAGAAGAGAGAAATGGCACTACCTGACAGCTGGTGGACTACTGAGAAACGAATTGCTGCTGGGCCTAGAACAGGTGATGAAACCAGTGGACTCAACTATTAATGAACAAGGGATGAGTGTGACAAAGGTGAAAGGAAGGTCTGTGATAGGATGGAAGACAGGAGAGGCTGAATGACAGCAAAATTCGTCATCCGGTATCAAAGGGAATGGAAGTGAAGCAAAACAAAAATCAAAAGGAACAAAAATCGTGTCTAGGGCAGGTGTGCTGCAAATTGAAGGAGCAAAATGGAAACAGGCAAAGAAATGGAAACAAGGTGGTGGAAACGGCCTGAAATTATTGAATTCAGTGTGTGTTCAGAAGGCTGTAAAGTGCCTAACTGAATGATGAAACACTGTTTATGGAGCTTGTATTGAGTCGGGATAGTAATGTCAACATCAAAACAAGGTGGACTATTAAAATGACAGTCCTTTGAGGACAAGCTTTTAATCATCCTCGTAGTCAGAAAAGCAAAACAGTCACCCAAATTGTGTTTGGTCTCACCATGTTTAGAAAAGATGTCCTGGCTGTTATAAGGAAAATTGGAAGTTACTGGAGACCGTGAAGACCAGTGGGATTGCTATCCCTATTTTGCAGGTTGGCTGTTGATGTTTGTGCAGCAGGCAGCAAGATTTAGCAACTAGTGCCAAACTGATTCTTAACCTGTGGGGGGCCGTGTCCCCGGACATTGGCAGATAGATGAATGAGGAGCCTCAGTTATAACAGCAACCATGCAGAACAACATTGGTGCTCACCAAATTCCTCGGAATGCTTTCTTGCATTATGACCTTAACTATAAAACACAGTATCTGGCCTGCATCAAAATCACCCTGTAATTAATATTACCCCAACTTGTCTACAATTGTTGAGCTCTATAGATGCCCTGTGGCTCCCTTAGCTCCAATGAATGTTTTCAATGGAACAATTTCTTTTTCCTGTGTTTCTACTCTAATGAAGTCCTATAAATGCTTCATGTGTAATCCATTTTCTTGGGCAAATAATTGACTTTTTATTCATGCTGTGTGAAAAATACCAAACATTATGGGGAAATAAAATTTGTCTTGGCTCTATTAAGTGCAAAAACATATTTGAAAAATATTGAAAAAAGGATGGTCGAACAAGACAGCATAACATGAAACAAATAACTGGAACAACTAGGGGGTAGGGATGCAGGGGCAGCATTCATTTCAGGCTGATGGTTTTTGACAGCTCCATCACACATGTGAGATTCCTTTACATCCAGTGACAATATCTGCAGAGGCAAACGGGCAATCCCACCAAACAAAATGAACAATTATGCCAAACATTCAATTAAATAAATGTGTACATTAATTTACTACGCTTAATGAAACTTTCACACTAAGGAACTGGTTTTATGACTGTGCACTGTGATTCATGACAAAAAATGGTTAGGCAACGTCATTGACAATCCCTAGTTGTAATAATAGTGCTGTAAGTTTAAAAGCTATGCATTCAAGCCCAACTGTAGAGAAATGAATACATGAACCAGACTAACATTTTTGTGCAACGTTGAGGAACTGCTGCTTTGACACATTAAGATAAGACGTTTAAAAAGGTGTTTGACCCGCTCACCTTCATTGTTCAGTCCTTTGAGAATAGGAGTTGCGATGTCATGTTGAGGTTGTACAGGAGGTTGGAGAGGCCTCATTTGGAGTACTGTGTCCAATTCTGGTTGCCCAGTTATATGAAGATATCATTCACCTGTAGAGGGTTCAGAAGAGATTTACCAGGGCGTTGCTGGGAATGAAGGGTTTGAGTTAAAATGGAAGGGTGGATAGGCTGGGACATTTTTCCACTGGAGCATAGGAGACTGAGGGCTAACCTTATAAAGGTTTATAAAATCATGAGGGGTATAGATAAGGTGAATGACTGGTGTCTTTTCCCTAGGGCAGGGGAGTTTAAGACATTTAGATAAGTACATGAATAACTAATGTTTGGAGGGATATGGGCCAAGTGCAGGCAGGTGGGACAAGTTTGGTATGGGATTGAGATTGGCATAGACTGATTGGATCGAAGGGTCTTTTTTCCATGCTGTATCTCTCTATGACTCTATAATAACAGAGGCTTCTTATATCCTGCCAGGTGTACACAAAACACCCTAACATTATTTGAAGAGCATTAGGGCACCATTCTTGTGTTCACACTAACATTTATTCCTCAACCAACATGACCAAATACAAATAAGCTGCTTATCTAGCTCATTGTCTGTGATTATTCACTGGCTGTAAATTGGCTGTCCTGTTTCTTGCAATAAATCAGTGACCACATCTGAAATTTATTTCAATAACAATGAAGAGCCTGGGATGAATTATTGAAATTTAATTTATAAATGTAAATTATTTCTTTAGCTATGTTAAAGAATCGTTGAATCCCGAATCTAGCTAACTGTTGAATCACAAAGTTAGTGGGCTGAATGTTACAGTAAGATGTGTTGTCTCAACATAATATTCCAAAATAGGTCCTGATAGGAGAAATGCAAGTAGGGGACAGTACCATGGGTTGCAGTGGCCACAGCTGAGGCCATACAGAGTAGCAGAGGATGACTCTATTGTTAAAGTCCCCTCAGAGGGTGGGTAACAAAGGTTTTTAATGTGCTGGAGCAATCCACAGTGGTGATTAGAGGAAATAACAGTTCTGCAGTGGTGTCAGAATGGTGACAATGGCTCTTACCATCAGGGATCTCCTCCATCGCATATCAGGCAGGACAGAAAACCCTCGGTTGCAGAAGCCTTATTAATGTTGAAAACGTAATCCTCTAAAAGGGAATGGAGAGTCTCTCTGGAGTGATCATAGATCACCCATTTGGAGGAAAGGGTTTCAGAATGCTTCTTTCATGCTTGAGACATATAAAATAATCAGATGGTTAGATAGGATGGATAGGGAGAGCCTTTTTTCTGGGATGGTGACAGCGAGCACAAGGGGGCATAGCTTTAAATTGAGGGGTGAAAGATATAGGACAGATGTCAGAGGTGGTTTCTTTACTCAGAGAGTAGTAAGGGAATGAAACGCTTTGCCTGCAACGGTAGTAGATTCGCCAACTTTAGGTACATTTAAGTCATCATTGGACAAACATATGGACGTACATGGAATAGTGTAGGTTAGATGGGCTTGAGATCGGTATGACAGATCGGCACAACATCGAGGGCCGAAGGGCCTGTTCTTTGCTGTAATGTTCAATGTTCTATGTTCTATGCTTCTTCCTCTTCCTTTTGCTCCTACTCCTCCTGCTCCTACCAAGGTGACTTTGCGGTAGCAGTGAACACGTCATGTCCACCTGTGAATAGGGAATTCACTGGGCCTGAGCTTTCAAGGTTTGCAAGCTGTACATCAAGCCAGCTTGAGAGACATAGAAGCAGAAGCACAGGAGCAGGAGTAGGCCATTCAGCCCTTTGAACCTGCTCTATCATTCAATGCGATCATGGCTCATCATCCAACTCAGCGCTCTGTTCCCATTTTCTCCCATACCATTTGATCCCTGAGAACCTTATCCAATTCTTTCTTGAAATCATTCAACATTTTGTCCTCAACTATTTTCTGTGGCAGAGAATTCCACAGTCTCACCACCATGTGGGTGAAGAAATTTCTCCCCAGCTCAGTTCTAAATGGCCTACCCATATCATTAGACTATTACTCCTAGCTCTAGACTCCCCAGTCATTTGGAACATCCTATCTAAATTTACCCTGTGTAGTCCTGTTAGAATTTGCTGTTTTCTATGAGACACCCCTCATTATTTTAAACTTGAGTGAACATATTCTGAGCTGATGCAGTCTCTCCAATATTTGAGAGATTGGCAAACCTTATGATGTGCCTAGTGTTGACTCTGTTGTAGTGACCAGAGACCACATGAGGTTTACCTCCTTCAGAGCACTCATTGTTGGTTTTCAATCCATATGGGTGTTAATTCCAGCACAGTTATACAGCCAGGTTTATGGTCTTTGCATTTTATCATATCCATTATCTTCAGGTTCTTGTCAATATGTCTTTTTAACCATTGTTCCCAAGTAGATCTGACAGTCAAGATGGCACAATGATGCCTCGTCTTCCTCAGGTGCTTCAAGAAATTTAGCATGTCTACAAGGACCCTCAACAACTTTTACAAATGCACCATTGAAAGCATTCTATCTGGTGCATAATGGCCTGGTACGGCAACTGGTCTGTCCAAGACCGTAAGAATCTACATAAAGTTGAGTGCACAGCCCAGACCATCAAAGAAGCCAACCTCCCATCCGTTGACCCCATTTATACCTCTCACTGCTCTGGAAAGGCTGCCAACATCATCAAAGATCCCTGCCACTCCGGTAATGATCTCTTTCAACCTCTTCCATCAGGCAGAATGCTCAGAAGCCTGAACACATACACCAACAGCTTCTTTCCTGCTGATGATTGGATTCTAACTTCAAGTAATATTGATCATACTTTGTGCACTGCCTGTGCAGAGTAACCTGTCTGCTTCACTCTGTGAAAGCACCTTATGTTATGTATACCTTTGCTTCCTATTATCTGCCTGTATTGCTTGCAAACAAAGCTTTTCACTGTACTCTGGTACATGTGACAATAAATCAAAGCAAATTTATTTTTTTCGAATTTAACTTGTTCAAAAAATTCCTTTTTACTGGAAAATGCACCGTGACAAGGTTGAGATGCTAATAAGCATAAACTATGAACCTAATTAAATTATCATACAGTTGTAGAATCCCTACAGCGCAAAAAGAGCCATTCGGCCCATCAAGTCTGCACTGACCCTCCAAAGAGCATTCCACCCAGACTCAGTCCCAAATTATGTTTAAGATTGCCCACTTCCTGACTTCCCCCTTTAAAGCACCTAAGTGTTAAATCAGAAATTGTTCCATAATGCAGAAAGCCTGTATAGTTTGTCCACTCCCTCTACTCTCCAACATAATTTGTTTCCATTTGTAATCTGTCTAGAGTTTAATTTATTGCAGATAGAGGAGAAATAAAATATTCACATTGCAAGATTGTCAATTTGTTAAAGTAGTGAATAGATTGTCTTTAAAAGTACAAAAGGATAAATATCACATGTTGAACTGAGTAACAATTATTAATCTGCCAGTAATAATCTTTGGTTAATAATTACTAAGTAAGCTCCCTTTATTTCAGAATGATTGATTGATCATAACTAACAACTTGCATTTTTCTTCAATCGGTTCAGGAATGAGTGTGATTGATTCAAATGCTTCAATGTTAAAATGTTTTTGATTGAAATATAAATGCACAGAAAAAACCCATAATGTATGTTTAATACCATTCCTCATAATGAAATTTTAAACGGTTGCAAATCCCACCATAATCAAGTCTTATCATTCTCTCAAGTGAGATCTTGAAAATGCACATGCTGATTGATTTTTTTATGGTGTTTGGGGAGAGAATTAGTTCGGAGAAAGCAAGAAAAGAAAACAAAGAGTAAAAGCCTTAACTGCACAACCCTTCAGGCACACTTATTACAAACCTATGATAATGTTCCCCAGTGGGGTCACTGGTGCATTCTGGGATGGATTGTCCATCAGATAAAGCCAGAGCCTGTGCCAACAGTCAGAACTGTTCCAGAGCAATGACAAAACGTGGCACAGACTCTCACAAAGACAGGTTGATATATAATCCAGGACCTGGAATGTTTGTTCCACACAGTCACAAATCTCGGGCAGAAGCCTTGCATTATTACTAGTCTTGAACAGAAAATAACACTATCCCAAGCACTTTACTGCGTAAGGCAATAACATAGTGAACATGAATATGGGAACTGTGTGATACAGTTGTTGAAATGTTAACTGTTCATTCCAGGAATATCAGTTCAAGTCTGGTTGACAGTTTAAAAAAAATGGAATCTTTTGTCTCCACTAATCCTGATGATATAACTCCGCATTTCTAAGGGACTCTCTACTTGTCATTCTAACTTCGATTCAAGATTTGCAGTAACCTTGGCAAAATGGTAGAAGTGGCCATGATTCTTCAGTGACACAATAACTCTACTGGAGGAGTTGGGGTGCGTGAGTGGGTACTTATGCCGATTTTCTATTAAGACCATAAGACCATTAGACATAGGAGTAGAAGTAAGGCCATTCGGCTCATTGGGTCCACTCTGCCATTTAAATCATGGCTGCTGGGCATTTCAACTCCACTATTCCAAGCACATGACTTTGAAGTTGTTTCTTCACCTGCAGGAGCTGCCATTTTCTGGTGAAAGTGGGAGATCACTCATCTCTTAGTCAGAACGTTTTGGGGTTTCAGCCCCACTGAAAAGCCGAAAGCATTATTCAAGCTCAAGGGGAGGCAGTGATGCAGACATAAAATCACTAGTCTTTGTAATCCAAAGGTGTGGTAATTCAGGCCAATGCCTAAGGGATAAGGGTTCAATAGGCAGTTGGTAGAATTTAAATTCAATTAATAAAATAGAATATAAAGCTAATTTCAGCAATTACAAGCAGCAATTTTTGTTGGAAAAGCCCTTTTGGTTCTCTGATGCTATTTAGGGAAGGAAATCTGTCATCATGACCTGATGTGACTTATGTGTAACTCCAGATCCACTGCAATGTGGTTGACCCTTAACTGCACTTTGGAATGGTCTATTAAACCATTTAAGTGGCAGTTAGGTGGCCACAGGTGTTAGTCGGATCAAAGGATTAAAAAATACCCATGACTTTTAAACACGTTATATCTCACTCAAACATTTCATACACACATGCATAAAGAGAATAAATACAGCTGGAAGCAAAAAGGAAGGGAAGAGGATGTGAGTTTGCTTGCTGAGCTGGAAGGTTAGTTTTCAAAACATTAACTTGGACAGTGAGTTTTGAGAAGATTTGTAGCTCAGGTTGAGGTTCTGGATATGAGTTTGCTTGCTGAGCTGGAAGGTTTGTTTTCAGACGTTTTGTCACCATTCTAGCCTCTGACAAAGCGCTGGTGTTATGTCCCGCTTTCTATTTATCTGTTTAGGTTTCCTTGGGTTGGTGATGTCATTTCCTGTTTTTTTCTCAGGGGATGGTGGATTGATTTGGAGCCGATGTGATGGTTGATGGAGTTCCAGTTGGAATGCCATCCTTCTAGGAATTCTTGTGCGTGTCTCTGTTTGGCTTGTCCTACGATGGATGTGTTGTCCCAATCAAAGTGGTGTCCTTCCTCATCTGTATGTAAGGATACTAGTGATAGTGGGTCATGTCGTTTTGAGGCTAGTTGATGTTCATGTATCCTGGTAGCTAGCTTTCTGCCAGTTTGTCACAGTTCTTGTAAGGTATTTTGTAGATGATGCTTGTTGTCTGTACAGGATCTTTTAAGTTATCAGAGTTAATGTTTTGAAAACTAACCTTCCAGCTCAGTGAGCAAACTCCCATCCAGAACCTCAACCTGAGCTACAAATCTTCTCAACTTGCTAGGAAGGGAAGAGATTGTATCTTTGTCAGTCTCTTTCTTGGCAAGCTTGTAGTTTCTTAGAGGAAGATGATAATTTTAAGTTGAAGCTCAAATCTTGAAATGTAAAAGGTACTCAATTTGATATGAACTTTCTTAAAAATCAAAATTTGTGGAGATTAGTTCTTAGGTATACATGAAATTTGGGGACTCATGTTTATTATTCCCACTTCCAAATTATTTTGTTTATTACCTTAACAATTTGAATGGCTTGGAGTTGGTTAGATGACTTTTCAATGGAATTTTCTTTATTAGCGACAGCTGATTTAAAAGCTGTATCTTCAAGGTTTTCACTCGTGATCGCAGCTCTCAATCACTCAGCATCCTTGCCTTTGTACCCTGAGCTAGGCCAAACTCCTATTACAATATTATTGCCTTGCTGTTCGGTTCAGGAACTTTAACAGGAAGCTTGTGACGGTTATCTGCAGGACTCAGTCAAGTCAAGGGAGGAGCTCTTCGCTTAGGGGGTCCAGGCACAGTAAATCCAGTTCAGGCAGCAAGTAAGATATCAGTTCAGGTCCTCTCATCAACAGCTGAATGATGGGTAGCTCATACCCCTTTTGAGTCTATCTGCCCTATCAAGGGCTGATTTTTTTTTTTGCCTGGAATGATGAGAAGCAGTTAGTAAGGGCTGGCAGGGGATGGGGGGTGTTGCACTGTTGGTGTAGATGGGAGGGTATCCCGAGTGAGTAAGTAGACAGTGCAGAGGGTATGCAGGTTTTGGGATGGGTGACAAGTGTAGACATTACTGGCAATAGTGAGAGTGATGGAGCATGAGGCTTGGTGGGTACAGCAGCAGAGAAAGTGAGAGTGTGAGGTTTCAGAGACAAAATGGCAGAGTGTAGAACGATATTGACCTTCTCCCTAAATTGCCTCCATATGGCTAAGATCCTTAACCCAGGTGGTAACCTTGGACTAGGCCGGCATGGGGCAATGTCATGGCCTCACCAGTGAACCTGGCAGAAGAGGATGTGTGTTGACATCACCAAATCCAACAAAACTTTCTGAATTTGGCCCACAATTTGGGCCTCTGATCTTCCTCTGCCATGTCTAGTAGGTTTCACAAAGACTGTAAGGTAGCTCCAAGTTGATGATGTTTATCTAGGTGCATGAATGGCTTTTATAGATGGCAGAGGTTCAAGAGAAGCTGATGATTTCTGGGATACCTGCTGAGTGGCGCATTAAACTTGGAAAAATGCGACTGAGTGCTCCAAAGCAAGCTTTCTACGCAGTCCACCTGAGGAAGCTGTCATCTTTTAGGCTTTTCTGGGCCACCCAATCCCAATTTGCTACGTGGAACGATAAATGTAGCCGTTGGCTTTCACAGTAAAATGTGCAGAGCTGGGATTTCTCCTCTGTCTGCGCACCTAACCCATGCAAAAAAAAAAATTTGGTCCATTGAACTTTATTGCCTCCTTATATCCACAGTAAAACAGAGACGGGGCACTGAAATTCAATTGTTTTTGTGTTGATCTACCTTAAAACAAAAGGACACATGACTGTGAAGGTCCTTAGCTTCTTAGGCTTCTGTTTGAGACTCGGGAATATCTAGAACTCAAGATGCCACGTGTTTTGCAGCAGCAAATTTGCTAGTCTATTTTATCCAATTTTAAATGTATTATCTGAAATTCCATAACATACAGGAACACAAATGTGGTTGAGACACTCCTCTTGGGTTGCTGCTAAGTGGCATTATTGAAACAAGGTTAGTTGAACATTTGTTACTCCTGGTCTGAGAGTGCTTCATTTAGACACTGCAAACTAAAAATAGAGAAGTTCTTATTTTCCCATTGAGTTCATTCATTTTCCTTGCCTTCCTAAGGTGTTTTAACATGACCTGATACCACCACTGCCCACTCTCACTCTTTTCACTGTCACACACTATTCCATGGTGGTTCCAGGTCTATTTCTTATCCCTGGCCAGGAACACGTGTAAATGTGGGCAGTGTGAGGTATTTTGAAGTGATGTTGAATTAAAGGATTTCTCTCTTTCTGCCCAGGCAGCTACTGATAATTCCTGATCCATTCCCAAGTGAAATTATTGAGAACCAGGAATTTAAAATATATGACACTGGCATCCACGGCAAAATTGCCCCCAGTTGCCTCCATTTCCAGTCTCACAACAATATTTGTTGGCCAGGAGGGGCTTCACCAAATTTACTCACCACCATTAGCGATCTGACTTGTGGACTATATCTGGACTGAAGAATGCTGCCACTGACCCTGTTTCATTTGACTGGCCCAGGGTCTAATTGGTTTACAATGGGAGAACATCAATTACTAGCAAGTCTTCGTAAAATGAGGCTTGCATCTTATCAAGATATAATTGATAGTATGATGACAATCAGATACAAGTTACATTGTCTTAGTAATAATGTTTATTGAGCTAATCAGGAGGGGTTCTGTTTTATCTAAAATGACATCATCAGATTGGGTGGACTTAAATGCGGTCTCCAAAATTACATTTTCTAACATCTGTCCGCATGGCTAACATTTGCACATTCACGTATGTAGTCCCATTTGGTCTACCCCAATAATACCAAGTCTGTGACTTCACAAATAACACCAATCAAGAAGTTTCGCCATTTTTCCAGAAAGTATTCCCCTTGGATTAGGAAGATTGGCAGATCTTTCGCTTGTAACCTGTTGACTTTGATCATGATGCCGACTTTCATTATGAACTTAATCTTGACCATATGTGTAAATTGTCTCCCTGCCAGAGGGGCTTGCATCTCTTAGATGTCTTTCATGGAGGGCTTTGCTCCTGTTAGCCCAGGTGATTGGTTTGGTAACTTTCCTAAAGGATTATTAACCTCATGAATTTCTATCTCACAAGACAGTTGCACAGTAGAAAAAAAACTTTCATCTTTATAATGTCCTGGATTTCTGAGGGAGGTTATTTAATAATTTTAAATGGTTCTGAATCTCTGGATAATAGTCAGTCTTCCATGAAGTGATATGCTTCTCATTTTCATTTGCTTTGCAAACAAATCTGTCTAATTCAATTTCTTGAACAGGTTGGACTGGTACAGCAGATATTTTTCCATTGTCAGTCATAGCATTGGAGGTTTGCTGCTTACTTACTGGTAGTTCTGCTATGGAATACAAAGAATTGGTATATTCCTCTTGCACTTGTGTTGTTTCAAGTATATAACACAAAATTCAAATTAGCTATAGCAATATGTTCTGCAGACAGTTTTGAAGTCTGAACAAATTCAGTTAATGTGATCCCCGAGTATTGAAGGATTTTCTTATGGGGACAAGTTAAATAGGTTGGGTTTATGCTTATTGGAGATTAGGACAATGAGAAGAGGCCTTATTGAAATGAATAAGGGATTTGACAGGGTAGACGCAGAGAGGTCATTACACCTTGTGGAAGACTCTAGAATGAGAGGGCACAGCAAGATGGCAACCTCTTAGGAGACAGAGACAAAGAGGAATACCTTTTCTCTCTGAATCTGTGGAATTCTTTACCACAGAAGGCTCTCAAAGTTGGGTCATCAAGTAAATTTAAGGCTGAGGTGGACAGATTTTCAATCAGTAAGGAAATCAGGGTAATGAAGAAAGGGTTGGAAAGTGGGATCGACGATTATCAGATCAGCAATGATCTTGTTAAATAACAGAGCAGACTCACCGGGCCAAATGGCCTACTTCAACTGTTCATTGTGCTGTGAAGTCAGGATAATGTACTTCTATGGCCCTGGATTTCTTTATGGTAGCTGTGCCTCAGTTCCCATTCATTATGGCTGCAATACTCAATATGAACAGTAAACACTGTCTTTTTTTCTCCTCCTAGCCTTTTCAGCCTGCTTTTCACGTCATTCATTTGAACCTTTAACCTGAGCAACAGAAGTTTTTAACTTTACACAGTGAGGTGCCTTACATTTGCTTCCTAGCTGAACCTCTACACCGGAATGTTTCTACAGATCCCTGTTTCCAGATGAAATCTGTAACTGTCAGATGGAACAAGTGTTTAAGCTTTTTCTCCACCACACTGCTACTTTTGCACCCCTTATCAGGTCTGAGTAAAGGTTTGAGTAAAGGTTTGTAGTGCTGTTTCTCCCTTGTTTGTCTTTCCACAAGTTCCTACTAATTGCTTGTTTGTTCAAGAGCTTGCCACTGCTGATTGATAGTGTACATAATTCTTAAAATGGTACAGTCCTTAGGGTTGTAATCTCACTTGTCAGAGTCATAGGATCCCTACAGTGCAGAAAGAGGCCATTTAGCCTATTAAGTCTGCAATGACCTTTTGAAGATCATCCCACTTAGGTCCAGCCCATTTTCCTGTAACCCGGCATTTATTATGTCTAATCCACCTAACCTACATCCCTGAAGTCCATAAGAAATTTAGCATAGCCAATCCATCTAACCTGCACATCTTTAGACTGTGAGAGGAAACCAGAAGAAAGCCATGCAGGTACAGGGAAAAAGTGCAAACTCCACACAAAATGTGCTCCAAGGCTGCAAGTGAACCGGGCTCCCTGATGCTGTGAGGTAGAAGTGCCACCCGTGTGCTAACTGAGCCCCGAGCCCACTGTGCCACCCATGGCGATATTCTGAAAATTTCTTCTGCTAAGTTCAGTGGATCTTTTCATTTTGGTACTTTGTGGTATAAAGTAATGTGGCCAACTGCTGATTGCCATATGGTATTTGTGGGTAGAATTATGCTACCATTAATTCTTTTTCCTTGACTGAGTCTGAGGGCTTAGTTGGTTTATAGCAATAGGGGGGCATTACTAAGACTGTTGTCTGACTCTTACCAAAATCATTTGAGTGTCAATTTTGGCAAGTTTTATTGATGGATTCTCTTTGTGAGCCCTAATGTGTTTTCCTGAACTATATTCCCGAACTATCTTCCCAACCTTGCCTCATTAATTATGAATTATATTGCAGTGACATCCTGTTCATTGTATTTTTGCCCTCATCAAAAGTAGAAATGCTGGCAACTGCCAGAATCTCTCAAAATTCCCAGTGCTGCTGCCATCTTTAGAGCACAGCCATGCACCCAGTCAAGCACTAGCAGCCTGCAGATGCCCTGAATGTTTCAGTTTATTTGCCCTGGATATATCGGATAGAGGATAACTTACACTGCGCTTTGTCAAATGGGATCTGGAGGTCTTCCTGGATGTGATGGAGGTGTGGAAGGGGTTTGATTACTGCCTATAGAGCATGCCTTGTAATACTGGTCTATAATGGATTCATATAGGACTCTTGTCACTCTCAAAAATCTCACACTGCATTTCAACATTTTGTTGGAAAATGCTCTTAATGTCACAAAACTCCTTGCTACTCATCCAATGTGATTCTCTGAGTTTCCTTTCTAATGCTCATGTTGTTCAGGGATTGAGAAGATTCCTCCCATTGAGCTGACACGTTGAGATAGATCTTCTCTCCTCAAGATTGCCTCACCCCCTCCCAACCCAGTATGACACCATCTGGCTGAGTTGAAATTAATGTAGTCTCTATTAAGCCTCCCAGAACATCTACCTTCTACCTCATAGGACATGTTTAATCAAGGCAGACCTCATGTGGTCCCCTAACTGGTTGTTATGACAAAGGCCAATTGGCCCCTCTACAATAGAAACAATTTCTGTAAGTGCTCAGTGCACTCTCATCATTTTATAATGGTGCTACAAAAATTCAGTCTCAACTTTTTCTCTGCTTCAAAAGCTGGAGTTGGATCCCAATACGACTGCCCTTTTTACACATTACTATTCAATTCAGAGATGTGAAAACTGCTGGTGTATGCTACTCTTGATCCAATTCTCTGAACTTGTACTCCTGCTGCTAGACATGAGTGTGAGAGTCAGGTGCGAGTCACTTAACCAGATGCTCTGAGTGACTCTCACAGATGGGACTATGCTGTTGGATTCAATACTCGCACAGACAGGCTATGACATTATCCCATGATCTTGTCAAGCATGTGTGCTGTTGCTCTTCCATGTCACTAAGATTGTTTGCAGACCTGTAAAGAGCTGAATTCATCATTCCAGCCCTTTACCAAGGCATGACGGTGTTCTATGAGAGCAATGTGCCTGGATAGATTTCTTCCAAGCCAAAACTTTGACTGCCGGTTGTTATTTCCAAACAACCGGCAGTCAAAGTTCAAAATCCACTCAGCAGGCAAGTATCTTCAGACCCATTGATTACTTCTCCTCTTTTAAAAAATATAGGGAAAAGAGGTGAATTGCTGCAAAGAAAGAAAATATTTACCATATGCTGCAGAAAGTCTAGTGACATCTGAAATTCTGCATGGCAGGAATGCAAGGATGTACATAAGTTTGGCTAATTTATAACTCACTGTTATTCTAAACCTCTCCATTTTTCCTGAACAACTGGTTTGTACAATATTCATTCTCCTGTCCAGGTGATTAAGCATTTGTTATGGATGCGCAGTTTACAGATTTGAATTTTAATTCGCCTTTAAGTTGCGCAGTGAGGAATTAACCTAACAATATATTTTCGACAACATTGTGCAACTGATTTAAATAGTGCAAGTCAGAACTTCCCTTTCATAAAATATATACCTCAAATTGCTCTGTGAGATAATAGAATTTGCACTCTTAATGTGTGGGTTTGAACTTCCTTTGTGAATTATTTTAGTGGACTCATTAAACTATATTTCAAAACGACTAATGTCTCATCTAAGATAAAGGAGATTCAGACAAATACATTTAATATCAATATATTATAAACTCACAGTGCAATTTTAATATGGAACTTTTGTTGTCCAAGAACATTTTTACTAGAATTATACAAAATAAGTTTAACGTCATATGCACAGTTAAGTTTTTGATGAAAAACTATAACACCAACAGTCAATATTTGTGTTCCTTCCAATTCATCAACTTTATTTATTTTGCTCAGCCTCAAGGCTTCTCTTTTTTGTTCTGTCTGTCTTGCTTAATAACAATATTTATTTACGGCTTTGATTGTATTCCTGAAACACTCCTTTACCCAACCAGCTACCACTTGTCACACAAACGACCATCACGTTTGCCTGGGATTGCATATTTTTTTCAAGAACCTCTTCAGTCACTAAGACACATTATGGAAATGGATAGAAAGAATATTCTCAATGGAGTTATTTTTATTCATTCACAGATGCATACATCACTTACTAGGACAGCATTTATTGCCCATTCGTGCTATGGAGACGGTGGTGGTCAGCTGCCTTCTCAAACCGCTACAGTTCTACGGGTGCAGGGACAATCACAGTGCTGTTAGGATGGGAGTTTCAGGATTGCACACCAACAACAATGAAGGAATTGTGATATAGTTCCAAGTCAGGTTGTGCTTTGTTGAGGAACAGACAGATGGTGGTGTTCCCATGCATCTGCAACCCTGGGCTTTCTAGGTGCTTGAGTTTACAGGTTTTGAAGGTGTTGTTTAAGGAGTTTTAATGAATTCCAGCAGTGCAGTTCCTGGATGGTGTATCTTGTTTCCATGTGCATTAATGATGAAGCAAGTGAAGGTTGAAGCTAATGTGAAGATTTAGTGATAAGTGCCAATCAAGCTCTGAGGGAGGTGGCTGAGGAAATAGCGGAGGCTTTGGTCGTGATCTTTCAAAAGTCGCTGGAGTCAGGGAAAGTCCCAGATGATTGGAAAATTGCTGTTGTAACCCCCTTGTTTAAGAAAGGATCAAGGCAAAAAATGGAAAATTATAGGCCGATTAGCCTAACCTTGGTAGTTGGTAAAATTCTAGAATCCATTGTCAAGGATGAGATTTCTAAATTCCTGGAAGTGCAGGGTCAGATGAAAACAAGTCAGCATGGTTTTAGTAAGGGGAGGTCGTGCCTGAAAAATCTGTTAGAATTCTTTGAAGAAGTAACAAGTATGTTAGACCAGGGAAACCCAGTAGATGTTATCTATCTAGACTTCCAAAAGGCCTTTGATGCAGTGCTTCACGGGAGGCTGCTGAGCAAGGTGAGGGCCCATGGTGTTCGAGGTGAGCTACTGGCTTGGATTGAGGATTGGCAGTCTGACAGAAAGCAGAGAGTTGGGATAAAAGGTTCTTTCTTGGAATGGCAACCGGTGATGAGTGGTGTCCTGCAGGGTTCAGTGTTGGGGCCACAGCTGCTCACCTTATATATTAATGATCTACATGAAGGGACTGGGAGCATTCTGGCAATGTTTGCCGATGATACGAAGATAGGTGGACAGGCAGGTAGTGCTGAGGAGGTGGGGAAGCTGCAGAAAGATTTAGACAGTTTAGGAGAGTGGTCCAGGAAATGGCTGATGAAATTCAATGTGAGCAAATGTGAGGTTTTGCACTTTGGAAAAAAGAATACAGGCATGGATTATTTTCTAAACGGTGAGGAAATTCGCAAATCAGAAGTGCAAAGGGATCTGGGAGTGTTGGTCCAGGATTCTCTAAAGGTTAACTTGCAGGTAGAGTCCGTAATTAAGAAAGCGAATGTAATGTTGTTGTTTATCTCAAGAGGGTTGGAATATAAAAGCAGTGATGTGCTTCTGAGGCTTTATGAGGCTCTAGTTAGGCCCCATTTAGAACACTGTGTCTAATTTTGGACCCCACACCTCAGAAGGACATACTAGCCCTGGAGCGTGTCCAGTGGAGATTCACATGGATGATCCCTGGAATGGTAGGTTTAGCATATGGTGAATGGCTAAGGATCCTGGGATTGTACTCATTAGAGTTTAGAAGGTTGAGGGGAGATCTAATCGAAACTTACAAGATAATGTATGGTTTAGAAGGGGTGGACGCTAGGACGTTGTTTCCGTTAGGACCCGTGGGCACAGTCTTAAAATTAGAGGGGGTAAATTTAAAACTGAAATGAGATGACATTTCTTCAGCCAGAGAGTGGTGGGCTTGTGGAATTCATTGCCGCAGAGTGCAGTGGAGGCCGGGATGTTGGATGCCTTCAAGGCAGAGATCGACAAATTCTTGATCTCAAAAGGAGTCAAGGGCTACGGGCAGAGTGCAGGGAAGTGGTGTTGAAATGCCCATCAGCCATGATTTAAATGGTGGAGTGGACTTGATGGGCTGAATGGCCTTACTTCCACTCCTATGTCTTATGGTCTTAAGGGGGCTGCTGTATCCTGGCTGGTGTTACATTTCTTGAGTGTTGCAGGAGCTGGAGCATCTGGGCACATGGAGTGTATTCTATTACAGCCCTGATTTGTGCTACGTGGGTGTTGAGCTGGCATTTGTGGAAACAGGGGATGTTTGCCTAGTCTCTGGCCTGCTCTTGTAGCCACAATATTTATATGGGTGATCCTGTTCAGTGTGGGGTCAATGGTAACCCCAAGGATGTTGGTAGTGGGGATTCAATGATAGTAATGCCAATGAATGTCCAGACGTGTTGGTTAGATTGTCGCCATTTGGGGATTGTTATTGCCTGGCACTTGTGTGGCTAATACTTGTCACTTATCAAGCCATATTAACATATGAATTAGGAGCAGAAGAAGGTCATTGAACTCCGTGGGTCTGCTGCACCATTCAATAAGATTGGAACTGACCTGCTTGTGTTCCTTACTTCCATGGTTCCAACTGTCTTTGACTGCTTTTGATTCTTTTTCTCACGAAACATGTATCTGTCATTATTCATTGACCCCTGACTCCACCACCTCTAAGGCAAATTCGTACACTTCTTTGAGAATAAAAATATTCTCGTCATCACTGTTCTGAAAAGGATAACCCTAATTTTAAACCAGTGTCCCCTTGTTACAGAGAAAACATGGAAATAGGAACAGATATAGACCATTGGGCCCATTGAGGCCACCCTATCATTCAATATGATCATGGCTGATCCTCAACATCATGTTCCACGCTCTACCATACCTGTTGATCCCTTTTGGTTCTTGAAATATACTCAGTGATTATATATTCAGTGATTTTTTTTTTTTCTTCACAGCTTTCCATGGTGGGGAATTCTATGGATTCACCAGCCTCTATGCGAAGAAATGTCTCCTCATATCAGGCTAGTAAGTCATACTGTCTGTTGTGAGACTGATCCTTTGTTCTGGAACCCACGAACAGGGGAAATATCACCTCTGCACCCAGTATGTCCTGCACTGTCAGAATTGAGTACACTTCAGAAAGATCCCCTTGTTCTTCTCAACCATGTCAAAATGGTTCAGGATCTTATGCACATGATTGGTTGACTGATTCACTCATGGTCACATAGGAAGCAGAGTTACTCAGTGTCATTGAGCACCTTCTTGCTAGGCAAGTGCTGTTTGTTAGAAGTCTTATTGACACCTTTCATCACTTTACTCATGATCAAGGATACAATGCTGAAGTAGTAATTTGCCAAGTTAGATTTATTATGTTTTTGTGGTACTGACAGTTCTGGGTAATTTTTGACATTGTTGAAGAGCTGCCAATGTTGGGCCTGACTGGGAGAGCTTGGACAGGGGTGCAGCAAGCTCTGTAGCAAATGTCTTCAGTACTAGTACCAAATGACAGGATAAACATTCATGAAGGTTAAGTGTAGCATGGTGGCACGGTGGTTAGTGCTGCTGGCTCACAGCACTAGAGACCTGGGTTGATTTCACCCTCAGGTGATTGTCTGTGTGGAGTTTGTACATTCTCCCCGAGTACTCCGGTATCCCCCCCACAGGCCAAAGATGTACAGCTTAGGTGGATTGGCCATGCTAATTGCCCATAGTATTCAGGGATGTGTAGATTAGGTGGCTTCTGGGGGATGGGTATGGTTGGGATACTCTGAGGGTTGGTGTGGGCTTGTTGGGCCATAGGGCCTGTTTTCACACTGTAGGGACTCTGTGGTCTGTGATCTGAAAAGCTTTGTTTATGAGCAGTACAGGCAGATCATAGTAAGCAAGGATGTACAGATCAAAAAGACCCACACAGAGACATGTGTTCGGTCAATCAACAATAGCAAGATCGACACTTTTTGAGGATACAGAGTCCATTCATTGGTCTGATAATGACCAGGAAGAAGCTCTTCCTGAACCTGCTGGGACATGCATTCTGTATCTTCAATTAAATTATCCCTTGCTTTTGGATTCCAGTGAAAACAGGCATTCCCAGTGTCAATATAGTAAACCTCCTCTGACCTACCTCAACGCATTTACATCTATCCCAAAACAAGGAGAACAAAACTGTAAACAATCTAAGCAATGCTGTCTCACCAGTGTTCTCTACAATGGAAGCATAACTTTTGTGCTCAATTCCCCTTCTAAAGAAGCCTTCCGGATCATGCATTGTACCTGCATACTCACCTTTCGGTTCTACCGTGAGCCAAGTCCAATGCCTGCACAGCCACTAAACTTTAATCTTTTGTTGTGTGGCTAGGAGCAATAGGGCAATATCTTTGGGCTTCACAAGGACAAACAGGGTTACTGCTGCACCAGGTTTATGCATCCACTCTGCTGCAAGATACATACTTGCTCAGGAGATCGATCTTTTTTGGTCCTGATGTCAGTCAGGCCACAGATTTCAGCTGAAACCTGGAGTTGGACAGGCACTCCAAGGTGCTTTCGCATTGAGGCTGTCAGTCAGTCACAAGTTAATGAGATAAAGCCCTCAGGATGGATCAGGCCTTCCACTACAATATTGGGGTAACCAGCAGCCTGGAACCATCAACAGCCAAAATCTACATTCATAACACTTTTTATTTTGTTCTCTTTAGTTCCTTCTTTCATCTCGGAGTATTATCAGCTCAGACAATTTTCATTATCAAGAAACCAGTTTTTACATTCAGAAATAGTGCTTTCCTTCCAAAGTTTTCTTTGCAAAATAGATTAAAATTGACTCACTTTCTGGTTCCATTACTCCTTGTCTGCATTTGAAACATAACCATTTTACTAGATTGAACTGGAACAATCCTCAGTCATGAAGCTAAAACATAGGGTCAAAGGTCTGTTTCCTTCGGTAGCAAGCTTGGAGTTGGGATGGGGACTGGGTGGCGTCAGACCTAAACATTACCACCTTTGGTAGCACTCCATGCTACAAAGAGCAGAATTAAATTTGGAGTGGGAGTCCCATTTTGTATCTTCTTGCCAATTATTAACAACTGTAGTGCCTTGTCCTGCCACAGCGGGGACAAACCCAACTGCAAGAGGCCTTCTCGCTATGTGCATGCACGACATGTCAAACTGTATGAGCAACATGTCACTTCTGGGGAGGGGAGAGCAGAAGCTGGCACTAATGTCCATCCATGATAAAAGTTGGTCAGTATCTGATTGAGTTACTGGACATTGTGGTGGACCGGGATGGGGCGGTGGAATGGAAATGAGAGCCAATCCTGTGTTCCCGAGCATCTCACCAATTTCCTCCCTCACCTGCACGTACCATCCCCTACATTATTCAGTTACAGCTTGGTTTCTCCATAATCCTAGGAGTCTGTGGATCCTGACCTTCTCAACAACTTTGCCATGCACAAAAATTCTCAGCCTTTGATTGGCTGGCAGCTCTGGCTATGCCTAACCTCCATTCTCTAGGTCTTCAATACAGGCAAAGGCTTGTTAATACTTTGCTGTTGCCAGACTAGTGTGTGGTTTAACAGGCTTTATTTCCAAGAAGATTGAGTGGAGGCCACAAACTGGCTTTGCTATTAAGGACATTCCCCTCTCCCCACCCCAGTGCCACATAAAGATTCAACCCATTACCTTTGTTCCTCTGTTTCTCCCTCAAGTGGTGCTGCCAGATTTTGAGATTTGCAGAAAACTAAAAACAACCCAAAAAAACTGCGGATGCTAGAAATCATCTGGATGCTGGATCCGAAACGCTAACTCTGTTTCTCTCTCCACAGATGCTTCCAGACCTGCTGAGATTTTTCAGCAATTTCTGTCTATTTTTGAAATTTCCAGTGCTTTCTATTTTTATTTCAGATTTCCAGAAAATGTACTTTGCTTTGGCCTTGCTGTCATTTTGTCTTCCTTGGCAATGCTATATGTCAATTCACAAAAAATAATTTTTTAAATTTAACATAAATAGCATCCTTTAAAACTCCAGAACAACCAAAAAAAGCTTTACAGTTAATGAGGGATAGGAGGAACTGCCGATGATGGAGTCTGAGGTAACAAGCTGCGGAGCTGGATGAACACAGCAGGCCAGGCAGCATCAGAGGAGCAAGAAAGCTGATGTTTCGGATCGGGACCCTTCTTCAGAAATTATTTACAGCTAATGACATAGTTTTAAAGTACAAACCTTGTTGTAATGTATGAAATAGACCAAACAGTTCGTGCACTCCAAGATCCCATGAACAAGATGTCAAATGGCTTCTTTAGTGACTCTAATACTAAAACGTACAATAGTCGGTAATATACACTGTTTTCCCTTCTCTGTCAAGCCTCTCAGATGCAGTGTCTGTTTTCTTACTTCCAACTGACCAACCTCTTTTGTGTTAAGAATAAACTGACTGTTCAAATGCAAAGTCACTAAAACAATGACTTTAATGCTTCTCATTAATCGGAATTCGCTCTCCCTCGATATTCAAGCCCCAGATTTTTCTTTGCCTGGTCTCTGTCATACTCCAAGCCCATAGGCAGTTTTGTTTACTTGCAATAACAGAACCCACCCCATTAATATCTCAGACAGAGAAAACGTAATGTCGATAAGTGATCATGCAAAATATCAGCTGGTTTGTTTTGGCTGTTGTTAAAGGAATGTTTCATTAGAAAGCACAAAATGATTATGAAATGGTTGCTGCCAGACAATAGTCAAAGGTAACTCTGGATTACGGCTCAATGCCTTCTTACCAGTCTGCCACACCGTGACAAGGCAGCAGTTATGTGCCAGATTGCCTGCTGAGTATACAGTTGAATTCCAAGCTGGAGTCTGGGATCAGTGATAATTACATGACTGGCAGCAAGGGACCAACTACATGTAGATGTCAGTCTGCCAGGTATGAATTATGATAAGGTGCCAGTTGGCAGTTACACATCACTGCTGGTGATTAGCTGGGGATCACAATCAGATACTAGACTGTGCGACAGGAGCCATAGCCAGGTATACCAGTTTACTCTCGAGCTAACCTGTTAGCAATGTTCCACCTCCAAGTACTAGTCTACAAATATATATTTAATGGCTTAGTTGATCTCTTGAGGTTGGCTGCATTTAGAGAAATGGCAAATTACAAGGGCATATTCTGTGGCCGTCGTCCTGTAGGAACAGATTCTATGCTCAATTTAACCTTGTTGCAAAGAGTCTTCCAGTGAGCAGCACTAGCTGGGGAATTCATGTTGTCCTGTTCATTATTTCCTCAATGGTATGGATGACTGAAGCACAACATGTACCAGAAGGGGAATATGACAGAAGTAATGTCACACCAAAGTAAAAGTGAAACTGAGAGCAAGGGTTATTTTTCAATAAAACAGCATCAAAAATATTGAATTTGCAAATTACTTCCACCACTTGACCGCAAACAATACAGCAGCACAGTAACACCAAATATTTTGAGGCACGTTCATCATTGGGAGGGCAAAAACACGGACACGCATCACGCAAAAATAAATGTTATTGATCCCAAGGCTTTACTTTAAGTTGGATCACAGTTCAGTCTGGTTGGCATTTAAGATTTGTTCTGCCCATTGAAACCTTTTGATTCAGCATCTATGGAGTTTATTAAAAGGTCTTCTCTGCATGTAGACCATTCTGTTCATTGCTTACAGTTTTCCTTTCCATTGTCAGAGTTAGAATTCAGGGATGAGCCACCTGCTATAGAACTACCGAACACAGCAGGAGGCCATTCAAACTATTGTGATAACGGCAACTCTTTTACAGAGGTATCAATTTAGTCTCCGTTCCCTTGAAACATTCACTCTTCTTTCCACACAGAGAAAATTAAGTTAATCTTTTTGTTGCTGATTGCTGTTAACAGCTTGGGCTGAGTTTTATGCTTCTTTGGCTAGGAGCAAGTGTATTATATATTTGGGACCAATTCTCACTGAGGGCGAATGAGATTTCTCACCATATCTAACTAAACTAATTAAACAAGGGCTAATAGGATCTCTCACAGTATCTAACTAAACTCACCTTATTAATTGCCTATCCCAGCCTTATGTGCCTCTCACAAGCCATTCTGGCCTGATCTTACCCCATGCCATTCCTGGGACCACATGCCATTCAGAAATATCTGCCAAAATGCCTGCAGCTCTCTCACCCACATCATATTTAACAGGATATTACAAAGCTGCTTAGAGATTGTGCCTCAATTATCCAACAGGGTCGCAAAGGAAGATTGTTCTTTTTCTGAAGAACTGGCAAGGGATGCCATGGCACAAGACCTGCCAGCCTGGTCAAATGTTGCCTGCTGGGTCCGTGCAAGCTCAAAAGCGTTAAATGCCACACTCTTCGCTCTGCTGTTTAATTCTCACTGTCTCCGCAATTGTCATCTCCCTTTCCCCTCAGCCTGCAGCTTCCAATTCCAATGAGTATCTTTAACATGACAGTGTCCTCCCTTACATTCCCCTCCCCTTTACCTGTACCCGTTGCCTGTCACCCACACAACCTTATTTCCTCTTAGTTTCTGTGGACAGATCTCATGGACTGACTGTGGTACATCCCCATGAGTGAGCTAACTGAGTATCACCAGATAAAAACAGCCCAGACCCTGAATGTATATTTCTCCGACTACATTAGTCCAAACCCTGGAACTGGCCTCTCTGAGGCTACAGAACTGACTATGACCCACTCCCCAGACTGCAGAGGTGTGGACCAGGCACCTGACTGTGGCCAATCTCCTGGGCTGGTATTGGAGGCTGCTCTTAAATCTCTGACGGCTACCACCACTGATTTTGGCGAGGGCTGTTCCCCTGAGACTTTGAGATGTGACAGCTTGTTTGCTGCACATGCAGTGACGTTACTCTGTACGCTGCTGTCCTGTGGTGTCAGTGTGAAATCGATGTAGCACAGTGCAGGGAGGCAAGATGTATGCAGCACCCTTCCAGTGACTGAGGACTGATGAGCAGCAAGTCAAGCTACCTGGTCATTTGACTGCACTAATAAGCGTTGATGCTGCATGCATGTAGGCAGGCACTAAGTCAACAGGCACTAAGAAAGCAAGGTAGTAGCCCTGCGAGAGTGCCTGGTCCAATCTGTGAGCAGGATGGCTCTCTGTGCTGCAGCCCCATCTCAATGCTGGTTGCCAGTGTGCCCTGAAATGCAAATCACTGCTCCCTGAGTGGCCTACAAGTGGATCAGAGAGATGCCATGTTGGGTCTGAAGCAGGATCACTGGACATGAAACATTAATACTGCTTTCTCTCCACAGATGCTGCCAGACCTGCTGAGTTTTTCCAGCATTTTTTGTTTTTGTCTCTCATTAAAACTTACCTCTTTGAGCAATCTTTTAGCCATCTCTCCTTATTTGACTCATGGCTGGATTCTGAAGAGTATCAGCACATTATATGCCTCCACCGGTACAAGTTATTTGTTTATTTTTTTTCTGGAAATGAGACGTTAAATATGGCAAGAATGCAAATGCTGCTGTACAGCTTCCTGAGATAATAAAACGCCCTGAGAAATGCATTGTAAACTCAAATTGAAGAAAGCCACTTCGGCATTGTCTGACATGTAAGGGCACTGAAATTACTTGAAAGAGCCAACAGAATACTTGTCTACATATTTAAGGGACTAGAATACAAGGGGTGAGGGATGGTGCGTACAAGCCATGATTCATTGATGCAAAGCCCTGGTTAGACCAGACATGATTTGCAGTTGGCAGTTCTGGCCCCTGTTCCACGGAAAAATATCCAACCAGTTTTGGAGAGAATGCAGTTTACATTTCCCTCAACAATACTGGGACTCTAAGGTTTTAATTACAAGCAGACCAGGTGGTAGTCCCAGGAATTTAGAAGGCTAGTGAGTGATTCAGTCAATATTTTCATAGTATTCTTCTGAAACAAGATAGAGAAAAGTACTCCTGACAGTTCTTCAGGGTTAGTGAGAATCGAAGATTAAGTGACTCTCTTCAGGAGTGAAATTAGAAAACATCTTTTCATACAAAGGTAGAGGTTTTATCCACAAAAGGCGATTAACGTTAGATAGATTCTTAATTTTAAAAGTGAGCTTTATAGATTTTTGTTAAACAAAGATATGAAGGATTAGTCAAGAGGTGGGTATCCAGAGTTAGGCTGTAGCTTAGTCATGATCTCACTGAATGGCAGAACAGACTAAAGGAATGGATGGCTCAGTCCTGTGCCAATATTGCTAGGTGGTGACTGATGTGTGGACTAATCTCGAAACAAAGATCAATGCTTTCAGGGGACGAACCATAGAATGGGGAAATTATGTAGGAATTGGTCAAAGAGAAAATGATCCACAAAAAGCTAAGAAGAACGTTTTAATTAACCTGAATTTCAAAATGCGATTTGTAAGTCTCGTGTTGTTTGTTTCCCTTTGTTGTGGCCTGTATTTGCTCAAGCAGATGGGCTGGAGAACTGAGCACATGCTGCCATAGCTTCCCATGTCACTTTACACCTTTGCTTTCTAAAGAATTGGTGCTGGGGTGTTACAATTCATTCAGGAAGTCCAAGTTGCTGTGGCAACTTATACTTTAACATGGATGTTGTAGGCTGAAGCTGACTGTAATGCGAAAGGCTCTGATGGTTTTTCCCTCACATGGCTGAATAGGAATGTCTCCCGTTTTTACTGACTGCCTTTGGCATATGCAGGAAGGATTTTCATGTTGATGTTTGGTCACGTTATGAACATATTAGCCATCAGCTCCTGTGGTGGCACTCAAATCGAGAACTTTCAGTTCAGAGGCACGTTTCCTCCTCACTGCACAAGACCCTGTATGACTATTGCTTTGTTTACTAATCCAATTTCTGTAGCACGTCAAATAATCTCAAAGACTTTCAAGTCAGAGGGATAGTGATTTCATTGGCTTCATGAGCTCTCAAAACATCCTAAGATGGTACATATTGTGAAATACTAAAGGAGATCATGAAAACAAGAAATTGTAAGCATTGGGTATTGAGTTGACACAGGTGGTAGCGAAGGTCACTTGCAACATTTTACAATATAAGATGCAAGTAAATATAACAGACTTAAAATGATTGACTCCAACAAGTACAGGCCTTTCAACAAAACATTATGATATTGTAAGAGTGCCTGTGCATTGACATCAAAGATAAGAAATAGGCAGCATGAATTACTTTATAGATTTTCTTGATTTCTTTGAAAACATTGCAGGCTATATTGGTAGCAGCACTTCTTAATATTTAGATTTAGATTTGACAAAATTCCACATGACAAAGTGGCCAGTTAATTTGAAATCGCAGGAACCCAGAATGGAGCATGGATTTTAAAAATAAACTCTTTAAAAATAAACAAAGAAACTTATGATTTGTGAAATGTCAAGATAGGGCGAGTGAATGAACTGGATCGCACAGGGATCAGCAATATAACCCCAGTTCTTTCTAATTTCCTGAAATGCCCTCAGCACTAAGGTTGGAAGTTTACCAGTTCGAAAATAGAGAAAGACTAGAGACTGGAGATGCAGATGAAGGTCTATAAATGATCCACACCACTTGTACATATCAATTAGTAAATAGCAAATTACATTTAAAACTAAAAATAAGGATGAAGCATTATAATGGTATCACCTATCTCAGGTCCACAATCTCATCTAGGGATGGTATGTTCTGGGTGTACTGCCTCTTGTTATTAAAATAATATGTTGTCAATCTGTTTAGGATGTAAGAGAAAATTGATGTTATTCAAAAAAAAGTATAGAGTTTTTCCAGTATCCTGATCAACATTTCACTCACAAACCATTGACAACAGTTTTCTCAATGTGCGTGTGCCAATGTAAGACTGGGGTGGATGGTCAAAAGTCACCAGGTTATAGTCCTATAGATTTATTTGAAACCACAAGCTTTCAGAGTGCTGCTCCTTCACCTAACAAGAACCAAAGTTCCATCATCTTGTGATTTCAAATAAACCTGTTGAACTATAACCTGGAATCGTGTGACTTCTAACCGTTTTCCCGTCATTTGTCTCATGTAATTTCATGGGATTTGGTTTTCTGCAGATTGACTGTTTATAATCTGCAGAACAGCAGCGGCTCTATAACATAGAGAGAGTCATTGGACGTAAATCACTTTGAAGCAAACTAAGAACTTGAAGGGGTTCTATATGAATGCACCCATAACAATCAATACAATAAGTTTTGGCTTCAACACAATGAGGGCACCGGGAATTGTAGAAGCAGTCAGGATGAAATATTTAGAAATTAGGAGGAACAATGTAGAAAAGAGATCAGTTGAGAAAAATAAAACGCCATAGTAGGAAGAGAGATTACAATTGAGGATGAGAGGTTGAAAGCTAATGGTGAGAGATTATTATTTTGCAAATAAACTATATCGTGTATTTTGATCAGTTTGAATTGGAAGCAGCTTGTCATTGCCTTACCCACCAGATTAATTGTGAGGTAGGACTGTTAATGGTACACATGTAAAGGTATCAGAAATATTCTAATTTCAAAACATGTTGAACAAGAAAGAAGCAGGGAAAGGCATGGGAAATGGCTTTTAGCATAAAGCAGAAGGAGAAACAAAGCGAATACCTGGCATAAGCAGGGAAAAGAACGTGAGCACAAAATTGTTAGTGACGAGAAGCCGAGAGAGAGAGATGATAAATTGTAAAGCAGGTGAGCGTTTGAGTGACACAAAACAAGAAACACTGAGGAAGAGACCCAGAACAGACAGATCAATAATAGCACTTGAGGATAATGGTGCTTCCTGTGTCGGTACAAAAATGGTTTCCAGTTTACTTCAGTCAGTGCTGGGAAGTGTTCCATTTCTAGTATGAAGTGCTTAATATGACATGTCAGTAAGGCCATGTTAAACGATTTGTATACAACACCAGCTCTGTGTACTGATTTCATTTCCCCACTCTGTAACTTTTGCTTGTGATGAAATACCTCAGTAATCCTACATGCCATTTCCTATATCCTACCTTCAGCTGCCTCCTGTAAATACTTCTGACTGCCAGAGTGTTGAATTCCCCCAATTGTCACATATTGCAGCTCAGAAAGCGAATGTGAATGGGTTTAACCTTTACGTTATTTGTATTGTATTTTTTTTCTTGTATGTTGCTGCCTTTGAGTGCTTCCAATTGCATACCCAATTAAAATACTCCCTAAAATAAAATGTTTCAATAAAATGCTTCAGTGACAGTGCAATATGTGTCACCGAATCCAACATCACTCACTGCAGTGTGAACTAGATCAGTAAACATAAGATAGAATGCTCCATTTGCAAACATACAAAATAAGAGCAGAAATAGGCCAGTCAATACCTTGAGTTTGCCCAACCATTCAGTAAGATCATGGTTGGGTTGTTTGTGTTTTGATCTCCACATCCCCATCTAACGCAATAACCTCTGATTCACTTGCCTAAAAAGAATAAATTTACTTACACATTTTTAAAAAAATCATCAACGATTCTGCCTTCTGATGCAGAGTACCAAAGTCATTCAATCCTCTGAAAAAAAAGCCTTCTGTTCATCATGTGTCTGCCTCCTTGACCTGACATAACTTGTCCATCTTTTTCATTTTTTATTGAATCCCTATGGCGTGGAAACAGGCCCTTTGGCCCAACAAGTCCACACCAACCCCCAGAGCATCTCACCCAGACCCATCCCCTTATAACCCACCTAGTCTACACATCCCTGGACACTATGCGGCAATTTAGCACGGCCTATTCACCTAGCCTGCACATCTTTGGCCTGTGGGAGGAAACCCGGGAGACCTGGAGGAAACCCACGCAGACATGGGGAGAATGTGCAAACTTCACACAGACAATCGCCTGAGGGCAGAATCAAACCCAGGTCCCTGGTGCTGTGAGGCAGCAGTGCTAACCAGTGAGCCACTGTGCTGCCCCGATCCACCACTCTCACCTCACTGACCAATCCCCACCACTCCCTAGCTGCACTCACCTATCACCACACCATCTACCTTCCCCAGCCCCACCCCTCCTCTCTCTGCTTATTTCTGAGATCCCCCCCCACCCCATTTTTGAAGAAGGGTCCAAACCAAAAACATCAACTTGCCTGCTCCTCAGTTGCTGCCTGGCCTGCTGTGTTCCTCCAGCTCCACACCGTGTAATCTTTGGTAACTTGCTGTCATGTAACTTGTTTCCTATAATGACTGAAGCCAATCTGGTGGAGATAGGGATGGTTGTTTCAATTAGCAGATGAAATACCAATTGAAGGGATAGTTTTGACCTGGAATGCTTTGAGCCTCTTTAGTACAGTTTCAGGTTTGTCCTTCTAGATGAGTGGTGAGCATTCTATTAGACTCCTGGCTAGTACTTTGAAGATAGTGGAAAGTCTTTGGTGCAGAGAGGGACCTTTTGCAGAATATTCAACCTCCTAACGGATTTCACCAGCTCACCCAGCAAGTAAATGTTAAGGCAGAAATAAAGCACTCAAGTGTGGGCATGAAGTAATTATCCATTCTTTACAATCAACGACGTTGGATTATTAACCTGAAAGTGTTTATTGCCATAAATGGTAGCAACCAGGTGAATGGTCATGTAGGCAGTAGTGATAACTGAAAAAAAATAGTTTAAGAATAGAAAGGATAAAAGATATAATTGAAAGAGAGCCCTGAGGCAGCTCACCAATGACAAACCTGCACTGCTATCCCTCCCCTACGACCTCACTGCTGCCAACTTAGGAGTTGCCACCACTTTGTTGCTAGGCCCACCTTGCTGGCACTGGGTCCCATGCTGAACACATAGTTGCCTGCAACCAGGAGTCTCCAGGTCTGCTGCCACCTCGATGATGGCATGAGTCCCAGCTGTGGGCATACCACACTGCTGCTGCTGTAGCCGCTGCCTTGCCATTGCCAGAAGTCCCTGCTCTGGATCAACTGCAGCCAGGAGTCCTTGGCACTGCTGCCAGGCCAAGCTGCTGTTACTGACTCTCCAAGAGTCCCACTTTGGCCGCCCTCCTGACCCTTGCTGGTGCCACCTTGAAAAGTCCACTGCTGCAGGGTGTAATTGCTGGAGAAATTTTACCACTGCCAAACCCCAAGTGCCAGGAGAACATCCCTACTGCCACAGTCACTGGCACCACTGCCTCCAGTCACAGTGAGGCTCCTCTCCCAAGATTGCAGCCAAATATACCTGGCCTTCAACTGGAGGTTCTGAAGCATGCAGGAGATGCTGTTCATTCTCTATGCTTTTCCAGGGCATGAGGCAGTGGAATTTCTGCCTTTATTGAAGAATTGTTCATTTCACAGGTAAAGACTTGAACGTCATTTTATTTTCTTTTGGCCACTATTCCGGCATTCTTCATTGGTGTTAATAGTCTTGGCTCTACAGGTAGCTGCAGTTCTCCAGCCAGACTGTCTGCTTCTTGAATTTGAATTGGCACAATAGACTGTCATAAAAATAAGGCATTGTGGCTGTTGCTGGTGTATCATGCAACATTGTACTCCTTTGACTTTCAATCATTTATTCTTCCCAATCAATTTAATTCAAAATCCTATTTTTGCTCATGTGCATTTTTCATCCACTAGGGTATTTTTGACCTTGCTTTTTAATTTATTCATTCATGAGATGTGGTCCAGCATTTATTGCTCATCCTCAATTTCCCTTGAGAAGATGATAGTGAGCAGATTTCTTGAATGCAATTGTTTGTCCCCCTAGGTCGGTGAAGATGTCTTGTGGATAAGAGTTAGTTACATTGCTGATGATATGAAGTAATGTAGGCTGGAAGGGGTAAAGACAGAATGGTCCCTTTCTAATGGACACTATGAGCTAGTTATAGTTTTATAACAATACAGTCTTTTCACAATCATTACTGTTGCTGTTCCAGCTTTTAATTGCATATTAAATCAATTAACTCAATTTCTCCAACTGCCATGGTTGGATTTTTACTCATTCCTTGGCTTAAAAGTCCAGTTGCATAATCACTATAATACTCCCATAATCACCATTATACAGTATCATAAAAATCAGCTTAGTTTCCCATTAAATACAGATTCTCAATTTACCGTCACGTTCAATGGGTGAGATGTATTTGAACTGATGGAGTATTTGTTGACTGATGGAACAACTGTTGGGCAATGTGCATCTGTTTTCTGGGTTAAGTCTGATGGAATTAAAGAAGCATTTGGCATACGTTTGTCCTTCATCAGGACTGAGGATCCCTGAGGACAGAGAGAGAGAGAGACACCCATCAGAGGTCCAGAATCAATGAGGTGTCCTAGGTCAAAGGCGTGTGAAGGACGGGAAACAGTTCATGAGAAGTAGAAAGAGAAAGGGGCAGAAAGGTTGGCTGCAAGGTCAGGAAAGTGGATTTCAGTGGGCACCTCCCTAAATCAGACCGTGGTTCCTGTTTTATACAAGGTCACCAGCAAACCCAATGGATAGCCTTTTGGAATTGTGAAAAAAACATCATTCTAGAGAAACCACTAAATTATAATTGCTTCAAGAATAGTTGGTGTCAGTTAGCTCACTAATGAACAACCTCCTGTAATGATTTGGTGATGGTTTAGTTTTTAAAGAAAGATCTAGGTTATAATCAAACACTCCTATGCTGCTGTGATAGTGTCATACCCAGCAACCTCCACGCCATTAACCCCACATGGCCTCCTCACTGCCTCCTCATTACCTCCACACACCTCACCACTTTCCGCATCTGCCACCGGCACTGAAACCTTACCACCTACTTTCACATCACTCACGGCTTCCTTTCTCTCATTCCAGGAGGAGTTAACTCCCAATGCGAAGGAAAGGGTTTGAATGGGTACCTAACATTTCACTCATCAGCCCCTATGAGGAAAGAACCCTGACCCTCAGGGGGAAACTGGGATCATTCTTGCGGCGATGCCAACATAAACATGCTTCACCAACTGAGATAATACCACTCTATATTCCACTGCAACTGACACAATAACCCCACTATCAATGTCACTTATTTCACAGCACTTTTAATCATTGCCCTTGGTGCCTGGGGTCTTGCAGGTATTGTCAGCACCTCCACCATCACTATGAAGGTCCCCCATCAAAGGACCATCTCCGGCAGAAGGTACCTCCTCAGTCTCCAATGCTGAGAGTGGCAATGCCCCAGTGGAAGTATCGGTGCCTCCTGTACCAAAGCCCCTCCCCCATACTCCACACAAGGCCAGATACCGACACTGCAACAATAATGTCAGTGTTGGATGGCTTGGGAGCACAACCTGGTGAGTTCCTCACTGGTACTCAGAGGACTGCCTCAGTCCCAAGCAGGAGAGGGGCCTGTAGAATCAGCAGTCAGGGGCTTGGTTCACACGTGCAGATAGGAACAGGAACAACGGGCAGGGATGTGGGATCCCGTGGCCTTCATTGCACAGAAGCTGCAGCAGTGTGCAACAAATCCGCTTGGCCCATGGACAGGTTGGCAGCTGCCATGGAGAGCCAGATCTACCATTGTCAGAATCTTCCAGAAAGGTGCTCATACCCACTCTCCAATGCCCCACCTCAGGGTCAAGTACATGGCAACAAGGAGGTGGGGAATTTGGCAGAAACGCTAAGTGCCCCATCCTCATATGGAGACAGGGAGTGCTAAGGAGCACCCAAATAGAGGAGGAACCATACGCAGACACCTCAGGAGAACCCCCTTCAAGACACTGAGGCATCTAGGTCTTCCACATCCACCTCCATCCTGCTAGCCCCCACTGCCCCCCTTCTGACTTTTGGAAGTTATAATTTGAGGAGGCTTCACTTGTTCCTGGCATGTCTGGGCTACCCGGATATGAACACACCTGCGGTCGCCTGACCAAGCCTCCAGGTTTAATGGACTCCATTGCTGAACAAGCTCCCTCTACTGTGGAATCAGGATCCACACTAGGACATGGTGGGAATGACAGAAGGAAGTAAATGTGTTGACTTTGTATATTGGTGACAATACACAACACATGAATTTCACGTATACTTGGCTTTCATTGTCTCATCCTTCAGTGTTTAAGCCTCTCAGTAGCATAAAATAGAACTATGTCAGTATAATCCACTTTAGAGGAGGGATATGATCAGTCTGGAGAGTGTGCAGAATGTTGCCTGGGCTGGAGAGATTCAGTTATGAAAAGAGATTTGACAGTCTGGGCTTGTTTTCCCCAGATAAGAGGAGATTGAGAGAGGATTGATTGAAACGTATAAAATTGGGAGGGCCATAAATGGGGCGGTCAGGAAGAAATCGTCCCTTGATGGGGAGATTAAAGACTAGGAGGTGTAAGTTTAAGGTAAGGGCAGAAGGTTGAGAGGAGATGTGAAGAAAAGGTTGTGGGATTCTAGAACTCATTGCATGTAAGGGTGGTAGAGGCAGAAACATTCAGCATTTTAAGAATTATTTAAATGTGCACTTACAATACCAAGGCATAAGGCTTTGGGTCAATGACTGAAAACACGGGATCAGAACAGGTAGGGGATTTTGGCTGGCACAGACATGATGAGTTGAAGGGCCTTTTTCTGTGCAATCATTCTAAATGACGCTATGATGATGGCTAACTTCCTGTAGTTGAAGCCCCATCACTCATTAGCACATTTCCTGCCTATTTTACCCCCTTTACAAATTCAGTTGCCCCACGCCATCAAAACTGACATCTCCCCTTCCTCGCAGACTCCAGTCCCCAATCACAAAAAAGAGGATTCCCAGGCTCCTGACTGCTCCCCCACCCCGATTCCTTACAGCTCTCAGCCCCAGCATCTTTCCCCTTAGTTTCTGTGGCAGGATCTGACTAATTCACAGTGGCCTAATCCCTTGAGGGACCTAACTGGGCAGCTGACTGCTGCCTGTACATCTCCCCAATTACATTAGCACTAAGAACCCAGGCTAGCCACTATGGGCCACAGAGCTTGCCATGGCCAACTTCTTGAATTGCAGAGGCATGGATTCCCTGTCCAAGAACACCCCAATCAAATTCTCCTGACTGTGGTCAATCCCCTGGACTGGTCAGGGGGTCTGCCCTTGTTATAGTGTGCCAAGATCACCCGATAGGCAGGTATGTCTATGGACTTCAGTTTGGAAAACTTGCAGCTCAGACATTGAGAGACGGCTGCCTGCTTATTGCAAATGTGATGTGTTTGCTGTGTAAGCTGCTGGCATTTGATGAATGTGTGAGATTGATGTAGCACATTGCTGTACAGCAAGATGTGCCCTACCCCAGACTGCATTAATTGGAACAGCGTGACAAAACAGAGCAAAGCAAGGATGCGGTGAGAATGTAGGTAGGCACAAAGTGAAAGAGTGCTCAGCGAGCAAGCCAGCAGCCCTGGAATGCAGCTTGGTCCAATCCCTGAGCCAGGTGTCTGCTCACGTGTGCAAAGTGGCCTTGATGCATCCTTTCAGTGCCAGTTGCCAGTGTACCCTCCAATGCAAATCTGTGTTTCCTTAGTGTCCTGCCAGTATGCCAGAGAACTGCTATGATGATCATGGATAATTGGCAAATGTCAGATGCACATATCTGTTGATGAGTGCATGTGCCTGGTGCCCATGGAGTGTGTCCTGAGAAGCTGTTTGATTCAGAGCAACAAAAGTCAGGTCATGGCCAGCGGTGAGTGAAATCATTGGGTACCTGTTCTGAAATCCATGTTGAGAATTTTCAACGCTTGGATTGCTTGGTATGATAGGAAGCTGAACATTTCAGGCATGTTGTGCTATTAATAAATCATTGAGTAGGCTTTATTTCTCCTTAATTAGCAATATATTGCTGCCTAGAGAAACTCGCTTCTCTATTTGGAAAAAACATAAAAGATGTAATGAGTTGCTCCTAATATCTAGGTCCACCTCATTGGACTTCTCATTCAAATTTGCCACAAATCTTGCCATAACCATATCTCCCAGACCCCTGTAAGAATTCACTCAAAGCCGAAGTTGAGGTTGAAACAGTGTTTTAAAAGCTTCATCACAATGTCTATGCTTTTGTACTCAATGCCCCTGTTTATAAAGCCCCAGAACCCTGAATGTCTTAATCTATTCTGCTATTTTCCATGATATGTACACATGTACCCCCAGCATTATGTTCCTCCACCCCACTTTGGAATCTCACCTTTTATTTTGTATTGTTCCATCGTATTGCTCCTTCCAAAATGTAGAACTTCACATTCCTCTGCAATAATTCAATCAGAAAGGTGATTAACAAGAGGCTAAGTGCATCATGATTAACTAATGTCAACATTGGTCCAGTTACTGTTCCTTGTCTTTTACCTCACTGTGTTCATTTATGTTTTCCATCAAAAGTTTCATGATATGAAGGAGTAAAACTTCATTTACGCCATTAGATGGCTTATAACATAGAGATGGACATCTTAACCAAATCAACATTTCTGCCTCTGTACTTGCAACATGGTAAAGTCAAACCATCAATGACCTCCAAATAGTCGCTCCAATGGGTCTTAACCAGGCTTTTGAGGAACCAATCTGACTCTTTTCTGAATAATTAATTTCCAGGGACAGGTTTTGCGTCTTGAACAAAAGAGAACACTTTATTTAACAAAATAACTTTCACACAAAGGAAATTAAACAACACAATAGATTGATTAACATCTGTGCTTTCAAGCAGAAACATTAGTTTTCGGCCCTCATTCACACAAAAGGTTGACAGACAAGCAAACAGAGTTAAGGGATAACTGAATGAAAATAATAAAACTAGTCATTTTACTTAAATGGCGTTCTCGGTGCATTGTTTCACAGGCATAAATATGGACTTTTGGCTGTATTTCTGGAACTTTGATCAGAGGCACCAGCTTAGTTCACCCAGACAAAGGAAGCAATATTTCTAACTCAGATCTTTAATCTTTGGGTGCCTGGAAGCTGGTATATCACTTTGGGCAGGGAACTTTCAAATTTTTGTGCTTTCTCAACAGCAGCCCAGAACCATCTCTCAGAAAACTTAGTTCAAAAAGAAATTAATCCTTGAACAAAAACAGAAGTTGCTGGAAAATCTCAGCGGGTCTGGCAGCATCTGTAAAGGAACAATCAGAATTAACATTTCAGGTCCAGTGACCCTTCCCCAGAACAGTTCAAATTAGAGTTAACATTTCAGTTCTGAGGAAGGCTCACTGGGCTCAAAATGTTAACTCCGATTTTTCTTCATAGCTGCTGCCAGACCTGCTGAGTTTTTCCAGCAACTTCTGTTTTAGTTCCTGATTTACAGCATCAGCAGTTCTTTTGGTTTTTAACTTTAATTCTGGCTCTGCTCTGATTAACAAATTGATCAGGGCCTTAGTTACCATTCTACAACTACCAACTGTGTGAATGTAATGATTCTTTCAGACTTGGAAGAACCAATTCCCAGGTTAATTAATAGCCAACTCTGCCATCTTTTTAAACACAATGCTCTTTCCACAATTTTTGTGTCTGTTAGAGCTTTTTTTATCTGAGGCTCAGCCTACAATTGGCATCTAGGCCTGGCCTCACAAAAAAAACAAAGCTGGTTTGGTCCTTTCCTTTTACTGCAAGCTGTTCCAAAGGCCACCAGTCATAATTCAAAATTAATAAAAGAATAAAAACAAAATAATGGAAAATCAGCGAGCATTCTAACATTCAACTGAGCTAATGTTCTGAGGACAGGCGTTCAAATCCTGCTGTGGCAGGTAGTGGAATTTGAATTCGATATAAAACTAATCTGTAATTAATAACCTAATGAAAGTATTGTTGGTCATCAGGGAAAATCTATCTGTTTCACAAATGTCCTTAGACCATAGACCATAAGGCATAGGAGTGGAGGTAAGGCCATTCGGCCCATCAAGTTCACTCCGCCATTTAAATCATGGCTGATGGGCATTTCAACTCCACTTCCCTGCACTCTCCCTGTAGCCCTTGATTACTCCTGAGATCAAGAATTTGTCAATCTCTGCCTTGAAGGCATCCAACGTCCCGGCCTCCACTGCACTCCATGGCAATGAATTCCACAAGCCCACCACTCTCTGGCTGAAGAAATGTCATCTCATTTCAGTTTTAAATTTACCCCCTCTAATTTTAAGGCTGTGCCCACGGGTTCTAGTCTCTCCGCCTAATGGAAACAACGCCCTAGCGTCCACCCCTTCTAAACCATACATTATCTTGTAAGTTTCTATTAGATCTCCCCTCAACCTTCTAAACTCTAATGAGTACAATCCCAGGATCCTTAGCCGTTCATCATACGTTAAACCTACCATTCCAGGGATCATCCGTGTGAATCTCTGCTGGACACGCTCCAGGGCTAGTATGTCCTTCCTGAGGTGTGGGCCCCAAAATTGGACACAGTATTCTAAATGGGGCCTAACTAGAGCTTTATAAAGCCTCAGAAGCACATCGCTGCTTTTATATTCCAACCCTTAAGGGAAGGTAACTGCTGTCCTTACCTGTTCAGGCCTACATATGGACTTCAGGCCCTTGGCAATGTGCTTGACTGATAACTGCGCTCTGGGTAATTAAGAATGGACAATTAACACTGGCCTAGCCAGTGATGCCTACATCACATGATTGAATTAAAAATAGTGAAGCAGTTGGTTAATGATAGTTATCCTGTGCTTACCACCATAATGGAGGGAAACTAGATTTTCACCCTCGCAAATAGTGCTGCTCATTGGGTACTATCAGTAACAAGTCAAATAACTAACAATTTTGTTTTGCAATATGAATACATTTTTGTAATTATTTTTAAGAATAACCATCCAGAAAAAGAGGCTGGTCCCGCAGGGATTATTGTTATTTGCAAAAAGACTGTGCAAATAATATCCATACCTACCTACACCCAGATCCAAAGCAAATCTCTCAGTCTGCCTACCAATGCAGATTTGTATAAGGTGTTTTGGAGTCTGAGCAGGAATAAGTGTAATCACCATAAATTGGTATATAAAATAAATATACATCAGTAAGTCTGGGTGCCATTGCATATGTCAAATTGTAAATAGTGTGTGTTCATCAAATCATCAATGGAGTCGATCTTTGAGTATGTCTACCTGCGGACTAGGGAAAACAGTGTAAAGTAGGAAGAGTTCCGAAAAATATCTTCCTGCCCCATCTCCACCGGTACGACCACTAATGTTGATCATGAATTTTGATTCAATAAGTGGAAGTCATATCTTACCTGTCCAAGAGTCTCACTCAGTAACTGAATTAATATTTGATTGAATATGGGGGCATACCCACATAAAATCACCATGGCACTTGAATCTATATATCCTGTAATGCTATCTACTTTGTACATTAATTTTATAATAGGTTGTGCTCTTCAGTTAATCTGATGCTTTGCCTCTGCAGTGTATGGAACGGTTCTTCCTTCCCACGAGTGTGAGATTTATTAAGACACACTCCTTATTTAATAAGAGAGCTGTACATAAAGTTGCTGGGCTTGCACAAATCTTTTTGATGCCTCATTTAGGGGCAATGGGTTCTCTGCTCCATTCAGTTTTCAGTCGAAATTCTCTTTTCACAAGATACTGAGAGTTGTGAAAGTTAATGCTGCCACCAGCACCAGGACAAGGAAGGTGGAGGAGAAAGCCAGGCAGCTGCTGATAAATCATTTGGAACTTTTCAGAGAGTTGGCAGCTCACAGTTTTTGACAGCCAACACAAATGTACAAGGAGGATCACAACTGTATTTTCCACACAGGAAATAGAAATGTCAGAACTTTGTAACCTCTGCAGTTTGACCTTTATCTCAGAAATCCTGTACATCTTTTTTTTAGAAAATAAAACTATTGGCCTACTCAATAACAGATGGGAAAGAGAAGCAATGTTCACAAGTGTCCATTGTTTCCAACCTGGGTTGGCACTGCAGGAAGCTTCTGCTGCAGTGTTCTGCCTTTGGGACGAGCTACCGGAATTGTCCTCATATTTGTCACTATTTAAGTGGGAGACTTCTGAGTCGGATGAAGAAGCTGTCTCTTCCTGCAGATAAGCTCAATTGATCTTTACAATGCCTCAAAAATAGACAGGTTTCAAAAGGAGCCTCAACACGCTGGCTCTTTTCTCGAAAGGTTAACCCTCTCATCCCCCCTTGTGCCAAAATGTAACATTTCACACTGTTACAAAACTTGGAAATTGCTAAATTCCTTCTCTAGGAAGAGCTCAGCTAATCATGAAATAAAATCAAAGGAGGAGAATGTGTTGGGTAGTCTGTTACAAACTGTTGACTAAACTAGCTTGGCACAAACAGGTCATCGTGTAGTGGTAATGTTACTAGGTCCAGGTTAATGCACTGGGGACATGGGTTCTAGTACCAGCATAGCAGATGATGGAATTTGAACTGAATAAAAATATAGAATTAAATGCTAGTCTCATGGTGACTGTGTACCTGTTATCAATTGGCATAGTTCACTAATATCCTGAAGGGAAGGAAAGCTGCCTCCCAAACCTGGCCTGAACTGCAATTGACTCCAAATCCACAGAAATGTTGTTCACTCGTAGCTGCGCTCTGGGTAATGAGGGAAGGGTAATAAAGGCTGGATCAGCAATGATTCCTAATACCCTGAACAAATAAAAGTAATTTCAAGTGAGATCAGTTTGCGTACAACTAATTTCATGAATTGTTTGGTGTGAGCAGCCAATCTGTTTGGCAACAAAAGGAAGCAGAAAGAGCAGTGAAGAAAAGTTGGGGCCAGTCTCTGCAGCAGCAGACAAGTGCTCTTTCAATCCTTACTTTTAACCCTTAACTACCCATTTGTCCATTACTACAGATCTGTGAGAAAACTATACTCCTGTAAGAAATTCACATTTATGCACTCTTTCCCCTTCAAACACCAGCACCAATAGATAATCCTCAGGCTGTTTCTCCTCCAGCAGAAGTCAGGAAGTGTGCATTTTGCCAGAATGTGTCTCGAACCCCTCTAAAGTTAACACTTCATCTGGGTCTTGCTCATTTACATGTGGTGAGCTATACGTCTACCTCAGACTCAGCGCTCACAAAATATAGGGATAGGAACAAATTAAATAAACTTTATGTTACTGCTTCCATGTGTAGCAAAGGTCTGCCCATTGATAGGGTGAAGCCTCACTATATAACAGTCTTGTAGGTAAATAATAGAGACCATTTTAACATTATTCAGCTTGGTGGATGACAGGCTGAGTTTAATGCTCTTATCACATAACTATCCGTTAACCAGATCAAAACAGAAGAACAGTCAATTGTAAGATTTTCTTGAGTGAAATTGTGTGAAAAAGTAAATAAAACACATCCACAAGCTTTCACACAAGCGCAGGTAAAGAGCTTACTAAGAGGTTGGGTGGGATATGGGGTGCAAACAAGTCAATTTCAGTCTACTAGATGAGAACCAAAAGAACTGCTAGAAACCAGAAACAATAAGAGAAATTGCTGGAAAAGTTCAGCTGGCCTGGCAGCATCTTTGGAGAGAAATCAGAGTTAACATTTCAGGCCCAGTGACCAGCATTCTGAGAAAGGGTCACCTGAAACATTAACTTTGATTTCTCTCCACAGATGCTGCCAGACTTGCTAAGCTTTTCTAGCGATTCCTGTTTTAGTTGCATTTTACTTTTTTTTAAAAGACACTTTGTGTTGCTGCAGTGGAACCTGAGCCCAATTGTTTAACTGTTGTCTTCTTTCCTCCTTAATGATGAAACTGCATAAGTCCTAGTTTTTAATTGTTATTGTTCACAATTGCTTTTCATGCATTTTTATCATTTGTATATTCAGCATTCTCTTGTTTCTTCCCAAGCTGGATGCAGACAGCAGTAAAATCAGCGGCATCTTAAGGCAGAACCCTTAAGAATACTGATAGGCAGAGAAATCTGGGTTTACAGGTAGACAGGTCACTGAAAGTGGAAACACAGGTTGAAAAGGTAGTCAACAAGGCACATAGTATGCTTGTCTCCATCAGCTAGGGCATTGGCGTTAAAAATTGGCAGGTAATATTGCAGCTTTATAGAACCTTAGTTAGGCTGCATTTGGAATATTGTATTCATTGCTGGTCACTGCACTACTAGAAGGATGTGGTGGCTTTGGAGAAAGTACAGAAAAGATTTACCAGGATGTTGCCTGGTATGGAGGGCGTTAGCTATGAGGGCAGTTTGGAGAAACTTGGGTTGCTCTCACTGGATCAATGGAAAGTTGAGGGGTGACCTGATAGATGTCTGCAAGATTATGAAGCGCATGGACAGAGTGGACAGTCAGAAGCTTTTTCCTGGGGTGGAAGAGTCAGTTACCACGGGCCATGTGTTTAAGATGTGAGGGGCAAGGTGTAAAGGTGATGTTTGTGGCAAGTTTTTTACACGGGGGCGGCGGTGTGTACCTGGAATTCACTGTTGGGGGAAGTAGTGGAAGCAGATACGATAGTGACTTTTAAAGGGCGTCTTGACAAATTTATGAGTAGGATGGGGATGGAGGGATACGTTCCCCATAGGGGTAGGGGGTTTTAATTGTGATGGGCAGCATGCCAGTGCATGCTTGGAAGGCCAAGGGCCTGTTCCTGTACTGTAATATTCTTTGTTCCTTGTTCTTGTACTATCTCATCCCAGCCCTACAGCTCTTGTTGCAATTCAGAAACGGATGGCTCACCAAAGCTGAATGCTCCACAGATAACCTGCCATCTCAATGTGTAACTTCCAGAAAGGTTTAAATTGACAGAGGGCAACAAACCTGAGATTTCTGGGTCACCATTTACACTGATGTTAATGTTTGCTCAGACATACCCTTGTTTGTTAATGAATTTTAAGAGGTTGGCCTTTTGTCCGTTTTAGAATCATGTTTGGTCATGGAAGTCAAATATTGATATTGGGTTTTCAGTGCCACCATGACACAACCACCAGATAATTACAATTAATATTTCTTGAAAGATAACTGTTGCTCATGCTGAGGAAAACATCACTTGCTGCTTCAAACATCATGGAGAAATTTACAATAGTTGAAGTGGGGAAATAGGGATTGGATTAATATGAGGCCTTTGATGGTACTGCATTTGGTACTCCACTTAATTATTTGGAGTGACATAGACCACAACTTTCTAGGAACAGAATGTTGTTATTTATCATGAAGGGAATTGAATACAAAAGTTGGGAGATTATTATTTTTATGTCATAAAGGGCACTGGGAAGACTGCATCTGGAGTGTTGTGAATGGTATTTCTCTTAAGAAAAGATGTTAAATTAACTCCACGAAGACAAATATCCCATGACCAAGTCACCCTTTGTTTACGTGTGTGTAGTATAAGACAGTGACCCAGCTAGTTCAGAGCCAGTTCCTGGAGTGAGCAGAACTGCTGACAGCCCTGTTAACATCTGTCAGCAAGGCCCGATTCGACTAGATTAACAGCCCCAATTAGGGAACTCATTTTCTATGAGGTCCTCATGACTGACCTTGTTCCAATCAGTAAGAGGTAAATGTATTGGAGGAAGTTCAGTGAAGGTATGTAAGGTTAATATCTGGAATAAGGAATGATTGGATAAACTAGACTTGTATCTGCTGCAGCTTAGAAGAGTCAAAGGTGATTTGATTAAAACACAAGATCCTGAGGAATCTAGTCAGGGAGGATATTGTCTTTTATGGGAGAATCTAGAACTCAGGGTTACTGTTTAAACATCAGATGTCACCCATTTAAAATGGAGATGAAGTGAAATTTTCCCTCAAAGAGCTGCCTTTGTAACTCTTTCCCTGAAAAGATAGTGGAAAAGAAACCTTGAAAATATCTTTATCTGGATGGTTTGTTGATTTATAGTCTAAGATTGAAGTCAGAGCTGATTTAATGTCGTCATGGGGAGAGAAAAAATGAACTTCAACCAACTGAGTTCGAAACGAGGTCATTTGTATCTGCTAGGGTTTGACCAGTTTTAATTTGTAGCAGCGGTAAACCCAGTAATTAAGTGATTGCTGTCAAGAGCTTAAATAGCATATTACAAGCAAGAATGCAGTAGTGCCAATTCCTCTGTCATAAGCATTGGACTGGAGTAGCACACCACACCAGAATTTGTCTGCTCCTGCCCAGTGTCCAAAATCTCCTACTCTGCCCTTGCAATCCAAAGCAGGATCTAGCACTGTCAGTAGGGCAACAAAGTCAGCAGCATCTCATCCCAGGCCTGCAGCTCCTGCTGCAGTTCAGAAATGGATGGCTCACCCAACTGCATCGATTCTTCACTGGCTGGGTGAGGTTAAACATAAATCCATGGCATCATGTCCATTATGTTACAGCAAAGCTTCTCGAGAAAACATTGTACATTAAAATTCTGTAAAAAAACACTGGCCTGCTATTGGGAAGGAATTCAACCATCATTCTCTGATAGTAACTTCCCACAAACTGCTACAAGATTTTGCTTTATTGCCTTAATGGGTCAAGATTGAAGACAGAATATTGATTGCCTTAGCATCAGGACTCCCTGCTCATTTGTAAATGGAGGATTGACAAACAAGGAAATGGAGTCACAAATCAACAGTGTCTCTGCATGCGTGCTGAAAGTGCAACGCTCCCTCAGTTATATATTATGTGCAGAACAAAGTTGAACCTGAAGATAAGTGGAAATGGCACCTCGTTTGGGGCTTATACGGTCTGGGATCTAACACTACAATGGAGATACCTCCACCATCTCCAGCAATGACAAGAGCCAGGAGAGATTGAGCCAGCATGGGGAATGCGTGCCAAAGTGCAGGAGATTGAGCCCTAGCAGGAAGTGTAGTCCCAGCAATGCTCTGCATTGAAGATAGATGACAATGCTTGAGCTTCTGGTTTTATTTCTTTATTTTTCAACTTAATATTAATAAAGACTGTAACGTTTAGCCATTAACTTCATTTTTTTTTAAATGCCATGCCAAGTGTGATTGTAATGTTTCACTTTTAAATTTGTTCCTAATTTCTTTCTACCTTGCTCTTAAGTTTTGATCCCTAGGTACTTATATATAAGATGGTGCCTTGTGTGGTGGTACTGAAAACTTTTCACTATACTCCAGTACATATGCACTTGAGTATGTGTGACAATAAAATCTACTAAATCTATGTTATTAGCTTAGATTGTGTGCTCAAGCCCTGGTTTGGGGCTTTGGCAACAAAATTTGAGACCATAAAATTGAGCTAGGTAGTAGTTGGACTATACAAGGCTTGTTGAATGGTATCTGAAACACTCTAAGGATTTTTATAAAGACATTGGAGTTACATTAACTGAATTATATTATTTCATCTACCAAATGTCCATTGCATTTGCCGAAGCTAAGCAGTAACCATGTTCTGCAGAGCTATGGGGCTTACCTAGTTCCATCTTCGCAAGGAAGAAAATAGATGGTGAACAATGTTTTTTAAAGTCTTATCAAAGAAACTGAGAATCAATTAATTGTGGTAACAGGATGTAAGATCATAGTGAAAGAGCAGATAGGTACTGAAAATGTATTAACTGATTGATTGAAAACAGATGTGTAAGATGAGGAGAGTTAAGTGCGTGATTACTGAGCTCATTATTTCCATAGTTCATTGTAATCTGGTTAGTCATCAGCAACCTTATTTAAGGTACATGCAATTGTAAATTTTGCCTGGGTCGTTGTTCATTTTATTGCTCATTGTAGCAGTACATTTTTTTGGCCCCTTTACTCTGAGTGCAGACTACTTAAATCCCAAATTTCTAGGCTTTGTACCTGTAGTGATTGGTTTTGTTAACCTGAGCCTATCAGGGAACCCTGGCTGACAAACATAAACAGGAGAATCAGAAGGTCTCCTCAGTATTTGGGATTGTCTTTGAGCTGGCTGATCAGAGTCTATGATACGACTCATGCCCATAAAAGGTGATTTGTTGATGGGATACTAGCCTCAGTATGATTATTTCAGGGCCAATTATCTTTCACTATGGAAAAGAAGGGATATGCTTCCTTTGCAGTTCATTGCAAGATATTGAGTGAAAGAGAAAAGCAAATGCTTCCACAGGAAAACTAGGAAACTGAGCTCTGGAAGAGAATGAAAGTTCATGCTTCATGCACAGTTTCATAAATTAAAAAAAATTGTAACATTCCTCTTTTACTCTGACAGCAAACAAATGCCGTCATTTGACATTAGTTTTATATTACTTAGAATAAGTTGGTTTTCAAAACACAATGCAACAAATAAAACAGAACTTGAAAGCAAGTTTGACATGAATGGTAATTACATTTCTTGGTGGGCAGCATCTTTTAAAACAAAATTCACCCGAATGAACTCATCAAAAGGCAGGAAATAAAATACGTTATTGCCACTATTGAGATTTTACCAACCAGAGGAAGTGAAATGGTCAAAGTAAACACATGGGAGTGTCGGCACAGAGGTAATTCAGGGAGAGAGAGGAAGAATAGAGTTCAGATGATGCAATGGGCTACAAAGGTAACAGAAATATGAGTCATAGGGTCATACAACACAGAAGCAGACCCCTTTGGTCCAACTAGTCCATCCGAACATAATCCCAAACTAAACTAGTCCCACCTGACTGCTTAAGATAACAAAGTGCGAAGCTGGATGAACACAGCAGGCCAAGCAGCATCTCAGAAGCACAAAAGCTGACGTTTCGGGCCTAGACCCTTCTCTGATGAAGGGTCTAGGCCAGAAACGTCAGCTTTTGTGCTCCTGAGATGCTGCTTGGCCTGCTGTGTTCATCCAGATTCACACTTTGTAATCTTGGATTCTCCAGCATCTGCAGTTCCCATTACCACATGCCTGCTTATGGCCCATACCTCTCTGAACCTTTCCTGTTCATTTATCCAGCCAAATATCTTTTAAATGTAAGAGAAAGAAAGAGGCAGATAATGAACAAGTGTAAGCTGATGAAATTCAAATAATTATCAAGTTAGTTAAGTTGTAACATAAGCTTCATTAGAATAACACCTTGAAAGAAGAAGGCAATGGATGAAATATTATAAGGATCTGAGTGACATAGACTTGTGGCACGATAAGGCAACAAGATGGTAAGGCCCATTTCAATGTGAAAATCACTCACTCCACCTTTCATACTTGTCAGAGGCGGAATAGCTGGATTTTTGCTAGATAGCAGCAAGATGCTCATAGGTATAACAAGTGTTAAATGTCTTGTTAATGCTACAACTTGCCTCATTAGTTTTCACACTCCCACTCTCACTTTCCCACGAGACGTCAGGAAAATCGAGAAGGAAACCAAAGCTTGTACCTGGCAGATTCAACTCACCGCTCGCTCTGAATCACCTCTATGTTGTTTGTGACCAAAACACGGCACGGGGCGGGGGGGCAATATATGAGACACTCCCTCCTTCCCTGTGGACATTGGCATTCAACATCTGTCAGCCCATCACAACAATCCTGGCACTTTGCGATTCATGTTCAGTGTGGTCTGGAAACACAGAATTTCATTGCAGGGCTCCCCATTAGCATACATTGAAAGGCTAAAGTGAGGGCACTTTGAGCACATGGACAGGAACCCAGATGGCCAGGCTGCATCTCAAGGATGTTTGCTTGCTGTGGTAGAGCTTGCTTATTTAGCACCTACCCTCCTTGGTCAGAGCTACTGTGTCTTGCTCTGCTTTGACTTGGCTTGCTGTGCAAATTAGTGCACCACAGAAACCAGAAATCTGTTGCAGTGCTCAGCCTATGGGAAGAGAAAATTGTGGAACAATAGTGCATTATGTCAATTTCATGCCTTCACTTTGTGCCAGCAATGAAGCAAATACACTGCACCTGCAACAAGCAAGCACCCATGGCTCAATGCCTTAGGGAAGTGGTCCCCACCAAAGTCCATGGAGGTTGCTGTTAGTCGGGGGGGTTCACAGAGTTTTGAGATACACAGCACGGACACAGGCTCTTCAGTCCGACTTGTCCATGCCAACTAGATATCCTACATGAGGGGTGGCACGGTGGCTCAGTGGTTAGCACTGCAGCCTCATAGCACCAGAGACCTGGGTTCGATTCCAGCCTCTGGCGACTGTCTGTATGGAGTTTGCACATTCTCCCCGTGTCTGCATGGGTTTCTTCTGGGTGCTCCAGTTTCCTCCCACAGTCCAAAGATGTGCAGGCTAAGTGGATTGGCCATGCTAAATTGTCCATAGTGTTCAGAGGTGTGTGGGTTATGGGGGAATGGGTCTGGGTGGGATGCTTCAAGGGCGGTGTGGACTTGTTGGGCTGAAAGGCCTGTTTCCACACTGTAGGGAATCTAATCTAAATGGTCTAGCCCCATTTGCCAGCATTTGGCCCACATCCATCCTTCCCATTCATGTAGCCATCCAGATGCCTTTTAAATGTTGTAATTGTACCAGCCTCCACCACTTACTCGAGCAGCTCGTTCCGTACACTCACCAACCTCTGCATGAAAATGTTGCCACTTAGGTCCCTTTTATATCTTTCCCCACTCATCTTAAACTTGTGCCTTCTTGTTTTGGACTCCCCCACCCTGGGGAAAAGATCTTGCCTATTCACCTTACCCATGCCCCTCAAGATTTTATAAACTTCTATTAGGTGTCGCCTCAGCCTTGGACACTCCAGGGAAAATAGCCTGAGCCTATTCAGCTTCTCCCTATAGCTCAAGGCTTCCAACCCTGGCAATATCCTTGTAAATCAGTGATATACATTTCTCTAAATGTATTGGTGCCCATCACCGATGTCAGGCTCACTGGTCTATAGTTCCCTGGCTTTTCCTTACCAGCTAAATAATGGCACAGTATTAGCCAACCTCCATTCTTCTGGCACCTCACCTGTGTCTGTCAATGATACAAATATTTATCAAGGGACCCAACAATCTCTTCCCTCACCTCCCACAGAGGCCTAGGGTGCACCTGATCAGGTCCTGGGGATTTATCCACTTTATGTTGGCTTTTTGTACCTATAGAAAGAGCAAGAGGGTGACCAGGCAAAGAGTTGGTCCCATGCAAGGGCAGGGAAAGGAATTTATGTGTAGAACCAGAAGAAATGGGCAACGTATTAAATGAATACTTTATGTCAGTATTCACAATAGAGAAGGACTTGGTGGATATTGAGCCTGGGGAAGGGTGCGTATATAGTTTGGGCCATGTTGAGATCAAAAGGGAAGAGGTACTGGGGGTCTTGAAAAACATTAACGTAGACAAGACCCCAGGGACTGATGGGATATACCGAGAGAGGCGAGGGAGGAAATTGCTGGGGACTTGGGGGAAAACTTTGTATCCTTACTGGCTACAGGGGAGGCTACAGAGGATTGGAGAATAGCCAATGTTGTACCGTTGTTTAAGAAGGGCAGCAAGGATAATCCAGCTCATTACAGGCCGGTGAGCCTCACATCAGTGGTAGGGAAATTATTGGCGAGGATTCTTCGAGACAGGATTTACTCCCACTTGGAAATATTTGGGTATATTAGTGAGAGGCAGCATGGTTTTGTGAAAGGGAGGTCGTGCCTCGCTAATTTGTTTGAGTTTTTTGAGTAAGTTACAAAGATAATCGATGAGGGTGGATGTTTTCTATATGGACTTCAGCAAGGTCTTTGACAAGGTGCCTTGTGGCAGGCTGATACAGAAGGTAAAGCCGTATGGGGTCAAATGTGAACTTGCAAGATGGGTGACAAACTGACTCATAGAAGATAGAGAGTAGCAGTGGAAGGAGGGCGGTGACTAAAAGTGTTCCTCAGGGATCAGTGTTGAGACCTTTGCTGTTTGTAATATATGTAAGTGATTTGGAGGAAAATGTAATTGGTTTGATTAGTAAGTTAGTTGATGACACAAAGGTTGGTGGAATTGTGGATAGTGATGGGGACCATCAAGGGATACAGCTGGACATAGATCGGTTGGTGACTTGGGAAGTGAGATGGTAGATGGAGTTTAATCTGGAAAAATGTGAGGTAATACATTTTGGAAGGTCTAATCCAGATGGAAAACATACAGTAAATATCAGAACCCCGAAAAGTACTGATAGGCAGAGACATCTGAGTATACAGGCACACAAGTCACTGAAAGTAGCAATGCAGGTGGAGGAGGTAGTCTCTAAGACATGTGGCATGCTTGCTTTCATTGGCTGGGGCATTGAGTTTAAAAATTGGCAGGTAATTTTGCCATTTTATAGAACCTTAGTTCGGCTGCATTTGGAATATTGTGTTCAATTTTGGTCGCCACACTACCAAAAGGATGTGGAGTCTTTGGACAGGGTACAGAAAATGTTTACCAAGATGTTGCCTGGTGTGGGGGTCATTAGCTAAGAGGAGAGTTTAGAGAAACTTAGGTTGTTCTCACTAGAACAATGGAGGTTGAGGGCTGACCTGATAGAAGTCTACTAAATTATCAAGAGCATGGGCAGAGTCGACAGTCAGAAGCTTTTACCCAGGGTGGAAGAGTCAGTTACTTGGGGTATAGGTTTAAAGTGCGAGGGGCAAGGTTTAAAGGTGATATATGAGGCAAATGTTTTACACAGAGGGTGGTGGGTGCCTGGAACTTGCTGCTGGGGGAGGTGGTGGAAGCAGACATGATAGTGACTTTTAAAGGGCGTCTTGACAAATTCATGAATAGGATTGGGATGGAGGGATACGGTCCCCGGAAAGTAGGTGGTTTTAGTTATGATGGGTAGTATGTCAGTGCAGGCTTGGAGGCCAAAGGGCCTGTTCCTGTGATATAATTCTCTTTGTTCTTTGTTCTTTTTATGCATTTTAAAATGGTCAGCACCTCCTCTTCTCTATAATGGACATTTTTCAAGATGTCATGATTTATTCCCCCTCATTCTCTATCTTCCCAATGCTTCTTCACTGTAAACACTGATGCAAAATATTTGTTTAGTATCTCCCCCATCTCCTACAGCTCCACACATAGATGGCCTTGCTAATCTTTCAGGAGTCCTGTTCTCTCCCTAGTTACCTTTATGTCCTTAATGTATTTGTAGAATCCCTTTGTATTCCCCTCAACCCTGTCTGCTAGTTATTTTTGCACTTGTTTTGCCCTTTCTTGGCACAGTAAGTCAAGGGCAGCCTCCGATACCAGTCCAGGGAAATGGCCAGGCATCTTGGTCAGAGTGTTTTTGGACAGGGGCCCAGCCATGGGGGTCTCAGTCAGGGAGTTTGTCCATGTATTGAGCCTTGTCAGTCTATTGGCGGTGAGTCTCAGGGGTTTGAGGTTATTGCAGCCAGAGGTCTGGGCACGTTATATGGAGCTGTCTAGCCATGTTGGTTGATGGCATAGGCCAGGATCCATCCATTGGTCTACCCTCAGAACCTAAGTAAGGTGGGTTTGGAGGAATGGTGTGAGTGGGGTTGTTGGAGGAGTTGAGTATAAAATTGTAATTGCAGCCTGAGCACCGAGCCTCAGAAATTTAGTCTTCGGGACCAGATGCTGCAAGCACTAGGTAAGGGCACACTGGGAAATTGTGAAGGTGGGGGAAAGCAGGTTTTATAAGTGAATGATACCATCCAGTATGGCTAATGAGGGAATGTACGCTCAGTAGTACTGAGGCTTAAAGGGGAGGAATGTGAATAACTTCACCAGAAACAGGCATCTCATCTGTCAGGGCCAAGGAGAGAAGTTAGCAGAATGTGAACCAGGGAAGTATGAATCCTGTGGGTAGGATGGGCCCCTAGGAAGGCAATGTGATATTTAAGGGCTCTCCAACACAGTCAGACTGAGCCAAGAAGCCATTGGAAGAGGAGTGTTCACTGTCACCTTTCATTATGTTGGAAATTAGAAATGTTCACTGGGAAGTAAATGGCAGTGATCTGTCTCAGAATGAGCAGGGTATGTGACTCAACCCATGAGGGAAGGGGCTGAACCACTGACCCAGCAGGTGCAACAGCCAACGTCTATAAGGCTTTTAAAGGGCGACCAGACAGGCCAGCCACTGCTGAAAGGTCTATCACACAGGCTTGTATGCATTCTCTCTGGCCATTCTACAGCATTGATCCTCTCTAGAGATGACTAGTGTCAATCCATTGGATCCAGCCTCAGAATCAAGGGGACAAAGGGGTGGACCGGAAAAGCACAATTGCAGCACAACTGTATGGCAACTACCCATTTGTATACACATGGCTCCAGTCATCAAGGCTCTTCGCCCAGGAGTGCCAAAGTTGTCAGCAGCACTTGATGCCATATGTACATTTGTAGTGTTTATAGGAGGGTCTCAGCATGTACCTCAATCTGTGAAGGCTCTTTTGTGGCCATGAACTGCTGCTGGATGATGTGAAAGCATGTAGACATCTAGGCAGAAAAAACCGTCAAAAACTGAAGCATGGAAGTTAAAGTCAACAAAATGCTCGTTAAAGTTCAAAAAAGCATGCAAGCTTTGTTGACCTGCGTCACCAGAGCGTCATCAGCATATTTTCTTCTTTCATTCTCTCCCACCATCTCTCTGTCTGATTGTCGATTAGACTCCATTGTAATCTCACCCCACTGGAGCCAACCAACCACCGCTCACCTAAAAGGGATCAAGTTGCTGTAACAAGATGCACCTTTGGAAGCACACTATGGTCTTGACTGTGAGTGTTGGTATCAGAAGCCCCAGTTCGTTTCCATCACACAGCTGATTAGCAATCTCTCCCACTGTTATCATCTCTGATTAGAATCTTGTAGAGTAATTCATAGTTCGATATTCAATCTGTTTGGTTATTTATGAATGCACTTTCTACAGCGTTGAGGGCAGCATGGTGGCTCAGTGGTTCACACTGCAGCCTCACAGCACCAGGGACCCAGGTTTGATTCCAGCCACAGGCAACTGTCTGTGTGGAGTTTGCACATTCTTCCTGTGTCTGTGTGGGTTTCCTCCAGGTGCTCTGGTTTCCTTCCACAGTCCAAAGATGTGCAGGTTAGGTGGATTGGCCGTGCTAATTTGCCTGTAGTGTTCAGGAGTGTGTGGATCTGGGTGGGATGGTCCAACGGTCAGTGTGGACTTGTTAGGCCAAAGGACTTGTTTCCACACTGTAGGGATTCTATGATCTATGATCAATTAATCTTGGAATGAGTCATGATCTGGGACCTCTAGCATAACGGCAAAGATGTTTCCCATTGCACCACAAGACCTCTCCTTCAATTCATTTAAGCTCATTTTCCCAACGGTTTTATGACTTTGTTCTATTATTTTTCTTTCATGCCTAACAGCACCTGAGGTTTCCTCCACTTCATGCATCTCATGTCTGTGGACATTGGCATCCAAGATATGCCTGCCTTGAGGAACACTCATGGCACATCTCCAACCCGCTAACATGATGCTTCTGCATTTCAGTGCTGTACCTCAATCTGCACCAGCAACTATCATTGTAATGCTGCAGCAAGGATGCTGTGTGTTCAGAGAAGCACCGAGCTTATAGACTGGACCAGGCCACATCTATGACCTGCTTGCATAGAGCATGTAAAGTTAGCAGTATTGAGGACTAAGTTGGGCAAAGTGAGCAGGGAGATGTTGTAGTTACTAGTGGAAGTGGCAGAGCATGAACCTTTGTGGGCAGTGGATATTCTGCCAGACAGACTCTGTGTGAGGTATCAGAAAGGAGGTGGTGGCTCTGCTTTCATTTTAAGGAGCATAGTGTATTCATTTTATCTGTCCTTGTTCAGTACTTCAATCTTTTGCCAACACTCTGGACCCTGGGGGTGCGGGGGTAAGCAACAGCATCAAAATGCCTGTTTTATAGTTAACGTGCTGTACTTGCACTTATTGCAGGTACAAGTTCAAGAGCCTTCTGCAAACCATCTGAAACTAATGGCTTTCTGACTTTGTTGCACTTTTGTACTTGCGTGCCTAACAGCACCTGAGGTATTCAATTTCCTCCACTGCTTCAATCGGTAGTAGATCATGCACTGGGCATTTTTCATAATGTAGATGCTTTTTGTTAAATATAGCTAGCCTTTTAGCTTCATTCACAGTTCAGGTAGATCTAAAAGGTAGGAACTCCACAAGCATTCACTCCTTCCACCACCAACACTCAGTAACAGCTGTGCACTATCTACAAGATGCACTGCAGAAATTCACCAAAGAACCTCAGACAGCACCTTCCAAACTCACGACCACTTCCACCTAGAAAGACAAGGGCAGCAGATGTATGGGAACATCATCCTGACTTAGAAACATATTGCCATTCCTTCCCTGTCACTGGGTCAAAATTCTGGATTTCTCTCCCTAAAAGCATTGTGGGTCAAACTACAGTCGGAGGACAGCAGCGGTTCAAGAAGGCAGCTCACCACCAACTTCTCAAGGGCAACTAGGAATGGGCACAAAATGCTGGCCAATCAGTGATGCCCACACCCCACAAATGAATAAAAAAACTCCACTCCAATGAGGCATCATTCTCAATCATCAGGGTCGAGCTCACTGGGGTTTTTCCTCCTTGAGTCCTATTACATTTTTGTATTACTTTCTTTTTACTGTGTGTCTTCTATTTCCTGGTAACAATACAATTTACAATTCTGATTAAAACATCATTTTGCATCCTGTGGGATGTGAGAGGTGGTGGAATCAGTGCCCACATTCTCCACTTTGGTTTTAGGGTGGCTAAGTGGTTAGCATCACTGCCTCATAATGCCAGGGTTTGATTCCAGCCTTGGAAGTTTGCATATTCTTCCTGTCTCTCTGTGGATTTTTTCCCACACTCCAAAGATGTGCAGAATACATGGATTGGCCGTGGTAAATTACCCACAGTGTCCAGGGATGTGGAAGCCGGGTGGGTTAGCCATGGGAAATGCAGGGTTGGAGGGGTAGAGGTTCTCTTCAGAGTGTCAGTGTGGACTCAATGGGCCAAATGGCCTGCTCCTCTATTGTAGGGATTCCATTCTATGTACATCAAATATGACATGATACTGACTTCTGAGAATCAACATCTGTAATTAACATAATCTTGACGAGCACACCAGTCACAATTAATTCCAATAAATTAAATATATGAAAAAGGAGTGAAATATTCAGCCCCACAAGCCTACTCTGCCATTTAATAAGGCCGTAGCTGAGCTGATTGGAATCTCAGAGCCACATTCCCAACTGTGCAAGTAACCTTTCACTTCTTTCCTGAACTGGAGTCTGTTATTCAAAATTTTGCTTCCACCATCATTTCAGGAAGAAAATTTCAATGATTCAGAACCCTACAAGTGATCAAAATTCACCTCATCTGTTTTAAATGAGCAACACCTGACTTTTAAACAGCGATTCCTGGTTTTAGATTCTCCCTTAAAAGAAAACATCATTTCCACATCCAAACTGCAAAACCCCTCACATTCTCATATGTTTCGTTCAAGTCATCTCCTATTCTTCTAAACTCCAATGGAAGCAAACCTACCCTGTCCACCCTCATAAGTCAATCATCTTCTTCAGAGTTTTAGTCCAGTAAACCTTCTCTGAATTGCATCCTATGTATTTGCATACTTCCTTAAATAAAGTGACAAATAGTTCACACTAAATATCAGATATGGTTTATTCCGTGCCCTGTATAACTGAAGGATAATCTCCTGATTTTTGTACTCAATTCCTCTCACAATAAATGATAACCTCTCATTAGCTTTCCTGGCTATACTTTGTATCTGTGTAGCCATCTTCAATTCACACGCTAGGACTCCCAGATGCCCCTAAAACTCAGGGCCCTGAAATCTCTTATCACCAAATAACTATGTAAATGGTAGCTTTTCACATATTATCTATGACAGATGTTAAACTAACCGACTTGATGTCTCCTGCTTTCTGTTTTCTGTTTCCCTTCCTTTTTGAATGTAGGAGTTACATTTGTTATCTTTCAATCTAACAGGAATTTCTCCAAACTTCGAGAGTATTGGCAAATTAAAACTGGCGCATCAACTATTTGTAGAGCTGGATTGTACGAGGGAGATCAAAATCTCCCCTCCCCCTACTGCATCCCAAAACCAGCCCAGCTCGTCCACACCTCCCTAACCTGTCCTTCCTCTCATCTATCCCCTCCTCCCATCTCAAGCCCCACCCCCATTTCCTGCCTACTAACCTCATCACGCACCCTTGACCTGTCCGTCCTCCCTGGACTGACCTACCCCTCCCTACCTCCCCACATACACTCACCTTTACTGGCTCCATGCCCGCCTCTTTGACTAGTCTATCTCATCTCCACCCATCTTCTCCTCTAACCATCTTCTATCCACCTCCCCATCTCTCCCCATTTATTTCAGAAACCCCTTCCCCTCCCCCATTTCTGAGGAAGGCACTAGGCCCGAAACATCAGCCTTCCTGCTCCCCTGATGCTGCTTGGCCTGCTGTGTTCACCCAGCTCTATACCTTGTTACCTCAGATTCTCCAGCATCGGCAGCTCCTACTATCCATGGATGGAAGGTTGGCTTCTGTGACGGTCTGGGCTATGTACACCACCTTCTGTAGTTTCTTACGGCCCTGGGCAGAACAGTTGCCACACCACGCCATTATGCACTCGGACAGTATGCTTTCATTGGTGGATCTGTAGAATTTAATGCGGATCCTTATGGACATACTAAATTTCCTGAACCGTCCTGCGGAAGAAAAGGTGTTGTTGTGTCTTCTTGACTGTCTCATTTACGTGGGAGGTCCAGGGGCAGGTCAGTTATTGTCACTCCAGGGAACTTGAAGCTCTTCACTCCCTCAATGTTAGTTCTGCTGCTTTGGTTAGGATGGTCTTCTCCTCCTTTCTTTCTGAAGTTGATGATCAGTTCTTTAGTTTTGTTTTCTTTGTCATTTTTTTTGCACCGTCATGGATGAACCAGGAAACCCACTCCCTACTGAAGACCAGACGTGCAGCATTCAAGTTGGGTGACCCGTACCGATACAGAAAATCCAGATATGACTTCCGCAAAGCCATTAGTGAGGCTAAGAGGCACAAGTTAGAAGCCAAGACCTACCAAACAGACTCTTGCCACCTATGGCAAAGCCTAAACAACATTATGGGATACAAAATGAAACAGTATAAGATAGCGAACATTGACACATCCCTCCTTGACACGCCCAGTGCTTTCACTGCTTGGTTTGAGCTGAATACCACTGGTGTGGCAACTCCTGCCCCAGCAGTCCCAGCATACCTATTCCCTCTGTCACTGCTTCAGAAGTCAGATCAGTCTTCCCAGGGGGCAACCCAAGGAAAGCGATGGGTCTGGATTGTGTCCCCAGCCGAGCATTCAGATCCTGTGTTGACCAACTGGTGGAGGCATTCACCGATATCTTCAATCTCTCTCTCCTACAACTCAAAGTTCCCACCTGCTTTAAGAAGACCAACACCATCCCCCTACTTAAGAAAACACATGCAGTGTGACTTAATGACTACCACCCAATAGCTCTGAGTTCAATAATCATGAAGTGCTTTGAGACTCTGGTAATGACCCACATCAACTCCAATCTCCCAGCCTGCCTCCATCACCTACCATTTGCCTTCTGACATAACAGATCCACAGAGGATGCTGTATCCATTTGCCCTGCACTCTTCCCTGGATCATCTGGGCAACAAAGACACCTACGTCAGACTCCTTCTTGTTGACTACGGCTATGCCTTCAACACCGTTATCGCCCCCAGGCTGATCTTAAAACTCTGTGACCTTGGGGATATTAAGAACTGCAGATGCTGGAGTCAGAGATAACACAGTGAGCAGCTGGATGAGCACAGCAGGCCAGGCAACATCAGAGGAACAAGAAAGCTGACACTTCAGGTTGGGACTATCCACCCCGTGCCATCTCTCACACACACACACACACACACACACACACACACACACACACACACACACACACACGAACAGTTAACATAATGTGCGGAGTGATTAGTTGAAAGGCATATCAGCTATCTTGCTATTCATGCTCACCAGCATGGGACACAAAGCCAAAACCTTCCTCCCCATCACTGCCACACATCCACACCTCATTGGTGGTGCACCTTACCTGTGGTAAGCGACATTTTCTTCCAGGCTTCTCTTTTGCTTAGAAAAGCCTTCGAACTCAGAGGGAGAAGATCAGGATGTCAAGTTTGGAGCAAAAAAAGTTGGAATAGCTGAGTATGGTAAGTAAGACATAAAAGCAGATGGGAACACAGAATAAACTCTCATTCTTTACACTGAACAAGCCCAGCTGCATAGTGTTCCTGTGTACCTGAGGTTTTTCATTCTTGGTCCCATTCTCTGCAAACTCACTAAGACTTTAATATCCCTCTTAAATGATCATTCACGGAATCTCAAGCTCATGGATAGCTAGTTTTTTCTCACACTTCAGCATAACTTCTTTGCTTTTGTAATCTATGCTTCTTTCAATAAAGCTAATCATCCTTATTTGGTAATTTCAGAGGGTGGTTAAGGGCCATTCATACTATTGTGGGGCTGGAGTCACATGTAGGCCAGACCAGGTAAGGATGACAGATTTCCTTCCTAAAGAACATTAATGAAGCAGATGAGTTTTTACAGTAGTTGATGAGAGTTTCTTAGTCACCATTAACAATACAAGATTTCAATTCCAGGTTTATTCATTGAATTTAAATCCCAGCTGGGAATTGGTGGGGTTTAAATCTACATCTTCAGAGCATTATCCTGGACCAGTGGATTACTAGTCCAGCAAATTTCCTATAACATTACCATCTCCCACTGCAGAGCAATGTACCATGATCTCTAGTGAGTGCCTCTCCGTTGACAGAAGTAGTGATGGAGGAGTTTAGGACATCAGCAAAAGGTTACAAATCTGAGTGAAAGTATCTTGCCCAGAGATCGTAGGAACTGCTGATGCTGGAGTCTGAGATAACAAGGTGTAGATTTGGATGAACACAGCAGGCCAAGCAGTATCAGGGGAGCAGGAAAGTTGAAATTTTGTGTCTGGGCATTAACCCGAAATGTCAGCTTTCCTGCTCCTCCCACGCTGCTTGGCCAACAGTACCTTGCTGTTGCTTGACTGGCCTTTAGCACAGCTCTCAATTTTGAATCAAATCTCCAGATGTAACTTAAGAGGGCCCTGCATGGTCAATTGTAGTCTGTTCTGTCGAAATCGGGTGCCTAGATTAATGTTGGATGGGCCAACTCATTTTATTAATGCTTTTCATTTGCAGTTTGATGCAACTGAGTGATTTGATGGGCCATTTCAGAAAACTGGTCAGACAGGACCACCTTCTAGGTGGTCTGTAGTCATAGTTAACCAGATCAGTTATTGAATATTATTTCACCAAAACAAACTTAGTAAACCAGATTGTTTTAGACAACAAGATAATAAAATGTGAGGCTGGATGAACACAGCAGGCCCAGCAGCATCTCAGGAGCACAAAAGCTGACGTTTCGGGCCTAGACCCTTCATCAGAGAGGTCTAGTGAAGGGTCTAGGCCCGAAACGTCAGCTTTTGTGCTCCTGAGATGCTGCTGGGCCTGCTGTGTTCATCCAGCCTCACATTTTATTATCTTGGGTTCTCCAGCATCTGCAGTTCCCATTATCACTGGTTTAGACAACACTTTTGTTGCTTCATGTACAACATTACTGATACTGGGAATAAAAGCAGAAATGGCCAGAAATACTCTGCAGTCAGTCAGCATTCGTGAAGAAAGGAAAAGAGTCAACATTTCAGACCAAACAGATGGTCTGCATTTCCAGCATTTTCTGTTTTTGGTTCGAATTTCTAGCATCTGCGATGTTTTGCAGTTGTGGATGTAATACTAGCTTGTTTTGGATTTATGTATTTATCTGAATTTTTTGCCACAATAGGGATTGAACTCCAGACTTTAGATCATTAGACTAGACTTATAGGTCAGTCTAGCAACATAGCAATCTTGCTACTGTATTTTTTTATATATCAGACAATACAATGACTCCTCTGGGAATGATAACTTTTCCCTAGTAAATATTTAGGAGCTCTCAATGGGATTGTGAACCAGTACAAATTCCACTCAGGGAATGAATGCCTGAATGAATGCAGTTCGAAAAACTCTCAAAAAGCTTGATATCATCCAGGACAGAGTAGTCTACTTGACTGACACTCCTTTCCCCATCTTTACCATTCTCTCTCTGCACCATCAAAGCACAGTCATAGCAGTGTATAACATCTACAAGATGCACTGCTATAAACGGTGGATGTCCCTACCCTACATCTCAAGTACTACAGCAGTTCAAGAATGTAGCTTACACTACCTTCTCTAAGGCATTTGGGAATGGGCAGTGAATGCTACAGGTTTTGTTTAAAATGGACTTGTCACCCTTAACACTATAGTCCAACTGTGACAAGAACTGGGGAAAATTCCAAACTGTAACAGCGGTACCATGAGAAGTCACTTGCCATTCGATAAGACAAAGTATGTGCAAACCTTGATAAGATACTGTAGTTAAAAACAAATGTAAGACTCTTGCTCTTGTTCTGCTCTTTCAATATATTTATCTTTAATATCAAGGTCTCAAATATTATTGACTATGTAAAACAAAACCCCATTCCCTGCCTTCAGAACGTAAAGTACATATTAAAGACCAATTCAAACAACCAAATTTCCAGACTTCCTTTTAAAAATCATGCTTAGGAGAATTGGAAAATGATAATTAAATTAAGAAACAGTGATGAATGCGTAGTTAGGAGTGACAATGCCAAAAAAAAACTGGAGCAGAATTAATTACAAAAGTAATAAATCATATATCATTGCAATTGTATTATGACATTCACAATTTCAGGGCATTCCAAAATGTCCTACATCTAATACTTTTGGAAGTGTTGTAATATAGGAAATATGGCAAGCAATTTATATAATACAAGAGTTCAAAAACTGCAATGAACTGGTTCACTAGTTTTAGCTGTTATACAAGGGATAAATATCAGCCAGAACTCTACTTTTCTTCTTCAGATAGTGCCCTGGTATCTTTTATGTCTATCCTGTGACAGAGCAGATGTGACCTTAGCTTAATGCTCTCCTACAACCTCCTCAATCAGACAGAAGATACAGAAGCTTGAATACGTGCACTAAGGATTCAAGAACAGCTTCTTCCCAGCTGTTATTGATCTTGCATTGTGCATCTCCTGTGCAGTGTAACCTGTATGCCTCACTCTGCCTGAGCACCCTATGACCTGTATGTTCTTGCTTACTGCAATCTGCCTGTACTGCTTGCAAACGTAGCTTTTCACTGTGCTTAGGTACATGTGGATACAATAAATCAAAGAATAAATAAATAATGAAGAAAAACAAAGTTGCTGGAATAGCTCAGCAGGTCTGGCAGCATCTGTGAAGGAGAAAACAGAGTTAACGTTTCAGGTCCGGTGACCCTCCCTCAGAAGATTCTGTAGAAGGGTCACCTGACCCAAATGTTAACTCTGTTTTCTCCTTCACAGATGCTGCCAGACCTTCCGAGCTTTTCTAGCAACTTTGTTTTTCTTTCTGATTTACAGCATCAGCATTTGATTTTAATAGATAAATAATATCTTGTAGCAAAAACTGTATCTCTAGTGCTTCAGTGCAGCAAAGAGTGTCAGCCTGAGTTATATTGCTGAATCTCTGGAGGGAATCTTGAAAGTGCAATAATTGGACTCAGAAGCAGGAATAACACCACTAATCCATGCCTGCGCAGTACATCAAGTTGATTTCAAATTATACCATAATGAACAAAAATAAAGCTTGAGTGGTCTAATGACTCCCTTACCCTGAAATAAGATGATTCTGTAACCATTCCTATATACCGTTACTTAATTTATAATGTACTTCAATTTATTTCTAAAATATATGGCCTTCCCTAGCAGCTTAAGTTTATTTAGTTGGGGTAACAGCAAACTGATTGGAAAGGTCTCTGGGCCAATGCATTTATCCAATGAGGCTTTACTTTAAAGTCCATGACCTGGGCTAAGTGATCTCTGCAGGCTGGGAGTGCAATTCATCTCAGAATGCATTGGTTGGGGAAGACAGTATTTACCATGATTACATTTCTGCCATGAGCATGGGATCATATTTATCAGTAATACGCTAGTGGATAGTGACTCTTAGGCCCAAATTCCCTTGAGCTACGGTCACACCCTCAGTTCGAAGTGCATCTGAGAGAAACTGAGAATGAGAACATTGAGCTGAATTTAGAAAAGAAAGAAATTCCCCTGGAGGCTGGTGTAAGCAGATATTTTTTCTGCTGCAGAAGAAAAGCGCAATGGGTGACAGAGATGACATTACCAGAATTCCCAATACTTAACCACTGAGCGTGCTTATTACACTGGACACTGAAAATACACCAGAATACATGATCTCAGAGAGTGCAAGTGGGAACTAGCAGTGTGTCGAGCACAACAGCCTTCAGTGGACTGAAGGCAGCATCAGTGAATCAGCCAGCTTTATAACAAGTCTTCCACCATCTTTCCTCCTGCATCCTCTACTCCTCATGAATGGCTTTGGAGTCTTGCATGTTCTTGTACCTCTGCAGATGTCTAAAGATGCACTCAAACTGGTGGGGGATTGAATTATTAACATTTACTGATTCATGTCTACCCCTATATATTCCTTTCAGAAGAATGGCGCATTTAGAATTCCCTTTAACTACCACAGCAGTGGAGTGAGTCCAAGGAACTTTTGGCCCTCACTGTCCATTTTCACACTAACATGAAAGTCTTTCAGTGGGGTTTCAGAGGCAAACTAATGAACTTGAAAAGTATCACTGCAAGAGTCAATAGTTTCTGGGAGGGTAGAAAGTGGCAACTGTGAAGAAGATATTCACCTCAGCTTGACTTCATACTTAACATGAAATCATGGCACTGCAGCACTGGAAGAATTTGGCTTACACAGGATGACTGGAAGTTACATGTTCCATGAATTGCAGACTATAATCTAATCAAGGAGTTCACATAAGTTTGCAGACTGAATGAAGGAAAGCTAGGAGTTCACAATCATAATTTAATCAGATGGTTTACATGTAGAATAATACATACCTGGAAGTGATTATATTATTTTGATCTAATCATGGGGTTCACATAATTTCATAAACCTTACAGGGTGGTGATAATCACTTCTAGATAATTTTTGAGAGTTACTGGACATGATGGTTGAGATGCTGGACAATGTTATGCATTATGGTGATATTCATATTGAAATATTAACCATTGGAGCATCAGTGTTCAGCTCTCATTTGAGAAACTATCTGTAGTTAATTATCGAAAAATGTCTAATTTAAAGATGTTTGTGTTAGTTGAGGTAAACATCAAACAATCCTTAGAAAAGGAATCATTGACGTCTTGGATAACATATTTAGGTAACTGGTAGTACATATGTAGAACTGGTTCGGAAAATCATGGAGATGTTGTTGGGAAATGTTTTAACATTCAATAATGTGGCCAGCACGGATGTGATAGACTGTCACATAATGGTCCTGGGGAAAGGGAGACGGAAAAAAGATTACACTCCACCAGTAGATGGAATTGCAGGAGAAATAAAAAGATAAGCGTCGAGTCACAGATAGACAGGGCAATGAGGAAAGCTTTCAGCATGCTTACTTTCATCAGTCAGACCACCGAATATAGGACTTGGTTAGAGGCAAAAAATCTGCAGATGCTGGAATCCAAGGTAGACAAACAGAAGTCTAGGAGAACACAACATTTCAGAATCAGGTAACACCCAAAATGTTGACTTCACCTTTCCTCCAGATGCTGGCTGGCTTGCTGTGTTCTTCCAGCCTCTTGTTTTTTCACACTGAGCATAAGAGTTGGGAAATCTTGTTGAAGTTGTACAAGATGTTGGTGAGGCCACATTAGGAGTACTGTGTGCATTTCTGGTTGCCCTACTATGGAAAGGATCTTATTAAACTGGAAAGAGTGCAGAAAAGGTTACAAGGATGCAAACTAAACTGGAAGATTTGAGTTATAAGGATAGATTGGGGCTTCTTTCCCTGGAGCATAGGAGACTGAGGGGTGACGTTATAGAGGTCATTAAAATCATGAGAGGCATAGACAAGGTAGACAGACAGCTTTTCCCCATAACAGGTTTAAGGTGAGAGGGGAGAGATACAAAAGGGTCCAGAGGGGCAATTTTTTTCACACCAAGGTAAGTGAGTATCTGAAATGGGCTGCCAGAAGTAGTGGTGAAACCGAATACAATTTTGTCATTAAAGAAATATTTAGACAGGCATTTGGATGGGATAGGTATGGAGGGAAATGGGCCAAATGCAGGCAAATGGGGCCTGGTTTAATTGTGAAAACTGGGCGGTGTGGGAAAGTTGGGCCAAAGATCTTATTTCCGTGTCGTCGTACTCTATGATGAAAAATATTAAATTAATTCAACACATTGCACTATCTCAAATACTGGATAGATATGCACTTTGACTAGTAATAAATCAAAAGATTACTTAACAGCTCCTGTGTTTGGCTTGTTGTAGGAAATCAGTCAAGCTGGGAAAGCAATGCTTTTTCACTCTTGGACTGTAGTCCAGATGGTTTCATACAGCTGACGTCAGATATTGGTATTGTTGCAGGATTTCTGCAAAGCAATGAATGCTCATCACCGAGGCACTTCTGGACTTTCACAACCAAGGGTCAAATATCTTTACATGTAGTAGTGGTTTGAAGTTTTGGAATCAGTTGGGAGACTCTTAAAGATGTTACAGCCTCCCATTTCTCAAAAGGCAATAATGGAACAGTAGTGTCTTTTGCTGACTGCCCATGTCTTTCCCTGCATCCTCAGATAATAAAACAATTCAGTATTAGAGGCCAGCTTCAGTCACATGCTAAAACCCATTGTCCAGCCAAAACAGTTTAAAGCAAAAAAGCCATTGAAACGTCATGGGAGATAGATGGAAGTCTTTCACATTTATTACATGGGTCCCTTCAAAATTCTTTTGTAAAACATTGATCTTGGAGACAAGTATTATAAAGATATATTAATACAATGTTTAGAATAAATTTCAAGCAACTACAAGTGTAAATTTCACAGAGGACATTTCTGTCCATTCAAGACTCCCATCCATGGTGATTAAATGGGAACTCTCCAAAAGCGTTAATAGTTGATGTTAGATAATCAAAGGTTATCTGACTTATGTGAGCCATCTCATGTACATTATGTATTTATTTCAAAACCTGTATATTTTCATTTTGCAACAGACAGTTCCTAAAGTTTCCACAGCGACTAAGACAAGTTTTAAGTTATGAATAGCACAATCCTTCACTGGGAACACCACAGGGATTCCTTCATTGGGAACTGTTAACCAACAGCAAGCAAATTATTGGGCCCAAAAATGATTTGTCCTCAACTGTTTATTTCTGTCCCTAGGAGCAGACCTGACCTTCAGTCTTTCCCTGTTCACATAGGCACGGAAGGTATTGAAACCTGCAATATACCATATCGTGAACCTATGCCCATTTGCGCCCCATGCTATATTTTCCGCAGAATGCAATATATTGTGCCTAATTGGTCTTGCTATTGAACCCAATAAAAAGAATAATCACCTGGGATGTATAATGGGCAAGCAACACATTAAGGTTTAAGTTCTGTCTCTGCTGAAAGTTAAAATCTATAGTATCCAACAACATAAATGCCTTGTGTCATCACATGTGCTAACATGCAACAAAAAGTTGTCATTTTTATTTCAGAATTTAACATTAGGTTGCAGGTAATGGGCATGATGAACACTCCATCAATGACTTTCTTTTTACTTTCGTTTTGGTGAGAAAACATGTGCATATTAAAATCCAAGACACAGATCCATGAGTTCAGTCTTCTATATGCACAGTTAACAACAACAAATTGCACTTGTGTACCAATTCTTCTGTAGAAAAAAAATTCCAATGTGCTTCATGGAAGTGTTAGCAAACACAATTTGACACAGCAGAATTTGACCAGGAGTGTGTTGGAATCACTAAGTCTACAGACATCAAAGGCATGGATAAAGGTTTCAGCACAGATGAGCTCAGGCAGAGGCAGAGTTATTAAAAGCTTGTGTCATAATATATTTTGAGCTAATAACTTCCCCATAGTTACCATGTATAAATGTAGCAGTTGACATGAAGGTTCATTTCTGCTCAATTTAAATAAGGTGTAATGAGGTATTTGTGACATTTCAAAAGGTGCTGAGCAGAGAAAAAACATTCTTACAAAATGTGCATGTAGCTTAAAGATTTTCAAATCACTGGTATTGCATTTGCCACAGAAAAAGTTTGTCAAAGAACCTTATTTCAAGACCACAGTTTAAATCTAGTTCATGGCTAAGGAACAGCCTCGAAACAGTTAATGTGGGTTGCATGCTTGTTCATACAAATATGGCCTTATCAGAGTGTGTTATTAGAACCAATCCATTTAATTAAAATAAGGCAGGATGATATTTTTACTTCTTTTTTATGTGCTTAAGCCAATATCAGCCAGAACAATGCACGATACAAATGCAAACAACTCTCATGAAAACCAGTGTTATTTAGTTACAAAAATAACAAAATATTCTCGGAAGCTACACTGCAAAATCAGGAGAGCTCAAAAGACATCCTTTTACTTTTTTCCCTAGGAAGCCTTGGGCCTCTGGCCAATATACTCCTCTCCCCACCCCCTCCCCAACTGTTGCCTAGAAACTACCCAAGAGTTTTGCCATGGTAACATCTGGACTAAAGGTGGATGGGACCAGAGCCAGGAAGAGTTAAACTATAGGGCAATAGTATCGGCAAACCCTAAGGAAAATAAATCATTCTGAATAACTCAGCCCTGCTCCCCCTCAAAAATTAAACTGAAATTCAAGGAGGCTTTTTATAATTTAAAAGTACATAAACCACATGAACAAATTGCTTCTGACTTAGTATGCTCAGCTGTTATGAAATTTAAACATTTTACCAATATAAAGATGAAGAAGCAGGAGGGCACAGGGAGGCTAGTGGGGGTCACTTGGCGTGGAGGGGTTCTGGAGAATCAGACATCTGGTTTCCCATAGTTTTGGTTCTATGAATGTAATGGGTGTCTTATATATATGGTTCTGTGACATTTCTTAGGATAACATCTAAGGAGAAAGAAAACCTCAGCCATCAAGAGAAACCTTTTAAAAGGTGTGAAAAGCTTTTTTTTAGGTATCTTTTAATTGTGGAATATCAGAGAAATGCGACGACTCAAAATAGCCCTGCAATCTTAGCATGGAAGAAAAAGTGAACTACATTTCTATGCAGCCAATCGAGGGTTAACCACCACTTTTGAAAATTTAATGACTCAAAATGTTCTTGATAATTTATCTATATAGTATTTATATACACACACAGACAATTGGCAAAACAGAAGCTTGAAACAGCCCTGCTTTGTGGGAGCACAGTAAGCCCATTAAGGCATGGAAGTCATATCAGATTCTGGGGCTCAGCAAGTTATACTGAGCTTGCAGCACTTCTCACTTCAGTTTGAAACACTACAGATTTAATTCTGGCATGCACATGCGGTAGGATAAGACCCTAAAAAACATTTTGTGCAATTTCTGGTACTCTGATCTTTTGCAAAACAATTGTGTGATTTTTGTACATTCCAACATTTACTAATGCTGATAGCAGTCCAAAGTTTTTCTTTTATCAATAGAAAAGTCAACTTCTGTTTTGCAAACATTTGGCTGTGTGATAGAAATGGATCCAACACCCTTAAATATCAAAGATGACTTAACTCTTTACATAAGGATAGGCTGAGCAGATGAACTTCTGGTTTTAAACTGTCCCCTATAGAATCTGTTCATCGCTCTGTTCATTTTCCTTCCATCCCCGTTCCCCAAGAATTGAGCAGAACTGGATTATAGTTTACTAAAACTTTCTTTGCACCTTTACATTTCTCAAGTCTTTTAGGGCTAGAAATAGAGATGGAAATTGGTTGTCACAGCTGGTCAGACTGTATGAAAGCTCACTTTTTTGCAGGTAGCATGGTATGACCAGGAACATTGACTAATTGTTTTTCCTCCTCTCACCCATGGGTGCTGGGGCCATTGCAACAGTCTGTGGGTGCTGAAGACAATTTTCAATAGCCCTACTGCCACCTAGCTGAATTCAACCAGCATTACAGATCACATGCTCAATATGGGAGCTCTTGGCCAAAAAGACTCAGAGGCAAGTTGCCTTGATCAACTTGGGATAGACATCACAAGTTTTATGCACAGAATACTTCATTTGTCAGAGAATGATCTGATTCCAGTTAATTAGAATTAGATAGGATTTCTGAATTGATTCGAGATGGTAAATTCTCCATTCCTCCAAACAAAATTAATTTTCTTTTGTAAACAACGTTGTGAACACTCTTACTCCAACCAACAAATGTTGGTAAATTTCTCTAGGCTTCTATTCAACTTTTATACAATTTGGGAACACATCCCAACCTCATCTTTCAAGTGTGGAGGAACTTCAACTCGGATAGAAGTAAAGCAGCTGTCTAAAGTATATTGAAAAGACGTTATCTGCTAATTTAAATTTCAACTTCCATCCAATCCATTGCGGAATCATATTGTGTATCAGATTGTGAAAACAGGAGAAATGCATTGTAAATAAGGAATCCTCTGATTCTCCACATTTAATGACTTTTAATACAATGATGTTACACCATGCTCCTCATCCCTCCTGCATACCAACTCTGTAGTTCCCACTTCAACATTAATTTTTCAAATGGATTGAGGGTTAAACGAGAAATACATTGTAAAAAATCTCTATGATTTAAAAACCTCTTACTTTTTGTAATGCATGCATTGCTTACTCTTCCCAACTTGATTTACCTAATTCCATCTTAAAGGTCCTTTGGAATCTCCCTAAGATAAATGGACGATTTCTGACTGGAACCAGGGATCATAATTCTTTTGCTGAGAGATAGTAGGATTTCCTGATGCTGGAGTCTGAGAAAACAAGGCGTGGAGCTGGAGGAACACAGCAGGTCAGGCAGCATCCGAGGAGTAGGAAAGCTGACATTTCAGGTGTGGATCTTTCTTCGGAAGAAGTTTTTTCTGAAGACGGGTCCTTCCTGCTCCACTGATGCTGCCTGGCTCACTGCGTTCATTCAGCTCCACACCTTGTTGTCTATAATTCTTTTGCTGTTGTCTATTCCTCTTGAAGGATCTCCAACCATTTACTTCAAATTTGAGGGGTTCATGCAGATATTTAAGTGGAAATTAAAACCAGGAAGCAAGTAGTTTGATTAATCCACATCTTGTCGGCAATTGTCATCCAAACAAATGGTCATTCTAAAGCCATGTGATTGTCCTGTTCCACTATTTCTTCAGTCTCCCTCCCCTTAAATCACAGAGGTAACTAGTGTGTAAGTATACACATGGCCTCCATTTCAAAGACTATCTTTGGTAGTATCGTTCACAGCCCTGAAACCCTCTGAATGAACATTTACATTAAATATTATGTTTCCTTACATTGTTGCTGTAAGTCTTCATTCTAGAACTTCTCAAGTAGTTGTTATTGGTCTGTGAAATAAATTGCTCAATAATTATACTGAATTATATGGGCAACACAATTTAGAAACAAGCCATGTCCATTCGAATTTTTCAATTAAAAATAAAATAAAGAAAAAGGGGCAGCAAAGTGGCTCAGTGGTTAGCACTGCTACCTCACAGCACTAAGGGCCTGGATTTGATTACAGCCTTTACAGACTGTGTGGGTTTTGCACATTCTCTCCCTGTCTGCATGGGTTTCCTCTGTGTGCTCTGCTTTTCTTCCACAGACCAAAGATGCGCAGGTTACATGGATTGACCATGCTAAATTGCCCATTAGTGTCTGTGGATGTCCAAGCCATGTGAGATAGCATGGGAAAATGCAGCATTATATGGATAGCAGGGAATGGGTCTGGGTGGGATGCTTTTCAGAGGGCCAGTGTGGACTCAATGGGCTGAATGGCCTGCTTCCACACTATAGATTTTCTATAATTCGACGTCCAAGCACTAGACTGTCTATACCCAATCCCCTGGACTGCATTGAACAAACTCCTTAAAATGAGAGTACCCAAAATGACAATCATCTCCCTTCATCTCACTAAGGACTGTTCCCCTTTGACTCTCAGGCGAGGTTGTTATGCTAATGGACATTCAGAGTTTTTGCCATGTATGTTGCTGGTATGTGCTAAAGGTGTCATATTGACATATCTTGGTTCCATGAAGTGACATGTATATCCCTTTAATTGTTCAGTTTCTCTGCTGTGACAGCTGGCAGCCTCCAAGTAATTGCAAAGTGAGGGAATGTTAAGAAAGATAGCTAAGAGCCGTAAGATGCATCCTGTGCAGATGACATCTATGTGTGTCTTTATGTGTAGCACAACCTGACAGAAACTTGCAAGTCATAGGTGTCTGTGAACCCCAACTTAAAGTGTTAAAGGACAAAACAGTGCAACAGCAGGTTTGATAGCAGGCATGAGGATGTGGTGAGACTGGTGATGTGCTTGTATCAAGGAGGATTGTGGTGATGGAGATCACAGGAACATTGTCTTGAAGACACAGTTGGATGGGTGGTACAAACATTCTGCAAACTGTAGCCACTAGATTTTCATTCTGAATTACACACCAGTGGTTGTACCATGTAGTTTCTTGGGAAAGGGAAGGAAAATTGGAAGGGTTGAATAAATAGGGTTGGTTGGAAGAGATATAAGATGCAAATGCATGGAAATAGGGAGTTCACCACTCTATAGTGAGATTGGCCCCTAGCTAAGCTGTTGCAGTACAACTAAAATTTAGTTGCCAACCTGACAATGTGCCCATTTCTGAGTTGTACACAAAAGGAGGACAAATTCAACCCAACCAACAACTGGCCTATCAATCTACTCTCAATCATCAGTAAAGTGATGGAAGGTGTGGTCAACAGTGCTATCAAGCAGCACCTGCTCAGCAATAGCCTGCTCAGTGACGTCCAATTTAGGTTACATCAGGGCACTCACCTCCTGACCTCATTACGGTATTGGTTCAAACAGGAACAAAAGAGTTGAACTCCAGAGGTGAGCAAGGGTGAAAGTGACTGGGCTTGACATTTGGAACATTGTCAGCAGTTTTGAGGCCCATGTGTAAGGAAGGATGTGCAGGTGGGATAGGTTCAATTGGGCATTCAGGAGAGTAATCAATGATTATTTAAAGAGAGACAATCTGTAAGGATGTGTAGAAAAGGCAGGAAAAAGGCACTCAGTCATGATTCCCATCTGGATCACTGGTGCAGCCACATTAGTCTGAATAGTCTCCCCTGCACCACAGCACTTCTGCGATTCCGTAGATAATGTTTGACTGTCAGTCAAACAGCCTTTCTTTTCGATTTTCAATATTTTTACATCTGGTACAAAAAAAGTTCAAAGAAAATGAAAATAAATCAATCTTGCTTAACGTCCTGATGATTTTTCTCCAGGGTTGCACACAGCAATATCCTGGTGATTGATCTTCAAATGTTGGAGAGTCCTAGACGGTCAATCCTAGAAGGCTGGTAATCTATCCCCAACTTGTTTCCCATGGTATAGTGTGCGAGGAAGACATCATGTCGGCAATCCACCTCCTCTGAGGCCTGCTGAGGCCCTTCTGTGGAAACTAATGGCCATCTCAGAACCTCTTCTCACCTCTGTCACTGTTTTAATACAGGGTTGTGAAAAGTAGAGGTAAAAAGACTAGCCCAGCAACTTTCGCCATTTGGCTGCTGTTGAACAGTACTTCCATTGTCTGAGTCATCTGTAACCATTGGAAGGACCGCCACAAGATCATACCTTCTTTTTAAATACATTCCCTACCGTCAATTTGCAAACTCTCCACTCTTACCCCTCATCCTTCACTCTGATTATTAAAAGTTTGTGGAGTTATACAGCGTAGAAATAGACTTTTCAGTCCAAGTATGGCCTTGTGATCGCATAGTCTGTTATTACATACAACCCATTGTTAGCCACTAACAGTCTCCATTAATACCTCTTCAGTCTACTAGCCAGACTGTTATCCACCCCTTTGTCTATCCAATTGTGCTTCTCTCCCCTTGTACTCTATCCCTGCCTATTGTTTACTCCTTACCCCTCTTCCCCACCCCATCTTTCACATTAAAACCAACATTTTCCCAACTACCATCAGTTCTGAGGAAGGGTCACCAGACCAGAAACATTAACTCTGATTTCTCTTCACAGATGCTGCCAGACCTGCTGAGCTTTTCTTGCAATATCCGTTTTTGTTTATAACACTGTACAACATAGATACTGGAGTAGACCATTCCTGCCTGCTCCACTGTTCAATAAGATCACGGCTATTTTGATTTTAACCTCAATTCTACATTCCTGCATTAATCTGCAGTTTCCCATTATCTTTTACCTCCTTGGTAATTAAGAATCTAGCTATCTTTGTCTTAAAATAAAATCAAAGATTCTGCATCCAACATCTTTTGAGGAAGGGAATTCCAAAGACTCTCAATCTTCTCAGAGAAAAATAGTTTCTCAGCCCTGTTTTAAGAAGGAGACCCCGTCAATGTTAAAGTATGACCCTTAGTTCTTGATTCACCCACAAGGGGAAACATCTTTCTGGTTACCACCTGGTCAAACTCCTTAGGATCTTCTATGTTTTAATTCGGTCACCTGATTCTTGTGAACCCCAGAGGCCTGTCTAACCTTTCCTCATAAGGCATATTGCCACAGGGCAGCTGGGCTTTGGGTGAGTGGGCTGATAATAAACTTATTGATTCACGAGGGGGGAGTGGAGAATATGGCATCCCATAAAATCCAGAGCTGTTATATTTCTTCACCAATAAACATATCATGTTGTGAAGTGGTCACTTTAGGAATGGTCTCCATATTGTTTTAGGGCTGAACTAATAGGGCAAAATCATGATTCTATGTCAAACAATATGGCCGTAATTTGATTGGCATCCAAAATGATGTCTATAAAAGTTGGCAGATTGCCATTTAAAACTCAAGTTGCTCACTTAAATTCATTATGGGAAGGGAGCTCAGAATCTCTCACTAGACTAGCTCACGTGTACCTCCTGTCCTCCATGAAGTGGCTAATTTTTAAAGTACACAAAGCCAGCAATGACAGGCAGCACTTTCCAGTAATGCCAACATCCCCAAGAACAAATTTTCATAAAAAGCCCATGCTCCATTTCACAGCCCTCTCTCAACTCCAGCCAAGCTTCCTGCTGTCAGTGACGCTTCCAAAATCTGGTGACCGTGCCAATGTGACATTATTCCTGGCATGACTTCCAGTGCCGAGAATCAGCTTGCTCTTAACCGCGACCCCCACCTGCAACAGAATATGCTCTCTGTCACTGCTAAAAATATTAACTGATGCCAGAGCAATTTCGCAGGTGCTGTTGGCATTTTTTGATCTCTTGCTCAATTAGCCATTTTTTTACATACAAGACTACAAAGAAAATTGAAAAGTCTGCTCCACTGCCAAGGCCATGACCATTGAGCCTGGTCCACTTCTTGTCCAAAATCCACACGGATGAACTTTGCAACAGGGGCCCCTGCATACTGATCAAAAGCAGGAACCCTGCCTGATTTTGTTCTTGTATCAAATCCAATGCGACTGAAGTAATCAATGTAGCACAGTGTCAGAATTGAACCTCGAGTCATACACTGACCTTCAACAGTGATGCATATATTTACCTTGAAAACTAAGAATGCCTATTTAAGTAATTTTGCTGTGGCTGCAGGATCCAGAGTCTTTAGTTATTCTGTGACTCAGTTGGTCATGCATTTGTCTCCACTCTAGCGTGACCTGAACCTGGTATGGAGGCAAATAGGCTATCAACTGAGCAACAGATAACTCATAGAATCCCTACAATGTGGAAGCAAGACATTGGGCACATTAAGTCACTCTGACCCTCCGAAGTACATTCCACTGTGACCCATCCCCTACTCTGTTCCTGAACTTTAGCATTTCCTGTGGCTAATTCACCAATGGGCAGTTTAGCATAGCCAATCCCCCAAACCTGCACATCTTTGGACTGTAGGAGGAAACCAGAACATCTGGAGAAAACCCCCAGGCATGGAGAGAATGTGTAAACTCCACGCAGGCAGTTGCCTGGGGTTGGAATCGAACCCAGGTCGTTGGCGCAGTCGCTCTAACAACGGGGCCACCCTACCACCCCATGAGCTACCTTGCCTCCTCCAGGCCAATATTTCTCCTTCTGTCAACATTCAAACATATCATATGTAGAGTTTTATGTTGCTGGTTGTGGGAGCTTGCTGTGTACAATATGGCTGCTACATTTGCTACAGTATTCCCTGAACTTTAAAAGTACTCCTTCAGATGTAGGAAACTTTGGAATGTCCTATGGCCATAAAAGACACCATAAAAACTACTAATCTTTCTTTCTAGTTAAAGGAGCAGATTAGACGATTGCGTCGTCTTTGGAAATGGGAGTCGTTATCTATAATGGCAACCGGTGATTTCTGCAGGATATCTTTGGGATAACAGCAATTCATGTTATACATTAACATTCTGGATGAAGAAATGGAGGGCATTGTTACTGAGTTTGCAGATGGCACAAAGATGGAATTTCTGGGAGATGCTGGGCAGTCAGCAAGATATGCCCCAGTGCTGGATCTGGATACAACACACTGGAGTGAACAGGTGAGTTATTTGTTGAGAAGAAATCAACATGGGAGCTCTGAGTTCTACCCAAACATACATTCCTCTCACTAGCATCACATTGGCATTCCATCATGCCTGTCATCTTCTCTGGCATCTCTTGTACCCTTACCACAGCCAGAATTTCAAACTCCAGATATCCATAAACAAGGGTTAGTCAATAGTTATTCAAAATGAGTAAAGCATGCAGTAGTTTCTGAGGTGAAAAAACATACTAGTGGACTCTAAACTATTCATTATTCAATGTTTGAAGTGCATGGCATAGGACCAAAAGGGTTAACTCTCTGACTTAGTCTGTGCCAAAATAATACATCAACAAATACTCCCTCTGGCATCCTTTCCAATTCTGAGAGTAATAAAATATTACAAAACAATTCAGAATGCTGTAACAGACTTCCTTGTGTATATTTCATTGTCATTTATGAGAAAGTTTCAGTAAAAGATATGGTCAATGAGCAGTGCCATTCAAATAACATCTACCCTGCACTGTATCTCAAACTTTTAAATACAGTAATATGTCAGTTGGTAACTGGAACAGATCATGCTCACTGCTGTGTCTTAAAAAGCTTTAAAAGAGTTGAGGAAACAACTTGGCTATTCACATCTCCTGGACTGGAATTCACTTGCAGCAGAATAGGAATGGATCAACCACAATAAAAAGGAAGCCTAGTCCGCCTGTTAACTTCTCTGGCAAGTTTTAATTTAATTTTTTAAGTTTCAATTTAGTTTCTGTCATAGTTATCCACATTTCATTTAAAGGAAAAGTATGTTCTGCTGATTTGTCTCTTACTCTCAGGATTGGAGGATGGAAGTTATCAGTCCTGGGAGACAATGGGCTGTGTCCAGAGTCCATGTCACTTCTGGAATTGCACCTTGCCTGTTGTGGATATAGAGGTGTACTTGCAAGTTAGGGTGCCTTCCACAGTTGGCTCTGATAGTATCGACTTAAGGTCAAGATTTATTTTTATCTCTGCAGCAGGCTTTCTGACCTCTGATCACTTCTCTTGACCCCTTGATTTCTCTAAGGCCTTCCTGTCTGCTTGTGTCCAATCACTCTGGTCAACAGAGGGGATTACCCATGCACCAAATCAGATCTCTGTTAACTGGAGGCAGATATCCTTACATTGTAGACATGATTGACTTGCTGGTCTTGTGCCGATAGTGAGTTTGTCAGAGAGCATACCTCCAGGGAGGCAGCTGTCATCCATTCAGCTCATGTGACCCATCAACAGAATCATAGAACCTCAGAATTGTTGCAGTGCAGATAGAGACCATTTAGCCCATTTTGCCCTCCATAGTACTACTACCTGGGGCCAATATCCTGCCTTTATCCTAAATCTCTGTACATCATTTATTCCTAAATATTCATCTAAAGCCCTCTTGAATGCCTCAATTGATCCTGCCTCCTCCTCAGTTCCAAGTTATGCATTCCATACTCTTATTGGGGAGGTGACAGCCTAATGGTATTATTGTTGCACTATTAACCCAGAGATCCATATAACATTCTGGGGACCCGGGTTCAAATCCTGCCACGGCAGATGGTGGAATTTGAATTCAATAAATATCTGGAATCAAGACTCTAACAATGCCTGTGAATCCATTGTCGATTGTCGGAAAAAAATCATCTGGTTCACTAATGTCCTTTAGGGAAGGAAGCTGCCTTCCTTACCTGGTCTGGTCTACATGTGACTCCAGGCCCGTGGCAATGTGGTTGACTCTTAACTGCCCTCTAGGCAATTAGGGATGGGCAATAAATGCTGCCCAGCCAGCAATGCCCTCATCTCATGAATGAATAAGGAGAAAAAGCTACCTGCTATTTTCTCACCCATGCTTCATTTGCATATTATTTTAAATCTTTGCCTTCTTGATGTTTCTTTGCTTATGATTGGGATGCATGATTTTGAAAACTTCTATCCAATGTCCTCTCATCCTTCTTCTCTCAGGGAGAACAGTGCCAACTTCTTCAACCTATCTTCATATCCAAAGTTTCTTGCTTCTGGAACTATTACTGTTCGCAGAGTTGTCAGCCCATCAGGCAGGAAAACACTGGTGTATCTCCATAATCAACATTCCACCCAACTGCGTGGAGGTGGAAGCTCTTCAGCCTCTCGACCTGGATACATTGTCTACCCTTCCCTATTGTAGAGGTGAACATGAGAACACAAACTTGATACATGCAGGTATTTGTATTTTCAATTGGTTTTCTATTGGTACACGCTTGACTTCTCAACTTTGAAATGACAGCTGTAGTCTTGCCAATCCTGGGACTGATTGCATCATCAAGGGGCAGGGTGCTGGAAATTGTCAATCTCAGGTATGTGCAGCGGTCAACATCTCCAGAGTGATGTTACCAACATTGATGAAAGGTTGAATTTCTAAGCCCTGGCCTACATCTTTTGTCTCCCTGATTCTGATTTTCAGTCTAAATTCATACCTTAATCATGGCAGCAATGCAATATTTTTGTATGCAAGTCCACCAGCATCTCTCAGTCACATTGTCACAATATTTCATGTGTCATGGATGTTGCAGCCAGCAAACAAGCATTTTCCGTTGTACTTTATGATGTGTATGATGATACTATGGCATTAAGGGGTGTATTTTGTCCTTTTTTTAAATGAAGAAAGGTTGAGACAGAGGTGATCCAAAGAGAAATGATCCAAAGCCCATAAGGTAAACTGCCTTGTGAGGGCTGAGTTTTTTTTATGTTGGAACAACAGAAGCAGCTGGAATAGTGGGGGTCGAGCTTCCGAGGAACCAGGGTTTTTGGTTAGTTTTAGCTTTCAGTAGCAGTTTCTTGGGCCTTGAAGCTGGATGTGGAAACTCATTTTTCTCTCTGTTAAAGCTAAATGCTGGGCTTCTCTTTCTGCTGCTAGAATTACATGTGAAGCAATCTGTTTTCCTGAATTTGTCTTTGCCAAGGGTGTGTTTATGGCATGTTACTATATTCAAACAGTCAATGAGTAATAGTTATTATTTATTATTTTATTAGCATTTTGATAGAGTTACACTTAAGTCAATTCTTTTCTTTTAAATTTACTTTGTCTATATTTTAACTACAGTGTATGAATAAAGTTTGTTTTGTTTCAAGCCTGGTAGTTTCACCAATTGAATTGCACTCAGAACACAATGCCTTATTCTTACCTATAAAATACGGAAAAGTTAGGGTCTTCTTAATATATTTTGAGGAGGTTTGGTCTGGTCCATAATATGTGAAATAGGGGCTACAAACAAAATGGGGCCAATGTTGCCTTCACAAGATAGTTTAAAAAGATTGAGAGTGAGTTCATGTCACATTTACACAACTGCACAAAGCTAAAACCTATTTTAATGTGAAACATTTAATTATTTTTAGTCAGAAGTGATAGGATCCAGGAGTAAGATATATCCCTCATTCAGGGTAGTAACAAACTGTGATAGGTTGTATTTCCTCTTTCAGACAAATACATTAACTATTGTTGTTCATGTGCTATTTTACAATATGGCTTGGGACAGCATTTGCCTCCATCATCAGGCTGATTTGGAGTTAATTAGGTGTGAATGCCAGCAAATGGGATCTTTTTCCAACTCAGTGATCAATATAGTTCAACCAGATGCTAGAAGTCACCCAGTCAGATAGAAGTGGATGGATTTCAGTGACGTAATTGGCAAACTGAGTTTCCTGTCATACAGCCTGTTATATTATTTTACATAATCAACAGAATGCAGAAGCGATCCAGTGTTGCCATTCAATGAGAAGTTTTAACTTGGTCAAGAACTTTGAGGAACTGAAGGATTGATGGATCGCTAATAGGTAGGGATAGGAAAATGTGTTTGATGGTGGCTTGACCCTGGAGATCGTGGAAATGATGGATGATGATCCATTGAATATAGAGGCTGGCTAAATGTAATATGAGGACAAGGGGAGTCTTATTGTGATTCTGGGATACAGGGGCAGAGTTAGGACGAAAAGTTCAAGAAGTGGCGTGGACATGGCTCTGTCAGTGTAGCAGGGGGGAGTTTTTAGCTGAGGAAAAGGGGAAGATCTAATGGAAGCTTTGGTGTGGAAGTTGGAATAATCAAGGCGATGAAGATGGAAAAAGCAGGAGAATGGAATAGAGTCTTTATTGGCAGTTAGATTGAAAAGTTTTGTTTGCCAATGCAGAGTCAGCAGATTTCTACCCAATATTTGTGGTGAACCTAGCTCCAGTCAGGAAAAGAAAGGGAAGTATCAGTGATGAACTGTGTGGTGATCAGGGAAAGTGAAAATGGGAAGTAAAATTATTGAAATTCTCCATGTCAGAATGAAAGGGTAATATGAATGAGCACTTATCAACATACTAGAAAGGGAGGTGAAGGAGTGAATCTCACTAGGGCTGGAGCAAAGAATGTACAATGTATCACTCAAAAAAACAAGTATAATTATTCACTATGGTAACCCCATTAATGTAGTGGGTTTTCTGGAATCATAGGAAAAATCATTGTAAGGATAAATTCATCCTGAAGAAGCCTGGTGGGAATGGGAATTAATTATGCCTCCAGCCAAGTCAAGAACTGAAGGGTCGAAATATCATTCAAGTAGGAGTCAGGTAGGAGTCAGAAAATTAGACTTGGTGAAAGTAGGGTAAGTGCCAAAGGTGTATGGGTACAGATCAAAGAGAATGGATAAGGGGAGCAAAAAAAACGGAATAAAGCTAAGAAAAAATAAGTTTCCATTGCACAAGAATCAGCTGAACTGTTGGTTCTAACAATGGTAGAGATTAGAATAGTGGTCACAGCAGATAGTGCAGAACTTTGAGACTATAATGTTGGCAGCTAAATGGGAGAGGTGATGAGGCTAGTGATAGCCTGGGAAGTCACAGTTGGTCATTAGTTGTTTGGCCATGGCCCCGGGGAGGTCAGAGGGGATATTGGAAAATTGGTGGTCAATATTCACAAGGTCTACTCAGCAAACAACAGCACTGCAGTCACAGGCCGTCTTCTTATTGAAACTCTGCAAAGCTGTGCACAAAATTAATTCTATACCTGACTTTTGCAAAGACCTCTTAGACTATATAATCTGTAAAACTGGGCAGACTGTTCAGTGTTGCACCTAAGAGGACAAGTTCAGAGAAAGGTTACATTGACTGAGGGAACCAGAGAAATATAGATGGGCAGTTTCTAACTGAAAGGTCAAGACAGTTTGGGATGCCAGGACGAGGGGCCAAGGGAGTAGGTGAATTCTGAAGATGAGTCTACAACATGAAAATAAGACTTTTGGCCAAAGTGGTAGTGTGGAGGTCAACATGTTGGAAGAAGTGCTCAACATTTTGTTCAGCTTGAAAGCCATTGAATGTCAAACGCTGGGAGGCCTGCTGATTTACCCCAGCATTTTCTATTAACTACTTCAGATCTCCATTATCCACAGTTCTTTGTTTTGTAAGATCAATTGTTGTGTTTCTTAAGTACAGGAATTCTTTTGCTGATAATTGAATTGAAATCACTAATTGAGCAAGTCGATTCTATATACTTATTGTAGACAGATAACAGCTTTGTGGAAGCAGATAGTACCCCTTCTTTCAATTAATCTTGCTCAACCATGTTATGATGTCTGATGTCGGGCAGGTGGGACTGTCTGGCTAGAGGAAGGGACACTACCACAGTACCACAAGAACCTGCACACTGTCTTAACCATGGTAATAAAATGTGAGGCTGGATGAACACAGCAGGCCAAGCAGCATCTCAGGAGCACAATAGCTTTTGTGCTCCTGAGATGCTGCTTGGCCTGCTGTGTTCATCCAGCCTCACGTTTTATTATCTTGGAATTCTCCAGCATCTGCAGTTCCCATTATCACTGTCTTAACCATATTTGGATTTGTTTTTTAACATTCAGAGATTAAAGATCCCATGAATTTCTACGCATTTCTGGGCTATGGGCCTCAGCATTTCTCACATCATAGTGTTTATGTTTATCTGTGATTGTTTGTATTGCTAATTGCACTGGGTGAAACTTGATATTTTAACAGTTTGTGTGGCGAATGATCTAGAATGAGTTTGAACATTTGGTGCACGCACCAATGTAAGACTGCAACGAAGCAATCACATGCTCCGCTCAGATTGATTAAATGTTGGATGGCATCTGTTTTCTTGCTTGCAAACAAGGAAATGTGTTTACTGCTGAATGCTGTTGTCCATAAGGAGGTTGGATGCTTTGCATCACATTTAGCAAGCATAAAGATGGCAGCACGCCAATCGAACTGCTCATAATTTTACAACAAACATCACTTTAAAATCTGAAACTTGCTACTAAGTAGAACTTGTCATTGAGAATAATCAAATGGCTATTTTGTGTAAATTCACAGAAGGCTTGCTCTGTCTGTCACCACAACGCAAGTTGTTCCACCAGTAGTCAAGGCCTGACATGCTGGGCTGCTGTCAGCAAAATCTTCCTGCTTCCAATCAAAATATCTGACTGTACAAGACCTTGAACCGCTCATTCCAGACACCATCCAAGAAACATCCAGGCAAAGAAAAACATTCTTGCTTACAGAACATACCCACTTGGGAGCCGTGGAATATAAAGGATGCGTCCCAGGAATTATGTTTACGGGGGCTCTGAACTCCCGGGCTTGTTTTTGATATATGTTAGGTTGGCTTGAGGGATAAGCTCTCATTTCTGGAGATCTGAGCTGGCTGGTTTAGTTGCATTGTGTGGTCACAGGTTTGAATGTGAAGCACATTGACAGGTTTGCTGGGGATATTTGATTGAAGATATTAGTGAGTTAGTTGTGGTTGTGTGTCCATGGGTTTACTAGTTTTTTTCTCCCTTCCTTTATTCCTTCATTGATTTTGGTTGCAGTAGTCAAAACCAACATGCATTAGAAAGGGCGTCCAGGTATCTTTGGATTGGTATGTACAAGATGGGCTGAATGGCCCCCTTCTGCGTTGTATCATTTTCTATGTCTCTAATGCCCATCCCTAACTCCCTTTGAAGGTGGCGAGGACCCACCTTTTCTAACCTCTATAATCAGCCTGCTTGATTCGCTTATGTGCTCATGGATATAGCAATCATTTCCTGCTCGTAAACGTACTTCTGCTGTTATTTTACTGAATGTTGTTCAGTTTTATTGAGTTTTCAGCATTTTTAATAAAACGGATCCCAATCTTAATGCGGGGCCAAGTTATAGTGGGTACTTTAAATTTCCCCAGTATCATTAAGTCTCAGCTGAGCTCCTATTTTCTTTACCAGCAGTGGAATTAACGCACCTTCTGCAACACCCACGAGCAGGAAGGTGGGAAATGAGGTGGTGGTGAGGGCACATGCCAGAAAAGGTTTCCTAGTTTCCTGTGAGGCCTAGGCAAACATGACAGCTCCTCCTCGCTCCACAGGGGAAGCAATGTAAAATAGTTCAACCTCATTTGGGCCTCTGTGTGGGCCCTATTTCACTTTGTCACTGGGTTGTCCTGGGATTAACGCATTTGCCTGTGAGGGAAGTGGCAAAGGGTAGTCAATTAGGCCTTCAGGCATCAAGCAAATGCAGCATTCCACATGAAGGAAATATAAGATGACTGTGACTGCTTGCTTGGTGGTCAGGTAAAACCATTAGCAAAAGAAGTAGAGATCCCACTGCAGTCACAGACTGTTTTCTTATTGAAACTCTGCAAAGCTGCACAGAAAATTAATTTCACATCTGACTTTGCAAAGACCTCTTAGACGATATAATCTGTAAAACTGGGCAGACTGTTCACAGCAACAAAAACAAAGTTGCTGGAAAAGCTCAGCAGGTCTGGCAGCAGGTCTGTGGGGGAGAAAACAGAGTTGACGTTTCGGTTCCAGTGACCCTTTCCTCAGACCCATTAACTCTGTTTTCTCCTCGACAGATGCTGCCAGACCTGCTGAGCTTTTTCCAGGAACTTTGTTCTTGTTCCTGATTTACAGCTTCTGCAGTTCTTTTGGTTTTTATTTCCAGAGTGTTCACAGCACCTAGTTGTGTCCTAAAATGCAATAAGGATTCTACAGCCATCATATGGCCTAGTTTGTGAACAAAAATCAAGGTCCTATGCCCTGATGCGGATGCTCACTTTGGCTGCCCAAAGTAGACAGATTTAAGCGACAGCAGGAGAGCTAACATTGACTAGACGCCAAGTTTACTCGACCTCATTGTTAGGCCAACACCACCGCATTTTCATACAGTTCAGGAAGCTACAAACAATCCTGTCGGACTCTCATTGCAGAACAATTGCTTTTCTGTGTTATTTTCTTCCTTTATAAGACTCAAAAATAATCTTGGAGAACTGGGCTGCTGCGATCTTGAAGGTATAAAAACTCACCAAAGAAACAGGGGGAAAATTAAATTGCAGTGTAATAATTGCATCATTTCCAATTGCCACATTCCTATTTATTTCTATGCAGATCTGAAGTTTACATTCACCTTTTGCTTCAAAAGCTGGGGGACAGCAGCTGGTTTTAGTGCAGGTACATTATATTATAATTCTTTGATTCCTTTCATCTCTTTATTGACCACTAGTTCATCTCATATATTGTATCTCTCTAGTTGACAGCTCATGATATATCTGGGACTAGAAGTCCTTGGCAGTCACTTTTTGTTTATTTTATTATGTTATTTGATGATAGTATAAAAGGCAGATTGGCATGGAACATCATTCCAAGCTCATTACTTCTTGCAATGGACTCGAGTGGAACAATAGTTAATTTTTGAATCATGTAACATGCAAGCATTGAACTTACCTTGCATTTTAATAAGTCATTCCAGACTAAGATATTTCATTGTTTCTTTTCCCCTGAACATTATGTGTGGTACATGCCAACATCATCACTCAAAAGTAATAATTTTTTAAATTTGGACATCTAGCCCCTATTTATTTTGTGCCAAGCTTATGAATTATGTTGAAGTGCTCACAGTTATCTCCACTATAATTGGTGCCTGATCACAAATCCTCTGGGTTTTGTATATTAACATGAGATTAGCGGCTTTGTTTCAGGGGTAGTACTCTTCCACTCGAGAATCAGAAGTTTGGGAGTTTATGCCCCAACTGCAGGTAATTGAGCCTGTTGCCCATGTTGACAATTCAGGCTGATATTTTTGAAGGAAATGTTGTAGAATTAGAGATGTTGCTTATCACATGGAACTTTCAACTTATTTTCTGTCAGCCTCATGTCCATGATACCATGGCACTCTTTTGGATAGAAACAGTGTGCAGAGAAATATGGAAAGATAGGAGTTTGGCACTTGGTGATAGGCTGGAGGCAGGCATGATGAGTTGAATAGCTTCCATCTACACTGTTAATAATTCTGAGATTATGTGAAGCGCTGGGGGCCCCTGTGAGTGTGCAAGCCAACATTTGCCTCTCATGGTATGGACAAAGCCAGAAGATTATCTGATCGAGGGACCTTTCTGTGAGCACAGGCAGGACAGAAATCATAGACCCTGGAGTTGCTCCTGACCTGGGGCCCCTAACCTTGGATGCAAGTGCGGCAGTCCCCTGGATTCTGGCCCTGGCTATTCGGCCCTGACGTATCCACTATCATGATCTGTGGATGTGTGTGTTTCACATAAGATGCTTGGGACACCCTGAGGTTGTGAGAGCCATTGCATTAAGTTCTTTCTATAAATCTGGCTCTCAGCAGAATGAAATAACTGCACAAAATGCAGAATTCTGTCAACAAGTCACCCTTTTTTCACTATGCATAAGACATGACACTGACCCAGCTAGCTCAGAGCTGACTCCTACAATGCACAAAGCCCCTGGCACTTCTATTTGTATGTATCAACCAGGGCTTCCTTATTGGGGCAGATCAACAGCCTCAGTCAGGGAACTCATATCAGCTCTACCTGGCTGACCTCACTACATTCACTACATAGGTCAGTTGTACAATATTAATGAATAAAACGACATTGCGAGTTGGATGAACATTTTGAGTAAATTGCTTTTCTCCAGAACTCATAAAGACCACCGTGTTGACATAAAAGCTTGCACTAAGAAATTACCATAAAAGACACAATAAGTCATTAAGAAAGCCTTTCCTTTCCAATGTTCCATGCCTTTTTTTTAAATTACTAATGCTCAAAGCTTCTCTTTGATGCAGGATTTTTATTGGGTTTTACTGAGCTTAGTCAGTGTCATTAATAGACCTTGTTTTCTGTGGTGTTATTTTAAAATTGAATTTTACAGCCAACAGCCAGAAAGGGAAAGGAGTCGCAATCATTCGCATGATGTTTTTGGAGAACATATTTGCAGTTTGTTAGGCTAATGACAAAATTCTGCTATCAACTGGAGGAAATTTGAAAAAAGTGTCGTCAATTGCAGCGTCAGCTTGGGTATGCCAATCCTTAGGATTGGCCTGGAGTTTCCTGGAATTGAAGATTAATCTCCTGGGCACTGTTGTGTGTGACCCTGAAGAAGAAAAAAAAATTGGGATTGGAGACAAGTTTGACATTTTTGTAATTTGTTTTAACATTTCACTTTACCAGATATCAAAATGTTGAAAATTGGACTTAAAAGACTGCTTGTTTATATAGATTGGCTTATGAGGAAAGGGTCGACTGGCTAGGCTTGTATCCACTGAAGCTCAGAAAAGTAAAAAGTGAATTGATTGAAACATATAAAATCAGGAGGGTTCTGGACAGGTGTTGCTGTGAAGAGGATGTTTCCTCTTGTGAGCTGGGTGGACAATCCAACACTTGGTGAGTCCTACTTCACCATGACAGGAAGAGCTGACAATGAAGAATCTAAAAGCAACATTGTTAGAAATCCTTGGACCCAATAAACCATTTATCCCTGTGATTACTTTTTTGACATCTCCTGCTTCAAACCCAAAGGTCACAAGGATTGTGAGGTATCATTATGTTTAGGCTGGATTCTAACTTAGAGGCATTCAGTTATAATGCCACAGATGATAGCTTTGCACTATTGGCTCCTCAGTCAAGAACATACATCATAAAAATAGGAAGGAAATGTTTAGTGTTATTATCGCTAGACTATTAATTCATAAGCTCAGTTAAAGTTCTGGGAACTTGGGTTCAAATTTAATTTGCATTCAATAAAAAAACTTGGAAATAATAGTCTTATATTGACCATAAAACTATTGTCAATTGTCAGAGAAATCCACCTGGTTCCCTAATGCCCTTTAGGGATGGAAATCTGTCATGCTTACCTGGTCAGGCCTACATTTTTGATTTGATTTATTATTGTCACAGGTATCTAAGGTACAGTGAAAAGTTTTGCTTTGTTTGCTGTACAGGCAGATCATACCATACAAAGTGCACAAGGTTAACAGAACAGAACGAGAAATACAATGTTATGGCCACATAGAAGGTGCACAAAGAATGAGAACAACACAAAATCTAAAATTTGACAGGTCCATTCAGAAGTCTAACAACAGTGGGTAAGAAGCTGTTTTTTAATTTGGTGGTATATGTGGTTAAGCGTTTGTATCTTCTATCCATTGGAAATGTTGGAAGAGAGGATAACTGGGGTGGGACAGGTCTTTGATATGTTTACTGCCTTCCTGATGCAGCAAATAGTATAAATGGAGTCAATGGATGGAAGGTTGGCTTGTGCGAGTGACTGGGCTATGTTCACAACTCTGTGTGGATGTGATTCCAGATCCGCAGCAATGTGGTTGACTCAGTGTGGACTTGTTGGGCCAAAGGCCCTGTTTCCACACTGTGGGGATCCTATTACTATAAAGTGTGTCATGAGATTGTGACAGTCATGATATTAATGCATGTCTATCTTTCTTTCTATTCACAGATGTCAAATAGTGTAAGACAAGACAGTTCACTAATTTAGTCCAACATTTGTGCAAAGTAACAAACAGAATATTCCAATCCTACCTAAATGCTACAGCAATTTCAGGCACACATCCAGAATTAGGTATGAGTGTTCGCATCCTTGTCATAGCAAATTATTTAGCTTTATTTGCATTATTCTTTCAACAGCTAGTTTGAAAAAAGTGGAGGGATTTGTGGGTGTTGAAGAGTCTGCCAAACTACAATGGGGTATTTGAATGAGCATCATCCAGATGTGGAGGAAGGGGTTTGACGTACAATGCTTGACGTCAATAGAGAATTCAGGTTTAGGGTGCAGAAATGGACCAATCTGATATTCTGCCATGACTTGGGTTAAACTCTAGCCTTATGATTAAACTGTTCACATATTCTGTTGTGTCAAAAGCACAATCACAAATGGTTTCAACAATATATTTGGGGGTGCAAAGGTCTTTTGAAGTTAAAATAGTGCAGTTTAATTTACTTCAGATATTGTATAATATCAACTTTCAGAGCGCGCAGTAAATGCTACTCGTGCTGTGCTAATAATTCCAAAGTGCATCAGATTGACATCCATCGTAATCTAAGGCCAGATATTGTAAGAGCTTCCAGTCTTTGGACAATACATCTTGGACCTTCTGCATTTATAACCACATCAGGGATGGTTGCAATGCAAACCACTTGCCAATGTTTCAAAGCTCAACAGTCTCTCTTTGAAAAAGTTTAATCAACCTTTTTTTTTCATTTTTCTTTTTCCCTCCTCTCCCTTATCTTACACTGTGGCCATGCCTTAACGTTCTATTCAGGGCAGAGTTCAACAGATTTTTGTGTGCTAATAGTTATTTGGATGATGCTGGAGCACAGTGTTGAGGTAGAAGGTCAGGCATAAAACTGATTGGCAGAGCAGGCTTAACGATTCAAATAGTCCTTTAACTGTCATATTCTTCTATCTGATTTTTGTTAACAGGCTGGGTCGACTGCCTCTGGCTCTGCCTTTACTTTTTGTGTTTATTTGGCTTTCCCTTTATCTCAGTCACAAATACAATGTATAAACCACAACAAAATCATCACTTTTCAGTTCACTCTGCAGCAATAATTAGAGTTGCATATGTCTTGCACAGATATTGTGTCTTTAAGGTAGTAAAATTCCCCGAGGCACCGCGCAGAAATGTTATGAAACCAATTCGACGCAAAGTCACTTAAAGAATATTAACACATGTGACCAACAGCTACTTGGAGAGTTTGGTTTTAAGGGGATCTTAAAGGAGGAGGAAAACAAGAAATTAGAATTCTTGAGGTGCAGGTCTAGGCAGCTGATAGTAGAACATTTTCCCCAGAAAGATTTTGAATGGTATTCTTTTTTTAAGGAGGTGTGTAAATGTAGATAAGAATGTGCACAGGAGTCAGTGAGGACTGCGGATGCTGGAGGCCACAGTCAATAAACATGGAGCTGGACAAACACAGCAGGCCCGACAGCATCAGAGGGGCAGGAAGTCAATGTTTCAGACTTTCCTGCTCCTCGGATGCTGTTTGACCTGCTGTGTTTGTCCAGTTCTGCGTTTATTGACTAAGAATGTGCACAATTCTTTATTAGTAATTCTTACAAGTGCACAGTATTCTTTAACTTAGTGGTTGGTAATATTTGTAAGCCTGTTTTGTTGGGAAGTGTTACAATAGTCAGAATATCAGTCAACAACTATTGAAAAGTCTGTCAAAGTACATTGCTTTTAGAAATATCATAGGCCATGCTTATGTTCATGCTTTTTTGTGTCTGTCCACAAAGATTCATTTTATGATGCTGTTGGTGATCTTTGTTTTGGGGGCTATGTATTTATTCTTCTGAAATTCCTTTACTTCCTTGTTCACAGAAGAAGAAAATCTTGAAGAGTTATTGTGGAAGGGTAACATATTGAGACAAATTGGCTGGCTCATTGAAGAAGTCAATGTAGACATGGGAAAAATGATGGAATCCTGTTCTTTCAATGGAATGTCCAACAATCACGCTTTCCTTGACTTTCCCCATAGCCCTGCAACGTTTTCTTCCCTTCAAATATTAATCCAGTTTACTTTGTATTTTGGTATTGAATTTGCTTTCATTGTAGTGCATTCCAGACCACAACGACTCACTTTCAGCTCTTTTGTCAATCTTGTTAAATTTGCATTCTCTGGTTCCTGATCACTTTGTCAGTGAGGGCAGTTCCTCTTTATTCGTTCTATTTTCCAATAGAAGAAGAACAATCCCAGCTTCCCTAATTCATCCACAAAATTGAGTTCCTTCATACTGGTGCTATTTTAATTAATCTCATGCAATCATACAAACTTGCAAATTTAGGGCAGAGGTAGACTGCCTGGTCCATAAAGCCTGTTCCAACATTCAATGAGATTGTGGATGATCTAATTTCTTCACGTTCCTGCCTTGTCCTGAAAATCTTTCATCAACATTTTTTTGTTACAGATCTACCCACCTTTGCTTGAAAAACATTCAGAAACTGTTTCCAATGCCTTTTGAAGAAGAAAGCAGTGTAGACTCATGACCCTCTTTGTGTAAAGTAAACCTCCTCATCACTATCTTAAATGAGTGACCCATGATTCTCCCGCAGTGGCTTAGTCGTTAGCACTGCTGCCTTACAGCGTTAGGGACCCAGGTTTGATTCTACCCTCGGACGACTGTCTGCATGGAGTTTGCACATTCTCCCAGTGTCCGCGTGGGTCCCCTCTAGGTGCTCCGGTCTCCTTCCAAAATCCGAAGATGTGCAGGCTAGGTGGATTGGCCATGCTAAATTTCCCATAGTGTTCAGGAATGTGTAGATTAAGTGGTTATATGGGGACTGGTCTGGGTGGGATGCTCTGAGGGTCAGTGTGGACATTTTGGGCCGAAAGGGCCTGTTTGTACACTGTAGGGATTCTATGATCTTCTAAGAAGAAACATCCATTTCCGCTTCCATCCTGTCCTTTCATCAAAGACACGTTTCTTCTGAAAACCAACAAACGTATTTCGAAGACCTGGCCTAGTGAGGATCTCATGGCAACAACATCTACTTGTGTGTACATCGTGTCGTTGAAATTGAACTCATATAAATTGCTGAGCTCATAAGTTCTAATGGATACTGACTTTTGAGCAATACTTAAGTTCTGAATTAGCAAACAGCAATCACCCTTTCAGTTTTTTATTTGCTGTACTTCATTTTCTAAAATTGGTAGTATAGTGGACAGTGAAGAAGGTTACCATGGGAGAGATAATGGGAGCTGCAGATGCTGGAGAATCCAAGATAATAAAGTGTGGAGCTGGATGAACACAGCAGGCCAAGCAGCATCTCAGGAGCACAACAACTTTTGTGCTCCTGAGATGCTGCTTGGCCTTCTGTGTTCATCCAGCTCCACACTTTATTATCAAGGTTACCGTGGGACCTTGATTAGATGAGCTGGTGGGCTGAGAAATAGCAGATAGAGTTTAATTTAGCTAAATGTGAGGTGAAAGGCATATCAGGGCAGGACTTGTACACTTAATGGTAAGGTCCTGGGGAATGTTGCTGAACAAAGAGACTTTGGAGACCACGTTCATAGTTCCTTGAAACTGGAGTCACAGATAGACAGGATAGTGAAGAAGGCATTTAGTACGCTTGCCTTTATTGATCAGTGCATTGAGATGGGACGTCATGTTGCAGCTTTGTATGATACATTGGTTAGGCCACTTTTGGAATACTGAGTTCAGTTCTGGTCTCCCTGCCAGAGGAAGAATGTTGTGAAACTGGAAAGGGTTCAGAAGAGATTTTCAAGGATGTTGCCAGGGTTGGAGGTTTGAGCTACAGGGAGAGGCTGAATAGATCGGGGCTATTTTCCCTGGAGTATTAGAGGCTGAGGGGTGACCTTATCAACGTTTATAAAATCATAAGGGGCATAGAAAGGGTGAATAGCCAAGATCGTTTTTCCAGGGTGGGGGAACCCAAAACTAGAGGGCATGGGGTTTAAGGTGAGAGGGGAAAGGTTTAAAAGCAACCTAAGAGGCAGCTTTTTTCACGTGGACAGTGGTGCTGTATGGAATGGGCTACTAGAGGAAGTGGTGGAGGCTGGTACAATGACAACATTTAAAAGGCATCTGGATGGGTACATGAATAGGGAGGGCTTAGAAGGATGTGGGTAAAGGCTGGTAAATGGGACTAGCTTAAATTAAGACATTTGGTTGGCATGGGCAAGTTGGACTGATGGGCCTGTTTCCATGCTTTACAGCGCAATGACTCTATGACTCTATACTTTGTTGATCTACAATACATTTTTACTCAGATACATGTTTTCTTTCAGTTTGATATTACCTTGAACTTTTTTAGTTGAGCACAATTGTGGGGCTTTCTTTAGGAACTTTTCTCACTTCTTGAAATGGATTTATCCTGTGAATTCTGAAATTTCTTTGTAGGTTTTTGCAGCTCCATCTTTATTATCCTAACCCCTACTGAATTGTTAGTTCACTTTACCTTTGTTTTCATGCCCTCATAATAAGACCATGAATCCATAAGGAATAGGAGGAAAATTAGGACATTTGGCCCATCAAGTCTGCTCTGCCATTTAATCATGGCTGATATGCTTCTCAACCCCATTCTCCTGTCCTCTCCCAGTAAGCTTTGATCCCCTGACTAATCAAGGACCTATCTGTCACTATCTTACAGACACTTGGCCACCTCAGCCCTCAGCAGCAATGAGTTCCACAGATTCACCACCCTCTGACAGAAGAAATTCCTCCTCATCTTAGTTCAAAAGTGTCACACCTTCAATCTGAGGCTGACCCCTCAGGTCCTAGTCTTGCCCAGTAGTGGAAACATCTTCACTATGTCCAGTCTATCCCAGACCTCACAGTATTCTGTAAGTTTCAGTGCGATCCACCCTATCCATACAGACTCAGAATCCTCAACTGCTTCTCATATGACAACTCCTTCATCCTCAGGCTCAAGGTCCCCGTGTGTACCTCTTCTGGACTCTCTCCAATGCCAGCAGATCCTTCCTTAGATATGGGGTCCAAAACTGATCAGAATATTCCAAATGTGGTCTGACCAGCGCCTTATACAGCCTCAGCAGTACAACCCTACCCTTATATTCTACCCCTCTTGAAATGAATGCTAATATTGTATTTGCCTTCCTAAATGCCGACTGAACCTACATTTTGATCTTAAGAGACTCCTGAACTAGGGTCCCAAAGTCTGTTTGTGCTTCAGGTTTCTAAAGCTTTTTCCCTTTAAAAAACAGTCTAAGCCTCTGTTCTTTCTAGCAAAATGCATAACTTTTTATTTTCCCACATGGTATTCCGTCTGTCATTTTGTTACCCACTCCTCTGCCATGTGGAAGACATACTGCAGTCTCCCCACTTCCCCAATACCACCTGTCCCTCTACGTATCTTTGTGTCATTTGATTGAAATTATATAATTGGCCTTCTTGAAGTTTAAAATACTGGACTCGGACACACTTTTCTCTCCCTCAAACAATGTAAAATTAAATCATATTATGACTTTTTTTTTAACGTGTATCCCATCTGCACCCTCTCAAATATCTTGCGATTTTACCAAAAGTGTGATGTCTGTAATACTCTAGGTAAGGCCAAAGTAGTGTTTTATTGAAGTTTAACATAAAAATTTCTCTGAATTTTCACTCTAGGCTCTATTTACAAATTCAAGCCTCTATGCGCTTTATTTTAAACTCTCAGATTGTCCTGCTACTTTCAAAAAGTTGCGTGCATGTACCCTTGGACTCTGTTCCTTTATCCTTTTAAAATGGTACCATTTCATTCATAATACATCTCCTCATTTTATACCATAATAACATAGTACTTAATACTCCTCTGAGATAAATTTCATCTGCCATGTGTCTGCCCACATTACTTATCTCTGATCTAGTCTCCAGCGAAATAGCTTCCTTCTGTGTTGTGTCATACTGTGATCATGGATTACAATGTGGGCAAAAAGAAAAGAAAACATATGAAAGTTGAAAAATATCTCTCATCACAGCTCAGCGTGAGTTCTACACAACAGTCTGATATAACAAATTCTTTATGCTTACCATGCACCAGAAACGATACATGAAAAATTTGTGTTGCCATTCATTCCAAGCAGAAGATTTAACATTTGAAGTTGTGTTTGACAGAAAGGGTATGTCTCCCTGGACGTGCACTTGATCTCTGTCTTAGCTGTGGCCTTGATGAAACAAACTGATTCCTTTTCCCCTCTCCGCTGTGATGATAAATAAACTCATAACAGGACAGTGCTTTGAGAAATGCCAGCTGACACTGACTGAACACTTTGACCTCCAAATGGAGAGAATTGAGAGCTGCTGTCATTACTGAATGAAAGCAGCAGTGAGTGTCATCAGGAAACACCAGTCAGAGAGCCCCTGGGCACATAGCCAAGATGGCCAGCAACACACTGACACAGACTGGCAGCAGGCGCAGGAGGTGTCGACATGTCTAACTGTGAGATGTGACTGAGGCTGACCCACTCACCTTGCCAAGATGTCCAGGTCAACTGTGACAGGAATACTCTGCTGGGAGCACAAAATACAAGCTTCAAAGATGACAACCAACAAAGTTAAATGGTTTTGTGTGGCTATGACAGAAGTCTGGAGTTTTCAACAATGTTTTCCAATGGGATGGCAATCTCTTTTAGGAAGGCTCATAAAGAGCAAAGTGGCTACTATCTATGTTTTTCAGGGTCACAAAGTCATACAACGAGAGCAAGAGGCTATTTGGCCCATTGTGCTAGTTTTATCACTTTGAAAGAGCTATCTATCAATTAAGATTCCAATCAAATGGTCATTTATTGGAGTTACAACTTTAACAAAAATCTCAAAAATCATTACATAATCAATATGATTAGAATAGAAACATTAATCCAAAAATAACAGTCACAAAATTATACATGGTGTTTATATTTGCACCAGATCTTCAAAACTGAGATGAACAGGTTTCTAGAGGAGACTGAAATATCTGAATACAAAGGGTAGGTGAGATATTGAGTAATGGAGCATGTTGATCACTTTTGTCTCCTGGGTTTGGGATGAGTCAGCCACAGCTACTGGATTCCATGGGATCAAATCTTTAAATGACAGGGAATACTTGGAATGTTGGCTCTGATTTAAAGTGTCATATCCACTTAAAAATATGTGGTTTCGTGAAGGAGCAGAATTATCTGGAGCCTCCATAAAGACTGATGAAAACAACTTTAAGACATTTCACAGATTGTGTCAAGTGAAGAAGTAGCAGTCAATGGAAGGAAAAATAAATAAACAGAGGCTTAAAATGAAGTTTGTTGGTGCTTGGTGGAATAGTACAGGTTCTAGACCATGTTAGATGGTTGGTCGACGCACAGGAGGTAAATAAATTAACTATGACTTGAGGGTGCTGCTGTGCACTATTCACACAAAGCAACACCATACTAATACTGGCAGGAAAATTGTGATAGCCAAATTGAATGCATTCTTAAGGACATAATGTAGATCCAGCCAGGGATCTTGGCACCCTCTGTGAGCTATGACTTTGATACTCCCATCCAATTTAGAGTAAATAAGACATCTAGAATGAAACTCTACCTTTAATTACCTGGCATTGGAAAGGGCAAATTTGGCATATCTTCAATTCTGGCACCATAGGTAACTGTCTAGTTCACTTATTTGATGGAGCTGATCCTGACCTAAAGATAGATTCAAGAGAAGACAATAAATCCAAAGAAATGTGGGAAGATGACTCTTAAGATGGGCAGAATCAGGTTTCTTTTGAATGATAATCCAAGCCTTGACTGCTGGTGATATGCTGGGATATAAGCAACCTGTTAGGAAATGTGAAGTATTACTATTTAATGGGAGATTATTTCAGCATTTAGTCCAAAAGGCCAAATCATATAGGCCAAGGTGAATGAACAACAGGTGCATATCTGGCACAGACAGATGCCTAAATTTGGAGACTAGACAGTCTGCCAATGTATTTTTGGCTTGTAATTCATAATCTTGTATTTTTATTGAGCTGAAGTGCTTGATCCAATTTTCTGCACAAGCCTCGTTACGCCTAAATTTTATGCACAAGTACTTTAAAATACCCCACTACAGTCAAAGCTTTAATATTTATTTCCCAGTGAACAGCTTGAGATATATGCAGATGTCAACACATTGAGATATTTCCCAGTAATTGTTATGCATCCACATGAAGACCCTTACTTAATGTAATTGGACTTAGCTTACATTTCTGGATTGAATCTGGACTATCAGTTCACCTGCAAATGGAGTAACCACTACAAAATTGCTTGAAGACAATTATTTGAAAAGTTGTCATGAATGTGTCATTTGTCCATGATATTATTGGTAGGTATTACTTTACCGGATTCCCACAACGGTGTTAAGCTTCATCACCATCTCCTGCCAACAATGACACACTGCCAACTCTGGAAATACCAAACAGGTTATGTCTTCTCATGCTCTCCTCATGCAGTAGAACATATACTCATCTATAAATGATCAAAGGGAACCCCAGTTTGCCATTACACCACAAGCGCCCTTTTTTTGAGACCACACTATACAATGTATTCTTACATAGATTCAGAAATAAATCATTTTAACCCACTCCTTTTCATCCAACCATATCAGCAGGTCCCTGCAAAACTCTCTGTTGTCTCACAGCCAATATATCAGTATACTTTTCAGAAAGTTGCTCATGATATCAGCACTGCATCATAGCATGTCAGCTGGGGGTGTAAAAATACCACACTCCATCTTACTTCATAGGATCATAAGAAATAGGCACAGGACAAGGCTTTTGAGGCCCTCAAGCTTGCTCGCTCATTCAATAGGATTGTGGCTGATCTAACACTCCTCATGTCCACTTGCCTGATGTTTACCGTTGATTCCCCAACTGATCAAGAATCTATCTGTCTGTCAATCTCAGCCTCAAATTTACACTAGGACTCTGCACCCATCCCCTCACCCCAGCTCTCTTCGGAAAGGAGTTTCAAAGGCTCATAACTCTTTGAGAAAAGAATTTTCTCCTCATCTCAATCTTAAATTGGCACCCCATTAAATCTGAGAAAATGATCTCTGATTCTAGCCTATCCCGTGAAGAGATACATACGTTCAGTATTTACACTGCCAAACTCCTTAAGAATCTAAATGCTGCAATAAGTTCACCTCTCATTCTTCTAAACACATGTGAGTAGAGTAACAACCTGTTTAACCTTCGCATGGATAATGATCGCTCCTTATTGGGGATCATCCTAGTTAACTTTATCCGAACTTCCTCAAATGAAATAATGTATTTTCTTAAATAAGGGGACCAAAACTGCTCACAGTACTCTAGATGTGGTTTCACCAGCACCCTGTACAGTTGCAGTAAGATTTCCCTACTCTTATACTCTAACCCTTTTTAAATCAGGGCCAACATTCCTTTACCTGATTATCTACTGCACCTATGCACTAGCTTTCTGTGTTTCATGCACAAGTAGACCAAAGTCCCTCTAAGTTGCAGTTTTCTGCAGCTTTCTCAAATTAAATAATGCTCTGTTCTTTTGCTCTCCCTTCCAAACTGATCAACTTCACATTTTTTCATGTTATTCTTCATTTGTCAATTTCTTGCCCACTTGCTTAATCTATCAATTTCTCCCTGTTTGCATCCTTCTCACAACCTGTCTTTCCATCTATTTTTCTGTCATCTGCAAATATGGCTGCAATAATTTTCCTTTCTTCCTCTATAGAATATTCCTCTTAACATATATTTTAAACAGTTGTGGTCTCAGCACTGATCACTATTGAATGTCACTGGCTATGGTTTGCCAACTGAAAAAGAACTCCTCATCCCCACTCACTGTTACTTGCCCATTAGCCTATGCTCTATCCATGTCAACAAACCATCACCAACACTACAGAGTCTTACTCAGATCACTTGAAGCATGACAAAATACGAGAAGCAAGTTCCTTTCTTATAATGTAATGGCTTAATATAGTTGAGTTTATACATTTTGAAAAGTTGTCATGAATGTGTCATTTGTCCATGATATTATTGGTAGGTATTACTTTACTGGATTATACATTTATAAATGTCTGTCAAATTCTTCAGTACCCCAAGATCTCCCTCATGCTCCTTACATTATAGGTGATAACATAAGCATCTCACATTAGGTAAAATAACTGGAGGCGAACTCACAGTCAACACTTTTCTTCCTCTTGTGTTTGTTTAGCATCCCCCAATAGATATCTATGTTATATCAACTAAACAAGAGCAAATTACACACTAACTGCCCTCTGAATAGGGTTGTTTCTCCTCATTTCTTGAATGGACTGTGAATTAGTTGCTGCAATGGGGCTTGGAGGACACCAAGATCAGAGTTTGCACAGAGATCCAAAAAACTTTTGTGCAGTGCCTGCTCTGGTTATTTAAAAACATCTCAGTCTGTTTGTGTAATTTTCCTGCCAGGAACAATATGATGTTGCTTTGGGTGGATAGTGACTTCAGAAGCACTATTCAGGTCAAGGGTTGTTTTACCTGTTTCCTGTGAGACCACCAGCAATCTAACATAGGTCTAGAACCTGTACTATAGACTTTATTTGAGGCATCTATATTATTTGTTTGCCATTTGGTCACCTTACATAGTCTGTGAAATGTCTTAAAGCCATTTTTCCCAGTGTTAGGAAGGTTGCACATACTTCTGATCCTCCGTGAAACCACATACCTTTCAGTAGGTATATCTCTTTAATTTGGAGCCTATGTTCCAAATATTCCCTATCATTTAAAGACTTAAGCCCACAGAATCTGATAACTCTGGCTGACTCATCCCAAGTACAGGAGACAGAAATGGCCACAGGCTACACTTTCTAAGGTAGTACACATTTTAAATCTGTTAAACACTGACAGCATAAAAGCCATACCTTGATTTTTATGTTTACATTTCACTCCCCCCATTCCTCCACAACCCCTTCACAATTCCCAACCCATTCCTCCATTCAGGCCATTGAAATGGTCTAAGAGTTGCTCCAAGAAATACCTTCTTTACTTGCACTGGACCATTTTGCAACCTTTTCACATTTGGCATGAACACACTCCATATGCAGGTGTGGTCACTTTAATTTCCATTCTACTTGTAGTCCTGTCACACTCTGCAGGAGCGCAAAAATAGCAACTCCATCAAAATGTGAAGCTGGCAAAATTTGGATTACATTAGTGCTGAAAATAGCGACTGAACAGCAACGTACTAAAGTGGGGTCCAATTAGCATGATAGCTTTCATTCAACAAGCTGTCATAATGGCTTTGCACAGGCCATCTCAAACCTGGACCATTATCTGATGAACCTTAAAGAGCAGGCACCTCATAGCATGCACACTGTTCAGAATGCTGGTGGGACTTTCAAAAATTAATCAGCAAAATTTAAAGTCATTGCCAGTGGAAAACAAAGCTCATTAGCGGGAATTTAATCAAATTCCTTTTTCTTTTTCTCTAATTTTAACTGTATGTATCTAATACATCCAGCATCTTTTCTTTCCCTTTCTCAGCGCAGTAAATGCTTTCAGAATCCTTTTTAATTGCTTTGTTAGTGTCTGTGTTTTTTTTGTATAACTAATGCAGTACATGAAGTGACTTGTTTAAAAAAAGAGCCCAAGGACTGTTTACAAATCTTTGCAAACTTAATTGTTTTGTTACTGTCGCCTTTCCAAGGCCAAGTAATCCTGAAGCATCCTGTATTAGAAGGCCAATGACTCTGAAGAAGTAGTCTTGTATTCTTTTCAGGGTAGAATGAGTGTGTGTAGACGGCAGTGATAAACAGTCCTCGGAGACCGCAAACATTCCAGACTCACTATTAATGTCTGGATATGCATTCAGTAAAGCCCTGCAGGAACTTTGGGGAGTTCAACTTCAGTGAAACAAAATGGTCAGTAAAACAGGATAATAGATGCAAGCTAATAAACGATAATGGGTCTTGTGACCTGCTTGTATCTGGTTAGCATGTTGTGCAACATGAGGTCAAGTATTTATTTAACTAAAATGGAACTCCAATTTTCCCCTCCACACACCACTTCCCCGCTCCCGCCGCCCCCACCCCCAAGCTGAAAAATATCTTAACAGCACAAAGCAATAAACACCTTTGTCTATCAGAATTTCATTGATTTCAGTGGTTGGAGGGGGTGCAGTGGGGGGGGGGGGGGGGGGGGGGGGGTGAAGACTCAGTTACAAATCTTGCTGCTTGACAGTGCAGGCTCAGTACATTATGAAGTGTATGCATGTGGCTGCTAAAGAATTGCTGCTTATTTAATAGCCCAGTAGTGATCATCAATTCTCACTCTCGGGTCTCTGTAGCAGAGCAACAGCAGCAATGATCATGTTGAACACGCAGTAAATCGTGCCCACATGGTTTGGTGTTCTCTGGACGAATGCAAGCTGCAACAGCCAGGACTGAGTTCTTCACTTACAGTTTAACAACCCAGTGATCTCTGAATGCTCAACTGCAAATGCTCCCAAATCTAGTCCTGCTACTTTGCCAGGCCATTCAGATTGTGCCATGTTGCAGTTGGTTTGCAATGTAAAAGCATGCTTAGGCTGACATCGCTGTATCATTGTGTGTAATCTGTGAGTATAAAGGCCTCAGTCTCCACCTTAACTGGGCCCACTCGAAGCACGACATGCTGGAAATGTGCTACAGATTGTAAGTGAGTAACATAGTGTTAGCCCAGATACTGAAGGCCTTGTGACTGTGATGTACGTATGCACAAGAAGCTGGAAAAAAAACCGTCAACTGAGTCATAATATTGATATGATAGGAGTTAACGAATTATTGTCCCATCAGATACAAATTTCCTGCTGAAGACAAAAGCCCACAAGTCCAGATCTTGGGTGCACGAGTTAAAAATAAGAATCCTCCCATTCATGATAGATGGGGAGGAATTTATTTTTCTCAGAGCATTTTTAATCTTTGAAATTCTATTCCACGAAAGAACTGGAGGCTGGCTAATCATATATATTCAAGGTTGAGTTGGACAGATTTTTGATCAAAAAAGGAGTCAAGGCTTACTTGGGACAGCCAGGAAAGTAGAGTTAAGGCCCCAGTCAAATTCGCGTAGTCAAAATTAAAGGGCAGAGCAGATATTGATGGGACCTTCCTCCTATGCCTTTGACCTTATGATCACAAAGCTTGATGAGAACTGAAAACAAAACATTAATGTCAAAATATATAGTTCCGAACATCCTGAAAACACTATACAACATTACTGCACTCTTAAAATACTCTATGGGGCAGCACAGTGACTCAGTGGTCAGCTCTGCAGCCTCACAGCACCAGGAACCTGGGTTCAATTCCAGCCTCAGGCAACTGTCTGTGTGGAGTTTGCACATTCTCCCCGTGTCTGCGTGGGCTTCCTCCGGGTGCTCCGGTTTCCTCCAACAGTCCAAAGATGTGCAGGCTCGGTGGATTGGCCATGCTAAATTGCCCCATAGTGTTCGGGAATGGATCTGGGTGGGATGCTGCAAGGGTCAGTGTGGACTTGTTGGGCTGAAGGACCTGTTTCCGCACTGTAGGGGATCTATGATTCTATGATCTTTTTTGGCCCCTGCTAGAGGAGGTGGTGGAGGGAGATATGACAGGGGAATTTAAGGGATTTTTAGATAAGCACATGAATATGCAACGAGTGGAAGCATAAGGACCAAGGGCGGGCAGAAGTGATTAGTTTCATTTGGTGTCATGTTCAGTACAACGTCATGGGCCAAAGGCCCATTCCTGTGCTGTTCAGTTCTATGTTCAATGTTAACAATGTCTAAGTACTTTGTTGCCTTTAAATATCCTGAGATAATGAAAAGGTACTGCAGAAATGCAGCTATTCCTTTTTATATCTCTTCCCAATTCTAAAATACCCTATTTGCCTCTTTAAGATGAAGTTGACTTCCTTGAATATTTGGACTATAGGAAATTCCTCGCAGGATGACTTATATTTTAATGCTTAAAGGAGACTTACGCATTACTAAAACTGGCATGAAGTTAACTTTTTATCTTGCGCATATTAGACTGAAACACAAAAACATTAGCTTCAGAAAGAAAACAACTATTCATACAGCATAAGAAGAAGATCCTGATTGGTTCAATGGAAGACAACAAGTATCAGCATGAAATCATTTTTTAGCAAGCTTAAGTCTGTACTCCAACAAGCTCCTGGAAGGTTCAGTCAAGCTCTTTCTCCCTATATCAAATATCCTCCTGAGAATCTATATTCATAGCTAGATTCTTGACCAGTCTGGAATTGGCTACTGTGTTGGACAGGCACATGTTTTGCCATGGGGTCTTCATCACATTCCAAAGTGGATATTGTTTTGAGTGTGTGCTGCTTAAAGTCAGCTCATCTGTCTGCTGGGAACAATGTTCAGAGAAATATTGACAGATAGCCCATGTTGACCAGTCCAATTGGTGAGCTCAGGACATGTGGGTAATGTGCTAACAAATTGGGAGAGGTTCACACCCCCAATCCTCAAAGGACTCATAATAACAGTCACTGGTTGAACCCTGGAGGGAATACCCTGATCATGACCAGCCATGTGACTAGAGACAGGATAAAGACAGGACTCTAATGAAGGAGCACGAGTTTGGTGCTAGTGTGTTGAATGTTTTATATATTTAGTTAAATGGTGTAAATAAACAAGTGTTTAAGAAAATCATCTTAAATCTCTCCCTGACAACAAAAGACTGATTGCTGAATGTTGTAGGCTCTGCCATTGGCCCTTCATTGTTGGGAGCCCACTTGATTGGAATACAAACCCACTCCCTGAGCCCACGGATGTTCTTAAGCCATATCATTGGCCTATTGGACACTGCACACGAACTACTAGTAGCTGGCAGTTGGGGTAGTTTTCTGGCAGTGGCCATTCTTTCTACTCTTTAAGTACATGCTGAACAGCCCTAGTGGGGCTCTGTAACAAAAAGAAATCAAACAGTTAATGGAAACTTATCAAAATTAATTCAAACCATTATTACCAGGAGCGATGATGCATCCCAAACCCTGCACTGTTCACTGGTCCTTAAAAACCTCTATTGTGCCAATGGACTGCGTGTGCTTCTTTTCCAAACACAACCGGGCCCAGGCATAACTGAGGACAAGGGGCAGTGTGCAGTGATGACCTGCAGCTTGGACCTATTGTTAGCTACTATGGAAAGCCCCAGCAGCAAAGCCACAAGAAGGTCCTCTCTGATCTGCAATTCCATGCTCCCCAATCCCCTAAACCATGGAGTACATAGAACATAGAACATAGAACATTACAGCACAGTACAGGCCCTTCGGCCCTCGATGTTGTGCTGAACTGTCATACTGATCTGAAGCCCATCTAACCTACACTATTCAGGGGCATGGGGCCAAAGAGCAAACAAAAAAATTAAGAGTAGCCCTTTTATTTAAAAAAAAAGTGGCTGTAATTATTCTCTCCGTTAAAAGAAAACATTAAACAAGTTAAACAGCCCCTTGTAGGGCATTATATCAAAAGTAAACTTTAATGCTCAACAAGAACTTACAAAACTACAGCAGACACTTACCAAAATCAAATAAAAATAACATTGTCTGGAGTAATTATGCACTCCAGGCCCTGTGGTGCCCACTAGTCTCTAAAAGCCTCTGTTGTGCCAATGGACTGCACATACCTCCTCTCATTGGGTACCTGAGTGAGGACTTAACAGCGAAAGAGGGGCAGACAGTTAGGTTCAATGATCCCCTCCCTGGTCCACTGTCTGGAACTATTAGCAATAACTTTGACCCTGGTTAGGAACAGGCCCTAGAGAAGGCCCTCCATTCTGGCTGCTTCTGCTCTCTCCACAGAGAGTGCCCTAAAATAGGAATGTGGGGGCGAAAGTGTGACTAGAAACGTAAAAGCAGCCTGCTTACAAAGCTAAACTGAGGCTGTTATCTTGCTTTCTGAATAGTCTCCCATGAACCTGCTCGGAGATATTATAACATGCCTCTGAGGCAGGTGCATCTTGAACCCAGGCTTACTGATCAGAGGTAAGGACACTGCCATTGCACCATTGATGGTGTCGAGTTTGCTTGCTAGTCTTTTCAAATAGAACTTTAATCAGCTGCTGATTAGGGGCTGTAGGAAAAACACAACCAATGTTTATCAGCAACTAACAAAATTGAACAGAAACTTATTAATCCAAAATAACATTATCTGGGGTATTGAAATGAAGACAGGAGGAAATAGACCCAGCCAGCTCTCTAGACTAGGACTTGAACCAAAAATATTCCTCACCACAAGGTAAGAGCACAATCCATCGAGCCAGCAGACACATCACTGTTCTTTCCTAAAATCAACTTGTTTGGAGATGTTATTACACATATCTAGAATAAGCGGGACTTGAACTTTGGTCTCCCACCTTTAAGGAATGTACATTAACAAGGAGAAGGGGTAGGACTACTAACACTGCACTACAAAATTCAGGGATAGGAATATTCACATTGCTCCACAAGGATCGGGGATAGATATATTCGCATGGCATCTCAATGTCCTCGGGCTTTCTTTCTACTTTTTTAAACTAACAAAAATTGGTTAAACAGCCCCTGATGGGACATTGAAACAAAAGTGTAAATTAATGATTGATAGAAGTTTAATAATGGAACAGAAGCTTACTAGATTAACATAATGCTTTGTTTTAAAATAACATTGTTCGGGCCTTCTTTCAATGTTGAGCCTAAGGGCTCAGTGAAAGAAATTAGACCACTAGCGAGTCTTAATAAGAAGAAGCACTTGTTTTACTTGACAAGGTGGAGATAATATTTGGCACAAATAACATGAATTAGTTAGTCATTATTATAGCTATCAGGAGCCAGGTATGTCACATCTTTCTCTCTCGGGAGCTCATGCAAGACCAACAGTTCCGCTTCTCAATGACTGTGCGACATTGCCAGGTTGTGTGGCGCTAAATCAAACTCAATGCTAACTCTTTCAGAACCATTACCTTAAACAATATGCACGGCCATAAGCTTGAACAAACACCCTTTTCCTCTACCCAATCCCTAAATAAAAATCTTGCGCCAAGTATTAAAGAAGGAGGAGATTAACAACATAGGTTCCTGTTCAAGCTGAAGTCAACTTGGGACCTGTCTCTTTGTCTACTGCATGCTTCATGTGGAGTGGCACCTGTCAAGCTATGTAACCAAGTTGTCCTCGCTTCTCGAGTGAAATGACTATGGGCCCTCATGGTCTATGGCTAATTACCTACCCACCTTCTTAATGTCAAAGGTCACTGTAAATCCATTCGTAATTATCTGGTTCTAGGTAGTCCAGAATGAAAATGATGATATGATGAGGGCCATAATTTGGGATGAAAATTGGGCACGTGGTCTTCAGCAGAAAAGAAATTTGCGAAAAATAAATAAGAGTGTTGAAGGACTGAATGAAATGCAAAAACAATTGGATCAATATTAAGTGATGCTCAATTCAATACAGAAACAATGCTTACAAATAAGAAAGGCAATTGTGCAATTGACTAATTCATCTGTGTGTTGACCTTCTGGAGTTGATGAGGGGAGTTTGAAGGCTCCATCTGAACAAAGGAACAGGTACAATTACCAGTTGGTCCTCCTGGCACAAAACCTCCTCTAGCAGCTGGCATGTCAGGAGTAAGGGTGCCATGGCCTGTCATTTGAAGGCCATAGCCAAACAAGCAGATAATGCATGGTAATGAGATTCATTAATGCAAGTTAAATTTGGCAATGCCAGCTCATTATTTTGCTGGAACAGGATTTGATCAACATGCAGGTCCTTTAGCCAGAATCTCTGAAATGGCCAGATGGAGGTCCTAAATAGAGAAGGGTTTGTAGAAAGCAACATCAGTACATAGCTAACACTCTCTCCAATAAACAAAATGATCAAAGCACTGATGGGAAGCAGCCATACCTAGTAAGAGAGATTCTGTGATTTTGAGGCTATGTTCACTGTTAGGAAACTACACAGGGACTTAGCATGAGTTAGAAATAGGACCGCAGGATGACAGCCCTAATTCACATAGTCCCTGTCACTGCTCAGGCAGGTCCCTGCTGAAAGTGCAGTCACACATACTCAACCAATTTAAATTGCTAATTAATAACTATAAGTCAGTTCTAGTGTATTTTAATTGCCAAGGATGACAAGTAATTATTTGTACTGATTGTTTTGATGCTTCAATTTCTTTAAAGGAATTTGCCAACATGGTGGTTTTGCAATATCAATTTGTTGTAACAAGTTTCCGTTGCGCAAAAGCCACCACTTTTTTTTTGTAGGCATTAGCCAAGATGTTCCAACTTGGTGGAAATCGGCAAAATCTACAAACAACACTTCTGCTCATCCATCAGCTTCAGTGCTGCCCATCAGATAATTCCCAAGTTTAGCCTAACTTTTGCAGCTGGTGAAACTTTAGCATGTTCTGGAGAATCACATATGGTCAAAAATGGTGAAGAAAAATTTCTGATGCCCCTAACATGCAAACATGCTGTCTCTGAGGTAAGTGAAGGAGATGGCAGTTTGAACATAGATTTTGAAATGTGGCAGAGGCTGGAAGTGCAATCAGAAGTGGATTGATTACTCTCTCTCAGCTGTGATCTAAATTTTTAAAAAATTCTCTTTTCACCTAACAGAGCAGTATTAGCCACTAGTAACAATTGGCTGTCTCATCCACACCCAAACACAATTGTGATAATGATGGGAAATATGTTTATATCATTACTATTTGTTTTGGATAGGCTTGTTCAATTTTAGGTGGATGATCTTGCTGGCTGTCATTCTTCCTGATGGGAAATCCCAGCAGTGACGGAAGCCAGCACAAAGGTCCCAAGCAGATGTTCCAGCTCTGCCAGCCCCATATCCACTACAGCTGAGGAGAATTGGAGTGGTCACTCTGACAATCTTTAAGCAGAAAAGGAACAACTGCACAAATATTTAAACACAAGTTATGTCCAATATTCATTCCTTTGAAAGGTTTGGGGGAGAGAAACAAGAAAAGCCACATTTATTTAGGAATTCAAGACAGACGCAAATTAAGTCTATGTTTTTGTTAGGATTTGTTCAGTCATTCTGGGACATCTGAGTATTTGTGTATTAATCTGCATTATCTTCTCACATGTTTTCTCTCTCAACTCTGGAAGATTGCATTAGATACAGCCAAAGTGGCCAGGAACACTTAATCATAGAAGCAGCATGTGCCATCTCTCAGCAGAGAAAGTTCCCATCAATACGTTGGAGGATGGAAGGGGCTGACAGGATTTAAGGGGGAGACGTTGTCCTCGTGGTCTTATTGCTGAGCTGTTAATCTGGAGACCCAGTTAATGTCCTGGGGACCTGGATTCAAATCCTGCCACAGCAGCTGGTGCAATTTGATTTCTAGTCTCAGAGTCTAATGATGAAATTGTCCGGGAAAAAACCCATCTGGCTCACTAATGTCCTTTAAGGAAGGAAACTGCCACCCATACCTGGTCTGGCCTGCATATGACTCCAGACTCACAGCAATTAGAGATGGGTAAAAAGCACTGACCTTCCTGATGATGCCCTTATCCAGTGAATGTATACACTGAAAAAGAGATTCTTGGCTACCAGTGACAACTTAAAAAGTATCATCCATTATCCCTGAACACACCTCAACTTAGGGGTGCCTGAGGTTATTTATTGGAAGCTACATGGCTCTTTTGTGCTTCCACCCGGAAAATCTTGCAGCCTCCAGGGAAGCCCTTGTTTTCAAGTACTCTGTGCCCAATCAATGCAACTGTCAATGAAAGGAGAAAGACCTGCCCTCTATGCCCAAGTACCTACTCCCATGGCCCCAACTTCAAAGGTCCCAGTATCCTTTAAATCAATCTGTTCAGAGCTATTTTTAAATACCTCCTGAGCAGGTGGTACTTGAGTCTATGTCTCCTGGTCCACACTGCCACTGCACTCCCATAACCCCCATCCTGCCATCACTCACCTTTGGTAAAGGTGGGGGAGGGACCATGCCCTTCCAGGCCCTCTCGTAGGGTAAAGTAGCACAGCGGCCACTACTGGTAGCAATGAGTAACTGCTGGCTCCTGACTCACTGACAGTCATAGGGCCATACAGCATAGAAACAGACCTTTTGGTATAGTCAGCCCATGCCAAACATAATCCCAAAATAAACTTATACCACCTGCCTGCTCTTGGCCCATACCCCTCAAAGCCATTCCTACTCATGTACTTCCCCAGAGCTCAGATCTTCTACTGTGGGGAAAATTGAAGAAAAGGGCCCCGACTGTGGCCAGCTGTGTCTTGGAGATGGGGGATTTCCCCCGCAGCCTCGACAGCGAATCTCTTTGATGGTTCTCCAAACATCGAGCGAGACTCCTATGGGCCGAAACAGAATCTAGCCCAACAAGACACAAAAGAAGAAACCGTGACAATGGGAACTGCAGATGCTGGAGAATCCAAGGTAATGAAATGTGAGGTTGGATGAACGCAGCTGGCTAAGCAGCATCTCAGGAGCACAAAAGCTGACGTTTCGGGCCTGGACACTTCATCAGAGACGGGGATGGGGTGAGGGTTCTGGAATAAATAGGGATGGAGGGGGAGGCGGACTGAAGATGGACAGAAAAGAAGATAGGTGGAGAGGAGAGTATAGGTGGGGAGGTAGGGAGAGGATAGGTCAGTCCAGGGAAGACGGACAGGTCAAGGAGGTGGGATGAGGTTAGTAGGTAGGAGAATGAGGTGCGGCTTGGGGTGGGAGGAAGGGATGGGTGAGAGGAAGAATAGGTTAGGGAGGGAGGGACAGGTCTCCCCCGCAGAATGGGCAGCCCTCCGCTCCCTCCGCTCCAACCCCAACCTCACCATCAAACCCGCAGACAAGGGTGGTGCAGTGGTAGTATGGCACACTGACCTCTACATCACCGAGGCCAAACGCCAACTCTCCGACACCTCCTCCTACCTACCGCCCCCTTGATCATGACCCCACCCCCGAGCACCAAACCATCATCTCCAACACCATTCATGACCTCATCAGCTCAGGGGACCTCCCACCCACAGCCTCCAACCTCATTGTTCCCCAACCCTGCACGGCCCGTTTCTATCTCGTTCCCAAAATCCACAAACCTGTCTGCCCTGGTCGACCCATTGTCTCAGCCTGTTCCTGCCCCACCAAACTCATCTCCACCTATCTGGACTTCATTTTCTCCCCTTTGGTCCAGGAACTCACTACCTACGTCCGTGACACCACCCATGCCCTCCACCTCCTCCAGAACTTCCAATTCCCTGGCCCCCAACACCTCATTTTCACCATGGACGTCCAGTCCCTATACACCTGTATTCCGCATGCAGATGGCCTCAAGGCCCTACGCTTCTTCCTGTCCCGCAGGCCCGAGCAGTCCCCCTCCACCGACACCCTCATCCGCCTAGCCGAACTCGTCCTCACCCTCAACGACTTCTCTTTTGATTCCTCCCATTTCCTGCAGACAAAGTGGGTGGCCATGGGCACCTGCATGGGCCCCAGTTATGCCTGCCTCTTTGTAGGTTACGTGGAACAGACCCTCTTCCGCACCTACACAGGCCCCAAACCCCACCTCTTCCTCCGTTACATTGATGACTGTATCGGCGCCGCCTCTTGCTCCCCAGAGGAGCTCGAACAGTTCATCCACTTCACCAACACCTTCCACCCCAACTTTCAGTTCACCTGGGCCATCTCCAGCATATCCCTCACCTTCCTGGACCTCTCAGTCTCCATCTCAGGCACCCAGCTTGTAACTGATGTCCATTTCAAGCCCAGCGACTCCCACAGCTACCTAGAATACACCTCCTCCCACCCACCCTCCTGCAAAATTTCCATCCCCTATTCCCAATACCTCCGCCTCCGCCGCATCTGCTCCCACAATGAGCATTCCATTCCCGCACATCCCAGAAGTCCAAGTTCTTCAAGGACCGCAACATTCCCCCCACAGTGGTTGAGAACGCCCTTGACCACGTCTCCCGCAACACACCCCTCACACCCCAACCCCGCCACAACCGCCCAAAGAGGATCCCCCTCGTTCTCACACACCACCCCACCAACCTCCAGATACAACACATCATCCTCCAACACTTCCGCCATCTACAATCCGACCCCACCACCCAAGACATTTTTCCACCCCACCCTTGTCTGCTTTCCGGAGAGACCACTCTCTCCGTGACTCCCTTGTTCGCTCCAAACTGCCCTCCAACCCCACCACACCTGGCACCTTCCCCTGCAACCGCAGGAAATGCTACACTTGCCCCCACACCTCCTCCCTCATCCCTATCCCAGGCCCCAAGATGACTTTCCATATTAAGCAGAGGTTCACCTGCACATCTGCCAATGCGGTATATTGCATCTGCTGTACCCATTGTGACTTTCTCTACATTGGGAAAACCAAGCAGAGGCTTGGGGACTGCTTAGCAGAACACCTCCGCTCAGTTCGCAATAAACAACTGCACCTCCTAGATGCGAACCATTTCCACTCCCCCTCCCATTCTTTAGATGACATGTCCATCATGGGCCTCCTGCAGTGCCACAATGATGCCACCCGAAGGTTGCAGGAACAGCAACTCATATTCCGCTTGGAAACCCTGCAGCCCAATGGTATCAAAGTGGACTCCACCAGCTTCAAAATCTCCCCTTCCCCCACCGCATCCCAAAACCAGCCCAGTTCGTCCCCTCCCCCCACTGCACCACACAACCAGCCCAGCTCTTCCCCTCCACCCACTGCATCCCAAAACCAGTCCAGCCTGTCTCTGCCTCCCTAACCTGTTCTTCCTCTCACCCATCCCTTCCTCCCACTCCAAGCCGCATCTCCATCTCCTACCTACTAACCTTATCCCACCTCCTTGACCTGTCTGTCTTCCCTGGACTGACCTATCCCCTCCCTACCTCCCCACCTATACTCTCCTCTCCACCTATTTTCTTTTCTCTCCATCTTCAGTCCGCCTCCCCCTCTCTCCCTATTTATTCCAGAACCCTCACCCCATCCCCCTCTCTGATGAAGGGTCTAGGCCCGAAACATCAGCTTTTGTGCTCCTGAGATGCTGCTTGGCCTGCTGTGTTCATCCAGCCTCACATTTCATTACAAAAGAAGAAACTCCCTGCTTTCTGACAATTTCAGTCATTGGTTAATTACTGCACTGCACTCCTGCAAGTTATCAAAGATTGTGGAAGCCAGTGCATGACTTTAAATAGCTTTGGAAGACAAACAAGTAACGGAATTGGAAGCTGAAGACTGGGATTTGGATGTGTTTTCTACCCTTTGCTCCCTTTATCTAAAGTGCTGGCACTGAACATGTTACGTATTCAGTAGGCCCCATTAGTACTGAATCTTGTCAGCAAGCTGATTATGTGAAAATACACGCTCAGCCCAGTGTCCATGGAGTTCACTGGTCTTGAAAATCACTCGGACTCCCTTGGCAGGTTATGCTGTCTCTGCTTAACATATTTATCACACACAAAAAAAACTGTAGAGAGTCTGGAGAAAGGCCAATATTTCCCTCCAGTTATTGACGCCACTCAGATCCTTTGTTGTTATAGTAACAGAACGTTATGTACAACCTCCAGGCTCAGGGCAGAGGTGAAAAACGGGGGACAGTAAATCACAGACAGTTCAGTGACTCTGTGAGTATTTCAGAACTGCAACTGAAAAGAATTTGGGCAAGTCACAATATTTGCAAAATGAATGCTACCCCAAGCATAAACTCAAATTCCAGCCTCCTCTGCAGTTAATGTTTTGAGTTAGAATAGGGCATCAAGGAGCTTGACTGGGGTGGATACTGGTTTAAATGTCTGAAATTGTTTTATAAGAAGTTTGCAAAATTGGCTTCTGGGAGATGTCAGACAATTAGCTTAGAAAGAACATTCAGTCAGACTGAAGGAATTTACTCTCAGAGTCCCAGATATCTTCAGCCCTTAATCTGCCTCAGCAATTATTGCATGTGGTTCAAAGAAGGAATTTTTAAAAATATATTTTTGAAAGAAAAAGCAAAAAAAAAGGTAATGGTTGAAAACATGAGACAAAAGAAGTCAGAAATGCTGCATTCACTTGGCCAGTTAGTATCTGTGGTGAAAAAGTATCAGTGAAAATTTTGAGGTAGGTTTCAGCAAAGGAATAGTTTCTTTCACAAGTTTCAAGCATCCAGTGTAATGCTTGGGACACCATTTTCAAAAGCTTAAATTGTCCGGACCCAAGGCAATAAAAAAATTGTAGCCAGAACTGAACTGAAACTAAAGATTTACATTTATATAGCTCCTCCCACTCCCTCAGGCCACCCCCATAGGTCTTTATGACCAAATAGTTGCTTTTGAAGTGTCATAATTGCATGGAAACCTGTGCTCCCCCCCATGGCAAGTCTTCTGAGAGCTATTTATTCAGGTGGGAAGGTAGCCGTGGATGACCCTATCATTATATCTAATTAAGGGTCTCAGTCCGCAGTATTGGCATAGACCAAGCCGCAGGTGAGGGGTACATAATGCAGAAGTGCAACAAGCAAACCTGAGCATATTTGTGTGTGGGCACACAAGAGAGTGCTTCATTCAAAAGTGCCAGTGCCCAAACAAGGAATCTGGCATCGGGAAAGGTTATTTTCTGGAAGCCAGTGCTTTTAATGTCTTTAATGCCAACTTCCCCCAAATCCCCAACTCCGTGACCCCCTTCCCACTATCACTCACCCCTGCCTAAGTTCTTCCTTAATCCTAGGCTATAGATAGATGTCATTTTGGCAGAAGCCAACAGATCTCCAATGACACTGTTGAGTTTAAAGGACCTGCCAGCTTTTGATTGATAGACAGCTCACAGCAAGCAGGACCTCTGCTCCTGGGATAATTAATCCCTGGGGAAGACCTATCAATATCTTGTCAGGCCTTCCCTAGAAGATGTCCGTGATTTCGAGGTCACATTTGACTGAGTGTGGCATCAAGGAGCCCAAGGAAAACTGGGGTTTTGTTGACATCTCTCAATGGTTGACATCATTGACATTTCTCAATGGTTGATGTCATACCTGAAACATAGCGAGATGGCTCTGGTTGTTGAAGGTCAGCAATTTCAGCTGCAGGACAACACTGAAGGAGGTTGCCAGAGTTGTGTCTTAACCATCTTCAGTTGCTTCATTATTGATCTTCCCACCATCGCAAGGACAGAACTAAGGATGTTCACTGATGATTGCACAATGTTCAGCACCATTTGTGGCTCCTCAGATACTGACACAATCATGTACAAATGCAGCAAGGCTGAAATGATATCCAGGCTTGGGATGGCAAGTGGTAAGCAATATTTGCACCCCGCAACTGTTAGGCAATGACCACATCCAAAATAGAGACAATCCAGCCATCGTCTCTTGACATTCAATGGCCTTCACCGATCCTCACAACTCTAACCTTAACCTTTACTAAATCTCTCATTATTAACATCCTGGGGATTATCATTGACCAGAAACTGAACTAGACTAGCCATATAAATACAGTGGCTACAAGAACAGATCAGACGATAGGAATACCGCATTGAATGATTTACCTCCCAACTCCTCAAAAGCAGTCAACTGTCTACAAGGCACAAGTCAGGAATGTGATGGAATACTCCTCACTTGCCTGGATGAGTGCAGTTCCAACAATGCTCAAGAAGCTTGATACCATCAGAACATAGCAGCCTTCTTGATTGGCATCATCTCTACAAACATCCCTTCCCTCCACCACTGACACTCAGTAGGAGCATTGTGTACCATCTTTAAAATGCATTGCAAAAATTCATTAAAGATCCTCAGATAGCATGTTCCAAACCCATGACCTCTACCATCTCAAAGGACAAGGGTGGTAGATAAATGGGAATCACCACTCACTATCCTGATTTGGAAATATATTGCTTCTCCTTCAGTGCCACTGGGTTAAAAGCCTAAAATTTGGTCTCTAATAGCATTGTAGGTCTATCTACACAACATGGGCAGCAGCAATTCAAGAAGGCAGCTCATCACCACCTCTCAAGTGTGACTAGGGATAGACAGTAAATGCTGGGCAAGCCAATGATAATCACATTCCATTCTTGAGTGGTCAAAAAGAAAATGTGGTACAAGAATCTCTCAGCTCTCTAGTCTTTAGCTGAGACCCCTGTCATCTCCATGATCTTCATTCCAGCCAGTTTACAGAGAGCAAGTTAATGGGCAGATAATCTGTTTAACTGTACAAGATAAGAGACAATTGTGGATTCTTTTTTGATAGTGTCTACATTCTTTTATATTGAACAGATGATCAATGAGACTTTCATTTAATATCTCATTGGAAGGACTCAGCTAAAGCTGTGGCACTGCACTGAAGAATCAGCCTAGATTTTGTACTCAAGTGGAGCTGGTTGGGAAATCTTGCTGTCAAGGTAAAATTTTGATTCAATTGGCAAAACTTTAGCAAAAACAAGATTCAACGGATTAGGAGGGATGATGCAATAAATTGTGATTAGGTAGCATCCAACATTAGAATGCAAGAAGGAATAATTTACCATCAGTTCTGGAGTTGCAGTTTTGAGGATCTGATTTGATTTATTATTGTCACATGTACCTAAACACAGTGAAAAGTTTTGTTTTGCAGTATAGCAGATCATATCATACAGGGACATACAAATCAGACGGTGATTGAACTGAGCGAGGAATACAAAGTGATAACTGCAAAAAAGGTATACAAAAAACAAGATCGACATGAGATTTTAAATTTGAGAGGTCCATTCAGAAGTCTGATAACAGCAGGGAAGAAGCTGTTCTTGAATCTGTTGCTATGTGTGTTTAGGCTTTTCTATCTTCTGCTTAATAAAAGAGATTGGAAGAGATTATAACCAGGGTGGGAGTGGTCTTTGATAATGTTTGCTGCCTTTCCACTGCAACTAGAAATGTAGATGGAGTCACTGGATGGGAGTTTGGTTTGCATGAAGGCCGAGGCTGTGTTCACAAATTTCAGTAGTTTTTTGAGGACCTGGGCAGAGAACTTGATGTACGAGTCATGATGTACCCAGATAGAATGTTTTCTATAGTGCATGTGTAATAGTTGGTGAGGGCCCTTATGTGCATGCTGAATTTCCTGAACCTCCTGAGGAAGAAGAGATATTGTCTAAAGTAAAAAAAAAGGTGAATCGTAGATAAAGGTATCATGAAATGGTTACAGCATGGAAAGAAACTAGTTCCTCCACCACTGTAAACCAAATAAACCTTTAGATCAACTCAAAACAAAGAGGCAGCATCGATCTACCCACAAATACCACAGCATCAGTTGCCTGAATGGCCTGTTACTAAACACTCCTGTTTGCATTGAAGGATTAACAATTGTGATACGATCATTGTAAATTTAATTGAGGGATAAACACAGCTAGTAACTGATAATGCCACAGTCAGTATATGTTATACCCAAGGCAACAACTTATTTATAAGTTTGAAGATAGAAATCTATAAGGGGCTTTGTGTTACAATACAAACAGCCAGAAAGTAGCAAGCGGTTTGTAAAGAAGATGGAAATCCAGTCACTGGGCCGAAATTTCTCAAAGTAAATTGGATAAAATAAAGCCAGTTGAGAGTTACTTTAATGAAATCTCCTTTTATTCGTGCTTACTGACTAGGAAAAATAGTTTGCTAGCAATTTTACCCCAATTGCCGGAGCATTCTCAAGGGAACAAACATAAGCCAATTGAAATCTCAGAGATATGAACAGTTCCCTCACTCCCTTGAGCACGGTCAGAGAATTCAAATTCAAATTGCTGGAGAATAATGTTTCTGTCACTGGCCATCTTCAAAGTCTCTATCTATTTATAACTTCTTACGGCTTTCTTAATTATTTCCTACTGCCGCAAAAAGTTTACCTAAAGAAAAACACACCTCTGCAATAAAGCTGTCTTCTAACCAAAACAAGCCAAGACCATAAGTTTTGTTTTGAAATGAAAACCGGCTGAACTTCAAACATTTCTCATATACCAAACCATTCCTGTTTATTACAATGTAAAGCCTTCTGATTAAAATCACCTCTCTATCAGAAAGCCTCAATTTAATTAAAACAAAATTCAACATTGCAACTTTAGTCTGTGGCCATTTGAAGATGAAAATTCTATGCCCCTCTCCCCATGTCCCATGCTACATGAAATCAGCAGATTTTTTGAGAATTTTACAGGGAAATCACTCTGCAGTACAACAGTCATACCTTTGATGGAAACTGGTTAACTCTGATTGCTTTGTGTTCACGGCTACTTAAGCTCTTAGGAGTTATGGAACTGTGCACATTCTCGGACGAACAATCTCAGATGGCAAAGTATAAAGAGAAGAGAATAAAATGTAGATGAGATTTCAGATTATTATCGATTGCTTCAGACACGTTAATTCGCTCAAGTGTCAACAAATAATTCACCTTAATTGCTAACAGACTGAAGCAAACTTTTAAAACAGTCACAGCAGGCAACCAGACTTGCCGTACCTTTCAAGTTATTAATTATTAATAAAGACCTCTTTGCTTGCCCAGAAAATTTAAATAGCATTTGGATCGCCTGGCCAGTGAGAGTTTCAGAGCTGGCAGTAAAACTTAGAATTTGTAGAAGTCTCAAAGTACCTGCAGTTTAATGGAAAAATTGATTTAAAATAAAACTGTAATTCTCCACACTGTTCCACATTTCAACAAAGCTTTTTTGTAATATTTAAATCTTTACAAAAATCTGCCACTCCTTTTATCAAGGTAAACTAACATAAATTTTTTGCCATTCAGTGTTCTTGCATAGAGGTTCTTAGGATCAACTATATCTCATTTATGATATGTTGTGACGAAAAACAACATCGCTTGTGGACAACTTCCTCAACTTGTTGCCAACTGAGATCTCCTAAGCGGACAATCAATGCTACTTATGGGCCATGTTCTGCTGCACAGGCATTAACCTAGTAGTGAGGAGGCAACTAACAAATCCTGGCCTGCTTGCTTGCAGACCCCCAGGGGAAATGGTGGTGCTTGGAATAGGGAATGGCCCTTCAATAGAATGCACTCAGTGCCTGACCTGGCAATCCACTGACCTTGCTTGTAATCATCCCTCCCAGCCGCCCACCCCATCATATCCTGCCTGCCATCATTCACCTGTGCCTCAGTGTGTGGCTTGGGATATAGTTAGACAACAGCAACTACTGCTTTTCCAGTTGCACTGTTGAGTGTAGAGGAGCTGCTGACCAATGCCTACTGGACAAATCTTCAGGGATGTGACTTCTAGCCTCCAAAGCTTCTTGAATCTGCTAAAGGCTGGGCTGTGAAACACTTGCATGGGCACAACATAGCAAACCCTCTCAAAGAGAGAGTTTGTCGATGTCTCGTCATCTCCCAAAAGATGAGATCCTCATTTCCCCCACAATGTTCCACTCATTGCCTCAGACCTCATAAGTGCCTGTGTAAAATAGATATGCCTATAGCTTAAAAATAATGCATAAAATTCCTTCTCTAACAAGAATTTAATCTGTTGCAATTCGTTGGAGGCTATCTATGTTAAAATAACAAGAGAGTTTTATGTGCCACAGACTCACAGAATTGTTGCAGTGCATAAAAATTTAGTCCATTCAGTCCATTGTGTGTGCAATAGTTCTGTTACTTAGGACCGATTATCCTTTACCCAGCACTGGTTATCTATTAACTGAAGCAGTTTTGAATATAAAGGCTAATTTAAGTAAGTATTTGAGTATATACTTTGATGAATGGTGTCCTTTAAATTCCTTGTTATGCAAAGCTCTGAGTGTGTTGCCTGCTGTTTTGCAGGTTTAAAGGTTAAACCACAAACTGAAAAATTACTACGAAATACATTTCCAATGTATCCAACTAAATCAATTGGTGTGAATCACAACCACATCAAATTCACTTCGAGAGATGTGATTCTGCTGCCTGGCACAAACAAGCAGTGTTGCCTCCCTCTGCTTGATGAGGCAGGGAGGAGTTGGCATTGTACTGTGTTTTATATTAGCATACAGGTTGAAAGGGGTCCTATCTAAGTCATCTGGCTACTACTTTAGCACTTGTTGGAAGAAAATGGAGGAGAAGAAATTGCTTTAAAAAATAGTGTGCACATGTATTTAATGTGAAACCCACAGACGAGTGTAACAAGAAAAGTGTACAGAGAAAATTCATTTTGGGAGACTACAGGCTACAAGATCATAAGTAGCACCTGCTGTCTCCGATTATAGATGTTGTATTGTCCCTGAAATCAGGAGTGTTTGCTGATATTCCTTCTGCAAAATGAACAGAATAAAGGCCAGTTGCAGCATAATTGCTGGCAGTTTGGTTTAGATCATCCCATGGCCTTAATCCATAAATCCAATGATAATCATCACATCTTGAATAGTAATTTTCATAGCACACTGCAGCTATAATCTAAAGCCTATAACTAAATTACAGAACTTCACCCACCAATTGTGTTACATTCATTTCCAGCCACTTGGCACAGCCCATAATACGCTGCTGCACAACTCAATGTTTGCTTTAGTGTTGTGTGTTACTGACTTGGTAACCTGCTCACCTCAGAGTCAGAAAATGTGTAGATTCGAGACTCACTTTACAGCACACAAATCATACAGCTCCTGGCCTTGCCACTTCATTGCAGTCCTGAGAGAGTGCTGCATTGTCAGAGCTGTAATCTTTCAGCTGATCTATCAAGCTGAGGCCATGTCTGCTGTTTTAGGTGGACACAGGACGCCCATGGTACTATCTTGAAGAAGCACAAAGGAGTCATCACTGTGTTTCTTGGTCAATATACATTCCTCAAACAATATGGAAAATCTACTCCTTATCACATTGCTGCTTATGGGAGCTTTCTGTGTGAAAATTATCTGATGTGGTTCTGAACACAAACTGATTCATTGACTCTAAAACTCTTTGGGGTAGTCATGGTCATGGAAGACAATGATCAAAACCAGGGCATTTCTAATCTTCTTAGCCAATTGAATGTCTGGGAGGATTGCATCCATTTGATTTCTGCTTTGCTGTGACTAGCCACATAGAACATAGAACATTACAGTGCAGTACAGGCCCTTCGGCCCTCGATGTTGCGCCGACCTGTGAAACCAATCTGAAGTCCATCTAACCTACACTATTCCATTACTGAGGCTCAGCAGCACCAGGGTTTCTTACATTAAGGAGAAACATCTGTCAGCAGCAATCAGATTGGTCAAGCTACAGATTGTTACTTATTGGAGCAGTGCAGCCAGGGACATCCAGAGTAAGCAAACAGAAAGCATCTCCCTGCCTTACCTCCACATGCGTGAAAGTCAAACAAAAGCAGGAAACTTAAAAGAAAGAATTATAATGCAAACAAAGACCTAAGTTCACCTGATCAGCTTTTGAATCAAAGATCACTCGGCAGTCGACAGTGTATCATCGATGATAAGTTCAAAAGGAACTATGAGAAATAATCCCAGGAATTTTGTGCTCCTGAGATGCTGCTTGGCCTGCTGTGTCCATGCAGCCCCACACCCCGCCATCCCGGATTCCCCAGCACCCGCAGCTCCCACTATCTCTGATGAGAAATAATCTTCCACTTTGCAGCCTGAACTTTTGACCATCAACGTTATGTTTTCCCTGTCTATATTTTTCTACATTTAATCTGTTAATCCATCTGCCTTTTGACAGTTTTTTTTGTGAATATATGTGAGTGTGTGTGCATTTTTAGAGTATAGTAATAGAGTCATAGATTAATACAGCATAGAAACAGGCCCTTCAGCCCAAACTTGTCCATGCTGACCATGGTGCCATTCAGCTAGTTCCAATTGTCCGCATTTTGTCCATATCCCTCTAAACACTTCCCATCCATGCATCTACCCAAATGGTTTTTCAAATGTGGCTATTGTACCTGTGCTTTCTGAAAGTCAACCGCTTTCTCTGGCAGCCCATTCCATATAAGCACCACTCTCCTCATGAAGTTGCTCCCTCAGGTCCTTCTTAAATCTTTCCCTCTCACCTTAAACCTATGCCCTCTAGTTTTCAATTCTCCATTGCCGAGAAAAAGACTATTTGCATTTATCCTATTTACGCCTGTGATTTTATACACCTCAGTGATGCCACACCTCATTCTCCTACTTTCTAAGGAATAAGGTCCTATCCTGGCCAACCTCTCCCTATAACTCAGGCCTACACATCCTGGCAACACCCTTGTAAATCTTCTTTGCATACTTTCCAAGTTAACTATGTCTTTCCCAGAACAAGGTGACCAAAACTGTACACAGTACTCCAAGTGTGGCCTCACCAATATCTTTTACACCTGTAACATAACGTCCCAACTCCTAAATTCAGTGCCTAGACCAATGAAGGCCAGCATGCTAAATGCCTTCTTCACCTTCCTGTCCTCCTGTGATGCCACTTTCAATGAACTATGTATTTGTACTCCGAGGTCCATCTGTTCTACAATGCTGCTCATGACCTCACCATTTACCTTGGTTTGGCTTTCCAACATGCAACACCTCACACTTACCTGTATTGAATTGCATTTGCAATCCTCAGCCCACTTCCCCATCTGATCAAGGTCCCTCTGCAAATTCTGATAACCTTCCTTGCTATCAACGATGCCTCCTAATTTTCTATTGTTCGCAAACTTACTAATCATGCCTTGTACATTCACATCCAGATCAATTATGTAAGTAACAAATAATAAAGATCTCATATAGACAACATCCACTGCCCTACCCTAATCTATCCTCTTTGTTACCTCTTCGAAAAACTCTAAAAGATTGGTCAGACATGATTTCCTGCGCACAAATCCATGCTGACTATCCCTAATCCTACCTTAATTATCCAAATGTTGGTTATCTGGACAGAAATTAGTGTCATAAAGTCATACAGCATAGAAACAGATCCTTTGATCCAACTAATCCATGCCAACCATGTTCCCAAAGTAAACTAGTCCCACCTGCCTGCACTTGGCCCATCACTATCTAAACCTTTCCTATTCTTGTACTCATCCAAATGTTTTTAAACATTGTAACTGTACCTGCAACCACTACTTCCTCTGGCAATTCATCCCTACATGAACCATTCTCTTTGTAAAAAAGAAAAGTTGTCCCTCATGCCCTTTTTAAAAATTTCACTTCTCACCTAACTTTGAACTCCCCCCATCCTTACTGTCATCTTTACGATGATTCAAGTGTAGCAGGGGTTAGGAAGAACTGATTTAAGGAGGCAAATTGGAGTCTTTGTTTCAATGACATGTTGCCAGCGGAAGTTGTAGAGGCGGGCACGATAGTGTCATTTAAGATGTATCTAGACAGGTACATGAACAGACAGGGGGCAGAAGGATACAGATCCTTGGGGAATAGGTGACAGGTTTAGATAGAGGATCTGGATTGGCACAGGCTTGGAGGGCCGAAGGGCCTGTCCTGTGGTGTAAATTTCTTTGTTCTTTTGGTTCATAACATCTCTGTTGCCTTTTGCCTATCCATTCTGCCAAAATGTACCATCTAACATCTCCCTATTACATTCTATCTGCCACTTAACTGCACATTCTGCAAGCTTATTTATATTCTTCTTCAGTTGATTGGAATCGTCCTCACTGTAATTTACAACTCCAAGATTTTTACCATTGGCAAATTTTGAATTTTTACTCTGCATTCCATGTTCCAAGCACTTTCGTTTTCTTCATTCAGGAGATATGGACATTTGGTCTACATCCCTAATTTCCCTTGACAAGATGAATGTGAGCTACCCTTTTGAACTAATGCTGTCTATTTGATGTAATTACATCCACAATGGTGTTACAGAGCAAGTTCCAAGGTCTTGACACAGTGATGGTGAAGGAATGGTGATATATTTCCAAGCCAGAATGGTGAATGTCTTCAAGTGGGAGTTGGAGAGGCTGAGTCTTTTTTTATGTGATATGTGACACTGCTTTGTCTTGGATGGTGTCAGAATTCTTGAGTATTGTTGGAGGTGCACTCATCCAGAGAGGGGCAGAACATTTCTACACATTCCCAATTTGTGCCTTGTCATTGGTGGACAGGGTTTAGGGGATCAGGAGGTGATTTACTCACTGTAAGATTCTTAACTTCTGACCTGCTCTTGTGGCCACAGTATTTATATGGTTAGCCCAGTCCTGTTTCTGATCAACGGTATACCCCATGATGCTGATTACTGGGGAATTCTGTGATGGTTGAATGTCAAGGAGTGATGGTAAATGTTATTTTTGCAAAATTAAAGAAGTGATCCCAGCACTGACCTTTCAAAAGTTCCATTGTCATCACATCCATGGACTTGCTGCTTTCTGTCCTCAAGTATTTTTTTTGCAAGCGGCTACTGATCCTCTTATTGTACAAGCCTCAATTTTAAGAACCAACCTTGATACTTTATGAAGGAGTTTGTGCTTGAAACTATTAACAAGAAGCTTGCTGATGTGGCAGATGTATTTTTACAATTGTTTAAGCAATAACTTTTAGAAAATCGACCATGTACAATATAATAAATATGTCTTTTACTCAGAATACACATTAGAGAGAGAGAGACAATAAATTATTATTTTGGAAAAAAATAGTCCTCAAATTGTACCTCTGGCTTAGAATGATCAAATCCATTGAAAATATGACAATTTACAAAGGTTAGTGAAAATTTACAGTAGCAAACATCACCATCAGGTGTTGAATTACAGTCCTCTGACATTCTTTTATATCAAGAAGGCATCTCCTTTTCTCTTGAACTGCTCAGATAACTGATGCCATCTTTGGTCTCTTGACTTAATAATCGAACAACTGAAAGCCTTCTATGTCTGGGTGGCAGTAAAATTTTGAAGTGCAGCAATAAAGGCTAAAAAAACCCTAAACAAATCATTTATATTGTGCTTGATGAACAAAAATAGAACTAGGTGTGTTTTAGTGTAACCCTAATCTCTACGTAGTTGGCAGCAGCATTGACACAAAAACATGTGAGCTGGAGAAACTCAGACAGGACAGCACACCTCACCTAAAGTGAGAAGAGAATTCTTAAGCAGCACAGACAATAATAGCATAACCTAATGCCACTGAGGGGTTGATGATGGTGGAGGAAGCTCTCATTACCAAGCCCTACCTAGCTATCGTTGGCACTAGATGTGACAAAAGATCATTTTCACCCCCCTCATCACTATTGCATTCTGTCTTGCAGATAGAATGTAACATTCCTTTAAGGGATCTGCTCATGATGTCATCACCATATCATGACAAGTGACTTGATGGTCTAAAAATCTCAGTCTCCGTCTTATTGAGCCCTCTTACAGCATGACCTGCCGAAGGAACTGTGGTACAGTTGACCTCCAAATTGCTTAGCTTTAACCTGGATATGCAAGTGCTTGCGACTGTAATGTTTGCAAGTGCCAGGCATTGCAATAAAAGTCTATTGAATCCTCCAGTAGTATGTTACCCACGTCACGTTCTTATGTGTCAAGAGCTATTGGAAGTATCACCTCATTAGTTACAAATGTTCTGCTGAGGGTAACAAAGCCATCACTGCATCTATTGTGAGGGCAGAACCGATACGGATTAACAATAATGGCTATTTATAAATAAATGACTTGCAGATACCATATTATCTTGCATCAGCCAACACCCCCTCCCCCACCTCCCCATGCTTAGAAGGTACTGTAGAGTGGTTGAAGGTGGTGTTTTCAGCTAATAAGTTGGACCTCCTTACAGCCATACATCTGTGTTCAGCTTGTTTCTTTCAACCACATTTTCCAACAATCCTTTAGGGCAAGGCTTCCAAAAGTGAGGACCAGAATGCCAAGTGGGGTCAGGCACTGAAATTCTGGGGATATGCAGAGGCATGTGGCATTAGTGTTGTCAGGAGCTAAGATGGTTGAGAGTGAAGTGGAAGATGTTGCAGGCAATAGTGGGATTTGCAGAGCATGAGCTTTGGTGGGAATTGGGTGCAGTAGAAAGATGGAGTGAGTATATGGTATCTGAGACAAAGGGGCAGACTTTACCAAGGCAAAGATTGCCACCCAGGTTGATAGGATTGTTAAGAAAGCATACGGTGTGTTGAGTTTTATTGGTAGACGGATTGTGTTTCAGAGCCATGAGGTCATGTTGCACGTGTACAAAACTCTGGTGTGGCCACACTTGGAGTATTGCGTACAGTTCTGGTCGCTGCATTATAGGAAGGATGTGGAAGCATTGGAAAGGGTGCAGAGGAGATTTACCAGGATGTTGCCTGGTATGGAGGGAAGGTCTTATGAGGAAAGGTTGAGGGACTTGAGGCTGTTTTCGTTAGAGAGAAGAAGGTTAAGAGGCAACTTAATAGAGACATACAAGATGATCAGAGGATTAGATAGGGTGGACAGTGAGAGCCTTTTTCCTCGGATGGTGATGGCTAGCACAAGGGGACATAGCTTTAAATTGAGGGGTGATAGATATAGGACAGAAGTCAGAGGTAGATTCTTTACTCAGAGAGTAGTAAGGGCATGGAATGCCCTGCCTGCAACAGTAGTAGACTCGCTATCTTTAAGGGCATTTAAATGGTCATTGGATAAACATATGGATGATAATGGAATAGTGTAGGGGGATGGGCTTCAGATTGGTTTCACAGGTCGGAGCAACATCGAGGGCCGAAGGGCCTGTGCTGCGCTGTAATGTTCTATGTTCTATGTTCTAAAGTGGAGAAGGTCATTGACCATCTTACTATGCTGTTGTGCATTCCTGCAGACAACTGAGTGTGCTTTAACACAGATGGAAAACCCAGTCCAGGGACGAGCATGGTCTGGCGTCGTGGCTGGGGGAGATGGGAGCCTATGTTGTCACCATCCCTTCCAGCAGGACCTCTAGGACCCTGTGAACAGTGCAGGGTGCTGATTCCTCTTCGTCTACCATGGCCAAGGCAAATGTCAAGAACCATGCAAGGCTGCTCCAGATTGGCAGTGCTTGTGGGTGTTCACTATAGGCTTCTAAAGATGACACAAGCAAAGTGGAGATAACACGATGTGAAGCTGGATAACACAACAGGCCAAGCAGCATCAGAGGAGCAGGAAAGCTTAATGTTTCGGGTCGGGACCCTTCTTCTGAAGTGGTGGAGAACCTCAGCGTCTGGCAGCATTTGTGGAGCGAGACACAGAGTTAACGTTTCAAGTCCAGTATGACTCTTCTTCTGAACTCTTAGTGAACCTGTCTGCTCTAGATAGAATAAAATCATAGAATTCCTGCAACTTATTCCTACATCCACCAAGCCTGGACATCCCTGATGCTATGGCCAATCTAACCAACTGTACACCTTTTCCTTTGGAGGAAACTGGAGCACTCAGAGGAAACCTACACAGACGCAGGGAGAACCTGCAAACTTCACACAGACAGTCACCCAAGTGTGGGATAAAACCAGGATTCTTAGCACTGTGAGGCAGCAGTGCTAACACTGAGCCACTGTGGCACCCTAGCTTCCAGGACACACTCCTAACAACCTGGCTGCAGGCACATCACCCAGAATGCCATAGTTATGGGTAATAATGAGCGCAGATTTGTGGTTGGGTTTTTCCTGTGTACTGTGATTGCATCAAAGTTCAATGTGCTTCTTTGGTGTTCCAGTGCTTTAAGTCATTTCTTTTTCACTACTACTCTAAAGAACTCTAGTCAATGAAGTCATTTTCCATTATTTACAATCCACTGGGCCAAATCATTTGCATTCAAACCAAGTACAGATCTCCAATATAGTGAACTGGTTCATATTCAGTCTCTGTACATAAAATGCCGTTGCAAGCTGCTTCTCTTTCATTTCAATATTATGATATTCCAAAACATTAAGTCTCTTTCATTCATGTCTATTTTATAGTATTTCATTTGCTCAGACAATGTATAATTTAGTTCAGGGTATCTTTTTAGAATGGGGAGATGATTAACCTTTAATTATCAATTAATTAATTAGGAGCCATCATTAACTGAGTGACCACATTCTCACCTCGAAGTTAGAAACTCTTAGGTTCAGATCGACACCAGAGATTTGAAATTATCATTGCTGCTGAAATCTCACTGCACTGCTGCTCCAGGTGATGAGATCTTAACTATGGTCTTGTGTGTCATCTCAAGTGATAGTGAAAGAGCAAACCTGTACTGCCTGGTGCACAGCCAATTTACGGATGATTCAGTATCTTTAAAGCAGTTTACACATTTTATAGTGGTTTCTGGGATCTTGCTGTGCCTAAATAGGCCACCACATTGTCACAATGATCCTACTTCAAAGCTACTTTCTTGACTGTTTGAGATGGCACAAAAGATGCAACATCGCTTTTCATTCTTAGTTTTTAAAATACCCAGTGCGATGTTTAAATGTTTTGTATAAAATTGTTAGAGACAGCAAAACTGAATCATCTCTCATGGTAATATGTTTTGACAAAACATAATCAAGATGAATGCTGATTGATTTGGAAAATCACCTGTCAGCGCTGTCTCTTTCCTCCCCATTCCTCTCCATAGACTCAATGAGCAAAATACAGATTGCTGTGTTTGTACAACTCCATGCTTTGATCGGACAACTCCATGTAAATATCCAGGAATAGTAGATTTGGTCAGTTATGTTAGTTGCAGCACATAGAATACTTGATGATAAAAGTAAATTCGTCTGCAGGCAAAAAGAAGATTAATCTACAAACATATGTTTAAAGGTGCCACAAAAGACAGCATGGCTTGAAACAATAAGCTAGTGCACCTATTCAGGAATGAAGTTCAGAGAAAATGATTTGCTTAACTTTTAAACCAGGTACCAGTCAATAGTTTAAAGGAGATCACAATGGGAAAATGATAACAAAGTGTGGAGCTGGCTGAACACAGCAGGCCAAGCAGCATCTCAGGAGCACAAAAGCTGATGTTTTGGGCCTAGACCCTTCATCAGAGAGGGGGATGGGGAGAGGGAACTGGAATAAATAGGGAGAGAGGGGGAGGTGGACCGAAGATGGAGAGTAAAGAAGATAGGCGGAGAGGAGAGTATAGGTGGGGAGGTAGGGAGGGGATAGGTCAGTCCGGGGAAGACGGACAGGTCAAGGAGGCGGGATGAAGTAGTAGGTAGGAAATGGAGGTGCAGCTTGAGGTGGGAGGAGGGGATAGGTGAGAGGAAGAACAGGTTAGGGAGGCGGTGACAAGCTGGGCTGGTTTAGGGATGCAGTGGTGGAGGGAATGAACTGGGCTGGTTGTGTGATGCAGTGGGGGGAGGGGACGAGCTGGGCTGGTTTTGGGATGCAGTGGGGGAAGGGGAGATTTTGAAGCTGGTGAAGTCCACATTGATACCATTGGGCTGCAGAGTTCCCAAGCGGAATATGAGTTGCTGTTCCTGCAACCTTCGGGTGGCATCATTGTGGCACTGCAGGAGGCCCATGATGGACATGTCATCTAAGGAATGGGAGGCGGAGTTAAAATGGTTCGCGACTGGGAGGTGCAGTTGTTTATTGCAAACTGAGCAGAGGTGTTCTGCAAAGCGGTCCCCAAGCCTCCGCTTGGTTTCCCAATGTAGAGGAGGCCACACCGGGTACAGTGGATACAGTATACCGCATTGGCAGATGTGCAGGTGAACATCTGCTTAATATGGAAAGTCATCTTGGGGCCTGGGATGGGGGTGAGGGAGGAGGTGTGGGGGCAAGTGTAGCACTTCCTGCGTTTGCAGGGGAAGGTGCCGGGCGTGGTGGAGTTGGAGGGGAGTTTGGAGCGGACAAGGGAGTCGCAGAGAGAGTGATCTCTCCGGAAGGCAGACAAGGGTAGGGATGGCAAAATGTCTTGGGTGGTGGGGTTGGATTGTAGATGGCGGAAGTGTTGGAGGATGATGCATTGTATCCGGAGGTTGGTGGGGTGGTATGTGAGAACCTCACAATGGGAAAGTGTGTCATTTTTTTAGGTTTTTCACAAAAGTCATTGCTTGGTTCATCTAATCCCACAGCTAGAAACAATTTAAAAAAAACACCTGAAGCTAGTTTCCATAGCAAGTAACATAAGAGTATGTCAGTGAAATGTTTGATTCTCATCTAACATTCTGAAGCAAAAGGGGTTTTTGCTGTCAACCATAAAATTCATGCCTGTGTATCCCCTGCAAAGACTGCATCTTTTTGGTCTTCTTTATCTTTTATTGTGGATTAAAATGGAAAAAGATTTGTTTTAAAACAATTGCTTATGGAATGAGTTGCTGCTCTTATGAAAATTAGTGACTGGAACTCATTATGAGTTGTGTTTACACTGTTGCTTTGCTAGCAGTGGACTATGTGAGATAAGCCACCACAGCACTAGACTATGTGCACTGACTATAATTTGGCAAACAGAATGTTAATTGGTTCGTGCAATTGTGATCAGTTGTGGATGCCACAAATAATCAAGCAACAACTTCTTTTATTGGTTCCTGGACAGTTGAATTTTTTTTTGAAAAAATATACTTTATTCATAGAATGTACAAAAAATAAAACATTTATACACCTACCCAGTCATGCAAGCCTCTTCAGGTTACCCAGGGGGTAAGTACGCCAACTAAAAGAGAAAAAACAAAACAAAGAAAAAAAAAACAAAACAAAGAAAAAAAAACAAAACAAAGAAAAAAAACAAAACAAACAAAATATACCCCTGCAGTCATCACACCGCACAGTCCCCACTGGCCCCCTGACTAGTTGGGGAAGGCGCCAGTTGGGCCCAGTTACCAGCTAGAGCCCTTTTTCCTATTCTGGACGAGGGGTTTCATACCGTGGTCTTTCCTCACCGCGCCTTGGCGGCGGCTGCCCCAAGCTTTAGCGCGTCCCTCAGCACGTAGTCCTGGACCTTGGAGTGCGCCAGTCTGCAACACTCGGTCGGGGTCAGTTCTTTCAGCTGGCAGACCAGCAAGTTGCGGGCAGACCAAAGAGCGTGTTTCACCGCATTGATGGTCCTCCAGGAGCAGTTGATGTTGGTGTCGGTGTGTGTCCCGGGAAACAGCCCCTAGAGCACAGAGTCCCGCGTCACGGAGCTGCTCAGGACGAACCTCGACAAATACCACTGCATCCCCCTCCAGACCTCCTGCGCATCGGCACACTCCAGAAGGAGGTGTTTGACAGTCTCATCCCCCCCCGATGCCACCTCGAGGGCAGCGTGCGATGGCGCAGAGATTCCGGGCATGCATAAAGGATCTCACTGGCAGATCCCCTCTCACTGCCAGCCAAGCAATGCCTGGGGCAGTTGAATATATTGTGTTTGTGAATAATACAGAGCCAAAAAGTCTTTGGATTGGAAAAAGGAAGCTGTGTTTCCATCTCTTCCATTGTCCTATTAAAGTAAAAATAATTGAAGAATAAGGAAAGCCAATGTTTTCTTTCATTGGTTGCTGCAAGCTGTTGCTTTTAACCAGCAGCAAAGAGACTTTTCAGTCAGCGTACCAATCACACTGTACCTCTTGTAAAAAAAGAGAAAGAAACTGATAGAAAGAGATTGGAGAACAGAAAGTTTGTGATGAAAATACAAACATCTCGTTAAAACCTATGGACTGGTGCTACAGAACTGTGATTGCTCAGTATTTTGTCCTCATTCTGTAACTTTTTGTTTGTCTGTATGTATATCTGTACAGAAATCTGAAAGGATGTTGCAGTCTTAACTAATAAATCTATCTGTTGATAGTTCATAATTTTGTTTACCCATGTTTAGAGCTCATTTATCTGTAATAAACAGCAGATCTTGTTAAGTATGGGAACCTGGTCAGTGTTTTCAGACAGATATATTGAGAACCTTCTGTACTTTTACTAAATCAGTAACATTTGTGGTGACCCCGGATGCAGTAGTCTCAAAAATCAGTGCAACTTCACCAAGTGAGTCATAACATGCATTCTTAGTGATGAGTTACAACTAGTGCTTTCAACTGGATGTGAGTTTGCTCGCAGAGCTGGAAGGTTCGTTTGCAGACATTTCGTCACCACACTAGGTAACATCATCAGTGAGCCTCCCACAAAGCACTGGTGTTATGGCCCGCTTTCTATTTATCTGGTTAGGTTTCCTTGGGTTGGTGATGTCATTTCCTGCGTTGGTGATGTCACTTCCTGTTATTTTTCTCAGGGGATGGTAGATTGGCTCCAAGTCAATGTGCTTGTTGATGGAGTTCTGGTTGGAATGCCATGCTTCTAGGAATTCCTAGAAACATGGCATTCCAACCGGAACTCCATCAACAAACACATTGATTCAGAGCCAATCTTCTACAAATCTTCTCAAAACTTGCTAGTGCTTTCAACTATTTAGATTATTTGACTTATACGTAACATGCCTCATAAACCCCAGGGTGTTGCCACAGACTTTAAAGGCCAGGAAGTGGTTTTGGATTGGAGGCACTGTGACCGTGTAGGGAAATATGAATGGCACTTTGGTGCACACAGCAAGGTGGTGTAAACAGCAGTGAGACAAGTATCCTGATAATCAAATTTTTAAAGTGGCCATATGAGAGCCGATCAGGTGAAATTGTTGTTTCTTCTTCAAATCGGTCCATGCAAACTATTGTGTCGACTTAGGATAAACACTACATCCAAAGGCAATACCTCAAACCTTGCTGTACCCTTCAGTATTGAGGTGCCAGCTTGATCACATGTTCATGATCTGGAATAGGTTTAAGATTGTGATGTTCTGACTTAGAGTAGAGAATACTCCCAGTGAACTAAGAAGAAATGGGCCAAAACACAACAGTAGTCAAAGGTGGGCTTTGCTCCTCTGCTGGCTGTAAAGATTGTCTATGAAATGGCTTTGGACTATCTTAATCGAAGACACCATGAGCCAATGACACAAGGCACTTTCTCTTTCAGACTGCCTTCAGGCAAAGTTTGGTGAGTGAATCGGAAACAATTGGGCATTAGCGGATGGTCTTGTGAAGTTACGACTGAGGCATTACCTTTGAAGATAGTGCTTTACTCTGAAACCAGCTGGTCAGCAAGTACTAGACGCTGACACTAGAAGCCTAAAATTAAACATATTCCATGCCTGAACATTTAAAACTCTCAACTGGATAAGCAAAAGCAAAATCAAAACAAATACCAAAGCGAAAGACGAGGCTGCCAGGTACCACAGGAGCATAAAAACTCATTCAGCATACCCCCTCCCCAAAATGCTCAATGTCTGGCTTGTCCTTATTCAGTTTGCTCTGAGAAAATCATTTGAATAGACATGCTTCTCAATGGCTAGGGAACCATTAGTTTGTAATGTGTTGCATGAAATTACCAAATGGATTATGAGAGGGAAAGATGGGGAAAGGGATTTTGGTTGTATTCTATGGTCACTATCTTGGAAGTGTAATATAGATATGTATTTTTAAAGATAATTAGAGTAATCTATATGCATCAAATGAATGGAATTCTGTTGCTTTTCTTTTAATAAATAACATTTTGACTCCTGCCAGTTTCCTCTTGTTGACTCAGGTACAGCTAGCTCTAGTTATGGTTGTCCTAGTCACAGATCTATATTGACGACTTCCTTCATCTCAAACCGGAATGTGACACTTGAAATATATTGCCCAAAACACGACAATTAGTTTGGGAAACTGAGTAGGGCTCCCTGTTAAGCTAACTGGTTCAGACAATGAAAACAGTTCTTTAACAACATCTAATTCTGAAACTGTTGGGAAAGAATCGTGGAATGCTGCTTTTTTGGCATTTTCTGCTATTCTGGACAGCATGACAAAGTAAAATTTGCAAGCGGCTATATTGCAGTTATTGCCCCATATCTAATTTCAGCAGGACAATCTTGTGTGTGGACTAGATTCTCTTCCAGCCTACAAAGTCTGAGGTTCCCTTTTTCCCTCTTGCATTTTCGCTTACTACACAGCGTTCATTTCCACATATCTCCAAGATGGACCACCTTACTGCCGTGTGACATTTGATTTACAGAAACCTGCCGAATCTTGTCACTATTCACCAAGCAAGATCCAACTGGGAAACAAATAGCTGCAATGAAATGATGGAGAGGTTATCCAAAACTGACCATTGGAATTGGAATCCTTCGCATGAGATTCAAATAAGAGAAGTGAATTTCAGACAAGGATAACATCCAGTTAAACTCCACTGTTGTCGGTGACTGGTAGCCCAGATCAAGCAACTCAAGCAAATCTAAGTCTGAGACAATGTTTGGACAATAGCTCACAGATTCCTTTTTGAACGTCTGGCACCAAACTGCTCAGGCTTCTGGAAAACCAATTACCGTCGTTTCTGAACTATTAAATTACAAAGAGTTTTCAAAACTTATGATATTGACTGTGGAGTCAAGGTCAGATGTAAAGATAGTTTAAAGGAAGATGGAGGACTTTGATCAGTTGTCCCTCCGCAGACAAGAGGACAGTTCTGAAAGATTACAAACTCACATGACACTTAATTAGAGACAGAATTTAAGAACCAGACCTGGGGCCAAATTTCATCATTTTCATAGAATTCTGTAAAGACATTTGCAAAGGATTTCGTGGCGTTTTTTTTGATAGTGGAGAAAGGAACAGAAGGCGACCTTTCGTTGCAGTGCATAAGTTTATAAAAAGTTCTACAATGCTGTTAAAAATAGTGACTTCATAAAATTCTGCCAAAATTCTGCAACTTGGAACTGTTGTGGAAAGGATAGTTTTGGAAATTCTTAAGACATAATATCAAGCGCTGTGAGCAGTTGAATAGACTGCATTCCAAAATAAAGAAGCAATGTACAATGGGGAGAAAACTGGCGACAATGTTAGTTAAAGACTTTCTTATTTGTGCCTATAACATTCCTCTTACAGAACTTCTAGCTGAGAATAAGAACAACTTGTCTTTATATAGTGCCTTTCACAGCCTCAGGATGCACCTAACTGTGTTATGGTCACTTGAAATGAACATGAAGTTGCCTTATGACAGACAATGACAGCTAAATTATACCATTCAGTCCGACAGACAACAAAATACATCAGTGGGCAGTGAATCCATTTTTTAATTGTGTTAGTCGATAGATAAGTGTTAGCTCACACTATCAGAATTAACTTAGATAGTTTCACAGTATCTTCCATGGCAACATAATAGAGGCAGATGTAGTTTTAATATCTAAACTGAAAGACATGAAACAATATTATCGTTGCTGGACACTAAAAGATGGGTATGCCTCCTTTAATTCAAGATAAAATAGTGTGCAATGTTGTGGTGGGGGGTGGGTGTTCCTCCAATGAAATCTGACCAGAGACAAGCCCATGTGATCGGGTCACCATGGAGACTAAGGCCCACATTAAAACACATTGAAAGTGAGTTGAAAGTTTTAGTCCCTGGTCAAAAAAGAGGAGGGAGTTGTTTTTTTCCTAATACAAACTCACAGACCATTCGAGGCAGTCAGCCAGGTAGCCTTGGGCCAGAAGATCTACAACAAATTTAAGAATTCCAAAAAGGAAAAGAGAATGTTTTCAGAGCCGATATGGACGGATCTCCTGTTTGAAGAAGTAAAGCTTGCAGATTGCTAAAAACCCAGATTGCACCAACAGGTGCCTTGCTGCTAGAAATCCAAACAAATACATTTACAAGATAAGAGAAGCGGACTTTGTTTAAAAGAGCTTTGGACAGTAGCAGTGGAGATCCTGTTAAAACCCAGAGGAGCTTGAAACTTTAAGCAAAACTGACAGCTGAAATTTCCCAATCTTTATGCAAAGTGTACTTCTGGGTCTTCAGCTCGTTAACGATGTCAATTTGGTGCCTGGCCGATTAATAGCATACAGCAGGAGAGGTGCAAATGTTTGACATAGCCGGGACTGTGTCACATTTACATTCCCAGATGGGTGGCATTAAGGAATCATGATTAAATGATGTTGTTCCTCACAATTTGAAGAATTACAGTCTGCACACAAAGAGAAAACCAGAAACATACTCTACCAACTCTGCATGCGGTGGCATGACTTTGCTGCATAATTGCACAGTTTAGGATTCGAATTAGAGCCTACTGTCAGGTGTCTTCAAGTACAGGGATACAGGAGTAAGCAGGACAAAGCAGCCCACTTGTTTGGCATTACATCCACAAGCATTTACTCCCTCCACCACTGATGCTCAGTAGCAGCAGTGTGTACTATCTGCAAGATGCACTGCAGAAATTTACCAAAGATCCTCAGACAGCACCTTCCAAACTCAAAATGATTCCATCTAGAAGGACAAGGACATCAGACATTTGGGAACGCCACCACCTCCACGTTCCCCTCCAAGTCACTTACCATTCTGACTTGGAAATATTTTGCCGTTCCTTCAATGTTGCTGGGTCAAAATCCTGGAATTCCCTCCCTAATGGCATTGTGGGTCAACCCACAGCAGGAGGACTGCAGCAGTTCAAGAAGGCAGCTCACCACCATCTTCTCAAGGGTAACTAGGGATAGGCAAGAAATGTTGGCCAGCCAGTGACACCCACATCTCACAAATGAATAGAAAAAAAACGAAAAGTGTATAAAGTTGCCATTCTCCATGCCACCTTAGGTACGAGGTACCTAGGTTCAAAATCTTAGGTATAAAGTCAAAAATAAAATAAAGTTCACCATTACAGTCCTTCTTAAGTACTTAGCCATGAACCTAGGCTCTTCCAAAGCGATACTGAGGCCAACATCAGCGTGAAGCAGTCAGCCAGCAAGCTTCAGGTCCCTTTGCTGTACCACTGCTGCGGAGCCATGTTGCCGTTCTTCAGCACTATCTTATCTCTTCTGACGCCAACCTGTGCTGGGCCGATCTTTGCAATTGTGCTGCTGCTGAAGCTGTATGGTCTCGCACTGGGCAATGGGTCTGATCCTGCCTCATTCTGCTTCCGTGGCTGGGAGATCAAACTCAACCCTCTCCGCTGCTGCCAGGAACAAACCTTGCCTCTGACGTGCTGGACGCCTCAATGCCATCCAAGGTCTCCAAAGAGGCCAAGTAAGGCTAAAAGATTTTTTATAACTGCCAAGCAGGAAGAAAAGGTGAAAGTGAATGGAATCAGGAGTTTGCACACTGTGTGTTTTCTCTGCTGCCATCTTGACAAGAAGTTGGTGTGTTGATGGTAGATTTTTAACTTCACATCCTCATGAGTGACTTGCAGGCTCTTCGTGAAAGAAACAATCATTTTTCCCTCTCTGAGATAGCAAGATCTGCCAATGCTGGAGTCAAAGACAATACGGTGTGGAGCTGGAGGAATGCAACAGGCCAGGCAGCATCGGGGGAGCACGAAAGTTGACATTTCGGGTTAGGAGGTCCTGACCCAAAACGTTAACTTTCCATTTTTCCTCTTCCACCATTATTTTTCCTTTTGATTTCATGTCCCTGTTTCACAAATAATTGATCAGCCCTTACACATTCCCATGAACTGGAGGGTGCCATCAAACCAAAAAGATATTGTGACTATCACATAAATGAATGATGTGGCATATGAAATTCAGTGCTAGTGTGATGCCAGGTACGGCCAGCTCTCATGTAACACAATTGTTGCGTCCGTCAAAACAGCGAATTATAGAAATCGCACAATAGGAATATTGGGGCTAATGGAAAAAGCAGAGTGAGGGGTAGACCACCAAAAATATTATTTACAGTCACTTAAAAATCACTCAAAAGCCTAACACAAAAGATAGCACCGTTTGAATAAATGTTTAATTCATACCCAATAATGAAATAAAAGTACATTTCACATCTTACATTAGAAAAGTGTCAAGATGACTTGATGGGGGAGGAGGTTTTGAGGTTGCTCTATTGTTAATGCAGGGGCTGAGGACTGTTCGTCATCATCACCAACACCTTCAGGTGCAGTTGTAGTTGCAGGGTTCGGGTGAAAAATAGTTAATCTAGAGGTGGATGGCTGTGGTTCATTGTCTTCTGACTGTTTCTTGGGGGTCAGCTCAAAAAAGATATCCAGTTTTTGCTGCTTTGCTCTTTTTCTTCTTTCATGAGGAAACAATTCAAAGGGTGCCAAATAAGATCTTAATCCACGAACTGCTACCCTGCTGCTTTCTGCATTGTAATCTTTGTCCTCTAAGAGCTGCAACTGCTTCTCAATTTCCCTCAGGAAAGAAGACAAAACAGGAGTGGAAAGCTCTTGTGGTGCTGAAGTTTGGACTTTACTTTCCTTATCTCCAGTTTCCACTTCCCTCTCATGTTGTTGTAGATGAGCTTTAGAGAGGTCCTTACTGTGGGATCAAGCAATTCTTCAACACCCTCACTCTCCACTCTTCAAATTGTGTTATAGCCAATACAAGCTCAAGTTTTAGAAAGTGTTCCTCTATTTGCCAGTGACTTTATTGCCAATTTGTGTTGTAGGAACATGCATTAAAGTAGAACTGACTGCATGTAGACTGTATATCCACAAAGCTGGCAGATCATGTTAAACATCCTTTTGCTGTTTACAACAAACAAGATACTGACATTTTACAGACAAAAAGTACACGTCCACACAGTGTGCTTGTTTTAGCTCAACAAAGTGTTGAGCTATAGCTCAACAAATGTGCCATTCTCTAGTTAATCTCTCAGGGCAATGCCTCGACCAGAACTATCTTACCTGCTTTAAAATGTCAATGAGGCCTGGCATTAATATCAGTCATTATCTTTCTCATGCATTTTCCAAGGTAACATCTTTATCAATCAGAGTCATTTTGCCAATGGCAAATTCCCAAATTCAATACAATGGCTTTCTTTTTCCCTTTAAATAACATTTCTTGTGAATTGTCCTGATGAATGCAACACAGGTAAGTTTCTCCAAAACCAGCCTTATTTAGTTGCCATTTTGTGTTGCAGTCTACAGGTTGTTGAGAGTTGGGATCGCTGGTGGTGTGGGGTTGCAGGTGGTGAGGGGGTTTGTGGGAGAACTGCTTGGTTCCTTCGGGCAAACCTTGGACAGTTGAACTGATCCCCCTTCACTCCACTCAATGTCAACTGCTGGCTGCTGGTATTTCCAAGTAGCAAACGAGAATTATGAGGGCAAGGGGGTTTTGAGTCAAGGACGAGTGTTTGGGATGTGGGGCTCTGTTGAGACCTGACCAAGTTTGAAAAGTTCTGTGGAAGTGTGTGAGATTGTATTCGGGACAGAGAAGGTATTCGGGAATTGAATACCCTGCTTGAATGTCTTGAGAATTTTGCAGCATTTGCTCATATATTGAAAAAAAATGTTGCCTTCCAATCATTTGGGAATGACACAAGGGCTGTTCACAGTCTCTCATTTATGCTTTTTTTTCCTTTTCATCCCTGTCATCATAACAATCATCTACTTCACATTTGGAAGACCTAAGGTGACCTAGTCTTCAGAGGGTTAATTCTTTAATGAGAAGGGATCTAGCTTGTGACAGTAAAGCTGGCAAACAGCTGCTTCTTAATGGAAAGCATATGCAGGTTAGCAACAGAAACACACCTGCATGTTCAGTATCAAAGAGTGTAATTATATTAATAAGACGTATAAAAGCTTCTTCAGTTTACCCATAACTTTAATTGAGAATTGGCTTCGGCGCTTAGCAAAGACATTTTTGATATTATGTTATTATAAAAACACATTTGCTGAAACTTATATTTCTCTCACCCATTTCTTACTCCGCCCCATGCCCGCAAACTCATCACGCACCCCCGACCCAAGCTCTTCCTAGGTGTCTGCCAATATTGTTTTACGAGTGCGTTCCAAGAAATGCAAACATTAACCCAGAGAATTGATTTATCTTTCCATTTATCCCGCCCTTCCTACGTGGGATTGCATCTTTTCTGCTCCCTCTGACTGTGCTGGCTGAGATCAAACATTCACCTCCTGGGAAAATCACATCAATTGCCCACAGCCAGGCGCTCTGAACTTGTTCAGATTAATTTCTTGTCCTTTCAAAAGGCACTTCAAGCCCTTGATATTTTGCTGCAGTTAAAGTCATTGAACAGACACCGACAAATTCCAGGTATTAATCTCAGACAGTACTTCATATCTGAGAATAAGTAACTTCAGTTGCAATGAACTCTTGGGCATTATCTCTTGTCAACTTTGATCATGAGTTATTCTTGAGCTATTATGGAAAAGGGTCCAAGATTGTTCTAATTCCACATTGAACTGGGACAGAACTTTCCCATTTTCAGTTAGTGTTTTCCTGAATGATATTCATTGTGCTCAGTTTGCCTTTGTTGTGAGTGATTTTCTTCATGCAATCTTCTGCTCTTCACCTTATTAATTATGCAACCAGGCTCCAGGGCATAATTTCTGGAGAAACATGCAAACAGAGAAGTGGAATTGCTCACCACTGCCAAGACCTTCTTAATAAAATGCCTCTGCTGCCAGCTGTAAAGTCAAGCTACACAGCACTTCAGCAGCTGTAAACCAGGGATGTCGCCCGACACTGCGATGCCTGAGCCTGCATCTCTCTACTTTGCATATGGGGATCTACATGTTTTGTGACAGGCACTCCAATTTGAAGTGTTGAAATGCAAAGTGGTACCTGAGTTGGCCTGACGGAAGGCACGTTGACAGAGTGAGGCTGGTCATTTGTCAACGTTCACTTATGTGGATGAACGGAGAGGATCACAGTGGCCATGGATCATACAAGAATATTGTTGTGAAGAACCAGTTAAATGATGGCTGGGACAACAAGCCCTTGGTGAGATGCAACTGTTTAGAATCTGCTTTGTTTCATGTGAGGAAGATCTGTGGTGTCTCCTTGCCCAGGAGAGCCAGAAAATTGAAACTGTGTGTAAATAAGAAGAGTTGGGTCTTTATAAGATTAAAATATGTGGATATAAGGTAGACTAGTGATATTAGTCTCAACAATTAATCTGGAAAGCCAGGTAATTTTCTGAGAACCTGGGTTTGAATCCTGCCATGGCAAATGATGACATTTGAACTCAATAAAAATCTGGAATTAAAAGTCTAATGATGACATTGAAACCATTGCTGATTGTCAGGTAAAACTCATCTGGTCCACAAATGTCCTTTGGGGAAGGAAATCTGCCATGCTTATCTGGTCTGGTTGACATGTAGATGCAGACCCATTTCAATGTGGTTGACTCTTAACTGCCCTCTGGACAAATCCAGAAGGGCAATAAATGCTGTCCTACCCAATGATGCCCATACCCTGTGAATGAATTAAAAAATAATGCTGTCTATGGTGAGATTCTGAATTCACCATTTGAGATTTGAGAGAAGTTTGTAAAAATTTCCTTGATGTTATTTTCCCACCTGTCCCACTGTGGCTCAAGCTACATCAGGGAGAGAAAAATTCTGCCCATTATTTCTGTTACAAACATGCACTAATATTGTGCACTTAATTACTTATCTTCTGCCAAGTAATATTCAAATTTTGTAAATGTTAGAATCACAGAGTTGCATAACACAGAAACAGACCTTCAGTCCACTTGTCCATGCTGACCAGCTATCCCAAATTAATCTGGTCCTATTTGCTAGCATTTGGCCCATATCCCTCTAAACCCTTCCAATTCACATATCCATCCAGTTACCTTTTAAATGTTTAACTGTCCGAGCCTCCACCACTTCCTCTGGCAGCTCATTCCATACATACTGTTGGTTAAATTCTGTGGTGCATATTATGGATGTATTATGAGTTGCTTGTATAGAAAACAACTCAAATTTATAATTTGATTACTCTGGTATATAATTTTCTTCATATTTTAATAGCTCTCACCTACAGCTTGCAGTTCATCAGCTTTTGAATGTAATATATAGGTTTTTTTGTTTCAGAATTGGTAATTGGAAAAAGAATGGTTTTGATTTGTGATCCAATCACCTTGATTATATGAACCAATTCCTTATCCTCTGGTCTTTTATTCATCTGTGATTTTATTTGATTCTTGACAAAGTGTGCTTTATTTACCGACATAACTTGCCTTTACTTAAGGGAGAAAGATATAGAAGAACATGGTAATGGAGTTAGATGGAGAGAAGTGAGAGGTGGCTTTGTGCAAGCATTAATTCCAGTAAGGACCAATTGGACCAAATGATCTTTTATTTCTATAACTGGCAATAGAATTAGTTGTGTACCATGAGTTGCTTCTATATGTAAAAAGCTCTGTATTACAGATACCTAATTGGATATTATCTGTTCATGGTGACACTACACAGACTATGTGGATTCCTGGCTACGGACAGCACCTCTCGTTATTACTTGCAAACCCCCACTTTTTCAGTTTACAAACACTGCCATCGATGAAAGCTTTACAAGCAATGTAAGTAAGGCCAGTGTACTGCACTCCCCAGGCAACCTACGTAAACTGCATTGCACAACCTTGAAGTGACAATATGCAAACATTGCTTTCCCCCACAAGTATCTACATAATTTGTCAGCATTACTGCAGATAAACATGCTGCTTCAGAGGCAAGAGAAAATTGAATGCCGAACAAAGAAGTTAATTAAGATGAGTGACCAAAAGCTTGAAACAACATATGAATTTTAAGAAGAACCTAATGCAGGAAAAGGAGTGAGATGAATTTTTGGGAGGGAATATCAGAATGCAGGAACAAAAAGAAGAGTTGCTGGGAAAGCTCGGCAGGTCTGGCAGCATCTGTGAAGAGAAATCAGAGCTGATGTTTCAGGTCCAATGACACTTCCTCAAAATCCGAAACATTAACTCTGATTTCTCTTCACAGATATTGCCAGACCTGATGAACTTTTCCAGCAACTTCTCTTTTGTTTCTGACTTAAAGCATCTGCAGTTCTATCATTTTTTAATCAGAATGCAGGACTCAGCTGGCTCAAAGCATGGCTACCATTGGTTCAGTAAAGATAAGGAGTGTGGCAAGGTTGAAATTTGAGGAATAGAGAATTTACTAAAACAATGGGTGGTGAAGCCACAGATGGATTTAAAACAGTAACATGTAGACCATAGAATCTGTACAGTGTAGAAACAGGCCCTTTGGCCCAACAAATCCACATCGACCCTCAGAGCATCCCACCCAGAACCATCTGCCTTACCTACACATCCCTGAACATTATGGGCAATCTAACTAGCCTGCACATCTTTGGACTTTGGGAGGAAGTTGCCTGAGGGTGGAATCAATCCTGGATCCCTGGTACTGTGAGGCAGCAGTGCTAACTACTGAGCCACTTGTGCCACCCCTTGAAACATTCAAGAATTATTTTTTCTTACTGATTATGTTTTCTTCTTTTAATTCATTATCTTTTCACAGATAGTGGTGTCTCATGTAAGGCAAACATTTGTTGTCCATTTCTAATTGAGCTTGAACTTAGTGGCTTGCTCGTCCATTTCGGAGCCAAAAACATTGTTCTGATTCTGCTCCATTTCTGAAGAAGGGTCCAGACCTGAAACATCAGCTTTCCTGCTCCTCTGATGCTGCTTGGCCAGCTGTGTTTATTCAGCTCCACACCTTGTTATCTCTAGCTCTGATTCTGGAGTTGCATTTAGGTCAGACTGGGTAAGGATGGCAAAATTATTTTAACAGGTTTGTTAGAGTGAATGTAAGCAAGTCTCTGCTTTGCATCTGAAGGTTAAATGTTGGAGCCCCACCTTGGATAGTCTGTGAGTGGGAGTAAAAATTTCAGTCTATGTATGCTGGGTTGGTGTCCAGTGAGATTCCTATGTTAAATTATGGCAGCCTCATTGTGCTGAGGTGTTTCTTCTGCTGGTGAGTTGTGTCTCAAGTGAATGTCCTGACAATGTAAACAGGGGATTTTATAATGGAAGTAGCCCAAAGCTGTAAAACAGTGGAAAAGATATGTTGTCTCATGGATCATTTTGACATGGATGAGATGAAGTATAGCATCCTTACTTACACCGGGATATTTTCAGAAGGATGCATCAGTGAACTGTAACAAATAAGTACAATAACATTCCACAATCTCTCGACAACAGATAACTGCAAAAATGCTCCAAGTTGTAGAATGTTGTGAAAATTTCAAGAGTCTACTGTATATGTTTCAAAGAAATGAAATCGTAGTGAAAATAGTCATTGTAAGCCCAAGGTTTTCTTGTGTAACAATGTGCGATCAATGCAGTAGAACAAACCTTCACTGGAAACACATCTTCCATTTCCTAACCAAACAACTGATCATTTTGTGTATTTCTTTTGACCAGGAATGTAGCAGGCTCAAAACTGAAAACTGCACCACAGCAAGTGGCTGAGTGCTTGGTGTTGCGACTTACTGGTGATACAGCTACAAAATGTGGTCACCGTACTGTCTGGAAAAAAATTGACATTCTGCTTTCCTGTAAGCAGGAATGCAAGCCTTCTGCTCCTCCACCTATGGAATAGCATTGAAAGCTGGATCAGTGAAGAACTCCAACCACTGAGCATTCAATTCCCTTGAGGCTGCCGTCAGAAGAGGGTCAAGGTCAGCCATTACCAAGAGCTGGGGAGGCAAATAAAAATAAACTTCTCTATACAAAAGAAAATCAGAAATAGCTTTACTGAGCTTGCAATCCTGGTTCCTATTTTTCTTAATATATTATTACGGAGTTGGAATGGGATGAAGAATTTGTAGCTTGAAGCCATATTTCCTATAACAAATATTATGTGACTTGGCATGCTACTGTTATTAATGAAGCCAGCAGCATGCATCGAACAGAATGTGTCCGTATTTTTTTTCACCTCTTATACAGCAGCTTTCAAATAAAATTATGACACCACTTGAGATATTGAGGACATGCCAAAAGCTTTGATGGATTTGATTGTTTTATGTAGTGACTGAGGATCTCATTTCCTGAAACAGTCCACATCTCCACTGCCAGATCTAAATGGAAACCTGTTAGAGTTACTTCCAAACGCTCCTTTCAGCCAATACATGTTCAAAAGGATGGATGGGCTGGGTCAAGAATGGCAAGGTCCCCAGCTTGGTCAGGGATACAGCAAGGTCCCAAAGCATGTGGAAGCACTTTAGAAGTGATAAATGATTGCAATCTTCAATGTGTCTTGGGGGCTTTTACCCACAAAACCTCTAAAGCAAACAAGTGCTAACGGATGCAAGCTGAAACAATTCACAGCCTTTTGTTAAGAATACATTTTGCATTTCTCTCCTGGAGGCTGTTTGTTGTACTTGGTGCGGTTGACAGAACCACGCGGAGTCTGACAAACCTCACGGCTGTTTTGTGCCAATATTATAACACATATGCCTGAACCCACGGGTAAAGGTTACAGCTAGGGCAGATCAGTACTAAGTGTGTGCAGTCCTCAGGAGTACACATCCATTAATCCCAACCAGAAACAAATGCTGCTGTCAGATTGGAGTAAATAGCACCATTTTGTAAATAAAGTCAGATTCAATGTGACCAGTATTGTAGTACTAGCTTGATATTCGTATACCTTGAATCTTAATTTTATGGATTCATTGAGTTTCTGACTTCTACAGTTTGAGATTGGTTTAGGTCTATTGCAAAACATGCATGCAATCAGAATTAATGGTTTGAAGTGAAGTGTTCTAATTACTTTGCACCGAGCAAACACTCCAATGTTTGCCAGTCATGTCCAATACTTAATACTACTTTTTGGACAGAATCTAATGGGACATTGATAAAAATGGAAAAGGAATTAAAATATTCATAACTGCTCAGAAGAAAGATAGAAATAATAGACCACATTGTATGTATTGAATGACCTCTCCCGGGTACCCTACTAAAATAACACATATTGTGAGTTACTATTCCCTTTTTGTTTCAGATGTTTTGTCTGGTATCAACAACTCAAGACTGCCAAATTATTGTTTGTGCATAAAGCCTCTATTTGACACTGAGAAATAAAATCCTCAATAAGGCTTGTACTTACATGCCCTGGACTAGTCTGACAGTCAGGGTGGAGGGAATAATCGTTCATCTCCTTCCAATCATCAATTTGTTGATCAGCTTATTTTGACCTGAGCTAATTCACTTTCACGTTAGGCACAGCTCTTAATTCCCTGCTCAGCTCTTGCTAACCGTATGGTCTGCTTCAGACCTGCCCTCTCAAGACATTTTTTAAAAATCACAACAGTCTTTGGGGTTGTTTGATTTTGGTTGATATGGGTGTGATTGAGTGCAACACATTCCTGAAGGCTGCAGAGTGTTTGATGAGTAAGAATCCAATTGGTGGGATTTCCAATTCCCAAAGAACTGAGTCCCCACAGTTTAACAGGGCTGCCTTGTTTCTGACCATAAGTTGAAAGTTCTGATCACAAATAGCCAGGGCATTAAATTACTTGTTCAGATTTATGCTTCCTAGATTGGACTATTCAAATTTAATTCTTTTTGATTTCTCACCATGTGCATTCTATTGTGAAGGAACTAGAGCATTATTTGATTAAGGGGCCAATTATTCCATGTACCTACTCACGTGGTCGATGGAGAGACAGCATTTTCTTCAACAAATGTTGAAAATTGAGTCAGAGATAATGGGAACTGCAGATGCTGGAGAATCCGAGATAACAAAGCGTGGAGATGGATGAACGCAGCAGGCCAAGCAGCATCCCTTCATCTGGGCCATCTCCAACACATCCCTCCCCTTTCTGGACCTCTCTGTCTCCATCTCAGGGAACCACCTAGCAACTGATATCCATTTCAAGCCCACCGACTCTCACAGCTACCTGGAATATACCTCCTCCCACCCACCTTCCTGCAAAAATTCCATCCCCTATTGCCAATTCCTTCTCCTCCGCCGCATCTGCTCCCACGATGAGGCATTCCACTTCGGTACATCCCAGATTCCTTGTTCTTCAAGGACCGCAACATCCCCCCCACCACCATCCCCCCCCCCCCCCACCCCTGCAGTGGTCGAGGATGCCCTCGACCGTGTCTCCCACATTTCCCGTAACTCATGGCTCACATCCCATCTCCTGCAATAACCGCCAAAAGGGAATTCCCCTCGTCCTCACATACCACCCACCAAGCTTCGGATACAACGCATCATCCTCCGACACTTCCGCCATCTACAATCCAACCCCACCACCAAAGACAGCTTTCCATCCCCACCCTTGTCTGCTTTCCAGAGAGACCACTCTCTCCAGGACTCCCTTGTCAGTTCCACACTCCCCTCCAACCCCACCATACCTGGCACCTTCCCCTGCAACCGCAGGAAGTGCTACACTTGCCCTGACACCTCCTCCCTCACCCACATCCCAGACCCCAAGATGACATTCCACATCAAGCAGATGTTCACCTGCACATCTGCCAAATTGGTATATTGCATCTGCTGTACCCATTGTGACTTTCTCTACATTGGGGAAACTAAGCGGAGGCTTGGGGACTGCTTTGCAGAACACCTGTGCTTGGTTCGCTATAAACAACTGCACCTCCTGGTTGCGAACCATTTCAACTCTCCCTCGCATTCCTTAGACAACATGTCCATCCTGGGCCTCCTGCATTGCCACAATGATGCCACCCGAAGGTTGCAGGAACAGCAACTCATATTCCGCCTGGGAACCCTGCAGCCCAATAGTATCAATGTGGATTTCACCAGCTTCAAAATCCCCCCTCTCCCCACTGCATCCCAAAACCAGTCCAACTCATCCCCGCCTCCCTAACCTCTTCTTCCTCTCACCTATGCCCTCCTCCCACCTCAAGCCGCACCTCCATCCCCTACCTCCTAACCTCATCCTGCCCCCTTGAACTGCCCATTCTCCCCGGACTGACCTATCCCCTCCCTACCTCCCAATCTATACTCACCTCAACAGGCTCCATCCCCGCCCTTTTAACTTGTCTGCCTCGATCTTCTCCACTATCCACCTTCGATCTGCCTCTCCCTCTCTCCCTATTTATTTGAAAATTGAGTGTTTCAGTTTTGTTGTACTTAACCAAGTGTTACTTCTTCAGAAGTAGAGATTGCATGGAAGCAATCTTCAGGAAGAAATTGTATTTCAAGAATCACATTCGAACATCTGGACCAGGTTGAGGGCTGTGACCCTATTTCTTAGATCAGTTCAATTCAAAGACATGTTCTTTTCATACATGCAAGATTGGACAACTGATGAGAAACATGCAGTCAACCCTTACCCAAAACAACAATGTTTAACCCTAGGGAGAAAAAGCACTAATTTAAAGCAGGATATGCTTAGGGAAAATATTAGCTGAATGACAGTAACATCTACTGAAAAGATAATGGGTATCCTACAGCAAATATATAGGTTGTTAATATGTTTCATCTTTCGCAATGAAAATATCAATTAAACTTCAAAATGTATTATAGTTTCTATATTCAATGACATTTACCATCACAAGTACAAGCCCGATTAGCAAGAGGTGAATGTGGGGCTAGAAAGGGTGACAGTAGACTTGATCCAACGGCTGAGGACAATTTAATACATGGGCCTCATGATGATTTCACAGGACTGACTCCTGCTACATTGCAATGGGAGTGACAGGGAAGTTAACAACAGTAGTGCAATTGTGTACAACCGTAAGCCACCATTGCGATCCTGAAATCTAAACAGTCAGGTTCGTGAGTAGGAGGTGGGAGAGTCAGACAAATCCAGTAATTGGAATTATGGGATAGGGAGGATTGGAGTAGGGAAGTCTCAAGATGCTTTATCACAACTTACTGGGAAGCAGAGACAACATAACAATTTAAAAGAATATGCCTTTGAAAGGAAAAAATAAAGCATTTAGGATCCCGAGCCTTACAAATTGAGGAATAGATTATAAATGCCTAGAAGTTATGTTAAGCCTATACTAAACATTATTTCAGCACTAGCTGGTGTACTGAATCTAGATCTGAGTGCCATTCTTCAGGAAGAACTACTGAAGTTCTTGAAAGGGTATAGAAGAGATCTACTAAAATTGCAAGAGGGAAGAGGGACAGTAGCAGGAGAAGGCGCAGTGGAGATTTGATGAATGTTTTTAGCATCATGAGAGGTTCAGACAGGATCAAGAATGAAATATTATTCCAATTAATTGAAAGATTGCTGATCAAAAGGATCAGATTTGAGATGATTGATAAAATAGGTAAAAGCAACATAAGGAAAAATGTCTTTATACAATGATTAATTTACATTTAGAATAAATGGTCCAACAGGGAGATGGAAATAGGTTCAATTGTAGTCTGCAAGCAGATAAATACTTGAGGAAAAATGACAGGGATATAGAGAAAGAATGAGGACTGAGCTATCTACATGTTTTTGGAAAAGTCTCCACATTCATAATGAATGAAGTGACCAGCTTCACTGTTGTGCTATTACCAGATTCTATGAGCAAACATTTATGGGCCATGCGGGTTGGGCTTTACCAGTGCCTCTAACCAACTGCAGTCTTATCAAGGGACAGTGAAGGCAGTCCACCCGCCTTGACTCCAGTTGAAGCCCTGAAGTGATCAATTATTGAAGCAACTTGGCATTAAGAGATGGAGAGTGGTGACTGGCAGGTTATCCTGCTAGAGGGAGTAAAACAGCAGCCTCACTGGGACCATTAGGTAGAATACTCCCTCAGGGTCTGCCTTCTCCCCTCATCCTGGATGTTTGTCTCCAGTGACATTGCCATCAGGACACCCATGTCTGTTTTCCACTCCCTCCCTGGCCTCCCATCCTGAGCTCATCGTGGTACCTCAGGCAAACTTGATCTTAGTGACTCTAACATCTAGACTGGTCCGACTGGTTGTAGTTCATTAGTGATCACTATTCCCTACGATACCACTGAGACAACAGAGCAACTGGCCAATAAGATTTAATCAACTGCTGTTTTCAAGGAGCATTAAATAGTTGTTAGGCTACTATATTTCCCTCCTGAACTCGGCCCACTCCCAACAACATTTTTAGTGGTGGGGTTGGATTTGGCCAGTGAGTGTGTAAAAACATTATGAGGAAATAACAAGGTGAGCTAATACCAGTAAAAGTGTGATAGAATAAGTAACCTTTCTCTGTGCTGCAATTTCCAACCTTCCAGCTCTCTGTACAATGTAACCAGGATTAAACAACAATCTTGATCTTCTTGAAATCAGGAAACCTCTTTGTCCTCCTCTGATCCATATGTTTGCAATTATTCAAACTGGGTGGGAATAAATTGCTTGGCCAGAAAGGCTTACTAGTTTTTCTCTAACTCAGATCATTTAAGATGAATCATTATCTTCCCTTACCCAATGGTAGTTGTTCCAGGGAATCTCAATACAATCTGAAACACCATGTGACTGATTTGCCCCATGACTGACCACATTTTGCTACAGATTGTCGGCTCTGATATCTCCATTAGAGGCTCCGTACTGAGAGACAAAGACCATTTGATACCAGTAAGGAAATTAGGATGAGAAAAAGAGCTGTTTGGTGAACTCGCAGAAAACAAGTTTAAGAAAAATATTTGGACATTGGACTTTCTTCTTGCATGAGAACAGTATTCATCTGGGAGCAACTATTTCCATTTTGTGACATCTTAAAATGTTCTGTCCATTGTTTCATATGATTCCAGTATCACTTTGAACTGGGAATATTTCTTTATAAATAAATAGAAGTATTCAGTGATATTGAGACCAACTGATATTTGTTTAATTTGTGCTAATAAGAAACTAATAGTAGCATTCACACAACTGCCCATAATTTTAAGGGTTACTGTTAACATAAGAGTAAAAATAGTTATATTTAAACTTACTTCGTAGCTTTCGACATAGGCAACAGGATATTTTGCACCTTGTCCTTTAGATGAAAGTAGGTGATTCATTCCAGTGTTGCATTTTCAGATGTGATTGCTATTCCACTTGTATTGTTTCCTGTCTTCTTGTTGATGGGCTACTGCACTTGTACGAATCATTTACCCAGGATACACACCTCAGAGATCTACAGCGTTATTATTAATCAAGTTTGAGCATTGCTGGGAAATGTTTGTCAAAGCCTTTGCGCTTATCTGGATATTTGGCAATCAAACCCATTTAAGAGGAAACTTTTTTTATTGCCTGAGAAGATAGTGCTGATTGGTTGGCAAGTGAGCTCTGATTGGCAGAGCCATTACCGTGGAGAATGGACCCATTACTTCTCATACACAGTTAACTGTCAGAGTTTGCTTAAGTTTTAAGCCAAGTAGGTCGTCTCCGATTAATCAGAGCATTGCCCTGAGATATGAACCAGTGAATGGCTAATGTCCATTCCTTTAAGTTAAAACAGAAGGAGTACGTGTATTTTTTGTTCTGCAAAGGATTGCTGTTGTAATTTCTTGCACACTCAGGGTAATCCAGCAAATGTTGTCTGATTGCAGAATCACATTTAATATTGGACACTTCATTATGACTTTTGCAAATGTGGGCTGGCTGGATATGGTTAGTAGGAGCAAATTACTGCAGGTGCTGGAATCTGTACTGAAAAAAAAAGTGCTGGACATCACAGTGGGTTAGACTGCATCCATGGAGAGAAAGCAAGATTACATTTCAAGTCAGAGCTGAAGCAAAGTAATGGAGAGGGCAGCATTTACGCCATATTCGGGGGGGGGGGCGGGTGAGAAGTTTTAGGTGGGGTCTGGGTGATGGATGGTGTGGTTTGAGTGCTGGGGAAGAAAGTATGGTGATAGTTCAGATTAAGTTCAGATTTGTTACAAACAAATAGTTGAACTCTTATGAAATGTTCTGATGAGTGCAAGCCTAAATGCTTCAAAAATGCTTTTCAATAGTTCTCAAGCTCCGTACTATCAAGTGACTAATTAATAAACTGCTTACTTGGCTGTTGTGTGCTTGTGGATACCCTGTGGTCAGGGAAGATGCAACATAAATGCAAGGCTTTCTTATCTCATCATTATAATTTCACTTTATTTACTGCTTTCATATATAGTGAGACAATAATTGCTGAATTATCAAGTAAAGAAGACAATTAATAAATAGGCCGTGTGCTAACAAAGTATTGCTATCACAATTAACACTAGCTCATATTACTATGAACAAAGAAAGCCACTCTCTGCCTATTCGCAGGATGAACATTTCTTCCACCTTTACTAAAGACAATATGATGAAAAGCTGGAAATGTACAAGCTTCTGTACCTCTTGCTGTTGATGGAAGGGGAATGGTGACCTGAGAAAGGAAAACTTTTTACACGTGTCTTAAATTTACTATACATTTTGGTTTTAATCCTAAATGCCAGACAGTTTACAATGAAGCTGCTTGGCCTGCTGTGTTCATCCAGCTCTACACTTTGCTATCTCGGATTCTCCAGCATCTGCAGTTCTCAGTATCTCTGATACAAATTTAACCTCACTGTGAAGCTTCTTCCAGGGATGCATAACCTGAACAAGTTACCCTCCTCCCTCTGGAGCTTTTATGCTCCTAAGATGCTGCTTGGCCTGCTGTGTTCATCCAGCTCCACCCTTTGTTATCTCTTACAATATGCCCGTTTACAACCCAAGGATAGAAATTCATCTCGGCAACGATACAAATGGGTGTTTATCTGTCAACAGCCACCTGCTGCTCATAGAGTTTGATATTCAGTTGTTTTGCAGTCAATGAATTATACATCAGGCACTGCATCTCTGTGATACTGCAAGTTTTATTCCCCTGGCCAAAATGAATTTCTGCCCTTGAATGTATGTTCTCAATGTGAATGGCACATTTTCATGTAGAAAATGCCCTGGAGATAGGGGCACAATGCTAGGACAGTGGCACATTACAGATCTCCTCCTCTCCGAAAGACTAACTGAGCTACAGAGAAGTAAGCAATGCTAAAAAACATTCCATTGAGCATGTAGAAATAGATAGCTAATGAGTCAACTAGTTATGAAAAGCATAGAAATCTGATGATCGTGGTATGCCTTGGCTAACTTCTAGGATTCACTCACAGGCCTATATTTTGAAAAGCTATGTTGCAATGAGAAGGTGTTTGAGTTTCGGATTGAAAATGTTGTGATAAGCCACCATGGTATGAGGTGGCGAGGTACATTGATGATATGCCACTGTCGCTCTTTGATGCTAGTTCCCATGCAATGGGACAAGATATAGCTCCCTAGTACTGAAAAAATGGTCAATAAACTTTTATTGACAGCACTTGGTATTCACATTTATTTACAGCATGATCACAGGCACTTGAACGTCTGGGCTCAATCTAAATTATTCAGATATATTTTCTATGTTCCCCTTAGCATGTTATGCGTCATGAGGACATAATCATAGAACTATGAGTCATACAGAATGGAAACAGACTCTTCGGTTCAACTCATTCATGCCAACCGGATTTCCTAAATTGAACTCGTTTCATTTGCTTGCTTTTGGCCCATGTCCATCTAAACTTTTCCTATTCACATACCTGTCCAAATGTCTTCTAAATGTTGTAATTATTCCTGCCTCTACCACTTCCCTCTGGCAGCTCATTCCACACATCCAGCTCTCTCTGATTGAAAAAATGTGCCCCTCAGGTCCCTTTAAAATCTTTCCCCTCTCACCTTAAACCTATGACCTTTAGTTTTGGATTCCCTTCCCTTGGGTAAAGAACTTGGCTGTTCACCTTGTCAATGCTCCTCAAGATTTTATAAATCTCTATTAGATCACCCCTCAGGCTGCGATCCTCTGACTTAAGTTTTACCTATCCACCCTTTCCTTGTAACTCAAACATTCCAATTCCGGCAACATGCTTATAAATCTTCTGTATCCCCTTTCTAATTTAACAACATACTTCATATCGAAGGGCAACTAGAATTGCACACAGTATTCTAAAAGTGGGCTCAGCAATGTCTCTGATTAATAAGATGGAAAATGAAGCTTTATGATCAATAATTGCTTTGATACAGTGATGACATCACAGGTATGTTGCTTGAGGGACTTCAGCTCAGAGATGATGAGCTGGAATCTGAGCTTCAAACCCTGTGACACATCCAGGAGGGGGATAAGTACCTGGATGCTTTGTTTCAGGAGGCGGTCACACCTGGTAGATTGAGTACTACAAATTCAGTCAGCGATCTGGGACAGCCGGGTATGATTGCAAGTGAAGCAGATAGGGGATCATGAACTCAAGAAGGGAGGAGCCTCAGCTTGTGACCTTGTCCAACAGGTATGAGGTACTTGCTCCCTGTGTGGATGAGTAAAAGGGCTGCAGGGAGGATGAGCCACCTGAGCACTGCACCATGATACAGGAGGCCATTCAAGAGGGGGAAGCAAAAAGACAAGTGGTCATCATCGGGGACGCTATAATTAGAAGGAGTGATAGCATCTTTTGTAAGCAGGCTCAAGAAGTTCCGCATGGTGTGTTTCCTGCCCAGTTCCAGGGTGAGGGATATCTCTGACCGGCTTAAAAGGATACTGGAGGAGCAGGGCAATGATCCAGTTGTTGTGGTCCACATTAGGATAAACAACATAGCCAAGGCTATGGTGGACCTGTTTCCAGATTATCAAGCACTAAGAACAAAATTACTGAACATATCCTCAAGGGTTATAATTCCTGGATTACTACCTGAGCCACGTACAAATTGCCTTAGGGGCAAGAAAATTAGGGATGTAAACACATGGCTAAAGGGGCGGTGTGGGAAAGAGGGGTCTCCCATTTCATGGGGCATAGGCATCAGTTTTGGAACAGGAGGGATCTGTACCATTGGGACATTCTCCACCTGAATCGAGCTGGAACCAGTGTTTTAGCAAAAAAGATAAATAGGGTAGTCACTTGGACTTTAAACCGAGAGAATTGGAGGGGATGGGAAGCGGAAAATGACAGGAAGTATAATGGTAAACAGAAGAAAAAGCTGTCACTTAATGTGTGCAGGTGGGTCCAACTATACCGGAGACTATGAAAACTCAGGAGATATTATTAATAGAGATGTTAGAATTCAAAAAGACGGTGTGAAAACTAGCATAAAGGTACTTTACCCGAATGCTTATAGCATTTGAAACAAGGTAGGTGAGTTAACAGCACAAATTATCATGAACGAATATGATTTAGTAACCATTACAGAGAGGTGGTTGCAGGATGGTTACGACTGGAAATTAAATATAGAGGGCTATCAGACTATTCGGAAGGACAGACAGGAAGGTAAGCGGGGTGGCGTAGCTCTGATATCTAAGGATGATATCAGGGCAGAAATGAGAGATGATATAGGTTCTAAGGAGGATAAGGTCGAATTCATTTGAGTAGAAATGAGGATATTCTAAGAAGAAAATGTCACCGACAGATGTAGTCTATAGGCCACCAAATGATAACATCATATTGGGAAGGGCAATAAACAAAGAAATAATTAATGCCTGTAAAAAATGCCTGTACAGCAATTATCATGGAGAATTTTAATCTACATGTTGATTGGTTGAACCAGGTCAATCAAGGCAGTCTTCAGGACGATTTCATTGAATGATTCCATTATAGTTTGCTTGTATGTAATGGAACCAAAGAGAGAGCAAGCTACCCTACATTTGGTCCTGTGTAGTGAAACAGAAATAATTAATGATAAGTTAGAACACAGATGGAAAATGAGAAGATAAAATCCATTACTCGGGTCCTGTGCTTAAACAAAGGAGACTACAATAAGATGAGAGAGGAGTTGGCTCAGATACACTGGAGACAAAGTCTTTATGGTGGGACAGTTGAGGAACAGTGGTGGATGTTCAAAGCAATTTTTCAAAGTGTTCAGCAACAGTATATACCAATGAAAAGGAAAGACCATATAAAACGGGATAATCAGCCATAGTTGTCTGAGGAAATAAGGGAGGCTATCAAATTGAAAGATAAGGCATACAAAATAGCAAACACCAGTGGGAAACTAGAAGACTGGGAAATCTTTAAACACACAAAAAAAGCTATAAAGAAAAGTAAGATAGATTATGAGAGTAAACCATCTCAGAAAATAAAAAATAGTAAAAGTTTCTACAAATATGTAAATATGTAAAATGAAAAAGAGTGGCTAAGGTAAACTTTGGTCCTTTAGAGGATGAGAAGGAGGATTTAATAATGGGAAATGAGGAAATAGCCGAAGCATTGAGCAGGTATTTTGTGTCAGTTTTCACAGTGGAGGACACGAATAACATGCCAGTAATTGATGGCAAAGAGACTAAGGTAGGTGTGGACCTGGAAGTGATCATTATCATGAATGAGGTATGTTGAGCAAGCTATTGGAGTTCAAGGTAGACAAGTCTCCAAGGCCTAATGAAACGCATTCCAGGATGTTAAAAGAGGTGGCGGGAGAAATAACAAATGCACTCGTCATAATTTTCCAAAATTTGCTGGACTCTGAGACAGTTCCAGCAGATTGGAAAATGGCAAATGTGACACCACTGTTTAAAAAAACGATAGACTAAAGATGGGAAATTATAGGCCAGTTAGCTTAACTTCTGTAGTGGGGAAAATCTATTATCAAGGAAGAAATAGTAAGGCATCTAGATAGAAATTGTCCTACCAGGTAAACACTGCAGGGTTCATGAAGGGCAATTCATGTCTAACTTCTTTATTGGAATTCTATGAAGACAGTACAAGTGACGTGGACAACAGACACCCAGTAGATGTGGTGTATCTAGATCTCCAAAAGGCATTCAACAAGGTGCCACGCAAAAGTCTGCTGCATAAAAGTTAATAGTGTTACAGACAATGCATTAGCATGGAGACAGAATTACTTAACTAACAGCAAGAAAAGAATGGAGATAAATGAATGCTTTTTGGTTGGCAATGAGCAACAAGTGGTGTGCCTCAGGGATCAATGCTGGGACTGCAATTGTTTATAATTTATATTGATGATTTGGAGTTGGGACCACATGTAGTGAGTCAAAGATTGCAAATGACACTAAGATGAGTGTTAGAGCAAAGTGTGCGGAGGACTCTGAAAGTTTTAGGGATGTAGATATTTTAAATGAGTGGACAAAGGTCTGGCAGATGTTGATAAATGTGAAATTATCCATTTTTGTAGGAATAATGGTAAAAAGGACTATTACTTGAACGGTAAAAAATTGCAGCATGCTGTTGTACAGAGGAGACTGGGTGTTCTTGTGCGTGAATTGCAGAAGGTTAGTTTCTGTGTGCAACAGGTGATTAAGAAGGCAAATGGAATATTGTCTTTCATTGCTAGATATATTGAGTTTAAAAGCATGGACGGTGTGTTGTAGCTATATAGGGTGAGGCCACACCTGGAGTACTGTATGCAGTTTTGGCCTCCTTACTTGAGAAAGAATGTACTGGCACTAGAGAGGGTGTGGAGGAGATTCACGAGGTTGATTCCAGAGTTGAAAGGGTTGCATTTTGAGGAGAGACTGAGTAGAGTGGGATTATTTTCATTGGAATTTAGAATAACGAGAGGAAGATCTTATAGAAGCATAAAATTATGAGGGAAATAGATAAGATAGAAACAAGGACAATGTTTCCACTGGTGAGTGAAACGAGGACAAGAGGGCATAGCCTCAAAATTAGGGGGAGCAGATTTAGGACTGAATTGAGGAGGAACTTCTTCACCCAAAGGGTTGTGAACCTGTGGAATTCCCTGCCCAGTGAAGTAATTGAAGCTTTCTCATTGATTTTTTTTAAAGCTAAGATAGATAATGTTTTGAGCAGTAAGGGAATGAAGGGTTATGGTGAGAGGGCGGGTAAGTGGAGTGACGCCACGAAAAGATCAGCCATGATCTTATTGATCTTATTGAGTAGGCTGGAAGGGCCAGATGGCCAACTCCTGCCCCCAGTTCTTATGTTCTTAAAGATATATTGTGCATCTGCTGTGAGACATAACACAAACAAAATGTCTCAACTTTAAAGAATATTTAGATATGGAACTGTATCATCCATTCATCCAAGAATTCACATTATAAATCTTATTTGTGACAGGGAACTCCTTGGCTATGTCCTACTATTCGAAATTCAATAACAATAAAAGCCACATCAGCTTTAATTCAAATTGTACCTTTACAGAAATTACACATCCCAAGATTTCCACAGAGCCATGAATAAGGCATAAAATTAGACTAATGAGTGGGCCAAAGAAATTTTTAATTGGAGAGTGAACATTAGTATTGCAAGGAGGAAAGAAAAACAGAAAATTTCTGTGGTCTGGTGAGAAAATCCATGAACAAGGATTCTAGGCAGCTGAGCTTCAGAATAGCAAGGGAAAGGGTTTGGAGAAGGATATACAAGAGACTTCATGCATTATGTAGAATTACAGGAACATGGTCCAAGTTTGATCATGTCTCAGCTTATTTGCTGCTGGAAAACTCTTTCATACCTTCCAAGACTCCCATTATCCCTCAGCTCGCTGACTAACACCACGTCCTGTCAAACCACATCATGATTATAAAATTCTCATCATTGTTTTCAAATCCCTCCATAATCTTGTCCCTCTATGCCACAGTAATCTCTTCCGATGCCACAGCCCTTCAATATATCTATGCTACTCTAATTTTAGTTGTTTGATAATGCCTGCTTCTAATTTCTTTACCGTTGGTGACCATATTGTTCGTTGCATCAACTCAAGGTCTGAAATTCCTACCTTGCACCTCTCTACCTCGCTTTGCGCTTTTAACTGACGCTCCATAAAACCTTCCTCCTTGAACAACGTTTTGGACATCTGAACAAATATTCCCTCATGTGTTTCAAAGTTGTATTTTGTTCATCATGCCCCTATGAAGCAGCTTAAGACATTTCATTAAGTTAAAAGGCACTATATTAATAGAATTTTTTGTGCATGATTTTCTACTCCATAACACTTGCACCTCACTTATAAGCTAATTGCGGTGTGCTCAGCTGTGCCAAGAAAATGCCGATTTATCATTTTAAAAACAATGCCATTTGCGGGTTAATTCCTGTTACCACAACCACACGAGCCTTGAATTTATTGAATAACAGAGCAAGATCAAAGGGTTGAATGGCCTAATCCTGCCCTTGAGGCCTATTGTCTTTTGTTACTGTCACCGTCAGACCAACATTGGATGCATCCTGGTAAATCAAGGAAGCCAGCACTGATGCCTTCACAGCAAGCAAGGCTTCCTTAAGAATTAGCAGACAGCACGGTCTTTTGAATCGCTTCACTGGGGCTGCTCACAGGCACAACTGCTTGACTCTCCATGGTTGGTCTGTCGATTCCCGTCCTTTCTGATCACTGTTCCGTCCAGTCTATGCTGCGTCATCAGGAACAGCAGCCCGTAATAAAGCCACAAATCACAAGTGGAAATAATGACACAACACATGTGCAAGCTTAATTGGGTGAATCCTTGAACACAAAGAAACTTGACCTCTCGTACAAATGAGCCTGAGTATTTATCGGATGCACTGCTGGTTTCCAACTGATCAAGCACTTGACTATTCCTTTGCTAACCCTCCCAGAAATCCAGTTTCAAAACTTCACCAGCAAGTCACAGACTGAGTTCAGTGTAATCTCCCAGATGCCTCAATTAAATTTGGAAGCTCACCATGTAGGGAATGATGAAAGTAATAAAAACACGCACCCTACTGTGCTGCTGTGCAGCTAGTATTATTTTTGTAACTGTAAACCTGGAACAGAAAAGAAGGCGCATGCCACCAACCTCTGGTGTGGCTGACTTTATCTTTGAATAATAAATTCTAAAAGCCGCATGAAAATTTGTGCAAGAGTTGAAGCCTTTGATTTAAAAAAAAGAGTCTGAGCAGGTTGAAATTGTTGATAGTTGTTAAGTACAAGCTTAACACACTTTAAAACTGAGCCTAATGAGGGCACTTTGCCTTTGTTGAAATATTGTTCATCAGAATTAGTCACTTTGCCTTTTATCTTTGTGTTTATTTGGAAAATAAAACATAAAATCATTACCCACTCCCTTTTGCTCTTGATCAAAAATAGATGACACGCATGTTTAGAGAATCTGTCTTACCTCCTTGAACAGAGTAGTGTCGTCAAGACTTTTAACCTATTCTTCATTTAGATGTGCAACTTATCAGGCTCCTGTTAGCTCTTTTGACAGGCACAACCATCAATGAAGCTTTGAACAAAATGCCTCCAGGATGGTATTAACCCACATTTAAGGGTTGCAATGTGTGTTCAATCATATTACAGCTGTGGTACTCCAAGGGAAAAAAAGGCACATATAAAGTGACACCACAGTTTCATAAAAGGATTAAATATTTTTTTAAAAATTGGAAGTGCATTTACTGCTACAAATGGCAAATTTTAAACCAGCTTAGACCCCACGTCTCCAAAGATCCAACTACTACAAAAGCTGTAGCCCAGGCCATGCCGTGTTCATCGCATCAATTTTGAAGCTAAACAAACTATAATACTTCCCCATGCATTAAATAATGTATTTGGTGCAATGAGCAAGAACGTAACTATTGCACCATTACACTGTTTTACCTCAGGAACTTGTTTCACAAAAAAAAATTAACAGATAGGACTGCCCCTGAATAGATATTAACTGAATTACATGAACAAGCATGGTGGTGGCTCAGTGGATAACACTGTTGTCTCATGGTCCCAGCAGCCTGGGTTCAACACTACCCTCAGACAATTGTCTGTGTGAAGTTTGTTTGTTCTCTCCATGTCTGTGTGGATTTCCTCCCACAGTGCAGAGATGTGTAGGATTGGCCGTAGGGTGGAGGCTAGGTGGATTAGCCATGGGAAATGTAGGGTTAGAGAAATAGGATGGAATGCTTTTCGGAAGGTCAGCATGGACTTGATGGGCTGAATGTTGTGCTTCCATGGTGTAGGGATTCTGTGAAGTAAACAAATCCTATGGGAATTGTGCCTGATTGGCAACTCAACCATTCTGGCCTGGAGCAAAAAGATTGTGTTATTTGATGATGGGACGTTAGACAGGGGCCATCTCATTAAGAGGTTGAGATTGTCTTCGTGCACTCAATGCTACCCAAACATGCTATTACAGGAAAATGGGAAGATTCCAGCACACGCTGCAGTGAGAGAGTGTAGCCTCTCGATTTACATTAGACTGTAATGCAAAGCTAAATGAGTCAGCATAAGTTCGGAGCTTATGTTTAATATTGAACTGCAAGAAGTCCAGACTCCACCACACACATCCGACCAGACGTTGGGTTATTTGAAGCTTTTATTAGTTCCACATGATTAATAATCATTTTAGAAAACAGTATCTGCTGCTAGTGTCACCATTCAAATTGTATATATTATTGTACTGTGCTGCTACCATTGTATATAACACATTAGGAACTGGCTGACTCTCATTCTTCTAAGTCTGCTTTAGGCCATAATCACAGCATTTTCTTCACAGAGAAAGCAAAGGGGAAAGAGGAAAGTAATTCCTTGAGACTGCAACAAATAGCACCGTCACATTTACTGGGACATAAGAACTGATAAGGGTGAAGGTAGAAGTCATAGCATAACTTCATTTCCTTCTCTTACTGATGAAAATTCCTTTAAAACCTTACATAGTTGATATCATGAAGAATGGAGCGTACAGGAAAAAAAAGTGAAAATAATACTGGAAGTTGCAGCTTGATTCATGGAGCAGGCATTTCAAAACAGAAAGAACAAAGCCTGATACAAACATAGACACTTGTGTTATACACACCTCATGTGAGGCAATCCAGAACAAGAGGTCATTGTTCTAGGATAAAGAGTAGCAGATTTAAAACAGATGAGGAGAAATGATGGGCTTGTGAATTCACTAACCTAGAGTGTGGTGGATACTGGGTCATTGAGTAAATTTAAGGAGGAGACACACAGATTTTGATCAGTAATAGGTTGAGGGTGATGGAGAGCAGGCAGGAAAGTGAAGTTAGGAGAGAGAAGAGATCAGCCATGATCATACTCTACAGTGGAGCTGGGCCAAAGAGCTGAATTGACGACTCCTTCTCCACAATCTTATGTTCTTTCTTTCTTCTATTCCAAATGTAAAACACATAACTTCCATACTAATTTTGAATTAGGTACAGATCTTCTTTCTCAAAGATGAACCACAAAGTTGTAGTGGAATGAATATTTTAGTTGGCTATGTTGGAGACAGAAGACAACTGTATTGGATTAGATCATGCATTCATCCCCAGTCTTCACACGAAAGGTGGTAAAAGTTGGAACATTCTCCTTGCCAAAGGTTTTGGATGCCAGGTCAATTGAAACTTTTAATATTGAGATTGCTTTGTTTGTGTTAGATTTGGATATCATGGGATTTGACTCAAAGGCATGTACATGAGATTGAGGTGGAGATAAATTGGATCAATTGCATGGTAGACCAAATTGAAAAGACCGGATGGCCTACTTCTGTTCCTATCTCCCAAGTTAGCACCTGCCAATGAACATGCCAGTGTCCCAGAAGATTATAAAATTTGACCTGCTCGCACTAGTAGTTTTGGTGTTAGAAATCCATATTTAACAGAAATGAGACATTCTAGTCACTTCTATCCATTTCTGGTACAAATGATTCCAAAAGGCATTTTAGTGATAGTGTAGGCGTTATCAGTATTTACAGAGTAGCTAGCTTCTGCGCCAGTGTTTAACACTGATTGGCATGTGTTTGTCATTTTCAACCTGGCCTCTCTAGTTAATGTTTTCTTTTTGAATGCATACAATTAAACATACAGTCAACAACTTGAAGGCCTTTTTAAGTGATCATCAAATGTTTGCACGTGTTATTCTTTGTGTTGTACACAGTAATGGTTCCAAAAGAGTCAATATTTGAGTTCTACTGAGCTCTGCCCAAAAATTATGATGTCACAAAACCTCTGGATGGACAATCAGTTGGCACCTGGTCCAATCACCTGATGGAGACACATGTGCTTTCTCTATCTCTCACTGATAATTGTTAATATGCCTCAGAGATAATGTAATCTGTATGTAGTTACTGGAGCATCATTCACTACATTTTGCTGTCTAAGGCAAGAGGCTATTCTGCTGAAATTATTTATGGTCCTTCCCCCACGACAGACTATGAAGCAGCCTCTTAGATTCAGTGTTGGGAGGAAGACTGGTGTCAGTATTCAATCCCAACCACAAGCCACTAGAGGTTCATACCCAGGCATCACTGCAGAATCTTTGCAGCTCAACAGTTCAACATTTATGGCCCCCTATTATGGAGCATCACTGCATTCTCTTGGTCACATCCTTGAAATAAAATCTTCCACAAAACAACAAATCCACACCAACCTTACCCAACAAAACATAGGAGACTCATCTAATCATCCTTGTACAACTCCTTAGTGCCTGTTTTGCCTGCACTAGTGGTCCAATTGTTAGGTTTGTGGGAAATATATACGATTTAATTTTAACTTCCATCAGCTGTCTATTATACCTGAGATCATTCATGGTCCGAAATGGTTTTGAAAAGTGAGAGACATGGCTCTAAAATGGCTGCAGATGGATAGAGACAATAGATTGAGGCATGCTTCAGTGTGGAGTAAACAAAGCTCTCCAGACTGAAATTATAATTTCTGTCATAAGACATTGAAACCAAGCAAATGGGTTAGAGTTTCAATTCCCATTTGTATCATAATTTGACATAATGGGAGATAAAATATTCACCTGCCAGTTAATAAACTTGGAATTACAATGGAGCTGGACTCCAAAATGTACACTGAACTATATTTCATTAATTTTTGAGCAGCAGCGAAGAGAGAACGTGGATTCATAATGGCATAACTTGGAAGCCTTGCTTTGTCTCTCTCCTTGTTCTTCCTTGTCTCAGAAGGTAGCATCGGGTGATGATGAAAATCATGAAAACAAACATTCAGAACTCAAAGATATCTACAGATTCCACTACAGCTGTGACACTCATCAACAAGTAAACCAGTCGTGGCCCCAGGTTTAAAATCTAAACTTAAACTAAGGTCTTTGGATCTACATTGCCTTACTTCTCTCAGTCTATATCACAATGAAATAAAAAGGTTATTCGATGCGATTGTGTGCATACTTAATGTCTCATTTTTTTATTGTGCTTTTTGGAGGTAATGAAATTTCTCTTCCTTTCATTTTGATAATTATGCCCTCCCTCCTGCGTCTTCTCGTGAGTTGCATTTTACCTGAAGTGTGACACTTGCAAACTAAAACTGAAATATTTGTTGCAATTGACTGAGATAGGGATAAAAAGAGGGGAGCCTTCCTCACTTGGTTGCAACATTACGTATTGTTTCCCTCCGACTGTTGGACCATTGGCTAACTTCCAGTGACAAAATTGCCAATAGCCTTGCAGCCAATCCATGTTTGACTGCACTACTTTGAATGAATGGCAGGCTGGCAGACTAGAGAGCACTGGTAAGGGGCATTGCCAGATTGACAGTGATGGGAGCAAGAATGTTGTCAGCCTAGGAGAAACAGCAGGCAAAATGGTCCACAGTACATCTAACTTTCCCACTGGGCAGCCCCTCAGGAATTGTAGGAATCTTTTATCAGATCAGTTGCTGGTCTACAGCGTTATCTGGAAACCCTCTTTGAGCTCTGGTACCTGTAAACATGATGGCAGCATTCAGACCCTGAACTGAGATTTCACAAGGTCAGCCTCAGGCATTGTGTCACTTTGGTTTGATTTTCAATGGAAATAGAGACATTGACCAGCAGTCCTGCCTGCAAACAAAATATGAACATCTGAATAAAGAATAGGAGGAAGCCATTTGGCCCTCACGTCTCTTTTACCGTTCAGTGAGATCATAGTTGGCCTGTGATGTAAATTCCACATTCTCACACAATGACTGTGAGCCATGAATTTACCTATCTATATTCTAAGGACATTCAATGACTGCTCTAAGGAAAAGAGGCCACTACATCTTGAGACAATATAATTCCTGACATCTCATCATAAATTGGAAAGCCCTTCTTTAAAAAAAAACTGTCTCCTAGTTCTAGTCACTCCCACAAGAGGAAACACCCTTTCACCATCCACCCTCTCAAATCCCCCTCAGGATCTTATATATCCCAACAAGATCACTTCTCAGTCTTAATGGGTACAGGCTCAGTCTCTCCAATCTTTTCTCATAAGGTAAACGCTCCCCACCTCAGATACCAGTAAAATGAATTTTCTCTGAACTATTTCTAATTCATTTATATCCTTCCTCAAATAAAAAGACTGCAACTGCACTCTGCTCCAGATGCAGATTCACCAAAGCCCTATAAAACAGTAGCAAAACATTTCTATTTTTATATTGCATTCTCCCTGCAATAAAAAAACATTTCATTTGACTTCCCACTTATTTGTTGTATTTGCATGCTAACTTGTGATTCATGTATTAGGATTCCTCTGTACCTCAGGTTTCTGCATTCTCTCTCTATTACACAAGCCTCACCGACCACTGGCTGTTCATAAGCATCTGAAAACAAAGGCATAGGGACAGCGATGGATGAGAAAATGACAGGGGAAAGTAAGAGGTGCATGATTCCGCCATCTACAGACTAGATAACATAACAGCTCACTGAAGTGGGATTTGACAACTATACTACCTTCCTCAATGGTTTCACTGATGCACCAGCATAGCCTTGGTGACCATCACTCCAATTACTTCCAGCAGGTCCTCTTTATGGGGATGAACCATGGAGCCTCTCCCACTTTAGCAATGTGCTACTGCTGCTGCTGCTGCCTATTATGTGCTGTCTTGTCCTTAAATTAAGAGAGAGTGATGTGTCATGTAATATGTTTTGGTGATGTGCCTTCCAGAGTTGAATAGTTGACAGTGCATTAAAACCTCGCGATGTATGTGTTTGGATCATGGTAGAGCTAATCGCCAAGTAAGAGCGTAAGGTTTGAGTAGTGGTCAAAATAATCTTCTAGTAGTTGAATGCAGTGTTGATTGAAATCTTGCAATGTACATACCATTTGTATGGGTTCAGTAACTGTTTTCAGACCTCTAGTCTTTCTTTATAACTGAACTGGTCCAGCTCAGGCAACATTTTCATCTACATCCTTTCTAGTGCAATCGCATCTTTCCTACAGTATGGTTACCAGAACTGCTCAGAGTAATTCCAGCTGTGGCCTAACCAACGTCTAACTAACTCCAACATCTGGCTCCATCACAGTCTGCTTGATCTAACCACTATTGCCACTTGCTGACACAACTTGAATGGTATTCTTCATCGCCTGAGAGAAAGGGTCCCTTCTCCTGCAAGTGGATCTCCTGCATCAGTGAACCTTGAGGCATAACTTGGGCTTGTTTGGTTGTTTCTTCGACTTCCATCTGGTCTTCTTACTCTTCAAGCAATACCACCTCTGCTGAAGCCAGAATGCATCTGATGTTTAAGGGGTACAGTCTGCCTTTAGGTAGTTTATGCTAGCTTGAAGTAGTGCTGGCCTTGTATGAGCTTGACTCCTCGGCTAAGGTATGCAGCCACACAACAGCATATTGAACATTAGGTTGCAGATCACGATCATTCAAATGAGTAGGCAAAACAAAGTTTCCATCAGATATAACACAGTGTGGAGCTGGAGGAACACAGCAGGCCAGGCCAGGGAGAACCAGAGGAGCAGAAAAGCTGATGTTTCGGGTCAGAGCCTTTCTTCAGAAATGGGACTCCATTTTGAAGAAGAGTCCCGACCCGAAATGTCAGCGTTCCTGCTCCTCTGATGCTGCCTGGCCTGCTGTGTTGCTTCAGCTCCACACTCTGTTATATCTGACTCCAGCATCAACAGTTCTTACTATCTCAGACAAAGTTTGTATCACTTTGAACAGCCACAGCAAAATTACACATTGCAATCCCTGCACCTGATTCTAGGATTTCCCAATTTAACTTCTGAACTCAGCATATGTTGCCAAGTTGTTTTAGCATTTGCAGAGAGAAAGCAGAGTTGATGTTTTAGGTTCAACAACTATTTTTCAGAATTCAGCTCAAAATGTTAACTCTGCTTTCTCTGCACAGATGCTACCTGACTTGCTGGGTTTCTCCTGCAATTTCTGTTTTGTTTCTAATTTAAGAAATGTCTACTTTGGACTTGGGGATCAGTGGGAGCATGCTGATGAACGATATGAGTGGTAAACTCTTTAACCAGCCACACATAAGACTGCTGGAGCTGTGATGAAATCCCAGAGGATTTTGAAGATTCAAACATTTAAGCCCTAAGCTCAAGAATCATGACACATTCCATTCTGAATTTCATAATAGGATATTTTGTGATTTCTGACAGGGTTTCAATTGGTACAGAATTTTTCCTCATTGAATGAAATAGAATCATAAAGTCGTGCTGTATAGAAACAGATTCTTCGGGCCACTGTGTCTATGCTGACCAATAAATCCTAAGCTACTTCATCCTATAGCCTACGATGCCTTAGCATTTTAGGTACTCATGCAGATGCTTCTCAAATGTTGCAAAGTACCTGTTTCCACCATCTTCTCAGGCAGCACATTTCATATATCTACCAGCCTCTGAGTGGCAAAATTTTTCCTCAGATCTGTTTTAAACCAGCTGCTCCTGACCCTAAACTTATACCCTCAAGTCTTAGACATGCCCGTGAAGGGGAAGAAATTCTCACAAGCTAATCTGTCAAAGCGTCTCATAATTTTATATGCCTCAATCAGACACCCCCTCAGCCTCCTTTGCTCTAAGGAAAACAGTTTCTCTTCATAACTGAGACTTTTCATCCCAGGTAACATCCTAGTGAATCTCCTCTGCACCGTCTCCACATCCTTCTGATGGTGTGATGACTAGAACTGCATAGAGTATTCCATCTGTGACCTAGCCAATGTTTCACAGAGTTGTAACAAGACTTCCATGGTCCTATATCCTATGACCTTTCCAAGTATTGATTAATCCTGTTCTTCAGATTTTTTCCAATAATTTCCCTACCACTGATTGCAGATCAACATGTCTGCCATTACCTGGCCTATGCCTGCTCCCTTTTTTGGACAAAGAAATCAATTAGCTATCATCCAGTCATCAAGCACTTCACCTGTGATCTGCAAAATATTAAATATCTCTGTCAGTGCCCCTGCAATATCCTCTATTGCCTCACAAAGCAGGCTGGTGTGCATTGCATCAGACCCTCGTAATTTATGCATCTAAATGCTTGTTAAAACACCTAATACCTCCTACGTAATATCTTAATGTGTTCAAGAACCTCACCATCCCAAATGTGAATACAGATGAAAAATACTTATTTTAGATTTCACCTATGTTCCCCTGTTCCAAGCACAGGATGACCCTTCGGTCACTGATAGGTCCCTCTCCTTCCCTGGTAATCGTTTAATCTTAATATGAAAGTGTGAAGTTTTCCTTTATCCCAGCTACCAAAGATATTTCTTGTTCTCTTTTCTCCTTCTTAATTTCCTTTTTAGGAAATCTTATACCCTCTACATATTTAAAAGTCCCTCCATGTTTTTTTAATGCTGTATCTGGCATACACTTCCTTCTTTTTTTTAATGAGACTCTCGATGTCCCTTGACATCCAGGGTTCCTCAGGCTTACTGCCCTTACCATTTTGTCTCAGAGGAATATGCTGGTCCTGAATTCTCACTGTACTACGTTGAAAAAGACTGCCACTTTCCAAACATAAACTTACCTGCGAGGAGCTGTTCCCAGTCTGTCTTTTCCAGATCCTGTCTAATGATTTGAAATTGGCCTTCCCCCACTTAACATCTGCACTATTCTCATCCCTTTCCATGACAACTTTCAAATTTAAACCGTCATGGTCACTATTCCATAAATGCTCACCCTCTGAATCTTCTTAACCAGCTTCATTCCCTAGGATAAGGTCTAGCACTGCTAGACTACCTGCATATTAGTATAAAAAGCTTCCCTGAGTGCACCTTATAAAAAACACCCGGTCTTAGCCTTTCATACGAAGATGATACAAATTAATTTTAGCTAAATTGAAGTCCCCTTACAACTATAACCCTGTTTCACTCACACCTTTCTGTGATTTTCCTACATATCTGCTTTCATATCTCCCTCTGACTGTTGGGGGGATGCCTGTAGTAAAGTTCCAGCAGGGTAATCTCCCCGTTTTTCATAAATTCCTAAGCTGTACCCAGATGGCTTCATGTCCTTCCAGGACATCTTTCTTCTTCACTGCAGTGATGGGGTCTGTTATCAAAAATGCAATGCCTCTAACACTGTCACTTCACCCAATCATCGTGCCTGAAACTTCTACACCTTGGAATATTGAGCTGCCTGTCCTGTCCTCCCTTCAAGCATGTCTCAGTGATTGCAACAATATCATGTTCCTGCATGCTGATCAAAGCTCTAAGTTCATCTTCCTTACCAGTCAAGCTCCTTGCATTAAAGTAGATATTATTTAGTTTTCTAGGCCTCCTATGTTCCTATTGCTCCCATGTCTTCTCTGACTACTGGAACATCCTAACATTTCTTCTCTATCTGATTCAGCCTTTATCCTGACTTTACACTAACTCTGTGCCCCATCACCCTTCCAAATCAGTTTAAAGCCTCCCAATCTTTTGTTATCCATCTCCGCTGAAAGTAGTTGTAAACATTTTTCCATTTTAGTCCTCTCAATTATAGTTGCCCCAACGTTCCACAGGATCATGACTTTTTATTTCTCTCAGGATTATCTTGATGGGATATGGTGTAAATGGAGCCATGGTGAGAGATCAGGAGAACCCATGAGAATTTCAGGAATGAAATATTTTTGAGGTGAAGCATGTCTTAGGGATGTAAAGTTAACATGAAATCATAATTGAATTTGTTTTGACAACTGAATCCAGCATTTGAAATGTTAGTGATTTTTAGCTCAGTTGGTGGGAATCTTGCCTCAAGGTCAGATAGTTGTGATTGCATGTACCAATTGAGGATTATAGAAGGTATAATCTTGCCTAGTGCTGCATTGCAGTATTGAAGGGAATACTTTGTCAGAAATGTTGCCTTTCAAGTGAAAGGTTAAACTGAGGCCCCATCCATGTGATCCAGTGAATGTTTAGGATCTCAGGATACTAAGAACATGCTTTTGTTCCCAATATTCTAGCCTACATATTTTTCTTACCCAAAATGGTCACTTATCACATTATTGCTCATGGATTTTGTTGCCCACAAAATAGCCAGTGCATTTCTCAATCCAATAACACATTTCAAAGCACTTGGTTGCATGAAATACTTTAGAAAGTTTATGAGAAATGCAAAGTCTTTCTTAAGTGTGATAATTTAGTGGTTAAAATTGCCATTGTAATGTTACAACAGATTTGCATTCAGTAACAGCACCATGCTTTCTTATAGTTTGTTTCATATCAGGTCTGCAAAATCGCTGGTAAGATTAGACATTAGACTAATTGATTATTATTGCATTTTAGCGTTTAGCAGTAATTCATTAAAATTGCTAATGGCACAGGATCCACAGCGGCAGTGCCTGGAACATCACATTTGTTTTGCCTCATGTAACACAAAAGACATGTTTTCTATATAATATGAGCAAGAATGATATCCTTAAAAAATTGCTTCAAATTACACCCTAGGGAGATGATGGCTGCCAAAACCTGAGGTTATTTTTAAAGGCTCCTCCACTTTCAGAGCATGTGTGACTTATACAAACTGGAGGCCCTCTGCCTTGTCTCTGTGGTTTAAATCAGGATCAACAGCAGAAGGGAGTGCCAATATTATATTGAGGCCAAGGGCTCAAAAAGACAGAAGGCAGTGGTACCGAATGTTTGGCTCACTTGTCCTTCTCTAGCTGACTCTGTTTCTTTGAAACAAAGGCAATGCTCTGTAATGCAGGCAGATTCGGAATATCCCCATTCTTTAAACCAATCTGGATTTGCTAATGCCCCAGAATTTCCTAAAATGTTACGGTACAACTGCAATGCTGGCATGAGGTCACGTCAATTTTTCTCCTGAGGCAACTCACATGTAATTGAGGTATACAAATTTTACAATGAAACATTGCTACATGAGCATTTCCTAACTAGTTTAAGCTGCTCTAGTTTGTTGACAAAATTCCACTTAGTTCATAAGGCTGAGAACATAAGCTCTCTCTCTCTGCATTTACACGAGTTTTAAACAGGCATGAACTTTAAATGTTTTAGCCATAGCAGGATGCAAATTTACTGTTTCTGAAATCTTGGAGGGAATCTTAAAGATCTCATTGTGGAAAGTTGCTCTACATTTTCTATCTTTAAATTACTGAGTATGGTAAAGAAATCTGTATGTTAAGGGAAAAGAACATAAAAACCCCACCACGTTTGCAAATTTTTTAACCATGTGGTGCTTGTCTTCATGAATAGAGATTTTAGAAAAACTATTCTTGAGATGTGGACATCATTGGCAAGGTCAACATTTATTGTCAGTCCTTATTGATATGAGGCAGCGCTCATCAGTTTCACTGGCGGAGATTATAGTACAATTGGATGGTTTATAGACCACTTCAGAGTTAAGCATTTTGATGTGTGACCAGAATCAAAAGTAGATCAAACAAGGCACTACATTTCCTTGTCTACACAACATTTGTGAACTGATTGGTGTTTAAGCCAATCCAACAGCTTCATGGTCAATCAATAGCTTATTTCCCGATTCATTTTTGAACGGAATTCAAAATCAAGTACCATTTTGGAATTTGAACAGAAATTTCCTGCACTATTGGAACAATTTGGCAAATGTTATAATGTACTTTTAATGCTAGTCAGAAAACATGGCCACTTATTGACTGTGCAGGGGGTGAGCATATGTAAATGCTTCAGTACAATGTGGCTCAGTTGCCTGGCTTGCAATGCAAATTGATGAAAACAGTGCAGATTCAATTCATTCCCGAGGTAACTACAAAGACCCAGATTATTAGCATCTCCCCTCACCTGGAGTGGGGTGAACTTCAAGTTAAGCCATCACTGGTCATCACTCTCTAATGAGAGAGCAGCCATGTGGTCCTGTAGGATCTAAGTGACCTTAGAATGATTCAAAGCCAGATGGAGAATCAAAGCTAAATTTCCTGGGGAGGGAGGGGTGAGGAGCAATTTTCTTGCTCCTCCCATTGAAAGTTGAAATACAGCCTGTCCGCTTAAATAAAGCTTGATCCCCAAACCCCCCTCCCTGTGATAACAGGGCTATTGTGGGATATCAGCCCCTTACTGGGAGAAACAGCTGCTGGCTAATCCTAATGGTCCCAATGGAACTGAGCAGTGACCGCTGCTGAGAATGCAAGAAGACTGTGAAATGAAAACAGCTAGACCTAGGAATGTCTGAGGATGGCGAAGGATTAGGGAGCTCAGAGACAGTGTGAGGAACATGTGCCCCAGGTTTTTGGAAGCCACTTTGAAAGAAGGAAAGGAAGGGGCTAACATCTTGGGATGGTTGCCCAATGCACACAGGGCACCTACTGAATGATGTGCATCCCATGCTTGTAACATTTTCATTAAGTTACATTAAAAATGGCCTTTTGATCACCTCCTGGCACCCCACTCCATAACATGGGCTGCGTTATATTCAAATCAATTGAATCGGCAACGAGCTCACTTGCCAATCTCAATGGATGGCAGCCTAAGCTATTTGATGAGGACTGGAGCAGGTGTAGATTGGAAGGTGGTAGGCAAGCTCACACTTCATGTAGCACCCAGCTCTCAACCCAGCCAAAGACATAGCAGGCCACCTAATCCAGTCTATAGATTCAAAGAACAGTTATATCATGGATGAAGGCCATTTAGCCCTGTATGTTTCTACTAGCTCTGTGCAAGAATGGCTCAGCTACTCTCACTCTCCTGCCTTTACCCTGTATCTCTTCAAATTTTCTCCCTGCTGGAAATTATCTAATTCTATTTTGAATGCCACAACTGAATTTGTCTCCATCACCTTTTCATGCAGTGCATTCCTAATTCTAACTAATCATCCAGTAAAAGCAACTTTTTCATGCCACCATTGGTTTGTTTGCCAATCACCTGAATTCAGGGTCCACTTATTCTTAAGCCTTTTACAAATTGGAATGGGTTCTCCTATACAGTCTAAACCTCTATGATATTGAATGCCTTAATCAAATTTCCCCTCAATTTTCACTTCCACAGAGAGTGAGTTCACCTTCTGTAAACTTTCCATGTAACTGAAGTTCCACAATAGCTAGGCCCATTCTCATAAATGTTTTCTGCACATTGCTTAATTCCTCTCATTGTTCCCAACATGTGCTGCCCAAGAGTGCACACGATACTCCAATTGAAACTAAACCAGTGTTTTATACAGATTTGTCCTAGCTTCTTGGCTTTTGTCTTCTGCGACTTGGATTTTCACCACAGCAGAGAAATTCACTGATGTAGCTGAAAACCAATATCCCACCCCTAAGCATGACAACAAATTCTTTTTACGGGGCTAGAAGTGGAGCTGCTTCACATTTAGTGCGTCTGTTTTCAAGGGGACAATTGGTCATAATCCAGTTGTCAGCAACTGTTCCAATGTGATGTGATCTTGGTGAGCTGTATCTGTGAAGCAGGACTTTCGCTGATAACACCTGATACTGCAGATCTGAAATTTGTGGATTTGCTTGTCTGGCCAGCCTATCCTTTTCGAAAGTATAATCACGCCCTGGAACTCCTTTAGTTTCAATGTCAGTGTGAGCTGACTGTGCTAACCTACTTAACTCTGGATGTGCTCCCTGAGCCTCAATCATCTTTTGATTTATTTTCATTCTTAAATAGAATTTCAGCTACCCTAACATCTGCTTGGGGAATTACTGTGGCCTCTGATGATGGACTTCATTTAGCCATTGCTCTGGTCTTTACACATAATGAAAAAAATACCCATAATCTGTTTCTGTTCCATCTCTTTCACTGTGATTGGATTTTTCAGGATTATAGGTGAAGCTATAACTTTCATTTCTGCCAAATTATTCACCAGGATTAACTCAACTCCAAATACAGTAATTTCTTAACTACCCAGTTTAAAAACAGTCTAGACAATCCATTGCAATCCAACTGGAGTTTGTACAATGGAATTGGAATATAATCTCCACCAATCTCATTTGCCAATACTTTCATTTTCACTCAACTCTGTCAAAATTACTTTGCTTATGCCTTTCAAATTCAATACAACTTTTCCCCAGCTGTTTTCTTGATCTCTGTTACAGTTGCATATACAGATAAAGCACAAACTTAAAGTTTGTACATTGTACCCCTTAGTAACATCATACTCCTTAGAAACCTCTTTGACAGTGAAACGTAGGTTTCCTGTGCTTTACCTGTCATCTTACTCTGCATGAACAAATGTCCTGTCCTATTTTCTTCCAGTTCATTTTTCTAACCATTTTCTCAAATGACATGAAGAATGACTCTATATGTTCTTATGGATGTCTTGGTAGGAGCTGTTCAAACTTAAATACTCCCTTATGGAGGAGCCACACTATGGCTCAGTAGTTAACTCAACTGCCTCACAACACCAAGGACCTGGGTTTGATTCCAGCATTAGGTGACTGCCTACGTGGAGTTTCCATGTTCCCTCTGTGTATATGTGGGTTTCCTCCCATTGTCCAAAGATGTGCAGGCTAGGTGGATTGGCCATGGTGAATGCAATGTTACAGGGGTAGAATAGGATAATGTAGGGGAGTGTGTCTAGGTGGGACGTTCTTCAAAGAATTGGTGTGGACTTGATTGGCCAAATGGCCTGCTTCCACGCTGTAGAGATTCTATGACAGACTTCAAATTATGATCAATATTCTCCCCACCAAAGTTCAAATCTGATATCTCCTGTTTCAACTTCTTTCTTTAAAGCTGCTATTCGCATTCCTTTGTTTTCTCTTTTCTAAGCAATTCTAATTCTAGCTTTCTCGTTTCCATTTCTTTTCCACTCCATTTCTCGAAAGTCAGGTGCTGATCTGGTGCTTCAATTATCTCTGCCTTCCAGCTCTGCCAGGCAACGTAACCTCCGGCTTATATACCAAGTCAATTAACCTGATCTTTTCTGGTTCCCTCAAGACTGCTAGGGATAACTTCTGTCATCTGCAGACAATCTTTTGCCATTTCCTGTGCCATGTTCTAAATACAATACAGAAACAATACAGAAATTTCTGAAGAAGAGTCTAGGCCTGAAATGTCAGCTTTCCTGCTCCTCTGACGCTGCTTGGCCTGCTGTGTTCATCCAGCTCTACACCTTGTTATCACAGAAACAGGTGTTTGCTTTCAGCAGTAATAAATGCTATTTTTATCCAATTCTGGAAAGATGAGACTTTAGTTTAATGTTTCACCTGAAAGGCTGTTTTCTTTTAGCAGGGTGATGGAACGGAAAAGTTAATCAATTGTATGAGAACTTATCGCACGAAAACAGTCTCCATTAATTTCCAATTATATGTTTGCAGCACAGATATTATTGTTGTTTTCATCCGTTTCTTGCAGGTAAGGGTTAAACATTGTACAAGCAGAGCTCCAATGCAGATGCTTTGTCATCAATCCACCAACAACACAAACATGACACAAATTTTCTAAATGATCGTGAACTTAATATTGTGAGCGTACCCAGCTCCTGTTTGTGTTTCGGTGTCACATTGACCGGTCTATACTTCATCACTTGTAATAACACCTCCCTTGTCCATCTGGCATCGGTCATCTGCTTTAAAAAGTAAATAGAGGATTGGCCCAGTTTTCACAAGTAAGGAAGTACCTCACATTCCATCAAAAAGTCTTGGGCTCTCTGCCTGTAATTATAGAGTGTATTATCTTGCTGTGTGAGAATGCTTGTTTTATTCAAGATCTCTATATTGCCCCAAACCATGGCTCAGTCCCTAGGTATTTCACCTCAAATCAGAAAGTTGGGAAAGTTCAGGTCCACTTTGCAGACTTGAGCACAAACTTAAGGCTACAAGGGAGGAAGACCCAGATAGAACTATTCAGATGTTATGGAAGAGAAAGAGGCCTCTCAGCCCAATATGTCTGCACTGGCTGAATAAACTAGTCCTCCCCATATTTTCTAATCTCACTCAGCGACACCGAGTTCACAGCATTGCAGGTTTCAGTTCTTCAGGTACAAGGCCAGCATCTTTTTAAATTAGATGAGGTTTTCATCTTAATCAAGAAACTGGACAGAGTATTCTGTGTACACACCATCCTCTGAATAAAAATATTTATCCTCATGTTTGCAATAATCCTTCTTAAATCTGTGCCCCTTGATAATTGACTGCTCTTCAATTAAAGCTCATCCTAGCAACTGTATAAGTTGCTGGCGAGACCACATCTGGAGTACTGTGAGCAGTTATGATCCACTTATTTAATGAAAAATATCATTTTATTGCAGGCAGGTTAGATAAGATTCATTAAAATGATCCCTGGTATGGAGGTATTGTCTTATGAGCAAGTCTGAACAGGTTGAGACTCTACACACTAGAGTTTAGAAAGATGAATGATCCATCTCATTGAAACATAAAGGATTGTTCAGGGGCTTGACTGAGTAAGGCTGAGAGGATGTTTCCTCTCATGGGAAAGTCACAGGGCATACTCTCAGAATAGAAAGATGCCAATTTAAGACTGAGATGAGGAGGAAATATTTTCTGTCAGAGGGTTGAGAGTCTTTGGAACTCTTTGCCACAGAGAACTGTAGGGGGAGATTCCTTATGTATATTTAAGGCTGAAATAGAAAGGCTATTGATTAGTCAGGGAGTCAAGAGTTATGGGGAAACTTAAGGAAAGTGGGCTTTAGGAATGTTGGGTCGGCCATGATCCTATTGGATGGCAGAGAAGGCATGAGATGCTGAAGAACCTACCTCGTTCTTATTTCCTGCAATTTAATGGCCTCCCTTGAGGGCAATAATATCCTTTCTGTGATGTGGTGACCAGAACCATATACAAAACTCCAACTGTGGACTAATTGGAGTCTTGTTAAGTTCCCGCATTAAATCCCTGCTCTTGTATTCAATACCTCATCCAACAAAGGAACATATCCAAATGTCTTCATGACTACCTTACTTACTTGGCTTGCCACCATGAAGAACTATCGCCATGCAGCCCAGTTCTCTCATTTTCTCTACGTCTCTCAACAACCTCCTGTTCCCATGCTTTGTTTTCCTCACCTTGCCCATAACCTTTGCACTTCCTGGCCATTCAATCAAACAACTGATATTTTCATGCTGTCAACAGCCATCCTCTTCACTATTAACAACCCAGCCAATTTTTATGTTATTGGCAAATTTCCCAGTTGTGCCTTCCACATTTAAGTCTAATTCATTAATACACACCACAAGCAGCAAGGAACCCAACACTGAGCTCTGTGGAATGTTCCTGGAAGGCACCTTTCATTCATGAAAACAGCCATTGACCCCTTGCTTCCCGCCACTGAGCCAATTTTGGATCCAACTGGCCAAATTCCAATGTATTCATGAGCTTTCATTTTTCTTAACAGCCTGCCACGTGGCACTTGTTAAGTGCTTTTCAAACTTCCATATAGGCAACATCCAACACACCACCCTCATCAATCTTCCTTGTTACTTCAGCTTCTCTTCGTGGTCTCAGTTTCAATTAATCTGGTCCTGGTCATTCATTCAAGGATGTCAGTCCCTCCAATACTTCCCTTGTCATTATGCTTACTTTACCTAATATGTCATATTTCTCATTTTCAAATGGAATGTTAACATGATCCATTTTCTTTGCAACAGAAACAAAGTGTTCATTTAGCCCCAACCCACATTTTCTGCATCTACGTAGAAGTTCCCATGTCCATCTCTGATGGGCCCAACAGTTTCCCCAGTCATTCTCATGCCTTCATATACTGATAAATATCATTGGCTTTTCCTTCATTTTACTGGACAATTTTTTTTGTATCCACTCGTTGCTTTCCTAATTTACTTACATGCCTCGCCCTATATTTTCTATAAACAATCTTTCATGTTCAATCTTTTTGAGATTGTTAGAAGCTCTGTCTTCCTGCAGTATCTTAGCCAGAATGTGTTTTGATTCCCAGAGGCATTGATATTTGGCAGTGCCACTCTTTTTCTTTATGAGGACTTTTCTGAATTGTAACTGTACAGTCTCACTTTGGAATGCCTCGCACTGATTTGCCCTTCAAGTGAGTGTAATCACCCTACTCTTGGCAGATCACCTCTCAGCGTTGTAAAGCTTTCCTTCCCCTAGCTTAGAGCATTTATTACAATTCCATCTTTGTCCCTTTCCATGATGATGCTAAATCTAACTGTATCATGCTCACTATCTCAAAAATGGTCACCAACTGCTGCTTAATCCATATGCCCAGATTGATTTCCTAAGACTAAATCTAAAATTACCTCCTCTCTTACTAGTTTTGTTACGTGCTGGCTAAAAAAGTTCTCTTGAATTCAGTTCAAGAATTTTATGTCTTCTATGCTTTTCACTGCTTGTGTCCCAGTTGATATTTGGGGAGTTGAAGTGCCCAGCTATTATGGCCCTATTATTTTTACACTCTAAAAACTGGACCCTCTAAATGTCTCACTGTAGCAGTGTAGCTGCCCCTTTTGTGTCTGAGCTCTTCTGACAGTTTGATTTAGACATTTTACATCAACATATTTGCTGATGTTGTGACACACATCTAAAGCAAGGAGGGAATTGAACCTAGGCTTCCTGGCTTAGAAGCAGTGACACTACCACTATGCCAAAAGCACCCGCTTCATTTTGTATATTCTCCCTCCTCATTGCTTTGATTGATGCTTCAACCCACCTTTTTCATCCTTTGTTATCCAGCCGGAAACCTCAATATCCAGGGATGCTGAGCTGTCATCTGTACACTAGCAGAAGCCTGGCTTACAGAGGGTAAGGATATAGTGCTGCCACTTGTCAATCTGTACCATCAGCTTATCAGGTTTTACTCTGTATTCTCGTTACATTGACAGATATAACTTTTAACCCTGCCAATTGTCTGTGATGGACAGTTTCTCTTCCCCTGACTTTCAGAAGCACTTGTAACTTTTCTGCCTTCCCTTCCCTGCTCAGAATTTCCTCCTCAAGATCCCAATCCATTGCCAATCTTGAATAAACCCTCACAAGAAGCACACACAAATCTCCCCTCAAGAACATTTATCATAGTACTATAGATCATCCAGTATGTACAGGTTGTACCTTCTCCTGAACCTGTTCTCAATGCACCAGAAATCTGACACCCAGCCTTATGCTCCAGGTTTCCAGACATGAATTTAATTCTTCTATTTCTACAGTCACCAGAACATTGGATTTGTTGTATTCCTGAGGCAACTGTTTTGTAATCCTGCCTTTTAAACTCCTACTGAGTTTCCTGTTCTCCTTTCAGGACTTCATTCTCATTTTTACCTAAGTCGTTGACTCCAATGTGGACCACAACCTCTGGCTGATCACCACTCCTCAGAACAATGTCCTGCAGCTACTCTACAACATTTTTATCATGGCTCCAGGAAGCCAACATACCATCCCAGAGATTCAGTGACAAACACAAAAATGAATGACTGACCTCATGACAATGGGATACTCTATCACAATTGCCATTCCATTCTTCTTTCACACCCCCACTCACCCCCCAACCAAAAAAACACAGTTGAGCTGCCCATTGTACCACTGACTTGATTCTGATTGCACTATCTTGAGGAATGATTACCCACACCAGTATCCAAAATGGAATTCCGATTAGCAAGCACATTGGACTCTAAATACTCCTGCACTGCCTGCTTGGTTATCTCAGATTATCTTGTGGAGATCCAATTCCCTCACTGCTTGTTCTTTTCTAACCTGGAGTATGACTTCTTCATACCTGATATCCATGTCAAACTTGGCTTCTTCTCAGGTGACAAAAGTGATTCAAACTTCCAACGAGCTTCCCAAACCTGGTGCTCAAGCGGCTGTAGCCATTAACACTTCCTACAGATTTGTTCATCTGGGACACATGGAGTGACTACCATCTCACGCGTACCACAGGATGTATACTCACTTGGCTGAACAGACCTGAGATCGTTTCACTTTTAATAAAAACAATTTATTACAAGTAGATTTGCAAAAAAAAAATCATGTTCTTCCTCTATACCGAAGTAAGAGCCAATGGCAGGAGGTTTCCTATGCAAACTTTCATTACAAACAGGCTCTCGCACTACTCTCTGCTGCATTTTTTTCAAGCTCTCGGAATGCTCCCCTATTTAAGTGATGCTTGTAAAGGAGTCCTCACCTCTTCTGTTCCTGTCGGTGAAGCTATCTGCCTATAAAGGAGTCTTCAACTCATCTGATCCTATCAGTGATGCTATCTACCTGTAAAAGAATCCTCACCTCACCTGTTCCTCTCAGTGATGCTATCTGCCTAGAAAGGAGTCTTCACCTCACCTGTTCCTGTCGGTGATGCTATCTGCCTGTAAAGGAATCCTCACCTTGCCTGTTCCTGTCAGTGATGCTATCTGCCTGTAAAGGAACCCTCACCTCGCCTGTTCCTGTTGGTGATACTATCTGCCTGTAAAGGAACCCTCACTTCACCTGTTCCTCTTGGTGATGCTATCTGCCTGTAAAGGAATCCTCACCTCGCCTGTTCTTCTCAGTGATGCTATCTGCCTGTAAAGGAATCCTCACCTCACCTGTTCCTGTCGGTGATGCTATCTGACTGTAAAGGAAACCTCACCGCGCTGGTTCCTGTCGGTGGTAAACAGATGTTAACCATCCATCCTTCACTGTTCTGCCCACAACTGAAAATGTCATTGTTACAGTGTGTAGTGTTTATCAAACCCATTAAGACTAACACATTCTGATTTTTTCAGACCCATAAACGATAGCTGCCACATTTGCTAATTTACAACAGTGAAAATCATTGCATAAAATGGAATAAAAATCTCACGTTGGTGTTGGTAACCACGAAACTTCTGGCTTATTGCTAAAATCGATCTAGTTCATGAACATCCTTTAGAGGAGAGCAATCAGCAATATTTGCTTGGTCTGGTTTTTACGTGACTCCATGCATAGAATTGAGGTTGACCATTAGCTACCAACAGAAGTGTTCTGAAGGTCAAATATAGGATGTTGTCAATAGATTCAGGCCTTCCCATTGAAGTCAATATCCATGAATGTGAATATCGAAAGGAGTTTGAGACAGGGTTAGATGAGGCGAGAGGTGACATTAAACGTAAGATCTGGACTGGGGAAGGAAGAGGTACATGAAGGGTGAGAGTGTCTCCTGTTTGGCCTCTTGATAATGAAACATTTACGAGAGTAACATTCATATTTTAAATGATAGTTTGTAACATTCAATTACTTAAGGAGAAAATAAGATCTCTTGACGTCAAGCATCTTAAATATAAGCATGTGTCAATCTGCTATTTCACAATGCAATCAGCATGTGTAGGTTGCCATCTCTCCAGGAGTCTAAAAAGCTGCATCTCTTTATCAACACTATCTCAATAATTATACACTTTTTTAAATCTGTATGTCTACATATAACAGAACATTCACTCCAGTACAACACACGCGATTAAAAATGAAATATGATCTGTGTTTATGGGTCTGGCTGCCAAGGCTGCTTTCATGCTGCTTTTGGCATGAGTGACAGTTTTATGACTATTTTGTATAAACTGTTGATGCATTGTCTGTTTTACTGGCTCACAGACACTTTCTGTAAAATTATCAAAATCGGATCCACATGCCAGTGTTTTTACTATGCTCTGCACCGTTTGAAGGGCTGGGAGATATTTTCAGCACTCACACCAACGTTAACATCTCATCGGCTGGAATAAAGAAGCAACAACTCACAATGAATCCAGATGCATGGAATAAAAATGGGGAAGAGAGAAGAAAATGAATTCCATAATTCATGAAACAGATCTGCAAATCCTGACACAATTTTGAATGGGGAACAAAAATACCACTGCAATCTTGAGGGAGTTCAAATTTCCTTCAGCACCATTTGCGTTACTTTAAAGACAGACGTTAATTTCTGTAAGAGTGCTTCACACATTGTCTGGGAATAAAGGATGTCTGCCAACAATTGTCACCCAATATATGCCTCTTTTTTGTTGCACGTGGAACAAAACTGTTGCTCATTATAACTGAAAGACAGCTAATTAGCATCAGATTGGGTTGGGGTATTGCAGATACTCTGCTTCACAGCTCCAGTGCAACGCATTGACACTTCCATTTGTCCCTTTCCTCTGTTGAAATGTCACACTCACGGATTCTGGTCCTTGTTACATTGATTCCATAAATAAAGTTCTTGGTAGCTCCCAATGGAAACTGACAAAAAAGCCATTATGGAAAATCAAGTTGTTGCATTTCAATACAAAATGTTTAACTTAGTATATCAACCATAATTCACTCCCTTTACTGTTTGTGACAAGCTGTGTTATTCCTTCACAGTCTTTCCTTGATCTGTCTGCAATCTTTGGCAAGTAACTCTTCTCTTCAGCTCTACTAATTTCCTTCAATGCTCCAACGTCCAGTTCAATGGAAAGGCCTTTGCTTGGTTCTGCTTTCACTTGTTCATTCCAAGCTAAGTTTTCCCAATCACAGCTATCACTTCATGAGTCCCAGCAGTTTCTATATTGATGATCCTGTCTTTCTTAATTGCATACTGCTTATTGTTGACTTCATTTTTTCTTAATTCACTTGTGGAATGTGGGCATTGCTGGAAAGCCAACACTTATTGCTTATACCTAGAAAGTGATGGTGAGCTGTCTTCTTGAACCACTGCTGTACATCTGCTATAAGTAGACCCACAATGCCATTAAAGAGGGAATACCAGGATTTTGAGCAAATGACACTGAAGGTATATTTCCAAGTCAGGATGGTGACTGGGTTGGCATGGAACTTCACATAGTGGTGTTCCCTGAAGAAGTGGGGTCAATTTCCACATCAAAGCAAATGATGCCTTCACTTTACCACTCCACTGCTTCTCCACTATTTATTCTGCATCTAGTTTCAGATGAGCTAAAGCCTTTCTCTACCTAGGTAAGGAAAGGTAAAGGCTTTGGTCTCAGTCCCCACAAATGCTTACAACTGACGTCAAATCCATTCCTGCCCAAATTCAGGCTGAGGATGATTTTTCACGATCACAAAGTTCTATTCAAACCCAATGTTATCCTCCAATCCCACGTCCCTCTCTATCTCCACGACCCCATACTGCTGTTTACATAATATCACCTGCCTCATCCTTATTTTAACTAATCTGTTGCTAAAATTTACCTTCATGACTTTGTCATTCCGAGATTGGGAAATTCCAGTGGTTCTTCTGGACATCATCACATCCCTCAACACATGTAAAACTCAGTAAAGTTCTTACCCATTTCTTTTCCCATTTACTTACATTGGTTACTGGACTTGTAACGCCTGAATTTTCAATTTCTTATTCTTGTGTCATAGAGCTTTGTGCTATCACATCAGTGCCAGTCAACCCATTCTAATCCCATTTTCCAGCACTTGGCCCATAGCCTTGTACACCTTGGTGTGTTTAGATCTTTTCATTTGTGCTTTCCCTTTTTCTATTCCTAATCCCTTCTCCACTCCAGACTTTCTCTAATTCTAGCCTTTTATGATGCTCTTCACTCTTTGTTGACCATCGGCAGCCTTTGCCACAACCACCTAGGTCCCACATTCTAAATTCTCCTCCTGCTCATAGAGTCATAGGGCTATAAAGTCATACAGCATGGAATCAGACTCTTCCATCCAACCAACACAAGTTTAGATTTCTGTCTGGAAAACAATGGATTGAAAGATATATTTTGCTCAATAACACGGCCAAAGATCCATTCCATCAGGTTAAAATCTTTAAATGAAGAAGTTATAGTTAAACTAGTAGATTGGCCTATTTCCCTATAAATGTACTCACTTGCACTTTTCTCTGATCATTGGTTTGCTGTGTGTTTTCGCATGGGCTTATACATTTTTAAAAATTGCCAAATATTCTTTCCAAGCATAACAGACACAATGTCACTGGTTCCACAGCACTGGCAGCTATCTTTCAGCAACTGGGTCAGGCAGAACAAGATAACCGACAAACAGGAAAGCATTTAGTTTGTCGACAGGTAAATGTGCCCTTGGACAGAGCACAAGTAAGCCTTTCTGCTTACAGCAAGAAAATTTAATAAGGGTAATTTATTTTAACTGTACTTTTATTTGGCTCTAACCTCCCCCACCATGTCATGGTTGTAAACGCTAATTTGCAAATTGTTTATTTATATGTGAGACAGGAGCTGATATAAATATCAGGGTTTAATCTCTTTAACTATCCTATTTGTTTAAATAAAAAATGGTACTTTGCTAAATAAAGATTTCAACCACATCATTCTTTTTAGGGGCTGCTCCAGTATGTCAGATAAAAAACATTAAGCAAAATAAAATCACAGTTTACATTTCCCCTGACTATGTTTCTTAAAACTGTTCTCATTTTCAGAGAATAAGTTTTTAAAGTCTATGTGTAACAAAGAGAACTATATTCCACAAAACTGGGACCGTGCCAGGATTGCCATGTGATGTATGTATTGTTTCGGGACAACATCAGGAATAATGACTGAGAATGCAGTCGGGAGAATGCTTTGCTCACAGCTGAAGGTTTGGGTTGAAATTTTGGTTCAGAGCACTCAGCTTTCCGTCTTTTCGAGGCTGGTTGAATGAGATCAACCCAGTCAGGAAATCGTCGAGCATTAAGGAAGGGAGAGATATGCTATTGTCTTTAGCCACTTGCTAGGGTAATCCAGAGTTTAAAAACAAAGAAACTTCAGGCTGCTTTTGTATGAGAGGAGGTCAGAATTACTTACACATTGTGCAGGTTTTTGTTGGGGTTAGGAGAGACTGGACTGCGGTTAATTCAGGCACACAGGCTTCTGAATGGGATGCTGTGAGTTAGGAGTGGGCAGTTGGATACAAATGTGGAGAATCATATCCAGTTTTTTGGAAGAGAGAGGTAACTTGGTAAGAGTTAGGAAGCTGAATCAAGAGAAGGGACTCTATGTTTGGGGTTCTGGACTGGATGAAGTGACACGAATTTAATATTTGGATTAAAGACTTGGGTATGAATTTGTCTTGGGAACAGTGAACATAGAACAAAGGCATAGAACATAGAACAGTACAGGCCCTTCGGCCCATGATGTTGTGCTGACCTTCTACCCTAAACCTGAGGTTTATCAAACCTCCACCCCTACCTTATACTATCATCCATATGCCTATCAAATAGCCGCTTACATGCCCCTAATGAGGCTGACTCCACTACCTTCTCTAGCAATGCACTCCACGCCCCTACCACTCTCTGAGTAAAGAGCCTACCTTTGATGTCTCCCCTTTATCTATCTCCACTCACGTTAAAACTATGCGTCCCCTTAATAGCTACCTCTACCTGAGGAAAATGCCTCTGGCTGTCCACTCTATCTAATACCTCTGATCATTTTGTACATCTCTATCAAGTCACCTCTCATCCTTCATCATTCTAAAGAGAAAAGCCCTAGCTCTCTCAACTTTCCCTCATAAGACCTTCCCTCCATTCCAGGCAACATCCTGGTAAATCCCCTCTGCACCATTTCCAACGCTTCCACATCTTTCCTGTAACGAGGCAACCAGAACTTGACACAATACTCCAGATGTGGCCGAACCAAGCTTTTGTACAGCTGGAGCATAACTTCACAGCCCTTGAACTCAATCCCACTATTAATGAAAGCTAACACACCATACGCCTTCTTAACAATGCTGTCCAACTGCGTGGCAGCTTTCAGGGAACTGTGGACATGAAACCCAAGATCCCTCTGCTCCTCCACACTGCCAAGAATCTTTCCTTTAATGCTGTATTCTGCTTTCAAGTTGTCCTTCCAAAATGAATCACCTTACACTTTTCAACATTAAACTCTATCTGCCACTTCTCAGCCCAGCTCTGCATCCTATCAATGTCCATTTGTAACCTAGAACAGCCCTCCACACTGTCTATAACTCGACCCACCTTCATATTGTCTGCAAACTTACTAATCCACCTTTCCGCTCCTACATCCAAATCATTTACAAAGATCACAAATAGAAGAGGACCCAGATGGTGGTACACCACTCATAACAGAGCGCCATGTTGAATATTTACCATTCACTACCACCCTTCTATAGGTCAGCCAGCTCTGAATCCAATCTACCACATTTCCTCCTAACCCATACCTCCTTACTTTCTGCTTGAGCCTACCATTGGGAACCTTATCAAATGCCTTACTTAAATCCATGTATCCCACATTCACTGCTCTACCTCCATGTGTTTGGTCACCTCTTCAAAGAATTCAATATAATTTGTGAGGCATGATCTATGCCTCACAAATCCATGCTGACTATCATGAATCAAACCGTGCCCATCCAAGTGATCATAAATCCTATCCCTCAGAGTCCTTTCCAATAATTTTCCCTCCACTGAAGTAAGACTAACTGACCTCTAATTTCCCTGATTATCCCTATTCCCTTTTTTGAACAAGGGAATCACGTTTGCCACTCTCCAATCTTCTGGCACTATACCCGTGGACAGTGAAGATGAATAGATCATTGATCTCTTCCCTTATTTCCCATAGAATTCTTGGATAAAAATTCCATCAGGCCTGGGGGATTTATCTATCTTCTAGTTCCTCAAAATTCCTAGTACATCTTCCTTACTAAAATACTCTAGCCTTCCAGTCTGTTTTTCCAGGTGAGGCATGGAGAAGGAGAATCATCAGGATTAGGAAATGCGGGAAAAGATAATTAATGGCTCAATTTCCATTTCCATCCTGTTGACTTCACTGGGAATGATAAAAGAACAGGGTAGAAAATGGCCTGAAAATTTGATATCATCCAAAATCTCAGTATGCCCAGAATTCTGGAAGGGCATAGCTGGATCAGGCATTAAATGTCTCACTGCATGGATAGTTGGAAACAATGCAGCATAACGATGTTAGAGACCTCTCGCATTGTTATAGATGATGGGGCCCAAAGCTTGTCCTTCTCATCTGCACTTTTCAATTTTTCTTTTTTTCCTTCTACCCCTTCTCTTCTTCCTCAAACCTAGCTGATAAAGAGAGCTCTTTGGCAGGAGGTGGCTTGGATGGGTGGCAGCAGCATTTTTAGAGGCGCTCTGTTATGAGTGGTGTACCACCATCTGGGTTCTCTTCTATTTGTGATCTTTGTAAATGATTTGGATGTAGGAGCGGAAAGGTGGATTAGTAAGTTTGCAGACAATATGAAGGTGGGTCGAGTTATAGACAGTGTGGAGGGCTGTTCTAGGTTACAAATGGACATTGATAGGATGCAGAGCTGGGCTGAGAGGCAACATGGCTGCAGTGACAGTCAGTCCGCCTGTGAAGCCTGGACTCGGACTCTACCTTCTCTGTGGAGTGGGACACCCTCTGCAGCATGTCATGGGCTGGTGTATCCCAGAGTGGGACACACTTTGCAGCATGGCATGGGCTGGTGTAGCCTGGAGCAGGCCAGTGTAGCCTGGAGCGGGACATCCTCTGCATCATGGCGTGGGCTGGTGTAGCCTGAAGCGGGAGAGCCTCTGCAGCATTGCATGGACTGGTGTAGCCTGAAGCGGGCTGGTGTAGCCTGGAGTGGGACACCCTCTGCATCATGGAGTGGGCTGGTGTAGCCTGGAGTGGGACACTTTCTGTAGCATGGTGTGGGCTGGTGTAAACTGGAGCGGGACACTGTCTGCAGCATGGCATGGGCTGATGTAGCACGGTGTGGAACACTCTCTGCAGCATGGCTTGGGCTGGTGTAGCCCAGAGCTGGATACACTCTCTGCGTCATTGCATGCATTGGGAAGCCCAGAGTGGCACACTGGCGCCAGTGTGCTGTAGCAGCAGAGAAGGAAAAGTCGGACTCCCTTTAAACTATTTTTTATTTTATTCTGTGAATGCTGCTTATGTCTGAGTGACAGAATACACTTTTCACTGTGTTTTATGTTGAATGCATGTGACAATAATGATGTTCATTGATTCTAGTAGCAGTAGATTTGTAAATATGCACATGTATTTACAATGCTACCTATTTGTTGCGAAGCATTTATTTTTAGATTGCCCTCCCACTAAATGCTTGATGAGGGGCAACCCTGGGCTGGTGGAATTTGACATGGTGCGTGTCTGGACTATAAGATTATCACACTGGCACAGGGAATCCTGGGTGGGCCCAGCGGTGATGTGTACTTCCACCTGTGGTGGGTGGGGTGAGTCTAATAGGCAGGGCACCATAAAGGGCACCATACGGGCCTGGCACTTAACGATCAAAGGTGGGTTTTTGTAAACAGCATGAGAAATATTACCAGGGATCATGGAGAGAAACCCTGCAAGAAACTCACCAAAATTTACACTCAGCTAATTTTTGGTAAATTTCAGCCTCTTGAAGATTTTTAAGGCAGAAGTAGATATATTTGAGTTAAAGGAGAGGGTGCAAGATTATCAGGGATATTTAGGAATGCAGAGTTATGGTTATAATCAGACCAATCATGATATTATTGAATAACAGAGCAGGTTGAAAGGGCGGAATGACCTATTCCTACTTCTTGTTCACGTATTTATATGCTTATTTGTAACACCTTGTCATTTCTTTCTAAAATCATTTTTTGCCCTCCCTCCTGCCTCCAAAGCCATGAGTAAACCACCCATTCCACGCCCAGTTTTCCCATTTCTGATTTTCAAAGCTCCACAGGACTTTCTTCATTTGAGAAAAATGTTAACGTAAAGAAAATTTACCTTCCCCATAAATAAACCAGAGCTATTATGTGCATGGAAGTAGGCTGATTCCTGGTCATTAGCAACAGGGCTCATTCAGTGCTCAAAGATTATGAATCTTTCATGTTTAATTTGTCTTCGTCTGAACTTTCGTAAACAAACATGAACTTTTGTGACCCTACTAGACATGAAGGCATATCAACCTTATGATCTTCAGGCACTGAATAGGCCTTCCCCAACATAGCCACATTGCTTCATACAGGATGCTCATAGAACAACACGACATAGACTATTGTACAACGTGAAAGCAAAACAATGCTGATTGCTGTTAATTGTTATGGCTGGAATGCGCCCAGTGTACCACTCAAATAAATTTAAACCAAAATCAGCTTCAAACATTTCTTAACTAATATGAAGCATAAGGGGCTGGTTAAGCAACTGAGTGAATACACAGGGTTTTGTGATGTTACAGGATGTTAGCAGTGGATCTGAGACACCCAATAATAAGGCTAAATTCAATTACATTTTTTAAAGTTGTCGTCAGGTCACTAAGAAAGAATGGCAGGGTGAAACACAGCCCTGGTGACCTGAAAGTGCCAATTTCACCTCCACTCAATCTCAGTTAAGCATGTTGTTGATCCGAATGTAAGGGTGCAGTCACCATAGTCTTAACAGACCATTGAGCTGCTGTCTGTTGAGAGAGACACACAATAACTGGTGGTGGTTTAACCTGAGGGTCCCGATGCCTCAAGCGACCTACCCTAAGTCTATTGAAGTCTCAAATTTTGCACTGCCTTTCGTATTTCTTCAAACCATCATTGGAAGCCTAGGCCTTTGGTGATTTCAAGAGTGTAGCATGTCAGGTGTGTGAATGATATTTAAGCATCAAGGTCGGAGGACCGCAAAGGTTCAGTTATAGGAATGTGAAGTTAATATATAAACAACAGAATATCTGACATGTATAAACTGTGGGCTATTGAAATGTCTGACAGTCAGCTAGAATTGTTCAAAGTGAAGTTTTGAAAAAGTCATTGCCCAGAATTAATCTCTGAGTTGGGATATGTTTGTAGTTGCCTCAAAAGCACATGAATTGAAAAGATGTCAAGTGATAGGCAGATGTGAGTCGAGCCCACTGAGCACCACAAATCGACCATGTACAAAAATATCTTTCCATTTACAAAGGTCAGATATGAGCTGTTGGATTATATAGAGAGTAAGGAACAGCTTTTTAGACACTTTCTAATGGTTTCGATGTGAATGCCAGAGGTTGACCATATAACCTCCAGCTATGTTATGTCCAGTCCCAGGATGAGGTTTCTCAGTTTATGATGATTCCTGACAAGATAGCCTAAAATGATTAAGTTCCTGAATAAAAACCGAAAGAACGGCAGATGCAGTAAATCAGAACCAAAAATAGAAATTGCTGGAAAAGGCTCAGCAGTCAAATGACCCAAAAAATTAATTCTGATTTCTCTCCACAGATGCTATCAGATCTACTGAGCTTTTCCAGCAATTTCTATTTTTGGTTCTGATTAATTTCCTGGGTGAGGAGGGATGAACTAGCTCCCCGCTTCATTCATCTGACTCCTCAGTTGATTGCAACAAGAGTAATTAAAAGGGATCCCATCTCTTTTGGGCACTTTTCCCACAGACCAAATAAATTGATGCTTTAAAAGGTATCAATTTAGCCAGGCTCTCCTGACTTAATGAAGCAGCGATTTTATTAGTTATGAAACATGAGAAGAAATACGAACCACAAATGCGTTTACACTGATAAAAAAATGAGAATTGAGTCTGGAAAGAAGTTAAAGAAGATACAAATCAGCCCCTAGGTCATTTGTGAAAACTAGATAGTGCAATGTTAATTATTAAGTAGTCGAGTTTAAGATTCTTGATTTTGCAGGCTAGCTGAAATTGTTTTGTTATGTTCCCCTTTGTCTGATTCACTGAGGAAAGATAGGACTGGCTGGCCTTGTATCCATTAGTGTTTAGAAGAATAAGAGGCAACTTTATTGAAATATGTATCATCCTGACTTTGACAGGATAGATGTGAAGATGATGTTTCTTGTTGAGGGGTAATCTAGAACTGCAGGGTGGGGGTGGGTCACTGCTAAAAACCCAAGGGCCACCTATTTAATTTAGAAGTAAGTGATTTTATTTTCTCTCTCAGAGCATCATGAATCTTTGTAAAGGTGTTGAGAGCAGAGTCATTGAATAGTTTTTTAGAAAAAGGTAGACGGATTGTTATTAAGCGTGAGGCTGCAAAGTGATTGGAGTAGGTCCAAATGCAGATTTGAAGTAATAATCTAAGTGAATAGCAGGGCAGGTTCAAAGGGCTGAATGATCTACTCCTGTTCTTTGTTTGTATGTTCATACAGGCCAGTTGTGTCAAACGATCTCTCTAAAACCATGAGTGCACTGAAGACTTGATTCAGCGTAAGCCCATTTTTTCTAGGATTGGAAATTTGCGTCCTCTGCATGCATTAAATTTGTCACAATAAGACGTAGATAATCACAATATTAGCCAATATGCAGCACATATTGTAGAAATGCTTACGATAAAGTATATATTACAAGTTAATTGCACAACTGTGCATTTTAGTATATGCCAGTCCACATTATATATCACAGGTTACTATCTGATGTATATTATTGTCACTGCAACACATATGCAGAATAGTCCATTCCTCTTTGATCAAATTATCTTGTAATTTGCATTGAGATCATGAAAAATAGCTGAACATTAAAACTGTTTAATCCAGGATACTGGATAATTTGAATTATTTCAACCAAAAAGAAATTTACAGTCAAAATGATTGCAGCAAGGCCCATTAGGTATATATTAATAAATTCTGCTTCAAAGTTGCATTGCCACACCTATAATATTAACTGAAACGTCACTCCATTTTACGTTCCCGGCCAATCTTAAATTTCAGATCTTTCAATATTTCTGACCACCATTAATTATCGGATATTTTCAACATTCAATGTTTTCTTAGATCCACTTTTCACAGTTTTGCTGTCAACAGTAGACTGACAATTTAAAGAGGCATTCTTTTTGATGTCTAAAGATGCATATTCTATTCATCTTTACTTCAAGGGAGCACGTTGCTGAAATCATTGGATTAATTCTGTCAAGCCAAACTTTAGAAAATGCAGAATTCGTTGACTTCGGAAGTATTCGGAAAGGATGATATAAATGGCACAACTGAGATTCATTCCATGCACTTAATAATGCCAAGTCTTCTTCTGCAACATCCATGGATATCACATGCAAAGAGAACATCATCCGCTAATTGGCACGAAATCTTTGGTGTTAAGGTAATTCTGATTTGAGGTACATTTCTTAAACAGGAACAGACACAGAGTAAAAGAAAGACCAGTGTTTCCCATGCAGCTATTTCTCGTTGGGATATAGTTGGACCTCCTGTCCCATCCCAACCCATTCGGGAGGCTGTTGGAGGAGTTCTCAAACTGCACTCGCTTAACGGAACTGATCAAAGCTGGACGTGTTGACCATAGTTGCCTGGACCTAGTGAGGGATTTGGAATGCAGGAGAGAACAAGTAATCAATCCTATACGTGGCTGCTCACTTTGCTGTCATGTGAGAAGATCAAACATTACCAGCATTAACTCTTTGTGCCTTATCTAGGCTTCCTTTCCTTCACCAGAGTGATGTCAATACGCTTCCTAACTTATTGCCAACGCGGGCAGTTCTGATTCTCCCTCAAGGTATTAGCCACTCAAGATAATAAAATGTGAGGCTGGATGAACACAGCAGGCCCAGCAGCATCTCAGGAACACAAAATCTGACGTTTCGGGCCTAGACCCTTCATCAGAGAGGGTCTCTGATAAAGGGTCTAGGCCCGAAACATCAGCTTTTCTGCTCCTGAGATGCTGCTGGGCCTGCTGTGTTCATCCAGCCTCACATTTTATTATCTTGGATTCTCCAGCATCTGCAGTTCCCATTATCACTGATACAATATTAGCCACTCACCCTGATTATGTAAATAACCTCTTACTTGGAATCGGAGGACTGGATTATCCTTCCTTCACTAGATGGGCATTCTATATCACTGCATTTCCATAGATGAAATGGAACTCCCAAAAAAATGAGCTGATGTTCAGACAAGACAGGTGGAGGAAGCAATTCATAAAACCATACAGTATCCTGGGCTTTATTAATAGGAACATAGAGTGCATGAGCAAAGAGGTGATGGTGAACTTGTACAAAACCTTTGCTAGCTTTCTGTTGGAGTATTGTGTACACTTGTAGGAGCTGCATTATAGGAAAGATGTGAACATGTTTCAGAGAGAGCAGAGGTAATATACAAGAATGATTCCAAGAATGCGGTACTTCAACCACAAAGATAAATTGGTGTCAGGGCTGTTCACTTTGTAGAAAAGCAGGCTGATAGTGGACTGAAAGAGGTTTTCAAAATTATGATCAAGGAGACAGGGAGCAGCTACTCCTACTTGTATTAGTAAAAGAAAAAAAGAGCGCAAATTTAAAGTGGTGCACAAATGAAATAAGGAAGAAGTAAGAAAAAGATTTTGTCACGCAGAGAAGTTAGGGTATGGAAAACACTGCCTGGAAAAGTGATGGAGGCCGATTCAACTGAGGCATTCAAGAGGGGCACTGGATGATTAATGGACAGAAATGAAGTAGGAGATTGGCGCAAGATAATGGAACTGTTGCAGGTTAATGGGCTAAATGGCCTCCTTCTGCTGTAACAATTCTGAGATTCTGTAGTTTAGGATTAGAAGGTTTAATGCAATTCTTTGAAATTATTTCTCATCTAGCAATGATATTAACATTTATAAGACAATATAACAATAAGTATACAATTATATATAATAATCATAGTAACTACAACAGTTAGTTCAGTTGATAGTATTTTTGCCTCTGAATCAAAAGATTCCTCTGCTTTTCTGGCCCAAACTTACATTTTAAAGCTTCTGCTGACCGTATTAAAATTGTTGCTTAAATTGCAATTGGACCCTGTGTTTTAGCCACGTCTGATCATGCTTAGGTTATACAGAATACTGCAGGTTTCAGTCTTGTGCCCTTTTTTTACCCACTCTGGAGAATAGGGGTCCCTAACAACTCCAAAATGAGTAAATAACTGGACATTTAGCTGCCTAGTTGTCTAGTATCAATTAGACAATCAAGGTAAAACTGGTCTTGAGAGAGGCTCTTGTCAGACAATAGCAGTGTCCCTACCTCTGGGCTAGATGACATGAATTCAAGTCCCACCTGCTTCCAGAGGTGTGTACTAACGGCTCTGAGCAGGTTAGTTCGAAAACATATTTTTTTAAAAATAAGTTTGAATCACATATAAAGCCTTTCTTTTTTGGCCAGCCCTTTAACTCTTTTGATGGTCATTTAAATTTGGAGTACTCTCAATATTGTCTCAAAAAGTATTGGAACAATTCATAGAATCCCTACAGTTTTGAAGCAGGCCATTAGGCCCATCAAGTCCGCAACAAACATCCATCCAGACACAATCCCCTTACCCTATCCCTGTAACCCGGCATTTCCTATTGCTAACTTACCTAGTCTACACATTCCTGGGCTCTATGGGCAATTTAGCATGGCCAAACCATCTAACATGCACATCTTTGAGCTGTGGGAGGAAACTGGAGCACCCTGAGGAAACCCACAATATATCACTATTCACCTCCTAAATAATGTTTCATAAACCTGAGATCTATAACCCTTAACCCTCCACTAATGAAGAAATAAAGCATTTCTTAAGTTTCTTTACATTACTAATATAACGTTGGTTTTTAGGGTTCTACAGTGTTTAGATAATGTGGACCAGGGCATCATCCAGAAAAGTATAACTAAAGGATATGGTCTGAGCTTGAAATGAGTTAAATTCAAAACCAGTCTGCAGAAATACTGGCCGAGCCCTTGACAGGGGTGGAATGAAAAACAGAAATACTGGAGAAACTCGGCAGGCCTCACTGCATCTGTGGAGAGATAGAGTTAATTATTTCTGGTCCAATATGACTGATAATGACTGGAGTGAATTTTGTGAGCAAATCAGAGGAACACATTTGGCTCGGGACCAGCACTCTGTAGACTTTTATCGCCTCAGCGTGTGTCTACACTTCTAGTCAGGTTCCCCATGAGCCGAAGGCTTGATGGAGAAAGCAGAAGGCCAGGAGTAGATAAATAAGGAGCTAACAACATGTTATTGACAGCGTCTTTGAGGATCTAAATCTTGAGTATATTGCACATTTCTTGATTGAGGTACAAGCTGGCCTTCTCAATCCATTGCTAGATCACTTTAATTCTAACCTATCGTTCCAAATATTCCCTTATTTGTTTGCCCCTCTCTCAGGCATGATTTGTAGGTTGCCAAATAAAGTTAAATCTCTGCCTATTTTTAAAACAAAGATGAATAACACTGTTCCATTGGGATATTAATCAGATTCCAATAAGGTTTTCTAAATTATTGGCGAAAGATAATACAAATCCCTCAGCTGACTTGTTTTAACAAGATAATATCAGGGTCTCGAGTCTACCTTAATAATCAGCTACATAAACCTTGTTCCATGTTATCCCTGGATATATTGAAGCTGCAAACTTCTAATAAGTATCACCCAATTAGATTCAACTGATTGGTGGCCTCACATTCAGAATTGATTCCAAAGAGTCAGAGATTGTGTCAATGATCTCCTCTCCTAACTCCATGAAAGACGATCTTTAAGGCATGAGCCTGATGTCCCTAAGTCCTCCTATAGATCTTGCAAATATTTTTGTGGAAAATGAATTTCAGTCTTGCTTAGGTATCTTCACTACATGTGGTAACTCGGCTTTTGCCAGAAATAATTAGAAAGAAAATCCTTTCAGCTAATTCTGATGATATCCTAAACTACTGTTTGCAGGCTGGAGCGAAACATGCAGTTCATTTGCTCCAACGCTAAAGAAAGGATAACATGAGTCCTTGAGCATATACATGGCTGATTAGGCCTCATGCAGATTTCAAAGTTGTGCTCTGATCTCTGATCTCAGCTGGCAGTTAGAAGGATTGACCAAGGAAAAGTTTTCAGGGAGAACCACGAGATCAATGACTCATTTTAAATCCTTAATTATCACAACAGATTCAGCAGCTGAGAGTCAGAACAAAGCGGGCTGGGGGCCTGGAGCAGTGTGAAGCAGCTGAGAGCTGGAGCAGAGTGGGTTAGAGATGTAGGGCGGCCGAGCAGGAGCAGAGCAGGTTGAAGTTATGAAGTGACTGAGGGCCGTAGCGACGTGGAATGGAGGTGTGGAGGAGTTGAGAGCTGGAACAGGCCAGGCTGGAAGTGTGGAGGGGCTCGGTGCTATTGTGAATCGGGCAGGAGTTATGGAGTGGCTGGGAGATGTATTGAATTGGGCAGGAAGTACAGAATGGCTGGGGGCTGTAGTGAATTGGGCAGGAGGTATGGAATATGTGGAGCATCTGAGAGCCAGAACGGGCTGGGCTAGAGGTGTGGAGTGCCTGAGAGCAGCAGTAAAGCAGGTTGGAGTGTGGACTGGCTGAGAGGCGTAGTGAAGCGGGTTGGAGGTGTGGAGTGGCTGAGAGCTGTAGTGAAGCGGGTTGGGGGTGTGGAGTGGCTGAGAGCAGCAGTGAAGCGGGTTGGGGGTGTGGAGTGTCTGAGAGCAGCAGTGAAGCGGGTTGGGGGTGTGGAGTGTCTGAGAGCAGCAGCGAAGCGGGTTGGGGGTGTGGAGTGGCTGAGAACAGCAGTGAAGCGGGTTGGGGGTGTGGAGAGGCTGAGAGCAGCAGCGAAGTGGGTTGGGGGTGTGGAGTGTCTGAGAGCAGCAGTGAAGCGGGTTGGGGGTGTGGAGTGGCTGAGGGCAGCAGCGAAGCGGGTTGGGGCTGTGGAGTGGCTGAGAGCAGCAGTGAAGCGGGTTGGGGACTGGAACGAAGTGGGGATGGATGTTGGACTGGACTGACAGGGATCTGGCATGGGTGGTCAGCAGCTAGCGAGGCCAGTGAGACCATGTGCTGAAGCCCCTGCACTGATCTGCTGCAACATAATGTTTATCTGTAATCTGTTTATCTGACTGTCATGTTTATAAATTTTAACAGTGTCTTATTTCTAACTTGTCCTTCAAATCACTAAATTAATACAACTTTTCTTTTTTATCCCTCTTATTGTATCTAAGATTTGTAGCTGGATACTTTGCACCAAAGATGGCACCATGAAAAGTGATGCTGTAAACTTTATCCTGTACACTTATACTTCAGTACTTGAGTACATGTGACAGTAAAACCTAATCCTAATTCCAAAAAACATAGCTGGGCTGTCTTATTCCAGCAAATTTTAGATTTAATATTTTTGATTGCTGTATTTAAGATAATAAAAAGGGACTAGACAGTGTACAAGAATGTAGATTGTTTTGAATGATCTCGGGTGTATCAGTTGGGGAGTACAAAGATGTTCTGGATGTGAGTTTGCTCGCTGAGCTGGAAGGTTAATTTTCAGACGTTTCGTCACCTTGTTTTTATTTGAAAAAATATACTTTACTCATAAGATGTACAAAAAATAAAACATATTTATACACCTACCCAGTCATGCAAGCCGCTCCGGGTTACCCAGGGGGTACATACACCAACTAAAGGAAAAAAAACAAGCAAAGAAGAAAAAAACAAAGCAAAGAAAATAACCCAGCAGTCGTCACCCCGCACAGTCCCAGTTGGCCCCCTGACCAGTTGGGGAAGGCGCCAGCTGGGCCCAGTTACCAGATAGGGCCCTTTTTCCTATTCTGGACGAGGGGTTTCATACCCTGGTATTTCCCCACAGCGCCTTGGCGACGGCGGCCCCAAGCTTTAGCGCGTCCCTCAGCACATAGTCCTGGACCTTGTAGTGCGCCAGTCTGCAACATTCGGTTGAGGTCAGTTCTTTCAGCTGGCAGACCAGCAAGTTGCGGGCAGACCAAAGAGCGTCTTTCACAGCATTGATGGTCCTCCAGGCGCAGTTGATGTTGGTCTCGGTGTGTGTCCCGGGAAACAGCCCGTAGAGCACAGAGTCCCACGTCACGGAGCTGCTTGGGACGAACCTCGACAAATACCACTGCATCCCCCTCCAGACCTCCTGCACATAGGCACACTCCAGAAGGAGGTGATCAACAATCTCGTCCCCCCTGCAGCCACCTCGAGGGCAGCTTGCGGTGGTGCAGAGATTCCGGGCATGCATAAAGGATCTCACTGGCAGAGCCTCTCTCACCGCCAGCCAAGCAATGTCCTTGTGCTTGTTTGAAAGTTCTGGCGATGAGGCATTCTGCCAAACGACTTTGGTAGTCTGCGTGGGGAACCACATGACGGGATACGCCCTCTCCTTTTCCCGAAGGGTCTCGAGGATACTACGTGCTGACCGCTGCCTGACGGCCTTGTGGTCAAAGGTGTTTCCCTTCAAAAATTTCTCCACGAAGGACAGGTGGTACGGGACGGTCCAACTACTCGGACCGTTCCACGGCAACAAGGCCAGACCCATCCTTCGCAACACCGGGGACAGGTAGAACCTCAGTAAGTAGTGACACTTGGTGTTTGCGTACTGAGGATATACGCACAGCCTGATGCTGCCGCACACAAAGGTAGCCGTCAGGGTGAGGGCGGCGTTCGGTACGCCCTTTCCCCCATTTTCCAGGTCTTTGTACATGGTGTCCCTGCGGACCCGGTCCATCCTCAACCCCCAAATGAAGTGGAAGATGGCCCGGGTGACTGCAGCGGCGCAGGTCCAGGGAATAGGCCAGCCTGCGCCATATACAACAGTACCGAAAGCCCCTCGCACCTGACAACCAGGTTCTTACCCGCAATGGAGAGGGACCGGAGCGTCCACCTGCCCAGCTTCTGCTTCAATTTGGTGATACGCTCCTCCCAAGTCTTAGTGCACGCCCCAGCTCCACAAACCAAATACCCAGCACCTTCAGGTAGTCTGTCCTGACGGTGAAGGGGATGAAGGAGCGGTCGTCCCAGTTCCCGAAGAACATGACCTCGCTCTTACCCCTATTGACGTTGGCACCCGAGGCCAGTTCAAACTGGCCGCAGATGTCCAATAGTCTACTCACCGACAGACGATCGGTGCAGAAGACGGCGACATCGTCCATGTGCAGGGAGGTCTTGACCTAAAGGCCTCCGCTGCCTGGGATAGTCACGCCCTTCAGGCTCACATCCTTCCTGATGGATGTAGCGAAGGGCTCCACACAGCACACGAACAAGTCAGGAGAGAGCGGGCAGCCCTACCGGACTCCAGATCTGACGGGAAAACTGTCCGATTCCCAGCCGTTGATCGAGACTGCACTGATGATGTTGGTGTAGAGCAGCCGGATCCAATTGCGGATGCCCTCCCCAAACCCCAATTTGGAGAGGACGTCCCTCATGTAAGCATGAGAGACCCTGTCGAAGGCCTTCTCCTGGTCCAGGCTGACGAGGCAGGTGTCCACCTGCCTGTCCTGTACGTAGGCGATCGTATCCCTGATGAGCGCGAGGCTCTCAGCGAGCATCCTGCCCGGCACAGCACAGATTTGTCAGGGTGAATCACCGACTCCAGGACAGACCTGACCCGGTTGGCTATGACCTTGGCCAGGATTTTGCAGTCCACGTTCAATAGTGAAATGGGACGCCAGTTCTTAATTTCTTCCCTCTCCCCCTTCCTCTTGTAAATGAGGGTGATGATGCCCTCATGGGCTTGCACATTTCCCCTGCCCAAAGCGCACTATCGTACACCTCCAGCAGGTCCTGGCCGACAAGGTCCCACAGAGCGGAATACAGCTCGACCGGTAAGCCGTCGCTCCCGGGAGTCTTATTCCTCTCCAAGGACTTGAGGGCTCTGGTCAGCTCGTCCAGGGATATCGGCCGGTCCAGCCACACCCTCGTGCCGTTGTCTAAGACCTCCGTGATAGACGACAGGAACGACTTGGAGGCCGTGCTGTCCATGGGCTTCGCGTCGTACAGTCCAGCATAGAAGGATCTGCTGATCCTCAAAATGTCGGGCCGAGACGACGTCACCGAGTCGCCATGCTCCTTCAGCCAGCGAAGCACAGAGGTCTCTTTGTGCACCTTCTGAAAGAAGAAACGCGAGCACGTCTCGTCCTGCTCCACGGAGAGGACCCTGGACCGGAAGATTATCCTGGAGGCCTCTGTGGCGAAGAGGAGGCTTGCTGGCCCCTCATCTCACGGAGGTCCTCCGTGACATCGACCCCTATCAACTGCAGAAGGAGCAGGTTCTGCACCCTTTTCTGGAGTCGCGACAGCTTTCCCCGCCTCTCTCTCGCCTTCTGAACACCTTGAGGACAAAGAACCTCTTGATGTTCTCCTTCACTGTCTTCCACCAGTCACGCGGAGACTCAAAGAGGGGTTCCACGGTTCTCCAACCGGCGTACTCCCTCTTAAGCTCCTCGACATTCTCTGGGGTCAACAGAGTCGTGTTGAGCTTCCACGTCCCCTTGCCGGCCGGCTGGTCGTCCTGTAAGTGACAGTCGGCCAGCAGGGGGCAGTGGTCAGAGAAGAGCACCGGCTCTATGCCGGTGGACCTGACCGAGAACGCCCGTGACACAAACAGGAAGTCTATCCTTGAGCAAATAGACCCGTCTGGCTGCGACCAGGTGTACCTCTGCTGCACTCCGTCTGCAGGGGCGCTGAAGACGTCGAGCAGCTTGGCATCCTTCACCGTGCCCATCAGGAATCGGGACGTGACGTCCAGTTGACTCCCCCCACCCGCTGTCCCCACGCCGGATCTTCCATCTGCATCGATGCAGTTGAAGCCTCCGCCTAGGATGACCGGCCTGGACGTAGCCAGCAGGGGTGGAAGCAGCTGCAGGACGGCCAACCGCTCACTCCGTACCGCTGGGACGTACACGTTGATCAGCCTCAGAGGAGCGTTCCTATAGGTGATGTCAGCCACTAGGAGGCGCCCTCCCACCACCTCCTGAACTTGAGAGATGGTGAAGTTGCGCCCCCACAGCAGAATAGCCAGGCCCGAGGAGCGACAGTCGTTACCCCCCGACCAGATTGAAGGACCACAGGTCCAGGCGCCGGACCATTTCCCGTACCTGCTGAGGTGCGGTATCCCGCACTCCTGCAGAAACAGGAGGTCCGCCCTGACGGTGGTCAGATAGGCCAACGTGGACACACATCTTGCGGTGGACTTGACGCTGCGCACATTAATGCTCGCAACTCGTACCCCCATTGTGGGCAGTGACCGCAGTACCCTCCCCAAGTCCAAGGTCCAGCCCCTCTATCTGTCCCTTCATGTCCATTGCTCGGGCGAACTGCTGGACGCTCTCCAGGCTCAGGAAACCGTCCGTGCTGCCTTCCGGGTGGCATCCCTCCATCGGGGGTATGGACGCAGGAGAGTCCGGCTCTGGGTCAGGCTGGGGACGTGCTGTTTCCTCCTTCCTGCCTGGAAGTTCCGGGGTGCCCTCCAGTGCCCCAGCGGCACGTGACTGGGTGTCGGAGGGAGCCTCAGGATGCCTCCCGTCACCTGGAAGCGTGGTGCTGCTTTCCTTCTCCCTTGAGATCTTTAACTTCTGCTTCGGGCTGGCCCTCTCCGAATCCCCCTCGTCAGAGGAGCTCTTATAGCCCCCCTCTGGCTGCCACTTCCCGCCTGATGGTTGCCGTTCCTGGGCCCGCCGACAAGCCTTCCTCCTTGCTTTCCGGACCGTCGTCCACTCCCCTGGGTCGCCTGTCGCCGCCTCCATCGACTCCGGGTTGTGGGGGGTGGGGGGGAGCGGAGCCTGTAGGGGCGCTTTGCTGGCCTCGGGCCCATCCTGCGAGGCTGGGCCCTCCTGCACGACCTGGCCCTCCTGCACATTAGTGGGGTCCTTGCTGGGGCCTGGTGCCTTCCTCTCCTCCGGTGGGGCTGGCCCCGCATTGCCCCTGCCGGCAACCTGGGCGTAGGTGGTCCCCCGCTGCGGGCATGCCCTACAGAGGTGGCCTGCTTCCCCGCAAAGGTTGCAGCTTTTTTCTTGTGGGCAATCCTTTGCAAGGTGTCCCTCCTCCCTGCAGTTCCTGCAGATGGTGGCTTTGCAGTCGGCCGCCACGTGACCTGACCTACCACAGGCATGGCAGACTTTAGGTTGCCCTGCATAGGTCAGGTAGCCCTTGCTCCCGCCGATCGCGAAGCTGGACGGTGGGTGTACGACGTTCCCGTCCGCGCCCATCCTCAGCGTCACCTTGACCTGCCTCTTACTGGTCCAGATGCCAAAGGGGTCCATGATGCCAGTTAGGTCCCCTTCCACCTTCACATACCTTCCAAGGAAGGTCAGGACATCAACTGCTGGCACATGCGGGTTGTACATGTGTACAGTCACCATACGGCTCCTCTGCGCTGGCATCACGAACAGCGGGACAGCAGTCAATACAGAGAGGGGGTCCTCACCTCCTTTCTCCTTGAAAACCTCCAGGAAGCGCTTGCAAACCTTGGCAATCGTGAAGGTCACATCGTAAAAATCTCCTCCGGGGAAATCCTGCAGGCAGTAAATGTCCACAGCAGCGAACCCGCAACAGTCCAACAGGACCCTCTTCACGAAGAAGTTGCGGTCCACAGGTGCACCTTCATCCACCTTCTTCACAGAAACACGGATGGTGTTCCGGACCCCCTGACCTGGGGCACGAGCACTTGCCGCAGCCATCGTTGCAGGTTGGCTCCTCCCCTGAACCAGCGTTAGGCCGAAGCCTGCATTAATATCCACTGGTTGCAAGGGTGCACAGCCAACCCGATGTCTTCCTTTCACCTCCAACACAGCGCTCTCCTCCTCTTGGTCCACAAGAGAGTGGTTCTTTATTTTGTTCCAGATGTAAGTTGGTTCACTGAGCTTGAAGGTTTGTTCCCAGACGTTTTGTCACCATTCTAGGTAACATCATCAGTGAGCCTCCGACGAAGCGCTGGTGTTATGTCCCGCTTTCTATTTATCTGGTTAGGTTTTGTTGGGTTGGTGATGTCATTTCCTGCGTTGGTGATGTCATTTCCTGTTCTTTTTCTCAGGGGGTGGTAGATTGGCTCCTAATCAATGTGTTCGTTGATGGAGTTCCGGTTGGAATGCCATGCTTCTAGGAATTCTCGTGCGTGTCTCTGTTTGGCTTGTCCTAGGATGGATGTGTTGTCCCAATCAAAGTGGTGTCCTTTCTTATCTGTATGTAAGGATACTAGTGATAGTGGGTCTTGTCGTTTTGTGGCTAGTTCATGTATCCTGGTGGCTAGCTTTCTGCCTGTTTGTCCAATGTAGTGTTTGTCACAGTTCTTGCAAGGTATTTTGTAGATGACGTTCGTTTTGCTTGTTGTCTGTATAGTGTCTTTTAAGTTCATTAACTGCTGTTTTAGTGTGTCGGTGGGTTTGTGGGCTACCCTGATGCCAAGAGGTCCTGGTGACGAAACGTCTGAAAACTAACCTTGCAGCTCAGCGAGCAAACTCACATCCAGAACCTCAACCTGAGCCACAAATCTTCTCAAAACTCGCTAGTGCAAAGATTTGTAAAAGCAGCAGAAGCAAAGCAATAAGTTACATACGTCAGAAGATACGTTTTTTGTTTTTCTATATTAGATGCGCCTCAGTTGGGAACATTCTCATCTCTTCGAAGTTTCCTGCTTTGAGTCCTTCTTTATAAAAAATAAAGCATCAAACTCAAGGTTAGTATTCAGTGAATTACAAACTGCTGTTGGAGGTATTTTCAGACGAGTCATTAAAATAGGTCCCCATCTGCTTCCTCCAGTGGAAATAAAGGGAACGGATAAGTGGGCATAGGGTCGGATGGGGAGGCAGAAGAGTCTAAGGCATCGGTTGGCACGGTAGGCTTGAGGTCCCATGATGGAGGTGAATGCAGGGTATTAAATGACATGCATTGGCATGAATTGGAAATAGAAAATGAAGATAGTGAGGGGGCAAGTGCAGGAAGACTGTTTTCTGCTTTTTCATCTTAATTCACCAATTCACTGCACTCTGCATTTTCAGCCTTGGGTATGGGCAGCGTCCTCCTCTCCTACTTCTGCATAGTCAGCCTGGGCACAAAGATCTAGGCCACATTGTCTAGTTGTTATCAAATTGCTGTTTGTAGGAGCTTTTTAAGCATGTGCTTCACTGCTACATTTCTTACATTTCAATAATGGTAATGCATCAATGCTTTGAGAAAGCCGATGATTAAGAACAGTGCTGTGCAAATGCTTGTCTTTCTTCCTTTTAATCTAATATCTGAATTGTGCAAATGTTCTTCCCTGTAAACATTAAATGGAAGTTTTGAAACTGCAACTTTTTCATGCAGAGGGTGGTGCATGTACAGAATGAGTAGCCAGAGGAAGTGGAGGAGGCTGGCATAATTACAACAGTTACAAGGCATCTTAATAGGTGCAGGAGTAGGAAAGATTTAAAGGGATATAGACCAAATGCTGGCAAATGGGACCAGATTTATTTAGGATATCTGGTCGGCAGGGACAAGTTGGACCAAATTATCTGTTTCCGTGCTGTACATTTCTATGACTCCAAACAACTCGTTCAGAGGGAGCTCTTGTGGCACAATGATTGTATCCCTACGTCTGAGTCGATATGACTGATTTCAAGTTCCTCGTGTTCGAGAAGTGTGCGTTAACATCTCTAAACGGGTTGATTAGAAAATGCACACAACTTGTTCCATGCAACGCATTTGGAGATAAACTTAATGTTGCCTTCTTGCTAGTTATGTTGTCAGTGGAAAATATCATCATAGCCCATTGAAGACAGTTAAACAATAAGTCAAATTCATCTCCATTGTGAGAAGCAGCTACTTTGCTCCATGGTTTAATCAACTTGAAAGAGCTAAAAATCCAATAAACCAGCCTGGCTTGGATAATGTTCTCACAACTGCCAACCTGCTTGGAGAAACTGGACAGGGGTGGCTGTAAGAACGAAGAATGCTGGGGGATAAAGTACCCTAGAGGGTCTCAGATAGCCCATGTCTTATCCAATATTATGAGAGTTTTGAGCACCATGTCCCGTTCTGAGGAGGTAACTGGTCTCAGGGTAAAAGTCATACGGGAATACCAAGCATTATAAGCAGAAGTAACACAGTTAATCCTCAAAATAAATCTGTTTGTCTGTTTGAGTTCACCTCTCTCTGCCCTGTTTTATCTCCACTTTATAACCATTTAAGTGAAGTGCAGAAGCTGCTGTTTGGAAGCCTTCCCACAGCATCAAAATGCTCCTTACCCTGCTTAAGTCTTTCTTTCTACAAACTTAGTTTATGTTCAAAATAAGGTTATGTGAGTACATTGCAAAATTAAATTCTCCTGTAATTGGGTCTTATGGTACTAATGAAAAAGAGCTAGTTATTTATTGAATGGATGGTAAATGTTGAAGATCTTTGTTATATTTTAGCATATTTTAATGGTAGAAAACATAATAAAATGTATAAATAATAATATAACTAAATGAATAACATAATTAAACAAATAACATAATTTCTAATTAAAACTCATTAAGGATAGTATTTCAGGTGGTGTATCAAGGCTACAGTATGGGGGACCTCCTGAATACCATAATGATCCAGTGCAAACATCTGAAGTAAATGTTTGAAGTTAAAATAGCTTTGACTCAGAGATTATGAGCTGGAGGCTGATTATATATACAGCAATGCATCAACAAGGGGGAAGGTAACCCAGATTCTTTGTCGTCACACCACTCACGATAGTGTCTTTTGGTTTGGTCAGCAGCCAGGGACGGGAGGTATGACTGTAAATGAAGCAGGTAAGTGAACCAAGAGCGCAGGACAGTCAGCCTCTGCAAAATTATAATGGGTCTGAGATTCTGTCACCCTGTTTGGATAAGAGCAGACAATGAAAGGATGGATGAGCAAACTAACCAATGCACTGTGGTCCTGGAAGCCATTCATGTGGGCAGGGAGGATCAATGAGGAAATGGTAGTAATTGTGATAATATAGTGAGGGTGATTGGCACCAGTGTCTGCAGTGAAGAACACAATTCCAGACAGTTTCACTTTCTGTCAAGTACCAAGGTTTGGAACATCTACTTAGGGCTGGAAAGAAGTTTGCATTGGGAAGGGAGGGATCTGGTGGTATTGTTGCTTGTAATTATCCACAACACAGGTAGAACTAGGAAAGAGGCTCTCCATAGAGAGCTTTACAAATCAGGCACTAAACTGAAAAGCCGAAACTCAAAATTTGGATTACTCCCTGAGTAACGTACACATCAACGTGCATAAATTTTGAGATGCACATGTGAGTCAAGGACTGGTGCAGGAGAAGTGAGGTTCCAATTTGTAGGGGGCTAGCACCAGAACTGAAGAAATTGGGGGCTGTGGCATTGGGACAGCCTACACCTGAATAATACTGGGGTCAGTGTTCCTGCAAATAGCATAACAAGGGAGATAGAGATGGTTCTTCAACAAAGTAGTGGGGGGCAAGGAATCAACTGTAGAAAGAGGTGCTATGTCAAAGAGTAGAGATAAATAAGAGAGGAGAATGGTGATATGGGAAATGAGGGCCAGAAAATGACAGAGAAGGACAAGGAGAAAATAAACTAAGGATATGTCAACACTCAAGATTAAATGTTACGAAGACAGTAAAAAGATAAAACTACGGACTCTGATTCTGAATGTACATAGCATTCATAACAAAGTATACAAATTGGTAGAGTACATTTAAGTAAATGTGTATGATCTGATCGTGATCAGAGATAATGGGAACTGCAGATGCTGGAGAATCCAAGAATACAAAGTGTGGAGCTGGATGAACACAGCAGGCCAAGCAGCATCTTAGGAGCACAAAAGCTGACGTTTTGGGCCTAGCCCAACAAAGGGTCTAGGCCCGAAATGTCAGCCTTTGTGGTCCTAAGATGCTGCTTGGCCTGCTGTGTTCATCCAGCTCCACACTTTATGATCTGATAACCATTATTGAGACATGGCTACAAGAGGATATGAATAGGGTCCTTAACACAGAAAGGTCAATGTCATCAAGAAAACTAGGAAGCTAGGTAAGGGTGGAGAGGTAGCACTGTTAATGAAGGATGGCATTTCTGCTTTAGTAAACCTGTGGCTAACTGTGGGAAACAGGAGTCACGGCCATGAACAAAATGCATCTTCCAGTTTGAGAAGAAGAAGCTGGAATCAGGTGTAATGGTAGTTCAATTGAGTAAAGGTAACCAAAAACTTGAGGGTGCAGATGTCCAGAGTTGATTCAAAAGGAAGCCTAGCAGGAAACACAGTAGAGCAGCAATGGCAGGAGTTTCTTGGGGTATTTCAAGAGACACAACAGAAATTCAGCCCAAGGACAAAAAAAGACTCTAAGAGGAGGATGAGGCAGCCATGGTTGTCAAGAGAAGTCAAGGACAGCATAAAAATAAAAGAAAGAGTGTACAATATGAAGATTAATAGGAAACCAGAGGATTATGAAGCCTTTAAAAACCAGCATATGACAACTAAAAAAGCAATAAGGCAGAGGATGACAAAGTATGAGGGTAAAGTAGCTAGTAAAATAAAAGAAGATTGCAAGAGCTTTTGCTTTAGATATATAAAGCATCGACATCCAGAAGATCATCAGAAGCCATTTCCACCACCTCCAGCAAGATGTCACCACCGGACACATATTCCCCTCCCCTCCCTTGTCCGCCTTCCACAGCGACCATTCCCTCTGGGACATCCTGGTCCATGTTTCCTTCACCCCCAACACCTCCCCACAGCCCTATGGCACCTTCCCCTGTAACCAGCGAAGGTGCAACACCTGTCCAGTTACCTCTTCCCTCCCCAGTATTCAAGGGCCCAAACATACCTTCCAGGTGAAGCAACACTTCACCTGCACTTTCAAGAATCGAGTCTACTGCATTAGCTGCTCACAGCGTGGTCTCTTCTACATGGGGGAAAGGAAGCATAGACTTGGCAACGGCTTCGCAGAACGTCTATGTTCTGCTCGCAAAAAAGACCCTGAACTACCTGTTGCCTGTCACTTCAATGCACCACCTTGCTCCCTGGTCAACACCTCTGTCTCCGGCTTGCTACAGTGTTCCTGTGAAGCCCAGCGCAAGCTGGAGAAACAACACCTCATTTTCTGCTTGGGGATCCTACAGCCCTCTGGACTCAATATTGAGTTCAATAATTTTATAGACTAAACTGTCCCATGTCCCAGCCCCCCACCCCACACACCAGGCCTTGTTACCTCATAGCCTACCACTACACACCTCCTGTTGTTAGTCACTATCAATCCCCATTAGCAACTATTCATCCTCCCAGCCTGATCGTTAGCAACTCCTGTGTCTCTCCAACTGTCTTTCTCTCTCTTTGGGTTCTATCCTAATCGTTTATTCCCTGCCCCACCCTCCTCCCTATTTTCTGCATGTAAACTGATGTTTTCCCAGTCACCATCAGTTTTGAGGAAGGGTCACCAGATCCAAAACGTTAACTCTGTTTTCTCCTTCACAGATGCTGCCAGACCTGCTGAGCTTTTCCAGCAACTTTGTTTATGTTCCTGATTTACAGCATCCGCAGTTCTTGTGGTTTTTAATTTTGGAATGTCTTAGGTACAGCGGAATCTTCAATTTCCTGAACAATTCCATTGGAGTCTGCTGAGATGGAGATTCCACAGGGTCCCCATGAGCAGCTCCCATCTATGCTTCAGAAATGATTATCTGACCATCAGAAAATCTGGGCTGTGGCAGCTTTGCACACAGCATATTGTCTCCTCAGGAGATCGAATGAGTTGGGTGGAGTTCATTGTAAGGCAAATAGTACAGAGCCTGGCAGGGATTTATTTGATGGGCCAACAATATATTTTTTTCTTCCAAGCTTACATTTTAAAAAAATGTTATTACGCTCCATATGTGACCACAGATTTAGTGGAAAATAAGTGAATCCAGCTGTCCCTAATCAGTCCTGCGCTACATGCTGAATAACATGACTGCATGACAGTGAATGATCTTAATATCCAGAGAGTGATACCCTGCAAGAATTTTGCCAGAAGCCTCTTAACCAAAAGTTTGTCATTGACAATAGATTGAAAATTAAGAAGGTTAAACATTATTTAGTTTGCGAAACTCTGACAGTTTAAATGCAAATGAATGCCGGTCAATTACAGAGCTGATTATGTACAAATAACATATTGTGAGGAGAGCAACTCCCTTAGAGCAAAAGATGCTTCATGTCATTTTTTAAAAATCTATCTGAATATTGTGGTACATTTTTTTTTCTGAATTGAAAGTAAGTAATTGCATTTAGGCTGTCCAGTAATTACGTACATGGGTGTTATGGTGTCAGGATTTTGAAATATGATACATTGCTAAAATGATTGTGAGGCAACATGAGGAAGCATTTAAGAACATTGTAATTGTAATGTAGTAGATTGTATAATGATATGTTAACATAATAGCAAATAACAATTGTGGAACATTATACTGCAATGGTAAAAACAATGTTTAGAATAATTCCTCCTTAATTTTTTTTCTCCTTGAATAGGTTTTAAGACTCGATTGGCATTGTATTTGTGATGTGAATGTGCCTGTTCTTGTTTTTAAGTCCTTTTAAAGGAGTATGACAAATCATACACAAATCAGAATTACCAAGTCATTTTCAAATTACGTAATGTGCAATCAAAGAAAAACAGTGTTTCTCTTCAAAGCAGTCTGCCGTCACACTTTTCTTGGAAACAGTAAATGTAAATTTGAGGTATTATAATGGGATTCCTCTTATCCCCACAGAGTGTTTTGGAAACCTACCTTATATAATACTTGGTCCATTTCCAGTCTATTATCAATCATGCATTCAGGAATAAATACTTTTACTTTTAAAAGTTTGAAAAAGTTTCTGTCATGCGAGCTTTTCAAGCATTGTGCTAAATATGATTGTGATATACAACTGTCATCTCCTTCTGTAAGATCAGGTGAATGTTGCTGACTGGAACACAGAACAAGCTATGTGGGGGGTGATGAAAATTTGAATAAGTATTTCTCTGGAATTTCAGATAGATATTTGACTCCTATATATCTCCCATATAAACCCTGTGTGCTTCCATCAGGCATGGTTCACCGTTATGTCTGAAATTCGGGAAATTCTGGGACCGGACTGAAACATCAGTACAGGACCTTTACCATTCTAATCTAATGGCTTGATCATAATTTCAAACACTACTAAACATTGCATTTCTGACTTTGGCGTCAGAATTTTCCCATTTGCTCTTCACCACATTTATTAGTTAACTGGGCGATTGAGGGCCTTTCTTGAGAAGATGTGGAAACAATCCTCACTGCTGGGACCTTCAGGCCTTTATTTCAAGCACAGCCTAAGATGCTACAAGCCAGGAATAACCCTTCTAACTGTGCTTGTGGACAGGGAGCTGGAGGTGTTTGTTAATGGGATGGTGCAGAACAAAATGGTTCTTAGACAGTCAGCTTGCTGGTAAAAGTGAAGTCAAATATGTTTTTCCCTGTTGTTGGTTCCCTCACTACCTACCAGAGACCGAGCCTAGTAGTTAAGTCCTTTAAGGCCTGACCAGCTTGCTCAGTAGTGTTACTGTTGAGCAACGCTTGATGGCGGAGTTTGAAATTCCCCTACCAGAGTACATTTTGCAACCTTACACATTCAGTGCTTCATCCAAGTGTTATTCAAAATGGAGGAGCATTTTCATGAGCTGCGGAAAGACAGTAAATGGTAATCAGCAAGACACTTCCTTGCCCATGTTTAATCTGATGCCGTGAAACTTCATGGGGTCCAAAGCCAACGTTGAGGACTCCCAGGGAAGCTCACTCCTGGCCGCATACCACTGTGTTGGCACCTCTGCAGGGGTGATCCGCTGGTGGGACAGGGCACAGCCAGAGATGGTGATGGTGATGTCTGGGATATTGTTTGTAAAGTTTGATTCTTTATGAATATATCAGGCTGGTGCTTGACTAGTTTGTAAGAGAGCTCTCCCAATTTTGGCACTAGCCCCTAGATGTTAACAAGGACATCTTTGCTGTTTATGTCGTTGTTGTTTCCGGTACATAAGTCAATGCCAGGTGGTCCTTGCAATTTCATTTCTTTGTTCAGACTACAGAGCAAATGATACAATTGAGTGTCTTGCTCTCCATTTCAGAGGGCAATCACATTGCTCTAGGTCTGGAGTCATATAAAGGGTGACCAATTGAAGGGCATTAATGAACCAGATGGTTCTCTTTCAACAATCAGCAATGGTTTCATGGTTTCTTAATTCCAGATGTAATACTGATTTCAAGTTCCACCATCTTCCAAGGCCGGATTTGAACTCAGGTCTCCAGAAGATTAGCTGAGTTTCGGTACTGATAGCCTCGCAATAATACCACTAGACCCTTGCCTCCCTTCCTGTCCTTTGTACTTCCTGTTTACTCAGCTGGGAGCTTACCATGTCACTTGTTTAAGCTTTACCACCAAACGCACTTCCATCTGCTTCCAATGTGCTCAACGCCTTCCCTTGTCTAATTGCAGGAAAAACTGGCCAATCCCAGACTGATATCTGTACAGCATCTTGACTGGCCTTCCTTATCCCAGTGCCCAAGTTACTGACACAGATTTCCAGACTCTGGTAGGAACAAGTGACCATGGCCACTCCCCTGGATGGGAATTGGATGAGCTTGGACCAACTGTGGCAGTGCACCCCTGACTGATCATAGGCTCTCTTCAGCCCCCTAAGGACTGCTACCGCTTGACTTGCATGCACAGTCAGTTACTTGAGTGTGTTAGCTGCATAAACTGCTTACACATGATGATAGTACAGTGTTACACAAAGATATGTCCATCCCCTTGACTATTTCATGCACATCATCATGCCATGCCACCTGCTTCTCTCTCTCTCTCTCTCTCTCTCTCTCTCTCTCTCTCTCTCTCTCTCTCTCTCTCTCTCGGTTATAAAAGTAATGCAAGCCACTGAGGTTGGCAGCGTCCCAGTCAGTCTTGTAGTCAGCGAATGTGGGCTAAGAAATGCAAAGTGTTCAGAGGATGGCAGCCACCAAACAAGTGCCAGGTGAGTCAGCATATGTGTCCTTGTGCAGAAAGCGACTGCAGTGGTTTAAGAAGGCTGCTCACCACCACCTTCTCAAGAGCAACTAGGGATGGGCAAGAAACGCTGGCCAGCCAAAAATGCTCACATCCCCCAAATGAATAAAGGAAAAAATAGAGGCATTATCTGGAGATGACCTCTCTGGGAGAGATTTCCCAAGCTCCCTGTCACCCAGTCATCTATCTTATCTCCCTAAGAGGGTGTGACTAATATGTGAGATAATGGGAACTGCAGATGCTGGAGATTCCAAGATAATAAAATGTGAGGCTGGATGAACACAGCAGGCCAAGCAGCATCTCAGGAGCACAAAAGCTGACGTTTCAGGCCTAGACCCTTCATCAGAGAGGGGGATGGGGGGAGGGAACTGGAATAAATAGGGAGAGAGGGGGAGGCGGACCGAAGATGGAGAGTAAAGAAGATAGGTGGAGAGAGTGTAGGTGGGGAGGTAGGGAGGGGATAGGTCAGTCCAGGGAAGACGGACAGGTCAAGGAGGTGGGATGAGGTTAGTAGGTAGCTGGGGGTGCGGCTTGGGGTGGGAGGAAGGGATGGGTGAGAGGAAGAACCGGTTAGGGAGGCAGAGACAGGTTGGACTGGTTTTGGATGCCACCCGAAGGTTGCAGGAACAGCAACTCATATTCCGCCTGGGAACCCTGCAGCCATATGGTATCAATGTGGACTTCACCAGTTTCAAAATCTCCCCTTCCCCTACTGCATCCCTAAACCAGCCCAGTTCATCCCCTCCCCCCACTGCACCACACAACCAGCCCAGCTCTTCCCCCCCACCCACTGCATCCCAAAACCAGATATCTTAGAGACTCTAGCTATTTACTTGTCACTATTTTGCTCATAATAGCTTTAATGTGAATGTGCTTGTAGGTATGTACACATAACAGGACGGAAAGCACACACACCCTTGAACAACTGTAAAGCTGAAGAATTTAGCAGACACTAAAAGTTTCCATTTGTTCCAGTATATATGTTCCATTTGCCATTTTCAGTGATTTAAACATTACAGATTACAGAGAAAGTTCATTAGCTGCTTGCTATTCATTCCTATTCAGGCAAGTTATTTCCTTCTGTATCCTTCAGGGTGAAAACTTTTGTGTCTTCAAATTTGTCCTTTTCAAGTTTATAAATGGGCTAGTCTGTCTGCAGGCTACTTTTCAAATGTTTTTAATATCAACCTCTATATCCTCTGTGTGCATTTTCTCACCCAGTCACTGTGATAGGAATTGCAACTATTGGTCCCAGTCTATAGGACAGAATTATCACAGGCTTCTACCATTGATTTGACAAAACACTACCATATGGATTGCTTTTCACTGATCTGTAAATCTTATGAAGCAAATTTCCTCCTCCAGTGTCAAACACTGAAAAGTTTCCCTCACTTGCACTTTTTTCACAAATACAACTTCAGGCAAGATAAAGACAAGGTGATAGGTAGAGAAAGATAGAGATCATGAGGGGGAATGTGTGTGTGCGCGTGAGAGAGAGAGAGTGAAAGCAAGAGCGAGAGTGAGAGAAAGAGAACGAAATATTGCGGGTGTACGGATTTCTCCTCTACTGTCACTGTCAGATAAATGACTGCCCATCCTGGACCTAAACTTCCATCTCACATTTTTTCATACCTGAAGAGTACAGACGGTGACATTTAACTCCATGGTGGGACTGGGAAGTAACTTAATCTAAATTAAGTGTCAAAGTGAATGGAAGAGAAATTTGGACAGAGGACACATCGTGTTTCCAATTCACTATTTGCACTACTATCCATAAGTTTACATTCCACAAACTACGATGGAATTATGATTGTTACTGCATTGACTCATGCAGTTATAATAAATGTCATTTTGTCTGTTGCTGTCAAGTGTAGGCAAATGCAGCAGCAAATGTTCAAACAACAAGAAGGAATGACAAGCTAACCCATTAGGGTAATATTGGTCTAAGGAAGTCCACAGGATCAAAGTGTGCGGTACTCTCCGATACAGATCATAAGCTTATTTTTAACGGCATGTTAATTAATTAGAAAAAAATTAAAATGGGAATTAAATTAACTGAGAAAGAAACCATATCAAAATGAATCATCTGAATAGACAATTTACCATCACTAATGATCTCTAATGTTTTAGAAATCATCAGAAATAAATTGTCTGTATAATGCCAGAAACATTAAAACTTTTATTTTCTTTTAGCCTACTGGAACAAGAGATATGTGCTCACTGTCTCCTCCTCCTCCTCTCTGTCTGTGTATCTGGAGGTCTAAACATTTTGCATGTGCTTTAGTTAAATTGCAACTTAATTTAAGCACTTTGTGTGGCCTTCAGTAGTGACACAGCTATAGGACAGTGTGGCAAAAGATGGGACACTATACAGTTGGTTTTATAATCAGTGTTAGTTGTGGAATTTAAGTTTTAGAGGACTTAGAGATTTAAGGAAAAAACTCCTTTCCTGGGTCAACACAATCCATGTGCACTTCTTTTCTGTGAAGTAAACCTTAACATAGTCACGTCAACTCAAACATTTCAGATGTACAGCAAAATGAGAAATGTAGACACATTGAGGTGATCGTGAAGCTGCATGCGTTGGCATGGTATCAAGGAACATGCTTGCACTGTCACAGAGTCATGGAGCCAAAGAGTTCTACAGCACAGGAACAGACCCTTTGGTTCAACATATCCAAATCAACCAGATACTTTAAATTAATCTAGTCCCATTTGCCAGCATTTAGTCCATACCCCTCTGTACCTCTGAATGTCTTTTTTAAAATGTCCTAAATGTATCAGTCTTCACCACCTCTTCTGGCAGTTCATATCACACGTGAACCACCCTCTGTGTGAAAAAGCTGCCCCTTAGGCCCCTTTTAAATCTTTCCCCTCTCACCCTAAACCTATGGCCTTTTGTTTTGGTCTCCCCCACCCTGGGGAAAAAACCTTGTCTATTTATCCTGTCTGTACCCCTTATTCTGTTATAAACGTCCATCAGGTCACGCCTCAGCCTCCAATGCTCAAGGTAATAGAGCCCAGCCAGTTCAGCCTCTCCTTATAGCTCAAACCCTCCAACCTTGGCAACATCCTTGTAAATCTTTTCTGAACCCTTTCAAGTTATGTTTGATTCCCCCCATTGTCTCCTCAGCTTTGGGTTGATGCAGTGGGAAGCAGAAAGGCTGGCATATTGTGGTGGAGATGCCTGAAGGGACGCCCATTCTCTCCCCTCTGACTTGGCATTTTCCAGAGCATGAAACTAAGTTGTGCAGCCTCTGATTTAGCCAATTACGTTACCTGATTAAGAGTCACCTTCCAGTGGCAATGTCCGTCACCATTTGTAGAGATCACCAGGTAAACCCTGGTGGCGTCTCAGTGGTCACTGAAGGGGGAGGGCGGTGAGGAGTTTAGTGTGGAGATGAATTCATTAAACACTGCCCCATGGCTTACAAAGAGGCTGTAAATGACCTCTGTGGCCAAGATAGCACTGTTAGAACATGACAGCTGCAATAATCCCCAGTGCCAGACTGCCTGGGCGGTACGTAATGAAAGACATTTCCCTCATTTTCTGGGTGCCTTGGCATGATGGTGCCTTCTCGGCTCTGCAGCCTCTGTGGTGACTACCAACAGTGATGGCACTATCAAGGCTACCAAGTTGCTGATTTGTTGACTGGAGCATAAGCTCTGTGAGATGGTTCAGGAAGCCACCTGTTAATGTCTCACCCAGGAGATGGGATCTGGCAAGTGTATAGTTCCTGCTTTTACTGACGACATTTCTTTCACAATTAAAATATTCACTCCCTCATCTCTCTTTGCATTTTATTAGCATAATTTCAGTTTTATCCTACTCTGTTATTTTTTTCATTCCTAAATCTAGGTTGCCTACTACAGAAAGAAATTGATTTGTGTGTGCAATCTTTCTCATGAGACTGAATCCACAATTAGATGTCTATTCTGCTAGATTGATAGATCTTGGTAGATTAATCAGCCATGCTCATATTGAATGGTAGGGCAGGCTTGATGTGCTGAATGGCCTAATCCTGTTCCTATTTCCTATGGTTAGATTACCTGACAAAAGCCACACCTGAAGTGGAGGACTGCGTAGTATCTCGGTGGTTAGCACTGCTGCCTCAGAGTGCTCGGGACACAGGTTCAATTCCGCGCTTGGGTGACCTGTCTGTGTGGAGTTTTCACATTCTCCCCGTGTCTGTGTGGGTTTTCTCTGGATTTGTTCCCACAGTCCTAAACTACAGGTTAGGTGAATTGGCCAAGCTAAATTGCCCATTTTGTGTTCAGAGATCTGTAGATTAGGTGGATTACAAGGGGATGGGTCTGGGTGGGATGTTCTGAGGGTTAGTGTGGATTTGTTGGGCTGAAGGGCCTGTTCCCACACTGTGGGGATTCTTTGATTCAAAGTCCTGATGCCAAGGGACTTAGCGTGGTGCTGGGAATTGAAACAGGTGGTCTCCTTAGTTTGCTGACCCTGTTTGACCATTCACACCACGTTATGATATCTCATTGTGACACAGAGTTTTCAGACCAGAAGCTGGGTCTTCAAATACTTAGCCCATTAGCAGTTACAATGACAAGAGTTCAGTGAGTAAAGAAAGGCGCATTTACATCTTGACTCATCTGAACCACCTGTTTGGCTTATCCATTTGCTTGAAAATGTAGAAGATAGCTTGGGACATGGGGAAATCATTATGAAACTGCAAATTCCCTGAAGGATACATTCATAAACTGAGATCCATTATCAAGAAAACCCTGTGTGGTATTCCATGAAAGGGCAAAAATATCCTTTGAAAATGTCCATGTCTATCTCAAAAATCACGATATTTAGGTTGCTGACCTTAGCTGATATGGATTAGTTGTCAAAAACAACAATAGAATACATCTTTCCTTTAAAACCAAAAAGGTTCATTCCGAATATTTCCCATGGTTGGTCCAGATAGGTGGATGACAATGAGAGATCCTTCAGTGTCTGGCCGTGGAGAACCTAAGTGTGACAGGAGGAGATGAAGCCCACAATTGACTGAACGATGAACAGCCCCATACTGATGGTTGTACTCAGGTTCTGCACTTAGTGAAATGAAGGTGGCCTCCGTGAAGTAATTGAAAGAGTTCATTTCTTGTGCCATTGAGTACGATGAGGTAACCATCAAAGGGCAGTAAGTTGTGGACAAAAGTCAGGAGTTGTGGCTACACTTAGTATTGGCACATGACTTTGTCAGTTGGGATGTAGTTTGGCCCTCCTCCTAGGCAAACATATGAATCTGTAAATATTTAGCATGTGCTCATTGGGCTGAGCATATTTTGCAAATACAGAAGAAAACAGCCAAAAGATTGTGAAGAAAACTTCCAACTTTGATGCAAGTAAAATGTTGGGATCCATAAATGAATTGATCTCAGCTCTTGATAAAATAGTTTGTTTTTTTTTCCTCTGGGATGCATGCTGTTAATAGCTGTACAGTATTGAGCCAACTCTGAAACATTAGACTTGCATGAGCATCTTGTCAATCTTCTTGGTGTTCAAAAGTTTTCCAAGGCTTTATGTTCAGTTTCCATTTGAAAATGAAGCCCCACCAAATCACCAGACCACTTAGGCCTCTACTTCAATGCTCTCTTATTGCTGCTCCATTTCTATCAGGGACCAAGAGGCAAAGTTAACTGCTTCTAGGGCCATCAGATTGGACTTGAATAAGAACAATCCAATGACTATAAGAAGCAGAATCTGCTGCATGTATAGTGGGCAACTTTGGTAATAATGATCCAGAATCTAAGGTGAGATGATTCAATGTCCCAGAATCATTCTCAATACTCCAGTATCATTGTTGGCTGTTACATAAGGGTCCTCTTTAACGTTCCCTGTTATAAGCGAGGATGGAGATAAATTCAGCCACTTGGTTAACTATGTATAGAAACTGCGGAATGTCCAAAATGCTCTCAGTTTTCATAAGCCAATGATAGCCTTCATTTTCTGAAGGTCACTATATATTCTATTTCTGGCAATGTTATGGCATAGGAACCTAAGAGAAATTTGTGTGAGTTTGTCATTGTCATTTTATGTGAGACTGGCTGCTGCAAAGACCTCAAAACTGCACTGATTGGATTGTGGTATATAGTCTCATGTTTGTGGTATATAGTCTCATGATTCAAGATGTTGTTCAAGTGGCAAGTAGCCACAAGGGCAAGTGATGGCCATGTGGTATTATTGCTAGACTAGTAATATGGAAACCTAGATAATACTCTGGGGACCTGCATTTGAGTCCCGCCATGGAAGATGATGGGATTTGAATTCAATAAAAATCCAGAATTAAAAGTCTAATATGACTTGGTTATCAGGAAGAAAAAGCTAACACCATCTAATTTATGAATATCTTATTGGAAAGGAAATCTGCCATCCTTACCTGGTCTGGCCTACATGTGACTTCAGAAACCTAGAAATATGGTTGACTTTCAACTGCCTTCTGGGCAATTAGGGATGGGCAATGAATGCTGGTCTAGTGAGAGATGCCAATATCCAATGAAGGATTAAAAATAATACTCATTGTTTCTCCTGAAAAATTGGAACATAACATGTTGAAATATCTTCTGGATTGATGATGTGTCAAATGGCATTGGGTTGAAGCATCAGTGACAGAATGGGGTAATGAATGCGGTCAGTGGCCTGGATTCCTGGGCCAGTGGGATTTTTCAGAAATGACTATTGGCATTAATATCACAATTGGTGAGTTTCACCAGGCTATCATTGACGGAGGACATGTGGTGCAGTTTATTTTGGATCACTTTATTAAGTTCTGTTAAAGCAACACCATTCATTTCTGGAATGGTGACCAAGCCCAGGGCACCACTGATTAGGTTTCATTGCAGGTGAAATGACTCCTTTATGCAGCGTAACATTTCATGCTGTTCAAACTTTGACCTGACTGCAGGTTACTAATTAAAAATAAGTGATGAGATGAATTTCTTTTCTGTCAGACAACCATAAGTCTTTGGAACTGTCTTCCTCAAATGGTGGTGCAAGCAGAAATTTTGACAATTTTTCAGGCAGAAATGGATCAATTCTTTGTAAAAAGGCAAACTAATCGTTTTGGGGGCAAATGGAGTGTGGAGTTGAGGTTACAATCAGATCAGCCATGATCGTAATAAATGATGGGACAGAATCAAGGGGCAGAATGAACAGGCTGTCCATTTTTAATTCCAACATAAACAAGCAGAATAGAAGAACGTCATATGGTACTTGGTTTCAGGCTTACCCTATTGTGACGGGAATTCCTAACAAAAAGCATCTTCAGTAGGGTCTTCAGAAGCCAACTGCATATGCTGTACTGAAGTTCATTAAACACCTGTTGGCAACTCAGCAATCAGAATTTTTTCATTGCTGTCTGCATAAATGGTTTCTGAAACCTGACTATTTTTAAGTGAGAACAGCTTTGAACTGCCCTTTGAAATGGAGGCTAGGGACACCAAACCAATGGGACTAAGGGACTTGGATGTCCTGATCAGGATTCTCTTAAGGTTAACATGCAGGGTCTGTTGGCACTGAGGATGGCAAATGCAAGGTTAGCATTCATTTCAAGAGGGCTGGAATACAAGAGCAGAGATGTACTGCTGAAGCTATACAAGGCTCTGGTCAGACTGCATTCGGAATATTGTGAGCAGTGACAAAGAACGGATGTGCTGGCATTGAAGAGGGTCCACAGGAAATTTAGAAGACTGATCCCAAGGGTGAAGGCCTTGTTATAAAAGGAGCAGTTGAGGACTCTGGATCTGTACTTGATGGAGTTTAGAAAAGATGAAGGGGCAATCTCATTGAAGCTTACTAAATGCTGAGCGGCCTGGGTAAAGTGGACATGGAGAAGCTGTTTCCACCAGTAGGAGAGACAAAGGCCCAAGGGCATAGCCTCAGAGTGAAGTGCAACGCTTTAGAACTGAAATGAGGAGGAATTCCTTCAGTCAGAGGATGAGGAATCAGTGGAATTCATTGCTGCAGAGGGCCGTGGAGGTCAAGTCTTTGATAATTAAAATAGAGATAGATAGGGCCTTGATTAGTCACTGGATCAAGGGTTTAAGGGAGAAGGCAGAAGAATATATTTGAGAAACATATTAGCATTGATCAAATGATGGAGCAGACACAATGGACTGAATTGCCTAATTTGCTCCTATATCTTATGATCTTATAGTGTCTTAACTTCACATACCTGAAGCCAGCCCATACAGTCCATCAATGCTGTAATGGATGCCCCTATATCCAGGTTAAACCAAGTATCATAGCCTCTGATGTTCCAAACACTGACCAGAATTCCTGATTTAAATTATGAATCTGTGGTATCCCAATTACTAGTGTGTAGTCAATTTTTAAACTCTTCCCCCATCAGGGGCAATTTTAATCAACTTCCATTTTGAAAGGCTGCCTAAATCTGCAAATGAATTGAAAATAGACTATTCTGACTCTGTGAAAGCCTCGTGCTTCATCTCTTGGGCAATGCCTTTGTCCATGTTTTTGCTTTGGTGCACATTGTCAGCATTTCAAGGTAGCCTTTCCCACCCATTTGCCAGTTCAAATGGGCCTGTTAGCAGACATAACAAACATTGGCAATTTGAGGCAACGGATGAGCAGAGTTTGAGTCTTTAAGTGTTTTGGGCATTGATCCCTTTTTTGTGTTTTCCACCTGGCCTGTGTCAGGTGTAGGCCCACTGACTCTAACTTAAAGGCTTTGTTAAAGGTATTGACTCTGAAAGGAAAGTTCTGAGGAAGGGTCACTGGACTTCAAATGTTAAATCTGATTTTTCTTCACAGATACTACCAGACCTGTTGAGCTGTTCCAGTAACTTCTGTTTACTTTCCTTGATTCTGAAAGGGTATCATTAAAGAGCTCAGGTTTAGAAGGCAGTTGGTTAACTGTGTGTGTTGACAAGAAGATCTGATTTAGGATTACAATAGGCATCCAACCCTGCAAGGACTGTCCAAACTTTAGCTGAAGTCCCATCCAGATGATTTTTCTAACAAATCTCAGTGGTGGTAGAGCCCAGCACATGTATGAAGACTCTGCTCTGGAGGTTTTGCTGCTTCAAATGAAGATTTGAGGCTGTTTCTCATCTTTAGAACTGTTTATTCAAACATTCCCATGGTTGAGGCTGAACCAGTCCTTCAATAACAGCAAAGGGCTGTAGAACAGGTCGAAACTTCTTAACCAGCATAGGCATGCCGTTTTTTTGGGACATTTCTCATATTGCGAAAAAATAATTTCCCTCATGCGTCTTCTGAGTAATCCAGGAAAGTTCACTCATGCAAGATATGTGTCAGTGCTGTCACCATGTTTGAGTACAGTAGACTGGCTCAGCAAAGCTCAGGCCAGCCTTGTTGGGATTTTATTAAAGAGTCTTTATTTATACGACTTCAATGAGGGCCTGAGAACTGCGGCTATTCTACACACAACTGTTGTACAGTAAACCTAACACTTAGCTATTAAGGTCATAGATACATCCCAGAAAATCTCTGTACTCATCTGCAAATTCATGAAACTGTTAATACATTTTCTTCTTGCTGATCAACCACTTTTGTTGTGCACTGGAAGTAAATATATATATTGAACTGTATTATTTTTAATTGTTTCTCTTTCTTGTATATGGTGCTAATGAAGGTCAGTACAAGTAATGGCAGCGATTTGCAGGAAGTGGCACATAACAAAATGAGAAAATTATTGTTGCCCTCTATTGCCAATTGACTGGCACATAACCTAATATATAAGCCGGAGGTAAATTAAGTTGCTTTTCTTGTTTCACCTTATACCCCTCTCACCATGGGATGGTTACACACTTGTTCAAACTGCTGTGTGCTGGTACAGATGAAGCTGCACCCGATCCTCCTAGCCCCCATTGATAACATGTTCAGTGCTGAATTGATGCTGGCAGGACCTTGCACTGAGAAACAGCACAGGATGTAAGTTTGCTCGCTGAGCTGGAAGGTTAGTTTTCAGACATTTCGTCACCATTCTAGGTAACATCATCAGTGAGCCTCCGACGAAGCGCTGGTGTTATGTCCCGCTTTCTATTTATCTGGTTAGGTTTCCTTGTGTTGGTGATATCATTTCCTGGAAATGACATCACCAACCCAAGGAAACCTAATGAGATAAATAGAAAGTGGTACATAACAACAGCGCTTCGTTGGAGGCTCACTGAGGATGTTACCTAGAATGGTGATGAAACGTCTGAAAACTAACCTTCCAGCTCAGTGAGCAAACTCACATCCAGAACCTCAACCTGAGCTACAAATCTTCTCAAAACTCGCAAACAGCACAGGGCTACAGAGAAAGCTCTCCCAACTGACCTCGAAGTTTTCATGGTTTTTCTTGCAGAACATTAGTAACTAGGTTGCCAGCCCAAAAAGCAAAATGAGCTGCAAGTTAGAAATAAAAGACCAATGGCTCAAAATCATCTCATCCAAAGAGGATTCTGCACAAGTCCCACAGGAGGTTCCCATTTTTGTGTACCCCCGAGATAAAAAGTTGCTTTGGAAAGTCCACGCTTCCACTACATTTATACAGGTTATTTGCCATAGGAAATGTAGACCCTAGTCGATCCCCCTGAGGAAATGATAGGACAATCTAAAGGCAAAAAAGGCCAGGCAAAATAGGTTTGTAATTACTTATACCTAACTTATGCGGCTTGAGAATAGGCTATTACTCAGAGCAAATGACAAGATAATTGACCTCAGTGTAGAGCTGGATGAACACAGCAGGCCCATTAGCATCAGAGGAACAGTAAAGTGACGTTTCGGGTCGAGACCCTTCTTCTGAAGAAGGGTCTCGACCCAAACATTAGCTTTCCTGCTCCTCTGATGCTGTTCGGCTTGCGCATTCATCCAGCCCCATACCATGTTATTTCAGATTCTCCAGCATCAGCAGTTCCTACCATCTCAGATAATTGACCCCAATGATTTTTAACTCAAAACATGAGCTATCAAGGTTGGCAAGCTAAAATGAATTAACAGGTGAACTACAAAATGGTGGCATTGAATTTGCAAAAGTATACATGTGAATGAACGTCCTGTTAATACATTTCATACTGCAGCTTGCTAAAACAAGTATAAGGAAAATTGTTACCTTGAAAGTAGTTAAAGGCATGAGAGCTAGGTTATTCTTTTGAAGTTGTGTAATATGGCCTGTACTGAATGAAGTCCTTCATGTGAGGGCATTTTATCAACAGGAATTATGCATAGAATTCACGTAGAATCCCCACAGTGTGGAAACAGGCCCTTCAGCGCAACATGTCCACACTCGGAGCATCCCACCCAGACTCATCCCCTTATAACCCACCTAAGCTACACATCCCTGAACACTATGGGCAATTTAGCATGGCCAAACCACCTAACCTGCACATCTTTGGACTGTGGGACTGTGAGGTAATCTTAACCTAATATTAGAAACAATCCATTTCCATTGAAGGTAAAAAAAGTGAGTTGACATAACAGAGGGGTAGCGGTATGTTCTAATCCTTTAGGCTCTCTTGACATGATATCTTTGAGAGTGTTATACATATTAATGGTCTCTTCTGTTAAAAGATCTATGTTGAAGAAATGACTTTTGCTCATTTGAATAACTAATTAGGAAATGCAATTTGTGGAAGATAGTTTATTTTCTTCTCAAGACATCTCTTCAGCTGAGTTCTGTTCCGGAAAATTTCCATCAATATTCATCCACGTCCAATAATATAGAGCTTCAGATATTTTCCAGCAAGTTCCTGGACAAACTTCATAACTCTCTTGGGTCTGTTAAAATTTTCAGATGAGTAAGAGTGAAATGCGTAAGAGGAAAGGAATGTTGCATCTATAGGCACTGTTCATTGGAAAAAAAGGAGGGTGTCTATTAAATCCAGCGAGATGTTTTCTTAAGAATATATTGTAGGTACAGAAGAAGACCATTTAACCACTCCAGTCTGTTCAGCCATTTACTGTGCTCATGACAGACCTGTGACCTAACAATATGTATGTTCCTTTACCCCTTTTGTTCTCATACCTTAGAAGCATGCCTGCACTGAAAGAAAATCCACTATTACCTATATTTGCCCCACTTCCCTGCATTAGGCCCATAGCCTTAAATATTATGGCACTTTGAGAGTTCATCTAAGTCCTTTTTAAAGGTTGTGAAGTCACCCCCCTCAACTACCTTCCATGGAGTGTAATCCAGACTCCCACTACCCTCTGGGTGAAAAGATTTTCCTCAAATTTTCTCAAAACCTCCTGCCTTTCACTTTAAAGTATTCCCACTTATTCTTGACCCTTCAAATAAGGGGACTAGCTGCTTTCTATCCACCCTCCCCATTTCCATCATGATCTTCTACATCACCATCAGGTTCCCCCTCAGCCTATTCTTTTCAAAAGAAAACAACTCCAACCTACCCAGATTTTCATCATAGCTAAAATACTCCATCCCAGGCGACAACCTGGTGAATCTCCTCTGCACTTCCTCCAGTACAATCACATCCTTCTTACAGTGTTGAACCTTGTATTAGTTATTACACCGTGTGTTACAGAAGTCTGTCTATCTCAGATTTAACTTAACAATCAATCCGTATCAATTTCCCAATTTCACTCCAGAAACACTGAACTAGAAATTTCAGAATTCACCACACCACGGATACATCCGGAACAACATAATTTCACTACATTTGCCTCACCTGTGCCCCTTAAAATTTTCTCTTCTTGCCATTATCCCCATTTAAGCGATGAAACTTGCCCGATGAAACTTGGCCGCTATAAGTAGACATTCAAACCAGATATGAGTTTCATGGCATGTAAAGTGTCCTCTCCATTTTTTGGTGCAGTGAGATGTGATGGCCGGAAGAGTTGTATATTTCTGAGTGATCATCTGGTAAAGAAAATCACTTTAATTGAACTTTAATTTAATGATTTGAAAGAAGTGAAAAACAGTTAAGGGCCTTTACAATGAGCAACCAATCTGCTCGACCAGATTTGTTGCAGATGGTGCAGATTAATATCTATCACACCTTGTTTTCCCTTCCTCTTCACATCGATCAATGTAAACCATACTCCACTTTTTACCAACATATCTTGTTCAGTGGCTGAATGCATCACCACGTGAGGACAACTTTCTGTAGTAACGGGATACATTTTCGTTCATTGGGTAATCCGGCAAAGAATACACCAGAATTTCCTCTCCTTTAACCTGCAGAAGGAATTGGGTGCTGAATGTTTTCTCTACACCAGAGGGTTATGGAAGCTCAATTAGAGCAAGTTCAAGGCAGGAAGTGATAGTTTTCAAAGGACTAATGACATTGAAGGTTTTGGAGACAATGTGGGACAGTGGCAGTGAGGAAAATGCTCAGCCACGATCTGAATGAATGGTGGAGTAAACTTGATGGGCTGAATGGCCTCCTGTTCCTTTGTTCCTGTGAAAATTGGACAGATTCCATAAAAAAAATGGATAGAGGACTCCACCAAGAGGTAAAGGCACTCTTCCAAATGGTACTAGCAATAACGGCTGTGAGTTTATACAGCTTTTATGTCAAAACAGGAGGCTCAGTTGAAAATGTTCTCTCCTGATGGGTTAACAACAGTGAAATGTGGCCGTTGGGCTTTCTTGCCCAATCACATTACTCTTTAATTGCAGACAATCTATTTAAATTTCTTCCCAATCAGTTACAGATGTACTCAGCTGAAGTATTAGCTGACAGTTACTTTGTTTCAGTAAAGATTTCAAAGTATTTACATCTTATAACATTTTTAAAAAATTATCTGTTGAAAGGAACCATAATTGATTGCCTGTCAGGTACCTACAAAGCATGTCTCTCTCATACACTGTGTTTCTGATAACCAGAACCCGTATCCGAACAAGTTCAGATGGAGGGCAATACATCATTTTAATAGAAACAAAATCAGTTTATTTAAAACACAGGGGAAGCAGGTTATTGCGTTGCTTTACAGAATAGGCCATGTACCAAGTTATTAGCTATTCGAAGACACAAAAGGCTACATAAAGACAAATATAATCATTGTCAGGCCTTGCTAACCTGCTTCCATTTTGTACACTTTGTTTAAAACAATGTAAATATGCTTAATTCAGTTATTGATTAATACACATCAATTTCAATGTAAAAACCAAATTGATGCATGTTTGCGAGCTAACATGTAGGGGTACTACAGTGTCTCAGTGGGTAGCACAGCTGCCTCACAACACTGGAGACCTGGGTTTGATTTCAGTGTTGGGTGAGTGCGAGGAGTTTGCACATTCTACCCTTGCCTGCGTGGGTTTCCTCCAGGTGATCTGATTTCCTCCCACAGTCCAAAGATGTGGGGTTAAGTGGTTTGGCCAAGCTAAAAATTGCCCATAGTGCCCAGGGATGTATTGTTTAAGTAGGTTTGCCTTGGGCCAAAACTGTATGAGGGTCTATAGTGGGAGGGTGAGTCTGGACAGGATGTCCTTCAGAGGTTGGTGAGACTTGATGGGCCAAATGGCCTTTTTCAGCACTGCAGGGATTCGATGATTATTTGTGCACTTATTTGTATTCAGAAGTGTTTCTGAATAATGTTTATTTGTGGTTTACCTTCACTGTTATGGTGCATTGAATGGCCAAATTTCCTTTTCTTATTTTCTTTTCGGAGCAAAATTAGGGGAAGCTAGCTTTTTACAACATGTGAGATTAGTTGAAGTCGAAATGAAAGTTCATCAACTATGTTTAACATAGTGCATTCCAGGCAAGGAGATAATAGCCTGTTTGATTACTTTGGGTAGCATGCAAGAAATATTTAAGTGCTGCTTTACACATGGGTGTACATAATGGATGCGAGTTGATCACTGCCTTCACAAAACATGCAGGACAAAATATTTTCTTTTTGATATGTTTGAAGACAAGCTGAAACTGGCCTAGGAGTCAGATCATGCACTTTTGGTTTCAAAGATCTGAACTGATATGGAATCAAAAATTAATAAATTGGCATGACTGCATGATTTCCTCCTGTGCCATGTGACGCAATAACCATGAATATTCTCTGAAAAACTGCTGATTATTCCTACATGTCTTCAACATCCTTGACCAATTTAGAGAGATCTTTTAGACAATTTACATCTTTTATCAGTTAGATTTTCAATCACCCCAACACTATAGCTGCTGTTTCTAGGAGTTTGAGTCTCTGAGGGGACAATAGTGAAAGGATAAATTGTGATTCTAGTGCAAATAATTCGTTTGTTCTAACATGGTGGGCCATTTAATCAGTCTCAAGCATTCCTCTAATTTCAGGCAATGCATCTTATATTTCAGCTTTTCCACAAAATCATGCTCAAATACTCAGGGCTTATTTCTTTTCCACACTTTGGATGATGTGGCAAGCCAATTGGGGAAAATATGGCAAGATCGGAAAGTTGAGATTCTTGATGTTGAGAAAAAAGTGTCTAATTTTCCATCCAAGATCTGGATGGTGAGATGACAATTTTATTATTGAGTAGCAGTAGGCCTATTTGCATTCAGCTACGTCTCCTAACCTCGCTTTATTTATAGGCAATTTGCAATTCTATCACAGGGCAAACAGAAATTAGATCATGATAGTTCTAGACATAGCCTCCAGCATCACAGGAAAAGTGCCCATGCACAGTGATCACCTGAACCATCAAGCCCTCCTCCCCACCTCCTCTCCCACCCCAAAAGAAAAACCATAGGTGCTGGCACAGACAAACACCAGATCCTCCACATCATTTTGGCAAGTTTTCATTAACTTGGAATGCAGTCCCTGCTGCATTTTGGAGTGCCAAGTCACTTTGTACAGTGGAACAGGTCTCCCATCCTCGCCTTAGGAGGAGTTGCCTGCTCTGTCAGTGTTCACTCTGTTCATGCTTACTTGGATATTGACAGAATCACTACCATGCCTTGTCTTTATTTCTTTGCTGCTTCATTCAGAACTTAATGGCTCACAGCTGTTCTATGTTGCTTTTCCATCCAGTGCAGACACAAAGCCAGGCAGCTTGCCATGGTTTCCAGCAATGATCTGTCAAAGAGGGCAAAGATATTCTTGTGTGGCGCCATGCCATGCCAATGTTATACCTACAGTGTGTGCCAACAGCTTGTGCAGCAAATGTACTGCATGTGCTTCAGCCAAATGGCCATTTCTGAACGTCAAGGAGGAGTGGTCCTTGGTCAAGTCAATGGGGATTGCCAGCAGTCAATGATATCACCATAGTCAATCAAAAGCAATGTTTATTCTCAGTCCAGACACTTAAACTTAGACAGTTGGCCACTTGGGGGAAGTTAGGGTCAGAGGTTCTAAAATCCAGGGAGTGGTTCACAGCCAGTCCAGCTGGTCCAGAATAACCAGTCTGGACAGTTGCAATAAGATAGTCAGCAAGCTACACCTAGATCTGTCGAGGGCCTGGTCACTCATGGGCCATTGGGCTTGTCGTCCAAACTGAAAAATGGTGTCTTCAAATTATGTTTAAGGGTTGATCATTAAGGGTTATTTGGACTTGACAATGAGCAATCGGAATAAATTGGAAAGTATATGAAAAACAGAGCTTGTCATGGTTTCCAGCAATGATCTGTCAAAGAGGGCAAAGATATTCTTGTGTGGCGCCATGCCATGCCAATGTTATACCTACAGTGTGTGCCAACAGCTTGTGCAGCAAATGTACTGCATGTGCTTCAGCCAAATGGCCATTTCTGAACGTCAAGGAGGAGTGGTCCTTGGTCAAGTCAATGGGGATTGCCAGCAGTCAATGATATCACCATAGTCAATCAAAAGCAATGTTTATTCTCAGTCCAGACACTTAAACTTAGACAGTTGGCCACTTGGGGGAAGTTAGGGTCAGAGGTTCTAAAATCCAGGGAGTGGTTCACAGCCAGTCCAGCTGGTCCAGAATAACCAGTCTGGACAGTTGCAATAAGATAGTCAGCAAGCTACACCTAGATCTGTCGAGGGCCTGGTCACTCATGGGCCATTGGGCTTGTCGTCCAAACTGAAAAATGGTGTCTTCAAATTATGTTTAAGGGTTGATCATTAAGGGTTATTTGGACTTGACAATGAGCAATCAGAATAAATTGGAAAGTATATGAAAAACAGAGCTTGCCATGGTTTCCAGCAATGATCTGTCAAAGAGGGCAAAGATATTCTTGTGTGGCGCCATGCCATGCCAATGTTATACCTACAGTGTGTGCCAACAGCTTGTGCAGCAAATGCACTGCATGTGCTTCAGCCAAATGGCCATTTCTGAACGTCAAGGAGGAGTGGTCCTTGGTCAAGTCAATGGGGATTGCCAGCAGTCAATGATATCACCATAGTCAATCAAAAGCAATGTCTCTTCTCAGTCCAGACACTTAAACGTTTATGCACTTCACCAACACCTTCCACCCCAACCTTCAGTTCACCTGGGCCATCTCCAGCACATCCCTCACCTTCCTGGACCTCTCAGTCTCCATCTCAGGCAACCAGCTTGTAACTGATGTCCATTTCAAGCCCACCGACTCCCACAGCTACCTAGAATACACCTCCTCCCACCCACCCTCCTGCAAAAATTCCATCCCCAATTCCCAATTCCTCCGCCTTCGCCGCATCTGCTCCCACGATAAGACATTCCACTCCCGCACATCCCAGATGTCCAAGTTCTTTAAGGACCGCAACTTTCCCCCCACAGTGATCGAGAACGCCCTTGACCGTGTCTCCCGTATTTCCCACAACACATCCCTCACACCCCGCCCCCACCACAACCGCCCTAAGAGGATCCCCCTCGTTCTCACACACCACCCTACCAACCTCTGGATACAACGCATCATCCTCCGACACTTCCGCCATTTACAATCCGACCCCACCACCCAAGACATTTTTCCATCCCCTCCCCTGTCTGCTTTCCGGAGAGACCACTCTCTCCGTGACTCCCTTGTTCGCTCCACACTGCCCTCCAACCCCACCACACCCGGCACCTTCCCCTGCAACCGCAGGAAATGCTACACTTGTCCCCACACCTCCTCCTTCACCCCTATCCCAGGCCCCAAGATGACATTCCACATTAAGCAGAGGTTCACCTGCACATCTGCCAATGTGGTATACTGCATCCACTGTACCCGGTGTGGCTTCCTCTACATTGGGGAAACCAAGCGGAGGCTTGGGGACCACTTTTCAGAACACCTCCGCTCAGTTCGCAACAAACAACTGCACCTCCCAGTCGCAAACCATTTCCACTCCCCCTCCCATTCTTTAGATGACATGTCCATCATGGGCCTCCTGCACTGCCACAATGATGCCACCCGAAGGTTGCAGGAACAGCAACTCATATTCCGCCTGGGAACCCTGCAGCCATATGGTATCAATGTGGACTTCACCAGTTTCAAAATCTCCCCTTCCCCTACTGCATCCCTAAACCAGCCCAGATCGTCCCCTCCCCCCACTGCACCACACAACCAGCCCAGCTCTTCCCCTCCACCCACTGCATCCCAAAACCAGTCCAACCTGTCTCTGCCTCCCTAACCGGTTCTTCCTCTCACCCAACCCTTCCTCCCACCCAAAGCCGCACCCCCAGCTACCTACTAACCTCATCCCACCTCCTTGACCTGTCCGTCTTCCCTGGACTGACCTATCCCCTCCCTACCTCCCCACCTATACTCTCCTCTCCACCTATCTTCTTTACTCTCCATCTTCGGTCCGCCTCCCCCTCTCTCCCTATTTATTCCAGTTCCCTCTCCCCATCCCCCTCTCTGATGAAGGGTCTAGGCCCGAAACGTCAGCTTTTGTGCTCCTGAGATGCTGCTTGGCCTGCTGTGTTCATCCAGCCTCACATTTTATTATCTTGGAATTCTCCAGCATCTGCAGTTCCCATTATCTCTAATGCAAAAGCAGCCTGTTTTGACTGGGGGAGCTGTCTGATCTTGAGGAGCAGTGGGAGTCATCTATTTATTTGGTCTACATGGGGTCACCTGGATTTGTTTTTCACCTGTTTTTTGAGGGCTGGTAGGTACCAAAATTATTATGAAATGGGGATTCAGCATGTAACCTCACCAGGGACTATGCCCTACTCATCGAACTTTTCACCATCAGGCCGGGGTCCATGAGACTGATGACATGCAATCTGAGATAGAGCTTTGTACTACCATCACTTCCAAGTCAGCCCAAGAGAATTGGGCACAGTCTGTCCCTGAGGTCAGTTCACTGGCAGTTAGGGTGGTAGGAAAAGTGAGGATGTCTTTTGTGGTGTTTGGAGGCAGCCTCCCTGCTGCATGCTACATGGGAGGCCTGTCTCCAACTCACAGCTAATGCATGCTGGCCTCTCTCTTCCATTCTTGCCACACTTTTAGCAGTGCATTTGTGGTGTAGTGGTAATGTCCGTACCACTGGGCCAGTAGGTCTGGATTCAGCACCCCACTGTAGAAGGGTGTCATAACATGTTTGAACAGGTGATTGATAAATATTTGAGGGATCCTTGTGACGCAGTGTTAGAGTGCCTACCTCTGAGCCAGGAAGCCCAGGTTCAAGACCTGCCTGCTCCAGAGGTATGTATTGAACAACACCAAAAAGGTTGATTAAGGAATTACGCATCAGGCCAGGTATCCTGCAACAACTTAAAAAATGAAGGAAACAGCTCAATGTATAAGAGTGGGAGGCAAAATGCATTGCAGGGCATGGGCTACTGTGTAACGGGGTGGGGGGACATTATAGTCATTGGCAGTCACTGCCCCCTGCCTTCCGCTGAGACAGGAGAACAGTCCATCACAATGGTTGCTATGGCTAAGGTGTAAGGCTGAGGCTTGGGATTATTTGCGTGATTGGACATAGCACAGAAACAGGCCCTTTGGCCTAAAATGTCTGTACCGACCATAATGCCATCCTAACCTAACCCCATTTGCCTGCACATGGTCCATTTCCCTCTATTCCCTGCCTGTTCGTATGTCTGTCCAACTATTGTATCTGCATCTACCACTTACCCTGGCAATATATTCCGGGCACCTATAACGCTTTGTGTAAAAAAAAAAGTCTCATTTCTCCATTAATCTTTCTCCCCTCTCACCGTTAACCCAGTATTTGACAGTTTTTACCTGGGAAAAAGACTCTAATCACCTTACCCGTGCCCCTCATAATTTCATATAATTCTATCAGGTTACCGCTTTGCCTACAACACTCTAGAGAAAACAATCGAAGTTTGTCCAACCTCACCTCATACCCAATACACTCCAATCCAGGTAACACCCTGGTAAACCTCTTTTTCTCCCTCTCCAAAGCCTCCACATCCTTCCTGCAGTGTGGCAACTGGGGATGAAGACAAACGATGGTGCTAGGGGGGAGCATGTGGAAGCTCAAACCTGATAGGGAAAACAGGGTGTGTAAAGAAGAGGGAAGGGTGAACACTTGGGACAGGAGTTGGGGGGGTGTGTAGTTACCTAGAATACCGGTCTGAACGCATGACTCATTCTACAAAGTGACACCTGTGCTGCTTCATTTTGATGTGAATCATGAATGTGCTTTGGAAAGGGGAATAATAGTGACCACGCCTGGAGTGAGCAGGATAAAAGATGCTGCTTGGCCTGCTGTGTTCATCCAGCTCCACACTTTGTCACCTGAGCAGGCTAAATTTCTTTTCTTCTGGAGGAGTACGCAGGCTGTATGCATGAGCGATAGAAGGCTCTTCAAGAGGCAATTGCAATAATCACACTGTTTCATGGTACACGAAGAAGACACCTGTAATCGTAGTAACCTGGATGTGAAATGTTCAATAATGTGGGATACAAATCCTGGCTGCAAGCAATCGCCTTTTACTTACAGATACTTTAATGGGGCAGGATAATTAATACTGTTACTCGATAGTTGTTTTTAATGTACATCAAATGTTACAAAAGAAGTGTTTTTATACATCTACTGTCATAGCAGCATTCATTGCTTCCAAATAGCATATTGTGCGTGAATTGAATGGGAATGTCGTAGCCCGGAATGGCAAGGGGGCATAAGCAAACATGGGTGTGTGTGGTAACACAGTGTGGACTGGAGAAACACAGCAGGCCAGGCAGCATCAGAGGAGCAAGAAAGTTGACGTTTCAGATCGGGGTGTCAACTATCCTACTCCTCTGCTGTGGTCTCCTCTGCTGCCCAGCCTGCTGTAGTCCTTCAGCTCCACACTGTGTTATCTCCAGCATCGGCATTTCTTGCTATCTATGGGTGTGCCTGGGGTGGTGGGTAGGGTAATGGTGGTAAAACATGACACTGGAGGCATGAAAGACCATGCGGTGCAGGCGAAGGAGCATAGGCTGGCATGGAGGATATGTGTTTAAACCTAGCCTTCACAATATTCTCTAATGTCATCGATGGTTCATGACACCTCGAAAGTACTGTGACCCATGACTCTTCAAAACGTTGGCGTGGTTTCCTGGAAATTGAAGAGGAATAGTACAGATCAATCTTTTCAATTGAGCCAGCCAGGTCAGGAGTGCAGAGTGCAGGCTTGTGGCCTGAACCAGCCTGCACCCTTCAAAGACCTTGATAAAAATGGGAAATTGTGAGAACGGAATTAAGAATCAAGACTTAACAGTTATTTGAACGGATTTCTGAGACGCTCTGACTTTGAAAGTCCAAGCCTGTATATCAGGAAAAGTAAATAATTGTAGTCAAACAGAAACTTGAGGAAGAAGATTTCAGAGTGACAAATTTTAATTAATTTGCCATCTCATATATTAATCTTTCATGATTCCTCAGTGCTGCAAATTAGTTTCTCAATTTTGCACCATTTAGCTCATAGGCCACTTTTGGAATACAGCATTCAATTCTTCTCTCCCTCCTATAGAACAGATTTTGTTAAATTTAGAAGGGTTCAGAAATGACTTACGAGGATGTTGCTATAGCTGGAGGGTTTGAGGTTAGGAAGAGTCTGAATAGGTTGGGGCTATATTTTCCTGAAGTATCAGAGGATGAGGGGTGACCTTACAGAGGGTTATAAAGTCATGAGGGCCATGGATAAGATAATCAGATGGGGAGTCCTAAACGAGAGGGCATAGATTTAAGGTGAGAGGGGAAACACTTAAAAGGGACCTAAGGGACAATATTTTCATGCAGAGGGCGGTGTGTGTATGGAATGAGCTGCAAGATTACAACATTTAAAAGGCATCTGGTTGGGTATATGAAAAGGAAGGGTTTAAGATGGACACGGGCCAAATACTGACAAGTGGGGCTAAATTAATTTATGATGGTTGGTTGGCATGGACGAGTTGGACTAAAGGGTCTGTTTCCATGTTGTACAACTCTATGACTCTATAAATGTTCAAGTAGATTGTAGGCATGGACTTGTACAATATTAAAAAGAGTGGCAATATTTTTGGATTCACCAACATGTGCAGCTGCAAACCATACTGATTTCAGCTCTGATTCAGAGAAATGTGGAAATTCATAAATAATTTTTGGAGCCCAAAGTTTACATGATATTTGTGTATAAAAATATGTTGGCATTATTAGAAACTTAGAGTTCAATATTGATCATAAAGCCTCACTGTGCAGGCATAGCCAATAACATGGAAGGTTTGCTCGAGTAGTTCGAGAGAGTTTAAACTAGTATGGCAGGGGGGTGGGAACCTGAGCTGTATACCGGAGGTGAGCGTTGATGCAGGTGAGGCAGTAGCAAGAGGTAGACCAGCTAGTGGGAAGGATTTTCCTGGGAAGGAACCAAGGGATCAGTTAAAGTGTGTTTGCTTTAACGCAAGGAGTATCAGGAATAAAAGTGATGAACTTAGAGCATGGATCAGTACTTGGTGCTATGATGTTGTGGCCATAACAAGACATGGGTTTCTCATGGGCAGGAATGGTTGCTGGATGTTCCAGGGTTTAGAGCATTTCAAAAGTATAGGGAGGGGGGAAAAAGAGGAGGGGGTATAGCACTACTAATCAGAGAGGGTATCACAGCTACAGAAGCTTCCATTGTCGAGGAAGATCTGCCTACCGAGCCAGTATGGGTGGAAATTAGGAACAGCAAGGGAGTAGTCACCTCGTTACGGGTTTACTACAGGCCCCCCAATAGCAGCAGGGAGATTGAAGAAAGCATAGGTCGGCAGATTTTGGAAAAGTGTGGACGTAGTAGGGTTGTTGTAATGGGTGACTTTAACTTTCCCAATATTGATTGGAACCTCCTTCGAGCAGAAGATTTGAATGGAGCTGTTTTTGTAAGGTGTGTTCAGGAGGGTTTCTTAACTCAGTACATTGACAGGCCAACGAGGGGAGAGGCCATTCTAGACTTGGTGTTCGGAAACGAGCCGGGGCAGGTATCAGATCTTGTGGTAGGAGAGCATTTTGGTGATAGTGACCATAACTGCCTCACATTCTACATAGCTATGGAGAAGGAGAGGATTAGGCAAAATGGGAGGATATTTAATTGGGGAAGAGGAAACTATGACGCGATTAGATATGAGTTAAGAAGCATGGACTGGGAGCAATTGTTCCATGGTAAAGGCACTATAGACATGTGGAGACTGTTTAAGGAACAGTTGTTGCGAATGATGAATAAATATGTCCCTCTGAGACAGGCAAGAAGGGGTAAGATAAAGGAACCTTGGATGACGAGAGCGGTGGAGCTTCTCGTCAAAAGGAAGAAGGTAGCTTACATAAGGTGGAGGAAGCTAGGGTCAAGCTCAGCTCTACAGGATTACAGGCAGGCAAGGAAGGAGCTCAAAAATGGTCTGAGGAGAGCCAGGAGGGGGCACAAGAAAGGCTTGGCAGAATGGATTAGGGAGAACACAAAGGCATTTTACACTTATGTGAGGAATAAGAGAATGGTCAAAGAAAGAGTAGGGCCGATCAGGGATGGCATAGGGAACTTGTGTATGGAGTCTGAGGAGGTAGGGGAAGCCATAAATGAGTTTTTTGCTTCTGTCTTTATGAAAGAAACAAACTTTGTAGTGAATGAAACCTTTGAAGAGCAGGTGTGCATGCTGGAATGGATAGAGATAGAGGGAGCTGATGTGCTGAAAATTTTGTCAAACATTAAGATTGACAAGTCGCCAGGCCCGGACCAGATTTTTCCTTGGCTGCTTTGGGAAACGAGAAATGCAATTGCTTCGAAGATCTTTGCATCCTCGCTCTCCACTGGAATCGTACCTGAGGACTGGAGAGAGGCAAATGTAATTCCTCTCTTCAAGAAAGGAAATAGGGAAATCCCCGGCAATTACAGACCAATAAGTCTCACGTCTGTCATCTGCAAGGTGTTAGAAAGGATTCTGAGGGATAGGATTTATGACCATCTGGAAGAGGAAGGCTTGATTAAATGCAGTCAACACGGCTTTGTGAGGGGCAGGTCATGCCTCACAAACCTTATCGAGTTCTTTGAGGATGTGACTAGAAAAGTTGACGAGGGTCGAGCTGTGGATGTGGTGTATATGGACTTCAGCAAGGCATTTGATAAGGTTCCCCATGGTAGGCTCATTCAGAAGGTCAGGAAGAATGGGATACAGGGAAACTTAGCTGTCTGGATACAGAATTGGCTGGCCAACAGAAGGCAGCGAGTGGTAGTAGAAGGAAAATATTCTGCCTGGAAGTAGTGGTGAGTGGTGTTCCACAGGGCTCTGTCCTTGGGCCTCTACTGTTTGTAATTTTTATTAATGACTTGGATGAGGGGATTGAAGGATGGGTCAGCAAGTTTGTAGACGACACAAAGGTTGGAGGTGTCGTTGACAGTATAGAGGGCTGTTGTAGGCTGCAGCGGGACATTGACAGGATGCAGAGATGGGCTGAGAGGTGGCAGATGGAGTTCAACCTGGATAAATGCGAGGTGATGTATTTTGGAAGGTCGAATTTGAAAGCTGAGTACAGGATTAAAGATAGGATTCTTGGCAGTGTGGAGGAACAGAGGGATCTTGGTGTGCAGATGCATAGATCCCTTAAAATGGCCACCCAAGTGGACAGGGTTGTTAAGAAAGCATATGGTGTTTTGGCTTTCATTAGCAGGGGGATTGAGTTTAAGAGTCGTGAGATCTTGTTGCATCTCTATAAAACTTTGGTTAGACTGCACTTGGAATACTGCGTCCAGTTCTGGTCGCCCAATTATAGGAAAGATGGGGATGCTTTGGAGAGGGTTCAGAGGAGGTTTACCAGGATGCTGCCTGGACTGGAGGGCTTATCTTATGAAGAGAGGTTGACTGAGCTCGGACTTTTTCCATTGGAGAAAAGGAGGAGGAGAGGGGACCTAATTGAGGTATACAAGATAATGAGAGGCATAGATAGAGTTGATAGCCAGAGACTATTTCCCAGGGCAGAAATGGCTAACACGAGAGGTCATAGTTTTAAGCTGTTTGGAGGAAAGTATAGAGGGGATGTCAGAGGCGGGTTCTTTACACAGAAAGTTGTGAGAGCATGGAATGCGTTGCCAGCAGCAGTTGTAGAAGCAAGGTCATTGGGGTCATTTAAGAGACTGCTGGACATGCATATGGTCACAGAAATTTGAGGGTGCATACATGAGGATCAATGGTCAGCACAACATGGTGTGCTGAAGAGCCTGTTCTGTGCTGTACTGTTCTATGTTCTATGTTCTAACATGGGTATCAATCAGAGGCACCTCCAATGCAATAATATTTTCTTGATGGTAGAAATATCAGAGTTTTGAAAGATGCCGTGTGACATACAAGGGTTGCCTCAAATTGGCTGGCTATTGATTAGATAGTTTTAATATTCATGAGATAATTTCACAAGGTTTAGATTAGATGCAGGCTTTCTGTGGCCTGAATTTTTAAATCAATTTAGATTGATCTGAATTGGTTTTTAACTCCTTTCGATTGATCTGGGTTAAACATACGCTGGAGAATTAATAAGCTGCATTCCTTTAAAAATGAGGCAAGAGAGAAGACAGGTGTTATAAAAATATCAATTTAATTCTTCAAATTTGAAACTTTAGTCGTCTAGTTTAAAGGTTAGCGGTGGCCCAGTAATCTTCTAATATTAGAAATAGCTGAGCCAGATTTTGGCACAAATTAATTGAAAGGGTTACTGTTGTGTAGTTATCATACTCAGTTAGCAATTCAGCTAAACTGTATTCAAATCTTACCAACATCAGAAAAATATTTAAGAACTGCTCTTACATTTTCATAAGAGCCCTTGTGGATCATTACTGACCTTCAGGAAGAGAAACTGTATTCTCCTTTGTCTGTACGCTACAGTACTGGCTTGACAAGTAATGCCTTCTGAGAGACACTTGCAAAAGATGTGCAACATTTAAGAAGGTAGTCCACCACTGCCACCACATTCTCAACGAGAATACCATTGTAATGTGGCACTGATGGTGTCATCTTCATTTTGAGATCACAGAAAATACAGAGAATAGTTTGAGCAATTTTTCTTCAGAAATGAGTCTTCAAGGGCGAATACTTTTGGACACAATAGGGATGGAAAGATTGTTTCCACTTGTGAAAGAACCCAAAAGAATAGTTTGAGCAAGTTTTCTACAGAAAGGGGTCTTAAAGGATGAATGCTTTTGGACACAATCGGGATGGAATGATTGTTTCCACTTTTGAGAGAACAAAATCTAAAGGCCATACATCCAAGATAGCTACTACAAAATCCAAGAGGATATCAGAATTTATTCACGCAAAAAGGGGTTAGAATGTGGAACTCACTACCACATAAAAGGTTGGATTTTACGGTGAGTGACAATCTCCCACAGGTGCCACACAGCCTGAACTTTGTTGGGACAGGGAAGGGATCTGTATTTCTGCCAGAGATTCCGCTAAGGACTCCTACAGAAATGCAGAGCCAAACTTCCAATTTGACAATTCTTTCATAGTGCGGAACTGTGGGGGGAATGTAAAGCAAGCCTTGTTTTCACATGCAGTCAGCTGCTAGATTATGAAATGTAAATGTCTAGAATCACAGACAGACACTTTGATGCTGCTGTCAAATGGTGAATTTGTGATTCAGTGGAAAGAATGAGGTTAGGGTGCCATATGGGTGGGGGTACGGTGCTAAGTGAGTAGGCTACCAAGTTGGTAGGAAATATGTTAGCCCATGAGACCATAAGACATAGGAGCATTTTCTTATGTTATGCTCAATCTGCCAAGTTGTTGCCCACTCAATTAAACTGTCTACACCCCTCTGTAGACTCTTTGTGTCATCCTCACCACTTGCCATCCCAAGTATTTTTGTGTCATCTGCAAATTTGGCAATAGTGCATTCGCTTCCACCACCAAAGTCATTAATATATATTGTGAACAATTGGGACCCAGCTGTGATCCCTGTGACACTCAACCAGTTATAGGCTCCCATCCTGAAAATGTTGCCTTTATCTCAACCCTCAGTCTACTGTAAGTTATTCAATCCTCTATCCAAGCCAATACACCACTCCCAACACCATGGGCTCCTACTTTATTAAGTAATCTTATGTGCAGTAACTCTGACATTTTCCCAACAACAGATGTTAAGCTAACTGCCGAAAGTTGTCTTTTTTTTTCAAAAAATCTCTCCCTTTTTAAATAATAGTGTTATGTTGGCAGTTTTCTACTCCTCTGAGACATTTCCAGAATCTAAGGATTCCTGGAAGATTTCTGCCAGTGCATCAAGTATCCTTGTAGTTACTTCCTTTAAAATTCTGGGATGTAATCCATCATGTCCAAGTGACTTACTGGCCTTTAGCCCCGTTAGTTTCCTGAGTGCTTTTTCTCTTGTGATACTTATTAAGTTTATTTCCTCCCCTCTTTAACCCTTTTATTATTTAGTATGTTTGGAATGTTATTAGTATCATTTGCTTTGAAGACTAATCAAATGTATATGTTAATCTCGTTTGCAATTTCCTATCTTCCTATTATTTCTCCAGCCTTGTTCTCTAAGGGCCCAACATTCACTGTTGCCTCATACTTTTTATATATTTGTAAAGCTCTTACTGTCTATTTTTAGGTTACTTGTTAACTTGCCCTCATAGTCATTTTTCTCCCTTTTATTTACCTTTTATAATTTTTCCAATCTTCCAATTTATAATTAACCTTTTCACATTTCTTTTTTAATCAATTTACCACTGTCAACAACTTCCCTAGCTTGCCATAGTTGTTTTATCACCTTCCTAGGATCCTTTTTACACAGAATGATCCATGTACCTGTTAACTTTTATCATTTTATTATATATTTCTCATCTCTAATCTTTATATGTGTGTGTGTGTGTTTGTGTTGCATTATCATTTCTTCTCGTTTTTGTAATTGATCAACTCACTCGTTGCTAACTCAAGTAAACCTGGATTAAGGTTGGTCCTTTTTCCAACATTAATTCATTTGGTACAATAAGGTACCTACAAAGGCACAGGGAGGAAACTTTGAAAAATTTTTTGCAACCAACCAAGGGTATACATGAATAAAGAAGGGGAACCATTTCATCCGCCCTTACCCAGAGCTTGAAAATTTGTGGTATTCGGTCTGGAAACATGCAAACCTGGGGAATTTCACCCAGATTCTGTTTATGACAATGGCAGTGTCAGAAAAAGACTGGTGAGCATTTATACTGCGATAATTCTGTTCTGATAAAGTACATTACCAGAAGGATTAATCTGCAATTTCTCTTCCCAGATGTGAACAGTCCTGTCCATGTTTCCAACATTTTCATCCCTCCTTTAGACTCCCAGAGTTCTTACCTTTTAGATCCATATAAAATGACTTCAGAAACTGACCCGAAACATCAACTTTCCGACTCCCTTGATGCTGCCTGGCCTGCTGTGTTCCTCAAGCTCCATTTGGTGTTAATCCTGGTAAACCATCTTCCGCACCCTCTCCAAAGCCTCCTGTAATGTGGGAACCAGAATTGAATGCAATACTCTAAATGTGGCCTAACCAAGCTTTTATAAAGCTGCAACATCACTTCCCAACTCTTGTACTCAATGCCTGACTAATAAAGACAAACATACCTAATGCCCTCTTCACCACCCCATCTACTTGTATGGCCACTTTCAGGAAGCTATTGATGAAGACCCCAAGATCCCTCTGAACGTCAATGCTGTTAAGGCTTCTGCCATTAACTGTATACGTTTCCTTAACATTTGGCTTACTGTGTGTATTCAAGTTTCTCATCGTATTCTATGCATTCCATTTTGCAGCTCCAATCTGTCTTTAAATGGAGCTGATCAAGGAGAAGAGTAGGAGAGAGATTTCTTTTTGATAACTATGTTGATGATGAATCTAAAACAATAATTAATCAACTAATGGGAAAAATGCTGATTTGTTATCATATTGTAGAGGATGTACTGTTCTATGAGTCAGGAAGTGTCCTGCCATTTGATCAGAACTTTGACTAACAACCAATGAGTTGATGACAGGATTCAGGGCAAATAATTTATTTGACGGCTAAACAAAGGAGAGTTTAATGAAGCAGCACACTATAACAGTAAACAGAGTCTACTTAAAATATGCCTGTGAAAGTTTTCTGATAAAAACAAGGGTAATCATTTATCCAGCAATCCGTAAAGTGTGCAGGATAGTTATGAACAAACTGTAAATATAAATATCAGTCCCAACTACATGCAGTTCACTCACCCCAAATAAGGGCATATCGATCCAGAAATACTGGTGTCACTCCATGCAATCTTATTTGAAAGTGAGGGAGTTGGAGGTAACTGTGTAGCCACAAAGAGAAAACTTCAATATCTTTTCTTTGATACACTGAAATGCTTCCTCTGTGTGATGATGGAAACAGATTTTTATACTCATAACTGCTGGTCTTACCATAAAGGTTGGGTTGAGTATTGGGCACATCATAATATCTTCCAGAGATCTGACACTGTGAGACTCAGGCAAAAACAAATGCTGGAAAAATGGCAACAGTAAGAAAGAGCACATTGTAGAACACACTTCCCAGCTGCAGAAATCACATTTCCAACTGCTAGATCCTTCACTCTGTCAGAAATCTCTCATGTATCGACTACTTCTGACAGCTGCTCTACATTATAAATCTCAATCTGTGAGTGTGAAGCCAGGAAACTAGGATTTGCTACACCCTCAAACTGATATGCCCAGATGAGATCAGTTGGAAGTCATAACTGGATTACAAGAAGATTCAAAAAGCCTAAACACTTTAAGTGCTTTTAAGTCAGAAACAGTTTCTGCCCAACTTTTCTGCTCTGAAAGAATTTCCAATGTCTTTTTAGCAGTGTTAATGTGCTGAAAATGAGGAAGACATTCTGTCATTTTGCTTTAGGTTAAATCAAAGACTTCAAATAAATCTAAGGTTTGATACATTACAATTAGTCTCTTTTGCATTAATGGTGTGTTTCTTTCAACTAAGTTCCAATGAATACTTACCTCTTATCAGAACATTTGATGTTAGTTTTAGATCTACAACCTCCCACCCTCTCCACCACCGATTGCTGGTAGCAACAGAGTGTACCATTTACAAGCTGCACTGTAGAATTTCGCTAAAGATCCTTCAACAGCATCTTCCAAACTGACAATCACTTCCATCTATAAGGACAAAGGCAGCAGGTACATGGGAATGCCACCACCTGCAAGTTCCCTTTCAAGACACACACCACCCTGACTTGGAAATATATTACCGTTTATTCACTGTTGCTCTGTCAAAATCCTGGAATTCCCTCCCGGAGGGCATTGTGAGTCTACATACAGCACGCAGACTGTAGTGGATTACTGAGGCAGCTCACCACCATCTTCTCAAGGGCAGCTAGGAATGGGCAATAAATGCTGACCAGTCATTGAGTGATTGAATTTTAAAATGGTGGTTTGCCTGAGACTTCTTGCAGTTGGAGCTATTAATTCCCCAATTACTTATGGACTGACCATAAATTATTCAACTACATTCACCCTGTATCATCTAGGCCACTCTGTGCCAGATACCTTATTAAAAGGGATAAATCATTGTCCAATGTCAGCTCTCATTACATCCAGTCCCCAAGATGAAATCCCCAGTTTGATATGGTTCCAGATGCAATATCTCATATTTTCAAACTCTTGGGGAGTTGAGCTGGCTGTCCTTTTATATCTACCTTCCCCCATCATGTGATCACAACAAGGTTAATTAAAAAGGACCCCCTCCCATGTGCATACCGTTCTCCCAGAAAAAAATGAACTTATGCTTTTTTTAATAAAAAGCCATTTTAACCAGAGTTTCTAAAGTTAATGAAAGAATGAGTTTATTACTTATCACAATTTAATAGAATTAATAATGCAACACATATACACACAGTTCAGAAATGAAAAGTGTGTCCAAGAAAATATAGAGGTCAAAAGGATGCATGGAGCAGGCTCTGAATCTTTTGTGAAGAGTGGATGTGGAATGTTGTAGACATTACTTTGGCTGGTATCAGTAGTGTTGACATTAATAGTTCAACAGTCCATTTTGAGATTCTTTGCCTTGGAAGACAGCTGAAATTCTTTTTCCCTGTTTCCTTTTCGACAATGATTGGCTTGCTTTCTGGCTTCCAGCACTCAAACTAAAAGAATATCTATTTGTTTTACTTGTAACACAGGAGTGTGCATTGGGTGTCCTCAAGCTGTGAACATCACAGCACACGAGTCTACACTGGCCCATCTGTGCCTTAATACACACAGGCCAGGCACTGTATTTCTTTTTAAAGATATTCCTGGAAGTGTAAAATACAGACATGTCTTTTGACTCATATCCACATCCTGGAATATAACCCTGAGGTTCATTGTTCTCATTCACAATTTGATGGTCTTGAATCTCTACATTTTGAAGACTTTCTCTCCCTGAAATTTTCTGAGCAAATCACAACACATGGCATTTCAAAAAATTACACGGGGAACATTTTTGGGAATCAGTGCTTTCCATTTTGAGAAGTGACATTTTAAGACAGGCTTGATTTGCAGGCTTTGTTTCATAAACATGTGATGCCCAAAAGCTCAAGATGTTTGTACATAATTTGAGGTTCTAATCAGTCATCATTACACTGTTCATCATAGCGTTTTGGAGGATACAGTCCAACTAGTCCAAGCCAACCATGTTCCCAGGCTAAACTAGACCCACTTAACTGAACCCTATCCCTCCAAAAAGTTTTTATTCATGTACTCATCTAAATGACTTTTAAATGTAGTAACTGTACATGCATCCACCACTTTCTCTGGCAGTTCATTCCACACATGCACCAATCTCTGTGTAAAAAAGTTGCCCCTTGTGTCCCTTTTAAATCTTTCTTCCCTCATTTTAAAATTATACCCCCTAGTTTTGAACTCCCCATTCTTGTCATTCACCTTATTTATGCCTCTTATGATTCCGTATTAACATTCCCCTGGCTATGTTACAGATTTCACACAAAATATTTTCAACCCTGCTTTGTAATCATAGTCATAAAGAGATTGGAATTTCTGTGATGGCAAACTATCTATCACCATGTTTTAGTTAGTCTTCGTTCAATGATAGTACTCTTACCTAGGACTCACAAGGCTGTGTGACTCAGGCACCAATACATTTAGTTAAACTCCTAACTTAAACAGATTCCCTGATGCAACACTGAGGGAATGCTATATTGTTGAAGGTGCTATCTTTCTGATTAAAACCAAGTCCCTGCCATTCCTCTCAGGAAGCCACAGAAGATCCTATGACACTACTCGAAGAAGAACGGGAAAACTTTTCTACTGCTATGATTGGCTCTAAAGAACAACGTCAAAAAGATTATCTGATCATTTATTTCATTATTATCTGTAAGATCTTACTATGTGCAAGTTGCCTTTTATTACAACAGTGTCTTAAAAACACTTAATTGGCTGAGATGTGATTAGAAGTGTTCTGAGGTCAGACAGATACTGTATAAATAAATCTATCTTTCAAATTCATTGCTCTTTGCCTTTTCCTTCTATGTTCCTATCAATTGAATTGATATCAAAGTTAGCTTCATGCTTTTGCCACGTGTGATAGAATTCTTCACTCATATGCAAAGTTTTATTGAACAGCCTAATGCATAAACTTCACTTAACAGAGATAGGCCAAAAAAAAAGGCTGGAAATTTAAAAGTCATGATAGTTATTTGACCATATGTGACATAAAAATAATAATGTCATATTATTTCTTGTTCAGAGTTGCGCACTTAAATTGTTCATGACCGATTTAGACTGTTATCTTATTTTGAGAACATCTTTTAGCTTTCTGATCCCCAAATACCAAATTTCTTTCTTATTATTGTCCATTATCAAAGTTCACATCACTTGAGAAACAAGATTTTTTATTGAATAAGATTTCTTTACATCTGGAAAGCTGTACACATCTTGTAGTATGAATGCAAAACAGCTATACAAAATCCTTAAGGAGATCTTTGCACATTCTTGCCCCTCCCTTGGATCCTATTACATTCAGAACACAAAATCACACAGATCAGAACAGATGAGCAGACCATTTAGATTATCCCTTCCATAAATAAATCAAACATTACACTGGTGAAAGATAGCACTTAACAAAAAATTTCCAGCTTTCTTCTCAAAACTAGTTATGGGTCTGTGTTTATAAGTATGAAAGAACATTTGGACTAATTGCAAGGTAGATAATATTCAATTCTGTTTCTTCTACAATTTTTATTTCAAAGAAAAGAGTTGATTCGAAGTATTTTGGATTGTTGATTGTATCTAATCAATCTTTTGATGCCACTGACATGTTGATGATGCTGGACAAAAAATGAAATTTTAATAATTTATTCCACAGACACTTTTCCTTTGTACATTTCAGAAGGTGTAATAATCCAAACAGTTTCTGTTATATTGATTGGTTTCTCATTAAGTGACACTAGTTAGGAGGGGAAACACAGGGAGATTTGTTTTGTTCACTACTTTTAGTGCAAATAGGAAAATATCTATGATTTGATTATAGGTAATGAACAGTTTTGTGCACCAGTCTCTAGTGTGTTCACCAAATTCACGTTTGTTATTTCTTAGCAATCAACCAATGTAATGATTACATTTACTGGAAGAGTAATTCAGGAGCCTGCATCAATTTCCAGCAAATATAAGTTCAAATCAGAAAATATAAATTCAGTTTTAAAAATATTGTAAAGATAATATAAAACTATTGCAAAGACAATAAAGATAATTAAATGATATTAACTAATATTAGTGGTATTTAACATAATAAGTAAGTGACCACAAAAGCTGCTACACTTTGACCAAAACCCAATCTCTTCACTGATTCCCTAGATGTCCTTTCTAGCCTATGGATGACTTCAATCCTGGTCCAATAAGTTTAATCCTTAACTGCCCTTCTACATTGGTCCAACAAGCCAATCAACTGTATAAAATGCTGCCAGCAATTCAAGAGAATGTCCACCACTACTGTCTCAGGGTATTTAGGGTTGGGTAATAAATGTCAGCATTGACTGCAATGCTCAATTCCAAAGAATGATTCTTTTTAAAAGATCAAAAGCAGTCTTACAATTTTCAACTTCAGGAAAATCAGTTCTTCAATATAATACCTCTTCTACATCAACTCCTCACCTAGCATTGCTCTCATCATCTATCAAAATTTAATTATGAACTATTGATATTATTATTAGGACTTGACTCTCCCTTCCTTGGTTTATCCTTCACTTCTGTGAATTAGAACTTTGCACTTACTGGTACAACAATAAATGTGAAGACCATTCCCATTCCAATCTCCGTTTTCAAGCAAATTCACTCACAAAACAACTTCAGGAAAACTGCTTCTCACAACAGCTACCTTTAGCCTCTAGAGTATCACTCTCAAAAACTAATCTCAGATAAAATAGTTGCCAACACAATCTCCCACAATAAGCTCCAATCTCCCCACTCTGTCTTTCCAAACCACAAACCAGTGGCACCTCCTCTGCAAATTATATGGCATTTTGGTTTTCACAAATGGAGCCATTGAGTACCAATAAGGAAAGTTATGGTGAACGTCTATATAACTCAGATTGAGAACAGCTCAAAATGGGTGCTCTGATACAGCCCACATATTGGGGAAGATGCGAAAGTCCATGCAAGGGTGCAGAGGAGAAAGACCAGAAAGATTCAAGGGATTAAAGATTTTAGCGACAATACCAGATTGGAGAAGCTGTGATTGTTCTTTCTGGAGCATCAGCTATTAAGGAGAGATTTCATTGAGCACTATAAGTTTATGACAAACTTAGATGAAGACAAGGAAAAGTCTTCCCATCAACTGATGGGACAATAAAAGGGAATGTGAGTTTAAGGTTTTTGTCAGGAGATATAATGAAAATACAAAAAAGAATTTTGTTGATCCCTGAACTGGCTGCCTTGTAGCCGTGCAGTCACTTAGAGGCTCTGTCAATCAATGTACCTTGCTTTGACATCCTGTTCCAGACATCACTGGCAAATGTAGACCCACAGAGAGGTGTCCAGCTGAAAATAAATACAGGGAACGTAGTCTTTGGAAGTTGTAGGAGGAGGAACACCCAAGGATTTTTAAGGGAAATTGGATGCACCTTTAAAGGAAGTAAGTTTTCAGGTCTCTGGGAGGAGAGTAGAATTGGGAAACTGAACCCAATGAATTGCTCTATGAAGGGATGAAATAGATGCAATGGACCTATTAGCTTGCTCCTGTGACATAAATGACTCTTCAGCTCAGATCTTCCATTAGGAAGAAGTGCAGTAGCATTTACAGGAGCTGCATGTTGTGAACATATAGATTTTCCAATGCAACTAACTCCCTGGGGATTGCACTGGAAATTGGAGCTTCCAACAGTCAATTTCCTGATATCTGGAACTCTCTAACTCACATAGTTTAATATTTACTTAGAAAAGGATCAAGACTTTCTCTAACTCCAATTGTAACAGTTCTCTTAAGTATTAAACTGATGAAACCCAATGCTCACAGTGGGTTTGTGAAGGACACTACCGGTTATATCCTTCACCTTGAGTACCTACCCATTATCACTACTTTCTGTTACCTGCCACTGTTACACAGCCATGTCAGTGATTTGCCTTCAATTCCACTGCATTCTACCTTAGATAACAATCCCGTATGTGCTGCCCCTTTAGGGCACCTTGTCACTTCAGGCTGGTTAGGAATGTGCCCCCCAGTAAATGGCAAGGGTGTGCTTACTAGGTTTCTCCTTAGTTAGGCATTTAAAGACCTCCATTTGCAGAGGGATGTGAATTCGCCCTGCTACCCTTGCTTCCAAGAGCCCTGCCTTCCTCTCTCCCTGCCCAAAAGCCTGTGAGCCCCTGATCAATGTCATTTGCCTTTGTTCTGGGTTCTCTACAATCCCAGAGCTACAGACTTATGCAGACAGTAAGCCCAAAAATGTCAAGAACTTAGTATGGAAAGACAGACTCATTTTAATTATTGGACCTGGTCAAAAGTGAAAGTCTGATAGGGTGTCGCTGATACTGCTGGCAAAAGCTGCATAGATTTAAAGTGATGTGCAAACAAAGCAGAGGTGATGGGAGGAAAATCTTTTTTTACATAGTGAGTTGTTAGAATCTGGACTGCACAATCAGGAATTGAAATGAAGGCAGGTTCAACTAAGGCATTCGAGGGCATTGAAAGTTTTTTTGGATAGAAATGGTATTCAGGGAAATGGGGAAAAGGCAGGAATTTGGCATTACATAATAAAGGGTTCATGTAAGTACGATGGGCCAAATGGTCTCCTTCTGCATTGTAATAATTCTGTGATTCTGTGATCATTCATAAAACAGATTGAGAGGAGAAATGCTTCATTTATGATGTATTTCACTTGACTTGGTACTATATGCAAAAATGCTGGAAATCACAGCGGGTTAAGCAGCATCTACAAAGGGAGAGAAAGCAAATGCTGAGTCTAGATATCTCTTCATCAGAGCTGACGTGAAGTGTGGAGGGGACAGCATTTACACAATGGTGGTGGGAGGTGGAATGGTGGAATGCTAAGGAGAGAGGGTGTTGAAAGTGTAGATTAAATCATTGGATGTGAGAATGGTAGAACATCTGCATCTGCAGTAGTTTTCTCCTGCTTAGTGCATGCATTTGAAATCGGCTTCTTTGATCTGCTTTTGGGGACACTCTAAGATGCTGGTTCTTCAAAGTCCTAAATTTATACGCCAGCATTGTATTTTGGTTGATTTGTAATGATAACCAACATTCTGCAATGATGGTACAGTTTTCATTCGGATGACTAATGCACTTTCAGGCAGTAGAATCGAGCTCTAAGTGATGTGCCAATATTTGGAGGGTTTTCCCAAAAATGAGTCAATATTTAGAAGGGGTTCCCATGGAGTGTAGTATTTGTATCAGTTTCTGTAGGAGATCTCTGGGTGCGTACCAGTAATTGGCCAGAATTCCTGAGATTATGTCAATATTTGCAAAATTTTCTTGGCAGTGTGTTTGTATCTGAAGAAGACCTTTTGAACTGTATTCAGAATCTCCCTCATTCTTATTTTGACCAAATAGGTTTTACATTGTCTTCAAGTAGATGGTTGGTACAAAAAAACACTATTAAAGTGCAAATAATCCCACATTGTGTTGCAGCCCTATATTGCAATATTGTGGCAACTTTTTGGAGGGTTTTCCCAAAAATGAGTCAAAATTTAGAGGGGGTCCCATGGAGTGTAATATTTGTATCAGTTTTTGTAGGAGATATCTGGGCGTGTATCAGTTTTTGGTCAGAGTTCTTCAGATTATGTCAATATTTGGAAATATTTCTTGGGAGTGTGTTTGTATCTGAAGGAAATCTTTGGATCTGTACTCAGAATATTCCTCATTCTTATTTTGACCGTACAATGTTTACATTGTCTTCAAGTTGATAGTTAGTACAAGTAGATATTAGTACAAAGCACTAATATTAAACTACAAATAAACCCATATTGTGTCGTAGCCTCACGTTGTGATTTACACAAATCCAAATTTTTCCCATTGCTCTACATTATGACCTGCAGCCAGGCTGGATGGAATGGTGCTATGCCTTTTGATTCTATTCACTGGGAATTAATCTTCTGTGACCCCCATCCAGCAACATTTGTGCAGCGTGTTTTGCAAAGTGGGCAGTCAAAAGATGATTTTCTTCCTGACACTTCCTGTACTGTTGAAGATAACCATCAGTGGAGAGGTCCTGGTTTCTCTGGGTTGAAATGGTGCCCAATTGGACTTTAAATATGGTGCCAGAATATTTGATCCCAAAACTGGCAAGTATTCCAGCTCACTCACCTCTCAGTTTGCTGTTAACTTGTGCAACATCTCATTTCCATTGAATATCAGCTGAGAAATATTTGATTCGGAGAGAGTACTTGTCCCCAGCATTGGTGGATATAAAGCTGCCCAAGATGTTTGATGCCATACTTTAACTTCTAAACTGAAATTTCCACCCCAAATGGAATTAAGGTATATGCAGACAGAGGGAGAAAGTTGAGGTGGGAAATTATCTATGAGGATTTGTGAGAGTTGTCCCAGGTCCAGCTCAGTCTGCAGCCAGGTATGTGCTTGAACTTGCGCTTTCTCACTCTAGCCATGGCTGCTCAGCATCAATGGAAAGGCAGCAGAGGAATGAGATACCCCAACCTCATTCCAATTGTTCTATCTTCTCAAGGAGTCAGGAGGCGTCAGCAGGCACCGACAGGCAAGAGGAGTGACAGGCAGGCTTACCACTTCAGTGGTAACCACGCCTCCGCTTCCTCATTGATGATGACCTGAATACTCCAACAGCTCATGCAGAGAAGCCTGAGCCTGCATGTGGTCAGGGTTCTCTCACTCTTACACCTCCTCACAACCAACAAAACCCTGCCTTTGTTGGCTGTGTGGGAGAATCCATCAGGGGCATCCTGTTTGGCACAGTCTGACAGGTCAAAGCATTGGAACATCAAGACGCCAATGGCCTTGTCTATAAAGACTCCAGTTGAAAAGTCGACAGGATGGTGCCTCTCCTTCATGGAAGTCTGAGAATTCCTTTCAGATACCATCAGCCAGACGTGAACAGGAGTATCCCTTGTCACCTAGCTACGGTTCTTGTACTGGTTAAGGCCCTGGAAAAGAAGCTGGCACCAGTCAGTGGTCTAGGAGTCATGGTAGCTCCCTGGACTTTGCAGAATATCTCTCGCTGACTGTGGTCCAAACACTGGATTGATTTTACAATAGCAAGCTGACCACTGTCCGTAAGGACAGAGCTGACCATGGCCAAATTCCTAAATGGAGCAGCACAGATTGTTGGACTTGTGTTGGATCAACCAGCCAACATGTCAGGCTAGAAAAGGCTGAATATCACAGTTGTCCTTCGCTGACTGCAGTCCATCCTGACCTAAATCAGCATGCCTCCCCTTTGCTGTTGAAACAACTCTATGCTCTTCAATCACTGGTAATATGTCCATCACTTAAGCTGTTGACATATGCCCACCTGTAATGTTAACGTTATGGCATCATGGTCATGTGCCCCATTCTTCTACACACACAGCCCCTCCTTTCATTATTGCTCTTTACTATTTGCTGTAGACTCAACCTGCCTGTCTTTCCCCCCAAGAGAAAGCTTTCCCTCACAGCTACAAGCTGCTTGATACCCCTGTCCATGGAAGTGTTACTTTTCAGCCAGAAGCTTCTGTGTAAGCCTTCATCGTGAATATGCAAGTGGATATTCTCATGCTGGTTTGTTCCTATTGCCACTTCCTAGTTTAGTAGTTGCAGGGATTGTATCGACAATAAATGAAAGGAAGCTGACTGTGTACTCAGCCAGAAAGAGGCTGAGAACCCAGATTGTCAGGTACCCACTTGGTTTCTACCGTCAAGTTTTTAAACAACTTAATTTCTCGATTGGGCAAACAATATTAGGGAAGGGGAAATTAATACAGCAAGTTGGGTAATTAATGACAGTGAAAATCATGTATTTCATTTTCTTGAATCTGATGTGCTGAGATTTTGATTTCATCATCTCAGGAAGGAGGGCATAATTGTGACAGATTTTCTTAATGATGAGAAATGATTTTCGTGCTATCTTCATGGGTCATCAGTTTTGAGAATATGTGATGAATTATAGGACATGGGAAGAATCAAGAATCAGAGGGACTTTGGTGTGCATGTATACTGGTCCCTTAAGATATTTGAACAGGTTTATAAAGTGGCTGAGAAGCTAGTCTACTTGCTTTTAACAGCCAAGAGGAACTTAAGAGCGGAAAGGTTATGCTGGAATTGTACAAAGAGGTTAGTTGGATCACAGCTATAAAGTATTGTTTGCAGTTCTGGAATTCTTACTACAGGAGGGATGTGTTTGCACCAGAGAGAGAGCAGAAGAGGTTTACAAGGATGTTGCCTGGGCTGGAGAGTTTCCGTTGTGAAGGGAAGTTGGACAGAGGTTGGGGTTGTTTTCAATGGAGCAGAGGAGATTAAGAAGGCCCACGGTTGAGACGTATAAAGTTATCTGGGGCATAGACAGGATAGACAGGAAGTAATTTTTTTTTCATGATGGAGGGATCAATGACCAGCGAACATAGGTTTAAGGTAAGGAGCAGAAGATTTAGGGGAGATGTGAGCATGGTAGTAATCTGGAACTCACTGCCTGTAATGGTGGTAGAGTTAGAAATCCTCATAATATTAAGAAATATTCAGATGTGAATTCCCAACGCCCAGGCATACAAGGCTGTGGGTCATGTGATGGAAAATGGGACCAGAATAGTTAAGTTGTTATTTTTGGCCCACACAGATGCTTGGCCACAGGGTCTTTCTCTATGCTGTCGACCGCTATGATCCTCTGCCTTGTTAACACTGTTACACTCATAATTATTCTCTCTATTTAAGGAGAGAACCATTACCCTTAAAATCCAAAAATCTGCTGAGCTGTAACTTTAATGTTCTAATGGCAGAAAATACCAAAGGTTCCAAACCTTTTGAATTGTACATTCCTTCTCTTTCAGTCCTCAATGGATGGCTGCCTTATTTTGAAACTGTTCTGCATTCAGTTCTTAAAAATGATCCTCACATTAAAAATAAACTTGTGAAAATTTTATTTCCCACACTGAGAAACAGTATTATTCTATTGTGCAATATGTACCCACAATTTAAGGCACAGATTCAACTTTGATACAAGTGAAAACAATAATGTTTACACTGCAAACTAATCTACCTGAACTTATCTAGTCCCCTGTGGCACTATTTTGTTTTAACTATCCTGTTAATTTGTTGGCATGAATGTGATGCTTGTAATGACTGCGAAAACAGTCAAGTTTTCATTATTAATACTTTGAAACTGATAGCAATGTTCAAGTTCTCCACACATGCAGATACATGTATAAATCTAAAAATTGTTGTCAGTGATTTTACACTTCTCTAGACAGTGCACTTTCAAGGCTTCCAGAAAATATCGAGTTGGAAAACTTAAATTGACAACAATTTGTCCTTTTACGCTTATACACTCACTGTAAAAGCTTATTTTGGAAAAGTGATATCTTTTTAACTGAAGTGTAACTGGGAATTACTTATGAACAGCTTCACAAGCCCTGAAAAATTAATTGTATGTCTGTGGATATTCAATTTTTCACATTTTGATGAAAAAACATTAAGTTTTAAAGTCATGACTTTTTAAAGTAATATTTCTCCATCTACATAAGAAAATAAGAATAGAAACAAGAGTAGGCAATTCAGCCCCTCGAGCTTGATCTGCATTTTGAAATGATCATGGGTGATCTCATCTCAACCTCAACTCCACTTTTTTGCCCACTCTCAATAATCCTTTGACCCATTACTAATTAAAACCTTGTCTACTTCCTCCTTAAATTTGCTCAATGTCTTAGCATTCACCATACTCTGGGGCAGTGAATTCGAAAGATTCACAATCATTTGAGAGAAGTTATTTTTCCTCATCTCTATTTTAAATCTGCCACATTAACCTAAAGCTTTGACCTTTCATTCTAGCTTCTAATGTTCATATTCAAATTAGTTATTTCAATCTCTATTAACTTCTACCTTAAAATGAACTTTGTGATGTATTTACTTTCTAATTGTCCTCTATGAAAACCTTCAGTATTTGTTTACTGTTTGATGAAATCACTGCTGCTAAACGCTTACAGATTCTCTTGCTTTGCCAGTAGATTCAAATTAATGATTTTGAAAGGTGGTATTTTTGTTACAGAGATCACTAAGTGCTTGTGCACAGCTTTCTTTGATCCTGACTGTAAAGTATCCTACTGAATGTTATGTACAGTATTTTTTTTATTCATTCATGAGAAGGGGTTGGTGAGCTATCTTCCTGAACTGCTGCAGTCCATGTGCTGAAGGCTGACCCATAATGTCATTAGGGAGGGAATTGCAGGATTTTCACCCAACAGCAACAAACAAACATCAATATATTTCAAAGTCAGGATGGTGAGTGGTTTGGAGGGGAACTTGCAAATGGTGGTGTTGCCAGGTATCTGCTGCCTTTGCCCTTCTAGATGGAAGTGGTCATGGGTTTGGAAGGTGATGTCTAAGGAGCCTTGATGATATTCTGCAATGCATCTTATAGATAGTGCAAACTGAGCATGGGTGGTGGAGGGAGTAGATGCTTGTAGATCTGGTGCCCATCAAGCTGGCTGCTTTGTCCTGGATGGTGTCAAGCTTCTTGAATGGTGCTGGAGCTGTACACATCCAGGCATGTTGGGATTATTCCATCACATTCCTGGCTTGAGTCGTGTAGACGGTGGACAAACTATGGTAGTATCAGGAGGTAGGTACTTGCCACTGTAGTCCAAGCCTCTGACCTGCTCTTATAACCATTGTGTTTATGTGGCAAGTCCAGTTGAGTTTTTGATCAATGGTGAGCCCCAGGACATTGATAGTGAGAGATTCAGTGATTGTAACGCCACTAAATGTCAAGAGGAAGTGGTTAAATTATCTATCATAGGAGATGGTCATTGCCTGGAATTTGTGTGGTGCCACTTGAAAGCACAAGCCAGGATATTGACCAGATCATGTTGCATTTGAACATGGACTGCTTCAATATCTGAGGAGTCATGAATGGTTCTGAACATTGTGCAATCAGTAGCAAACATTCCCACTTCTGAGCTTATGACAGTGGGAAGGTCATTGAGAAGCAGCTGAAGATGGTTGGGCCTAGGACACCACCCTGAGGAATTCCTGCAGAGATGTCCTGGAGCTGAGATGACTAACCTTCAACAACCACAACCATCTACTTATGTGTCAGATACAACTCCAAACAGCAGAGAATTTGCCCCCTGATACAAACTGACTCCAGTTTAGGTATGGCTTCTTGATGCCACCCTCAATTGAATGCGACCTTGAGGTCATGGGCTGTGACTCTCACCTCAACTCTGCAATTCAGCTTTTGTTCTTGTTTGAACCAATGTTGTAATGAGGTCAGGAGTTGAGTGGGCCTGGCAGAAATCAAACTGAGCAGGTTATTGCTGAGCAAGATGCTGCTTGACAGCACTGTTGATGGCTCATTTCATCACTTTACTGATGATTGAGAGTAGACTGATGGGCCAATAATTGGCTGAGTTGGACTTGTCCCGCTTTTCATGTACAGAGCATACTGGGCAATCTCCCAGATTCTCAGGTTGATGCCATTGTTGTAACTGTACTGGAAGTTTCTGGCTAGTGGAGCAGCATATCTTCAGTACTATTGACGGAATGATGTCAGGTCCCACAGACTTTGCAGTTTACAGTGCCACCAACTGTTTCTTGATATAGTGGGGAAGATTTAACAAGGACCTAAGGGGTAACTTTCTCACACAGAGGGTGGTGCATGGATGGAACAAGCTGCCAGAGGAAATGGTGGAGGCGGGTTCAATTACAACATTGAAATCGCATCTGGATTGGCTTATGAATAGGAAGGGTTTAGGGGAATATGGGCCAAATGCTGGAAAATGATACTAGATCAGACTGGGATTGCTGGTCAGCACGGACAAATTGGTGCGAATGATCTGTTTCCGTGCTGTATGATTTATGAATCTATGGCTGTATATAACGTGGATTGAATCAGATTGGCTGAAGACTGATATCTGTAATGCTGGTGATCACTGGAGGAGGCCAAGTTAAATCATCTGCTTGGCACTTCAGACTGCAAATGCTTCAGCTATATTTTGTACTGACGAATTGGACTCTTCTATCATTGAGGATGCGGATATTTGTGGAGCCTCCTCCTCCTGTGAGATGTTTAATTGTGCACCACCATTCACAACTGGATGTGGCAGGACTGTAGATCTTAGTTCTGATCCGAGGGTTGTGGGAAGGCTTAGGCTCTGTCAATCATTTGCTGTTTATGCTGTCTGGCGTGCAACTAGTCCTGTTTAGTGGCTTCAACAGATTGACACCTCAACTTCAAATATGCCTGATGCTGCTCCTGGCATGCCGTCCTGCACTCTCCATTGAACCAGGGTTGATCCCCTGCCTTGATGGTAATGGTTGAATGGGGGATATGATGGGCCATGAGGTTACAGATTGTGCTGGAGTACAGTTCTGCTGCTGTTGATGGCCCACAGCATCTCATGAATGCCCAGTCTTGAGCTGCTAGATCTGTTCAAAGTCTGTCGCGTTTAGCATGGTGCTGTACAACATATTAGACGTTATTTTCAATGTGAAGGCAGAAGTTCATCCCCACAAGGACTATGCAATGATCACTCTTACCAATACTGGGCAGATCAGTCATGGGCAGATGCAGTCAGCAGATTGGTAAGTATGAGGTCAAGTATGCTTTTCCTTCTTGTGGGCTTCCTCACCACCTGCCACAGACCCAGTCTACCAGCCATATCCTTTAGGACCAGACTAGCTCGATCAGTAATGTCATTGCCAAGTCACTCTTTGTGGTGGACATTGAAATTCCCCCACCCAGAGTACATTTTGCATCCTTTCCAATTTCAGTGCTTCCTCCAAGTGTTGTTCAATCTGGGAGAGTATCGATTCATCAGCTGGGAGTGGATAGTACATGGTAATCAGCAGAAGGCTTCTTTGCTCACGTTCACCCTGAAGTCATGATACTTCATGGGGTCTGGAATCAATGTTGAGGACTCCCACGGCAACACTCCCCTGACTGTGTACCACTGTGCTGCCACCTCTGCTGAGTCTGTCCTGCTGATGGGACAGGACATATCCAGGGATGGTGATGGTGGTGTCTGGGACATTGTAAGTTATAAACATATGAATATGACTGTGTCAGGCTATTACTTGACTAGTCTGTGAGACAGCTCTTCCAATTCTGATACTAACCTCCAAATGTTTGTAAGCAGGACTTTGCAGGGTCAACAGAGCTATTTCTGCTGTTGTCCTTTGTGGTGCCTAGGTCAATGCCTGGTGATCTGAGAGATTTTATTTCTTCGTTAAGACTTTGTGACAATTGGTACAACTGAAAGGCTTTCTAGACCATTTCAGAGGATGGTTGACAGTCAACCATATTGCTGAGGCTCCGGAGTCACATGTAGGCCATATCAAGTGAGGATGGCAGATTTCCTTCCCTGAAGGGGATTACTGACCCGGGAGTGTTTTTCCAAAAATCGGCAATGGTTTCATTATCATCAGTACATTTTTAATTCAATATATTTTTTATTGAATTCAAATTCTGCCATCTGACATGGCAGGATTTGAACCTGGGTCCCCAGAACATTAGCTGAGTTTCTCAATTAATAGACCAGTGATAATAGCACTAGGTCATTACCTACTTTTGTCTTACCTGTATTACAAACTGCATTGAAACAAAGAGAATACAGAAGAAACTCAGCAGGTCTGGCAGCATCTGTGAAGAAAGGAACAGAGTTAACATTATGAGTCTGGTATGACTCTTCCTGAGAACTTTCAATCTTCTCTGCTGCGTACAATGATGTGTTCTATATGTGCAGCTGCTTATAATGCATTGTGCAGTCTTACTATCTCACTGTGTCACCTTTATTACATCATGTCTGGTCTCCATCAACTGTCTCTTGGATTTTATCTGTTTTCTTTTGTTGCTTTCTTTCTATATTGTTCTATATATTGTGTATGTGTTTACCTACTTTGTCTATTCTGCATTTTTATTCTGGTTCCTGAGTACACAGCCTAGTTTTGCTGACTGGTGTTAATACTGCGCTGTTTTTACTCTGCCTCCTGAATTCTGGCTGCACACACATATCTTCCCTCTCATTTGTTTCATGCTACATTTGTGTTGTGTATACATTGCCCAGAAATTTACCAGTTTATCCCAAAGGGTACACAATTCTGTCTTATACACCTTGAAGATTACCAATGGTGGAAAGCATATCAAACCATTCATGGGGACACTTGGGAAAGCTACTGATTTCTGCCTTAATTTGCCTCATGCACTGGACTAATGTCTCTATTGTAAAAAATCTGTCTCATGTTTCACTTTATGTCTGTGTTGTGTCCATTAGATTTCCTGCATTAATTCATCCTTGTGCTGCACTGGGTTGTGTCTGTTAACTGTCCTTAATCAGGAAACCACTTAAACAAAATTTTAAGCCTTATCAGGATATGTCGCAGAGATAGGTTTAACAAACATATTTAAATAAAAGCACTCTGTGAATATCTTTGCCTATCTGTATTGACTGAACATTTAACTTTATCTAACAAATCCATCCAATTAATCATTTCTTGACTCCATTGTGGTTTCTGGTAACTTAAAAATATCTATCTTTCCAAGACATGGTTAGGACATAAAAATAACTTTTTTAAATGTTGCACAATGAAACACATGTTCGTCATTGACTTGAATAATAACTAAATAGGAGCTGCCTGAAGGGTGAAGGGTTCAAAGTTTTTGGGAAAACAAGCTGCACCTGATGATGAGTCACACACTGCCTCAAAGCTGGGCTCGTCTGAATTGAATCCCTCAGTGAAACTTAATTTACCCTCTAGAAACTGGTATTTAAATGGCCTGAATCAGCCAACATTGCAGAAATAAAATTGAACAAAATTAATTGAAAGCCAGGATGGAAATAACTGCCCACAGCTCTGTCATTATTGCTGTTCTGGCAGTGATAGACCAGGTTGATGGGTCGTGAGTCGTAGTTAGGAATACCTTGGTTTTAGGCGTCAGAGGTACCACTCTTACAGTGTCAGAATGTTGGGGTTTCAACACCCACTACAGGGACTTCAATACATAGCTCAAATTGACACTTCAGTATTTAAGGCAGTATTGCAAAATTGTGGTCTATTAGATTCTGTAGCAGATATTCAAAAAGTTAAAATTTACAGAGAATTGAATTGCCCGTAAAAGGTGACCCGTAAATTTCTAAAACATTCGTATTTTTTTGGCAAGATGTGTGTGGTGTCATGGCAGTGTCCCTACCTCTGTGCCAGGAGACTTGGGTTCAAGGCCCACCCAGTCTAAAGATGTGTAATGATAGCACTAAACAGGTTAATTAGGAAAATGCCTATATTAAAGCCCTTGTTGCCCTATGTTAAATATTCGGTAGTGTTAAAGAAATATGTAAAAAAGTCGTCCGCAGCAGCAAGAACTATTGTGCAATAAAGGCATCGAGTTGGTGTGGTCCTCATAGTCACTAGCCAAATGCCAAACCAATGGATGGGATGCAACTCATTTTTCAGACAATGGTGCAACTTTGTTGAAGCAGTGACTGTGTTTGTACAGTTCTAGTTACTTCATTGCACAACCTTGTTTCACTTTACTAATATAGAGCTAATTTCAAATGTTTAATGCCAGGCTAGACAAGTTAATCCTCACTTCTCAGGCAGGTATCACATGCCTTCTCTCTTAGACAGGTCATGTACCTATCAACATTTGACCCAGAAAAAAAAGCTCAGAGTGATTCATAGAAAACTGCAAGTTACCTCTTTACGTCATGAGTCATGAAACATCTGTAGTATCCCAGGACAGCGCAGGTATAATTGGGTGGGTGTATCCACCAACAGAATCATCAACCTCACTATTGACATGTCAGAGTGGTTGTAGAACTTGCCTTTGTATGATGAATTACCACATCCTCACGATAACCAGGGGTGTTTTCATATCTAACTAATTACTTAAATTGTTGAAAAAAAAAGTGAAACACAGAATCACAGAATTGATACGGCTCAGAAGGCAATTCAGCCCATTGTGCCTATAATGGCTCCACTACCTGGACCAATCTCCTGCCTTTTTCACATATCACTGTACACTATGTTTATCTAAATAATCTCAACTGAACTCATCTCCACCACACAGTGGGTGGCATGGTGGCTCAGCGGTTAGCACTTTTCACTCACAGCTCCAGGGACCCGAGTTTGATTCCAGCCTTGGGTGACTGGCTGTGTGGAGTTTGCACATTCTCCCTGTGAATAGCATGGGTTTCCACCAGGTGCTCCGGTTTCCTCCCACAGTTCAAGGTTGTGGGGTTTGGTGGGTTGACCATGGGAAATTGCCCTGTTGTGTCCAGAGATGTGCAGGCTAGAGGAATTAATGGTAAATGCAGGTTAGGGGGTTAAGGTTGGGGGCGGGTGTGGTAGATCTGCGTGGGATGCTCTTCGGAGGGTCGATGTAGGTATGATGGGCCAATGGCCTCTTTCTGCTCTGTGGGGTTTCTATGATTCACACTTCCAGACCGTGCATTCCATATCTAACTCCCCTAATCTACTGCAAATATGCCATTTTCTGGTTTAACTGGAACATCTTGGAGTTATCAATTGACCTGCTACTGAGAGGTATAATAATTAATAAAATATTTAAATTACCTTACCTGCCTCAGATTTTAGTAGCCAGTTGCATGCAGGATTTGCCATCCATGAGTCCAAGGGATCAGGAAACCCAATAGCCAATGGGAGGCAAGAAGTGCTAGATCCAGCAGATAAATAATTTTCTAACACTCTTTGTGGGATAACAGAAATAGGAGTATTAGAGTCCCGACCCAACTTGCTACATCAGTCTACAACCCTGTGTTGATCAGAAATTCAAGCGGCTTTTTTCCCCTTACCATCCATAATCCATCCTCTCCTGTCCTTCTTCATCTAGTCTCTGACCACAGTTGTCCACTCCTTTCCCCCCATCCCCATTCCCATCTCAAGTCTGTCCTCCACAATCCAGTGCCTCTAGCCCCTATCCCAATGATCAGCTAGTTTCCCCTCCAATTCCAAGATCTTTCTAGCCATCCTCTTTGTCTAGAATCAGCCTTTTCAGACATCATTGACTAACATCTTAACCACCCAAAAATTAAATGAGGTTCTGCAGTTACATTTTTTCCAGGTTCTCCATATTTCTGGATTTTCCAGCTGTCAAGTCAATTCTGTTCCCTGTCCATCATCCCAGAGATGTTGAGGTCTATAGAAAACATGGTATCGTTCCTGACTGAATCAAATGTATTGTGTTCATGAATTGTTCTTTTCATAATTTTCAATTCCTGTTTGAAATACATGACAAATTTGACTGATGTAACCATAATGTCATGTACAATACAGTCCAGACATTAAAAAAATACACATTTTCTAAATGTCATAATGTATATTTAAATCATGGAGTCTAGACGACCATCACACATCTTACAGTTGAAACAAAACATTATTAAAGACCCCACATGCTGGAAATAAACCAAAGTGTATTTTAGAGCCTTTGGCAATCTTTGAAAATAACAGGACGCTTTACAGACAATTAAATACTTCTGAGGTTCTTTGCAGTTGTAAGATAGGGAATGTTGCAACCAATTTACATAAAACAAAGTCCCACAGAAACAGGGCGATACTGACCAAATAATCTGCTATGTTTAGTGATGTCTGAGGAGGGATAATATTGACCAGGACATTCAAAATAACCCCCTGTTCTTTCATTGTGATACAGAAGCTTTTGCATCTACATGAAATGACAAAAAACGACTAATTATCAAGGTCTAACTTGCATCTCTTGAAAAGCTGGTCTGTGTTTAATATTGTTCAATAGCATGCAGTTTCTAGGGGTGGTGGGGGGGGAGAATAAAATACATTTACAAAATATAACCAGTATGCGGTGGCCTTTTGTAATCTCACACTGGAGTTGTTTTTTCTTGATTGTTTTTAATGCATTGAGTGAAATGGAAATAAACAGAGGGTAATGACTGACCTATTGGAGGCCGCCTGTTGGCAGTTTTTGGCACAAGTGTACTTCTGAAGGACCCAGTTAATTACCTGACCTTCCTCTTATTCAATGCAAGGATCCTTAGTCCCCGTTTGCCGGACAGATAGCAAAATGTTCATGGTGAAACAGGAAGGAGCTAAGAAGTGGTCAACAAGAAGAAGAAAGGAATTCTCTGCCTTACGCAAACAAAGTGGCGTTATCAAGCTCAGCAGGTGCCAGCTAATGCTTTGGGAAAGACCTCATGAATCACTGAAGCAACTTGACATTCTGTGATTAGTGACAAGGTCTCTCCGACTGTGTCCTCTTGTGGAGCAGAGATTTGGATAACAAATGGCAAGTGAAAATCATTAGCAACCAAACAAAAAATGATTTTTATGAAATGTTTACCCTTCTGTCCTACCCGTTCACCCATTGTGACCCAATTATGTTTCCAGGCCCTCCTTCCCAGCAGCCCTGCACTGCATTATGAGACAGTTGCTTTGATTGATGCATTCTTCCTGGCTTTATCATTTTACTGATAACTTTTAATAGATTGCTTCTGTTTTATGTGAAGAAGAGTATAGGTTAATTTTGCCTTATCTGAATGAAGTTATAAATCAGCAAGCTCATTAATATCTAAATGGAGTGTGCCAGAATGTTTATTTCAGAAAGCCAATATTTAGCCTATATTGACTTCGACACTAAATTTTATTGCATTTTAAAAATGAGAATGCTGTATAACAAAGGAAGAGGAAATGAAATGCTTAAATGTATGAAACTTTACTGGATGTGAGTTTGCTCGCTGAGCTGGAAGGTTGGTTTTCAGACGTTTTGTCACCATTCTAGGTAACATCATCAGTGAGCCTCAGACGAAGCCTTCGGAGGCTCACTGATGATGTTACCTAGAATGGTGACGAAACGTCTGAAAACGAATCTTCTAGCTCAGCGAGCAAACTCACATTCAGAACCTCAACCTGAGCTACAAATCTTCTCAAAACTCGCTATGAAACTTTACTTCAAATTACAGAGATGGGTCCTCGGAACTGGCCAAAAATGGACGTTAACTTTTGAATTTTGGATTTACAGGAAGAAACACAAGAATTTGTAAAACATCAGCAGCTGTTGAACCAAGGACGTACAGTTTCTGCTCGTTTATGCCAGTGATACAACATGAGCAAAAGATCTAGGAATTTTGAAGGTGAGATACACCCAAAACCACATTCATCTGTGTAGTTTTTTTCGTACATTGAATCAAGATTTAATTGAATTTCAGAGTACCTCTCTTCCCTCCCAAACACAGATGAACAATGATGCACCAGGATGGACATATGTCATTCTGTCTGTGCTGCTTATGAAAAATATCTTTAATCAGATAATCATTAACTTCAATGCACATATAGGCTCTACTAGGCCTGATTTCCAAGTTCTTCATATTTAAAAAATGAATTTGTTTGCAAAGAACCTTGCTATCATACTCAAAAAGTAGTGAACATTTTCGAAGTCATTTTTCAGTATCTTTTAACGTGGAGAGCTGGACATTCATAAAAAATGGCTATTTTTTTTGCTGTGTTAATACAATTGCGCCAAGTTATCATTCAAACCAATGGGTTCTTAAACAAATCAATCACAGGGCTGATAACGCACATTCACAAAAGGTTTTAAGTTTGTGAGTATAGAAGTTTTATTTATTGGAAACTTGTACTGTGACCTGACCAACATAATTGTGAGCATAATTTTTGCATCCAAAGCAGAAATCTTTTTCTATGATCATCCCAGATTTTCAACCTTGATCAGCCACATACACATCTTGAAGTTTTTAACTGAAACTCGGCAATTCTTTTAAAATCTGATAACTCTGGCACCTCCCATTTAGAATAGCAGTATGGATGCTGAAAAATTAAAACCAAAACTATGGCATGTTTGCAAAACTGATTCTGCTCAAGGGTTTTGGCATCATCCTCGGTGCAGGTGTCAACCTTGGCTCAAGGTAACACTTTTGACTCTGTGTTCAAAGGTTATGAGTTCAAGTTCCACTTTGGTGGTTTCAGCATGTGATCCTTGCTTATAATCCTTTGCAGTGTTGCTTTAGCTCTCTGCCAATTCAACTTGCAGCCAGAATTGTGATTGTTCCTCAAACTGACAAGAAGTTCAAGCTCTGTGCTTGTAAACACCTTGCACGAAAGTACCTAAGGATGTGTCTCAGAAGTGATCATATTTTCCACAACCATCCTTCTGCTGGATGAGACATCCAAGGAACCCAGACATTGGACATGTTGATCACCCTTAGGCTGGAAGCTGTCCAGATATCCTCTATTCTGATGAAGAGTCACCAGACTTATGGAATCCCTACAGTGTGCAAACAGGCCCTTTGTCCCAACAAGTCCATACTGACTCTCGGAGAATCCCATCACGGCCCATACCCCTATAATCCATCTACACACCCCAGAATACTACAGGCAATTTCACATGGCCAATACACTTAACCGGCACAATTTTGGACTATGGGAGGAAACCAGAGCACCCAGAGGGAACACACAGACATGAGGGGAATGTGCAAGCCCCACTCAGACAGTCACCCAAGAGCGGAATCGAACCCAGGTTCCTGGCGCTGTGAGGCAGCGGTGCTAACCACTGAGCCACTGTGCTGCCCTTGAAACGTTAACTCCAATTTCTTCCCATAGATGTTACCAAACATTTTCAAGATGGCAGTGCCAGCAGGGTAGGTAGCATTCAGGCTTCTGAGTTCGTCAGTTCCAGACGGCACTTCCTCCCTTCTTTCCTTACCCTTTTTGTCTTCTTTCACTTTTTCTTAGAACATAGAACATAGAACATAGAACAGTACAGCACAGAACAGGCCCTTCAGCCCACAATGTTGTGCCGACCATTGATCCTCATGGATGCACCCTCAAATTTCTGTGACCATATGCATGTCCAGCAGTCTCTTAAATGACCCCAATGACCTTGCTTCCACAACTGCTGCTGGCAACGCATTCCATGCTCTCACAACTCTCTGCGTAAAGAACCTGCCTCTGACATCCCCTCTATACTTTCCACCAACCAGCTTAAAACTATGACCCCTCGTGCTAGCCATTTCTGCCCTGGGAAATAGTCTCTGGCTATCGACTCTATCTATGCCTCTCATTATCTTGTATACCTCAATTAGGTCCCCTCTCCTCCTCCTTTTCTCCAATGAAAAGAGACCGAGCTCAGTCAACCTCTCTTCATAAGATAAGCCCTCCAGTCCAGGCAGCATCCTGGTAAACCTCCTCTGAACCCTCTCCAAAGCATCCACATCTTTCCTATAATAGGGCGCCCAGAACTGGACGCAGTATTCCAAGTGCGGTCTAACCAAAGTTTTATAGAGCTGCAACAAGATCTCACGACTCTTAAACTCAATCCCCCTGTTAATGAAAGCCAAAACACCATATGCTTTCTTAACAACCCTGTCCACTTGGGTGGCCATTTTAAGGGATCTATGTATCTGCACACCAAGATCCCTCTGTTCCTCCACGCTGCCAAGAATCCTATCCTTAATCCTGTACTCAGCTTTCAAATTCGACCTTCCAAAATGCATCACCTCGCATTTATCCAGGTTGAACTCCATCTGCCACCTCTCAGCCCATCTCTGCATCCTGTCAATGTCCCGCTGCAGCCTACAACAGCCCTCTACACTGTCAACGACACCTCCGACCTTTGTGTCGTCTGCAAACTTGCTGACCCATCCTTCAATTCCCTCGTCCAAGTCATTAATAAAAATTACAAACAGTAGAGGCCCAAGGACAGAGCCCTGTGGAACCCCACTCACCACTGACTTCCAGGCAGAATATTTTCCTTCTACTACCACTCGCTGTCTTCTGTTGGCCAGCCAATTCTGTATCCAAGCAGCTAAGTTCCCCTGTATCCCATTCCTCCTGACCTTCTGAATGAGCCTTCCATGGGGAACCTTATCAAATGCCTTACTGAAGTCCATATACACCACATCCACAGCTCGACCCTCATCAACCTTCCTAGTCACATCCTCAAAAAACTCGATAAGGTTTGTAAGGCATGACCTACCCCTCACAAAGCCGTGTTGACTGTATTTGATCAAGCCATGCTCTTCCAGATGGTCATAAATCTTATCCCTCAGAATCCTTTCTAACACCTTGCAGACAACAGACGTGAGACTTACCGGTCTATAATTGCCAGAACTGGACGCATCTTCTGGTTGGCGGCTGGGGAGAAGGTAGCATTGCAGAACAGGGAGGCCGGAGCGGGACTCTTAGTGAGGGGGTGCCTTGGCCAGGCAGTGGAGCCACGGGCTCCTGGTTGTATTACCCCTGGAGCAGGGACTCCAGGTGTCATCAGCTGTAGTACTGGTGGTGTGGGTTGCCCAGAGCTGACAATCCTGGCATCAACAAGGCGGTAGCTTTGGTGGAACCAAGGGCTCCTGGTTGTGGGGCGATTGTGAGTCCAGCGTAGGACCCGACATCAGCACCCGTCAGTGAGGTGGGCCCGGTGATAAAGAGGAGTGGTGACTCCAGCTTTGATGGGCCTGGCATGGGTGGTGGAGAAGTGGAGACGCAGGTGTCATTGGTCAGTCAGCTCAGGAATCATGGTGGAGGTGGCAGAAGGAAGATGGGCTCTTACAGCATTTTTTTAATTCTTAAAATATTCAAGTGGCACTGGATTGTGGCAGCAATTGAAGCTTTTCATGGTATTTTACTGTATTGTTCATTGAAGAGTACAAATGATAATAAATCATCATTTACTGGTCTGCTGAGTTTCACCAGCAATTTCTGCATATGTTCCTCTTTTCAATCACTTTTTAAATTTATGAATCCACTGAGCATGGACGTTATGCTTACTTTGGAGCAGAAAAGTCTATCACGAGATACGTATAAAGAGAAACAAGCCATTTAGCCCTTTTAGTCTATCCCACCATTTAATGAGTCCTCAGCAAATATATCGCCTTAGACCATTGGTGTGGTATCTCCATGATCGTTTGTGTTGTCACCAACCCTTGAAACAGATCTGTTCAAGTTATTGCCATCTCCAGAATATCAAGAACAACACCTAGAATGAGAAACTTTAGTTATAGACTGATGAAGTTGGGCCTGTTATCCTTGATCATTTCATTTGTTCATTTATGGGGTGAGGGTATCGCTGGCTAGGCAGCATTTATTGCCCATCCCTAATTGCTCAGAGGGCAGTTCAGAGTCAACCGCATTGCTGTGTGTCTGGAGTCACATGTAGGCCAGACCAGGTAAGGATGGCAGTTTCCTTCCCTCAAGGACATTAGTGAATCAGATGGGTTTTTCCTGATAATCGACAATGGATTCATGGTCATCATTAGACTCTTAATTCCAGATACTTATTAATTCAAATTCGAGCAGCTGCCATGACAGGATTCAAACCCGGGTCGCAGAACATTATCTGGGTCTCTGGATTAACAGTCCAGCAATAATACCACTAGGCCATTGGTGAGAAGAAGGCTGGATGGAGATCTGATGGAGATTGGATAGGGAGAAGCTGGATAGTAGGAATGAGGATGAAAGGGCATAGAACTAAAGTGACTTGTAAAAGCTGCAAGGGCGATGTGAGAAAAATCCTTTTCACTCAGCAAGAAGTTAGCAAATGGATAGCTCTGCCTGGAAATGTGGTGGGGGCAGATTCAATTGAGGTTTTCAAGAGATGGTTGGTTGATTATTTGATTAGAAATAGTGTGCAAGGATATGGGGGAAAAAGCAAGAGATTTGCACTCAGTAATGATGCTCATTTGAAAAGTTGGAGCTAGTATGATCGGCTGAAAGGCCTCCTTCTGTGCCGTGACCCTTCTGTGATTCTTTCATTCTGTGAACATTTGGTGACTTTCTTTTGAACAGTTAGAGTAAGTTGCATTTACATTGAATGGAATAATCATGAACTATTTTCATGAATACAAATATTCACCAAAAGGGAAACAGTGTGTTCCTTTTACACCCCTAACCAGCAGTGCACTTGACCTCCAATAATATAGGCAATAAGGCACAGTCCTAAAATGCTTAGCTGACAATACAGTGGATCCATCAATGAATAAAGTGGCTCTTGGTTCTGAGCACAGATGCCGAGTTTGTATGTGCCGTGCAAGTTCAGTTTGATCATGTATTCAGCCTTTTTCTAACCTCAATCTTGATGTCATTTTATCTTTGAAATCTTAGAATACAACAAAGAAAGAGCTACCACCCTTAACAACTCCCTTTGACCTCAATCTTTTACACATAGAAAAAACTTTGGAGTTTTAAAATTGGAAAATACCCTTGTGACGTAATACAGCTGTATTTTTAATATGATAGAAACATAAAATATTATTGTACAGCAGGAGGCCATTCACTCATTGTGTCCACACTGGTTCCCAAAAGATCAACCTAGCGAGCCCCATTCTCCATCCCTATTTCCATAGCCCTTTAAATTCATCACTTTCAAATATATATATTTTTTGAAACCCGCAATGGAATCTGCCTCCATAACTCTCCCAGGCAGCACATTCCAAATCCTAACAACTCTCTGGTAAAGAAGTTTCTCCTCATGTCACTCTTAGCTCTGTTGCTGACAATGTGGAAATTGTGACCCCTAGTTAATGACATACCAACGCATGGAAACAAAATAACCTTCTTTACCCTGTCAAATTGTTTATAATTTTGAACAATTTAATAATGTCATATTTTAATCTCCTCTGTTCCAAGAATAATAAGCCCAACCTCTCTAAGTTTTCCTTGTATCTTAAATTCCTCATCCCTAATATCATTCTGATAAATCTCCCTTTCTCTCTGAGGCTGTAACATCTCTCCGTAAATTAGTTGCCCAGAACTGAAGACAACACTCCAAATGAGGTCTGATCAATGATTTGTAGAGGTGCAGCATCACTTCCTTGCTTTTCTTATCTACACCTCTATTTACAGACTGTAGGATCCTAGAAGTCTTCTTAAAAACCGTTTCAACTTGCCTGGCCACCTTCACGTCATTATCCACTTGATCCCCAAGATCCCTCTGCTCCTGTACTCCCGTCAAATTTGTACCATTGAGTCTGTGTTGTCTCTTTGTGTTTCTTCTACCAAAATACATCAGCTTCCGTGGCTGTGGCAGTTTCCAAAGGAAAATAATCTCTCCTCTTGCTGGCCACAAAAACAATGCTATCTGTCTGAATCATTATTCAAATTGCAGGATGGCAAAAATGATCTGAAAAATGTTGACCTGTACCCTCCACTCCATGGCTACACAATGATCCATTAACCTCAGATTCAAGTCAAAGTGTAAATTACATATCCTTGCTGGGCTGCAAAAAAATTTCATCTTATAAATAAATAGACATTTTGCTACACAGCTACGTACAACCTGTTCAACAATTTTCTGGGACATTGAGATTGTAGGCAGAATTTTACAGAGGTTCTGAGTGAGGTGTGCTACCTGATACAATTGGGTAACATGATTCATGAAGCCCATTTCATTGTTGGGAGCAGCTCACACCATCTTTTATGCATTTTACATGCATCGTAGGGAGATTCTTGCCATGCACCAGAGAATTGCCAATAAATGTCTTTTGAATGGCCAACTGTCTTACAAATATTCAGCTTTCATAGAATCCCGACAGTGTGGAAACAGGCCCTTCAGCCCAACAAGTCCACTCCGAACCTCAGAGCATCCCACCCAGACCCACCCCCCTACAACCTACCTAATCTACACCTCCCTGAACACTACAGGCAATTTAGCGTGGACAATCCACCTAACCTGCACATCTTTGGACCGTGGGAGGAAACCAGAGCACCCAGAGAAAACCCACGCAGAACGTGCAAACTCCACACAGTCACCCAAGGCTGGAATTGAACCCAGGTCCCTGGCACTGTGAGGCAGCAGTGCTAACGACTGCACTACTGTGCTGCCCTAATAAATGTTCAACATGGCAAACAAGCCAGACCCCAAAAAGACTTGACATGGAAATTAGAGCAGGTACCTAATGATTTCAGCTTGCCACATGTTCCAAATAACCTCTATGTTGGACAATGGTGCTACATTAATAAGTGTGGAAATCAGAGGTGAGAGATGCCATAGGGGTGCAGAAGGTAATTCACACAGTACTGTTAGTGAGATACAGCAAGAAAACTCACAGGGCTCACAGCAGGAAAGCCCTTCACAAATCTCAGGGCATGCTTCATGGGTATCAGCCACGTGGAACCTTTGTCCACAGATATTGGAATCCGATATGTGCCACTTTCTTGCAACCCTAATGCACATCTCTGATCTACATGCAGGTCTCTTCAGCAGTTTGCACCTCAGGCTGCACAGTCAGCTGTAATGCTGCAGCTAGGACAGAGTGCATTCAGGGACACACATGCAGCTCATGGGTTGGACCAGGCTGCATCTTGGTGCTCTTCACTTGCTGTCATAGTGCCTACTCACTTTGTATCTCTCTGGATGCTCACAGTATTCCTGCCGTTTATGATCTTTTGGGCTTTGGCCCTCAGCCTGAAATACGAGACTCATATTATTTTGGTCTTGCCATGCATTTAGTGCAGACTCAAAGGGAGAAAAGCTTGCCCTGATTGTCTGCATTCCTCAGTCACATCAAGAGGCTAGCCTTCACTCAGGTATCTGAGCACCGTGAGTCAAGGACAGCCTCCGATCGCAATCCACCGGCTTGAATACAGTCAACCAGCCACTTGGGACTTTCCAAGTCAAGAGGTTCTCCACAGAAGGGGTCAGGAATTAAATGTCAGGCACCCATTGTGAGTGTTTTTAACCCTATAATGTGCTGCTTTCCGCAGGGAATGAGAGAGAAACAGCCATATAAGAAGAGTTGTCGAACAGTTGTTATTTTTGGCACAGTTGGGGAGGTGTCCTGAGTTGGGGTAAGTGAGTATGCAGCACAGAGGACTTCCAGAGGTGGGTGATAATGAGTAAGGAGAATACAGTGAGCATTAATGAGTGTTAGAGTATGAGAATTGGTAGTAGGTCGATGCAGTAACAAAGATAGACTAAGGGTGAGGAGAGAAAATGGTGACACTTACATCAGTAGAGAGAAGAAGGTCAGTGATCTTCTTCCTACAGTGCTGGGCACTCCTAGAGTTGGCTAACTCCATTATAAACTGGGTGGAAATGTTGGACCAACTTTGGCATGGTCTGGTGTCACAGTTTCCACTGTTGGTCCATGGAGAAGGAGAAGTCCTGCTTGCTCACTACCTTAGCCTGCGAGACATCCGAGCTGTGTACAGAATGTTGCTCCTGATCGCTTTCCCTGATGTATATTTGGTGAAGACAGGATTAAACACAACTGATTGGGTCCTATGTGATGGGCTAACTAACTGGTGTCCTCCCCCGACTTCAACGCCATAGATGAGGAATAGCCAACTGAGCTAGATAGAAAAGAGTGTGTGACAGCTATGCCTACAGTATTGCGGTTTCACCAAGAAAGGGGAACTCATCAGAATTTAGAATCCACATTTTTTTGAAATATTAGGGCAGACAGTGAGAGCCTTTTCCCTCAGATGGTGATGGCTAGCACGAGGGGACATAGTTTTAAATTGAGGGGTGATAGATATAGGATAGATGTCAGAGGTAGATCCTTTACACAGAGAGTAGTAAGGGCATGGAATGCCCTGCCTGCAACAGCAGTAGACTCGCCAACTTTAAGGGCATTTAAATGGTCATTGGATAAACATATGGATGATAATGGAATAGTGTAGGTTAGATGGGCTTCAGATTGGTTTCACAGGTCGACGCAACATCTAGGGCCGAAGTGCCTGTACTGCACTGTAATATTCTATGTTCTATGTTCTATTGCCCACTCTGTACAAGTTTCGTAGCTTTGTAAGTTTCTTTGGTTTATTTCATTGTCCAATATAGGTCAATTGGACATTACCAGCCAAAAATATTAAAGAAGGAACCCAGCCTTCCTTCAGCAAAATAAGACTAGACCAATTTTAACAGCAAGGCAGAATTGAAACCCAGTAATCGTACAATCCAGAATGGGCTGGAAGCCATCAAGAAACCTCAATGGGAAACTGCACTTTAAATATAGCAAGTAGATTGGAGGGGAATTGGTATTAGATATTCATCTGAAGGGGCTTCATGTTTGGGAATTGGGAATGAAAAGGGAGAAAGAGTCTATAATGGGAGAGGCTTGGGTCTTTTTTGGGGAAGGAGTGCTTGAAGAAAGATATAAAAAGTGCATATCTATTTGGGTCTTAAGATACCTTCCTACCACCATTACCTGACAGGGAATGACTTATCCATTCAGGACACTGATTAAAATTGCTGCCAGGTTGTGTACTACCTGATGTGCCAATAGAAGAAAGAACCCTATTGGCTTTGGACTGAAACTCAGCACGTGTGCAGGAGAGCAGGAGGTTGAAAATCAGAACTGTGTATTCCTGGTGGTTTTCTGACAATAAGTAACCTGGAAAATTCTAATTGTGCACAACACAGTCTTCCTGCATTTCTAAAGTCTCTATTCAGAGCATTTAATTGTACTTGTGCTTCACATTTGTCAAAATGCCTGCATGCAAACTATCTGAAAATCAAAGTGCAATTCTGTCAGAAAAATAGGGACCATCAGAAACATTGTACAGTTATAGTATGGAAAGAGGCCATTTGGTCTGTTGTGCCCTTACCAGAATGGTTTCTGCAAGAGGAGCTCAGCTAATCTTATTCCCATTCCCTTTTCTCATAGCCCTGCAATATTTTTCTTTTCATTTGCTAATCCGATTCTCTTTTGCACTTGCTTCCATCACACTCTCAGACAACATGTTCTTGATCCTAACCACTTACTGCATTTAAAAGAAAGTTAGTTTTCATGTTGTTATGTTTCACAGGAGTATTGCACTGAAAGTTAAGTCCCCCTATTCCTGGAGCCATCACAGCAGTGAAAGATTTCTAAAACATACTCCCAAATACTGATCAAGGTTGACGGAAAGCATTGATTAGACTTGTTTATTTAACTATTCCAGTTACTGTGAAACAATAATAAACTGTTGACATACACGACTGTATATTAGCTAAAACTGTAGCCGCCTTATAAACTTACCTTTACAGGTACAGAGACAGGCAATGACAGGGAAAGGAAAATATTGGTGTAACGGGGTGAGGTAAAAAATGGGAAAGCAGTTCAATGGGCTCTATTTGCAGGGTATTCTGAGATCGTCCTTTTGGCATATCATGACTTGCTAATCCTTACTTCTCCTTCTGAAGATAGCTTTACTTGCAGGAAGCATAGGTTCACTGTTCTGCTCTTAAAAATCCTCTGGATTATTGTTTTAAGAACCTCAATTTACAGCAACAGCTGAAGGAAGAATATAAACTGGCTTTCTTCAAGCTTAAAGTTTTTTTATTGCAGAGCACAAACTGCTTCTTTCCTTCCAAAGATTTTTTGGTTTCTGCCCAAATATTTGCATCCACAAGCTGTTCTGCTACCGTGGAGCCAAACACATAGTTGTTGGTAGGCAGAAGGACTTTGTTATTGATAACTAGTCACTTGTCCATAGACCAATCAGCTACTTGTTGCCAGCCTAATCCGCATTTGTACTTGGCTCCAGCTCATCTGCAAATCTTCCCTCCCACTGCTTAGCAATACAGCAGTGTAAACCATGCTTACAATGGGCAGCAGTTTACTTTTTTCTAAAGAAGTATAGAAAAATTTTAGTAATCCTTGGGTTTTTAAAACAGTTCATTTCCCATTTCTGTCCACAAAAGTACAGAAGAGTAAAAAGATAAATGTTTTACTAATTCCCTTTCTTTTGTTCATTATTTTAGATTGATGCCACTGGTTGTCAACTTGTACTTTCTCTCTATTTATACTGTTTAGATCCCATATGATCTTTGAACACCTCTACCATATTACTTTCACACTGGCGCAGTACAGAATGCAAATGTTATAAATTTGTATTTTGTAAGGCACTCCATTAAATGCATAACTGAGTCCACAGTTAATAATTCACGTCACCAGCTCAATGTGCAACCCTAGGTTCTTTCATCACAATCGTAGCAATTAGCTTTGGTTCTATAGACTCTCAGTACAGTTCTAATCAATGGTTATGTTAACTCAATGTCTCTCATTATAACATTAACTAGATTTCACAGGTCTACAATCTATTTAACTGCAGCACTAACCAATTATTACAGTATTGTCATTCCACTACAAAACCAACTTTCTGGTTATAGTTCCCTCGTCTTTTGTAACCACCATACTTATTAATCTATTCGCATTTTCAAAAGATTTTAGGCTGCAAACTGATTCTTGTAGTATTGCCTCACACCTGGATGTAAGTCTACTAATTGGGACCGACTGTCCGCCAGCTCAGCCAAGCAACCATGCATCGTATGTAAGTGAAAAGGATGTGTGCCACCATTTGAGTGTGAAAGGAATCATTACCAAGCTTGACACTGCCACCAGCTGGAACCTGGAAAAAGGTCCAATCCAGCCATGAGCAGGAAGCAGCACCTGACCTCCATTTCAGGGAACAAAAACATAAGAAATAAGAGCAGGAATAGGCCAGTCAGAGATGGCAAGAACTGCAGATGCTGAACTCAGAGTCAGTACAATGTGGAGCTGGAGAAACACAGCAGATCAGGCAGCATCAGAGGAACAGGAAAGTCAATATTTTGGGCTTGGACTGATGTCATAATGAAGGGTCTAGGCCTGAAAATTCAACTCTCCTGCTCTTCTGATGCTGCCTGACCCACTGTGCTCCTCCAGCTCCACTCTGTAGTGAAGGAATGCCTTCTCTGGCATTTCACAAGTTTGTGGCTGACTTTTGACTTCAATTCTACTTTCCTGTCTGATCCCTATTGAAATAAGCCCATGAAGGCTGGTATCCCATCACCCTTTAGTTACACGTGCACAGTACATGATACTGACCCAGCTGATTCAGTGCTAGGTCTTAGAGTGAACAGAATCCCTGACACTCCTATTTATATCTGTCAGCCAGGACTCCCTGTTGGACCAGATAACAGCCCCAGTCAGGGAACTCATATTCTATGATGTCTACCTGGCTGACTCCATTCCAACCAAGACATCCCCAACCCTTGATTCTGTTACAGTCCAAAATCCTACCTGGTTCAGCATTGAATATACTCAGCAACTGAACATCTAAGTCTTTCTGGGGTGAAAATTCCTAAGATTCACCACTTCCTGACTAAAGAACTTTTTCTAAGTCTTAAATGATCAAACCCCTTCTGCTGATGTTATGACTCCACATTCCAGGTTCTCCATCAAGAAAAAGAACATCCCAAACCCTATCCTATCAAACCCACTCAGAATCATTTCAATGGGTTTCCTTTCATGTCTTCAAGACTCTTGTGAGTTCAGGCAAAATGTCACAGGAGAGAAAGCTCATGAAAATAATCAATTTTGAGAACCTCGATGTACTCATTCAAGGCATATCCTTCATTAAACAGGACCAAAAATGTACACATACAGCAAAACTACAAATAAGATATTTTTAACCAGCCTGTTCAGAGATGTTATTGCACAGCTATGGAGTAGACAGGACTTGAACCTGGGCCAAAAAATTCATGTACAACTGGAGCAAGACTAAATTACATGTGTTGGCTTGCAAGGGAGATCAAAATGCCTTTACCTTCTGAATTGTTTGCTACATGTGTATTCTATCTTCTTTTATGTCCTGTAAGAGGAGACCTAGATCTCTCACTGTTCTCCAGCTGGAGATGCAGCATCCGTTTCTTGCCTGGACTATAACGTCAAATCACCCTGAGATCAAGGGTTATGGTGGTGGAGGTGGGAAGTGATTAATGATGACCAGCACACAGTTTCAATGGAGGGAAGGTATATGGCTGTGTTTGTAATGGCTATACAGTATGCTTGGGTCTTTGGGGGTAAAGTAAAGAGATAAGCAGTTAAAGAATGGTTAAAAATGATCAAACTAATGGAAGTGACAGGGAGGGAAAGGAAGAAGAAAATATGAAGAATCAAAGGGGTTACTTAGATTGAAAGACAACTCACTCCATGAAATACAACTGTGTTGCCTTCTATCCTCATCCAAATTGCGAATGTGCAATAGAAATGAAAATGGGTCCAATCACACCTGGAGTGGGCAGAGTAAATGTTTCATTCTCTAAGGGAAGTGTTCCACTTCTGTGCATTGAACAAAGTACAGGTCAAAGATAGCTGTTACTACCAAATTTTGTCAGTGATACTTCGGTATTGACATTCTGTATTGACTAAAAATCTTGGCCCTAAGTACTCTTAGCTGTATTATGCAATGAGGTGGCACAGTGGCTCAGTGGTTAGCACTGCAGCCTCACAACATCAGGGACCCGGGTTCAACTTCAGCTTCGGGTAACTGTCTGTGTGGAGTTTGCACATTCTCCCTGTGTCTGTGTGGGTTTCCTCCAGGTGCTCTGGTTTCCTCCCACTGTCCAAAGATGTGCAGGTTAGGTGGATCGGCCATGCCAAATTGCCCGTAGTGTTCAGGGGTGTGTGGGTTATAGGGGGATGGGTCTGGGTGGGGTGCTTCAAGGGGCGGTGTGGACTTGTTGGGCCAAAGGGCCTGTTTCCACACTGTAGGGAATCTAATTAGAAACCAATTCCATTAACTGCACAAGCAAAGGCTTAAGGCCTGGAAAGATGCACCCTAGGTACCTAAAAGGTAATCAGTGCTCCTGTGTAGATTGACCTACCTCGTTTTGAAGTTCCAGAGATCTGAAGGTGGCAGATAGGGCTGAGATAGAGAACCCGGGCACCTCTGGAGATTCCTGAGATGAGAGCAGTGGAGATCCTCTGACTGGCTCTGTACTGGCACCATCTTACTTCTTTACGAGAGAAGGGCACCTGGAGTGAGGTAAAGATCCCTTATCCCATTGTCAAGTTGGCATTGGTTAGGATGATGGAATGCAGTTCTGTGTGAATATCCAGCAGACACAGAGTGTGCTGGTCCTGCCTCTTCATGGCAGACATCAACCAGTCCAAGAAAACAGCCACACTAGAGGCAGGGCATCACATATAACGTTGGCGGAGTGTTTGAAACTTCAAATCGGTTTGTCCAGTACTTCTAGTAAAATTGCCTGCTGCTCCTTTGTCTAGCTAGGTATTTGGCTGACATTGTGAAGGCTGTCACCTTCTCTGCTTGGGGCTCAGCAGATGCCTGGTCTCCAGCAGTCCTCTGAGTGCCAGGGAACTTTGCATTTCTTCCTTAGCCAGTTGTGGAGATGTGACAATGATGTGCTCAACAGGTGGTGCTTCTGACTCAAAGCTAGCCAACATTCCAACAAAGGTGTCCGTATCCAAGCTGGGGGAAGTTGCAGGGAGCCACCTTGCTGGTGTTTTCTCTGAGAGATCTGTAGCTGTCCCTCCAAAGGTGGTGGAGGACAAGATGCCTTGAGGTCTGTTTGGGATGGAGGCTTTGCTGCCTGCAGGAGTTAAAAGAGATAATGAGTTGGAAAATAGGGGTAGAAATTTAAATATTTTAAGAGCACATTCACAGCAGCAGTAATGGGAGTGTAGAGCAGCACTGGATAATAATCCTTACTTGTTTGCTTGAAATTCATGGTGTCATAGAGATCAACAGCACAGAAACAAGCGTTTCAGCCCGTTGTACCTGCACCAGTCAAAAACCACCAGCTAACTATTCTAAGATAACAAGGTGTAGAGCTGGATGAACACAGCAAGCCAAGCAGTATCAGAGGAGCAGGAAGACTGATGTTTCGGTTTGAGACCCTTCTTCAAAAATGGGAGAGGGAAAGGGGACTCTGAAATAAATAGGGAGAGAGGGGGAGGCGGATAGAAGATATTTCCAGCACTTGCTCATAGCCTTGGCATTACGAATGTACACCTAAATGCTTCTTGAATGTTATTTGTGTTTCTGCCTCCACACCCTTATAGGCAATGAGTTCAGATTCCCACCACCCTCTGGGTGAAAAAAGTTTTACCATCAATCTGTCTTCTTTCCTTCTATCAACTTATCCACCTTTCCTTTATCCATCCATTCTCTCGCAATAGGCCAAAGATACTTTATAGAGAATGAGAAGACAGACATTACACCCATCCATGCATCCAGGATCTTTCTGTCCTGTTGTGGGCCACAATGATACAAAGGAGGTGGGGGTGAGGTGGTTTGAGCGGTATGAGAATGGCTGGGACAACTGTTACTTTTGGATAGGTGCAGGAAATGCGGGAAGGAGATTGGAGTAAGTGAGTAGGAAGCTTATACAGCATGAAGGTTATTCACAGGGGATGGGGTGAGTGAGAGTGATTGAGGTAAGGTATTGCACTGAATAGTAAGAGCAGTAGACCATGAGCATTGATGGGTGACATGTGCGGGAGCAAACTTAGCATGAGTGGGAGGTGGCACACCGGAGATGGCAGCACTTGATCTTGTGGAGTGAAGAGGTCACTGACCTTCTTGTGTCATTTCCAAGCATTCTCCAGACTATGGACGCCAGGGTGGCACTGTGGCCTCACAGCACCAGAGACCCGCGTTCAATTCCACCTTTGGGTGACTGCCTGTGTGGAGTTTGTACTTTTTGTCCATGTCTACATAGGTTTTCTTTGGGTGAATTCCCCCATCTGAATAGCCCTCATGCTCTATGACCTTCCTGCTCACTTACCCCAATCTCTTTGATGCATTTACTGCACCTACACCAAAACTAACAATGGTTTCCCCCTGCAGTCCAAAGATGTGCAGGCTGGGTGGATTGGCCATGGGAAATGCTGGGTTACAGAAATAGGGTAGGGGGCTGTTGTGGTTGCGATGGTCTTCAGAATGTTGGTGTGAACTCGATGGGCCAAATGGCCTGTTTCCACATTGTGGGAATTCCATGATTCGGTGACCCAGGGGCCAAATTTGGACGCAGCTGCCAAGGCCCTAGTGCAAGAAAGATGTTCCTCCTCTGCATGACCCTGCCCTCCAGGTCCTTGTTGGTAAAGCAGGGTGCCAGCTTGCCTCAGTTGGCCACATCTGAGACAATTCTTTCAACACTGCAACTGTGAAGGGCAGGTCCTGACTGACAAGTGTTCAGCCTAGTGCACAGCTGTCTTTTAAAGATGGCGCTGGGAATACTTCTGTTGCTGATGAGCAGGCGATAGCACAAGCGGTCGTTACAGAACCATGGTGCATAGATAATGAGGCGAGCCATGGAGAATAGCATGAGAAAACGCTCTCGACCGCACAGAGAGAAACCCTCCACGCAAGCCCTGAAATTGGTACTGAGCTGATTTCTGCTAAAATTCAGCCCAAAGAATCCGTTTTGCAGTCTCTGTCTTTTGGACACAAACCCAAGGTTCTGGAGTGTCTAGCCAACAATTTGTAATTCTGCACACTCCACCTCCAGTCCCTCTCTGCCAGTATAATATGACTTTCAACTAATAATTAAGTTCTCCTTGAATATTGCCCTGCTCCTGTCAATTACTGTGATTTATTTATTTTGTGTCAGATATCCTACTGAATTGTGTTTGCTTCATGCATTCTGAACCTGCCATCCAGGTGTGATATTCTGTTGACTGAAATAAATACAAAAACAAAGCTAGCTGTGAAACAGAAAATGAGGTCACTGGAGCATACGGTCTTCAAATCTAAATGCCATTATGTGCCAATGAAGGGATTCAGGGTCTTGCAGGAAATGTCTTGGGGTCATCTCTCAATCGTGTTGCTAGTCGATCAAGCTCTCAACAAAGAGAATATGCCATAGCCTGTGCAGCGATTAGTTTTAATTCAGGAAATCTGCTCAGAGTTTGTTCAGAGGGAAAGCAGGATACAGGAATATTACAGCAATAAAGATTTGCTGTCTTGCTGTTTGAATTCAAACCCCACCTTTTTCTTTCTGGTGGAATGGAGGAGGAGATTGGTGTTGCATTTGCTCTGACATTTGCTGTAAATAACCCTCCGAGGCCTCCTGGCACTTTAAACTTCGAAACAGTTTGAAGGAAGGATGTTTAAAAAAAATAGTTACAATGCAACCTCTTTGTCATAAACTCATGGAGGAGCAGCTGCTCTTATCACGACTTGATCTCATCTAGTTTAAACTCCTCCATGAACTTTACCAGAGATTTTTTTAAAAAGCATATTAGGCAACATAATAAGGGGACTATTCAAGACAACTGTAATTTGTTGGGCTGCCTCAGCAATCAAAGAACACACATTGTGATGGATGGTGTGATCTCTTTCTAGCCATGAACAAAAGAAGATAAAACACAGAGTCAGTCAAGTTTTATTTTGTACCATTTCCAGGTCCAACAAAGACTGTGTGAGGGTTAGAATATGGGTTGGAAAGTAATTCTGTTTTAAGCCAAATGAAACTATAGCGGTTGCTGGAAATCTGAGATAGAGGCAGAAACTGCAGGAATTACTTAGAATGTAACACAAAGGTCATTGAATCATTAGTGAATATTCTTTCCATGGATGCTACCTGATTTATTGGGAACTTTCAGTTTCTATTGATGACAGCTTACCTTCACATGGAAACGGCTGTGTAAAACAAATTGGGTACGTTGAAATAAGTCAATTTCATCATAACGTTGCTAAATTCCAACAAACAACTTGCCTTCACAAATTGCAGCTGACCTTGTTTCAACTTTGGAAAACCTGAGGAAGTGCTATTGTCCAGATCTCAAGACAAGATATTATTGTTACATTTTGGAAGCCACTGGAAAGACCACCACTGCTGAGGAGACACACATTCAGCTGTACTCACTCAACTTTCTACAAACAATTACAGTGAGTGTTTGACCCCAATAACCTCCATAAGTCAAGTAAAGTCCTAGTATGTTAAAATTATTTGAAACCATTTTTCTCCACTTCTGGGAGAATCTCGACGTAGGGGGGTCGCTGTTTAAAAATAAGGGATTACCCCATGAAGACAGGGATGAGGAGATCTTTTGCTCTCTCTTTTTGAACCTTTGGAATTGTCTTCCTCAAGTTGGTAGAAGTAGAGTCTGAATTTTTGAGGACAATAGACTCTTGATAAGCAAGAAGGTGAAAGTTATCAGGGATGGGAGCGAATGCAGAGTACTCAGATGAGGTTTGATGTTGCTTATCAGCAGAGCAATCTCAAGGGGCCTTCTGAGTCTAATCTGCTTCTTATTCGTATATTTTTACAGCAGACAATCATTTTGAATATTGAATTACACAGACACCTGGAAGGAAGTTGTTGATATACGCTCATAGCCATTATGGAAACATGGTTATAACTGGGATCAAAACTGGGAGCTTAACAGTCAAGGGTAGATTTATTTATTTATTTTATATCTTGTCACTTGTACCTAGGTACTGTGAAGAGTGAATAATGTCGCCAAGTTCTGATGCCATCTGGGATGACGGAATAAATTACTGAATAAATTGTATAAATGGTAAGATACTGAATAATTTAATATTGAATTGATTGTATTAAAACTGAAACAGCTTCAAAACATTCATCTTTCCACTCCATAGACTTCACCTTCTCTGGTCCTCCAGTCACTGTGGCCTGACATTGTCGCTAGGGGCCTGGCAATGTTCTCCGTTTCTGCAGCTACAGGCGCCATTGTTTCTGCACATGCCTCTGAGCTGGAGACCATCACGCTGCACGTGTCATGCACCTTGTCCGATGCTGGGCATCGGTTGACAGGCCCTGGCTCCAAGTTGACCAATTGGGTCCCAACTCATCTTCTGGTGCTGCCACACGAGATGGTGTTGGAATGGAGATTACATGGGTATTTGACCTTTTGGAGAGACAGAAGTAATGGAAAAGGAGGCAGGGTAGTACTGTTAATTAGAGATGAAATGAGGGCAGTTGCAAGAGATGTTCTAGGTTTGGATGATAAAGAGCCCTTTCAAAAGAAGGTAAAAACCCAAGAAGGGAAAGAAGGGTACAGTGCAAACCCCCAAATGGTAGCTACTCTGTGGGAAAAGTTCTAAATCAACAAATAGTAGGAACATGTGAATAGAATATAGTAAAAATTATGGGTGACTTTAATTTTTATGTTGATTTGGGTATTCAAATTGGAAAGAATAGCTATGAAAACAAATTCATTCAGGATAGTTTGAAAAGCAACGTGTCAGGAAGCCAAACAATGAGCAGATTATTTTGGATCTGGTAATGGGTAATGAGGCAGGTTTAGTCATTGACCTCAGAATATAACATCCCCTAAGAAATAGTGATCACAATATAATAGTACTTAATATTCAGTTTGAGAGTAAGAAACTTGGGTCATGGTGTTTAACCCAAATCAAGGGAATTACAATGAAATGAGGAAATAGTTAGCTATTGTAAATCAAGCAGATAGATGATCAGGATTGACAGTAAGTAAACAGACATTTAAGGAGATAATTCATGATTTTCAGAAAACATATATCCCAGTTCAAAGGAAAAATCCTAAGAGAGGGATAAACCAACCATGCCTAATCAAGGATGTCAAGAAGAGTATTAAGTTGAAAGAACCTGCATACAAAGGAGGGCCCAAATGACTCTGACAAATTCAGAATCGAGCAAAGCAGGAATAAACTGACAAGAAAAACGGAAAGGATAAGTTACAAGGGGAAACTGGTAGGAAGTATAAAACCTGACAATAAGAGCTTCTTTAAATATATAAAAACAAAGAGAGGTAGCAACATGAATATAGGCCCATTAGAAAACGAATCTAGGGAGACGATTTTGGAGAACAGAGAAATGGCAGAGGAGTTAAAAATATATTTTACATCAGTCTTTAATACTTCAAAGACACTTCAAATGTTCCATTATTGGAGAGGAATTCAGTCCCATCAATATCATGAAAGAAGTAGCATTTCACAACCTAATGAGGCTAAATGCAGAAAAGTCCATTGGCCCTGATGGCTTGCATTGCAGAATCCGAAAAGAGGTAGCTATAGAGATATCAGATGCATTAGCTGTAGATTTCCAAAAATTGTTGGAATCTGGAGAAGCACTACAGGACAATAAAACTTCTAATACGACACCCCTATTCAAAAATAGAGGTGTTGGCCTAGTGATATTATTGCTAGATTACTAATCCAGAGACTCAGGTCACATTCAGGGGACTCGAGTTTGAATCCTACCATGGCAGATGGCAAAGTTTGAATTCAATAAAAATTGGGAATTACGAGTCGAAAGATGCCCGTGCAATCAATGTTCAGACTGATGAGACATAGAAGTAGGACATCCAGAATTTGTAAAGAAAGGCATGCAGGAGATACAGAACATGTTAGACACTATTGTGGTCAATGCCACATGGACAAAACTTACATGGTATACTGAATTAGCACAATGAAAGATTCATTCTATTGTGCATGTTACTGGCTTTAATGTGATCTCTGAGTTTTATCCACATTGACATTGGTCCACTAATATTGGAGTTGCCTTTTAGTCCACACCAGCAATGGCATTAATTGACAGAATCCAGATTGCAAAATGATTTGCTCACAAGTTTAGCTGGCATTAGATTTAGCTTGCATTGCCTGCTTTATGGGAGATCTTCTACAATTTAAGGTATCAACTACCATTGTGTCAGCCAAGTAAATGGCTTCTCTGAATGTCTGGAGGCTACAATGCCGTTAAATGTTGAACATTGCAATCAGGTCAAGAGCTTATCTGTGGTGATGACAAATTCAAGTGACAGACATTTGCGGGAGATGACAGAAGTCATTTTGTGTGACAGCCAAAGGCTTTAAATGTCTTTGAGAAAAATGTTTCAGCCAGTGGCACAGTGCCATACATCATCCTGTTTTGCATTTGAAATTAGATCTGTCTAGATCACTCATTAACAGGATCGCATATAATGAGACCTGGGAACAGGAACATATCTAGCTGTGCACACATTGGAAAAGGTTACAGGATGGCCCAGGAATGAAAACGAAACACAAAATACCACAAATGAAGTTCCTTACACAAGACAAGTGTGAATAAAGTGCAGTCATACTAAATGCTACCCTATGATGCATTGCTATTAAAGAAACCAGATTTACCACAAATAATTGTATTTTCTCAAGTGCAATCTGCAGTTTCCAACTATTCCAGTCAGAGTTGCCTTGCTTAAAATCATAAAAACTGGAGTAGGCCATTATGTCTGCTCTGCCATTTTACAAGCCTGGCAGCTGTTTCTTTTGTGGCAAGAGCATTGAATGAATAACATGAATTGCCCTTCTGTGAGGTTTTAAAATATAAATTCACATTGGGTATAGCTTTCAGCAATTACTGGTGGCCATTATGTGTGATAACTGCCAGTACATTAATTGTAGCACTGTTTGCTGCTTGTCTCATAATATTTCAGACAACATGTGCCCAGATCAAATTAGCATGAATTTTGACAGCTGACATGACATGTTCAATATGTGGAGGTGATAGGGGTGTTGGCTACCAGTGGAGAATTGGTGATACCCCCTAATTACCTCTTTTTGCATTTGCTAGCCACACTGTATGCCTCTCAGGCACCTAACAGGCCATTGACAGGGCTTATCCCACGATCAAGGATCCTGAGGGCAACTCATTGGGAGTCGCCAACCAACCAAAGACTGGCAGCTCTTTCGTACTCAGCTGCACCCCTGGAGAGGTGTTGGTTTCTGCTGGTGCCTACATTCACATGAAGCCTCAGATCCAAGTGAGAAGTAGACACCGAAGAGTGATGGCAGGGAATAGGTTGCAGAACAGGGTCACAGGGGATGGAGATGGGGGAATTGACTGCAGAGCATCAGGGTGTGTTTTAGAGATCTTACCCACTTTGTCATGTCAGGTCTGTCAAACAAGCACTGTGTGCCTTTGGATGATACAACCCCATCCAAGAGCCCACAGGCAAACATGCCAAAGTTTGTTTATCCTGCTTTCAGCCCGGAGGGCCATTCACCCTGTTCTCACTTGCTGCTGTTTGACACCAACAGTGAGCAGGTAATGACGTTAATTGCCGTCAAAGGGCCACAATTGGCATTACAGCTGGGATGTCATCCCTGGGGTTTCCCACCACAGATCTGATCAGAGTGGAGGTAGAAAGATAATTGGAGAGCCCACTTGCTTCAATGTTCCCTTTTCAGTGTTGTGCTGCCATCAATCTCAACATGGGGAGGGCAGCAGTGGTCTTTCACTATTATAATCAGGTGATATTTTTGTAAAGGTGTGCATCCACTAGCAACGACAGAGTTTCAGGTTCTGAGACCAGTGAGTACCAAATGTGTTAGACATATCATCTTTTCATGCTGCATTCATAAGCTCCACCATTTTCCTTCCTTTTCCAAACTACAGGTTTAGTTTTTTTCCCCATGTTTTTGGGAAGAGGCTTTGAGGAATGATATGAGACCTTTCTTCAGTGTCACATTCCATTTCCTATATATATCCCTGGTAGTATTTATGAGCTCATTTGGAGAGCCAGTGAGAAAGGCAGCTAGTTTTAACCTTTGCTAATGGGACACAGAAATGCAAGCCCCCCCGCCCGCCCACTTCAGTCAGGATCATGACACAATCTGCTATTTGTGCTGGATATTCTCAGATGTCAGCCCCTGCTTCTGCCTGCATGATGAGCAAATGCTCTGTTCCTAGAAATGTTCAGCAAGCATATCAACATGTCTTTAAACAATTTCCAAACATGAGCTGATCCCATGTTTGATTGTCTTTAATTAAGTTTCAATGGCACTGAAAAAGGGCACTGACAAAGTTAAGTCACAAATGGTTCCCATGGTAATTGTGGTGGTGATGCATTCTCCCATTTTGCCCTTTTTGATCTTTCAATTTCAGGCTAGGACGGTGCAAAATCATTCCATTTGAGGCTCCAGTCAAATAGGAAAGTGTGAAACTGAGTAACAATAATGAAAATCCATTCTGAACAATAGACATAGATGTTGGTGTCCCTACCTCCAAGCCAGGAGATCTGAGTTCAAGTATCAACTGCTCCAGAGGTGCATATAAACATTTCTGAACAGGTTGGTTAAAGATAGCTACTCCAAACAATAGACGCATGGAATTTCAATAGAATGATGTGATTGACCAGATATGACTGAGACAAGCCCACACACATAACTCTTTCTTCTGTGAAGTCTTGTTATAATCTCTCAAATCCGCGCTTCAACAAATTCACATGCTGTGGGGGAGTGGTGTGTAGCCAAGCAGATGTGTGGGAGTCTCCTGATCGCTCACTGTACTGGTATGCTCTCAACTCAGTAAATTTAATTGTCGGTTCAAAGATCCAAGCACCACTTCCAATACTTTGGAGTCTTTCTGTCAACACAGTATGGTCTGTGTGTGGGTTTTTTTTAGGATCATGAAATGTCCTATCTTTTTAAATTGTGAACCAACGTCAAAAGCTTAATGTGGAAGGTGAGCCCTCTTAAGAGAGCTGGTAGGTTATGTTATTTTTCTTTTCATAACTGGGGTCCACAGGCTATAGGTTTTCCTCAGTTTGACTTACATGCTGTGTGGAAGTGGTGCATTAGAAACCTATAAAATTCTAACAGGGCTAGGCTGGCTAAACACAGGAAGGCTGCTTCCAATGACTGTTCAGACCAGAACCAGGGGTCACAGTATCATACTAGGAGGGTAGGTTATTTCGGACTGAGTTGAGGAGAAATTTTTTCATCTAGAGAGTGGTGGAACTGTGACATTCTCTGTGGCAGAAAGCAGTTGAGACTAGAATATTGAATATTTTCAGAGGTTTCTTTTTCAAAGTACTGAGGACTGAAGGCATTAAAGGACATGGGGAGAAAATGGGAAAGGGGCACAAATTTGGGTGGTCAGCCTTGGTGATATTGCATGGTGGTACAGAACTGAAGGGCCAAACACCCTACTTTTGCTCCTATTTTCTATGTTTTTATTAATTATTTGAAGTCAAGAAATACGTTGATAGTCTGAAGTCTCCTTGAGATGTTAGTCGTGGAAAGAGAGGAGTAATCATATGGTGGCTAATACATTAATTAAGTAGCCAGCACTCTGCATGTAGGTTCTTCGTTATGATTCCTGGATCTGGCTTTGATTTAATGAGGTATTGAACCAAAGGGAGGTGTAGTCTACATCAGAGAATCCATGGGATCTGCTTATGGAGTGACTGGTATTACTGGAACTGAGTGAATATCCATTATGCAACTTGAACACTGCAGCAATAACATCACAAAATAATTACCAGTAATATTACTGCCAAGAAACAATGATAACTTCATAGATGACAATCTAAATTCCCATAGAATGCAATGGTAACAGTCTTGCTAATGTAATTGAAACTTTCCTGTTTTATTTAGTTAAATCTACACTTTTGAGACAAAACAAAATTCTCCTTAGCTGGCTTGCCATTGTGTTAACTTAGACAAGTTTCCATTCCCAAAAATTATTTCTGGATTAGCATGAGCTGATCAACTATGTACATGCCAAAAGTAGGTAGGGTAGACACAGACAGACCTGTTGGATACAGCGCTCCTCCTCATTCTACCTTTAATCCATGATGATACCACCAGAGTTTTGAAAATTATAGGCTGACAGAATGGAATTTCTGAGCTGCCAATGATGTGAAAGATCCTGGATTCAGTATCTATGAGAGGCCAGGTTTTGAGACAGATATGAGCAATTCACGCTAAATGCTGAATGGCAAAGTTTTGTTTTCATTTTTCACACATCCATCTCATGATCATCCTCATTTTAAATAATATTTTATGCTATTCATTCATGGGATGTGGGCATCACTGGCTAAGCTAGCATTTAATGCCCATATATGACAGAGAAGAGAGAAAAAAATGACTGGCAGCATTGTATATGGGCAATCTTGTGTGAACAGGTTAAAAGAGGATTGTTCAAAGCTTGCTCCACTCCATCTCCGGAATCACTTATTTCCCCTCCTGCAGGACGTCTTGTCAAACATTATCTCTTTCTAATTAAACCACAGAAGCTTAAATGAGAAATCACATAAAAAACTCAGCCAGAATGAGATTTCCTAGCAGTTTAATCTTTACATATGTTAATTCTGACTATCTTCAAAACGCACTACCAGCAAGGAAAAAAATACAAATGCAAAGAACAGAAATAAAATGCAGCAATAATATCAAGCAATCGGGAACAGAAGTGCTGCTGTACTATTTATGACTTGAGTGCCTTCCATTAGGTTAACCTTTTAGGAGGTTGAAGACTGGATGAGTCTTCAAATTCCCTTCTGCGTGTATTTAACATTAAGTGCACGGTGGCCCATTTTGCCCTTCTTCTTCAAGTACTGAAGTTGCTCCTCGACAGCAGTGGGATTCTTTTTGATAATGTTTCTCCTCGTCCTTTACTCTTTCCTTGGTCAGCAATGAGTTAGCTCATCCCCGCCAAAGCAACAGTGGAATGCTAAGATTTCCATTCCTGGCTGCTGAAAAGTGTGTGGGTGAGAAAGCTTAACCACAGCTTAGTCACAGTACCTTTCTCTTTCACTATTGTTGGAACACCAGAACAAGCTGAAACAAATTTAAAACAAAATGGCAGTAATGAGGATTACGCTGATACTTTCCACTTTCTCTTTCCTGCTTGATGCTTCATCACCCGTAGCTGTTACCTAGTGATCAGTCCCTTTGAGGAGCTGAAAAGCATAAAATATGTGACAGGAATTCATGTTTTCGTCTGATTCGGGAATTAAATGTTCTGTGGTTGCATGCATTTATGGAGCTTTCTCTTCACAATATTCATCACCATGAATTTACGGAAAATAATTACATTACAATCATTTTTAATAGCTGTTAAATTGGTTTATATTCAGAAAGCCTGAAGAAAATTATTCCTTTGCAATCAGCTGTTGTACAGAAATGTTAATGAGCTGATTTGTGTGAGAGGCTGGTTCAGCAAACACTGAGAAAGATGGAAACTTTTCCTTTAGCTTTTTATTTCTCCCTTTCCTTTTCCTGAAAGTAAAATTTTGCAAAATGATAAAATTTGGCAGGGTCATATTATCGCTGGACTACAAATCCAGAGATCGAGGTAATATTCTGGAGACCAGGTTCGAATCCCAGCTCATTCAATAAAACCTGGAATTGAGATAGTGACTGTGAAGCCATTTGCAACGATCTTCAGCCATAGGGGGATAATCCCAGGTGGTCTTTTCTAGAGATTCCAGCATCATAGAGACCTACAGTCATGGCATTTTACAGCGCACAAAAGGAGGTCCTCTAGTCCATCATGTCTGATCCACTCATAGTGCACTTAACCTAGTTTAATCTCATTTTCCAGCTCTTTGCCCATAGCCTTATGTGCTATAGACATTCAAATGTTCAACTAAATACGTGTAAGTATTATGAGGGCTCCCACTCCTACCACCCCTTTGGGATGTACATTCCACTCTCTGAGTGAAAATACTTTCCTCAAAACCTCCTGAAGCCTCTTACTTTAAAATCTCTGCTATCTGGTTACTGATCCAACTAAAGGTAAAGTTCCTTCCTTTCTACCTTATCTGTGCTGCTCATAATTTTGTGTAACTCAATCAGTTCCCCTCTCAGTCTTCCCTGCTCTAAGGAAGCCTATCCAATCTCTCCTCATTGCTCAAGCATTCCAGCCCAGGCAACATCCTGTGGAAAAGAAAAAGAACTCCTGGAAATCAGAAACAAAAACTGAAATTGCTGGAGAAACTCAACGTGTCTGGGATCATCATCATCATCATCATAGAATCCCTCCAGTGTGGAAACAGTCCATTCGGCCCAACAAGTCCACACCATCTCTCCAAAGAGCATCCCGACCTAACTCATTCCCTGACCCCCTCATTTCCCCATGTCTAACCCAAGCATCCCGGGACACTATGGGCAATTTAGCATGGCCAAACCACCTAGACTGGACTGTGGGAGGAAACCGGAGCACCCAGAGGAACAGTGAAAAGCAGAGTTAACATTTTGGGTCCAGCAACAGCAATGTTAAGGAAAACAGGAGGAATTTTGTGGTTTACCATTTTGCAAGTGGAGACAGTGACTTCTTACCTGCCAGAATGGTTGAAAATGAACCAGAGGCAAGTCATGAAATCATTTGTTTTAGGCAGTGGGTTGTTATGATTAGAACACGCTGCTTGAGAGGACACTGGAATCAGGTTCAAGTAATATACTTGAGTGGAATGGATAACTGCTGAAGTTAAAAATAAACAGCACAATGGGAAAAGAGCAGGGTAGTGGGTCTAAATAGATAGGCCCATCAAAAAAACTGTACAGATATAATTGACCAAGTAACTTCCTTCTCTGCTGTATTATTTCTTTAAGTGGTAGGATGAGACTATTCCAAACTAGAAAGTCACCCAAACTAATCCCAAACACTGAACAGAAAACTATTTTTCGTTCTTTGAGTTGCAACATGCATGTAAGCTGTAAAGCAAGCTGTGGCTGATCAACTACTGTTACATACGGTGCCTGACTGCCATTTCCTTTTCATTGTCAATTAATTTAGCTATCACTGGGGGAACAACAAAGTCTTCGATTTTAAGGGATAGATATTTGAAAAATATTGCTGGAAATGCCTGGAATTTATGGCCCATCCTAATTACTCTCGAGAAGGTGGAGGTGGACCACATTTTAACATGTATTGAGTCCGAGACAAGGTCATTCCCCTCACTCTCCAACTTCTCAAAGGAGGAATGATGCTGAGACTCTAATAGTGAATCATTGTAGGATGGAAATGAAAACAAAGACAGAGAAATTCTAAAGATACACTGCAGGAAATGGGGCTAAATTGTGTTTTGTGTAATTAGGCATAGAAACAGTTCATCAAACAAAAACACTGTAATCAAATAATCAGACTAACTCTTGGAATAGCTGCAAAAATAGGCAAATTACACAAGTTAATGGGAGCATTGCACACAATTACATTGTGCATGGGGTTCCATCGGCAGCCTCTACCGGTACACACTTACTGGGCACAATTAATTGAGTGTAAAAGTCTGTAATTGTTGCAGCTGTAATGTGCTACATTTGATGGAATATAGGAAATATCCCTGAAACCAGCTCCCACAGGAGGTGCAGCAGATACATCTGAAGCTGTCACTTCTGGTAACCAGCTGTTTTCTGACTAACAGCATTGTAGCAGAATAGCCGTGTGATTACCTGGACGCCCTTCATCAGAAGAAACATCTGCTTCTCATTTAGCTTACAGTTCTTTCCCTCTTTTGCCAGAGAAAGGGCAGAGGTGGAAATTGGTTGTTGTAGGTGCATTTCTTCAGAATTCAGAGGAGCTGTGACCACTTTCCATTCATTAAACAAAATTGCCAAGAAGTATGGTAAAGTGAGCACTAAGGGATGTCTTCAGTCCTCCAGTGGTGACTGGACTCTCCTTTCATGTAATGACTGGTTTTGTTTCATTTCTTGAAATGCTTGAGGCTGCAGAATAGATTTGGAAGAAAAGGCAGAGTTTCACAGACTTTCTAAATTCACAGTAATCTTGGACAAACTGTTTCATTATGGTTTTCAGTCAGCGCAGAGATAATAATGCAGATTTCAAGGATTAACCCTGCAAGTGCTGAGTCACATTTTCGGCTGGGTGGGAGAAACAGGCTGACAGGGGTGGGGGCTGATGACAATCTTCTCTGCTGCCTGCATTTTCAATTTGCCGAGGATACAGGCTAGAGGCAGTCGTAGGCGGTGAGGAAAGGTGTTACGCGTTTGCACATTTACATTCTGAACAGCAATGTCTGAGGTTGCACACCGTACAGACCAGAAAGCGTCCATTCTTGTGTCAAGTTAACTGGTCTTACGGGTCCATTGAGGAAAAACGTGGAGTTTAGAATACAGGTTTCAAACAATGTCACCAATCCTGAAATTCCTTTTGGAAAGCGTACGGGGTGAATACCCAGTTGTGAATAGCTCTAGGTTAAGATCACATCCTTTCCTCAGATGAAAAATCCAAAGTGGAAAGAATGGATACTACCAAAAAGCAATGACATTGGGTGGCTAATGCTCCAAGCTTATGGGAGGAACATTTGCAGAAGACCCTTGTTATCTAAAATATTAATGCTGAGCATTGATTCAGATCCTACAGGAATCAGGGCTGTAACAGAAATGTTCTAGAGAAGTTTCCAATAGGACAACCAGCCACAGAAATTGAAATGAACCTGCAGAAATGTTGATGGATTTTCAGTACAAGAAAAATCCAAACGGGAATGTCAACCAAATAAGCGATATACGATCCCAGAGTTGAGAACGTGTGTCTGATGAATATAGATATAGTGGACCTGCTAAAAAGATTCTACATGTGCACAAGATCGAAAAACCACCCACATAAGCCTTCCTACCTACATCCATGACACCACCCACGCCGTCCACCTCCTCCAGGACTTCCAATTCCCTGGCCTCCAACACCTCATTTTCACCATGGACGTCCAGTCCCTATATACCTGTATTCCGCATGCAGATGGCCTCAAGGCCCTCCGCTTCTTCCTGTCCCGCAGGCCCGACCAGTCCCCCTCCACTGACATCCTCATCCGCCTAGCCGAACTCGTCCTCACCCTCAACAACTTCTCTTTCGATTCCTCCCACTTCCTAGAGACAAAGGGGGTGGCCAAGGGCACCCGCATTGGCCCCAGCTATGCCTGCCTCTTTGTAGGTTACGTGGAACAGTCCCTCGTCCGCACCTACACAGGCCCTAAACCCCACCTCTTCCTCCGTTACATTGATGACTGTATCGGCACCGCTTCTTGCTCCTCAGAGGAGCTCGAACAGTTCATCCACTTCACCAACACCTTCCAACCAAACCTTCAGTTCACCTGGGCCATCTCCAGCACATCCCTCACCTTCCTGGACCTCTCAGTCTCCATCTCAGGCAACCAGCTTGTAACTGATGTCCATTTCAAGGCCACCAACTCCCACAGCTACCTTGAATACACCTCCTCCCACCCACCCTCCTGCAAAAATTCCATCTCTTACTCCCAATTCCTCCAACTCCGCCGCATCTACTCCCACGATGAGGCATTCCACTCTCGCACATCCCAGATGTCCAAGTTCTTCAAGGACCGCAACATTCCCCCCACAGTGGTGGAGAACGCCCTTGACCGCGTCTCCTGCATTTCCCGCTACACATCCCTCACACCCCGCCCCCGCCACAACCACCTAAGAGGATCCCCCTCGTTCTCACACACCGCCCCACCAACCTCCGGATACAACGCATCATCCTCCAACACTTCCGCCATCTACAATCCGGCCCCACCACGCAAGACATTTTTCCACCCCTACCCTAGTCTGCTTTCCGGAGAGACCACTCTCTCCGTGACTCCCTTGTTCGCTCCACACTGCCCTCCAACCCCACCAACACCCGGCACATTCCCCTGCAACTGCAGGAAGTGCTACACTTGCCCCCACACCTCCTCCTTCACCCCTATCCCAGGCCCCAAGATGACTTTCCATATTAAGTAGATGTTCACCTGCACATCTGCCAATGTGGTATACTGTATCCATTGTACCCGGTGTGGCTTCCTCTATATTGGGGAAACCAAGCGGAGGCTTGGGGACCGCTTTGCAGAACACCTCTGCTCGGTTCGCAATAAACAACTGCACCTCTCAGTCGTGAACCATTTCAACTCCCCCTCACATTCTTTAGATGACATGTCCACCATGGGCCCCCTGCAGTGCCACAATGATGCCACCCGAAGGTTGCAGGAACAGCAACTCATATTCCGCTTGGGAACCCTGCAGCCCAATGGTATCAATGTGGACTTCACCAGCTTCAAAATCTCCCCTTCCCCCACCGCATCCCAAAACCAGCCCAGTTCATCCCCTCCCCCCACTTCACCACACAACCAGCCCAGCTGTTCCCCTCTACCCACTGCATCCCAAAACCAGCCCAGCCTGTCTCTGCCTCCCTAACCTGTTCTTCCTCTCACCCATCCCTTCCTCCAAGCCCAGCCGCACCTCCATCTCCTACCTACTAACCTCATTCCACGCCCTTGACCGGTCCGTCTTCCCTGGACTGGCGTATGCCCTCCCTACCTCCCTACCTATACTCTCCTCTCCACCTATCTTCTTTTCTCTCCATCTTCGGTCCGCCTCCCCCTCTCTCCCTATTTATTCCAGAACCCTCACCCCATCCCCCTCTCTGATGAAGGGTCTAGGCCCGAAACGTCAGCTTTTGTGCTCCTGAGATGCTGCTTGGCCTGCTGTGGTCATCCAGCTTCACACTTTATTATCTTGGATTCTCCAGCATCTGCAGTTCCCATTATCACAACATCCTGGTAAATCTCCTCTGCACCTTTTCCAATGCTTCCACATCCTTTCTGTAATGGGGCGACCAGAACTGTACGCAATATTCCACGTGAAGCCGCACTAGCTTTTTGTACAGTTGCAGCATGACATCACTGCTCCGGAATTCAATCCCTCTACCAATAAAACCTAACACACCGTAAGCCTTCTTAACAGCACTATCAACCTGTGTGGCAACTTTCAGGGATAAATGTGAAGTTGCACAAAGAACAGCCTTTCCTCCCTTATCAAATGAAATATTGTCATGTTCACCCTATAGCTATATGTGTAGTGATTGGAACAAGGTCAGCCCAGTGGGCCTCAGAGAATATGAGTTCCCCTCGTTGGGGCTGTTAATCTGGCCCAATCAGGGAGTCCTGGATGACAGATATAAACAGGAATACCAGGCGTTCTGCTCAATCGAGGAGCAGACTCTGAGCTAGCTGGGTCAGAGCCATATACAAAGAACGTGTAAATAAAGGATGACAGGATACTGGCCTTTGTGGAATTATTTCAATATGTATTGCGCAGTTTTTAAAAAATTGTTCGTGGAATGAGGGAATTATCGGTAAAACCGGCATTTTTCACCCATTCTAACAATCCTCGATTGTGGCAGTGGTGAGCAGAAAACTAATTAAGGGGCGGCACAGTGGCTCAATGATTAGTACTGCTGCCTCACAGCACCAGGGACCTGGGCTGCCACCATTCCACGCACGGCCTGCTCTCGTTACTGTTTCACTGATTAACCCGCTGCCAAAAGGCTTTAAAGGAAAGAAGAAACGAGAAAGAGCAGGAGTTAAAAGAAAACAAAGGAAAGAAGGTAGACGGGAGCAGTCAGGCCCTGGGGGTCCAGGAGCCTGCACATAGCCCTGTGACTCCACCACCATCTTGTTTGAAATCTGCTGAGTTGTTCGAAACCACAACACACAAGCAAAGCATTAATTTCCTTGATATCATAATGTTTAAATACCACTGTTCCAAATTTATTTGCAAAGAATTCTGGTATTCTGCTATTGATTAACTGAATGTTCCTGTGGTGACAGCTTTGAAATTGCCCTTTTTTCTTCGCAGTCCTCCTTTCTCTCTCCACTTCATTTACACAGCTTCCCTTTTGTCTTCCTCATCAATTTTCAACCTTCCCCAGCCTCTTCTCTTACCTAGCCACTGTCTCATTCCCAGGGCCCCTTTCCCTCACAGTCCCCTTAGGGTCATTCCTGTCACATCCCTTTTTCTAACCACCAATGACCTTGGGCTTGATGAGCAGACAGCTGCCTCAATAGAGAGGTAGCTCCCACCCACTTCCATCCTCAGCAAAGTGAAGCCTAGCTTTCTGCTGAGGCTTTTAGCCCCAAGCCCACCTGCTCGTGATACTAGGTTTTCAATCCCAGACCCTCTCATCACTTGGTTGCCAGATCCTCCCCAGTAGCTCCAAGATTTATAAACCCTGCTCATTGCTCTTACAATACCAAGCTGGCTCTCTTCCTTATTTGTGTGGCTGTTTGTATGTGGAAATGTGTGCCAGTTATTGAAAATGTGGGAGAGGAGCAGGTTTAGGAGCAGGAGATGAGGTTTAGAAGAGTGGCTCCTCAACATTTCCTTCCATGCGAATGCGGTTGCCTTTTTTTCCCTGATTGATTACCCAGAGAGCAAATTTTCCGATGATGAGCCGCCAGACTTGAAACGTTAACTCAGCTTTCTCTCCACAGATACTGGCAGACCCTGCTGAGTTTCTCCAGTAATTTCTGTTCTTGTTTCAGATTTTCAGGTCTTTGTTTTTATTTGAATGAATTTTCCCAGATAGTTTGGGGATTACAGGTATGAATTCACCTGTCCCCCCTGCTGTATTTATGGAGTGTCAATAGAGAGCCAACTTTTTCAGTTTTTGCAGACCATGTGGTTTTTTAAAAAATCTATTTGATAGACCATTTCAGAGTGCAGTTAAGAGTCAACCACATTGTTGTTGATTTAATAGGTCAGACAAGGCAGAAATCATAGAATCCCCACAATGTGGAAGCAAGCCATCTGGCCCATTGAGTACACACCAATCTTCCAAAGAGCTTCCCATCCAGACCCAATCCCTGTAACCCTGCATTTTCTATGGCTAATCCATCTCGCCTGCACATCCCTGGACACTGTGGAAAATTTCCCATGGCCAATCCACCTAACCTGTACATTTTGGACTGTGGGAGGAAACAAGTGCACCCAGAGGAAACCCAAGTAGACACAGGGGAGAATGTGCAAGCGCCACACACACGAAGGTGGAACTGAACCCAGGTTCCAGGCAGCAATGTTAAGCATTGAGCCAACATGCCATGCTGCCAGGTATCCTTCCCTCAATAATGTTTGCCCCAGGAACCAAGATTTCTGCAAAAATTCAGTGACTATATGATAATTATTATTCCTTATTATAATCAGTTGGGATTTTAATTCCAGATTTACTAATTAACTGAATTTCTAAATAAATCTTTCCAGCTGTCATGGTGGAATTTGAGCTCATATTCAGGATTACATTTACCTATGGATTCCTGGCCTAGTAGCATTATCTGCATACTGCCATTCCCTTGCTACACAAACATTCATATGCGTTCAGCTGCCAGGTCAATTATGGACCCAGAGGTGATTCCCCAATCCCATTGTAATTCCAGTAAATGTGCACAGAATTCATGAAGATTGCACTTCAGTGACTTTTTATTCCACTGGAACAAAATAATCTAAGTATAAAGAAAAGTGTTATGTTAGACATTCACAAAAAAAAACGAGACCTCACACACTGATACAAATAGTTTGAGCTGGTCCATCTCATGCATTTTAAACCCAATACCTTGCTGTCCCCCCCATGATCTCATTGAAACACTGTTCAATCCTCAAGGAATCCCAGACACACAAACTCTACGAACCTGCATCCATTACTGGTACTGCCACCAACAAACATCACTGTAATCTAACACTGCCAACATTCACCATGGGAATGGTGGGGTCCAGCATACAACAAATGTCACACAAGGAGTGTCTTGTATAGTAAGGACTGCAGAGAATTCCCTGCATCCAAGTCCATGCAGCTGGCCAAAGTCCGGGAGAAGGCAACTCCCCAAATACACTATATCCCCAGTGAAGAGCTTTACTCGGAGAGAATAGGTCAATATACATCGAAAGTATCATTCCCCTAAACTTCCAGCTTTCTATAGCTGGTGCTCTGCAAGGACCCCTTGAGAACAGAATTACCTGTTACAAATTCTCAACCCTGAGCAAGATTTATCCTCCCAGAAATTAGATCATTTCGTTATTTACTACAATTGCCAGAATGCAATAAGCTGCACTGCAGCCCATCATTCTCATTGTTGCATTTATTTCCAGAATGAATTATTAAGAATTTATGCCATAATTATTTGTCTTCTCATTCACAGCAGGGAGTTTCACCCTCTGGGAGTGCATACTGGGAACTTGGACATGCACTGCACAAACTTTTCCAATTATTTATAATTAATAGCCAGTAAATCATTTACATTACGTGCCTGAATTTTCCATTCACCATCCCTGTAGCCAAGGCTCCCTGTTGACAATGTCTCCTTATGTATTAAACGTATATTTTACAACTTATAAATTTTGATTATAAAATGCATGTGGAAGAAATATGTAGATACAGGCACCACTAGTGGGGGCACTGTGGGTTTAAAGACACAGGGAATCTGTTTGCTGTTGCTGGATTCGGTTGGATCACGACTTAAGACAAGTTTGTGGCACTCAATTGTCATGGTGGCTGATGTATTTCTTCACTGTCACTTCCTGTATAATTGTAAACTTGCAGGTATCTCAAAAAATATATTGATCAATGAAATAACTGCACAAAGGCTGGTATCCCCTCACCAAGTCACCCCTTTATTTAAATGTGCACAATACATGGGCTCTGATCAGCCAGCTCTGAGCCAGTCCTTAGACTGAGCAAACCTTCTGAATCCCCTGTTTAAGGTTTATTTTAAATCGTGAGGAGTATGGTTAGGTGAATAGCATAGGTCTTTTCGCCAGGGTAGAGGATCCAAATAGAGGAGTCCAAAACTAGAGGGCATAGGTTTAAGAGGAGAGAGGAAAGATTTATTTTTTTTTAAATGGCTGTGACCAGCCGGCTCAGAGTCAGTCCCTGAACTGAGGACATTCTGTATATGTATTTTTGTTTAAGGTATCTTTACATTTGAAGGAGTTATTTTCTCCAGAAAAACATAAAACTCAGTTGAGACGGATAGAAGTATCTTCAGAAGGTATGGCTTGTTTTGATAGGCTGGACGGAAGCAATAGATAGAAGTTATGGTCATTGATAAATCTTATGAGAATCAGGAGAAACTCCTTTACACACAGATGACAGGATATTACACACCACCAAGAGGTGTGTTCTTTTGTGGGGGATAATGTAAAGGACAGGTAGTCAGCCCACTGCCTTCTCACCAATTCCCAAGTTCACTCACATAATAGAGGAGGTGTCAAAATCAGCAGCCATCCACCACATGTAAGTGAACAACTCAGGCTCAGCTGACCCTGATATTACCCTCCCCACACTTTGATGCAGTTGGTGTCTTTAGGAGCCAAAGTTTTTGGAATAATTGCATGGAGGCTGGGTCCCATCACCAAGTCACCCCTTTATTTACTAGTGCACAGTACACTGGTATCCCCTGCTTATATTGGTCATCCAGGGCATCCAGATTGGCCCAGGTTAACAATCAAGGATCTCATTGTCAGTGAAATCCACGTGACCCTCATTCCCATCACTACAATTGTCTATACAAAACCCCTCCCTTGAGTAATGGAAATGCCAAACTTTTAACGTAATTCTGTTAGATGATAACTATTGTATTCAGGGTATAACATTTACCTTGGGTTTTCCTCAGTTCTGATTAAACTGAACAAGCAGGTAAATTAGGAATCAGTCTATGAAAGAGATAAGTCAAATGGGGAAGCCCAGTTTGTGTTTCTCTCATTGTGTGTCCGCTGTGGCTCAGTTGGTAGCACTCTCACCTGAGACAGAAGGTTGTATGCTCAGGTCTCACTCCAGGGTTTGAGCCCAAAAGTTCAAGACTAACACTCCAGTGTAGTCCTAAAGGAGTGCTGTACTGTCAAAGGTGCTTTCTTACACATGAAATGTCAAATTGTGGCCTTGTTTGCCCTCTCAGGTAGGCATTAGAAACCTTACGAAACTATCTCGAAGAAGAATAGGCGAGTTATACACAATATTTTCCCTCAGTCAAAATCCTTTGTTTTATACTTGTTGGCTGCCATGTTTTCTACACTTGTTAAGGCTCTTTGGGTTATTGCACTGGAAATTAAACCCTACAATTCCTGGAGTTGTCACAAATGTGAATATTTGATTAAATTCGCAAATTGCCTAATCCATCTAACTGCCTCATTCGGGTTAAAGCAATATGCATGCTACATTTTTTTTCATTAACAATAAACTAACTATTCTCTGTCATCAAACTGTTTTTAAACAAATGGGAAAGTATAGACAGTTTGCGTTACTAATCTATAACTCTATAACTTTAATTCTGTTGAAATTGCCAAACACACACAAACAGACACACAAGATAAAATAGAAATATTATTGGGATAAGGGAAAAAAATGTCAGAGAAGCATGGCTCTGACACCGGTCTGGATCATAAATGTCAAAAATTTGTTTCTTTTAGCCCTTTCAGTTCCTTCAGGCTATTGCATAAGACACATAGTTGTGGATACACCAATTCGCTGGTTGAATATTAACCCTAGCAGTGTCTCTGAAAGTGTTTTTCTTTCCCCTTTCCCTTTCAGAAGCTCATTTACAGAGTGAGAAGGTGAAAGAGAAAGATGAGGGAGTGTAACTGATTACTGTGGGTTTTTCTTCACTTCCCCACACAAAAGGGACAGAGAGAAATGAATGCTTTCTCTTTGCAGGCTGGGTGTTTTTGCTGTCTGGTCCATGTACGAGGCTGTAGCCATTTCCCCACAAAACAATAAACTGGTTATAACTATGCTGAGCCCTCCTTAGTCCACATAACTGGTGCCAATCATAAAAATCAACAGACTCTCTGGAATAGGGCAATATTGGGTTCCACTAACAGTTTTCTAACTACTGTAAACACATTCTGACTCAATTTCCTCAGTTTAAAGCACTAGCATCGCTTATTTTTGTCCATAGTCTAAATAAAGTTATCACAGTCTTTGTACATGGCAACTGTGACTTCAACCAAAAGTAGTTAATTGCTTTAGTGATTTTTGATGTCCTGTATTCATGGAATGTGCTACTTAAAAGTCAGTAGCTTTTACCATCAGTTAGAATTTGGCTATGCCTGTGTATTGATTGGGGGTGATTGTATGTATAGTTCTCAACAGAAGAAGTGTGTGTGTGTGTGTGTGTGTGTGTGTGTGTGTGTGTGTGTGTGTGTGTGTGTGTTTGTGTGTGTGTATGTTCCAAACTCTTATCTGGATCAAAAAACACACACAAACAACTCATAAACTAATTATTCAGCCTCCTTTCCCCTCTGGTGCTCAATGCCACAGTTGGAAAATGTACCATTTCTATCTCTTCAACTATTTACATTCATCTGGAGCCATCGCTTAATTCTATTGAGTTTCTAATTCCTGCAGGAGCCATTTTATATCAATGTGAACTTAATTGTTTCTGGATTGAATATTTTCACGCAATATCAGTCTTGGCAGTTCCTGAATTACCATGCTCATTGAAGGATTGAAGATGGTTATTAAGGCTGACAGTTTTAGTGTCACTGGAATCTATGACAACATCAGCAGATTACAGCGAGTCGGTGACAGTATTTATTTATGTAGAATTGAGACATATGGTCAAAATCATTCTTTCTCTCTCCTCTGTAATTAAAACATCTGGGAGCACAAAAGACCTGTGAAGTCTCTCTGCGAAATAATGGAAGGTTCAGCACTGCCAGGCTGCGACAATAAGGAATATTTTTATAAGAATGTCAGAACTGCAGAACACAAGGAACATTTAGCTGGGGCCCCTTCTCCAAATCAACTGATGTATGAAGGAATGAAACATTTTAGATCAATTTAACTTGCTGTGGATTGGAAGAACTCAGCTTAAAGAGAGTCATTTCGGAATTTTTCAGTATTTTAATCAGTGTACCACTTTGAGATAGAACCTTCTGCATGTAAGAAATGTTTACACTTCTCCTTCAAAAATCAGGATCTAAGTGTGAAGTTACTTGTCTGTGACATCATGCTTTGTTGGATAACTGATAAAGCTCTGGCAAAGAAAGTTTTATTCTGTGTTACAGTGGTGCGGTGGTTACTGAAGTGCAGTTGTGTGGCTCAAGTCGAGAGAACACAGATAAAGTCTCCAAGTCATTTCTCCTCCCAGGGCTGCCCTATATATTCTCTTCCCTCTTGAAATCGGTGACTCATGCAGGGGTACAGCCAAAGATTGCAAACTCTGACCTTATTCCTGGAGTTTTTAACACCTGACCTGTGGCATAGGCTGTTGATTATAAACAGCATCAAGGGTTACTGGGAGAAAGCAGGAGAATGGGGTTGAGGAACTTATCAACCATGATTGAATGGTGGAGCAGATTCAGTGGGCCGAATGGCCTAATTTCTGCTCCTATGTCTTTTGGTCTTATGGCATCCAACCCAACTCTGCCTGGTCATCATGACTTACTTTAGATCCTCAATATGTTCAGAATGCATAAATTAAAACAGTCAATGATAAAAGTACGTGCCCTTTCTTTAGGCGCCTATTTTGTTCCAGGAATTCTCTAGGAGCGTTGTAGGAGACTAATGTTTAATTCCTGAACGCTTCACAGTGATCCTGGAGTGTTGGCAACCCAGTCTCCTGCATTTACATGTGAAGGTAGGCAAGGGGATCCACCATGGGGAGGTGGGGGGGGTGGGGGGCAACATTTCTAAACCACATTTGGGTGTGCATTTTCATGATTAGCCATTGATTATTGATCACGGATCTTGTGAGTAACTTGCCTTCTAATTAACTCAAAAGTATTAAAGCCAATGCAGTGATCCCACATGTGCCCATCAAACCAGATCAGACCAAGAACTGAATTATTTTTGAAGCAAGAAGGAGCCCTGAATTGAGCAGCAAATTGCATTTATATAATGCCTTCAATATCATTACGTAAAACACAGTCTTCACAGGAGCATTTTCAAACACCGAGCTTAACAAGCTGTTAGGACAAATTGGTCAGAAAGGAAGATTTCAAGGAGCATATTGAATGAGGATAGAGAGGTGAATAGGTGAAGGAGGGAATTTCAGAGCTTAGGAGCCAGCTATCACAGAATTAATAAATAGGTGATAGGTGAGAGGTTAGAAGAGGCACTAAGTTCTGAGAGTTTTTTAATGTCACGCAACAAAAGATCTGCTAAGGGGCAAGGGAACAGCTGGGTTTGGGATCCAGAATCCTTTCACAGACCGCTGACGTATATCTCCAGCTGAGCAAGTTGAGTTTCACTGAGATTTTTACCACTCTGAAGCAATTTAATTTATGGTCTGTCAGTTTGGTTGGCTATTTAATTTTTGGTTGTATACTTTCGCCAACTCCTCTTTTCTCGTTAATCATGCCAATGAAAGTGAAGCTTGTTTAAATCAATGGTGACATGTGTTTAATAGTTTTTAAAGATTCAAGCTGCTGGAGGTCCTGTCAGGGTTATCAGGTGTGCGAAGCTATGACACATGATTTTTTTTAAACCTTTGAAGATATTTTCTGAGAAAATATATTTTTAATGAGAAGATTTTCGGTGGTTACAAAAATAGCAGATGACAAGATTGATGGGAACAGTAAATGCTGTTCTTATTTTTTAAGAAAAGCCTGCAGGGTAATACAGAAATATCAACCAGTACATGACAATCTTAAAAAATTCCCACAAGTAACCTCCCATAAGTCCTCCACTGGAGGAATTTTTTGTCTAAATGAAGGGGACTTCCTGCAGGATAAGATACCACCCTGGGGATGCAAAGGCTTAGTGGTATTATCACTGGATTGGCAATCCAGACACCTAGGTAACATTCTGGAGGCCTAGGTTCAAATCCCGCCGTGGCAATGCCAGAATTTGAATTCAATAAAATATCTGGAATGAAGAGTCTAATGATGACAGGAATCCATTGTCGATTGCCGGAAAAGCCCATCTGGTTCACTAATGTCCTTTAGGAAAGGAAACTGCCCTCCTTACCTGGTCTGGCCTACACGTCACATTGGGCCCACAGTAATGTGGTTGATTCTCACCTGCCCTCTGGGCAATTAGGGATGGGCAATAAATGCTGCCTAACCTGCGACGCCCTCATTCTGTTATTCAATAAAGAACCAAATTTGGACGCTATCTGAAACAGGTTATGATACTTCTCTTTATTCCTTCATGGAATGTGGATGCTTCTGGCAAGGCCAAAATTTGTTGTCCTTCCCTAATTGCCCTTGAACTGTGTGGTTTGTTTAGCCACTTCAGAAGGCAATTAAGGATCAACACATTGTTGGGGCCTGGAATCACACGTGGACCATAACAGGGAAGAATGGCAGATTTCCTTCTCTAAATGTCATTAATGACCCAGGTAGTTTTTTTGTATCCACAAAGATTGGGGATGAGTCACTATTATTGAGACAGGCTTCATATTCCAATTGTGTTAATCGAGTTAAAATTTCAGTAGCTGCCATGGTGGGGTTTGAATCCATTTTTCCAGGATTTTAGGTAGGGGCACAGGATTACACATCTCATGGTGTTACCACGCTGGACCAACTCCCACTGAAAGAAGAAAGAACCACAATTAATCAGAGCTTAATTTTGGATTTATGAAAAAAAATCACTCGGTCAAATGGGTCACTAAGGGAATTAAAGGTTTTAAAATTTTCATCTCAGGAAAAGAAAGTTAGGAGTATTTGGTGGTGTGAGGTGCTTCACTTGCTATCTGGAAAGTCACAGTTATGTTGTCCACAGTATTCCATTCCAATGAAAGTAATCTGTTGCTGCACACGCTCAGAGAGAAAAGAAAGGTTTTTAGAGTTTAAATAGTAATTGCTTAGAATCCTAACAGTGTAGAAGCAGGCCATACCAACCCTCCAAAGACCATTCCTCCCCCCTACCCTACAGCCCTGCATTTCCCATGACTAACCCACCTAGTCTGCACACTATGTGTAATTTAGCATGGTCAACCCACCTGCACATCTTTGGACTGTGGAAGGAGAGCAGAGCACGCAAAGGAAACCCATGCAGACAAAAGGGAGAATTATGCAAACTCCACACAGACAGACCATCACCCAAGGCTGGAATTGAACCTGGGACCCCAGTACTGTGAGGCAGTACTGCTCACAACTGAACCACCATGCCATCCCTCACGATAAGTTAGAAATACGGGAGAGTCTACATTATCTTGAGGGTAAAGTTATATCTGTCCAAATAATTTAAGTGGGGATCTCCTTGCATTGTCACTGACCTTGATTCATTTTTCCTACTTTACAGAACAGTTATTTCAGGTTTTCTTTCAGATTCAGGGACTTTCTCCAATAGAACAGATTGCAAATGCTACTCAGAGTAATTTGGAAATCATTGCCTATTAAGTGTGTTGATCCAGAGGCACTTAAATGGAGCATGTCAGTACCAGCTGATTTGAAGGCAAGATCCAGCTGAGGAATTTCATTTTAATTTGTTTTTCCACTCCTGCTACACTATCCTTTGCACTGAACACAAACTCTTTCATTTAAAGATGAATGCTAGATTCATTTATGTGCCAAGAACTCATGCCAGTTGAATTTGAATTTCGTAAGATCTGGAATTAAGAGTCTAATGATGACCATGAAAGTATTATCAATTGTCAGGAAAAACCCATCTGGTTCACTAATGTCCTTGGGGAAGGAAATGGCCATCTTTTCCTGGTCTGGCGTACATGTTACTCCAGACCCACAACAATGTAGCTGACTCTTAACTGCTCTTTGAGCAATTAGGGATTAGCAATAAGTGCTGGCCTAGCCTTCATTCTGTGAATGAATAAAAGAAAGAAAGAACTGCATAAGTTGTGATCACTGAATGTTTTGTGCAATGGATTTGTGAGTCCAAAGTACGGGAACACCTTTTCGTTCCTTGACTAGAACCAAACATGAAAATAGCTCAGCCTATTGCAGCTCTTGCAAATTTGTAATAAAAGCAGCACCTTGAAGAAGGAAATTGAGTTTCAAGCTTAGTTTTACGCTCATGGGTTTAGGAAACTTTAAGTTATGTCAAGTCCTAACTGCTCCAACATAAATACATCACATCCTTCTCATACCTACTGACTTAATGTGCCATGGAGACTTGAGCAAGCAAGGTTCATGTCATAAATCTCAATAGGCAGACTCAAGGCAGCCTCAGAGGAGTGTGTGTGAGAAGGTATGCTGGTTAAAAGACCAGTCTCAATTCTTGCAGACATTGGTCTACCTCTTCACATCCTTCTTATTAACCTAACGTTCACTTCCCAACCTCTCACTACGTCCACCCACCCTCAAGTCCCCTCATATCATGACTGATCCTTCATACTGCCTATGCTCTCTCTATGCCTCATTGTATCTCAATACGCTTTCAGTGCCCCAGTGCAACCTCAGACGTGCATACATACTCATTTTCCTCTTGCACTCCTTAGGGCTCCATAACCCCTTCCAGCCAATTCCTCAACCCCCATGTCCCCTCAAAACTCTCAATGGTTCCTCAGTGGTTAGTCATTTAGCCTCTGCTGTGAACAGAGCTCAGGAGTCATTGAATTGAAATGGGATTGAAAACTGTTAGCTCCCTTCAGGTGGTTATTAAGTTATGAAAGTAAACATCTATTCAGATATTTCCATCTTAGGCAGGTAATGCTATTATTATCTCATAAAACTGTCAATCATATCAAATTCCCAATCCCTGTACAACTGAGTAAACAATTCTCCACAAGCGAAGTGCTTCAACAAACTTTGAAGTTCAGCCAAATGTTCATAAGCAATTCAACTGTCAATATAAACCATTACATCTCCAGACAATGAAACCTAGTGAAACTGAAAAAACAATTTCTTTTTAAAACAGAGGCTAATCAAAAAAAGTAGAGCCAGTGATTGATTTATGTTCTAAATTTAAGCAGCAGCAGATTTAGTTTTAAGTTTAAGCAATTCTGGGCCTTTAAATTGCAGCTCGGATTATGTTAGGAATCTTCCCTGTCACTCTGTTCTCAGCTTTGAACGTATGAACACACTTTTTTCTAGTGGGAAATGTATCGTAATATATCTCAATGCTTACACAATGCTAATTAATATAATTACCAAGTTACCTTTGCAGAACAGACCATATCATCAACCATTGCAGTAGAACATACATTTAACTTATAAGGCAACATGTAACAAGGAATTGCACTCAACTGACTTCCTAAATCTCTTCCCTGGTGAATTTTCCAAAGGCTTCCTAAGCACACCTTACCCAATGAAAATGCTGCAGGAAATGAAACACAAGTTGTGCATCCAGCTCCACACTTTGTTATCAATGAAACACAAGGTGTTCCTTGGTGTCAATGGGGATTTGATATCTCAAGACATTCATACAGTATCACAAACAAACTGTCTTCCTGCTTGCAGGAGATTTATGTGGGGCTTTTTATGTTGACAGCAACAAACTCAATGGAGCCATACTTTTGCTGATTTCTGTACTCATTCCCAACATTTTAAGCTCAGAAATCCAGGCCAATGTTTCAGGTCACTGACCTTTCATGGCAACTGCTTTATCAAAGCAATTGGTTTCGATTCCTGTGCAGTGGTAAGATCAAAGAACAAAGAACAAAGAAAATTACAGCACAGGAACAGGCCCTTCGGCCCTCCAAGCCTGCACCGATTGAGATCCTCTGTCTAACCTGTCATCTATTTTCTAAGGGTCTGTGTCCATTTGCTCCCTGCCCATCCACGTACCTGTCCAGATACATCTTAAAAGACGCTAATGTGTCTGCTTCTACCACCTCCGCTGGCAACGCGTTTCAGGCACCCACCACCCTCTGTGTAAAGAACTTTCCACGCATATCTCCCTTAGATTTTCCTCCTCTCACTTTGAACTCATGGCCCCTAGTAATTGAGTCCCCCACTCTGGGAAAAAGCTTTTTGCTACCCACCCTGTCTATACCCCTCATGATTTTGTAGACCTCAATCAGGTCCCCCCTCAATCTCCGTCTTTCTAATGAAAATAATCCTAATCTACTCAACCTCTCTTCATAGCTAGCACCCTCCGTACCAGGCAACATCCTGGTGAACCTCCTCTGCACCCTCTCCAAAGTGTTCACATCCTTTTGGTAATGTGGCAACCAGAACTGTACACAGTACTCCAAATGTGGCCGAACCAAAGTCTTATACAACTGCAACATGACCTGCCAACTCTTATACTCGATACCCCGTCCGATGAAGGAAAGCTTGCCATATGCCTTCTTAACCACCCTATTGATCTGCGTTGTCACCTTCAGGGAACAATGGACCTGAACACCCAGATCTCTCTGTTCATCAATTTTCCCTTGGACTTTTCCATTGACTGTATAGTTCGCCTTTGAATTAGATCTTCCAAAATGCATCACCTTGCATTTGCCCGGATTGAACTCCATCTGCCATTTATCTGCCCAACTCTCCAGTCTATCTATATTCTGTTGTATTCTGCTGACCTGAAATGTAAACTACTTTCCTCTCCACACATGCTGTCTGACCCATTGAGTGTTTTTAACCTTTTTCTGTTTTTATTTCAAACCAGACCTGGACTCTGCAGGTAATTGAACATGTTTGAGGAACAATTAATGGCTATCACAATCATAAAATATGTGTATTGGAAAGGCAACATGGAATAGATATGCAATGGATTGAAAATACTGAGAAAGCTTTTAGTTTTCAAAGCAACAAGTCACTCATGATAATTCTAAACTGCAGAGAAAACCAGAAACAGATATTTCTCTCACTATGCACTGGAGATTTATATTTTCCCTTTGGATAGGAATGTCATTTTATTTCTATTGTAGACTGATGACAGTAAATGCCCAGCTAAGACAGGGGTAAATTTTATAACACAATCTCCTGAGGAGCTGACCTGTTTTAGTGAACTGACACCGCAGAAGGGAGGATCAATCCAGTAAGCGTTTACACCTGCATCGCTGTATGGTTTATGTCTGTTTATCGCTTGTGTAGAACTGATTGGAAACCATGAGGAACATTCTGCATGCTAAAATGCAATAGGTGGTTTGACTTTGCACAACATCCTGTGAACTTGAATGGAAGGGTTGGCAACAGCAAAAAGACGGGGATCTGAATAGCACATTGTTCAACTTATTGTAATTGCAAGTGGTTTGTGACAAAGTGAAATCAAGTATGAAGCAATGAAATGTAAAAGAAGGTGAAATGCTCTGGACCCCTGTAGAATGTCCCAATCCTTTTCTGCTTGAAGGAAGTCATGCATTTCCTGAAACTCCAAGGCTGAGTTGCATATATGTGGACCCAGCACTGTTGGAATAATGCATGTCCTCACATTTAGTCGTTCATGTGGAAGATCACTATGGATCTGTTTATTATGTAACACAACGTAAAACTGGGGGCAAAAATCTTATGGGAGGCCTGAACAATGCTGGGTATGGAAAAAAATCTGAGGGAATCAAGTGAGAAGTTGGACATGGGCCCTTTTTGATGCCATTGTATTTTCCCATGGAATTCTGGGTATCGAGGTAAGCAGTGGCAAGATCCCAATAAAGGGGAATGTAACATTGTTGTCAGCCTCATTAACTGCAAATGTCATCTTACTGATATCCAATTTCCGATCCTACTACCAGCCACAAGGGAGAACATGATGCTGACAATTCCTGGCATGAAGGTTTGAGCATGTGCTTGGCAAACTCCAGCTCAGCACTTGCTCCTCTGGACCGTCATCTTAGATATCCCTTGAGCATCCCGTGGGCAGCAGCTGTGTGCATCACACATTCATGATCACTGGCATCCAACATGTGCTCGTCTCCATGTATGATCATTCCACATCTTCTGTCCACTTACTACACACCACTGCACTGCCACACTGACCTTTGGGGCATATTGACAAGGGGATTGGTGGGGGAAGATCATTGATCTTCTTCATACATTACTGGGCAACCCTCCAGCCAGCTGAGAACACACTGACCCAGCTGGCTGCCATGCTGGGAGAAGGTGGTCTCCATTCTCTACGTCACCCAATTTACAAGGGCCGCCAGGTACCTTTCTGCAAATACAGCCAAGAAACTCCCCTTGTGTGCCATGTCTGGGGTGAACGTCAGGATTACATGCATGACAGCTTAGAACTGACAGCCCTTAGTTGCTGGTTTATTCCATTTTATCCAGGCAATGGTGAGTTCTTCCAATTCTATTAAGTGGGGAACCAGGCCAGCATTGGATGAGAGCCTCAGGGTGGGTTAGGTAGTTGGGGAGACAGGGTTTGTTAGAGCGCATCAGAAAAGTCACTGAGGTGTATGGAAAGAAACCTTTCATGAAATTTGAAAAAATCTGAGATTTAGTCAAGGAAACAAAAGATTCAGTTTGGGAATGGGGAGTGGGGTAAAAGTCCTATTGGAATAAGGTACAAAAGTGATTTTTTTTCTTGCATTTGCAATGTGCTAACCAGTGAACATGACCTCAATTATTAGTAAGATTTTAGAGCCCATTATTAAGGATGAGTTGCAGAGTACTTGGAAGCACTTGGCAAAATTGTATGGGGTTGGAATGGCTTCATCAAGTGGAGGTAATGCCCAACAGATCTGTTAGAAACTCTGAGGAGATAATGGGCAGGTAAGACAAAGGACAGCCAGTGGACATAATCCATTTGGATTTCCAAAATGCCTTTGACAAGGTGCCACACAAAACACTGCCAAACAAAATAAGAGTACATAATGTTAGCGGCACAACACTAGCATGGATAGAGGATTGGCTGACTAACAGAAAGTGGAGAGTAGGGATAAAAATGTCTTTTGGAGCTGGAAATTAGTGGAGTTCCACAGCGACCGCAACTAGACATTTTTTTTAAATGATCTGGATGAAGGAACTGAGGGAATTGTTGCTAAAGTTTGCCGATGACACAAAGATAGATGGAGGGACAGGTCATGTTGCGGAAGTGGGGAGGCTACAGAAAGACTTGGACATGCTGAGCAACTGAGCAAAGAAGTAGCAGATGGAATACATGACCGGTAAATGTGAGGTATGGACATTGGAAGGAAAAATAGAGGAGTAGACTATTTTTTTAAACAGGGACAGCCTTCATAAATCTGAAGCACAAGGGTACATGGATGTCCTAGTTCAGAACTTTCTTAAGGTTAACACACAGGTTCAGTTGGCAGTTAGAAAGTCAAATACAATGTTAGCATCATTTCAAGAACAGAGATGTCTTGCTGAGGCTGTATAATGTTCTGGTCAGACTGTTTTTGGAATATTGTGAGCAGTTTTGAGGCCCATATCTGAGGAAAGATGTACTCACATTAGGGGATGGCGGAGTGGCGGTGGTACAGGGAAAGTTTACAAGAATGATTCCACGATGAAGGGCTTGCTATACAGGAGTGGTTGAAGACTCTGAGTTTGTATTCAATGGAGTTTAGAAGGCTAAGGGAGATGTGATCGAAGCTTACAGAATACTGAGAGGCTTGGATTGAGTGGAAGTGGAGAAGCTGTTTCCACACATAGGAGAGACTCGGACCCAAGGGCACAGTCTCAGAGTGAGACTTTAAAATTGAGATGAGGGGTCTTTCTTCAGCCAGTGGGTCTTTAATCTATAGTACTCATTGCTACAGAGGGCTGTGGAGGCAAGGTCATTGAATGTATTTAAGACAGAGATAGATAGCTTCTTGGCTGGTAAGACATTCAAGAGTTATAGGGAGAAAGCTGGAGAATAGGGTTGAGAAAAATATCAGCCACGATTGAATGGCAGAACAGACTTGATGAGCTGAACGGCCTAACTTTGTTCCTATATCTGATGGTGTTATGATCTAACTAAGTGGATGGTTGGTAAACCAAGAGGATCTAATTCATTCCCCTCTCAGCTGGGAGCTTAACAATTTGAGATAACCTGACTGGATTGCAATAGATCTCCAATCTCAAGTCAGAGGTCCCTCGTTTTCATAACTATGTCTTTCTTCATGAACTACTGTTTACTTTTAGACACAAGATGCTCATTTATTTTTAATATTTTTTCACAAGATGTGACTGTCACTGGCAATTTCATTTTTTTTCCAAATGAACCTCATCATACATGCTGTGACACACTGCCATGGCAAATGAGACTTGAACCATAATCTTCTAGCTCAGAGGTAGGCTCATTACCACCAAACTCCCCTTAAGTGACAGTGACAATCTCATTACTGTGTGTTTGGAGTCACACACAGACCAAACCAGGTAAGGTAGGCAAATTTCCTTCCCTAAAGCATTTAAGTGCGCCTAGTGGTTTTTTAACAGCATTAGAGGTCAAATTGTTATGAACACCATGACTGAACCTAGCTTTAAATTCCACATGTATTAACTAAACTCAGGCAACATCAGCCGCAGTGGAATTTGAACCCATGTCCCCAGTGTACGAGCTATGCCTCTGGTTTACTAAACTCACTGCACCATCATCACGTCTACAACTATAAACATTTTCAAGACTTGGATCATGTCACCATTCATTCCATAATCGAAAGTGAAGGCCAACATTTATTGTATCAGCTGATCCTCATGCAATGACTTTAAAAAGCTTCTCTAACAATCGTGTCCTTTCAAAGGTAAAAAGGCCCAGGATGAAAACAGTATTCCAAATGTGGTGTTACTGAAATATTATTAACAATTAAAATAATTGGTATTTCTAGTTTATGATGGTTAATTAAGTTAAATTTGACTTTTACTACTAGGTTTGAAAGAAGTTTTACTATTTTTGGGCCATTACATACTGTGATCATTCCTGGTTTTCTTTTGGTCTTGAAAACAACTTATGTCGAAAATACTGGACATCGTAGAGTCTCTGGAGAGATAAACAGAATTTAACATCCTATGATGGTCTCTCATCTGAACAGTTTCAACAAAAGCTTTATCTGTTTTGTTTTGCACAGATGCAGTCAGATCTGTTATTTCCAGCATTATCTGCTCTTATTGCAGATTCCCAACATCTGTAGAATCCATGGCCTGAAAAGTAACTTACTTTGATTAATAATCTAACGATCTTGAGATATAAATCTATTTGATGATCTTTGCTAAGAACAAACTCAAATTGACTGGAATTTCTGAAGACCAATTATTAATCATATCTGAACACTTTTTGTTGTCTTTCTTTGCTTAATGGTATACACGCATTTTCTGTATTAATGTGTATTTCAATAATTTTTTCCAGACCAAACATCATTTCCTATTCTTTAGCAGATCTACTTAATTTGTCCAGGCCCCTTTTAAATGTAATAAATCACCTTACCGGTCACATTCTTGCTTTGTTATCAGTAAATTTGATATTAAAACCAGGAGGTACGGTCCTGCATATCAAAGTAACCAGTGAAAACAGCCACAAACTCAGAACGAGCCCTTGCCAAACTGTACCCCAGATGCAGCCTTGTTCATTTATAATCAGCATTGGTTTTTTCCTGTGCAGCCAATTTTCAATCCAGCTGAGTAGTTTATCCGTCGTTCTGCATGCTTTTATCTTTGACAAAATTAGCGAATGTTAACTCCTTTAAATGCCTTCCAAAAATCCAATCCGATTATCTTCTGTACTCCAAAGAGTTCCAGTTGAGTGCATTAGGTAAAACCGTATAAGCTACCCTTACTGTTTTATTTCCCTGGGGATTTTAGGGTGCTGACTGTCTGACCAAGTGCCACATATGTCCTCTATGATTTGACTTTCTTCACAACATATAGATCACTTTGCAGCACATGTTTACAAATTCCTCAGGCAATTTAACAGCATCTGAATCCAGGGTCGCTTCTTCATATAGATAACTGTGGAGAATTGAGTACATCTGCCATATTTTAACCAGCTTATCCCTTCATTCTATCTATGAATAGATGTGATTATTTATCAATTAAAAGCAGAGAACCCAGATCTATGGCATAGAAAATTGGTCTGATAATAAACATGTTCTGCTTCATGGAAACATTTTCCTTTTCAAATCCTTTTGATATCAACCAAGTGTCTGTCTATTTCATCACCTTCAGTTACGTTCATTGTTCATCCACAACTGACGTCCCAGCCCTTGTAACAAAGCTCTGCTAATCATTAGATAAAGTCAGTCTTTGTTTCATGATGAAATAGTACAGAGAAAACCTCCCCTTAGAATGAGTGACTCTAATGTAATTGCATTGCATTACCTTATAATTATGAAAATCCAATGCAAATCTATATTAATTCACAAAAAAAGTGTTGTCTGAGCCCTATATGACCTGTCAGACACTTTGGCCAATAGGTTATAAATTAATTTACCCAGGTATCCCATAATACCACAATGGTCAAATCACAATAGACACGAGATGTGCAACTTTACACCATGCTAATGTCATTAGAATCTTTGATGTGTTGTACCGTGCTGTCTAGTTTTTGAGTTTGCAATTTACTGAGTCTTACTCAGCCAACATATCCCATACCCAGCATCCATTGCCAACTTGGCCGAACAGCAATCTACTTCAAAAAACAAAAACAGGAATTGCTGGAAGAGACCAACAGGTCTGGCAGCATCTGCTGAGAGAAATCAGAGTTAACATTTCAGGTCTAGTGATCTTTCCTCAGAATGATCTACTTGTGTTTTAGCAGCCATGAGACCTGCTATATTTCTTTCCATTTGAACAGAAAAAGCTCAAATGAATGTAGTTCAAACTTAATTGTGGAAATTTGGTTTTCCACAGATTCATGACCCTCCCTTCTCATCTTGGTTTTAAATCTGCCACCCTATAGCCTAATACTATGTCTTTTCCTTCTAGATTTATTGTCTTATATAGCTCAGTTAGATCTCCCTTCATTATTCTGAACTCGTTATCTCTCCTCACAAGGTAAGCCTTGAAGTTCAACTCTGGAATTAATCTAGTGTAACTTCTCTGAGCTGCCTCCATTGAAAGCACATGCTCCCTCAAGTAAGGAGACCAAAACTATACACAGTTCTTCAGATATGCAAGTGCTAATTCCAGTTCAGCCAGTTCTCAGGTCAGTCCTTTTAGAAAATTAAGTACTGAGTGATGACAGTCCACTGTACTTGTCATTAATTCATTTCTACCATTATACAAGATGAAAGAGACTGGAAGGGATGAAGCGAAAGTGTACTTGAAGCAACATTTACTGGGATAATGTTGCATGGGCTTGAAAGAAGAACAACTTAGGACCTCGAAGGAGTAAAGCCCAATATCTGTATTCGCCTCAGATTCTGTAACAGAATCTATCATGTCAGTAATGATGTTGAGTTATAGAGCCAATGGGTTTTTCAGCACAAGGGGAAGACATTCAGCCCACTTTGTGAGCATTGGTCATTAAGCACCTATTGATTCAAATTTCAATTTTCAGAACTTGGCCTGTGGCCTTGTATGCTATGGTATTCATTTAAATACTTCTAGTTGTGAAACTTCCTACTTCTACTACCTTTTTCATAAAATCCCTACAAATGCAGAAGAGGCCATTTGGTCCAGAGAGTTTGCACCAAACCTACAAAGTGTACACCACTTAGACCCCAATCCCACCCATTTTATTCTCACCATGGCTAATCCAACTAGCTTGCACATCCCTGGACACTATGGACAATTTAGCATGGCCAATCCACCTAACCTGCACAGCTTTGGACTGTGGGCACACAAAGGAAACCCAAGCAGACACAAGGAGAACATGCAAACAGTCACCCAGGGCTGGAATCAAACCCAGGTCCCTGGTGCTATGAGACAGCAGTGATCACCACTCTGCTACCAACCCACCCTCTGGATAGGAAAGAAATCCTCAAATCCTCTTTAAGCTCCTGTCTCCTACCTTAAATATTTGCTTCCTGGTTATTAACTACAAAATGGAAAGGATCCTTCTAATGTACCCTGTCTTGGCTCCTCATTATTTAGTACGTAGAAATCAGATCCCCTTGGTATTCTCTGCATCAGATTTATACACGATTCTCCAGCCGAGATCTAATCATGTCTTATAAAGCTCCATCATAACGTTTTCACTCTTTAATCAAAGCCTTGACTAATAATGGTAAATATCCCAGCTATCTTCCTAATCACTTTATCTATGTCTTGTTGCCATCATGATCTGTGGAAATGTACACCAAGATCCAGCTGGTCCTCTGTATTTCTTAAGGTCCTACATTTCATCATGCACCCACTTGTCTTGTTTGTAGTTTGAAAATGCGGCCCTCACTCTTTTCAGGTGTTAATTCAATTTGCTACCGTTCAGCCCCTCTATATCATCCTTTAGTCTAAAGGCTTTCCTCCTCATTACTTTTCACACAACAACTTGAGTAATTTGCGAACTTCCTGATTACACCTCCTACAATCATGTCTAGACTATTAACAAACAGTACAAATAGCAGAGAACCCAGGACCAAACCTTATGCCACTGGATACAGGCTTCAAGCTAAGAAACCAGCCTCCTCTCACTGCCTTATGCCATTAAGCTATTGGATCCAATTTGCCAAATTGCCCTAAATCCCATGGCCTTTTATCTTTGTGATCAGTCTCACATGTCAGACCTTGTCTAAAGCTTTTTTGAACTCCATGTAGATTATATTCACTGCACCACCCTCATTCACACATCTAGCCACCACCTGAAATAAACCAATCAAACATGATTTGACCACAACAAAACCATGCTGACTATTCCTGATCAATCCTTGTCTGAAAGGGGCATTAGTGAACAAGATGGGATCTAACAATGATTAAATGGTGATCATAGGCTATTTTTAAATTCAGATTGAAATCATGTTTCATCACTTGTGATTGTAGGATTTGAACCCATAACGCTGGAGTCCTGAATTACCAGTCCAATGACATGGCCTTTATGCCAGCACCCTTCCTCTTGTTGGTCCCCTCACCACCCGCCCAAGACCCAATCTAGCAGTTATAGTCTTCAGGACTCAGCCAGCTTGGTCAGTGGTGGTACAACAGATTCGGTTTTGGTGACGGACATCGAAATTCCCATCCAGAGTACATTCTATGCCCAAACCACCCGAGTTGTGTTTTGGAGGCGGGGTATTAATGCATAACCTCTCACCACTTCTGTTTCACATTGTTAGTTGAACTAGACATGCACAGGGATGGCGATGTCTCTGGCATTACGCATAAGGCACAATTCCATGAGAATTGGTGATCAGGCTTCTGCCTGACTGGTTTGCAGGGCATCGCTCCCAATTTCAGCACAACCCCAAGATGCTGGGAACAACAACTTTGCAGGCTGTCATTTCTAGTGTCTAGTTCAATGTCAGATGGTCTTGTCTTTTAAAAGAGAAGACTATTTTGCAATCAGCTATAGGAGAATGGCTTGCTATCCACATCAGAGCCAGTTGAGAATCAACTACATTAACGTCGGTCTGGAGCCACATGGCGTTTAAGCCAGACCAGTCTACCAACAGCAGATTTGCTTCACTGATAGGCACTAACTAACAAGAAAGGGGTTTTGTGATCTTTGTTAAGTCCAGAATTTTAATTGAATTGACAGTCCCCACCTGCCACAGTAGGATCCAAGCCCATGTCCTCAAAATCTGGAGTTGTGAGCTACAAGTTCAGAGACATTGCCCCAATGTTGCCATAACCTCCCCTATAAGTGGGTCAGTGGACACTGTGCTCACTTACCAAGGAAATCCAGATGCAGATGGAACAGTGTTAGAGAGGCAGCCACAAATTACGACTCCCTCCACGGCCATTCACTGATAATCACCTTGGCTAGGCACAGCAGGCCCATGAAAAAGGCCCTTTGACTTTCTCATCCCTTTCCAGCTGCCTCACTGTCAAGAGCATAGGGCTGAAGTATAACAAAAACAAAAAAATTCCTCAACAAGCTAAAAAAAACAAAGTGCAACCACCCAGCTCACATACCTGTGGGCCACCACAGAAACTGTAATTAGCCCAAGATTCCATAAACATACTTAGCCAATGCTTGTACAGGGCTATTGCATGAGCAATTGCTTTCCAACAGGGACCTTGGTGGAAGGCGGAGTTCCCAACTACAAAACATAGAAAGGAGGGGGAATAGGCCATTCAGCCCTTCAAGCCTGCTGTCATTTCACGTGATCATGTTCATCATCCAACTAAAGCTTCTGGTCTGCTTTCTCCCCACACCCTTTAGCTCTAAAGAACTATATCTAACTCTTCCATGAAAATACACATTGTTTCAGCCCCAACCACATTCTGTGGCAACAAATTTCTCAGGTTCCCAACACTTTGGGTGAAGAAATTTCACTTCATCTCAGTCCAGATCTTCCCTGCATACTTAAACTGTGACCCTCCCACCCCATTTCTGGCCTCCCCAGTCACTAGAAACAGCCTTCCTGCAGGTTTACCCTGTCTAGCCCAGTCAGAAATTCATAGATTTCAAAGAGATACCTTTCATTCTAAATCACAGTGAATTTAGGCCAAACCAATCTATTTTTTTCATATCTTTTGATCCCATTAGATTTAAGTTTTTTTTGGGCTCAATCACTTTCAGCAAAGAGAAGAGATATTTTCTTCAAATTAAAATAAACCAAAATTTTAGAAAAAGACAAAAATTGCCCACTCATAGCCCTATGACATTAACCAAAAATTTCTACTTTTTAAAAAATAAAAATGGAGGAACAGAGAAGATCAAATAAAAGTCTCAGACAACACAGTCAGGCACCCAGCAGTTCCAAGATAAAGGCATTGGTGGAAGGACACATCAGAAGAACTCAACTCTCTTTTTATAGTCAGCACAATCAGTCTATTAACAATACACCAAGATACAAACACTGGCCAATTGTCACACAGGGCAGTGTAACAAGAACCAGAAAGAAAACATTAAAACCAAAGAGGGGAAAACAACAAGGTTTTAAACCAGAAAGACATATGAAAGAGAGATAATACACTCTCTAGCCCCTATGATGGCCACCTATGCTGAAAAGCTTCAAGCATTCGGGTAGACACTACAAGCTCCTTCTCCAAGGGGCTTTGGGAAGCATCTGGAAGTGAACATAACCACAAAAAAAAACTGCAAAGAGCAGAGAATTGTGACTCCCTCCACGGTTTACTACCTCAACCTGTCAATAGCTCACGTAAACAGGCCCAACAACTCATTTCCTTTTGTGTTGGAAAGCCAATCAACAAATTCAGATAGGTCACCCAAATATAAACTCTGGTATAAAAATCAAAGTGATATTCATTGGGAAGGTAACCCAAGCCCTGTAGTCTCATCTTTCTCTAAGAATGTAGCTAGTTCTTTTTTAAAAAAACATCTTGATGCAACACCGCCAACTTAGCTTAACACCCAATAATGACTTTTTTTTCATTTTAAACACCCATATTCATTCATCAAAACACATAATTGAACAAGATAAAAATGAGGCAAAATTTGAATAAAAATCAGGGAGGGAACATGTCGCAGTAGTGTTGGAAGGGGAGATAACGCATCTCAAACCCTATCGTATCCACCTGCCCTGAAGGACTAAGTTTTTCTTTAATCTTAATCATTTACCACTCAGTCATCTAACCACTCAATAAAATGTTCACCTTTTTAAATAAAACCATCAAATCATGTGTTACCAATTAAATTGTTAAAGACTTACACAAACTGCCCAGAAGGGGTAGTGCAACAAAAACAGAAGTGAAGGGTAGGGAAAGGTGGGGTGGTATTAATTTAAAATTGAGTTCCTGCTCCTCTGATGCTGCTTGGCCTGCTGTGTTCATCCAGCTCTACGCCTTGTTATCCCCACTAAAGATTGCTCATTGGTCACTGCATCAGCTCCACAGCACCCTCCCACCTCTGGTTCATTCTTTCTTAGATAAAATTTAGGAGGAAGTAAACAACAAAACTACAAGCTTTGGGTAGCTAGTGCAGCTCAATAAGAGTCTACCCTGTCAGATTTAGAATCACAGGCTCACATAGAAGTGCTTTCATGCAAGACTAAACATTTCTTTCTCCATCACCAAATTGCGTGGATTTCATGGTGCTCATTATTTCTTACATTTTCTGCTCAACTTGTGACACAGAAGTTACTTGAGAAACTCAACAAGCCTGGCAGCATCTGTGAAGAGAAAACACTCTGAGTCCAAGATAACAAAGTGTGAAGCTGGATGAACACAGCAGGCCAAGCAGCATCTCAGGAGCACAAAGGCTGACGTTTCGGACCTAGACCCTTCATCAGAGAGGGGGATGGGGAGAGAGTTCTGGAATAAATAGGGAGAGAGTGGAGGCGGACCGAAGATGGAGAGAAAAGATTTTAGGTGGAGAGGAGAGTATAGGTGGGGAGGTACGAAGGGGATAGGTCAGTCCAGGGAGGATGGACAGGTCAAGGAGGCGGGATGAGGTTAGTAGGTAGGAAATGGAGGTGCGGCTTGGGGTGGGAGGAAGGGATGGGTGGGAGGAAGAACAGGTTAGGGAGGCAGAGACAGGCTGGGCTGGTTTTGTGATGCAGTGTGGGGCGAGGGTACGAGCTGGGCCGGTGCCCTTTCTTTAGGTGGTTGGTTAGCTAGATTGCAGAATGATGTCAACAGCATGAATTTGCTGAGCTTACCATGAAGGACTCTCCTTCTTAACCTCTCCCATTGCCTGAGATGTGGTGAGCCTCCACTTAAACCACTACCAGTCTTCTCCTTAATGAGAGAGCAGCTTTACAGTCTGGTCAGACTTTGGCAACGTTACCTTCTTTACAACCCCTGGAGATGGTGAAACTTGAACTCCATTTAGATTACAAAGTGTGAAGCCCTTCTGATGAAGGGTCGAAGCCCGAAACGTCAGCTTTTGTGCTCCTGAGATGCTGCTTGGCCTGCTGCGTTCATCCAGCTTCACACTTTGTTATCTTGGATTCTCCAGCATCTGCAGCTCCCATTATCACTGACACAATTTTAACCTCCATTTAGATTATATTGTGGTTCAGAGGTAGGGACATTAGCACTGCACCATGAAAAGTGGGATGGTGCTGTGGAGCTGATGCAGTGACCAGCGAGCAATCTTTAGTGGGGAAAACAAGGTGTAGAGCTGGATGAACATAGCAGGCCAAGCAGCATCTGAGGAGCCAGAAGGCTGCCGTTTTGGGCCGAGATCCAAAACTATCACAGGAACAATCTTTAGCTACCACCTGCTTTCAAGGGGAAGCTGAAAATCCAGCCCATTATCTCAAAACACCCAGTATGGAAACTGTCACAAGTGAAAGAAACCTCCCTCCTACTCTCAAAACAATACGTAAACATTGGAAATTCAGCTCGAGCTTTACTTTTTACATCATAGGTTTCAGTTTTGACCAGTAGAAATTCACATGTGGCACATTGACATGAATCAGCAGCTGGGTAAAATGCAGGAGGAGAATTGGGTGGTGCAGTTATGCAACAGGATCCACTTAATGTTTCTTCCACTGAATCCGATGAAGAGAAAGTTGGGTGGAACTCAGATATGGGTGTGCAGTTTTCCATAACTGATAATCCTTTCTTTGTTCCACCCAGACAAAATAGTTCATTGGAATCTATCCTCCTTAAAACCAGTACGAAGGATGTTGAACACCATAAGATTCAACAACATATAAAAGAATGACATCATAATTTCTGCCTACCTGATTTATCAAGGATTGAGTTAGAGACATGAATGCATTATGCACAGAAGCTTATTTTACTGTTTCTGGAATAATATGGTTCAAACAAAACAGCATGAAAAATAGGATCAGGAGATTCATCCCCAAGCCTGATGCACCATTCGTTAAGGTAATGGAGGATCTGATCTTGGCGTCAACTCCACTTTTTTTGCCTGTACCCTTAACTCCCTTACAGTTCAAAAAAGTCTATCATTAAAAACTAGTATTCATATAAGGTCGTGTTGTTCTTTATGTAGGAGATGGGAGCAGAAGTAACCACTAGAGGTAAGTGATTCTCAAAGTCAATGTCCAGAATCTATAATATTGCATTTATAACATCTCAGCCATATCTGTGTTACACTTGGTATCATTACAACAAAGTTAGCTCAATGTCCAAGATTACAGGATTGACTTGCCAAGGTTAAATTCACCGTCATATCAGTTGTTGGTTCCCAAATTTTAAGATTACCCCTTGGTGCCTCAATAAATATAACTGAAAATCCTCTCTCCTTTGACCATGTTGGCATATTATCTCCTCCTTTGGCTCAGTGTTGATTTGTTTTTTCTATTTATGATCCCATGAAGGGCCTTGGGATGTTTCACAATATTATAAGCATGATTTAAATGCAAATCTCTCTTGCTGCACTTTTTGAATATTGTGACCTACTCTGGGATACTTAAGCTTCATCTCTAGAGATGCCTGTAGTGAATTGCCATCTATGGTCTTTTACCTTCTTTTTCAGGGTCATCTTCTGCACAACTAATTAGCCTTGCATAAACTGCTTTCAAGCTGTCTGTTTATTTTTACTCAATTTTCCATCCATTTTTAGGACGAGATGTTAAATTAAGTCCTATTTAGGATTCAGCAATTGATTCTAAACCGTATTCTCTCTGTGTCCTGCCCCGATGTTTTACCCTTCAACTCACATCATTTGCAAAAAAACAGACTCTCTAGCCATTATCTCAAGCATGTTTACAGGAGCTTGCTGTGTATAAATAGGCTGCTGGGCAGGTTTCTTTCATTACAGCGTAAGACTCAAAGAAACAATACATGGTTTCTTCCTCTCACCCATCCCTTCCTCCCACCCCAAGCCGCACCTCCATTTCCTACCTACTAACCTCATCCCACCTCCTTGACCTGTCCGTCTTCCCTGGACTGACCTATCCCCTCCCTACCTCCCCACCTATACTCTCCTCTCCACCTATCTTCTTTTCTCTCCATCTTCGGTCCGCCTCCCCCTCTCTCCCTATTTATTCCAGAACCCTCTCCCAATACCCATCTCTGATGAATGGTCTAGGCCCGAAACATCAGTTTTTGGGCTCCTGAGATGCTGCTGGGCCTGCTGTGTTCATCCAGCCTCACATTTTATCGTCTTGAATTCTCCAGCATCTGCAGTTCCCATTATCACAATACATGGTTTCTGATGTCTTGAGAACATGACGGGTATTATATAAATGAAAGTACGCCTTTGATTATTTTGCCATGTGCCTGGTTTGTAGGTTAACAAATGAACAGATACAGTACATTAAAATTTTTACTTCTATTTAAATGTTCAGAAATCTATCTTACGTTCTTAAATATTCATATGTATTAAATGTAGAAGAAAGCTCGTCCCAATTAACCTCAACCTTTACAACACACTCAGATATTTTTCCCTTTTCAGAATAATTTTATTAATTTATTATTAACCTCTTTTGTTTCATCAATAAAATGCTTTCCCAGATAAATTTTAATGTAATCTTTTTCAATTAAGTTTCCAATCGTTTACTTGATAGATTTGGAGCGACCATGTTTTTGTATTTTTCAATGCATTCATAAGCTGATGGAAATTGTATTAAAGTACTTGCTACTTTAGTTGTTAATGAGTTTATGTATGTATTAATGATGCATTCATTGCCAAACTGTTTTTGGACATGGGTGGCACAGTGGCTTATTTTGTCAGCACTGCTGCCTCACAGCACCAAGGATTCCACCCTCGGGTCACCATCTAGGTGGAGCTTACACATTGTCCCTAAGTCTGTGTGGGTTTCCTTTGGGTGCTCCGGTTTCCTTCCACAGTCTAAAAATGTGTAAGTTAGGAGGATTGGCCCAGCTAAATTGCTTGTGGTATCCAGGCATGTATACAGTAGGTGGGTTAGCTACGGGAAATGCAATGATAAGGTAGGGGTTGGATCTGGGTGGGAGGGTCTTCAGAGGTCAGTGTGGACTTGATGGGCCAAATGACCTACTTCCACACTGTATGGTTCCATGATTTCATCAGCAATTTATCACGAGTTATTTAAATTACGTTTCATCAAACATACTCCTGCTATTTAATGCACACATTGTCATAGAAAATTTAGAAATGTAGACCAGTTTTACTAAATGAATTAATTTTTAGGAAGTTTTTTCATTCCTCCAACCTTTGCTCAGCAATGCTACTGAAAAGTTACTAACAAAATAAACAAAACATAAAAAGTATCAAGTTACGCATCTGAAATAAATAGCCAACATGACAATGGCAAAACAATCTGTATTTCCTACAGGACTTTCCAATCAGGAATCATTCAGCAATGCAGAGCCATACTTCCATTCTGACAGGTTCCACGTAATGCAGAACAATCAGGGAAAGGCAAAACATATCCACTTCTTCTTTATAGCAGTCAGTTGCTGTATTCTATGATTTAAAGGCCCAGCATCACATGCAACACTTTTACTGCTGCTGACACTGGGTACATACTTAACATAAGTTAGGGTTCTGGGAGAGTAGGATGTCACATGAGGTAGGCTGCCAAGTAAGTAAGGGGACAGACTGCCAGTGGACCAGGTGCTTTGTTTGTTGAGTGCCAGCAGGGTAAGCCTCAAAGTGGGAGAGTACCAGATAAGTCAGGTGGCAGAGGTCAATGGTGTAGAGGGCGAGGTGAATGATGGAGAGCTTAGTCTAGTTTGGCTAGAAGCATGAAGGATTATGTTTCTCGTGAGATTGGTGGGTCATGGGGAGTATAGGGAATCAAATACAGTGGTGTGGGGGGGGGCAGGGTAATTTGTATTTTGCTGCAAGAAGAGGGCTGGTGTTGGGTCCAGAGTGCGAGGGTGTTGGAATCAAATGGCAGGGGTGGTATAACTGGAGGGAAGCAGTACATGGGGTTTGCAGAGATGAAATCAGGTGACATGTAACAGTGGTAATGTCCAGTGATGTCTGAGGGAAAGAGATCCCAATGGAGGTGGGGATGTGAGGTTCCATGTGGGGTGCATGCAGATGGAGTAAGGGTGAAATAAGATAAAGATCATAAGTGCGAACTTATAAGGTCACTTTTTTTAAATAAAGACCTCTCCAACTCAGAAACAGGACACCCGCTTAACTCCGTTCAACTAATTAATCTCTTATAAGAACAAACATCTTTATTGCTGTCCCTACTTCAAAAACTTCCTAAGTACTTGAGGCTATCAAACAAACTGTGAACTGACAGGCAACCTACATTTATAATGGTAGAATATGAAATTAGTCCTGTAACCCTAATTCTTTTAGAGGAAGCACTCTGGCTTAGGGTGGAATTAAAAAGCGCCAATTGTTTCTTTTTACTCAGTAGACTGTGTTCTCAAAATATAAAGAGCAGGAGATTTAAATCTCCCAACAACTTTACAGCTTCAGTCAGTTTGAAAGTTCTAATGAGTTTGCCTACATTTTACACATATTAATGTCTACTTCTCACAATCAAAAAATCACTTTACTCCTCCAAATATACCTCTGCACCTATCTAATAGAGTACCTCTCCAACAGAGTATTCTGCCTCTCCAAATAATTCAACCATTTTTATATTTGTCCTGATAAGTTGAAAATGCAATTCTTTCCTTTCAAAAGTCAGCGAGGGTTGCAGTTTTGCTGGTGCAGTTGAGTGCAGGCATCATACATGGGTGGGATGCTTCAAGGGCAGTGTGGACTTGATGGGTCGAAGGGCCTGTTTCCACATTGTAGGTAATCTAATCTAATCTAATGTCCAAGTGCCTGTCCGTGTCCAAAACGTGATCTGCTCACATCACCCCAACGCTGCCTCTGTGTAAACAGTGCATGCCATGCTGGGGTAACGGGGTTTGGGATTGAGGCTCTGACACCATTTTGGCAGAACTGCAGAGATCATCCGTCATGGCAAAATTTCAGGCCTAAATATCTAAGCCTGCTGCAGCTCAGGAATGCACAATTACACACATTGCAATCAAGCGTTGTCAAAAGCTAACCTGAAGAAACTGAGCTTGGAGGGGCAAGAAGAATATGTCCATTGGGCGGGTGGGTGGACAGGGGAATGCAGAGGTGGACTTCTTGGTAGTTTGAGCTTAAGATCTTATCCTGCTGCAGTTTCATACATCATAGACATATACGAAGAAATAAGCATAGAGTAGGAGTTGACATTTTTTGCCTCTCAAGTTTTCTCTGCCATTTAATATGATCATGGATGATCTGGTTGTGATCTCACATCTGTCCCTCATAAAAACCAGGCTGGTTGTTCCTGCCAGTTTTCTCTTAAGAAAGAAGATCTGTGGCCATTCTTTTGAATCTGTCAGTCAGCTTCTACATGTTTCACAGGTTAAAAACAATGCCAGCGCAGCTGTGTATTAATTCTACAGGGTTACTTTTATGAGTCAGTGTTCCTAACAGGAAGCCTCACCTGCTGGGAGTTCATAGCAGAAATTAGACATGTATTGCCCATGATTTTTTCAAACATTAACTTGAATTTCCAATCTATGTTACCAGCAGGTGTTGTTCCCTGCCAGATATGCAGACTTATAACACGAATCCCAAATACTTAATCAGACCTTTGAAGTGAGCGTTAAATTTCCATTTCAGCGCTATAACACAGAGTGCAGGCAATTAAAAATCATGTTGAACAAGATGATGTAAGTTTAGGCAGACTGCACTGAATGAAACAGGTTTGGGCAGGCCCACTGCTGCAAACTGCATAGAAGTTTGAATCTTTCTGTTTCTGCAGTGGTTAAGATGCGAAGTTCAACTACTAAGTTCAAGAGTTCAAAGCCCACTGTGACAGTGTAAGCATTGGAGTTCAGTTTACAACATCTGAAAATAAAGAGCTGGCATCAGTAAAAGTGGTTGTGAAGCTGTCAAATTGTTTAAACTGAAATATATAACTGCTTCACTAATATCCTTTCAGGAAAGAAAGCTGCCAACTTTACCCATTCTAGCCGTATGGTCGCCAAATGTCCTCATCATGGGCTACATAAGCAGGGTTATAAACCCAACAGACAGTCTGCCAGGCTTACCTCACTTGCTTGCACTTAAAGCTGCAAAAGCACTCAGAATTAGCAGAAACTTTTGGAAGCTAGAAAAAGTTGAGTGATCTTTTATTACTAGATTTTAAAGAAGCCCGTGTTAATTCTTTTTACTTAATGTCATAAATGTTATTAACTCACCCCAGAAACAGAAATGTAGATATTCCTATATTATAGAGATTGCAAAAACATTAATTTTAAATATTTTAAGGTGAAAGTAACAACAGCATTTAATTAGCACTGCTGCCTCACTGTGCCACAGACCCTTGTTCAATTCCAGCAGTCCTCCCTGTGTATGCATGTGTTTCCTTTGTGAACTTCGGTTTCCTCCCATTGTCCAAAGATGTGCAGGTTAGGTTGATTTGCCACACTTTAAAAAAAAGTCCCATAGTGTCCAGGGATGTGCAGGTTAGGTGAGTTGACCAAGGTAAAACCCCATGCAACGTTACAGGGATTAGGTGAAATAGAGGTTCATGGAGACTCAATGGGCTGAATGGCCTCTTTTTGCACTGTAGGGTTTCTACAATTCTGAAAAATTAATATTTATGCTGAAACAAACTGGAAGAATGTCGGCAAACTCAGCAGGCCTGGCAACATCTGTGGAGCAAGAAAATATTGTATCTATACTAATAAAACTAAATCTACCATGACATAAATATTGCTCCACAAATGACAGTTTTGTTGCTCATGTTGCTGTTGACCTATCCTAAATAGAGGGAGCTGGTCTGCTTGTGTGAAGTCGTGCGAATGCTGGGGGCAAGAGTTATATTCTGTCGCACGCAGTTGGCATTGAGGAGCAATGCCTTGGATCATAGAGCAGCCCATGGGCCACCTGGGGAATGCCGGATGGTCTGCAAACCAATGGTCAAACTTTTGTGTTTGTAGCCCTGTATTAACCCAGTTGACTTTAAATAATGCAGGTCTGGCATCATCTGAGGAGAGAGAAACAAAGTTAACATTTCAAGTCTAATATGATTCTCCTGAGACACTGAAGATGGCTGAAAAAGCAGTGTTTTTTTTCTGACAGGAAAGGGAAGTCATCGAACAGACAGTAAAGGTGCCAGTGAGAAAAAGACAAGGGGAGTGCTAATAGTAGTAGAGAAATGACATAGATGTAGTGCAGCTGTTGATATTAAGTGCTATTGACACAGCATAGACTGGTTTTGCTCAGAGCGAATCTATGCAAAAAGAGTGCAGGGGTGAGGGAGAAAAAGATGACATTGATATGGAGGACAGAGTTCATGGTCTGCAGTTGTTCCCAGTACAAAGGCTGTAAAGTGTTAAGTGGAAAATAAGGGGCTGTTTCTCCAGATTGTATTGCGTTTTGCTGGAGCATAGCAGGCCTAGGGCAGACATGTTAGCATAAGAACAAGATGGCATATTGAAATATCCAGCAACTAGAAGGTCAGGGACATTTTTAATGGACAGAGTGGAGTTGTTCCAAAAAAAAATCACCCAGTATACATATGTTTCACCAGTGTAAAGGAAACCAGGTGATAAACAGTGAATACAATAGACCGAATTGAAAGAAGTACAAGTGAATCCTTACTTCACCTGGAAAGTATGTTTAGGGCCTTGGACAGTAAGACTGGAGGAGGTAAAAAGGCAAAGGTTACACTTTCTGTCATTGCACAGGAAGGCGCCATTGGAGGATTGATTGAGGTGTGCACTAGGATGTTGCACAGAGAGAAAAATATCTCTCTGGAATGCTGGTGGAGGAATGGATGGGAAGATGTTTGGTAGTGCCATCTTGCTAGACATGACAGAAATAGTAGACGATAATCTTTGAATGCTGTTGGTATGGAAATTGAGGGCACAGGGAGCCCTATCATTGTTCTGGAAGAGTGGGAATGGGCACAGATGGCAGAAATGCAGGTCATGGGTTAAGCACAGCTGAAGGCCCATCAACCATTGTGGAGGATGGTGCCTCAATTGAGGAAAGAGGAAAATATTTGAGAAGTGCCCTCCCCCATGAGAAATGCCATAAGCAGAGCAGATGCAACAGAGATAGATATTGGAATTGTGTAGGGCCCAGAATGATGTGTACTATGACAAGAAACCTGGGAAAATCACACGAGAAGTCCAGTGAAGCCTTTCTTGACAGTGGGAGCAACTCATTGCATCTTCCAACAGAGTCCCAGGTGAGATTCTCACATGGTTACATCAAGATGCCTATTAAAAAGGAATTACTACTTAACTATTGCTTGATTAACTACAGATCTAACTTTCTCAATATGTAGCCTCTTACCCTATCCCTGCTATGAGGAATCCCAATGTCGAAAATCCTTGACATGGAAGTCTGAGGCGGTACCTGGGGTGACTCTAGCTCACCAATTGCTCCTCTGGATCTCAACCTTGGGCACCCAGCAGATCACCCTGGGACACTCTCCATGTGCAGGGACAGCAGATACCACATGTACATGCACCTAGGCATCGGATAATTACCAGCATCTCCACATTATTGTGGCAAAATTCCCATCCACTAAAATTAGGCTCCTGCACTTTAAAGCAACACCTTGGATGTGCCAGCAATTATCATGACAATGCTACTGCAAAGACAGGCAGGGAGAAGAGATAACAAAGTGTGAAGCTGGATGAACACAGCAGGTCAAGCAGCATCTCAGGAGCACAAAAGCTGACGTTTCAGGCCTAGGCCCTTCATCAGAAAAGGGGGAAGGGGAGACGATTCTGAAATAAATAGGGAGAGAGGGGGAGGCGGACCGAAGATGGATAGAGGAAAAGATAGGTGGAGAGGAGAGCATGGGTGGGGAGGTAGAGAGGGGTTAGGTCAGTCCGGGGAGGACGGGCAGGTCAAGGGGGCAGGACGAGGTTGGTAGGTAGGAAATGGAGGTGCAGCTTGAGGTGGGAGGAGGGGATAGGTGAGAGGAAGAACAGCTGAGCTGGTTTTGGGAATGCAGTGGGGGGAGGGGAGATTTTGAAGCTGGTGAAATCCACATTGATACCATTGGGCTGCAAGGTTCACAAGCGGGATATGAGTTGCTGTTCCTGCAACCTATGGGTGGCATCATTTTGGCACTGCAGGAGGTCCATGATGGACATGTTGTCTAAGGAATGGGAGGGGGAGTTAAAATGGTTCGTGACTGGGAGGTGTAGTTGTTTATTGCGAACCGAGCGTAGGTGTTCTGCAAGAACCCAGTTCACAGATTGGACCAGGCTGCATCTCAGGGCTGCTTGCACACTGTCTTACCACTTATTTACGTTTGTGCTGACCTAGATGCTCACAGCATCCCTGCCTTGGCTGCATTTTTATCCTTTGCCATCTCAGCCAGGGCTACCAGGGCTACACAGTACTTCCTCAGAGATAGCAAGAACTCCAGACGCTGGAGTCAGCGATAACACAGTATGGAGCCACATTATCTTTGACTCCAAAAATCTGCACTTTTTGCTATCTCTGAGTGAGTCATAACCCCACTGCGAAGCTGCTCTGGACGATGAGGAAATCATTTCACAGGAACAGAGGGAAAAAGCTAATGGAGTCTATTGAAATGACTGTGGAGCTGGATGAACACAGCAGGCCAAGCAGCATCTCAGGAGCACAAAAGCTGACGTTTCAGGCCTAGACCCTTCTTCAGAGAGGGGTATTGGGAGAGGGAACTGGAATAAATAGGGAGAGAGGGGGAGGCGGACCAAAGTTGGAGAGAAAAGAAGATAAGTAGAGAGTAGAATATAGGTGACGATGTAGGGAGGGGATAGGTCAGTCCAGGGAAGATGGACAGGTCAAGGAGGCGGGATGAGGTGGTAGGTAGGAAATGGAGGTGTGGCTTGAGATGAGAGGAAGGGATGGGTGAGAGGAAGAACAGGTTAGGGTGGCAGAGACAGGCTGGCTTGGTTTTGTGATGCAGTGGGGGAAGGGGAGATTTTGAAGCTTGTGAAGTCCATATTGATATCATTGGGCTGCACGGTTCCCAAGCGGAATATGAGTTGCTGTTCTTGCAACCTTCGGGTGGCATCATTGTGGCACTGCAGGAGGCCCATGATGGACATGTCGGCTGAGGAATGCCCCCTTGATCATGACCCCACCCCCAAGCACCAAACCATCATCTCCAACACCATCCATGACCTCATCACCTCAGGTGTCCTCCCACCCACAGCTTCATTTCCTCATTGTTCCCCAACTCCGCACGGCCCATTTCTATCTCTTTCCCAAAATCCACGAGCCTGCCTGCCCTGATCAACCCATTGTCTCAGCCTGTTCCTGCCCCACTGAACTCATCTCCACCTATCTGGACTCCATTTTCTCCCCTTTGGTCCAGGAACTCCCTACCTACATCCATGACACCACCCACGCCCTCCACCTCCTCCAGGACTTCCAATTCCCTGGCCCCCAACACCTCATTTTCACCATGGACGTCCAGTCCCTATATACCTGCATTCCCCATGCAGATGACCTTAAGGCCCTCTGCTTCTTCCTGTCCCGCGGCCCGACCAGTCCCCCTCCACCGACACCCTCATCCGCCTAGCCGAACTCACCCTCACCCTCAACAACTTCTTTTTTGATTCCTCCCACTTCCTACAGACAAAGGGGGTGGCCATGGGTACCCGCATGGGCCCGATTTGTGCCTGCCTCTTTGTAGGTTATGTGGAACAGTCCCTCTTCCGCACCTACACAGGCCCCAAACCCCACCTCTTCCTCCGTTACACCGATGACTGTATCAGCGCCGCCTCTTGCTCCCCAGAGGAGCTCGAACAGTTCATCCACTTCACCAACACCTTCCACCCCAACCTCAAGTTCACCTGGGCCATCTCCAACACATCCCTCACCTTCCTGGACCTCTCAGTCTCCATCTCAGGTAACCAGCTAGAAACTGATGTCCATTTCAAGCCCACTGACTCCCACCGCTATCTAGATTACACCTCCTCCCACCCACCTTCCTGCAAAAATTCCATCCCCCATTCCCAATTCCTCCACCTCCGCCGCATCTACTCCCAGGATGAGGCATTCAACTCCCGCACATCCCAGATGTCCACGTTCTTCAAGGACCGCAACTTTCCCCCCACAGTGGTGGAGAACACCCTTGACCACGTCTCCCACATTTCCCGCTGCACATCCCTCACACCCCGCCCCCGCCACAACCACCCAAAGAGGATCCCCCTCGTTCTCACATACCACCCCACCAACCTCCGGATACAATGCATCATCCTCTGACACTTCCACCATCTACAATCCGACCCCACCACCCAAGACATTTTTCCATCCCTACCCTTGTCTGCCTTCTGGAGAGGCCACTCTCTCCGTGACTCCCTTGTCAGCTCCACACTCCCCCCCCAACCCCACCACACCCGGCACCTTCCCCTGCAACTGCAGGAAGTGCTTCCCTTGCCCCGACACCTCCTCCCTCACCCCTATCCCAGGCCCCAAGATGACCTTCCATATCAAGCAGATGTTCACCTGCACATCTGCCAATGTGGTATACTGCATCAATTGTACCCGGTGTGGCTCCCTCTACATTGGGGAAACCAAGCAGAGGCTTGGGGACCGCTCTGCAGAACACCTCCGCTCGGGTCGCAACAAACAACTGCACCTCCCAGTCGCAAACCATTTCAACTCCCCCTCCCATTCCTCAGCCGACATGTCCATCATGGGCCTCCTGCAGTGCCACAATGATGCCACCCGAAGGTTGCAAGAACAGCAACTCATATTCCGCTTGGGAACCGTGCAGCCCAATGGTATCAATGTGGACTTCACAAGCTTCAAAATCTCCCCTTCCCCCACTACATCACATAACCAGCCCAGCTTATCCCCTCCCCCCACTGAATCCCAAAACCAGTCCAGCCTGTCTCCGCTTCCCGAACCTGTTCTTCCTCTCACCCATCCCTTCTTCCCACCTCAAGCCACACCTCCATTTCCTACCTACCATCTCATCCCGCCTCCTTGACCTGTCCATCTTCCCTGGACTGACCTATCCCCTCCCTACCTCCTCACCTATACTCTCCTCTCCACCTATCTTCTTTTCTCTCCAACTTCGGTCCGCCTCCCCCTCTCTCCCTATTTATTCCAGTTCCCTCTCCCCATCCCCCTCTCTGATGAAGGTTCTAGGCCCGAAACATCAGCTTTTGTTCTCCTGAGATGCTGCTTAGCCTGCTGTGTTCATCCAGCTCCACACTTTGTTATCTTGGATTCTCCAGCATCTGCAGTTCCCATTATTATTGAAATGAGTTTCTGTTTGACCAGATAATTACGCAAATTGCAGGACTAGATCCAGTTTGAGTTTCAAGGCCCAGTTATCACTACTGACATTAATCTCTGCTGTTTTGTTTGAGGACGGCTCTATCAGCCAGTAAATATAGTGTCATTGTTCCATGCCTTTTCTGTCTGACAGGAAAGCCAAGAGGCTTCAAGGCACCTAGTCTCACCTAGTCTTGTGATGGATATAATGTTTCTTGTTAACTGTGGGCAGCTGCCCTGCAAAATGTAGACCAAAAGTTTCAGGCCAAAGGGCAATAGTGTAGCGGAGCACAATGCATTTTCTTTTCAGGATTGATGGCAGCAATGATACAAATCTCTGACTGAAGTGGAGCAATGTTCAAGGTCTTAATGGAATCTGTCCAAATCTGAAGAGGCTTGCTTCATTTCCTTCTGTCATATTGAGAAGGTAGAGTTCAACAAGACATTTTCTGAATTAGTTACTTAGAGAAGTAAGTCCCCTTTCTTTGTGGAAATTTGACAATGCTGTCTGAAACATCATGCAACTGTTCATTATTTTATAACCTTTTTTCTCCATTATGTGCTAGTTTTAAGAATAGTGTTTGGCACATCAGTGTTCAAACAAAAAATCTAGAGTTTAGTTTTGTCAATTGAATATCTCAAACTTACAGAACTCAGTAAGTATTTGACTTGAAAAGACTTTCATTTCCTGCGCTGTTAATGTTGGGAACAGATCTTTTGTTTTACATTGAGTAGTCAATCAGTACTGTTTTGTACAGAGTCTCTGCTACCAATTCTGAAATAAGTTCATGCAGTAATTTTTCTTTTCACCAATGTTGCACAGCTCAATGTCAACTTATATGTTGTTTGAGAAGTATTTCTCAGTGGAATATCACCATGGAGATGCCATTCAAAGTCTTTGTCAAATGCATTCTAAAAATTGAAATAATTGGTTCAATCTTTTCTTCTTTCCAACGAGGCGTTGGTGAAATTCTGAGTTCTTATTAAATTCCTGCCTGTCCAGATTCACCAATCAGACTTATCTGGGTGAAATAGATATCCCTCCAGCTTTGGTAATATATGAAGAGGTATTGCCAATAAAGTCAGAGCTCACCAAAGCAATCATGACCAAAACTATCTCCCCATGTCAGTTAGCCAGAGCAATTCAGAGTGTACTCCAAAGCTCAGAAACCTAACAGGTGAAATTTAAAATATTCAGTCTTGGAAATATATCATAATATGAATTCTAATGTTTTCCTTTCCTGCTTTGTCAATGATAATAGCAATAAAATAATAATTATGGTACAGTATTGAGCAATATACAGTCATCAAAAGGTAAAGGAAAATGCACAAACAATAACTGTAGAAATGTTTTGAGGCTTCTACATTAAGCTACAATTGCACTTTACATCAAACAATCATTCTCCTGTAAAGTTCTTTCATCAAACTGGCGATAATCCAATCCCAACTATTTAACGATGACATCAGAGCATTTAGTTGACCTGCAGGGTTTGCAATGTGATTATAAATCATGCAAATTCTTGCTGTTAGTAATCTCTGTGGTTTGTCCAGAGCCTTAGATGCACGATAGAACTTGTAGCACAGTGTGATGAGAATTGACACCATGTAGAGATACCTTACATTTACAGCAATTAAAGGAACAATACTTGGTCTGTTTAGAATTTCAATATTATTATATAAACTAACCAATTTCTGATCAAAACAGCTCTTCATGTGAGTAACTCGATAACATCAGCGGCAAAGCAAGTTCATCAGGATTACTGAAAGTAAGAAACCTTACAAGCAAAACCTCTCAGAAAGGAAGACTGATTGAAACTCTGGTTCAGAACAGTGTCTTCCAGTTGGGTCAATTTAAAAGATTTGTTGGAAGCATGAATCTCAAATGGAGGCAGCTCAGGTGACTGTCAATCCAAGATACAAACTTCTGCAATTCAAAACAGATATTTAGCTGAAAAACAAGACTATACAAGGCTATAAGGAAAGAATGAAGAAGTGATACTAAATGAGTTGGTCTCTTAAGATGATAATGATGCAACAGTCACAATGGGCTAAAAGGGCTCCTATTGTGTTGCATCATAATCTGATCCTAATTTGAGTTATTTGCATAGGTGAAATATAGGACCAATGTGATCCTATTAGAGACATTTTGCAATCGGACATTTTGCAATTAATACTTTTAAGAATGATTCCATAGGATATAATCATAACTGACAATGTCAGCATTTGATGTGTGTCCTTAACTACCCTTCAGAAAATGAGTTACTGAGTAGAACTTCTGCAGCCTATTTGGTGCAGCTAGACCCTGTGTGCTTTTAGAAAGATAAGAACATAAGAACTTGGAGCGGGAGTAGGCTGCCTGGCACCTTGAACGCGCCCCACCATTTAATAAGATCATGGCTGAACTTTGGACTCAGCTCCACTTACCTGCCCACTCACCATAACCCTTAATTCCTTTACTGTTCAAAAATTTATCTAGCCCTGCCTTATAAACATTCAGTGAGGTAGCTTCAACTACTTCACTGGGCAGAGAATTCCACAGATTCACAACCCTTTGGGTGAAGATGTTCCTCCTGACCTCAGTACTACATCTGCTTCCCCTTATTTTGAGGCGACATCCTATAGCCCTAGTTTCACCTGCTAGTGGAAACAACCTCCCTGCCTCCACCTTATCTATTCCTTTCATAATCTTATATATTTCTATAAGATTTTCCCTCATTCTTCTGAAGCCCAGTATACTCAGTCTCTCCTCATAATCCAACCCTCTCAACTCTGGAATCAACCAAGTGAATCTCCTCTGCACCCCCTCCAGTGCTAGTATGTCTCTTCTCAAGTAAGGAGACCAAAACTGCACACAGTACTCCAGGTGTGGCCTCACCAGGACGCTATACAGCTGTAGCTTAGCCTCCCTGTTTTTAAACTCCATCCCTCTAGCAATGGCAGACAAAACTCCATTTGCCTTTTTAATTACCTGCTGCACTGGCAATCCTACTTTTAGCGATTCATGCACAAGGACAGCAAGTCCCTCTGCACAGCAGCATGATGCAATTTTTTACCATTTAAAACATAATTAATTTTGCTGTAATTCCTACCAAAATGGATGATCTCACACTTATCAACATTGTACTCCATCTGCCAGACCTTTGCCTACTCACTTAGACAATCTATATCCCTCTGCAGACTTTCAATGTCTTCTGCACGCTTTGCTCTACCACTCACCTTAGTGTCATCTGCAAATTTTGACACACCACACTTAGTCCTCAACTCCAAATCATCTACGTAAATTGTAAACAATTGCGGTCTCAACACAGACCCCTGAGGTACACCACTGGCCACTGACCGTCAACCAGAAAAATACCCATTTACCCCTACTCTTTGTTTTACCTTCTAGGGAGTTCTAGGATTATGATCCAATCACAGTGAAGGAATAATGATATAGTCGCATGTGAGGATGATGTGTAACTTGGAGGGAAACCTGCAAGTTGTGCTTCACCCATGTTTATCCTTGGTGAATTGTTGCAGTGAATCTTGTAGATGGTACACTCTACTGCCTCTGAGTGTTGGTGGTTGAGGGAGTGAAAGTTGAAGCTCATGGATGGGACGCTAATAATGTGGGCTACTTCAGTCTGGATGGTGTTGATCTTCTTGAGTATTGTTAGAGACATTACAGGCATTACACCACACTCCTGATGTGTGGCATACGGGCACTGGGGAGCCAGGAGCTGAGTTACTTGCTGCAAGTTTTCCCGTCTCTGTTCTGCTCTTGTAGGAACAGTATTTGTATGTCTAGTCCAGTTAAGTTTTTGGTCAACGATAAGCCCTGGTATGTTATTGTGCAATATTGTGGATAATACTGCTGGATGTCAGGGTGAGAAGGTTAGATTATTTCTTACTGGAGATGGACATTAACTGACACTTGTATGGCACGAAAGTAACTTGTCATTTACCAACCTATTTTTTTACAGTCCAATGTAAGCAGAAAGTGCTGGCTAGACTCATTGAGCTTCTGTGGAGATAGAAACAGAGGATTGAATTTTCACATTTTACACAGCATTTTTTTTTTAAGGGAGATTCACAGCACTCAGTCTATCACAGGCCATACTGACTTTTCTCACTAAGTTTTCTGTCACAGCATTAATAATGTAACTGGTCTCTCCAGTGCTATGTCATGCAATAGTGCAGTAAGAGAGGCAGACGTGCTCACTAATGCTGGGACTTTGTGGCACCTATGCTGCTGGTGGCACATTGAAGCCCCAGCTCCTCAGTACCTGGAAATGCCTCTAACAATGTGCTGTTCACGCTAATTACTGAGAACAAAATGCAAAGGGGCAAATTAGCCCCGGGGCTTGGAGGTGCTGGTGGATAGGCGGGTGGACTGGAGAGCCATCCTTTCTCCTGCTGACCAGCAAAGAGGCCACGACACCAGAGTGAGGTAGATGGACTGAGATAACAGCCTCCATCAGCAACGTATCAATAAAACGAATGAACAGTAATGCAGGATGGAAGTTAATGATCTTCAGCATTCTGTAAGGTTGAGTGCCTCTGTCTTCTCACTGTTACCTTGTACACAAGGGCAATATTCATGCTGACCCTGGCTACACATGTTTCTCACCAAGGCTCATAGGCTATGAACTGTATTGCATAAGCCATGTCAACTCAATGTCTCAGAGCTACCTCATATTCCCAAACTGCCAACCTTTCCTGTTCTCCACCCATCTACTCATTCACTGGGGGTACGTCAACTCTTCTCCAGCTCCTCCATTGCCACTAGCTGTTCTTCCATCCATTTCCAATATACTCAATTTCTCCCTTTGTCTCCTGGCAGGAAAATGTGGCCCATACCTCCCTGACAGCAAGTTGATGGGTCTCTGCAGTCCGGTATAAACAAACACCTGATTGACCATGACCATGTAATTGGACAGCTGCTTGAGTGTCTGTGATGGCACAACCCGAATGGTTTTCCTTGAACCCAATAGGAACTAATGCCCTTTGATTTTTAGGTATGGCCAGCTGAAGTAAATGCAATCTGTGTGTCATGTGTGTCATGCTGGGTGTGACATCAATGTAGCATAGTGCTGCACAGTAACATGCCAACACTTGCACTGTTCAGGACTGCCCACATTTCCAAGCTGTCTACCTCTCCCTCCGCAATAAAATGTACAGCAAGACACAGAATGTGGAAGCTACCAGGTATGCAAGAGGTGAGCTAATGCTAAGAAATTAAGCTAACACCCTTCAGGAATCCTGTGTGTGTGTGTGTGTGTGTGTGTGTGTGTGTGTGTGTGTGTGTGTGTGTGTGTGTGTGTGTGTGTGTGTGTGTGTGTGTGTGTGTGTGTGTGTGTTTACGCGCGCACGTGTGCGTGTGTCCACACAAAGTAACCATGTATGTGCATGCAAGGCATAAATGTCCCGAAGCTTCAAAGTGAAGTCCTGAAAAACGGATGTGGAATCTGACTTTTCCTGACAGCAGGTGTGATGATGTGGTGAGGCTGGTGGTTTGCCAATAACTGGATGAAGGGTGGGGGAGTACAGTGCCTGTGAACCATCTAGGTATGTTGTGATGATGACAGAGTTGAATGGAGTTTCAGGGGAGCAATTTGGTGAGCTGTTGCCTCCAGGATACTACCCTAACTTTCACTACAGGAATTGGCAGAGTCAGGTTTCACAGGGATGGAGCAAGGAATTGGAAGCAGCATGGAAATGAGGTAAATTGGGCAATTAATACCATGTAAAGACATGGAAATAAGATGGTTACCACTCATTAGCAACATTCTGAACTTACCATCTCAACCTGCAGAGAAAATCGCAAATCTGTTTTTTGGCATCGAGATTCTGACTTTTTTTTCATGTTTTTGTTTATTCATGTGTGTCACTGAATACCTTGGGCCAGCATTCTTCATCCAGGGTTTGCTTAAGTATGAACCATATTGCTGTGGGTCTGGAATCACATGTAGACTAGATCAGGTAAGCATACCAGAATTCCTTCAATAAAGGACGTTAGTGAGTTAGATGGGTTTTTACAACAATTAACTATGGTTACACGGTTGCCAAGTGTCTATCTTTTTTAATTGAATTCAATCTCATCATCTGTCCTGGTGAGATTCAAACTCAAGTACTAAGCCATTAGCCCAGGGTTTTGGATTACCAATCCAGTTACATTATTATGATCCTCTGCCTCCCCTACATTGTCCCACAGAGCTTGCCATATACGGTTGTGGAAAATCTGTCCAGAATGAAAAACTGGAGTCCAAAGAGCCTTCTTCAGAACTAGCCTCTCTCTGGCTGTCAGGAAGCCTCATTGCAGTGAGAGGCCCCACAGCCCTGGAAGGGGAGCTCAGGGAAGAAAGCTTAGCATCCTCAACCAACATTTCTTTTTAAATTTGAAGTTACCTGTCCAAGGCCACTTCCATTCTGAGGCAGAGATAATGGGAACTGCAGATACTGGAGAATCCGAGATAACAAAATGTGGAGCTGGATGAGCACAGCAGGCCACGCAGCATCTTAGGAGCACAAAAGCTGCCATTTCGGGCCTAGGCCCTTCATCAGAAAAGGGGGAGGGGGAGAGGGTTCTGAAATAAATAGGGAGAGGAGGGGGAGGCGGATCAAAGATGGATAGAGACCATCTATCGTCTCCTCTATCCATCATCGATCCGCCTCCCCCTCTCTCCCTATTTATTTCAGAACCCTCTCCCCCTCCCCCTTTTCTGATGAAGGCCCGAAACATCAGCTTTTGTACTCCTAAGATACTGCTTAGCCTGCTGTGTTCATCCAGCTCTACACTTTGTTATCTCTCCCATTTTGAGGCATCTCCTTATTCTCCAGCAAACCTTAACAGTGTCTACCTCTCATGGTGTTGCTTCAGTGCCAAACCTCTGATTTGACCAGCAGCTCTTAGGCACAGGACCTTAATCCATAATAGAGAGAACAGTCATTTTAATGCAGACATAATGTGGCCAAGGATCCTAATGTCCACTTTCAGGTCTGGTGGTTGAAAACATAACCCTACATAGAGTTATTTCTACTTAATAATTAACTTATTGGAGTGATGTTGGTATTTTGTGAAGACAGGTTCAGCTGAGCAAAGCCCATACATAGAAATTCAGAAAACATTCATTGCTCTACGCTCACTCCAATCTTTCTGATCTAGGGTTGGGAATGGTTTTCCTTGATGTTAAAGGAAGGGGATAATTCTAATTTTTCAAGCAGGTGAGGAAAGGTGGACTGGATTTCCTGCTGGTATCCCTGTTGTTTGATTGCACAGGTCTGTATAAAATTTGAAAGATGGACTTGTCAATTCAGTGAATGGAATGATGGTAAACGATTAGCCATATAGGGTTTAAACAAAGCGAAAGTTTTGAGTGTATTCCTTTAAAATCAAACTGGATTAAAACAAAATGGTCAATTTCCACCTCAAAACACAATGCATACCTTGAAGCTCATACACAAGAGTAGAGATTAAAGTAGAGGTAGATAAATTTGGCAAAACACAAAATGATGAAAAACCAAAAAGTGAATCGGTTCCTAAACCCTGTTCAGATGTAGAATTTTACTGGTTTTTGGTTCACAGCTAATATGATAATTCAAGATGAGACTGGAATGTCCCTTATTCTTCTGGAGATGTTGTTGCAAGAATTTGTTGGCTTTTACAGTAGAATATTTTGTCTGCTTGCAGGGATGCAGACACAGTTCATAATTCAGCAGATGTGGTACAATATTCTGCTGTTACAGTGATGGAAATGATGGGGAGAGAGCGCGAGAGAGAGAGAGAAGAAACAAAAACAAAAATTGCCCAAGAAACTCGGTAGGTCTGGTATCATCTGTGATGAGAAATCAGAGTGAATGTTTTAGGCCCAATGACCCTTCTTCAGAGAGAGAGAGGCTTCTCCTAATTCTTGTTGGTTCTTAGAACCCAACCAAGTTTAAATATACGCATAAAACAATGAACGAACTGTGGATGCTGGAAATCAGAAACTGGAAAATAAAGTGCTTGAGCACTCTCAGCCTTCTGGACTCAAAATATCGAGCTCAACAATTTTAGGATATGAGGCACCATCTCCTATGCCCTTACCCCAACCGTCTCAGACCAGACCTTGTCATCACATGGACTGCCACTACACAGAACCCACCATCAGCTACAACAGTTTCCATTCACAGCTATTCGTTCTCCCACACACACACACACACACACACACACACACACCTACCTTCCCCCTAACAAAAGTTTAAAGATCCATTTTATCTTCCAAAATGTAGCTTGAGTAGCTCATGTCGGCTGTGATTGTAAACATGGTGTCATGGCTCCAGGTAATTCGATTTCAAAGTCTTGTTCACACTTTGAATACATCATTTCGGTAAAGTAGGCAGGCAGTTGTTTACACCTTTGCAGGGGCTTATTGCTCTTCATAGACCCTTCACCTCCATGAACAGCAAACTGATTTACAAAATTGTGCAAATTGACTGCCATTTTAATGTAGGTCAAGCTCCCCTTGTTTAGGTGTTATGCCCTTTTCCAGTAGAAACTGTTTTTGGTACAAAAGTCTGAAATGTGAATTCAAACAATGAAACTCATGATTAATAATTGATACAGCATGTCCTCATAATGCTAAGTATGCATTCAAATATGGGGGCTAGACTAACCTGAATTAATGTACAAATCAAAATTCCTTTCTTTATGAAATAGTGCACTCAATATAGGGAGAGAATACCCATCAACGCAGAATTAAGGGATCTCATTCTGGCAAGAAAATAAGTAACAGAACGCTGCAGGATCTGGGTCAAATGTTTGTTCGTTAAGAAAAATCCTCCAGCTTCAGGTTATCCAGGCATTGGAAGCCTGCTATCAGAAGTGAAAACATCTGTATCTGATGCAGTATGCACTGACTAACCCTGACTCTCTTGTAGACTGTACCTGGATATAGCTCCAGCAGTTATGCAACTGTATTAACAGATTGCACAAACGAAGCCAAAATATTAAGCTATCTTTCCCTTCCAAACTATGATCATTACCAGCATTTTCTGCTATTGTTTGAACTATAACAGTAAACAGAATCTGTCTACAGTCTTATGGTTTGACCCTGGTTCAAGGAATGGCAAATTGAAAGTTAATGTAGCACACATTCGGAATCTGTGTGCTGTCAGTATTTGGAATCCATGATAAACTCCAGGGGAAGAAAATTCTTGTTGAGGAATAATCTTATTGGCAAAAAGGACAATATCTATTTTAGAACACAAACTCTCAAGGCTTACTGGACCAGAAAGATTAAAGCTTAACAACCTACTTGTTGGGGCATGACATGATATATATGTTCACCATTCAACAAAGGCCCTGGGGTACTGGACTGGAAATCCAGAACCCCAGGCTAATTTTCTGGGAACATTGATTTGGCTTCTCCCCACACTCCCTATGACAGGTGGTGAAATGTATGTTCAATAAACTCTAGAATTAAAAACTAGCCTAATAGTGACTGTGCAACTATGTCAATTGTAGCAGTCCATCTCGTTTATTAATGTCCTTCAGCAAAAGAAATCTGCTGATCTTATTTATTGCCCTCTGATTGGGCAATTAATGTTCGACAAACTGGCAATGCCCACATTCCAGGAATGAGTTTTTTTCAAAAACGTATTGGTCTATTGTCCCATGGATTTCTGGAGTCTTCTCCTCTTGTTTCATTGAAGCTGATTTGAGAGAGTAGGGTAGAGATTTGTACTTTGGTCAAGGAGGCTAAAACACCTTCAATTTTCCCAGTTTTGAAACTGTGGACCGCTGGCAGTTAAACAGCACAGAAGCAGCAGATGGGTCCAGGGTTGGAGTGTTATGTTTGTATACACGAAAACTCTCGACTCTTGACTCATGAACTTTTAACTTAGCCGCCTCAGTTCTAACATAGGTGCAGATCCCTTTGCAATTTTAAGACCCGTGCCTCTTATGGACCCTTATCCAAATCACTACCTCTCCATCTACCTAACTGCAATTCCTTGCTGCTGAGTGCTCTCCCTCTCATTCTCTCTCTCCAGGCAATGATTTTCTCCCTGGTAATCCTGCCTGGACGGAATTCGCTGCTCTGTAAATGGGTTCTTCCCGCAAAATTTGACCCATGACAGTACCATGGCAAAGGCCAACACAAATATTAACTCCCTAACAAGTGCCCACTCCTAACACTATCTGCTGACTTCTACATCGACATAGCAACAATCTAACCCTAATTTGTATTCCTACCAGGACATCCTCAAATATATTCTGAGGGAGGATAATACCCTAAACTTTGACTTCTTCTTTCCTCTAGATGCTGTGTAGTTTGCTGTGTTACTCTGGTGTCCTGTTTGTCGAACTTGAATTCCAGCATTTGCAATTTTTTGTCTCTAATTATCAAACATCTAAACATGAGACCATTCTTCCAGCTAACCAACCTTGCAGCCTTACCTTCCCTTTTAACTGCACCACTATAACTTGTAACACAACAGGAATTCTTCAATCATCTTCACGGCCTTAGCTTCAGCTTTCTTCTTAAAGCTGCATCGTAGTAGTTACGGCTGAAAGAGACGCCTATTTTCAGAACTCTGAACAACATATTCTGAAATTCACAAAATAGCCTAAATAATTCACGCAAATTAAGGTTTTACATCACAAACATTACGCCAGCGTAATTTGATATTTAAACTTTATCAATTACACAAACTTGCTAATGGGGTGAAATCCAACAATGCCAAATATCATGAGAGGTACTGAGCAGATAATGAATCTTCCAACAAAAGTTTTTTTTCTTATATGTTAAATGCTATTTATAATGCAATTTGCAGTTAGAATTCTTATGTTGCCTGGTTTTTGTAAAAACTAAAATTTCAGCTAATCTGTCTTCAAGTTGGAGTTGCTCCAGCGGAGATGAAAAGGATAGATTATTTTTCTTTTCCTATTGCAGAGTAATTAGTTGGAAAAAAAACTTCTTCCTGCTTCGTGTTCAATTTTAAAACTGCAACCAGGTTCTCAAGATTGTCGATCAACATTTAATTCGAGTTTGAGACCTGTTACTGATGTCACCTACATAGCAAACTTGTCCATTTTTCTCACAGATTTTGTTGTTGTTTATGTTTCACAAAGATTTCCTCTCATCCTATCAGCAGATCTTTATACCCCTTCCTCCCTCATACTTAGCTTTATCTGAAAACAAGAGCAGCCCAATGATTCAGTGGTTAACACTGCTGTCTCACAGCGCCAGGGACCTGGGTTTGATTCCACTCTCGGGCAACTGTCTGTGTGGAGTTTGGACATTCTGTCCGTGTCTGAGATAACAAGGTGTAGAGCTGGATGAACACAGCAGGCCAAGCAGCATCAGAGGAGCAGGAAGGCTGACATTTCAAGCCTAGACCCTTCTTTAGAAATATTTTTCTGAAGAAGGGTCTCGGCCTGAAACATCAGCTTTTCTGCTCCTCTGAAGCTGCTTGGCCTGCTGTCTTCATCCAGCTCTAAACCTTGTTATCTCAGATTCTCCAGCATCTGTGGTTCCTACTGTCTCTGCCCGTGTCTGCATGGGTTTCTACAAGTGCTCCAGTTTCCTCCCACAGTTCCTATGAGTGACAAGAATCAACAATCTGTTCTGGACCACCCACATAGGTGTGATGGCCAAGAAGGCACAACAATGCCTCTTCTTCCTCAGGAGGCTTAGGAAATTCAGCATGTTCATAGGAATCCTCACCAACTTTTACAGATGCACCATAGAAAATTTTTCATCTGGGGGCATAATAGCATGGTATGGCAACTGCATTGCCCAGGGCCATCACAAAAGGCAAACTCCCATTCATGGACTCCATTTACACTTCTCGTTGCTCCAGAAAGGCTCCCAACATCATCAAAAATCCCTCCCACCACAGTAATACTCTCTTCCAACAGATTCAAGAACAGCTTCTTCCCTACTGTTATTAGACTGCTAAATAGACCTCTCTAATTTCAAATTGAATGTTGATTTTTTTTTTGTGCACCTACTGTGCAGCGGTAACCTTGTATACATCACCCTGTCTAAACACCCTACGATCTACTGCAAAACAAAACTTTTCACCGTACTCAGGTACATCCAACAATAATAAATCAAGTCAAACAGTCCAAAGGTATGGAGTTTAGGTGGATTGGCTATGCTAAATTTCCCATAGTGTCCAGGGGTGTGCAGGCTAGGTAGATTAGCCATGAGCAATGCAGGGTTACAGGAACAGAGTAGGTCGTGAGTGGTGGAATGCTCTTTGGAGGGTCAATGTGGACTTGATAGGCTGAATGGCCTGCTTCCGCACCATAGGGATCCTATGATATTATAAAAGCACCCCTGGTCACAGATGAAAGCTAATGCAGTCAACACGGCTTTGTGAGGGGCAGGTCATGCCTCACAAACCTTATCGAGTTGTTTGAGGATGTGACTAGAAAAGTTGATGAGGGTCGAGCTGTGGATGTGGTGTATATGGACTTCAGTAAGGCATTTGATAAGGTTCCCCATGGTAGGCTCATTCAGAAGGTCAGGAGGAATGGGATACAGGGAAACTTAGCTGTCTGGATACAGAATTGGCTGGTCAACAGAAGGCAGCGAGTGGTAGTAGAAGGAAAATATTCTGCCTGGAAATCAGTGGTGAGTGGTGTTCCACAGGGCTCTGTCCTTGGGCCTCTACTGTTTGTAATTTTTATTAATGACTTGGATGAGGGGATTGAAGGATGGGTCAGCAAGTTTGCAGACAACACAAAGGTTGGAGGTGTCGTTGACAGTATAGAGGGCTGTTGTAGGCTGCAGCGGGACATTGACAGGATGCAGAGATGGGCTGAGAGGTGGCAGATGGAGTTCAACCTGGATAAATGCGAGGTGATGCATTTTGGAAGGTCGAATTTGAAATCTGAGTACAGGATTAAGGATAGGATTCTTGGCAGTGTGGAGGAACAGAGGGATCTTGGTGTGCAGATACATAGATCCCTTAAAATGGCCACCCAAGTGGACAGGGTTGTTAAGAAAGCATATGGTGTTTTGGCTTTCATTAGCAGGGGGATTGAGTTTAAGAGTTGTGAGATCTTGTTGCAGCTCTATAAAACTTTGGTTAGACCGCACTTGGAATATTGCGTCCAGTTCTGGACGCCCTATTATAGGAAAGATGGGGATGCTTTGGAGAGGGTTCAGAGGAGGTTTACCAGGATGCTGCCTGGACTGGAGGGCTTATCTTATGAAGAGAGATCGACTGAGCTCGGACTTTTTTCATTGGAGAAAAGGAGGAGGAGAGGGGGCCTAATTGAGGATTACAAGATAATGAGAGGCATAGATAGAGTTGATAGCCAGAGACTATTTCCCAGGGCAGAAATGGCTAACACGAGGGGTCATAGTTTTAAGCTGTTTGGAGGAAAGTATAGAGGGGATGCCAGAGGCGGGTTCTTTACACAGAGAGTTGTGAGAGCATGGAATGCGTTGCCAGCAGCAGTTGTGGAAGCAAAGTCATTGGGGTCATTTAAGAGACTGCTGGACATGCATATGGTCACAGAAATTTGAGGGTGCATACATGAGGATCAATGGTCGGCACAACATCGTGGGCTGAAGGGCCTGTTCTGTGCTGCACTGTTCTATGTTCTATGTTCTAACTGTTGATACATTTTAAAATGTTATTTTGTGACTTTCACTTCTGGAGGAATAGCTCTCCTTGCAACAGAATGACCCAACACACAGTCGAACCTAAGGTCATGGAATCACCACGTTGAACAACACATTGTCCTTCCTTTTAAATCTCTCCGTGGCATCTGCCCTGCCTATCTTTAATCTCCTCCAGCCCCGCAACTCACCCAGAAATCTGTGCTCCTCTAATTCTGGCCTTTTGTGAATCCCTGCTTTAACTTCTTCCCACTGTCGGAGGTAAAGCTTTAAAGATCCGAAAATACCCTTGGCACACCTTCCTGAAGGCCATGTTAATACAGGCTTTCTACTTTTCTCTAAAGAATAGCGACAAACATCTTGAAAAATAGTGTTAAAGAAGGAGGTGACCAGCTGTAATGGCATTCTGCAGCTTGGTTTGCTTTCAGGACTGAGTCACAGATTCAGTGAAGGTTGGAATTTTACACCCTACTGCACACTTACATTCCAGGTGCAGCTTTAAACCAAGTCCCTTTTGTCTCTTTTGAGAAGAATCGAATTCAGCAAAGATGCAATGACAACAACCACAGTCAGATGAAGAAATTAATTTATTTTGTAGAAAATGGGCTACTGCAGAGAAGCAGCAACAAAACTTTAATTAGGTTCAAAAACTAATGGAAGCAAGTGACGTTTCAATACTTTTTTTTAAATTTTAAAACTGTTTAAAAAGTTTTTTTTAAATGTCCACAGCTCTCTCATAATGCAAAATGATCTCTGATTATCCCAAACTGTTGTCTCCCAGCTCCAGTGGGGAATCGTTAATGTGGAAGTTTTAGATAGGATCAAGCCAAAGAAGCCAACCCTATACAATACAATTTTACAATCATACACATCAACACAAACTGGGCATGTTTGGAAAAAAAAATCCATACACCGAAAACCATCCATGAAGAGGAGATACACCAATTACAAGCAACTAATCAAAAGCTATCCAGGAATAGCTTCTTCACTGATGCTGCCAGATCTGCTGAACTTATCTGGCAACTTCAGTTTTGTAGAGTCTCACTAATGTTTTGAACAGATGAAGCAACACTTGTCTACTTTTATACTCTATTCCTTTAACACTAAATGCCAAAATTCCATTTCTTTTCTTTATTGTCTGCTGTACTTGCATAATAGTTTTTTGCAATTAATGCACAAGGGACCTGGAGTCCTCTCCATTTAGCTAATAAGCTGCCTTTTCATTCTTCTGACTAAAATGGATAACCTCACACTTATCCACATTAAAGTCCTTCTGTCAAATTTTGGCCCATTCACTTAGCTAATCTGTATCTACTTGCAAGACTTAATCTCTTCATTACAACTAACTTCCCCATCAGGTTTGGTGTTACCATATAGGAACCTATAGATCCTAATCCAGAAGTAGATTCCCACACAGGTGATGATGTATTCATTCAAATCCAAAATGTTCTTGAGTGTGAAGATGCAGCCATCCTATTCCATCCTTTCACCGCAGCTCCATCTCTTCTAACCCCACCATCCTTATTTTAGATATCATACGTATCGTCAAAGAGAACTGAAAATGTTGTAAATTAATGTTTCAAGAGACTTCGTGGGATGATGGGATGTGGGGGAAATCTGTGCGAGTAAGGAGTTAAATATTAATGGTTAAATGTTAATGGTGAAATGTTGCTGCCATAAAATAATTTTACGGGATATGTAGAGTAAAGAGTTAATTATACCTATACAATAAGAATAGCTACCAATCATGTGCAGAAGGAACTATGTCATAATTATGTCAGATCACATGGAATCATGTCACTGTTATAGACGAAGATATATTCAATATGATGACAACTTGTACTTATATAGCAACATCAAAATGATCAGCCTGGGACTTAATGTCTTCAGTAACAAGTACTCTCTTACCACAGCTCATAAATAGTAATGTTCCTAAAACCTGTTAATATTCACTCATAAGAGTGTAGTCTCCAACTTTGCACACATCCCTTCATTAATAAAATCCTTATAATGTAGCTTCTTGACCAGATTTTGGGTTAGATATCTCCTCCTGTGGCTTAGTGCCGTATGTAGTTTGATAATGCTCCCGTGAAGTACCTTGGTATATCTGATCATTTCGACGTTGCTATATAAGTACAAGTTGTCATTATTTAGAGTATGCCTTCATCTATAACAGTGACATGATCTGCATTTATTCAGGTCCCCAAGGTGCTGTTGGTTTGAAATTTTGGTCTCATCTTTATGATCAACACTTTTTCATTCATTTGAAAGGACAGGAGAATCATGGTCCATGAAACACAAGACCGTGGCAAATATCTTCAGTTAATCTTACCAACTCATTGATTTAGTGTATCCAAATGCCCTCTTGCTTTTAACCTGTCATCATAATTTTCACTCTGATTCAAAACCAAACAGTTTCATTTTCAACACTTCAAAGGGATTAGTACAACCGTGTGAAGCAGATTTACACTGTCCTCTGGATTTACAAAAAAGGAATTATTCTTGAGCTACAGCACTGTTTAAAATTTTTCCTCATGCATGCTTTTGACAAATGCATAAAATGAAAATTAGATAGGTTACAAAGAGATTCTCTTGTACCACAACTTATTTTGCAGTCACCTCTTCAATTTTTTTGTTTGTTTCCATGTAAACTGTACAAAGTACGGGTAATATACAAAATAAGTTACAAATCAGGAATGCAATGAACAACTGAACTTTATGTTTTTCTTTCAAATTTGAATTGTGTGATATTCACAGAGATTCTCGACCACATGTTGCAGATGATATGGTAACTGTAGATGTATTGTATGAAGTTCTGTGCTTTTAAGTATTACATGTATTTACAAACATGAAATAGAAGTAGAATCAGACCTTTCAGCCCCTCGCAGCTGCTACACCATTTGATATAATCGTGGCAAATCTGTTTGTGTCTCAAATTCCATGTTCACATCCATTGCTAGCCCCCCAAATCCTTGACCTCCCCACTGAGCAAGAATCTGCCCAGCTCTGTCTCAAAATATTCAAATACCCATCTCCACCACTTTCTAAGCCAGCGAGTTACCAATTTGCACAACTCTGAGAGAAAGAAAAAAAATCCCCTCATCTCTGTCCTGAGACAGAGCACCTGTCTGCTAAGCAGCGAAGGGAGGTCCCCAACAGCACCTGAGTGATCTTAGTAAATGCAGATCATTTCACTGTTATAGATGAAGGCATACTCAAAATAATAGTAATTTGTATTTAATATCCCTAATATTAAAACAGCCACTGCAAGTTCTGGGCTGACTCACGACAGGAAACAACATTTCTATGGTCATCCCTTTATCACCATCAGGGTCTCATACACTTCAACCAAGTCATCCCAACTCTAGTGTAAATCACTGAAAATCACTGAGCATTAATTGAACTATAGCCTTTGCCGGGAGTTTGGGGTTGATTAAGTATGTAGGTGAGATAATTCAGGGTACATTTAGATGGATTTCTGATCCATTAGTCCAGCATAGCAGATCCCCAAGCATATCCAGTTCTCATTCCACTTATTGAGGCAATGGTTTTGAACCTCTTATTCCCTCAGAGAAGTTCCTGCACCAAACATCTCATGGATGCTGACCAACATCATTGAACTGACCTTGACTTTTGCTCATAACAGGGAGGGTACACAGGCAACCCACAATGTGAAAACAACAAAGTGTGTAACAGTCCACCCAAGTTCTTCACACAAAATCAGGAATTGTTGGAGAAGTAAATCAGGTCTGGCAGAATCTGAAGAATTCAGAATTCAAAGAAGATTTCCGAAGAAGAGTCACTAGACTTGAAGCATTAATACTGCTTTCTGTTTCAAGCTGCAGCCCCTACTCCCGGCTGAGTTTCTCCAGCAATTTCTGTGTTTGTTTCCGATTTCCACCATCTGCAGTCCTTTGTTTTTACTTTACCCAATTCCGTCAACGCGGGCCAGCATTTTGCTCTGATCCCAAAGACAGTTAAGACAAGAGGTGTCCTGCCAAAATCCCATTGCTTTGCCTGCCAAACTGAGTTGGAGCTGCAGCAAGAGTCAGCAGGCAAAAACATTCCCGTCTGATCCTTGCCTTGCAGCTAAGGGAGAAATTTGTTTGAGTTCCTAACGAGGATCCTCACAGATTTTGCACACTCATGATAATAGTATAAATCAAAAATGTGTATCTATGAAATTAAAAGACTATATATAGTGAGAGAGTATAGAGATGATTGTGAATCTCCTATCGTTCACACCTTGAAGCTGCACTCATGTAAGTGACTGTGATTAATTGTGTGCGTAGGTTTTATGTGTAATTATCCTCCACTTACCGCATTGTCCTAGAGAAATTATTTTCCCTTTATCATGCATCTTGTCCGTGCTTTCTGTTTTCTGAAGTTAGTAGACTCTTTTTAAGTCGACTTTGTAGACTTCTGCAGTGAAATGTTTAAATGCTCTCTGTCAAGTTGACCTTGTTTGATGTATAATTGACTGTTTTTTGTGAGTCCTTCTGTAAGTTCGGTCCCAAATTCATTGGCTGAATGAAGCTTTATTCAATAGTGGGATCAAAGGGTTGTTTTAAGACTTCTCTTTATCGTTATTATTCAACCTTATATTCTCAGTTTCAAAGTTTTTGTGCTGAATCCTGCCTGCTCCCTCAGTGGAATCAGCCTTGGATTAAAATGCAATTACAAGTTGCCAATTCACAATGCACCAAATATATGAGTAGTTAAGTACATAAGAGCTTGTGAAGAGTAAAGATTTTGCTTCATTTATGAGATCTATATTCTCATATTCCCGGTCAAAGATACACAGGATATCTAATCTAGTCATCAAGAAAACCCCTAAGAAACTCCTTAATTGAACAATTTTACATCTTGGCATTTTGATAAAAGCTTATTCAGTGTTTGATGATTGACTGTGCAATGAGAGTAACTCACTATTTCTTGCCATGATATCCTGATAGCTGTAACACATCAATGGTCTAATCCCAGCTCTCACGCACATTCATTTCAGGAATTCTCTGGTAGAAACTTTGCGAAACTAACATTACATGGGCTGTCAATCACAAATAGGGCAAGGTCCTTAACTATTTTCTCAATCAAAAACCCTATATTCCAAACTAAATTCGAACTTCAAATCATGCCAAATTGTATAACCAAATAAAATCCTAGTGCCTGTTTTCCATGTACTTTTATCTGAATTACTTAGTACTCACAAGGCAGTGCTGTAGTGGTCACACTACAAACCAAGGTTGCCAGAGAGCTACATATGTAGACATTAACTCAGATGACCAGAGGTTTTTTAGTCAAAGGGAAATGTTGTAAGTTGAGTTTTAAAGGCAAAAAGTGAGGTAGACAAGCAAAAAGATCGAAGGTAAGAATCCTAAAGTCTGGGATTTAGAAAACTGAAAGCATTCATGATAGAAAAGTTAAAACTGGGATGCGTAAAAGACTGGATTGGACAGCTCAGAGGGTTACATAGAACATAGAACATAGAACAATACAGAGCAGAACAGGCCCTTTGGTCCTCGATGTTGCGCCGACCTGTAAACTAATCTAAGCCCCTCCCCCTACACTGTCCCATCATCATCCATATGCTTATCTAACGACTGTTTAAATGCCCCTAATGTGGCTGAGTTAACTATATTGGCAGGCAGGGCATTCCACGCCCTTACCACTCTCTGGGTAAAGAACCTGCCTCTGACATCTGTCTTATACCTATCACCCCTCAATATGTAGCTGTGCCCCCTTGTACAACCTGAAGTCATCATCGTCGGAAAAAGACTCTCACTGTCCACCGTATCTAATCCTCTGATCATCTTGTATGTCTCTATTAAATCCCTCTTAGCCTTCTTCTCTCCAATGAGAACAGACCCAAGTGCCTCAGCCTTTCTTCACAGGACCTACGCTCCAGACCAGGCAACATCCTGGTAAATCTCCTCTGCACCTTTTCCAATGCTTCCACATCCTTCCTGTAATGGGGCGACCAGAACTGCACACAATACTCCAAATGAGGCTGCACTGACGTTTTGTACATTTCCAGCATGACATCACGGCTCCAGAACTCAATCCCTCTACCAATAAAACCTAACACACCGTAAGCCTTCTTAACAGCACTATCAACCTAGGTGGCAACTTTCAGGGATCTATGTACATGGACACCAAGATCCCTCTGCACATCCACACTACCAAGAATCTTTCCATTGACCCGGTATTCCGTCTTCCTATTATTCCTCCCCAAGTGAATCACCTTACATTTATCCGTATTAAACTCCATTTGCCATCTTTCAGCCCAATTCTGCAGTTTATGCAAGTCTCCCTGCAACCTGTAACATTCGTCCACACTGTCCACCACTCCACCGACTTTAGTGTCATCTGCAAACTTACTAACCCATCCTCCTATGCCTGCGTCCAAGTCATTTATAAAAATGACAAACAGCAGTGGTCCCAAAACAGATCCTTGAGGCACACCACTAGTGACCTGACTCCAGGGTGAATATTTTCCATCAACCACCTTGCCTTCTTACAGCCAGTTTCTAATCCAAACTGCTAAATCTCCCGCAATCCCCTGCCTCTGTATTTTCTCCAATAGCCTACCATGTGGAACTTTATCAAAGACTTTACTGAAGCCCATGTACACCACGTCAACTGTCCTTCCCTCATCCACATGCTTGGTCACCTTCTCAAAAAAACTCAATGAGGCTTGGAGACACGACCTGCCCTTGACGAATCCATGCTGACTATCTCCAATCAAATTGTTGCTGCTCGATGATTATAAATCCTATTTCTTATAATCCTTCCCAAAACTTTTCCTACAACAGACATAAGACTCACAGGTCTATAATTACCTGGGTCATCCCTACTGCCCTTCTTGAACAAGGGCACAACATTTGCAATCCTCCAGTCCTCTGGTACTAAAGCTGTAGACAATGAGGACTCAAAGATCAAGGCCAAAGGCTCTGCCACCTCCTCCCTAGCCTCCCAGACAATCCTCGGAAAACTCCCATCCGGCCGAGGGGATTTATCTACCTTCACACCTTCTAGAATTGATAACACCTCCTTCTTAGTAACCTTAATCCTTTCAATTCTAGTAGCCCGTAACTCAGTCATCTCCTCTACAATATTCTCCTGTTCCTCAGTGAAAACAGATGAGAAATAATCATTTGGCACCTCTCCAATCTCCACAGGGTCCACATACAACTTCCCACTTCTGTCTTTGACTGGCCCTGTTCCTACCCTAGTCATTCCTCTTATTCCTCACATACCTATAGAAAGCTTTTGAGTTCTCCTTTATTCTACCTGCTAATGTCTGCTCATGTTCCCTCCTTGCTCTTCTTAACTCTCTCTTTAAATCCTTCCTAGCTAATCTGTAACTCTCCATTGCCTTATCTGAACCATCTCGTCTCACTGTCACATAAGCCTCCCTCTTCCACTTAACAAGAAATACAATTTCTTTAGTAAACCACAGTTCCCTTACCTTATTGCTTCTTCCCTGCCTGACAGGGACATACTTATCAATGACATACTTATCTGTTCCTTAAACCAGCCCCACATTTCGATTGTCCCCAACTCCTGCATTTTGCTAACCCATTCTATGCCTCCTAAGTCTTGCCTTATCACATTATAATTGCTCTTCTCCCATCTATAACTCTTGCCCTGTGGCATGTTCCTATCCCTTTCCATTGCTAAACTAAACATAACTAAATTATGGTCACTCTCTCCAAAGTGCTCACCTACCACTAAATCAACCACCTGGCCTGGTTCATTACCAAGTACCAGATCCAGTGTGGACTCCCCTCTTGTCGGCCCTTCGACATACTGAGTCAGGAAACCCTCCCGCACGCATTGGACAAAAACTGATCCATCCGACGTACTAGAGTTATAGCATTTCCAGTCAATGTTAGGGAAGTTAAAGTCTCCCATAATGACCACCCTGTTCCTTTCACTCCTGCCCAGAATCGTTTTGCCAATCCTCTCCTCCACATTCCTGGAACTTTGCAGAAGCCTATAAAAAAACTCTCAGCAGTGTTACCTCTCCCCTCCTGTTTCTGACCTCAGCCCATACCACCTCAGTAGACGAGTCCTCATCAAAAGTTCTTTCAGTCACCGTTATACTGTCCTTGATTAACAAAGCCACACCTCCCCCTCAATAAAATGAACTACTTCAAGCTATATAGACCACTGAGTTCCCTAGAAGATTCATATTTGACTCAAAACGCTGACTGTCTTGACACAGGCTGGCAGACTTGCTGCGATTTGCCAGCATTCTGTTTTTATTTCTCATTTCCAATATCCAAAGTATTCCGCTTTAACTGCCTGCTCTTATGTGGGCAATTAATTTTGCAAGATCCTGTTAACTCTGATAAGATGAGTCAGCAGTTACCCTGATCTTGAATGTTCTGGATAAGGGAGGGATATTGGCCAGGCTTCTAGGAAAACACCCTGTGCTTCTTAAAACAATGCCAAGGAAACTTGGCATCTACCTGTGTCCCTGGAAGTGACACATCAATCCTTAGATAAATGACTCATCTGAGGCAGAATATCCCTAACAATTTCCCCAGCATTTCATTGAAGTGTCCGCCTAGTTTTATATTTCAGTTCTTAGATGTGGTTTGGACTGCCAACGTGTTTCAGAGTGCCAGCAACCATATTCAAATTGGCCATGCCTGTCAAATAAGTTACACCCTAAAAATACCACAGCTCAAATGCTACTGTTCTGAAATAATACCTTAAAAAAGGTGATGCGCTACAGGGACTATTCAAGGCAATAAATAGATGTAATAAGCTGTACTAGTGAGGATCGAGGGAATGGGACAAATTAAATCTTCAGTTTTTTTTTAAATAAAAAATATCAGAGCAGCCATTAATAAATTGGTTAGTGCTTCAACTCAAATCATATTCACTTATAGTTTCTCCAGCTGCCATTTTTAATTTTTACAAAAGCTAATAATCAAGCCTGAATTTTCATTCTTGAGTGAAGAGTGTAAGTTTGGGAGAAAAAGTTTTCATTTTCCCGGCTGGAATTTATTTGGAGTTGCGCCCATGTCACCCTCACTCCTCCCTAGTCCAGAGTGCAGGCAAGATGGTGAAGACTGGTGGATGGGGAGGCTGGTGATGGGAAAGGCCTGTCTCAGTGACGTGACACTGTATCCTAGCTGTTAACAAAAGAACAACACGGAAAACACCCACCAACACTCACTACTCATATCCCCTCACCCCCAACATGGTTTGCATGCCTCACCCATGCCAACCAACACTACCTCATACCTCTCTCAGCTCTACCATGACACTTTAAAGATCTATGCCAACCTATGTCTTCTGTTCACTCCCTTGACCTTTTGTAGAATCTATGCTGACTTACTGTCTACCGCCAACTTTCTCATGCTGAACCATGAGCCAATCTACACTTTGTCCTTACACTTTCCATGCCAGTTGACCCAGTATCCATCATGGGCAGATGTCAGGAGCTTGATGAGATTAAATAAAGTTCTTAAGTGTCTGTTGATGAATTTATGATCTGATAAGACATTCATATTATAAAGAAAATAATCTATTTAATTACACAGAATTTCTTGTACAAACAAGTGTTTGATTTCATACTGCGACTTCAATAAAACTGTTGATCAATCCAAAAGTGAGGGAGACCACTCTGTGGTAACAGGTCTATCGTTCAGCACTATTCCTTTTGTTATAACTCTCAGGCCTATCCATAAAACAGAGTGAGACTGGAAGCACTGATGTTTTTTAAATACTGCAGGCAACGTTTTTCAAAAATTAAAAGGCAAGAAATTTAAATGCCTTAACAGCAAGACTGTGCCTCGAACAGCATATTTGACAATTCGTAACTGCTCTTAAGCAACACCATTGACAATTCCCTGACAATTCCAATGGAGTTGACAGTTCCAATTGGATTACCACTTTTTGTACACTATCATGTCTAATTTGGACAAATCCGACAGGTTCTTGTTCTCTCCCATGGGACATCCTACCTCTCCCAAATGTCTCCAGAATTATATCCTAAAAGGTACACTGCCTCTCAAAAGAGTTCTGGTTAGCTTGGACCCTCTCCTGATGGGCCTAAAATGCACAAGTCATGCTTTTAAGGTCTATTGCAGAAAATTGGGTCTGTGTGAAGTCAACTGTATTTGGATATTTGATGTGTGGAAGTGCCAGTTTTGGGCTGGGGGGACAAGGTCAGAAGTCACATGACATCCAGTCATAGACCAACAAGTTTATTTGAAATCAGAAGCTTTTGGAGCTGACAACGGAACAGCGCTCCGAAACCTTGCGATTTCAAATAAACCTGTTGGACTATTAAGTGTTGTGTAACTTCTGATCTGGGTGTTTGGTGGCAGATTTGGATATTTGATGACATTTTGAAGAAGCCAGAATTGCTTGTCCATCTGAGCAAAAATTCAGCATATAAAGTTCAAGATGACATTGATGTATACTCTGGGCTGTTATGTCACACTTTTTTTCCCAAGCATGTGTGGGGATATATAAAATAGTTTGGGTGACTGGATTATCACCTTCCTCCCCATCTCTCAGTCACCCTCACGGTACAGCTTATGGGCATTGGTAAATTACCAGGTCATTTGAGTTTGTTAAGAGTTCAGCTGACCTCAACATCACTCCACCCACACCATTACATGTTTCTTGAGGACAACTGAGTGGGAGTGAGCAGCTTGTTTATTAATATTATCTAAACTGTGGGAAGCAAGGAAGGTGAAACTCCTTTGAGGGGCACTCTGTCTATCAGGGAATTAGGGAACACTCCAAGAAAACAAAAACTCCTGACCTTCCTACATAGCAACGCCCCTGGCCTGGAACTTAGCCATCAACCTTCCTTCTCAATATCCCTGCCTGGGATTTCCTGCTCTGAATTTAATTAGCCATCAAACACTTTGTAAATGTTCTGAGGTCATGAAAGCTTAATTTACATATTTTTTATGGTGTAACAGAAACTTTTTGTGCATGCCTAGTAGATTAAGTTTACTCACGGGTTTTAATTTAGGTTCAATGGTTCCTCCCCCCATTGCCTGCCAATCTGCCTATAAGCTAGGCCTTGAGTTGAAGATTTCACCATGGAATCAAGTGCTGAGGAAAAATGCAGTGAAAAATCAACTCCATTGACAATTCCCTGACAATGCCAATGGGGTTGGCAGTGCCATTTGGGTTATCCATTTTTCGTACTCATTCATGTTTAATTTTGACAAATCCAACAAGTTCTTGTCCTCTCCCAAAGGACATCCAATCTCTCCCAAACGTCTCCAGAAAGATATCCTAAAATGCAGTGAAAAATGGTTTAGAAAGGAAAGTTACTTTCTGGGCATCGTCATGTTGAGCCCTTTTCTGGATTGGGGTGGGGGTGGGGCGTAGTTGGGGAAGATATGTTGAGAGGCCCAGAATACCTCAATGCCCACCAGTCAAAAAAGAACTTTCCCACTACTCTGAGCACACTCTGCACCCTAGAGAGCATCTTTTTAGATGAAGGAGGATGGAAGGCCAACAAGGAAGAGAAGGCTGGTGCCTCCCAATGGCCACAGTTCATGGCATTTGCTGGACATGGCAGATAAGGGGAACTGGATACCTAATTTGCAGGTAGGCCCCTGGAGGTTCTTGTGGTCGGGATGGCACAGAGCTGGGTCTTCCTTCTCTGAGGACCAGCAGAAGATGCCATGCCACTAGACCCTATCAGCTTACTCTGAGGTTGCAATTTGGGCCATTGTGGTCTCAGCTGACAGGAATAATATCCAGCAGAGAAGGAAGAAGGTCAATTTCCAGACAAGGCATGTACTATTATCCTCGCTGTGATTCCTCACATTCAGTCTATCCTTGCTACTGCAACAACCTCCCACCAAGGCTTGTGACCTCATCCTTTCACTATTACATACAATTTCTTCCCTCACTTGCACGCACCCATCACATCACCCCTCCTTCTAGCCCTGCGTGCACTCATTGCTGCTTTCTCACTCACTGGGAATAACTCACCACTCTTCCCCCACCTGCACCAGAGCCACCAGCTATGCAACCCACTTCCATTTTGCTCAGCCACTTCCTTTCTCTCATTCCAGGAGAATATCTCCCACAATAATGCAGAAAGAGCCAAGATTGGTAGTGGACAATGAGACATTTGGCTCAACTTCCCCTGAAAGGAGGGGATCCTGACCCTGACTGCACCATGTGGCCCATTGACCATACCCAAGACACTGTTCTCATATCAGAGACTGCCCTTAACTAACTGTAGTGGGACCTCCTAATAAATATCTGACATTCTTGACTAAGGACTGCCCACAATCATCACCAGTTTCCTGTCTTTGCGTCTGTGCTAAACGCAAAGCAAGGCATAATGTGAGCCGGGTAGCTCAGGCTGGGGGTACAAGTGGAAAGACAATGAACAGCAAGATGCTACGAGCTGAGATGCTGCCTGTTCTAATACATGAAGTGGGCACCTGCCCCTGTGTGAAACATATCCTTGCAGCTGCATTCCAATGCTGGTTGCTAGCACATCCCAAAATAATGAACATATAAGGAACAGGAATAGACCACTCAGGACTTCAATTCCATTCTGCCATTCACTAAATTCACAGCTACTCTGATTTTAGCCTCAACTTTACATTCCCATATATCCCTGAGAATCTTTCATTTCCTTAGTCATTAAGAATCATTCAACCTCTACCTTTAGTAAAATCTTTAAAGATTCTACATCAGCTGCCTTTTGAGGAAGGGAATATCAAAGACACACAATCTTCTTGGAGACAAAAAGAAGTTCCCTGATCTCTGTCTTAAATGGATGACCCCTTATTTTTAAACTAAAAAGAGCAAGTTCAACATGTAGTAGGCTCCAGTAAGTGGATTGGAAACATGCCTATGAATGCTGACTGTTTGTCAGATGTTCACTGCTAGCATCCATCAGTAGAGTCTGGGGTGGTTGGGGTTCAGTGTGACAGACACACTAGAGAATACCTTGGGTATCCAAGATGGCAGCCTGGAGGAGTAAATGGCCAGTCAATTTTGCAAGGCACCTACTCGGACTTTTATGTTGGTCATTACCGATGTCTAATTCAGAGATAATAGGAGCTACAGATGCTGGAGAATCTGAGATAACAAGGTGTAAAACTGGATGGACACAGCAGGCCAAGCAGCATTTTAGGAGCAGGAAAGCTGACGTTTTGGGCCGAGGCAACGATGTCGATGAATCTACAACGATACCAGCCGAAGGTTGCTGGAACTGTAACTCATATTCTACTTGGGAACCCTGCAGCCCAATGGTATCAATGTGGATTTCACCAGCTTCAAAATCTCCCCTCCCCCCAGTGCATCCCAAAACCATCCCAGCTCATCCCCATCTCCCTAACCTGTTCTTCCTCTCACCTATTCCCTCCTCCCACCTCAAGCCGCCTCCCATTTCCTACCTACTAACCTCATCCCACCCCCTTGACTTGTCTGTCCTCCTTGGACTGACCTATGCCCTCCCTACCTCCCCACCTACACTCACCTCTACTGGCTCCATCCCCACCTCTGTAACTTGTTTGTCTCCTCTCCACCTATCTTCTCCTCAATCCATCTTCGATCCGCCTCTCCCTCTCTCGCTATTTATTTCAGAACCTTCTTCCCCTCCCCCACTTCTGATGAAGGGTCGATGCCCGAAACATCAGCTGTCCTGCTCCTAAGATGCTGCTTGGCCTGCTGTGTTCATCCTGCTCTACACCTTGTTATCACCAATGTCTAATTTCTTTGCAACATGCATTGGTACATGTAGTCGCATGCTAATGAGGTGAGATTTACTGTTATTGAGACGGATAACAATCAATAGTCCTGTTAGCAGATATCTCGCTGGTGCACAGCAAGAATCTCATCACCACATTTGTTCACAATCTGCAAATCACTCCCCTATGTCGAGAAAGGCTCACTGATTCTCTCAAATTTCTCATCATAGCCACTGTTGCTTCGGCCCCAGATAAGATCCAGCCCAATGTTCGTCCTCTTCATTAGTTGTGTTCTAACAGCTTCTAAAGTTGCTTCAAAAATAATGCCAAACATGATGCACACTGACTTACATTCATATCCGAGTCAGAGGGTGGTGGATTTCAGTGATTTCTTCAAATATGTTAGCACAAAAGACTGAGGCTCAAGCAGAGTGCTGACAGGCACTGTGCCTTCAGAGGTTTCATCTATTGAGATGATGAAACAACTCCACAGAGGCCAGAAGCCAAGACCAAATCACCCTCTATTTACACATGAACAGTCCTTGAATTTAGTGCTGGCTTGTTCAGTCAGCTTCCAGATTGCCAGTGATTTCCCCTTTCTATCTGTTGGCCAGAACCGCCTGATTGGACCAGATTAACAGCGCCAGTCAGGGAACTCATATTCTACAAACTTTGATTTTGTTCCTGATTTACACCATCTGCAGTTCTTACAGTTTTTAACTGATATTCTAAGATGGAACCAAAACAAATTTCCTGAAAAATCTCAGCAGGTCTGGCAGCATCTGTGTAGGAAAAAAACAAGAGTTACCTTTTCAGGCCCGGTGACCCTTCCTGATTCATAGCATCTGCAGTTCTTTCGTTTTTTATTTAATATTCTATGATGTCCAGCTGGCTGACCTCATCACAATCACTACAGATGAGATATTAAACTGACAGTCTATTTACCAACAGATGTAATCAGAAACACTGAGATAGAAATCCACCTGAGTAGAATCTTCTTTAAAAATGAGAAATGGCAGAAATTCTGTGATTCTTTAAGGCATAAATGAAGTACTTTTTGTGGTCAGATTTTAAGTTAGAGGTAAGATGTGGTAGAGTTTGTTCTAAACCATAAGTTAAATTTCAGCAGAATGAGTCCTGATTAAGTCCGTGGAAAAGTGCGATAAGTTATCTGCATTATTTTTAAAACCAGAAATACTGGTGGAAACCAAATATGTAATGGGTTTAAAAGGGAAATGCATTTTAAGAAAAAACATTGTAAGGGCATGCAAGCAGGGAAACGGATGAGGAGATCTGTTACGGAATCCTTCTCGTTCACTGTAAGATTTCAAATGTACACACTCTTGAGCTCTTTAAAAAGAGATGTGCAGAGAATGTCATCCGTGTTGTTCATATTGAATTGGAAAAGCTTTGAAAATTCACTGTAGAAATGAGGCCTTTCGTGAAGGCTTAACCAAAAGCTGAGTGATTACTCTTTCCAGATGGAATACGACCCAGAGTTCTGAAAGAGATAGCTGGGGAGTTTGCAGAGGTATTGGTCGAGATCCTTCAGGAATCACTGGAGTCAGGAAAAGTCCCAAAGGACTGGAAAATGGCTAATATAATGCCCCCATTTAATTAGGGAGAGAGGCAGAAGACCAGAAACTATCTGCTGGTTAGCCTGACCTCAGCCATTGGTAAGATTTTAGAACCCATCGTTAAGGGTGAGATTGTGGAACATTTAGGAGTGCATGATCAAATTGGGCTGAAATCAGCACAGTCATCAAGGGGAGGCCATGCCTGTCAAATCTGTTAACATTTTTTGAGGAGGTAACAAGGAGGGCCTGTGGACGTGATATTCATGACTTCCCAGAAGGACTTGACAAGATGTCATGCAGAAGGCTGCTGAGGAAGAGCCCATGGTGTTGGGGGCAATGTACTTGCATAGACAGAGGATGGCTGACTGGCAAAGGTAGAAAATGAGGTTAAAGTGGTTTTTTTTCCAGATGGCAGCCAGAGACCATTGCAATTCCTCAGGGGTCAGAGTTGGGACCACAACTATTCACGCTTTAGGTTAACAATCTGGACAAAGGAACAGAGGGCATTTTTACTAAATTTGCAGATGATACAAAGATAGGTGGAGGGACGTGCAGTGTTGAGAAAGTGGAGAGGCTATAAGGGACTTGGATAGGCTTGGAGAGTGGGCAAAGAAGTCGCAGGTAGAATGCAATGTGGGAAATTGTGAGATTATGCACTTTGGTAGGAAGAATAGAGGCATTGACTGTTTTTAAATGGAGAAGGGCTTCAAAAGTCTAAAAGAGAAACTGACTTGGGAGTCCTTTTTCAGCATTCTCTTAAGGCTAACATGCAGTTTCAGTCAACAGTTCACAAGGGGAATGCAATGTTAGCATTCATTTCAAGAGGGCTACAATACCAGAGCAGAGATGCACTGATGAGGCTGAATCATGATATATAAGGAGGTCCAGAGGATGTTTAAAGAATGATCCAAGGAATGAAGGGCAAGCTGCATGAGGAGAACTCTAAGTCTGTATTTGATGGGAGTTAGAAGAATGACAGGGATTCTAACTGAATTTTTTAGAACGCTGAGAGGCCTAGATAGAGTGGATGTGGAGAATATGTTTCCACTAGTAAGCGAGACTAGAACCTTAAAGCACGACCTCAGAGTGAAGGAATAGCCCTTTAGAACTGAGATGAAAAGGAACTTTTTTCAGCCAGATGATGGTTATTCTGTGTAAAAGTGTGGAGTGATTCATTTTCGAAGGTCGAATTTTAATTCGGAATACAAGGTTAATGGCAGGATTCTTGGTAGTGTGGAGAATAGAAAGATCTTGGAGTCTACTTCCAAAGATCCCTCAAAATTGCCACCCAAGTTGACAGGGTTGTAAAGAAGGCATATTGTGTGTTGGCTTTTATTGGCAGGGGAGTTGAGTTTAAGAGCCGTGAGGTTATGCTGCAGCTCTATAAAGCCCTGGTTAGACGACACCTGGAATATTGTGTTCAGTTCTGGTTGCCTCATTATAGGAAGGAAGTGGAAGCTTTAGAGGCGAAGCAGAGGAGATTTACCAGAATGATGCCTGGACTGGGAGGCAGGTCTAATGAGAAAAGGTTGAGGGACCTAGGGCTTTTCTCATTGGAGTGAAGAAGGATGAGAGGTGACTTGATAGAGGTGTACAAGAAGATGAGAGGCATAGATAGGGTGGATAGTCAGAGATTTTTCCCAGGGTGGAAATGACTATTACAAGGGGGTATAATTTTAAGGTGATTGGAGGAAGGCATGGGGGGATGTCAGAGGTAGGTTCTTCACACAGAGAGTGGTGGGCGTGTGGAATGCGCTGCCGACAGTGGTAGTGGGGTCAGATATATTAGAGACATTTAAGTGACTCTTGGATAGACGCATGGATGATCGTATAATGTAAAGTATGCAGGATAGGTTGATCTTAGGAGGATAATAAGTCGGCACAACGTCATGGGCCGAAGGTCCTGCAATGTGTTGTACTGTTCTATGCTCTAACTTATTGCCACAGAGGACTATGGAGGCCAAGTCATTGAGTATCTTTAAGACAGAGATAGATAGGTTCTTGATTAATAAGGGAATCAAGTGTTACAGAGAGAAGACAAGGGAGAACAGGGTTGAGAAACCTATCAGCCACGACCAAATGGCTGAGCCAGCTTGATGGGCCAAATGGCCTAATTCTGCACCTATATCTTATGGATTTACAAAAATTATGTATGCAGAAAATGTTTATATATGGCACAAAAAGGAAAAAAAATCCAAAGATAGGCAAGCAAGGACTAATCTATGTTGAGCTCAATGAACACAACTTCATGTTGTCGGCATAGTTATAATAAAGTTTTACTCTCTGTATAATGGCTCAACACCAACCCTGCATATTAGACATGGGGATTAGCAGCCAGCAGCATTTTCTATCCCATCATTTTAATGGATGTCAAATCCTGCAGAATCCAATGACCTCTATATCCAAACTCCTGGCCAGTAATTCTCATGAGTAAATCTTCTCACTGGAGAGTCAGTTAGAAATCCTCACCCTGCTGAACAAACGAAAACTTCAAGATACTTCTAACTGAAGACTATTTAGTCCATGTTAGTTCAGTAGCAGATCCCCCTTGCTTGCACCATTTTAGCTTTGAGTTGTTTCTTTAATATATCCAGTGTCTTTATCACCAAACCTCTGCCTGCAAGTCCATTCTATTTCACTGTACATGAAGAATAACGTTCGGATATTTGTCCTTGTTACACTTTGCTAGTTTGAACCTAAGCTCCCTTGTTCATACTTCCACAGTATGCCATTCTTGGCATGCCATTTCCCCTACTATTTACAGTACTATATACCATCAGAAAGCCACTTGTCAAGAAAGTCTGAGTCTGTCCTCATATCTTGAAACCCTGACAGGAGTGGGTCCATTCTTGAATAAACAAGAACTAATTTTGATGACCACAATGAGTACCTCTTGCCCTGCTGCATAAACAATTTCTATGAATTGGAGAGTTTATTTTTCTTAGGATTACGGATATTTTTAAAACAGAACGAACAGTCTGGCAAAAAAAAACATGCTGTAATGGGGTATGGAAGAATGAAGAACAGAAGCATTGTACCACTTGCCAATTAAGGAGAATCTGGTTATGAAGCATGGAATTATTTTCTTTTCAAGTTATTTCTTTGGCATCAGAACTTGAGGTTTGCAAATGGGAGTATGGGTGTCTTTAAACCATGATCTGTTACAATTGTAACCAACTAAATAAACATGAGATGATGGAAAACATCAAAATGCACTCTAGGTATGAAACACAGGTCAAGACATACACAGCCATGAAAATGAATAGATAAATAATGGAATGGTGCCATTAGATGACATGCAGTGCACAGATTGGGAAGATTATTTCGGTGATCTCATCTCACTCATTAAATCTCCATTGAAACATGTGCCTCTGAGTCAGACCACAGGAACAGACTGATAGTCAATGCTTAGGAAAAAAACAGTTGTTCCAACTTCATTAACCTCTCACAGTCTTGTTATTCCCTTTCAAAGCTGAAGAAAGAACATGCTCAGTTACTAAACACTTTAAAGAGGCAATGACACAGATTCAGTCATATTATCTGTTAGGTGAGATGTTTATCCTTGGGCACAAAGCTGAGAAAACATCCTCAACCTATGGCTATCCACTCAAAGGAATTGTCAAATTGGTTTGCTTAAGTACTTGAACTGATTAAGGCTTAGACTTATGGTGGCCTTTCAAAGCAAAGTATTTGACCAAATACCTAGCAGAAGTCTGTCCAAATTTGCCTGGAACAACTTACATTTTAATTGGGAATGCGAATATTTCATAGTTAATGGACTATGTAAACAGGATAATTCTGGGTAAGTGGTGATGCTGGGAGCAAGTTGTGAGCAGATAAGTGGAGGGCTGGGAGGTGAAACCTAATCCTAACACCGAATGGCAATGCAATATCAGAGTGTTGCACTCAGGCAGTAATCGTTGTCAGCACTGCCTGTCTTTTTAAGGACTGATATTGGCCCATCAAGTCTGCACTGACCACCCAAACATCCCACTTAGATGCAACCCCCAACACACCTCCCCACCATTCTACCCCTATAAACCTGTGTTTAAAACGGCTAAGCCACTAACCTACACATCTCTAGACACCATAGAGTGATTTAGCATGGCCAATCCTCCTAACTTGCACATCTTTGGACTGTGGGAGGAAACTGATGCACCCAGAGGAAACCCATGCAGACATGGGGAGAATGTGCAAACTCCACGCAGATAGTCGCCCAAGGATGGAATTGACCTCTGGTAATGTGAGGCATCAGTGTTCACCACTAACCTGTCTTGCTGCCCATAATTCTGACAAATTTTAAAAGAAACATATGTTCCTGGTATGACATGATTGTTTTAAAAAATGTTTAATCTGTCTTATTCACAGGAACTGTGGATCGAGATGCGAAATAAACCATTGACAACTTAATGGAATATGAATGGAAATTCGGTAAAGGTTTCTGCCTCACAAGGATGTGGCCCAAGTATAATGAAGACCATGGGAGCTGGGGAGAAGAGATGATGAGAGGGCATCGAGTTTGGTTGTGGGGGAGGGGCCAGGATGGATGCCAGGGAGAGAGGAATCACTAAAAAGGGTGGAGTAATGAGATTGTCATCCTGGTGAGAAAGATGGTTGATGGAGGTGGTTGGGTTGGAGATTAAGCATTGAAATTAGTGACTTGAAACAGGTAAGATCTTAGACCTGGGGGGAGTTACTTCTGGCTTATAAGCATCTTCTGTAATATCTGCCTTCATTTACATACTGGATTTTCCCAGGCCTGAAGAACCAGTTCAATATTACCTCAAAGAAACAAGCTTTCAAAAATGGAAGCACACAATCTCCTTAAAAGCTTATTCTGAGTAGCCAGCTTTGGTTTTAGCACAGCGTCACTTTGATCCAGTCTCCAATAACACTGGAAAAGAGAGATATTGAGCCACATTGGAGGTCAGGTTTGAATTTTGAAGCATTCAACTTTTTACCTGACTCAAGCTCATCCATTTTGGAAGCTAAAATCACTTCAGTAGGTTCAGTGGGAATGATTTATTTGCCCCTACTGTTCTCCTCAATACACTACTGAAACCTTCTTTATCCCCAATGTAAAGAGAGCCATTTTTGGGTTGCCAATGGCTATCAAGTTGAATGCATGAACTGGGCACAGCTGGGTAGATTTACAGTCTTCCTGAATTGTGACACTGAGAGTCAGACAGCAAGGTTGATCAGGTAGGGTTTACATTTCCTTCTGGCCTCATTCCAACTTTCCAGTGAGGATTTTAAATCAGACATGAGCACTCTGTCAGGAGACATTTGTGACCCTCAATCAATCTAGGAAATGTGTGCGAGTTAGTAGGGTAAAAGCTAGCGTGAACTGTCATGTGATTTCTTGTAAGTTTCGTTTGGAGAAACTTAATCATAGAAGTGGGTTCTTCTCCTCAGCTGTTGAAAATAATTAAACTATTGAACTTCAATATGAACCAGAACAGTCCTGAGCTTTAAACAACATAAAGAGTATCTGTTTAATGTAAAGTTACGAATTAATGGAATAGGCTGCCATCTAGTGCATTAAGTGTAAAAGAATTCAAAAAAGAAATGCACAGACTCCTCGTTCAGTGGCAAAGCATTAAAGAAAAGACACATTGGAGCTAAATTTTCTGTGGTGCTACTGCTCATTTTTAGCCAGATGCAGAGCAATGCCTTACCTTATTGAGAACTTCTGAGATTTCTCATTGGAAATAACGATTGTTGGTGAACATGGCCATATCCAAATGAAACCTCAATAATGGAAATATATAAACCTATGCATTGTTCCTACCTTGGCAATACTGTGACCTAAATATATGAGAAGTTACAGAGGTCCTCTGTCATTAAGAAAATAGTGACAGAAGATCTGGACATCAGACCCCTGACACAGCACCTACTATTGTTGCAAGGTGTGGAGAAATAGGAACATGTTCTAATTTCCATATGCCTTTGGTTCGTGGATACAATATACATATTAAAAGCCAGCTACCTCAGTCTAATCTTATCTTTATCGGTTGGATGACCAAAACATTATATATGTAATTCAGACATACAGGAGAAGTTCTAACACTGCTGAACTTTGGACAGGTGGAGGTCAGTTGTGCTTAGGCAGAGGTAAACAACTCTTTCAGAGAGGTAGGAACACCTTGGGAAGGGTATGGTGCCTTTGGGAGCTGTCAAGTGACCTGTGAGATTGTTCAGGAAGATATGAATGGGGGCAAAAAATGTATAAGCTCATTAGGGGGCAGCACGGTGGCTCAGTGGTTCGCACTGTAGCCTCACAGCTCCAGGGACCCGGGTTCAATTCCAGCCTCGGGCGACTGTCTGTGTGGAGTTTGCACATTCTCCCCGTGTCTGCATGGGTTTCCTCTGGGTGCTCCGGTTTCCTCCCATAGTCCAAAGATGTGCAGGCTAGGTGGATCGGCCATGCTAAATTGCCCGTAGTGTTCAGGGGTGTGTGGATTATAAGTGAAGGGGTCTGTGTGGGATGCTTCAAGGGGCGGTGTGGACTTGTTGGGCCGAAGGGCCTGTTTCCACACTGTAGGGAATCTAATCTAATCTAATCTAACTGTCAGAAGGAATTGTCAGAAAAAACTGCCAAATTGCCAATTCATTTAAAACTCCAGTCTTTAACTTCTTTGGAAAAAAAGAATCTGCAATGGTAAAAGAAAATGAATTCTTGTTATTCCAGAGATAACAAGGTGTAGAGCTGGATGAACACAGCAGGCCAAGCAGCATCAGAGGAGAAGGAAGGCTGACTGTTCAGGTTATTCTACTCTGTTTATTGATGTGATCCTGAGAGATATAATTATAAGGGCCAATACTACATGATTGAAATTACAACATTTCATTTTCACAGTGGGGTGCCTATCAGTCCAGTCTGAAAGACAGTTAAAGTTAGCTACATGTAGTGAATTTTTTTATCAATGAGAGGTTCTTTTTCTTAAATAATAAATGTATCAATCGACATTTGAGTTGAAACTAGTATCTTTTAATCCCTGCGTACATTAGCACCTATGGTGAGTAACAATTAGTTGAATGAATTCTGGGACACTTAAAGCACCAAATGTTCCAGGGGCTGGTGTTTTCACTGTTGCCCCAGAATCAGGCAGAACCCTCTTGGGGGAGGCTGGTACACATATCATGCAGATCTGTTCAATAATCAATGAAAAGGAGTTTGTCAGGAACAGACAAACATCTCAATTTCTATTTGGAGACACTAACTGTCAGGGCTCAATATTGAGTTCAAGAATTTTGGGGCCTAAACACTTCTTTCCATACATTTCATCCAATCCCATATCTCCGGCTCTGTCATGACACAGATTGTCTTCAGCACAGCTAACTCATTTGCACTCATCATTATCCCCTTTAGCACCTATTTAGCATTTTTTCCTCCTTAGCTTACTATCAACCATAGCCCTGTACTGTCTCTCTCTCCCTCTGTCTCTGGGCTCCATCTCTACCAATCAGCTCATTGCCTCCCACCCCCTCCCAAACCCAAGAAACACCACTTTTCCCTAGATCCTGTCAGTTCTGAAGAAGTGTCACTAAATCTGAAATGTCAATTCTGTTCCTCTCTCCATTGATGCTTCCAGATTTGCTCAGTTTTTCCGGCAGTTTCTGTGTTTGAAACAAATAGGTAGTTAGATTCATATAGTTAAAGTGGTCTTGTTAACACTGAGGGTCTGGGAGAAATGCTAGAGCAATTTAGTAGTGGGCACAGGGAAGCCCTTGGATATTGAATAGCTCAGTGGAATTGTAATGGCATCTTCTGCTAGCAAGTTGGAAATTGGGCAAACCAAAAACCCTGTAAACAGTATGTGGTGTTTGTTTTTGAAGGTGTGGAGGGACTATATTATGAGGAAAGGTAAAGTAGATTGGGCCTGTACTCCTTGAAGCGTAGAAAGAAATGAGACCTCATTGAAACAAATAAGATTCCTTGAGGACTTGACAGGGTAAATGCAGACAGGCTGTTTCCCTTTATGAGAGAGAGTAGGACAAGAGGGTGTATTCTCAAATCAAGTTATATCTTTAACACAACATTTAGGAGGAATTTCTTCTCTAAGAGGTTTGTGAATCCGTGGAATTCTTTACCAATGAGACTGATGAGTTTGGGTCATTGAGTACATTCAAGCCTGGGAAAGACAAAGATTGCAAAAAGGAAACATTTGTAGGATCTGTTATAGTTAATGGTATGTTGAACCAGAGTTTACCTGTTTATTCATGTAAATCTAATATTAATCCTGGATACTAGATAATTAGATAGATATAACGCACTGTTTCCTGGCTGAATTTAACACAGGAAAATTTATTCTGCTTCTTTAAAATGGTAACTTTGTGGATTAACTCCTTAGTAAAGAACAGGATAGGTGCTGGCTAGAGGGCTAATTTGCCCTTGTTTTTTACCTCGTTGCTTTCGTGAGGTGTCAGTGCACTGGTAGAACTTCCATTCAGCTACTTCTACAACCTTTCTGATGTTATCCACCATAACTTCCATTACATCCTCCCAAACAAAAACATAAATCCATAGTTTAAGAGATCTCTTTGCAGTACCAGGAATTGCCCAGAAGCAAAAATGTGTTTGATAAATATAGTTGCAAAGAAAACCATCCACCTTAAATGGATACGATAGATTATTTCACTTGAATATTGCAGGGGATTCATTAATTTTTAACGTTTTTTTTGTTCCATGCTGATTCCCTTGTTCTAACTTGATTCATGTGATCGGCCAGAAACTGAATTAACCCCAGGTACCTAATATACCATTGTCATTAACTCTACTCTGGGTAGTTTTCGCATCTTTCTTTAAACATCCAGTCTTTTGGGTTAGAGGTCATCTGTTTCAATTCTATTTCAAGTTTAAGAATATAGTCACAATCAGATGAGGAGGAGTTAAATATCTTCCCTTTCACTTCACTCTTCATTTTGCAACAATCTAACTTAATCCAGTCGGAGATAAATAATAAAGGTGCTCTAACTTTCACATATATACTCAGGAAAGAACAAATTATATTTTAAAGCAAAGATGAAAGTTATGCAGTTCTTCTGCAATGACAACTTGGATAAATCCAGACTGAGCTTGGTGGTCCTTAGGGGTCCTTCTGCTTTTGCAACCAAGGCAATTTAAAAATGTATATGTCTGATTTATCTACTCTTCTAGAGTCAGCAGCTGCTGGGTGGAGTGTTTTTTCTGAAATCAGGTCAGTGGCGCATTGATACTCAAACAGTAGGATCTGAGCTGCAAGATGGTTGGAGAGAGAGAGAGAATGTTCTTACCATTTTGGTGTCTTCTCTGTTGCTTTCCCTTATCTGAATCTTGGAATTAGTGTGGAAGCAGGCCGTTCAGACCATCAGGCCCACACCAACCCTCCAAAGAGCTTCCCACCTAGACACACCCCCTGCCCTAGTCCTGTAACCCCGCATTTCCCTTAGTTAATCCATCTAATCTGCATAACCTTGGATACCATGGGCAATTTACTGCAGCCAATCCATCTAATCTACATATCTTCAGACTGTGGGAGGAAACCAGAGCACCCAAAGGATACCCATGCAGACACAAGAAGAATGTGCAAACTCCACTTGGTCACCCAAGGGTGGAACTGAACCTGGGTCACTGGCATTGTAAAGTAGCAGTGCTAGCCACTGAGCCACCATGCTGCCAGGCTGCCATGAAGAATGCAGCTCTTAAATCACAGAAGCAGTCCCCTTTCTTCTCACACAAGCACCTTTCTCCAACTGACTAGCAACTCAAGTATGGTCATGGCTCGTGGATTCCAGCTGTAACTTGATTAGTTTATATCTGAGTGAAATTTCTTTTCAACCAAAGTCTTTTGTGCAAAGTGATTACATTTTTTTTGTTTTTCACGTAGATTAGTCTGGATATCCTTCAGATAGAGACAGAAAATATGATTTTTACAGATTGCTCTAAAGTGGTGAGTTCTTGCAAATTGGCTCTATCTAACTATTTTTGTATTTAGCACTTACAGCAAATATTCAGCCATCTGAGGAACTTCAAGTCACTGGAATGTGATCTCAGCCATTCCTTAATGTCCAATCAGTCATCTCCAGTCAGTAAATCCATTTAGTACTTTTTAAATGTACAGCATCATTTCAGAATGTATTCTAGTTGACTCTTCAATGCAGTACTGAAGGAATGTTGTTCGATCAAAGATGCCATCTTTGAAGTGTTGTGTTACAGTGAATTTTGTCTTTCTTCTCAGAGATAAAGAAAAATCCCATTGCAAGTCTTTGGCAAAGAACAGCACAGTTTTCTCTGATTTCCCAAATTTTTTTTGTCATTTAACTCACAGCACTGCAAGAGTTGTATTGTTATTACGTTATTATATCTCAAATATTTCTGTGCATGTGTAACTGCCATGCTTTCTCCATTCCGACAACAAACACACTTTAAAACTACTTCAATTGTAAAGTTCTTTGTGACTTGCTGAAGTCATGATGCATATCAACTTGTGGAACTGTTTAACAGAAAAGATCTGTATCAATTATAAGGAAATTAATCTTTGTTTCCAAGCTTTTCTCTGGTACTTTCCTGAAGTCAACAATTAACTGATAACAGGAGTACTTTCACCCTCAGACAGTGAACATTCTTCCTCTTGGTGGATTGTATGGGTCATCAGGCTACTTCAGCCTATATCTGCACACTTTTCAGAGGAAGTCACCGGTAACAGGTCAATGAATGAACTAGAACAAGCGTCTTCTTCATCTGGCTCAAAGACACTGACAACTAAAGAACCCCATGTGCTGCTATCACTCAAATACAACACTCTTAAGTTTGAGACCTCATCGTTACAGCCTAGAACTGCATTGAATAACTGTTTTACCCATACAACTCATTACCCATGCAACATTAAGTTATTATTTTACTTTACCTGTTTTAATGTTGTTTTGTTTTAAAGTTGTTGCTTGTTTAAGCTCTGTTTCACAAATGTACATCTTAATGTTGCAATTGTGCATATTTTGCATTGTCATTGAAGTTGACAGAACAATGGAATAGTGCTTTTGGGAGGTTTGTACACTTGAGAGTTAGCAGGGACATTCCTAACACAGCTCTGCCTTCACACAGCTTGCTGCTCACTCATGCCCTACTACTGCCTACTCCTTTTTGGGTTACACCAAATGGATGATAGGGGAGATGACAGCCTAGTGTTATTATTGCTGGACCATTAATCCAGTGGCTCAGATAATGTTCTGGAGAGCTGTGTTCAAATCCTGCTGTGGAGGATCTGGAATTAATTGTCTATTGATGATGATGAAAAATCCATCTGGTTCCCTAATGCCCTTTAGGGAAGGAAACTGCCATCTTTACCTGGTCTGGCATTCATGTGACTCCAGCCCCCAACAATATTGACTCATAATTGTTTTTGAGCAGCTGGGGATGATCGATAAATGCTGGTCTAACCAGTGACACTGCCATCTCATGAATGAATAAAAAAAGTCCCCCAATGTAGCTACCTCCTTGCACAAAATCACAAATTTAAAGTAAGCCATGAATAAGTAATGCAAATGAAAAAGAGCCTCAAAATGCTGAGTAGTTAGCTTCCTGTGATTGGCCGGCTTTAGACATGCAGCTAGACAATAAGTCTAAATTTAGCCTGGACTGTAAAATCAATTCTTCCTTCTAATTCTAAAACTATACACTATCATCAATAATTATGGAAAAGTACATTTTTATTTCTAATTTTATATCTTCCTAAATACTAATGATCTCAAAGCATCGATGGCAACAGCACATAGCTCAGAAATATCGGACTATCCAATTTTGACCCAGAGGCTTGAGAGTTGAGGATGGGCTGATGGGTCAGTGGCAACATTCTTCAGTCAAGTGAGGTCCAAAATTCTCTAAATACTGATCCTCAAACCTCATTATAACTCACTGAATCCACATCTGTCATGTGGGAATCTTTTAATGGCCAGTTGATTAGAGTTTAGGACCAGTGGGTTCCTTGTGAAAATTGAGGATGAGGAAAGCAAGATTCGGGAAAGTTGGACAACAACAGAAATCGTGAGCTTAATCAAAAAGAGAAAGGATGCATTCATAAGGTTTAGAAAACTGCAGACAGACAGATCCCTCAAAGAATATAAAGAAAGCAGAAAAAAGGAGCTAGGGAGGGCAAAAGGAGTCACAAAGTGTCCCTGGCACACAGGATTAAGGAAAATCCCAAGGCATTTAAATGTACATAAGGAGCAAGACAGTAGCTAGGGAAAGGGTAGATCCACTCAAGGACAAAAGAGGGAATATATTCATGAAGCCAGAGGATGTTGGTGAGGTGCTTAATGAATACTTTGCATTCACAAAAAGAAAAGATCATATAGGATGGTGAGTCTAGAGAGGGGTAAGTTCATATTCTAGGGCATGTCGATACAGAAAAGGGAAGTGGCGCTGCGTATTTTGAAAAGCATTAAGGTAGTGAAATCACCAGGGCCTGATGGGATCCATCACAGAATACTGAGGGAGGAGAGAGAGGAAACTGTTGTGGCCTCATACAAAAACTTTGTCTTGTCTTTTTTCACAGAAGAGGTCGGAGAGGACTGGATAATAGCCAATGTTGTTCCTTTGCTGAAGAAGGGCAACAGAGATAATTGGGAAATTACAGGCCAGTGGACCTTACATCATTAGTAGGGGAATTATCAGGGAACATTTGTAGGGACAGGATTTACTCACATTCAGAAAAGTATGGACTTATCAGCGACAGGCAGCATGGCAATGTGAGAAGAGGTCATGTCTTGCAAACTTGATTGAGTTTTTTGAGGAAGTGATAAAAATGATTGATGATGTCTATATGGACTTTAGCAAGGCCTTTGACATGGCACCTCATGGCAGGCCAATACAGAAGGTGAAGTTACATGGGATCCACAATGAGCTAGTATGATGGATACAGAGCTAGCTTACTGATAGAAGACAGAGAGTAACGGTGGAAGGTTGTTTTACTGACTGGAAATCTGTGACTAATGCTGTTCCACAGGGATCAGTGCTGGGACCCCATTGGTTGTAACGTATATAAATGATTTGGATGAGAATATAGGTGGTTTGATTGGTAAATTTGTAAATAACACAAAGATTGGGGGAGCTGCAGATAGTGAGGAGGATTGCTCGAGGATGCAGTAGGATATAGGTAGCTGGAGATTTGTATGGCGAAATGACAGATAAAATTTTAATCCAGACAAAAGATGTATTCTAGAAGGCCCAATGCAGGAGGGAAATACGCAATAAATTACAGAACTTTTAAAAATATTAACATACAGAGGGATGTAGGTGTGCTGGTCCACAGTTCCTTGAAAGTGACAACACAAGTGGATAAGGTAGTCATGAAGGCAATCGGCATGCTTTCCTTCACCAGTTGGATATAGTCTGTGAAAATTGGCATGTCATGTTGCAGCTGTTTAGAACTTCAACGTTCTGGCAATGATCTGTAGCTTGGGTTGTGGGTATGGTTGTTGACTTGCTCGCTGAGCTGGCTTGTTTTCGGTCAGATGTTTCGTCACAATATTGGGTGACATCATCTGTGGACCCTCCGATGAAGCGATGTCACTCTACTCCGCTTGTATATGGGGTCTGATTCAATGTGTTTTTGATCAGTTTACGGCTGGAGAACCATGCCTTTTGGAATTCCCGTGCATGCCTGTGTTTGTCTTGGGCTACTATGGCTACCTTGTCCCAGTTGAACTGACAGCATTCATTTTCTGAATGTACTGATATTAAGCAGAGTTTGTCATGTTGTTTTGCTGCTAGATTGCTGCTGACAAAGGGATGCAGGGCTGATAACCAAGACGGGCTACATAAGAATGAAACCAGAAGGCACAAACACCCTCAGCTTCTACGGACTTCCTAAAGTACATAAACCAGGCGCCCATTGATCCCTACCAGTCACACCTTCACACAAACTGGCCAAGGACCTACCTAACTGACAGATCACCCCATTTCTTCCACTCAACCCAAGATTTCTTTGATACCCTCAAGAACACAAAAATCAGCAACAACGAGATTATGGTATCCTTTGATGTCACAGCTTTATCCACATCAATTGACTTCCCACTAGCCAAGCGTGGCCACATTACTCGAGGAAACAGCAACACAGACCAGCAGCTCAATCAGCAGTGACAGCATACTCAAACTACTAGACCTCTGCCTCACCACACACTTCGTCTTTCATAGTCAAGTTTACAAACAGATCAACAGTACACTATTGGGGTCACCTATCTCAGGACTCATTGCAGAAACAGTCATGAAAAGACTAGAACACACCATCCTCCCCTGCCTTCAACCTAATCTGTGGATCTGGTACATAGACAACACATTTGTCATTATTAATCACAACAAATTAGAAGAGACCCATCACCTCATCAACAGCGCAACTGCTAGGATTAAATTCACAAGGGAAGAAGAAAGCAACAATCAACTTCCATTTCAGGATGTTAACTTTGAGCGCTTGACAAACAGAGAGTTCCAAACCTCAGTATGCTAAAAGCAACCCATACGGATCAATCTTCAACTTCCACAGCAATCCACAAACAAAGCTGCATTAGGGCACTATTTAAACAGGCCAGGACACACTGCAACACACTGGGACTATGCAGGAAAGAGGAAGAGCACCTATACAAAATCTTTGCTATAAACGGATATCCCCAAAACTTCATCCGCAGGTACCTACTAAACTGACAACAATAGGAGGACACAGTTCGTCCTAACACACTGGCCACACTGTTGTACATCAAGAACATATTGGAACTGACAACAAGACTCCTAAGACCATTAGGAATCATGGTGGCCCACTGGCCCACAAGCCCACGGCCACTCTACAACTCACAAGGATTAAAGACCCCATTCCCACAACACGCAGAATCAACGTGGTTTACAAAATACCATGCAACTTCTGCCATAAACATTACATCAGACAGACAGGATGGAAACTAGCCATCAGAATACATGAAGATCAGCTAGCAGCACAATGGCACAGTGATCAGAGGCTCCAATGATGATGTCACTTAAATGTCTGCATAGGACTTTAGTTAGACCACAGTTGGAACATTGAATGCTGTTTTGGCTATCACATTACGAGAAGGATGTGGACACACTGGAGAGAGCATAGAAAAGGTTTACCAGTATGTTGCCTGGTCTGGAGGGTATTAGCTATGAGTAGAGATTGGACAAATTTACTTTGTTTTTGCTTGAACATCGAAGGCTAATGGCAACCTGATAGAAGTTTACAAAATTTTGAGAGATAAGGATAGAATGGACAGCCGGATCCTTTTATCCCCAGGGTAGAAATGTCGATTGCGACGACACATAGGTTTAAGTGGTGGTAGAAGCAAATACAATAGCCAAAAGCCACAGATATATGTGTAGGCAGGGACTAGAGGGATACAGATCACGTACAGGTAATGGGTTTTCAGTTAGAAAGGCATCATGTGTCAGTGTAAGGTTGATGGGCTGAAGGGCCTGTGCCTGTGCTGCACTGTTCTTTGTTCTATCACAGCAGAACACTCAGGCACCACAGTCCACCAGGTGAAAATTGAAGAAAAAATGATCAGCTATATTGAAGGCAGATATTTAATCTGTACAGGAATCAAGAATTATAGCCAAAAAACAAGAAATTGGAGTTAAAATCTATCAGATTAGCTATGATCTCCTTGAAAGGTGGAGGAGATTCGATGGGCTCAATAGCCTACTTCTACTTTTACATCTTATGATCTGAAAGCTGCCAGCATTGCAGTTACCTTCAGGTAAGTATGTCTGAAGATGAAGTCAGGGTGGTGATGATGATGAGGCAGTGTGTGTTTGGGAGTGAAGAAGAACTTATTCATAGTGGGATATACTTAGGATATTGGGCATTGAATTTTCCTAATAAGGAATTTTCCCAGTTCCTCAATCCAGTGTTGGGAATTCAGAAGTGGCTGTGACAGGACATCAGCCATGATTGTGCCAAAAGAATCTTCTTAATTGCTTTCCTAGTTACAACACCATTTGGCCAGAGGTCCTAATGTGTGAGGTAGACCATGCTGATATTGATAAGAGAGTACAAGGGCTTCACAAGATGGTGACACCCTCTGAAAATGTATGAATTAAGTGTGGCCGTAATGATTGTGCCATTATTGGGAGGGTGATCTCCCCCACAGTGTTAACCTCAGCAGGGGGGGCCCATTCACTGTTGGAAAGATCTCAATGGTGTCACCAATTTTCCCTAAATGGCCACTTAATCTACTAGTGCAGACTATTTCTTAAATGGTGAGATGTAGCATAGCATGGATGTGCAAATGTGTCTATGTCAATAAGTCTCAGGAGGCTAACATGCAGGTGTAGCGAGCTATTAGAGAGGCTATTTGAATTTAACTTTCATCACAAAAGGATTTGAGAAGAAGAGAAGTGAAGTCTGCTTTAATTGTATAGAAGGTTGGTTAAGCTGCCCCTAGAGTACTGCGTGCAGTTTTGGTTGCCTAGCCTTAGAAAGGTTACTAGTGTCATAGAACGAGTGCAATGAAGATTCACCAAACTTGTTCTTGGGATGGCAGGACTGTGCTATGAAGACAGACTATGTAAACTATGTCTGTATTCTCAACAATCTTGAGACATGAGAAATGATCTCATTAAAACCTACAATATACTTAAATGGATAGATAGGGTAGATGCAGATTAGATTTCCCCTGGTTGGGGAATGTAAAATCAGGGGGCACAATTTAAAACTAAGGGGATGTAATTTAGGATCAAGATGAGGTAAATTAATTTTATTCAGGGGGTTGTGAATCTTTGGGATTCTCTATTCCAGAAGCCTGTGGAAGTTCGGATTTTGTGTATACTTAAAGTGGAGATTGACAGATTTCTGATTACCAATGGCAAGAAAAATTTTGGGGATAATCTGAGTAAAAGGCATATGCGATCGGCCATGACTGTCATATAGTCATAGAGCACAGAAACAGGTGGTTCAATTCAACTAGTCCATGCCAAACATAATCCCAAACTAAAATAGTCTCATCTGCCCAATCCTGGTCCATATCCCTCCAATCCTTTCCTATTCATGTACTTCTCCAAATCTTTATAAAATGTAATTGTACCCACATCTACCTCTTCCTCAGGAAGTTCATTCCACACATGAAACACACTCTGTGCAAAAAATTTGCCCCTCACGTCTTTTTTAAATCTCTCTCCTCTCACCTTAAAGATGTGTCCCCTAGTCTTAAAAAAACAACTACCATGAATTCTATCAATACCTCTCATTATTTTATACGCTTCTGTCAGGTCACTCCGCTGCGCTCTGGTGAAAAAAGTCCCAGCCTATCCAGCCTTTCTTTACAACTTAGACATTCCACACCCAGCAACATCCTGGTAAATCTCTTCTAAATCCTCTCCAGCTTAATAATATCCTTCATATAACTGGGGGACAAGAACTAGACACAGTATTCCAGAAGAGACCTCACCAATGTCCTGTAAACCTTGTGTTAAATGATGGAGGAGGATCAACAGGCTGAATGGCCTGCTCCTATTTTTATGTTTCCAATTAGCTATTGGGTGGATAGCAGGTATTGATCAGGTCTTACTGCTGGAAAAATCACTCAGAAAAGGTTGTGACTAGAAAGGTTGATGAGGGTCGAGCTGTGGATGTGGTGTATATGGACTTCAGTAAGGCATTTGATAAGGTTCCCCATGGTAGGCTCATTCAGAAGGTCAGGAGGAATGGGATACAGGGGAACTTAGCTGCTTGGATACAGAATTGGCTGGCCAACAGAAGACAGCGAGTGGTAGTAGAAGGAAAATATTCTGCCTGGAAGTCAGTGGTGAGTGGAGTTCCACAGGGCTCTGTCCTTGGGCCTCTACTGTTTGTAATTTTTATTAATGACTTGGACGAGGGAATTGAAGGATGGGTCAGCAAGTTTGCAGACGACACAAAGGTCGGAGGTGTCGTTGACAGTGTAGAGGGCTGTTGTAGGCTGCAGCGGGACATTGACAGGATGCAGAGATGGGCTGAGAGGTGGCAGATGGAGTTCAACCTGGATAAATGCGAGGTGATGCATTTTGGAAGGTCGAATTTGAAAGCTGAGTACAGGATTAAGGATAGGATTCTTGGCAGCGTGGAGGAACAGAGGGATCTTGGTGTGCAGATACATAGATCCCTTAAAATGGCCACCCAAGTGGACAGGGTTGTTAAGAAAGCATATGGTGTTTTGGCTTTCATTAACAGGGGGATTGAGTTTAAGAGTCGTGAGATCTTGTTGCAGCTCTATAAAACTTTGGTTAGACCGCACTTGGAATACTGCGTCCAGTTCTGGGCGCCCTATTATAGGAAAGATGTGGATGCTTTGGAGAGGGTTCAGAAGAGGTTTACCAGGATGCTGCCTGGACTGGAGGGCTTATCTTATGAAGAGAGGTTGACTGAGCTCGGTCTCTTTTCATTGGAGAAAAGGAGGAGGAGAGGGGACCTAATTGAGGTATACAAGATAATGAGAGGCATAGATAGAGTTGATAGCCAGAGACTATTTCCCAGGGCAGAAATGGCTAGCACGAGGGGTCATAGTTTTAAGCTGGTTGGTGGAAAGTATAGAGGGGATGTCAGAGGCAGGTTCTTTACGCAGAGAGTTGTGAGAGCATGGAATGCGTTGCCAGCAGCAGTTGTGGAAGCAAAGTCATTGGGGTCATTTAAGAGACTGCTGGACATGTATATGGTCACAGAAATTTGAGGGTGCATACATGAGGATCAATGGTCGGCACAACATTGTGGGCTGAAGGGCCTGTTCTGTGCTGTACTGTTCTATGTTCTATGTTCTAAAATGGATTGTGTTGGAGTGTTGTCACACCCCAAGATGCTCTAATTGTGCTCCTGGCTCCACCTGTATGACCAAAACAATTCAGCCCCAGGTTTCAGAAGCTCAGTGTGGTGATGGGGCTGGGAGTGTGGGCAAGAAACAACTCATAATCAAGTATTAGTGGAAAGGAGGCTGGAAAAGGGGAGGTTTACAGGTCAGAAAAGATGCTGGTCAAGTTGGGTCGTACATATGATTTTAGAAAGAGAATAAGTGCTTATAAATCAATTAAGTTACTTACCTTCTTAGTTACAAGCTATCCCTAGGACTGGTTCTCCACAGCATAGCAAACAAGGTGAAGTCTGCCTCAGAGAAAACTAGTCGAGGGCGGGGGACTTCAAGCAGGACTAAGGCTCTTTATTTGCATACGCAAAGAACTGAATGCTGTTTCAGGACTGGATTGCGGATGCCTCGTCTGTTTCCCTATCCAATGGGACACTTCCAGCTAATTGAGTGTGCACAATTTTTGTCCTCTAGTCTGGGGCCCAATGGGCTGCACTATGCAAGTTCTATTTATATCGTCCCATTCTGAATAACAGCAAGGATAATTGCTTATTCACTTCATGTGGTAGCTGTTTTGATAAGAGATTTTAATGTAAGGAAGGACAACCAAAGTTGAATATAGATATGCTGCCCAATAGCCATTGCAACAAGCTCTTTCTTAGCATAGTCATTGCAGGGCTGTTGAATTGGGATAGGATGCATTATTGAAAGCTCTTCAGAGGCACTGAAGAGGGGTTTTGATAATTATTTAGACAGAAAAGGTATGCAGTGATGTGAGGGAAAGGCAGAAGATTGGCATGAGATAATAGAACAAGAGAAGGCACTTTGGACCAAATGGCCTCTTTCAGCACTGTAACAATTCAATGACCCTGTATTCCTAGTGTAAAGAAATAGATAAATAGATGGCATATTAAAATCATACACGGCGTATTTCTCAAGAGGTACAAAAGAGGCTTTACTACTTTCAATCAAACATCCTATCCCCAGCAGGCTAATCGTTTAAGTATAGAACTTGAATTAGTTCATCAAGGTCATCTCAGCAACTGGTGAAACTTAACTTTAAATTTTAATGTGCATTTTCACCTCCATGTCAATATATCTAGGTGTACACATTTGTAAATTAATATTTATAGAAAAGCGCAAGACATGTTTCCTCAATGTAAGTGCAGCAATCCCAGTTGAGGTTCTTTTTGGTCAGATTAGGGATACAGAGGGAGGCAATGCTCTGGAGGAAGTATTGTCATGTACCTGGTGCTTGAGGTCACAGCCTGCCCACAAGGTCATAATTTAAATGTCAGCATAAACAGAAGAGCTACAAACAATGTAGCAATTTAATAAAAGCTCGAATGCATGGCAGAATTAGAACTGCAGGATGGGGGGTGGTGGCGTTGGAGGTGACCATGAGAAAAGGGGGCAAGAGTTCAGAGGGAACGGCAGGACAGTTGCTCCCAATGGGCACCCTACTGTCCAGTGTATATTCCCTTGTTCAGGTACTGATTGCCTTTGATTAACATGAACCTCACCCACTGCACCACCCAAAGTGACAAGATGCCCTTACAAGTTGGCATGTTGGGCATGCTCTCTGGTTACAGGTGTTTTGCAGTGGGTTAAGCCCTTAGGTTGGACCTATATTTATTAACTTAGGCCCTCTATTGGCAGCAAAACTGGAAGATTAACCATAGGCTATCAGAACTTAACTTCAGTGGAAGCGAGAGGGAGCAGGATTAGAGTAAGCCATCAACCCTATCCCACCAATTCACTGCCCTTCTGCACCTAAGGCTTCTACCTCCAGGAGGAGGAAATACTGCACATTTACCTTTAGCATCTTCCCAATTATTTCACCTTCCAGCTTAAATAGCTACTCTGCAAAAGCTGGCCAGCTGGCCATCTTGGATTGCTGGAGCAGGACTTTTGTTCCAAGATCACAATCTTCAAGAAAATGTCCAGGTCTTGTGTCAGGTTTGACATCAAATGTGTTCTTCACCAATTGGTCAGTTAATACCCAGGCTGTATACCCACTGTCCAATTAATGATGACAGGCAAGTTCCCAATGACTAGATGCCCATCAACAATGACACCTTGGCAGTCCCACCTTCAGACATGGGTCCTGCTGATGTACATAGCAGATAGAGAGGGGGAGAATGAGAAAAATACACCTCAAGGTGGAGGTAGCCTCTGAAGCAATTTTGTTTTGAAACATTTACTCCTTAAAAAGGCCATATATGCCAGGCCATGATCATGAAGTACCAGCTCCTCCACTGGACAGCTATCGTCTATGACTGTAGCCCAGGAGCTATGTTCAAGACAGGACCGACTTTGGCTAGTGATGGGGGTTTGGGGGCTATGTGGGAAGGGAGGCAGTTGCTGGTTGCTCTAACATGGTTGAGCATGATTTAGTAGGAGACTAGCACGCTAACCAGTATTTAACTTTTGCAGAGTAGCTATTTAAGCTTCATGTCAATGAGAGATTGTTATCATTACTTTCCGTCCTCCTCCCTTTCCAAATCGCAGCCCCCATCCAGCCCCAGGTCCTCCGTCCAGATTAACTTTAAAAATTCTACTTCTGATGTGTAACCACAAATAGTAGAATGAGTCCACTGACAATGTATAACAAGAAAGTGAAGTCATCCCAGACCTCTCAGGTTCCACAGAAACCTACCCAGTCCTTCAACTTTCAATATTACCTCGTTTAGGAAGCAATTCATCGTGGTAGCCAATTAATAAACTGAAGGAGCGAATTATCTACCAGGAAGAAGAGCTACAGTGATAAGAAATCAAAGGGAGAATCAGTTGGCACTGGTATCAGTGACCACCTGTCTTTTCTCAATCTTAGTTGGCAGCTACCAGAGGAGCAGTCATTCACACAGACGTAACTGTGTGCCTGAAAATATGAGCAGAAGTGGTTAGTAAAGGTAAGATTGCATTTTTGCGGCAGTTAGTAGTGATTATTACCAGTTAAAATAAACATGGCTCTCTGTCATTCTTAGTTGGTTTGAAGATGTGAGAGTTGGATGGTAATGGGGGGAATGGTAACTTTTTAAAATTAATTCATGGGCTGTGGACTTTGCTCACTAGTCCAGCATTTATTTCCTATTCCTAATTGCCCTCGAGTATTTGGTGGTGTGCTGCTTTCTTGAATCATTGCAATCCATTTGCCTCATACCTTTTGAAGGGGCTTGATAGAATTCTTAGTGAGAGATCTGAGAGATGAGCGCTTAAATATTGGATTATGGTATGTTGGATGAGCTGGGTAGCTCCGCAGCCATGCGGCAGTAGTAGGATCAGGTGATTAACATCACTCACGGATATAATGGGTGTCCATTCTGTTTGTCAAATAAAGCTGACTTCTTTCAGGAACTTTGAATACCATTCAAGTTCCATCATTTGCCCTCTGTACATGCCAGAACTCAGCCATGTTATGGAACTCTTTCTTTCTTCAGGTCCACCATACCTGCTGCAAATAGTGACACTTGACCTGTATGCTGTTAATTGTAACTGGTCTGACCACATTGCGATACAAATTAGGGTTGACTTTCACATACACAATTTGTGTGGAGCTATTCTCCACTCCATGCATTTTGTTGGAGAAATCACATTCTTTTTTATTGGAAGATGTTGCTAATCAATTGCCCACATTTGCAATAGTTCATTGTTGTTTTAAATAGACTCTGTCAACTGTCAGACATAGTGCATTGACAAATAGTCCCTGATTCAATAGACTTTTCCTGCTAAAAAATGAAACACTTATGAGTTGCTCAGCAAGTCCTGAAGAAGCGTCATTTCATTAGATAACACAGTGCAGCTCATTAGCTGGCAGAGAGGTATTAAAAGACACTGCACAATGTTATGCCCAACTTCAAGGATATTAGTGATTCACATGGGGGAATAAACACTTTGGATATCTCTGGGAAGAAAATATAGCTGAAAATTTTGGAGATATATATTTGAAAAGCCAATTTTGGGCTTCACTACCCAAATACACTTCAAAGTGAGTAATACATCACTGAAGAACAGACCCCTCTTTCATTTGTATCAATGAGGTTGCAGAGGTGGAATAGATATATTCACTTCAATCACTTATTCCTTTCTGCTGGTGAAAATGTTTCAACTTATAGCTCAACAAAGAGAAGGACATTCTCGCTGCAAAGTTTCCCTTGAAAGAAACTATGGCCATTTTATTACTTTTATGATCTGAATGATTAGCAATTGGAAATCATCTCTCCGTATCACCGTATGATGAAAGTGCCCCCGACCCACTAATATGAGATTGTTAATATGAGATGAATTCTCAGCATTGAATTAGTGTCTCCCATCATTAAACAGTAATGTTCTGTAAGCGATTGGAGCCATTGTTCATAATAAAACTCAGAATTTCTCCTTTAGTAAGGAAAAGAAAATGAACATCACACATTTCGGAATTTAAACTTAATAGCAAGGCAATTTCCCAAAATGTTGGAAGGATTAATGGCTCAGTTAGAAGATCCAAATTCCTTGCATGTTTAAACAGGGAAATGTGATATCATTCATTTACAGGAGAGTCAATTGACATCCAAAAACAGAAAAAAAAGAGATGAGTCAGGAGAGTGATAGAGGTTAGTTGCAACTTGCAAAGTCATCAGGCAACAATACTTTGTCAGAAAAGCAGCAACAATTCACTATGAAGACTGAGACACAGAGGGAAAGACATTTGCGATCGGGAAACGTATGCGGAACAGTCAATGCAGCCTTTCAGCTGAAAGTGACATTAGTGTCACAGACAACTTTAATATGGATCTGGAGGAACACAGCAGGCCAGGCAGCATCAGAGGAACAGGAAAGCTGACTTATTGAGTCAGAACCCTTAAGCTGTGTTCCTCCAGCTCTGCAGTGTTATCTCTGACACCAGCATCTTCAGTTCTTGCTTTCCCTAAATATTCTAATCCCATTTTCCAGTGGTTAGCACATCACATTCTACGCCGTGGCATCACAGGCGCATTTCTAAATACTTCTTAATTGTCATGAGAATTTCTAGCTCTGCCACCCTTCCAGGCAGTCAGTTCCAGATTCCCACCACCACTTCTTCCCATGCTCTCTAAACCTCCTGTCCTTAATTTTATACCTATGACCTTTAGTTGTTGATCTCTCTACCAAACCAGAAATGTTTCTTCCGTCTAACCTAACTGTGCCCCCGATCATTTTATACATGTCTATGATGCTCGCCCCACCTCAGAGCCTCCTCTGCACAAAGAAAAACAACACCAGCCTGTCCAATCTCTCTTCATAACAGAAACATTAGTTTTACCTCTGTTTGTTGAGCATCTATACATGATTGAGTGACCCTTATAACCTATGAACCTGACAACTAAAGCAATGTTTTTTGTCTGCTGGCTGTCAAACTAAGCAGTCCCAATGAAAGGTACAATTAATTTTCCTGTGTAATATGTACATTGATAACGCTACCTACTTTTTTATTTAGTTATCATTTGCCAAGAGTTTTTCAGAAAGTGCAATTATTTGTTTTTCGGGCACATAAATTTCAAGACATGAAATGGCAGCTCAGTTCATCATCGTGAAATGTTTTGTATATTTCTGCTACAGAAGACTGTAAAGTTCAATGGGAATAATTGATTAAAAGATTTTTTTCCTAAAACTTCTTTGAGAGATGGCCATAGTAATTCCCTGAGACTGTAGAGTGCCTATTTGTGTTCTCAGAAAAAGGTACAACTTAAGTGATTTTAGCCTAAAGCTATCATAAAAACTATTTACAAAATTGCGTAATGAATAGTAAACTATCAAATTACAAACTGATTCTGCTGCGAGAGATTAGAAGAATTTCGGACTCTTCTTGGTGTAGCAAAGCGAACAAATGTGTATTATTAATGGTTAGGCCAGAAAAGTAACACATAAAGGCTAAAGATGGGTAAAGATCTTCGGTTTATTATAACCCTAATTGATATTACTACTAGACAAGTCAGACTCCAAAGCGAACCAGGCTTGTTTGATCCTAACTTTGCTTTTTTTTTGATTTAGAAACCGTGGAGGTCAATTAATTGATTCATTCAAAAGAGGCTGCCAGTGTACTTTAACCAGAAAAAAAAATGGACTAAACAAGAAACTTGAGTTCTCTTACACTGGACTAATGAAAAGTTGAAAAGATTTCATCAGAGATATGAGAAAGGATTAAAGGTCACCCCTTCTTCCCAAGCAAAATCTTTATGCCTGCCCAAACCTCAGTATCACTATCACTGCACTATGACTGCTGGCTCAAACTCAGCCAATACAGCTGCCAATGGTTTCCTTTAAGTAAAATTGTGCGAACTCACTAGATGTTTTTTCGCTTCTCTCCTTGAGACAATTAACACTGACTGCAAAGTAAAATAAACTATTAATTTATTTTCAGCATAACTATATAAATTCCCTAAAGCCAGTGTTCTACACTCTGCTGCCTGGCATTAATCATGCACACACTGTCTGACCTTTTGGCTTATTCTGCTTTTCGTTGTATGTCAGCAGTCCAGTGTCATGAAGAAACAGTATAGTTTGTTTCACTACCTTTTAAATGCACTGGACTGTTCACCTCAAGGGTTAAAAATTTCATTAAAATACATATAAATAAACCACACCTACAGACTTCTCAGTACCAACCCACAAGAAACCTGAACCATAAAGCTAGACCATGTTCCTCTCTTCTTAACAGTCAAAAAAATCAAAATATAGATCCAATTTAAATCTATAAATTGTTTTTAACAGATTTGAATCTTCAAGTTTGCAATAATGGTGAAGAACTCACATTTTGAACAAGTATTAACTGCACAGAAAAATCCCAACTGTGTTCGCCAAATCAGGCCACCAATCCAATATCCAAGTTTCTGAACGCCCAAAATCCAGAGTGATTCCAAAGCATTCTCCCATCTCACACTGGGAAGGAACCAACTGGAATGCCTGCAAACACAGTGCTAACCTACAAGGTCAAATCTTAGGTTATAGCATTGAGGAAGATCGTTCAGCAGCAATGCTTTCGATCACTTTGACAAGACCATCAATATGAGGAGATTTGTCTAGGAATGGAAATGGTTGGGATAAGAAGATTTGTCCAAGAGTGCAGAGTGTCAGGAGCTCCTGTTCCTTGACCTTCAGCTGGGTTCCACTGTCATTGCAAAGCACATGTACCAAGCCACTTGAGCATGCAATGCAATTCAGCTTTGCACAAATTAGCACCTTCAATAACTAAGATTACAACAGCAATTGGAACAATTCTTCCTTTAAATTGTGGGATAACATGTGGGTAACTGCTAGAGTGGCTGAATTGTGTACTTCATTTATCCAAGAGAAACAAAATGTAATAGTAAATAAGCAAAGGATTTTGTGAAGTGAAACTGAGAACTAATCGATAAATAGTTAATTATGAATCCAGATTAATTGAGTAGAAATCAAGATATTTATTGCATCTCTTAATTAAGAAGTTTATCATCTTGAATGTGTTGTGTTTAATGCTGCAAACAGCACCAGCATTTTAAATTCCCTCGAATGGTTCAATAGCTTCTACAGAGTATAGCTACAAATTGCGACTCTTACCATTTCTGCTGTCTGACAGGTAAATAATATTGCTTTTTTTCCAGGCATTTGTCTATCTGGCAATCAATGATGGCAGTTAGTTTGCATCACAGGAATACATTTAGTGAAGAAATCTGAACTTCAAATAATTTAATTACATTTTCTGACACATTTAAGCACTTCCAAACAACTTATTTATGTGCCGCTCAGCTCCCAGTCTTTAATTAGTTCCAAATTGTAAATAGTTTTTCTTTTTCCTAATCTTCTCTGAAAGTTAACCATTAAATGTTTGCACTTACTTCTTTCTTTTCACTCTTCCTGGTAACTTTGTTACAAATTGCTACAACCTCGCTGGCAAACAAGGGTGTTTTCATATGATTTCACTGAATAAATATCAGATCAGAATGTTCTGCTAATCTAATGATTGTTAGAACTTTTATTAACAGTAAAAATGTCTCAGATGTAATCAGTAGCAAAGCAGCTCCTCTGCTGAGCATCTTTGATAGCAGCTATTAGTTTATGACAGTGTGTGTAATAAAATAGAGGAGGCACTAAAATCTAAAGGTTAGACATAAAGAGTAGAAATATCCCAAACCAGCTGCACATCTGCTACCTGAGGATCTATAATAAGCTGCTAATGTGACAGCAAAGCGGTTTCAGTTAACATATCAAACTGTCTGGGGCAGGAGAGAGTCCATTTCAATTATAATTTCGCCTTGAATATTAACCCACTAAAAACACTCTAGTTTGAAAGTACAAAGCCCACAAAAATTATATATATTGCAAAGAATTTGCTGGCTTTTTCTTTTAACTTACTTTTTGGAAAACATGGTTACATTTGATACACAACAACATGCCTGTCAATTCCACTTCTTGGAGAAACAAACCAGTTCATTCTTAATCATGAACTGGACCGAGGGGCTCCTGCCCTCAACAAATACGTTAGTAATGGATGGAATGACAGAGCCTGCTTCATTATTGAAATGACAGGTTGTACATGAGCTGGTCTTTTTCTGATAACTCTTCTGATACGAGCAAGAGGAAAGGCTTGGAACAAAGGGCAGTTGTTTTCCAAGCTTTCAGCGGAGTAAAAGTATCTATACCAGATCCTAATCTCCCAATAATTACATCTGACCAAATCTCATTCTACTTATAGTTATCATGCAGCAAACTGCCATGTTTTCTAAGAACAGTGCCTCTTCTGTAGATACTCTATTGTGATGTATTCTCTGCCCACTAATCACTAGATAGATCCAAGACAAGGCAAAGACAACAAAAGAGGGTCAGTTGCAATGAACCATCTGAGGCAACTCTTGCACAATGGCAAATATTGTCGGATGTAACAAATACCACATGGCATGAGTGGTCATCTGGAAAAATCACGTGATTACATCAAGCTCTGACCCTCACTTTGAGGAGAAATCTATAAGTCCCAGAAAAAAGAAAAACAACTAATAGTACTATATAAAGAGCATCACAGCTTTAAGAAGATACAGACAGTCGAGCTGAAATACAATTGGTGACAGACAGAGAGAGGGATAGAATAGCTGTGGAAGTAGCAAAAAAGTAGAGTCAGCACTCCAAAGGCAAAACCTCATTCAGAAGCTGGTAAGAAGTGCTGGCACAAGAGTGTGGGCTAATAAAGAGAAACAAGCCAGTCACATGTAGCGAATACAGAGACCGCAGTGACAGATGGCCTGTGTGAAGCAACAAAAGACTCCATGAAACAACATTAGTGTCTCCTAAAGGAAAAGGAAATAACGTCAAAAAAAGCACAAAGCCAAGAAAAGAAATGCATGGAAGTGATAATCTAGACTTTTCACATCTCACAATGAGCAATCCTGCCATCAAAATGATGGTCCATGATGCACAGCTTCTCAGAACAATGAAAGGGTCAGAAAAAAAAATAGACCACGGTTACAAAAGAAGGAAGGCCTCAGAATTGATTTAACTTTAAAATGAGCAAATTTAAGGAATCTACGAAAAAATCTAGCAGAAGAGAAAAAAAGCCAGGAAAAATTAAAGTTTTAGAAAGACTGGGACTTGGCAATTAAGTTAGAGATACAGTACTACAAAAAAACTTTAAATTTAAAATGTTTGAAAACAGTAAATTGCTTCAGAAAAGGTAGAAATTAAATTTAAAGGCTTATTGAAGAACTCAGTATAGTATTATGGAAATATGATGTTAAAAAGATTGGCAATAATGTATAGCATTTATCAAGCTCTAACCTAATTTATTTAACAGTACTTGTAAATAAAGTAATTGATAGTATCGAGGGCTATTGCAAGCTTCAGCGAGACATTGACAGAATGCAGAGCTGGGCTGAGAAATGGCAGATGGAGTTCAACCTACATAAATGCGAAGTGATGCATTTTGGAAGGTCGAACTTAAGTGCTGAATATAGGATGAAAGGCAGGATTCTCGGCAGTGCGGAGGAACGGCGGTGTTCAAGTGCATAGCTCCCTCAAAGTTGCCACCCAAGCTGATAAGGTTGTTAAGAAAGCATATGGTGTTTGGGCTTTCATTAACAGGGGATCGAGTTTAAGAGCTGCGAAGTTATGCTGCAGCTCTACAAAACCCTGGTGAGACCACACTTGGAATATTGTGTCCAGTTCTGGTTGCCCTATTATAGGAAAGATGTGGAGGCTTTGGAGAGGGTGCAAAGGAGGTTTACCAGGATGCTGCCTGGATTGGAGGGCTTGTCTTACGAGGAGAGGTTGACTGAGCTCGGACTTTTCTCTCTGGAGAGAAGGAGGAAGAGAGGTGACCTGATTGAGGTGTACAAGGTAATGAGAGGCATGGATAGAGTCGATACACAGAGACTTTTCCCCAGGGCAGGATTAACTGCCACAAGAGGTCATAGTTTTAAGGTGTTAGGAGGAAGATACAGAGGAGATGTCAGAGGGAGGTTCTTCACTCAGAGAGTTGTGAGTGCATAGAATAATTTACCAGCGGTAGTCGTGGAAGCTGAGTCATTAGTGACATTTAAGCGACTGCTGGACATGCACATGGACAGCAGTGAATTGAGGGGAATGTAGGTTAGGCTATTTTATTTTTGGATTAGGATTATTCCACAGCACAACATCGTGGGCCGAAGACCCTGTACTGTGCTGTACTTTTCTATGTTCTATGTTCTATGTTCTAAAGAGTACAAGCTTAATAAACTGTAGATTACGAGCAATATTGCAATGACAGACATTTAAAAATAGTTTCACGGCAGTAAAATTAACCAACACATTGAGAAGAAGTGGTAAAAAGATATAAAACGTCCTAATAAATTCAAGCTCATCAATACATTTTATAGAACATAAGACTTAGCATCCTTAAGGTAACAGTTCTTAAGATATAGCATTTTCGCAAAATTGAGTATTAATTGCAAAAGTAGAATTCTGTTACAAAGAAAAAGAAGAATTTACACTTTCAAAAGGTCAAGGTAGAGCTCAATATTCATTAGAGAAGATAATGTGTTCTTAAAGTAAATAGATGATCCCAACAATATAGGGACTTCACCAGCTTCAAAATCTCCCCTTCCCCCACCACATCCCAAAACCAGCCCAGTTTGTCCCCTCCCCCTCCACTGCATCACACAACCAGCGCAGCTCATCCCCTCCACCCACTGCATCCCAAAACCAGCCCAGCCTGTCTCTGCCTCCCTAACCTGTTCTTCCTCTCACCTATCCCTTCCTCCCACCCCAAGCCGCACCTCCATCTCCTACCTACTAACCTCATCCCACCTCCTTGACTTGTCCGTCTTCCCTGGACTGACCTATCCCCTCCCTACCTCCCCACCTATACTCTCCTCTCCACCTATCTTCTTTTCTCTCCATCTTCGGTCCCCTCCCCCTCTCTCCCTATTCATCCCAGAACCCTCTCCCCATCCCCCTCTCTGATGAAGGGTCTAGGCCCGAAACATCAGCATTTGTGCTCCTGAGATGCTGCTTGGCCTGCTGTGTTCATCCAGCTTCACACTTTACTATCTTGGATTCTCCAGCATCTGCAGTTCCCATTATCTCTGGGTTTCACTAAATTTTTTTTTCATAAATATAATCCTGTCGAACATTTACTTGACACAAGTTCCAAGGTTAACATTGGAGACAAACAAGAGGCTGGAAGAATACAGTAGGCCAGGCAACATTAGGAGGAAAGAAGCAGTCAATGTTTCGGGTATTACCCTTCTTCAGGAGTGGATGTGGGGGTAGGGAGAGCTGCACTTCCTTTTGGAAGAAGTGGTTGCTGAGATCTAGAAGATGCTCAACATATTCCAGAGTCTCTCCTTCAGTACATATATGTGAGATGGAGTATCTTTCCATCCAGGTCTGAGTTGATTTAGGAACAAATTACTGCAGATAGTGGAATCTGTACTGAAAACAACAAATGCTGGCAATTACACTGGATCAGATAGTATCTTTGGAGAGACAGCAGGCTGACATTTTGAGCCTAGATGACTCTTCATCAGAGCTGAAGTGAAGTGTGGAGAGGGCTGCATTTATGCAACAGTTTGGGGTGTGTGGTTGGGGGTAGTGGGTGTTGGGTGCTGGTGTAAAAGAGATGTTGACCGTTCAGATTAAGTGATTGGAGTGTGAGAATGTCAGAACAATGATGTGTCTCCTGCCAGGCTCGAAAGGGCAGTAACTGAGATGGGGGGAGGGAGGACATGATAACAAGCTAAAAGAGAAGGAATGTGTGGTTGACAGTTTAAAGCCTGTTTGAACTCTGTTTTAAATCTATATTGGGAGGTGATGGCCTGGTGGAATTATCACTGGACCATTAATCCAGATGCCCAGCTAGTGTCCTGGGGACCCAGGTTTGAATCCTGCTATGGCAGATGTGGAATTTGAATTCAAATAAATGTCAGGAATTAAGAATCTAAAGACGACCGTGAATCCATTGCTGATTGTTGGAAAAACCCATCTGGTTCACTAATGTCCTTGAGGGAAGGAAACTGCCATCCTTACCTGGTCTGGTCTACATGTTACTCCAGACCCACAGGAATGTGGTTGACTCCTAACTGCTCCCAGGGCAATTAAGGATGAGTAATAAATGCTGCCAAGCCGGCAATGCCCTCATCCCGTAAATGAATAAATGAATAAACAATTACATCCAGAAGGTTGTCAAGTGCCTACTACATAACAGCCAAGAGCAGGATTAGGCCATCTGGCCCTTTCAGCCTGCTCCACAATTCAATAAGATCATGGCTGATCTTTTCATGACCTCAGCTCCACTTAGCCACCCACTCACCATAACCCTTAATTCCTTTTCTGTTCAATAAAATATTGATATTAGCTTTAAAAACATTCAATGCGGAAGCCTTAAGTAGTCTGAAAATGAGATGTTGTTCCTTCCAGTTTGTGCTGCAATTCACTGGAACACTACAGATTCCAAGGACAGACATGTGGACATGTGAGCAGGATGCCATCTTAAAGTGACCAGCTATGGGAAGGTCAGACTCGTGCTTGCACACAGACTTGGGGGTGTTCCGCAAAGTGATCACTCGGTCTGTGTTTGGTTTCTCCGATGTAGATTGGCCACATCGGGTGCAGCAAATACAATACACAAGATTGGAGGAAGTACAAGTGAAATGATACATCACCTGGGAAGTCTGTTTCGGTCCTTGGATAGTGAACAGGGAAGAGGTGAAGGGGCAGGTGTTGCACCTTCTGCGGTCACATGGGAAGGCATTGCGGAGAGGATTTTGTGTTGGTGGTTGTGAAATGGACTAGGGTGTTCCGGGGGGGAACAATCCCTGTGAAACGCAGACAGGAGGACTGAGGAGAAGATGTGTTTGCTGGTGGTGTCCTGTTGGAGTTGTCTGAAATGATGGAGAACGATTCTTTGAATGCGGGTGCTGGTGGGATGAAAAGTGAGGACAAGGGGAACCCATCATGCTGTGAGTGATGAGAAAGGGCAAGGGCGGAAGAGCGGGTGATAGGTTGAATGCATTTGAGGACCCTGTCAACCACAGTGGGTAGGAAACTATGCTCATGGAATAAGCAAGCCATGTCAACAGCGCTGCTTTGGAACAGATGCAACATAGGCGAAGGAACTGGGAGAATAGGATGGTGTCCTTGCACCAGGGGGATATGGTGAGCTGTAGTGAAGCTGGGTTGATTTAGGCAGCTTTACTGGCAGCATTCAGAGGCAGGCCAAGTGTGCAGAATTAATGAGATCAAGAATAGCTTGCAAATCTGCTGTGGAGTTGGCAACAACACCCGTCGTGGAACAGACTCAAAGAAGAGGGTCATAGATATAGAGTGGGAGAAAGTACTTCTCTCAGAGCGTTGTGAATCTGTGGAACTCACTGATCCAGAGTGCAGCAGAGGCAGAATTAATCAACCAAGCCAAGAAAGAAACAGACACATTTCTGATGAAAAGCTGAATAAAGGGCTGTGGGGAACAGGCAGGAAAGTGGAGTTGAGACCAGGATAAGATCACCACTAGTGTCCCTGCTGGCTACATCTGCGGGAAGTGCACCCAACATCAGCTCCTTGAAAGCCTCGTTAAGGAATTGGAGCTGGAGCTGGATGAGAGGGGTTTATTGAGAGGAGTTACAGAGAGGTAGTAGTCCCTAGTAGCAGATGGGTTAGGGTCAGGGGACGGAAAGGGAACCGGCAGGCAGTGCAGGGATCCCCTGTGGCCATTCCCCTCAACAATAAGTATACCGGTTTGGATACTGTTGGGGGGGACGACAGAGTCCATCCCCGCTGCTCAGAAGGGAAGGGGGAAGAGGAGCAGAGCAGTAGTCATTGGGGAGTCCATAGTTAGGGGGACAGATAGGAGGTTCTGTGGGGACGAGAGAGACTCACGGTTGGTGTGTTGCCTCCCAGGTGCCAGGGTGCGTGCTGGCTCTGATTGTGTTTTTGGGATCCTTACGGGGGAGGGGGAGCAGCCCCAAGTCATGGTCCACATTGGCAGCAACGACATAGGTAGGAAGAGAGATGGGGATTTAAGGCAGAAATTCAGGGAGCTAGGATGGAAGCTGAGAGCTAGGATGAACAGAATTGTTGTCTCTGGTTTGTTGCCCGTGCCCCGTGCTAGTGAGGCGAGGGAGAGAGAGGAGTTGAACACATGGATACAGGGATGGTGCAGGAGGGAGGGTTTTGGATTCTTGGATAATTGGGGTTCTTTCTGGGGTAGGTGGGACCTCTACAAGCAAGATGGTCTTCACCTGAAGCAGAGGGGTACCGATATCCTGGGGGGGAAATTTGCTAGGCTATTCGGGTGGGTTTAAACTAATTCAGCAGGGGGATGGGAACCAAAATTGTAGTTCGACTATAGAAAAGGGTGAGAGTAGGGAGGTCCGAGATAAAGTTTCAGGGACGCAAGATGGCACCGGCAAGCAAGAAGTTGGTTTGAAGTGTGTCGACCTCAATGCCAGGAGTGTCCAGAATAAGGTGGGTGAATGTGCAGCATGGATTAGTACCTGGGGCTTCGATGTTGTGGCCATTTTGGGGATATGGATAGAGCAGGGACAGGAATGGTTGTTGCAGGTTCCGGGATTTAGATGTTTCAGTGAGAACAGAGAAGATGGTAAAAGGGGGGGGAGGTGTGGCATTGTTGGTCAAGGACAGTATTACAGTTGCAGAAAGGATGTTTGGGGACTCGTCAACTGAAGTAGCATGGGCTGAGGTTAGAAACAGGAAAGGAGAGGTCACCCTGTTGGCAGTTTTCTATAGGCCTCCGAATAGTTCCATAGATGTAGAGGAAAGGATAGCAAAGATGATTCGTGATAGGAGTGAGAGAGACAGGGTAGTTGTCGTGGGGGACTTCAACTTTCCAAATATTGACTGGGAACACTATACTTCGAGTACTATAGATGGGTCAGTTTTTGTCCAGAGAGTGCAGGAGGGCTTCCTGACACAGTATGTGGATAGGCCAACAAGGGGCGAAGCCACATTAGATTTGGTACTGGGTAATGAGCCCGGCCAGGTGTTAGATTTGGAAGTAGGTGAGCACTTTGGTGATAGTGATCACAATTCTGTTATGTTTACTTTTGTGATGGAAAGGGATAGGTGTAGATCACTGGGCAAGAGTTATAGCTGGGAGAAAGGCAATTACGATGAGATTAGGCAAGATTTAGGGAGCATAGGATGGGGAAGGAAACTGCAGGGGATGGGCACATTAGAAATGTGGAGATTATTCAAGGAAAAGTTCCTGTGTGCCCTAGATAAGTATGTACCTGTCAGGCAGGGAGGAAGCTGCAGAGTGCGGGAGCCGTGGTTTACGAAAGAGGTGGAATCTCTCTTCAAGAAGAAGAAGAAGGCTTATGTTAGGATGAGATGTGAAGGCTCAGTTAGGGCGCTTGAGAGCTACGAGGTAGCCAGGAAAGTCCTAAAGAGAGAGCTCCGAAGAGCCAGGAGGAGACATGAGAAGTTGTTGGTGGATAGGATCAGGGTAAACCCTAGGGCTTTCTATAGGCATTTAAGGAATAAAAGAATGACGAAAGTAAAATTCGGGCCAATCAAGGATAGTAGTGGTAAGTTGTGTGTGGAGCCAGAGGAGATGGGGAAGCGCTAAATGAATATTTTTCAACAGTATTCACTCTAGAAAATGACAATGTTGTCGTGGAGAATACTGAGATACAGGCTACTAAAGTAGGTAGGATTGAGTTTCACAAGGAAGAGGTATTAGAAATCCTACAGAGGGTGAAGATAGATAAGTCCCCTGGGCCAGATGGGATTTATCCTAGGATCCTCTGGGAAGCCAGGGAGGAGATTGCCGAGCCTTTGCATTGATCTTTACCTCATCATTGTCTACAGGAATAGTGCCAGACGACTGGAAGATAGCAAATGTGGTTCCCCTGTTCAAGAAGGGGAGTAGAGACAACCCTGGTAATTATAGACCAGTGAGCCTTACCTCAGTTGTTGGTAAAGTGCTGGAAAAGGTTATAAGGGATAGGATTTATAATCATCTAGAAAAGAATAAACTGATTAGGGATAGTCAGCATGGTTTTGTGGAGGGAAGGTCGTGCCTCACGAACCTTCTTGACTTCTTTGAGAAGGTGACCAAACAAGTAGATGAGAGTTAACCAGTTGATGTAGTGCACAGGGATTTCAGCAAGGCGTTCAATAAGGTTCCCCACAGTAGGCTATTGCACAAAATGCAGAGGAATGGAATTGTGGGAGATATAGCAGTTTGGATCGGAAATTGGCTTGCTGAAAGAAGACAAAGGGTGGTAGTTGATGGGAAATGTTCATCCTGGAGACCAGTTACTAGTGGTGTACCGCAAGGGTCGGTGTTGGGTCCACTGCTGTTTGTCATTTTTATAAATGACCTGGATGAGCGTGTGGAAGGATGGGTTAGTAAATTTGCAGACAACACTAAAGTCGATGGAGTTGTGGATAGTGACGAAGGATGCTGTAGGTTACAGAGAGACATAGATAAGCTGCAGAGCTGGGCTGAGAGGTGGCAAATGGAGTTTAATGCAGACAAGTGTGAGGTGATGCACTTTGGTAGGAGTAACCGGAAAGCAAAGTACTGGGCTAATGGTAAGATTCTTGGTAGTGTAGATGAGCAGAGAGATCTCGGTGTCCATGTACACAGTTCCTTGAAAGTTGCCACCCAGGTTGACAGGGCTGTTAAGAAGGCATACAGTGTTTTAGCATTTATTAATAGAGGGATCAGGTTCCGGAACCAAGAGGTTATGCTGCAGCTGGACAAAACTCTGGTGCGGCCGCACTTGGAGTATTGTGTACAGTTCTGGTCACCGCATTATAAGAAGGATGTGGAAGCTTTGGAAAGGGGGCAGAGGAGATTTACTAGGATGTTGCCTGGTCTGGAGGGAAGGTCTTACGAGGAAAGGCTGAGGGACTTGAGGCTGTTTTCATTAGAGAGAAGAAGGTTGAGAGGTGACTTAATTGAAACATATAAAATAATCAGAGGGTTAGATAGGGTGGATAGGGAGAGCCTTTTTCCTAGGATGGGGACGGCGAGCACGAGGGGGCATAGCTTTAAATTGAGGGGTGAAAGATATAGGACAGATGTCAGAGGTAGTTTCTTTACTCAGAGAATAGTAAGGGAATAGAACACTTTGCCTGCAACGGTAGTAGATTCGCCAACTTGAAGTACATTTAAGTTGTCATTGGATAAGCATATAGACGTACATGGAATAGTGTAGGTTAGATGGGCTTCAGATTGGTATGACAGGTTGGCACAACATCAAGGGCTGAAGGGCTTGTACTGTGCTATAATGTTCTATGTCTATGTCTATGTCTAAGATCAGTCATGGTCATGTTGAATGGTGAAGTAGATTCGAAGGGCTGAATTGCCTACTCCCATTCCTAATTTGGATTTCCCAATGTTCCTTTCATGTATCTCTATGATGGTCAGTTTAGTTTTAATATAGAGACAACTGAGGTTAAAGAGTTTTCTATCTTGGTGGCATCAGGAACATGTTGATCTGTGATGAAGTGACAGGTAGATTGTAAATAATAGGGGCTATTATAGGTGTTTGTTTCAGATGTCACACTCAAGCTACAATCATGTCTGGTCAATGAGTGTAATGAATATTACTGAGGGTTATTCCCAGCATTTTTCTTGGATTTGTCTGGCAACAAAGAGTATGACAGATGTTCCTCCAAGAGGACTAAAGCCACGCTGCCTCAGAGAGGAATTCCTCAGTCACAGAAAGTAGGTGACTCAGAAGAATGCATGTCAGGATTTTCCTTTCAATGGACCAGAGGGAAGTACCTTGATCATCTCTAAAGCTCAATCTGTATCTCAACTAGAAGATAGTTATAATTGTCAAATTCCTGAGATGGATAGGTTTGGAGGAGCTGATAGTTCTTTTTCCATTCAAGGCTATAGATTGAGTGCTCCACTTTAAATGTGAACAAAAACACAACATCTTTAAGAATTCAGCTGCAATATTATGAGGAACGCAGTTTTTCTCATTTTTAATCTGTTTGACTGTGTGTTGTAGATGTCCCATCAATAGTGGTTTACACGTGGATTTAAACACAGGTTAATGAGGAGTAGACCGGAGAGTATCAGCTGCCTTGGATTCACAATTGATAAGCTAATGAAAATGTTCTTTCCAGTACTAATAGATGGCATCTGTTATTCCTAATTAGAGAAACACGACCCCGTGAGTGAAGGAGATTTTGTCCATTTAACCTAAGTCTATGGATGGCCATGGGGGCTTCAGGAAAAAAGTGTATACCATGATCAAAATAGGTTCCATGAAGTTGGCCTCACATATAGACAGCGTGGTTAAAAAGGTAATAAAATGTTAGGCTGGATGAACACAGCAGGCCCAGCAGCATCTCAGGAGCACAAAAGATGACGTTTCGGGCCTAGAACCTTCATCAGAGAGGGGGATGGGGTGAGGGTTCTGGAATAAATAGGGAGAGAGGGGGAGGCGGACCAAAGATGGAGAGAAAAGAAGATGGGTGGAGAGGAGAGTATAGGTGGGGAGGTAGGGAGAGGATAGGTCCGTCCAGGGAAGACGGACAGATCAAGGAGGTGGGATGAGGTTAGTAGGTAGGAGATGGAGGTGCGGCTTGAGGTGGGAGGAAGGGATGGGTGAGAGGAAGAACAGGTTAGGGAGGCAGAGACAGGCTGGACTGGTTTTGGGATGCAGTGGGTGGAGGGGAAGAGCTGGGCTGGTTGTGTGGTGCAGTGGGAGGAGGGGGCGAACTGGGCTGGTTTTGGGATGCGGTGGGGGAAGAGGAGATTTTGAAGCAGGTGAAGTCCACATTGATACCATTGGGCTGCAGGGTTCCCAAGCAGAATATGAGTTGCTGTTCCTGCAACCTTCGGGTGGCATCATTGTGGCACTGCAGGAGGCCCATGATGGACATGTCATATAAAGAATGGGAGTGGGAGTGGAAATGGTTCGCGACTGGGAGGTGCAGTTGTTTATTGCGAACCGAGCGGAGGCGTTCTGCGAAGCGGTCCCCAAGCCTCCGCTTGGTTTCCCCAATGTAGAGGAAGCCACACCGGGTACAATGGACACAGTATACCACACTGGCAGATGTGCAGGTGAACCTCTGCTTAATATGGAAAGTCATCTTGGGGCCTGGGATAGGGGTGAGGGAGGAGGTGTGGGGGCAAGTGTAGCATTTCCTGCGGTTGCAGGGGAAGGTGCCAGGTGTGGTGTGGTTGGAGGGCAGTGTGGAGCGAACAAGGGAGTCACGGAGAGAGTGGTCTCTCCGGAAAGCAGACAAGGGTGGGGATGGAAAAATGTAACGAGGGGGATCCTCTTTGGGTGGTTGTGGTGGGGGTGGGGTGTGAGGGATGTGTTGTGGGAAATGCGGGAGACGCAGTCAAGGGCATTCTCGACCACTGTAGTTAAAAAGGTGTTTGGCTCTCTTGACTTCATTGTTCAGCCCTTTGAGTACAAGAGTTGGGAAGTCATGTTGCGGTTGTACAGGACATTGGTGAGGCCTCTTTTGGAATACTGTGTCCAGCTCTGATCACCCAGTTGTAGAAAGGATATTATCGAGCTGGAGAGAGTTCAGAAGAGAATTACCAGGATGTTGCTGATAGTGGAAGGTTTGTATTATAAAGAAAGGCCGGATCGGCTGGGACTTTTTACACTTGAGAGGTGGAGAAGTTTATAAGATAATGTCGGGTACAGTTAGAGTTAATGGTCATAGTCTTTTCCCTGGGATGGGGGATTTCAAGACTAAGTGACACATGTTTATGGTGAAAGGAGAGAGATTTAAAACAGACATGGGGCAATTTTTTTACACAGAGGGTGGTTAGCATGTGAGAAAGTGGTGGAAGTAGATATGACTACAACATTTAAAAGACATTTGGAAAAGTACATGAATAAGAAAGGTTTGGAGGGATATGGGCCAGAAGCAGGCAGATGGGACTAGTGTAGTTTGGGATTATGTTTGGCACGGACTGGCTGAACCGAAAGATCTGTGTCTATGCTGTATGACTCCATGTCGTTTTACCTTGTAGATTTGTCTTTGAGCGTTATCCTTTTATTGAAAGTTTTTTTGAGGGTTTGCCTCTGTGATTTAATTTTTAAGTCAATGTGGCTTTTCAATTGATCCAACAAAACTCCACACACATTATTCCAACTTCTTTACTCAGGTAGAAGTACTTAGAACCAACTTGGTGCTCCCCTGATGGAATGGACAATCTAATAACACCTACGGGAAATGAAATCAGCAGGTGTCCTGCTGTTCATGTCACAGTTTCTTACACCACTGATTACAAATATTTTCCAAACCACATTTGGGAAATAGGTTTAGAGTTGTAAATTCCCTTGAACTTAAAATACAAAATGAGAGATAATTGAAGTGTCTACGGAAAGTAACCACTGTACCTTTAAACGGTTAAAAGAAGCATTTATTTATTGTATGGAAATTGCAAATAAGAAGTATGTCATAAAGCTGGTATCTTGTAACATCGTTTGGTGTAGGTGCAATTTGGCTCTAAAGCTGAGCATTAAAAACATGCAGACACAGCAGGGAAGATGAGCCAAATGGAAAGGAAAGCAAAGTGATAACCATTTAAAACTCACCAATGAAACAATTAAGATCTAATCATCTTTGAACAGAAAGTGCAGCTATTTTGAAGAGAAATTATCCCTCTTTAGTGAAGCTTGAAAATACTCTTTATTAATCCCCAAACATCAGTCCATCTGTCTGTCTCTGTGAACATCCATAAGGGATGGATAACAACAAAAGTGTCTCAGCTATATGGATACAGTTTGGTGAACTGATAGACAATTGGAAATTAAAGCTTGTGCTTCTTTGATTTTTTTCAGAGGTATTAAGCATAGTTATGTGGAGGGAAAATTGGCTTGTGATTTTTATTAAAAAAATCTCACCTCACTCTAGCCAAACAAGAATCAATTTTGGAAAAACTGCAGAATAATATCCAGCTGAATAACAAAAACTTGCATTTACATTGCTCTGTCAGTGTGGATCAGCAGCAACAGCATTAACAAACAAATTTAGTATGGGGTCACATAAAGAGAAATGAGAATAAGCGCTTAGAAGATTGAGCGAAGAGTATCTTATAAATAGCATGTTGAGAGATGGTAAGAGTATTAAATTCCACAGCATGGGGTTTAGACAGCGAAGGGCAAAACTGCCAAGGCAGCAGTGGTTCAAATTTTAATTTGATGAAATATTGAATGGTAGACAGATCTAGATCACTGCATTTCCAATCTGGGGCATGCTGGCTCCCGTCAGAAGGCGATGGTTCGGATTGCACTTTGTTTCAATACAATCTTATTTTTTCTTTAAATTCTGAACTTCCACATAGTAGAAGCAATTCTGTCTTTTGCTCCTCTGGCAGAGCAGTAAATAAAGACATGTCATACAAAACTGCATGTTCACCCGCCTGTGTTTACAATCAACTAAGGCATAAATCAAAGATAACAAAGTGTGGAGCTGGATGAACACAGCAGGCCAAGCAGCATCTCAGGAGCACAAAAGCTGACGTTTCGGGCCTAGACCCTTCATCAGAGAGAGGGATGGGGAGAGGGCTCTGGGATAAATAGGGAGAGAGGGGGAGGCGGACCGAAGATGGAGAGAAAAGAAGATAGGTGGAGAGGAGAGTATAGGTGGGGAGGTAGGGAGGGGATAGGTCAGTCCAGGGAGGACAGACAGGTCAAGGGGGTGGGATGAGGTTAGTAGGTAGGAGATGGAGGTGCGGCTTGAGGTGGGAGGAATGGATAGGTGAGAGAAAGAACAGGTTAGGGAGGCAGAGACAGGCTGGGCTGGTTTTGGGATGCAGTGGGTGGAGGGGATGAGCTGGGCTGGTTGTGTGATGCAGTGGGGGGAGGGGTCTAGGCCCGAAACGTCAGCTTTTGTGCTCCTGAGATGCTGCTTGGCCTGCTGTGTTCATCCAGCTCCACACTTTGTTACCTTGGATTCTCCAGCATCTGCAGTTCCCATTATCTCTTAAAGTCTGAATGAGAAGTTGACTGACTGTCTCTTGGGTAAGGTTTTCAGTTCGGGATGGCAGCTGATGTATGAAGAGAGTGTGAGAGAGATCATGAAGACTAAGAAGGTTGGGAGGAAAGATTGGAGGCCAAAAGAATGATTGGGCTCTTTAGCGGGGGAGATCTGCGGTCAGGGTAGGTCAAAGGTCAGAAAGTCAGAAGCCACACAGGCAATCAGGAATGGGGCAAGACCCAAGACCATAATGGAGATCAGAAGACAGGTTGGAAATCCAAGGCCAAGTAAGTGTTCAGACACTGAATCTGAGGCTCGGAGGAGGGGGCATGAGAAGATAGGGACAGATCAGAATACTTGGGGCAGATAGAATGGAAAGATCAGATAGTTATTCAATTGGATGAATGATGCAGGGACTGCACAGAATAACCTTCATCTTTACTAGGTCATCAGAATTCCTAAGTCAGCAAACTTGATTGGCCAGAGTTAAATTTAAAACAATAGTTAAATGAAGTCTGTATCCTCGTCTTAACGTCTCACTTGCCCATCCTGGGCACAAGTTGTTTGCTGCTGTTCTAGCCGTCATTAAAAGTCAGATGTGAGCTGTAAGGTTCTCAACGTCCCACATGATCTAATCTGTACATTTTTGAGGTTAAAATTTCCTCGGTATTCATTAACCTTTAGCATGTGGGGTTTAATTCTGTCCAGATTGAAGGTCCCATCCCCTAGGTGTTGCTTTCAATTGTGTTGCCTTTTTAATTGTGTAATTTGAGTTTAAAATTAAACCAAAAGATTGCATGAGTTGTCTTTCTCTGACAGATACTGATAGTCTGAGCTGTTGATTTTGGAAGTTTTTCAGACAAGCTCACATCTTTAAATACCCTGCTGAGAAGTTCCTCCATGCTGGCAAAATAAAAGTATTCAAGGTCAAATGAATGTTTTATCTGATCCAGTTAGAGCTTTATCGTGACTTGCCTTCATTTTACTTGGAGACCCCCATACTTATCTTGGCACATGCACAACAGCCAGGGATATGATACTTCCATCTACCATAAGCATAATTGTGTTCCATTTATGTTTATAAATCAATAGAGTTGTCTCATAGCATTTTTGTTGAGCGTATGTTCCTCCTTTATTAAGTTAAGCTTTTGGACAGTCTGAATTTGGTCCCTACAAGGCATGAGTCGACAGCATTATACTGATACATCAACACTGAACTAAACAATTTCCTTCAGAATCCAAGGTTTTACTGTCAGCATTAAGCTTAACATTGGCATTAAACATGCCGTGGTCAGCAATGTTGAGAGTGCAGCATCATGTTCACTTATCACCCACTTCCCAACCTTAGAATTGCTCTGAGAAATTTTATTTGCAGCAGTATTCTGCTGAATTCATGCGGAACAGCAATTAAACCAACGGTTGGGTATTTAAGAGTGAAGTGCTCATATTGCAGCAGCAGGTTATTGTCGGTTTGATGTGTTAATCCCTCTCAGAAAGAGCAGGTGTTACTGCAAAAGCTGCATTGAGAAAAGATTTTTTAAAAAAAAATTGATTCACCCATAAGAGAGGAGCTTCTCGCAAGTGAGCCAGCATCAGCAGTGTCAAGCACTTTAATCTCTATAGAAACCTCAAGGATGCCCGTGGGTACTTTACTGGTACAGCAATGACATTATGTGTGTTGCCACGATCTTACAAAAAATAATGGAAAGCAGCAGAACAACCTTACAGAGTGGAAGATAATGAAATGTGAGGCTGGATGAACACAGCAGGCCAAGCAGCATCTCAGGAGCACAAAAGCTGACGTTTCGGGCCTAGACCCTTCATCAGAGAGATAGGCCCGAAACGTCAGCTTTTGTGCTCCTGAGATGCTGCTTGGCCTGCTGTGTTCATCCAGCCTCACATTTCATTATCTTGGAATCTCCAGCATCTGCAGTTCCCATTATCTCTGATACCATTTTAACCTTACAGAGTGCTTGGCTTTCACCTGCTTTCTCTCCATGGAGGGTGCCTGTCCCACTGAGATCTCCAACATCAATGTTTTTAGAATGGTTGTCTTCCCTGGAGTCCATTGGAGATAGTAGAGCAGCACAGGAATTCAAATTAATTGATTTGTCTGATATAGCTCTGTTTATAATTTGTGTGCTTAATTTTTGGATGCGTTAACAATGCTGGTAAATGAATAAACAAAAGAATATTATAAGAATAAGTTATTCAATCCATTGATATCAGTCATTTCCAGGTTGTTGACTTCACGTTCACCTTATTATTTTGCCAACCTTTATTTGAGATTAAATTCGATAGCTGCTGTCCGTTCATGATGTCATTGTTTTAGTTAAACCAAACTGAGTGAAGGTCTTTTTGTAGGATGCAAATCAAAATGGTCTGGTGAGGACTTTGGGGCTTTTGGGACCAAGGTGATTGATGGGATCAATAGTCTATCTTCATTAATCAATGAGATTAAGGGTTGATAATTATACAGAGGAATGATTGAGAAAAGTTTGAATTAGAGTCAAATTGAGTGGAAATGGAAATAAAGGGAGGGGAGAAAGTTCAGACAGAGTGAAAACAAAACAGGTACATTTTAAAAAGAATTAATTTATTTTCTGAATTTATTCTTTATCTTAAAAAAAGACATATAAGAACATGACTCAACCATTTAAATTTTTACTCCCTGCTCTGGAGAGACTGGCTGACATTCTATTGACAACCAAATTGTTCAAAGTTACTGGGAATTATGAATTTTAACTTTTTGCAATGAATTTAATGGTTAGTTAATGTGGCAATTAGCAACATCTCAAAAAAAATGATGAAGTTGTGGCCAAGATGCTATGTTTGTGAAACATGGAGAAATCTATCAGCAAATTCTGAAGATATATTACTCAAGGTGATCTTCAAGCCTTGAACTTGCTGATAGATTTACACATTGCATTGTTAATACAGTTAATTTTTCCATGATAATTTAGCCCAATGGGTTTGTTGCTGCACCAAATCTTACATTTTGGATAGTACTTTATCATGCCATTGTAGCAAAGTGCATTTTCAAACCATCCAGTGGCAATATTCCAGATACAGAAGCACAATTACAGATGTTTTAAACAAACCATCCAAGACTTGACAATACTTTGTGTTTAATTTTGCCTCAGGCTTACTATCTAGGCAGCCAACTTCAGAACATTACTAAGATTTTAAAGTTATTGAGGCCAACCGCTGCAAAAGCATTTGCTTTGTAATATTGGAACTGTTTCTAAAAGAAAGACAAGCAGCAATATGTTAAACCACAAAGAAATTCCCTTTCTAAATGGAAAGAGTTAGAAGGTGATGCGTAGCAGGAAACCTGATTCAGAATCCGAACCTGGACACTCAGTTCACATTCTCATCTCAGAGATAATGCTTGAGCTTCACACAGGTTTTTCTCAAAATATATCAGTACTTTAAAACAAACAAAACCATGTAAACTTCTGAAGCAGAAGTAACTATTAAACTTTGACAAATGCTTACAAAATGAGATTACAGATCTTTCTGATTTCCAACTTTCTGAATTTTGATACAAATAAATCAATTTCCCCGGCCAGACATGCTGGGAGTAATTGGCATATTTATGATATGATCACTTCAGGCAACTCACATCTCTCACTTAGAAATGGACAGGCATCTGCTCCATCTTTGACTAGAATTTCTGCAGGTGATATACATTTCATGCAAGCCAAATGTAAGACCATATGTCTACAGTCTATTACCAGTTCAGACCATATGGGGGCTAGGGGAAATTATAAGCAGACCATGTGCATGCCATAAGTGAATGACAATAAGGTCATGAAAAGGATATAAGCAACTTCATATGTAGGTTATGAGCATCTCATGCAGATGCTCTGTGTAGATTGCAAGATCTTAATTGAGAACATAAAAAAAAGGAATAAGAAGCGATCTTTATCTGATCAAGCCAACTCCTTTGCAAGCCAAGAGTCGTTTAAGACATGGAATGATAATTTTATGGTAGATACTCATATTCTCAGGTGCAGAGCCCTGATGGTTGCACTATGGAAAAGTGGCCTCAATGTGGCATTAAGTTTCTTGGACAAAAATTCACAACACCAAGACACATTATCATTTGCATAATGTCAGTTTGCCCATTTGGCCCATCAAGACAAAAGATTGTATGTTTGAAACATCCCCAGGTCTGAAACATTCAATAAAGACTAGACAGAAATTCATGTGCAATATATGCCTATTGTTTTGGTGTATAGTTCCAGTCTGTGAGCTTTCACACAGTTATCTGGCCTTACACTCACAGTCATTTTAAATCCATCTCATTTTCAGCCATACGTGTCCAGCACAAAAGGATTAAGATGATGATTGAAAGGATTTTCAAAAATTAGCTTGAGTAGTTTCAGTTTGCTGTTAACTGACCATTCTTCATTATAGTTTCATTTAAGCTTCAAGACTTTAATTTCTAATCAACATTTTCTAATTGGTGACATTCCAGATCTGTTGCTGCATTGTTAAAATGATATTGAAGTAACCACATGCAAGTCCAACTCCATAAATTTGCATTGAAACAAAGGCAGCACCTGAATTGTGAAGAACAAAATGTTCATGATTTATTTCAACCTAGGCTTTGAACCCTACTTCCTTGATTAGATACCCAGAGAAAGTAGTTTTCATCCACCAGAGAGATTTCTTTCTGATGCTGGGAATAATGCCCATATTGAGAGTTAGCCCTCTGGATTCAGCAGAGATTCCTGTTAAGAAGAGGATTTTTAAAGCATCAAGCTTCAGTTCTGTCTTGTTTTCTTTCATAATATATTTTGCCTCATCATCAACTCTAAGGATGGCAATGCTTCATGGGTGCTTCCCCATTCAGGGAGTGCAACTGGAGCAGGTGAATGGATTCTCACTGGAAAAGAAAGAACATTGTTTATGTAGACAGGGCTGATGGGAAGGGAGGGGAACTGACAGAGGAATTCCTCAACCCAAATTTACCTAGATAGTCAAAGTGAACAATGTACATTGTTGATGTTTATCCTGAATTTTCCCTCCTGACTGTGACAACCAGATGCCAATAAAATAAAGAATCCCTGCTTCTTAATGTAAAATCCATGTTACAGAGCATTTCTTCTTCTCTTTTTGTCCACTGCCAAATGCTGGGATCCTATATCAAGGTAGCTATCTTTGCATTCGGTGTTTTGGAAGGTGCAATATTTCCTTTGTCCTCATTCTATCATTGTTTATCCCCACATGAACGTAGAGTGCCATCGTGGGATTGACAATGGAAGGGTGCAGCAGGGGAATAACGTTTTCTATTCCAACCATTGTCCGTGGTGGGATTAATGTAGAAAACCAGAAGATTCATTGTGAAATCACAGTAAACGTTCTTCCCGTCAGTATTGTCTGAGTTTAAATATAGGCGCATGTGACCTTGGAGGTGGTTAACCTAAAAGGTAAATCTCAACTTTGGCTCCACCAGCATTTACTGTTTTTATTTTGGATTTCCAGCACCAATTTTTTTGCTTTTGCTTTTAAAATGAACACATTTGTCTCTGGTGGAGGGGGGTGGGGGAGGTTGGGAGGGGTGTAGTTGGAAGGGTGATAATGCAAGGCATTAGAGCACCAGTTAATCACTAAAAGAGGAGACAAGGCTGAGCTGCCCCCTTGCTGAGGTCCCTGCACCAGTTGTAATCCCTTCAGAAAGAGTTCAGTAGTGAGGGGGTAAAAAAATTAAGAAGATCAAAGTCCAAAGCTATTGTGGAAACATCTCTTGTCTGGTGTAGGTGGGGGCAATGTGTGGCTAGCAAGGAGCGGGGGTGCAAGGGAGGAAGGGTATACCATCGTATCTTGAATATTTTAATCACTTGTTTTATTTTAATTACTTAGTTGTCGGGCAACATGAATATATAACAGATGATGAGGAGTTGTAGAGTGTAATTTATCCTGTTTGCGAGTGTTGTCTACAATGTTTCTGTTTGTGAGTTATTGGGTCAGTCTACTCGAAGGATATAAATCGTAAGCCCCAGGCTTACACTTGGCATCCTCTCTATTCCTCATATTTTCTCTTTCTCTCGACCCATTCAGCAAATTGAGGCAGGATAATGAGATGCAGCAATGAAATATGTATAAAATGTTCTTGCAGGAAATTTATCGTACAAAAGTTTTCTCACATTTATTGAATATGGATTGATTTTTTTAAAAATAGAAATGCACTTTAAGATTAAATGAGTTTAGCATTGCAGACTGCAATGTAAAACACTCATCAATTCATACTCCAGTCGGGTCCATAGATTTCAATGTACTGGGGCCAACAAAATATACTCAGATAAGGTTTGCAGACTGCAATATAAACACTTGGCTATCAACATCCTGGGAGTTTCTCATTAGCCAGAAACTGTTACTGCCAGTCACTGTCTACAAAAGCAAGTCAGTGACTAGTAATACTTCAGCTTATAATCCACTTCCAGTCTCTTCAAAGACTGTCCACCATCTACAAGGCACACATTAGGAGTGTGGTGCAATACTGCAGCTCCAACTAAACTCAAGAACCTCAATGCCATCCAGAGCAAAGTAGCCTGCATGATTGACACCCTGTCAACCTTCAACATTCACTTCCTTCACCGCCATCACACAGTGGCAGCAGTGTGTACCTTCGACAAGGTACACTACAGTCACTCACCCAGGCTCCTTCAACAACATATTCTAAACACACGATCTATACTATTTAGTAGGGCAAGGGCAGCAGATGCATGGGAACACCATCACCTGCAAGTTCCCCTCCAAACCACCTCCATCCTGATGTGGAAATATATTGCCACTCCTTCCACGTTGTTGGGTCAAATTACTGGAATTCCCTCCCTAATGGCATTTTGGATCAACCCACAGCAGGTAGATTGTAGCAGCTCAAGAAGGCAGCTCACCACCACCTTCTCAAGAGCAACTAGGAATGGGCAATACTGCCGGACAGCTAGCGATACCTATATCCCACAAAAATGAATAATAAAAACATGATCCACATGGGATGTCTCCTCAGTTGATGAGAGAAGTAAGGGTGCAAGTTGCAAAGGAACTCTGAGCAATAAACTTTCAAAAATCTTCAGATGTGAGAATTATACAAGAGGATTGGATGATTTCAGCGATAAGGATTGAGATTGTGGCAATCTATTTCTTGCAGCCTAGCCTCATTAAACTGTAATAGCCTTGCCAGTTGGTGAACCATTTTCGAACATGAATGAGTAGTCCATATGTTGAATGGTCATTGACCCAAAATGTTGGGTGGAAATTAATACCCTCCCCAGAAGTGAGTTTGGCAGTTAGAGACATTTAATTGTCCAGGATGGTGCTTGGTGGAAATCGCTTCACCTTCATGCTTCTGCCTTGATTAGGAAGCTGGTAGGTGACCTTACCACTCCTCCATCAACTGAAGCTCTTACATGAGCTATTAATGGTTACTTAAGGGCTACATACAACAATGGGTTTGCTTCCTAGCTCCTAGGGGGCCACGAAGTGGTTATAATCAGATTGTCCTGTGCATTTGATTGAGAGACCCAGCTCCACAAGGAGTTTGGTGTCAGTGAAAGATAGATTCCTGCTCTTGCTGCATCCTCTCTCTCTCCTGTACTTGTCCCATTCCCACCCCACAATCCTCACGCCACTCTCACTCATCTGCAGCTTAGGTCTGCCGGTGATCCTAGGCCGCTAGTAGCTGCCATCACACTCGCTGGCTCTGTCTGTAATTGACACCTGCCAACCTCTGATTGATTTGCAGCTCTCAGGAGGTAAGATTGCTGCCCACAGGGACACCGAATCCAGGGAAGGCCTACTGTCGACACAACTTTCCAAAAATGGGTGGTGCAGACTCTAAATGATTCTCCAGCAAAACTATGGCCTCAAATGAATTACACCCATCCCTAATTCTCTCCACAGAAGCTGTCTGATGCACTGAGTTTCTCCAGCAATTTCTTTCTTAATTTAAGACTTCTAAAAGCTGCAATGTTTGCTTTTTCACAGATACACTGCAGAAATTCTCCAAAGATCATTAGCCAGCTCCTTCCAAAGCCACAACAACCTCCACCTGGAAGGACAAAGGTAGAAGATACACAGGAACACCACCAGCTGCAAATTCCTCTCCGAGACAGTCACTATCCTGAGTTGGAAATATATTGCAGTTCCTTCATTGTTGTTGGGTCAAAATCCTGGAATTTCCTCCAAAGAGCATTGTGGAACAACCTACAGCACATAGACACCAGTGGCTCAAGACAGCAGCTCACTATCACCTCCTCAAGGGCTACTAGGAACAGATAATAAATGCTGGCCAGCCAGCAACACCCACCCGAGTGAATAAAAAGAACAAAATAGTTTAATGCTGAAAATTGTGCACAATAGCTGTGCGCTTCCTCAGATTTTCTTTTTAAGCATCTTACAATTGCTTTGTTTATTAAATAAATAAGTCAACGTTCTGCAATTTTCTGGTGGTGTGTCTTATTTTGGATTCATTCTGATCCAGTAAATAATAATCTAAAAACCAGCTAAGCTGCTATTTAAACATTTTGACCCCTTTAAAGGCTAACGATTGTAAATAAAGAGCTCAGGGTGCTTAGTCCTTCCACTGATGAACAAGCAGGCACTCCAGATGCCTAGAGCAAGAAACCCTATGACCTGTACTTTAAAGGGCATAACAAACATCGAAACACAAGGAATGAATATTTGATGATAAACTGTTCTGTTTCATGGTACAGCTAAGGCAATCACTGCACACAGAATAAGTTGATTGTCCAAAACAGAGAACAGCTCTTTTATCTTAGCCACTCAATCTTTGCAGTCAATAAGGCTGATGACAAGTCTTCCCTTCTTGGTTGAAAACAACTGTCCCCATTTAAATGATGTCATAGATAATGGATGAAGCCATTTGTCATAATTATGTGCAAATCTCTATTAATTGGAGGGTCAGGGATCTAATCACATGTGCATCAAGGTCAACAGAATGCACAGACTGAAGCACAGCAGTAACATAGGAGATCAAAAACATAACAGTTACTTTAACAATTATCCAGGGAAATCATTTCTCAGTTAATGCTTTCCACAATAATTATGGAGTTGAGAATATTCACCTTAAAACATGAATGTACTTTAAACATTGCAGTTCTTATTTCCTATCTGTCCTCTTCCACTCAGGAGATGGATTCTGTTTCTAATCCTGTGTTTTCCTCATGTGCATGTGTTGGCTCTGCCTTGAAACCAGGCTCAGACCAGATTCTGCCTGACTTACAAAGTACAATCATAGGTTAAAATGTGATCAAAAAGGAGACAAAAAAGGAGGCGGGGGGGGGGCGCAGAATTATAATCACTGAGAAGACAGAAGCAGGGTCACTGTCCACTGTCCCCCATGTAATCACTGTCTACGATACAAAACCACTAGACCTATGAAATATTACTGACAACTGATACTCTAAGTTGTTTTGTGCCTTTAAAGCAGTAAAACACAAAAACACTTCACAGGAACATTGTTAAACACATTTTGGCTCTGAGCCACCTAAGAAGATAGCGAAGGTAAATAAACGCTTGGTCATAAAAGAAGGTTCTAAGGACCATCTTAAAAGAATGAAAGGGAGTTAGTGAGATAATGAGGTTTAGAGCAAGTACATCTTCTTGGCAGATGTTCAACAGGCAGAACTGGCAGAGCACAAATAACTCAGAAACATTGTGGGGGTGGAGGTCAGGGGATGCAAGATTGCAGAGGTGTGAAAATCAGGGCTAAAATTTTAAAATGGGGCTTCATTTGATTTCATGAGCTTTGACACAGGCAGCAGAGTTTTGGCGACCGAAAGTCACAAAGAAAATAGAAGGTTAGCCAGAAATAGAATATAGAACATACAACAGTGCAGCGCAACACAGGGCCTTCGGCCCACGCTGTTGTGCCGAACTTTTACACTAAACCTAAAGTCTATCTAACCTCCACCACTACCTTATACTATCATCCATATGCCTATCAAATAGCCTCTTAAATGCCCGTAATGAGGCCAACTCCACTACTCTCTCCGGCAATGCATTCCACGCCCCTACCACTCTCTGAGTAAAGAACCTACCTCTGATGTCTCCCCTATATCCACCTCCACTCACTTTAAAACTATGCCCCCTCATAATAGCAACCTCTACCCAAGGAAAAAGTCTCTAGCTGTCCACGCTATCTATACCTCTGATCACTTTGTACACCTCTATCAAGTCACCTCTCAACCTTCATCGTTTTAATGTTTCAAATGTTTTGAAATATGGTTAAGTCTAGAGATAACAAAAATATAGAACATAGAACATAGAACATAGAACAGTACAGCACAGAACAGGCCCTTCAGCCCACGATGTTGCGCCGACCAATGATCCTCATGTATGCACCCTCAAATTTCTGTGACTATATGCATGTTCAGCAGTCTCTTAAATGTCCCCAATGACCTTGCTTCCACAACTGCTGCTGGCAACGCATTCCATGCTCTCACAACTCTCTGTGTAAAGAACCCGCCTCTGACATCCCCTCTATACTTTCCTCCAACCAGCTTAAAACTATGACCCCTCGTGTTAGCCTTTTCTGCCGTGGGAAGTAGTCTCTGGCTAACAACTCTATCTATGCCTCTCATTATCTTGTATACCTCAATTAAGAGGTGATTTAGAGATTGTCAAGGTGGTGAGAGGTTTTGATTGTGAAAAGCTACTGCTTCCTGAGAATAGTTCACGTACTGAAAATTATTAGCAAAAGATCTAGAGGGAAGATGAGAAGATATTTTCTCACAGTGCTATTAGCATCTAAAAAGGGATCATCTTAAAAGAGACCGAATAATGTTTGAGTGCTGCAGAATGTACAGAATTACAGATAAACCAGAAGGATGCAACTTCTCCTGAGAGTCAATATGGCACAGGCTGAATGGTGTCTATCTGTGCATGAATCTATGAGAAATGTTGTAGCTTACAGCATTTCTATCATCTCAAAAAAAGGAAATGAAACATGTTAGATTTTCGAGAGTTGACTTTTTGTCTAAACTGATGAAGGTCTGTTCAGTTCTGATGAAATGTCAACTTGAAATATGAATCTAACATTTCTCTAACAAGAACCCTCTCCTACTGCCTTATTATTCCCTTCCTTCTGAGAGACCTTCAGCTGCCATTCTCCATTCTACCTGCAGGCAGGTCATGCTGGGCTCCATTGTGAAATTTGAAGAAAGACAGCTGTTATCACAGATCAGCTCCCACCATACTTAAATGTGCGACATTTTTTGTGTCTCAACAATGTCATTGTTTTTCCAGCAATGAAAGGTTAATTTTCTGGAAATTCGTATGTTTTCTTAGCGGATCATGAGCTTTTGGAATCGTCTTCCTCAAAAAGGTGGTAGAGGTGGTCTTTGAGAGATAATGGGAACTGCAGATGCTGGAGAATCCAAGATAACAAAGTGTGCAGCTGGATGAACACAGCAGGCCAAGCAGCATCTCAGGAGCACAAAAGCTGACGTTTCGGGCCTAGACCCTTCATCAGAGAGGGGAATGGGGAGAGGGTTCTGGAATAAATAGGAAGAGAGGGGGAGGCGGACCGAAGATGGAGAGAAAAGAAGATAGGTGGAGAGGAGAGTGTAGGTGGGGAGGTAGGGAGGGGATAGGTCAGTCCAGGGAAGACAGACAGGTCAAGGGGGTGGGATGAGATTAGTAGGTAGGAAATGGAGGTGCGGCTTGAGATGGGAGGAAGGGATGGGTGAGAGGAAGAACAGATTAGGGAGGCAGAGACAGGCTGGGCTGGTTTTGGGATGCAGTGGGTGGGGGGGATGAGCTGGGCTGGTTGTGTGATGCAGTGGGGGAAGGGGATAAACTGGGCTGGTTTAGGGATGCGGTGGGAAAAGGGGAGATTTTGAAACTGGTGAAGTCCACATTGATACCATTGGGCTGCAGGGTTCCCAAGCGGAATATGAGTTGCTGCTCCTGCAACCTTCGGGTGGCATCATTTCAGGAGCAGATGAGCTGAGGCAGTGGTAAAGTTGATTGATGTTGAGGAAATAGAAAAAGATCACCTCAGTGATAACATGGACATAAAATTATGCTACCATACCAGATGATAAGAAAATGTTAGCCTGATTCAAAGAAGGGTGCAGGAGGTTATGCCAGGAGCAACACCAGGAATAACTAAAATAATGTGTCAACCTGGTCAAATTACTCCACAAACTACTTATACAGCAAGTAGAGTAAGCAGCAGGTGATAGTAAGCAATTCCTTAACCATTGGGTCAGATATTCCATCCAGTCACATCCAGGCATGAATGGTAGTAGACAATTAAATTAACAGCTGAACAGGCTCCACAAATATCTCCACCCTAAATGATAAGCGATCCCAGTGAAAAATACAAGGCTGAAGCATTTGGAATTATCTTCAGCTGAAATTGCAAAGTGGACTATCTAGCTTGGCCTCCTCAAGAGGTCACCCACACTGTAAATGCCAGTCTTCAGCTAATTCAATTCACTGCATTATGCTATGAGGAAAATGCTGTTCTCTTACAAGGTAGGCAGTAGTGTAGTGGTATTGTCACTGGGCTGTCAAGCCAGAAACCCAAGCCAATGATCTGGGCCCACGGATTTCAATCCCCTAATGGCAGACGGTGACATTTGAATTCAGTAAAATTCTGGAATTAAAACCTGCCTAATGCTGGGTAAACTTGGAGGGACGAAGGGCCTGTTCCTGTGCTGTAGGTTTCTTTTAAACTTTAAATTGTAGTAAATTCCCATCTAGTTCAGTGAGGGAATTTGTTGTCCTCACCTGGGCTGATCTACTGGTAATTCTAAACCCACAGCAATGAGGTTGACTTTTGAGTGCCCTTTGAAATGATCCCATCAATTAGTCAGTTCAAATGGCAATTCAGGGTGATCAATAGGTATGGGCCCAGCCAGTAATGCTCAACAAATTTAAAAAGAAACTACAGGGTTAAATTTACCCCTTGAAAACTTCAGACAAGGCCATTCTAAAGAAAGTATACCAGATTGTGAATATAGTTTTCTTTGCACCTTATTTGTTTGACTATATAAAGGGATTTAAAAGTGTAGGATGGATATTGTGAAAAAACCTAAATGTCAGGTCATAAATATCTTTAATAGTCTATTGTCGAGTATTCATTGCTTTGATGCAATTTAGAACTCATTCTGACAATAACTATTCATAAGTGTTTGCAAAAAAATGCAGTCTCAAATTAAAATCCTCATGAGCCATTCTCCAGCTAACAATCTTCAAGAATTCTTAAGTTAGGATGTAAGTGCTAATATTAGTAAATACAAAAAGGATGTTGGGCTGAATCTTATCTGTAATCAGAAAATTGCTAGTTTTGCCAATTTTCATGGATTTCTCTCTACAAGTGATAGTCAATTTTCTTGTGCTATAGCGTCAAACTCACCTCATTAACAATGCACCACATTCCTGCAGTGCCCTGCTCAACCTATTCTTCCACTCAGTGCCAGGACATTCTGGGATCCCTGGCACTGGTTCCATCTATGAAAGCCAGCTGTGTACCTGATTAAGTGTTGGCAATCTAGAGTTGCCCTTCACCATGAATCCAGTGGGACAGCAACCATAAGCCTGCAGTTCTCAAGGCACAAAGGTGGCAGAGCTGACTGTTCCATGCACAGGAAATTGCTCATTCTTTCTTACATCTATCACAATTAAAGCACCAAGCCACAGCGGTTTAACTGTCCTTATCCACATTTCATCTTTCAATCCTGTTGAAATGACTGTTACTCATTCACCAATGTCCACAGTAGCCCAACAGCCTAACACTGTTCAATGTGAAACTATCGTGTATAGGAAAGATTTCAAGTATTTAATCTTTTATTCACCTAGCAGCAAAGCAAACAGAAATTGCATTTACCTCTGAGAACAGACAAGGATTGCTTGCCTTTCCAGCACCTACCAATCAATAATCATTGCACTCAGCTCTCATTGACTGGAACTGAGTGTCAATTCAGTCCTGTCTGGCCTGCAGCACCCAATGTGCCTCAGCCAGTTATACTGGATGTTCCTACTGTTCAATGTCCTCACCTCTCTCCTTGGAGTACAGTTCTGCCCCTCAACAATCCAAGCATGGGAACCTCATCTTCAGCAGATTGTACTACCATGGCCCTGTCCGAAGAATGGTCTGCATTGTATTTTTGCGACACCTCAGTCAGGGGGTTGCATAACAAAAATTCATCGTTGCAGAGGATAGCCGTTGTCTTCCAGTGACTATGCTTGGCCTCAAAAGCAGAAGGGTACATGCGCTCCCAAGGATACAGGCATCATGGCATCTCCCCAGGAACCTGTCACAGAATGTTAAGAAGTCATACCAATGATCATATATTAATCTTGGAATCATACTGTACAGAAGAGGGTCTTTGACCCATCAAATCTGCACCAACAAAATCTCCTCTAAATCTACATTCGTCCCACTTTCCAGCACTTGGCCAATGGCCTTGAATATCATGACATTTCAAGTGCCCACTCAAGTGCTTTATAAAGATTGTGAGATTTCTCAACCCAACTGCATTCCCAGATAATACATTCCAGATTTCCACTACCTGCTGGGTAAATATGTTTTCTCTCTTTCAGGAAACGACTAGAGATAGTCAGCGTGGTTTTTTGCGAGAGAAATTGAGTCTGACAAACCTGATTGAGTTTTTTGAGGAAGTAACCAAAAAAATTGACGAGGGCAAAGCAGTAGACATTTTTTACTAGGACTTTAATAAAGCTTTTGACATTTCTCCTCATGGTAGTTTAATTAGTAAAGTTAGTTCACATGGGATTCAGAGAGAGCTTGCCAATTTGATACAAAATAGGCCTGAAGGCAGGAGGCAGAATGTAGTGGTGGAGAATTATTTCTCGGACTGGAGGTCCGTGACCAGCAATGGTTCCACAAGGATTATTTACTGGGGCCACTTTTGTTTGTCCTTTACATAAACAATTTGGATGAGAATTCAGGAAGCACGGTTAGTAATAACGCTAAAGGCACCAAAATTGATGGTATAGTGGACATGAAGAAGATTATCTAGGGGTACAAATAGATCTTGATCAATTGGGTCACAGGCTGAGGAGTGTCAGGTGTAATTTAATTTGGATAGATGTGAGGTCTTCCATTTTGGTAAAACAAATAAGGGCAGGAATAGTACAATTAATGGTCAGGTTTTGCTTAGTATTACAGAACAGAGAAATTTAGGGGTTCAGGTACACACTTCTTAGAAATTTGCATTTGTAGACAGGGTAGTTAAGAAGGTGTTTAGCACCCTTGCCTTCATTGCTCAGACCTTTGAGTATAAGAGTTGGAATGTTGTATTGCAGTTGCACCAGATGTTATTGAGGCCACTTCTGGAGTATTGTGTGCAGTTCTGGTTCCCCTGCCCAGAGGAAGGACATTACTAAATTGGAGCAGGCTCAGAAAAGATTTACCAGGATGTTGTTGGGAATGGAAGGTTTGCATCATAACATTCGGTTAGATAGAATCCCTACAGTGTGGAAACAGGCACTTCGGCCCAACAAGTCCACACCGAACCTCAGAGCGTCCCACCCAGACCCATCCCCCTAATCTACAAATCCCTGAACACCATGGGCAATTTAGCATGGCCATTCCACCTGGCCGGCACATCTTTGGACCGTGGGAGGAAACCAGAGCACCCGGAGGAAACCCACGCAGAACAGGGAGAATGTACAAACTCCGCACAGGCAGTCGCCCGAGAGTGGAATCAAATCCGGGTCCGTGGTGCTGGGAGGCGGCAGTTCTAACCACTGTGCCACTGTGCTGCCCAGGATAGGCCTATTTTTCACTGGAGCATAGGAGGTTGAGGGTGACCTTAAAGAGGTTTATAAAATCATGAGGCGTATACAGAAGATGAATAGCAAGGGTATTTTCCCTAGGGTGGGAGAGTTCAAAACTTGAGGGCATATTTTTAAGATGAAAGGAGAAAGATTTAAAGAGAAGATGAGGGTCAACATTTTTACACAGAGTGGTTTGTATGTGGAATAAACTGCCAGAAGAAGTGGTCGATGCAAGTACAGTTACAACATTTAAAATATATTAGGGTAGATACATGAATAGGAAAGATTTGCAGGGGGGTAATTATGGACCAAATGCTTTGGTCTGGGAATGTGGTCGACATGGACTAGTTACACTGAACAGTCTGTTTCCATGACGTATGACTCTATGGCTCCATGACTGTCTTCACAGTTAAAACTGCAACATCCTGGTGAATCTCCTCTGCATAGCCTCCAGTGCAATCACATCCTTCCTACAGTACAGTGAGCAGACTGCATGCAATATTCCAGCTGGAGCCGAAACAAAGTTTTGTCCAGTTCCAAAATAACCTCCCTGCTCTTATAATCTATGCCATGATTGATAAAGCAATTGTCCTCTGTGTTCACCTCTCAATTAACCTGCCCTGCCACCTTAAAGGGTCTGTGGACAAGCACCCCCAAATCCCTCTGTTCACCTGATCTTCCGAATGTCCAGCCTTTGAATGAGTGCTCCCTTATTTTTCACTTCTTCAAAAGTGCATCACCTCTTACTTATCAAGGTTAAATTGAACTGAACTGCCCATCTGACCAATCTGCCTATATCGTCCTGTAGCCCAAAGTCTTCTTGCTCACTGCCATGCACTTAGCCAGTGCTTGTGTCATCTGCAAACTTATTTATCATTTTCCACACATTTTAGAATAGAATCCCTAGTGTGGAAGCAGGCAATTCAGCCCATCGAGTCCACACCGACCCTCCAAAGAGCATTCCACCCCCTACCTCATTTCTGTAAACCAGCTAATCCATCTAACCTATGCATTCCTGGACACCATGGGCAACTTACCATGGCCGATCCACCTAACCTGGACATCTTTGGATGGTGGAAGGAAACTGGGGCACCCAGAGGAAACCCACACAGCCACAGGAAGAATGTGCAAACTGCACACAAACAATTTCCTGAGGGTGCAATCAAACCCAGGTCCCTGGCGCTATGATGCAGCAGTGGTGACCACTGAGCCACCATGCCACCCATCTTTCTATATCATTTATACATATATATAATGAACAATAAAGGACACAACAGTTATCCCTGTGCTATGCCACTAGACACCAGTTTCCAGTCACACAAACTACCACCACTGTTTGCTGCCTGCCACCTCGCTAATTTTGATCTGGCCTACCAACCCATACAGGTGTATGATTAATAGAGTTATCCCTTGAAGGCTGTTCCTTCTCATTCAGAAGAGGAGCCTCTGTATGGAGAGACAACAAAAGAACACTGAGTCCACCCACTGTGGCTGTGGTTGCTATCATTTTCCATTTATAGTTACTGTTTAAGGCTGGAGGGAATCTGGAAAAGATGCAGGTCATGCTTGATACAGCCTGGTAATCAAGGTGTGCCCAAACACCATGTCCTTTTCTCCCTGCCACTTTCTGAATAGATTATCTTTGCTGAACACCCACATGTTCACACAAACCACCCTGGAATCATGATGGCAGCTCTCATCCTTAGGCTCTGAGTCCCTGCCATCTGGGACCACAGTGCCTCTGTCATGGCCATTGGGGTGGTGAATGCTGATAACTCTCCTTCCAAGCACGATTCTCTCCTTCCCTTAGATGTTGAATTCCCCCTTTACTACTTTTGTTTCTTCTGCATCTCAAATGGTTGCTTCCAATCCCCTTAAAAAGTCCAACTTTCCCACAACAAGTGTGTTCCCCCACTGACCCAGAAGTAATTATAATGAAGTCAGCCAGATGCACCTCATAGAATATGAGTTCCCTGATTGGGACTGTTAATCTGGTTCAATTAGGGAGCCTTGGTTGAGAGATGAGGACAGGAGTGTCAGAGGTTCTGTTCAGCCTAGGAACCAGCTCTGAGCTAGCTGGATCAGTGTCATGTACTTGTAAATAAAGGCTGTCTTGGTGATGGGATATCAGCCTTCATGGAGTTATTTCAGACCACCCCTGACCCTTGACTTTTATTTCACTGATGCTCAAAACATAGCCCAGTCCCATGGCCAATTTGAATGGACAGCCCAACCTTGACTGACCAGGCTCTTAATTGATTTCTGAGCAGTTCCTTGGCTGATGATCCTCAAATCTCCAGACTGCTTTGTGACCATGGCCCAATCCCTAGGCCATGGTTTGGCAGATACCTCTGACTCTTCAAACCTCAAGTAGACAGGATGCCCAAGCATTTGGGCTGTGATCACATGATACTCTTGACTATATCCCCCAGAACCCTCTGACTTAGAGGAACAACACCCTCGTCTTGCCTGAGGACTATTTTCTTTCAACTTTTAGAAAAGGCCTTTGAAGAACATGCGGTGCATTTACTGTGCAAGCTGCTGGCTCATCCAGTATGTGTGAGATTGGCACAGCAAGGTACTACAAAACATATCTACCCCCTTGCCTGATGACTGCTGACAACCATGTCTAAATGCCTGGCTTTGTGTCTGCACTAAGCAGCATAGCAAGCCATAAATAGTGAGCTTTTTAGATGTGACTGCGGGGCAAGGGGCCAAAAGGCAAATCCAGACAAGACAGGGATGCCATCGCCAATGAAATAGGCTCAAAGTGGGTGAGCACTTAGAGGGCTAGTAAAGATCCCTAACATGTAGGTGGATCAAATCCCTGAGGTGGTTGCCCATCCCTGTGTGCAAGATGCCCCTGCAGCAGCATTGCTATGAATGGTGCTGGTAAGCAGAGCAGCAGTGAAGTGCAGAATAGTACTGTAAGTGAATTGGAGTTGTGCCACGACAACATGGTGAACCTGGAACATATCAGATGTCAAAGTTCCATGGGCTGAGGCTGTGAGCCGTTGCTGCCCATAGAGTGTGGCCTGAGACGTTCGTACCAAAGTCCAATGGAGAGATCTAGAGGAGCAATTGGTGATCTGTAGTTGCCAAGTAGCTGTTCTGACTTTCATGTCAAGAATTTGCAGTGTCTTGTTTCAATCCAATAGGTGCAAGGACAGAAAACTGCATAATTGAGGCAAGGTTAAGTTCATAATATGGTGATGCATGCAAATACGCCTCTCACCACTCAACAGCAAAAATCTCATCTTATTCCTGAACACTTGGTTGGAAAATGGGACTCGCTGCTCCCAATGGTAAGAAGCTCCTCAATGGCCATCACACATGACTCTTCCAACTTTCCCACCATGGTCCACATCGTTCAGGAGTTGGGAATATTCTGCCATTTGTTTTGACTGAAATATACCTGTAGATATATTTCATCCTGAGATAATTTTACTGAAACAAAATCTCCTGGGGTGGGGAAGAATGTTTCAGTAGAGGATCCAGTATACAATGATCAAATTTCTTGAGCAATCTGAAGTTTCTCTTCGTTGAGCTTTCAGGCCGACAAGAAGTTTGAATGGGACATTTACTTTGCTGGGTCAGGGCTCATGGAGAAGGCAATATGAGCAAATTCACAATCCGATCCAATAATGTGGTGACTACTATAGGGTAGCATTGATATTGGCAAAGTAAATCTACTACACAGAAATAGGAGAGAGTCTTCAACAGCACTAAAAATGGAAGCTTAATGGTTTCAATGTGTCTTCATTTTAAGCATAGCACAATTTCATAGTGAAGTCCAAAACCCTTTCCTAAAACATTTCTCCTTTTATAACATTCCTAATATCTCTTTATCCATTCCTCAACTTTTATATGCCTCCAATTTTTTTTTTCCTGATTTAATGTGTTAAATGTAAAGTTGCATGCTTCAGTTGTAAATACAGATGTTTGCTAACTATGGTGAAATCATAAACATGTGTATAAAGAACAGAGCATTTAATCCCCACACTAGCGTCACTAACATCGGATTTGTTGTAATTTTAAAATGGGATGTTATTAAATGAAGAATGCCCACTCAAAAGGTCAAAATTTAATTGAATGGCAAAACAGGTCAGAGATTAAAAATGTAGCACTGAGGTTGCATCTGTTTTTTGGCAAGGCTCTGGACTAGAAGCGTTGTTTCAGCTCCTCATACATAGAGTACAGATAGCATTTTGCAATGCAAGTTATAACAACTAATCTGCAACTGTGTGGAGTTCACGGGGTAAGGACTACTCACAGTGTAATTGCATTACTGTTCATTTTGCAGTCTTTATCGAGTACAGATTCCTGTTTATTTAATAGGGGGTTTATTTAATAGGACAAAGATAACTTGCTGCGTAACAATACAACATTGCTGTTTATTCACCAGTCACTTATGTAGTTGTGAAGAAGTCCTGTTCATTCGGCAGAGCTAAAGTAACATTTTCTGTTCCTATCAATTCCGCAGGGTAAGAGGTAACACTACTCCATCGTGTTTGATCTTTATAGTGGAATATATGCCGTGCTTCATTGCTGCACTTTGCACCATTGCCTCTTGCTCATTATAAGCTATTCATTGAAGCAAGTTAATTGATCTGTCCTGATAAGCTGATCACTGGTTGTAACTACCTGAAGCGTGCTTTCAGCGAACTGATAATGCCTCCAGTTGCAGCCTGCATCATTCACGAATATACTTCCTATTCAGTAAGGCACAGGGGCTCACTGTGGAAAGGCAATGCAGTTATCTGGGTTATGGCTGCTGGTTATTGCAGCTCGAGGCTCCAGGAAGTCTATGACGCTCAAACCAAATGTAAATATTGAAACCGTTTTGAATCCTGCACATTCCTTTCTGGGCCCTGATGGCTAGAAATTGGATTATTTGGAACTCTATGGTGCTGGTGGCATGATGACAATCACCAGCACATTACTGGCATTGATAGAAGCAGCCTGATCCCAAAACTGATTGTGTTGCAAAGAGGAAAATAGCATTAATAACATCTGGCAGCAGTTTTTTTTTAATGACAACTTGATGTGGACACACAACAAAAATGTGGAAAATAATGTTGCATTTTAGTCCAACAGCATATGCACTATAAAATGTGATTATATGCTTGTTTTACTCCTCTGATCTTACTGATAGAGACATTGATCACTTCAATTTATTAGATAATCTCTCGCTGAGAATTGCCCAGCAATCAAACGCGTTTTATCTCTGACTCAGTTAAAAGGCTATCCTGGTGCAGAAAGGATTAACCAGTGCGGGGCAGGCTGAATGTTCCCTTCGAGATCCAACACCAAAATTTGTTTACCGAGCAAAACATAAACCACAAACGACATTCACAAGGTTACTCGAGGTGACAGAGTCAGAGAGTGGTGCATTCATGTCTTCGGGGTTCCTCCAGCTGCATTTCCAGATGTTTACTGCACCCATGCGCAGAAACAGAATGTTACCAGTTCAACTGTTCACACAGGGAGCATCATGACCGGAGCACCGGTTACTCTGACTTCACATTTACTAAGGAAACAGTGAGATTTGTAGCTACATACTCTGCTTCCCCCCGCCGCGTTCGGTTCTTGAGTTAAAACCTACAGCGCGAGTGAGTTGTAAAGTGAACAGTTCACAGATGTCAGTGAAATGTGGCATTTGTTTATACTCCTGAGGCTGGCTATAATTCACCCGCAGACGTAAAATCATAAAATCCTTTTTTGCCAACAATGTCTGTGAACTGTTCTTTAATCACGTTTTTTTTCGTTCGCGTGAAAAGAAAAGACCACAAAAAAAAACAAGAAAAGTGAACAGTATGACTTGCAGGCCCTGCCATTTTGATCGCTGTGGATTCCCTGCCTGGAAGTAATTCAAGCTGCAGCCATTTCATGTATTAAAAGCCATTTTCCTGCATTAGCTCTGAATATCTGGCAGCTCGTAGCGTCCCAACAGTTCTCTTTTTTTTATTTTCTAACAAGGGTGCAATGCTTTGATTAATAATTAATTACAACTCAAGTTAATTTCATCACTTAAAATCACAAGAGCATTTTCTTAACTGTCTTTTCTTGGCAGAATAAGAGAAATTTACTATCTTGGTCGTATGTACAGCATTCCACTAATGGAATTGCGGAGTGTTAACCCCTTCCCTTCAGTGTACTGCTTGATCATCTTTGATTAGAACAGGAGCTGTAAGAGTTGCCCTAACTGCATCTGAGAACACCAGCATCATTGATATTTTGCATTTATTTTTTCCTCACGTCAGCGATGCAAGATTTATTTTTCATGTACTCTGCCATTGATTGTTAACCCCCAAGAGGATGCATAAAACATAATAGATGCACTTAGAAAAAAATTCCCCCCAACAAAATCCAAACATGACAAACTGTGCAAATGGGAGTTCTGATAATGGTAGGAATTTACCACATACAGGTATGCCACCTTTTCTTCATATTGTTGAGTAGCATTAGCATCGGCTTGTGTTGATTTTTAAGTAGCAATTATACAGTTGGATGTTAGAGAGTTGCACAACATGGAAACGGGCCTTTTGGTCCAACTCATCGTGCACCAGTGTCAGCTTGGATTTTTGTGCTGAATTGAGTGGATTTGGAACCTTCTGACTCAGAGACAAGAAGACATGAGGCTTCAGTTAAATGTAACAGTGAATTGCAGTCATTCCGGGAGAACTCAATATTGGCATCTTAAGGAAATGCTCAGTTTAGAGGAATGTCAGAAGGTTATTTGCATTTTAAAAAAGCCTGTACCTTACACTGAAAGGATACCAGATATCCTAAATTAATCTAGTCCCATTTACCAGCATTTGGCCCATTTCGCCTCTACACCCTTCCTATTTATGTACCCATCCAGATGCCTTTAAAATGTCATATGAACCGCTGTGATCTCCAGCATCCATGAGGAGTAAGCAAGCTAATGTTTCGAGTCTAGACGACTCTTCATCAGATTCCGACTCGAAAAGTTAGCTTGTTCTGTCTCCACAAATACTGTCTGACCCACTGTGATCTCCAGCATTTATTGTATTCAGTACAGATTCCTGCATTTTCAGTAATTTGCTCCTGCCTTTTAAATCTTGTTCTCTCCCGAAACTACATCTCCTGCTCTCTCTCTCTCTTCCCTCCTGTTTAAAACATTATTGTTTTTGATCTTGTTTTTAGAAGTTTGAAAAGCAAAGCAAAAACTTATAAAAACAGCAATTACTGCTCCAAGAAATTGAGGAAATCAGTTCCAGCACTGAAAAAAACCCTCAAAAAGAGGAGTTTCAATTCTCTCCTGTCCTCCAGTTTGTAAGTAACTATAAATTGATAAGGAGAGACTTGTCCGGGTATTAGACAAGGCTGAATCCACTGAGCATTTACTGAAGCAGCAACAAGAATGGGATTCAAACCCACATGTGTAGAACACAATGGACTAGCAGTCTTAACCTCCCAGTCATTCTTGTCTCTAAGTCAGAAGGTTCAAAATCCACTCAACTGAGCTCAAACATCCAGAATGACACTGATACTGTGCACAGCAAAGCTGCATTATCAGAGACGCTGACTTTCAAACAAAGCTGTAAACCAATCTGCACTCTCAGGTGGATGTGAAAGAATCCAGCGTACTTTGAAGGGTGGCAGGGAAACTGCCCTGGGCATGATGGCTAATATTTATCTCTTAACCAACATCAGTAAAAACAAAAAAAAATTCAGCTTCAGTATCACGCTGCTGTTTGTGGGAGCTTGCAGTGCGCATGAGGACTGCCACGTTTGCTGCATTGCGAGATTGCCTGCATTTTTAAAAGTAAATCACTTTGAAATATCTTCAGTTTGTGAAAGGTGCTACAGAAATGCAAGTCCTTCTTTAGTGGTATTATACTGAAGAAAGTATTACAGTAAACGAGGTCCGCACTCACGTGAGTGATTAGTAGCAGGTTTTATTGATCAATAATTAGAAAACGAAGATGATAAGAGAGGCATCTTCTCATACCCTGCAGAAAAAAATGGCTCCAGTTACATGTAATCTGAGCATGCTCAAAAGCTTTAATTTTGGTAACCCAATCTACCACAGCTCAAACACTGTGTTGATGATGTGGTTGTTCGGGGAGGAAGTTTTGGGTACCTGTGTGATAACCGTGGTATAAGGATGAATTTCCATCAATTGTTATAGATTCCTGTTACATAATATTTGATCTACCTTTAGGTACTGTGACTCAGGGTGCAGCCAAAAGTAAACAAAAGGATTACCGTGAAGCTCATTTATATTTTGATTTTCCACCATTTTAATCTGAACGTGGTACTAAATCAATAGAGCTCATCCATTGAATCGATACGTCTGAAGCTTATACTGCTTTCATCTACCCTGGCTACAGCACTACAGAATAGTCACTAAAGTTTAGAATGCAATTGTTGTTAACGTGTAATCAGATCTTATGCAGTTCTTACACAAGCCTTGCATACTCCTTCAGCCTGCAGTACTCTGAAATACATAAAGGTGAACTCAGTGAGGTCCAAGTTGTGATGGATACAAGCCATAAAACTTGTCTGTTCTGTGCCGGTTTCAGTTAGATGTAACAGTGAAGTGCAGTCATTCTGGAAGATCACAAAATTCACATCTTAAGGAAGTACTCAATTTAGGGGAATGTCACAAGGTCAAAGTTTTTACTTTTACTCTGAAAAGGTACGAGGCACAGTCTGCCTCAGAAAGCCAACTTGGGTTCACTGTACATGTAAGAGAATCTACAAACACAAAGGAACACATGGCATACAGATGTGAGTCAGTGGTCCAGATCTTCCAGTTCGTGGCAATGCTGGGCTGTTTCTGTTGTGGCTGGATTTGGAAGTCCCAGCTGAAAATGGTCAGTGTTGCCGGAAGCAAGAAGCTTTCTCCATCCTACTGATATTACCCATATTCAGCTGAAGCCAGTTGCTGTGGAAATAGATCAGCGCAATCTCACCAGGGCATGAATAACAAGACTGGGAGAGACAAAGGAAGAAAGGACACACTCCCTTGTAGAATACTCTGCACCTTGCTCGGTTAAGTTGTTATCGGTCTCAAGTTTTTCAATAAATGAGTGAGTTAGTGGGTTAATGGGTGAGTGAGTGAGGGTGATGGGTAGGTGAGTCTGATAGCAGCTGGGTCTGAAGGTAATCAAGACAGATTGAATGGTATCCACTATTGATGGATAGTTCAATTGATGCAATGTAGTCAAGCTGGCATTTAGTCTGGATGGCTTGCCAGGTCGGGTTAGGGCTGGGGGGCTGACTGTGGTGTTGAATATCAGTTGCGTGTGCTCAGTTCAGTTACTTTGGCTATTTGTTGAGTTAAACTATGTATTAACTAATATTATATTTCCTGGATAAATATCCAGGTATGCCAGAGTCTTTGGCCCAAGTTTCCAACGCCATGACTTTCACAGAAGCTTCAGGGCCCGAGATAAAGTACCTGTCTTGGTTTGGCTAGCAAGATATCCACGCTCAGTATGAGATGCCCTATTTGCTGAAGTATTTTAGGGAGATATTTAGAGATAGCTAACGTATTATAATTATCCGAGGACTGTTTGATTGAACCCCTTGATGGATGGCTGACTTGATAACTAAATCATATCACTTCTACTCTGAGAACAAGGTGGAGAAAGCTGACCCATAACCCACCAAACTGTGATAAGAGTGGAAAATGTTCCATTCTCTAGCTATAACATCTCTCCTGAATTAAACATTCAAAATTTCTGCTTTTTCCTCCCTGGGGCAGCACTTGTGGGCACTTCCCCCATGGATTTGGTCCTGACCCTAAATTGTACTGCAGAGGGCACCCATTGTTGGCAGATCTATGGCTTTTGCTATAATGATGTAAATACATTTGCCATTATACCCAGTGATTCACCCAACACAGAACACTGATATAAAGCATGCCATTTCCTACGGTCAGGTCCTGGCAACGGAAGCTTTTCATGCATAACAGGGCAACAATGGCAGAAATGGCAAGGAAGTTTGACAGACAACCTAACTTCAGCAGTCCTACATCTTCCGGGATGTACACACAGAAGGGGCTGAATGAGAGGAGTACCAGTTCTTACTCTGCAACAGGATTTGTAAATCGACAAAAAAAAAGGAGGCATAACCTGATGGAACCAGGTCACGCTTCAAACTCCTTTCTCAAAAACCCAAAGGCCAAGGAATTTTAAGGCTTTAAACTGCTGTGAAAATAAAGCATTACTGAAAATGTAAATGATCCTTTACATACCTGACAAGGCACGTTGACCTTGGCAACAGATCACAACATGTTCAATATCCCTTTTCTCTGATGGGACGTGTATATTCAGAATTTCTTTCTTGAAAAATAATTGCAAAACTTGAATAAAGTGCCAAAAACTTGGACAGTTACTCTACAAAGATGTGAGGATCCAATTTTAATGTTAAAACATTCATGCTTCTAGATATGTGTTTTATTTGTGAAGAGTAATTGCTGAGTATATAGCTCAATGCTTAATCATATTGCCCCATTCATTTATTGGATAAAATGTTATTTTTATGAATTTTTGTTACTTCTTTGGTATAAATTTACTAATGCCCAAGATGTTGAATTTTTTAACATATGTACTTTGAAATTCTCCCATTTAATCCTAACCTTCTCTACTTATTGACGAGGTAATCCCATCTGTTTCCAGTGCTATTATTTTAATGAATCGATATTTCCAAAGTATCAATTATTCGGTGAGTCTATTCCAACATCTATTGATCCATCGAATCTATCTGTATGTCTACCTATTCAATCTCTCCACAAATCTACCCCAAATGTCCATCCTCTGTCCGCTTTCAATCCATCTACATGTTCACCTGTCAATCAATGTATTGATTAAATTAATGTTTTTCTGTCTCCCACTGCTAGTTTGTCTATACACTCTCCCGTTTGCATATGCAGTATAGTACAGCCATCTATCTATATATCTCTATTCCTATGTCACCTTAACTTACACTTCCTACAAACTACACTTCCTTGGCCTACCAGGTCATGCATTTTTAATGCAGAAAATACAGCCAGAGGCTTGATTTCACTGCATTGCGATTTTACTAAAACAATAACTATCAATCACTTAAATTTCTTGCCAAAGACATAAAAAGCTGTTCTTGCCTAATTATTTTCCAGATATTATTGCCAACCCTGCCTTTTGATCATTGGGTTTGTCTCTGTCACTCTGTCGACAAATACCAGAGCACAGTTTAACGTTGCAGTGGAATGTAACATTTATATTTTTTTCCTGCAGAAAAATAGAACAGTCAGAATGTTTTTTCTCTTGCTGCTGGTGAGTTTGGAGGCCGGTTGGGCATTTAATGTGGCAGCTTTGTGTCATATCCGAAGTCTGGTGCATCCCCTCCACCAGAATTAAAATCTTTGCTCAACATTCCTGCCAATTAAGCGGCCAGTTAAGGACTGTCAAAGGTCCTCATCTTGAGGCTGCTGGTATTAACCCAGCTGAAAGTGGACTTGTCACAGGTCAGATTTTACAAGGTTTTTGTCACCTCTGGGTGGATGGGCCAGTGGAGTCCCTTGAATGAAGGCAATCAGCGCCTGATTCACAGACTGGATACAGGGTCCCATGAGAGAGAGCACCTACCCTTTGCCACTGAACACCTCATCCTCTCCTCCCAGTGTTACTTGTGGCCTAGCTCCTCCTAGATCTCTGGGTTAAAATGGAGAGGCACTGGTGGTGGATGGGAGATGTTCTTCCAGCAGCAGTTATTGTCTCCAATCCAATGGGTTAATTCCAGAAAAGAAAGTGCGCATTGTTGGACTCAATATTGCCTGATGGCAATTGTTGTTCAGTAGGCCTTCCCAAGAAGAGGAGCTGTGATATTTTTTCTTCACCAGGTCTCCAGAGATCCCCAATACCAGAACAAGGGTTTGCCTATCTGCATAGCTCTGAATGGTAAGCCAAACTTTGCTGAAAAATTAATGATATCCAAAAGGTGGACCAAAGTGCAGCGCCTGACCAGCACCTAGTGTTATATTGTTCCTGGAAACTAAATTTGAAGGCAATTCTGACTGAAAGGATGGTTCGCTTCTGTTGACTGGTTATAGGACATCCTAGTGTTTGATTTTGTCAGGACAAAAGTACTTGCAGGACTGTAAGGAAAGGGCAGGAGGAATGGGACTAAATGGATAGATCTTTTGAAGAATTGATACAGTCACAATGGGCCATCTTCTGCACAACGTTAATTATTCCAACTTTCTGAGCTTACAGGTTTAGCAAAAGAGAGAAATTAAAAATAGCAACTCTGTTGTGCCCATGAAAGATGTTGGTGCCATTTAGAGCAAGCACTAAAATAGGGTACATAATTGGCAAAATGGTGACTTATTCTTGGCCTCTCATTAATAGGAAGATACAGGCAATTGAAAATTGTTATCATCTTTTGCCATGAATAGACACAATTATTCCATTATAACCCGTTGCATATTTCTAATTTATTTAAAACGTATTAAACATTTATGTAAAGAGCTGGCATGAGGGCTGTTGTTTTATTTATTATATTAAACTAGTCTAGTTTAAGTCTAACATAACAAGGTGTAGAGCTGGATGAACACAGCAGGCCAAGCAGCATCAGAGGAGCAGGAAGGCTGACGTTTCAGGCCTGCTGTCTTCATCCAGCTCTGCACCATGTTACCTCAGATTCTCCAGCATCTGCAGTTCCTGCTATCTCTGAAACTAGTTTAAGTCTAGACTAGTTTAGGTAAATCAACTCTCTACTAATACTTCTTATGATCCAATGAACAATGCAGTATTTAGACCCTCTGCCTTTGTTGGAGAAAGGATTTTTAATTGGAAAATGGTGCACATACACTTTTGAAATGAGGAGAGATTGAGCACATAGTCAGTTACTGTCATTAGAACATGGAACATAAAACTGTACAGCACAGTACAGGCCCTTCAGCCCACACTGTTGTGCCGAACTTTTACCCTAATCCTAAGATCTATTGAACCTCCACCCCTACCTTATACTATCATCCATATGCCTATCTAATAGCCGCTTAAATGCCCCTAATGAGGCTGAGTCCACTACCATCTTTGGCAATGCATTCCACGCCCCTACCACTCTCTGAGTAAAGAACGTACCTCTGACGTCTCCCCATATCTACCACCACTCACTTTAAAACTATGCCCCTTTGTAATAGCTACCTCCACTGTAGGAAAAAGTCTCTGGCTGTCTACTCTATCTATACCTCTGATCATTTTATACACCTCTATCAAATCACCTCTCATCCTCCGACGTTCTAAAGAGAAAAGCCCTAGCTCTCTCAACCTTTCCTCATAAGACCTTACCTCCATTCCAGGCAACATCCTGGCAAATGTCCTCTGCACCTTTTCCAACTCATCTACACCTTTCCTGTAATGAGGTGACCAGAATTGGATACAATACTCCAGATGTGGCCAAACCAGACTTTTGTATAGCTGGAGCATAACTTCACGGCTGTTGAACTCAATCCCTCTATTAATGAAAGCTATCACAACATGTGCCTTCTTAACAACTCTATCCACCTGAGTGGCAGCTTTCAGGTAACTGTGGACATGAACCCCAAGATCCCTCTGCTCATCCACACTGCCAAGAATCTTTCCACTAACCCTGTATTCTGCTTTCAAATTTGTCCTTCCGGAATGAATCACCTCACACTTTTCAAGGTTAAACTCCACCTGCCACTTCTCAGCCTAGCTCTGCGTCCTATCAATGTCCCATTGTAACCTAGAACAGCCCTCCGCATTATCCTCAACTCGACCCACCTTCACATCATCCCTGGACTTACTAATCCACCCCTCCAATCCTACATACAAATCATTTGCAAAAATCACAAATAGAAGAGGACCCAGCTTGTACACCACTTGTAACTGAGCGCCATGTTGAATATTTTCCATCCATTAGCACCCTTTGTTTTCTAAGGGTCAGCCAGTTATGAAACCAATCTGCCACATTTCACCCTATCCCATGCCTCCTTATTTTCTGCATGAGCCTACCATGGGGAACCTTATCAAACATCTTACTTAAATCCATGAATATCACATCCACTGCTCTACCTCCATGTGTTTGGTCACCACTTCAAAGAATTCAAAGAATTTAAAGAATAAAGGAAAAAGGTTTTGTGAGCCATGATCTATCCCTCACAAATCCATGCTGACTATCATGAATCAAACTGTGCCTCTCCAAGTGATCATAAGTCCTATCTCTCAGAGCCCTTTCCAATAATTTGCCCACCACTGAAGTAAGACTAACTGGCCTGTAATTTCAGGTGTTATCCCTGTTCCCTTTTTTGAACAAGGGAATGATGTTTGCTTCTCTCTTTACTTGCCGGTCTGTGAAAAGAGATTGGGCAAGTGGACTCTCCCCAACTAACTTAGTTTCCAATATGCAGTGAGTTCACCCACCCTCCATCTACTTTGGAAGAGGACAGATTCATAGCATGCAATTCGGTGTCAAATTATCACTCTCATTCAAAGATAGCTCTGTCTCACAATCCTATATCTGGATAATTGTTAGACAAGATCTTTTTATCCCTGATAAAACAACATAAGACCTGAAGTTATTATCTTGGTATCTCCAGCATCTGCAGTTCCCATTATCTCTGATACTATAAGACCTGAAGTAATAGGAATAGACAGAACTTATTTTTTGGGTTAGTTTCTACAAAGTTGTGTCCTCCCACAGAGCTTTGAGACTCTGTGAATTCAGCTCTCTGCCTTGCAAAGGATAGACAACCCGATGGAGCCCATAAACCCCTATGCCTCTGCATTAAGAATAACATCTCATAAGATATAGGATTGAGTTCCCATCATACATAATTACTAAATGCTTGATGAACAATGGAAAGAACTAAGGTCAGCAGTTAACACTTAAAATATTTAGCCTGGGAATGCACTGAAAAGGGTGCCTTATCTCAAGATGCTTCCTCTCAAACACTAAAAAACATGAAAATAAGCAGGGATTGAAAATATATGGGTTACTTTGCATATCTACAGAACACAACGAATATAATCATAAAAAGTTGTAACCATCTGGTAGATTTTGATATGTGTTCCTTAAAATGATCGAAACTAACCTTTCTATATTTTACGCTAACTACACACACTATAAACTCAGGAAGACTTGAACAACTTAATACTGAACATTTCAGCAAAAATATTGATGTGCAAAGCAATCTTCGATAACCACAGTGGGCAAGGTAGTCCTGTTTATACACATTTGCTAAGTGCCGCAGAATCAGTTCTCCTAAGAATTCCCTTTTTGCGGTCTTCATAAACCAGAATTGTAATCATAACAATTTCTCCATTTTGAAACCACTTCCCTCACAGAAAAACTGCAGATGTTTGAAAAACTTGTCCTTTGGAAAGCTGAACAAACTTAACTTGTTGATGGCATGCTAACAGCTTCATTGTTTCTGGTTTAACCATCATTGTGCATGAATAAGAACAGGTAGTATTGGGAAAGATCAGCTGGAAGACTAGTGGATTTTGATAGCGTGGATTGAAGTGGACATTAAAGTGGTGTTACAAAATCATAATTCTGATTTCAGAGATGTTTACACTTCAGTTTCATATTTACCAAACATTTTTAAAAATTGAGTCATTTGAGAAAATACTATAAATAAAAGCAAGTTTGATGCCAGCGTGATATTTGTAATAGTCTCAGGCTAAGGGAAGGTTTTGTCTCTGGAGTACAGGTTGTTATCCTTTGTGTGTTTAATGTACATTTTAACTTTTCACACTCCTTTCTTGTAATTCCAGGTGCCAGGTAGAAAATGGTTCACTTATTAAGGTTCTCCACATGCTTCATGTGTTAAGGAATAGTAGAGTATTGGCCATTGCTTTTTCATGCCACTGCACTCAATCTATTCAAGAACCCCCTGTAGCAGGTGTAATGGCCAAAGTTTGTGTGCTTTATTGTTTTTAGGGACCAAAGTGTTTTTTACATGTGAAGTTAGTGAGTATTTTTTTCCTCAGGCTGGCTTGTCCCAATTTAAATCACACCAGCAGCAAATGTTTGTGAATTTAAAAATAAAAAAAAATCACAAGGTTGTCCCAGGAGATTTAAACCTGTGACCTCTCACATTCACTATCATACACACATGAAGATGATACACATAGAAAGAAAAGCAATAGTTACAATTTGGAATTATTTCAGTCTCTTTCATAGCAACCCAATAGTTTTGTATATTAATTGATGCTTTTGTTGTTGCAGAAGAGCCTTAGTAAAAGCTAATGCTTCATAGTTAAACAGCTAGAAATTCAGATCTGAGGTGAGCATGAAGTTGGAGCAGCTTGGGTGAGAAGAGTCCTTCTCTCACTTCCAAAGTAAAACTGTTGTTGCCTTGCAGCTGATGCATTAGCTTTCAAGAAGGAACATTCATCTTGAAAGTTCTGCACTAACCAGAATGGGGTACTGCTCTGTTTCATCGTGCCTTTTCCACTGTTACGTGAAGGGTCACACGTTAATAATAAATGAAAACTGGGTTCAGGATGGTTGAGGTATAATGCTGCTACCGATCCTCTGACCTTATGCCACGTCAAAGGGCCTGACTAATGATCAGTGGTAGAGACTAGACCACTAGTGAGCCTCCACAAGAAGAAGCACTTGCCTAGTATAACAAGAGGCAGTGTATCGTATGATATCAATAGGCACAAGCTACATTGATTAGTTAGGCATAATTACTTAAAATTATCGGGAGCCAGAGATGGCACATCTGACCTCATTGCGATCTTGCACAAGACTGCCTGATTCTCCAGCCAAACACTGTGAGTGATACCATCAGATTGGGTGAACCTTAATGCAACTTGAATAGTAACTGTTTCAGAACAATAACCATATACTCGTCATGACTTAACTGTTGACAGTGAGCTATGACAGCAAACAGTGTAAAGGGAAACAATACTTTTCAATGGGACCGTGATAGATTAAGAGAGTGAACAAAGTTTTTGCTGGTTGAGTTGAACTTGGAAAGTGGAAGATCATCCATTTTGGACCAGAGCATGTTAGGACAGTTATTTTGTTAATGGGAAGGTGAAGAACTGTGGAGCAGTACAGAGATTTGGGAATGGATGTACACAGATCACCAAGAGCTAATCAGCAAGTTTAAGAATAATGATAAGGCTGAAAACAATTTCATGGTGGGGTTGGAATATGAAGGGTTAGAACTTATGCTGCAGTTATATAAGTCTCTCGTTATACTCCACCTAGAGGTCCAAGTGCAGGTCTGGGCACCGCACATCAGGAAGGATATTTTAGTCTTAGACGAGGTATGGCACAGATTCATCTGAGGCTACAACGGTTAAGTTATGAGTGCAGAATACATAGTCTGGCCTTTTATAGAAGTTGAAGAGTGATCTTTTTGAGCTGTTTTAAGATTATTAAATCATTTGATAAGATTGATAGAGGGAAATTATTTCTACCGGTGGCTAATATCCAGAAATTGGGGTGCATAACCCATAAATTTAGAACTGGACAGTTCAGGGCTGAAGGTGAGGAATTTCTGCCTCATACCAAGGGTAAGAAAAATCCAAAACTCTTTCCCTGAAAAAGCTGTTGTTGCTGGTGGAGCCAATTCAAAAATTCCAGACTCAGACAGATTTTCTTTAGGCAGGATTGTTGAAGGGTAGGGATCAAGGCAGGTGGATGGAATGAAGGTACAGTTCAGATGGGATCAAAGTGAATGGTGGGCAGGGAAAAAGGTCGTGAATAGCCTCCTCCTGTTTCTATGTACTGACCAGCCTAATAGGAATGGAATACAGCTTTGCTTCCTGTGCTTGAAGTGCAGAAAGATGGACAAAATAGGAGAGATTTTCTAATTGATTGTGCCCAATCACCAAACAGCCTGAATCTCACAAAGCAAAATACTGCAGATGCTGGAAATCTGAAGCAAACACAGAGAATGCTGGAGAAACTCAGCAGGTCTGGAAGTGTCTGCAGAGAGAAACAGAGTTAGTGTTTCAAGCCCAATATGACTGTTCTTCAGAACTGTTTTGAAGAAGAGTCATACAGACTAGAAATGTCAACTCCAGTTTCTCTCTCCGTAGATACTGCCAAACCTACTGACTCTCTCCAGCATTTTCCTTGTTTGACCCAAATATTCATCTGCATGCAAGTGCCAAAATTTTAATTGGTCCTTAATGTTACTTCATGCTATATATTAACATTTATTTCAAGTCATAGCCAAAGGCTGAAAATGTCAGAAAGAGAAAGACGGCATTTGAGGCACATATTTTTGTCTTTTGATGCCTGTTCTTGTCGTTGAATGTTGAATACAAATACATGAGGATTGATAGAATTTTAGTTATATACCCTTTACATTGGTGGGTTTTTTTCCTCTTCAACAACTTATTGCTGTAACTTTTCAATATCTCAAAATCTAAAGGGTGCAGATAAGTGGTGATCAGGACTCGACCTCATCTAGTTTCTCGTACTCTTGATTGTGATTCACTGCTTGTAAGCCAAAATGTAGCAGAACAGAAGAAGACTGACACAAATTAGCGAAGGCCACAAAACATTAGGCTGTACATTTGAAGATGTCATCCTTCTTGTTGCTAGGCTAAAGGATATAAAAGGAGTAGCAGAGCAGGGGATTTGGCACACGTAGAACCATATTCTCCTATAAAACGGTACTTTCAGGTGAGTGTAGTAGAAAACTGAAGGGATTGCAGGGGTGAAGACAGATTGCACCGTGCCGCCCAGACGCAGACTAATTTGCACTCAATTCCCAATAGTTGCATCGTCAGGTTATTTAGAATTATTCACAAGAAGAGGTTGTGTACATCAATAATTGCATGACCTTTTATAACATCTTACAAAATATCTAGGTCAAAGCTTAAATAGAAGTATAGATTTCTGAACAGCTATTTCACTTTTCATTTTTGGGCACAATAACACCCGATAAGGGAAAGTGCCAATCCCTATCATGTTAATATTTAGTTAAAGCCGCAGCCAAATAATGAGGAGCTCACCAAGAAAAGTAAACCCTAAAGCACTGGAGATGTTTTGCGCCCTTTGATTCTTTTCTTTCTGTGGCAGTTAAACATAATAATCTAATAAAGTGAAAGTACCATCAGAGGAAACCAATTGTATTGCACATTGCAGCCCTTCATGCTGGTATAACTCCACAGTAAGTGCAAGCAATAACTATCCAAGAAACAATAAATGTATCCTTAAATTACTCCCAAGCTCTCTTACAGAGGGCTTTGTGACTGTGCAAAACATAATTAATAGTGGAGCTGACTGCACAGTTATAAACCCAGACATTATTGCTTGTGATATTTGTTTATGAACACTAGATGCATTGTTATGTTATTTCTTTGTTCAGTATTTTCAATCAGGTGTGAGCAAGTTAATCATTGTATTATCAGATAAGTGCTCATATCACAAAACCAAATTTTATTGCAAAATGTGTATATGTAATCTGCCAAAACAGTCTTGCTATTTTCTTTTAGGCTTTTATCTCTCCGATGTGGGATTCTTGTGTTTATTGGGAAATCACTTGTTCATGAGGGACTGGCAAGTCAGTATCAGTATCGTATCAGTATCCAAGAAGGTTGAAGGGACACAGTTGTGTGTATAGTTATAGATAACAGGATTTGATTGAGCTATTGTATCCTCATCAATCTTACACACCTCACATGTTTCAGAGCCAGAAAATAACAGTATTTGCTGGCAGTGATGGAAGGTCAAGTGCTTACTGGGCTTAAGCTGTTAAAACTTCAGTAGACTGTTGACCATTACAATGGGGAAGGGCATGGGATTCTTCACATATTTGATACAGCCAGATTTAGTTCCAATTTTGCAATTTAAAGGAAGGTGTTTAATTAACTGTAGCAACCCTTTATGACAACAAGTTACATTTATGCACTGCCTCTGATGTGGGATGATGACTGTGCACTTCATAAAGGTATAATCAGGCACATGAATTGCCACCATACCAAATGGTCTTGTGCGGCCAAGGAAGTACTTCCCATACTGTTGTTACTGCTGTAAAGTAGGAATCATGACAGACAGTCAGCAATGTGACAAGAGCCAAATACTCAGCCTTTGTGGCATTGGTTAAGAATAAATATTGGTCCAAAACCTGTGAGAGGATAACTCAGACATTCTTCTTTGAAACAGTGTCACAATTTTATGTCCATCTGAGACAGGTCCTTAGTTTAACATCTCAACCAAAAGACAGCACTTACCAACAGTACACCACTGCCTCATGTACTAAGTCATATGTCAGCCTTAATTTTGGTCCTTGACTAGGACTTGAAACCACAAACTTCAACTCAGAGGTAAGAATGTTACGAATTGAGTCATCTCTGGCCTCATGACTCAAGGTTTGGTCAAAGAAGTAGGCTTTAAGTAAATTATTTAAGTTAGAAATAGAGGCGGACGGCCAGAAAGGATTTGTCGTGGAATTCCATAGCCTAAAGCACAGCTGCCAATGTGAACTTACTCAGATTTAACAAAGATTGCAATAATGATAGACTTGGGAAATGTTAGAAGGAAATACCTACATAAGTGAAGGAAGTTGGAAACAGCATCTGAGACCCAATAAGAGTGCCAAACCTCCAGGATATTCCTGGAGTCTCCAGAAATTTAACTTTAATCTCCTGGATAATCTTACAAACAACCCAGGAGGAAAAAAAGTCACAGAGGCATTACAAAAGAAGCTGGTGTGTTTTTATTTATGTTTTCTTTGTACACTTCTGTAATTTAGCTCAGAAAGAGTGTGTAATGGCAAGTTGCATTTCGAATTGTTTGTTCATGCAATATGAGTGTTTCTAGTTAAGCCTGCATTGTTGTTCATCCTTAATTACCTTGGGAGGGTGGTGGTGAGCTGCTTTCTTTTGATGAAACCCCTCTGAAATATATTGGGACTCAGTGGTCTGCCTCACAGCACCAGGGACCCTGTGGATGGATTGGTCATGTCATTTTGTCCATAGTATCCAGGGTGGGCAGGCTAGGTGAATTAGCCATGGAAAATGCATGGTTACAGGGATAGCGTAGGAGCAGATCTGTGTGTGATGCTATTCAGATTGGTTGTGTGGAGTCAATGGCCTGTTTCCACACAGTAGGGATTCCAATCTATTCTATTCATGTCAAATGCTCACAGTCAACAATTCTATGGTCAATTGGAGGAAAATTGAGTTTATCTCCTGTTCTTGTGTACTTCCTGTTTGCCAGAAGACCACCTTCTGATCAGATTTCAAAGTTGAAGGTATAATTTGAAGCCTGACAAGAGCAGGTTTATTCTAATTCTCCTTAACTTGAGCAAGGATTGGTGATCTGCTAAAGCAGCACTAACACCAGTCTGTCACTATACGTACGTACGTACTTTGAAACATTGGCTACATGGATGGACGTTCTATTTCATGACACCACTGACACTACATTTTTAAATAGACCGATGACAAATGAATTAACTGTGGTACACATTTACCCATTCGCTGGAGCCAATACTAAGTGCTGCGGAGAGAAAAAGAGATTTTTCTTTTGCTTGTCCTCCTACTTAAATCATGTTCGGGTTACCCAGACTAATGCAAAGATCTATAATCTATGATTAAATTAGACTAAGTAATAAGATATCATCCAGTTGATTGATTTCCCCAGCCACAGCACTGCCAGGCTTGCTATGCAGGAAACTGTGCCATTATTTTTAATGTTGATCCCTGTAAAAGGTATTTCCTTTACCACAAAAGCTGGTCCAATAATCTATTTAATTTAACATACGTGTTCACCTCTTGCAGTCAAGATATTGCAATCTTCCTGGATTTCCAAATGAAAGTTATTACATTTTTAGTTTTACTATAGAAAGAGTGCCTTAGGGACTAAACCCAGTTATTTGTCTGAATGCAATAGATTTTTTTTTCAATTTATATGCACTATGGTAATTCAAGGCACAAATCTTCAAGACTATTGATCAATATAATAAACTTCTCAATGAACAGGACATTCATTATTCTGATGTTGGCATAACATGATCTATTACATTAACAATTATGTTAACCAAAGTTTAACCATTATTACCTTTAGATTACATATCATCATCGCTTCAAATCCTGGCTTTAAAAAAGGTTACGGCTGATAAGCCGTCACAGGGTTTTAATATCAATCTAAAAAGTCCCAGGTGGAAAAGCAATTGAATTCACTTGGATTTATTTTAGCTTCTTGAGCCTTCGAAGCAGAAAGAGCTAAACAATACAGGTTTGCACACTTTTTATTCAGAAATAATCATCTTCATTTTGTGCAGAGATTTTTAATTTTTTTAAAAAGTAAACTTCAACAAATTACATTTGATTTGATTGATAGACTTGGCTCAAAAACTTGAGTTTCACTGATGGAGGAACACACTGCTTCTTTCCCATTTTATGCTATTTATCATAGCATGAATGTTCAATGGCAGAATATTAGAATCTGGTTAATTTGCAACAGCAAACAAAAGCTTTGTAATCCACAAGACTTGACTCTCCATGCGCGTTATTTGAAAAGTTTAACCTGCTGAAGTTTGTTCTTTATATGGTAAGGTATCACGCCGATGTTCCAACAAGGTGTGATGCAACACAATTTCATGAGCCACATGCTGCAACTGGTTTCATCTCAGTCATGTTATTTTGGAGAAGTGAGTGTAGTTGGATCCGAGTGCTTGCTCATAAGAGGTGGAGTTATCTTGCAACCTCTTAACAGCCAACAACCAAATAATATCAATAAAAGCCAAAGAGAGGATCTCTTGGAGATGTGTGTTGAGCATTTCAGAGTTCAGCTGGAGTATGTCATCAACTTTGCTTCCAGCTTCCACTTTTCTTCAACCTTCATACAGTCTGTTTCCAACTTTTCCCTTCTTTTCCTCAACTGTTGACTTTATTTCGAGGTATAGTCTAGCAACTGATGTTCAACCAAAACCCAATGACTACCATTAACTATTTTGATCATATTTACTCACACCCTGTTTCCTGCAAAGACTGTATTCCATTCTCCCAGTTCCACCATAGCAGATGGAGTGTTGCACACAAGTACTTCTGATATGTCATCCTTTTTTCTCACCCATCGCCATTGCATTTCACATATCACTGTTGTCACCCCGTTTCCTCCCCATAGAACTGTTTCAGGATGTTCCTTTTCCTCACCTTCCACTCCATAAGTTTCCATATACAATGGATTATCCTCTGCCGATTTGGCCAAATCTAACATGTTTTTACCCTCTAAGCGCATCTACCTCTTTCCTCACCTGCCAGCTTTCTGAAGGGACCAATCTTGCTGCAACATCTTTGGTCCATTCCTCACCCACCCACTGTGCCCCTTCCCATGGCTCCTTATCATGCAAACAGACAGATGCAATCCTAGCCCCTTCACCTATTTCGCCATTGTCCAAATGCTCCTTTCATCATAGACTCCTGTGCCACTTGATCTCTCCTGCCTTCCACACCATCAGTAGTCTCCCCATTATTTTCCCCTGATTAAAATCTGTTACATCTCTAATATTCCCCTCTTCCAAGGAAAGCTCTTCAGCATGAACTATCAGTGGATTTTCAGGGGCCATTGGTGAGGGACTGTGTGGAAGGAAGGTGTAGAATGTGGTGTAAAGAGTCATTAGGGAGGTAGCTGATGATCTATTGCCGCTAAGCCATTTTGTCAGCAGTGGGATAGACAGTAGACAAGCTTCAAAAACAAAAATTGCTGGAAAATCTCAGCAGACGTGGCAGCATCAGTGGAAAGAAAACAGAGATAGCGTTTCTGGTCCAGTGATTCTTCTTCAGAGTGTTTAAATGAATTTCTGTTTCTATCTCTGTAAGAAGCAATGTTATAGGAAGTGATCAGAGATAATGGGAACTGCAGATGCTGGAGAATCTGAGATAACAAAGTGTGTAGCTGGATGAATACAGCAGGCCAAGCAGCATCTCAGGAGCACAAAAGCTGATGTTTCAGGCCCAGACCCTTCATCAGAGAGGGGGATGGGGAGAGGGAACTGGAATAAATAGGGAGAGAGGGGGAGGTGGTCCGAAGATGGATAGAAGAGAAGATAGGTGGAGAGGAGAGTGTAGGTGGGGAGGAAGGGAGGGGATATGTCAGTCCACGGAGGACGGACAGGTCAATGAGGTGGGATGAGGTTAGTAGGTGGGAAATGGAGGTGCAGCTTGAGGTTGGAGGAGGGGATAGGTGAGAGGAAGAACAGGTTAGGGAGGCGGGGACAAGCTGGGCAGGTTTTGGGATGCAGTGGGGGAGGGGGAGATTTTGAAGCTTGTGAAGTCCACATTGATACCATTGGGCTGCAGGGTTCCCAGGCGGAATATGAGTTGCTGTTCCTGCAACCTTCAGGTGGCATCATTGTGACAATGCAGGAGGTCCAGGATGGACATGTCATCTAAGGAATGGGAGGGGGAGTTAAAATGGTTTGTGACTGGGAGGTACAGTTGTTTATTGTGAACTGAGCAGAGGTGTTCTGCAAAGTGATCCCCAAGCCTCCGCTCGGTTTCCCCAACGTAGAGGAAACCACACTGGGTACAGTGGATACAGTATACCACATTGGCAGATGTGCAGGTGAACATCTGCTTGATATGGAAAGTCATCTTGGGGCCTGGGATGGGGGTGAGGGAGGAGGTGTGGGGGCAAGTGTAGCACTTCCTGCGGTTGCAGGGGAAGGTGCCGGGTGTGGTAGGGTTGGAGGGGAGTGTGGAGCGGACAAGGGAGTCATGGGGAGAGTGGTCTCTCCGGAGGGAGGACAAGGGTGGGGATGGAAAGATGTCTTGGGTAGTAGGGTCAGACTGTAGATGGTGGAAGTGTCGGACGATGATGCGTTATTATCTGGAGGTTGGTGGGGTGGTATGTGAGGACTCGGGGGATTCTCTTTGGGTGTTTATTGTGGGGGCGGGGTGTGGGGGATGTGTTGCGGGAAATGCGGGAGACATGATCGATGGCGTTCTCGACCACTGCAGGGGGGTTGTTGCAGTCCTTGAAGAACACGGACATCTGGGATGTGCGTGAGTGGAATGCCTCATCCTGGGAGCAGCTGCGTGGAGGCGAATGAATTAGGAATAGGGGATGGAAGTTTTGCAGGAGGGTGGGTGGGAGGAGGTGTATTTTAGGTAGCTGTGAGAGTTGGTGGGCTTGAAATGGATATCGGTTGCTAGGTGGTTGCCTGAGATGGAGACAGAGAGGTCCAGGAAGGTGAGGGATGTGTTGGAGATGGCCCAGGTGAACTTGAGGTTGGGGTGGAAGGTGTTGATGAAGTGGATGAACTGTTCGAGCTCCTCTGGGGAGGAAGAGGCGGTGCCGATACAGTCATCAATGTAACGGAGGAAGAGGTGGGGTTTAGGGCCTGTGTAGGTACGGAAGAGAGATTGTCCCACGTAACCTACAAAGCGGCAGGCATAGCTTGGGCCCATGTGGGTACCCATGGCCACCCCCTTAGTCTGTAGGAAGTGGGAGGAATCGAAAGAGAAGTTGTTGAGGGTGAGGACGAGTTCAGCTAGGCAGATGAGGGTGTCTGCTATGGGAAGTATCATTCTGGCCAGCGTCAGATGAAATGTTATGTTTGCAGCCCAGCTCCACTCACTTTCATTTCTGAATCAAAACGTGGCTTTTCCTCCTCCATCAAAGCTCCAAGAAGCCTATGCTGTTGCTCATGATCAGAGATGCAGTTTAGGCCCTCCAATCAAAGTCAAAACTGAGATTGGAAAAAAAGGAATTTCTGTCCAACATTGGTCCTTCCACCAGTAAGACCACAAATTGGATGGCAATTGCTTGACTTCATTGTTTATGAGAATAAAATGGCTGGGGCTTGTTTTTCAAAGTAATTTATGCAATCTGAATCGGTGACAGGTTGCATTATAAATATAAGCCTTTCTTATTCATTTGGATGATTCAAGTGATAAAGTTCACGTGGATGCAAAGTTGAACTTTTCATTAAAATTAGCAGATAGAAGATGTGCACCCCAGAAATCACCACTCTTGAAATGTTATGGCAGAAAGATCTTTACATTGATCATCACAGTCATAAATCTAATAGAAGCCTACATTAGTGCCATCTGGAGTCTGGCCTGTTCTTCCTCTTTATTGTTGTAAATTAGCAATCGTTGTTTCATGCAACACCTGCAAAATCAGTTTCTTCAAGTGGCTAAATTACCATACAGTTCAAAAGGTTATGAGGGGACAGATTTTTTTCACTAATTATCACAAGGATTTCTCCCCATCAAGTCTTATTGGGAAGTTTAGCACTGCTGGTTAGAGAAAACAGCTGCAAGTTAGACAACAGAAGACCATCAGAAACAACAATGTATCCCTGTTGTACAAAGCCATAAAAAATAGGAACAAGATTAGGCCATTCAACCCCTTCAGCCTGTTCTGCTATTCAATGGGATCTAATTTAATTTATTCTCTCCCGTATTTATTAGTGAAAAGTGTTGTTTAGTGTCACCACTGTCTGGCACCATCTTAAAACTCAGAAAATAAAACCAAAACACAGAATATAAATCGAGAAAAATAAAACAATAAAGTTTGTCTTTTAGTTTTATCTCAATAAAGTTAAGTGGTCTTAGGAATAGCTCCCACTTCTTGGACCTGGGCTCCTGCAAGCCTGCCTTGAGTCCCTCAAGGATTGTGGCTGACCCTACGTTCCACACAGCCACTTCCCTGTCCTTTCCCCATAAGCCTTGATTCTCCAACTGATCAAGAATCTATCTATGTCAGCCTTCAATATACACAAGGATTCTGCACCCTACTGTTCTCTGTGGCAACTAGTTCCAAAGACTCTAAACCATCTGAGACAAGAAATCCTCTGAGCCCCACTGAGCCCTTTTAGATTCTACAGCAGTCAATAACTGAGGTAAAACTTGTAACAAAACTATGGCAAGGTCACGCCTGCAGTCAGAATCCTTGGGACCAAGTCAATGTGAATTAAAAACCACAGGTGAATGAAACAGAAAGCAACATGGACATAGATATAAAACCATAACGCTGTGATAAAACATTATAAAGCAATAGGAGTCAGTAAAAGCAAAATACTGCGGATGTTGGACATCTGATATAAACATAGAGAATGTTGGAGAAACTCAACAGGTCTGGAAGATCTGCAGAGAGAGAAACAGATCTGATATTTGGAGTCTGATGTAACTCTTCGATAGTTCTGAAACTTGTTCATTCTGTTTCTCTCTCCACAGATGCTGCCAGATCTGCTGAGTTTCTCCAGCATTCTCTGTATTTATTTCAGGAATAATGATAGTTATACTTGTCCAAATACTTTATTCTTCATGTTTCTGCTCCCAAGGCACTGTCTCAAAATGATATCATGTGTTGCTGGAGTGTCTTCAAATCGTTTCTGGCCAGCTAATGCTTCTGAACAATAGATTTCAAGACTGGAGGTTGTAACATATTAGAAATTATTAATGAACAGGTGGAAGTCGGTCAAAAACCTCTGGAGACCTTTGCCATTGAAATGGTGCGTCTATGTCTTAACATTATTTTCTCATATTCTGTAAATGTCTCAGGAAATTATGGCAGAAATGAGGCCGCATGGTGGCTCAGTGGTTAGCAATGGTACCTCACAGCACCATGGACCCGGGTTCGATTCCACCCTTGGGTGACTGTCTGTGTGGGGTTTGCATATTCTGCCGGTGTCTGTGTGGGTGTCCTCCAGGTGCTCTGGTTTCCTCCTACAGTCCAAAGAAGTGCAGGCTAGGTGGATTGGCCATGCTAAACTGCCTGTCGTGTTCAGGGATGTGTAGATTAGGTGGGATTCTCTGAGGGTCAGTGGGGACTGGTTGGGCTGAAGGGCCTGTTTCCACACGGTAGGGATTCTATGATTTATGAGATGTGCTTTGATTCAAATTGCATGAAAATTTTGTGAGGCTTGTGCACAGCTCTGTCAATATGATAACAGAATCAAATGTAACTGATTACAGTAACTCTGCCCCCAGGTGATTGCAAAATTCCTAGATTTACAATGCAGGAACAGGTATGAAAATATTATTCCAATGGATTTTTACTTCTTAGCTAACAGCCATTAAAGTATTTCTTCATCATTGTCTGTTAGATTTACTGTGTATTGAAGGACACATACCATTGATAGAAATGAAAGTGAGAGAAATTTCTTTAGGCCCCTTTTGAGCCCAAAAAGCCTGTTATTGAAATATATAATTAAGGAGAGTGAGTGAGCATTTAGAAAATAAAATGAGCTGATTTAGGTGACCCTACATGGATTTGTAAATGGTAGGCCACGCTGATCAAACCTAATTGAATTTTCTGAGGATGTCACTAATAGTAGATAGGGAAATGTCCATGTATGTAGACTGTGTAGATCCAGCAACATTCAATAAAGTCCAAATTGAAGACTTAGTTAAAATTAAAGCACATCAAATTGATGGCGAATTACGGCCTCGTTGAGAAAATTATTTGGCAATAGATGAGAGAGAGAGCATGGATGAAGAACAAGAACTTGAATTGTTATGCTGCAGTTAGTGGGCTCCATGAACGATTTGAACTAGGACTTCAACTATTCACAGGATTTATTAATGCGTTAGATAATATAGCAGAGACTATTTATTTAAGTTTCCAGGTGATGCTATGATTGGCGACCGGAAGTGGTACAGATGAGACCATAAATGTACAGCTACTGAAAGGTTAAGTGAGTAGACAAAATTTTGAAGGCTGGATTTCAAGTCCGCTAAGTGTAATGACCTGCATTTTGAGGCCAAAAGAATCACTGTGAATAACATTAACACATTGAGAAGTGAAGAATCCTGTATGTTTTATCATTACATAGATTCTGAATCAGACTGGAAGTGTATCTATAAGGTATTTCGTGACCTCGTGACATATGACATTCCAGTATAAATTACCCACCTCCCCTTAAGCAGATTTTACAGTTAAATAGCTATTGCTGTAGCTTCAGTAGCTATAATAAGCAGAGAATAAAGATTATGAATGGCCCTGCTCCCTTGAGTACAGTAGGCCACAGAGGCCGGTATCCTATCACCAAGTCATCTTGACACTGATCTAACTCTCTCAGAGTGAGTAGGATGGCTGACACTTCTGTTCTCATCTATCAGCTAGGATTCCCTGATTCGGGACCAGGTAAACAGCCCTAATCAAGGAAGTCATATTCTATTAGATCCACTTGGCTGACCTGGTTACAATCACTACACGGGCATTCGTGAGAACATTTGGAGAATATGGTAAAAATGCAAAAAAAATTGTGGTCTTTATGTTGAGAACAATTTCCAATGTGCGCGTTAAATTTTATACTACCAATTCAAAGCTTGACTAAATGAGCAATAACTACCTTATTGCATCTCCTTACCAGCTCACAAACCTTGTTCTATTTACTGAGAATCTAGACAGCACCAACTCCTGAATGAATGTTAGAGTGGTAATGCTACAACAGCAGCTTGCCCCATATTTCCCCGGTCTTCAGACAAGTCTGTCTTCACCACAATATCATATTCCACAGACACTGTCCTCTTCCACCCATAGCATTGATCCTCATTGACAGACCATCAGCTTCACTACACCATCCAGTTGCTTTTGGGCTAATTCTCATAGTACTTCAGGACTTGGCTGCTCAAGAGCACTTATAACTTGCATGGTCCTGCCAGACCACTTCGTGTGCAAAGAGACACAGGCATCTCGTGCATCTACACATGATCTTGTGTTCTTAACTTCATTTCTTTGCACTTCTCACTTTCCGCTGACTTAGAGGTTGGGGTCTTTGTGGCTTTCATTGCTTTTTAGCAAGAAGGGAGAAGCAATTAGCTTGTCATGGTTCAGAACACTGAACTGTCAATGGGATTGATATGCTACTGTATGATGTCAACGGCAGACCTAAAGCAGTTCACACAGCAAGCAACGATAACAAAGTCTGGGGCTGGATGAACACAGCAGGCCAAGCAGCATCTTAGGATCATAAAACCTGACGTTTCGGGCCTAGACAGCAAGCACACTGCATGTGCATTATCTGAAATGACCATGCGTGTACATCAAAGGGGTCCAGTCCTCAGTGGAGCCAAGAAGAAATATAGTCTGGGGATGTCACTACAATCAGCCAATGATCTCATCTGATTTCAGTCCAGGGGATTGGCCATGGTTAGTCCTGCAGCTCAGATGTAACCAGTCCAGAAATTACAGGTATATCAGGGATCCTGGAATAATTCCGCTTGCAGTGAACCAAAAGGAGGGATTCAGTCATCCAGCAGGGGACAGGAGTGCAGATAGTAGTGGTGCACAAGAGGAAATGAGGTCTCCCCAGTGTGTAGGTCAAAGGCACAGAGAACAGGAAGGGCTAATGAAAGCAAAATACTGCAGATGCTATAAATCCAAAATAAAACAGAAAATGCCAGCAGGTCTGGCAGCATCTGTGGTAAGAGAAACAGAGTTAATATTTGAAGTCCAAAGACTCTTCTTAGGAACTGAAGTGGGGTGGGGGGGCTGGAAAATAAAGGTATAAGGAGTTTTCCAATGACAACACAGCTCACAGAGCTCAGCCAGACAGTATGTTGGGTCATTTTGACGCACCACATCGAAACTGTCAGAAAATCTGATTTGTTTATCACATCATAAGTGATATACCGTAAAAGAATGGACGACATGTATCAAATGTCAGAATGGATGGTGATGCAAGTGCAAATATCATCCCTTTATTCATCTTGCAAAGCATTGACTCAGGAAACTGGTTTAATGTGATGCAGCCTGCACATGATACACTAAGTGCTTACAAGTGGATCTGACATCCCATGCACTGGTATTATTCATCTTCAATGTCAATCCAGCTCCTCAAGATGGATACAGGCTGAAACTTTTCTCATCATACAGACAGGGGGACCATCCATTCTTGGTCTGCCACTATGCAGGAATCGACATGTATGTGAAGGAAGAGTCACGTTGGTTGCAACAACAAAAATTGCAACATTAAGTCTATTGACAAACTTTACACAGATAGGTTTGACACTATTGTAAACTTTAAGGAGAAAAGATGCTATCCAGCAATTCAAGCATGCAGGTACAGCAGGCAGTGAAGAAAGCTAATGGCATGCTGGCATTCATAACAAGAGGAATTGAGTATAGGAGCAAAGAGGTCCTTCTGCAGCTGTACAGGGCCCTGGTGAGACCGCACCTGGAGTATTGTGTGCAGTTTTGGTCTCCAAATTTGAGGAAGGACATCCTTGCTATTGAGGGAGTGCAGCGTAGGTTCACGAGGTGATGGCAGGACTATCATATGTTGAAAGATTGGAGCGACTGGGCTTGTATACACTTGAATTTAGAAGAATGAGAGGGGATCTGATTGAGACGTATAAGATTATTAAGGGATTGGACACTCTGGAGGCAGGAAGCATGTTTCCGCTGATGGATGAGTCCAGAACCAGAGGACACAGTTTAAAAATAAGGGGTAGGCCATTTAGAACAGAGTTGAGGAAAAACTTCTTCACCCAGAGGGTGGTGGATACATGGAATGCTCTGCCCCAGAAGGCAGTGGAGGCCAAATCTCTGGATACTTTCAAGAAAGAGATGGGTAGAGCTTTTAAAGATAGTGGAATCAAAGGTTATGAGGATAAGGCAGGAACAGGATACTGATTGTAGATGATCAGCCATGATCATAATGAATGGTGCTGCTGGCTTGAAGGGGCGAATGGCCTACTCCTGCAGGCCAGGATTATTGGCTATTGTCAACCCAGCATCAACCATCCTTGTTTGTATAGCTTTCACATTTAATACAAGTAACAGCACTATACTTGTACATTTCAATCCATGGTGACAGAATATTGCACAAAGAGATGGCCACACAAAATTCCTACCGTGAAAAAACTAAGTTCTCAAGTGTCGAGCATTTTTTCAAGTTCATGCCAAGAATGGATATTGGTCAATGAATCTTTCTCTCAAGCCTCAACAGCTGACAACTTCAGAGCAGCTTTCCATAGATTTTCTTTCCTCAGATGATCTGCCAGCTAGGCATATTCCAAAAACAGGTTAATCGAATCATAACGAATCCACCAGCTTATCCCCGAATTGTCAATCACATCACTGTCTGATATGAATATAAAATAACCTCCATCAGCACATGGCAGTGGTAAGAAAACATGGAAACAATTGGCCCAGTTCTTGAACACAGTTGACAATAATGAGCTAGTTGGCAAAATAGGGCAGTTGGAATAATGGGATTCTAGACATTGAGAAAAGAAGGTCTGATTTTCCCCAAGATTTTAATGCCTAAGTGAGAATTTTGTCTGGGTGTGGTGAGGGGTATACTTTAGTGCATTAGTATCTCAATATTATCTAATCTCGCCATATTTCTATTCATCTTGCTATTTTCTCAGGTAGTGGAGAGAAACTAGCCAACACTAATTCTAACTTGAAAATCAGAGTGGGTACCAAGCCTTTGCAGCTGGCGAATGCCTTCTCTAGGTCTCCAATTTGGCCGGCATTCTCATACATCTCAAGGCACGTTCCCTGGGCCATGGCCACCTCCACCCACCACTACTCCCACCACCTTAGCCATGGGAATTGGCATCAGCAGTGCACCATAGCATGATTGCACATCTCGGATTCACTTGTAATCATGCACAGGACTTACAATACTGCATTTTGGAGCTCTCCAACATCTCAGATTAATATGTTGCTTTGCATGGAGCAGATTCCCACCTCACGCATCAGGCTGCTTCTCTGGCTTCTTAACCTTAGCCTGCTCTCTTACCATGCGTTCATTTTACATCTACTTGGATCCTCTCAGCTTCTCTCCCTGGCCTTTGTGTGCATTGCTTTGTCATTTAGAATGTACAGACTCACAGTGCTTCTCTCTTGCCTTGAGTTTTAGTGCAGACAGAAATGCTTGCAACTTTTTAAATTTCATTTGCAATGATCTGATAAGTGGTTGGACACGTTGCTCTACAGTGCCATGATACGTCAATCTCACATCTACATCCTGCTTGTGGAGATAGGATAGGTGAGAGTCATTGAAGGAAGATGCTTCATGAAATTTTGAGAATGGGTGTATTAGTTGAGTTGCAGTGAGTGTGATGCAGCAGAGAAAACTTGGTGCCACTTAGCCTTGCAGAACACAGAAGATCATTAATCTGCACGTTCCTGTGAACTGTGGACACCTCACTGGGTTGCAAGTTCAGAATGGGGTGGCCATGTTTAATGCTGTGGTTCTGACGAAGGAAAACAGTCGTCTTCCACCATCCCATTCACCGATGCCCCTGCATCTCTGTTGGCACAGCCTGATGTAAATTTGCTTCTGTTGGCCATCTTCAGAGCAGTCCCTCACTGGAATTTCCTGGCTGCAGTGATTGAAATGGTGTCCATCTGCGCTTTAAATATGGTGCTGGCTGTGGGAAACCCTTCTGGCAGTAGTGAGCAATTCCTCCTCTGCTGATCATAAGGTAGCACAGGAGTGGTATCATCGTGTTGTGGCCCATAGCTCACATGGTAAGCAGCAGAAACATGGCCAAGAAATCTGGCTAGAGCTCACAGATAGAAACACTTTGTGAAAATCATCAAACAGACACTTAGACAATTGTTGGGAAAATTCAACCTCTGATTTTGTTACAACAGTTAAAAAAGTGCCAAATCAACATGAGACAAATCAATTTCATCAGTTCAATCTACTCATCAGCTCAATCTACTCATCAAATGACCTGATCCTACCAAAATCGACTTGGACCTCCAACACAAGGTAAGGATGACTTTCATAAGTGACTTCAATTGCTTCAACTTTTTACCGCCACATGTTCCAAACTTGCAAACAGTCTTTGAAATCTTTTCAGCCAAGACACACCATATAAATGGTCAGCGTATTATTCCAGTATTGAAAAGTGCTATATTATCCAGCAAGTGTGTACTTCAAGATTAAGATCCCTTCCAGCTTACCACATTGATAGCAGATGCATCCCAGAAAGGTCTCAGGGATAGCTGTCCCAGGATGTTGAGTCTGTTGCATTTTTGTCTGAATCCTTACCTCAGTTCAGGCAAGATACTCCAATACTGAAAGAGAAATTTTTCCTCAAGCTTTTGGATTACAACAGGGTCATACATATTTAACTGGCAAATATTTCCTTATTCATCATGATCAAGTACTGTTAGAAATTATCTGCCGAAAACCATCCACAAAATGTACCTCCTTGACACTAATGAGATCCAAGGGTATGATTTAGATGTACAATGCAAACCAGGTTTCCAAGTAACCATTTCTAAAACTCTTAGCTGACTTCCAAGTCCCACGAAGAACGCACATATTCTGTCAGATGTATAAGTGAAGGAGATCATTGAATCTGAGTTAGTAGGTCATTTCAACATCAATCTCCTATATGGTCTCAGCCTAGCAAAGCAGATTCAGCAAGCACTTCCAATTGCGACCAGCTCAAAATGATCATCATCATTGAGTAGCCTGAATGAAATCAACATATTCTCAAACAAATGCACTTGATCTGTTCATTACATGACAAAATAAAACTCTTCATGAATGTAATTTTTAAAGCAGACAAGTGATAATTCCTTAAGCATTACACTAAGACATCCTTGGCCATATGTATGGGTACGGGAGGACAGAAAAAAATTGAGATGTTGGTGTGTGAATTTTTTTTAAAAGCCATTCATGGAAGTGGGCATTGTTGGCTGAGCCAGAATTTATTGCACGTCCCTAATTGCCCCTTGGACTGAGTGGCTTGCTGTGACGATTTCAAAGGGCAGTTAAAACTCAACCATATTGCTGTGCGTTGGAATCACATGTAGGCCAGATCAGGTAAAGGTGATAGATGTCACTCCCTAAAGACATTAGTGAAGGTGATGGGTTTTTACAGCAACGGCAGTGTTGTCATTTGGCTAACTTTCAATTCCATAATTTTCTTTATTGAGCTCAAGGACAGAATTATAAATAGTTGAAACTACCTGTTCAGGCATACCTCTGTAGCAAGTAGGGCATAACCAACTGGCCTGGAGCAGAAACACTACCACTGTACCACAAGAGCCCCTTCAAAAGGAGAGAAACTATTGCTTTTTAATTATGCTAATCAATCTGTTCAGACATTCTATGACATTATCTCTGAAGTGTGAGGGACTTAAATACTACCACTCTGCCACAAGACTTTAAGGACTTAATTATATTTTGGTCACTGACTACCAATTTTGTATTTAAGCAATGCAATGGTTGTTGACACATTGACATCAATGTTCAGTTTGTGTGGCTTAGACAAATCATCTCTGACACCCATTTGTAGTACCCTGGTGCACCCTTCCAAAATGTGGAGGAAATGGGTGCCCAGTGCACCCTTGTCTCCTCATTACCTTCACTCCAATGATCTCACAGAATGCACTGTCTATGCCGTGAACTTCATATTGGTCAAGTGTAAAACAGCTTACCATGACTATTGGGTGAGTGTATTAAATTTATGTGTTACTCTTCAAGGCAGCAGCTTATTCTCAGCAACAGCTCTTGTGTTGGGAAGATAGATCTGCAGTTTCTATCTCCCACAGTCTCACCACCCGTCCACACATACACGAAGCATTTTTAGAAAGGAGGGTGAAAATTGTACATGTATAATCACGTGAGTTGTGGAAAGATATTACATCATAGTGTTCAGCCTAGATCATGTGACATTATAACAATTCCTCAGGTACCAAAGCAATCCATGTTCAAATGCATCAAGATCTGAGCAATATCCAGGCTTGGGTGAAGAAGTGGCGAGTAACATTCACTCCACACAAATGCTAGATAATGACCATCTCTGATAAGATACAAAATAATCTCTGCACCTTGACATTCAGAGGTGTTACTGTCACCAAATCCACCACTATCAACATCCTGGGGGTTACCATAGACCAGAAATTCAACTAGACTGAGTTGAGTCTGGTAAAAAAATACAGTGGCAAACTGTGATTCTGGACCCTTTATGTTTCAAAATATGGCAACTGACTGCTGTGATAAACGTGGCACAGTTGGCCTCCTCCAATTGTTCTGCACTATGAAGGAACTGTCAGAATAGAAGTACAGCTCTGCATTTCTGAAAGAGCCATGATCAGTAATGCAGAGCAATTTCGTGGGATTCGATAAAAAAAAGTGGAGTGGCAATCTCATGGAAAATCCAACCCACTATTGTTAAATGCATGTTTGCACATGATTACAGAAAAATGTTTCCCATTCTTTAAGGGGAAAGGGAGGGATATTGTCTCATTGTACAGATTCTCAACCAGACAGGCTATGTGCCATTGAGACAGTTAGATGACATCCGCACATGTAATGTTCCAGTATTATGGCATCTGCCTCACCTTTAATAAATCATTGCACTATTTAGAGTCATGTAGCGTGGAAACAGACTGAACTCAACTAGTCCTACCTGACTGCATTTGGCACATATCCCTGCAGACCTTTCCTGTTCATTTACTCATCAAAATGTCCATTAAATGTTGTAACTGTACTGCATCCACCACTTCCTCTGGCAGTTCTTTCCAAACAAAAGAAAAACTCTCTGTCTAAAAAACTTGACCCTCGTGTCCATTTTATAACTTTCTCCTCTCACCTTAAAAATATGCCCCCTAGTTTCAAACTCCCTTAACCTAGGGAAAAGAACCTTACTATTCACTTTATGTATGCCCCTCATGATTTTATAAGCCTCTATAAAATCACTCCTCAACCTCCTACACTCCATTGTAGAAAAAATGTCCCAGCCTACCTTTATAACTCAAACCTTCCATTCTTTGCGACATCTGGGTAAATCTTTTCTAAACCCTCTCCAATTTAATAATACCCTTCCTACACACAGCCTCACCAACATCCTGTACAATCTCAACATGACATCACAACTCCCATACTCGAAAGTCTGAGCAATGAAGGCAAGCATGCTAAACAGCTTCTTAACCACCCTATCTGCATGTGATGCAAATTTCAAAGAATTATGTACCTGAACTTCTGTTCTACAACACTACCAAGGGCCCTACCATAGTAATAGTTGTAAACACCAAATGCAGACATGTGCAAATCTGAAATCTTATTGCAGTGTAAATAATTAGTCTTGTTGATAAACCCCCAGACATCTGTCTCAACAACAAACCAGCCTTTGTATTATATGTTTCATGCGTTATCATTTGGGGAGACGCAAACCATTTCATGTTAGCAGTCGTGCTGTAGACATAAACCACATCATTTTTACTCCAAAGAAATTCAGGGGTCCAAGTACAGAGGTTAATAAATGCATTGATCACCTGCAAACTAGAATCAAAAAAAGCAAATTAAATGTTAATTTTTGTATCAAGAAGACTAAAAGGTAGAGAACATTTTGTGAAAGTCATAAAGACTTCTTTACTCTTCACGTAGCATATACAGTTCTGGCCACTGTAATTTAAGAGGACTATGTAAATCCTGCAGTAATTGTTGAATGGGATTGCAGAAGTGTTACCAAGGCTATAAGAGTTCATTTAAGATGAAAGATAAATAAACTACACATGCATTGCTTTGAATTTTGAAGGTTGATGGGGAAGTGCTTTTCATGGTCACCATTTGTCACAAAGCACTTTGAAGAATTGACTGCTGTAATGTAGGAATGCAGTAGCCCATGGACACAAAGCAAATCTGTATAAACAATCATGTGAAAATGATCAGATAATTATGCTTTTTGTGATGTTGGTTGAAGGATAATTATTCGTCAGAATACCAAAGATAACTCGGCTGAGCTTCATTGAAGTAAAACCATGTCGTATTCACTTGAGCAGGTGACTGAGGATGGGTTTTAAGCCTCACTTGAAAGATGGCATTGCTGTGATGTGATGCACATGTACCTTTAAGGAAGGTTCTGAGGAAGGGTCACCAGATCTGAGATGTTAATTCTGATTTCTCCTCACAGGTGCTGCCAGACCTGCTGACCTTTATTTAGCAATTTCTATTTTTTGTACCTTTAAGGAAGCATATCTTTAACCGCTGTTCATCATTATCCACCACATGACAGGATGTGATGTATAATCCCAAGACTGAAGACAGAATTTAGCAGCAGTCCTGATGTACTGGATAGACATGTCTACATGACCTCACAGTCAACTTTAAGAACCCACATTATTGTTTTACCAATGCTCACAGTGTAATTGGTACACTCGGGGTGAATAGAAGAACAAAACAGACTCCTTGAACACTACCTTAGTAATGAACCAGCATGTTGGCCTTGATTTTGGTACCCAAGCTCTGGGTTAGGACTTGAACCCAGATACTAGTGATTCTGAGGCAGGAATACCACCAGATGAGGAATGGCCAATAAAAGGGATCAAATCTGAACCAAATCATCAGGAGACAAACTGGGAAACATTGCTTCTCACAAAGGCTGAATGAAGTGTGGAACACTCGATAATACCTCGAGTAAAATTTGAGATTAGTCATCTTTTATTGGACCAAGTAAGTAAGGGTTCTGGATCTGAGGCATATAAAAGAAGTTCAGAAACAGCCATGATCTAACTGAGTGGCAGAGCAGCTTGAGGTGCTGAATGGCTCACTTATCTTCGTAAGAATCCTAACCAGAATACCCTTATAAAACATGTGACCACTTTTGTTCCACTAAGTGTTTGCAAGATGATATAAATAGACCAACATTCATTACATTCTGCACAAAAACCTTCGTAAACACAAATAAAGCAAAAAATGTTTCGGAAATGACACATTGATTAATATGTTGACGCAGATGTTTCCATTTCTGTAGGTACTGTGCTTAGCAAGTTCCTACTTTTGACGTAGATATGCAATGTCTGAATGTTACAGTGAACCATGTTATTATATGCAGGCTTACAACCCCATGGTACATTCCCAGTGGGAGATGTGTTTGCACGAAATGCATTGCAGGAAATTCTGAGCGCACAGATTGTGATCTTCAGACCAGTAAAGGCTATGCTCAAGGTGCTCCTCATGAGCCTCTTTCTCCACTGAGAGTGCAGGAGTGTGGAATCAGCCATCATATGGGCTTGTAATGAGACAAGAGTACAAAAACAAGGACATTATATTGAATCTTTGTAGGTCACAAACATTATAACCAGATTGCAGTCAGTATTCCCCAAATTATTATGGTTACAGGCAGGATACCCTAAATTCTCAAGCTCCGAGGTGAGCAAGGATGACTTAGCTCCCTTTTATTGGTCACCTATCCTCAGTTGTTCACAGTGAGCTTAATTTACAAAGGATCCCCTCCATGGTGGATACTCTTCTCCCAAACCAACTTAATTTATGCTTTTAAAGGAGCCAATTTAACATGGCTTTCTTGAATTATTTTATAGAGTTACTTTATTAATTAATAAATGCCAGAAGAAACAATAATGCAGCATACATTCACACAGATTAAAAATCAGAGATGAGTCCAAGTTAAAGATTCACAGATCAGCTTCCGAGAGTCATTTGCAGAATAGTGAAATATTGATGGTAGAATAGTTGATTTCTGAATTCTTGGCTTTACAGGTTAAGCTGAAATCCTTTTCTCCTGTTTCCTTTTGATAGTGGTAGACAAGCAGCTCTCAGAGTGCTAGAGACCTTCCGTTATCCTGTTTTCTTTGACTGGCTTGCTGGCCAGCTGGCTTCTATCATTCAGAGCAAGGCTGCCATCGAGTCATAGAGTCATTTAGCACAGAAACAGACACTTCAATCCAAATCATTCATGCCGACCGAGTCTCCCAGGTCAAACTAGTCCCACTTGACTGCATTTGGCTCATATCCCTCTAAACCTTTCCTATTCATGTACCTATCGAAATGTCTTTTAAATGTTCTATATCTACCACTTCCTCTGGCAGTACATTCCACATACAAACCACCCTCTGCGTGAAAAGGTTGCCCCTCGGGCCCCTTCTAAATATTTCTTGTCTCACCTTAAAAAAGATCTCTCCCCGGTTTGGAACACCCCACCTGAGAGGAACGATCTTTGCTGTGCATCTTATCTATGCTCCTCATAATTTTATAAACCTCAGTAAGGTCGATATTCAACCTCCTACACTCCAGTGACAAATGTCCCAACCTATCCAGCCTCTCCTAATAACTCAAACCCTCCAGTCCCAGCATCATCCTAGTAAGTCTTTTCTGAACCTTCTCCAATTCAATAATACCCTGAGGCCGTAGACATACTGAGATGGTGTATTTGGTTGCAAACATTTCATTACCCTGGTAGGTAACACCACCAGTATGCCTCAGGTGAAGCATTGGTGTTCTGTCCCCCTGGTTATTTATATCCCTTCGTTTATATACCTACAAAACCAGGAGTAATACCAAATACCCCAGCAAACGTACATGGAATAGTGTGGGTTAGATGGGCTTGAGAACGGTATGACAGGTCGGCACAACATTGAGGGCCAAAGGGCCTGTACTGTTCTATGTTCTATGTTCTATGTAAACTGAGGTATATAAATAACAAATGGGACAGACACCAATGCTTCACCAGTGGTGCATTGACAATGTTAGCTAGCAGGGTGATGAGATGTCTGCATCCAAACCCCTCAGCTCAGTAAGCAAGTCTACAACATCACCCACAACCCGAGCTGCAAATCTTTTAGCGAACTTTAATAATACCCTTCCTATTGTAGGGCGACCAGACCTTTACACAGTATTAGATCATATTCTCCACAGTATGGAAACAGGCCCTTGGGCCCAACAAGTCCATACCACCCCTTGAAGCATCCCACCCAGACCATTTCCCCTATAACCCACACACCCCTGAACACAACGGGCAATTTAGCATGGCCGATCCACCTAACCTGCACATCTTTGGACTTTGGGAGGAAACCGGAGCACCCGGAAGAAACCCACGCAGACATGGGGAGAATGTGCAAACTCCACACAGACAGTAGCCCGAGGTGGGAATCGAACCCGGGTCCTTGGTGCTGTGAGGCTGCAGTGCTAACCACTGAGCCATCGTGCCGCCCCAATAGTAACCTCATCAATGTCCTTTACAACCTCAATGTGATGCCCAAACTCCGATAATCACTGGTCTGAGCAATGAAGACAAGTGTGCTAAATGTCTTCTTAACCACCCTGTCTACCTGTGATGCAAATTTCAAAGAACTATGTATCTGAACCCGAGGTCCCCCTGTCTGCCAACACTACCCAGGGCCCTACCATTAACTGTCCAAGCCACCCGAAGGTTGCAGGAATGAAAACTCATATTCTGCTTGGGAACCCTGCGGCCCAATGGTATCAATGTGGATTTCACCAGCTTTAAAATCTACCCCCCCACCACTGCATCCCAAAACTAACCCAGCTCATCCCCACCTGTCTAACCTGTTCTTCCTCTCACCTATCCCCTCATCCCACCTCAAGCCACATCTCCATTTTCTACCTACTAACCTCATCCCACCCCCTTGACCTGTCCATCCTCCCCGGGCTGACCTATCCCCTCCCACCTCCCCCCCACCATACTCTCCTCTCCACCTATCTTCTTTTCTCTCCATCTTCGGTCCGCCTCCCCCTCTCTCCCTATTTATTCCAGAACCCTCACCCCATCCCCCTCTCTGATGAAGGGTCTAGGCCCGAAATGTCAGCTTTTGTGCTCCTGAGATGCTGCTTGGCCTGCTGTGTTCATCCAGCCTCACAGTTTGTTATCTCGGATTCTCCAGCATCTGCAGTTCCCATTATTTCTCAAGTCTTGTCTTTGTTTGTTTTAGCAAAATGCAATATCTTATGTTTAGACTACATCTGCCAGTCCTTATTCCATTGGCCCAATTGATCGAGATCTCTTTGTAATCTTAAATAACCTTCTTCGCAGCCTGTTTGCTATAGCTCAAGAGTGACTTTTGGGTAGTTCTTTGACTGTACCCTTCAAAGCACACAAGTTCTTAAACCTTGGCTAACACCATCTTCCACTACAAAGTCAGGCTAGGGTTGAACAAGTTTTCAACTCCTGTTCTTATGTATTCCTGAGAGGGGATAATTCAAAATATTTTTATCACCCAGATGTTAGTATTTTCTCCATCATATTCATAACATGACATAGCTGCGTGGAGATTTGTCATGATTTCTCCCTTTTTAAGTCAATTTCTTTGAAGCTTCCTTGGCAACTCATCAGGTCTGACATTCCTGTATCTCTCTCTTTCAGAGAGTCATTGGGTTTACAGTTGCAGTTATTTTAACTGTTGCAGTCCTCTTTTAAAAAGTACAGGTTTGAATTAAAAGTTCAACTCATCTACAGGTGATCGAGAGGTTTGGGTTTTGTTGTCAGGGTAATAAGAACAAAGAACAATACAGCACACTAACAGGCCCTTTGGCCCTCCAAGCCTGCACTGACGTATTTGCCCTTCCATGTTCAAACTGTCTTCACTCACAGGACCTGTATCCCTCCATTCCCTTCCTATTCATTTGTTTTTTCAGGCACTTCTTGAATGCTGCTATTGCGTCTGCTTCCACACGTCCTCTGACCACACGCTCCAGGAACTCACCACCCTTTGTGTGAAAAATGTGCCTTGTACATTTCTTTTAAACTTGCCCCCTTGCACCTTGAACCTGTGTCCCCTCATAATTGACACCTCTACTCTGGGGGAAAAAGCCTCCTACTTTCCACTATCCATGCCATTTGCAATCATATAAACTTCCTTCAGGTCATCCCCAATCTCCTGCATTCCAGTGAAAACAAACCCAGTCTATCCAACCTTTCTCCATAGCTAAAATACCCCACACCAGGCACTGTCCTGGTAAACCTTTTCTGTACCGTCCCCAAAGCATCCACATCCTTCTGGTGGTGTGGTGACCAGAACTACACACAATATTCCAAGTGTGGCCTAACTAAAGTTCTATAAAGCTGCAGCATAACTTGTCTATCCTTAAACTCAATGTCCCCAAGCATGCCATACTACCTTATATATCTGCACTGCCACCTTCAGTGATCTGTGGACCTGCACACCCAAATTCCTCCTCATATCAATACTCTGAAGGATTCTGTCATTCACTGTATAATTTCTACCTGTGCTTGAAATTCCAAAATGCATCACTTCACATTTTTCCAGACTGAACTCAAATGCTTGGCTGAAGTGTCATGTCCAATTCCAAATATCATATTATAGGAAAGGTGCCAAGGATTTGGAGACATTTCAAAGAATGTTCAATAAATTGGATTGGAATGAAGGACTTCAACTAAGCAGGAAGACTAGAGATGCTAGAATTGTTCTTTTTAGAGCTCAAAAGACTCAGAGGAGATTTAATGATAATCTTTAATGCTCAAAATCACTGAAGGCATTGAGTGGAATGCATACAGAAAAATTATTTCCAGGACAAGAAAGGTTGATAACCCAAGGGTGCTCATTAACAGTAATTGGGAGAAGACCCAGAAGTGAGATGAGAAAGAATTTTTCACATAACATGAAGCCTTATGATTTGGAGTGAATTGCCTTAAAAGGTGGTGGAAACAGATTCAATTGGAACTTTCGTAAGGGATTGGGATAAATGTTTGTAGTGAAGGAATTTGCAATGCTATGGATAAGGAGCAGGAGAGTGGGACCAAATGGTTTGTGCATTCAAGGAAAGGACCAAATTGTCTCTTTCCGTGTAATGCAGCTCTGTAATTTTATGTCATGTTACTTTGCCACTTGAACATTTAAAATAGATCAGTTTAGTCCACTGTTACAATAATGCAGAGCGCTACTTGATATGAAGATATTAAGCATTCAGTATTGTGTATACAGTCCACTAAAGATCTTCAGGAAACTGAAATGTAAATTGTATCTGTGCAGTGTGAAATTTTTCTCTGTGGGAATTCACGTTGGACGTCAGCATGTCACACAAAATTTTCCAACCATGCTGAAATCCCCAAAGGGCATTTCAAGGGTACAGGAGCCCCTTTAGGGCACAAAAGCCCAGTACGTGCTTCTGGTGGGTACAGCTCCACTATAGGAGCCCAACAATGGGAAATGTAATCTTTGATTGTCATTGCATGTGGTCTCGTTTTCCATTCCATTGTCTTCAAAAGGACAAAAGAACTATTTACTGGAACTCAGAGAGTTTTGCATTAAGCACTTGTATCGAGTCAGTTAGCTCCAGCAGCCACTTGAATAAAAGATTGCAAATTCATGTGGTTGAACATATAATGTGTTAAACCTCTGATGACATAAGAATTATACATCTAACTTCCTTTTAATTTCTGGTCACTGGGGGTACAATGGCGCTTTGTACAAATGCAGTACAAACTGGAGGAGGGGAGAGAGTGATCACTGTTGTGGTTTGTGGTCACGCGTGTGACTGTTAGTCAGCAGAGCTCATTTATGTGAACAAAGCTTTGTGTGTCACTCTGTTCCCCTTCGATGCAGGCATTTGAGAGTAGTTTAATTATGAGCCTTTTCGCTCAACCACCTCTCCTTCAGCTCCAGTCTAGCAACATTTCCTCGGTGGGGAAAATGGGCAAATAAGCTGGGGTTCTGCGAAATATTGTCCTTAATGTAGCCTGCACTCATTCCCTCCAATTCCACCACAACCATCATTTCATCCAAGGGAGGGTCACTGGACCGGAAACATTAACTTTGATTTCTCCTCACAGATGCTGCCAGACTTGCTGAGCTTTTCCAGCAACTTCTGTCTTTGTTTCATCAAATCATCATCCTCCTTTCTCCTTCTGTGTGAGAGTAATCTCTGCTCACTACCTCCCCCATTAGTATCAAGAATGCAAATTCACATATTGGCATGGGAAACGTTAGGAAGAAATAAACCCACTTCTTTCATATAACAGCACCAATTTCATTGTTTTCGCAGCATGTGCATGCACATATCCATTTAAATATTCCAAGACTTGATTTGCCGGTGGTATCCTATGAAGGAATTAATTTCATTCTGCAACTTTCCACTTCTGTTCTACACACTTAAATGACAAGTAGCATACAGCTCAAAACACAATTAAATTCATCTGTAAAAATAAAAAAAGCATGCTACAGCAATCATTAAATGTATAAATAAGTGAAAAATTAGTATGAAGTAAGTTTTCAAAAGAGCACATAATTTTAAGTGAGAAACGTGGTCTTGAAAGAAAACGTTGTTGTTAAAGCTCAGCAGGTCTGGCAGCATCTGTGGAGGAGAAAACAGAGTTAATATTTCGGGTCCAGTGACCTTCCTCAGAACTGTCCTGAGGAAGGGTCCCTGGACCTGAAATATTAACTCTGTTTTCTCCTCCACGGATGCTACCAGACCTGCTGAGTTTTTCCAACAACTTTGTTTTTGTTCTTGATTTACAGCATCCGCAATTCTTTTGGTTTTTATGATCTTGAAAAACCTGCTTTCTCAAATTTGGGAAGTGTGAGTAAATGATGAAATGTTCACTCTAGCAGCGGGCAACACAGTATTATACAGAGAACAAAATCAATGTAGGAGGCAACTGTGTAAGCTCACCTTGCTATACTTCGAAGGATCGGGTGTGGAATTTGATGAAAAAGCACTAAGATGTGAAGTAAGAGTCACTATATCAATTACCTTAATGCTTCTTATATCTGTGATTCTCAATTATTTTACACTGGTCAAAAAATAAATAATCCAAGGAATTTGCAGGTATTTGATGTGTTTGACAGAACAGTTTCAAATAAGTGTATCATTAACCTTTGTGAACAGACTAAATGGACTATTTAATGACAAACTGACCACAGTAATATCCTCAGCATGTCTACTGATGGGGCTATATAGAAAACATTGATTCTTGCCTGGATTGACGGAGAGGCAACCATCCATTTTACTCGCCCTTAGGTTTGTCATTGTTCATTAAGCAAACATGCCTGCAATTTTAATTCCAATGTCCCATATTTTGGATGAGACATTGGATCAAGATTTTGCCTGCCCAAGCAAGTGTGTTAAAGGATGTTTTTGTAAAGATTTGCATCGTCAGACAGAATGTGAGCATTGGTGAGAAAGGAGATATGCTATTGAAGCCTTTCATTTTGGCGTCATTAGAACATGTACAAGATTTTCAAATTGCGAAGGCAGAATTAGCTATACTGCATGAAAAAGGGTGCTGATTAGTTGACATGGCAACTCTGATTGATTGAAGCAACGCTTTCACATGCAAGGATGTGACCTCTGCAAGAGAAGGAACGTGTCCAGGCATTTTGCTTTATTTGAAATAAACGAAAAATGACAGGCAAAAGCCTCTAGGTGCATCCTCCAAGGTAACACATTGAGCAATCGGAGACAACTGGCCAACTGATCAAGATCATTTTTTCCTGTAGTATTATGTGTTGCTCTCCTTGAAATTTGGCATTCTTGCATTTGTCCTAATGAGCATACGCCAAGTAACTTTAACAGCATGTAGCCTTTTCTTGTAATTTCTCAAACGTCAGTTTTTGTCCTGTAAAAAATATATAATAACAGATAATCTGATAACAGGCATTTGAAACTCACACTACAGTTGTGAAACTGACATGATTGTCTCTGCCCCTTATACACATCCACTATAAATTCAGCATCAATTTCAAACATCTCCAAAACTTGGCAGCAACACAATCAATTCTTTATATTAGCACTCACCAAAGTCAGACTCCTTTCGATGAGGGTAAATTTAACTTGAACAATTTTCAATCATTGACCACTATGAGTAGGGTATGAAGAAAAACAAGATTTGCTTCCAGCAAACAGGTCTAATTTCTGCCAATCAACCCATCTGGTGGTGAAAGGGCCATTAAAATGGAATAATGGGATTCTAGTTGCATTGTTAAAGATATTAGCAAAAGTGGTATCAGAATTGTGTCTAATTACAGTCAGATCAGAGAGCTGCATCCTATTTAAGGACAATATTGCAGCTATGGAATGAGTACAGAGAAAATTCACTGCAGTGGTACCATGAATGAGATTTATTGTTATAGTGAAAGACGTAATCACATTTGCATGAAAAAGAAGGCATGACAATATGAGAAATGTCATTGTCACATCAGCAATTGTTCCTGCCACAGATGCTTATTGTTTTGATCATTCTTTAAACTAAAAATTTAATGTAACAACAAGATAAAATCAGATTTGGAACAGTCCATTGTAAAATAGTTTTGAGATTCCTTCCAGCTATTTCTAGAGCTCATATTACCCCAAAACTCCAAAGAATAATGTTACCTCTAAAAACTATGGTACTTTGCAATTGCTTTGGACAGGTTTCTGATTAGCTTTGTTACAAGTGCTCAGTAAAATGATGGAAAAATAGAAGATGGGTTGATAGGAGGGAATAAACTTTCAACTAGCTGATGACATCCTTATGTTATGATATTGACTGAGGCAGACAGTTTTAATCATTTGTTCATGTGCGAGTCTATTTATGATGCAGAGTAAGTTAAATGTAACAAAAAAAATTAATTCAAATCTACAATTTTTTCAGTCTTGTTTTAGTTTTTAGTTTAGTAACAATGGCTGGAGGTGAATGTGACAACCATCATTTTAGAATAACAATAAATCAAAGATTAAAAAAAGCATCAAATCAAAGTATGAACAAAGAATTGAACTTTTTTTGTAGAAATATTGAGCATGTTAATGATGTACTGACAGAGAATTTGATCTTGAGATGTGTATAACCCAACACCATCAGTTTAAAAGCCTTCATATATTCAGCTTTGCAAAAAGAAGCTTGTTCTGATTCATTGTCATTCCTCACCCACTTGACTTCATTCATTCATGATGTTTATCTCTATCTTCTCAGAATGTTAAACTTACCTCTTTGATTAATTTTTTCACCAACTCTCCTGAAACCTCTTCCTTTATCATCATTATGATTCTGCTTCTTGTGATTAGCAACCTTGTAAATCCACATTAACAGTATTAAACAAAAATGCTAAATTTGTGAAGCTAACCACGTTTGAGGAGACTACAAGTCCATTCATTGATGAGAGAGTCTGGGATGGGACAATTTGTGTTGGGAGGAAACCACATTCTCCAATTAGGGTCCCAGAAGTTAAGTCCACGTTTGTGCTGTTGCTTCCTGCTCAGTTGGACAGACATCTCATGAGTTGTATCGAGCCGTATCCCAAAACAAATAAATTTAAAACTCCCACTCCAAGGAATTTTACTGTCCTGCAGTTCAGATTTGGGCCTATGTAGGGCAGGTTTATTTTGGTATTGTGGTAAACTTCCACACAAAGTACTAGAAAAGAAACTATGAAGAGACCAATTTAATCTAATTCTTACATTACTCAGTCAGGTTACAAGCATCCTCCTGGAGATGGATGTGAGTCAGTATGTAGAAACAGTGCGAATGCTCTAAGTCCTGCCATTTGTCACACAGATTGTCAGACCCCCAGCACTCTGACTATTGATAGATTGAAGCCTATGGTCTCCTTAATCAATACGTTCCCATTTAAAAGGATAAGAGTGCTGTATGCTCTTCGCCTGTCTCCTGTATGCTGTCATATTCCCTTTTACAAATTGCTTCTCTCCCTCTGCAACAAGATTCATTGGTGAATTCAAGAGTGATAGATTTTCAATATGCAAGTTCTGAAAGACTGAAGAGGGAACAGAGATGAAGAAATGGGATGGAGGGAAGGAAGAAGAGCTTGGATGAAGAATGATAAATGAAGGAGCAGTGAGAAATGGAAAAACAGGCAATAATATTTCAATAGAATGACATAATAATCAGCATGTAAATGATTATGGGGAAGTGCGCTCAGAAAAACTTTATTTATTTACTATATTTCACAATTTCAGGATGCCTGTTCTGCTTCATAACTAATGACATACTTTTGAATTGTTGCCTCCAATTTACTGCAGAAAACACAACCATCAAAATGTGCACAGGAGGATCTCATAAATAGCAACATGTTAAAGAGCAGATCACCTGCTTCACCACTGTTGGTTGAAGGATAGATGTTAGGCAGAACATTGAGAACAGCCTCTCTGTTGCCCTTTGCCTAGCGCTACGGGATTTTTTCCATCAATATAAATGATAAAGTTGCCTTTGTTACTAAACTGCTTGGCTGCTCTCATCAGAGAAAGATGGCTTGTGGTGGTTTAACCTAAGGGCCACCACACCTCAGATGAGGGGAGAGGTTGAGAAGGAAGATCCTTCATGGAAGTCTTAGCTGGTGTAGGAATTGAACCCATGCGACCAACATCACTGTACACAGCAAACCAGCTGTCCAGCCAAGTGAACTAACTGAGCCCCCAAATGATCCCTATAAGGGAGAACGGTGATGGCCTGTTTCATCTGAAAGATGCTATCTCTGACAGTACAACTATACTGACAGGAATAATAGTAACAAAACTTGGAGAAAAATCAAGTGGGAGTTCTGAACATCCTTTTTCATAGGTCAACTTTGCATTATGAATAGGCACAAGTTTAGAAATTGAAGCTGTGCAATGTTTCATTGAACATCCATTAGCTGTAATGGATGGAACAGAAAGAACTGTTAGCCTACAGTTAGCCTGTGTTCCCAACAATTTTTTCTTCCCCAGTGGGAAGCTGAGCCTGGAATTTTGGCAGGTGCTCTTCCCGTGCCCTGCCATATAATTTCGTCCCTATTAACTGTTATTAAGTATATGTATAACATCCAAGAAATCAACTCATAAATCATTTCAAGGCCTCAAAGTACATTTTCCCTTTGGAAAACATTTAGCCTAATAGCTCTTCACCATGTCGCCCAAGTGACAGTTTCACGAAACACATGTGCCAGCCTGGTTTACTCACCAGGTCAGCCTTAATTTCTCCAGGTCTGACAGGTCCCTTCAAAGGCAGTGGCCACATTAGAAAACTGAGCATAACACTGGTCTCAGAAGGCACCCGTCTTTCTGCCTGGTAACTCTGGGTCAAGAAGTGACGTGCAGCTTAATCTATTGATTCATGTAAAAGTACTGTTGGGGAAGTCTCATGACTCTGCTTGACGTTTTATTGATACCATTTTCCCCACCTGGGTATACAACTTTATTTAGGCCCCACTTGGGGTATTCTGGATGATCCTGAGTGCCTTGGGGATTTCGGACAAAAGTGGAGCGGGTTGACAACCAAAGAGGCAGGTTAAGCCATCAGCCTGCAGCGATTGGAACATGGGGCATATGGACCCTATTAACTATGACACCTTTGATTAGGGTTGTTAACCTGGACCAATCAGGGAGTCTTAGCTGACAAAATATAAACTGGACAATCGGAGACAACAAGGCGTAGAGCTGGATGAACAGAGCAGGCCAAGCATCAGCATAGGAGCAGGAGAGCTGACGTTTCGGCCCTAGACCCTTCTTCAGAAATAGGGGAGGGGAAGAGGGTTCTGAAATATATAGGGAGAGAGGGGGAGGCGGATAGAAGATGGATAGAGGAGAAGATAAGTGGAGAGGAGACAGATGGTCAAAGAGGCGGGGATGGAACCAGTAAAGATGAGTGTAGGTGAGGAGTTAGGGAGGAGATAGGTCAGTCCAGGGAGGACGGACAAGTCAAGGGGTAGGGTGAGGTTAGTAGGTAGGAGATGGGATGGGGCTTGAGGTGAGATGAGGGGATAGGTGGGAGCACGCCCAACCTTAAGTTCACCTGGACCATCTGTAATACCTCTCTCTCCTTCCTGGACCTCTCTGTCTCCATCTCCAGAACCACCAAGAAACCAATATTTATTTCAAGCCCACCGACTCCCACAGCTACCTAGAATACACCTCCTCCCACCCACCTTCCTGCAAAACTGCCATCCCCTTTTCCCAATTCCTTCACCTCCACCGCATCTGCTCCCAGGATGAGGCATTCCACTCTGGTACATCTCAAAATTCCTTGTTTTTCAAGGACCACAACATCCCCAACACCCTGCCCCGAGCAGTTGTCGAGAACACCCTCGACCGTGACTCCTGCATTCCCTACAACTCATCCCTCACACCCACTCCCTGCAGTAAAAACCAAAAGAGAATCCCCCTCATCCTCACATACCACCCGACCAACCTCCGGATCCAACGCTTTATCCTCTGACACTTCTGCCATGTGCAATCCGACCCCACCACGAAAGACATTTTTCCCTCCCCACACTTATCTGCCTTCCAGAGGGACCACTCTTCTTTTGACTCCCTTGTCCGGTCCACATTTCCCTCCAACCCCACCACACTTGGCACTTTTCCCTGCAACTGCAGGAAGTGCTACACCTGCCCCTACATTTCCTCCTTGACCCCTATCCCCGGCCCCAAGAAGACTCCACATCAGGCAGATGTTAACCTGCACATCTGCTAACATGGTATACTGCATCCGCTGTACCCGTTGTGGCCCCCTCTATATCGGGGAAACCAAATGGTGGTTTGAGGACCGCTTTGCACAAAACCTATGCTCTGTTCGCACTAAACTGCTGCACCTCCCAGTCGCGAACCATTTCAACTCCGCCTCCCATGCCTCAGACAACGTGTTCATCATGGGCCTCCTGCAGTGCCACAACGATGCCACCCGAAGGTTGCAGGAACAGCAACTCATATTCTGCTTGGGAACCCTGCAGACCAATGGTGTCAATGGGATTTCACAAGCTTCAACATCTCCCCTTCTCCTACTGCATCTCAAAACCAGCGCAGCTCGTCCCCGGCTCCCCAACCTGTCCTTCTTCCCACCTCTCCCCTCCTCCCACCTCAAGCCCCACCCCCATCTCCTACGTACTAACCTCATCCCACCTCCCCTGACCTGTCCGTCCTCCCTGGACTGACCTATCTCCTCCCTACCTCCCCGCCTACACTCACCTTTACAGGCTCCATGCCCGCCTCTTTGACTGGTCTGTCTCCTCTCCACCCATCTTCTCCTCTATCCATCTTCTATCCACCTCCCCCTCCCTCCCTATTTATTTCAGAACCTCCTTCGCCTCCCCCATTTCTGAAGAAAATTCTAGGCCCAAAACGTCAGCTTTCCTGTTGCTATGCTGCTGCTTAGATTGCTGTATTCGTCCAGCTCCACACCTTGTTATCTCAGATTCTCCAGCATCTGCAGTTCCTACTACCTCTGGACAATCAGAGAATCTCCTTCTTCTAGCAACTGGCTCTGAGCTGGCTGATTGTTATTATCGGTTTGCAGTGACTGGATGTTTAGATTTTGCTTGACTTTTATGTCCCCCTTTGGTGAAGATATTGTCTCCTGCTGAGGTATGGTTGGATATGCCTGTTTTGCCTGCTGGCACCTTCCTACTGGAAGTTAATGTTTGTCGTTAGTGATATTATCAAGCTGTTCAGTCATTTTGTGGTTGCTTGTGGAGTTGGGGCCAGTGGGTGGTGTAATTTGATAACCACTTATCTACTTCTTGCCTTCACATGGCAATTTAACATGTCACACGTCAGGAGAGTCCATGGACACCAGTCACAGCATGAAATCTGATTCAATTCATCCTCATGACATGAAGTTGTTGATGCACATTGTAACCTCTTTACTGTCCTCTCTCAAACCTGCCTCCTGGGTTGTGATCAGCCAACTCAGCACGGTAGAGGACTCAAATCTGGGATATTCTCAACACTCTGCCTCCACTAATCTTTGCCAACTGAAGCGCCAGGGAACTTGTAACTGAGTTTTTATTTAAATAATGAGGTTGCACTTCATTAAAACAATCTTGCTAAATGGATCTGAAACATAAGGAATACATCCTGAACCGAGACACTGGCAATCTGGGCGAGGGATGCTGGAGCAGACTTCTTAAAGATGATTCACCAAATAAGATTTGTCTGTGTCACAGAGAAGTCTGATCCAGCAGGGCCTAAAGTACATAAGTGTCTTATGTTTAGGATTTCAACCCAATGCTCAGCATCTCTTTCATGTGGTTGGGTGCTTTGTCCTGCATTTGGGATTAACTGTGAAAGAGAAGGATTCAAGCAGTTCTGATGCTGATCCCAGAGGGAAGGCTGCTTAACTTTAGTCTGCAAGTGTTTTATTAAAAATAGCTTTGAGTACAGCTGCACCGCTCATAAAAATCAATTACTTCTCACATGGGCCACATCAGCCAGAGATCACAATATTCTGTCCATCACTGAAATAACATATCTATCTGTCTTGAAGTCAAAAGCAGTAAGAAATATGGAAGCAATACAGACTTTGAGGTAAATTTGCTTCTTATTATAACATTTGCCCCCATTCTTGGCCCACTGCATTTTTCAGTGCAGTTATTATTAATGTGTCCCAAACTAATAGTACTGATTAATGAGTCTGGTTGGTGATTAATGTGCAAAGATTAAAGATCTGCTGTGACAAACCACACTTGAATTGATGATGAACTCCAGACCTCACGCTGGTTCCCTCCCTCCATTAATGTGTTACTATTTCTCCCTTCATAGACATGGGCTTTACATACTCCAATCTGCCAGCTCCACTGATTCATCCTAGCCATGATAATAAAAACACTGGGCAGCATCTGATAAAGACAACTACTCCAAACATCTCATTTCCCACCTCAAGAATGAAGTCAATGTTCTATTGTTAAATACATTTTCTGTCACGATCTTGTGTTTTCATATAGAGAGGTGTATATCATAGGCCAATTTTTCAAACTTACTATTGGAAAGGGTGGCTGCATTAAGTGAATTTATACTTTCCTGGGGCAAAGAACAGGACACATTTAACCATCTTGCCTCAATTAAGAAATAATTGTGAATTAAAGTGTTAGTTACATACATTGAAGTAGTCTATAAGAGAGTTTGTTCTTTGGCAGCTCAAGTTTTTTTAAATCAGCATTGGTTAGCAGAGTCATGAGCAATGATTTTGAGCCTGGTTAAAACTAATTCTCATGGCTTTTCTTTTTTAAAAAAGTGTGACCACCCTTACAGCTTTGACTGATCTGAGCTGTAAATGGATATTTCTGTTTTTACCTTCCTGTTAAGAAAGAAAAGATTGGCAGAATACCCATGCCAAATGCTCAAGTCCAGAGATTTCTTAACATAATGGACATGAAGTTATTTACTGTTTACTGGAAGATGCTAATAAATTGTTTTTGTTTTAAGTATTCTTTCGGGATAATGATTTCAATGTGCCAGCCATTAGCATACTTTAACCATTTTGCTCTCATTTGTCTTCCTCTTAAAATCTGAACAAAACAATTTGTTTTTTTTAAAATCGAGATTGCTTCCACGTCTTTTCAGTGGAAAAATGGGCAAAAAAAGCTACAACAATAACATTTGAACTCACACTTCTAAGGTGCTGGCCTGTACCACAGCCAATGCACAAGTAAATTTGATTCAATCTTTCCATCACCTAATATGGAATGTGTGGAATACGTTCTGTTTAAATAAACTGCAGCAATTGAGTTAGCTTGATTCAACAAGATGTCCCAGCTCCATGGTTTCCAGAAGAACAAGAGGAATAATAACGTAGAGAGCCATCACTAATTAATACCCCTCTAAATCACAGAACATCCTGACCGGGAAATGTATCAGCATTCCTGAATTTAGCACTTACCAAAATTCTGTCACTGTGGGAGTGCTATCACTACAAGATTTGCAGCAGTTGTAGAAAACATGCCAAAGCTGCCTTCTCAAAAGTAATGTGTTGGGCAATAAATGTAACCTTACTAGCATTGGTAGAGAATAGCTTTATACAAATGACTATGATGTTAGTTTAAACCATCTCATTTTCTTTCTAATTCTGTCAAGATTGTCTTTAAAAGAGTGGGCCTCAGAGATACATATTACAGTAATTGGAAATTGTGCCTTCCCCAAGAGAGTGCATCTTTTCCATTAAAGAAGAATATCTGGGCCATAATATTGGTTGCAGGATTAATTATGTATCATAAATACATATTTGGAGCGAGAAAAAGGCTTAGCAACATTTTTCTTAAAGACAAAGGTTAGAAATAATTTGTGACAGAATGAACAGAGCATGGTTTTGAAAGAAGTTAACTTGATAGGTCAAAGGGCTTGTGCTATTGTTCACAGTTATAGTGTAACAGCAGAGGATTGCACTTCATATGCATGCCCAATCTACTTGAATTATTTAACAAGAAGCAAGATAAACTGATGAAGGAGAAAGAGGTCGAAGAAGCTTGTATTAACAGTGTTACACCAAGAGGAGGAGGAGGTTCAGTTGCAGGTGAAGCACAAAGGAATATTTCCAGGCTGTACATTCTATACAATTCCATCTACTAATGTGCCACAAAATGACTATTAATACTTACAGAAAAGAGAAAAGAAGGAGAAGAGAAGAGAAAAGAGGAAAAGAAGGTCTCTCATTTACGACAGAGACGAGGACATTTTTTTTCTCTCTAAAGGTAGTTAGCCCGTGGAATTTTCCATCACAGAGATCAGGGAGCATTTGATCAATAAAGATATTCAAGACTCAGTTAAACAGATTTTTGGTTGACGAGGGAGTCAAGGGCTGTGCAGAGGTATGCAAGGCATTAGGGCCACAATTAGAGCAACCGTGGTTTTTTTGAGTAACAGAATGGGTTGAGATTGCTGCATTGCATATCTTGCTTCTATATTTTGTATTCATTTATAGTACAATAAAGTCAAATCAAATTCCAATTTCACTGTCTTTTGGATGATTGTTCAAAGATTCCAGTTCAACATGAATTTTACCCTCGATGTAATGAATATTACATATGACCCACATTACATATGACCATCTAACATATGACTCATGTAACCTATGACCTGGCAGCATTTGATGAACAATGAAAAATACTGTACTTTTGAAACAATACATCAAATGGTTTACTCCTGTTCCTAATTCATACATTTGCGAACTCATGTGTGGATCTAATCAGTGCTCTGTCTGATGTAGAAGTATTTCATTTCAATGCTGGGTGAAAAAGGTATTACCTTTACCACTCCTCAAAATCATCATTTTGAGCAGAAAATTCTAATGGCACAGACAAACAGTGGGGAGAGAAAACAATTAAACAGAGTCTTGCTCACTAACCAACAAGCAACTTGAGAATAAGAAGTTGGCTTGCTAATGGTTTTGCCTGAAATTTCCTCTTGTATAATGTCAAAGTAAATTTGTTTCAATGTTCACAGCACTCTATTAAAGCCATTAACTACTTGGTTCCTAATCTGCATCAAATTCCGAGCATAAAATTTTCTAATTTTCTGCACATTGGCTAAGTTGATAAGCTCACACGGGTGACTTATTTGGGAAATAATGTTTTGGTATAGTCACATAATGTCATACCTGCGCACATCCCAAAAGATACATTTAAATCAATGATGCATGAATGTTTCTGAAAGGGTGAGAAATTGAATCAGCCAAAGATCAACAAGAACAAGAAGGAACAACTCAAAGAGCTAACTGGCTTACAAAAAAATCAGATTTCTTGATGGCATGTTACAATTATTTCACTTCTATTTATGTACTTGAAAAATGGTGCCATATGTTTCCTGGTGTTAAGAGCAAATTCCATCAGGGACCTTTAGGCAAAACTCTAAAATAATCAGAATCAGTTTGCTTTGATTCAATACACTTTAGATGTCATGTGAGAGAGAAGCCGGAAATGAGAATGTAGCCTAAGTGAAATTTGTTTCTTGATGGGGATTCCCATTTCAGAAAACACTCAAGTAGAATCTTTCAAATAAAGACACCAATGACAACTCTTCCATAAGTAATATTTTTGAGAGCATCCTGGTCCAACTGTTTCTTATTGCGATGCTTTTTAGAATTCAGCTTGGTAAAGTACTTCTCGGACTGGAGTTTATGTTAAATTATAGTTAGTCCAGTTCTTTGCCAAGGAGGATTTCTGTTGAATACAGCCTGGTGCAGTACCTTGTTTGCGGTTATAGTAAGTCAGAATTGAGCTACAGACCTCGACCTTTGCTTGGTTAGCTTTGTCATTTTGAATAAAATATTCCATATTGCCAGGAATATGATAAAAATTAAAGGGTTATGAAATACAATTAAAATAGAAAGCTCTCTCTGCAGAATGAATCAATGATGGTCCAGTTATCCCAGTGACATATACAAAGACAATCTTATTTTAGGAATTGGAACTAATCCCCATGATGACATCCAGAAAAAAGCATCGCCTTTTTATATTTTTTTTGTTATGGAGTTGTGAACTCAGCAGCATGAAGGAAGCCAATGCTGTTCCTTCTTCACCGACTTGAACTTGTCTTATATACCATCTCTAATGTAATAAAATGCCCAGACACATTTAATAGGAAACTTCAAATTTAACAGCCAACAACAAAACAGTCCACTATAACAACTAGATATTAGAAAGCTTCACCAAAAGATTTTAAGGAGCATCTTATGGCAAAGGAGAATGTTACAGAGGTAGTCTACATCAGCACTTAGTATAGCCAAACAGGCTCAAATCAGAACTAGACTGTGCCCAATGGTTTCTTGAGTTCTCACACTTGTAGTTTTTATTCATATCTCTCTCCATCCAACCTCCATTTTGTGTAGATTTTGTGTAAATGTGAAACAAAAGCAGAAATTGCTGGAAAAGCTTAGCAGGTCTGGCAACAACTGTGGAGAGAAATCAGAGTTAACAATTCAGGTCGAGTGACCCTTCTACAGAACTGCTACACACATAAATCTAAATTGTTTTGAAATTATTTGTACATTTGTGACAATGTCACAGAGGCATATTTCCTTCACCCCTCCCAATTTCTGAATCCATCATCCATGACTTTATTCTTCCCTCTTCTTTATCTCTCAGTTCAGGCTAATGCTCTTCTCCACCTTCTTCCTGATTTCAAACTTGTACTTTGCTCATTAATGATACTAGCACTCAGCCCCTTCAATCCCTTTTCAGTGAGTGGTCACGGTTTTGCCTTCATCATTTGAATCATAATTAAGCTCTTCTACAATCTCAATCCTATTTTGTGCACTTTTATATTTTCATCACTTTCCTCAGTGCAGCAGCTGATTTACCTCCATCTCACTAACTCGCTCCCAGATCCTATCTATCATGTCTGCTTTAGGTAATTGAATACTGTTGGATACCGTGAATGAGAATTTCTGAGCATGTTAAAATATTGCAACACTATTTGTCTTAAATCTACATATCCTTATCAGAAGGAATGTTTTTGTTTTAGTAAGAGCTTTTTAAGTTGTTGTTTTACCAAATTTAAATGCAATTTAAATAACTGTCATTTTGTCGAAAATTTCATCTCTACTATGTATAACGTAGCAGAAGCTCTTCCAATCCACTAGAGGGTGTCAACGTTAGTTCATGCGCAATAGGCATGTTACTTGTTGGAAAGAATAGTAACTACAAGATCAGCTGACTTTCTCATGTTCATCACTCATTGTAAAGAATATACTATGATATTTTTGTCCCACGTTCACGCTGTTTCAACATTTATTATGAAGAGTTAGGTAATATGGGTTGAAACTATAGCTGCCACCATATTCCAATTTCAAAACTAGGTAGGCAATAGGATAATTTCAAGAGTGGGGAATACAGTAAATGGTATGGTAATTTAGGGGGTATGGCAAGGTGGGATAGGATATGATGGGTGAGCATACATTGGCATTAGCACTCATGACAGCATAGTAGAGGATAGATCGTGAGACAAGTGGAGGGTGCGTGATGAGATAGGACTGGACAAGATTATATTACAGAATTAGTGTGTGGGGTTAGACTGCATTGAGTCAGTGCAGGAATAGCAATAGTATAAGAGGAAGAATTGGGGTAAGGCAGGTGTTAGGACTGGGATGCGACAAGTCCTGGAGTCAGGACAGAGTAAATGGACAGATTGGAGTGGGGAAAATAGTGAGATTAGTGAGGTGTTGGGATTAGGGTGAGGTTTATAATGGAATCAGGGTCGGAAACATTTTTGGGATTGTGTAAGATTCATGGTGGGTTTGGGATTGTCGTAGGCAGTATTTTGTGAAAAGTTAGGGTGGATGGTAAAATCAGGATGGTGTAGGTTTACAAACCAGGCTAGGATACATAATGATAGTTGGATAGAGGGTTTTGGGGTTTGAGTGGGAACACAACTACAGCTTAAATTAAAATTTCCATTGTTATTATGAACTGTTGTATTTTTCATGAAAAATTACAGGACCGAAGCTGCAAATCACAGCATGCACATACAATAAGTGCAGAAATGAATAGAGCTCACTAAAATTATGCTATAAATCTAATCTTTGCTTCATTTGAAATGAAAATTTATTGAAATTTTAACATTGATACCACATGCCATGACATCCAAAAACACAAATGCTCCAAGTAACTGGCAAAATGGATTTGTCTTTTTTAAAGGTTGATTTGTGGTGGCGCAGATACACTTCTGACCTTTCCAGACAGTTTATTCAGAAATAAATACTTTGGTCACAAATTTGATAGTTGGCAAATGCTCTGGCAACGATAAGTTTTGATTAATCCAATGAGAGACTACGGTCACTGGTTTGAAAGAATAAAACATCCCAAATAGCTTGCGATGGTTTCCTGTATTAAGGGTGCTATGCAAATGCAAATTGTTTTTTTTGATAGTGCTCAAAGATATATGCTTCTCATTTTTCCATTTTGGTTTGCACTTCCTAACATTAAGCCACATTGATGATAAAAGCTGGGGCTCTGATGTATAAGAGTTTCAGTCATCTGAATACATAATTAAAGTAATTGGATAGTTGCATGTTTATTTGAATATATTTTATAATTCTTCATCAATTATAACTGCTTCTTATAATTAAATAACCCATTAAAAAGCTGTAGCACTTTTAGCAGAATTTCTAATGTGGTGTATATGTATATACAGAGTGATTGAAACATTTTTGTGAAGATGCCAAATGTGCAGATATCTTGGTATAAATATTTCTCAGTGGTCTCAATGTATGGTGGCTTTCTGTGTTGAGAATTTGTGGATTATTTTGCTCAGTAGATGTTATAAAATCGTGCAGTGTGAAATACTCCCACCTTGGTTTCAATCACCAACACCATCTATTCCTAAATGGAAAGCAACTCCAAGCAAGGGATTGTAGCCAAATGTACTGATTGAATAAATTGCAGATCTCATTTCAGTATTTGTTTGAAGTTTCAGTCCATGACCAAAATGTATTTTGTGCTCCTGAGATGCTGCTTGGCCTGCTGTGTTCATCCAGCCTCACATTTTATCATCTTGGAATCTCCAGCATCTGCAGTTCCCATTATCTCTGATGTATTTTGTGGATGCCACTTTAATATTTTCGAGGTTACTTCTAAAATGAATATTGTCAAAAGTTGTTCCAAGTTTGCTTTTGAATGAACGTGATCACAAACACAAACTAGATTCCCTTATCCTTTGCCCAATTTTTTACTTCCCACTGCTTTCCTGAATGCTGAAATAACAATAGACTATCCTGTGCTTGAATCTGCTCCACTATTCAATCAAATGATGTAAACTTCAACTCTATTCACATGGGTTAGGTCCATATCCCTTCATACCCTTACCCAACAAAAAAAAATCTGTTGAACTCAAACATGAAAGCTCTAAATATCATGGCATTACCAGGGTACTGTAGCACAGTGGTTATGTTACTAGACTATTAATCCTCTACTAATGCTCCAGTGGCATGATCTCACATCCTACTGTAGCTATTTAGGAAATTTAAATGTAATTAGTTCATAAATCTGGAATAAAATGCCAATCTCACTCATGATAATGACGTATCAGATCATCATAAAGATTGATATTGCTATAAGATATGAAAGCAGAAGTAGGCCATTCAGCCCATTGCGTTAACATCCTCCATTCAATGAGACCATTGGATAATCTGATAATCCTCAATACTTTCCTGTCTTTTCCTTATAACCCATGATTTCCTTAATGATTAGAAATCCTTGAATATACTTAAGAACTTGGCCTCTATACGTTTTTCTGCCGTATAGAATTCTTCCTCGCGGCTTCTTCTGCCAACTTGATTTTTGCAATCTACATGAAGCTTAAATTCACACATGATTAATGTACTTTTTCACACACACTCACTATCTCCTGATTTATTTTCTCTCCTACAGAAAAGCTGTTGTTAGAGGGCTGTAGACTACTCACACAGTGTCTTCTTCCCCTTGTTATTTCTTATCTTTATCCATATGAATTATATATCATCTCATCTAACATCAGTTCTTGTGATTTACCAATTCCACCTTATACTAACAAAGCCAACCACCAAACCACCATCCCTTTCTTCCTGCCTGTCCCTTTGAAAGGTCACGTCCCTCTGAATAGTTAGTTTCCAGCCTTGATTGCCTGCAACCAAGTCTCTGCAATGGCTGTAAGATCATATCCATTCATGGCATTAGTCATATATTTCAATTTGAATACTATGCGCATTTCAGTAAAGAGTCATTAATTTTGCTTTCTCTACCTTATGTTCTCTTTTGTCCCTATTTGCTGCTTTTTAAAATACTCTGAAGTAAAAAGACAAATTGATGAAAAATCTATTCAGGTCTGGCAGCATCTGTGGAGAGAAATCAAGAGTTAACATTTCATGTCCAGTGACCTTTTTTCTCTGTCCCTTCTTGTCTCACTTTGGGTATCATTTTTAAAACAGTTATTCAGAAGTGGTGCCGTATCCTTTTGCTTTGCAAGTCTACCTCTCCCCACTCTCAACCAACACCCGCTGGTCCAATCAGAACATTTGCTTCTACCTTCGTACTAGTGCCAGTGCCCCATGAGTTGTAATACATTTCTTCTGAACCAATTTTTCATGCACATATTTATGTCCTTCACTTTACTTACCTGATGCTAATTTGCCTGAGGTTCGCGTAGTAGTCTTGAGATTGCCACCTTGAAGATTTTGCACCTTTGTTTAGCTCCTAACCTCAAAATCTTTCAGCAGAACCTTCAATTCATTCCTATCAACATCATTAGAACCAACATGGAGGACCATAACTGGCTCCCTCTTCTGTCTCTCAGTAATTCACACATTTCAAGGAGGACATTCTGCTCTCCTTGATAACAAAGTGTGGAGCTTGATGAACACAGCAGACCAAACAGCATCTCAGGAGCACAAAAGCTGACGTTTCGGGCCTAGACCCTTCATCAGAGAGGGGGATGGGGAGAGGGTTCTGAAATAAATAGGGAGAGAGGGAGAGGTGGACTGAAGATGAATAGAGGAGAAGATAGGTGGGGAGGAGAGTATAGGTGGGGAGGTAGGGAGGGGGTAGGTCAGTCCAGGGAGGACGGACAGTTCAAGGAGGCGGGATGAGGTTAGTAGGTGGGAAATGGAGGAGCGGCTTGAGGTGGGAGGAGGGGATAGGTGAGAGGAAGAACAGGCTAGGGAGACGGGGGTGACCTGGGCTGGTTGTGTGGTGCAGTGGGGGGAGGGGACAAGCTAGGTTGGTTTTGGGATGCAGTGGGGGAGGGGGAGATTTTGAAACTGGTGAAGTCCACATTGATAACATTGGGCTGCAGGGTTCCCAAGTGGAATATGAGTTGCTGTTCCTGCAACCTTCGGGTGGCATCATTTGTGGCACTGCAGGAGGCCCATGATGGACATGTCATCGGAGGAATGGGAGGGGGAGTTAAAATGGTTCACGACTGGGACGTGCAGTTGTTTATTGCGAACAGAGCAGAGGTGTTCTGCGAAGCGGTCCCAAAGCCTCCGCTTGGTTTCCCAATGTAGAGGAGGTCACACCGGATACAGTGGATACAGTATACTGCATTGGCAGATGTGCAGGTGAACATCTGCTTAATATGGAAAGTCATCTTGGGGCCTGGGATGGGGGTGAGGGAGGAGGTGTGGGGGCAAGTGTAGCACTTCCTGCGGTTGCAGGGGAAGGTGCCGGGTGTGGTGGGGTTGGAGGGGAGTGTGGAGCGATCAAGGGAGTCATGGAGAGAGTGGTCTCTCCGGAAGGAGGACGAGGGTGGGGATGGAAAAATGTCTTGGGTGGTAGGGTCGGATTGTAGATGGCGGAGGTGTCGGAGGATGATGTGTTGTATCCGGAGGTTGGTGGGGTGGTGTGTGAGAAAGAGGGAGATTCTTTTAGGGCGGTGGCTGTGGGGACGGGGTGTGAGGGATGTGTTGCAGGAAATGCGGTCAAGAGCGTTTTGGACCACTGCGGGGTGGGGGGGGGGGATGTTGCGGTCCTTGAAGAACGCGGACATCTGGGATGTGCGGGAGTGGAATGTCTCATCCTGGGAGCAAATGCGGCGGAGGCGAAGGAATTGGGAATAGGAGATGGAATTTTTGCAGGGGGCGGGGTGGGAGGATGTGTATTCTAGGTAGCTATGGGAGTCGGTGGGCTTGAAGTGGACATAAGTTTCTAGCTCCCCCTCCCCGTCCCCCACTGCATCTCACAACCAGCCCAGCTCATCCCCTCCCCCCACTGCATCACAAAACCAGCCCAGCTCATCCCTGCCTCCCTCACCTGTTCTTCCTCCCACCTCAAGCCGCTCCTCCATCTCCTACCTACTAACCTCATCCCACCTCCTTGACCTGTCCGTCCTCCCTGGACTGACCTATCCCCTCCCTACCTCCCCACCTATACTCTCCACTCCACCTATCTTGTTTTCTCTCCATCTTCGGTCCGCATCCCCCTCTCTCCCTATTTATTTCAGAACCCTCTCCCATCCCCCCCTCTGATGAAGGGTCTAGGCCCGAAACGTCAGCTTTTGTGCTCCAGAGATGCTGTTTGGCCTGCTGTGTTCATCCAGCCTCACATTTTATTATCTTGGAATTCTCCAGCATCTGCAGTTCCCATTATCTCCAATCTGCTCTCCTTTCTTGATTTAGTTCAAAGTGACTTCGAAGTTATTGCAATGTGTTTAACTCTTAACCGTCCTCTAAAGTGACATAAAGCAAGATCTTATGTTGCTCAATATGAGTAATTAATCCTTGACTTGCTGATGACACTTACATTACAATAACTAATATAAGAAAGGAAAGCCTTTCAGGGTAGAATTCTAAATTTCCATTACTGTGTGCATGATTTTCTGTTATCTTCTCCAAAATGGTCTCATTCTAATTTTAGAAATATGTCCCCTTGTTTGTGGTTCCCCAATCATTTTCCACCTTGAAGAAGTTGACTTAAATGATTATGATACCATGAGCACAGGTTATGTCCTTTCTCATGTTCAACACATTAGTATAGCTTTAAGAGACATGTCAATTATATAATAACTGTATCATAGCATATGACCTGAGGACGTAAGGTCTCATACTCCATGAAGCACGACACTCCACGTTCTTCTGTTTCAAACTACTAATGCAATAGTAGCCACATACTTAAGTTCCTGACGATTATAGTGATAATGATTATGAATAATAGATCATCATTGTAAATGTTTATTGGATGCTTCTGCACAGTGCCCTGATGCCCAGTTTCTTTTTTTTTGGGAGATAACATAAGCATTGCAACATCAGGTAAAACTCCCATCACTGGCTGTTCTCTGGAATTTCACTTGAATATCATTTTTTGCCCAGGAATTCAGCTCACAAGTATTAGCAGGCTATTCGAACTATTGGGACTCTCCAAAAAATAATTATTATCCTACTTCACCAAATTTCAATTCTTGCTTTTCCAAGCAGGAATCACTCATGGCAAAAAAAAATGCAAGCTTGTGAGCCATGGACAGAGTTCACTCCAGGTAAGTGAGAAGTCAGTTTATTTTATTTCAGTAAGTTTCTTCATCTGAGGAGCATAACATACAGAGTTAAAATATCTAACAGCTGTGCATGAACTGGTCTTTTCTATTCGTGCACAGTTCATCTTAGTGCTTTGTGAAATTACAACACCGCCAAAGAAAAACTTGTTTAACCTTCCAGCAAGGAAGGAACTCATAACAGGAAATGGCAGGAAAGTAAAATGGACTAAGATAGTGACCTTTAGCCTGCCTGTGCAAGTTCCGACCCTGCGTGCTTTGTTGTATTATTGCATACTCACCTTCATAAAGCCTGGCATTTATTATTCACAAGTTATGGAATCCAATTCTTTTAGGATGTCAGCTTATTCAGTTAGATTACACTATCAAAATATTATTTCAGACCTGAGGCACAATCAAAATATTGAGGAAATACAGACAAATTAAGTTAGACAGGCTGCAATAATAGCATGCATATGGGAAGAAAGACAACTAAGTGCCATGTTAATGCTAGGATTTCCTTTAGAAAAATTCAGCTGCAAGAGCCAAGGTTCATGAAACAGCACCCACTCCGTAAATATCTCAGGATGGAAGCAATCCTTTATCATTAATGCTAACTAAAGTAGAAGTTTATAAGCTCTATTGATCTGAAGTTTGGAAATGTGAGTGAACAAACATGCTGGAGTAAAGCATCTGTAGGTCCTCTAGTAGATTACTCTGTGAAGTTCCCTCCACTTACATGGCTGGAAATTAGCAGCCATTGGAAAAGGGTCATTCACTTGTAAACCATATCTCTTATCTCTCCGTTATGCTGTGCTAGAAGCAAAGGCCCCAATTTACCAATGACTAAGAATGGTCTACTTTATCCCACCATGTATAACTATCACATATTTGCCAGTGGGTAACTACTTCTGAAACAGATGCCCTCCAGCCTACACCCTACATTTGGGAAGCTAAAGCTTTGATTCAATCAATATTGTCAAATTAACCAGGGTGTGTGTGGCTTTTATGCAGCATTGCTTGTAAAGCAATAAAAATGGTAGCTTGAAGAAGTGGGCCATCATTCTCTAATAATTCAATCCCCTTTCTTGGCTCCAGCCTCAGGCTGAACCACACCAATCACAACCACAGCATCATGTTTCATCCCAAGATGAGGGTCTTTCTCCACCGCTAAGACTGTCTTTGTCTGCCCCTGCCTCCAGCTATACCTTAGCCCACCTCTTTTTGAAGGCCTTACCAATTATTTGTTAACTTCAGACATCCTGGAAAGCCTTCACCTCCTACTTTCCATCAATGTAGATGATACAGCTGCTGTATCCTAATTTACACCAAATCTCTTTTACCTCTCAGCCATGCTCACTTATCTACCTTGACTCCTGGTTTCCAAATCCTTCCATGACTGCTCAACAATGTCCTTTAGTTCTCCCTTTGTTCCTACTCTGTAGCAATGATATGGAGATGCCAGTGTTGGGCAAGGATGGACAAAGTCAGGAGTCACACAACACCAGGTTATAGTCCAACAGGTTTATTTTAAAATCACAGACTTTCAAAGCACTGCCCCTTCATCAGGTGAAGTCACTGGTGTTGTGTGACTTCTGACTTTGCCCCTACTCGGTGCACAGCTATATTTCTTTGCATTAAGTTTGCCACACAACCGCACCTGGACAAAGCTGAAATGGACTGCTGTTTGTATGGGACCTGTTTATTCCTGTGTGGCACATTCCCAATTCCAATATGAACGTGTTCCGTGCACCTCAGAGGGAACATTGCCCACAGCCCTTCAAAAATTTCACAATGTCCTAAATTTGGCACTTTTGCCATCTCCGTTTCCTTCAAACCAAAAGAGACAGCTATGCGTCCACCTACATGCCCCTGAACTCTAGGTTACTCCCTGCAAACTTTTCCACTTTTTTCTCTTCCTTAAATGAATTTGGTCACCAGTCCTAATTTCTCCTTCTTTGGTTCAATGTCTAATTTAATGCTTCTATGAAGCATTATGGAGTGATTTGCTACATTACTGATGCTACTCAAATGCAAGCTGATGCTTTTACAACTTTTGACACTACGGAAGTGCATTGCAGTGTTAACAGAATGAGAGTAAAGAATTCAAAATCAAAAAAAGATTTGGAAGAAACAATTAAAGATTGTGAGATCCCTTTCAGAAACAAATAGGGTAAAAGATGCACCCAGCCACCTTTTGGAGAGCTGGTTATAGAAAAAATAATTGCAAAGGGTGCTTCAATGAGCCAAGTTTTCAGAATTACATGTACCAAAAATAAAAGTCAAATGCCAATCAGTGATAAAAGCACAGGCATGCTTTCTCCTGAAACCACCAGCACTGGAGGTGGAACACCTCTAGCATCTCAGGATCCTTGAAAACCCAAGACAAAGGTAAGGGATGTTGTCTGGTTGGCCACTTTTGGGAGGTGGTGGCAGAGGTCAGAAGGAATGACAGAAGAATAATTCCGAGGAAAAATCTTGTACCCACTGTTCAGTCCGTTGATCAAGCACTGATTGTCTCTATCTGTGATTGAGGGACCAGTGCTCTCCACCCAGTCCTGTTCGAGGTGATAAGCTCCCCCACAGAATAGCAGCTATCATGAACACCACATGAGAGCAGGTCCACCTGAAAATGAGTTAACCCCAGCAACAGCAAACTAAGGTGATCAAGCTACCTGTGGCTTAAAATATTTAAAGATTCTGCAATTACTGCCTTTTGAGGAAGGGAATTCCAAAGATTCACATCCCATGAAAAGAAAAAAAAACCTTTTTTCAATCGGAACCTCTTTAATTTTAAACGGTGACCCCTAATTCTGGATTCTCCCGTAAGAAGAAACATCCTTCCAGTTAAGCCCCCTCAAGATCTCACATGTTTCATATTAGTCACCTCTAACTCTTTAAAACACCAGAGGATATAGGTCTGGCTTCTCTAACCTTTCCTCATATGGCAATCATTCCAGGTATTAATCCAGCTATCTTTCTCTGAACTGCTTCTAATACTTTAACAGGCTCCCATAATTTGGTGGCCAGTACCCTAGAGCCCCAGATGCAGTCTCCAATGCCCAATATAACTGAAGCATAGCCTCTTCATACTTGCATTCAATTCCCCTCACTGTAATCCATATCTTTTCTGATTATTTGCAGTACTTATATATTAACTTACTGGGATTCATGCACTAGGATGCCCAGGTCTTTCTGCATCTCAAAGCTCTGCAACCTTTCAACATTTAGATAATATGCATTTTTTTTATTCTTCCTGCCAAAAATGAATAATTTCACACTTTCCCACATTGAACTCTATCTGCCAGACGTTTGCCCACTCCTATATCCCTTTGTAGACTCCTTACATCCCTTTCACAACTTATTTTCCTATCTATCTTTATGTTACCAGCAAATTTAGCTACCATACCTTCAATGTCTTCATCCAAATCATTTATGTAAACTATAAAGAGGTGAAGCCCTGAGTACTAACCCCTGTGGTACACCACTTTAAGACATTCTGCAGCCTGAAAAATAACCAATTTAGTCCAACTGTCTGCTTCCTGTTACCCAGACAAAATTTTATCCATGCCAGTATGTTCGTACCTGCATCATGAGAATGTATTTTCTCAATAACCTTTGATGTGGCGTCTTATCAAATGCCTTCTGGATACATAAATACAATACATCTACTGCCTTCCTTTTATCTATGACTCAAATTGCTTCTTCAAAGAACTCCAATAAGTTAATTAAACATCATTTCCCTTTGACAAAACAATGTTTGGGTCTACCTGATTACCTTGAACTTATCCTGTTATAACATCTTTGATAAGAGCTTCCATCCATTTTCCTTATGACAGATATTAAGCTAACTAGCCTGTAGTTCCCTGCTTCCTGAATCTAATGAGTTGAGGAAAATTAAAAGCAATGCATCAACTGTTACATTTTTACCTTCTTTTGAGACCCCAGAATGGAATCGATCAGGGCCTGGGGATTTATCAACTCACAGTTCCAACAATTCACTCAGTCCTCCTTCCTTATAATTGCAATTTTCTTGAGTTCCTTTCTCCTTTTCAGTTCCTGATTTACAGATGCTACTTGCAGTCTAACTAGTGAAAACCATCATAAAATATGTGGTCAATTCATCTGCCTTCTTGTATTGTTCATCACTAATTCCTCAGACTCATTTTCTATAGAAATAATATGATACTTACTTTGTTTACTCTTTTCTTAAAATACCTCAAGAAGATTTTCCTGTTCTTTATTTTAGGTTAAGTTTCTCTTGTACTCTATTTTTTCCATCCTTATAAATCTTTTAGCAATTCATTTTCTTCAATATTCTATTTAATTTCCTGACCTGTCACCTTTCTTTGCAGAATTATATGCCTTTTCTTTGCATTTGATACTCGCTTTGGCTTTTTTAGTTAACCACACATGGCAAGTCCATCCCTTAGGATGTTTCTTACTCGTTAGAATGTAATTATTCTGCATTTTCTGGAATATCCCCTTAAATGTTGCACGACATCTCAATTGATCTATCCCTTATCCGAAATTGCCAGATAATACTTGTGAGCTCTACTTTCATGCATTCATAATTTCCCCAATTTAAGTTAGAAATAGTCGTCTTGGACACACACTTTTCTCCCCTAAACCTTTTGTAAAATTCAATCAGATTATGGTTCCTGTTATCCAGAGTTTTTTTTCTAACTATGACAATGCTAATTAATCTAACCTGATCTAATCTCAAAACCAGGTCTAGTCTCGCCTGCTCTCTGGTTGATGCCATAAAATGCTGATTGAAGAACTTGTCCCAAAAACATTCAACAAATTCCTACTCTAGACTACTTTTTTTCCCATTTGATTTTTCCCATTTTTTTAGGTTAAAATCCTCCATGATAATTGCTGTATCTATTTGACAATCTCCCTATATGTCTTTCTATATGATTACTGTTAGCGGGCTCAGGCACGACTCCCACAGGTGACTTCTTGTTTTATTCATTCCTCATCTCCACCCATTTTTATATCTTGGTTTCATGAATTAAGGCTATCTCTCTTTCTTGTGCTTATATCATATTTAGTTATAAGAGCCGCTCCTTCACCCTTTCCTAGCTTCCTTTCTCTTCCAAACTTCACATCGCATTCAATATTCAGGATGCAGTCTCCATCATACTACAGCCACCTATCAGTTACGGACACTGGATTGTACCTGTTTACTTCAATTTGTAGTACTAGTTCATCTGTTCTATTTTGAAAGCTACATGCATTCAGAAACAATGCCTTAAGTTTTCACTCTTTATTATTTGTGTAATCTTAAATCATATCTGTTGATTTGCTCCAAGATCTGCATTTTCTGTCCCTTCTGTCATTGGCTGTTTATCATTTCCCACATTAACTCTTTCCTCTGTTGCATTTCCCCGATTGTTGAATCACCACAACTTCCAAACTTTGGGCTTTTATCCTGACTCAGGATGAGGGGTTGTCCATTTACAATATGGTACAATATTAGATATGGTAGATTTTTTTCCTCTCAGAATGTAGTGAATTTGTGGAATTCTTTACCAAAAAGGACGGCGAAGATTAGTTTGTTAAACGCTGAGGGTAAATGCTGAGAGGATGTTTCCCTTCAAGGGAAAATCTAGGACCAGAGGGCACAGTCTCAGAATTAAAGGTGCCAATTTAAGACTGAGATGAAGGGGAATTTCTTCCCTTAGATGGTTGTGAGTTTTTTGAAGTCCTTGCCACAGAGAGCTGTGGAGTCAGAGTTCTCCTGCATATTTAAGGCTGAGATAGATAGATTCTTGATCAGTAGGGGTATCAATGGTTATGGTGAAAAGGCAGGAAAGTGGAGTTGTGGGTTCTCAGATCAGCCATGATTTGATTGAAACGCAGAGCAGACTCAATAGGTCAAATGGCCCACTTCTGCTCTTGTGTCTGCTCATCTTATGGTCCTCCAGCTCGGAACTCTGATGGAGGAGAGACAGCAGGATTTAGCTAAACTGCCTCCTCTGCTAATTAAGTGTTCTTCCTGCCTTCAAGCTTAACATCACTGGCAGCAGAAGATTCAGCCCATAATTTTTTAAGAATCTTTAAGTGATAAACAGTTGAGGAAAATTTAACACAGCCAATTAGCCATGAAACCAAAGCACAAACCCACCATCACATTTAGCATTATTGATAATATAAGATACTTTTCACCTTACCACACTTTTGATACAGTGCACAGCGTTTATAGCATTCTTATTAATAGTGAAATAATATAAAGCACCACAGCGTATAAAATATTTCTGCCTTGCTTCCAAATGTACTCTTACAGATAGGTTTCCCAGCACAACTCCAACGTGTAAGAGAATTTCAACTAAATTTACTGTTTGCAAGAATGTAATTACAATGAATAAAGTTAACAAATGAAATCAGCAAAAGAATCAAAACACTTGTGATAGAGTGATAGAGGCTGGTACGATTACAACATTTAAAAGGCATCTGGATAGGCATGTGAATAGGAAGGGTTTACAGGGATATGGGCCAAATGCTGACAAATGGGAATAGAATTAATAGGCGATATCTGGTCAGCATGGATGAGTTGGACCAGGGGGTCTGTTTCTGTGCTATATATCTCCGCAACTCTAAGACTCTAACTTGACTTTTCACTAGTCAAGCAGTTCCAGTGCAGCTACAACACAAGCAGCGATCTGACAATGTGAAAATTTGCCAAGGTATATACTGCCCACAAAAAGCGATACAAATGCAAAAGCAGATATAACCATCTTCAGCTGCTTCATCAATGGCTTTCCCTCGATCAGAAGGTCAGAATTGGGGACAGTTGCATGCCTGACCCAGGCATGTCAGTGGCTAGTAGTATTCATGCTACACATTTTCCTGGCAATGACCATTTCAAACAAGAGAAAATCAGACCACTTCTCTTTGATGTCCAAAGGCATTACCCGTCTAAACAACCAGTGTTAACATCCTGGTAATGAACATTGACAAGAAACTGAATAGACCAGCCTTATGTAAAAAAACTGTACCTCAAGAGCGAGATGAATGATAGCAACTCACCTCTTGACTCCCCAAAGTCAGTCCACTATGTAGAGACAAAGTCAGGAGTGTGATGGAATACTGTCCACTTGCTTGGCTGAATGCTGTTCAGATGACATTCAAGAATCTTGACACTCGCCAGAACAAAAAAGCCTACTGGATTGACTCTTCATCCAGAACCTTCAGCATTTACTGCCTTCACCAAAGATGCGCCATGATAGCAGTATGTGCTATTTACAAGGCACAATGCAACAAGTCACCAAGGCTTCTCAGACAGCACTTTCCAAACTGCAACTCTACCATCTAGAAGGACAAGGGCAGCAGATGCATAGGAACACCACCACCTGCAAATTCCTCTCCAAACTACTCAGCATTCTGATTTGAAACAATATCACTGTTCTTGCATGTAAATTCTGTGTGTATATCTACACAAAATCTATGCATTGATTCAAGAAGGCAGCTCATCAGCATCATCTCATATAGCAATTAAGGATGGGCAGTAAATACTGACTTATTCAGTAATGCCCATATCCTGTGAACAACTTTTGAAAACGATTTTAGGACAAAGTTTGGACTACTTTGGACAAGTTTTCAAACATTAATGCTCTCGTGATTATATGTTAACTGGCATTTAAGACATTATGTGCACCACAATGATTCCCGGCTACTTGTCCGATGGGAACATTTCTTTTATTCATTCACAGGACGAGGGTGTCGCTGGCTAGGCAGTAGATATTGCCCATCCCTTACTGCCCAGAGGGCAGTTAAGAGTCAACCACATTGCTGTGGGTCTGGAGTCACACACAGGCCAGACCAGATAAGGATGGCAGTTTCCTTCCCTCCAGGACATTAGTGAACCAGATGGGCCTTTCTAAAAATTGACAATGGGTCCATGGTCACCATTTATGGGGTGACATGGTGGCTCAGTGGTTTGCACTGCTGCCTCACAATGCCAGGGACCCAGGTTCGATTCTAGCCTCAGGCAACTCTCTGTGTGAAGTTTGCACATTCTCCCATGTCTGCATGAGTTTCCTCCAGGTGCTCCGGTTCCCTCCCACAGCCTGAAAGATGTGCAGGCTAGTTGGATCGCCCATGCTAAATTGCCCATAGTGTTCAGGGTTGTGTGGGTTATATGGGGTTGGGTCTGGGTGGGTCAGTGGACAAGGGACAGTGTGGATTTGTTGGGCTGAAGGGCCTGTTTCCACACTGTAGGTAATTTAATCTAATTAGACTCTTATTTCCACCATCTGCCTTGGCAGGATTTAAACTTGGGTACCCAGAACATTACCTGGATCTCTGGATTAACAGTCTAGTGATAAACCCACCAGGGCATCACCTTCCCAATTTAGGATGAATAATGTTGTGTGTGAAATTAGAATGAAATTCTGGATATTAATCTTCTGAAATAAAGTATTTTTATTCTTACCAAGGCAGACAGTACAGTCAATGCTTCAAAAGCCAGCTACATTTTGTTTCTTGAATTCAATACATTGTTAGCAATTACACTTAGAATAATCCAGTTCCTACAAATCCCACAAGGCCAGGGTTAGTGGCAATGTTACTGTAGATCTATAGGCTGAGTTTCTAAGAAGGATGGCATTAGGAAAAGAACAAAGAAATATCACCGGGCATATCTCAACAGCTCCATGAGTTTTTCCAATGTGCAGGTAAATCCCTACAAACCGGGAAAGGCCTTTACTCTCCTGAAATGGAGTTCATTTTTCCTGATTGCAGTATAAAGAAATTAACCAAATTAGTGAGTAATTACAGAGATAGAACTTTAATTACAAATGTAGTTACAAAATTCATGAATGCAGAATGTAAATCTTTACCAAAACTAAAATTGTAAACAAGTTTGAAAAAAGTTTGAGAAGCTATAGCCAGACCTTGAGACTGAGCTGGAAAGCACACAGACAGAAAATGTGATTGGACCTTCACAATCCCCAACAGAGACAAAGACAAATATGTTTTGAAGTGCTGTTTTTCAAAGTGTCACAAAAACTTTACTTCAAATTCGGTGACCATGCTTTGTAGATTAGCTATCTCAATAACAAACATATATTTGAATTCTCTGAAGGGAACTCCTCTTAAAGGGTGAGACAAAACAAAGTCTATGAATTTATACTGGGATTGTGAGTATAATTTTTGAGTTATTTTAGTTAGTTTATCCTATTATGGTCAATTTGAAAGTTTTGTTACTTTATATTTCTTTATAGGTGAATTTTCTCAGGGTGGATATGTTTCTCCAATAGCTATTTTTAGATCGTAGAATCCCTACAGCGTGGAAGCAGGACATTCGGCCCATTGGGTCCACACTGACTCTCCAAAGAACATCCTACCCAGACCTATACCCCACTCTATCCCTGTAACGCTGCATTTCCCATGGCTAATCCATCTAGCCTGCACATCCCTGGACAATAGGGGATTATCGAGCATGGCCAATCCACCTAACCTGCACATCTTGAGATTGTGGGAGGAAACAAAAGCACCTGGAGGAAAGATATGCAGACTTAGGAAGATGAGCAAACTCCACACAGACAGTCATCTAGTGCTGGTATCGAACCTATGTCCCTGGCACTGTGAGGCTATAGTGCTAACTACTGAGTTACCATGCTGTACATAAATCATTTTAAGTATTCTATCCTTTTATTATTTACTAGTGGGACATATGTGTTGCTGTCTGGCCAGCGTTTATTGCCCATCCCTAGTTGCCCTTGATAATATCGCGGTGAACTGTCTTCTTGAACCATTGCAGTTCACGAGCAGAAGGTTGACCGAAAATATCCTTAGGGAGGAGATGCCAAGATTTTGACTGAGCAACACTGAAGAAGTGGTGATATATTTCCACGTCAGGATGGTGAGTGACTTGGAAGAGAACTTGCAAGTGGTGGTGTTGCCATGTATGTACTACCCTTGTCCTTCTAGGTGGAAGTGGGCATGGGATCGGAAGGTGCTATCTCAGGAAACCTGGTGAATTTCTGCAATGCATCTTGTAGAAAGCACACATTGCTGGTGGAGGAAGAAGATATTTGTGGATATAGTGCCAGTCAAGTGGGCTGCTGTGCCCTGGATGGTGTCAAGTTTTTTCAGTGTTGTTGGAACTGCACCCATCCAGGCAAATTGAGAGTATTTCACCACAATCCTGACTTGTGCCTTGTAGAAGATGGGTAGGCTATGGGGAGTCAGAAGGATAAACTGCAGTATTCCTAGTTTCTGACCTGCTCTCGTAGCTATTGTATTTATATGGAAAATCCAGTTGAGTTTCAGGTCAATGGTAACCCCAAGAATGTTGGTAGTGGGGGATTCAATGATGGTACTACCATTGAATGTCATATAGTGACCATTGATATATTCTAGGATTGATTCTTATAATGAAAACATTATTTAGTAAACACTTCTAAAGTGATTAATGCCTCAAACATTCATTAAATAAGAATTCACTTGAATTCTCAATTGAAGAATTCTATGTACTGAGATAGATTAACTCAACTTCTTTAGTATGTTTTATGTTGTGTTAGTTTTGATGGTGTAAAATCTGCTGGAAGTGTGGAAATCCGATTTCAGAACCACAGCTGGTAGAGCTGGCTTAGTTTCTATAATGATTTAGAATCACATCTAGTTCAGAGTTTACGTGAGCAATACGTTCAGCTGAATAAATTCTGCTCACCAAGGGTTAATGATAGTAGGACCTTAGCATCACCTATAACAGTGACACAGGCTAAGCATCCAATTATGTTGGCACATTTTCACTGACAGAAAACCAAGAAAGTAACAAGCCCTGATTACGTTTCACTTTTTAATCACTGTAGAAGGAACAGAGCAAAAATTGGAACATACACATGGGGATTAAGGTAAGGCTAAAGAGGTTGTTTAGAAGTAATTATGACATAACATGCAGTTAAAACCAAGTTACATATCATATATTAAGGAGTAACTTTTGTTAAGGCTTTTCCAGTGGCTTTAATAGTGCAAAAAGTGGAAGTTAATGCCAAATTAAGATTTCTATCTGCAAAATCTTCAAAAGTGCACCCTGTAGAGCAGTGTGAATCACTGACCTCTGTGTTCAATTGTACAAGTGTTCACTTCAGAACTGCTGTCAGTTTCGCAATTGTAACATTGATGAACGTTGACAGTCTCACCATCATTACAATTACCACATTCAAACTAATGTTTTAAGCCTATTTTGGGGATCAAGTGGAACTTGTACAAACTTCTTCACAACCCAATCACCAAGAACGTTCTTTAATTACGAATGGCAAGCATTTAATGAATATCTGTTAACTGAAGAACATTTTAATTTGGGGATAAAATTGCATAAAGTGTTTTGGAAGGCACTGACTAAAACCTAGATGTATTTACAATGTTGTTATCATCTGGCACCATAGGTATGGGGTCATACTAGATTATCAATGTTAACTTTTCTATGGCACTACACCCGTGAGGTCAAACCCACGCAATGAATTTTAGCAAGCTTCAATCTAGGAGGCACCACAACCAAACGCTGCATGTTAGCATTGATGGCTGAATTCAGTGAACACTGGTCATAAGAACTCTGTCTCAAATCTCCTCCTTAGCCAGGGCCATGAACGGCACCATAATAAAATGTACAGTGGCCTGAAAGTCAATAATGTCATTTTAAGATACAGCAGGAATAAACATTGTGATCTATAAATGAGCGATTTATTTGTTAATCAGAGACAAACAATGATGCTGGAAGAGTTTCAGGCTTATCAATGTGTCTGCAGAAAATCAGCCAAATTCAGCAATTGAGTTGAAGTCTTGATGACTCCATCCTAACTAATAATGCACCTTCATTTAAACATTAATAAGAATATGGTTAAGCCTTCAGAAGTATTGCCATGCTTTCACCACATAAATTTGAGCATATGTATTTGCTTCACTGACAAAAGCTACCCAGTGTGCATCTCTTAAACACAAGATTGAACCACTACCTGCTGTGAGCCAATGATTACAGAGGCAGCATATTAACACTGATTGGTGTGGTTCTTATTGCGGGCTGAGAGACAAGAAGGGGGAAGAGGAGAGGCGGCATGGTTCCCATGTGCTGTACATATGTGCACTCTACATCTGAAATGACTGATCACACGCCAGCCTGCATTTATAAGAATCAGATTTGCTGGTTTTGAAGGTAGTTATTTAAAAGTAACCCCAGCTGGAAGAGAGATCTGATCTTGTGTTTGCGAACTGTGTGTCATAACTGAATGTCGTTATTGAGAGGTAACAAAGATGGAATATTGCACAAAGGCATGGAAAACAAGAGCAGGAGTGGACCATTCAGCTCCTTGAGTCCGTTCTTTCAATCAACTGGACCATGACATTCTTCTACTGCAACTGTATTTTTGTGCTATTTCCCTATATGCCTTGATATCTTTCATTTCGAGAAATCCATCGACCTCGCTTGTGAATGTACTCAAAGATTGAGCTCCCACTGCCTTCTGGGGTAGAGACTTCTGAAGGTTCACCACTTTCCGAGAAAAAAACATTCCTCACTTTTGTCCTAAATGGCCTAGATCTTATTCTAGAACAAATTGCCATCAGTTACACACCACAACCCCTCTACCTCTGGTGCTCTGTAAAAATATTGCTGAATTCAATGAGATCAATTCTCATCTTCTAAACTCTGGAGATTACACACCCAGTCTCCTCTCCCCAGTGAATAATCCTACCATCCTGGGAATCAGTGTAATGAAACTTTGTTGTCTTCTATATATGAAAAAAATATCCTCCCTTCGGTAAGATGACCACAACTAAACACTATACTCCAGCTGCACTCTAAGTGTGGCCTTATAAGAGCGTAGCAGGTCTTTACTCATGTACTTAAATCCTCTTGGAATAAAGGCCGACAGACCATTTATCTTCCTCATTGCTTGCTGTACATACATGTTAGCTTTCAGTAACTCATGAATAAGATGATCCCGGTCCCTTTGTGAATGGTCCTAGTGAAAAACTTTGGCAAAAGCTTTCTTTTCAGCAATAATCAAAGAATCGGCATCAATCAAAGAAGACTTCAAATATAGAAATAGCATTCATCAATGTATACTCTTCAAATTTATCGCATCATATTAAATATGAATGTACAGAAATTAAACTGCAGATATCTGAATCGCAAATAAGAAGAAGGTTCAGCATTCACTTTAAACTAGTTGTTTCTGCACAGAATTTGAATCAGTTCCATCATTCTCACCATTAGTTCAAGGACGTTGTTAAAAAATGACAACTTATTAGAATTCATTAGTTTTTACATCCTGGTGACACTGGATTCATTCAAGACACCTGAATTAAAGTTGTCTTTCTCTCCACTCTAAGGCTGCTACTATATAGTGAATGGAACTCTGAAGTGCAAGAGCTTGAATGTAGAAATATGATCCAAGCTGCTTCGCGACAGAGACTGAGGTTTATCTGAAGGGTTTGATCAGAGGCATTTTTTTAATCAGTGGTAGAGAGGGTGTCGGGTGGGGAATATAGTGGGACAGAACATAACAAAGGGTATTCCATTTAGATGGGCAGGGCATGAGGTATTGTCACTGAAGATAGGCTAGACAAAACAGGAAAGCAAATAAGAGATTAACTCTTAGCTACCCCCTGAAATGGCCAAACAACTCAATCAATGTTTTCAAGACAGTGGATTACCACAAGCCTTTCAAGGGCAGTTAGAAATAGTCAATAAATAATACTGAGGCCAACATGAATGAAAAATAAATAAAATATCTGCTCTATATTTTGATCATAATTAGTATCTTCAATAAAAGTCACAGCAGGGAAAGCTGAAATGTTAGGCCAAAATACTAGCAATAAATTTCTGAGATTGGACTGACGGAGAGTACCACTAATTCATGCCATGCGGCTGTTTCTTTCTATCTGGAAAGTAGGCTTATTGAATTTCCAATGATTGAGACCCTTCTCATATAATCTTAAAATAGACTGAAAAATATAAATTCATCAAACTACACAATGAGGATGAGATATTCTGAACATAAAACAATAATTGGTGTTTTGAGAGAAAAGCGAGACAATGATGATGAAGTGTCATTAAGTGTTCCTTTACCTTTAATACTCACACAATGTATCACAGAGTTTCACTGAAGGGTTATTAGACTGCATGTATTTGACATAATTTCAGCTTTTAAGACAATACTAATGTGGCAATGTATAAAAGGGCTTTGTTCAATATGTTTGATTGATAGTAACCCGAAATGTGGGTATTCAAATAAATCATTGACCCTGGCAACATCCTTTAAAAATCTTGACAATTAATGTCTTCTATTAAAATGCCAGTATTTAAGATTTTGCACTTTCTTACAGTTTTATTGGTATGGTTATGGTGCAGCTTTCTTTTCGCATTGATTTCTCCTTTTGATCAATGCGGTGGAATGTCATCACAGGTTTTACATGTGAGGTAGAGCCCATGACTACAAATGAACAATTGGAAACAAGAGCACTACCAAAAATGAAGCAATATTATTATGTTTAATGCATCACAGAGTTTTTCAAAATGGGATAAACTACGTTTAGTCTCCCACTGACAATTCATTAAATTGTTTAAGAAATATCCCAAGTTGCTGGCACCTAAAGGATTTATTGGTCTGTGGCAGAGAGTGCACCAAATACTAGGTAGGTGGATTAACAGATAATGAACCCATGGTCGTTGAGAGATAATATGACCCTGCACTGGCTTCAACAGCCTAAGGAGATGCAGAGGATTTTATTTGTTGCCCATTATTTGCCCTGACTTTTTTCTGACTTCTCCCACTGCATTTTATGGCTGCAATATTGTCCATTGGTGTGGAGTATATCAACAACAAGATTGATGAAGCCGGGGTGCTAGCTGTTGTCTATGTGGACTTTAGTAAAACCTTTGACAAGTTTCACATGATAGACTAGTTAGTAGACTAGATCACGTGGGATTCAGGGAGAGTTTGCCAGTTAGATACAAAATTGGCTTGATGGTAGGAGACAGCGTGGTGGTGCAGGGTTGCTTTATTTGGACTAGAGGCCTGTGACCAGCAGTGTTCCACAGGCATCTTTGCTGTGTCCACGTTTGTTTGTCATTTATTTAAGTGATTTGGATGAGAATTTAGAAGGCAAGTGTAGTAAGTTTGTGGGCGACACCAAATTTGTGGTATGGTTGACAGTGAGGAGAGCTTTCTAAGTTACAAAGTGGGCTTGATCAATTGGGTCAGTGAGTTGAAGAGGGGCAGATGGCGTTTAATTTGAGTAAGTGTGATATATTGAATTTTGGTAAAACAAACAAGGGCAGAACTTACACAGTTAATGGCAGGGCCCTCGGAAGTGTTGTGCAATAGAGACACTTTGGGGTTCAGGTACATATTCCTTTGAACTGTGGTAGACAAGGTGGTTAAGAAGGCATTTGGCACCCTTGCCTTTCTAGCTCAGACCATTGTGTATTGGAGTTGGGATTTGATATTGAGGCTGTACAGGACAATGATGAGGCCACTTTTTGTGTACAGTTCTGGTTGCCTTGCTATAGGAAGGATATTATTAAATTAAAGAGGCTTCGGAAAAGATTTACCAGGATATTGCCAGGACGGAGGGTTTGAGTTATAAGGAGATGCTGGATAGGCTAGGGCTATTTTCATCAGAGCATGGGAGGTTGAGGAGCCAGCTTATCGACGTTGAGAAAATCATGAGGACCATGGATAAGTTGAATAGCAAAGATCCTTTGCCTCAGGTGAGGGAGTTCAAAACTAGGAGCAATATTTTTAAGGGGTAAGGAGAAAGATTTAAAAGGGACCTGAGGGGCGACATTTTCACACAGACGATTGTTCATGTATGGCATAAACTGCAAGAGGAAGTAGTAAATGAAGGTACAATTACAACATTTAAAAGATAATTGGGTAGTTACATGAATAAAGGAGGTTTAGAGGGTATGGGCCAAACGGAGGCAAGTGGAACTAGTTAATTTTGAGAAACTCAGTATAAACAAGTTGGGCCAAAAGGTCTGTTTCTCAGATGTATGACTCTATGACTCTATAAAAGCGGGGAAAGCTGCCTCCACTGTCTCCATTCAGGAGGCATTAGCAGGCTCCTGGCATCTTCTAGGCTCTACAATGTCAGGCACTGAAAGCAGTTGTCAAGGACACCACAGACTTTGATTATATAGATGAGGGAGAGAGAAAAGTTTGTAAATATTCAGCGGGACTTGTGGCATCTGTGGAGAGAGAAATAGGAGAGACTGTGCTGAATTCTACAGGTGTGGCCTGCATGCGGCCACAGGGCCATTTTTGTGCCCATAGCCAGGAGAGCAGATTAATCGAACCTCCTTATCATATAACATGTATGAAAGTCATTACCAGCATGATAAGCCTCAAGCAGGAAAGTGTGCAATGGAGCCTCCAGCACAATGTGGTGACAGCGGGAGACAACATTGAGCAGACCAGCAGACCTTCTCTGAAGGAAAGAATGTCATTGTCCGATAGAAGCTTGACCTTTGCCTGCCCTATACCAGATGTGAGATTGTAGAGTGAGTTTAGTGATCCAGTAGATCTTCATTGCTCTAAGCTTGGCAGACATTTGAAAGCAGCTCAGTGGGTTGTGGTCTGAAACCACCTCAAAGTCTGCACAAATCAGAATGTCTCTGATGTTCTGGGAAGTAGCCCACCTCAAAGCTAGCAGTTTGTATTCCTTACTGGAGCTATTCTGGATATTCCTGTCATTCAGCATGATACTCCAACCAGCATAAGCAACATCAATGCTTTTCTGCCCCTCAAACCATAACAGCATTACTCCTAGGCCAAGAAAACGGGCTTTGGTTTCCAGTCCAAGACGGTGACCGATATCTGGTTGGTCAAGGATGGGAGATGGGACAAACGTCTGCTTGAGAATGTAAAAGGAATCTTCACAAGCTAGTCTCCAATTCCCTGTAATCACTCCATGAAGTTTTGTGCTTTGTATATCTTTACCCGCCTGCTCTTTGCACATTCCCCAGTTTTGTCAACTTGACGGGCTTTAGTTTTGAAGAATTGTATAAAAAATATTCTTGTTCCAGTTTTGTGGATTGGTTTCTTTAGAAGTGGCCATTAAAATTTCACTGTGAACATTGGAGATTACTTTTAACAAGACTTTCTAAAAATCTAAAGAAAACTATTGATAATTCCATGCTTCGTTCTAGACCCTGCTGCATTTTCTTTTTATTCACTTGTGGGATATGGACTTTGCTGACTGGGCCAGCATTTATTTCCTCTCCCTAGCTGTACTTGAAAAGGTGAAGTTGAGCTGGCTTCTTGAACTGCTGCAGTCCAAGGTTTGCCCAGGCTTTCGTCTAGCAACAGCGAAGGAACAGCAATATATTTCCAAGTCAGGATGGTGAGTGGCTTGGAGGGAAATTTGCAGATGGTGGTGTTGTCAAATATGTGTTGCCCTTGTCCTTCTGGATGGAAGTGGTCATGGGTTTGGAAGTCTAAGGATCTTTGGTGAATTTTTACCGTGCATTTTGTAGATTGTACACACTGCTGGTACTGAGTATCAGTGGTGGAGGGAGTGGATGCTTGTGGATGTGGTGCCAATCAAGCCGGCTGCTTTGTCCTGGATGGTGTCACACTTTTTGAGTATTTTTGGAGCTGCACTCATCCAGGCAAGTGGGGAGTAATATTTCATACTCCCAACTTGTGACTTTTAGATGATGGAAAGGCGTTGGGGAGTTAGTAGGTGAGTTACTCACCGTAGTGCTCCTCCTCTAAGCCAATATGTTTATGTGGTAAGTCTAGTTGAGTTTCTAGTTGAAGGTAACTCCAAGTGGGGGGGGATTCAGTGACAGCAACACCAAGGAGCAGTGGTTAGATTGTCTCTGATTGGGGATGGTCATTGCGAGTTTTGTGGCACAAATGTTCCTTGCCACTTGTCAGTCTAAGCCTGGAATTTGTCCAGATCATGTTGCATTTGAACATGGGTTAAGTATTAGAAGAGTTGTGAATGTTGCACAACATTTTTTAGTCATCAGCAACCATCCCCACTTCTGACCTTATGATGGAGGGAAGGTCATTAATGAAGCAGGTGAAGATAATTGGGCCCAGGACACTACCCTATGGAACCACTGTCGAGATATTCTGGAGCTAATATGACTGACCTCCAAAAGCCACAACCATTTTCCTATGTCCCAGGTATGACTTTCACCACAATAGAGTTTACCCCTATACCTATTGCTTCCAGTTTTGCCTGGGCTTCTTGATGCCACACTCAATGAAATGAAACCTTGATGTCAAGGACTGTCACTTTCATCTCACCTCTGAAATTCAGGTCTTATGTCCACGTTTAAACCAAGTCTGTAATGAGGTCAGGAGCAGAGTGGCCCTGGTGGTAGGTAAACTGAGCATCACTGCGCATGTTATTGCTCACCAGGTACTGCTTGATAGAACTGTTGATAACACTTTCCATCACTTTATTGATGATTGAGAGTAGACTGATGGGGCGGTACTTGGCCAAGTTGGATTTGTCCTGCTTTCTGTGTACAGGACATACTTGGACAGCTTTCCCTACTATCAGTTAGATGCCAGTGTTGTAACTGCACTGGAACAGCTTGGCTAGGGAAGAGGCAAGTTCTGGATCACAAGTCTTCAGTACTATTATCAAATGTTGTCAGGGCCCATATCCAGTGCCTCCAATGTTTCTTGCTATCATGTGGAATGAGTTGAATGGATTGAACGCTGGTATCTGTGATGCTGGAGAGCACTGGGGGAGGGCGGGATGGATGTTTCACATTGTTTGACTGGTGATGCATTTGGACAGGTTGTTGTTTTATGTAGCTGAGTTGGAGGAAAGCCTGCTAAGAACCAGCTGAGTTAGACATTAATTTGCAATCAACAAGGTGCTCAGCTCATCTCTTCCATTTTTCCTGAACACTAAACCGTACCCCACTCCCTGCTGCCATGTGGAGCAATTTTCCTTGGATACAGATGCTCAAGATAATCTGACTGCTTTTCTGGGAATACTGCTGAGACTTTCGGTGAGGACTACCATTTGTGTCCCATTGCCCCCCCTCCCCCCTTGACCTGGCTGAACAGAAATTGCCTTTCCCAATGAAGCAAACAGTTGGTCCTACCCTCAGCCCATCTAATTTCCCTTCATGTGCCTGTGTTTTCTATTGTTCCTAGTCAGATAGCATTTGCCAAAGCGACTAACTAAGTGGCTGCGTCCCATCAAAGTTAACCAAAATAGGTTGGCCCCCTGATGTCACATTCCTCAGACCCCTGGGGAAATTTAGCTTAATGAGGCGAACTCTGAGGATAATAATTAAATGTTGATGTAGGTGTGAATAGAGTCAAATATAGACCAGAATATGTCGGTACAGAAACCTTTCTTCTGTAAATGTCATTAGTGAACAAATCCGAATTGGAACTCCCATTCTCAGGATTATTCATCTGGTAAAGTAACCACTGCATTCCTTTATCCACACCGTATGTTCAGTTATGTCCTGTGAGGAGTGATTTAGTCCTCAGATGTTGAAGTTTAAGAAGCACGTTAACGAACAAGGATGAAGTGGTTGTCTTTCGATGCAGGTGTGTACCGGTATATAAAATATTATATTAAAGAGATTGGATATGTTGTAAATTTGTCTCTGAGACCACATGAATTCTGATGTCCGTCCCATGCCGGGAAATTCACGCTGAGCTGACCAATTTTCAAATAGCATCTAAAAACCTAGGTTGGAGTTGACCTGCTCAGTAGTGGGCAGCCTTTTCTCTCTGTATGGTTTGGAAATTTAATGTAATCCTGGCAGGTACTTGAGTGAAGTAATGAGGGAGTGCTGCGCTGTTGCCATTTGGATGAAATATCAGACAAACTTCTTCTTGCTCTCTCAGAAGACCAGAAGAAATCCTAGGACCCTATTCCATAAGAGCAGCATGTTTCCCAGTGCCACAATAATTATACTTCAACCATCACCACCTAAAACAAAAGAATTTAATTGGTGATTAATCTCACTGGTGTTTGTGGGATCTTCCTGTGCACAAAAATGGACAGCAGTATGTCCTTACATTGCGACAGAGACATGGAAGGAGATGCAATAGAATGGCCTAAGGCCATGAAAGGAGCAATAAAAACCCAAGTTCTTCATTTGCCTCAAAGCTACCCAGATCAATACTTGAAATGCCGTAACATTCAAGGGTATGGGAAAAGTGCTGGAAGTGTAGCAAGACGAGAGCTTTTGTCAGTGCAGACTCGATGGGCCAAAGGGCTATTTCCGTACTGTATGACTGTTTATCTCTGAACAATTAAACTGTCTGCTTTAAGCCACAGCTTTGACCGTTAAGGGGTGCTTCAGTTGTGAGTCTACAAAATTTCCCCTTAAAATTTGCCTTCATATGCCATTTAAGAAATTAAAGATCTTTGCCTGTCAAGAAGACAATATGTTGAAGTTGGCAGAGATTTTAATCTTAAACAAACATATTTCAGGATAATGTGTTCCTGTGAAAACAAAGAAATTACCTATGTTGGGTGGGTACAGAGTCATTACTGGTCCTTCACGAGCTCATTCTGTGGTACATCAAAGATGTACTCAGGAATGCGCTGAGTTCGGGCCATTAATCTGTCAGTAAACAACTTGTAATTGTGTTTCTTGAAACTTTTTGTTGTCGGAATATTATAGAAGCACCTTATAGATTTTTATATGATATTAGTAAGTATAGCCTATCAAATCTTAACTTCCAACATCTGATTGCTTTACATGAGAGTTCATGAATTAACAGTTGTTTTACCACGGACGAACATTGATCTAAAATTGCTGCTGTGATCGCTTGACATAATTAAAGTAATTCCGGGGCATCCAGGTAGGGTAAATGAAACGATCTGCACTTAAGTTATTATTTTGCGAGTGTTTGCTGACGTTGACAACCAAGGGCAACTATACAAGTAACTATGCAAAAAACAATCTCAAATCTTACAGAAAAGGTGCATTGAAACTGTGGGTTACTCCTTCAGGAAAAAAAAGTGTCAAATTCTTACTTTCTGTAAAGCTTGTCATCTTTGAAATTGTTATTCTTCAGAAATCTTAAAATTCACCTTTTTTTAGTTCTGGTGGCTCAAGAAAACATTCATTGAAGGTCAGGGAAGTCTTTCAGCATCCTCATCAATGCTGCAAAAACATGAACATGTCATTCAGCATATTGCTCTTCATAACTTTCTATTGCTGACACCATAACACATAACTAGTTCGCTAACATAACACATTTCATTGCATTCCAAAGGTATAGCTTAGGAACTCTGGACATAGCAGCAGACATATGCCTTTCGCTCCTTGATCCTGCTATGCCATTCAACTAGCTCATGGCTATTATCTAACTTAATGGCATTTCACTGTTGGAAGTTACAATAAATGGGGTTACAGAGTCACAGAGATGTACAGCACAGAAAAGACCTATTGGCCCATTGCATCCATGTCAGTCAAAAACAACATTCTAAATCCGTTACAAAGATAATGGGAGCTGCAGATGCTGGAGAATCTGAGATAACAAGGTGTGTAGCTGGATGAACACAGCTGGCCAAGCAGCATCAGAGGAGTAGGAAAGCTGACATTTTGGGTTGAGACCCTTCTTTTTCTGTTTTTCAGTTGTTGGCCCATAACCTTGTCTACCTTGGCTACACAAATCCACATCTAAATATTGTTTAAATGTTATCAGGGTTTCTACCTCTACCCCCCTACCATCAGTGAATTCCAGATTCCCACCACTCCCAAAATGGGTAAAAAAAGCTTTTCTCACATCACCTGTAAACCTTCTGCTCTTTACCTTAAAACTTTGCCCCCGGTCACCAACCACTACATCAAGGAAAAAGTTTCTCCCTGTCTACCCTATCTATACCCCTCATAATTTTATACATCTCAATCATGTACTTTCTCAACTTCCTCTGCTCTACTGAAAACAGCCCCAGTCTGTCTAAGATAACACGGTGTGGAGCTGGATGAACACAGCAGACCAAGCAGCATCAGAGGAGCAGGAAAGCTGATGTTTCGGGCCTAGACCCGATGCTGCTTGGTGTGCTGTGTTCATCCAGCTTTACACCTTGTTATCTCCGATTCTCAGCATCTGCAGTTCCTACTACTCCCCAGTCTGTCTATTCTATCTTCATAAACTCCCCAAATCAGGTAACATCCTGGTATATCTCCTCTGTACCTTCTCTAGTGTTTTGAGGTCTGTCGCTGTGATAAAGAATTTAAACAAAGAAGCAGTGTTTTGAATTTGGTCTAACCCTTCGTTAGTGAAAAGAATAATTTAGCGGGGAAGTAAAGAAAGGTACATTGGACAGTAACATGAAACGGTTTATATTCATCACTCAAGGCAGGGAAATGATAGGATCCCAGAAAGGCCATCCATTATTTTAGAATATTTTTGATTAGTAATTTTTAACCACAGGTTTAATTTCAGGTTATAATTCTCCCAAGCCTTCAATTCTACAAGGAGAGACTGTACAACAATGGCCCAAAAGCATATTAAAGTGTGTGACAGGCCTGTGCTGAAATATTGGCTGGTCTTTCATGATTCCCCTCTCCAAATGATGATGAAGAAACAATTTCTTAGAGCGTTTTGTGAGACTGGTGGAATGATTTCCTTTCATTTTTTTTAAATGTTAAGCCTCTCCCTTCCAGATGTGGTAAATCTCCACAGCAGCAGAAGCAAACTCTACACTGCATGGTAAATTAAGCGTGCCATGCTCCTACAGCACTTTGAGACCATGCGATAAATGAGCTATAACAACTGCTAGCTACCCAGGGACAGGATGACTGCCTCTGCAACCAAGCTATACTAAGTGATGAATTCTTAATCTGTCTCAGGATTACATTTGAAAACAATCTGCAGAACTGTTCTGATAACCCTGACATTTTCCGACTGCACGGAGACTGCTATTTAGTATTTCTTCAATTTCCTTAGTTTGGTTTAGCTCCTCAACATTAATTCTGTTGACTTCTATTATAACTATTTCACACAAAAGCTTTCCATTTTGATTTTATATCCATTTGACTTTCTGCCTAATAGCAGCTTCCAGTCTAGATGTAGTAAGGGTTAATTGTGTAGCGAAGTGGCAGCTACATTGCACTTACCAATGAATTGTAATCTTCATCGGAGATAAATACTTTTTACTGTGCTAATAGAAGAATTCCATTTCCCATTCTAATCATTTGGGATTTCAGCAAGCTTGCCACTCCTGTGTCCGGGAAACCTATCCCAATGGGCAGGATCTTCACTCACGGTGGAGGGGTGGAGGGGAGGAGGGTGTGTGTGTGTGTGTGTGTGTGTGTGTGTGTGTGTGTGTGTGTGCGTGCGTGCGTGCGTGCGTGCGTGCGTGTGTGTGTGTGTGTGTGTGTGTGTGTGTGTGTGTGTGTGTGTGTGTGTGTGTGTGTATCAGGGTGGAGGATGTTATAACATGAGGTTGGGCCCATTGCCCCAGGACAGCAGAGTGCCAAGAACCTATGTCTGAATCCAGCCTCGGGCAACTGTGGAGTTGTGGAGTTAACACATTCTCTCTGTGTCTACGTGGATTTCCTCCAGGTACTCCAGTTTCCTCTCACAGTCCAAGAATGTGTTGGTTGGGTGGATTGGCCAGGCTAAATTTCCCCCAATGTCAAGGGATGTGCAGGTTAAGTGGATTAGCCACGGTTAATGTAGGGTTAATTGGATGAGGTGGGGGTGAGTCTGGGTGAGATACTATTCAGAGGGCTGATTTGGGCTTGATGGCCCAAATGTCCAGCTTCCACATTGTAGGGATTCTATGATTCTATTCTATGATTCATATCCTGGAGACGTATAGGACCTGCAATGTTTCAAGATAGACTTATTAAAATGTTCGCCACAGTTCTCTGAGACTTTGTCTCAGTTGTTCTGTTAAACACTAGAACTTCTAATCCTCACCTCCCACACCATCTCAGCTGTCACCCACACCCCATGACCTTTCTCTGCCAATGTATGCTCCATCCACACCCCTGCCTGTAGCCCATCATTAGGTGACAAACCAATTCAATGCCAGATTATTCTTCTCAGTCACTCAACGATCAGTCATATTCTCCACGTCAATATAATAGCGAAGTATAACATCACCCACCTCCACTTTTACCCATACATCTTCCATACCAACACATCCAGTCTCCATCCTGTCCAGATATCAGGAGGCTTGCTGAATTGAACTTCTAAATATATATAACCTCTATTAGTCAAGTTCCTATCGTTGAACATCCATTAAAAACAATTAGATATCTCAAATATTTAGTCTATCACTAAAATAAATCATTGTATTCAGACACCACATCAAAAAGAGCTAAACATTGAATAACCTCTTTGAACTGCCAATCAAACTATCAGCCCACAGACTCGTACTGAGATTATAAGAGATTATGGAGAGAAGCGAAGCTTTAATGATGACATAATAACAGGCCCTGGAGTAATGTCGATAAACAGCAATTTATTTGTGAGAACAAACTTTTCTACTTTCACTGACACGCGCAGCCTTTTCTCCATAAATAACTGAAAGCCTAAGTTTTCCTTTACCTCTCACCAACACAGGCAAGCTTCTTTTTCTTTCTTTTTAAAGGATTGTGGGTTTAAATAGCTTGATTTAAATAGCTCTAAAGACCTTATCTGGACTTGAAGACCATTTACAACTCCTTTAAAAGTTCATAACTCCCACACTGTTGGCTCTGACCCTTGCTGCAGTAAAAAATAGGGTCAGTTTAAACTCTGTAATGAGTTCAAATGGCCTGCTAAGCTTTGGTTTCCTTCATGTCAGAATGACATCCTGCCTCGTTTCTCATCTGCCAATAATAGGATTTTCTGGAAATGGGGACAGAACTTCCAAACCAGGATCCCCATCTACCAATTCTAAAGGTCCTAAGTGTCTCCGCAACTCAGCAAAAACCCATGTCATATTTTATTAATAGGCATTTAGAGCACAAAATCAAAGAAGCTGATTCACAGGACTGAGGTAACTTTAGTTATGTGGTTGATTTGGAGAAATTTTAATCATTTTTCTTGGAGAACAGAAGATTGAGAGAATATTTTGTTTGAGATATTCAAAATCATGAGCGGTATGGAAGCAGAGGTCATGAGAAATTGTTATCAATGGTGAAAGGGCTGGAACTAGAGAGCAAAGATTAAAGTCAATTGTAAAAAGAAAGGATGCCAGCACGAGTAAAACTTTGTGTGCTTACAATCTGGAAGGCAGGTCTTGATGGCATCTTGATTGAGTGTGTGATAGAGACAGGCTCAGATGAAGTATTCAGAAGGAATTGGATTGTTTTCTGGAAAGGAAGAATAAGCAGGGCTACAGGGGCCAGGGGGATGCCAATAGATGAATTACTCCGTCAGACAGCCAGAAGAGAAACAATGGTTGAATGGTTTCCTTTGTGCCATAATAATATTGTGATTTTGATCTTCAATTTGCATAAGCTCCATCTCACCGAAAACTGCCCCTGGATTGTAAGCCATACAAAAGCATACACACGCATTTCAATCCTTATCAATCTCCCACATCCTCCAGTCTAGCTTAACATTTGTTTTGGTCTTCAGATCCTTCCATATGATTGCGAATGCTTCAACCATGATGCCCCTTTCTACATCCTCAGCTTGCTATCTTGGCATGTTTCCCATTCCCTCTATTCAAACACTGGCGACAGCTATGTTGTCTTCGCATTTCACCTTAGCAACAGCCTTGTTCAAACAGAAGCCTTTCTTTTTGCCATCTCTTGTGTCTTTGAACTTCACGAGGAGTTGAATTCAGATCCAAATCCAAATTTGCCTCTGACTCACTTTGCAAATCACCATTTGTCACTTACTGCTCAGTAACATCAGCTCTTGGCTAGCCTTAAGCTCATCTTTATGTCCCCAGCCATTCATCTAATAGTAATAGCAATGGCAGCATCCAGAACAGATTTGTCAATGACTGATTCATTTCAAAGTGGAACAGCTCATAAGTAGATCTGTGTGATACTATAAATCGCGAAAATGAAACCGAAAATATTTTTTCTGTTTTACTGCAAATAGCACTTATATATTTCACTGCTTTGTGACTAATATCTGCCATGGAACAGATAAAGAATACAGATATTCACCCAAGGTCATTTAATGAAAAATATGATTACTAGCCACCAATAAATACCTGGGAGTGAGTTACTGCTGAAATTCATTCAAGGGGCTCTGATGATGTCATAAATTATACGAGCAAAGATTGAGCACTTTATGAATGTAATCTGAACTCTGTGATTGAATAACTGTCATTACTAACTCTTGGGCATTTGCTGCTTTATACATATTGCTGCTACTTTTACATATATCTCATTATTTGGCAGTAAAGATTGACTTACATAAATCAGGTTGGACACAGCCAGTTTTTAGCTGATAAACAAGGTTCCTGCATGTGACTCTGACAATGTGATTCAAATTATGCACTTCTCGACAAATGTTGTCCCATCCCTTACTGTTTATAAGATGGGTGTCTCCTGCAATTAAAATCTACTGAAAATGGGAACCCTAACTGGAAAATTACCTTAAACGCGCTGACTTCGATTTTTAAAAAAATCTTTCATAGGATGTGGACTTCGCTGGCTAGGCCAGCATTTATTACACATTCTTGATTGTCTAGAGGGTTGTTAAGAGTCAACCACATTGCTGTGTATTTGGATTCACACATAGGCCAGACCAGGTAAGGATCCCAGTTCTGAAGAAGGGACACTGGACCTGAAAAGTTAACTCTGCTTTCTCTCCACAGATGCTACCAAACCTGCCGGGTTTCTCCAGAAATTTCTGTTTTGTTAAGGATGGCAGCTATCTTCCCTAAAGAACATTGGTTCCATGGTCATCAGTAAACTCTAATTCCAGGTTAGACTTTTTTTAAAAAAAATTCAAACTCCGCTATGTGCCATGACAAGATTTGGATTCAGATCCTCAGAATCTGACCAATGTCTCTGCATTGCTGGTCCAGTCACAATACCAGTTTGCACATCACCTTCCCATACAATACATCCCAACGATCTTTCAAAGCACAGCTTGTTTTGTTACTGAGAATCACAAATAGCAAGCAAAATCGAGGCAATTTCAGTTTCATGTGTTGTAGAGAATGATTTCCTTTGAAAATAAGCCAAAAGGATGATGAAAGTTCCAAGGATTTCTCTGCTTAATTGGACAAGTCATTTCAAATAACTTTAACGGTCAAAATTCGTGTCAAAAATGAAATCACCACAAGGAAGTCATTCTCAAGGGCAATGGGGAATGGTCAATAAATGTTAGCCCAGTCAGTGAGGTACACATTCCCAAGAATGAGTCAAAAAACTTGAATAAGTACCTGCTGCAGTAATGTTATAAAGAGATACTTTCATAATGACAATTGGTGCTCAGACCTAATACAGGCAGAGATTTGGCACAGTAAACTGGTCGAAAGGTTAGTAAGCAGGGACACAGGTTTGAGGCAATTAGTACATAAGCCAGATGTGAGATGAGAAAAATACCTACTACACAGTGAACTGTTCTGACTGCAACAAGCTAAAGGGTAGTGGAAGCAGATTCATTTACCACCTTCAAAAGAGAATTAGATAACTACATGAAGGGAATACTTTGAGGGCCTTGGACAGAGCAGGGCAACTCACTGGATAGTACAATTACAGGCAGAAACAGGCATAACAGATGGAATGCCTATTTTTGTGCTGCCGTACTTTACAGGATGAATTTGTGGACATCCCTCTGGTCTACTTGATGCTGAGTGCTGGGATGAGTGGGTGTCGGGTGAGATTACATGAGGTATCAAGCAGTACTCACGGCTTTAAGCCTATTGAGATTCTTACATGGACAATTAACTGCCACCTAAGAGCGTCATGCAACGCTTGTTGCCATCTTTTGGCCTGTGGAAGAAGATAAAAGAATGGCAAAGAGAGCAGCAGCTTTGATAGAGCAGGCTGACAGGGAACGTCCTTTGTGTGCAGGTAAGAGGGTCCTTGTGCCTAATGAGTGGAACTGTCCCAGACTGTACCAACTCTCCACTTTCTGCCTCCTTCTCAGCTTGTCTAACATGACCCACACCCCTCCTCCCCTGCCCCAACATCACCCCATTCCTACCACTCCCACTTCTTGTTAGGCCTTGCAGACTTGCATCCTCAATTCCTGTGCTCACCTTAAGTCCAACATCAACTACACTCCTTGGGGACTGGTTGTAATCTGAGGAGTGACCACTACACTCGGGCTAAGCTGCTAAGACTGCAAAGGTGCCATGGTCAACTGTTCCTGTCCAGAGGGGCATAAGTTCTACTCTTAACTAATTCATGCTAATCCTACTACAACATCCTTGTACCAATTTCATACCAACAACATATCGTAAAAGGTGGATTTATGTTCCGTCACCAATGGTCATTGCCTAAATATTCATTCTCTTATTGACATGTAGTGCCCTCAGTCATGCCAGAGATTTCACCTCTTAATATATCTCACATTAATTCATTAATTTGTAATGCTCATCTTGGTGCGCAGGTTGCTTATCTATCTCCTTCAGCCAAACAACCATCTGATAACTCTGCATTCCTACAATTCTAGCCTCTTCCATCCCCTCCACTTACTTTATCTCACTATTGGTGGGTGTACTTTCAGATACTAGCTGGCTCTGTTACCCAGGTCTTAAGTTCTGAAATAACAAAGTATGGGACTGGATGAACACAGCAGGCCAAGCAGCATCTTCGGAGCACAAAAGCTGACGTTTCGGGCCTCGACCCTTCATCTGATGAAGGGTCTAGGCCCAAAACGTCAGCTTTTGCGCTCCTAAGATGCTACTTTGCCTGCTGTGTTCATCCAGCTCCACAATTTTTTATCTCGGATTCCCCAGCATCTACAGTTCCCATTATCTCTTAAGTTCTGAGGTTATTTCTGAAATTCCCTCCAACAACGTATCTGCCTCTCGTCTCTCTCCTCCTACTCCTTTGAAAAATTTCTTAAAATCTATGGCTTTGTCAAACTTTTAATCACCTGTCTTAATATCTCCTCCTGTGGCTCAGTATCAAATTTTGTTTCATAATTCCCTTATGAAGGGTTTTCCTACATTAATGGTGCTATATAAATGCAAACTTAGATTGTTATTATAGATCACTGGTATTATCCAAATCAAACTTTTCAATTTTCAAAGTCTATATACCTTCATTATTCCAATGTAGCTGTGCATATCAGTTCTCCTCTGATCACTGGATGACAAAATGCCAAGCAGAAGTTACACTGACTAGTAATGTGCTCAGACCGCTCCAGAGGGAAATAGAAAATGGAGCATAAAGTCAATCTGCATTACTGTTATGTGAACCTCACAAACTCTTTCCACTTGTGGAAGTAGCAAGGACAGTGAGAATGAGATTTTCAGCTAATTTCTGTGTGAGTTACGGAACAAAAATCATCCTTACATTTGGTTATCTGCTCATTGATTTTTGTTTTGTGACATCAAATAAGGTCTTTGAATTCAATTCAGTTTTTTACACCCCATAATCAAGTTAGATAGAATACACAAACATAGTAAACTTCAGGGACGTTTTATTGCAGCTCAATTAAATTGAGTTTTATCTTACAGCTGCCTCAAATATACTGCCACTGGTACTTTGGTTTGTCAATGAATGGATTGTAGTGAGGTTTTGACAGTAATATGTTAGTATATCGGTTAGCTCTACAGTGAAATAGGGCAATGCTAGAAGCCTTAGTTTGGGAAGAGCGTGGTCAATGAGATAACACCAAGAGAGTGTGTAGCTGTGTTTTTAGAAATTAACCAGAGTTTGAATTCCCTCCACAGGAAATTGAGCACATAGAGTTTCAATGGATAGAAGAGTGAAAAGCTTTAAAGAGAAGTAAAATGTAATGGGAATGGAGATCAGGAACACAAAGTAGGATTAATTAGGAAAGGGATTGGTGGTGAATTTAGTCATTGGTGCTGAAGTACAAATGTAATTGAGACATAGGGTTGGATTTTACCAGCCCTTTGGAAATGGACTGGGGTGATTTTGTAAAATTGTATGCCTTGTACCCAGAAAGATAACTTAATGATTCTTTGCTGACAATGGAATATTCTCAATAGTAGGAATGGTAGTGGCACATCCACCTGTAAGCTGAGGGCAGGCGGCCAATTAAAACAATGGTTTGGTCCATTGACATTCACTACCCCCCCCACCCCCCACCCCCATCCTGACAACATTTTACCACTGCCAGGGCTTCTATCCTGTCAAATACAGAGTTGGCCAGGTACAAGCCATCAGTGATGCTGTCCATTGGCCTTCTAATTGTGCCAACTGCTCTGAGAGGAAGGTCTCTGTCTTCAATTTTCGGAGCTACTGGCTCTAGCTTGACCACCTCTGATAATATCCCATCCAGACGCCTGTTATCTCACTGCACAGCCTCAGCACGCAGTTTTGGACTTGATGGCAATACAGGGCAGGGACTTGTAAGATTCAGGCCAATATGTCTTTTTAATCCAACGAATGACGTCAATTTGGGTTTATCTTTTACAAATCTCAATCATGCTTTGGTTTAACTCCAGAAAGTTTTGTTCAGACATTTAGACCCAAATTAACCCAAATGTCAAGGATGGGGTGTGCAGGAAGTCAGAGCTGGGAACAATGTACTTACCAGCGCATTCATGGTGCCAAGATTTCAAAATATTGATGGTGGGTGCTGTTGGGAGGGATTGCAGTCAGCAAGTGAGGCCCTCAGGAAAATGCAGATGTCAGGATGCAATGATGCAATTGCCATTTAACTTCAAAACTGTATGGATTGCTCTGGTACCTAAAGCAACCTGATGGCAAAAAGGAGACAGGGCTAGAAGAGGATAAACAGTTGGAATATTCTTTTTTTCTTGGTTTCTTTGTTGGCCAAGAGGAAGAGCACAATTCTAAGCCTCAAGGCTTCAGGCCTGCCACAAGCTTCCATTTTTTCCTAGAATTCTCTGCACTGGCTGAAATTGGCACCATCCACCCCCACCTCCATCTCCCATGTCTTCTTTAACTGCAAAGTTGTGTAGAAGGTGCCGAAGGACAATGTCTTTCCATCAGCACAGAACATTTTCAATAGCAGAAGCACAGACACATGTCATCCAAAAACGACCATAAGACCATAAGACATAGGAGTGGAAGTAAGGCCATTCAGCCCATCAAGTCCACCCCACCATTTAAATCATGGCTGATGGGCATTTCAACTCCGCTTCCCTGCACTCTCCCCGTAGCCCTTGATTCCTTCTGAGATCAAGAATTTGTCGATCTCTGCCTTGAAAGCATCCAATGTCCCGGCCTCCACTGCACTCCATGGCAATGAATTCCACACACCCACCACTCTCTGGCTGAAGAAATGTTGTCTCATTTCAGTTTTAAATTTACCCCCTCTAATTTTAAGGCTGTGCCCACAGGCCCTAGTCTCCCCGCCTAACGGAAACAACTTCCTAGCGTCCACCCCTTCTAAACCATACATTATCTTGTAAGTTTCTATTAGATCTCCCCTCAACCTTCCAAACTCGAATGAGTATAATCCCAAGATCCTTAGCCGTTCATCATACGTTAAACCTACCATTCCAGGGATCATCCGTGTGAATCTCCGCTGGACACGCTCCAGGGCTAGTATGTCCTTCCTGAGGTGTGGGGCCCAAAATTGGACACAGTATTGTGGCCTGGTGACCGTAGCTTCAAATCACAGGAGGTAGCCATCTGCCACTTTAACTGCTACTCCTGCTCACCGACTCAGTACTACCAGCCTCAAGGCCTGTATTCATGTGCGGATCAGAAGCTGAATTCTCTCCAAGCTTCACATAATGCCATGAAATTAGTTTGCCTCTCATTCCATCCACTACTAGTTACACACACATCTACATTTAAAATTGAATCCTTCAAGTTACTCCTTTGGTGTTTTAAATCCAGTCTTTAAGCTTTGATTCTGTCAAGATACAATATTTTAAAGTTTGAGCTGCATTTGGAAGTACAGAGCTGCACTGTCAAATGTGTCTTCTTCCAGGCAAGAATTAAAACCAAATTTCCTAAACCGTCTTAAGTAAATATTCAAAAACAGAGAAAAAGTCTACTTATGTGCTCACCAATCAAGCAATATAACTAATGATCTAGTAATTATCACATTGCAATTAGTGGGATCTTTCTGTGTACAAATTGGCTGTTACATTTTTTTAGACGACAGTAGTGGCTTTTTCTTCCTTAATTTCTTTTATTTCACCATAGCTGTTCTAAAGCCTTGTTCTGAAAATAAGTTATTTTTTTAATCTCATCTACTTATTTCAAATTTAATTTGTCATCACGTTACGAAGTTTAACTTTGATTTTTGAATGAGTGTGCAATCTGTTTCATTAAGCATTTGCCTTCACTAGTCTGGCTACAGTTTGAAGGAAATGACTTTTCCTTTCATTGTGATCTTTAGATACGTTCATCAATACCCTACATGTTCAAAAGCTCATGCAAACTATAGATTTCCAAACTGGGTGATTGGTTTAAACATTCTTCTTTGTGAATGTGGCTCAAATCACAGCCAGCATTGCAAGAACAGGTAGAGCAGAATACATCTTGTGTGTTACTAACACAGAACAGAACTTAACTCATGTAGAGATAACAAGATGTCGAGCTGGATGAACACAGCAGGCCAAGCAGCATCAGATGAGCAGGAAAGCTGACGTTTTAGGCCTTTCTGAAGAAGGGTCTAGGCCCGAAACGTCAGCCTTGCTGCTCCTCTGATGCTGCTTGGCCTGCTGTGTTATCCAGCTCTAAACTTTGTTATCTCAGATTCTCAGGCATCTGCAGGTCCTACTATCTCCTTAACTTGTGTAGAAACATTTGTGAGGTTGTCAACATAGTTTTTCAATAGGTGTGGGGTCATTTTGAGTCAATCTTTGACATGTTACCTTAATAAAGCTGTAGAATACCAACAAGCAAGATCCGCAACAAAAACAGAAGTTGCTGGAAATGCTCAGCAGGCCTGGCAGCATTTGTAAAGAAAAGATCAGAGTTAACATTTTGGGTCCAGTGACTCGAAAAGTTAATTCTGATCTTTTCTTCACAGGTGCTGTTAAACCTGCTGAGCTTTTCCAGCAGCTTCTGTTTTTATTCCTGATTTACAACATCCGCAGTTCTTTTGGCTTTTATTAAGCAAGGTTCGCATTTTGATTCCCAGACTGTGTGGAGTGTAATCTCAGTCAGATGGTGATGCATGGGGTCCTTTCGGCCTTATCACATCGGTTCAGGTCATGTAAATACATAGGTGCTCTAAACCCTACACTCTTTGGCCTGGATTTTAGCTCAGAGGCCGAAAGTGAGGGGAAGGGTGTGGTCTGTTTTGAGTTTGAGAAGCCTAGTTGCGCAGGTTTCCAAGGCAGGTCATCCAAGCAATAAAGGGGGAGAAGCTGATGGATGTTTACAGGGCAGATGTAGTTCAGGAGGACTGATGCTGGTTATGTTTGGACTGGGAGTGTAAGAGGTAAGTGCTGATAGAAGACAGAGTGAGTAGACAGGGTGTGTTGAATTTCTAAGTGACTCACTCTCTTCTTCTCTTAGAGTCATACAGTCATAGAGACATACTGCACAGAAACACATCCTTCGGTCCATCTCGCCCATACTGACCTGATACCCGAAATTAATCTGGTCCCATTTACCAGCTTTTGGCTCATATCCCTCTAAACCTTTCTTGTGCCCATCCAGATGCCCTTTAAATGGTGTAATTGTACCATCCTTCACCACCTCCTCTGGCAGCTCATTCCATTCACACACCACCCACTGAATGAAAAAGCTGCCCCTTAGGTCTCTTTGAAATCTTTCCCCTCTCACTTTCAACCTAGGCCTCTAATTTTTGACTTCCCTACCCCAGGGAAAAAACTTTAGCTATTTTCCCCATCCATGCTTCTTATGATTTTATAAGCCTCTGTAATTTTTATAATATTTTATAACCTCTTATACTGGCCCTTTAGGAGTCTGGGCCTTTCTTGCCTCTTTTCACCAACCAGATATCCAGAACGCCAACATGAGTAATATATAGAATTGCTTATAATCTGGAATGACTGTCAAAACAAAGGCATGCTGACTCATTTTAATACTTAAATTATTTACCCATCACGGTTTTTTAATTCATTCATGAGGGCCGTCACTGCCTAGGCAGCATTTATTGCCCATTCCTAACTGCCCAGAAGGCAGTTAAGAGCCAACCACATTGCTGTGGTCAGCCATTGGCTCCTTGTCCAGTTTCCATAAAAATGGAGGATAAAAAAAATACATTGAATTAAATAGCACCAGGGACCCGGGTTCAATTCCAACCTCAGGCGACTGTCAGTGTGGAATTTGCACATTCTCCCCGTGTCTGCATGGGTTTCCCCTGGTTTCCTCCCACAGTCCAAAGATGTGCAGGCGAGGTGGATTGGCCATGCCAAATTGCCCGTAGTGTTCAGGGACGTGTGGATTAGATGGATTGAAGGGGAATGGGTCTGGGTGGGATGCACAGACGGTCAGTTTGGACTTGTCAGGCCGAAGGGCTTGTTTCCACATTGTAGGGATTCTATGATAAATTTTCACTTTAACCTTTTCTTCTTAAATTGCAGTTTCTCTAATATTTCTAAATAATTAATACCCCTCATTCCGTCTTCAGCCCTGGTGGTGGTGGTGGTTGGGTGGGAGGTTGAGAGAATGGTGCAGTGAGTCCTGCCCACAGAAGTAGAGCCAAAGAAGGAGTCAACACCTTAAGAACGGAACAGGTTTGAAAACTGACCTGATACACATATGCACCTGAATGTCTTCCACGTGGAAAATAAACTCAAAGGACGTTGAGGGTAAGCAGATCTGGATGAATAACAATGCTGCAGCTACAACACCCCTTCAGCCTGTTCATACATCCACACTGTGGCATGGTTTGAATGATATTGAGCCCAGACATGAAATGATGCAGAAACTAAGCTGTCTAATCACGTCCGGATAGAAGGAGCTGGGGAACTGCAGCAGCTAATTGCATTTTACAGCTCAATTAATGCTTTCTGTTTCACAAAATTTGTTCATGCAAAATGAGGAGAGACGTTCCACATGAGAGTCTGTTGAATCATTGTTTTATATGCTGAGCTGCACAATGAGAATTTATATAGACATTCTCAGAAAGGTTCAAGACCTCGTGCCTACTATCAGTGCTCTGCACTGTGATGTGATGAGACAGGGATTTTTTTGTTAAAAAAAGCACAGGATGTTGGTCAGGTTCTCGCCGGATTTTCTATTATCTACAATCCAACACACCAGTAATGATTTTATCAAGCTGTTTATCAATTATAAAGGAATCAAACATGTTAGTAATGTGTTGGAAAAGACTGTGATTATAGAAGTCATCTAATTTATTTATATAACACTTTTGCATTGGCAATTGAATACCATTTGGGTGTGTGCCTTGTTGGATCTGAATTTTCCTATTTCACAAAGAAAGATCTGTTTCTTGTTAACCTATGTGCTCATGGAATTGCTCGAGTACAAAAAGTACAAATTTTTGAACTATGCAGTTTTCAGGAAAGTGATATTTGTCTGCAAGAACAATAGAGTATCAGCTATTGCAGCACGTAGAAACCTACAGCAGCAAAGGAAGCCATTTGGCCCATCATTCCCATATTGTTTGAAAAAACTATCCCTTCCCCATTTTCCCAGTCCGTCCCACATCTGCAACAATCATCTTTCTAACACTCACCAGACAAACCTCATTTCACCAATATAAATTCCCTCCCATGTTTGGTGACTGAAACTGTGAAGTATATCATTTGTTTTGGAAGTGGCCCAAGGGTTACAAAGCATAAAGAAATTTACTGAAGGTGTGCCATTACTCCTGTGGGTACCGACATAAAGCCTTACAACAATTGTTTCTGTGGCTGTAAAAAAAAGCTCAAATACACAGGAGAGGAGTCACAAATGGTCGTATGTCACCCAGATGTTGAACTACATGCTAAAGATTAATAGGGTCCACCGAGATGTGAAGGAGAAAAATCACGTAACTTAAAGTAGGACCAGTCAAGCTGAGCTTTGAGTATGAAATTGCAGCATCAGTGGGTGGAAGGTGATTGTAATATCAATCAGATGCTAAAGCAAACCTTTAATCACAGACATTTTAAAACATTTGTGATAAGAACTGTTAGGATTCTACACGTTGTATAGCACAAAACAAAAAGGCTGTAAAACATGTCCGTTCAAGCTAAAGCCTCTGGCAATAGACTGGTGATGTGTTCAGGAAGAAGTAACAATAGAAACAGGCATAACAATGTGCTTGTCTGTCTCATGTTCCACCAGAGATGGGGAAAGAGGAGACCAAATCCTTCTTAAAGTGCTCCTTGTCAAAGTTGAAAATGCCCTTGCGATTTCTAGAAAACCACGGACTGATCATGTGTAATGTAGGCAATTTCCCAAAATGCAACATTCAAATTTACTCAGCTAATATTTTTGATCAAAACACATTTTTCTTTGTTTTTCCAAATGATTTCAAAGTGAGATGAAGAATAAATTTCTAGATACATTCCAAAAAGTACATCAGGTTAATTGTCAGATTTAGAATCACATTACTCAACCCATATATTTATCATTTTGATGCTAATAATTACTGCTTGAAGCATATAAATCCTTTAAACCAACTGTAAAAATATTTGTATTATCAGAACAATAATCAGGCACAGATGTAGATTTAGCCAATATTCAGAATCTCTTAGGAAATTGAATTCCATTCATTTAAACATATGACTGAACATTTAAGAATACAGTTTAAATAATAAAGGACACAGAACTGATTAAAGCATTTTAAAATAACTGTCTCGAAGCGCCTTATTCCATTGTGCCTTCTAATCAATACCTGATTATGACCTGAACACAAAGCTTTCACTTGACTTTACACTTGGAGAATTAGGCAGTCACATAACTGAAATAAAAACCAAAAGAACTACGGATGCTGTAAATCAGGAGCAAAGACAAAATTGCTGGAAAAACTCAGCAGGTCTGGCAGCATCATTGGAGGAGAAAACAGAGTTAACGTTTTGGGTCTGGTGACCCTTCCTCAGAAATGGTGGACACTCCTTATAATCTTGGGGCGTAGAACGGGAAAAGGCCATTCATTCCTCAAGCTTAGTGTCCCTCGAAATTACATCAAGGTTGATTTGTCCCTTATCTCCACTTACCCACCTGTTATCCATTTGATACCCTCATTCAATAAAAATCTGCCAATCTCAACATAGCAAATGTCACTTGACCCAGGATCCTCAGCCTTTTGGAGGAAAGAAATCCACATATTTAATATCCCTTTGTGTTTTTAAAAAGTGCTTTTAGATATCAGTTACAATTGGCCCAACTAAAATTTCACATTGTGCTTCCTTATCATAGATTTCCACAGGAGGAAACTATTTCTCATTACCCTTTCCACCAAATCTTTTATCATCTTTATAACATCATTTAAACCAGCCTACAACCTTCTAAATCAATGGAACAAAACTCATGGTTGTACATCTGCCCCAGTGACTTAACCATTTAAATCCTGATAGAATGTGTGTTTGTGCCCCACCCCCATATCTTGAACTGTGGTGTCAAAAACTGAAGGCAATACTTCAGAAGGGATCTGACTAAGGCTCTACAGATAGAAGAAAAACTTCTTCACCACTGATTTCTATAATATCACAGCTAAAGAGCCAGCATCCCTTATTAGAGACTATTATTGTGTCATGACTTCAGGCAGCCAGCATGTTACGTTAGTGAGACTGAGTAGCATGGGTTGATTCACTGCCACCAGTTCAGTCCTCCTTAACGGTACTATTGATAAATATGTGAGGAAGGATGACCACATGAATTCTTCATCAAAGCTAGGCTCAGGCTTGATGAACAATAAAATAGGTTTATAACATGTTGCTTAATGAGAAGTTGCATTACATCTGAGATACATGATGGTTTCTTGTGAGCGATCAGGCACAACATAAGATTAAGAACACATTACTGCTGGTCACATTGACTTACCACAAGGGCTACAACTTAGAGAGACCCTCCAAATACTGGCAATGACAAATTAGCATTGCTTTAGCTCCTCCCAGGAACAGGCTTTTAGATGTTGAGAAGTGGAACCATAAGAATAATAGCGATTAACCCAGTCAATTACTAACTTCCTTATTCGCAAGAACTTGGAACTAAAGTAGGCAATTCATTCCCTCAAGGCTATTCTGCCATTTAATATGAGCATGGCTGATCTCATCTCAGCCTCAATTCCATTCCCCACACCCACCCAGGTCCCTATATACTAACTGCTTTATTCATAAGAACTAGGAACCGAAGTAGGCAATTCAATCCTTTGACACTCCTCTGCCATTTAATATAAGCATGGATGATCTCACCTCAGCCTCAATTTCATTTTCCTGCCTGCTCCCCATGATCTTTTAACTCATTACAAAGTAAAACTCTGCCTATCTCCCCCTTAACTTTATTCAGTGTCCCAAGGTCCACCACATGCTAATTCTACAGATTCACAACCCTTCAGGAGAAGTAATTCTCCTCATCTCTGTCTTAAATCTGCCACCCTTAGCCTAAAATGGTGACCTCACTTTCTGGATTACTGTACTCGGGGAAACATCTGTTCTACATCTACTCTGCCAATTCCCTTTAGCATCTTATAAATCTCAATTAAATCTCCTCTCTTTCTTCTAATCAGTAAGGAATAAAGGCCTAAATTGTTCAATTTCTCCTTTTAAGACAAGACTCTCATCTCTAGAATTAATCTAATGATTCTTCGCTGAACTATCTTGAACACAATTACATCCTTGCTCAAGTAATGGGACTAAAACTGTATGCTGTACTCCAGATGCAGTTTTGACTCTACCTTGAACGAAACTTCCCTACTTTTGTACTATATTCCTTTAGCAATAAATGCCAAAATTTGATTTGCCTTCCTTTTGCCTGTTGTACCTGAATAATGGGTTTTGCAAATCATGCGCAAGGATATCCAGAATCCTCTACATTTAAGCAGTTTGAAGTTTCTCTCCATTGAGATAATAAGTTATCTTACTGTTCTTCCGATCAAATAGATAATCTCACACATTAAACTCCACCTGTCAAATTTCTTATTCACCTAACTTATCCATGTCCATTTATAAATTTCTTATTTCTTCATTGCAACACTTACTTTCGTACCTATTTCGATGTCATCAGTAATTATGGCTTTAGCACATTCAGTCCCTGCATCCAAGTCATGAGTGTAGACTGAAAATAGTTGGGCTGAAGGAACTGAACTCTGTGGAACTCCACTAGTTAAGCTTGCCAACTACAAAAAGAACCATTCATCCTGAGCCTCTGCTTTCTGGTGGGTTAGCTAATCCTATAGCCAGTTAACATATTACCCCAGTCACATGGGATCTTGTCTTGTGTATTAATCTTTTGTGTGGTGCCTTATCAAATGCCTTCTGGATGTCTTGAGATATCACATCTACAGGACCTCCATGATCCATTTTGCTTGCACATCATTGAAGAGTTCCAGCAAACACCATGTACCTTTCTTAAAATCATACTGACCCTGAAGAAATACATTTTCTCTTTACAAATGTTCCATCACTTCTTCCTCAATGCCAATTTCCCAAGATATAAATGAATGATGCTGTAAAACGAAACCGGAAATTGTGGTTGAAACTCAGCATGTCTGACAACATCTGTGAAGAGAAAGCAGTGTTAACATTTCAAGTCAAGTGACCCTTCTTCAGAAAGGTGTGAAAAAAACATTGCTCTAAGCCAAATGAAAAAGTGGAAGGAGATGTTATAGTTTTCAAATAAGCTTTAAAAATTAATGAATCATGTTATGACTTGTATTTAAATTTTTGCCTTGTTCAAGCTCGAAGACAGAATTGTTGCATTCATCAGTGACATGGGTATTTGTTGAGGGCAGCCTTGCTTAAAGAAAGTCTGCTGATTGATGTTTCAATCAGGACCAGTTGAGAGGATCAGGAGTGTTTAACATGGCAACTCACTGATTAGCTCTTAAGCAGGTTGACAGATAGTGTATGGTCAATATAATGGCAGAAAGCATCCAGATTTGAAAAAAAAGACAACATTCTCTCTCTCTTTGCAGAGAAGTAACAAAGAAGCAGAAGACAACTAGCTATTCTCATTCGCCATTGTCTATCAGTTGTAGTCTCTAACCAGTGGTTGTGAAACTGATTGATCAGTGTTCCAATCACTCTGTTTCTTCAGTTACAATGGAGGGGACTTTGAACAAAGAAGTTCAGAGATAATAGGGACTTGGAAGAAGCAAAGGTAAACCCCATGAATCTTGTGTAATGGCGCTTTTGCACTGTGTTTATCCAATAGTTTTCAACCATTAATATTTATGATTCTTTCTTTGTCTATGTCTGCTACATGCATGTAAGCAGTTAAGAAGGAATTGGGTTTAAGTTAGAAAGTTATAAGCTGGTAATTCATATGTTGTTTGGTTAGAATTGATTTGTTTGTGTAAATGGTAATATCCTGGTAAATGCAGGAACATGGTCAATGTTTTCTCAGTTTGTCAAGCAGGAGAATTAGGGATATTGATTAAATCTTGAAGTTTTGTGATAATCACAGGAGTATTGGGGTTTGAGTATCAGTACTGTCCAAAGTACATTGCCACAATATGCATTTAAGCTTTCTAGGAGAAGGTCCCAACCAGATCTTCAGGATGACTTGAGACAGACAATAAACATAATCTTATCAACAAATCAAGGGACAGCACTTTCCTCTGGGTGCAGGACACAGGGATCACAACAGTGTTAGATGGGTACTCAGGATAATGGAGAGCACTTGAGGTGTAGTGGTTATGTCCTTGCCTTTGGACAAGGAGGCCTGGGTTCAATTCTCACATGCTCCAGAAACGTGTAATAGCATCTCTGAATCGACTGAGTTAAAAAAAACCCTCAAGATGAAACAAACACTTATTGTAATTTTAATTACTAATTGACTGGAGACAGGCTTCCCATCAAATCGGGTTTAGCGACTACAGAGGCCTTCAAGTTTGAAAAGAGCAGAAGGCTTGAATTAAGGAAATTAGGGTGAGAGGGTGCTTCAAAATAGGCATGCTCTCATCTCAGCTTCTTTAAACTTAGATTTTAGGAATTGAGATTTTAAAAAATCTAAGTGGCGCAGTGGTTAGCACTGGTGCCTCACAATGTCAGGGATCCAGGTTTGATTCCACCCTCAGGCAACTGTCTGTGTGGAGTATGCACATTTTCCTTGTGTCTGCATGGGTTTCTTCCAGTTTTGTCTCAGAGTCTAAAGATGTGCAGGTTAGGTAGATTGGTTGTGCTAAAATAGCCCATCGTGTCCAGGGATGTGCAGGCTAAGTGGATTAATCACAGGAAATGCAGGGTTAGCGTAAGCAGTGAGTCTGGGTGGGATGCTCTTCGGAGTGTCTGTGTGGACTCAATGGGCTGAACGGCCTGTTTCCCTACTGTAGGGATTCTGTAGAAATGAATCTCACTGACGGGCAACGACCTTGGACTGTAAGAGGAAAGCCTCACCCAATGTGACTGTGCCTGCCCCTTCAGGAGCATTAACACGTGGGCATCCAAGCACTTAAACTGTCCCTCCACCTTCAGTAACCTGGAGGTCACCTAGGAAAATATTAGTCAGCCTCCTACTTAGCTATGACAGCTGCCCACACTCTTTCACTGGGCAGCCCTGCCATTAATACCCCAGACTCCCCCTACCCTTGATCCTGCAGGATGGAGCAATCGGTTGGGGGTAGGTAATCAGTTTGCACCCACCTCAGATCTTGGCCCCATCAAGAACTGAAATCCAATCCCTGGATCACTGGAATCAAGCTGAAACATATGCTCATATTCTGGGTTTAAATCTGTACTGTCAATTAAAATGAAAAACTAGTGGCTGTGTATTTTCTCTATCATAATGGGGTCATATTGTGGTCATATTGCTTCCAGGATGAAATAATGATCAATAAAGTTTGATCAATGTAAAACAGAACAAATATTCAAGATGGTACTCCAACTCAGCATGAATTATTTTTAAACAGAGATCTGTAGTATAGCCCTGTTACTACATTTGAATCTTTACCCTCCCAGTTTCAAAAGGACCTCACAAAGCAGACCCAAGCAGCAAGAAATCTGCCAGTTGTCCTTTTGGTTAAGCAATGTTTTACCTGGGTTAATTCAAGCTTTAACATTTTCGTATTATTTTGTTGCAAAATATACGTTAACATTTTTATTATGTGGTAAATGCACTGAGTATTACTGATTTAAAATTAGTACATTAGGGATTGGGTTCTTTCATTAAAATGATGAATAGAAATTTCCTGCAAATATTTTAACTTGCTCAGCTGGGTTAACACTGCTGCCTCACAGTACTAAGGAACCGGGTTTGATCCCAGTCTTGGATGTCAGTCTGTGTGGACTTTGTACATTCTCCACGTGTCTGTGTGGGTTTCCTCCAGGTGCTCCGGTCTCCCCCAACAGTCCAAAGATGTGCAGTTTAGGTGAATTGGCCATGGGAAATGCAGGGTTATAGGCTTAAGGTAGGGAGGGAGAGTGTGGGTGAGATGCTCATCAGAGGGTCAATGTAGACTTGACGGGTTGAATGGCCTGCTTTCACACTGTAGGGATTCTATGACGCTCATTACTAATACTTCAAGGTATTGTAATAATCCATATATATAGATGGTGTGCATTACATCTTTCTCCCAGCTAGTAAGGACTTGTGGACAAGGTGCTAACAGTACTCTAAGACATATTCGAATTAACCAATTAATACTTCTGAAGAGAATAATGAGAGCCAACAAGAAAATGGTCACTTAATAGTTCACAGAAAACAGAGCTGGTGTATCTTGAGGAATATATAAATTACAGAAATGCTGTTTTAATTCATCCATTGACCACCAAACCATTAGAGATAGAAAATTACTGATTAACCAAAATACTTTAAAGTGTAATACCATACATCACATCTTAATGTGCATCACACATTGATATGCAGGGGGTGAAATCATGGTTTGATACGTAAAACCATACATCACAATCTAGTGCAAAATCATATATCACACTCAATTGTGTAAAGCTATGACTCATTCACATATAAAAACATGACTCACATTTTAATGCTTAAACATGTGCTAATGCATAAATCTTTGAATCATTCTTTAATACTTTAATGTGAAAAACCACTTGAAAGGGTGTTAGTAAGAATCTGTGTGGATCTACACACAAGAATTAGAACTAAGGACAATGATCTGGCATGAGGGAATTAGTTATAAAATTGAAAATGGTTGCCATTTGTTTTATTTGAAACACTCACTGTGAACAGTAAGAACCAAAGCAGGCACAGTGCTTTATTGTTCTGAAATAAACTCAGAGGTTGATTTTGTTTATGCCTCCTGGTACAATTAGATATGGCATTGTGGCAGTACAAGAAAAAAATCATTCTATTCGCGAATGATCTGATAATAGAAATATTTGTAGACATAAATTATTTTGTACATTTGCCCTGTTGAGATGGAAAATGCTGAACTGGTAATATGTACCAGCTATCGTTTTATCACTCTTTTGCCTGACGGTGAGATTTTTTTTGAAGTACTTAATGGCCAGTTTTCAGTATCTGAACTGTGCAAGATGCCATTTTGTAACGGGCATTGAACATTCTTTGGCAACATGTGAAGCTGTCAAATTATTACATCAATCATCAATGCCTCATCTGCCACTTTCAAGCTCCACATGTCTTGCACAGATGAACATAACAGAAGTTAATGATTCCCTACCAGTGCTACTTCAAGGGAACACGCACGACTTACAGGTTCATTGGTGGATTATTTCGTCTGGCTGGCAATACAATTGTACTTGTTTTTGGAGCTTTCCTGTACTTGGCTACAGTTTAAATTGGCTGGTGATGAAGTATTTTTTCTGTTCATATAAAAGCCCGCATTGAAACAAGATGCTTGCAGACATGGGTGGCCTTAGGGCTGCCTCTGAAAGTTGAGTTTGAACTGGAAGAAAAACTACTGGAAAAACTGCCCAAAGAGGGAGGAAGGATCTCAGGAAGATGCCATAGCCATCAAGGCCTTATCCACCTCAAATTAACCAAGAACCAATGAGTTAGGTGGTTCTTTGTTCACAAGAGATTGCATTTAAGATTATACTTATTGTACCAAAAGAGGTTGCTTCTTGAAGATGTGCCACAACATGCAGAATGTAACAAGCAGCAAATCAGATCCTTCCTAACGCAACATGTACATTCATGATTTGGTACAGAATATGCTGCAAGGGAACACACTTTTCTAAATGAAGAACAACTACCCAGGAATGCACAGCATAATTCTTTTCTCAGAGTTAACACTGTCACCAGAAGTGGATGTTAGTGACAGAGAAGTAGACCCAATCCAACATCCTTATACATTCTGCAGTTTTACATCAACACAATTGAATCTCTGATCTAACTGAACCCAGCAGAAAACAAGCAAAATTACCTTGTTTCTGAACCTGGTCATTGTTTTTCCTCAATTACCTTTCAAAACAGATGCATAAACCACAGATTTGAAGATATCCAACAGCCAGAAGGAAAGAATATACTGGAAACATTGAAAAAGAAGGAATATAAGTAACTCAATTGATAAGGTATATTACATACTTCAGTTTTTTTTGAGTGGGGAGCAAGGTTGGGGAAGGTTGTTGTGTAACGGTTTCAGAACCACTAAGCAACCATATGGTGATTTCATGGCAGATGTGCATTATTGATGAACAACACAATGAGGTAGGGGTCCTGGTGTTAGACTGGGGTGGGCAAGGTCAGGAATCAGATAACACCAGGTTATAGCCCAACCAAAAATCAAATAAACCTGTGGACTATAACCTGGCATTGTCTGATTTCTGAGATAATGGGAACTGCAGATGCTGGAGAATCTGAGATAACAAAGTATGGAGTTGGATGAACGCAGCAGGCCAAGCAGCATCTTAGGAGCACAAAAGCTGACGTTTCGGGCCTTCTGATGAAGGGTCGAGGCCCGAAGCGTCAGCTTTTGTGCTCCTAAGATACTGCTTGGCCTGCTGCGTTCATCCAATCCACACTTTATTGTCTGCTTTCTGACTTTAACACAATGAAGGCAAGTAAGAATCTGTTAGAAGACTCACGTGAGTGTGTAACATGAGCTCGTTGATAAGATAAATTAGACCTTACTGAATGCAACTAGAGGTAGAGTGTGGTATATGTATGATTACCAGGTGTAGCAGTATTTAGTGTTATTTTATAATTAATAGTGTTACTTTGAAGATTAAACCTGAAAACAGTTCTTGTCTTTGCCATCTCATTGTATGACATTGAACCACTTTACAAAGACAAAAAGTCAACTCATTCACATTGACAACTCGTGTCATCAATAAATTTATTCCTGCATCCATTTTATTGGACCAGCACTCCTGGCATTGATGGGTCTGTCCATTGAGGAGAGAATGAGAGACTGGGCCTACATTCTTTGGAATTTCGAAGAATGAAAGGTGATCTCACAGAAACTTAAACATTTTTGAAAGGGATATGCAGGATGGATGCAGAAAAGATGTTTCCACTGGGTGTGGGGTCTAGAATGAAGCAACACAGTCTCAGAATAAAATGTAAGCCATTTAGGAATGAGATGAAGAAGAACTTCTTCACTTGGAGGGTGTGTAATCTTTGGGGTTCTGTATCCAAAAGGCTGGATTTGTTTAATCATTAAGTCACTTCAAGAGACAATTTGACAGGTTTCTAGTTATTAATGAAATCCAGGGATAGAGGGATAACCTGAGAATATGGCATTGACGTACATCATAGAATCTCTACAGAATGGAAGCAGGCCATTCAGCCCATGAGTCCACTCCGACCCTCCAGATAGCATCACACCCACACCTATTCCACCATCCTAACCCTGTAACCTTGCATTTCCTATAGCTAACCTACCCACCTGCACAAACCTGGACACTATGGGAAATTTAGCATGGCCAATTCACCAAAACTGCACATATTTGGACGTGGGAGGAAACTAGCACATGTGGAAGAAATCCACGCAGACACGGGGCGATTGTGCAAACTCCACACAGACAGTTTTCTAAGGCTGTTTGGCACAGATCTCTGGTACGGTGAGGCAGCTGTGCTAACTACTGAGCCACCATGTTGCCCTGATGACAAGGCATGGTCTAGAATGGAAGAGCAGGAAGTTTTGGGACTGAATGGCTTACTCCTACTCCTGTGCTCCTAAGGGCACACATCATCACTTCCCATCTTAACTTCAGCTTCTCTATTCATGTTTGGGCTAAGGCTGTAATGTGGTCAAGAGTTGAGTGCAACTAATGGAACACAAACCAAGTGGAGAAATAAAATTGTGTGTCAATCTCGCTCATTGAAGAATGGAGTGCAAAAAGAATTCCATTCAAATTTATGAGTTGACAACAGCCTGTCCAAATTAGCAAGAAGTAAATTCTTTACCAAATTATATGCAAACAGTGGAGTTTGGTTGATTCTTCTTGACCATCCATATGATCAATGGCTACATTGATTAAAGATTTTATTTTTATCATCCCTGGTCTGGAATTTTGTCCACACCAGAAGATTTTCAGATCGCAATATCAAGAATTCATGAATGAAAATGTGAAACTATTTGACACATGGATGCTATTCTAATGCATGGTCAGATAGAAAAGGAACATGAACACAGCATCACAGAGGTGTTAATAACATTACAGAAGACTGGACTGTACATGCAAGAAGAAAATTCTCAAAAAGCAACAATCACATTTTTGGGACATATAATTCAAGAACAAGGAATCACTGTGCATCTTAAAAAAGTGGGGCCTAGAGGTGAATTTTCAGCTGTGAAATGGTTACGTGACATGCAATGCTTGTTGGGTCAAGTGGATAGTTCATCGCTTAGGCAGTCATGCTCACCTCACAAGAAAACTTCTGGAAAATTGTACTAGAGCCAGAAACTGACTGCGGCTGTTCAGAAACTTAGCAGCTGCTCTCTATGGCTGTATTTTCTCACTATACCTTAGCCTTATTACCCATAAAAGCCATGGATGCCTTGCCCTTAGGACAACAGCAGTCCTTGTCCATGCACTTTGGGACAATTAATAGAAACTGAATAGGGAGCTTCTATCATTTGAAATGAAGCATTGGCTGCTTTGTGGAGATCTGAGAGATTTGTATTTCATTGGATTGAGATTCCAGACTGAAATGGACCATAAGCCAATAGTTACACCAATGGAGTCTGGAGATTGCAAAAATACCACTGCAAAAGCAGTTTCAGGCTCAGACTGATGAGGTATAATTATATCAGAGTCTACATTTCAAGAAAGGCATAAATTATGGCAGATACATTTTCCAGGGCAACAGTGCTGAAAAAGCTGACAAAGACAATCACATTCTCATTGAAGGACATATTCTATTAATGCAATGAGCACACTGCCAGCCACTGCAGAAAAACTCAGAGAAATTTGCTCAACTCAGAAATCAAATGGGATGTTCATAAAATTTAGCAAAATCTATCTGGAAAGGTGGCACAGTTACTATCCAACTGATTAATTATTGTAAAGGCAGCACAATCCCATTCAAATTCCACCATCTATTATAGTGGGATTTGAACCTGGGTCCCAAGAGCGTTACTTGGGTCTCTAGATTAAGTGACCAACGATAATACTACTGGGCCATTATCTCCTCACTGAGCTATTATTCCAGAATAAGGAAGAATTAGGGATGTTAGTAACCAAGAGATGTGTGAATATAGTAAAAACAAAATCTAAGAATGAGTGTGTAGACACATGCAAGCCAGAAATACTGAGAAGAATCTAAGTATACTGGCGGTGGTGTTTGTAATTACAGCATAAAGAAAGGTTGATCAGATCCAAAGAGTGTTCCTAACTCAGTGTGAGCTTTTGTCTCCTGATGCCCAGATCCTGACACCAAGATCTAACTTCTCACCGTAAAAGTTTCGTATTAGCTGGCCTTCTGTTATCTCTATCACTAAATGAAAGGAAAACTGAAGGAGAAATTTTATGGAAAGTGATGTGAATAACAGAGAATCAGAAGGAATCTAATAAAACTTATCCAGGGCTTAAACTGCTTGCAAAACTAAAGCAAAAGCCTTCTTCAATCATTAATCAATATATTCTTAACAATCCTTGTTTGTCTTGCAATTGTCTGAAAAAATCTGTAGTCAAAGCTACTCACAGGATTTACCTACCCAGTAAGCAATGACTAATAGTAAAAGACAATTATTAACATGTTAAATGCTAGGTTTGCCTGAAATGTATCTTATGAGTACACAATTCCAAGAATCTTTTTAGAAAAAAGCAAAACATTTCACATATCACCACAGGTTGAATTCTGATGTTACTTACCTAAACTTGGAGAAATCTTTGAATCCATGCTGGGAAATTCTGTAATCAGCACATGCTTTGAAAGTACAGATTACTTATTGGCTACTTCTGCAAACTGCATAAGCTAGAAAAGCACAGATGTGGTTGGAATCTCTCCAACTCTTCTGGGCACTGGAGTGGAGATTAAGTCAAAGTCTAATCCTTTAATACAGGCTGAGATTCTGAAGCAACTTCTTTAAGGAAGCCATTAAAAGACATGGCAAACAGCTCAGTAGGAAAACATAATCACATTAACGCACAAAATGTAATTTTCCAATTCCTAAATTTTGCTTAAAGCCTTATTTTGTGTGAATATTTGAAATTTCATTCAATGATTTAAAAATATCTTTACAAATCCCACTTTTCTCTTGAAATGTCATTCATGATTTTACATAAGTTTTTAGTATTTTTTGATTGGCACTTTTTCAACTTCATACATTGTTTTTGATTTGTATACTCTCTAGTTCTGCGTCGGTAAATTAGTGGGCTGCATTTGCACTATCACTGAGTGCCTTTTTCCTGGTGGAAATTGTGGATGAGCCTGGAAGTTGGAAGTCCTGCCTCTCAACATGGTATTTCCCCTTTCCATGGGGCTGGGAATGGAAGTCGACAACATTCAGAAAAAATACATTTCACAGAGACAGCCGGCCATTTAATTCATCCATTGCCTCGCCTTAAAATCAGTTTTGGTGGCCCTGTGTACGAAACACAAAGTGTACTGAATAGATCTGTTAAAGGTAATAAAGTGTGAAGCTGGATGAACACACCGTCTTCCCTGGACTGCCCTATCCCCTCCCTACCTCCCCACCTATACTCTCCTCTCCACCTATCTTCTTTTCTCTCCATCTTCGGTCCGCCTCCCCCTCTCTCCCTATTTATTCAGGAACCCTCACCCCATCCCCCTCTCTGATGAAGGGTCTAGGCCCAAAACGTCAGCTTTTGTGCTCCTGAGATGCTGCTTGGCCTGCTGTGTTCATCCAGCTTCACACTTTATTATCTTGGATTCTCTAGCGTCTGCAGTTCCCATTATCTCAGATCTGTTAAAGGCTTTTCTTTATATATTTCATGTGCATTTCTTTGAATAGCCAGTGTACCACTTTGGAGAAGTAAATGCTCATTTGGATAAGTTATCAGGATGTCTTTGGGGGTAATTCAGGGAAGTTCTGGTGAAGATTAAATGCCTAAGGAGGCAGGTAAAGTGTCTTTGGATAAATAAGCGGAAAAGCATTCATTGTCAAGCTCATTGGATCTGCCAACAGACCTGTCACATACAACTGTCAAAAGCAATGGTCAAGATGACCTGTCAAAGGAACCTCTTGAAAGCAACTGCCAAAGGGAGCTATCAAGCTGTCAATCCCTTAAAAGTCCTGGCCTTTAAATCTTAACAAAACTGACCAGAGTGTGATTGATTGCTTACTAAGTCCACTCCCCACCCCCTCCAACCCGATATTGACATTCTATGGCTTGGCCCTACTTTGCTCCCTAAAATTTAATCCAGCACTGCACCCTCTCTTGTAGGACATTCTACACAATGGTTAAAAAAAAGCTCTCCTTGATACAATTTAAGAATTCCACCCCCGCTAAGCTTTTCACACTTCCTCTATCCCAATTCCTACTAGAGAAGTTAAAATTCCCCACTCTTACTAACCTATCATTTGTACGCTTATTTGGGATCTGTAATATCTGCCCTTCTACCTCTCCCTGACTATTTAAGAATCTGTCAGTATGCTCCCAGCAATGTGATTGCCTTCTTCTTTTTTAGATTCTAGCCCTCTGGGTCTCAACTGAGGAACTTTACAAGATATCATTCCTCCTTATTCCAGTAATTGACTCCCTGACTAATGCTGCAACCCACCTCTTCCTTTACACTCACCCCCACAGCTTGCGGGGCAGGGGGGGGGGCGCGATCACAGCGGCTGGGTGGTTAGCTCTGCTACATCATAGCACCAGGGGCCTGTATTCAATTCCACCCTTGAGCAACTGTCTGCGTGGAGTTTTTAGACTCTCCTTGTCTACACAGTTTTGCTCTGGTTTCCTCCCACAGTCCAAAGATGTACAAGTTAGGTGGATTGGCTATGCTTTAATTGCCCCATAGTGTCCAGCGATGTGTAGGTTGGGCTTGTTAGCTATGAAAAATACAGGGTAGGGGGATGGATCTGGGGGGTGGGATGCGCTCTTCAATGGGTCAGTGTGGACTTGTTGGGCCAAATAGCCTGTTGCCATGCTGTGGGGACTCTAACACTTTCCGGAAGATTCTATACAGATTCATTAGAAGCCTCCACCTCCTGCCTCTGTTACAAACAGCTGTCATCATTGGCAGCTCAAAAATTATTGCCCGCTTCAAACTCTAGTCGAACATACGTATTATTTATTTGTTCATGTGATATGAGCATCACTGGCAAAGCCAGCAATTATGGCCCATGCCTAATTGTCCTTATAAAAGTGGTGCCTTCTTGAACTGTTGTCATCCATGTAATTAGTACGCCCAGAGTGCTCTTGGGAAGGAAGTTCCAGGATTTTAACACATCAAATTCAGAAATGATACGTGCTTTCTTAATATTTGTCACTTCTCTTAGCCCTTGTTGTATTTTGATGTGGATCGCCATGATATAACCTGGCAATCATATTCCCACAGCCACAAATGAAAACGCAACTACCGAAAAGTTGTATGACTCTCTAGGCTTTCTCTACCTGCCCATCTGTCTTTTCTGCAGGCAGATGCAGTACTCTCTATATAGTAACATTTAATGACAGGGTTAGAAATGATCTCCTGCACGCACACAGAATTTGCCTTCAATAATTAGAAATCCCTGTCACCAAGTGTGACATTCTTGATAGCCAGTTGGAAAAGAAAGGCTTTAAACTCAATATTTTGAGCTGAGGATAAAGGCACCTCTGTGAAAGTAGGCAAGCAACTACCTAATCACCTGCAAATACTTAAATTCATCTGATGCAACTCAGGTCCTGGATAGATTTGGGAAACATTGAGCACAGAGAAAACACCGAATACTAAATGATCTCAATTTAGGAATAATTTAGTCGTTTGTTTCTTCAGCTTTGTTTTTGTACATTTAATACATGTGTTAAATCCATGGAATTATCACAACATTCCACCAAATCACCCCACAAATGTTTTGCCTCTGCTTCGATCTTGGAAAGTGTTGCTGATGATGAAAGTATAGTGAAGGCCCTTCAATACAGTTGTCAGACGCTCACCAAATCCTCCATCGCCCTCAACTCAACTCCATTACAAATACATGAAATCAATAATAGTGTTTGTGCTCTTCCTTTTCAAAGTTAACTGGTTTTAATGGGCATTAAAATTGAGGGAATTGTCAAAAATGATGTCAGAGTTGGTTCAGTCAGTAGCATTCTCATTTATGTGAGCAGAAGTTGCCAGTTGAAATTCTACTCCAGGACTTGAGCTTGAAACTTAACATAAATGCTTATGTGTAGCACTGAGGAAGTCAGGTGCTGCATTCAATGAAGTGTTATTAAAGTGAAGACCTATGTACTTGGACATAAGAGATCTACTGACACTATTTCAAAGACGGTCAGGGGAATTACCCCAGTATCTGACCAACACTCTCCTCAATCAACATCTCTATTGCTGATTATCTGATCATTATCACCTTTTTGTAGGAAGCTGCTGTGTGCAATTTGGTTGTCGCATATCCTCCAATATAATGTGGATTTCTTAGGGCCTGGAGTCACATGTAGGCGAGATCAGGGAAGGATGCAAAATTTTCTTCCCTGAAAAACATAGTGCAAAAGCCATAGTATAAGTGAAAATATTGAGCAGAACATTTTATTCTGAGAGAACGGAATGCTTTCCCCACATTGAAGGGAAGACAACAGCCAACTGACATGCACTGAAAAAGCTGCTGAGGATCTTTTGCTCCTCAATGGTAAGAAACACTGCTCACTGGAGCTGCCAACCAATCTGATTAGCTGGCAGCTTCAACAGTCTCAGCAAAATCTGAGCCAAGTAGGGGACACTGGGGTGATATCTTCTGAGGTACTGGATACCCTTTGAATATAGTACTCTATTCCTTCCAGCAATTATAAAAACATTAAGAGAAATATCTCCCTTTCACCTGCCCAGATCAGCTGTATTATAGCATGGGCAAAGTAATATCAGGGTCAACTGAGCTTTTAACTTAATTATGTATTTATATCTGACTGGGTGGGCTGCTGATTCTCAGCTGGAATATTGTGAACAGTTTTAGGATGTATAAATAAGGAAAGATATACTAGCAATGAAAGTAGCTTGGGAAAGGCCGATACCGGGTATGGAGGGAATGTCTTATGAGGGGAGGTTAAGTGGATTGGGACGATAAAGGAATGAAAGACAACTTTATTGAAACATACAATATTCTTCCGGGATTTGACAGGGTAGTTATGGTAGATATGTTTCTGCTTGTGGGAGATCCTGGGACCAGACAGTATAATCTCAGAATAAGTGCTGCACATTTAGTACGAAGAGGAGGAATTTATTCTCTGAAAGGTCAGTGAATCTGTGGAATTTTTTACTCCAGAGGTCTATTGAGTTTGGATCATTAGGTATATTGAAGGCTGAGATGAACAGTTTGTTTTTTAAATCAGTATGGGAATCAAGGATTATAGAGAAAAGTCAGGAAAATGCAACTGAGTATCATTAGTCAGCCATGATCTCAGTGAATGTTGAGCAGTCTTGATGGGCTGAATGGTCTACTCCTGCTCATCTGTCGTCATTGGAGTGTCAGAGGCTGAGGCATGACTTTATAGAAGTTTATAAAATCATGACAGGGGTGGATAGGATGAATAGACAATGTTTTTTTCCCTAGGGTACAGGAGTCCAAAATTAGAGGCAAGAGGGACAAGATTTAAAAGGGACCTAAGGGGCAACAGAGGGTTTTGCATGTATGGAACTAGCTGCCAGAGGAAGTGGTGGAGGCTGGTACAATTATGACATTTAAAAGACACCTGGCTGGGTTTGGAGGGATTTGGGCCAAATGCCGGCAAATGGGACTAGATCAGTTTAGGATATTTTGATGAACCAAAGGGCCTGTTTCCTTGCTGTACGTCCCTACGACTCTGACTCCATTTCTATTATTGCAGGTATTCTAAGTTAATACACAACCAGATTGCCACTGATGCAGTATGTTTCTCATCATACCTCTCAGTTTAACCAGTACTTTTAAGCTATTGTTTCATTTTTGCTGTAGTTTAGCATAATTGACACTTTAATTAACAGTGCAACAGGTATCTAAGTGTCAGTCTTCTTGGTTGTACGGGGTTATTTTGCCTTTAGCTGACAAGATTGCATCTGGTAAAATTTTCAATTGTCCGGTCAAGCCTGTCCTTAATTTTCTGTCTTCAGAATGTTTAAGGTCATCTACTGTTTTAAACTCACCAAAAGACTGGCTAAACAATCTTGTACTGTCAATTATTTCAGCAGAAACACAGTGCCTGAATAACAGCAAATAGCTTGGAAAAGAATCAAAGCAAACTATTCATTCAAGACACAGAAAAATATTGCAGGCTGATTTTCATACTTTCAAACTTTCGAATCATTCAGAAAAATAAACAGAATTAGGAAAAATATTACTGAATGTTTTTTTAAAATCTCTTTGCTGTCAAAAAGGCACCTGGAAATACTAGGACGTGGAGATATGGTAAATGATTTTAAATACCTTTACTCAGATTTCCTGCCACGCAGTTCATAACTACTTGCCCTGAAGCAATGTAAAGCTTTAAATCCTGATTTGAATAATGGGCAGAACGTCCTTCTTGTCCTTCAATTCCAGAGTTTCTCATACCTCCCTGTGGAATGAGTGTCAATCTCAGTGTTTATCATTTTCCAATAAACGTGTGCCCCGAAGGTATTGCTTTACACTGTAATGGTTTAGTGCGGAATGGTGCATGGAGCACGTGGAAAAGAACAGCAGAAAGTTGAAGACATCAAAGAAAACTGTGAGAGAGAAGCGGTGGGAAAGAATCAGATTGATAGAGATGTATAGATGCACATTTAATTAGAGAGAGTGAGACTGACCAAAATAGATAAAGAGAGCATTAGAATGTGAAGACAGGCAATCATGAAAGAAGGAGAGGCAGAGAGAGAGAGAGAAACATTGGCCAAATGGAAAATGAATAAAGAAAGTGAAAGAGACTTGAAAAGATAAAGGGATGTGAACTTTTTTTATTTATGTGAATGTTTTTAATTCAAAAACAGTTTGGAAAAAGTTGTCTGACTGCTATAGAATGATTTAAATCAGACAGAATCTAAACTAAGGCTATTTTGTTACTTGATGTGGTTAAACTTCATAGTATGGGAAAAAATTACTTGCCCAGCTTTCTGAGACAATAAACTGTTGGGTTTGGACAACCAAGGCTGCTACTGTGGTTGCCTGACAGACAGTCAAAGCTAAAAATGGTGCAGATTATTCTTTGTAGTCCAAGGGCTCAATAAATCTGGGACTGATTTACATACTGCAACGTGATCATATTGTACAACTTTACTTCTTTAACTCACATTCACTGAACACTGCAGGAAAGCTTTTGTTCTGTTCCCTTCAGTTAAAACAATCTTCAGCATGGGGCATCATTTTAACCTAAGTCTCTAACCAGAGAAAGGTTTGTGTGGAAATTTGCTTTTGCACTCTGCACATTATCATTCCATTTCCTGCCCAATATTACTCTCAGTTGTAATCAACCTGATATTACTCTTTGTTACATGCCTCCCAACGTTACTCTCAGTTGCAACCTGGCTAACATTAAACTCCATTTCATGCCATCTATCATCAGTCCCAAATGCAGCCCATATAATATCAGTCTCCATTGTAACATTCCCAACATTGCTCTCAACTGTTCCCTGGCCCCAGACACTTCGCTTCCTTAATTTCAATGGAGATTAAAAACACTCAGGGTGTAAATCCAGCATTGCGACCAATCATTTTGTTTTTACTGATGGAGGAGCTAAGTTACCACCTATTATTTCCATATTGGATGAGGTCCCATTACTTCATGGCTTTTCGGGAATCTACTACGGCAGAGCAGGGATCGGCTCTGAGGAAATTCCTGAGGAGCATTAATGCATAATTTTCAACTGCACATGTTGAAAATAAAATGTATCAAATTACAAATTACGATCTGAGAATGCTCCAACTGTACAGTTTTGAAAAGTGATTTGGCAGCGCAGCGTGTAAATGTTCAGAACTTTCTGGTTTAAATGTTTCAATCAGTCACCCAGCATCAACTGCTACAAAGCTAGCAAATACCTCACAGTTGATTTAAAGATATTTCTTGGTGTTTAACCATCACACAGAGGTATCAGATTACTGAAAAGTAATTCACCTGCCACATCATGAGAGTCAAAACACGTACCAGATAGGAAGTTAGGAAATGGCTTGTTTTACATTCCACAGGGAAGTTCCTACTCCAAAGCACCAAGGATCCACAATTCTATCCCAAATCTATGAGATTCTCTAGTTCTGGAAAGAACCTACTAACACATTCTGGAAAAGAGATCTCATATCTCCACTTCACATCTCAGAGCAGTGAAACTCCAGGGCCCTGGGCTCTCCAGATTCTGTCTTGAGACCAGCAAGATGACACAAGTCAATCTCAGAGCAGCAAGGTTCCACTGTGATTCTGCAGAGCTGCTAAGTTCCCATTCTAGACCAGAAAGATCTCACAGTTCTGTCCAACAAACCTGAATGCAGCTCAATCCTGCAAATCAACTTTAACAAATAAGGTCCCATCATCTGAATCTAAAGAGTGAGGTGAAGCAACACTGACTGCAGTAACAGTCTACAGTACCAGTGAGAGCGTGTACTGCAATCCCAAAGCAGCAAGGTCCCATAATCACATCTTAAACAGTACTGTCTTATACTCCAACCCCAGGGTAATGCAATTCAAGGATCCTTGAAAAGTAAGATTTAAAAGCCTATATCAAATCAACAATGTCAAACTGTTACAACCTATTGTCAAAACCTCCAACATGTAGCCAAGGAACTCTCAAAAAGACTATTCCAAGTGAGGTTTGCTACAGATGGCAAAAGTGTTTGATGCTTGCTGTAAAGTTGATGTCATGTCTTCAAACAATTGAATAAAAGTAGCCATAGAAATCATAGTTGCAGTGAAGGAATGTGTCTCTAGTGCCATTGCCTTAGATCAAAGCAACTGCAAAAGACACAATCTTAATCAGTGTAAGCTCAGAGTTGGAAACACCCCAGTCAATGATAACTAAAAGGAATTGATTGTACTGGCAGTATTCCAAGTGGGCTTTCCATAGATCACCCTTCTGGAGCCATTGTTCATACAGCAATGTGCATGCACATTAAACTGTTGGGTGCTAGCTATGCATGATCATGAATTATGAAAATAAAAGTTTGTAGCCAGCACTATTTGGCACCTCATTCATTTAAATACAATAGGAAAGTTTACTTAAGCAATGGGGTCTTTTGCTTATTTTTGCATCTTGTCTCCACTTTGCCTCTCTTTCACAGGTACTTTCTCCAACGTGCATTTATTTGTCTCACTTGGGCAGTACAGATAACTCAGTAATTTGTTTCACTTTAACAAAATTAATACTATCCCATTGTATTCAAATCCTAAGACTTGATCATCTTGGTTTATGATGTGAAAGTCCTAGATGATTGCATGCTGTTGCTACTTTCCCATATGCAGTAAACAACACTGAGAGAGGAGAGGAGTTTTCAACAAAACTTGCAAGTAAAATGTAAAATTGTTTAAAGAGTTTATTTCAGTCCAAGAGAGACAACACAATAGTTAACAAAAAGCGAAAAAGAACCTGTGTCATATAATAACAGGATTCATCCTCACTTCTTTTCTTCTTTCAGGCAGTAAAAAATGACTTTCAAACCATTTCAAGAGCCAATCGATCTTTACAATCCCTATGGACACCACCCTGCTCCCAATATGCTAAGTAGATTGTTAAAAGACTCCCAGCCTTCAGCAACTTTATTTCAAGCCCTTCTGAAGCTCAGCCTTTTAGGTTTTCTAATTAGTCAATTAATACAACTTAAAACTCTATCTGCACTCCCTGAAGACAGAATGCAAAATCTGTGGAAATGGCTCCTACATGGTCAATGAGCACATTCTTCTTAGCTATCTGACTGAACTCCTCCGCTATTTATACAGCTACTGATACTCGTCATACTGGGTTGGGAGCAATTGGAGAGGGGAGTTGCAGCTTCTATATTGTTACCCCAGCTAAAATTCTTACTGGGGAGCTGAAACAGGAATCAAAAAGCATTGTTATTTTCCTTCCCCCTGCAGCACTGGCTCTAACTGATTCTTTGAATAACCCATCGGTTCAGTCAACCTCGACACATGAGTAACAGGATGGACAAAGGTTGTTGCCCATGATACATTTTTACCGACTGCAATACAAAAGTGAAACATAACTCATGAGAAAGCTCTGTACAAATAGATTGGCTCTCCTATAGGACATTCCTAAAGGCAAAATTTAGATTTATAGTTTGTTTTGGTTTGTAGCTTTATTTATGATTCCAGGAGGTAAGATTTTCTGTAGCAAAGCCGATTATTAAATATAAGCAAATTTAACCGTGTGTCCTGATCAATACTTGGCTCTTAAGCATCATCGCTGAAATAGATTGTCTGGCCAGCAGCACACTGCTGTTTGTGAAAACTTTCTGTGCACAAATTGATAGCCGTAGATCCCTGTAATACTACAATGGCTGCTACTTCATCGGCCATAAAGTGCTTTCTCCCTGTCCTGAGGTCATGAAAGGCATTTGCAATCTTTCTCGGGCTTCCCGTGGCACTGTGTATTCTGCCTGGTGTTTAGTTTGTTAATTCTGAATTGATAGTGCCGCAGCCTCTAATCACTAATAGAATGAAATATGTCAAATCAGTTTTCATGGAATAGATCTGTTAATCATCTGCTTTGCAGGGAAAGTATTCTAATATTTCCAATCATTTTTGAAAGTGCATTGATTACCTCTTCCATTGTGCCATTTCCTGTGCATAACAGCTCCATCTCCCACAAAGATCCTCCCACCACCCACTAGGATCCCATCTTACCTCACCATTCCCTCACCAACCATATCCCATGGATTAGTATTCCCTACATAGGTAGTGCTTTTTTTTCTGACTTTTAAATTACCCAAGTTGGGAGTGCAGTTTACTGAACAAGTTGATGGGCCAAAAAAAAAGTTGACACAAGAAGCACAACACCCATCTATAAACACTTGCCTTAAAGATACACACTGGTGTTCAAACCCAGTGCCCTCAGGCCTGGTTACAAATTTGTATAAATTTGGTACAGTAAGAAATAGCCACACCAAAAATATGCAACATATGCTCCTGAAGCTGGTATTCTTCATCTATAAAGGAAAATGCTTGGATTTCCCACCAAGTACCATTCAATGATTGCACCATATTCCTGGCAAGAAAAGGGGCCAGGTCCCTTCTACTTTAATGCCGAGCCACTTATCTCCGTTATTTGGAGTAGATGTTGGAAGGACACATTTAAAACAAACGTGCTCAAATGAAATGATCAACGACATGGCACCATTATCCATTCCAGCTTTTATTATTTACACGCAGCAGTGATCAAAGCAGTAAGAAAACATTCAGGGCTATTAAACACTGGCAACGAAGCAAATATAAATTTCAATAGTTAAGAAAGAACTATTTTAAAGTTTTGCAAGATCCTTCTTTCTCCAAACAGTTTTAATTTTGTTTTGCCACAGCTAACCATCTCAGGAACATCTTTACTGCATTTGATTCCCAACTGGTGTTCCCATCACTCCTAGTAGGCAACCGTGCAGTTTATTTTTTGACAAATTCCATCCATGTTGCCATCTAAAGGCTAGGTTGGTGAGTCTGTGTCAGGGGCTTTCATTACATACACCTCTAGATCTTCCCATCCTTCAGGATAATTATCTTCCTATGAAGCCACCTAACAGAGTATTACATGCCCAAGTGATGAAACCACCATCTGGAATCCACTACCTGACACATTGCTCAGTACTTACCCAGCTGCCTGATCCTCAGCATTATGGGCAAGTCTGGAAAATAAGAGCCAGACCTCTCTAAGTCCACCCCTTTCAGCACTTCAGAACATGTTCCATCACTCATTCTACCCCTGCTAATTATCATTGCACTGACATACACCAATGAAGCAATTAGATTGTATTGGTTAGTCAGGCTTCGGGATAGCTCTGATGTATTGTAAAGGATAGTTAAAAATATACATTAAGTTAGCAGATTGTAAGTTTTCAGAAAATGTTTCCAAAGCATTTTCTGCATTTATGATAATGTTCAACTTTTGAAATGTAGAGAAAATCCATTGCACAGATGTTATATAACAGGCAGCATGTGTACACATCTTCAAAGACCCCAAATTTACTAAGAACATGGGGGTTAAACAAGTACAAGGAAGTTTATTGTGCCAACACTGCATATGAGATCCCTTATATTATTTCTTGTTTTACTTCAGATGTACAAAATCTCTATTTCTGACCCCATCAGCGGCATTTGCTGCACGGCCAATAATCTTTTTCACAATGTATTTGGCTCAAGTTTCTTGCTCCTCTCCTGAGTGGAGATCTCTGCCAAGGTTTAAGCATTTTCCAGATACAACATGAACATTTGTAGAATATAACATTTCCATTAGGGACACGCTCAGTGAAAAGATGCATTTATTATGAAGCTGTGCCTGGCAGAGAAAGGGAAACTTAAACAAAAAAAAACAAAAAACTTTCTGGGCTCTGGAAAGTTTCCTTGCACTCAACCATTTAACGCAATGAGAAGCAATAAATATTTCCAAGTTCAGCTGTTTAAATCATTTGTGCTTTTCTTTAAATAAGTTGTAGCATCCTTGCCCTAGTATATTCGGATGTGCCCTCTGTGAATGTGTGGATCTAACGTATGGGTTTTTTTGCAGTTATTGAATTGTTTGTAGGACAATTAATATGCAAATTACAGATTAATTAGTTTCTACCAAAAGCTAGCTTTTTACTCAAGGTACAGTAGTTTGCAACTCATGGTCTGAAAATTAGACTCACACCTTATTTTATCTCTTTCAGATAAAACATATAATAATTTCAATTTGTAAACTTTTCTAGCTGGTGAAAGCTACAGTTTTGTGACGTCACCGACCAGGTGACTAGAGTTTGTTGCCCATAGACATTATTGAATCACAATCATGAAAAAAGAACATACTTCACAAAAACTGAGGTACACATCAGCCATTTTCACACTGAGTGGAGGGACAGGTTTGAGTGACTGAATAGTCTGTTCTTGTCCAAAATCTGGAGTTAATACTGAAAGGTCCAAGAAATGCTCTGTAATAAAATTTCAAAGCGTGGAGTCCAATTGCATTAGCCCTTATTACGCATGTAGCCACCAATGCTGGACAGTCTAGATCCTTCTCCACGGAGGTTCAAATGAGCACAATTTATACATGTTTTCATTATCAGCTACAACTTAATGGAATTAAGTAGGCAAAGGCCACAGTACAGTGACCTCCAGTGGGCTGATGATTGTGTTCCTGTACAATAATTGCAATGCGCAGATGTGGTATTGTCTTTCTCGAGACAGTGAAGAATGTCTGTGTGTTCTGCATAAAAGTTTTAGAGGAGCAAATTAATGTGGTTTGGGAGCATCAGACAAAGTGATAATGGCATTCCTTATTCAGTAAATAGGTTAACCTGTGCATTGTTTGCGTCTTGTCCATTTCTTAATCGGGTCACCCTGCACCATTTTTTTGAATATACATTGGCACCCTTGCTGCAGGTCCTGAGTGGCACTCGAAAAAAAATCTGGATTTTGTACCTTCAATGCAGTAAAGAGCTATAATCTAATAAAGAAAAATAAAACTTGGCAGATGCCGGAAATCTGAAATAAAATCAGGAAGTACTGGAGAAAATCAACAGGTGTGGTAGAAACTGCAAGACAAGAAACAGAGTTCCCACTTTGAGTCCACTTTGAATCTTCTTCAGAACTGAAAGATGTTGAGAAATGTGTTTTTTTTTAATGCTGTAGATATAAGGGAAGAGAAGGAAGTGGAACAGATTGTGAGAGTACCCAGAGCAAAAGAAAAAAGACAAAGGCAGTGCCCAGAGCAAAAGATCAAAATGATCACTTTTGCTCTGGGCACTCTCAAAAACTATTCCACTTGCTCCTGTATCCACAGCATTAAAAAAACAGCGTTTCCCAGGCTTGGTCAGTTGTGAAGAAGTCATGCTGAATCCAGAATGTTAACTCTGTTTCTCTCTTCACAGATGTTGCCAGGTCTACTGAGTTTTTCCAGCACTTCCTGGTTTTATTATAATCCAATACAGCCTGTTTTTAGAAACCACTGTTTTCATTTCAACCAATGAAGCTCTGATTTCATGAAAGCTATGTTATTGCATTTTCAAAGGCTGTATAAAACTGTTTCATCCAATTTCACCTGAACTATCTAATTCATGCAGGGCAAATCCACTGGAGTCCATCTGAAGGCACATGCATACCAATTATTAAAATGTACTACTGAAGGTGTGTACACCCGTGCTCAGCTAACAAGCCAGACCTACTCAGAACCACCTGGTACGTGGCATTCAACCTGTTTGAGCCTATGAACATCATCTTGTGCTATGAGAGGTACAGCATTTGCTACCCAAAGTGAGCATCACATGAAACGTCAATGACTGATAGCACTACCCACACTCACCGATCTTTCTTAAAACCTGTGCAAATGGCTTCAGCTAGCTATCTAGGCTCAGCACATTGTTTCTGTGTCAAATAATGCATGTTCATCTTGGATGAATTGGCTATGGATGGCTATCAACTTTTGAGTAATTGGCAAATTCAATTGTTTCAAATTTCAGTGGCCAAAGTGGAAGAAATATTATTCACAACATATAGAAAAAGATCAGAAATCACTACAAAAGTACAAGGAGACACAATACAATGACAAGAACCTGTAAAGACAATTTTAGAGTTAGGATTAGCTTCATTGTCACGTGTACACAGTGAAAAATTTACAAGTCGCTACTTATGGTGGCATCTTATGAACAAAGGTACATAGAAACAGAGAATACAGGCCACAATTTTCTTGAAAAAAACTTTCAACCAACCTTATGAAATAGCTCATTGTCTGATCTTGCCAAAAAAAAGACAATGTAAGGAGTTTGTCCCAACAATTCAAGTCAGCCAAGCATCTACATCCCACATTACATACAAGACAGCTGCAAGAGTAAAGAGCAGGATTTGTTTATTTGAGGTGGAGAGAGTCTCCAGGAATCTGTCAGTGTTTTAACTGCAAAGGTTGTTGACATTGTTCAGGCCAATTCACTCACACAAAATGAAGTTGAAGATGATTCTTGTATGTACCTTACAAGGGAAACATGTCAGCAAATACTCATCCCAACAAATGAAGTAGTGTGACAAATAAATAGACTATGTGCACTTTTGTTGCAAAGGAACATTGATACAAGAGCTGTGATTCCAGATCTCCATGTTTATGTCTGATAAAATATTATTAGAATTCTGAAATTGTGTCCTATTAACTAGGGAACCAAGTTAGCTTACAGAAGGGAAAGCTATTTGCACATCGTGTCTCCAGAAGCTCTCTAAAATGACCTATCCAGTTAGAAACATTTCTTTGTCTTTTCCCTCATTCCAGTCACATTTTTCATCTCACTTTTCCTTTAAACCTGACCGTGGATTTTGCTTCCTTGACTGTTAGGATAGACCATACCCTAACAACTCTTTTAGGATAGACCATATCCTAACAACTCTTGTCATAAATATAATCTTCCTGAATACTCCCTTCACTCTTTTAATTATGAATTTGCATTTATTCTCTCAAATTGTCAATTCCTGATAAGTAGAGATATATTTTCCCAAAGTATTTTATTTGATATTTCAATGAAATCTTCTGCGCAAATGAAAATTGCACCAATTTTGCTCACTTCTGATTCAGTATAAAATATCATAGTATCCAACTATTATCTTTAAGACATTGCAATTATCTGTGGAACATAACAGAAGATAGATTACTAAGTATAGAATGAAAATCTTTGTGAAATTAATTCATAAAACAAAATTCTGGTCTGTGTGCGCTAGCAGAAGATGTGCAAGTGAACTGAGGTACTCATGTGTACTCATCTGGGTTGAAACACTGGTTTGCTTTGAAGGTTGCAGTCAGAAAGTCATCCAATATCCACCCCTGTATTGCAGGTAAATTGCTATCTTATTCTGAGTGCTAGCTTCCAGATAGCCATCGTTTCTACCAAAAAGAAACACGACAAAATACTTTCAACTAATCTTCAAGACCAAAATTACCAAAATTGACTGCTCAACTATCAACATTCCACTACCTTTCATCACAAGTGATCCCTAGAGACTAATCTATATTTCTTTAATTTTCTCTTCTTTTTAAATTTGCTTCTCATTTCTAATCTCTGTACACATGTTGCATTGCATTGTTATTTCTACTTGCATTTAGTAGCTATAAACTCACGCTTTCATTAACTGAAGAAAGCCTGGTTACTTTGGTTCATTTTGAAACATTAATTAATTTGGTCTGTGTGAAAGGTATTTATGAGGAAGGGAATTATTTGCAAATGAACCCTGCTCCAACCAGTTGAGAGGTACAGGTGAACAAAGAAGGGGAGCCAATTCATCACTCCTTATTCAGGTGTTTGACAATTTGGGGTATTCCATCTGAAGCTGTATTAACTTGGGGAACCTTGCCTGGGGTTTGGTTGTAAAGTTTGCATAGTGTCCAAGAGATAATGGGAACTGCAGATGCTGGAGAATCCAAGGTAACAAAGTGTGGAGCTGGATGAACACAGCAGGCCAAGCAGCATCTCAGGACCACAAAAGCTGACATTTCAGGCCAAGACCCTTCCAAAGTGTTTTCCAATGATTTAGCACCCTGTAAACATGATTATCCTGGCAAAGTTGTAATTCCTCATTTATGGTTTGAAAACACCAAGGGATTCAAGGAAAGTGCAGGAAAATAGCACTGAAGTAAAAGATGATCCAACTTCTCTTTGAATGGTGAAGCTGGCTGAAAAGGGTCAGTGACCAACCCCTGCTCCTGTCTTAAGGATCTTAGGGTATGGTCTGTCCGTGCAAGTGCCTGAGAAGGCAATAAACTCCATCTGAAGGACAGGAAGAAGGACCAGATTTTTTTAAAAAAAGAAGCAGAGGACAAAGTGGTCACCAGTTTAGAATAACATCTTGACAAGGGAATATTCCTCCACCCCTCTGACAAAGATTATGTTGCAGAACACTAACAAACATGAAGTTGGAAAGATAAATCTACATTTCAATAGCACCTCTCATGATCTCAGCATGTCCCAAATTGCTTTATAGCCAATGAAGTAGTTTTAGACAGGCAATTGGTGCTGTGACATGAGCAATGAAGTGACAATGAAAAGTTCATTTCAAAAGTAAAATGATAGACTACTCACACTGATTGTACTCAAGGTAATGGAGATACGAGAGTGATTCTAGTCAAACTGGGATGTCTGAAGGCTCAGGAAAGGAAAAAAAAATTAGTAGCTGATGACCTCTTGTGTCATTCACAACTCCAGTAACCTTTTAAACAAAATAATGTTGGCACAGGTTTGGACAAGGCAATACTGGGGCCCTACGAGAAGGAAATGGGGAAAATATAGATGGAAATATACGTTTAAAGAAGGAAGAGAGGAAAATGTATCTTCAAAGAACACAGCATCAAAAGTAAACTACTGCCCCTGGCTGGGAGATATGTGTAAGTAACAACAAGCTTAGTCATAACCGAGTACAATCATTAGTATGAAAGCTATCACAATGCCAACATCAAAGAAGCAATACCAAGTGAATGAGAAGTATCCTAAAGCCTCATGTTAGGACGTATCAGCAGGCATTTCAGGTGCAGACGCTATGTTGGAGCCAGTACAATGTATGGGTTTAGTAACTGTGAACGGGTAAAGCCAAAAACACCAGTTAAAACAGAAAAACAGCTTGATTCTCTCAGTAGAAGAAAACATTTCTATGAACCTGTTATTCAATGCATTTAATCTCCTTCAGCAGGTTTGGAATTATTCCCAGAAATCTCATGCAGAGTATAAATGAGACTACTGCATGTTTGGACATCATGTCAAGGGCACCATGGGGAGTTCTGCTAAGAGTCACATTTACTTTAATAAGTGATTAGTTATTTTTTCTTAAAATAGATGCAAATGTTAACAACGGAATGACAAATAAAATTCTCTTATTCTGCTTGGCCCAGTGCTTGATATATTCAAAACATCACCTTGATAAAGATTTGATTAATCTGTCCACATTTGGACTTTAAATCGGCATTCGGACAACACTGCTAGCTCTTTTTTAAAAAGTATCAATTTTTGTCATGTTTGAGCACAGAGTGACTGTAGATGATGAATTTCACCTTGCATCTATTTAAAATTCCACTAAAGGGGAGATTTTGGGATCTATACTGAAGCTGGGTCACAACCAGGTCCCAGAGCTGAAGTGGCGATGAATAACCAAATGGGAGGTCAATTTCAGAGTTCTTTATCATGTTACCAAGGAGAGATACAACCATTTTGCAACCTTGCTGTATGATTCTTTATATGTGCATGCTAAAGTAAAAGTGTGACAGGCGCTAGTGAAGGTGACAGCTATGATGAGACCTAGGGGTATTTATGACCAGCCCACTAGAATAATTCTTCACCAGCCCCAGTCATTGTGTTCTTAAGTGGGAATGAAAGTTTCTGCACATATGCATTCTGCAACAGATAAACAACTGTGTGGAGCATATCATTTTAAATGTGCTGAATTGTATTCATATGGCAATCCTGTAGCAACAAACATTCCCTTTCCACCCTGTTCCACTCCATGATTTTGAGCTGGGAGTGGACATGATCGTTGCGGAAGGCAGCTGATATACTACCAAATAAGTTGAAGTAAAGCACAGTTTTGTCTCAAAATAACATCTCTGTGAGGGTTCATCTTTGCAGCATTTACAGTATTCTGTAAACTGTTTGAAGAAAAATGATTTCTCTGATTGACTTACAGTCAAGATACATCCTGCATCAGGCTAGAAATGTGAGTGGAAACACAGACTGCTTTCTTTAAGCCTTGTAGGCAAATGAAAATGCACAATTATGAGCAATGAAAAGTACGACCGATCAGTAACTAATTATGCCATTGATCTCAGTATAGGAAGGTTCCTTAATCGAGGTAATAGGTCATTTTAGGTTAAGCCATGCCACTAGAGCACCTTTCTTCTAACATTCAATCAGCACTTCGAAATAAGAGGAATTTGAAAATATTTGGTAGTACCAAAGAGGCAAGCCCAGCTAAAGCTTTTGAAAAACATAGAATCCCATGGTGTTGGCTTAGGAACAGTACAAAGTAAAAACTTCAGCCCCGAGGATAAAAAGCAGGTCAATGTGAGTGTCGGCTTTATTATTATTGGCAGCAAGTTTCACAAAGCAGCCAAATCACAAGTAAAGGAGGGACATGTTCAGGCACTGTTCACATGTTGAGATGTTCAGAGAGATGAACTTCTCACTGCTCCACTGAGCACTTTAACAAAGCACCCTGCTTTCTTTTGGATGCACACCATGTCTCTGCCTTGTAATAATAATTTCAAACCAGCAATGCGTGATTTTACTTCAAATCAGCGAGAGGTTCACTGGTTAGGGCCTGGCTCAGAGCTGTGTCCAGCTTTAAAGGTTCACTTTCCACATTTTTTTAAAATCAAAGAACAATAACCCTTTGTCTATTTTCCTGCCTGGCTCATCGAATTGCAGTCTCTTTTGCACCACTCAATGTTGAAAGTCTAAATTATATTATGAAATTTATTTTCTGGAATCACTTTGCATCGAGGGGTAAACATCAAGGTGTTGATAGTGCTAACTGTTAACGTTTTTCATTTTCTACATAGTTTGTACTTTTGGCTTTTCAGATTCTCGCTAGGTTGAGAGTTACTCTGGTTTATCATATGTTGTAGAGATAATAAATTTTGTTTGTGAAGCTATCCTATCATAGAGCCTCCAGCAACATCATAATTGATTGTGGAAATCTTCATAACCACTACTACTTTACTTGATGACAAACTAATTCTTGTGCCAGTCTCCTTCATCTTATCCAAATACATTCTAAGATTAAATTTGGAAGTGGTTCTGAGTGCGGATTTTAAAACAACTAACTACTTCCCTTTCACAACAATGGTCTGCCTCACGCATCATTTTTCCTTTACCAAATCTGACAATATTTTACATGTTGCAATATTCAGAAGCGAAAATCAATGTAGTTTATACAATGACTTTCATTTAGAAGGAAGAAATAATCTGCATTTGTACTTCAGTCGCTGAATTGCCTTTTGAAGTGTGTGCTGTTGTAAATAGGAAATGTGGCAATTTACACATGGCAGGCTCCCACAAGCAACAGTGCAATACTAACCAGCACAGTGGCTTCGTGGTTAGCACTGCTGCCTCACAGTGCCAGGGACCTGGGGTTGATTGCAGCCTTAGGTGACTGTCTGTGGGGAGTTTGCACATTCTCCCCGTGTCTGCGTGGGTTTTCTCAGGGTACTCCGGTTTCTTCCCACAGTCCAAAGATGTGCGAGCTCGGTGGATTGGCCATGCTACATTGCCCGTAGTGTTCAGGGATGTGTAGATTAGATGGGTTATAGGGGGATGGGTCTGGATGGGATGCTCTGAGGGTCGGTATGGACATGTTGCGCTCGCTTTCCACACTGTAGGGATTCTATAATTTGTCTTTTTTTTGAGTGATCTTGGCAGAATAACATATCTTGGATTCAGGACACTGGAAAAATTTTCCTGGTTTACTTTTTAAAATGATGAGGACATTTTCATGTCCACTTTAGGGGGCAAACGGGATCTTATTTGAAAGTCTAATAGAGTCAGATTCGTACAGTGTGGAAATATAACTCTTTGGTCCAACTTATCCATACCAACCAAGGTTCCCAAACTAAACTAGTTCCACTTGCCTCCATTTGGCCCATATCCCTCTAAATCTTTCATATTCATGTAACTATCCAAATGTCTTTTCTCTGGCAGTTCATTCCACTGACGAACAACTCTCTGGGTAAAAAAGTTGCTCCTTAGGTCACTTTTATTCTTTCTCCGCTCACCTTAAAAATGTGAACTACAACAATACCGACAGACAATACTGTCTCAGAGCTGCTCCTCCTAATTAGGATAAGAATACCCGATTCTTCTGCAATAGAAGTATGGAACCTATAATCTCAAGATTTGTTAAGCACGGCAGCGTATTTCAGTTACCAAATTGATCAGATTGATGTCTCAGAATGAAGGGCATTTTGATGTTTACCAGATTTCCTGGAACAGAATTTGAATAACACAGTGAGCTGAGTTCCCCTTTTCCTTTGTTACATTCTTTGGGGCTTATACCGCAATATACAAGACACATTAATCTACATCATTGTTTAATGCAGTACTGGTAAAAATAGAAGCTGTGTTTGTTTATGCGAATGTGCTGAGTCTCAAACCTAGACAACGTGGAAAAAATTTTGTAGATAACTCTTAAAAGATCAAATGAAATGATCTTTCCCGGTCAGCATATGCTTGACAATAAAATTAAAATGTGTGTGTAGTAGGCAAATGGTATTTTTGATATATCGTGCTTGTCGGAGCAAACTAGCAACTGAAAAAAAAACCCACTAAAGTCAACAATCCTACCTTTTCAAAGAATAGATGTAATTCTATCATTATATCCAAACCATTTAATTTCCCGAATTCAAGGAAGGAGGGTTAATGAGCCAATTCAACCAGCCGGAATTTGGAGGAATGGATCTTAATCGTGTCCATACACAGAGAGCGGGGCACACCTTAAATCCTAAGGGGCAAGATTTTGCAGTTAGGGCCAGGGACCCAAAGTCAGTACCACTTCTGGGTCCTGATCCTTCATACAGTACAGGAGGAAGCAGTCATAGCCCACTGGCAAAGGTGGCATGCTAATTGCTTGAAAGGAAGATTGGCAGCCAATAGGCAACTGTGAGTGTGGGATAGAGACAGGAGTTATAAAGTGCAAGCCTAGGGAAGATGATAATGTAGTGGTATTGTCATTGGATTAGTAAGTAGATATTCAAAGCTAATGTTATGGTGACATGGGTTCAAATTCCACCATGGCAGAAATAGCTGCAATTTGAATTCAATCCATGAATAAGCAGCCAGTCTTGGTAATGGTGACCATGAAACTGCCATTAATTGTTTTTAAAAATCTATCAGTTCACTAATGTCCTTTCAGAAATGAAATTTACAGTCCTTACCCAATCTGACTTAACTGTGACTCCAGATGCACTTCAGTCAGGCTGACTCTTAAGTGACTGAACAAGCCTAATAACTAGGAATGGGCAACAAATGCAGTCCATAACAGCCATCCCCACATCCCATGAAGGAATAAAAAAAAAGTGTGAGTCTGCTTTAACACTCAGAGCCCGAGTTCACAAAGGGAAAAGCAGATCCCTCAAACTTGAGGCAGAGACACCCTACAGTTTTCTATTCTAGTCTAGGTTGTTCTATTGGATCAATAAAAGACAGTCAAAGGAACTTGTTTCAGAGGATGACAGGGAAAGAATAAATTAAATAAATCTAGCTGGAGGTGCAAAAAATTGTCAGCTGTTGAAATGCTGTGCGGAAGCCCTGGGTACAGTGCCACATGAGGGTTAATACCTTTCTTCATTCATATGAACAAAAGAAATAGGAGCAGGAATAGTCAATTTAGACTCTAAAGGCTGCTCCATTATGCAGTACAATCATGACCTGTTTCAAGTCAGCCCCAATTCCACTTTCCTTCCCACTCCTCATTGCCCTGCAACCCATTATGGATTAGAAATCTGTCCATCTCCTCGTTAAATTGACTCAATGTCATCATACCCATCAGGCTGTGCAGTTCTGAATGCCACAGAATCATAACCCTTTGAGAGAAGTAATTTCTCCTCATCTCTGTTTTAAACCTGATACCCCTTATCCTGAAGTTACAATCTGCTGTTCTAGATTGCCGTACAAAAGGAAACATCTTTCTTATCCTGGGTCAATTCTCTTTAGCATCTTTGAGACCTCAGTTATACCTCTTTCATTCTTCTAAACTCTGGAGATTATCGGGCTGGCAGGTTGAATACCATTTGAGAGATTTCAGCCAGCAGTATGCACAATAACTGAACAAGAGAAGCATCAGAGAAACATGCCCAGAGTCATTATTCAGTCAGGAAAGTTCAAGATGGTAGCACAATTGGGGGATAACAATATTGATAAGTTTATATTCCTGTTCAACTAAACAAATGGCATTGGTGAGCAAAACTAGCACTGTTTTATCTCTGAAATATAACAAAGAACTATGGATGCTGCAGATCACAAACAAACAAAACCAGAAATTGCTGGAGAATCTGTGGACAGAAAATAAAGTTAACATTTCAAGCCCAGTGACCCTTCTTCAGGACTGATTGTGCAATCACTTTAGCACATGTACAAAATTAATGGAGAATGATGCCAATGTAAAGGAAGATAAAAGAACATATGCTTTAGAGTCCTTGGCTGTCTTTGAGCTGAAAGGTTCTAAACAGAGACCAATGTTGATTTGCCATCTTTTCGGATGCACTCTTTGTAGTGAATGTTACAGCTTTTGAAAATTGTCAATTCCTTGAATAATTATTCTCTGAAGCATTTCTGTAGAAAATAAAATCAACTTCTTCAGGGAGGGAGAGAGTAGATGCTCTTTAAATATCTGCCAAATGAAACTCATACAACCTCCCTGGCAATATTGATTCCAATGTGTATTTCTGAGACATTCTCTGAGTGGGTCTGCCTGTGATAGCCAATGCGTCAATGTCCGGTACTTTGCATTCATTAAAGCTGTCCTGAGATTGCGATAGGTATTGATAGGTTCTAGATTGTAGGAAGTCTCTTTTCATAACCACCCTGCATGGCTCACTTGTGCGCTCAACGCCAACTTTGAAGCCACAGAGCCATTTGAAGGTTACTGCGTGTGTTACTGTCAGATCGGTTACTTGCAGGTCAGATGTTCAAGTGTGCCAGCTCATTTTAAAAAACTCTTCCCATGAAATTCCAAAGTCCAATGTTTTTAAATTAGCATATGTGATATTCAGCATTTATGCCATCACATCAGACTACTAGACAGATATTCACGATCCATTCATGGTGTAAGTGCATATAATTATGGTTAATGGAAGTTATCATGCAGACAAATCAACATGAGTTAAAAAAAAAGTTCCTGGAAAAGCTCAACAGGTCTGGCAGCAGCTGTGAGAAAAACCAGAGTTAATGAGTTGGGTCCGATGACTCTTCCAGCCCTCTTACTGCTCAAAACTCTATCCATCTTTACCTTAAAAACATTACATGAGGTAACCTCAACTGTTTCACTGGGCAGGGAATTTGACACATTCACAATTTGAGTGCTACAGCACTCCTATAAGTTGTCCTCCGTGCATGTGTGGGCACACTTCCCAATCAGCTGTCATGTCACATTCATCTTCTGACAGCCCAGGGAATGGAAGCTCTAAGAGAAAGTGAACAACTTGCAGGAAACAATGGATATTCCTAATGTGATGCTACGTAGCCCTTGTTGTGACCTGGAGTAAAGATCAGGCAGGATGTGCTTAGCCATTGACATTACCCTACTGAGATCATTGACTCCTAAACTGGTCCTGGTAAGGAGATCATTTTGATTATGAACCCTGCATGCTCCATCACTATATAAATACAGATTCTTGCTATTGTTGTAGAAACAGCATATCCTGGACATTGAAATAATATTAATTTTTTAGAGGCCTTTTGTCGCATAAGAAATAGGAGCGGAGTAGGCCTGCTCCACCGTTTAATAAGATCATGGCTGATCTCTCTACTTACCCGCCCACTCACCATAACCCTTCATTCTTTTACTGTTCAAAAATCTATCTATCTATGCCTTAAAAACATTCGATGAGGAAGCCTCAACTGCTTCACTGGGCAGGGAATTCGATAGATTCACAACCCTTTGGGTGAAGAAGTTCCTCCTCAGCTATGCCACGTAGTTCTTGTTTCACCTGCTAGTGGAAATGACCTCCACACTTCTATCTTATCTATTCCCTTCATAACTTTATATCTTTCTATAAGAACCCCCTTTTCTTCTAAATTCCAACGAGCATAGTCCTGGTCTACTTAATCTCTCTTCATTATCCAACTAGCCCAACTCTGGAATCAACCTAATGAACCTCCTCTGCACCCCCTCCAGTGCCAGTACATCCTTTTTCAAATAAGGACACCAGGGACACAAGGTCCATACCAGTTTCTGCTGAGTAGCTTTACACTAAGCAATCGCAAATAACAAAAAAAATATATTTTATTTCGTCAGCTGCTTTTAGCAATTAAAATGATTCCTGGACTGGGTAGGGGGCAAGCATTAGATGAAAAATATTGATTCTCAAACTTTCTTATGCTTTTCAGAAAATTGAGACACAAAGGGCTGATGTAAAGTTTTTACTTGTTTTTGATGGGTGTGAGTCATAATTGAATTCTATGATGAATCATCAAGAAGGTTAACATCCTTCATGATATGTATATGCATTACAATGCAATAATGATAAGCTGCTCTTATTGGGATTAAAAGCACAGCAGGTCTGCACTGTAAAACAGTATGTTTTTGTGGTATTTATTTCGTAAGTTTATATGTGCTGCTCATGAACATGAATGCAGGATCCATCCTTGAAGTTAAGCAAACAAATCTATCTTGAGTGAAGGCCTACTTACTGAATATGGAACTTTTAACAATGGACTGCTAACAATTACACAAGCACCAACTATCAGACACTCTTGTAAAGAGAAATCATCCATTTTTACAACATGCATTTCCTGCAAGAATGAAGTGGAAAATGCCTGTTGAAGGAGTAGCTGTTTTTGTTAATGGTCTTGTGTTAAAGCTTTGAGATTCCCTGTGAATAATACAAAATCAAGTTCACTGCAACAAAAATTAACTTGAGAGACAGATGATGCACCTGCGTATGAGTTTGTGAGTAACAACAATATCTCATATTTATACAGCACCTTTTTCACAATGTATCATCCCGAGCCACTTTGCTGGATTGTTAAAACGAGTCAAATACGGAGATATTAGTTCAAATGACCAATTTCCTGATCAAAGAAATGAGTTTTCAAGAGTGTCTGAAAAGGCAAAGTCAAGGAAAAAAAAGAAATGAACAGTTTATGACCTAGGAAAGTCATCAATAGTGGAGCAAGTGAAATTATGGGATGTACAAGAGGCCAGAATAAGACAAGGGGCTGGTGGAGATTACGCGTATAGAAAGGGACAAGTTCACAGAGGGATTTGAAAAAAGAGACATGAACATTTTAATTCATGCTGTTGGTTGGCAGGGCTCAGTGAGCTCAGGGATGATGGGGAAATAGTTGATGTGCTGAGCCATTCAAGGTTTGGTATTTTCACCAATAAAGCTATTCAATGATGTTATTACATACTCCTTAGTAGGTGGGACTTGAACTCTGGTCTCCTGGCTCAGAGGTACCCCTAACACTACCCTTGCACCAAAGGAGTCCCCATGCATAGGTTATGTCACAGCTCAGTTTACAAATAAGGAGAATTCATGTGATTCAGTGGCTAAATGTACATGTGCATTTTGAGCTCCATTAATTAAATGATTGAGGAGGATTAGTGCAGCTGGTTTTATTGAAAAGCTCATCCTGCAGGTAACTATCAAAACACTTGTCAATGCACAAAGACAAATGGAGTTCAAAGTAGAAGTGAATCCAAATTGTGCTAATCTACCTTAATTTGAATTCAGTAATGACGATATACAATAGCTCTGATTTAAACAAAAAGCAGGTCAATAAATAAAAAATGGTTCAAGGCAATGAACAGATGATCAATAATAGACTGCAATAAGAATAAAACTGAAGCCTCAGGAATTGTCCAACTACAATGTTTAATCACTGCCAGCCCCCCCTTTAAAAATATCTTTCATAGATCTTTGATCACTGCTAATAAAATATAGATTTTATAGGTGCCATTATAGCAACCGAAGAATGAAATGCCAAACTGGTAAAGTTACAATGCAAGGCTAATTGCAGGCTAAACAGTCGAGCAGTGGACTTAGCTAAGTGATCTTACAATAATGGATGAGAGTAAAGCTCTTCATTCCTATTGCATCTACTTTAGAATAATGGTGGACAATTAATCACAGAATCATGGAATTGTTACAATATAGAAAGAAGCCATTTGGCACCATCATGTCTGTGTTGGGTCTACAAATGCGCATTTCACATATTGCTGCTCCATTAACCCTACAGAGATAAAACAAATAGGAGGAGAAGCTTCTTCATGAACGTCCCCAACTCAATAATTGCAGAGCCCAGCATGTCAGTGTAAAAGACAAGTTTGACAAGACTCACAATCAGTTTCAGCGAGAAGTACTGAGTGTACGATACATCTCAGCATTACCCTGAGGTGTCTATTGTCAAAGACACAATTGACATCCAATTCGGTCACTCTGTGTGATATCAAGAAATCACTGAGTACACTGGAGTGTACTACAGCAACAGCTGAAGGCCTAACCACACCCCAATTGTAAATCTGAAGACTTGTGTTCCGTAATTAGCTACACCCTTGGGAAAAACATTCTAGTATAGTTATAGTTTTGACAACCACCCAACAATGTGCCCAGCTATGTCCAATGTCCATAAAGCAAGGCAAAACCATATCTGGGCAATTACTGGCCTATTACCACTATCAGTCATCAGCAGATGGATGAGAATGTTGTGAACAATGCTATGAAGTGGCACTTACTTTGGAATATTATGCCCGATCATGTTCAGTTTAAGTTCCAATTAATTATGAGGATCAATTAGCTCCAGAACTCTTTTCAGACTTGCTTCAAACATAAAGTTGAGGCCAGAGATGAGCTACCCTTGACATCAAAGCTGCATTTGATCACTAATGAGTGTTATGATGAAACCTGTATATTGCGCTTTTATGTATGTATTCTGCCTAATATTTGTTCAATATGGGAAAACGTATGGAATTCATTTTGGGTTTATAGGAAATGTTATGAAAATTTATGGGTTGAAATTACATTGTATAATTTTAACAACAATATTAAAGCATCCGCAAGAAATTCCTCTGTCTGCTATTTTAATGAAACATTTAACCATTTTAAGATAAACACATTAAGGCTTTTGTTAAATCAAAGGAATTTCAGACTGAGCATTAAAATGTCCATTGCTAGTATTACTGTATGTGACATGAGCCCACTGGAGTTGAATATTAATAATTATTGATTACCTAGGACAAAGAGTTGCAGGGTGAAAAAGGTAGTGCTGAATAGCATGATTAAAAATTTGGCCCTGAACAGTAATCAATTTTTTATAATAAACCCTTCCCCTTTAAAAGGCATTACGGTTTATTTCCACCATATTGCAATTGTGGTCTTGCCTGGCTATGAGAAGTGTGTTACAGTTCTTTGAAATGGCCCCTGTTTACTGTACCTTTCTAGTAGCACCCAGCGATGATGTACTACATGCACAACATGGTTTAAGTCAGGAGCGAAACTCAATCTTTGTAGACCTCGGGTACTTTCAGACACTGTTTTACAGCTTGCCGACTGGAGTAATATATAATGGGATATGAGTAGGCTAACCATATGATGTAAATGATGAATTTACTGAAACATCAGCAGAGCTGTAGAAAAGACTTGAGAGAAGCATGTAACAGCAGGAATAAAATACTTCAGTAGAGAGCTGTTTACATTAATGTATAAATATGTGTATCTAAACAAACAGCTTGATAAATGTTGAAAAGCGTGGGAGAGCTGTACTCTAGGAGAAGTCCAAACTAAGGATGCCAGAGACAAAAACAGTTACAACCCGGTAAAAACGAATAGCATCCAACAACGCATGTGTAGACACCCAATGTCCAGACAGACTACAGATGATGCGGAATGCCCATAAAACACACTGAAACCAAGAATCGCAAATGCCCATAATCTAGCAGTGTTTCAAAATGCCAAGTAAGTTAGTTATTGTACAGATAATGGCATATTAAAGGGATTCTGTGTGCAGTGAAACTTTGTTGTTATCAGGTTATCATTTTAGTACAGTTGTTAACTTGAATATATGTCATAAATGCCTTGTTAGATATGGAAAATACATCTTGTTTTTTTAACTTGTACCTAATCAGTTCCATCTCTCACACTGCGGCAATGCAGCCCATGATGTCAGTTGAAATAATTGAAACAAAATTCAACTGAAGGACAAAAAAATAAGCATTTGATTAGTTTTACTTGTCCAAGATTGTAACACAGTTTGCAGGCTACAAGGCAAAGCCATTCATTCTTCCTGTATGTAGTGTCCTATATAATATTGGCACATTCTATGCTATATTCCATTTTCTACAGCACCAAGAAATATTATTGGGCAGTTTGTACTCCACAGTAATATCACAAATGCTGGCAGATGTCCACATTTGGTTGTTGAAATGTTTTTCCAATGGTTACTCACTTTAAGGTGAAAGCAAGTTACAGCAGAGGTCACATGACTCTGGCCAGCCCCAGATGCACAAGTCACAAATGTATTTCTCCAAACATCTCCCTTTTCATAAAAAAAGCTTTCATTTGTAGTTACAAGTTACCCAAGTTAATTAATGTGTATGGGCAATAACAAAAAAGAATCATTCATCAACAAATGTGTGCATAATTCTATTCATTCCCACTTTTGTCAGTATCTAAACACACATTTCATGCATGATCTCTAATGGGTTCATGTCCTAGAATGGCATTTTTACACACTGGTGTTAACAGTTTGTGTGGTATTTGCTCATTCCTGGATTGATGCTCCTTCACTCCAAGTGTCATTTCCATGACAAGTTTTGAACAGAGCAAGATCCTAGTCTTTCAGTTCATGTTTCCACTGGCTACGAACTCCAAAGCATGCTGAGCTGTGTTTTTTAGTTGATTGATTCAAATGAAAGTTGTTTCATGTTTGGTGCTCCAACACCACTGCACAATATTAGCAATGATCTTGTGTAGAGGTTGACCTTTAGGCCTGACAAGCATTGGCAGTTCTTGCTATCTGCAGCGCTGATGGGCTCTTTTTTTCAGATATATAGTTTGTGCTTGTTGCAATGGCTTCTCTCACTTGTTACTAGAGATCCGTCCAGAGTGGGGTCCGTGCGTCATGGTGGGAAGGGGTGGTGTGGGCACCTTACTGTACTGCACACAGAGACGTCGATCAAACACCTACAGCATGTCACAACAAACTGCACTGTCACTCACTCAAATGGATACATTAGTGTGCCTCATCCTCAGTCAAGACATAGACAGGAGATCTGTGTGAATCAGAGAGTCCCAGCACCATCAATTACAGGCACAGTACGGGGATTTGCCCACCCTCAGTTTACTTCGGCCTGACATCATCTGGGAATATGTGTGAATACAGTCCAGGGAGCAGTCAACACTCAGTACTGTAGGGCAATCTCAAGCAGTAAGGAGAATCTCACCCCCCTCAGTCAGGGATCTGCCAATACAGCACTGAAGGTGTGTGGTCAGTTTAGTGATTGTTTGTCAAAAAAAATCTGCAGTTGAGAGTCTAATGATGACCATAAAACCATTGTCAATTGTTTGAAAAACTCATCTAGTTCACTAATGTCCTTTAGGGAAGGAAACTGCCAACCTTACCTGGTTTGGTTTATATGTCATCCCAGTCACACAGCAATGTGATTGATTCATAACTGCCCTCTGAGTAATGAGGGGTGGGAAATAGGTGCTGGCCTAGGCAGCAACACCCTCACCCCAAGAATGAATAATAGAAAAAAGTTTTGGTCAGAGGTTTGAGATGAATATATGCTAGGGATCTGTGTGCTGATTGTTCAAGGGTTCAAGGGAGGCCCGTGTGATCAGCAGGGCATCACTGCCAAAAAGGATGGGGGAGTCAAGGCTGCAGTTGGAAAATGGAAGCATGGGTAGAGGTGGTGATTAACAAAGTTAGTGGTGAGACGAGGAAGTCAAGGTATAAGGGAGAGGGTAGGCAGAGCAGGATTGGAAGCCATGAGGGAGTGATATTGGCAATGAGGATAGTCGGAGAGTTCAATATGGTGAGCCTCCACATGGAGAAAATGGGTGGAAATGGGCTGTTGGGGTAGTGCAGGTTAAAAGAGGATATGGAGGCCCTTGGATTTATCTGGTGACCAGGCTAAGCCCAGGGCTGATGGTATCCACGGCGAGCAATATTCTCTGTCATCATTTGCAGTTCATTAGATACCAACAACAGGAATGTGCCTGGGACAATGACTGTGTGGGCAAAGCCAGTGTCACTTCAATGGGAAAAAGCCCGGGATCCATATCTGCTGGTCACTGGAACCATTGAACGAGCACGTGAAGCATGTATTTCTGTACGCCAGCTAAATTTCAATTTTAATCATTTCTTCATCCATTTGCAACGCATGGGCAGTGAGAGCACCCAAGTTTCAAATGTTGGACATAGGTGAATTGTAGCAAGTCAGTGAAATTTGGCAACCTAACACTGCTATCTCGGCGATGCAGGTTAATAAAAATGAACTAAGGCTTCACGTGTGAAACTTCAAAGGCTACTAGTTGAGAGGAACATCATTCCATCATTTGTCATTCAAGTATGATGCTGGGCTCTACCAAATATAATGAAAAGATCGAAGTGGGTGTGGGATGGGAAGTGGCTTGGGGCAGAGCAGACACTCCCTTGATGTTAAGTGTTGGTCATTCAGCTGGTGTGGCACTTTCACCAAGTAGGTGAACACACTGCAACCAGTGTCATGGTGGGGCAGATGATAGGACTACTGAAGATGCTACTGCTTGGCCCAGTGTTGGGGACCTCCTCCAGTCTAGTTAGATTGTGCTACAATATCCTGGTGTGGTACACCCTGCACAATTGGAGTAGGTGACGAGGCAATGGGTCAGATGCTGCGCAGCTGGGTGAACAAGGGCAGTCCTCCTAGGTGGTCAAAGGAAAGGACAATGGTGAGGAGGAAGATCTCCTTGTCCATGACAGAGCTCAGTTACGTCAGGTACTACAAACCAGACAGGACCTGGTTGACCCTTAGTTTCAGTCAATGAGAGCTGGGTGCAGCAGAGCATCATAGAATGTAAATTGGTCACCGATCATGGTGCCAGCATTTTTTTTGCAATGTGGAGGTGAACTGCAGCCTCCATTGTTTGTTTGTGGCCATATTTGCTGGCTGTAAATAAAGCATAATGTTTGGAATTGCTGACTGTTTGCCTGTCTGTGATATTCACAATGAAAAGATGCTAGACTACAGTGAGCACTAGGCACAAAGTAACTGTGACCAAAAATGTAATTCGATTCAAAGTTCAGTTGGAAAGAATAAGCTTAGTACAGTTACTAAGGTTCTGGATTTTAGGAAAGGTTAACTTAGGCAACTTGAGACATATAGCGACAATAGCAAACTGCTCAAAACTGTGAACATTTTGAGTTCAGTATGACTTTTCTTCAGAGCTAAAAGTCATTGGATGTTTTTCTGAATGTTTCTGAAAGAGGTAGAGGCCAAGTGCAAAAGACAAAGTCATTGTTAATGGCAGAGAAAAAGACGTAAAATGTGTTTAGATTAAAGGTGTGAAAGGAAAAGAATGCTCTTCTACACTTGTGTAAAGTAAACAAGACAAGGCTGTAGACAGAAATGGGGAGAGAATGCAAGAAAAATGGAGAATAGACATAATGCAGTCAGTTTCTTAAGTTATTGAATTCAATTTTCAGACCCCAAGGCTGTGAAGTATCTAAGCAGAAAATGAGGTATGCATTGTGTTTGCATTGTGCTTTACTGGAACATTGCAGCAAGGCGAAGACAGGAATGTTAGCATGAGAACAAGATGGTTTGTTGAGATGTCAAGCAGCTGGGAGTGTATGGCAAATTCTGTGGATACAGTCAAGGTGTTCTGCAGTGTGGCGACCCAGTTTGCATTTGATCTTGCAATGTAACAGAAACTGCATTTGAGCAGCAATTGTAAAAGACATAGTGATAAACATCAAGATTAATTCAACTGCTTTTGGAATTATATTATCAGGAAAAATAGATTCATAAAGGGGAGTTCAATTCTTTCAGAAATAATGTTAGCGATATTAAAAATGAAAATGATAAACAATTAATTTGCATCAAATCATTGAGTAGTGCACAATATACCTCACATTCCAACTAAACCAATAATAAATAAAGAGCCAGAGGTCAACTAAAGTTAATGAAGACAAGGCAACAGGATTAGAAAGCAATAAAACTAGGAAATACTTAATACTAAATGGATTTCTCTCTAGGGTTCTAAGTGAATTAGGTGAAGAAATTGTGGATATTTTAGCCATAATCTTTCAATGATCTCTAGATACACGGATTTTCTCTTTAAGTTAGAAATTTAAAAATCGACACCATTTATTCACAGGTTTAAGAGTAAAATCAGGAGAGAGCAAACCTATTAGTTTTGCATCTATTGTGGAAAATTTGCTGGCGTTTCTAGACAAAGGGTCAGATTCAACTATCTCGAATATTGTGGGGTTTGGAAAGGCGGATGTACAAATGCATAAAAGATGGTTTAAAATGGAAATGTAAAGATTTGCCATTGAAGGCAATGCTTGCTTTCCAAACAACTAGTGGATTATGCTCAGCAGGGTTTGTTTGCGCAACTATCATTAAGAATGATAACATTATTTAGTCTCATTGGGGTAGTGTACTGTAAATAAAGCCCCATTTTTCCCAGAATCATCTCAAAACTAAAAGATTTTTAAAACTACACAGAATTCCTCAATTTACCTGTATGTTAGACCTAGATTGACAGAAAGCAGGTACTAGGATTCTATACTTATTACAACTAAATTGATTTTAGCAGAAGGTAAACAATTATGAACCATCAACATATGACCCCACTGGTTCACACTCTGATCTCCTTAGTATCTCCCTGACACATACACATACAGAAAGGACAGGAAAAACAGCATGGATGTCCTGGACCAGGAAGAGAAATTGCTGACGAAAGGCAGCAAGCGTGGCAGCATCTGTAGGATGAAAGCAAATTTAATATTTTGAGTTTTCATTAGCTAGGTTAGAGGACTCAAAACATTAGCCCTGCTTTCAGATGCTGCTAGACCTGCTGAGTTTCTCCAGCAATTTCTGTTTTTGTTTCAGATCTTGAGTATCAGAATTTCTTTGTTCTATTTTTACATATGTTACAGACAGAGGGAAGAAGAGAGAAAGCAGTGAAGTAGCCCTTGTGCACAGGAGTCACTGAAATTGTCCTTTTGGCTTGTCAGGATATGCTATCCCTTGACTTTTCCTCTTCAGCTACATTCCCTTACTTGCAAAAGATACAGGGTGGCTGGTTTACTCTTAAGAAACTCTAGGTTGCTGGTTGAGAGTCACAACTCATAGCAACTTCTGAGAGGAAAGTAAGTTGGCTTTCTTCAGGCTTAAGGTGGTTTTTAACTAGAGAATAAAGATACAGCTCCTGCATTTATGGGCACCCAACGATTCCTCTTTGAACATTCACACATATAAACTGTTCAGTTACCTGGAAATAAAATGTCACAGTTGGCAGACTGTAAATCTTTGTCATCAATAACTGGTCATGCGTCCACAGACCAATCAGCCACTTCTTGCCAGCCAAATCTCCATTCATGTCCAGCCCCCATGGCTCTAGCTTATCTTTGATTTGATTTGATTTGATTTATTGCTGTCATATGTACTTTAGTAAAGTGAAGCATTTTGCATGTAGTACAGACACATCATAGCAGACAAGGACACACAGATTATTGGGTGATTGAACAGAGTGAGGAATACAAATTTATGGCTGCAAAGAAGTTAAACTGAAAGCAAGATCAACGGAAGATTTGAAATTTGAGAGGTCCATTCAGCAGTCTAATAACCATGGGGATCAAGCTGTTCTTGAACCTGTTAGTACGTGTGTTTAAGCTTTTCTATCTTCTGCCTGACAGAAGAGCTTGGGAGAGATTATAACTGGGGTGGGAGGAATCTTTGATGATGTTGGCTGCTTTTCTGCAGCAACGAGAAGTGTAGATGGTGTAAATGGATGGGAGGTTGGCTTGTGGGATGTTCTAGTCTATGTTCACGACTTTCTGTAGTTTCTTGTAGTCCTGGACAGAACAGTTGATGTACCAAGCTGTGGTGTATCCAGATAGAATTGTTTCTATGGTACACCTAAAAGTTGGTGAGGTTCCTTACAGACCTGTTGAATTTTCTTGGCCTCCCGAGGAAGAAGAAGTGCCTTCTTGACCATCACATCTACATGGGAGGTCCAGGAGAGATTGTTGGTTATCATCACTTGTAGGAACTTGATGCTTTTGACCCTTTCCACCTCAGCCCCATTGATGTAGATAGGGGCGTGCCCTCCTTCTTTCTTCCTGAAATCAATGATCTGCTCTTTACTTTTGTTGACGTTGAGGGAGAGATTGTTATCTTTGCAGCACAATACCAATCATTCTATTTCCTTCCTGTATTCTGACTCATCATTGTTTGACATCTGGCCTACAGCGGGTGGTATCTTCAGCAAACTTGTAGTTGGTATTTGGAAGAAATTTGGTCACACAGTCATGGGTGTAGAGGGAGTACAGTTGGAGGCTGAATACACATGCTTGAAGGGTGCCTGTGTTCAGAATTATCGTGGCAGAGGTGTTGTTTTCTATCTTCACTGAATGCGGTCTTTGCATCAGGAAGTTGAGAATCTGAACACAAATAGAGTCACCATTGAACATTGTCACGCTTGATCATATGATAGAAGAAATGTTTTGGATGAAACAGCTGAAGACTGTTAGGCCTAGGAAATTGTCCTGAGGAATTCCTGTGCTGATACTTTGGTTTGAGATGACTGAAGTCTAAAAACCACAGTTACTTTTAGAATAGAATCATAAAATGCCTACACTATGGAAACAGGCCCTTTGGCCCAACAAGTCCCCTCCAACACTTGGAGCATCCCACCCAGACCCATCCTCCTATAACCCACCTAAGCTACATATCCTTGAACACTATGGGGCAATTTAGCATGGCTAATCCACCTAACCTGCACATCTTTGGACTGGAGGAAACCGGACCACCCAGAGAAAACACATACAGACACAGGGAGAATGTGCAAACTCCACAAAGACCCGAGAGTGGAATTGAATCCGGGTCCCTGGTGCTGTGAGGCAGGGGTGCTAACCACTGAGCCACCGTGCCACCTGCAAAACACTGTGTTAGACATGACTATAACTACTTGATAATTTTCCCTGATACCCACTGACTTCAATTTTACCAGAACGTCTTGATGCCTCACTTGATCAAATGTTACTTTGATGTCAAGGACAGTCTCTCCCATCTCACATCTGGAAATCATCTTCTTTCCCCTTGTTTAGACCAGATCTGTAATGGGGTCAGGAGCTGAGTAACTTGTTGGAACCCAAACTCAACATCAGATAGTTAATTATTGCAGTGCAACTGCTGTTTGATTATTGTGTTTGATGACACCTACCACCACTCTGGTGATGATTGAGAGTGGGTGGACAGCATGGTATTTGACTGGATTTCACATGGGCACATTCCAATATTGAAGCTGAATTGGAAAATCGTTGCAAGAGATGGCGCTGGTTCTGGAGCTCCTGCTCAGCATGAAAGCCAAGATATTGGTGGGGTTTATAGCTTCTGCCATGTCCAATGTCTTTTGGCTATTTCCTGCTTTCACCCAGGATGAATAAAATTGGTTGCTGACTCACCTCTATGATGAGGGGATCTCAAAACAAGATTGAAGTGGATCTTTCATTTGGTATTTCTGCCTGAAGTTTGTTTCAAATACTCATGTGTTGACTGCTGTTACCAGTGAAGATGGGATGTTTATTGAATATTGTCTATCTTCTATCTGTTATATAACACAGCCATCCACTCACGGATGAAATAGGAGTGCGAAACCTTGATTGGGTTCACTGGTTGTGGAATTTCTTAGCACATTCCATGGTTTACTGCCTCCACAGTTTAACATTCATTGGAGTCCTACATTGTTCCTCACCAGGTTTGGACCTCACTTCTTGATGGACCTTGTGCAGATCCTTGCATGTTCTTCTGGATTCCCAATTAATCTAGTGTTGATCCCCTAGCTTGATGGCCAGGTTTGCGTGATAGATATGTCAGAACATAAGGTTACAGATTACAGAAGGTCTGCAGGTCTATGCTTTGGTGATGCACAATGCTTCATGATTTACTTTTATTGTTTTTGTTAATAACTGCTGCAAGCCTAATCAGCCAGCTATATTCTTCAGTGCTGATGTGGTTTGGCCTGTTGCAGCAATATCAAGCCACGATTGCTTAAAGGCACTGGAGTCGCCTCTCAGACTACTTTCCTTGCTACCATCAGCACTTTGTCCAAGTGGTTTTCATCATACTCAATATCTGAGGGGGAGCTGAACAATGACTGTCAACTGGAGGTTCTCTTGCCCATGTTTGGATCGATGCCACTTGACTTCATACGGTCAATGAGTAATTGTCAAGGGTCAAAGCCATTCCTCCCCTCTCAGCACTGCCAACCATACAATACAATGCTATCACTTCCAGTAGATCCGTTCTACCAGTGAGCTAGAACACACTAGGGATATGGATGGGGGAGTACATGAATTTGGCTGTAAGGCGTGATTCAGTGAGCATAACTATATCAGGCTGATGTTTGTCTATTCTGTCAAACAGCTTTCTTATTCTTGGCACAAGTTCCCAAAAATTAATGCAGAGGTTCGACTGGTCAAAATATGTCTTTGTCAAGGCTGGCACCTTAATCAAAGGGATATTATCCTTCTGACTTTTTTGTTAAGTTTTCATATAGCTATTTGATGCAACTAAAGGGTTTTGCTAGGCCATTTCAGACAATAGTTAAGAGCCAACCATATTGTTATGAATCCAAAATCACATATAGGCAAGACCAGGTAAGGGCAGTAGGTTTCCTTCTCTATTGTGTTTTTCCAATCAAACACTAGTTTAATTGCTGATGCAAGCTGTTTATTCCAGATTTTGGAGACGTGGAGATGTCCTGGTATGTCACTTGATGAGCAATGCACTAATGTTCTGGGAACATGGGTTCAAATTCACTTGGATGGATGGGGGAATTCAAATGCAATTTTCAAAATCTGGGAAAATAAAGCTAGACTATTGGTGACCAGACTTTTTTTAAATAAAAAAACGCATCTGGTTCACTAATGCCATTTGGAAAAAGAAGTCTATCAACCTCACTTTGGACTGGACTACACATGTCTGCAGACCCATAGCAATGTGGTTACTGATGGGCAATAAATGCTGGCCTGGCCAGAGGCTCCCAAATCCTATGAACTAATGATTAGAAAAAGAATTATTTAATAAACTGCATGTACTTAGTATTTAATTCCAACCAATTCTTCAATGAGGTTTAAACTGACATCTTCACATAATTAATGCAGGTCCCTGGATTACTTCTCCAGTAACCTAATCACTATGCTACTATGTTTTCTTTGTGCATAGGCCTCCTGTCCAGCATTTCATTTTTGCTGTCTTTGTGAGTATAGGTATAAACGTCTGTTTTCACTCCAACTTGAAAATAAGCCTGTGGAAGTTTCACTCAGCAAATGTTACATTGAAACACACAATACAAGATCACCTCCTGGAAGTAATCCACGAACTGTTGTTTTAATACCCTTGCTATCCACACAAAGCCATTTTGTACAAAAGAGAACAGCATCGTGTAAAAGAGTATGTGCTCAGAACCCAAATAGGAATTGCACTGCCCCTGAAAAATCAAAAAAAAGATCTGCAATCAACAGCAATCTGCAATACAATTACATTAGATCATAAGCAAACTAAAAACATCACTAAAAACTGAATCTGAATCAATATATTGGAAGCCTTTATTGGGAGATTATCTACTTTTACTTGATGTATTGATATGTATTAATAAATGAAGTGCTATATTCTTCAACTATATACCATACAAAGGCATGTTTGTTATTTAAAGTATGATCTCCTTTGTGGATCTGTCACAGTTTGATAACTTTTACACTAAAATTCTCAGCTAAATAGCAATGAAACTGACAACAGCATCCCCTATAGGAGAATCTATCAGTAACTGACAATGTGAGAAAACTGATCAAAATTACTTTCACATTGCCCTTGTTCAAATCTCAATAGCATGTATTCATGAATTACCTCTTCTGTTTGTTGAGTCCCCCATTCATGTAGACTGGCCGTTTAATGCAAAGTGATAGGTCGCTGCCCTCCAAATGTGGCTCATTCCATAAAATAAAGTATAAAACACCGTGCTGTAAATAATCAGCAGGCCAGAAAATATTAATAGAAGGAGGATATTAGGACTAATATTTCTGGCCAAAGACTTTTCACCAAAATGCACAAGTATCAGGAGATACTTCAATGAGGAGTAACAATGTAAGAGTTACTTCACTGTGCCTGTTCAAAACATAACAAGGGCCATTGACTTATGGCGAAGAACTGAACTAAATTAGAATGAGTGGCAAATTCATTCTGTGGAATTCCACGATTTTAGTTGCTGAATTTGTGGAAAGCAATTTTGCATAAATACAGTTAAGAATATTGGTTTGCAGCAACTGAGCAAGTTCATTTTATCTACAGTTATTACTTATTCTGAGATTTCTACTGTTGGAATTTTATCTAATTATCAATGAAAATCATGCCTACCAATATAACCAACAAAGCTATATGAGAAACAAATTCTTTTCTCTTCTGTCATGTGAATTGCAAGAAGACGTATTCAGTTTATCAATAGTTCACTCATTGTACGTTTTGATGACTTGGACTGGAAGTAGTTAACTCAAATACTGTGTCATTTGACAGTCCCCAGTGGCCTAGCGAAATGAGCGTTGAAACTTACAATCAAAAAGAATTGCTCAAAAGATTTTGCTCCCTGGAATCCTTTTTGTTTTTGTTTTGCCAATGGTGGTGTTTGTGTTTGTTGCAACAAAAAAAAGTGATGTTCATTTGCAATAGTTTTTTTTCATCTGACAGCACTGAAGTTCTTCTTTGAAAGCCAGTTTTGATAGAACAGGTTGCGTCCCTTGTCTGATTTATAAAGGAAATTCAGCCCTTGAGAGCCTGATTAATCTTAGGCAGAAATCACATCACAGAAATCAATGCATGCATAAAGCAATCGTGCTGTCCGGTGTGTCAATACAAATCAATCAATCATCAAGGGACACAACGTCTTTTCCCCCATTCTGCCTTGCACCTTGGCTGAGATTTTGGGCATTCTCAGCCTTGGTTTCACTTCCATTTTTGAAACACCCACACATATACTCACTCTTCAGCAATTTCAGCTTTGAAAATGCAATATAACAACACAAGGCATTACGTCCCTCCAAACTATTAAAACCCCCGCATATGTGCTCTTGTTTTTTTTTTGACACACAGAAAGCAGTCAAGCTGAAGCATGTAAAATATAAAACTTTCTGCCAGTGACAAAGCGTAGATATTTATATACACATCCATACACAGACATGCATCCTTCAGCATAATGCAAAGGCCAAGCATTGAGCGATTGCAACCTACCACCTTCCCTCAAATTGGAAGAAGCAAGTAAATGTAATGAGGCACAGCTTTTCTACAATGAGGGAATTTCAACGTCTATCACCAAATGTAATTTGGTTATACCATCACTAACTTTGCTGGCCAAATTCTCAAAGACGTTGTGGCCAAACTGGAATTATTGGTATCAAGAAAGCCAACATGTTGAAATAAACTATTTGGCTTCATTCACTTCTATCTATCTTTAAGTCAAATGTAAACGGTTACAATATTGGTTGGAGTAATAGCTGCTTAGACTTTGTGGAAACCATGTTATGTCTTCACAATGAGCATATTCTCCATTGTATCACATGGAACAACAGCCACACAGATCGGAAAAGCTTAGAACAGTTCTGGTGAAGCCCATACTGCCTCATGGATGCTCAGTTTTGAACTGATAAGTAAAGCAAAGAACTGCAGATGCTGGAGATCTGAAACAACAAAAACAGAATTGCCGGTGCAACTCAACAGGACTGGCAGCATATGTGTGAAAAAAAGCTTTAAACTCAAAAATTTAACTCCTTTGTTCACACAGATGCTGCCAGATCTGCTGAGTTTTGCCAGCAATTTCAGTTTTGTTTTTGTTTCAGATCTCCAGCATCCGCAGTTCTTTGCTTTACTTGTCAGTTCAAAACAGGGCATCCATGAGGCAGAATGGGCTATTAATTAACAGCAGGCAGAAAGCCATTAGCAGTAAACTTGTGGCCCAGTATGTGCTTCATTCACAAAACCATTGAGCCAGGTGACCAACAAAGTGTTTAGAAGAGCTGGTGCCAATGTGCCAGCTAATTAAAGATATATGACAGAACTAAATGTATAAAGAAATGTATGAGCACAGTGAACACAGAAATGGATGCGGGTTCCATTAATATTTTGGCTGTAGTGCTGAAAATCTTTGCTCTGGAGAGAAACATGATCCAAACAAAGTTAACAAGATGTGGCGCTAGATGAACACAGCTGGCCAGGGCTGCATCAGAGAAGCAGGAAAACTGACATTTCAGGTCTGGACTCATCGTACTTTCTGAAGAAGGGCCCAGACCTGAAATGTCAGCTTTCCTGCTCCTATGATGCTGCTTGGCCTGCCGTGTTCATCCAGGTCTACAACTTGTATCTCAGGCTCCAGCATCGGTAGTTCCTATTATCTCTGATTGAGATGATCCAAACTGAGATGTTTCATGGCTTGAACATACAACACCACTCCTTCATTATCATTAGATTCATAATGTGTAACTTCTGGGATTACCTTCACTTTAGGCATCAGTAGTTCAAGAAATTATCCTGCTACCTGTCTCTTGAGAGCAACTAACTGTCAGCAATAAATCCTGGTCTCAGCAGTGATGGTCACATCCCAAAGAATGAATTTAAAAATTATGATTATGGAACAAGAGTATCACATAGGCCACCTGCAAAAATAATTTGCCATACAGGTGATTCAAGTTCTGAAATGGAATTGGAGGAATGTGTTCTTAGCCAGAACTTAGACTTCAATCACAGTGCTGCCAAATTAACTAAATGAATTTTTATCTTGTGTTACTTTGGATCAGCCACAGAACTATTCAATGAGGTTCTCAGAGTTTTCTCTTCTGCAGCCGTTTTAAGGATACCACAATTTTATTTAAAATCATGTTTTATTCAGTTGTTAATTTCCCGTACATTTGAACTTCTGATACAGTCATAATTCATAAGGTAGTGACATTAATAATTTAACTTTTAAAAATATGTTGGTAAAGTGAACTCAGATTTTGTTTAATTTCTGGTCGTAGCTAACAAATATATTTACAATATGCTCACAATGACTGAAAAGTGCTTTCAGAATACACTCAGCTCCAGTTTAGAACTTAAAACAGAATCAACTGTTGAGTTAGAAGTTGAGTTATACATTTAGCTGCTGATTGAGATTTTACTGAATTGAACATTTTAAACTACAATAGCTGACGTTGAGAGTTTTCTAAATATATTTTCCTTGTACGGCATTATCATGCAGACAAATAGGTGGTTGATTGTTTGAAGTGGAAGTGAATCAAATGGCTGTTGCTCACAATAGAGTGATCAGCCTGTCACACTGGGTCAAAAACAAAGTTGTTGGAAAAGCTCAGCAGGTCTGGCTGCAGCTGTGAAGGTAAAAACAGAGTTAACATTTTGGGTCGGTGACCCACCATCATAAGGGTCTGAAGGTTCTAAGGAAGGGTCACTGAAACAAAACATTCACTATGTTTTTCTCCTTCACAGATGCTGCCTGACCTGCTGAGCTTTTCCAGCAAATTTGTTTTTGTCTCTGATTTACCACATCCACAGTTCTTCCAGTTTTCGTCACATTGGGTCAATTGCTTAGCAGGAGCATTTTGACTTAAGTATAAATCATGATGTCTTGACTTCTACACAAGAAAAAATGTAGTAACAGTGCAAGGTAAAGAAAAATATCAGTTATCTCAATTCACATAATGTTGTGGTAATGTGGTAAATCGCACATAAGGTAATTTTGACTCTTCTTTTGTATAGCAGGCGATATCATATCAACATTACACTGTTGAGGATTTCAGGATAATTGAGCTATATCTAACTTACAAACATATTTGTGAAACAACCCACCCATATTCCAAAACAAATGGCAGCATTCAAAACTGCCATTGCTGTAGTTTTTTTTTATTTTGCCATACTACAACTCAGTATGACCCATGCACTCATTCTTGATACTTGCTGGATGGATGACTGCTCTACACCAGTCGACCAAAATAGGCTTGAAGTAAATCAGCAGCGATGCTTTCATCAGACTAGTTGTCATTTTCCATTGGGACATGTTGCTAAGACTTTCAAGTCAAAATTGACTAAAACAGTGAGTCTAGGAAAAATGTTTTGGAAATTTAAATAGAAAGAAGATACATGCAGTAAAAAAAACTTCTAATTTGCTATTTTCATTGTTTACTATTTCATATGGCTGGAAGTACACATCAATTTTATGCCCAATGTGTAGAGAAAATAATAACTGGGCACTTTTCATTGTCTAAAAATATATTAACATCTGGGATTGTGCAGTAAACAGAAATCTTAGTGTCAGCTCCTGCATATTGGTTCCCAACTGGGTACATGCTTTTCCTCCATGAAGGTGAAGCAAGGGAGGCTGAATGATGGTAGCAAGGCAGTCATTATTTTAGTATGGTTTCAGAAACTCCATAAATGCCCATTGTCTTCTCTACAAAACGTCTTTTTCCCTGTGCAAATGGCATCCAACTCCTCATACAATGTATGCACTAGACTTGCTTTTATGATTGCTAACTGTGTAAGGTAAGAATAATAAAGTTGACAGCTATTGACAGAAATAGGTTACACTTACCTGACAGAAATATTCCCTCATCTGATATTCATTTAAGTGGAATGGGCTGTACAACTAGAATAATGGTTTGAAAAAGGTGAAAAAAAACCTTTCCTTTGATATAGCTCTTTTAAAGTAGCTGTATCCTGCATCACACAGCTAGGAATGTACTGCAGTCCTTAAAGGGATAATGCTAAACTAGTGCTATGCGTCACTTGGGGATAATCTACGAGGAGATTTTATTCTTTAAATAAAGTATAGGAAACTACTGAGAAAAACAAAAAGAGAGCGTTTCATGACCCTGAATCTTCTGTGAATCCAAAACCAGGTGTAGATGTTTGATTGACATAAGAAAAATGCGAGATCTGCTACAACCACAGCAATAGTTTGATGTAAATTTGACAAGTTGTCACCTGCATTACCTCCTCAAACCTTCTGGGCCTCCAAAAGAGAACTAACATTACATCCCTGTTATCCCATCTTTTGCATTAAATAATCTATTCATTAAAGTGAGGAAAATGTTATTACTTTGCTATCTTCAACATTACAATTTAGGTAGAAGATGCAGTTGGATAACATAAATTCATACATTTTAATCATTTATTGATTCCCTACTGTGCAGAAGCAGGCCATTCAGCCCATCAAGTTCATGCAGACCTTCCCAAGACCATCTCACCCAGACCCGTCCCATTGTTGTAACCCTGCAATTTCCATGGCTAATCCACCTAGCCTCCACATCTTGGACAGTATGGAAAATTTAGCATGACCAATTCACCTAACCTGCATAACTTTGATCTGTGGGAGGAAAACAGAGCACCTGAAGGGGATCCATGCAGACACAGGGAGAATGCACAAACTGCAAACAGTCAGTTGCCGGAAATCAAATTGGTCCCTGGCACTGTGAGGCAGCAGTGTTGTGTGCTGAGCCACCATGCTGTCTCTTACCGTAACACTTGGCAGTAACACTTCAGAAATGAAATCTATGTTACACAGGAACTTTTAATACAGAAATTCTTTATAAAGGAAGGACTGAAAATGAATAAGGTTATTTCAAAAAACACAAAGGGGTTTCTTTGTGTTATATGCTCAAGAATTGCACACAAAACATGGAGATAATCCTGACCTTTGTACAAAAGGTCATGTGTACACTTTCCAGCAACTCAAGATATAAAAGCAATGGAATTCAGAAAGCGTAAATGCACGATTAAGTTATGAAAGTTGAGAGGGTTCTGTTTAGAAGAAAAACTTGAGAAATTTAAACTTTTTGATTACAATTGAGAGGCAATGGCTTCTGAATAGTCTTCAGGGCAATGAGGTAATACATCAAGATAACTAGTTTCTATCAGTTGTGAAATGGTAGCAAGAGGACAGTAAATGAAGATAAACATTAAAGAATTAAAGACATGCAGAGTGACATTTGAATTTTCTAGTATATATGGAGGAATTCTGCTTGAATTGAAACAATTTATGAAGCAAAAACATCTTATTAAACATGTCTGCAAGGAATATTTTATAACCGCTCTGTTTCGCATTGAAATCAATGAGGAAACTTGAGGTTTTTAGCAACAACTTAATGATGATGTAGCAGTGTCAATAGAATTGAATGGGGCAATTACGCACAGGGAGCTGCAGCAGAAACTGTTCCAAGATATTCACATTTTATAGACTTCGATGAAGTCCTGCTAAATAATCTCATCAATTAAATTGTTTAACAGATGAAAAGATTTCAAATTGTAGGAAAGCTAAGGGACAGTGTTCAAATTCAACGACGTTCATTATAAGTTGTACTCCTTATGGTAAGTACAATAACGGAAGCTTTATGTCCTTCCAGTGAAGAATGTCATAGTATAAGGGGGATTTATCCTGTCACAGTTTCAATTTCCATGATCTTTTGTCACTTCAATATTTGTAACTGTGTTACCTGTGTCACATGCTCTTTCGAATTTTCCAAGCCTTTAACAGCTGTCCCCTCCCTTGTCTTTATGTGCTGAGTTGATTTTCATATGGACCTGATCACTGGCTCTGTAAATGTTTTCATATTATCCTGGCCAATATAGGGAAGAAAATCAGAACTCCAAAGCTTTGCTTTACCCACATCTGATAGCATTGAGGAAATTTGGCTAAAAAAAGTAAGAAAATGCGTAAAGATTGATGAAAGACAGAAAGCTTGTGAAGGTCAGAAAGAAGTAAAGGATGAAAAAAAGAAGGAAGGAAACAGAAGTGGAAGAGAATTAAAATAATGGCAGTGTGCACTTCATGAATATATCCAGGTCTAGTTAATTATAACAAGCTATGAGAAATTGTAAAGGGGCTGGGAGGTGGACAGGGAGAATGCTCAACATGCAAGAAAGTATTATGCTGCAGGACACTGTCTGAAAACTATTAGATCACTATTAAAGAATGCATCACAAATGTTTGCATATATGTTTCAAAAACATCTGATCTTTGAGTATCTATTTGAAATTTGCTAGGTTATGCGATACAGTGTTGCTTTGGTACTGCACCAACATTTCAAAGCACTAAATAGGCTAAAAAAAACACATTTAACTCTGAATGAATAGTAAGCAAAATACGTAATGCTAGGTTGTTCAATTCTGGTTTCAGCTAATTGCTTTCACCAATACCAAGACAAAATTCCAGAAGAGATAAGAACTTGTTTTTAAATTCATTCTGTTTGTTTTATTTAAAAATTGTAAATTAGATTGTTCTGTTCCTTTTCGAAACAAAGCCTGCTCGAAAACAAAATCAAAAGCAAAAACAAATCTAAGCTAGAAGCTCACTGGAATGATGTGTGGCACAATATCTAATACATCACTGACTGTTAGCAGGTCATTTGATTTGTCCCTTCTTAAGAATCTATTGACTCCTCTTCCAAACTGTCCCTAAATAAATCTTCGAGACAGTTAATGCTGAAAGATCGGAGATGAAATCCCACTGTCAGCCTTCCTTTCAGATTATCTACACTCAATGTAAGTATCCAGAGAGAGATTGTAACCTGGCAGTCAAAGGGCTTTAACTTGATACATGCTTTATTAAGATAATGACTAAGAAATGGTTTAGTGCAAAGGTTTAAAATCAACAGCTTTTTTCCTACATTAAGCAGCAGTTGTCAGTGAACTTGACAAGTAGAAAGCATTCTAGAGAAAGAAAAATAATGCATAACGCTTGGTGGCTGTTTAATGTACTTTAGCAGAATTCCCACTTCACAATCTTAATTAGCAATATTAGACTGAAAAGAACCTTTATTGCAATCCAAGAATTTATTAAAGAACCATGCTATTCCATAAAAGGTGCAAATTGCAGTAAAATCTTTGTGAAGTGTTTTACACTGAATAATATATTTCTTGTTGCAGAGCCACTCTATAATGTTGTCCTAATAGATAATGTTAAACCCTAATTTTATTTAGTCATTGAAATTGTTACATTTAATGTATATTAAAAATTCCACCTACACAATGCAGATGTAAACAAATTATACAAACAACTTTTGTCAAGGTGGTCCCTTCTACCAATTGGAAAAATGCCAGTGAAAATATTTTCCAGAACTTGTCAAACACAGATTTGTTTTTTTTTAAGAAAACGTTTGAGCTGTTAAATTAAGGGAAAACTAGAATAGATCATGGGTTTCACAGGGCAGCCTGTGCAAAAGAGCAGAAAGCAGGATAATGGATTGGGCAGAGAATTGAGAGTTAAGATAGTGTGGGAGCTTAGGAGAATGTAACATCATCACAAGACTCAACAGAAATGGAAGTGATACCACTAAAGCATCCAATGGTGACTTGCTAGTTGCTGTAACATTTTGGAGAGGGGAGTGACTCATGCAACAAAATCAATAACCCAAGAGGCCTTCACAATAAAGGGTTTTAGAAATATCACTGTCAACAGAAAGAATTTGAGGAGTTTGTGACTATCTAGTAATAATAACAATAGCATTGTGTTCATTGACCATAATATGTTGGACACCAACAAGATACAATTGGTTAGACATTCAAACTAAGAAGTCACAAGTATAAAAAACCTGTGCAAAAAAAAAAGAGATGATCTGACTAAACCAAAGGGTGGTATAAATAGAATAACTGACTTGTGAGGCTTGTACACCGCAAACTAATTCAGTCCAAGGATTCGGGAACTTATAACCCACTTGACCGTTAGCCCTTCCCGTAATCACTTATTGAATTTATTGTGTGGTACGCCACTAGTCGCCCGTTATTCTATATCTAAACTTTAAAATTGGAACCCACCTGCAACACAGAAAGGGAAATACAATTTACTTTTTTTAAAAACAATTACATAGTTGGCCCCCTTCTCACATCCAACATCTAAGCAATGAGAAGGAATAGCTTGTCTGCGTTGAGAATGGTGTATGGTTGAGCACCAGTAGGTTTTGAAAGGTAATGAAGGCTTTCTTAGGTGGACAAATCCTTTGTGTGAGGCCCAAAGTGGGTAAGTGGGTCTGGTTTTAGAGAAGACCTGAAAGAAACATTAGCGGAAGTAGATGGAGTTCCTTATTTCAGTATGGCCAGTCCAATTAGAATGATTGATTGTCTGACCAAGCTAGAAACATCACAGAAAAGTAAAATAAAACAGAAAACAACCAAACCCATCATTAAATTCCACATGAACAAAAGCTTTACAGCCTCCACTTGAAGCCCACTTCCCCCATTATTTGGCAAATTGGAAGTACGTGCTCAGTTTCGAGGGGATACGAGCATTACAGTGATCTTGCCTGAGATTAAATAACTAAATGGCCTGTGCTTTCTGTTCACTCCATGTGATATTGTAAAGCAGCTACTGGCTGCTGTGATAATGAACCAGAGGCTGAGCTGAAGACCTTTGTATTAGGGTCGGATGCATTGCAAGTCAAATTTTAGTGCACTTACAACATTGTCATCTGCTTGCCAATTGCCTTACCAATTAGATAATTGCCCATGTATGTCCAATTAGTGGAAACAAAGGACAAATCTAACTTGGCCCTTTTGCTGCCCTATCAGCCTCCTAATAATAGGTATGGTGATGGAATGAATTATCAATGGCAACACCTACTCGTGTATAACTTGTTCAACCATTTCTCAATTTGGTTTTGTCTAGAGTCATGTAACTCTGGCCATTTACAGTCCATTTTTGGAATTTGATTCATATTTAACACTCACCTGAATGGGTGCAGAGCATTCAAGAGGATCTATCCATTCAGTTCATTGCTTGATGGTCCAGTCACTTGTCTTAATATTCAGTCATCCATCTCAAGTGCTGTAGTAATGCATTCTATACATTCTACAGCATGCCTTTTAGGAACTCACCAATGAAGTTTTGATTACTTCATGCCCCTGCAACAGCTATCACCAAGGCAAACAGCAGAAATATTACGGAACCATTGACTCTCCAAGTTTCTTCTAGGTCACACATCACCCACACCCTGACAAAACTCCTCCTTCTTGGACATTTCTGGGTTCAAATTGTGGAATTCCCACCATGGAAACAATATGGGAGCACTATCACTACCACAAGCTGTCAAATGAGAAGGGTTACCACTAATATCTTCATCAGAGAAACTGAGATGGGAACAATTAATGAAGCATTTGTGGGTGGCACCATAGTTCAGTGATTAGCACTGTTGCTTCACAGCACCAGGAGCTTGGGTTTGACTCCAGCTTCGGAGTCTTTGTGGAGGTTGCACATTCTCCCTGTATAAGTGTGAGGTTCCTCTGGGTGCTCCAGTTTCCTCCCACAATCCAGAGATGTGCAGGTTAGGTGGATTAGCCATGGGAAAACCAGGGTCACAGGGACTGTGTAGGAGGTGAGCCTGGGTGGAATGCTCTTCTGAGGTTTGGCGTAGTCTCGATGGGTTGAATTGCCTGGTTCCACACTGTTGAGATTCTACGAAATATTGTCAACATTCCAAAATATGAAAAGCAGTCATTGTTAAAATTTTAGTGCTGTTATCCAGTCATACTTCATTTTCTTTAGCATACAACTGTTGTTTTAATGTTGATCCATTTCCAGAAGCCTGTTTACCAGGCCTTATTTCCCCTGAGCATGGTTTTCTGTGGGAAATATGTTTGGCTGGTGAGCTACAGAGTGAAATGACCCTTTATAATAATGAGATATAAAGTAGATGCAGTACAGACTATAAGCCCCATAAGCAATCTGTATCTGGTTGACAGAGAAATAACAATGTGATAGACCCCAATTTCAGACTACAAATTATGAATGAAACTTGTTAATAATTTAGTTTATACAGAAACTGCGAGCACAAAAAGTTGACTAATAAGTGTAGTATTTAAGTAATTGTCTCTGTTTAAAAAAATGCTTTTCAGTAAACACAGGAGATAATAGGAACTGCAGATGCTGGAGAATCCAAGATAATAAAGTGTGAAGCTGGATGAACATAGCAGGCCAAGCAGCATCTCAGGAGCACAAAAGCTGACGTTTTGGGCCTAGATGAAGGGTTCATCCAGCTTCACACTTTATTATCAATAAACTCAGACCACTTTCCGTGGTGTCACACCTTTGCTTTCATGATACAAAATTTTACATGATACTACAAACTCCAATTGGAATCCTTTTTAACCTCTACCTGCATCAGAAACCAACTGGCTAGCAGCAGTACCATCATCCTTAAGTTTAGTTATCTCCCAAAGGGTTAAAAATTCAAAAATAGTTTGCAACTAACTATGATGTGCGCAAAAGCAAAGTTCTATGGATGCTGGAAGTCAGAAATGAAGCAGGAAATGTTGAAAATACTCAGCAAATTTGATAACATTGGTGGATAAATAAGCAACTAATAATTCAGAACTTTCACAAAAGTTATTTTTGGTGGGTGTGGTGTTACTCAATAAAGCTTCTTTTCTTTTTGTCATGATCTGTAGAAGTTATCTTGTCATAACTATTTACCTTGATAAGCTTCAGGGAAACACTTGGATTTCATCAGAGCAGTGGCAAATATCTTCAAAACACGTGAACTGCACCATGCATATTGTCAAAAAGTTCTCAAAATTGAAGCTAAGTGGAGAACTATGATCCATTTCCCAGACACCGGTCTCAGAAAAAAATGGTCAATTTTGGAACACTTTATCAAGTTAAAATGGGACATCTGTAGTTTTGATCACTTTGTGTACTATAACAGAATTGAAGGCTCCAGTCGGAAGCTGGATTTTGGAAAATAATATTTCACTTTTACCACATGACTTCCCTTTCTGGATTCAATATGCATCATAGCTGCTGATGCAGTAGCCAACACAGGCAGAATTGTGTTTAATCCTGTTATGAGAGTGGGTCAGCATTCTTGTTTTTATGGTATCAAATTATTATCATGTATCCTTGCAATGTAACAGATGTCTATTGTTGTCATGAGTTGGCTGCAACCACATTAAGGGATTTTAAGCAGAATGTACAGTAATTGTAATTTCACATAAAAATAAAGGTGGTGGATGCTGCAGTCCAGATGGTGCTTACACATTCAATTATAATTGCTAACCATGGGAGTAGTTGATTAATCAGGTCAGGTAGGCAGAATAATTGAGCATAAAACTGAAGATACTATTCCTATTCAATGCAACTGTATTTAATATGAAGGCTCAGGAATAATATGACTATTTAGCTTGGGAGCTATAGAAAGAAAATAGGAGCCTTCATTTTCCTAAATCAATATTGACAGATTGTTGAAACTCTTGGTAGCAAGCCTTTGTGCCAGGCAAAGTTAACCTGCCAATGACAAGCCCAGGAAAACTCCTCCAGTCTTCAGCTCCTTCCAGAACTCCTTCTCACTATACTAAGTTGATAGTTTCTTTCCCTACAAAATTAGTTTAAAGCATGACCATCTTGATTTGTTGGAAATTAACCTGGGAAAATTAGTGAGCAACTTAAAGAGTGGTTGTATCAGTTTATTTTTATTATTCGGTAAGGTTAAATTTGCTGTGACATCCAAGCGACTATGTTTGGAGTTCTGAGGTGGGTGCAGGTAGAAGTAGTGGGAATTTGTCAGCTGGAGCGGTGGGGCAGATAGGTGGGAAAGGAGATGGGCAGGTGGTGTCAGGTCAAGGAGGTGGGAATGAGAGAGACAGTTGGACATGAGATGAGGCCGGAGGGCTGGCGAGCTTTTGAAGCTGCTGAATTCTATGTTGAAGTCATCAGGCTGTAGACTCCTGAGGCTGAATATGAGGTGTTGTTCCTGGGACATCATTGTGGTGCTGGAGGAGGCCCAGGATGACACCAGATACTACCTGTCCATCTCCTTCCCTGCCTATCCACCCCACCCTTCCCACTGACAAAGCTCCACTACCCCTACCATTATCCACTTATCAGCATCCCACCTACTTTCTGCCAGCCCCACCCTTCCTTCCTCTGTTTATTTCCCAGCTCCTTTCCCTCTCCCCAATCCTAATGAAGGATCTAGGCCCAAAAGGTTGACTCTACTGCTCCTCTGATGCTACCTGACCTGCTGTGTTCCTCCAGCTCCACGCTGTATCGACTGTGACTCCAACATCTGCAATTCTTGCTGTCTCCAATGGTTGGAGTTCGATTTCTCTCCATCCTATGTGGTGGCCTACACATGGAACTGATAAAAATAAGGTGGACCAGTGGAGTAGTGGTAATATCACTGGTCTAACAATCCAGAACTTCAGGCCAATTTCTTGGGTATGGCAAATGGTAAAAATTGAATTCAATGAAAGAAAATCTGGATTAAAAGGTTGGCCTAATGGCAATCATATCACTATTGTAAAAGCCCATCAAGTTCTCTAGTGTCCTTTAGAGAAGGAAATCTGCTATCCATAACTGGCCTGGTATTTTCCTTCAGTATGAAATTAGTTAAAAGTATGACAATAAGCCCTGATACAACACAACCTGGTCTGGCCTACAAATGACCCAAATCTACAGCAGTATAATTGACTCTTAACTGCCCTTTGGGCATTTAAGGATGGGCAATAAATGCTGGCCTAGGCACATCCTGTGAATGAATAAAGGCCTGCGCATCAACAATACATCCTGTTATTTTCTCAGCTGAATTAACATGGCAACATTTTATATGAAGTGCCCAGTCCATGTTGAACTATTAGAGCCTCCATATTGCAGGACATAATCCATCAACCACTGGAATGTGGTGAATGGTTTCTTCATGATAAAAGGCATGAGTGTTGCCTCAAAACGGCCACCATTTTTCAGAATAACCACTGCATCACCATCTGTCGGAACTCCTGTTATTTTGGTTTCTCAACTTGCTTATAGTTCTCATGATAATCAAAGACTCCATCTTGCTGACTGGGCCAGCATGCTGTTTCACTTGGCTCAGTCCATTGAGCCCAGCTACCACATCTTTGCTGAGATGTCTTAGTCAATTGCTCTCCTGTGGCCCAGCTTTACCATGGCAGGAGATACTTCCTATTGGAGAGCTTTCTGTAAGTAAAATATTCTCCTATATAAATCAGCTATGAAGTCACAAGCAGAAACAAAATGTTTCTACTGAAAAAGTTGGAATAAACACAAATCATAACATGTACAATTTTATTCTTTGAACAGGGATGGGATTTTATTTCATCTTTCATTATTGCTAACGAGCATATCCTGTATTTTCCAATAATTTGACAAAATATCTAAAAATGGCAACACACTCTATGTATCTGCGCTCAAGAGCTAATCTTACCAGGATCAACAGCAAACAGACGTCTTAAAACGGTTAATTCTGGCAACTTTTCACCACCACACCCCCTCTTTAAGAGCAACTTAAATGTGGATGTTATTAGTGTGTTTCTAATACTACCTAAATTCACAAAGCATGCATTGTTAATAAAGACAAAACGTGGTCAGACTACTTTGTGAATATGCTCCCAGACCTGTCAGGAAACACTGATTGCTATCTTGGTCATGAACACCACATCTCTGTACTGCTGCAAAAAGTTCAGGCATCCCAACTTTCAACAGTCTGCCCCAGAGACCTGTTATAAAAGTCATTTCCCTTTCCACGACCATTGCATAAAGTTCTCCACCCCAGCCCTTACTGAAGGTGCAGCAGGTTACAATAATAAAGCGTGATAGGTCTGTTACTATGATCAGTGTGAATGATGATTAAAGAATATCATTTTGGAACTCTCACAGATCGTCAAGGATTGTGGGAGTCTGTAAATTGTAAAATGAAAAAAAGTCAGCAGTGGAGTTCTGAAGTTTATTTACTCCATTATCGAAAGTAACCTCAGCAAATCATTAAAAATCATTTATCGGACAATGAAAAGGAGTCCAAAAATAATATTCTCCAAAATTAAAATCAGTAGCATGAAAACAGATTGGAGTTTCTTGTTTCAATTTCTCTTAAAATTTATTTCCTTGACACAGTAAATCTTATTTAACTTCTTTCAAAAGTAGCTGGAGCGAAACAAGAAACCGATGATACTCATGCTTTATATCTGGGAATATTATTCTTGGATTGCTCTGGTTTTCAGAAAAAGCAATCTTGAAATAAGAAGATTTTCTTAAGTTGTAGAGTTATTCTTGGCTGTGAATGACATGATTGGAGTAATCATTTATTTAAAGTGAAGTTCCTGTCTGGCTCTTGTTTTATTTATGCTGATGAAACATGATGAGCTGTGGATAGAAAATGACACGTTATTGGCAGCATTGGAAATAGAATTGCAACAGAGTCTTTTGTAGACTCAGATTAGTGTAGAGTTGTACCCTTAATTCCTAGGCTCCTCTGGGTCCAATGCAAACTGAACCTGTAGCTTATGAAGTGATTAAATGCTGTAGGGAATGAGTACATTTCATTTAAGCCAGAGTTGTCACCTGCACAATCTTTGACTGGGTTGCCGTTAGAATCACAACAATTACAGCAGTGAGAAAGGTCATTCAGCCCATCATGCTATCACTCTGGGACAGCAACTCAGTTCATCCCTTTGCCTGCCATTTCTTCCTAACTTTACAAATCTTTTCTCCTCTGATTGTCATCTAATAGAAAGCTTTGAATTTGCCTCCAGAGCATTCTCAGACACAAACTCTCCCATTTACTGCATTAAGAAAGTTTTTTGTCCTCAAGTTGTCTCTTGTTCTTTTGTCAATCATTTTAAACTGGTTGCCTCTTGTTCCCAACCTCAATGACAATCATCTCTCCCTCGGCATACTGCTCAAAACCCTCATGATTTTGAACACTATCAGATCTCCTCTCAACCCTGGCCCCTCCAAGAAGAACATTCCTAACTCCGCTGATCTAAGCATGCAACTAAAGCCTCTCATTCAGTCCAAGTTTACATTTTAGAAATGTTCTGACATCAGAGGTGAAATTGTTCTAAAAGAAAGTTTTTATCCATAGGTAATGCCATAGTAACACATATGTGCAGCTTTGAAATATACACTTTCTGAGAATGTTATTTCATTAGTCAATAATTATGTCAGTTACATGTGGGTTAATACTGTCAATGTCACAGGAAATCATCTGGAGTCAAGAGGGAGCTTATAGGAGACAAACTTGGGGGGGCTAGTGTGCTTGGTACAGATAGAGATATTAGGCTCTGTCGTCATGTTGATCATGTTCATTTAGACTTAGATTTTGTTGTCATGTGTACTCAAGTACAAAAGTACAGGAGTACAGGGAAAAGTGCATGATGTTGCCACACAAGGCACCATCCCAGGTATAAGTACCTAGGTATAAAACCATAAGAGCAAGGTGGAAAAAAAGAATAAAGTTAAACGTTAAACAGTAATTCTTAGTATTAAGTAGAAAAATAAAGAAATAAACCTAAAATTCAAACATCACAGTCTTTCAAAAGTGCAAGTTCATTAACCTGTAAATAATATCACTAATGCTATCAAACTTCATATTGTTTAATCAACAAGATTCTCCGAGCAACATCCTAGCTAGACCAGAAAGGCACATATCCTATCCCACATTATGTCACCTTGGGCTTGAAGGAACACAACATGATGATAATGGTGCACTCCTATCACAGCATTGTCCTTATTGGTGCTAACACCCTTCAGAATTGGTGCTCGTACCTTCAAGCAAAGTTGGTGCTGGGTCCGCGGCTTTTCGTTATTTATATAAATGATTTGGATGTGAACATAGGAGGTATGGTTAGCAAGTTTGCAGATGACACTAAAATTGGTGATGTAGCGGGACAGTGAAGAAGTTTACCTCAGAGTACAACTGGACTATGATCAGACAGGTCAATGGGCCGAAGAGTGGCAGATGGAGTTTAATTTAGATAAATGTGAGGTCCTGTATTTCCGAAAGGCAAATCAGGACAGGACTTATACCTTAATGGTAAGGTCCTAGGGAGTGTTGCTGAACAAAGAGAACTTGGAGTGTATAGTTCTATGAAAGTGGAGTCGCAGGTAGATAGGACAGTGAAGGCAGCGCTTGGTGGGCTTGCCTTTTTTGGTCAGTGCATGAATATAGGAATTGGGAGGTCATGTTGTGGCTGTACAAGACGCTGGTCAGGCCACAATTGCAATACTGTGTGCTATTCTAGTCCCTGCTATAGGAAGGACGTTGTGAAACTTGAAAGGTTCAGAAAAGATTTACAAGCATGTTACTGGGGTTGGAGGATTTGAGCTATAGGGAGAGGCTGAATAAGCTGGAGCTATCTCCCTGGAGTGTTGAGGCTGAGGGGGTGACCTTATAAATGTTTATAAATTCATGACGGCCATGAATAGGGTAAATAGCCAAGGCCTTTTCCCCAGGGTGGGGAGTCCAAAACTAGAGGGCATCGGTTTAAGGTGAGAGGGGAAAAATTTCAAAAGGTCCTAAGGGGCAACTTTTTCATGCAGAGCGTGGTGAAATGAATTGCCAGAGGAACTGGTGGAGGCTGGTACAATTACAATGTTTAAAATGCACCTAGATGGGTAAGTGAATCGGAAGGGTTTAGAAGGATATGAGCTGGCAAATGGGACTAGATTTATTTAGGATATCTGGTCAGCATGGACGAGTTGGACCAAAGAGTATGTTACCGTGCTGTATGGCTCTCTGTGACTCTAATACAGTGCAAACTGAGAGATATTAGAATTTATGCCAGAAATAAAAAACAGAGGGAAAAATATGCGAGTGACCCAGAAGTCTCAAAGAGAAACAGGTACTGCTAATTGCTGACAGCAGAACAACTCTGCAAATCTTGTGACAATTCTCAACAGAGCAAACAACACAGAAAGCATTTCAGATCTGACAGCAGTTGAGCTGGAACAGAAGCTACCTGCAGTTCTAAGGCAGAGGTACAGACTACAGCGTGAGGCCTTGGTATGTGGAAGCAGTCCCAAGTCCAAGTACAGACAATGAGCCAACCAGACATCAATGGATTCCATGAGACAAAACTACAAGTGCCTTGTACAGAAAGGGAAGCCTTAAAAGACAGAGTAATTCAGCATGAAAGGCAATTTTTTTTTGTAAAATTTGCAGCTTTAGTTTGGCATAGTACACTGATAAACAAGGCAGGGCTGGGGAAACAAAACTCAGAGGCCCATGAGAGAAAGCTCATTTACTCTTGGAGTGAAGAGCTTGGGAAAGCATGAACTAGGCCGTTTAAAGGAGCCAACATTCAGAAACTTAAAGCAGTGTGATACTGATCCGAAAGAACTTTTCAGGAGGAGAATGCAGCAGAAATCATAGTGGGGCTTGGGAACATTGAAAACATCCAATTTAGCCAGAAACCGCAGGAAAACATCAAGCTCTCTGCTATTCAATTTTTTATAATGGACGTAAGCATTTTCTATACTCCTGATGTCAGGCTAACTGGTCCATATTTATCTGTTTACGTGCTACTTCCTTTTTGAAATTACATTAGCTACCCTCCACTCCTTAGGATTCAGAGCTCCAGAGTGTATAGAATCCTGGATGTTGACCACTCAAGGTGATATGACGCATCTACTATTTCTACGTCCACTTTCTAAATTACAGTTCGCTTCCTTAAATACTCTGGAATGTAGATTATCAGACTCAATGGACTTATTGGCCTTTAATCCTATAATTTTCCCCAAAACCATTTCTACTAATTGGATTTCTTTAACTTTGTGTGTGTATCTCCCTCTAGTCCATGGGTTCCCCAATATTTTTGAGATATTATTTGCACCATCCTTTGTGAATAAAGAACCAAAATACACTTTTTTATTAGTCAGCCATTTCCTTTTTTCCCCATTATAAACTTCCCCCATTTCTGGCTGTAAGGGACCTACATTTGCCTTCACTAATGCTTTTCTCTTCATATACCTAAAGCAGCTTTTATAATCATCTGTATGTTCCCAACCAACTTTCGCCAGTATTCTATTTCTCCCCTCTTAATCAATCCCTTTGTTCTCCCAAAATAAATCCACAAAGGCCAGTATCCCATCACCAAGGCAGCTTTTATTTACATGTGCTTTGTACTTGACACTAGTTCAGCTAGCACAGAGATAGCCCCTAGAGTGAACAGAACACTGATACTCCTGCTTATATCTGTCAGCCAGGGCTCCCTGTTTGGGCCAGGTTAACAACCCAAATCCGGGAACTCATATTCTCTGAGATCCACCTGGCTGACCTCGTTCTAATCACATCCTTTGGTGCTCCCAATCCTCGGGTCTGCTGCGCTTTTTAGCCAATTTATATATACCATCCTTGAATCTAACATTAATCCCAATTTTCTACAGAATGATGACTAGTATCGTCTCAGAGTCATATGTCATAGGGATGATATAGTGCACCCCAAGAAACAGTTGAAGAGCACGATTAAAGATTAGATCATTTTGAAAAGAAAGGTTTTACACTGAATGAAAATTGTGAATTCTCTAAAGATTCTATTCACTTCTTGAGGAATATTGTCAAGAGTGAAGGCTTGATGGTGGATTCTCACAAGATTAAAGGCATTACAGAATTCCAACTCCAAATTCAGTCCAAGGTCTTCCAAGGCTCTTGGCTGTGCTGAATCAGTGAACAGAATTTCTGCCAAATCAAGCAACCATTACAGGGTCCTTGAAAAAAATCCTCAAGGAGACACATATATGGTGTTGGAATCATCATCTAGCCAAAACTTTAAAAAAATGAAATGTTGGCATTTATAGATGTTTTTGGTGCATTATAATCTTTCATTTCTAATGATAATAGCAGCTGAAGGGACTGTCTGTCTTCCACACCCACACTGGCCCTAAACCCCACCTCTTCCTCTGTTACATTGATGACTGTATTGGCGCCACCTCATGCACCCAAGAGGAGCTCAAACAGTTCATCCACTTCACCAATGCCTTCCACCCCAACCTCAAGTTCACCTGGGCCATCACCAACACATCCCTCACCTTCCTGGACCTCTCTGTCTCCATCTCAGGCAACCACCTAGAAACCGATATCCATTTCAAGCCCACCGACTCTCACAGCTACCTAGAATACACCTCCTCCCATCCATCTTCCAGCAAAAATCCCATCTCCTATTCCCAAATCCTTCGCCTCCACCGCATCTGCTCCCAGGATGAGGCATTCCACTCCCATACATCCCAGATGTCCTCATTCTTCAAAGAACGCAACTTCCCCCCATCAGTGGTCAAGAACGCCCTCAACCGTGTCTCTCACATTTCCCGCAAGTCATCCCTCACACCCTGCCCCCGCAATAACCACCAAAAGAGAATCCCCCTAGTCCTCACATGCCACCCCACCAACCTCCAGATACAACAGATCATCCTCCGAGACTTCTGTCATCTACAATCCAACCCCACCACTAAAGACATTTTTCCATCCCCACCCTTGTCTGCCTTCCGGAGAGACCACTCTCTCTGCGACTCCCTTGTTCGTTCCACACTCCCCTCCAACCCCACCACACCCATCACTTTCCCCTGCAACCGCAGGAAGTGCTACACTTGCCCCCACACCTCCTCCCTCACCCCCATCCCAGGCCCCAAGATGACTTTCCACATCACCTGCACATCCGCCAATGTGGTATACTGCATCAGCTGTACCCGTTGTGGCTTCCTCTACATTGGGGAAACCAAGCGGAGGCTGGGGGACTGCTTTGCAGAATACCTACACTCGGTTCGCAATAAACAACTGCACCTCCCAGTCGCAAACCATTTTAACTCTCCCTCCCATTCCTTAGACAACATGTCTATCCTGGGCCTCCTGCAGTGCCACAATGATGCCACCCGAAGGTTGTAGTAGCAGCAACTCATATTCTGCTTGGGAACCCTGCAGCCCAATGGTATCAATGTGGATTTCACAAGCTTCAAATTCTCTCCTCCCCCCAGTGCATCCCAAAACTAGCCCAGCTTTTCGCCGCCTCCCTAACCTGTTCTTCCTCTCACCTATCCCCTCCTCCCACCTCAAGCCGCACCTCCATTTCCTACCTACAACCTCATCCCACCCCCTTGACCTGTCCATCCTCCCTGGACTGACCTATCCCATCCCTACCTCCCCACCTATACTCTCCTCTCCACCTATCTTCTCCTCTATCCATCTTCGGTCCACCGCCCCCTCTCTCCCTATTTATTTCAGAATCCTCTCCCCATCCCCCTCTCTGATGAAGGGTCTAGGCCCGAAACGTCAGCTTTTGTGCTCCTAAGATGCTGCTTGGCCTGCTGTGTTCATCCAGCTCCACACTTTGTTATCTCGGATTCTCCAGCATCTGCAGTTCCTATTATCCCAAATCCATGCAGGAAGTGCAATTGGACACACTTCCAGCAGATTTCATGGACATTTGAACTACCTCTGATTTTAAACTTTCCACAGAAGTATACTACACCTCTCACTGCCATTTTTACCCTCTAGCACCTATTTAATAAATTTCTATCCAATTATTTTATAGCTAACTAGATGGCCATGGTATTAGATTCTCACTAAAGAATACCAAATACACTACTATGTTTAGGTATTACTCCAATTCCCAGTAATGTACTTCAAGGATATAAAATTTGAAAGTAAGAGAAAGAAAATCATCTGACCACTGCTGACCAGCCAGGATCCCTTCTTTCCAAGTCATCACTTTTGAAATTGTAACGTGACTAACTGTAGCTCCCACGATACAGCCTGTGTAATGGATCAAGGTCAATGCCCCACGCTCGAGGCTTTATCTACTCCCAATCTTGTCCCTTCAGTCTCTCTGGTTTCACCTCCCAGCTGCTGATCAAAGTAAGGTTTTAACTCGAAACTTGCAGTCGTAGTGACTGTGCAGACTTCTCCCAGAATCATCTTTGTTTTCTTCTCACCAGTGCTCTCTTTTGAATGCTGTTCCTCCTGTTGAGCACCAGGTCTTTCATCATCCCCTCCACATTCTCGGTGGCAGTGCCTACTTCTCCCAAAACCTTCCTCAGGTGCTTCTCACCAGCGCCCTCTGTTGGATCAATCAATTGGGAATTCAATGCTGTCGAGAGAGAATCTGGCCATGCTGTTCGTGAAAAGTAAGCAAATTGTAGTGAGATGGTTTTAACTATGCATGGCCTTTCTGACCATCTTGTTCAACTCTACCACCCATCTGTCCCACTCCATGCCACTTAGAGCCTGGTAAGATTCTGCCCCAACTTTTTAATCCTTTCTCTCTCATGTACTTATCAAAAATAAATGCATTTCTATCAGTAGTTTCAACTATTCCGTCTGTTAGCAACTTCTACCTTCTATCTGAAGATGTATTGTCAATTCTTCATTACATTAATTTCTGACTACCATAAATTTTTTGCTTCTCGTTTTGTCTCACCACAAATAGGAACTTTTCTCTGTCTGCTTTATTTTATGATGTGAAAGAGCTTCGTAAGTTTATCTTTCAGCCTTCTCTTTTCGAAATGAGAGAGCATCATTGTTCAGTCTTTCCTGATAAATATAACCTCTCAGTTCTATACTCATTTTTCTAAACCTTTTCTTCACTTTTGTAAACCATTTTAATTGCCACTCTTCCCTTTTCCAACATGAAGACTAAAAGTGTGCACATTAGTTTAGTCTTGGTCAATTGTTTGGTTCATTTTATAAGTGGCAATAAATGTAACAGAGTAGCCAATCCAAATGGTTTCTGTTCATTAAACCAACTGAACAGTCAACCCAGTCCTATCTAAATTTCACAGATTTGGGCTAATTTAAGATTTACATGAGCATATGAATTTAGAATTAACAAGGAATTTACTTTGAAATAACATTCTCAATATCCCAATGAAGCCTCAAATCACTTCACAGTCAATTAGCCACTTAATATCACTGTTGTTATGTATAACAAACAGAGCAGTCAATTTCCACAGAGAAAATTCACAAAAACAGAGCTGAGATAAATGACAGACAGTTCTGATGTGGTGATGTTGTTGGCTCGAACACTGTGAGGGCCTTCTGATCAGTTTTGCACACCGCCATGGGAACCTTGATATCCAGCTGAACGGATTTAATGTCTCATCAAAAGACTACACCCCCATTTCAAGCAGTACTCTCCCAGTACTAAGCTGACATGTCGCCTTGAGTTATGTATGCAAGATCAGTAGCAATGCTTAAACTCTGACTCAGGGACTAATAGTACAAAGTGAACTAATTTTGTTTCTTGCCACAAAACTGGAGGACACAGCTGAAACGTGGGATCCATATATTAGCCACAAAGTCAAAAATTTGTTCATGACAAATAAATTTACAATTTCAATCCAAACTCAACAGAGCAAATCCTCTCTCTTGGAGTCCACTTGAGATGTATTCAACTTTTCTTGGAATGACAATCACAAATAAGGATTTTCCTCAAATCTTTGGAACTTTCTGGCACTCCCTGAACTCTCACTGCCACAACATCTGCCTGACTATCGCCGTATCTCCAAATTACTTTTTAAGATTTAAGTGCCAGGATTCAGTCACTCAGAGACAAAGCCAACACAGAATGAACAAAGACACAAGGTGTGATCTTCAGTGGCAGAGGCGAGCAACAGACAGAATAAATTCAAGACTGCACACAATGACAGTGACATTATCTAATAACAAACCCAAGAAGATTTATTGTGGCAACCAGAGCCAGCGAATATATATGTGTAACTTTGTTCAATACTTATAATCACACGGAGCTGTAGCCTGGTCACAGTGATGCATTGCATGACCATGAGAACTTCAATGATGGGTTAGAAAGATAAGGCACTTGAGTCTAGGATTACGACACTTTATACTCCCATATTTGATAATCCTTCCTCTCCATCCATTTTCTTTGTAACTGTAACCTTTGATTTGATCCACTCTATATTGACTCAGAGTAATATACTCACTTCACAATATCAAGGCTCAGAATAAATGGCATCCCATTTAATATCCTTTCAGGACTTTATTGTGAGTCAATAAATCTAATTACTTTGTAAAAGTCATGAATTTACCTGCATCCCAGGCAGCTTACACACAACCTGAAAATATCAATTTATCCTCTGAAGTCTCTGGTATAATTTTTGCACTGCAGCCAAAATTTAACAAGCTTTCATTTATCTTTTTGCTTGTCTGGAGCATAGTAGACTGGCACCTCATTATCGTGTACACCACGTATAGTGTTAAAACAGCGGAAGGTGAAGCTCAAAGAGATCCAGATTCTCAACACTCGACAAGTCCAATCACTGCAAAGCATCAATCCAGAAAGCAAATTGAAAGCTGAGTTAAATGATCAAACCAGGAGGAGAAAAATCAATGGAAATTGTACTCAAACTGTGGAGTCTTCTGACCACATAGCACCTTCCATGCTACACACAGTTTAGGCTATCGAGACATGTGGAATACTGCATACAGTTCTGGTCACCCTGCCATAGGAAGGATGTTTTTAACCGATAGGGTACAAAAAAAATTTACAAGGATGTTACAGGGACTGGAGGGTTTCAGTTTTAAGGAAAGGCTGAACAGACTGGGACTTCTTTCCCAGGCATGTAAGGGGCTGAGGGGCCTCCTTATAAAAGTTTATATAATCATGAGGGGCAGAGATAAAGTAAATACCCAAGGTCTTTTCCCCAGGGTAGGGGAATCCAAAACTATAGGGCATAGGTTTAAGGTGAGAGCAGAAAGAATTACAGGGACCTGAGGGGCAACCTTTTCACTCAGAGTGTGTTGCATATGTAGAACAGCTGCCAGAGGGAGCGGTAGAGGCGAGTACAATTACAGCATTTAAAAGACATTTGAATAAGTACGTGGGCAGAAATGGTTGAGAGGGGTAAGGCCAAAACTCAGGCAAAAGGGACTCGTTCAGTTTAGGAAACCGAGTAAGCATGGATGAGTTGGGCCAAAGGGTCTGTTTCTGTCCTGTGTGACTCTATGACACTGGGAAATGGGTTCAAGAGAGGTTAACTATTCAATCCTGTTAACTAAGCATGGTAGGCAATATCAGAGATAATGGGAACTGCAGATGCTGGAGATTCCAAGATAATAAAATGTGAGGCTGGATGAACACAGCAGGTCAAGCAGCATCTCAGGAGCACAAAAGCTGACGTTTCGGGCCTAGACCCTTCATCAGAGAGGGGGATGGGGGGAGGGAACTGGAATAAATAGGGAGAGAGGGAGAGGCGGACCGAAGATGGAGAGTAAAGAAGATAGGTGGAGAGAGTGTAGGTGGGGAGGTAGGGAGGGGATAGGTCAGTCCAGGGAAGACGGACAGGTCAAGGAGGTGGGATGAGGTTAGTAGGTAGCAGGGGGTGCGGCTTGGGGTGGGAGGAAGGGATGGGTGAGAGGAAGAACCGGTTAGGGAGGCAGAGACAGGTTGGACTGGTTTTGGGATGCAGTGGGTGGGGGGGAAGAGCTGGGCTGGTTGTGTGGTGCAGTGGGGGGAGGGGATGAACTGGGCTGGTTGAGGGATGCAGTAGGGGAAGGGGAGATTTTGAAACTGGTGAAGTCCACATTGATACCATATGGCTGCAGGGTTCCCAGGCGGAATATGAGTTGCTGTTCCTGCAACCTTCGGGTGGCATCATTGTGGCAGTGCAGGAGGCCCATGATGGACATGTCATCTTGAGAATGGGAGGGGGAGTGGAAATGGTTTGCGACTGGGAGGTGCAGTTGTTTGTTGCGAACTGAGCGGAGGTGTTCTGCAAAGCGGCCCCCAAGCCTCCGCTTGGTTTCCCCAATGTAGAGGAAGCCGCACCGGGTACAGTGGATGCAGTATACCACATTGGCAGATGTGCTGGTGAACCTCTGCTTGATGTGGAATGTCATCTTGGGGCCTGGGATGGGGGTGAGGGAGGAGGTGTGGGGACAAGTGTAGCATTTCCTGCGGTTGCAGGGGAAGGTGCCGGGTGTGGTGGGGTTGGAGGGCAGTGTGGAGCGAACAAGGGAGTCACGGAGAGAGTGGTCTCTCCGGAAAGCAGACAGGGGAGGGGATGGAAAAATGTCTTGGGTGGTGGGGTCGGATTGTAAATGGCGGAAGTGTCGGAGGATAATGCGTTGTATCCGGAGGTTGGTAGGGTGGTGTGTGAGAACGAGGGGGATCCTCTTGGGGCGGTTGTGGCGGGGGCGGGGTGTGAGGGATGTGTCGCGGGAAATGCGGGAGACGCGGTCAAGGTAGGCAATATATTGGATGCAAAATGGGTGTCAGATGCCAGCGATTGTGTGAAATTAATTAAGTTTGCATTTGTCGATGCATTTTCTTGCAAAAGGTTTCTAATCAAACAACTGGAATAAAATAAAAAAAACGGTTTGGTTTTCTCACCTACACCTAAGTTCCAAGACACTTTTGAATTCAGTTAGCTCTTTGTGTTTGCAGAATGGATCAATGAGCAAAGACAACATATATTGTATCATAACCTTTTGGACCAAATAGAAACATGCAAGGGGGAATCATCCCCTTCATAGGAGCAATAGGGTAAGTGGCAGAAGCGGAAGATAATTGGGTGATTTGGCAACACAAAAATGCCCCACTAACTCTTGCTACCATAGGAATCCAGTTCTTGGAGAGAAGGTCCAAGTTTGATCTTCCTGGCCCACCATTACTTTCAGACCTCATGTCATCATTTAATGGCAACTTAAGGTCCTCTTCATGCTACTGCAGTGATTATTTCCACTCCTGACAGGCAAAAAGTGTGTCAGTCTTCCCAGTTGGCGAAAAGGTCTGACCTGCCTGCCAGGTGTCAGGAGGGGAGCTTCCACTTGCCTCAGTCTGGAGATGAATAACAACACACAATTGAGGAACAGGGATGTAAAACACTCCTGTCCTTGCCTTCGAATCACCACCTTGAAGCTCCTCTCTGCAGCCCCTGGTTCGTACCCCTCAATAAAAAGTCACCCACCTTTCGTGCTGCTCCTCCATTGCTGTGGTGCCTGTAGCCTTGGTGTCTGATGCGGCCTTGCTACTCACAGTGGCTACTACCCTCATGCTACAGCCAGGATTGGCCATTTCAGATCCTGCAAGAGATCTGCCAAAAAAGCCACTGAGGGAATTTTTAGGTGCCCAACTGGCACAAGGTCTTGTGGATTTTCCTGCTTGTGGTGGTGGGACATATCCTGTGTGTTATGGTGCTTGCCACCATGCTTAGGAAAGCAATTGAAAAGTCCTGGACATAGTATTTCTTTGGTTCATTCATTGGAAGTGGGTATTGTTGGCTTGGCTGCCATTTAATGCATGTCCCTAGATGCCCTTGAAAAGATAGTGGTGAGCTGCCTGTTGAACCATTGCTGTCCATTTGGAGCACGAAGACCCACAATGCCATTAGGAAGGGAATTTCAAGATGTTGATGCAGCAACACCGAAAGAACCACAATTAAGTTCTACATCAGGATCATGAGTGGCTTGGTGCAGGATCTTCTAAGTGATAGTTTACAGCACAGATACAGCCCATTCACCCTGATGAGACAATGTTGCTGTTTTTCTCAAAAATTCATAAATTTGTGGAGGTTTTACTTGTGCTGTGTTTCAGTAGTGTTGTGGTTATCACACTTGTCTAATGTGAAAGGTCCATGATTCAAAACTAAGCAGAAGCAGCAATGCTGCCTTCCTGGTGGTTAGTTAGCTCAGTTGACTGGATGGCTGGTTTGCAATGCAAAATGATGCTAACAACGTGTGTTTAGTTTCTGCACTGGCTCCGATTAAGGATTGTTCTTCTCAACATCTGGTCTCCCTGCTAAAGGAAAGATGCGGTGAAACTTGAAAGGGTTCAGAAAAGACTTACAAGGATGTTTCCAGGGTTGGATGGTTTGAGCTACAGGGATGGGTTGAATAGACTGGGGCTATTTTCTCTGGAGTGTCAAAAGCTGAGGGGTGACCTTGTAGAGGTTTATAAAATCAGGAGAGACAAGAAAAAGGCACATAGACAAAGTATTTTCCCCGGGGTGAAGAAGTGCTAAACTAGAGGTTATAGGTTTAAGGTGAGAGACAAAAAATTTAAAAGAATCGAAGGGGCAACTTTTTTCACACAGAGAGCGGTGTATGTATGCAATGAGCTGCCAGCGGAAGTGGTGGAGGTTGATACAATTATAACATTTAAAAGGCATCTGGATGTGTGTATGAATAGGAAGCATTAAGAGGGATATGGGCCAAATGCTGGCAAATGGGACTGGATTAATTTAGGATATCTGGTCGGCATGGACGAGTTGGACTGAAGGGTCTCTTTCTGTGCTGTTTACCTCTATGACTCTATCTCCCCTCACCTGCGGTACAGCGACCCTCAGGTTAAACTACCACCAGTTGTCTCTCTCTCTCTAATGAGAGAGCAGTACTATGGTGATTTTACTTTTACACGACCCTCCTCCTACCTTAGTTCATCTGATCCTATCAAGATAACCTTTTAGTTCTTTCTCCCTCATGTCTGTACCTAGCTTTCCCGTAAATGCTTCTATGCCATTTACCCCAGCTATTCCTTGTGGTAGAATATTCCACACTTTAGTCACTTCCTGGGCACTAAAATTTGTCAAAGTTTTTATAACTAAGCAAAACTTGTGGAGGAAACAGAGAATAATTTTAGATAACAAGGTGTAGAGCTGGATGAACACAGCAGCCCAAGCAACATCAGAGGAGCAAGAAAGCTGACATTTCGGGCCTAGACACTGCTTCAGAAAAAAATTATATTTATTGTAAACATTGTTATGTGAAAATAGGAGTTAATAAAAGTACATCATTTCATCTAATGCACCAAATATGTTAACTAATTTGTTAGGAATTATATGCCCTTCCTTCAATTCATTCTGGGCACATATACAAGAGAACTCAAAGGCCAGTGAGAAGTGATTTGGATTTGTGCCAATTGTACAGAATGTAATGAAGAATTAAACCTGGATGTAGATATAGACATGAGTGTACCAGGCTGGCTTTGTACTAAGTAGATTAAGTATTGAGACAAAGTGTTTTCCAGTTCACTCTGTGGCTGCATGAAGCAAGTGTATACTTTGCCTGTGCACATGAACCTAGAATTTCAGTGTGCATTCTGTAACTGATCCTGATTTGCAATCTCCTGTCTGTTTCACATTGGAATGCTTAGCCAATTACAGGCTGACCAAAAAATTATTGTAGGTGGCCAAATGTATCCCACCCCAAGTTTAAACTGGCATGTTCTTCATGTGAGAAATCATCATACGTCTTTGTTGTTAATTAAAATTGATTTTTAAATGCTTATTCTTTGTTCAGAGATGAACCTTCTTATACCACCTAATATCTTCGTTGTAGTCAGATCAGATGTATCAAGGTTATGTAGTATGAGATGAGGACACAAGAAAAACAGTTGACCCAGGTATGCCACCTGCTCCCTGTTTGCGTTCCAAACATTAACATCCGCATTATACAAATTGTCTTTCCGTGCTACATTCCTGTCCCACCAACTTCCATTCCAAAGTTTGATTTGTACTAAGATGCTGCTTGGCCTGCTGAGTTCATCCAGCTCCACACTTTGTTTTCTTTGATTTGTACAATTTATTTTTGAATGATAAAGTGCAATCTATGGTTCAGTGGTCCCACTCTCACATCTGACTCAGAAGCAGTTTCAAGTCTTCAGCCAGAGACGTAAGTACATAGTCAAGGCTGACAATTTAATGCAGTGCTGAAGGAGTGCTAGGTTGTCAAAGGTGCTATTTTTCAGATGAGGCATGAAGCCAAGATCTAGTCTGCCCAATCAAGTAAACAAAAAAGGCCCCATGGCTCTATTTAGCACCATGATCCTGTTCAAAATATATCCCTCAAACACATTAACATCAATAATCTGGTAATTATCTCAGTTTTTGTTTATGTGGGACCTTGTAGTGCATAAACTGACCATGATTCATACATTACTGCACAGAATATTGTTTGAGTGTTATAATTTCCTGAACTGTACTAAACCACAAGGGCTTTCCCCTCTGCTATTATGCTTCTCAGAGCTTACCTTTTTGATTAAGTTTTTGGTCATGATGACTCCTGATATCACCTTATATGACTTGATATCAAACTTTGTTTGGTAATTGCTCTCTTGAAGTGACTTGACCTTTTCACTATATTTAGGGTTGCATATACACATAAGCTGCATTTATTAGCTCAATGTTACTGTGGAACACATTGAAGTCACGGACAACGTAATCTGAATGCAATCTCTTTCTTTATATTCCCCAAAGTTCCATGCACTCGAAACCAGAGGACATTGCCCTTCAGTAAATTCTTTCCTATTAGGCCATATCTATTATTTCAAGACAATAAAATATATTTAGGTTTGACATGGCTTTTAGTTCAAAGAGATGCTTAAGTTTGTTACTTTTGTTGAAATAAACCCTGACTGGAGAGCCACTATAAACAAATCTATACAATATAGGGACAATTTAGAGACAATATAAAAATCTTTTTTCAAGTTCAGATGCAAAACCCCACCCAAAATGTCATTCTCTGTGAGATAATATATGACCTGCTGTGCTATTGTTTTTATTTCAGGTTCCCATCATTCAGCTTTCACTTTTTATCTCAATGATGTAATAAATTGTGCCATATTGACTTTTAGAATTATTTTAAAATCCATGTCTTATTCACAGCAGCCCTGAATGTGACCAAGCAACAATAGACAGGAACTTCTGACTCAATTACTTTTGCTTTTCACATGCAGAAAAAATGTTTGCAGCAGGAAATTCCTATCTGAAGTCACCTGTCACACAGGGCTACCTGACATCAGTAAATTCTCTTCTTAGTGTAAGAATAAAACAGGTCAAAATAAATCTGATCAGATTGAAAATGGACATTTAACTCCTCAACAACTGAGTAGTTGAGGCACTTTATTACAATTTTTTTTAAATTATATAATCTCTACAGTGTGGAATCAGGCCATTCAGCCAATTGATCCACACTGACCCTCCAAAGAGCAACCCACCCAGCTGTCACCCCCATACCCTACCCCTGCATGCTACAGGGCAATTTTGCATGGCCAATGCACCTAGCCTACACATCTGCAAACTGTGGGAGGAAACCCCCCACAGACACAGGGACAAATTCCACACAGACATTCGCCCAAAGGTAGAGTTGAACCCAGGTGTCTAGTACAGGGAGGCAGCAGTGTTAACCACTCAGCTACCCTGCTGCTCCAGTATTAGAAGGTAGTGTTAGGTGCATATGAATAGAAAGAGGTCATTTTGCCCCTCGCGCCTGTTCCAGTCAATGAGCAGAGCCTCAATCTGTTGAAGGCAGGCATGGAGGTGAAACTGGGAAGACAATCTGAAAGCTCACCTTTGGGTCCATAAGTCAATGCACTTGTGCCTCTGGCCAACTTTTGTTACTGAAAAGGCTACTCAGCCAATGCAATGCATACCTAATATACATGAACAAGTGTCCATTTGTAGGCTAATCGCTGGAACTGTTGGATCTTCACAGCTGAAGGAGGACATCAATTTAAAGCCATGCCCATCAGGCTCTTGGAGGTGACTTGACAGTGAACCCTCTGGGAGATCTGTAAGGCTCTCTATATAACTGCCCCAAATGATTCATCACCATTGGGATCATCGTAATTGATATCCTCAGAATCATCATTGACCACAAATTTAACAGGATCTAACATGTAAATAGTATGGCTACAAAATCAGGTCAAACTGTTGAAATCCTGCGATGAGTAACAAAGATCATCTACAAGATAGAAAGTTGACAGAATACTCTGCAGTTGCCTGGATGAATGCAGCCCTGAAATAATTTGTAAAAGCTCAACATTGAAATAACTCCACAGAGACCAGTATCCTGCCACTAAGTCACTCCTTATTTACAAGTGGACAGTCCTCGACACTGATCCAGCTCCCCTAAGGGCCAGGTCTTGGAGTCAACAGGATCTCTAACATTCCTGTTCTTATCTATCAGCCAGGGCTCCTGACTGACTGACTACCTGATTAATAACCCCAATCAGGGAACTCAAATTCTATGAGGTCCAGCTGGCTGACATCCTTACAACCTCCTTACAATCCCTACAGATAACATCCAGGGTGAAGCAGCTTACTTGATTAGCACCCTAACCATTATCTTAAACATTCACACTCTCTGGCCTCAATGCACAATGACATCCACTGCCTGGCCTCCTTGGATAACCCTTCCAGACTTGTGACTAGTAGTACCTGGAAAACAAGGGGAGCAGAAGAATAGGAATGTCATTGCCTGTAAGATTGCCTGCAATCTCCTTCCACATCATCCTGAATTGGAACTGGAATGCCATTCCTTCTCTGTTGCTAGGTTAAAAATTTCAAACTTACTTGCCACTTACACATATCAAGTGCCAGATGGACTGCACCAGTTCACAAAGGTAGCTCATTCTTAACTTTTCAGTGGCAGCTAGAAAAGGGCAGCAAATGCTGGCCCTTGCCAGCAACATTCACATCTCATAAAAGAGTAATAAAATGTTTCTGGTGATCTGACCTCATACCTCCTCCTGTGACTTTGTGTGACTTTAAAAGAAATACTCCTGAGAGACCCTTTGGCACATTTTGTCACATTGGAAGTGATATTCAAATATAAGTTATTGTTCCAGCTTTTGTTAACTCAAAGTCGTGCCCTCTTTGTCCATGTTGCATTTATATTCCTGTCCTGTTATGCATAGCACTGTTGGAGTATATGGAGACCTTGAATTTAATTATAAACTAGTCAATTCTTTACTGTTCCCAAGTGATACAAACAAATAATAACCAAAGGAAATATCTGTTTGGAAACTAAATCTCCTTTTGCTGTGGATACTTCAAATGCTCTTGGATCAGGACTATGATGTTGCATTCAGAGTTCTCTGGGAGGGGAACCCCTTTAATCAGGCTGTATAGGTTTTTTAGATCTACTTTGCCTTGATCCTATTGACAGACTGTATATAGATTTAAATATCAAACACCACACCACACTCTCTGTCCCTCTGCAGGGAAGCACCGATATAGATTTTATGAGCTGACAAGTGCCAGACTTACCATTGGAAGGATTTTTGTATTGACGAGCATGCTCAGTAAAATCACAACCACTAAGCTGTCTCAGATTCTCTGAAGGGATAAAACAATGTTTCTCATTTCATGATTGTGTCAAGTCCAGGCTGATAGCAGAATCCCATCAGCAATTCAGAATCCACTGCCAAGTGTCCTCCTGTTCAAATTGAGGAGTATTGTGTATCTTGGCTCATTCCTCTCTATTGCACCTGACACCTGAACTTATCCCTTCAAACTTTGACTTCTGTATCATATCTTTGCTGCCATCTGTAAATCCACAAATTCTAACTTATTTACAGATCCACATTTTATTCCTTCTTCCTTGCAAATTTCTGCACTCCAATTCCCTTAACCTTTGTCCAGCAGCTTGCCCATTCAAGCTCGTCAACTGGTTTTAAAATGTATGCTTTTACCTTCAAGTCTAACTTAAGTCTTATACCACCCAATCTGAAGAATATACAGGTGTATTTCTCTGCTGCTCTTCCAAAACTGTATTCCTGCAGGATTCACATATCCCTCCATTTGAAAAGAACAGATTTTCCTTCAGTCCTATTAGCCCCAGATACTGTTTTGCACTAAAAAAAACTCTCTGTCTTGCTTCTTCTCTTCCTTGCTTTAAAACTTTCCTTTGAAAAACACAAATCACTGCATTACTAACTTCAATACACCCTGATTCTGTTGAATTCCAATGCACAGATCTCCCGCAGTCAGTTACGTCAATACCACTGTCAGATTGGCTGAGGCTGGTTGGATAATGAACTCGTGAGGAGTGGCTGTGGCAGATGAGGTCTTCGCTGAATGGGTTGTGGCAAGTTCACCTTTTCACTGTGCAAGAGTGCACATCTGGTGTCTATGGTGCAAGCTATATACAAAAGTGACTTTTATTTTTAATATAGTCAGTGGAAAGAGAGCAAGCCACCTGCTTCCAAGCATACAAACAGAATAAGTTCCTTTGTCACAATGACATTATAGGTCCTGAGAAATATAAGTTAACGATTTCCACGGATGTTACAAGACATGCTGAGCTTTTCCAGCAATTTCTGTTTTTGTAATGATTTACTGAGAGAGTTGATCTTAACAATGGCAAACTATGGAAATTGATTGCACGCATTTGATCTCTCTTCAGGTCTTCCTCGACTAGAGTCCTGTTGTATAATCTGAATGTTTAAAAAAAAGGCAAAGCAGTTGCCAGATTTCAGTCTTTAAAGACTGGAAGTAGAACAATATAAAGATATCAACATTATCAAATTATAAATGGGATATAAAATCTAGGATCAAGTACAAGACACAATGAGGCGAATCTACCCCATGCCACCTCAATAAAATAAGACTGTTGACTGTGTACCAATTAAACTTCAGGGATCGAAGTGTTGAAAGCACACTGCGAGTCCTTCAAGTTCTGTGAAGTGAAAAAAGAAAATGAAGGTTTCAAGTACAAGTTGATTATCAGATCCAGAAAACAAGTGAATCCTTTAATGGAATTCAACAAAGAGGAGAGGAGAAAGGAAGAGACATAATGGATAAAATGCCAAAAAAAACAGGTTTCTTGAAAAGCCATTCAGGAATTAAAACAGGTGGAGAAAATCTAAGTGAGGAATTTAATCAGATTAAAAGAACCAAAAGCAACAAAAATGACCAAAACAAAAAAAAAGATGTACTGGAAAGACTCAAAAGACATGTTGGAACTCAAGAAAAGAGAAGACTGATCCAATGCTACGGGTCCATACCTCCTTGTCTCTCAGTCATCAACAAAGTAATGGAAGTGATTTATCAAAAACACTAACTCAACAATAACATGTTCACTGGTGCTCACTTTACATTCCACCAGGCCTATTCAGCTCCCAATCTTAGTCCAGCCTGGGACAACAGAGCAGAACTCAACGAAAATGGGAGGGACTGCCCTTCACATTAAGGCAGAATTTCCCTGATTGTTGTATCAAGGAGCCTGAGTGAAGCTGAATCATTGGAAATCAGAAGGAAGCTAACCACTGACAGAAATCATACCTCATACTAAGGAAGATGGTTGTGGTTGTTAGAGGTAAATCATCTCAGCCACAGGACATTCAGTGCAAGAGTCTCTTGGGGTAATGTCCTGGGTCTTCAGCTGCTTCTTCAATGACGTTCTCTAAGACCATAAGAAATGGGAACGTGAGTTAGACATTCAGCCCCATGAGCCTACTCCACTATTCAATAGGACCATGGCTGATTCAAAATTCCTCATGTCCACTTTCCAGCCCGTTCCTGGTAACTCTTAATTCCCTACTGATCAAGAATCTATCACTCTCAGCCTTAAATATACACAAAAATTCTACCCCACAGGTCTCTTTGGCAAGGAACTCTAAAGACTCACAATGCTCTGAGAGACAAAATTCCTCTTCATCTCAGTCTTAAATCGGTGCCCCTTTATTCTTAGACTATGCCCTCTCGTCCTAGATTCTCTTTTGAGATGAGACATCCTCTCAGCATTTACCCTGTCTAGGCCCTTATGTTTCAGTGAGATTGCCCCTCATTCTTCTAAACATCAGCTAGTAGAGTCACAATCTGTTTTTCATTTGCTCATAAGACAAACCCACACCCCCACCCCCCATATCAGAGGTCATCCTAATGAACCATCTCTGAACTGCCTCCAATGAATTGATATCTTTCCTTAAATAATGGGACGGGAACTACTCACAGTACTCCAGGTATTGTCCCACCAGTACCTTGCACAGTTGTAGTAAGACTTCTCTAGTCTTGTACTCCAACCTTTGTGCAATAAGGGCCAACATTCCATTAGCCTTCCTGATTACTCACTGCACTGTATGCTAGCTTTCTCTGTCTTATTCACAAGCATGTCACAAGTCCCTTTGCATTGTAGCCTTCTGCAACTTTGCTGCACTGAAATAATATTCTCCTTTTTTGTTCTCCCTTCCAAACTGAACAAGTTCACATTTTCCCACATTATACTCCATTTGCCAACTCTTTGCCCACTTACTTAGCCTTCCAATATCTCTCTGTAAATAATTTGTATCTATCTCATAACCTACCTTTCCACCTTTTTTGATGTTGTCTGCAAGTTTGGCTGCTGTAAATTTATTTCCTTCCTTCAAATCATTAATATATATATGCCAACAGTTGTGGTCGCAGTATTGATCCCTGTGGAGTCCACTGTTCGTGGGTTGCCAACCTGAAAACAAAGTCCTTATCTCCACTTGCTCTTTCCCACCCATTAGCCGATTCTCTATCCATGCTAATATACTACTCCAACACTGAGTTCTTTATCAAATACCTTCTGGAAAGCCAAATATGACGTCCTGGCTCCACTCTATCTGTTCTGTCCACATCCTTGAAAAACCCCAATAAAGTAGACAGACATGATTTACATTTCATGAAACCATGCTGATTCTGCTTGAATAGATTATGATTTTCAAAATGTTCTGCTATTACTTCACGAATGATATATTCCAATATTTTTCCATAATGGAGTAATCAGCCTATTATTACCTACTTTTTCCCTCCCTTCCTTTTTGAATAGGGACATCACATTAGCAGTTTTCTAATTATCTGGTATTTCTTTAGAATCCAGTTATTTTTGTACAATTACAGCCAATGCATCTTTGTAGCTACCTCTTTTAAGATCCTGGGATACAAGCCACCATGACCCAGGGATTTATCTGCCGTTAGCCCCATTAGTGTATCTATTGCTACTTCTTTACTGTTGGTGATGGTGCTGTTGTGGAGCTTTTTGTCAGTGCTGGTATCTGTTGCCAAGCAAAACTATAGGCATGGAATATCATGCTTGCACATACTCCTCCACAGATGAGGTCACCATTTCTTTCTGTCATCATCAAGAGTCTTCTCAGTGTGAGAATTGATACTTACTGTAGAATAAAGGGTTAATACCTGTTATGGTAACAGCTAGAATGCATCATCAGAAACGTCAGATGATGTCAAACCACGTTTGAAGGAACAGAGATACACAGTCTTTGAGAAAGAGGCCCTGATCCTACAAAAACTTCTTGGACTATGTCCTAGGCCTCAAGTTCACAATTAACACCAAAGAGCTGGTAGAAGATGCCATCCTGAATCTAATCTAATCTAATGCAGTTGATGCCACAATGAAGTGTGTCCAAGACAGACACTAGATCACAACTGGGGGATAGTAAGAACGGCCGATGCTGGAATCAGAGTTGACACGGTGTGGAACGGGAGGAACACAGCAGCACAGGCAGCATCAGAGGAGCAGGAAAATTGATGTTTCAGGTCAGGACTCTTCTTCAAAAAATCTGAAGATCTGCCTGGCCTGCTGTGTTCCTCCAGCTCCACACTGTGTTATCTAGGCCACAGCTGATGTGTTGTCCTGTACTACCATGGGGAAGCCTAAATGATGTCTGCTTCTTTCAGGATGTGGAGTCTGATGTTTCTTTTTTGGTAGAACAAAAAGAATAGTTCACAGGTCAGTGCAACATCGAGGGCTGAAGGGCCTGTTCTGCGTTGTATTGTTCTATGTTCTATGCTCTATATATGAAGACGACTTTGGAATTCTCACCAAGTTCCAGGAAACTTCTCATCTTTTTACCTAAAAAGGGTCTTGTTGATCATTTATCTCAATGATGTTTGTTGTACATTGCTAAGCACAGCTGGGCTGTCATCTTCCCCTACATCACATCCTTGAACCTACCTCACAGTATTTGCGAATGCACCAGAATTATGGAAGATACTCTGTGGATGTAAAAACAGAAGTTTCTGGGAAAGCTCATGAGACCTGGCAGCATCTGTAAAGAGAAGTCAGAGTTAATGTTTTGGGTCTGGTGACCTTTCCTCAGACCAAACCTTTCAGACCTGCTGAGCTTTTCCACAAACTTCTGTTTTAGTATTTGATTTACAGCATCCACAGTTCTTTCGGTTTCTAACTATAGGAATGCAAGTTTTCTTTTGTATTTGATTTATTTCTGTTTTGGTTAGTTTTTTTTTCTCAAGTCAATTAGCTGAGGCATATTATGAAGATTCATTGTGTGGGAATGTCACAAAAGCCATTTTTTCAAGCTATCTAGAAATTAGTTAGCTTTGAAGTGAGCGAGTGTCTTAGGCTGACGAAAGAAATGTTTGGCAGGTGAATGATGTATCAATGTGAATGATGTTCTACAGTAAAGGCACGCAGTCAACACAAAGAGATGAGAAAAATGGCTTTCCTTTAAGGATTCTGCTTAATTACTTTTTCCTCTTTGCAAAATTAGAGTCCCTCCTGCTAATATTGCAGGAAACTGTATTCAAAGAAGTTGTATCATAAAATATTTCACCCTCACTATTTGTAGCACATTCTGGGTGATCTCACGGAAGGTCATGATCTCGAATGCCACTGTTTTCTCAAAGGCAAAGTTCTAAGTATGTGGGCAATTTCTTCAGCTTGGACTAACAGATACATACTTAAACAGTTTTCACATGACAAAGTAGGTGAAGCAGAAGATCGGTAGGACGCTCAAAGCTTTGCAGCGTCAATGCTTGTAAGTGCAATGTGAAGACCCTAAGTTAATAAGAATCACAACTGACTTCTGGGTGCCGAAGTCACATATGGCCTACTGACTTGACTGTTGTTGGTAAATAATCTTAACTAGCCCTTAAAGGCCTCATTTGGACTCTAGTTTGGAAGGTTGTCCCTGACATACCTTCCCTTGATTTAGACAAGTGGATCTGGATGGTGATGAGCTCTATGTTGTATCTTCTGAGCTCATTATATGCTCCCCATCCACTTTCAAGCCCACACCAGAATGTACATTATGACCCTCGGTGGTAGGGTGCAGGATTAGGCATAATTCACAGCACTGAGAGCAGGAACAGGATAAGAAATAAGCATGGGGAGAGGGGGCTATGGTGGCGGTGTCAGGTGGGAGTTGTCAAGATGGTGAAGTGTTTGCGCCATAGAAAATGTATCATTTGCAGCGTATGTCAAGCAATCACAGAAGAGAAAGAATTTTGAAGCCAATAGCTAGGAACATCTCAGGTACAGAGTTCAGGTGTCAACTGAACTAAAGAAAGGCATTACCAGGATTCCCAAGCAGTTGGTGACATATTGGTACTTCACTTTATTATAGTTGTGACTTCACTTGAAAGGTATTCTATTGGCTATAAAGCATGTTAGGATCCCCCATGATCGTGTGCAGTGCTGTATAAATGAAAGGAGTTTCTTTTGTTGGCACAGAAGCGCAGTGGCTAGCACTGCTGCCTCATAGTGTGAGGAACTCAGGTTTGGTTCCAGTCTCGGGTGATTATCCGTGTGGATTTTTCCACATTCTCCCCGTGTCTGCATGGGTTTCCTCCCATTGCTCCGATTTTCTCCCACATCCCAAAGATGTGCAGGTTAGGTGGATTGGCCATGCTAAATTGCTCCATAGTGTCCAGGGATGTGCCGGTCGGGTGGATTAGCCATAGGAAATGCAGGAATAGCATCAGGTAGCAGGGGGTGAGTATGGTTGGGATGCTCTTCGGAGGGTAGGTGTGGCCTCCATGGGCTCAACGGCCTGCTTCCCCGCTTTAGGCATTTGATGATGATTTACTATATTTAAACTAGGCAATTTATGACCCTGTAGAGGGGCATCTTTGCAGATAAGCATTTTTTTAACCAGATATGCAAAACTGCGACTGGGGAGGCAAGATGGCTTAATCAGCTTGGAATATAGAGGAATATGCATATTTCCAGGAAGTGGAGTGTCATAACTTCAGTTTCACACTAGTGGCAGGATAAATGCAACTGAAACATGATTTAAAAGTTTGCTGAAAATCCATTGGGCAAATCTGAATGTTGAAAATCAGAGTTTTTTGAGATCCCCTTTGACTCTTTATTGGCATTTTAAATTTCACTGATATTTGAATGCAGATTAATAGAGACCTATATGTGCACTCAAAGATGATCAGTCTTCCACTTATAACTTAACACTGACACAAAGTCCAGATCCAGTTGATCTAACAATGTGCTGCCCATATTAAAATGTCTGTATGTATTTTGAATAATTTAACAGATTATGTCTCTATTTCCCTGTGTGGAATTCCAAGTTTAAACACTCTTGGGCTGGATTTTGTAGGCGCGTGATAGAAAAAATGGCAAGAGAAGAGGGGCTGATGGTCGAAAACCCACCATCCACACCCACTATGCCATATTACCAATGGAAGAGAAGTGGAAAGTAGCCATTCAACCCAGATGACAATTGAGCTATCCAGGCGACCAACTAAGGGCCTCTTCCCCCAGCTCCTAGTAATCAGGGGGACTGTCAGCCAGGTGAACCCAACAAACTTCCTTTGGGATAACACGGTGTGAAGCTGGATGAACACAGCAGGCCAAGCAGCATCAGAGGAGCAGGAAAGTTTGATGTTTCGGGTCTCGACTTGAAACGTCAAACTTTCCTGCTCCTCTGATACTGCTTGGCCTGCTGTATTCATCCAGCTTCACACTGTGTTATCTCAGATTCTCCAGCATTGGCAGTTCCTACTATCTCTGCAACAAACTTCCTTTGGGGCTTGTAGTTGGCCTTCTTAGTCAGACACCCAGTTCCTTGGAGAGTCACGTCAGATGCAAAGGCTGCTCCTAAAGGAAACCTCTGCTTCCTTCACCACCCCCCAACATTTCCCTTTCCAGGATCTGCCTCACTGAATTTAGCGTCCCACTTAACTGTTTAGGTGGGCAGTTGTTGGCACCCATTTCACATAGGTGCAGTACTAGTACTGGCCAGCATTTCCAATGGCGCTGCTGAGCTGCCATAACTCTGATTGGCGAGCTGCTCCTGAGGGTGGGTGACCCTAACCTCAACTAATTAATTGATCAGGCTCTGAACAAGGCAGCCAGATAGCCCGGAAATGATCAAGCTGAGGCACACTCCACTGCCCTTCACCCCCTACCCCAAGAATGCCACGTTTTTGCTTGTTATTATGGACTCTTGCTGTGACAACAAAATTCTTTCCCGTGTCTGGAAGGATAAGAGTTTCCTGACATCAGTCATTTGCCAATTGTATCTGCATCTCTTGGTCCTCAGTTCAAATTTTCCAATAGCCCAAGATTACAACAGATCCTTGAAGCACAAAGTCCCTTCAATTTAAACAAGACAAGAAATGGCCAATGCACTTTCAAATTGCTTTGACAACTTGGCACTCCAACCTTCTGAGGTAAAGAAACATCCAACATGAATTCAGTTGACATAGGAAATAAATTGCGTAATTCCATTGCTTTCGTCTACAACCAGGGTACTGAGTGTAAGGATGCAGGATAACAAAGTGTGTAGCTGGATGAACACAGCAGGTCAAGCAGCATCTCAGGAGCAAAGCAGGGTGGGTCATTTAGGATTGAGGTGAGAGAAACTTTTTCACCCAGAGAGTGGTGTGCCTGTGGAATTCTTTACTGCAAAACAGGGTTGAAACCCAAACATTGAATGTTTTCAAGAAAGAGTTAGCTATCGTTCTGGAGCTAAAGGGATCAAAAGGTGTGGAAAGCGGGTTTCGCCCTGATCATATTGAATTTCAGAATAGGGTTGAAAGACTTTACTTCTGCTGCTGTTTCTCTGTTTTGATGTTTGTTTACTTCAATGAAAATCTTTTAATAAGGTGATCAGCAACTGCAATAATCAATAAAATCCAAGAGAGCCCCAGTCAATCACAAATTTCCTTCAATTCTCTGTGAGAAATTGACAGCCTGGCTAGGCTGCTGACACTCCCAGTTCCAATAAAATGACTCAGTGTTGTCAGTCGGTCTGTGGGAAGGGACAGGAAGTGACCTCTATTGTTGCCAGAGGAACTCCAAGGAATCCCTGACTGAGGGTACTTCATTATTTACGTAAGCATCAATATATCATGCTGAAAACAGTAATGTTCTGGAAGACTGAAGGGCAAAGTGTTTAAAGAGTCGAGGGAACAGATGTTGACGCAGTGCTGGCTGTGTGGATGCAGTGTAAAGAATCTGCTCTTTGGCATCTTTCAGCACACAAATGGGACGTGACTTCAGGATTGCTGCCTTGTTGTTCTATGCCAACAAACGTGTACAATTCCTCTAACTGTACAGAAGGAGCAGAGCTGAATAGCATTTTCTAACAGCTCTATACTTCACTAAGGGAAAGAGTCTGCACCATGTTGTTGTTCATTCCAGTATAAGTACATGAGATCAATATTAAACAAATGAAGATCAACGTCATTGTTATTGTTACAAACTTGGCGTTAAGCCTTCAACCATCCCCAATCCAGTCTCAAGACTGAAGTTCCCTAAGGGAGAAAATGTCAACAAATTCAGCAAACCATCTGAGCATGGTGAGGGAAGGGGTATTGGCCTGGGATGGAGCTAGCTGCTGCATGGATTTAATGATGATTGGCATTAATGTTTTCTCTGCAGATGTTTGCAGGCTGAACTCAACAGATACAACCTGGAAGGAAAGGTTGACAAGAAGGCAAGATACAGAAAAAACATTCTATTTACACTTTACTTTTGCCTGCCTATTTTGCCTTCACAATCCCAAAGTTACATTTTCAAAATACAGTTTGCGATCGTCCCAACATCAATTGAAAAAAATCACAACTCTGACTAAATGTAGATGCCAAACAAATATTCCCATTTTAATCATTAATTGCTATCTACTACTACTGACTCCAAATGCCTCCTTAACAAAAAAACTCTGAATTAACTAACAATTTGAAATCAGTCATAAATGGAAAATGGCAGAGAAAAGCATAAAGTTAACCACAATTGAAGCATTAGAATCCTAAAACTTCATCAATTTTACAAAAATCTTGTTAAAGAAGGAGTTGGTTATTAACTTCAGAGCATCTATGATTTTTCAATATTTTGTCATCAATTTTCCCAAGAGATCAAAATACTCAATAGTTGGAGCACTGTACAATGGAAATTTCTGGAGTCTCGATCCAAAAGAACCTCCTTCTCTGTTAATGTCATTAGGGCATGATTTAAGTTGTAGCTCATCTCTCTTCTGAATTATAAAGATCATTATCTCGATTGTTATCTCTTTTAAATTGAGTAGTTGCTAGTAACAAGTGTTATTTGATATAGGCAAAATATTTCAGCAAAGGGATTTCTGATTCACACAGAGTGCTAGCCCCCAGTGAGCTGACATTCTTAGATCCAAAATGCAAAGATGCTTTGCAAATATTCAGTGGTTTAATTTGTGTAACAGATATAGCCAATCAACGTGCTAATGATAAATCGACTGCCAACTTGACATGAGTTACCTCAGGGGCCACTCAGTTCTCTCTTTACTCAGTGATCAGTCAGCATTATAACCAAGCTCCCACAAACCATTTGAAGATTAAGACAATCGCCCAGGCACCATTTTGCGCTGTAAGGAGGCTGTTAGGAGATGTACTCAATGCTGCAATATTAGCGAGAATATTAATATCTATAGCAGTGGCCGTCAGTCTTTTCATATACAGTCATTCAAGGGCTCCGCATTTTGTTCAATTAATTTTCAATTCATGAATCTATTAAAAATATAAAATTGCTAATGACTGCTGGATAGATTTTATTACAGAACACTTCAGGGAGAAGAAAAGAGGTGAGAATGCCAACAGGGCTAGTTTTAAGCTAGTTACTATTTCAAACTTTCTGATCCTTAGGAATGGTTCCCACCTGTACCTGTCTCTTTCAGTGGTTGCCAGATCTATTAGACATTTCTGACATTTTCTATTTGAATTCCAAATTTCTCAAGTTGTCTTTGATGCCAAACAATGACTGCAGCTCTCTTCTGGCCCACCTTAAGATCCGTGTTTCCATTATCTCATCCTCTGTCACTCACCCCATGCCCCACAGACTGTGACCTGGTTGGATGATGCTCAGAGTTTTGAACCTTTCTTTTCCCACATTAACATGGCCTCTTCTCATCCTGTCTTTGTGATCTTTTGCCTCATGCTTCATGTGTTTACCTGACCTGTTAACTTCTCACTACCTCCACTTCATCAATGGCAGTTGTTATTTCAACAGCAGCTTGCAGTTATATATTTATATATAACCTTTAAAGTTGTAAAACATTCCCAAGGCTTTCCACAGATGGGCTCTCAGGCAAAATGTAGCTTGCAGCCACCCTGAGGAAATTCGAGAGCTTAGGGCCTTTGCAGCTGAAGATGGGGCTGCCAATGATAGAATGATGAAAATCACATACACACAAAGGCAAGCAAGGCCAAGTTTAATGTGCTATTGAAATAAATGTCTGACCTTGAGATTTCTATGTTTGCTTACATTATTCTGAAACAGCTAAAGTTATAACTCAAGGGACTAGTATCAGAGCAGACCAGTGATCGTAGAGCATTGCAGTATTAAAAGAGTAACTAGCCAATCCGTTGGAATTTTCTTCATTGTCTCTTCCACTTCACCATTTCATTTGCTGCTAAAACTTCCCTTGAATCTATCTTTCCAACCAATTCAATTCCTTCTCCAAACTTTTGCCCAAACAGTATTCATAACAAGACTTCTCTCATTTTTATAAAGTGTGTTGAAATATCTTCTTACATGAAATGTGTGGTATGTCTAATCAAAATTTGTAGTATATCTAATTGCAAAATTTGCTCAAAAATATACTTCTCTCTCTATTGTGATTTGTATCAAAAGTCTCTCTGCACTTATGATCATTTAGAACTATTTCAATTAGCAGCAGAAATACAGCACTAATCTTGGTATCGAGAGGGCAAATGAGTATCCTCTGTGGGCAATCTGATATCAATAGGATACAACATATAAATGTTAAAGAGAAAGCAACCATTGGTTCTACCCCACCATGCTTACTGAGGTAAAGCTTGTTGATAAATGGCTTTGCTCAGATGTTGTGTAAACCTCCCTGAACTCTGCACCAAATAACTACCCTTAGTCTAATATCACCTTTTCTTCCACAATATAAAATTAAGCTCTCACTATGATCATCATTAGTGGGAAAGCCCTTCTTGGGTCAGTACTGACAATGCAAATCTGTAAATCACAATAGTTTAAGGCAAAAAAATTTGATTTTCTATGCATAGTTTGCTGCTTGAAATTTTAAGATGATACATCTCAAACCACAAGGCACATTGTTCACATTATGTGGAAAAATAAAAATCAGGTTTTCTTACTGAAACTGTGTGCTGCCAGTCTGACATAAATAATGCATTTTTGTCTAAGCTTTAGCTTAGTACAGACTTTTAAAATTCTCTCATGGTATGTATGCTGTTATGTGAAAAAAAATGTTGTTTCAGATCGTTTTGATATATTTTGTTGCATATAGTCAGTTGAGTTCATTTGAAAATATGTTTGGGAAAGCAGCCAAGCCACTCAGTTCAAATATAAACACTCTGTGTGATTTAATCAAATCTGTGTTGGATTGGCAGCTCCTTTTGAACTTAACAGATGGTTATTTAAATTCAAAAGGCCCCACTAATTCTTTGGAAAGTATTTATCAATGTTCCCTTTTCAGGATCAACTCATAGATTTCTTTGTTCCCAAAAGAAAAGTAGCATGCTGTCCTCCAATGCTAGACTGCAATGTCAGCCTAGCTTATGGGGTTCACAAATTATGAATCACAACAGCTACTAAATTGAGATTTGGGGTCATATGTTCTGGGGCAGCAATGTAAAAAGGTGAATGCTCTCTTTTCCAGAGAATATCACAGTTTAAACTACCTCCCCAATAAAACACATGCATTAACACCCTCCCATTCAACAACACTTTGCAATTTCGTACTCAACAACTTCACATTCCACCTCTGCACTCAACAGCTCTGTAACACTTGCAGCATGTCTCCAAAACTCCATTCTGGAGTCAAAGGGGCCAACAAAATGTATTCACATTAGACAATATGTTTCAGAAACTTAGGGTTCTGGAGGTGAATTCAGAGCCTTTTGACTAATGGATATGAAGGTGTGCAGTGAACCAATGTTGACATTGATTTATATCTTTAACTCCTCACTGTTAATTCTACCTCATTCCTGGGCTGACCCTTGCAGAACCAAATGATTGCATCATTAGCATCTCATCCCAGCCTTGAGCTAAATTTTTGACAGCCATCTTGTCTATCAAAAAGACCACCTTACTTCCACCAACATAATATCAACACCATCACTGATAACAAAGTGTGGAGCTGGATGAACACAGCAGGCCAAGCACCATCTCAGGAGCACAAAAGCTGACGTTTTGGGCCTAGACCCTTCATCAGGGAGGGGGATGGGGTGAGGGTTCTGGAATAAATAGGGAGAGAGGGGGAGGCGGATCGAAGATGGAGAGAAAAGAAGATAGGTGGAGAGGAGAGTATAGGTGGGGAGGTGGGGAGGGGATAGGTCAGTCCAGGGAAGGCGGACAGGTCAAGGAGGTGGGATGAGGTTAGTAGGTAGGAGATGGAGGAGCGGCTTGGGGTGGGAGGAAGGGATGGGTGAGAGGAAGAACAGGTTAGGGAGGCAGAGACAGGCTGGACTGGTTTTGGGATGCAGTGGGTGGAGGGGAAGAGCTGGGCTGGTTGTGTGGTGCAGCGGGGGGAGGGGAGGAACTGGGCTGGTTTAGGGATGCGGTGGAAAAGGGGAGATTTTGAAACTGGTGAAGTCCACGTTGATACCGTTGGGCTGCAGGGTTCCCAAGAGGAAGCCACACCAGGTACAATGGATGCAGTATACCACATTGGCAGATGTGCAGGTGAACCTCTGCTTAATATGGAAAGTCACCGCGGTGTGGCTTCCTCTACGTTGGGGAAACCAAGCGGATGCTTGGGGACCGCTTTGCAGAACACCTCCGCTCGGTTCGCAATAAACAACTGCACCTCCCAGTCGCAAACCATTTCCACCCCCCCTCCCATTCTTTAGATGACATGTCCATCATGGGCCTCCTGCAGTGCCACAATGATGCCACCCGAAGGTTGCAGGAACAGCAACTCATATTCTGCTTGGGAACCCTGCAGCCCAATGGTATCAACGTGGACTTCACCAGCTTCAAAATCTCCCCTTTTCCACCGCATCCCTAAACCAGCCCAGTTCCTCCCCTCCCCCCACTGCACCACACAACCAGCCCAGCTCTTCCCCTCCACCCACTGCATCCCAAAACCAGTCCAACCTGTCTCTGCCTCCCTAACCTGTTCTTCCTCTCACCCATCCCTTCCTCCCACCCCAAGCCGCTCCTCCATCTCCTACCTACTAACCTCATCCCACCTCCTTGACCTGTCCGCCTTCCCTGGACTGACCTATCCCCTCCCCACCTCCCCACCTATACTCTCCTCCTCACCTATCTTCTTTTCTCTCCATCTTCAATCCGCCTCCCCATCTCTCCCTATTTATTCCAGAACCCTCACCCCATCCCCCTCTCTGATGAAGGGTCTAGGCCCGAAACGTCAGCTTTTGTGCTCCTGAGATGCTGCTTGGCCTGCTGTGTTCATCCAGATTCACACTTTATTATCTTGGATTCTCCAGCATCTGCAATTCCCATTATCCCATCAACACCATCCCTTCTCTGTTTCCCACCCTGCCTGAAAATTCCTCCAATAAGATCTATACTTTTCTCTAAAAATTCAGTTATTTTCTAATATTCTGTTGGGCTGCAAAATGTTTTCCCTTACATCTCTGAAACAAGCTAGAGCTGTTGAAAGGATTTGCCATAAAAATTTAAACTATGCTTGTTTCATTGTTATGGAATGATAATTGGATTGGGTTAAAAGTTTCATGTAACATGGTTTGTATATAAACATAAAAAGAAGCAATTAGAACATACAAGCATATGAATTCGATGCAGGAGTAGACTATTCACCTCCTACCATTTAATCAGATCATGGCTGATCTGATTGTGGTCTCAAAATCCACATTCCTGCATACTCCCAAAAACCTTTGACTCCCATGTTAGCCAGGAATCTGCTCGCCTCTGTCTTAAGAGTATTCAATGAGTCCCTTTCCACTACTAACTGGGGAATTCTAAAGGCTCGGCTTTCTAAGAGAGAAAAAAAAATCCTCCTAATCTCCATCTTAAATGGAACACTCTTGCTTGTTAAAACGTACTCTCTTGTTCCAGTTTCTCCCACAAAATGAAAGATCCTTTCAGCACCTACACCATCAAATCACTGCAAGATCTTGTATATTTCAATAAAATCTTTTTCATTATTCTCGACTCAACTGGACACACCCCCAAACTGTCCACACTCTTCCCGTTTGATAATCCTCTCCGAACATCCCATCAAGTGAACCTTCTCTGAACCTGAGATAGTAAGAACTGCCACTGCTGAAGTCTGAGATAACACAGTGTTATCAGAGATAACACAGAAGGACCCTAACCTGAAGCATCAGCTTTCCTGCTCCTCTGACGCTTCTTGGCCTGCTGTGTTCTTCCAGCTCCACACTGTGTTATCTCTTCTCTGAACCTACCACTAATACATTTATATCAGAGATAATGGGAACTGCAGATGCTGGAGAATCCAAGATAATAAAATGTGAGTCTGGATGAACACAGCAGGCCAAGCAGCATCTCAGGAGCACAAAAGCTGACATTTCGGGCCCAGACCCTTCATCAGAGAGGGGGATGGGGTGAGGGTTCTGGAATAAATAGGGAGAGAGGGGGAGGCGGACCAAAGATGGAGAGAAAAGAAGATAGGTGGAGAGAGTATAGGTGGGGAGGTAGGGAGGGGATAGGTCAGTCCAGGGAAGACGGACAGGTCAAGGAGGTGGGATGAGGTTAGTAGGTAGGAGATGGGGGTGCGGCTTGGGGTGGGAGGAAGGGATGGGTGAGAGGAAGAACAGGTTAGGGAGGCAGAGACAGGTTGGACTGGCTTTGGATACAGTGGGTGGAGGGGAAGAGCTGGGCTGGTTGTGTGGTGCAGTGGGGGGAGGGGAGGAACTGGGCTGGTTTTGGGATGCTGTGGGGGAAGGGGAGATTTTGAAGCCTATGAAGTCCACATTGATACCATTAGGCTGCAGGGTTCCCAAGCGGAATATGAGTTGCTGTTCCTGCAACCTTCGGGTGGCATCATTGTGGCACTGCAGGAGGCCCATGATGGACATGTCATCTAAAGAATGGGAGGGGGGGTGGAATTGGTTTGCGACTGGGAGGTGCAGTTGTTTGTTGCGAACAGAGCGGAGGTGTTCTGCAAAGCGGTCCCCAAGCCTCCGCTTGGTTTCCCCAATGTAGAGGAAACCACACCGGGTATAGTGGATGCAGTATACCACATTGGCAGATGTGCAGGTGAAATTCTGCTTAACGTGGAATGTCATCTTGGGGCCTGGAATAGGGGTGATGGAGGAGATGTGGGGGCAAGTGTAGCATTTCCTGCGGTTGCAGGGGAAGGTGCCGGGTGTGGTGGGGTTGGAGGGCAGTGTGGAACAAACAAGGGAGTCACGGAGACAGTGGTCTCTCCGGAAAGCAGACAGGGGTGGGGATGGAAAAATGTCGAGAACGCCCTTATCCGCGTCTCCCGCATTTCCCGCAACACATCCCTCACACCCCGCCCCCGCCACAACCGCCCAAAGAGGATCCCCCTCATTCTCACACACCACCCCACCAACCTCCGGATACAACGCACCATCCTCCAACACTTCCGCCATCTACAATCCGACCCCACCACCCAAGACATTTTTCCATCCCCACCCCTGTCTGCTTTCCGGAGAGACCACTCTCTCCGTGACTCCCTTGTTCGCTCCACACTGCCCTCCAACCCCACCACACCCGGCACCTTCCCCTGCAACCGCAGGAAATGCTACACTTGCCCCCACACCTCCTCCCTCACCACTATCCCAAGCCCCAAGATGACATTCCACATTAAGCACAGGTTCACCTGCACATCTGCCAATGTGGTATATGGCATCCACTGTACCCAGTGTGGCTACCTCTACATTGGGGAAACCAAACGGAGGCTTGGGGACCGCTTTGCAGAACACCTCCGCTCGGTTCGCAACAAACAACTGCACCTCCCAGTCGCAAACCATTTCCACTCCCCCTCCCATTCTTTAGATGACATGTCCATCATGGGCCTCCTGCAGTGCCACAATGATGCCACCCGAAGGTTGCAGGAACAGCAACTCATATTCCGCCTGGGAACCCTGCAGCCTAATGGTATCAATGTGGACTTCACCAGCTTCAAAATCTCCCCTTCCCCCACCGCATCCCAAAACCAGCCCAGTTCGTCCCCTCCCCCCCACTGCACCACACAACCAGCCCAGCTCTTCCCCTCCACCCACTGCATCCAAAACCAGTCCAACCTGTCTCTGTCTCCCTAACCTGTTCTTCCTCTCACCCATCCCTTCCTCCCACCCCAAGCCGCACCTCCATCTCCTACCTACTAATCTCATCCCACCTCCTTGACCTGTCCATCTTCCCTGGACTGACCTATCCTCTCCCTACCTCCCCACCTATATTCTCTCCACCTATCTTCTTTTCTCTCCATCTTCGGTCCGCCTCCCCCTCTCTCCCTATTTATTCCAGAACCCTCACCCCATCCACCTCTCTGATGAAGGGTCTGGGCCCGAAATGTCAGCTTTTGTGCTCCTGAGATGCTGCTTGGCCTGCTGTGTTCATCCAGCCTCACATTTTATTATCTAATACATTTACATTCTTTTTAAATAAGGAGACCATCACTGTACATTATATTCCAGATGTGATCTCATCAATAACCTGTATCATAGAGTCAAACAGCATGGGATCAGGCCCTTTTTCCAACCAGTCCATGTCAAGCACAATCCCAAACTAAACTAGTTCCACCTGCCTGGTCTTGGGCGTTTCACTCCAAGCCTCCGTTATTCACATATCCATCTAAATTACTTTTAAATGTTGCAATTGAACCTGCATCCATCACTTCCGCATGAAGTTCATTCCACACACCAACCACCCTCTAAGTAAAAAAATTGCCCCCTATGTCTTTTTTAAATCTCTGCCCTCTCATCTGAAAAATGTGTCCTCTATTCTTGAAATTTCCTTTCTGGACAACTACGATCGACTCTCTCTATATGTCTCACTATTTAATAAACTTCTGTCAAGTCACTTCTCAACCTCCAATGCTCCAGTGATAAAAATCCCAGTCTGTCCAGCCTTTCCTTATAACTCAAACCTTCCATGCCCAGCAACATTCTGGTAAATCTCTTCTGAACCCTCTCCAGCTTGATAATATCCTTCCTGTAACCGGGCAACAAGGACTGGACACAGTATTACTGAAGATGCCTCACCAATGTCCTGCACAACCTCAACATAACACCCCAACTCCTATACTCAAAGGACTGAGAAATGAGGATCCAAAACTGATCCTTGGCCTCCAGTTCAAAAAGCAACCCTCCATTATTACTCTCTGTCTCCTGCCATTAAGCCAATTATGTATCCAATTGTCAAGCTCACCCTTGAATTCCATGTGACCTAACTTTACTAATTAGTCTACTGTCCGGAATCTTGTCAAAGGCTTCACTAAAATACAAATAAACAATGTTTACTGGTCTGCAATCATCAAACATTTTGGTAAGTTCCTCAAAAAGCTCAATCAAGTTTGTGAGACAAGATTTTCCTTGTGACTGACTATCCCGAATCAATTTTTTCCTCTGTAAATGTCCATAATTCCTATTTTTTATAATCACCTCCAACGATTTAACCACAACCAAAGTCAGACTCACAGGTCTATAGTTCCCTGGTTTCTCCTTATAATCTTTCTTAAAACAAAAGTAGAACATTAGCCAGCCTCCAGTTATCAGGAACCTCACCCGTAGTTAAGGGTGATGCAAATATTTCTGCAAGGGGTCTAGTAATTTCCTCCCTTACTTCCCACCATATTCTGGGATAAATTAGATCAGGTTCTGGAGATTTCTCCACCTTTATATTCTGTAAGACCTCCCAAATTTCCTATCCTGTAATGTGAGCTATAGCAAAACATCCTTTCCTTTATATTCCATCCCCTTTCAATAAATGACAATGTTCCATTCACCTTCCAATTAACAAGCTGTCATGCACTCTACCTTTTTCTAATTCATTTACCAGGAGACCCAAGTCCCTCTGTACCTTTAAGTTCTGCAATTTCCCTCCATTTAAATAATATAGTACTCTTCCATTCTTCTTGCCAAAGTAGACAAGTTCACATTTTCCCTCTCCATCTGCCAAATTGGATCCTTATGTTCTCTTCACAACTTACTTTTGTCTTTCTTTGCATCATCAGCAGATTTAGCAACCAAACAATCAGTACCTTCATCCAAGTCATTTTTATGGATTCTCAATAATTGAGACCCAATACTGACTACCACGGCCACTTCCCTCGATGTAACCACTTATTATACCTGCCAATCTAAAAGTTGTATTTATGCTCACTTTGCTTTAAACCAATGAAACCTCAGTTCTTGCTAATATGTTACACATTACACCATGAGCTCTTAGTTTGCAAAGTAACTTTTGATGTGGCACCTCATCAAAGGATTCTTTAATATCCAAGTATCGTGCATCCACTGATTCCACTTTATCACTGTTGTTTGTTGCCCTCTCATTGAACTCGAATGAATCAGTCAAATATGATTTCTCTTTTACAAAACCATGCGGACTCTGCCTGATTGCATCAAGACTTTCTACATGCCTTTCTATAATTTCTTTAATGATAGATTCCAGCATAGTCATTATGTCAGAAGGCCTGCCCCTGGAGCTTATCATAATTTCTCCCTCCCATATTTGTTGTGAAAGTTTGCGAACCTCTCTTTCTATAGACAATCAGTTTTGGCTGTATTAGCCAGTTTCTTAAACTAAATTTCTGAATTCCAACTTAAAAATCTCTTTGGGGTTCTAACTTGTCACCATGTTTAAACAGAAGGTGACCATTTTTTGACCCAGCTTAACTGTAATCTTTTTGATCTAAAATCCCAGAAGTAGCTATGTGCACTTTCTGGTAAAATCAGAAGTTTAAACTGTTAATTAGGATATGCAATTTTTTTCTCTACTTTTCATGACACCAGATTGATAACGTTCGTTCTTCTTATATCCAGCACCACCTTATAACAGATTCATCATTAATTTATTGCTGTTCCATGAATACTATTGGCACACAGTGACAATCATTGCACTCAAAGCAATTTGCCGTGTGAGATTGTTATTTCAATATGCTATCCTATAAAATTGCAAACATTACAAATTTATGAAATGGAATGATAGAGCAGCAACATGTTATTGTTATGGACTATTAGGATTTACTTTTATATCCATAATTCTACATAGGTTGAGCATTCAATATTATCCATGCCACTGTGGACACAGTTACATGTCATCATCCATTGGAATTGAAAACCATTATTATAAGAGTGTGATTCCAATAAATTGATCATGCAATCAATGACTTTCAAAATCAATTATTAGTTAACTTTCTCTGCAGGTTAATGCACTATGAAAATGATCGGTGGGAAACAAACTGGAACCTGAAGTGTAATGACATTAAGAAAATGATCCAGTGTTACTGAAATGAATGTCTACATATTACAATGGCAGAAAATAGAAAGAGGCAGGAATTAACAGTGTAAAAATAGATTTAAAATAAATATATTGTGTCCTGTATTTAATTTAATAGCTCAGGTTTAGTCAGCTTTGAAATAGTCACACAACTCCAGCATGCCCTGACTTCTAGTGGATGCTCCATTCTCCAGATTCCAAATGAAGGCAATGGACTTGATTTCCAGTATGAGGTTGGAAACCTAACATTTAGATGAATTCTAGATCCTAATCCCACAGCCGAGCTGTGTCTAAATCATTTTCTAAATTTCTAAGTTAAGATGTTCTAGTTGCTCAGGGTGTACATTTGGTGTCCAATGAGAAGTTCAGAGTACCTCCAGGAGGTAGATGGTGCCTGCTAGCACCAGTACCCAAAGCAGAAGACAGACAATTTGGAGTCTGCTGCCTGACTGTTTGGAGCAACTAACTCCTGGGAAGTGACAGGAGGTGCACAGGGTGGCTTGCTACCAGAAACGTTGACTGCTCCTTTCCTCCAGATGCTGCCTGGCTTGTTGTGTTCTTCCAGCCTCCTGCTTGTCTCGTCAGACTTGCACAACACAATTATAATGGTCTTTGTGTCTGGACCCCAGATTTATTGAAATGATAGATACAAATAAATGTGTTCAAACTCCACAGTGAACCTGACAGTTGTGCACTGATGTCCAAAAAACTTCTAATCATTCCATACCAGCCCCACAACAGTTCTGCAGGGAGCAGAAGACGTCATTAATTGGCACTGGGTGTGTTCTCAGTTCCTACTCACTCACTATCCCTTTGAATTGAGCCAGTGGAATCACAATCCTGAGATGACTTCCCATCCTGTCATTTTCATTGCCTAGCCACATCAGATCCGGATCCCACACATTTTTGAAAATCTAGCAAGATATGTCACATAAACTAGCCAACCTTGCGTATACACCTGAATACCACTCACAATGCAGATTACTTTTAAAGGGTAAAGACTGCCATTATGAGCTGGAGGACACACTAACCTCCTACACTTGTTTTTACATCAACCCATTCATATTGTGAAACACCTTTACAGCCATCACATCCTCAGGTCAGATTTGAACCTGGACCTTTTGGCCTAGAGGCAAAGGCATTATGGCTTTATCCCAAGACCCTTTACTCACTCTTTGATTGAGTATTCAACTAGCCAACAGCGTTTCTCAAGTCAGACTGAACACCACAATCATAGTGCTGAAGAGTAACACATAGTGTGGAAGTTGCTTCCCTCCAACAGAACAGGTGTAGGTGGATAGTGAATCGTGAGCCTTTTATCCAATTAATGGTGCAAGTGAATTTTTAATTACTACATTTATTAGTAGAACAGAACTAGTTTCAGCAGCGATTGCACATAAATTCATGCTCCAATGTACAGGTGTAATATTTGTCTTTGGTGATATGATACAACTGCTCTGTTACATTCAATCTGATTTTCTCTTCCATTAATTTTCAGTGCACTGCCAGTATGCTATTTCTCATTTGAATGTGCAACACAACATAAATTCCATTCCCAGAGTGCCTGATCTCTTTAATATCTGGAAATAACCCTTCTTAGTCCTGAAACAAAAACAGAAAGTGCTGGAGAAATTCAGCAGGGCTGGCAGCATCTCTGGAGAAAGAAACAGAGTCAACTGCAGCAGGCTTTAATCCACTAAAGTGTGAGTGAGTCTTAGGATAGGAAAGAAAGGATAAGAAGCTGTGGGCACTACAGCCCCTGTTTCATTGATATATTGAGATCCATTTGCAAAACATGCAACAAAGCCATTGCCAGAACAAAGCACAGTATCAAAACTCCTGGAGGTAAATCCCTATAGAAGCAATGAATTTAGAGGGATACCTGTCCAGTTACAGTCACAAAGCATTTCTTCAAAGAAAACATAGATATTAAAGATCGAATAATGGTAAGGGTAGAAGATCAAACTTTGAAAGTACAGACCATACCAAATCTGGAAAGGTATTGCCATGAACAGTGAACTTGAAGTGACAGTTATGTGATGAAATATTCTTTTAACTCAAAGTAAGACAGAGAAATCCAGATAAGTATATTGACTCAGGCATACGCTCCTGTGACCTGATTGTCATGAGGAGAAAATCTCAAACGAAAACCTATCAAAGTATTGATGCCAATTTTAATGCCATTCCACAGTATTTTACAGAAGAAAAAGCTACTGCCTGAGATATTGAGCCAAAAAATATACTACTGTAGGAGACAGGTGCATTGTTTTTGTACTACTGACCAAGCAGGGTGCTAGTGAATTGAAGGGCAAGGGACAGGTGAGTAATTGGATTACTGTGGAACTGGGAGATGCCATGGTGTGTCTTGCTGTTCATATCCAGGAAATCTCAGTTGTGTGGCACAATTGACAAAGGATTACTGGAAGTTTTGACTTGATGTAGGAGGGATAAATGAACTAACTAGAAACTCATGTGTGACTATGAGACTGTTCCCGTGATGCCACGCATCAGTCGAAAGCACAGCACACAGAGAAAGAGTTTAGAAAGGCATATTTCAGTTGTGTTAGTTACTTATTGTGAAACCCATGATTTCCATTAGTTTGGTTTATTAGTTTCTTGGAAATTAATATTCGATCTATGTTGGTTTAAGCTTCTTTGTTACAGTAAAATTCTCAAAATGTGAATCATTTGTTTTTTTACCTCCTGTCAGTCATTTGGAAATTCATCCCTTTTCATATGCTATTGATTTCTGCACAGGAACACCAGCCTCGGGCCAGATACATCTGAGCAGGTTAAAATTAAATGTGAACCCAGTTACACATGCCTGTCAAACTTTAACATATGTTTATTCCTCTGTTCAATAACTATCATGTAAATTACAATACAACTTAAAGAATTCTTCTACAAGTGTGAACAACATCTTACTGTGCAGCACCATAAGTGATAATTAACTGCCATCAGTTATAGCTTTATTTTTATTGCAGTTAATTATCACATTGTCAGGCTGTGTAGATACTTGCAACACCCAGAGAATATATTGATATTTTTACACTGTGAAAATAATTAGGAATCTATTATAATGCTATTTATATCAGTCAAATAGTTTAACTCCATTTGCTTCTGATCAAAAATATGAAAAAATAATAATTTTCCTTTGCCAGTTCATGACAAACATATGAAACACAGTTAACCTTCCTGAAGTAATTCATTTCAAACTATTCCCAGCCTGCCCAAAAGGGATTTCGCTGGATTATATATTTTCCTCACTCACTCCCATTATTCCCTCAAAGGTCATTCTCTTGCCCTGATGGCATTAAGTCATCATTTAGTACTTATGTTTTATTACAGTGTTCTGCACCATTCTATGTACATGGGAAGAACACCTCAGAATTACCACAACATTATGGACACAGGACAGCAGGTGCATGAAGTCTTGTCGCCCAGTTCTCAGCTCTCTGCAGTTGGGCACATTTTCCTTTGTGTTGGGTTTAGAATGCACAGAACAGACACTTTCCCTGTACTTTTTACTTCTGTTGCATATTGAGTGCTTCATCTCACTTTTGGAAAACTCAGTGTCTACAAAACGTGAAGAGCAACAAATTGCAAAAAAAAAGCAGTGAATAAATTGCATTAAGTTGTGACCTCCTGCTAATGCATATCTTGAAACAAGTCAGTGTTGGAAGTTTTCCCAAAGTGATGAAGAAGTGCTGCTAGTTAATGGTTAAATAGTAGGAAACCTGTTGGCATGGACGAATTGGGCCAAAGGGCCTTGTTTCTATTCTATATACCTCTATGTCTTTATGTCGCTAACAGCCAAATTCAGAGTTCTGGTGCATGTTGCAGTGATAGTTCTACACCTGCCTACAAAATAGCAACAGCAATATGGGCCTCTCTTGCTATTGTTATGTTCATGTAATGAAAAATGTATTTCTTTGGAATGAGATTTTTTTTAAGTTTGCTATACCAAAGGCATCAACATGTTATTTGTTTATGGAAATGTAATGCAATAAGAATGTCAGAAGACATTACTTGCAATACTATTGTAAAAGTACACAGTTTTTTTTAAAATCTGGAATATTTTTAAATATTCGAAGAAATCAGTGTCTTGTTAAATAAAACATTTCCTACATCAAATCATATTCAATTTTGTCACATTAGTTCATTATCATGAAACAAAATTAACATTCTGATGCAATAAGATTAATGATGTATCTGTATTTTAGCAGTTTTACATTCATAACTTAGTCCGACATTTACTAAATATTAATGAGGCCATTCCAGAGCAATCATACGAGATCATTCCACAAAAAAATCTAGCTAAAAGAGTTTTCCAATCATGATTAAGTGCTAAATTCCAATTAGGTGCTTTCATCTGTGTGTGAGACCGGAGAATTCATATTTGTGGCAATATTTGATTGAAGACGTATTTCAGGCAAAAAAATCTCTCAAGACAACAGCAAGTTGCATTTATGCAGCACAATTACAATAGAAACATATCCATGATGCATCATGGACCTTGGGGTAAAAAATCATCTTCACACAGAGCTCACTGATTTCCATCAATTTATGTTGCCATCAAGAATTACATTTTCCAGTCATCTTTCACCTTTATTGTAGCATGATCTTTGCCAGTAGTTAAGATGCAATTCTATTCACTTTCCATGAGACCTACAAGATTTCATGTATGGTCCAAACAAGGGTTTCAATACATCAGCCCTGTAATTGGGAATAGGATACCAAGTTGGAAGACTAGTCATGAACATATTGAGGAGGCTTGAAGGACCAAATGGCCTAAACGTGCTTCTGTTTTCTATGTTTCCTTAAGCAGCACTATCAAACATTAACTGAATTGGTTTACACTTTTATCACAATAGTGGCAACATAAATAAAAAGGTTGTTCAGAAAAATGGTGCTTGAGGAGAAATATGGAAATACACAGCATTTCTACAGACATATGTTTACCCCTAATCAGAATCCATTCGGAGGCAGGAAGATGTCCTTTTGAAGTGTTATCCTCTTCTTTGTTATTTCAGATGTTAATGGACCTACTGTCCGTTCTTAATAATTGAATTATTTTCAAGATTTACAATTTAGCTTTATAGGGAAGAGTTATTTCACCCCACAATCAGTGACAGTTCTGTTAGAGGTGGACTTGCTCAGGTCTATTGGAGATAGCCAAGAAATGCCCACCTCCACGGGCTGAGTACCACTTTCAAGACCTTTTTTTCTTAAGCAAACTATGTAACCTTGTGGGCCACTGGTGCAATTTGCTTGCCAGTTTAATTCTGCTCCTTCTAGTTGGTTCAATATAGGCATGCCAGAGGTCAATAATCCATTTGCAATTTTTTACGCACATTGACTCACACAGGAGATATAGCTGTAAATGGAGGAAATGAAATAATTTTAAATTTACAATTCAATTAATTAGATGAATAGAAAAAGTACTATTTTAATATATTCTTAAGGCTTTTCAGAAGTGTAATTGTACAATATATAACGTACAAGCATTACACACCCATGACTGGCTATCGTTAAATTTTGTTTAAATATGTGCATTTCTAATGGTATAATGAAGTACATTCTTGAACGGTCTGAGTGCACTTAAGGCATAGTCTAAATGTAGATCATTAAAATGGGAGCATACTGCCTGAAAAAGGGACCAAAATGTTTAACTTGTGTCATTTTTACGATCTACATTTATCACCCGGGGTATCTCAGCACAAGTCAGATAATGATCTCTTGTGCACTAAAAAGGTCAGGAATGAATCAAGTTTAGCACACTATACCGATAATATAAAGAAAAAATTAATAGAGTGCTACATGTGATGGAATAAGGAATATACCTGAGTGTTACACCATAAATGAGTGCTCTTAGTGGCCACCATATTAATGTAACACTGAACACTGCTCATGTAGCAAAACATCAACTTAAATTTGTTGAATGTGGCACCTCTCTATGAAACATAATAAATAAAAATAACAGATGCTGTGCGGCAGTAGCATAGGGTCAGCTACAGGATCCACCCAACTTGCAAATCTGGAATCTCTTCCAAATTCGGAGCAGGCAGTTTCTCGTTTGAGGCGATAGCAAGAACTGTAAATGCTGGAAGTCAGAGTCAACAGTGTGGAGCTGGAGGAACACAGCAGATCAGGCAGTGTCAGAGGAGCAGGAAGGATGACCCTTCATCAGGACACATTAGCCCAGATAAAGGGTCCCAACCAGAAATGTCAACTTTCCTGCTCCTCCAATGCAGCCTGACCTGCTGTCTTCTTCCAGCTCTACACTGTATCAACAGTTTCTTATTTGACCTTGCACAGAATCCCTACGGTGTGGAAACAAGCCATTTGGCCCACCAGGTCCACACTGATCCTCCAAAGAGTGTCTCACCCAGACCCAAACCCCCTACCTTATAACACTTCATTTCAAATTGCTAACCCACCTAACCTACATATCCCTGGACACTATGAGGCAATTTAGTATGGCCAATCCACCTAGCCTGCACATCTTTGGACTGTGGAAGGAAACCGGAGCACCCGGAGGAAACCCACGCAGGCACGGGGAGAATGTGCAAACTCCACACAGACAGTCGCCCGTGAGTGAAATTGAACCCAGGTCCCTGGGACTATGAAGCAGCAGTGCTAACCACTGAGCTACTGTGCCACCCCACCTACAGATATTTCTCATTCTTGAAAGCAATGTTCATGAAAAAAATAAATCTTCTGAAATGCCCTAAAATCTACAATACATGACATGTACATGAAGGTAAAAATCACATGATGTATGTGACAATGTTACATGCAGTGTAAAACTGGGCACAGCATGCTGGCATAGTTATACACTTCATGACCATTTATCATAAACCAGACCAAACTGGTTATCAACTCAAGATAATAAAGTGTGAAGCTGGATGAACACAGCAGGCCAAGCAGCATCTCAGGAGCACAAAAGCTGACGTTTCAGGCCTAGACCCTGAGATGCTGCTTGGCCTGCTGTGTTCATCCAGCTTCACACTTTATTATCTTGGATTCTCCAACATCTCCATTATCTCTGGTTATCAACTCAACATAGCTAGTGAGTTCAATGTTTGTTAAGAACAATTAACTATACTATCTGGGATCATGGAAGGTGCAGAAAATGAATTAGTGAAAGTAAGATTTTGCAATTGTATAATAACATTTACATCCTCAAGGTCTCCTGATGGATTTTACTGGCAATGAGTAACATTGTGTTCTGAGACTGTTACAATCTTAAGTCTGATGAAATTTTTGGAAAAAGAATAGCTCTAGTGTTACTGATTGATTTCATTCTTTACCAAGGTCCTATTATTAAAAAGGCACCATATGGAAACTTCCCAAATGTTTTACAACTTTAATATATAGTTGAATTCTTTCACAGGCAGAATATGTGTTCTTTTGTGACACATGAGCAGTATTTGCATGTGGAAAGTGTCTTTTTTTTTCTTTACTGTGGGCCATGTCAACACTCAGCAGTATGTTTTTGTGAGTTTAAAATAAAATTATTTATTCTCACCCATGTATGCCAATATTACTCACTCATTTTCCTTTACACGCACATACACTAATGTACTTTCACAGTTATAGTTAGTCTGATTTCCAAAACAACAGGCCTGGTTTTGTGAGTGGAGTTGATTCTTTAACGATGAAGTGAGGATTTCATAAAGTGGAGAGTTCACAGCAGGTTATGAAGTTCAATGTTGTTAAACTTCTAAGATGTTATTTCTCAGCTGAATTTTAATTGAAACAGGTTATGTATTCTGTCTGCTGATGTCATGCAGCTCATTTCCAATTCTGATTCACAGGCTGGCTGAAATGATTGTTTAATGAGTTCAATGCTTCTGCCTACTAACTGCTCTTATCTAACTTTTTAAATGGACAAACACAACGCGGTTATGTTCGTATTGCTTCTCCCCAAGTTCAATATCTTTCTCCCGAAAAGGTGAGGTGTTCGTGTAGATTCCACATTTTATGTTGTGGATTAAATCTTCTTGAGGGTTTAAGACACTCAGTGTATTTGTTTTAGAATGGCCCATTTGATTGTGTAATACCTTTTCAATGTATATTCATCAGGACAATTGACATGTATATCAATTTAATAGAAACAGCCATGTATACTGTATGAGAAGGGGATGCCAGTTGGTTGGCAAGTGGACTGTGATGGGCAGAGGTATTACCATGAAAAATGCACAATGTGTCTTTTATTAGCAATATTCGAATTGAAATATAAGGAAATTACTGTTCCGCCTGAAATGAGCTTTTTGGACCTCGAACAGTATGGATAAATGAAGTAAGGAGGCAGCTAGTGCATTATTGGATTTGCATGGAAATGTGTCTTAAGAGGAGGATGAGATGTTTGGGATCATCAAAGAGTGGATTAGGGTTCTGAGGAAAGAACTACCCCTTGGGAATACTGAAAAAAAGGAAGAAAAAGGAGGGGAAGATGTGGTTGGTGCTCATGTCATGCAGGGGGCAGTGAAACTGATGGAAGTTGAACTGGTAAATACGAAGGCTGGTAGGATGGGATATGGAAACAAAAGGATCCCTACTATGGTTGTGAGAGGGAGGGAATGGGTGAGAGCACACGAAGTGGAATGGACGTGGTTGAAGGCCTAGTCAACCCTGGTGATTTGGGAGAGTCCTGCATTGAGGAAAAGTGAAGGGATGTCAGAAATACTGATATGGAACTCCGTCAGAACAGATATGACAAAGATGGAAAAGCTGAGAGAATGGGATGGAGTACTGACTGGACGATGGGTGTGAAGATAAGTTGTTGATATACATGTGGGGTCAGAGGCCTTATTGTGAATATTGGTTGATATTCTGTACTAAGAAATGGAGTTAGAACTGTTGAGCAAAGTAAGAGTTTAAGATGGTCCATGTGAAGGGAAGAGAAAGGTGGAAATTGGACGCAAGATTCATTAAACTTCCTAGTTACAAGGAAAAGTAGAAATGGCACTGATGCTGCAATCTTTGTCCTGGGAAACAAGGTGGAGTTAAGGACTGGAATAAGGAATGTTCCAGAGATCAGATAAAAATACATGTACAGCTAAGTACCCAAAAGGGTGCCCATAACAATACTGATTATCTTGAACTTAAACTGGAGTGACTTCTCTAAACCATTGCCTCCATTTTCCATGCAGATAAGCTACAAGATATATTGTGCAGATGCACTGAGAAAAAATCTGTTCATGCTAAACTGTGAATATTTTACTTTACTCTGGAGGTAAAGGTTGTCTGAATTGTAGGAACTTACATATCAAAAAAAAATTCTCAGCTGGAATTGAAACTAAGCCCTTTTAGATGAACTGCGAACAGAAAACTATCATAGTAAATGGAGTTAACAGCATCCATTTTGCACTGAATCCAATTGATTACAGCGGTTCAATTCTCCAGTCAGGCAATACCAGTACTAATCTTATGCACAATTCACCAGATTATTGACATCAGCAATCATGTAGAAACCATAAGAACTAATCCATCATGCTGGCATTGACAGGACAAAGGAAGTGAACAATTTAAACATTATCATAATCATATACCCAATTAAGTCACCTCATCTACCCAGCAACAAGGAAGCTATGGACATTGATCACTAAATGTAAACTAAAGGCAGTTCAGTGTAACAGCAAAACAAAGGAGTATTTTGTCAGAAGTATGAGCAAACAATCTGAACCACATAATTCCTTTTTTTACCCACTTTCTCTGCACCTTCTCTATGGCTATAATATTGTATTTTGCACTCTGTTCTGCTACCTGTTTTCTCCCCTTTATTCATTTGCAGGATGAGGGCGTCACTGGCTAGTCCAACATTTATTGCCCATCCCTAATTGCCCAGAGGGCAGTTATGAGTCAACCACATTGCTGTGGGTCTGGAGTTACTTATAGGCCAGACCAGGTAAGGACAGCAGTTTCCTTCCCTAAAGAACATTAGTGAACCAGATGGTTTTTTTCCTTCACAACAGATTTGTGGTCATCACTATGCTCTTAGTTTGAGATATTTATTGAGTTCAAATTTCATCAGCTGTTATGGCAGGATTTGAACCCAGGTCCCCAAAGCATTTACCTGGGTCTCTGGATTAACAATCCAGTGATAAGATCAGGAGGCCATTACCTCCCCTTGCTTTGATGCACTTTGTATGGTACAATTGTCTATTAAAGAACCAAAACAACACTTTTCACTGTATCTTGGTATATAAGACGACAGTAAATCAAACTCAGTCTTAGGCATAATAAACAGGACAGGTTTACAGGAGAGGGCATTTGAATGCAAAAGAGGGTAATTAGTTTGAGTGTGTTTATTTGGTTTTGCTGGTATCCTGAATCTCTTAATGGCAGTATTTGTAAACTTGCACAGCTTTATTTGGCATTTGTTTTATACCTTCTGTTTTTTCTCTCAACCATGTTCCTTAGATCAGATATCATTGGTCAAGCTTGACATTCAAACCAGGAAGAGAATGACGCTTAGACAAAATGCCTTAGTCCAAGTGCCTGCCACAGGTAGAAATCCCTCAGAGACACATGGAATTTTAATTATCTCCTAAGAGTGGCATTTTATGAGGTGTCTGCCTGTTGCAGCACAATCACAAGAGATACTGAATTTCAATGAGGTTCAAATATTTTACAATACAATAATGGTTGAGGAGAGAATGACTGCTTATTGTGTCATCAGGTGTGGAATCAAGTAATTCTGGTCTGAGCCCACTTCAAGCCCAGCAGTAATAGAGACTGAGGTTAGACCTGAAGCAAGCTGTAAAGCTACCTTGATCCTAAATAAGTCAGCCATGGACGGTTTTTCTGGTCCCAGCTTATGTGCCAATAATTCAATAAAAATAAAACTCACCCAAAAGTTATTTATTCAAATACTTGATTTTATTTCACATTGGTCATGCTTGCAGTCAAAGGGAGGAACTATTTGTTTAACTTCTAGAGTTCCAATTTTAAATTAAACTAATTAACATATAATAGGTCCACTGGGGACCTACCATCAGTGCAGAGCCTGCCCTGAGGGAACAAGGCTATAGTTCAGCTGTCTGTTTTATATTACTGGTCTAAAGTTCACCCATATAAAGTTGTCACATTTTCTATAATTAACAGACTGGTCATTAGGCGTACCTGTGGGTCACATATCTGTCAGGAGTTGATTGATATGCAGCCAATAATTGCTCTGTCGCCTGCCTGTAATATTTGACTCCCATGCCTACTTGGGGAGTCAGGTTGTGGGGGTGGGGGGAAATGGGGTAGTGGGTAGATGTTTGCATTATATATCTTAACATCAATTAGCTAAAGCATTTACTCTGTATCGAAGTGATATTAGCAGCAATAATTTAAATCAAACTGCATGTCTTCTCAGTAAAACCTTGGTATGTTTGTATCTATTGTTTTTCTTATTTTTCTTATTTGAACAAGCAAAATATTTCCACAGTGAGAATGGAGATGGTGGAAACATTCAATGGATGAGGTAGTATCTGTGAAGAAATGGGAACCAAGCTAAAATTGCAGGTGTGTGATCCTTCATGAAACAATTTGATGAACCTTCTTTCCAAAATGCAGTGCTTTCCCTATGTTTTCTGTTCTTACAAGAAATAGATTGTAAGTTTAGATGACAGTTATAAGATAGTCAAAGGCGTCAGATATGCTTTCAAAATTGCATCCGTGCAAAGCGATTTTGGGTCTAAATTATAAATAAGAAAACTGTTCTGTACATTAAAGCAATAAACCTACCCCATCCTTCCCCAGTAAGATTCAACTCCGAACCTGATTATTATTTTGAACTGACTGTCAGTGTCACTTTCGTTAAAGAGTTAATAGTGATCACAAAATGCAAGTGTGATGACAAAAATAGTCATTATGGGCTAAAATATTATCTTAACTCTAGCTATGTCAAAGAACTAATGGTTTAGAGTGAATGTAAATTAGCAACTAAATAATATTCAAAAGCCATATATGGTGTAACAGGATATTCAAGTTAAACAAGTCAATTGATGGGTTACCCTTTAAATTTAGATTGAGTATCCTTAACCCCTGACCTAGTTTAGACAATTGTTCTTGTTCAGTCTGCGTTTTAGCTATAGTGCTCAATGGAGGAAATAAAACCTTTATGTTTGACCCAGATTCAAAAATGTTGTAAACACCACATCCAATGTGCAATGTAATGATTCCTTATTGGCATTCCAATTTGCACCACTGTCTCTCTTGTGTGGTTAGAAGGTTTTGCCAAATCTTATGCTTTGGTACAATTAAATGCTTTCACTTTTGACTTGTTCTTCCACACGAGGACTTCCCACATAAACATAGTGGCTACAAGAACAGACCAGAAGCTAGGAATACTGTGGTGAGTAACTCACCTCCCAATTCCTCAAAGCGTGTCCACCATCTGCAAGACACAAGTCAGGAGTATAATGCAATGCTCCCCACTTGTCTGGATGAGTGCAGCTCCAACAACACTCAAGGAGCTTGACACCATCCAGGACAAAGCAGCCCGTTTGATGAGCACTCCCTCCACCACCGACGCTCAGTAGCAACAGTGTGTACTTCCAAACCCACAACCACTTCCATCGAAAAGGACAAGGGCATCAAATATAAGGGAAAACTACCACCTCCAAGGTCCCCTCCAAATCACTCACCATCCTGACTTGGAAATATATCACCGTTCCTTCAGTGTCGCTGGGTCAAAATCCTGGAATTTCCTCGCTAATGGCATTGTGGGTCAACCCACAGCAAGAGAACTGCAGCAGTTCAAGAAGGCAGCTCACCACCACCTTCTCAAGGGCAACTAGGACTGGGCAAGAAATGCAGGCCAGCCAGCGACGCCCACAGTCCACAAGTGAATGGAGAAAAAACATGAAGAGTGCTATGAAAATGCAAACTGTTGTGAATGCACACTTGTAAGTGGTTAAGTGCTACAGGTACTTTAATAATTTCAGCAGAATTTAAACTTAAAACTGGCTACATAGACGATCTAAAATTCCTCCCAGGATATGCTGCAGAGGGAACAAAATGTGGAGCTGGATAAGCACAGCAGGACAAGCAGCATCTTAGGAGCACAAAAACTGATGTTTCGGCCCAGACCCTTCGTCAGAAAAGTGGGATGGGGAGAGGATTCTGAAATAAATAGAGAGGGAGGGGGAGGAGGACCGAAGATGGATAGAGGAGAAGATAGGTGAAGAGGAGAGTGTAGGTGGGGCGGTAGGGAGGGGATAGGTCAGTCTGGGGAGGACGGACAGGTCAAGGGGGCGGGATGAGGTTAGTGGGTAGGAAATAGAGGTGGGCTTGAGGTGAGAGGACGGGATAGGTGAGAGGAAGAAGAGGTTAGGGAGGCGGGGACGAGCTGGGTCGGTTTTGGGATGCAGTGGGGGGAGGGGAGATTTTGAAGCTGATCAAATCCACATTGATACTATTGGGCTGCAGGGTTCCCAAGCGAAATATGAGTTGCTGTTCCTGCAACCTTCAGGTGGCATCATTGTGGCACTGCAGGAGGCCCATGATGGGCATGTCATCTACGGAATGGGAGGTGGAGTTAAAATGATTCACGACTGGGAGGTGCAGTTGGTTATTGCGAACTGAGCGTAGGTGTTCTGCAAAGCGGTCCCCAAGGCTCCGTTTGGCTTCCCCACACCGGGTACAGCGATGCAGTATACCACATTGGCGGATGTGCTGGTGAACATCTGCTTGATGTGGAAAGTCATCTTGGGGCCTGAGGGAGGAGGTGTGGGGGCAAGTGTAGCACTTCCTGCGGTTGCTGGGGAAGGTGCCGGGTGTGGTGGGGTTGGAGGGGAGTGTGGACCGGACAAGAGAGTCACAGAGAGACCGGTCTCTCCGGAAAGCAGACAAGGGTGGGGATGAAAAAATGTCTTGGGTGGTGGGGTCAGATTGTAGATGGCGGAAGTGTCGGAGGATGAAGCGTTGTATCCGGAGGTTGGTGGGGTAGTATGTGAGGATGAGGGGGATTCTGTTTTGGCGGATATTGAGGGGGCAGGATGTGAGGGATGAGTTACAGGAGACATGATCAAGGGCATTCTTGACCACTGCGGGGGGGTGGATTTGAGGTCCTTGAAGAAAGAGGACATCTTGGATGTATGGGAGTGGAATGCCTCATCCTGGGAGCAGATGCGGCGGAGGCGAAGGAATTGGGAATAGGGGATGGAATTTTTGGAGGAAGGTGGGTGGGAGGAGGTGTATTCTAGGTAGCTCTGGGAGTCGGTGGGCTTGAAATGAACATCGGTTTCTGGGTGGTTGCCTGAGATGGAGACAGAGAGGTCCAGGAAGGTGAGGGATATGTTGGAGATGGTCTAGGTGAATTTGAGGTTAGGGTGGAAGGCATTGATGAGGTGGATGAACTGTTTGAGCTCCTTTTGCGAGCACGAGGTGGCGCCGATACAGTCATCAATGTAACGGAGGTTTAGGGCCAGTATAGGTACGGAAGAGGGAGTGTTCCACGTAACCTACAAAGAGGCAGGCATAGCTTGGGCCCATGTGGGTACCCATGGCCTCCCCCTTTGTCTGTAGGAAGTGGGAGTAATCGAAAGAGAAGTTGTTGAGGGTGAGCACGAGTTCAGCTAGGCAGATGAGGGTGTCGGTGGAGGGGGACTGGTTGAGTCTGCGGGACAGGAAGAAGCAGAGGGGCTGTAGGCCATCTGCATGAGGAATGCAGGTGTATAGGGACTGGACGTCCATGGTGAAAATGAGGTGTGGGGGACCTGGGAGTTAGAAGTTCTGGAGGAGGTGGAGTGCATGGGTGGCGTCACGGACGTACGTAGGGAACTCCTGGACCAAGGGGAAGAAAATGGAGTCCAGATAGGTAGAGATGAGTTGGGTGGGGCAGGAGCAGGCGGAAACAATGGGTCGACCAGGGCAGGCGGGTTTGTGGATTTTGGGAAGGAGATAGAAGCAGGCAGTTCAGGGTGGGGAACAATGAGGTTGTAGGGGGTGGCCATGGGTACCCACATGGGCCCAAGCTATGCCTACCTCTTCGTAGGCTACGTGGAACAGTCCCCCCTTCCGCTCCTACACTGGCCTAAATCCCACCTCTTCCTCCATTACGTTGACTGTATCGGTGCCGCCTCGTGCTCCCAAAAGGAGCTCGAACAGTTCATCCACTTCATCAACATCTTCCACTCCAACCTCAAGTTCACCTGGACCACCTCCAACATATCCCTCACCTTCCTGGATCTCTCAGTCTCCATCTCAGGCAACCACCTGGAAACCGATGTCCATTTCAAGCCCATTGACTCCCACAGCTACCTAGAATACGCCTCCTCCTTCCTACCCCACTGCAAAAATTCCATCCCCTATTCCCAATTCCTTCGCCTCCGCCGCATCTGCTCCCAGGATGAGACATTCCACTCCCGTACATCCCAGATGCCCTCTTTCTTCAAGGACTGCAACATCCCTGCACTCCCCCCTCCCCGCTGCCCCCGCGGTGGTGGAGGACGACCTTGACCATGTCTCCCGCATTTCCCGCAACTCATCCTTCATACCCCGCCGCCGCAATAACCGCCAAAACAGAATCCCCCTCATTCTCACACACCACCCCACCAACCTCTGGGTACAACGCATCATCCTCCGACACTTCCGCCATCTACAATCCGACCCCACCACTAAAGACATTTTTCCATCCCGACCCTTGTCTACCTTCCAGAGAGACCACTCTCTCTGCGACTCCCTTGTTCGCTCCACACTGCCCTCCAACCCAACCACACCTGGCACCTTCCCCTGCAACCGCAGGAAGTGCTACACTTGCCCCCACACCTCCTCCCTCAGGCCCCATCAAGCAGATGTTCACCTGCACATCCACCAATGTGGTATACTGCATCCTCTGTACCCGTTGTGGCTTCCTCTACATTGGGGAAACCAAGTGGAGGCTTGGGGACTGCTTTGCAGAACACCTACTCTCGGTCTGCAATAAACAACTGCACCTCCCAGTTTAACCATTTTAACTCCCCCTCCCATTCCTTAGACGACATGTCCATCCTGGTCCTCCTGCAGTGCCATAATGATGCCACCCATAGGTTGCAGGAACAGCAACTCATATTCCGCTTGGGAACCCTGCAGCCCAATGGTATCAATGTGGACTTCACAAGCTTCAAAATCTCCCCTCCCCCCACTGCATCCCAAAACCAGCCCAGCTCGTCCCCTGCCTCCCATGTCAAGCCGCACCTCCGTTTCTTACCTACTAACCTCATCCCGCCCCCTTGACCTATCCGTCCTCCCCAGACTGACATATCCCCTCCCTACCTCCCCACATATACTCTCCTCTCCACCTGTCTTCTCCTCTATCCATCTTCGGTCCGCCTCCCCCTCTCTCCCTATTTATTTCAGGATCCTCTCCCCATCCCCTTTTTCTGATGAAGGGTCTAGGCCCGAAACGTCAGCTTTTGTGCTCCTGAGATGCTGCTTGGCCTGCTGTGTTCATCCAGCTCCACACTTTGTTATCTTGTATTCTCCAGCATCTGCAGTTCCCATTATCTCTGATCACAAATTTCTCTGAGTGGTGTTTTTTTTAACAGGCTACTGAGTTCTGAGATTGAGAAAGAAAGATAGGCAAAGAAATTATCTTCCAGTTCTCAGCTACAATTCCATTTTTCCTTGTCTCTGCCCTTCAGCTATTGAGAAAGGCCAATTTGTACATTTCTGAGTCTGATCATTGATTTCCCAGGCTAAATCAAGGCACCATAATCTGACCAGACCAGAAGGGATTAAAGAGATAAAAGTGATGGTGATTTAACTGGAGGGGCTGCATGCCCCAGGCAAGGGGAAAGATTAAGAAGAAGAGTCCTCTTTGGTAACCTAACCCGTGCATGAATTGAACTTACACTGTCAGCATTACGCTGCTTTGCGAACCAACCGGCCAACTGAGCTAAACCAACCCTACCCAGGTTCAATACTCTGCAGACAACCATTCATCTCAATGTGTGGCAGACAGGTGTAAATCAACCAGCAGAAACAGAGTTGAGTTTTAGTGCCTTTTTATAACAATTGTACTTTTGATCCTTGTTCACTAATGGTTTTGTGAATTTGGGACAACCCAGTGAGGCGATCATTTCAGCCATTTCGGGTCAGTACTTGTCCTTTTCAAAACCAGTTTTGTCCATGAAGGTCCTGGATATTAGAATCTAATAACTACCATTGAATATAGATACATCTAGTTTCTACACAATCACAAGATATGTCTTTAATGTATTTTCAGAGGATGTCCTTTATACAGGTCTCAATTTGTGACCAACAATCCTATATTTTAGGGGGATTGTCCAGTATTTTGACAGCTTGTCAGGTGGTCATTTGGTCCTGTACTTTTGAATCTTGGGTGATGCTCCAATGCGGAAGACTGGTCCCATCATTCGAAGTGGTCGCTGTGATCCAGCTCTGCATGCACAGTTGTGCCCTGTATTTTTAATGATTGGCTGAAGTCGTTGTTATTAATAAATAGCTTCTGTGGCAGATAAAGTACAGCGTGATAAGGGATGCATGAGATCAAAATTGGATTTGAAAATGGTAAGTTTATTTAGTGCTGTCTGCTCAGAAAAATCTGAAATTAAGAGTCTAATGACGACCATGGATCCATTGCCGATTGTTGCAATAATGCCTCTGGTTCACTAATGTCCTTTAGTAAAGGAAATTGCCATCTTTACCTGGTCTGGCCCATTTCAGATCCACAGCAATATCGGTTGACTCCTATCTGCCCTGTGGGCAATTAGGATTGGGCAATAAATGTGGACCCAACCAGCGACAACCTCATCCTGTGTATGCGTTTTAAAAAAGAAATTGGCATTTCATGAGACACTGCTACTTCTTCTGCCAGCCAGCATGACTCGAAGTTACACAAGGACTTCTTATTTATGGATCTCATCAGGAAAGAAACCTATTGTAGGTGTTTGTACATCAACCCTGGGATTAATTGGCTGCCGGGTGTGAGTTTTAAAGCAACACTCAACTTAGTGATGACAATGGCCCACAATCACCATCTTCTTGGGCAGCTGTGAGAGACTGAGCCTGGGTTTCTCCTCTTGCCTTTGAGGCCTCTTTTTTTTGTGCGTGTAAATATAGATACTTTGGCATTGGCAACGAGGCGTTTCTGAGTGATTCATGCAATTCTGTTCAGCTATGAGTCATTTATGTTTGAAAATATACACCACAGCGCTGGAAAGTATTGCTGAGCAAAGAGACCAAGGGGTGCAAGCACATAGTTCCCTGAAAGTGGAGTCACAGTTAGATAGGGCTCACTTGCCTTCATTGGTTAGAACATTGAGTATAGAGTTGGGACATCATGTTGCGGCTGTACACGATATTGGCGAGGTCACTCTTTGAATACTGCACACAATTTTGGTCGACCTTCTATAGGAAGAATGTTGTTAACTTTGAAAGTGTGCAGAAAACATTTACAAGGATGCTGGGGGACTGGAGGGTTTGAGCCCTAGGGAGAGGTTGAGTAGGCTGGAGCTATTTGTCCCAGAGCACTGGAGGCTGAGGTATGGCCTTATTTATAAATAGGTGAGGTCTTCTTCCTCAGGTATGGGCGTCCAAACCTAGAGGGCATAGTTTCAAGGTGAAAGGGAAAAGATTTAAAAAGGACCTGAGGAGTAACTTGTTCATGCAGAGGATGGTATGTGTGTGGAACGAGCTTCCAGAGAGAGTAGGAGAGGCTGGTATTATTACAACATTTTGAAGGCATCTGGATGGGTATATGAAGAGGAAGGGTTTAAAGGGATATGGGCCAAATGCTGGCAAATGGGACTAGATCTGATTAGGGTGCCTGATGGGCATGCTGAAGTTGGACTGGAGACTCTGTTTCCGTGCTGTATGAAGCTAAGACTCTATGACTCTATAAAATGAGGTAGGTTGAACAGTAAAGGTCATAGGCCAATTGCTAAAAAATGGTATTTGAATAGATAGATGTTTGGTGGGGACCTGATGGGCTGAAGGCCTTTCTCTGTAATATAAAAACCGTATGTCTCTCTGTAACCCTATTAAATGGGATGAAAATGCATGCAAGTAAGGTAGAGGCCAGTTATGTGAGAGTTCTGAAGTTGCCATTTAAAACATAAAAGGAAAATTAGAAATTTATTTCTCAATGTTGGGATTTTTATCTGTTTCTATTTTTGCTGGATTTTCTCATCACTACCTGGACTGCACGAAGTAACAGAAAATTCCCATTTTCCTGGCAACAGCACTTTGCAGCCTCTTTATCTCCTCCTCACAACTAACGTTCCCACCTAGCTTTCTATAATTTACAAACTCCTATACATTGCACTTGATCCCTCATCCAAATCATTGATATAGATTGTAAATTAGTGTGCCAAGCGTTGATCCTTAAGATGCCTTCCTAGTTATAACCTATTGATACAAAAACAGATCATTCATTCCTATTCTGTTGGTGTCCATTAAGCAATCCTTAAACCATGCTAAAATAAGGTGCCATCTATTTAAGACAGAGGATGAGAAGAGCTTTTGTTTGTCAAAAAAGATTGAGAGTATTTGGAACTCTCTTCCTTGAAAAGGTGTGGAGGCAGAGTATTTGAATATTTTTAAGGCAGCAGTAGACAGATTCTTGATAAGCAAGGAGCTGAAAGTTGGACAAAAATGTCAAACAGTCAATGGTCATAATGAATGATGGGGCTGGCTTGAGGTACAAGTAGCCTACTTCTGCATCTCAGTTGTAAATTCAGAATGGTGACAGCACATCAAGAGTAATGTGTGTACTTTGTTATATTCTGAGATGTTTAAAAGATGGATCAAAACCAACAAGAGAATGAAACTGGAAGGACAGTACCACGATTTTTGAATAAACTTCCTGAATGTTGATAATGTTTGTGACAGAACTTTTTTAAGTTCGATAAGGGTTGCAATGGAGAAACTTGAAAAAGAAGCAATGAATTATTTGCTTAATTGGAAACATGGAAAAGAAGTGATTAATCTCTTGGTTTTCATAGCAAAAACCCAATACAAATTGTTTGGGCCAAACACTTATTTGATATTCTAGATAAAGGCCTGTTGTAGTTACCATCTCTCCTTTTGACATTTGTTATTTTTGCTCAGTACACTGCAGTTTACGATTCTAGCCAAGAAGGAAATATCAAACAAATTATTGACATTAAAAATTGAGAAAATTCTGGTTAAATCAAGGAGGGAAAATATATATTATTTCCTTTGTTTAAGTAATTCATGCCAGAGTCTTAAATTCTTACATAACACATCTTGAGAAAACATCTGTTTTCTGACAGTGACAGCCTGTCATTTGATGCTCTGGCTGTCTGGGTTGGCGTAACTTCAATGAACCACTTGTATGTTTGAGCAATGCAATTGTTTTAACAAAGTGCAACTAGCAACTCTTTAGAAATCTAGAAACACATTTGGGTGCTGTTGAGGCAATAAACAATTAAAGCGAAAATACTGTAGATGTCGGAAACCTGAAATAAAAGCATAAGTGTTGAAAATACAAATGCTGGACAATTCTTCAAATGAGTCATATTCCTCTCGAAACCTCAACTCTGTTTCTTTCTCCAGAGATACTGCCAGAACCTGCTGGGTATTTCCAGTATTTTCTGTTGATATTTCAAGTAATAAATTATGCCACTCAAAACATTCCAGAATGCAAAGGTGGACAGTCAGGCTTAAGACTGAACACTGAGACTGGCTATTGCAGCTTGCGATAAACTGTAATTTACTTATTAGACCTCACGTCATTTGACCTGAAAGATGACTGATGTAAGCGAGCTGTTTCATGCGAAATCCAGTAAAAACAGGAGAGAGAAAAAAAAACTGGCAAATGTGAGCAAAGAACCTTCAGTAATAATTTAACAATGACATAATTTCAATGTGACCTTAACACAGATGTAGATACGGACATGGCTCAAGTGCAACTTGTTTACGTTCAGCAAGAGGATGAAGTATGCATAAATGTGTTTGCCACTCAGTCAGAGATTCCTGAATAACAAAAGAGAAAAGATGTTTTCAACTCCCTACTTGCAACAAGATTGAAAACACATTTTTAGTATTGTTTTCACAACTTCATTGCAACTAGCAACTCTTTTTCCAAATCTAACATATGCACAGCTTGTGTGCAGCCAACAAACAACAAAAACAAGAGTTCTGTTGAAAGGTCATTGACCGGAAATATTGAAGAATATTTTATAAATTAGTTTGAGGTTTGGGCCAGAGATGGGCAGGTGCGCAATTTTATGCCACCAGCTTCTGTGCCATTTCATTGCCATGAACCTGACCATGAGTTATTTTTAATAAGAGCAGCTCAAGTTTGCAAATTCAGTACAATAATTATCAATAAAAAGGGCCTTTTAACATACGTTGTTGCACCAATAGGAATTTTCCATTGCCAATTCGGCGGCTCACTCTGGTTTGAGAGGCAAGTTTTTTTTTGGCCGAGGGTTGTAGGTGCCTGGAATGTGTTGCCAGAGGAGGTTGGCGGAAGGCATATTAAGTAATAAAATTTAAGAGGCATCTTGACAGATGCATGGAAAGGTTGCGAATAGAGGTATATGAACTGTCTAGGGGCAGTAGGAGTTTAGTTTAGAACAGTGCCATGTGTTGGCACAGGCTTGGTGGGCTAAACGGCTATTCCTCTGCTGTGCTGTTTTTCTTCGTTCTAACATTACTGTGGGTCTGAAGTCACATATGGACCAGGGCAGATAAGGACAACTCCCTGAAGTAATTGTAGAATCAGATGGGTTATGAGAACAATGCTGACATGGTTGCCATTAGAGTAGCTCTGCATTCCAAATATATTTATTGAATTAAAATTTCACAGCCTTCCATGTAGAATTCAAGACCTCTTCCTCTGAACATCAGTCTGGTGTTCAGGATTACTAGTCTAGTGACATTGCAATTGCATCGCTGCCTTGTCTGTGAAGAAACTTGAGCATTTACTTTATTAGTCCAATCTTCACTCTTTTGAAAGGTGATTTATTATGTGGAACTGTTTTGGGGACATTGTTATTTGCGGAAAAAGTTTCAGAATCCAAACTCAATAACTTCTTTTGTCGGCAAAAGTCATTTTTTTGGACTTTGCTGTTGTTGCCTTGACTGCATCAATGTCTAAAACCACTTAAATGCATAAAGGTGGAAATGCCCCCTAAGATCACCGCAGGCACACAAAATCCAGCCAAAACCTGAAATCTATAGAACCCTTTTAAAAGAACGGCATTCATGTCATGTTAGACTCCGAAAATTGCCAAGGATTTTCCACATGCGATCACTATATTCGAGTGAAAGGGACTTAAGACAAATCTTGGTCATCATAGAATTTGAACAAACCTGGTTCAGAATTAAATTGAATTCCAGCAGGCAGCATTGGATCTTTGATACTTGGTTCATGGTTGACATTCAAAATACAACCTCCCACTTTGATTCCTTTGATAAGTTCTAGCTGATACCCTAGCAATCCATAACTCCGGCAATTGTGAATAAAATTCAGCTACTCACAATCTAACAATAGTTTGTCAAAACTTTCCCTTCTCCTGCTCCACAAAGGCTGATAAGAGATTATTTGAAAATAGCAAGTGGGTGCTGTGCTACTCAGAACTCCTGGTTTTGGCACATGATTTGGGGGAGATTAGTGTTTTGAATTTGTGTGGAGGCAGTTAAGGGACCTGCAAGTCAGCACACGATGGTGTGAGCAATTCCTTGCAGTGTTATCTATAGTCTTCATATCGTTCCCATCAAATTTGTAAACTGAGTGAGCTGAGAACCATGGCAGAGTTTCAGGATGCCTCAGTGACTGGGGATTGAGCACACAGATTTGGATCAGGTACTGCAGGTCCTAACAGAAGAGTTCAAAAGAAAATATCCCTTTCCTGGGATCCTCATCACTCTCATGTGGCTCATTGTTCTAGCAGCTAGAGATGGCAGCATGATGTCACCAGTCAGCCTAATGCTGCAAGGAATTCACATCTCAGCTAATGGCTTTTAACTTCAATCAATTGATAATTCTGAAATTGGAATCTAATCTCAGTAATGCTGACCATGATTCTACCATTGATTGTCATAATGTTTCTCTAAAGTACTTTAGGAAAAGAAATCTGCTGTCCTTACTTCTTGAGGTCTATACATGGTTGCAGACCAACAGCAATGTTAACAACCTCTGCAATGGCCTGGCAAGCCAATCAGTTCAAGCAATGGTCTTACCAGCAATGCTCACGTCGTGTGAAAGTGTTTTTTTAAAGGATCTGCCTGGACACATGTCCTTCCCTCTCCCATTCCACACCAATTCCAGTCCAAGACCAAAGGAAATCTGTAGCAAGATTCTTCAGGATTAAACGCTTCTTTCATTCTGGTCATTCCTATAGGGGTTTAATAAGGTGGTAGCATATTATTTTTGCCTTGCAGCCCTCAGAGAATTTCCTAAATGAATGTTCATAACATATTGTTGAAAGTAGGGACATGAGAAATTGAAACAGACCATAATGCTCCTTAACCCTGCTCAGCCATTCAAAGTAATCATTGTTGATCTTCTGTTTTTCCTGTCCATTCCTCTTGTCCTTAGATTCCCCAGATTACTTGTTTATCCCAGCCTTAAAGATTGCTAACAATGAAACATGCATAATGTTGTGGCTTAGGAAACGCTATATATTCTTTGAGGCAAGAAGGTTCCCTATGTCTCAATTCTAAATTATTAATATCTTCACTGGTCCCTATGTTTGGATTGCTCAAGTTGTAACAAAATGCCTCAGAACATTCCCCCTCACCCAACCCCATTGTGTCTCAGAAGTCCTTTTCAAACCTGCAACCACAAGTGAACAGTTAGTGTTCAACATGACATTAAGCATCACTTGAAATCTTCAGCAAATATATTCTCACTTCAATTCACCTGGTCACTGTGAAATGAGCCAGAAGGTATGTGACATCAGGTATAGTCCAACAGTCCAACAGGTTCATTTGAAATCACTAGCTTTTAAAACGCTGCTCCTTCATCAGATGTAAAAGCAGTGCTCCGAAAGCTTGTGATTTCAAATAAACCTATTGGACCATAACCTCATTACAGAGATAGTAGGAACTGCTGATGCTGGAGAATCTGAGATAGCAAGGTGTGAAGCTGGATGAACACAGCAGGCCAAGCAGCATCAGAGGAGCAGGAAAGCTGATGTTTCAGGTCGGGAACCTTCTTCAGAAATGGGGGAGGGGGAGGGGATTCTGAAATAAATAGGGAGACGGGGGACGTGGATAGAAGATGGTTAAAGGAGAAGATAGGGTGAGAGGAGACAGATAGGTCAAAGAGGCAGGGTTAGAGCCAGTGAAGGTGAATGTAAGTGGGGAGTTAGGGAGGTGATAGGTCAGTCTAGGGAGGACGGACAGGTCGGGAGAGTGGGGGGCAGTGGGATAAGGTTAGTGGGTAGGGAATGGGGTGGGGCTTAAGGTGTGAGGAATAGTTAGGGAAGCAGGGATTAGCTGGGCTGGTGTTGGCATGTGGTCGGGGCAGGGGAGATTTTGAAGCTTGTGAAATCCACATTGATACCCTTGGGCTGCAGAGTTCCCAAGCAAAATATGAGGCGCTGTTTCTGCATCTTTCAGGTGGCATCATCGCGAAATGCAGTAGGCCCAGGATGGACATGTCATCCGAGGAGTGTGAGCATCATTGTGACAATGTAGGAGGCCCTCTCAGTCGCAAACCATTTCAATGGCACCAGCCGAAAGATGCAGGAACAGCGTCTCACATTTTGCTTGGCAACTCCGCAGCCCAAGGGTATCAATGTGGATTTGACAAACTTCAAAATCTCCACTCCCCAAACACATGCCAAAACCAGCCCAGCTAGTCCCTGCCTTTCTAACCATTCCTCCCACCTCAAGCCCCACTCCCATCCCCACCTACTAACCTCATCCCGCACCCCCCTCCAACCTGTCCATCCTCCCTGGGCTGATCTATCCCCCCTAACTCCCCACCTACATTCACCTTCACTGGCTCTAACCCCACCTCTTTGACCTGTTTGTCTCCTCTCACCCTATCTTCTCCTTTATCCATCTTCTATCTGCCTCTCCCTGTCTGCCTATCTATTTCAGAATCCCCTTCCCCTCCCCCATTTTTGAAGAAGGGCCCTGACCGGAAACGTCAAGCTTTCCTGCACCTCTAACGCCGCTTGGCCGGCTGCGTTCAGCTAGCTTCCCGCCGCGTGATCTCTGGACTATAGCCTGCTGTCATGTGACTCCTGACTGTGTGCACACCGGTCTAACACTGGCACCTTCATATTGTGAAACAAAAGCTGAGCCACCAAAGTGATGCACAATCTCGTTAATGGATGCTGGTAGCCAATGTAATTGTCAGTCAGACCCTTAACCATAGTCTAACAGGTGTTTTCTAGCGTGCATTTCAACTTTTTTACCAAGATAACGACTTGTGCTCTGTGGTAAGTTAAAAGGGCATCGCAGCTGGGCATCACATCCTGGTCACTTCAGAGTATCTTTACCATGTACAGTATTCAGGTTTTTAAAAAAGGCCTAAAATAAAAGTACCCCTCAGTTTTGGCACGTTCTTAAGCCATTCAGAAATGTATCAAACTGTTTCACACAACATATTACTTACCAATTTGTTACATAGAAAAATGCAAGCAGCATCCCCCAAAATGCAAAAGAATACAATTTGAATCTACTCTTTCGAGTTCCAGATTTCAATTAGTCGCGACTTTAAACTGTACCCTCTAAAGTGATACTGACCTGACCAACTCAGCATGTTACAGCTGCCATCTTTTTAAATCAAGCAAGGAAAAAACGCTCATTTTCATACAGTACCTTTACTAACCTCAGGGCATCTGAAAATGCTTTATATCCAATGGAGTACTTTTGAACTGTGGTCACTGCTGTAATGTAGGAAACAAAGCAGCCAATTTTACACATATCAGTCAGTGCATCACACAGTGGGAGGACAGGAAAATTACTTTCTTAATATTGTGTCAGGGGTGAGCCTTGGCTCAGTGGTTTCACACTTGCCTCTGGGTTCAAGTCCCACTCAACAGACTTGAGTACATAATCGCCATTGCTGAGGGAAGCTATTTTATGGATGAAACATTAAACCAGGGCCTTGCATGCTCCCAAAGGCAGATGCGAAACATCCTAGATACTATTTTGAAGAAGAACAGTGAGTTTTTTCCCATTGTCCTGGCTGACAGTTCTTCCTCAACCAATGCCTGAAACGCAAATTGTCTAGCAATTTATTTATTTTTTATATATATAGGGGTTACATAATGGATGTCATTTTACAAGATTGCAACTGTAACTACATAAGTGACTTCACTTCAAAATAAATTGTTATCTGCAGAGTGCTCTTAGATATCCCACAATCAAAAAGGCTGCATGAAAGTGGAACTTTAAAGAAAAAGCAGTCATATTTAACAGTACTTCTGCATGACAATGTAAAAAAATGCTCACTGTTTCATTAAGTATCGCTTCCCAAACCAGCAGAAATTTCAGAAGAGAATCTATCCTCGTCTCCAAATTACAGTGAATGACTCACTCTTTTTGAATGAACAAAAATAGCTCATGGATTCCTAAATATATGGAATGAATTTAATCGTGTTTCCAATAAAATAGTTGAAACATTAAAATCCTCCCAAAGTAATGCTGGCCATTCGATGCTCACAACACATGAGCAAAAATTTTAAAATATCATGCTTGTCTCTTTTTCGCATCCAACTAGAAGGAATATTTGTGTCTTTCAGGGTAGCCAAGAATATTCACAAATGGTGCTTATAAAATATTGCATGGTCACATACTTGAGGTTAATGAATGAGAAAATGACAGCAAGAAAAAAATACAATTCCTGTACACCTCCCAGTATAATTAACAAAAAATAACAGATCTCATAACTACACAGAGAGACCATCAATTTTTGTTTAGGTACAAAGGAAGGTTCGCATTGGGATAGAATCTTTCCCACAAATGCACAAATGACGAATTGCTTCTTAAAAAGTTAAAGATTTACATCTTATATAAATCTTTTATTTTAATTTATTTTAAAATAAGGCAGAAACCATTCCAAAGTAATTTACAGACAAGGAATTATTTTGATAATCAAAGGGTGAGGGTGAAAGTTTGCAGGGACTTAGGTGCAAAAGTGAGGCAATCAGATCAGCCATGATCATTTGAATGGCAGAGCAGCCACAATGGGCCAAATGGCCTACTGCTGGTTCTAAATTATGTGTTTGTATGCATGTAAGTAACTTTAAAAAGTAATCACAGCTGTAGTGCAAGAGCTGATGAGGTCATGCTTTGGCAAAACATCTGTTCATGATACTCTAAAGATCTATACACCTGAACCCCAATTCACTGTGGACATCTATTGTATTTAACTACATATCATCAAAAAAGTATCCTGATCTATCCTTTTTCAACCCAAATGGATAATCTCACGCTTGCTCACATTGGACTCCACTCGCTACAGTTGTGCCCATTCATTTAGTCAATCAATAACTTTTTTGTAACTTTATACTGTCATCTACACTCTTTATAATGTCAGTGGAACACAGCAGGCCAGACTGCATCAGAGGAACTGGAAAGTTGATGTTTCAGGTCAGGACCCGTCTTCAGAATTTTTTGAATCTCCTGAAGGAAGGTCCCGACCCGAAACATTCCCACTCCTCTGATGATGCCTGGCCTGCTGTGTTCCTCTTGCTCCACACTGTGTTATCCCTAACTGTAGCATCTGCAGTTTTACTATCTCTGTCTATAGCGTCAACCAACTTTGCGTCATTAGCAGATTTGGATTTATGACTTTCTATGTCATTGTCCAAGATGTTAATATTAAATGTGAATAATTAAGGCCCAAATACAGATTCTTGTGGGATACCACTGGTCACATCCTGCCAATCTGAGTGGCTACCCCTCATTCCTAGTCTCTGTCACCTGCCACTTAACCAAATCCCCAACAACATCTGTAATTCACCCTCAAAACCTTAGGCTTCTACCTTAGTTAATAATCTCTGATATGAGACTTTATCAAATGCCATGTAAACAACAGCCATAGACAATCCCTTGTCCATTACCCTAGTCAGCTCTTTAAAACATTCAGTGAGGTTTATGAGGCATGATCTATGAATTCATGCTTGTTCTCTCTGATTACCTGGAAATTTTCAAGTTGTTCAATTACAGCATCCTTGATTATAGATTCCAATAATAACCCCACCACAGACATTAGGCTAACTGGCCTGGTTTTCCTTTCTCACCCTTCTAAAAAAAAGTGGAGTGACATGTGCGATTTTCCAACCCAGAGGGACAGCTCCTGTGTCTAGGGCCTTCTGAAAGATTATAGTACTGAATAGTACTGAAGACTTGTGCTCCAAAACTTGCCGTTCCCTTAGCCAAGCTGTTCTAATACAGTTACAACACTGTTGTGTACCCAGCAATGTGGAAAATTGTCCAAGTATGTCCTGTACACAAAAAGCTGGACAAATCCAACCCAACCAATTACTGCCCCATCAGTCTACTCTCAATTACCAGCAAAGTGATGAAAAATGTCATCAACAGAGCTATCAAGCAGCACCTGCTCAGCAATAACCTGCTCAGTGACGCCCAGTTTGGGTTCCACCAGGACCACTCAGCTCCTGACCTCATTACAGTCTTAATTCAACCATGAACAAAAGAGCCAAATTCCAGAGGTGAGGTGAGTGTGGCAGCCCTTGGTATCAAGGCTACTTTCAATTGGGTGTGACACCACGGAGTCCTAGCAAAACTGGAATCAATAGGTATCAATTCTCCAGTCGTTGGAGGCATATCTGACACAAAGGAAGATGGTTGTGGTTGTTGAAGGCCAATCATCTCAGATCCAGGACATCTCTGCAGGAGTTCCTCAGAGCAGCATGCTAGGCCCAACCATCTTCAAGTGCTTCACCAATGATCTTCCCTCCATCATGAGGTCAGAAATGGGAATTTTCTCTGATGATTGCACAGTGTTCAGTGTTATTCACAAATCCTCAGATACTGAAGCAGTCCATGTTCAAATGCAACAAGATTTGCCCAGATCCAGGTTTGGGCTGACAAGTGGCAAGTGACATTTGAGCCACACAAATGCCAGGCTATGACCGTCACCAATAATAGACAATCTAACCGCCACTCCTTGACAATCAGTGGTGTTACCATCACTGAATCTCCCACCATCAACATCAAGGGGTTATCATTGACCAGAAACTCAAGTAGACTCACCACATAAACATAGTGACTACAAGTGCAGGTCAGAATGTGGGATTACTGTGGTGAGTAACTCACCTTGTGAATACCCAAAGCCTGTCCACCGTCCAGAAGGCACAAGTCAGGAGTGTGATGCAATTCTCCCCACATGCCTAGGTGAGTGCAACTCCAACATCAAAAAGCTTGACACCATCTAAGACAAAGCAGCCCACTTGATTGGCACTGCACCACAAAAGCATTCACTCCCTCCACCACCGACACTCGGTAGCAGCAGTGTATACTATCTACTGCAGAAATTCAAAGATCCTCAGACAGCACCTTCCAAACCCATAAACACTTCCATCTAGAAGGACAAGGGAAACATATACATGGAAACACCCCTACTTTCAAGTTCCCCTCCAAGCCACATACCATCCTGACTTCGAAATATATTACTGTTCCTTCACGGTCATTTTGTCAAAATCCTGGAATTCCCTCCCTAATAGCATTGTGGGCAAACCTACAGCAGTTGGACTACAGCAGTTCAAGGTGGCAGCTCAACAACACCTTCTCAAAGGCAACTAATGAGGGTCAAGAAATGCTGGCCAGTCAGCGATGCCGACATCCCATAAATGAATAGAAAAAAGCTGGAGCTCTTACAATGTACACAAATGTAACATATTCCTGATCTTGCTCTGGTGCTGAACGATATTTAAACATTGCAACAAGTAGTCAGCGCTTTTCTTCTTATACTCATCAGGAGAAGAAAGCACAAGAAGATGACCTGTAAAGAGCAGACCCCTATTCATACATGAGAAAAGGGTGTTGATTGGTTGGGCCATCAATGAAATGGAGATGCAGCAAGAACAGCTAACAATCAATCTTAATTCTTAAGCAGGCGGCTGGGTTGCCTTTCTTCACAGAATCCCTACAGTGTGGAAACAGTCCATTTGGCCCAACTAGTCCACACTGATCCTCCAAAGAGCATCTCATCCTATCTCGGTTACCCTGCACCTCCCATGGCTAATCCAACCAGCCTTTCCCTCCCTGGATAAAATGGGCCAATTTAGGTGGCCCATCCTCCAAACCTGTACATCCATGGATTGTGGAGGAAACGAAAGCACCCAGAGGAAACCCACACAGACATGGGGAGAACGTGCCCACTGCAAACAGATTGACCCCAAATCTAGAATTAAACCCTGGCACCGTGAGGAAGTAGTACTAATCAGTGAGCCACAATGCCACCCCAACATTTGTCAGATTATTTTTTGCTTTTCAAGTTATGTTTGGTTGCATATTTGAATTTCTATGCAAGGATTAATATATTATATTAGTTATTTGTGAAATTTGACATCACCTGAAGAAGGAATAGTGCTCCAAAATCTTGAGATTTTGAATAAAGCTGTTGGATTAACCTGGCATCTTATGACTGTTGACTTCGTCCATCACAGTCCAACTCCAGCACATCATTTGCTGGATAGAGGGTGGCTTTCACCATTGGTTTCACCACCTGTGTAATGCCTAGAATGTGTCCAGCATGCTCAGCTATTTGGTTTTTAGAAAATTTAATATTTTACTTGGAACGAATGTTTGTTTGTTTCTTAAAAGTGTTAATTTTTTCATAGTCCTCGCCAAGCATTTATCTGAGGTGACACTGCGGTAGTTTTAATGGTCTACTTTATAGCTACTATGTGCACATGGGCAACTTCATATGTAAGTAAGATCCCAAGTTGCATCACAGGAACATTATTAACAACCTGATGTACAAGATCATGGGAATGGTGAAAGATAGAGATTATCCTTAAACCAATGATCTGAAAATGTTTGCTCAGCATGTGGCTATCAGTTGATGTTGATAAGTCAAAGCTTTTCTTCAGAACCGTTGATACTGATTTCTAGAAGCAAAAATATTTGGGAGATTTGAATAGACTATAAATAGTCCATTTCCAGTGTCAGATAGAGCGGACATCTGTAACATAGCCAGAAGTCACCCCACGTACAGCAGCTAGTACTGATGAGTACAAGACAGTTGGAAAGTTGCTTTAATGGTGGAACAAAAACACCACTTTTGGTAAGCAAGTGCAGTTGAGGAAATTGAATTCAGGAGTTTGGGGAGCTCAAGGAAATGATAAGGAGGTGTTTTATTTTTGTACCACACTCCCTATAAGAATAGGTTGAGCTCAACAATGCAAGAAGCTAGCTCAGCATCTAGTAATTGGTTGTGGGCTTTTCTTATTTTAATTCTTATTTAATTTGGGAAAGTGACCATTACCTAGGATTGGAAATGAGGGTCAGAGAATAATAAGAGATGGGGATCACATTGAATGAGTTTTGTATATTCAGGGTTATGTAAGAAAGTGGAGACCTCGTAACAATTCTTTGATATAGATTCTAATTGGTCAGACTGTTGCTATGAGAATGCGGCAGAGATTGACCATCAAGAAAAATTGTTTTCTCCCCATGAAATGGGTGCAAAATATGAATAAATTCCTTTTGCTGACATTGAATAGGGCCCTGTATAAGAATTTTTATAACTTCTAGCGCACACAAATGCATCACACTACAAGGTCAACTGATTATCTTAAAATGGTTTCTGGTGTAACTCATTGCATAGTCCAGATTAAATTATTCCCAATAGCATAACCACGTTTAATGGTGAACATACTGTTCTAAGGGTCATAAGCACTGTCTGGTTGAGCACAGTCAACATCATCCCCAAGGTTAAAATGGAGACCATACGAGATGCTTGAGTTGGGCATTACTTACTTTGCAGTTCCTGTTAACTTCCAGGATTACCATCAAATAAGTGGAACTGCAGGATAATTATTTTAAAATTCTGTCCAAAAATCATGAACAAAATGATGACTGATTTTTATTTTTTTTAAAAGATCACTGTTTCATTATGTAATCTGTGATAGCTCTCCAATTTAGGAAGTTAAGCCATTCAATGCAGTGAAAGTTGGCTAGTGAGAATAAGGAGATAGCGAGAACTGCATATGGTGGAAGTCAGAGATGGTACAGTGTAGAGCTGGAAGAACACAGCAAGTCAGGTAACATCAGAGGAGCAGGAAAGTCGATGTTTCGGGTTGGGAAGGGGTCTGACCCAAAACATCGACTTTCTTGCTCCTCTGATGCTGCTTGACTGACTATGCTCCCCCAGATCCATACTGCATCAATCCTAGCGAGAATAAGGAGCTCAGTTGTCATTGACTTCAAAGTAATGAAGCTTCCAAATTTTGCATACAGTTGGGCTTTAAGATCACTTGTAAAATTGTCTCCACACAAGCCTGCAAAGCTTGGATCTCATCTCATGGATACGTTGCTTTGCAGCTTCTAGCAACTCATGTGTCTCATCCTGGAAGTGGCCAATAAAAACCTTTTCAATTTGGCAAGGCACCAAACCATGAAATGGTCAATAGGACGCTATTTGACACAATCCATAAGTATTGGGGCATATGCCCTATATACCTCACATTACACTGGCATTGAAATTCATTATTCATTTATGTGGTTTAAGTTTAAGTTTTGTTCTACAAAGAATAGTTACAGAATCTACTGAGGTGAGGAAACCATTAGCTTTATTGAAGGACATTTTACTCTGGCTCTATCTTGGCGTAAGGTTGTGAAAGCAAGATCATACAACATTGTTTCACCTATTGTGATGATGCATACTGTGTTTTTGTAGCACATCATATAATCATGTTTAAATCCTTAGGCTACAGATGGCACCTCTAAGAATGCAATGTTCCCTCACTGCATCAGAATGTCAATCTTCATTTTCGTGCTTAACTCTTGGAGTGGGACTTTTGCCTCTCAATTAGATGATTGTGGGTTCAAGAGCCACTTCAGGATTTGTGCTGGAGTGTTTCCAACTGAACCATGGTTGACACTTCTAAGCTTCCTTCGCCATCAAACTATTCAAGAAAAAGCAAAGCCATGTCATTCTGTAATTAGTTTGTCCCTCACGATCCAATCTGTCTTCCATTTTTACAGAATAGTTCTTTAATCTCCAACTTTGAGCACATAATGAAAAACAGAAGAAGGATAAAAGTGTTGAAGTCTACAATTTAATATATGTCAATATACAATTTTTACTAGCCATGTGTTGATGTCATCAAAATTTGTTTATTTCACATGAACCAAGCACATTGGCCAAATATTTACTGTAATATAAGTCACCAACCTGTTCTTCATTATCAGTTCAAGGACCTGTAAGTTAATAGGGACTGCGACCTAATGTAATGCCCAACTCCAGCTTCTGGTCTGGTATCCATTTTGCTAAAAAGCAGCACATTGGCCATTTTCTCTTGTTTGTGAGGTAAATCCGTTTATTAGGGGAACTCATTCTTTATTGTTTCTTCTTCCCGTACTAGCTCCCCAACGGATTTTTGATGTAATGAAGCTTGTTGAGCATTTACATTTTTTTTGATTGAGAGAAGGTTCTCCCAGGATCAATACAGCTTTTTAGCTGATCACTGCACTTACTGATAACCTTCAGGGCTCAAGCAATACTGACTGCATACAGAAGGCTGCAAATTTTCAAAACTCAATACATTCAGCTTAGATTTCTACACCAATAAAAAATGTCAATTGAATCTTTCCTTTGATTCACAGTGGTGAACCCAATGACTTTACTTTTTATAGCACTTGCATTTAACATGAAATAACCTGCAGATTATAATAACCCTATGTGACAAGGATATTGTGAGTAAATATCCTATTTTTCACACTCTTTGCTAGGTCTCTCCTTACATAAGCCTTTCCACTCAAATTGCAGCCCAGTAGGTGTTGTGCCCCAAACTGAAGTGGGATTGCTAAGAGTGCAGGAGAAAGGCCAATGATCTACAATAGTGAGGATCACCATGCTCTCTTGGCTACCTTGCACCCACATGGATACCATCCACTCTAATTCCGCCATTGCACATAACTTCTCACCAAGGCTTGTGGACTACAAATTCCAGTATCATTTCCAATTGACTCCAATGCTAACCCTAATAGATGACACATGTTTGTCACAAAAGCAGCTGGCTCATGCTGCAGCTGGAATGTTGACCAGAACATGGTGCCCAAAAGTAATGTGCCTATTCCTTTACTGCTATTTGGGTCCTGGCTGGTTTGGTCTGGTGGCATGGATTCCTGTGGCAGTCCATGTGAAAAATAACTGCCCTTCTCACTACCAATCCATCCATCATGGCCGCCAGGTTCACAAAGCAGAGAATGAGCTTTTCTTTCCCCTTGGCTATAATGGTGAAGGGCCACAATGTGAGGTGCCGTCTCTCGATAGCAACTCCTGAGGTGTGTAGCTAGGCTTTAAATATACTGCCAGATGCGTGACCCCCAGAAATTCCCATCAATGGGGAGCACTTCTACCTTTGCATCCACCCCATCCTCCAACTACTAACCCTCCCTTTCTCTACACTTCCTTATCATACACCAGTATACCTTGCCACCTCTCGTGCTCCTACATCACCACTAGCTTCTCTGGTATCCATTTCCATCATACTCAAACTCTACTTTTGTCTTATTGCAGGAAAACATGCTCATCCTCAGATTGATATCGCCTCAATACTCTAATTGACTTACCTGTAATCTTTGAGCTGGTTGCACTTAACCCACTGGGCTGGTTGTAGCCCTGACAGCAAGGACACAGACCCATACACTCTGGCAGGACCAAGCACCTCTCTAAATTCCTGGACTGGAACCAGATGAGTCCCTTGACTCGCTTTGGAAGTACCCTGAGTTGATCATAATTGCCTTTCATCTCTTAAACACTGATCCCCTTTGACTTTCAGGCATGACCATTTGCCTGAAGCACATGAGTATCACATAAACTGCTGGCACGTGCAAGGGATGAGATGTTGACGCTTCATAGTACCGCAAATCAACATGTTTATTTCCTTTATTATTTAGTGTTCCACAGCACACTTACCTCTCCAGCACCATTAAAATAAACTATGCAAACCAGGGGAAGTCAGCAATCTGTAACTGAGTAGTAAAAACCCTGTACACTAAGAAAACAAATTAAGAGCCAAATGATGAGTCCTGAAAAGTAATCTAGCAAAAGCATATAAGTCATAGATATCCTCGGAGCTCCAAATAAAAGTGTTGAGGGGTTGAAGTACTTGGCACTCATGATAATGTGGAGAGATTAGTGTTTTGTCAATGCCAACTTTTGGGGAGAGAATAGTGCCCATTGGAATGGACAAGGATATTGTAGTGAAGAAGCAATTGGATGGTACCTGGGACATATATTCAGAGAGCTACAGACATCTGCTCAGATTTGCATGTTGGAAATTTGCACTGTCTGCTGTTTTAGGGAAGGAGAGGAGATTTGGAAGTTGTGTTAATAAATGGGGTTGGGTTTAAACAATATGCAAAAACATGGAAACAAGATGGTCACCACTCAACGGAAAGTTTCTGAAGGCTCCGCCGAATATTTGAGGGAACAATTGGAAAATCTTATCATGACGTTGAGATTCTGATCTTTTTCATTCTGTCCAATCTTTTCCATCTTCTCTTACTGTTCATGCCACACCGACAACAGTAAAACTTTCCCCTCTATGCTTAAATTTTGCTGAAAAGATAGACATATTGCCTAAGTTTTTTGCCTTGCATTCATCAGGAAAAACAAGACTGTCAAATTTCCAACTGTCTGTAAATGCTGGGAATCTAAAACAAACGCAGAGAATGTTGGAACTGCTCAACAGCTCTAGCAGCATCTGTGGAGGAAAAAAACTGAGTTAACGTTGTGGGATCCGGTGACTCTTCCTCAGGTCACTGGACCTGAAAAGTTAACCCCATTTTGTCCTCCACAGATGTTGCCAGACCTGCTGAGCTTTTCAAGCAACTTTGTTTTTGCTCCTGATTTACAGCAGCCACAGTTCTTTTGCTTCTTACAGAGAATGCTGGAGCAACTCAGCAAGTCTGGCAGCATCTGTGCAGAGAGAGATAGAGTCAGTGTTTGGAGCCCAGTCTGACTCTTCAAAATGAGGACTTGGTGAAATTTGAACCTAAAGCATGCCTGAGGGCATTAGCCTGGGTCTCCAGGTTATTACTGTTAATACTGGTAAATACTGTTACTCTAGGGTAAGGGCTAGGGTTCAATTCCAGCCTTGGGTGACTGTGTGGAGCTTGTGTTTACTCCCTTTTTCCAGTTCCCACCTGCAGTCCAAAGTTTTGCAGGCTATGTGGGTTGGCCATGCTAAATTCTCCTGTGGTGTGCAGGTTATGCAGATGAGCCATGGTACATGCAGGGTTACAGGGACAGGGGATTGGGTGGGATACTCTTCACAGGGCCCGCGCAAATTAGTTGTGCTGAACAACCTCTTCCTGTACTGTGGGCATTCCATTATTATTAGCATCTCCCCCCATACTCCCAAAATACTGGCCACGTATAATACGTCTTTCATGACTAACTCCTTAGAAGCTTGGTTTATAGCAGTGAGGGAATGTGGCAGTGCAAAGCAATCAGAATATTTTTTTCCAACCAAATTGTAACCCACACTATTTAAATTCCACTTGCAGAAAGAAACATTACAGGACATCTTTTGTCGGTTTGCTCCAAAGCATGAAGCCCAAACCCATGCTGAACAAGTATACTGTTACATTTGCATCTGTTACAAAATATATTCAATCTTATTTAACACCAGGCACTAACCACAGCCAAGTGACTAGAAATAAGAGCCTGAGTGCTAAACTCCAAGGTCCTGACTCTTACCTTCAATGTTTCTTTACTTGAAAAGCAGAAAGATAGACTGCAGTAAATCACAAGATGTTCATGACCTAAAAGAACTAAGTAACACTAGCTTTAGAAGTATTCAATAGATGTGGAGCTTGGAAAGGACAGAAGTCCTGCCAGGAGGTTCAGAGCACCTCCTGCAGGTCAAGATGAAAAGAAAGCCACCAGGAATCTAGGCCAGGGAATAAAAGAATCAGTCAAACCCCTTCAAACTGCTTCTAAGTGCCTATTAAATAAAGCTATGGGCTAGAAATGTCAGCTGGAGTTAGGAAAGACATGTCTTCCACAAAAGATCACACTGCATTGCAAATTAAACAATTAAGTGTGCATAAAGTATTGTACATTTGAGAAATTTTCAGACAGCTGTCTTTCAGTGCTAGCTGGCAGGATTCAGTTATCAATATCAACTGAATAAGATGGAAGAGGATATGTCTAAAATGTCCTTCAATCCACTAGATCTGCAATTAATAATGTTCTTTTTCCTTTTTAAAATAGAATATCCAGAAACTGGTGTTCAAGCTATTTTGAACCATATTACTTGCTACCAGAAATGCTTTTGCAAGCAATAACCTTAAAGCTTTTGTTATGTAAAGCCTTCAAATCAAAACGAGCTGCACCTTGAAAATGCCCCAAAGGTGATGGTGAAAGGGATGGTAATGTATAATACCACTTTCAAGAGTTAAGTGAATTCACGCAAACAGTTATCATTAGGTCACATCAATCTTGTGCTTCCTTTTGAACTGGTATTTGGATCTTGAAAGAGAAACTTTAATATTTCATCAAAATACTCATCAAGCACAATTTTAAGAATTACCCTACAACATCATAATCTATCCCCTTGATCTGTCTTAGTTGTGAATTCTGTCCTTTCCATTCCTCCTTGCACCATGTTACAAAATTCTCTCACAGTAGCATGGAAAAGTGTTCTTTTAATAATAGAATTAAACAGTAGCTGTGTAAAAGTGGACCATAATTTGCTGTAGCAGAACAGTTAAATATACTGTGAGTTATAAACTTGCCTTTGCCTGTTTAGGCTTTTAAATAATTTGTGTTGCAAATTGCTGGAAGTATGGGCTGTGAATAGTACAGAGCATGTGGAAGCCAAGGGAGAATGACAAGCAACATAGATCTCCGTAACCAGTTGGATTGAAAAACTGTGAACTAAACAGGGCATGACCTGAGAAGAAAACTTTAATTAGAGCAGATGCAGTAAATGTCAAATGAAGGTCAAAAATCACAGGCTAGTAGACTATATTCCAACATGTTTACTTGAACACACTAGTTTTAGAAGCATTGCTCCTTCCTCAGGACTACACCTGAAGAAGCAGCCACGCATCGAAAGCTAATGTGTCCAAATAAACCAGTTGGACTATGCCCTGGTGTCGTGTGATTTTTGACCTTGTCCAACCCAGTCCAACACTAGCACCTCCACATACTGTCAAATTAGTTACACAAAGAAAATAAAGAGAGGAAAAGAAAGATGGATTCAGGGAAAGAAAGGTTTTGAGAAAAAGTGAAACAATGTGTATGTGAAAAACTTACAATTCTAACATTTCCATAAAACGACTAAAACCTAAAAGAATGAGTTTTCATACCTGTACTAATGAATATTCAGTTCCAATCTGTTTGATTAACAGCGATTAGCATGTCATTAAAAGGGTACTTGGGTTTAACTTAAGTTGCAGTGATGAATGCAGTTTGCAATGACACAAGTGCTGCTATTGCGAAGCATTTCACAGAATCACAGAACTGTTATGGCACAGGAGGCCATTCGGTCTATGGTGTCTGCACTGACTGTTCAAATGATCTTCATGACCTATCCCAATCTCCTGTTCTTTCCCTATGTCCTTGCACATTATTTCTATTTAACTAATTGTCCAATGCACTACTGAATGCTTCAAATGAACCTTGATTTCTCCACTACATATCTAGTGGTTCCATAACCTAACTACTTTCTGTATGAAAAAGATTTTTCTCACATCACACTTAGCGCATATCCATCAGTGAGTTACTATTTCCAAGGAGTGGAGTTTTGCAACTTGGCAACATCGTTAAGTCATTTGTAACCATGCACCTGCACTACTCCTAAAGTCGTTGAAACAGTTAAGCACAAATAACAATGAGCACCATTGGCCTTGCTCTTATTTGAAGAAGAATCTGACCAACATGGGTGCATAGGTATAATGTACTTCCCAAGATGTAATTGTCTCTATTAAGATTCTCACACATTGGTCTCAGTTTGCAAGAGGCACTTGGCTTCAGATCTCTTCAATTGTTTAGAATGTTTTCCTTTGATATCTGCTGGTCACTTTTCATAAGAAAAAAAGTTTAGGCAACTTTTGCTCTGTCAATAATTTGAGCTATATTGTTAACCGCTTCATAAAGAACACTACTGCGGTGTTACTTATGCACAGCAACACCAGATTGTTTTCTCAAAGATGCTGTTCTTCCCATTTCTCTTTCAATTTCTTTTATTTTCTTGCTGTCAATAAATTCCTTTTTAAACTCTTTTCTAATTAAACCCAGGTGTAACTCTGTTGTTCAATACACCAGTGACAACGCTTGTACTCACAGCTCAAGACGTGTTATTTCTGACATGTTATAAAACCAAAAGAAAAACACTTTTATCTGATCAAAGACTGTTGCAGTTTTGCCTTGGGGACTTTACTATGAGGATACACCAATTAAGGCATAGAAACAATGAGATGAAAAGAATATTGCTTCCTATTTAGAAAGAAAGCAGGAAATACTCGAGTTTCACAACAGTACAGTCAGCATCTGAAAGACAAAGTTAACCTTTTGGGATGGTCTGGGTTGAAATGTAAAGTATTTATAACTCATTTACCCCTTCCCTTCTGATTTATGTTTGCTTTCTCTCTTTGTCAGCTTTGACATTCATTTCTAGTACATGACCACTTCACAGTAATATGCTAGCTGTTGAATGAGCAATCTTCACTGGTGACTGCCCTGCTGCTTATGCTATTTCAATTATAGCTCACCATGGGCTAGGTTTGCTGTAATTTGTCCTCTTTCAGGGTAGGGAGCTGCATGTCTAAAATTAAAACAAATAAACTGTAGATGCTGGAAATCTGAAACATTAAAAAAACTGGATAAACTCAACAAGTTTTCCAGCATTTGTGGAGAGAAAAACAGAGTTAATGTTTCAAGTCCAGTGAGTCTTTGTCAGAACTGAAAGCAGCTGGGAAATGGTGAAATTTATGACAGGGTGAGTGATGTTGTGTTTGGGTTGGGGTCAAGGAGCGAGACCAGTAGATGCAGACAGTGCTGCAAGTCTAACATGTTCTGGTGTGGTAGAGAAAATTAACTGTTTTTCAACTGAGTAAAGGCTCTTATTTTTAAAAAATATATACTTTGCATGTTAGTAACTAATTACAACCTGCACTCATGTGATAGACATTGTGAGAGAGAATATAAGGAGGACCTAGATGGTAGGTCTTTTCTTTCAAAATCTGAAATCTTTTCCCCCACTAAGTCCATCTGAAATCATTGTAGTGGGCAGTGCTTAAGGCACTACAGAGACTTTGGTCTGGCCAACCATCTACAGAGTATTGATGAAAGTCAAGACATTCTTGACCCCTCCTCTGGTGATAGTCTCTGAGAACCATAGTCATACAGCATGGTAAGTCATCTATGCTGACTAGATATCTTATTTAAAATATGAAACAAATTTGATATGATGCCATAACAAATCTCAATGAATCCTGTCTGCTTGTTTCAGTTCCATCATGCGTCCGGGGATCCCTAAGAAATCTTGTGCCATTTGTGCTCTCACTGGTTGTTCAATGAAACCTATGTTGCATGGCTAGCTATTCCTGGGCTGATTTTTTTTAAATCTTAGTTTGTTTAATACCTTCCACCATTTAAAGAAAATTGACATCAAGATATCATTAATGCTCAAGATCTAGAGTTCTTAATTGTTAAATAGATGTAAGTTTTCTACTGTCTGAAATCATGAGTTGGAGTCTTGCTTTTTGCATACTTTTATTCTTAAGTGCTGCACATGCTGAGTAATGTAACCAACTGCAGACAATGGGTTTTCAACCACGGTTCACTATCTGATAATCTAATGAGGTTCAACTCTGTATCAAGTTTAAAATTAGTAGATATCCCTGACACAAATATCTTCTTTCTAAATGTCTAGGCCTGGGTGACATAATTCCCTAGAGACATTTTAGCCTTTGCTTCTCTGGAAAACTGCTGTATCTCAAACTTCTTTGCATGCATATCTATATGACTCCTTGGCTTTCTAAGTCCTACTTTTACACTTTTTCTGAAAGTGACCCACAATGTTACATGTAAAGCATCTTTTTTAATATATGCATATGGCTTGTTTCTGTGATGTGCCTTTAGCCCATGGCACAGTTAAGTACCATTAGAATGTGCCGCCTATCTTTTTCATTATATTGGCTTCACATGTCTTTTATGGTTTCATACATTAAAAAATGAATAAATTCTGCTAGATTTCCTGTGACAAGGTTGATCTTCTCCTCTTAAGATTGACGTGCCCTGCTTCCAGACTTTAGCTTTACTCACTATCTCAATGGCTTTCTGTCAAGTAAAATATTCTTCCAATCATAATAAATATGACAAAGATTGGCACTTGCAATTTCATTTTGTATGTTCAATCCTCATCATTGACCCCATGCTATAGGAGGATGGCTGTATCGTTACTCTTCCTAAGCTAGGTAAGTTATCAGCATCCTTTTTTAGGGTAAGGAATTATAGGGACCATTTGCCCTGGTGTGGTAGAAGAAAACCACTTGATAGTCCAATAGTTAAACAAAATGTAGATCACTGTAAGTTAGCAGCTCCACACAAGTTACAGTGATAGGACAAACATTGTTACAGAGACAGTGAGGAGAACTTAGATGCTACTTCTTCTCCTTTGAGGTCCTAAGCTATTCCCCCTCCAAATCCATATATCGCCAGCATAGCGGAAACATCATTAGTATCGTCATTATCAACCCTTTCAGACCATTACAACTTTACACAGCACCACCCATCTACCACAACTCCATCTGCCCTTCTGATGCTAAGGAGGCTGCTGAAAGTCTCAAACAGGCAAAAACAGGCTACAGGCACAAAAGCGGAAAATGTCAGATTGAATGCAGTTTATCACTTCCCTACATTTACTTCAGGCCACCTATTAAATGGCAGAAACCTGGAGAGGCTGGGTTGGAATGTATTCCAAAACTAGACATTTGCATGGGCAGAAGGCAGAATCAATAGAATCAATGGTTCTGGATGTGAGTTTGCTCGCTGAGCTGGAAAGTTCGTTTTTAGACATTTCGTCACCTCTTTTTTTTATTTGAAAAAATATACTTTATTCATAAGATGTACAAAAAATAAAACATATTTATACACCTACCCAGTCATGCAAGCAACTCCGGGTTATCCAGGGGGTATGTACTCCAACTAAAGGAAAAGAAAAGAAATAAAAACAAAGCAAAGAAAATACCCCGGCAGTCATCACCCCGCACAGTCCCAGTTGGCCCCCTGACCAGTTCGGGAAGGCGCCAGCTGGGCCCAGTTACCAGATAGGGCCCTTTTTCCTATTCTGGACGAGGGGTTTCATACCATGGTCTTTCCCCACCGCGCCTGGTTGGCGGCTGCCGCAAGCTTTAGCGCGTCCCTCAGCACGTAGTCCTGGACCTTGGAGTGCGCCAGTCTGCAACACTCGGTCAGGGTCAGTTCTTTCAGCTGACAGACCAGCAAGTTGCGGGCAGACCAAAGAGTGTCTTTCACCGCATTGATGGTCGTCCAGGCACAGTTGATGTTGGTCTCGGTGTGCGTCCCAGGAAACAGTCCATAGAGCATGGAGTCCCGCGTCACGGAGCTGCTCAGGACGAACTTCGACAAATACCACTGCATCCCCCTCCAGACCTCCTGCGCATAGGCACACTCCAGAAGGAGGTGATTGACAGTCTCGTCCCCCCTGCAGCCGCCTCGAGGGCAGCGTGCGGTGGCGCAGAGATTTCGGGCATGCATAAAAGATCTCACTGGCAGAGCCCCTCTCACTGCCAGCCAAGCAATGTCCTTGTGCTTGTTTGAGAGTTCTGGCAATGAGGCATTCTGCCAAACGACTTTGGCAGTCTGCGTGGGGAACCACACGACGGGATCCACCCTCTCCTCTTCCCGAAGGGTCTCGAGGATACTACGTGCTGACCACTGCCTGACGGCCTTGTGGTCAAAGGTGTTTCCTTTCAAAAATTTCTCCACGAAGGACAGGTGGTACGGAACGGTCCAACTACTCGGAGCGTTCCGCGGCAACGAGGCCAGGCCCATCCTTCGCAACACCGGGGACAGGTAGAACCTCAGTAAGTAGTGACACTTGGTGTTTGCGTACTGAGGATATACGCACAGCTTGATGCAGCCGCACACAAAGGTAGCCGTCAGGGCGAGGGTGGCGTTCGGTACGCCTTTCCCACATTTTCCAGGTCTTTGTACATGGTGTCCCTGCGGACCCGGACCATCGTCGACCCCCAAATGAAGTGGAAGATGGCCCGGGTGACTGCAGCGGCGCAGGTCCAGGGAATGGGCCAGGCCTGTGCCACATACAACAGTACAGAAAGCCCCTCGCACCTGACAACCAGATTCTTACCCGCGATGGAGAGGGACTGGAGCGTCCACCTGCCCAGCTTCTGCTTCAGTTGGGTGATACGCTCCTCCCAAGTCTTAGTGCACGCCCCAGCTCCACAAACCAAATACCCAGCACCTTCAGGTAGTCTGTACTGACAGTGAAGGGGATGAAGGAGCAGTCGTCCCAGTTCCCGAAGAAGATGACCTCGCTCTTACCCCTATTGACTTTGGCACCCGAGGCCAGTTCAAACTGGCCGCAGATGTCCAACAGCTTACTCACCGACCGACGATCGGTGCAGAAGACGGCGACGTCGTCCATGTACAGGGAGGTCTTGACCTGAAGGCCTCCGCTGCCTGGGGTAGTCACCCCCTTCAGGCTCACGTCCTTCCTGATGGATGTGGCGAAAGGGTTCCACACCGCATACGAACAAGGCAGGAGAGAGCGGGCAGCCCTGCCTGACTCCAGATCTGACGAGAAAAATGTCCGATTCCCACCCGTTGTTCGAGACTGCGCTAACGATGCTGGTGTAGAGCAGCCGGATCCAATTGCGGATGCCCTCCCCGAACCCCAATTTGGAGAGGACGTCCCTCATGTAAGCATGAGAGACCCTGTTGAAGGCCTTCTCCTGGTCCAGGCTGACGAGGCAGGTGTCCACTCGCCTGTCCTGTACGTAGGCGATCGTATCCCTGATGAGCGCGAGGCTCTCAGCGATCTTCCTGCCCGGCACAGCACAGGTTTGGTCAGGGTGAATCACTGACTCCAGGACAGACCTGACCCGGTTGGCTATGACCTTGGCCAGGATTTTGTAGTCCACGTTCAATAGTGAAATGGGACGCCAATTCTTAATTTCTTCCCTCTCCCCTTCCTCTTGTAAATGAGGGTGATGATGCCCTTCCTCATGGACTTGCACATTTCCCCTGCACAAAGCGCACTATCGTACACCTCCAGCAGATACTGGCTGACCAGGGCTCACAGAGCGGAATACAGCTCGACCGGTAAGCCGTCGCTCCCGGGAGTCTTATTCCTCTCCAAGGACTTGAGGGCTCTGGTCAGCCCGTCCAGGCATATCAGCCGGTCCAGCCACTCCCTCGTGCCGTCGTCCAAGACCTCCGTGATAGTCGACAGGAACGACCTGGAGGCCGTGCTGTCCATGGGCTTCGTGTCGTACAGTCCGGCATAGAAGGATCTGCTGATCCTCAGAATGTCGGGCCAAGACGACGTCACCGACCTGTCGTCCTCCTTTAGCCGGCGAAGCACAGAGCTCTCTTTGTGCACCTTCTGAAAGAAGAAACGCGAGCACGTCTTGTCCTGCTCCACGGAGCGCACCCTGGACCGGAAGATTATCCTGGAGGCCTCTGCATCGAAGAACAAGGCTTGCTGGCCCCTCACCTCGGAGGTCCTCCGTGACATCGACCGCCATCAACTGCAGTAGGCGCAGGTTCTGCACCCTTTTCTGGAGTCGCGACAGCTTTCCCCGCCTCTCTCTCGCCTTCCGAACACCCTTGAGGACAAAGAACCTCTTGATGTTCTCCTTCACCGTCTCCCACCAGTTGCCCGGAGACTGAAAGAGGGGTTTCACGGTTCTCCAACCAGTGTACTCCCTCTTAAGCTCCTCGACGTTCTCTGGGGTCAACAGAGTCGTGTTGAGCTTCCACGTCCCCTTGCCGGCCGGCTGGTCGTCGTGTAAGTGACAGTCGGCCAGCAGGAGTAAGGGGTCAGAGAAAAACACCGGCTTGATGCCGGTGGACCTGACCGAGAACGCCCCTGACACAAACAGGAAGCCTATCCTTGAGCAGATAGACCCGGCTGCCGCGACCAGGTGTATCTCCTCTGCGCTGCATCTGCAGGGGTGCTGAAGACGTCGAGCAGCTTGGCGTCCTTCACCGTGCCCATCAGGAATCTGGACGTGACGTCCAGTTGACTCCCCCCACCCGCTGTCCCCACGCCGGATCTTCCATCTGCATCAATGATGCAGTTGAAGTCTCCGCCTAGGATGACCAGCCTGGACGTAGCCAGCAGGGGTGGAAGCTGCTGCAGGATGGCCAACCGGTCACTCCGTACCGCTGGGGCGTACACGTTGATCAGCCTTAGGGGAGCGTTCCTGTAGGTGACATCAGCCACTAGAAGGCGCACTCCCCCCACCACCTCCTGAACTTGAAAGGTGGTGAAGTTGCGCCCCTGCTGCAGAATAGCCAGGCCCGAGGAGTGACAGTCATTACCCCCTGACGAGATCGAAGGCCCACAGGACCAGGCGCCCGGCCATTTCCCGTACCTGTTGAGGTGTGGTATCCCGCACTCCTGCAGAAACAGGAGGTCTGCCTTGACGGTGGTCAGATAGGCCAACGTGGACACACATCTTGCGGTGGACTTGACGCTGCACACATTAATGCTCGCAACTCGTACCCCCATTGTGGGCAGTAACCGCAGTACCCTCCCCAAGTCCAAGGTCCAGCCCCTCCATCTGTCCCTTCATGCCCATTGCCCGGGCTAACTGCTGGACGCTCTCCGGGCTCAGGCAACCGCCTGTGCTGCCTTCTGGGTGGCATCCCCCCATGGGGGGTACGGAGGCAGGAGAGTCAGGCTCTGGGTCAGGGTGGGGACAAGCCGTTTGCTCCTTCCCGCCTGGAAGTTCCGGGGGGCCCTCCAGGGCCCCAGCGGGACGTGGCTGGGTGTCGGAGGGAGCCTCAGGACACCTCCTGTCACCTGGAAGCGGTGTGCTGCTTTCCTTCTCCCTTGAGATCTTCAGCTTCTGCTTTGGGCGGGCCTCGTCAGAATCTCCCTCATCGGAGGAGCTCTTATAGCCCCCCTGTAGCTGCCTCTTCCCGCCAGATGGTTGGGGTGCCGGGACTTGCTTTCCGGACCGTCGTCCACTCCCCTGGGTCACCTGTCGCCTCCTCCATCGACTCCGGGTTGTCGGGGGGGATCGGAGCCTGCAGGGGCGCTTTGCTGGCCTCGGGTCCATCCTGTGGGGCTGGGCCCTCCTGCACGACCTGGCCCTCCTGCACATTAGTGGGGTCCTTGCAGGGCCCTGGTGCCTTCCTCTCCTCCGGGGGGGCTTGCCCCGCATTGCCCCTGCCAGCGACCTGGGCGTAGGTGGTCCACCGCCGCGGGCATGCCCTGTGGAAGTGGCTCGCTTCCCCACAAAGGTTGCAGCTTTTTTCCTTTGGGCAATCCTTTGCAAGGTGTCCCTCCTCCCTGCAGTTCCTGCAGATGGTGGCTTTGCAGTCGGCCGCCACGTGACCTGATCTACCACAGGCATGGCAGACTTTGGGTTGCCCTGCGTAGGTCAGGTAGCCCTTGCTCCCACTGATCGCAAAGCTGGACGGTGGGTATGCGATGTTCCCGTCCGAGCCCATCCTCAGCATCACCCTGACCTGGCTCTTATTGGTCCGGATCCTGAAGGGGTCCATGATGTTGGTTAAGTCCCCCTCCACCTTCATGTACCTTCCAGGGAAGGTCAGGACATCAACTGCTGGCACATGCAGATTGTACATTGTACAGTGCCCATACGGCTCCTCTGCGCTGGCATCACGAACAGCAGGACAGCGGGCAGTACAGAGAGGGGACCCTCACCTCCTTTCTCCTTGAAAGCCTCCAGGAAGTGCTCACAAAGCTTGGCACACCTGAAGGTCACATCGTAAAAACCTCCTCCGGGGAAATCCTGCAGGCAGTGAACCCACAACAGTCCAACAGGACCCTCTTCACGAAGAAGGTGCGGTCCACAGGTGCACCTTCATCCACCTTCTTCGCAGAAACGCAGATGGTGTTCCAGACCCCCTGACCTGGGGCATGAGCACTCGCCACAGCCATCGTTGCAGGTTGGCTGCTCCCCTGAACCAGTGTTAGGCCGAAGCCAGCATTAAGATCCATCGGTTGCAAGGGTGCACAGCCAACCCGACGTCTTCCGTGCACCTCCAACACAGTCGCGCTCGCCTTCTCTCGGTCCACAAAAGAGTGGGTCTTTATTTTGTTCTGGATGTAAGCTGGCTTACTGAGCTGGAAGGTTCATTCCCAGACAGTCACCATTCTAGGTAACATCATCAGTGAGCCTCTGGTGAAGCGCTGGTGTTATGTCCCGCTTTCTATTTATGTGTTTAGGTTTCCTTGGGTTTGGTGATGTCATTTCCTGTGTTGATGTCATTTCCTGTGTTGGTGATGTCATTTCCGATCATTTTTCTCAGAGGGTGGTAAATGGGCTCCATATCAACATGTTTGTTGATGGAGTTCCGGTTGGAATGCCACGTTTCTAGGAATTCTCGTACACCACATTGGACAAATAGGCAGAAAGCTAGCCACCAGAATACATGAACATCAACTAGCCACAAAACAACATGACCCACTATCACTAGTATCCTTACATACAGATGAGGAAGGACACCACTTTGACTGCGGCAATACATCCATCCTAGGACAAGCCAAACAGAGACACGCACAAGAATTCCTAGAAGCATGACATTCCAACCAGAACTCCATCAACAAGCACGTTGATTTGGAGTCCATCTACCACCCTCTGAGAAAAAGGATCGGAAATGACATCAACACAGGAAATGACATCACCAACCCAAGGAAACCTGAACACAAATAGAAAGCAGGACATAATACTAGCACTTCACCAGAGGCTCACTGATGATGTTACCTAGAATGGTGACAAAACGGCTGAAAACTAACCTTCCTGCTCAGTGAACCAGCTTACATCCAGAACAAAATAAAGACCCACTCTTTTGTGGACCGAGAGAAGGAGAGCGCGACTGTGTTGGAGGTGGACGGAAGACGTCGGGTTGGCTGTGCACCCTTGCAACCGATGGATCTTAATGCTGGCTTCGGCCTAACACTGGTTCAGGGGAGCAGCCAACCTGCAACGTTGGCTGCGGCAAGTGCTCGTGCCCCAGGTCAGGGGGTCCGGAACACCATCCATGTTTCCGTGAAGAAGGTGGATGAAGGTGCACCTGTGGATCGCACCTTCTTCGTGAAGAGGGTCCTGTTGGACTGTTGCGTGTTCACTGCTGTGGACATTCACTGCCTGCAGGATTTCCCCGGAGGAGGTTTTTATGATGTGACCTTCACGATTGCCAAGCTTTGCGAGCGCTTCCTGGAGGTTTTCAAGGAGAAAGGAGGTGAGGGCCCCCTCTCTGTATTGACTGCTGTCCCGCTGTTCGTGATGCCAGCACAGAGGAGCCGTATGGTGACTGTACACATGTACAACCTGCATGTGCCAGCAGTTGATGTCCTGACCTTCCTTGGAAGGCATGTGAAGGTGGAAGGGGACCTAACCGACATCAAGGACCCCTTTGGCATCTGGACCAGTAAGAGGCAGGTCAAGGTGACGCTGAGGATGCGCGCGGATGGGAACATCGTACACCCACCGTCCAGCTTCGCGATCGGCGGGAGCAAGGGCTACCTGACCTACGCAGGGCAACCTAAAGTCTGCCATGCCTGTGGTAGGTCAGAACATAGAACACAGAACATAGATCATTACAGCACAGTACAGGCCTTTCGGCCCTCGATGTTGTGCCGATGTGTCATACCAATCTCAAGCCCATCTAACCTACACTATTCCATGTACGTCCATATGCTTGTCCAATGACGACTTAAATGTACCTAAAGTTGGCGAATCTACTACCGTTGCAGGCAAAGCATTCCATTCCCTTACTGCTCTGAGTAAAGAAACTACCTCTGACATCTGTCCTATATCTTTCACCCCACAATTTAAAGCTATGCCCCCTCATGCTCACCGTCACCATCCTAGGAAAAAGGCTCTCCCTATCCAAACTAGGTCGCACCAGAATTTTGTACAGCTTCACCATAACCTCTTGGTTCCGGAACTCGATCCCTCTATTAATAAAAGCTAAAACACTGTACGCCTTCTTAACAGCCCTGTCAACCTCGGTGGCAACTTTCAAGGATCTGGGTACATGGGCACCGAGATCTCTCTGCTCATCTACACTGCTAAGAGTCTTACCATTAGCCCTGTACTTTGCCTTCCGGTTACTCCTACCAAAGTGCATCACCTCATACTTGTCAGCATTAAACTTCATTTTCCACCTCTCAGCCCAGCTCTGCAGCTTATCTATGTCTCTCTGCAACCTACAGCATCATTCATCACTATCCACAACTCCACCGACCTTAGTGTCGTCTGCAAATTTACTAACCCATCCTTCTACGCCCTCATCCAGGTCATTTATAAAAATGACAAACAGCAGTGGACCCAACACCGACCCTTGCGGTATACCACTAGTAACTGGTCTCCAGGATGAACATTTCCCATCAACTACCACCCTATGTCTTCTTTCAGCAAGCCAATTTCCGATCCAAACTGGTATATATCTCCCACAATTCCATTCCTCCGCATTTTGCACAATAGCCTATTGTGGGGAAACTTATCGAACGCCTTGCTGAAATCCATATACACCACATCAACCGGTTTACTCTCATCTACCTGTGTGGTCACCTTCTCAAAGAACTCAATAAGGTTTGTGAGGCACGACCTTCCCTTCACAAAACCGTGCTGACTATCCCTAATCAATTTATTCTTTTCTAGATGATTATAAATCCTATCCCTTATAACCTTTTCCAACACTTTACCAACAACTGAGGTAAGGCTCACTGGTCTATAATTACCAGGGTTGTCTCTACTCCCCTTTTTGAACAGGGGAACCACATTTGCTATCCTCTAGTCATCTGGCACTATTCATATAGACAATGACGAGTTAAAGATCAATGCCAAAGGCTCGGCAATCTCCTCCCTGGCTTCCCAGAGGGTCCCAGGATAAATCCCATCCGGCCCAGTGGACTTATCTATCTTCACCTTCTGAAGGATTTCTAATACCTCTTCCTTCTGAACCTCAATCCAACCTAGTCTAGTAGCCTGTATCTCAGTATTCTCCTCAACAACATTGTCGTTTTCTAGAGTGAATACTGTTGAAAAATATTCATTTAGCGCTTCCCCTATCTCATCTGACTCCACACACAACTTACTACTACTATCCTTGATTGGGCCTAATCTTACCTTCGTCATTCTTTTATTCCTTAAGTACCTATAGAAAGCCTTAGGGTTTACCCTGATCCTATCCACCAACAACTTCTCATGTCTCCTCCTGGATCTTCTGAGCTCTCTCTATTGATCTTTCTGGGCTACCTCGTAGCCCTCAAGTGCTCTAACTGAGCCTTCACATCTCATCCTAACATAAGCCTTATTCTTCCTCTTGACCACGGCTCCCGCGCTCTACAGCTTCCTCCCTGCCTGACAGGTACATATTTATCTAGGACACACAGGAGCTTTTCCTTGAATAAGCTCCACATTTCTATTGTGCCCATCCCCTGCAGTTTCCTTCCCCATCCTATGCTCCCTAAATCTTGCCTAATCTCATCATAATTGCCTTTCTCCCAGCTATAACTCTTGCCCAGTGGTATACACCTATCCCTTTCCATCACTAAAGTAAACATAACAGAATCGTGATCACTATCACCAAAGTGCTCGCCTACTTCCAAATCTATCACCTGGCCGGGCTCATTACCCAGTGCCAAATCTAATGTGGCTTCGCCCCTTGTTGGCCGATCTACATATTGTGTCAGGAAGCCCTCTACACACTCTGGACAAAAACTGACCCATCTATAGTACTCGAACTATAGTGTTCCCAGTCAATTTTTGGAAAGTTGAAGTCCCCCATGACAACTACCCTGTCTCGCTCACTCCTATCGAGAATCATCTTTGCTATCCTTTCCTCTACATCTCTGGAACTGTTCGGAGGCCTATAGAAAACTCCCAACAGGGTGACCTCTCCTTTCCTGTTTCTAACTTCAGCCCATACTACCTCAGTTGACGAGTCCCCAAACATCCTTTCTGCAACTGTAATACTGTCCTTGACCAACAATGCCACACCTCCCCCACTTTTACCATCTTCTCTGTTCTTACTGAAACATCTAAATCCTGGAACCTGCAACAACCATTCCTGTCCCTGCTCTATCCATGTCTCCGAAATGGCCACAACATCGAAGTCCCAGGTACTAACTCATGCTGCAAGTTCACCCACCTTATTCCGGACGCTCCTGGCATTGAAGTAGACGCACTTCAAACCAACTTCTGGCTTGCCGGTGCCATCTTGCTCCCTGAAACTTTATTTTGGACCACCCTACTCTCAACCTTTTCTATACTTGAACTACAATTTTGGTGCCCATCCCCCTGCTGAATAAGTTTAAACCCACCTGAACGGCCTTAGCAAATTTCCCCCCCAGGATATCGGTACCCCTCTGGTTCAGGTGAAGACCATCTTGCTTGTAGAGGTCCCACCTACCCCAGAAAGAGCCCCAATTATCCAAGAATCCAAAACCCTCCCTCCTGCACCATCCCGCTAGCCACGTGTTCAACTCCCCTCTCTCCCTATTCCTCGCCTCACTAGCACGTGGCATGGGCAACAAACCAGAGACAACAACTCTGTTCATCCTAGCTGTCAGCTTCCATCCTAGCTCCCTGAATTTCTGCCTTAAATCCCCACCTCTCTTCCTAGCTATGTCGTTGGTGCCAATGTAGACCACGACTTGGGGCTGCTCCCCCTCCCCCTTAAGGATCCCAATCAGGTCAGGTCACGTGGTGGCCGACTGCAAAGCCACCATCTGCAGGAACTGCAGGGAGGAGGGACACCTTGCAAAGGATTGCCCACAAGAGAAAAGCTGCAACCTTTGCGGGGAAGCGGGCCACCTCTATAGGGCATGCCCGCGGCAGGGGAACACCTACACCCAGGTCGCCGGCAGGGGCAATGCAGAGCAAGCCCCCCCGGAGGAGAGGAAGGCACCAGGGCCCTGCAAGGACCCCACTAATGTGCAGGAGGGCCAGGCCGTGCAGGAGGGCCCAGCCCTGCAGGATGGGCCCGAGGCCAGCAAAGCGCCCCTGCAGGCTCCGCCCACCCCCGACAACCCGGAGTCGATGGAGGCGGCGACAGATGACCCAGGGGAGTGGACGATGGTCCGGAAAGCGAGGAAGAAGGTGTGTCGGCGGGCCCAGGAACCACAACCATCAGGCGGGAAGATGCAGTTACAGGGGGGCTATAAGAGATCCTCCGATGAGGGAGATTCTAACGAGGCCCGCCCAAAGCAGAAGCTAAAGATCTTACGGGAGAAGGAAAGCAGCACCCGGCTTCCAGGTGACCAGAGGCGTCCTGAGGCTCCCTCCGACACCCAGTCACTTCCCGCTGGGGCACTGGAGGGGCCCCCAAAACTTCCAGGCGGGAAGGAGGAAACAGCGCGTCCCCAGCCTGACCCAGAGCCTGACTTTCCTGCCTCCGTACCCTCAATGGGCGGATGCCACACAGAAGGCAGCACGGACGGCTTCCTGAACCCGGAGACCGTCCAGCAGTTAGCCCGGGCAATGGGCATGAAGGGACAGATGGAGGGGCTGGACCTTGGACTTGGGGAGGGTACTGCGGTCACTGCCCACAATGGGGCTACGAGTTGCGAGCATTAATGTGCGCAGCGTCAAGTCCACCGCAACATGTGTGTCCATGTTGGCCTACCTGACCACCAAGGCAGACCTCCTGTTTCTGCAGGAGTGCGGGATACCGCACCTCAGCAGGTACGGGAAATGGTCCGGCGCCTGGACCTGTGGGCCTTTGATCTGGTCGGGGGGGTAACGACTGTCGCTCCTCAGGCCTGGCTATTCTGCTGCGGGGGCGCAACTTCACCATCTCTCAAGTTCAGGAGGTGGTGGGGGTTGCCTCCTAGTGGCTGACATCACCTACAGGAATGCTCCCCTGAGGCTGATCAACGTGTACGCCCCAGCGGTACGGAGTGAGCGGTTGGCCATCCTGCAGCGGCTTCCACCCCTGCTGGCTACGTCCAGGCCGGTCATCCTAGGCGGAGACTTCAACTGCATCATCGATGCAGGTGGAAGATCCGGCGTGGGGACAGTGGGTGGGGGGAGTCAACTGGACGTCACGTCCAGATTCCTGATGGGCACAGTGAAGGACGCCAAGCTGCTCGACGTCTTCAGCACCCCTGCAGACGGAGCGCAGTGGAGATACACCTGGCAGCAGCCAGACGGGTCTCTCTGCTCAAGGATAGGCTTCCTGTTTGTGTCAGGGGCGTTCTCGGTCAGGTCCACCGGCGTCAAGCCGGTGTTTTTCACTGACCACTGACTCGTGCTGGCCGACTGTCACTTACAGGACGACCAGCCGGCCGGCAAGGGGACGTGGAAGCTCGACACGACTCTGTTGACCCCAGAGAACGTCGAGGAACTTAAGAGGGAGTACGCTGGTTGGAGAACCGTGAAACCGCTCTTTGAGCCTCCGGGCGACTGGTGGGAGACGGTGAAGGAGAACATCAAGAGGCTCTTTGTCCTCAAGGGTGTTCGGAAGGCGAGAGAGAGGCGGGGAAAGCTGTCGCAACTCCAGAAAAGGGTGCAGAAACTGCTCCTTCTGCAGTTGATGGCGGTCGATGTCACGGAGGACCTCCGTGAGGTGAGGGGCCAGCAAGCCTCGCTCTTTGCCACGGATGCCTCCAGGGTAATCTTCCGGTCCAGGGTGCGCTCCGTGGAGCAGGACGAGATGCGCTCGCGTTTCTTCTTTCAGAAGGTGCACAAAGAGAGCTCTGTGCTTCGCCGGCTGAAGGAGGACGACGGCTCGGTGACGTCGTCTCGGCCCGACACTTTGAGGATCAGGAGATCCTTCTATGCCGGACAGTACGAGGCGAAGCCCATGGACAGCACGGCCTCCAAGTCGTTCCTGTCGTCTATCACGGAGGTCTTAGACGACGGCACGAGGGAGTGGCTGGACCGGCCGATATCCCTGGACGAGCTGACCACAGCCCTCAAGTCCTTGGAGAGGAATAGGACTCCCGGGAGCGACGGCTTACCGGTCGAGCTGTATTCCGCTCTGTGGGACCTTGTCGGCCAGGACCTGCTGGAGGTGTACGATAGTGCGCTTCGGGCAGGGGAAATGTGCAAGTCCATGAGGAAGGGCATCTCCACCCTCATTTACAAGAGGAAGGGGGAGAGGGAAGAAATTAAGAATTGGCGTCCCATTTCACTATTGAACGTGGACTACAAAATCCTGGCCAAGGTCATAGCCAACCGGGTCAGGTCTGTCCTGGAGTCGGTGATTCACCCTGACCAAACCTGTGCTGTGCCGGGCAGGAAGATCGCTGAGGGCCTCGCGCTCATCAGGGATACGATCGCCTACGTGCAGGACAGGCGGGTGGATACCTGCCTTGTCAGCCTGGACCAGGAGAAGGCCTTCGACAGGGTCTCTCATGCTTACATGAGGGACATCCTCTCCAAATTGGAGTTCGGGGAGGGCATCCGCAATTGGATCCGGCTGCTCTACACCAACATCGTTAGCGCAGTCTCGATCAACGGGTGGGAATCGGACAGTTTTCCCATCAGATCTGAAGTCAGGCAGGGCTGCCCGCTCTCTCCTGCCTTGTTCGTGTGCTGTGTGAAGACTTTCGCCGTATCCATCAGGAAGGACGTGAGCCTGAAGGGCGTATCTATCCCAGGCAGCAGTGGCCTTCAGGTCAAGACCTCCCTGTATATGGACAACGTCGCCGTCTTCTGCACCGATCGTCGGTCGGTGAGTAAGCTGTTGGACATCTGCGGCCAGTTTGAACTGGCCTCGGGTGCCAAAGTCAATAGGGGTAAGAGCGAGGTCATCTTCTTCGGGAACTGGGATGACCGCTCCTTCATCCCCTTCACCGTCAGGACAGAATACCTGAAGGTGCTGGGTGTTTGGTTCGGTGGAGCTGGGGCGTGAACTAAGACTTGGGAGGAGCGTATCACCAAACTGAAGCAAAAGCTGGGCAGGTGGACGCTCCAGTCCCTCTCCATCGCGGGCAAGAACGCTGATGGGCCTGGCCTCGTTGCCGCGGAACGCTCTGAGTAATTGGACCGTCCCATACCACCTGTCCTTCGTGGAGAAATTTTTGAAACGAAACTCCTTTGAACACAAGGCCGTCAGGCAGTGGTCAGCACGTAGTGTCCTCGAGACCGTTTGGGAAAAGGAGAGGGTGGATCCAGTCGTGTGGTTCCCCACGCAGACTGCCAAAGTCATTTTGGCAGAATGCCTCATCGCCAGAACTTTCTAACAAGCACAAGGACATTGCTTGCCTGGCGGTGAAAGGGGCTCTGCCAGTGAGATCTTTTATGCATGCCCGGAATCTCTGCGCCACCGCACGCTGCCCTCGAGGTGGCTGCGGGCGGGACGAGACTGTCGATCACCTCCTTCTGGAGTGTGCCTATGCGCAGGAGGTCTGGAGGGGGATGCAGTGGTATTTGTCGAGGTTCGTCCCGAGCAGCTCCGTGACGCGGGACTCCGTGCTCTACGGGCTGTTTCCCGGGACACACTCCGAGACCAACGTCAACTGTGCTTGGAGGACCATCAATGAGGTGAAAGACGCTCTTTGGTCTGCCCGCAACTTGCTGGTCTGCCAGCTGAAAGAACTGACCCCGACCGAATGTTGCAGACTGGCGCCCTCCAAGGTCTAGGCCTATGTGCTGAGGGACGCGCTAAAGCTTGGGGCAGCCGCCGCCAAGGCGTGGTGGGGAAAGACCACAGTATGAAACCCCTTGTCCAGAATAGAAAAAAGGGCCCTATCTGGTAACTGGGCCCAGCTGGCGCCTTCCCCAACTGGTCAGAGGGCCAACTGGGACTGTGCGGGGTGATGAATACCGGGGTATTTTCTTTGCTTTGTTTTTTTTAGTTTTTTGTTTGTTTTTTTCCTTTAGTCGGTGTACGTACCCCCTGGGTAACCCGGAGCGGCTTGCATGACTGGGTAGGTGCATAAATGTTTTTTTTTTGTACATCTTATGAATAAAGTATATTTTTTCAAATAAAAAAAAGGTGATGAAATGCCTGAAAACGAACCTTCCAGCTCAGCGAGCAAACTCACATCCAGAACCTCAACCTGAGCTACAAATCTTCTCAAAACTTGCTAGAATCAATGATCATGCATTTCCTCTGGAAGTATGTTGGGTGAGTATGTCGTTGAGCATGGTGGGAATAGTGATCAAATAGATCCAGAAATATTGGCTGTCCATCTAGAATTGGAGTTGCAACAAATACCTGATGGGACCTGAGAAGGTAAAAAATCATGACCTCCCTGATAATTACCCATGAAATTATAGAAGGAAAGCCATTCACAGGACATTTCAAACCTCTTGCCTGTCTTGTATAGTCAAGAGAAATTCAGATTGCGTGCACTATTGGTTAGAAATAGATTTCCAGACTGGCTGCCAGATCATAGAATTGCTTCCAGCAATTTATTTTTATTTCCATTAGATCCTGTAGGAGAACCAATGACCAGAAGTGACAAATCTTCTGGGAATGCCTTCTGGCACCAAAATTTCCATTGCCCTGGACCTCATAAATTTCTAAGGAGGACCCCCCACCCCCACCAACCCACCAACCTCCCAAAGTGCACTTCTAAGGACATAGGTATCTGCTTCATTTGCAATACCCTCACTCTTATCCAGGTGATAAACATTTGGTTTTTGAAGTATCTGCTATCCCGTAATACAGCATGATACACTCATTCTAACGTTACTGGGTTACACAGTATATCATAAAGTTATCACTGAGTAATGCAACACAATGCATTCTTGTTGGGTTGCACAGTGCAACCTCTGTGATACTCCCCTCATTTATGTAAACAAAAGTCTTACCTCTAAAAAAAACTCATGTCAAAGTACAGTAACTCAAAAGTTAAAATATTTTAAATCTAGCCTGCACCCTTTGGGAAAATACCTACAAGTTACTGAGGTAGCTATTCTGATTGCCTCAAATATTTAACCAAAATCCAGTTTCATTCACTTGGCAGATGTCCAATCTGTGATGAACAAGTACAAGCAGCTTCCTCTCATTTACATTCAGTCAACAACGTGAAACCAGCAACAACAGTGGAACGAGACAGCCACCTTTCTGAAATAGATTCTTCATCTTGTACACATGTGCCATTTTGTTTTTCAGTCCAGACAGTATTGACAGTTGGCAACATTTCAAACATAGCTACATGAAAGTACAGCTTTCTGAACTATCACACTGGCCTGTAAAGTGGGCATTTAATATTCCAAAAAACAGCAAAATGTATCCACGTATCTTCACATCTTGGTTCTGCTTTAGAAACTTCACTTGGATTTTGACCATTTATAAGAATTTCCAGCCACTGTACGCAGGTTCTGTGATTGGAGTCGTGTGTTCTGGTAACCCGTGCCAGTCATCTGATAGAGATAACGGGAACTGCAGATGCTGGAGAATCCAAGATAATAAAATGTGAGGCTGGATGAACACAGCAGGACAAGCAGCATCTTAGGAGCACAAAAGCTGACGTTTCGGGCCTAGACCCTTCACCAGACAGGGGGATGGGGTGAGGGATCTGGAATAAATAGGGAGAGAGGGGGAGGCGGATTGAAGATGGAGAGAAAAGAAGATAGGTGGAGAGGGGATAGGTGGGGAGGTAGGGAGGGGATAGGTCAGTCCAGGGAAGACAGACAGGTCAAGGAGGTGGGATGAGGTTAGTAGATAGGAGATGTGGGTGCGGCTTGGGGTGGGAGGAAGGGATGGGTGAGAGGAAGAACAGGTTAGGGAGGCAGAGACAGGTTGGACTGGTTTTGGGATGCAGTGGGTGGAGGGGGAGAGCTGGGCTGGTTGTGTGGTGCAGTGGGGGGAGGGGACGAACTGGGCTGGTTTAGGGATGCGGTGGGGGAATTGTGAGATTTTGAAGCCATCTACAATCCGACGCCACCACCCAAGACATTTTTCCATCCCCACCCCTGTCTGCTTTCCGGAGAGACCACTCTCTCCGTGACTCCCTTATTCGCTCCACGCTGCCCTCCAACCCCACCACACCTGGCACCTTCCCCTGCAACCACAGGAAATGCTACACTTGCCCTCACACCTCCTCCCTCACCCCTATCCCAGGCCCCAAGATGACATTCCACATTAAGCAGAGGTTCACCTGCACATCTGCCAATGTGGTATACTGCATCCATTGTACTCGGTGTGGTTTCCTCTACATTGGGGAAACCAAGCGGAGGCTTGGGGACCGCTTTGCAGAACACCTCCGCTCAGTTCGCAATAAACAACTGCACCTCCCAGTCGCAAACCATTTCCATTCCCGCTCCCATTCTTTAGATGACATGTCCATCATGGGCCTCCTGCAGTGCCACAATGATGCCACCCGAAGGTTGCAGGAACAGCAACTCATATTCCACTTGGGAACGCTGCAGCCCAATGGTATCAATGTGGACTTCACCAGCTTCAAAATCTCCCCTTCCCCCGTCGCATCCCAAAACCAGCCCAGTTCCTCCCCTCCCCCCACTGCACCACACAACCAGCCCAGCTCTTCCCCTCCACCCACTGCATCCCAAAACCAGTCCAGCCTGTCTCTGCCTCCCTAACCTGTTCTTCCTCTCACCCATCCCTTCCTCCCACCCCAAGCCGCACCTCCATCTCCTACCTACTAACCTCATCCCACCTCCTTGACCTGTCCATCTTCCCTGGACTGACCTATCCCCTCCCTACCTCCCCACCTATACTCTCCTCTCCACCTATCTTCTTTTCTCTCCATCTTTGGTCCGCCTCCCCCTCTCTCCCTATTTATTCCAGAACCCTCACCCCATCCCCTCCCTGATGAAGGGTCTAGGCCCGAATCGTCAGCTTTTGTGCTCCTGAGATGCTGCTTGGCCTGCTGTGTTCATCCAGATTCACACTTTATTATCTTGGATTCTCCAGCATCTGCAGTTCCCATTATCTCTATTAATTCTTCCCTTGTCCACCTGAAATCACAAAATTGTTATTTTAATTTGTGTAAGATTATGTAATGGCTGTTGGCCTCGTGTTCTACTGTCAATACATTGTATTGAACACACAATCACCACGTTACATATATTATTTTCCCCCTGTAAATCAGCCCCTATTAAAAGAAGAGTTGAGGGAGCAAGAATAAATAAAAGCAATCACACAAAAGAACCATAAATTCCTTCCTCCATGCAAGAATTAATAAGAAAAAGGGTTACGCCAATCTGCGTTTCCCATTTGCTCCATTCATTAAGATGATGGCTGATCTTAAACCTCAGTTCCATCTTTCTCACTAACCCCATTTCTTTTCAATCTCTTTGTGTCCGCAGATCCAATGATCCCAGTCTTGAATGTACTGAGTGACTGAGAATCCATAGCATCCTAGGGTGGGGAATTTTAAAAATCCGCGGTCCTTTTGATGAAGGGAATTCTCGTCAACCAATAAATTTCTCACCTTTTATTCTAAGCCTCTCATCCCTAATCCTAGGAAATAGACGTTAAATATAGATGGGTTCTACAATGAAAAACCATAACCATGACATGTGACCTTTCTGCAACTACAGGGGCTTGTTTTAATCATTCTGAACAGTGAGAATTGGAGGCACATTTACCCATGCCCCAGATGTAGGTTATGGTTTGTTGCCAATATTTCAAGGTGAGATCAAATGCTGCTGAACAAAGTCTGATTTTAATTAGGTGAGATTCATCATGTGAGTTGCAGCATCAGGGAAGCATGAGCCCTGTGGAGCTGAACTGCTTTAATAGTGATGGCCAAGGGGGTTTCTGGAATCACCCACATGGAAAACTTAGCAAGTAATTTCAATTGAAATAATTAAACTGTAATGGAGAAGATGCAGAATAATGGACACTGAAGGGGGAGTTACAAGGTTGTAATTCAATCAAGGGGTTCTAGTCAGGTCTTTGCTTTCACGGTTTATGAATGCCAGCTGAACCTTGACACCAAAATTAAAGCCATTAACTCCTTCCTTGACAAATTACTTAATGTAAAGATGCAGTAGAGACTGAGCGATGGATGAAAATGGACACTGATATGGTATGCTGGATTGTGTTTGAATTGTTCCATTTACAAGTGTAATAGTGGAATAACAATTGGATGATTCATCACAAATTGTTTTTCTAAAGTATCACTGAAATTCGTTTAGATTTTATTGACATTTTTGTGAGCTTCCTTCTTAGAATAACGGCTGAAGCTAAAGTTTCATACAGAAACTATACCAGAAACTATACCCTAGCCCCAATTTTAAAGACTATCCTGCCGTGCCCAAATTGTTAAAAAAAAATCACTTTTCAGTACAGAATGCTTTGCTACTCAGGGAAAATATCATATCCTCATAATGCAACCTGATCCATTACCACCTGAGAATTGCTTCGTGCAACAACAGTAGTGACGGCGCAGATCTCAAATTAATCCAACAAGTGAAAGTTAACAAGTTGCTTTTCAGCTGGTCTGTTGAGATACAATATTTTTTAAACAACATTTTTATTAAATTCCCGAGGCAATAGCATCATGATCCAATTTTCAAATCAAAAAGAAAATCCCTCAAAAGAGTTTGACAAAAAAAAAACCAAAAGAATGCTGGAAATCTGAAACAAAAAAGCAGAAATTGCTGGAAAACCTCAGCGGGCCTGGCATCATCTGTGAAGAGAAATCCAACAAGCTTACTGGATCAAAGCTCCAGTGAGGCCTGCCGTGGAGAATTACATCCAGTTCTAGTCAGTAGATTTCACGAAAGCCGTGAGCATCTTTCTGAGGGTACAATAGACAATAGGCAATAGGTGCAGGAGTAGGCCATTCGGCCCTTCGAGCCAGCACCACCATTCATTATGATCATGGCTGATCATCCACAATCAGTATCCTGTTCCTGCCTCATCCCCATAACCCTCGATTCCACTATCTTTAAGAGCTCTATCTATCTCTTTCTTGAAACTATCCAGAGACTTGGCCTCCACTGCCTTCTGGGGCAGAGCATTCCATATATCCACAACTCTCTGGGTGAAGAAGTTTTTCCTCAACTCTGTTCTAAATGGCCTACCCCTTATTTTTAAACTGTGTCCTCTGGTTCGGGACTCCCCCATCAACGGGAACATCCTTCCTGCCTCCAGATTGTCCAATCCCTTAATACTCTTATATGTCTCAATCAGATCCCCTCTCATCCTCCTAAATTCAAGTGTATACAAACCCAGTCGCTCCAATCTTTCAACATATGATAGTCGGGCCATTCCGGGAATTGAGCTCGTGAACCTATGCTGCACTCCCTCAATAGCCAGAACGTCCTTCCTCAAATTTGGAGACCAAAACTGCACACAATTCTCCAGGTGTGGTCTCACCAAGGCCCTGTACAGCTGCAGAAGGACCTCTTAGCTCCTATACTCAATTCCTCTTGTTATGAAGGCCAGCAAACCATTACCTTTCTTCACTGCCTGCTGTACCTGCATGCTTGCTTTCATTGATTGATGTACAAGAACACCCAGAGGAGGTACAGAGGAGATTTCCTGATTGATTCTAAGCGCCTCATCCCTGGAACCTAAGAAATGTAGAAACTAGGAACAGGAGTAGGCCATTCAGCCTTTCGTGTTTGTTCTACTATTCAATTGTTGATCCTCGACTTCTATGCCATGTTTCTGAATTTTTACTCGATACCCCTAAATGCCTTTGTTTTTGAACATTTTTTGTTTCGTTTCTTGACACCTCTTTCTTGAATATATTCAGTGGCTTTGCCTCCACAGCCTCCGTGGTAGAGAATTCTGCAGTTTCACTACTCGTTGACTGAAGATATTTTTATTCATCTCAGTCCCAAATGACCTAACCATATCTTACCTCTTATTCTAGACTCCCCAACGATGGAAACATCTGCCCTGCGTCTAGTCAATCCAGCCCTGTTAGAATTTAATATGTTTAAATCAAAATACTTTAGGCATGAGGTTAGGTTGGAGAAGCTGAGGTTGTTCTACTTGCAGCAAGGGAGGGGAGATTTGAAAGTGTTAAGAGAAATATTGGAAAGCAACTGTCTTTCTCTAGTTCCCATCACTCTACTGGTCACAACAAAAATTTGCTTTCTCAGTTCTTGATATGAACTGTTGTATGGTTTCACGTTATTAAACTTAGATTAAAAGGTTCTTTGAAGAGATTTCTTTCATAAATTTCATATTATTTGTTATAAACAAGACATATTCAATGACAATTGTATCAGTGATAATGGGAACTGCAGATGCTGGAGAATCCGTGATAACAAAGTGTGAAGCTGGATGAACACAGCGGACCAAGCAGCATCTCAGGAGCACAAAAGCTGATGTTTCGGGCCTAGACCCTTCATCAGAGAGGGGGATGGGGTGAGGGTTCTGGAATAAATAGGGAGAGAGGGGGAGGCGGACCAAAGTTGGAGAGAAAAGAAGATAGGTGGAGAGGAGAGTATAGGTGAGGTGGTAGGGAGGGGATAGGTCAGTCCAGGGAAGATGGACAGGTCAAGGAGGTGGGATGAGGCGGTAGGTAGGAAATGGAGGTGCGGCTTGAGGTGGGAGGAAGGGATCGGTGAGAGGAAGAACAGGTTAGGGAAGCAGAGACAGGCTGGGCTGGTTTTGTGATGCAGTTGGGGGAGGGGAAGAACTGGGCTGGTTTTAGGATGCAGTGGGGGAAGGGGAAATTTTGAAGTTTGTGAAGTCCACATGGGAACCCTGCAGCCCAAAGGTATCAAAGCGGAATATGAGTTTCTGTTCCTGCAACCTTCGGGTGGCATCATTGTGGCATTGCAGGAGGCCCATGATGGACATGTCATCTAAAAATGGGAGGGGGAGTTGAAATGTTTCACGACTGGGAGGTGCAGTTGTTTGTTGCGAACCAAGCAGAGGTGTTCTGCAAAGCGTCCGCTTGGTTTCCCCAATGTAGAGGAAGCCTCACCAGGTGCTCACACTGGCTGTTGAATGTTCAGATGGCAGTCAGTCTGACCTTCTGGAGCTCAAAGACAGATGCTATCAAACATAAAGAGATGTCTCTGGTATCTTTGCCTACACATCTTGCTCTGGAAGCATTGTACCAAGGATGCTTTTGGTCGCTTTTTAGAATGACAGTGAGGATTCAGACTGTGCTTGGGCCACTAGATACCAAACTGGACTCACAACAAGAGGTTTTTCAGGAACAGGAGAGCTGGGCTGGGTTTCTTTCCCCAGAGTCGGCAACAATTAACAAATCTAAACTGCAACCTGACAATCATGACCCCAGGCAGGGAACATGCAGTATGTGATAAATTATCATGAGACATGTGACTTTCAAGAAATTCCTTGTTAAATAAGAAATACTGTCCTTTTATTTACCTCTTTAAAAAACCCAATCCAGGTAGATATCCACAGCACTTTAAACTTAAGTCCACAAATATGAAGCCATCATGAAAATAGAGTTGCACAAGATTATGACAGGTTTGGGGCAGTATGGTGGCACAGTGGTTAGGACTGCTGTCTCACAGTGCCAAGGACCTAGGTTTGATTACACTCTAGGGCGGCTGCCTGTGTGGGGTTTGCACATTCTCCCAGTGTCTAGGCAGGTTTCCTCCCACAGTCCAAAGATGTGAAGTTTAGGTGGATTGGCCAGGCTAAATTGTGCCATAGTGTCAGGCATGGACAGACTAGGTTGGGAAATGCAGGTTTATAGGGTAGGGCAGTGGCTTTAGATGGGCTGGTCTTCAGAGTTTCAGTGTGGACTCGATGGGCCGAATGGCATGCTTCTATGATCCTATTCAATAAGTAGATTAAGGAAAATCTGCTTCCATCAGCTGAAGGCACAAAGGACTACAGGACACAAATTTATACTCTTGGAACTTTGGGAGAATGTGAAGAACCTTACTGATGCAATCATTGATTATGACCGGGAACATGGTGCTTAGTTATGAAGGTGGTGAAAGCCGAGGCAAACACTGCTCTCAGAAAGAAAATTGGGCAAACATATGAAGGATAGAGCCAGGGCAGTGGCACCAACTGAATCACATTATAGAGTACAGCCATTGACACGATGGACTGAATGGCTGCCTTCAGGGCTGTAATAACTCCATGATGTTTTACTCCTTTGTATCATGATTTTGGAAGCTTTACCCTGCTTTGAGCATGTGTACCAATGGTGCTGATTCTTTGAATGTACAGAAAAATACAACTAGTTTCCATATTTGTGAATAAGATTGTTTTACAATTTTTACAACCATTTCGCAACAGAACACTTTCAGACTCACTGCATATGCGGAGGAAAGTCGACTCCAGCATATGCAGTGCAAACTTTGAGAATGTCGCTGATATCAGTTCAAATAAAAATGAAACATTTGTCTGGGCTCCAGATGTGCGAGGGGCTGGTATCCATTGTACTTATTTATATTTCAGTTATAAAATTTGTACTTTGCTGTGAGTTAACATGAGTTCTAATAATCTCCGGTAATCAAATTTAAAGTGGACATTGTTTCAGCCCAAGGTTCTGACTGGAACCATTCCAAAATGGCCATACACAGTTTTATTCAAAGCACAAATCCCGAATTCTTAGTGCAAATGTTTGTGCTGGATATGCTGGAGTAAATTTTCCTCCGCACATGCGCTGTATCTGAAACTGTTGTGTTGTGAAACGGTTGTGAAAAATGTAAAGCAATCTTATTCATAAATAAGGAGACTAGTTGTTTTGTCAGAATTGGCTTGTAGCTCTCAATAGTTTTTTTAAAATATATCAACATGAGTACACGTCCTTGTTCCAGGAACTTAATTTCATAGAGAGGAATGAATTATAATTTCAAAACACTTCAAACTTGATTTTAAGCAGAAATTTCTAATAGCATAGAACACATATAGTTTCTCTGCTGTTTTCCTCAGACTATATGATAATTTGTCATCATTAATCATAATACTGTCACGGCTAATCATGGTCAGTTCACTGGGGCCAAAGAACTGACAGCCAAAAGCCTTTAGTTAACCCTGATAAGTGACTCCTCCATGCTTAATTTTTCAACTGGCGTTAGGTAACATTCCTGATTAGATTGTGTAGGAGTTGACTGATGTTCTGCACAAGGACTGCAACAACTACTAAAGGGAGAGAAAGCCTGGAAGAAAATTGTTTTTCTTAGAAGACAAGTTAGACACAGTTGTATCTTGAGCAGGGAAGGTATGAAATGTTACAGGTCAGAGGTAAGATAACAATGCTTTTTTTCATGGGGAGGATATAGAGTCATAACTGATGAACAGACCATGGATACATTATGACACATTTGATTATCCAGTCAGGTAACTATGACTGGCTACAAGCCTGGATTAATATAAAACTGGATCGTCTCATAAACAGTGGAAATGTGATGTGTGGCAGACTTCAATCAAGAAGAATGGATTAGGCTGAAGGAAAGATTCTTTTTAATAGGGCCAGTCTGAAATACATTCAAGATTTGAACATTAAAGGCACATTGGATTATAGATTTCGTCAAGGATGAGTTTGATGAGTTGCATGTCCAAGTGGATAGGATTTGCAACGAGATGAGTTCTGGATGAGAAAAGTGGATGAGGGGGTACGGATACAGGCTTTGATCCAAGGTGAAAAAGAGTGAGAAGTTCACATGTTCCAAAAAGGAATGAGACTGGGTTTGAAAAAGATCTCAATGATTGAAACCTGGCAAACAGTACACATGTTCCACCTTCTGAGACTAACATGCTTAGAACCTGTAAGTTATTGTGATTAGATCTGGAAAAGTAGAATTGAAAATTACTTACAGCCCATAACTTTGGCCAAGACCAAGCTGCCCGAGTTGTGTTTAAATATTAATATCAACTCAATTAATGTCTGTTCAGAGATGCAATGCGTGCTATGTTATAGCATCATTGTCATAGAATCACACAGCACAGAAGCAGACCCTTCAGTCCAACCAGTCCATACAAACTTAATCCCAAGCTCAACTAGTCCCACCTGCCTGCTCCTGGCCCATATCCCTCCAAACATTTCCTATTCATATATCTATCCAAATGTCTTTTCAATGTTGTAATTGTACCCACATATATAACACAGTGTGGAGCTGGAGGAACACAGCAGGCCAGGCAGCATCAGGGGAACAGGAAAGTTGACGTTTCAGATCGGGACCCTTCTTAGGCCTGCTGTGTTCCTCCAGCTCCACACTTTGTTACCTTTGACTTCAGCATCAGCAGTTCTAACTATCTCTGAAATGTACCCAAATCTATCACTTTCTGAAGAAGGGTCCCAACCTGAAACGTTAGCTTTCCTGCTCCTCAGATGCTACATGGCCTGCTGTGTTCCTCCAGCTCCACACTGTTTGGTCTGACTCCAGCATCGGCAGTTTGTACTATCTCTGAATTTTACCGACATCCACTACTTCATCAGGAAGTTCATTTCACATGTGATCCACCCTCTGTGTAAAAAAATTACCTCATGTCTTTTTTAAATGTCTTGCCTCTCACCTTTAAAATGTGCTCTCTAGACTTGAAATTCCCTATCTTACGGAAAAGACAACTTCCAGCTCTATCTATATCCCTTATTATTTTATAAACTTCTGTCAGGTCACATCTCGACTTCCAATGCTCCAGGGAGAAAGGCCCCAGCCTGTCCAGCCTTTCCTTACAACACAAATCTATCATATCCAGCAATATCCTGGTAAATCCCTTCTGAACCCTCTCCAGCTTAATAATATCCTTCCTTTAACTAGGTAACCAGAGCTGAACACAGTATTCCAGAAGAGACCCGCCCAGTGTCCTGTACAACCTCAACATAATGCACCAACTCCTAAATTCAAAGGACTGAACAATTAAGGCAAGCATGCCAAATGCCTTTTGAGCTACCCTGTCTATATATGGTGCAAACTTTAAAGAATTATATACCTGCACCCCTAGGACCTTCTGTTCTACAACACGACCCAAGACCCTACCATTATTTGTATAAGCCCTACCCTTGTTTGCTGCACCAAAATGCAATACCTCACATTTATCCAGATTGAACTCCAACTGCCACTTTTCAGCCCATTTACCTATTTAATCAAAATCCCTTTGTATTCTTAGAAAGCTTGCTTCACTGTTTACAATGCCAACAATTTTGGTGTCATCCACAAACTTAATAACTGATCCAAATCATTTATATAAATGACAGACAAAACAGGATGCACAGCAGATCCCTGTGAAACGCCACTGCTCACAGGCCTCCAGCCCAAAGAACAATTCTCCACCATTACTCTCCGTCTCCTGCCATTAAGTCAATTATGCATCCAATTATCAAGCTCACCCTGAATCCCATGCAACCTAACTTTACTAATTAGCCTACCATACAGAACCTTGTCAAAGGCTTTACTAAGATCCAAATAAACTCAAATTTGATTGAGTTTTTTGAGTAAGTTACCAGAAAGGTTGATGATTGCAGAGCAGTAGGCATTGTTTAGATTAGATTCCCTACAGTGTGGAAACAGGCCCTTCGGCCCAACAAGTCCACACCGCCCCTTGAAGCATCCCACCCAGACCCATCCCCCTATAACCCGCACACCCCTGAACACAGTATTCCAGAAGACGCACCCCCCCTCCCCCCCCAGTGTCCCTGAAGAGCCTGTTTCTACACTGTAGGGAATCTAATCTAAACAATGCTTACTGCTCTGCAATCATCAATCTTTCTGGTAACTTACTCAAAAAACTCAATCAAATTTGTGAGACACAATTTTCTTCACACAAAACCATACTGGGCTATCCCTAATCAATTTTTGCCTCTCCAAATATCCATAAATCCTAATTTTTATTATCACCTCTGGTGATTTACTCACTAGCAAAGTCAGACTCACAGGTCTATAGTTCCTCTATTTCTCCTTACAACCTTTCTGAAACAAAGGTACAACATTAGCCACCTCCAGTCATCAGGAACCTCACTTGTCATTATAGAAGATACAAATATCTCTGCAAGGGGTTTTGTAATTTCTTCCCTTACTTCCCACAACATTCTGGAATACATTAGATCAGATTTATCCAATAATATTGTCTAAGACCTCCTGAACTTTCTCTTCTGTAATCAAAGTTTATTTCTCTGCATTCTCTAGACTCAATTTCCTTCTCCACAGTAAAAACTGATGCAAAATATTCATTTAGCATCTCTCCCATCTCCTAAGGTTCAACCTAACGATGACATCCTTGATCATTAAGAGGTTGAACCCTCTCTTTAGTTACCCTTTTGCACTTAACCTATTTGTAGAGTCTCTATAGATTATCCTTAACCTTATCTGCCAATGCTATCTCATATCCACTCTTTGTCTTCCTGATTTCTCTTAAGAATACCCCCGTGCTCTTTATATTGATTAAGAGATTCGAGTGAAGCAAGTTGTCAATATCTAAAGAAGATTCTCTTTTATTCTTGACTAGAACCTCAATATTTTTGTTCATTCCTTGTTTGTTAATCTTACCAGCCTTACGCTTCATTCTAACAGGAACAAAATGCCTCTGAACTCTTGTCATCTTTGGGCAGCACGGTGGCTCAGTGGTTAGCACTGAAGCCTCACAGCGCCAGGGACCCAGCTTCGATTCCAGCCTCAGGTAACTGTCTGTGCGGAGCTTGCACATTCTCCCTGTGTCTGAGTGGGTTTCTTCCGGGTGCTCTGGTTTCCTCCCACAGTCGAAAGATGTGCAGGCTAGGTGGATTGGCCATGCTAAATTGCCCGTAGTGTTCAGGCGTGTGTGGGTTATAGGGGGATGGGTCTGGGTGGGATGCTCCAAGGGGCGGTGTGGACCTGTTGGGCCAAAGGGCCTGTTTCCACACTGTAGGGAATCTAATCTAATCTAATCTAATCACATGTTAAATGGAGCTTTTGCTTTAATGGTGTTCTAAGATGCAAAACACAAAATGTTCCAAAGCATTTATTGCAGCCAAAGTATTTTGAAATGTTAACTACTGTAGTGAGGTAGGAACATGGCAACCAATTTGTGCTCAGCAAGATCCCATACATAGCAAGCTAATAATGGTCATATTATCTGTTATTGTAAGGTTAATTGGAGTCCATATATGTGCAATGACATCCTGCATAGCTCTCTGTGTTTCTTCCATATAATGTCATGGGAATTTTTCATGCCCCCTCCTTTAATACCTCATTTGGAAGTCAACACCTTCAATAGCATGTCACACCCTCAACACCCTATGGTGCATGTACAGTGCTGAGATAGACGTAGTACCTTTGTACCTTCAGTTAGCTGCATCCTACTCACAGGGCGGATTGCAATCATTGGTCCTCATTAACACCTAAGCCTAACTGCTAGGTCTAAGCACCACACACCAGCATACCATCTCAGCTGTCAGGCAAAACATAGCGAGGGGACAAATGATGCACATGGCACCACCAGCAAGGATGCCTTCTTGACAAAGAAAATGGTCAGTGCAGAAGAATTCCAAACAGCCCAAATGATCATCATACTCTCAACTAAATGAATACTACGCCATTTTCATAGAATCATTGAATTCCTACAGTATGGAAGCAGGCCATTTGGTCCATCAAGCCCATGCTGACCCTCCAGAGACCATCTCACCCAGACCCACCCTGTCCCTGTAACCTTGCATTTCCTATGTCTAACCCACCAACAGTACACATCCCTGAACACTATGGATCAATTTCCCATGGCTAATTCACTTAACCTGCACATCTTTGGACTGTGGGAGGAAACTGGACCACCCAAAGGAAACCCACACAGACTTGGGCAGAATGCAAAAACTCCATATAGGCAGTCGCCTGGCACTGTGAGACAGCAGTGCTGAGCACTGAACCACTGCACCACCCTACTGAGCCACCGTGCCACCTATTCAATGGATAATGGTTACTGGTATACCAGCTATGAATAAAATCGCGAGAGAACCTTGGGTTGGGAAGTAGAGGAAATCCCTTTGAGCTTTAGTCAGTAGGTGAGCGAATATTTGAATCCAAAGCTATGGCTGGCAGGCTTGCTGTTGCCAACCTAGTTCACTGATACATTACAGTTGAGCCCCTGGCTCGCAGAATGGGGTAGATTTGCGCAAAATGTGTTCCACCTTAAAACTCCTTATGCAAAAAAAGGAGGGAAAAGGTTTATCCTAACTGCAAGGGACAATTTGTTGGTCACAGATTGACCCAACTAGCCATGATTGGGTCTGCAATCTATGAGTAGTAGCTTCCTAAAACCTTTGTCCACAAAGAAATGCCAAGCACTTTACTGGAATGTTCAATAGTCATGTCAATGGAAATATTTGACAGGATGTGTTTAGGAAAAACAGCAGACGTATGTTTTTATACATTTGTAGCAGAGCTCTTCCAACACATTGCTAATTTGTAAGCGTGGAATGGGAGCGCAAGGCTGTCCCATATTAAGGGCAAATTCCATCGAGCATGTCTACTCCACATCATTGTGTCAGTACAAATGTTCTGTTTAGACACCAATCATGAGCTGTCATTTTCTTTCCCCTCAACCTCTGCTAAGTATTTTCAAAAATATGTTACGGAGCAGTGGATTTGCTCCCAGAGGATCCTTTTCACTTATGTCTCTCCAGCAACATGTCTCTTAACATGTCAAAGTTAAGCAGAAAATTGTCTGGTTTATTTTTATTTGCACATAGAAAAGAAAAATGCAACCAGATTCGAATAGTTGTAACAATAATATTAGAAGTTACTCTTTATTGTTCATGTGGGATGGGATCCTGATCATAGTTGAAGAGGATTGAAAGTTTTTTTTCAAATTTCATTGACCGGAGGAGGGCATCACTGGCTGGACCAATATTTATTGTCCATCCCTAATTACCCAGAATCAACCACATTGCTGTGGGTCTGGAGTCGCATGTAAACCAGACCAGGTAAGGATGGCAGTTTCCTTCCTAAAGGCTAATTAGTGGACCAGTTGGGTTTTTCCAACAATCTACAACAGTTTCATGGTCATCAAGGGACTCTTAATTTGGGATTTTTATTGAATTAAAATTCCACAATCTGCCACGGCAGGATATAAAACCATACCCCCAGAATGTTGCACAGATGTCTGGATTAATAGTCTAGTGATAACACCACTGACATAAATATCACCAGGAAGCTCCCAATTCTTACACACAAGAAGTTACTTCCTTTTCCTTCACAACTTGGAGGCTATTCGGTAAGTATTTTAACTACCAGGCCAAGTGTGAGGAATTGGGTAGTGGTGGGGGGTTGTAGTGAAAGCACTAGAAAATGGCATTGGGTTAGAAACCCGGCATATTTCTGTTCATTTCCATGTGTAACAAGGCCTCGTTTGGGGAAAACCAATACTGTTGGCAAATGTATTGTGAATATTTTTGGCAGCAGCAACCAATGAAGAATTTAATCCCGAACTCTGGCTTTAACAGGCCAGTGCATGAGTTTCCAGGCCTGTGCGGAGCTCACCATGGGCCACAAGGTGAGGACACACTGGAAATGCTCATTTTGTGAAACTGACAGCGTGGGAATTCTTTAAAGAGTGAAACTGATGACTGGCATAAGGGAAAGATTGCATTTACCAGGGCTTCAACAGAGAGCTTGGTCTCAATGCTTTGCAAGAGCTTGTCATATTAACTTGGGCTTTAACTACCCAAATCAGAGGGGTCTTGTCACACAGTGATAGTACCCCTACTTTTGGACCAGGAAGTCCGGAGTCAAGTTCCACCTGTTTCAGAAATCTGTGATAAAATCTCTGAACAGCTTAATTAGGAAAACATCTGACTTACCTGAATCTGAACAGCCCTGCTCTCAGTCTTCACTGTACAGTGGAAGCAGTTCATATAGTTCAACCACAGACCTCTGGTTAGGATCAAGGGAGACACAGCAACACCAGCACCAGTAACAGAGTCATAGAGTCATAGAGACGTGGAGCATGAAAACAGGGACTTTGGTCCAATTCAGCCATGCCAGCCAAATATCCTAAAATAAAACTAATCCCTTTTGCCAGCATTTGGACCATATCCCTCTAAACCCCTCCTAATCATATATCCATTCAGATAATCCTTAAATGTTGAAATTGTACCAGACTCCACCACTTCCTCTGACAGCTCATTCCATACACGCACCAGCCTCTGCATGAAAAAGGTATCCCTTAAGTCCTTTTTAAATATTTCCCCTCTCGCCTTAATTCTATGCCCACTAGTTTAGGGCTTAACTATCTTGTGGAAAAGACCTTGAATAGTCACCCTATCCAAGTCCCTCATGATTTTATAAACTTCCAAAAGGTCACCCCCTCAGCCTCGGACACTCCCGGGAAAATAGTTCCATCCTAGTCAGCCTCTGCTCATAGCTGAAACCCTCCAACCCTGGCAACATCCTTGTACATTTTTTTCTGAACCCTTTCAAGTTTCAAAACACCTTTCCTGTAGGAACACCAGCATTAAGAGAGAACAGATGAAGGGCAGGAAGATCAGAGACTCACTCAAATGAGACAAGTACCCAAGTTGGGATTTGTGGGAAGAGAATCAGCCCTATCATCACAGGTGGAAGTTAATGCACTTTCCCTGGCACATTTGGTGGTGGGAGGGTCATTTCACTAGGCAGGAGGGAGGCCATCAAACTATAAGAAGTAGGAGCAGAAGTAAGCCACTCAGCTCATCAAAGATAATGGGAACTGCAGATATTGGAGAATCCAAGATAATAAAGTGTGAAGCTGGATGAACACAGCAGGCCAAGCAGAATCTCAGGAGCACAAAAGCTGACGTTTCGGGCCTAGACGCTTCATCAGAGACAGTGATGGGGACAGGAACTGGAATAAATAGGGAGAGAGGAGGAGGCGGACTGAAGATGGAGAGAAAAGAACGTAGGTGGAGAGGAGAGTATAGGTGTTGAGGTAGGGAGGGGATAGGTCAGTCCAGGGAAGACGGACAGGTCAAGGAGGCGGGATGAGGTTAGTAGGTAGGAAATGGAGGTGCGGCTTGAGGTGGGAGGAAGGGATGGGTGAGAGGAAGAACAGGTTAGGGAGTCGGGGACAAGCTGGGCTGGTTTTGGGATGCAGTGGGGGGAGGGGATGAGCTGGGCTGGTTTTGGGATGCAGTGGGGGAAGGGGAGATTTTGAAGCTTGTGAAGTCCACATTGATACCATTGAGCTGCAGAGTTCCCAAGCGGAATACGAGCTCCTGTTCCTGCAACCTTCGGGTGGCATCATTGTGGCACTGCAGGAGGCCCATGATGGACATGTCATCTAAGGAATGGGAGGGGGAGTTAAAATGGTTCACGATTGGGAGGTGCAGTTGTTTATTGCGAACCGAGCGGAGGTGTTCTGCAAAGCGGTCCCCAAGCCTCCGCTTGGTTTCCCCAATGTAGAGGAAGCCACACTGGGTACAGTGGATACAGTATACCACATTGGCAGATGTGCAGGTGAACATCTGCTTGATGTGGAAAGTCACCTTGGGGCCTGGGATAGGGGTGAGGGAGGAGGTGTGGGGGCAAGTGTAGCACTTCCTGCGGTTGCAGGGGAAGGTACCAGGTGTGGTGGGGTTGGAGGGGAGTGTGGAGCAGACGAGGGAGTCACGGAGAGAGTGGTCTCTCCAGAAGGCAAACAAGGGTGGGGATGGAAAAATGTCTTGGGTGCTGGGGTCGGGTTGTAGATGGTGGAAGTATCGGAGGATGAAGCATTGTATCCGGAGGTTGGCGGGGTGGTATGTGAGAATGAGGGGGATCCTCTTGGGGCGGTTTTGGCAGGGTCAGGGTGTGAGGGATGTGTTGTGGGAAATGCGGGAGACGTGGTCGAGGGCGTTCTCGACCACTGCCGGGGGGAAGTTTCGGTCCTTGAAGAACGTGGACATCTGGGATGTGCGGGAGTGGAATGCCTCATCCTGGGAGCAGATGCGGCAGAGGCGGAGGAATTGGGAATAGGGAATGGAATTTATGCAGGAGGGTGGGTGGGAGGAGGTGTATTCTAGGTAGCTGTGGGAGTCAGTGGGCTTGAAATGGACATCAGTTTCTTGCTGGTTACCTGAGATGGAGACTGAGAGGTCCAGGAAAGTGAGGGATGTGTTGGAGATGGCCAAGGTGAACTTGAGGTTGGGGTGGAAGGTGTTGGTGAAGTGAATGAACTGTTCGAGCTCCTCTGGGGAGCAAGAGGCAGCGCCGATACAGTCATCAATGTAACGGAGGAAGAGGTGGGGCTTGGGGCCTGTGTAGGTGCGGAAGAGGGGCTGTTCCACGTAACCTACAAAGAGGCAGGCAAAGCTGGGGCCCATGTGGGTACCCATGGCCACCCCCTTTGTCTGTAGGAAGTGGGAGTTTTTGTGCTCCTGAGATGTTGCTTGGCCTGCTGTGTTCATCCAGCTCCACACTTTGTTATCTTCACTCAGCTCATCAATTCTGCTCTGCCATTCAATGATAACATGACTGATCCAAAACCCACAACACCACCTTCCTTTCATTTTGCCATAGTCCTTTATTCCCTCAATAGGAAAAAAAATCTATTTCAGCCTTGAATATACTCAATAATGCAGCCTCAACAGCCTTCTGCAGGAAAGAATTCTGCAGATTCATGACTGTGAAACAGGAAACCCTTCCTCATTAGAGGTGGGCAATAAATGTTGGTTCAGTCAATGATGTGCTCATTCCATGAATGAATGAATACAAAGTATTACAAGTACCCTTATTCTGAGATTGTACGCTCTGGTCCTGGACTGCCCAACAAGGGGATCCCACCATCTTCCCATTTGTGCCTGATTAAGCCCTGAGAGGGAAGGCTTAGGGATGACTTTCTAAGCCCACTGCCATTGAGTTACTCAAATGGGGTAAGAATAATTCCCTCCTTGGCAAACTTCTTAGGTTCTATTTCATATCTACAGTTGTTGAAGCCTCAAGTAGCCACTGTTCAGCCACTCCCACCTCTGTCAGGGCCTCTTTGACCCATTAACAATGCTTTGACCTTTCTGTGTCGACAAAATGCTGCCCCCCTCCCCCAAACCCCACCACCCCCACTTTCTGGCCTGAAAAGTGGCTAATTTCAATAAATTACCACCCTTTGGTCTTCTTTGCGATAGCATTCCAAACTGGGAAGGTGCTTGAGACAAAATGAAATGAAACCTTTCTTCTCATCTTAAATCTCTAAGATCTATTTCCCATTAATTCCTAAGTGGCAGCGTTCTGCCATCTTTGTGATGAGTTCAATCCTCTAGTTTCAAAATCGGGGGGACAAATAGAGCTAAGTTTAAGGTGTTCACCCTGTGTTCAGCCATATATGGAATGGGTGCCTCACATTGGCAAATAAAGGCAAAATACTACAGATGCTGGAAATCTAAAACAAACACAGAGAGAATGCTGGAGCAACCCAGCAGGTCTGGCAGCATATGTGGCAAGAGAAGATCTGGTGAAGGGCCCTGTCAGACTCAAAACATTGACACTGTTTGTCTCTCCACAGGTGCTGCCAGGCCAATTGATTTTCTCTATCATTATTTGCGCTAACTTAATAAGATAACTATATGCCCAACCTAGACTTTTATTGGTGATAATGGGAACTGCAGATGCTGGAGTATTCCAAGATAATAAAATGTGAGGCTGGATGAACACAGCAGGCCAAGCAGCATCTCAGGAGCACAAAAGCTGACGTTTCGGACCTAGACCCTTCATCAGAGAGGGGGATGGGGAGAGGGAACTGGAATAAATAGGGAGAGAGGGGGAGGCGGACCGAAGATGGAGAGTAAAGAAGATAGGTGGAGAGAGTATAGGTGGGGAGGTAGGGAGGGGATAGGTCAGTCCAGGGAAGACGGACAGGTCAAGGAGTTGGGATGAGGTTAGTAGGTAGCTGGGGGTGCGGCTTGGGGTGGGAGGAAGGGATGGGTGAGAGGAAGAGCCGGTTAGGGAGGCAGAGACAGGTTGGACTGGTTTTGGGATGCAGTGGGTGGGTGGGAATAGCTGGGCTGGTTGTGTGGTGCAGTGGGGGGAGGGGACGAACTAGGCTGGTTTAGGGATGCAGTAGAGGAAGGGGAGATTTTGAAACTGGTGAAGTCCACATTGATACCATATGGCTGCAGGGTTCCCAGGCGGAATGTGAGTTGCTGTTCCTGCAACCTTCGGGTGGCATCATTGTGGCAGTGCAGGAGGCCCATGATGGACATGTCATCTAGAGAATGGGAGGGGGAGTGGAAATGGTTTGCAACTGGGAGGTGCAGTTGTTTGTTGCGAACTGAGCGGAGGTGTTCTGCAAAGCGGTCCCCAAGCCTCCGCTTGGTTTCCCCAATGTAGAGGAAGCCGCACCGGGTACAGTGGATGCAGTATACCACATTGGCAGATGTGCAGGTGAACCTCTGCTTAATGCCGCATCTGCTCCCACGATAAGACGCCGCATCTGCTCCCACGATAAGACATTCCACTCCCGCACATCCCAGATGTCCAAGTTCTATAAGGACCGCAACTTTCCCCCCACAGTGATCGAGAACGCCCTTGACCGCGTCTCCCGTATTTCCCGCAACACATCCCTCACACCCCGCCCCCGCCACAACCGCCCTAAGAGGATCCCCCTTGTTCTCACACACCACCCTACCAACCTCCGGATACAACGCATCATCCTCCGACACTTCCGCCATTTACAATCCGACCCCACCACCCAAGACATTTTTCCATCCCCTCCCCTGTCTGCTTTCCGGAGAGACCACTCTCTCCGTGACTCCCTTGTTCACTCCACACTGCCCTCCAACCCCACCACACCTGGCACCTTCCCCTGCAACCGCAGGAAATGCTACACTTGCCCCCACACTTCCTCCCTCACCCCTATCCCAGGCCCCAAGATGACATTCCACATTAAGCAGAGGTTCACCTGCACATCTGCCAATGTGGTATACTGCATCCACTGTACCCGGTGCGGCTTCCTCTACATTGGGGAAACCAAGCGGAGGCTTGGGGACCGCTTTGCAGAACACCTCCGCTCAGTTCGCAGCAAACAACTGCACCTCCCAGTTGCAAACTATTTGCACTCCCCCTCCCATTCTCTAGATGACATGTCCATCATGGGCCTCCTGCACTGCCACAATGATGCCACCCGAAGGTTGCAGGAACAGCAACTCATACTCCGCTTGGGAACCTTGCAGCCATATGGTATCAATGTGGACTTCACCAGTTTCAAAATCTCCCCTTCCCCTACTGCATCCCTAAACCAGCCTAGTTCGTCCCCTCCCCCCACTGCACCACACAACCAGCCCAGCTCTTCCCCCCCACCCACTGCATCCCAAAACCAGTCCAACCTGTCTCTGACTCCCTAACCGGTTCTTCCTCTCACCCATCCCTTCCTCCCACCCCAAGCCGCACCCCCAGCTACCTACTAACCTCATCCCACCTCCTTGACCTGTCCGTCTTCCCTGGACTGACCTATCCCCTCCCTACCTCCCCACCTATACTCTCTCCACCTATCTTCTTTACTCTCCATCTTCGGTCCGCCTCCCCCTCTCTCCCTATTTATTCCAGTTCCCTCTCCCCATCCCCCTCTCTGATAAAGGGTCTAGGCCCGAAACGTCAGCTTTTGTGCTCCTGAGATGCTGCTTGGCCTGCTGTGTTCATCCAGCCTCACATTTTATTATCTTAGACTTTTATTGGTAGCAAGTTTCCTTTTAATACAGCCATAAAGTGAACATCAAGAGGTACATAATAAATTCACTATTAGAAACTTTCCTTCTGCTAGTTGTTGAGCATAACAAGTGGCAGTGCTGTCATTGATTCTAACCTGGTCCAGTTTGTTAGCTGATTTTCACAGGCAGATGTGGCTTCCGCCTGTAGGGGTCTTTATGTAAATGAAATTCAAATGAACCAGCACTGCTGCCTCACAGCACCAGGGATCTATGTTTGATTCCACTCTCGGACGACTATCTATGAGGAGTTTACACATTCTCCCAGTGTCTGTGAGGATTTTTTCTGGGTGCCCCGGCTTCCTTCCACAGTCCAAAGATGAGCAGGCTAGGACTGGCCGTGCTAAATTGCCCATGGTGCTCAGGGATGTATAGGCTAGGAGGGTTAGCCATGGGAAACGCAGGAAAAGGGTAGGGGGATGGGTCTGTGTGGGATGCTCTTCAGGGTCTTGCTTGGTGTGGACCCTTTGACACGAATGGCCTGTTTCCACACTGTAGGAGCTCTAAGGAATCTTTAATTAAGGGGGCCTGAGCAGCAGGGTACTCATCATTATTATTGAAGTAAGTTTTATTCAAATCTATTTTAATTATCCTCTCAGCAACACAACAGCATGCATTCATATTGCACCTGTTTCACAACAGTGTCATCAAGCAAAACTGAACCATCACGTGACAAAACAATGATATTGGATAGATGATCAGAATTATGGTCAAAGAGATGGGCTTTAAGGGCCATCTTAAAGGAGAAGAGCGAGGTCGTAAAAGAGCAGAAGATTAACAATTGGATTGCGCAGTATATAGCCCAGGATGCACAGTCGCCAGTAGTGAGGTAATTATAATGGTAATATGCCAGACTTGGAGAAGAGAACAAGTGTCATAAAACTGTGGTAAAGGAAAAAGTTAACTAAGGAGGGCAGTGGCCATGATGGCATTTGGAAACAAATATGAGAATTGTTTTTAAAAAGTGTAAAGGTGAGAGTCCAAACATGAGTTTTTAAATTATTCTTTCTTAGATTTTCTGTTTGCTCGAAAGGAAAAATCAAACTAGCAGGAACTCCGGGCCTTAATGTCAACAGACCAAAAAAAAATAGGTAATTGTTCTGAAAGGAGATTGCATTGTTTACAAAATGATTATACACTTGGCAAATCAGAATGTTAACTCAAAGTAGCAGAAGGCTACCTGGCACCCTGAATAGTGAATTAAAAGGAAAACCAACTTAATGGCCTAGAATTTCCAATAGCCAGGTGGTCAAGAACAAAAACAGAAGTTGCTGGAAAAGCTCAGCAGGTGTGGCAGCATCTGTGAAGAAAAAGATCAGAGTTAATGTTTCAGGTCTGATGTCCCTTCCTCCTCAGAGGTTAACTCTGATGATTTTTTTTCTTCACAGTTGCTGCCAGACCTGCTGAGGTTTTCCAACAACTTCTATTTATGTTCCTTATTTACATACATCTGCAGTTCTTTCAGTTTTCATTTGACTAGATAGTCATTGCTGCAGGTGGATTGTAGTTGTGCATTGGGGCGATGCTAAAATCCCAAGGCAGCTAAAACCACAAGAATTGCCTGGGCAATTGAAATTTCCTTTAGATGAATACCCATTACCTGGAACTTTCCGGAGAAGTCCCTTAAAGTTGGAGATTGTGGTGGGTTCCATTTTACTGAAGCCTAACAGAACCCTAGAGAAATCAGAGGCAGAATCTTGGCTGACTATTAAACAATCCTGCTCACTATTCTACACTTCCCCACCCCTAGTTGTCAAATACAACCCACAACTCCTATTGGCTCCTGACTTGCCATCCTACTCTCGTCCAACCTGGCACCAATCACAAAACCCAACTACCTCCACCCTGGGTCCAAAGCAGGTTCTACATCCCTCCCCACCCTAATTCCAGATCCCTCAGGCTCCCAAATAACTCGTTCCCCGAACCTAATCACAACCCTGATCATTCAACACCATCCTGCAACCTTATGCCAGCCTCACTGACTTCACTCCCCTGGCCTCTCCATCGACCTGAATGCTCATCCATTTCTCTGACACCCTGCACCTCTCAGACACCTGAGCCCTTCACCCACCTTTCAATCTACACGCCTCACCCACCTGGCATCCTTCCATTTCAACCACCTGCCATCCTAACCCCTCAAACAACTACCAATCTGCTCCCACAATCACTTTGCAGACTTGCCCTTTCTCAGAAGCCATCAAAGTGGTTGCAGGACAGATTACCAGTGGCTGCATGGCAGATTACCAGTGGCTACATGGCAGATTACCAGTGATTACACGGCAGATTACCAAGGGTGAGAAGAGCAAGGTAAAGCCCCGCACTTAGACAACACAGCCCACCTGCAGCATGCTATGGCTTGTCACCAACTTTCCTTCCGGCTACAGCTACCGGCTTCTCCCCAACCCACGCAGTAGTTTTCAGTTCAACATTCAGGAGGAACCCAAGGATAACAGTCTGAGTGACTTCACAGATGAGACATCACTGCAGGAAATTCTCTGGAAACAGTCAGACAGCTCAAAGGTGAATCAAGGAGAGACAAATGGGTTTTATTGGCTTCAGGGACAAACATATTAATATTTATGAATGAACAGATTGATAGCTGCAGCTAAATTGTGACAAATGAACAGACAAATGATACTCCATTCTAAGTTTGAAAGCACTATTGTAAGTGACTTGTGTAAAAGTTTTTTTGAGAACACAAGAGGAAAAGAATTTGAAGAGGTGACGCATACCAGAAAGTGATCACAGATAACTTTGTTTGTGGCTGAGTAGAAAGGAACAGAGACATGATAAGGTCAAGGGGATTTCCAAGAATATGAGTAGGTTGAGTTTGTATGGAAAGCGGATAGAAATACAATTAATCTGCAGAAGGGAAACAGAAATGGGTGGGAGTTTAAATTAACTGAGGATGAGAAGTTGCTCAGGACACTGAGGAAGAAAATCACATACTTAATGTAAACTCTGAGTTGGTGGTAAAGAAGAGGGATTGAAACAGCAAGGTTAGGGTTAGGGTTAGGGTTAGGGTGGGGTTTAGGGTTAGGTTTGGGGTTGGGATTAGGGTTGCAGTTAAGGTTACGGTTAGGGTCAGAGTTAGGGTTGGGGCTAGGATTGGGGTTAAGGTTAAGTTTGGGATTAGAGAGCTGGAACAAGGGCAAGAGTAAAAGGAATACAGAAGTGTCAAAGGTGTAAGAGTACAGGCAAAATTTTGGTGAAAGAGGCAGAAAGTCACCTTCATGATGATTTTGGCAGATGTGAAGGATAAAGCCAAGTGGGAAAGATTAATTAAGGAACATGGTGCCCATCTATGTCAATGCAGTCATCCACAGTGTACATGGGCCTTGCTCGCAAGATGACAGAAGTCACTTGAGAAGTTTTGGAGATAAGCCATGATTGCTGATCTACCGACAGAGCCTATAAAGTCTGAGTCAGGGGAATGAGAGGTGGATGAGAAGGGAGTTGATAAAAGAATTGTCCGGGGGAAGTCAGTGAGAGTATAGTGACAGAGAGGATTTCAGGGAAGAAGGGAGAAGACATTATTATACATAACAAAGGCTGGAATTGTAGGGGAGAAATAATCAGTTGTGTGTTCCTGGCCCATAAAACAGTGAGCATTTATGTTTAGCACTGTACCCATCATCCAACTCTCTAATAGCATGGTCCGGTAATATAACAACAGAAGCTCCTTACAATCTGATTTTAACATTATGTCTCTTACATATGTCTCTCACATATGGGTGTTTCTCCGATCTTTTCAAAGATGCACTGAAAAGCGTGTTAGGAAATAGGCTGGTTAAAACACAACAGAATATGAGCTTTGTACCAAAGTAGGAGGTATGTCCAAATAATAAGTAAGATTCAAATGCAACAACCTGCAAACTAAAATAATGGAAAGTGATATGCCTTATAAAAACAATCCAAAGATAACAGAATTTAGACATTGTGATGGGTCCTTCATGTCTGTTTCTTTAATTTCTGTTCTTTTTTTTAATTCTAACTATTGTATTCTACGATGGAGCTGGACAGTGGCAAGATTATATACGTTTCACTATACTCCAGTGGTCAGTTACAGGTGACAATAAATAAAATCTGAAAGTCTGCAGATCTTAATTTACATCAACTAAAAACTGTAATCTCAGGGAATGGGTCCGTTATGGAGTGAAAATCAAATGGAATTCTCTTCATGCTATCTTCCTTACGATGTAGTTACATGATATTTAACTTACTAGTATTTCTATTTAAGCGTGACTGTACCTGACTGTTGCAATGTACTGCACCCTTCAGTTTTTTTTTAATCATTGTGCGATGAAGGCATTGCTGACTGGCCAGCATTTATTACCCATCCCTAGTCGCCCTTCAAGAAACTTTGTAGCAACTGGTACAACTGAATGACATGCTAGGTGATTTCAGAGCGCAGTTTAGAATCAACCACGTTACTGTGGGCTTGGAGTCAAATGTAGGCCAGACCAGGTGAAGAAGGCAGATTTCCCTCCCTGAAGGACATTACTGAACCAAATGGACTTTTCCCCTGAAAATCAACAATGGTTTCATGGTCATCAAGTGATTCCTAATTTCAAAGATAACACAGTGTGGAGTCGAAGGAACGCAGCAGGCCAGGGAGCATCAGAGGAGCAGGAAAGTTGATATTTCAGGTCAGGATTCTTCTTCAGAATTTCTTGTTTTTAACTCTAACTATTGTAATCTCTGACTCCAGCATTGACAGTTCTTACTATCTCCTAATTCCAAATATTTTCTATTGAATTCAAATTCCACTATCTGCCATGACAGGATTTGAACCCTGGCCCCCAGAGCGTCAGTTGAGTTTCTGGAAGGATAATCTAGTGATCATACCACTAGGCCATTGCCTCCCCTATAAGTTTACCAAACGTATTTCTGCTTACAGTCAGATCGAATGGCGTAGATCCTGGGCCTTACCAGCTGGACACATTCTGATTGGAATGATGTTCTGATAACAAAACTTGTGATCCACTCCACAAGATTACTGTCCTGGCACGAAAATGAAAACCTACCTCTGTGTGTCTGACCAATGGCAATATCATGTTGTGAGCTATAGAGATATTGTCGTGACTGTAGCTTGACGGGTTAACAAGGATACCAACCTCCTCAGATTTCCTATGCAATAACCAGGATCTTCACACAGCCACATTTCTTTCCATGCTTATGCTCCCAATGGTGCATTTAAAGGCACTTATCGAGCTGTCACTGTCTGGGAGGGAAAGTGTTAATTGACAAACCACAGAGCCCCGAAAACTGGTGCAGTAGTGAAAGTCGTGGTTTTGTGTTTATTTCTGGCCTTGCAGGTTGCCCGCTATTACTACATGTCATCTGTGTTACATTCTAGAAAAAGGCTTGACCAGCCTCACTCCAGATGTGCTTTTGAACAGATTTATATATATAAAAACAAGCACTGATTTTTAAACAAAATCTGGCAGATGTGTGTGTGTGCTGTTCAAGAGAGAACATTAAGGTGTGCTCTGGTTCATGCCAAGTACCGTGTCACATATTGAACAAATCAGTAGTAAGTAGCTGTCATTTTTCTGACAGGAAAACACCAGTTTTAAAGAAGATATTAAAGAGTTACACTTCTTTTAATTATAAAAAACAGCAATTTAAAGCCAAGAAGACTTGAAATTACCTCGAGGTGTTTGATAAAAGGTCCAAATAATCTTCTGGGCTTCAAGAAAGGTGAGGTTTAAATAAGTTAATTTCTTCCACACTCACTAGGCTTGTAATAGGTTGTCCTAGACTCCCACCCTCTGCTGAGAAAACTTCACAATATTATCATTCAGAAAAATCATATAAACTTATTTCTCAGCTCTACAATTGTCTCCTCTAACATAAAACACAAAACTACAGGTCCAACTCCCAGTCTGTCTGCTAATGGAGATATTACAATTGATTTCAGCAACCATACTTTAGAAAGAGAAAAAAAAGGTCCAGTTTCCCCTCCACGTCATTATAAAGCAATTCTTTCTTTCAGCATTTATTGATGGTAATTAGGTCAGGGGAACATCTGGCTATAATATTGCATGATAGCATTCATTGTCCTCATACATGAAGAATGGCAGTTGGACGTTTTGCATCCATGAAGATATCTTTATCCAGTGCATCATCTGATGCTTATGTTAACCCAAAAACATAAGAATCTAAGCATGGACAATATGGTACTGAAGAAATAAACTAAAGTTTTATTGTTATATATGAATACTAGATTTACAGTACAATACTCCATTCTGGACAAGCATTAAACTGTTTGGTTACAAAGAGCGTTATGCTTTCATCAGTGTGTCATGCTTCAAGTAATCCGAGGTAAGATGTAATCTGAGTCTTTTGTACTCTCCTGTCATATGCGACAATACAGTGATAATATTATGAGCATGTCTAATAACAGTATATTGACACACTGACCATGAGATAAAACAACATTCACCACTTGCAAAGAGTAAAAAAGATTCAAATTGGATATACATTGTTATACATGGTTATACATTGAAAAATATTGTCAATTTGATGATTATATAAATAGGTAAACAGTGTGCATAAGGTTAACAATTTTAACTTCAATGGAATGCCTTGAAAGTTTGACAGTTTGCCCTGATCTGGTGATATATGTTGTTCTAGGTTATTCTTGGTTAACAATTTGATTGTTTTGCTGCTAGTTACTGTCACTCAACGTCATCACACTATCAGCTTCATCAGAGCATTCTTCTTCACTGTCTTTGTGCAAGATTGGTGTGTTGTATATTGGGCTGAGCTGGCTCCTATTCCTTTGCAATGTACCATTATAACTAGTGTTGATTTTCAAATTACTTAGGCCTTGTTACATATGCGTGAATATCTACTGTCATTCAAGTATTTGTAACTCTGACACTCTCTGACAATTCAGCAGTTGTGGTAGTCTTCTACATGTTTACTTGTTACGTATCTCTCTCATTCTCCTCATTTGAAGGACAATGTCCCGTGTCTCAAAATGATTTAATAGTTGGTTGTTTGACAAGGTCTCTCGCACTTGCCATCCAAGCTGTGCTTGGAGTTGTAATCCCTTCTCCAATGGTGTTCTTTGACAATGCAGCAATGCGATACAAAAACCTGGTATTGTTGCTCAACATTTGATACTCATTGATTTGAGACTGGTTGGTGGGCTGACAAAGTGGTATAGGCCATTCCATATCAGTACACTTGTCTTTAAATGGTTTGCCAATGAACTGTAGTTCAGTATAAGACATTATTGATTCCAAAATAACAAGTAAGCTGAAAACAGCAGTAACTGAATCAGTAACAGTTGCATTATGTTTCTTCGTTGCAGACAATGGGAAATTTGGAGAAATAATCTATCACAGGGATTTCATCTTTGCTGCACAATAGAAATAGGTCAGTTGCTACCTCCTCCCAAAATAGTGGATAGAACATCATATGTCGGGAAATGCATCTTCCTCTGCAGGAGTTGCTAAATTTGACACGCATAGCATGTATTCATGTGCCATTAAATACTGGACATCCCCAATTTACAAACATCCAACTTACGAATGCACAAACTAATGAAGGTGATTCCAACCATTGTTGTGATTTTAAGACCCAAAATATGAAAATTCCCTATACTTGTGAACAGCTACTTCACATTGGCATACATTGAGTTCTGGCTTAATTACAAATCGACTTGCAAATGTACTTGATTTGCAACCCAAAGGCTGCCTTTATCTTGGTGCTTCCAGGACTAGTGGACAGATTCAGGTACAAGCTATGCATTCAATACCCATCTGTCCCTGGACTAACGTGGACATGATATTTTGACGTAATGCTTTGAATGTTGGGACTCATCCACCCTTGGGTATTACTTGTGATATGACCAGTTCATTTCTACATAGCCATAGGAACAAACCATTTCAAAAAAAAATAGTAATCCTGGAAGCTGATTCATATCTTATTTCAAAATCACATCCTTTTAGATGTTGCAAAACTGTCAGTGCACTGATTAGATCTTTATAGTAGAATATATCATATGGCATGTGGCCTGCTTTAACAATGAATTTCTTGCCGAATAGGTAGGTGTGAAATTTCTTGATGCTAAATACTGGAGTTCATGTCTTTTGCTCAATATTGGAGTAGTCAGTGTGCCTAGATGAAAGGGCTTCCAGCTTGTTATTTTGTCTTGCAAATGGCATGCATCTTGACCTTTTTCAAGATTGTTTCATTCATTGGAATGTTTTCTTGCAGTGAGCAAGATTTGGTTTACAGAACCTCCTTGATGATCATTTTGGCAAACATTGGGGTGTCCTTGAATAAATCTCCCAGTGGAGATTCCTTGTCCTTGAAGTTGGGAATATACAGCAAGAGGAAATTTAAACATCCAAGACAATGCCTCTTTATCCTGCGTGGTCAGCCTTCATTTGAAATCTTTGATCTTAATTGCATCAGGGCAGACTCTATGGTTGGAATAAATGGACCCAGAAAATATTGTCTGGCTGAAACTGACCTGGCACTTTGTGCTATTAAATACCTATCCATGTCAGCATGCTGCCATCACCAGCAGGTGTAGATTGTCATCATAGAGCATAGAACATAGAACATAGAACAGTACAGCACTGAACAGGCCCTTCAGCCCACAATGTTGTGCCGACCATTGATCTTCATGTATGCACCCTCAAATTTCTGTGACCATATGCATGTCCAGCAGTCTCTTAAATGACCCCAATGACCTTGCATCCACAACTGCTGCTGGCAACGCATTCCATGCTCTCACAACTCTCTGTGTAAAGAACCCGCCTCTGACATCCCCTCTATACTTTCCACTAACCAGCTTAAAACTATGACCCCTCGTGCTAGCCATTTCTGCCCTGGGAAATAGTCTCTGGCTATCAAGTCTATCTATGCCCCTCGTTATCTTGTATACCTCAATTAGGTCCCCTCTCCTCCTCCTTTTCGCCAATGAAAAGAGACCGAGCTCAGTCAACCTCTCTTCATAAGATAAGCCCTCCAGTCCAGGCAGCATCCTGGTAAACCTCCTCTGAACCCTCTCCAAAGCATCCACATCTTTCCTATAATAGGGCGACCAGAACTGGACGCAGTATCATGTTCTGCCTTTGTCTTACACATGAATGTGATGTCAGCCAATGCAAAGATAACCAGGTAAACTTACAATAATCCTGTCGATATATTGCTGCAATAAGTGTTGGTTAATTGAGAGCCCCATGGTATGGGTTATAACACTACTGCTCAAATGACATCCTCAATATTGTCAGATCCTGGTATTCTTCTTCTGTTAAAAGCTCAGAACCATAGCCAAGCTCCACATCTATCCTGGAAATAAATCTTGTCCCTAAACATTTAGGATTTAATTCTTCTAGCCAGAGTATTTTATGTGGATATCTTTTAATTGAAAAGTTAAGGCACCTTGCATCAAGACATACTTTTATGGTGCCATCTTTCTTTGAGGCATGTTTGATGGAGGTACATCAATCTGCATGGTGACCCAACTTCCATGAAAGGGCTGCACATGAGGCATTCCACTCCCGTACATCCCAGATGTCCATGTTCTTCAAGGGTCGCAACATTCCCCCTGCCCCCCACAGTGGTCGAGAACACCCTTGACCGTGTCTCCTGCATTTCCCGCACCTCATCCCTCACATCCCATCCCTGCAATAACCGCCAAAAGAGAATCCCCCTGGCCCTCACATACCACCCCACTAGCCTACAGGTACAACGCATCATCCACCAACACTTCCGCCATCTACAATCCAACCCCACCACAAAAGACATTTTTCCAACCCCACCCTTGTCTGCCTTCTGGAGAGACCACTCTCTCCGTGACTCCCTTGTTCGCTCCACACTCCCCTCCAACCCCACCACACCTGGCACTTTCCCCTGCAACTGAAGGAAGTGCTACACTTGCCCGCACACCTCCTCCCTCACCCCCATCCCAGGTCCCAAGATGACTTTCCACATCAAGCAGATTTTCACCTGCACATCCACCAATGTGGTATACTGCATCCGCTGTACCCGTTGTGGCCTCCTCTACATTGGGGAAACCAAGCGGAGCCTTGGGGGCCGCTTTGCAGAACACCTCCGCTCGGCTCGCAATAAACAACTGCACCTCCCGGTCGCGAACCATTTCAACTCCCCCTCCCATTCCTTAGACAATATGTCCATCCTGGGCCTCCTGCAGTGCCACAATGATGCCACCCGTAGGTTGCAGGAGCAGCAACTCATATTCCGCTTAGGAACCCTGCAGCCCAATGGTATCAATGTGGATTTCACCAGCTTCAAATTCTCCCCTCCCCCCACAGCATCCCAAACCAGCCCAGCTTGTCCCCACCTGCCTAACCTGTTCTTCCTCTCACCTATTCCCTCCTCCCACCTCAAGCCGCAGCTCCAATTCCTACCTACCAACCTCATCCCAACCCCGTGACCTGTCCATCCTCCCCGGACTGACCTATCCCCTCCCTACCTCCCACCCATACTCTCCTCTCCACCTATCTTCTCCTCTATCCATCTTCGGTCCACCTCCCCCCTCTCCCTATTTATTTCAGAATCCTCTCCCCATCCCCCTTTTCTGAAGAAGGGTCTAGGCCTGAAACATTAGCTTTTGTGCTCCTGAGATGCTGCTTGGCCTGCTGTGTTCATCCAGCTCCACACTTTGTTACCTGATCTGTAGGTGGGGCAAAATGGAGCTCCTGCTGATTTTGTTGCTGTGTTTTCCTGATTGGAATAGTTATGTCGGCTTTTGAATCATGAAATTGTTACTTTGTGTCTTTGTACGTCTGTATGTGTGTAGGGGGATTTAGAAGGGTTTCAGAGTTTTAACCAGCAGAGTTACATGTTGACAGTTCATAGTTCTTTAACCATGGATGTGGACATTACTGGGCAGGCCAGCATTTACTGCCCCTCTCTCGTTGATTTTGTTAAGATGGTGGTGAACTGTCTTCTTCAACACTGCAATTATGTACTTTAGGTAGACACACAATGCTGGTAGGGAGAGAATTCCAGGGTTTTGTCCCAGCAACACTGAATGAACAGAGACATATTTCCAAGTCAGGATGGTGAGTGTCTTTGGGGGGGATCTTGCAGGTGGTGGTGTTCCCACATGCCTGATGCCCTTGTCTTTCAAAAGTACTTTCAAAGGATCTTTGGTGAATTTCCGTCGGCACCTTGTAGATTACATGCACTACTGTTACTGAGCTGTTGGTGGTAGAGGAAATGGATGTTTCCAGATGTGGCTCCAATCCAGCAGGCTGCAAGGTTCTTGAGTGTTGTTCTATCAGCACTCATTCAAGCAAGTGGGCAGTACTCCATTACACTCTTGCCTTTTGCCCTGTGGATGGCAGACAGACTTTGGAGAGTCAGGAGATGAGTTATCACTGTAGGATCCTGAGGTACAAGCATGATCTTCTATTTCCGCTAAGTGTTCCCATGCAGCATCATAAACCTTTCTTTAATATCTCCATCCCACCATGTGTACTGTGAAAGACTATTCCTAACTGACAGTGTTTGACCGAATGCACAGCTGGGCTTTTAATATGGTGCTTGCCCAGCAGGTCCTGGCAGCAGTGAGTACTTCCACCTGTGCTGAGGCCAAGTTAGCACAAGAGCAATGCCATACAGGCATGGTACATACATAATGAGGGGTTATGGAGAATTATGTGAAATAACCCTTTAGAGCTCAGAGAAATCTTTCATGAACCTCCCTGAAATTGACACTTGGTCGATTTTTGATCAATTTCCACCTGCGGTCCTGGGCTGGTATTAAGTTGATTGCAAAATGCATTATGTTTTCATTGTGTACATCAAGCTTCAAGTGATCTGATTTAAGATGAAATTGGAAACATTTATAATCATTATTGTTCGCTCAATTGGCTGGACGGTTGGTTTGTGATGCAGAGTGATGCCAGCAGCATGGCTACCTGGGGTTACCATGATGCCGTCTCCTGCCCAAACTCCCTCCTAACCTCGAGGTGCAATGACCTTCAGGTTTAACTACTACCAGCCACCTCTCTGGAATGAGAGAGCAGCCTTATGCTCTGGTAGGGCTCTGATGACTTTACTTTTTTATATGATTTTGCCTAATAAAGGTATACTGAAATGGGGCATAGCATAATACCCATTTGCTTAGGAAACAGGAGGTAACCAGTCTCCAAGGAAATGATATACTACAAGGAGGCAATTTCTTCAGGAGAGTGGGAAGGGCAAAAAAGCAACAGTATCGAAACTAAGAGTGGTAATACCTGTCTGAAAATGCCACTTGCTAGCTGAGGAATCCTCATAGGATCTAAAAAGACAGGCAGTTCTTTACTTTGGTCATAAGAAACAAAGCAAGATACAAGGGAACAGATGCAACTAGTAAATGGAGAATGACCTTATCATGGCTAGAAGAATAAACACATGCTGGAGTTTGTATCATCAAGTTGTGATAGTGTCCAGTTCTTCCAAACTGATAGCTATCTCACTTAGGTAAGTGAGTTGTACAGTAAGTTTCAAAGTTCACTGAAATAAGATAAAGAATATGTCTGAGCACTATCCATGAATAAAAAGGCCACATAAATACAATTGCCCATTCAACTCCACCCCTATCTGGCTGGTTTACATTATTTTCAATGAGGCCTCATTATCTTCTATCAATACTATTTACTGAAGAACAGCAATAAAGATGGCTTATGTTCACCAAAACCATCTCCTTAAGTCTTTCATCTACCCACGTGATCTCTTCTCTCCCAACCTTGCCCCACATTCTCATCTTCATAATTAGTATAAAAAGCTCATGGATTTCTTAGACACAGTTAGGCCATCTGCTTAGCTAATACCCAGAGTTTATCACCTTCCATCACAATCACTCTCACGTTTTACTCCAGTTGCTGGTGCTGGCATGATGAGCCAAACAGCCTCCTTCTACACCACAGTAACTCTCTGCTTGTTTCCCTCCTATCTCCTCAGCAAGCTTTCCAACTTCACACTGTCTATGAAACCTAACCCATATGTTTTGGTGACCCTATTCCCTGTGAACTGCTCCATCCAGCTAATTGCAAGCTGTAAATGGTTCTTTCGTCACTTACTAACCATTCCTTAACTTTTCAAACTGCAGCCATCTGCAATCTTTAAAAACAAATCCATCCTTGCCCCCATGTCAAACACTGTCAAGCCATCTTCAAATTACCCTTTCTCACTGTAGAAACTACAGTAGGTACATGTTATCAACTCTTAAATCCATGACAATCTTTTCTACAACTTTACAATTAAATTGCATCAGTTAAGTTTCCAGTACTACCGAGGCTCATAAATAGCCCTGATTTTAATTTTCAAATGATTGGCTCAAATGATTATCTCACTTTATCCACCCAACAACTTGTGAAGCAGTTGACTTGCAAAGTCTTGGCTTGAGTTGTTTGTCCTGCAAAGCTGCCCTGCAATTTCCTGCTTACTTGGACTCCCATATTATCCCCCTCAAACCTCCATTCCCTTGACCATGTTTGAGGATGAAGCTGACTTCTGATAACCTTTGCATCCTTATTCACTCTGAGCTGAGCTTCCCCGATGTCATCCACCTCAAAAAGCCAATTTCAATGTCCATAACACTAGCCATCTCTTTCTTTTCCTCAGCCTCAACTGATCTGCTGTAATCCTCAGCCTTTCTTTGGCTCACCTGGTCCAAAACTCTCCTAGCTGGGGCTTGGGCTTGTACCTGCACATTGCACCTTGCACCTGAATAAACACAAATTCACCTAAAGATTCTTCTGCTAATAACTTAACTCTCACCAAGTCTCATATACCCATCAACCATGTACATAATGGTTTACATGACGTCTTCATCTCCAACTGCTTCACATTAAGGTCTCATCTCGTGTTGAAGTTCTTGCATGGCATTGGCCCTTTCTTAACAATATAAGCTTTCAACCGTACCGCCCTCCCCTTCAGAAAATTGAGCTAACTGTCCATTTCAGTGTCTTTTGACCTTTCTATCATAGGATTCCTACAGTGTAGAAGCAGACCATTTGGCCCACCGAGTCCACGCTGACTGCTTCAAAAAGCATACCACCCTACCCTCTCTCTGTAGCCCTGCCCTTCCCCATAGCCAATCCACCTAGCCTGCTCATCCCTGGACACTAGGGCGATTTGTACAGCCAATCCACATAATCCACACATTTTTGGACTGTGAGAGGAAACCAGAGCAGCAGAGGAAATCCACGGAGACATGGGGAGAATGTGCAAATTCCACACAGACAGTCACCCAAGGATGGACTTGATCCCAGGTCCCTGGGGCAGCAGCACCAACCACCAAGCCACCAGTCCCATCTCCTCCCGTGATATCTCCGCTGGTCCCACATTTTCAAACTGGACGGATGCACAATTGTACATTTATATGGCCTTTTTGTTCATAGATAGCATAGACTACTTCTTTACTTTTATTTTAGCAAACTTTAAATCTTGAAACTGGGCATCCCTATTTCTTCCCCTCCTTCTTCTCCTTTGATGCCTCTTATCAACAACTTATTTTGGCCCCCTTTCAAATTATCCCTTCTTTGTCACATAATATCCATGCTCACTGATTATGTCTCTTGGAAACATTTGGAATTTCTTAACCAGTTGTAGGTGGCAATAGCTCAGTTTGTAAATCTTTTGCTTCTTATTCTGAATATTGTAGGTTCACAGTCCTACTTCAGAGATTTGAACACAAATACAAAGGCTAGCACTCATTCATAGCTCTGGGATGGTGCTGCACTATTTGGACATGCTGCCTTTCACATGGGACATTAAACTGTAGCTGTTCCTTCTATCAGGATTCTGAGCTACTTCAAGGAAAGAAGCTCTCTTTGGAAAGCAGTGATTGTCGAGTGGAAAATGGTAGCCAAATACATTTGATAATTTGTAAATTCCTGGCCCAAAATTGATCTATACATTCTACATTACAGCTGCATTTGCTAACACCCAGGAGCATGTACAGTAGCAGCAAAATGTCTGAAATAAATTGAAACACCTAATTAATCCCTAAAAATGAAAGAAAAAGGAGGAGAGAAAAGATTTTAAACTAAAGGAGATTTTTTTTAAGTTTTAAAAATTGATGCAGAGGCCCATTTTAAACAAAACATTGGACGTGAGCATGTGCAGTCAGAATTTATGATTGGAAGGTTAGTGCCAGCAGACACACTTCTTGCAAATTCAGACATTTCGTACATTTCAGAATAACCTTTTGTTTTAGCAGTAAGATGATTCTTAAAAAAAAAATTCAGTCTGTGGTGGGGAAATCTTCTTAGAATCTTGCTGGAAAATGAGATGATTAGAATATGAGGATAAAATGCAGATGCCTAGTCAAGTGTACATCTGTTTCCAAACGGCCGTTCATGATCATTTATATATGAATAATTCAACCAAACTTGCATGCAAAGCTTCAAGTCAGAATGGTTGTGATTTTTAAAAATATCTTTCTAAAGTTTATTCATCCTACTTGTTTTCCCCCTCATTTCAATGGTAAGGTCAGGAGTCAGCATAATGAAAACATTCCAGGAGACCTAACGAGTTCATTTGAGATTCAAATGAGCCAGCTTGACTCAACTAAACACATGGAAGCAAAACAAGAGTTCGGTGTTGATGTTTGTTAATAAAAGATAAGCATCTGCGTGTTTCTTATTCTCTGGAGTCAACATCTTATCCAAGGTGACTCCTGTCATAACAGCTTCCCTTTCAGAAACACTATCCTTGGCTATTTGACTATCCCATTGTTCACGGATGACCAAAAGTAGGAAAATCTGTACTCTTTTACTGATAAATCAACTGCAGCAGGCAAGGATGTGAATCCCAATAGAACATAGAACATTACAGCACAGTCCAGGCCCTTCGGCCCTCGATGTTGTGCCGACCTGTCATACCGATCTCAAGCCCATCTAACCTACACTATTCCATGTACATCCATATGCTTATCCAATGACGCCTTAAATGTACCCAAAGTTGGCAAATCTACTACTGCTGTAGGCAAAATGTAGTGTGTCTATACATTTCACGCATGCCAAACACCCTTACAGTTCTAACAATTCACATGCACTCCCACACCACAGAAGGCAACACCATAAATATCATTTTGGATACAACTGAGTGGCTTGCTAGGCCATTTCAGAGAGCAGTTAAGAGTCAACCATATTGCTGTTGGTGTGAAGTCACATGTAGAAAATTTTCTGAAGAAGGGTCGTGACCTGAAACATTAGCTTTCCTGTTCCTCTGATGTTGCCTGGCTTGCTTTGTTCCTCCAGCTCCCCACTGTGTTATCTCTAACGCCAGCACTTTGCTCTCACAATGAATATCATTAACCTCTTCTAAAGGCTTTACATTTTATACATGGCAAGCAAATACCATTTGTTTCATGCGGTAATGTTCTGGACAGCTACATTTGAACTCCACACTGGCAGATGCTAAAACTGGAATTCCATAAAATAACACTTCTGGTATTAAAAGTCTACGGATGACCATGAAACTTTTGTTGATTACTGTAAAAACCCAACTAGTTCACTAATGTCTTTTAGGGAAGGAAGCTGCTATCCTTACCTGATTGGCCCTACATGTGACTTCACACCAACAGCAATACGGTTGACTCTTAACTGTTCTCTGAAATGGCCGAGCAAGCCACTCAGTTGTATCCAAGGGAAACTACAGATGTATATTTAATGCTAGTACAGCCAATGACATTCACATCCCATGAGTGAATAAATTTTAAAGAAAGCATTCACAACACTTCGCACTCAATTTCCATACTGCCTTTATACTGTTTCAAGACCCCAACCAATTCTTGTCTCCTCAAAGCACAACATCCCCTCATACCTCCATGTCAAAGCATGGCCTTCACCCATCTCAATGTCTCCTTATACGTCTGTGACACCTTCATGCCAGCTTATACCCCGTGCCACTTGCAAACCAGTCATCTAGCATCCATCATGGGCAGAGAAAGGGGAGATGAGAAAAAAATAAATTTCTAGCAATCTAAAGGAGCTGTCACACAGTCATACTTGGTGCTGAGAAAATCTCTCATTCATAAAAAAAATTCAGAGTTTAAAAATCCTTAATTGTTGTATCTGTTATAAGTGCCTTATAAAAACAAACATCTATTTGGTAAGTACATCAAAGACGTCTAATCCTTTAATAGCTTCTTTATACAGCTTATCAAAATGTGAACTCAGCCTTTCCATTAAGATGAATGCTCTTGTACATTTTGAAACTCAGCCAAGCATTGATAATTCTTTTGGGTGTAATAATAGTCCTCAGGGAATAGAAACAAACTATTGAAACTGCTGGCATAGTAATATTTTCTTTCTAATCAATACCAGAAGACGTGTCAGTCAAAAGCAGCCAGAAAAGTATTTTTAATTCTAATTAAGAGCTTCAATCTGTTTAATTTAAATATTTCATGGGCTGGAGAAATGTGTCATTTCATATTATTAGTAGAATGATATTATCCACTTTTCAAGAGCATTTTTATTTACTCCATAAATTTGTGCCTCAAACACATTGGGCTTAGACCCTTAGAACATCCAAACTAGGGTCTGTTTGAACAAATTTGATGTGGCCCTGCTTAATCCAGGTTTTCCACTTGTGTGATCTATGCCCCATTCCTTTCCGATGCTGGTCAAAATGAAATCTGTTTGACATGGCAGTGGGATTTCTGCTTTCAGATGCTGACTACCATGTTTTAAGTTCTCTAAAGTCAACCCAACTCATGAAAATCCTACTGTCCTGTATGTGGCATTAATCCGAGGCCCTGTAAACCTTGTAAAGATCCCTTGGCACTATTCAAAGAAGAGGAAAGGCGCTCTCCCTTAAGCCCTGGCTAATGTTTATTCCTTACCCAATATCATTTAAACCGATTATCTGGTAATTAGAATGCTACTGGTTGCAGAACCTTATGTCCAAACCAGTTGTTACACTTCCACAGTGACTGTACTTCAGAATTACGTCCTGAAAAGCATATTGGAGTGTCTTGAGATTATGAAAGATGAGATATAAATCTAAATAACACTTTATTTCACTTTTTCCCAAACATCTCTATTGAAGGGGAGAATGTTCAAGTTGATGAATCTGGAGGTAGCAATTTCATTTACAAAGTTTTGAACAGTGGAGTTGGAAATAACAGATTTTGGTGACAAGTGGAACATAGAACTCTGGCTTAGCCTGAGTGAGCGGCTAGAAAAGGGGATGGAGTCAAACCAAGGGGCTAGTGTTTCTGGCAGACACTATACAAAAATATCCCCCTCTAAAGCCAATATAACCATCCTGAAGAACAGTGTCTAGAATTGAACGCCACTACCTGTAGTGATTGGAACCAGATCGATCCTGAGATCATTGATTGGTGTTGTTAACCTGGGCCAAATCAGGAAGCCCTGGCTGACAATCTCCTCAGTTCAGGGGATTGACTCTGAGCTGGCTGGCCACAGCTAATGGAGTTGAGCACAAATAAGTAAAGAGTGACTTGGTTATTTCACTACCCGACCAGAGATTCATACAACTGCCAAGTTATTCGGCATACTTGAAATAAAGACTAACATTCTGCTACTTTCTCAAAAAAGTTTGCACCTATCCACTTGTTTTCAGTGAATTTTGTATGGAACCAAGAAGAATACATCAAATAATGACAATAAAGAACTGGGACCAGAATTCAGCTTCTTTGCTGGGAATTATGCTCAGAATCACCATCTTCCCTCACATCTCCACTTCATTAAAATTTGCCAGTGTATAAAATATACATGTTTATGCATACTAATTAATCTATTACCAGTGCATTTTCAACAATCTAGCTCTAATATTGTAGATTTCTCTAATTAACATTTTTCAAATAAAGTAATCTAAACGTATGTTACTAGCAAATAAACCAAAGACCTAGTTTTCAACTTAAGATTGCTTGATTTCGAGTAGTTCCTATTTATGCAGTGCTCACCAGGGTATGCTGTGGATAATGAATGCAAGAAGCACCTTATGTATCAGTTCATAATGTGCCAGTAAATGAACTGCAGCAGGCACAGAATGAGCCGAGTGTTAACCATGCTGAAATAATTCACTTCTGGCTGTTGAAAAGGCCATTGATCTTTCTGTTGGTATGGACTCCTGCAGAATAGTTAGTCATTTACTCTAACTCCACTTTCCCCGGTGCTTAAGGTAAATAATAAATGGGGATTTCTGTCTTTCTCCTCCTGTTTTGTTTTGTACAGTTTAGCTCATTGGGGAATAAAGAAAATGCCACACGAAAATATTTTCTGTAAATGAAAAATGATTATCTCATGCAAAGAAATACAATTTGTAAAATATGTTTTAGCTTCTTTTGAGAATCATGTTATAAGCAGCATTTTATCACTATGAAGCATTGTGTTCATTTGAGGCAGCCCTTGCCAAATATTTTCCCAGTAACCCAAATTTCAGCTTGTGACCCCATTTGGGCTCCTGACCCCACCTAGGGATGCTAATTTAGGGCTTTTTTGTTATATTCTTTAACCAGATATTTGAAACAAAAAGTGGGAGTACAGAAATACATTCCAATGCACCTACCATTTTGCATCTTAAGGCAGAATAAAGCATCATTGTTTCCTTAAGGACATCTTGCAACTTGCTCGAAACCACATGAGTTTTACAAAAGACCCACTCGCAGCATTGAAAGCTGGACAAACCACCATATCAGGGGCAGCAGCAGTTCCAGGGGCACACTTTGCTAACAGAGGCCAGTTGAGTGGGTACCACCAGCACTGTCAAGGATGGCAAACCACCTCCAAGAACTACCATTCCAATTGCCTCACCAGTACCACAGATGGAACGTGACCATTGCTGAAACTACAGCTGCAGTAAGGGCAGGAACCCTGAATGGCAAGGCAGTCTAGAAGTCAGGCAGGTGAGTTTGAGCATGCTTGGTGGTGCCCCCACATAGGGGGAGCCCTCCAGTGTTGCCAGAAATGTGTAGGAAGCAGGAAGGGGTCCTTAATTTGTGGAGTGAAAGGTTAGCTATACTCTGGCAATAACTTCTGAACATGTGGATGAGGAGTTGTTCTATAATATCAGATCATATTGGACTGAGACCTGATGGAAGAAGGCACTTATTCTATCATGCTTCTGGGCTTAGCTTACAGGCAATGAATGGGGTTCAGTTCTCTTATGTGCTAAGCTCCTAAACATATTCCTACACAATGGCAGGTAGTGATTAAATTCAAAAGAATGATAATAAGCAGTAAAGGAAAGCCTGATGAGAAATCCAGCAACAAGCCAGAGCAGAAGGTACGGGACTTTGGGGCAAGCCTGGTAAGCAAACCGCAAGAAAGAAAACCACCAGGACCATCCAGTGATGAATACAGACAGCAACACAAACAGACATAAACTTAAACTTGGTAAACAATAACCTCCATTATCCCAACCAGAAATGTTCCAGAACGTATAGGGATCCTGACAGGCTATGCTCAGTGGGTATGGAACCAGAAGAACGCTACAGCTAGAGCTGGGAAAGTGAATAGACAGGGTATCAACCATCCTTTTTCCATATCGTTTCTGTGCAGGAAAATTCTTTACCCACACGAATCCTGCCCAGTCATAAAGGGTGAGTGCAAACTCACCCAAACGGTAGTATAGGATCAAAAACAGAAATTGTTGGAAACACTCAACAGGTCTGTCAGCTTAGAATCCCTACAGCGTGGAAGCAGGCCATTCAGCCCATTGAGTCCACACCTGAAGAATATTGCAGCCAGAAACCAACTCCCCCACCCCAATTCCTGTAACACTGCATTTCCCATGGCTAACCCACTAAAATATATATCATTACAGGGCAATTTACCATGGTCATTTGACCTAACCTGCACATCTTTGGACTGTGGGAGGAAACCGGAACACTCAGAGAAAACCCAAACAGACGTGGGGAGAACTTGCAAACTTCACATGGACTGTTGCCCAGGGGTGAAATCAAACCTGGGTCCCTGGTGCTGTGAGGCAGCAGTGCTAACCATTGGGCCAACATGCCACCATATGTGGCAAGAAAGCAGAATTAATGTTTCAGGTCCAGAACTAACGAAGTATATGATTCCCAGCTACATGGTAGAAATTTAGAAATAGACCCCTCTAGTCTGCAAATTCACAGGAAAAAGTGAATGCTGAAGATTGAGACTTATTTCACATGGGTGATGTTGTAGACCAACAGAACATTGTTTGGTGTGCAGAGATCATGGAGAATGGCAGGAAATTAGTTTTGAATTGATTGTAGCAGCTGGTGTATGCATTTTAATTCTACTGTGCATTTGAAGACTGGATTTCTTTGAATGTCTTCTGTTCCATAGCTCGCCAATAAGACAGGAAATCATCCAGATACGTTCTGCCTACAAACAGCATTAAATATCCAAACTGGCCAATTATATCCCCATTAGTCTATTAGCAACCATCAGTAAAGTGATGAAATGGGTCACTGACAGCACTATCAAGCAGCAATTACTCAGTGATAACCTGCTCACTGATGCTCAGTTTGGGTTCCACCAAGCCCACCTTAATCATTACAGATTTGGACTAAAATGAACAAATGAGCTGAACTCCAAGGGTGAGATGCAAGTGACTGCCCTTGATATCAAGGCAGCATTTGGTCAAGTGTGGCTTAGAATCTCTTGCTAATTTTTTACATAAAACGGCAGCAACATTTTAACTTATAAATTGCTTGTTGGATGTGCTCAACACCAACATGGATTGAAAGATCAGCTGAAAACGGTACAGAAGGGTTAAATACACTCTAGATTTCTGCAAAAAGTAAAGAAACATGCTTCTGAAAGGTGTGGGGCTGTCTGATTTTCTATTTGGAATGAACTGTGGCATTTTCTGGGATGAGGAGTATTGAGTCACATTATAAGCTCCACATGCTTTTAACTAAGCAGGAAATTAATGGATTCATAACAAAGAAACTGGAGTATATATCAGGTTCATTACACATAAGAACATAAGGATCTTTGAGACCACCCTGCATTCAGTATGATCTTATGACTCAGTTCACTTTATTGCCCAATCCTATATTGCTTCACTTTGTGTGACATCCAAATTTGTCTAAATCAGTTTTGAATAATTAGTCTTGAAAAATGCAATGATAGGTTTTCCACATTCCCCCTTGGGTATGTCATTCTAAATATTCACAGCTCTCAGAGCATTAATTTGGCTGGCTCAGTTCAATTTCTGGTCAGCAGTGGTCCTAGATAATGATAATGGATGATTGGATGATGGCAATTCAGTTGACTGTCAAGTGGAGATGTTTAGACTCTTTTGGTGAAGGTGGTCATTGCCTGGCATTTGTGTCGTTCAGCTGTCACTATCACTTATTAGGGCAGGCCTGAATGATGTCCAGATCTTGCAGTCCTGGGTTGATTAGCTGAGGGATTGTAGGTGGAACTGAACATTGTGCAAACATCAGTGAACAACCCATCTTTGAACCTTTAATGGAGGCAAAGTTATTCATGGAATTGTTGAAGATCAGAGAAACAGGGATTGCTCTAAAGTCCAAATTTGGGTTACCAATACCATTCAACCATCAAAGGAATGCATTAATATTTGTGTCATTCATAGTTCCTTCCCATCGTTGCCATGACTTTATGACCTCTGTTAATTGTTTGCCCTCTTTGAGAAAAACTTTTTGCCAGTGGTTGACCATTGTTATGTCCAGAGTCTGTGAAAGCTTTGTAATGCCAGATTATTTAAAATTAATATGTTAGTTGTTCAAACCAACACATGCCAATTTAACATGCATGAATTGTTCTGACCTACATTCAACAGAACTGTTCAGAATATTGGTAAGACCTATGATAGAAAGTGGCTGAGAAGTTTTTTTTTGTAACACCTGACTTCTGCAATGTCTCAGTGAATCATAGAATCCCTGCAGTGTGGAAGCAGGCCATTCAGTCCACCAAATCCACATGCTCTGAAGAGCCTCCCTTTCAGACTCACCCTCCTACCCTATCCCTGGGCTCTATGGGCATTTTAGCCTGGCTAATCACCTAACCTGCACATCTTTGGACTGTGGGAGGAAACCAGACCACCCAGAGGAAAGAGAGAGAGAGATAATGGGAACTGCAGATGCTGGAGATTCCAAGATAATAAAATGTGAGGCTGGATGAACACAGCAGGCCAAGCAGCATCTCAGGAGCACAAAAGCTGACGTTTCGGGCCTAGACCCTTCATCAGAGAGGGGGATGGGGGGAGGGAACTGGAATAAATAGGGAGAGAGGGGGAGGCGGACCGAAGATGGAGAGTAAAGAAGATAGGTGGAGAGGGTGTAGGTGGGGAGGTAGGGAGGGGATAGGTCAGTCCAGGGAAGACGGACAGGTCAAGGAGGTGGGATGAGGTTAGTAGGTAGCTGGGGGTGCGGCTTGGGGTGGGAGGAAGGGATGGGTGAGAGGAAGAACCGGTTAGGGAGGCAGAGACAGGTTGGACTGGTTTTGGGATGCAGTGGGTGGGGGGGAAGAGCTGGGCTGGTTGTGTGGTGCAGTGGGGGGAGGGGATGAACTGGGCTGGTTTAGGGATGCAGTGGGGGAAGGGGAGATTTTGAAACTGGTGAAGTCCACATTGATACCATATGGCTGCAGGGTTCCCAGGCGGAATATGAGTTGCTGTTCCTGCAACCTTCGGGTGGCATCATTGTGGCAGTGCAGGAGGCCCATGATGGACATGTCATCTAGAGAATGGGAGGGGGAGTGGAAATGGTTTGCGACTGGGAGGTGCAGTTGTTTGTTGCGAACTGAGCGGAGGTGTTCTGCAAAGCGGTCCCCAAGCCTCCGCTTGGTTTCCCCAATGTAGAGAAAGCCGCACCGGGTACAGTGGATGCAGTATACCACATTGGCAGATGTGCAGGTGAACCTCTGCTTAATGTGGAATGTCATCTTGGGGCCTGGGATGGGGGTGAGGGAGGAGGTGCGGGGACAAGTGTAGCATTTCCTGCGGTTGCAGGGGAAGGTGCCGGGTGTGGTGGGGTTGGAGGGCAGTGTGGAGCGAACAAGGGAGTCACGGAGAGAGTGGTCTCTCCGGAAAGCAGACAGGGGAGGGGATGGAAAAATGTCTTGGGTGGTGGGGTCGGATTGTAAATGGCGGAAGTGTCGGAGGATGATGCGTTGTATCCGGAGGTTGGTAGGGTGGTGTGTGAGAACGAGGGGGATCCTCTTGGGGCGGTTGTGGCGGGGGCGGGGTGTGAGGGATGTGTCGCGGGAAATGCGGGAGACGCGGTCAAGGGCGTTCTCAATCACCGTGGGGGGGAAGTTGCGGTCCTTAAAGAACTTGGACATCTGGGATGTGCGGGAGTGGAATGTCTTATCGTGGGAGCAGATGCGGCGGAGGCGGAGGAATTGGGAATAGGGGATGGAATTTTTGCAGGAGGGTGGGTGGGAGGAGGTGTATTCTAGGTAGCTGTGGGAGTCGGTGGGCTTGAAATGGACATCAGTTACAAGCTGGTCGCCTGAGATGGAGACTGAGAGGTCCAGGAAGGTGAGGGATGTGCTGGAGATGGCCCAGGTGAACTGAAGGTTGGGGTGGAAGGTGTTGGTGAAGTGGATGAACTGTTCGAGCTCCTCTGGGGAGCAAGAGGCGGCGCCGATACAGTCATCAATGTACCGGAGGAAGAGGTGGGGTTTGGGGCCTGTGTAGGTGCGGAAGATGGACTATTCCACGTAACCTACAAAGAGGCAGGCATAGCTGGGGCCCATGCGGGTGCCCATGGCCACCCCCTTAGTCTGTAGGAAGTGGGAGGAGTCAAAAGAGAAGTTGTTGAGTGTGAGGACGAGTTCCGCTAGGCGGATGAGAGTGTCGGTGGAGGGGGCCTGGTCGGGCCTGCGGGACAGGAAGAAGCGGAGGGCCTTGAGGCCATCTCCATGCGGAATGCAGGTGTACAGGGACTGGACGTCCATGGTGAATATGAGGTGTTGGGGGCCAGGGAATTGGAAGTCCTGGAGGAGGTGGAGGGCGTGGGTGGTGTCACGGACATAGGTGGGGAGTTCCTGGACCAAAGGGGAGAAAATGGAGTCCAGATAGGTGGAGATGAGTTCGGTGGGGCAGGAGCAGGCTGAGACGATGGGTCGACCAGGGCAGGCAGGTTTGTGGATTTTGGGAAGGAGATAGAAACGGGCCGTGCGGGGTTGGGGAACAATGAGGTTGGAGGCTGTGGGTGGGAGGTCCCCTGAGGTGATGAGGTCATGAATGGTGTTGGAGATGATGGTTTGGTGCTCGGGTGTGGGGTCATGATCGAGGAGGCGGTAGGAGGTGGTGTCGGAGAGTTGGCGTCTGGCCTCGGCGATGTAGAGGTCAGTACGCCATACTACCACTGCGCCATCCTTGTCTGCGGGTTTGATGGTGAGGTTGGGGTTGGAGCGGAGGGAGCGGAGGGCTGCCCGTTCTGCGGGGGAGAGGTTGGAGTGGGTGAGAGGGGTGGAGAGGTTGAGGCGGTTAATGTCTCGACGGCAGTTGGAGATGAAGAGGTCGAGGGAGGGTAGGAGGCCTGGGGGTGGTGTCCAGGAGGAGGACTTGTGTTGGAAGTGGGTGAAGGGGTCAGTGGAGGGAGGGTTGGGCTCCCGGTTGAAGAAGTAGGCATGCAGGCGAAGACGGCGGAAAAACTGCTCTATGTCCGACCGTGACTGGTATTCGTTGATGTGTGGTTGTAGGGGGACAAAGGTGAGCCCCTTGCTCAGGACTGACCGTTCGTCCTCAGTCAGTGGGAGGTCTGGGGGGATGGTGAAGATTCGGCAGGGCTCAGGGTGGCTGTCTCCTCTGGGGTTGCAGGCTGTGGAGGTTGTGGGCGGAGCGATGATGTCGTCGGCCGTGGGCGGGGTTCCGTCGGCCGTGGGCGGGGTTCCGTCGGCGTCGACCGTGGGCGGGGTTCCGTCGGCGTCGACCGTGGGCGGGGTTCCGTCGGCGTCGACCGTGGGCGGGGTTCCGTCGGCGTCGACCGTGGGGACCGTCACCCAGAGGAAACCCATGCAGACACAGGGTGAAGGTGGAAACTCCACACAGCCACCTGAAGTTGGGATTAAACTCAGGTCCCTGGTGCTGTGAGACAGCATTGCTAGCCACCGTGCCACCCCAGTGTCTTCCATGACAGTAAATGGAGTTCTTAGAACAATGGAAAGACCCTGAGGAAACAGTAACTATCAATGTCAATGAAAGCACATCCAAATCCAAAGCAGCAGTGATGATTGACATTCTGGTGCCCTCACCACTTTATTTACATAGGATATCCGTGAACAAGGTCTATACCTTTTTTAAACAAGGATTTGTTCAACTAGTTTCCGAACTTGCATAAACAAATCAAATCTATTGAACGTGCCAACATTTCCCAAAGTTTCCTTTCAAGTACTGCAGCTTTAAGAAACAAAGAAACAAAGAAACTTACAGCACAGGAACATGCCCTTCGGCCCTCCAAGCCTGCGCCAATCAAGATCCTCTGTCTAACCTGTCATCTATTTTCTAATGGTCTGTGTCCATTTGCTCCCTGCCCATCCATGTACCTGTCCAAATATATCTTAAAAGACGCTAACGTGTCTGCGTCTACCACATCCGCTGGCAACGCATTCCAGGCGCCCACCACCCTCTGTGTAAAGAACTTTGCACGCGTATCTCCCTTAAACTTTCCTCCTCTCACTTTGAACTCATGACCCCTAGTAATTGAGTCCCCCACTCTGGGAAAAAGCTTTTTGCTATCCACCCTGTCTATACCCCTCATGATTTTGTAGACCTGGAAATTGACCAGTAAAATTCACACTTCTAAACTAAACAATGCTGACAATGGGCCTATCATATATTGTTATATCTCACATTATCTGACAGAAATTTGGTTAGAGACAAGAGAACTGGAGATGCTGGAATCCAAGATAGACAAACAGGAGGCTGGAAGAACACAGCAGGCCAGGCAACATCTGGAGGAAAGGAGCAATCAACATTTCAGGTATTACTCTCCTTCAGAAATTGTCTGTTAAATAAAAAAGAAATAGACGAAGGTAACGTGTGAACTGTATGCAATCCTTTCCTCCAAATCACCTCACCTCACCTCACTCATAGCTGCATATTTAACTTTAGGAGACTGAAGTCATGTTATTTGGCAGCTATATTTTATAAGCACTCTACGAATAAGGGGTCTAGACCCGAAACGTCAGCTTTCCTGCTCCTCTGATGCTGCTTGGCCTGCTGTGTTCATCCAGCTTTACACCGTGTTATCTCAGATTTTCCAGCATCTGCAGTTCCTACCATCTCTCTACAAATAAGAATCTCTCATTTACAGATTCTGCAGGCCTATATCTATAAGGAACAAATGCAGATTTCAAAAAAGAGACAGAAATAAGTCAGCAAGGGTGACAAACATGAAGGAGCCCTTTTTTTAAATCCTTCTTAACTCTTTGGTTTGGAAAATGCCACCAGTTTTTCCCATGCAGTAGAGCAAGGGAAGAGAAGAGTATACTCAAAACTGCAAACGGCAATTAAATGTCATGAATAAAGGATTCTTGAAGGTTCATAAATCATCAAGCCCTGGTGGATTACAAGTGAAAATACTGATGAAAATAAGAACAATGAAAGTATTACCTTTAAGACGGGCAGGTGTCACACTGCTGAAAGTCAAGCCTGTTCTCAGGAGCTGAAGTTGAAGATTTACTTTGCAGTTCTGAACAATATTTAGGAACTGAGGATGTTCACATTGTGGCCTCAAAAGGCTTCACAGGCAGGCTGTGTATTCAGCTGCATACTGAGCTGGAAATGTAATGCCCGCCCTATTAGTATTGATATCAAAAGATTCACCCAGGACCCAATGCCTTTCATAGCCAAATGGAGACAGAAAGGTCTGTTATTTTATAATCCATTTTGTGAAATCAGTAATATTCACCAAAAAGGTAATTTCTGTGAAACAAAAGTACTTATCTGAATGTAGAGCCCAGAGGAGTTATCTACATTCAAATCCAGCCTCACTTCGCCTGACATTTATCTGATGGCCTCTGTTATTCCCTCTCATGCTTGCTGAATGTACTTAGGAGAATTTATCAACCTGAAGGATTGACTCTGTTTCTCCTCATAGATGCTGCTTGACCTATAGTATACAAGTCTGCATATTCGAAGCCTGATGCCCAATATTAGGTGGGTTCATATCAATTGATGCCCAGTTTGACTTCTGCCAGGGCCACTCAGCTCTTGAACTCATGAGAACCTTGGTTTAAACATGGACATAAAAGTTGAATTCCAGTGGTGAGGTGAGATGAGAGTGACTGTGGTTGACATGAAGACTGCATTCGACAAATTGTTACGTCTAGGAGTCCTGGAAAAACTGGAATCAATGGGCATCAGGGGAACACATTCAGTTGGTTGGAATTGTACCTAATACAATGGAACATGATCGTGGTTGTTAGACATCACCTAGCTCCTCTCCAGGGAACCTCTGCAGGAGTTCCTCAGGGTAGTGTCTAAGACCCAACCATCTCCAGTAATGACCTTCCCTCCATCATAAGATCAGAAGTGAGAATGTTAGCTGATGATTGAACAATGTTCAGCACCATCCATAATTCCTCAAATACTGAAGCCGTCCATGTCCAAATGCAAGAAGATCTGGGCAATACCCAGACGTGGGCTGACAAGTGGCAAGGAACATTTGCGCCAAACAATTACCATCTCCAGTAAGAGACAATCTAACCACCATACCTTGACATTCAATATCATCACTGAGTCCCCCATTATCAACACCTGGGGGTTACCATTGACCAGAAACTCAACTCAACTCACCATATACAAAAACAGTGGGACAAGAACAGGTCACAGGTTTGGAATACTACAGCGATTAACTCACCTCCTGACTCCCTGAAGCTTATCTGCCATCTACAAGGCACAAGTCAGAGTATGATGGAATGCTCCTCTCTTGCCTAGATGGGTCCAGCTCCAGAAAACAGTCAAGAAGTTTGACATCATCCAGGGCAAAGCAGCCCACTTGATTGATAGCACATCCACAAGCACCCACTCCATCCACCACCAACATTCAGTAGCAGCGGTGTGTGCTATCTACAAGACATTACAGAAGTTCAATAAGGCTCCGCAGATTGCACCTCCTAAACCTACACCCATTCCCATCTAGAAGTACAAGGGCAGCACTTATATGGGAAAACCATCCCTCCAAAATTCTCGCCAAGTTACTCATCCTGCTGATATATTGTTGGTCTTTCACTGTCACTGGGTCAAAATCCTGGAATCCAAAGGGTATTGTGGGTCTACCTACAGCAACTGCTGCAGTTCAAAAACTTAGCTCACTGCCATATTGTCAAGGGCAACAAGGGACGTACCATAGATTATGGCTCAGCTAACAATGCCCACATCCCACAATTGAATTAAAGCAAACATCTTTACCAGATCAAGCCATGTTTCTTATTCCCATTCTAAGCTGCCAACTTCTAAGCCTATTGGTCTAACATTTGAATTTTTGAAAACATTCTTACTTGCCCTGTTAGTCACAGAAACATTGCTTCTTAGTTTGGAAGATGAAAGTATAACAAGAAATGCAATTGTTTGATGATGCAAAAGACAGGGTAAATGGAAGCAAAGCAGTTAATGTTGTTGACTTCCAAATGATGTTAGACAAAAGTGCCACATTTAACTTGCGAGAGAAGTTAAAAGTTGTGGAATAAAAAGAACAGCGGCAATGATATGAATTTAGCTTAGCGACAGAAAACACAGTCATGGTGTGCATTTGTTTACAGATAGAGAGAGGGATACAGAGGGGATCCCGGAGAGTCGGTATGACTGTTTTTCTTGATGTACATAACAACCTTAACTCCAGTATAAAGAACACAACTCCAAAGTTTGCCAATAACAAAACCTGGAAATTTTGTTAACTGTGAGAAGTCATAGAGCCATACAGTCACACAGCACGGACATAGACCCTTCAGTCCGGCTAAAAAATATCTATAATCTCAAACTACACTAGTCCCACCTGCCTCCAAATAATTCTTATTCATGTGTGTATCCAAATGTCTTTTAAACATCGCAACTCTATCCACATCTACCATTTCTTCAGAAAGTGCATGCCACACATAAACAATTCTCTGTGAAAAAAGTTGCTCCTCATGTTGTTTTAAAACTTTTCTCTTACCTTAAAAGTATGCCCCCTAATCTTGAAATCTCCCAACCTATGAGGATAATGACTGTCTATGTCCTCTTGAAATCAATATGGCAGAATAGGCAGAGTAGTGGCAGATGAAATTTACACAGAGGAGTGTTGTGATACATTTAAGTAGCAGGAACAAGGCAGTAGGAAAAAACGGGGGAGAGACACTAATTGAACGGCTCTTGCAAAGAGCCAGCACAGACGTGATGGGCTGAATGGCCCCCCTTCTGAAACTGTTGCCATTCTCTGATTCCATAGAGAAAACAAGGTGCACCTTTCATCCAATCTGGGTTGCATTTAATGTAGATATTAGGCTCAAAGATGGATTCTCAGCACTGACATGCATCACCCTAATGAGCAAACATTTTTGTTTTAAATTACCAACTCGCACTTTTAATCCAATTAAAATCCAGCAAAATGGTTCTGAATAGCAGCAACTGAGTAATTTGCATGTCATTAAAAACACTGCACCTGATGGTAAATCATATTGAATTCCTGAACATAAATGTTTGGAAAAGATGCATCTATTTTTAATTTCTTCACATTTTGCTGTGATGTGAAGCAAGAAAACTCCCTATTGTTTTATTTCAGGCTACATTAACTAAACAGTTTTAAATGTAGAAAATTATCTGTAGAAATAAAACACACCAGGACAAACAGATGTTAGCTGATAATTTGCTTTGACTTTCTATAGGCAGTGACTGATTATTCTGATCTCTTCACGTTTTGAAAGGCTTACAACTCGGCTTTACAGAGAAGTTAAGGGAATCAGCAGAATTTGTTTTGTAGTGGAGATTGGGACTGGAATTGGGGTTAGAAGGACATAACTACTGTTCCCATGAATGTTGTGTATTCATCTCTTCATAAAGTATTTGATCAGACTTCAATCGTAACTCAACCCTAGCTCTCGACTGGATTGTGCAAGGACAGAACTCATTCTCTACTCTCGCTGTGCAATAAGACTTCAGATATTTTATTAGTGCAACTCACTGGGGCCCAGCTATTATTAAAATAGAACAGGATCAGCTGTTTTAACTTATTTTGAGATATGATTAAATAAAAAATGGTCTTTGTGATGATTCTTTGTTTCATTCCTGAGGAATACTGTAAACAATAAAATTTGCACATAATGTAAAACATCTTCCTCTGTGGTGAGCTAAAATTAAGAATCAGCATAGAACATTTTCCCCCTCTTGGACTTGAACCATGCCTCATAGCACAATGTAGCAGACATTTGGTTTTGATTGTCCAGGATAGAAATGGTCATCTTATATATTTTGAGGCTTGTATCTTTTGCTTCATTTTGGCTCAAAACGCTAAGTCTGCCCAAATGATGACTGGTTCTCCGGTCTCAGTCACACAGATTATGGAAGCCTACAAGGATCTGAAGCGTCTGGACTCAGTCTCTGGCACTTTGTTAAAATGTTGCATGTGGGGCTGAGATTGCAAGGGTGGAGAGTGAAGCCTGAGGCAGAAGGGGCCCCAAATTATCTACAGGGACAGAAGGTGCATTCTTGCTCAGCTTAGCACACGAGATGAATTAAAAATTTGCTCACTTGGCAAGGCCTTTCCCTGCCCCACTCCCCTTGTTATGGGTTGGCCCAGCAGCCAAGTCACCTTAATTCTTGGCCACATAGGGACTATGCTAAAATTACAAAGAAGCCTCAATGAGGTAACTGAACACCAATGCATATTTTTAAATTCATTCACGGGGTGTGGGTGCCACATATGAGGCTAGCATTTATTGTACATCCTTAATTTCTATTGAAGATGGTGGTGGTGGTGAGCTGCCTTCTTGAACTGTTGCAGTCTATTTGGTGCAAATACACTCAATGCTATCACTGGGGGGGCGTTCCAGGATTTCAATCCAATGAGAATGAAGGAACAGTGAAAAATTTCCAAGCCAGCATGGCTAATGGCTTAGAGGGTAGTGGTATTCCCATGTATCTGCTGCCCTCGACCTTTCAGATGGAAGTGATTGTGAATTTAGAAGGTGCTGATTTATATTTTTTAAAAACTCCACCACCAAACAGTTGTGTCTCTCACCTTCTCAAAAGAACAAGTTAAAAGGCAATCATTTGGAAAGCAACAGGAACTGTATTACTGCATGTGTTTTAATTCCCTGCCCAGTTTCTTCCAGACTTAGAAATTGCATCTTCAGTCTGTGGGCAATCGTTCTGTTCTTCCTAAAATTATTTCCTTTGCATTTGTCTTTCTTTTTTACAGAGCTTCAAATAGTTAACAACTGTTAACACCCGACAAAAGGAAAACTGACCATTTTCTCATGGAAAGTGAAGTAGTTTACAAGTAATGTTGGAGGTGCTAGTATTGGACCGGGGTGGACAAAGATGTCAGGTTTAGTCCAACAGGCTTATTTGAAATCTCACACAGCTTCTAGAGCACAGCTACTATCGTCATGCACAGTGAGAAAGCAGGGCACACAGGCACAGAGTTTATAGGTAGAGAGATCAAGGGCAGAGAGGTCAAAAGATCATACAACTGGCATCAGTGGAGTGTCGGATGACAAGTGTCTGCAGGTGTTATGTTATGAACTCTCTACCTTAAGTAATTTGTACAGTGCTGAATTTGGCACGCAATTCCAGTCATGTAGTTAGTCTCCAGGACTACCTTATTTTTAATTTTTTTGTAATTATCTCTCTGCATCACTTAATCGGATTATAGGTCATAACTTCACTTGTTATTAAACTGTTGACACTTGACTCACCATCTAATACTCTTGGTCAGTTGCAGAGACTTATCTGACACTCCGCTCACACCAGTTGTATGATCTTTTGATCTTTCTGACTATAAATTCTAGGTCTGTGAGATCTGCTTTCTCACTGTGCCTGACAAAAAGGGCTGCACTCCAAAAGCTTGTGTGTTTTCAAATAAACCTGTCGGACTATAACCTGGTGTCATGTGACTTCTGACTGAGTTTACAAGTGACAAGGAGTTCTGCTCTTAACACTAAATTGCCAGTCACCTGTGGTTCGGTCATGAGTTGCCATCAACTTATTTCCCTTTGACCTGGGCTTATTAGGATACTCAACACTATGTTTACATCAGAGAGATAACTATATACAATTTTATGCCACACTTCTTGTTCTCATTAAAATATTAGCACTATAAGAAATAACAATCTCTTGGTTTGGAGTTTCATACAACAAGGAAGCACACTTAAAAAGTGTGAATGTGCTCCCTACTATTTCTTCCTTTTCATTTTAGTGGAATGAAAATCTGGGGGTGAGTTTACCTGCTTTCTGCCTGTGCACCCATTTCTAAAGGAGGCTCTCCCTTGGAGCACACAGTTGCAGCATTTTACTTTACTTTTCTGTTTCCTGGAGTGATTTGGTTCCAATGACTTTAACTTAGGAACAGACTGAATTCATTATAATGATTAAATTGAGTACAGCAACCTGATAAATTGAGACAACTTCATATCCACAATGCTTTGAAATAGACAAAATATAATTCATCATATTGCTGAAACCTTTCCGTGGCATCATAAAACTGAACATTAAAGTTCATCTCCAGTGGATCCCTGGAACTAATCTGAAGATTCTCCTGCTGGTGGTGAGATATTTTAAGCTTTGATTCCTCCCTATCCTGGTCAAATGGGGGGTCAGAAATCCCACTGCTCAGTCACACAATTGTGATTTTCCTTCAGTTGGCAAAGTCCAAAGGGTAGGTTTGCCCTCCAGATTTTGTGCAGAAGGTGGACTCTTGCAGTACCAAGAGAAGGACATAGAGCACTGAACAAGTGACAGCTTTGTTTCTCAGGGCTCTTTGGAGATATCCACTCTCCAGGTTTATTATTGTTTGAACTTAAAACAAAATGGCCTCAGTAACATGCTAACTTTGGACTGTAGTAAAACCAGGCAGTTGGTGCCTGGACCACCTGGCCTGCTGCCAGGAGACTGGCGCTAGGTAGCTACTCTATTCCGCAATATCTCACGGGGCCTACAATGGGGCAAATTAGACAATTCTAGTCAGCCTCGACAATAGGTCACAAAGGGGCCTTAAGAAGCTGTTTGCATGTGAGTAGCCCTACCACACCTCACCATCCCACCCCTCCACATCTCATTTCCAGGAAAATGCCCTGGGGAGAGGATATGTGGTAGTTGCCCAGGTGACTACTCCTGGTACATTGTCATATCTATTATCTCTACTAGTGTGTGGTGCAGAGTAAATGTTGTTCGAAGTAGTACATTGCCACCAAACCCCCATTTTTCTTGGTCTGGCTTTGAGTCTAAATTGATAGCAGTAGAGAATACACCACAGCAGGACATCTAAAGAACAAGCAAGACAACAAGAAGTCTAATTGCACAATAGCAATATGTAATCTACTTTGTAGTCAGGCATAATTATCAGGACCTGGGACCACTGGTATAGATCCTTCCAAAAGCTAAAGTTGAATTCTTTCTCTCTACCAAAAACTGTGTGTGACAACAGTATAATGGGAGGAGTCAATGTACCATGAATATTAACCCCTTCAGAACCTTTTAGAACAAAGAAAATTACAGCACAGGAACAGGCTCTTTGGCCCTCCAGGCCTGCGCCGATCGAGATCCTCTGTCTAACCTGTCATCTATTTTCTAACGGTCTGTGTCCATTTGCTCCCTGCCCATCCATGTAACTGTCCAAATATATCTTAAAAGCCGCTAACGTGTCTGTGTCTAACACCTCCACTGGCAACGCGTTCCAGGCGCCCAACACCCTCTGTGTAAAGAACTTTCCAAGCATATCTCCCTTAAACTTTCCTCCTCTCACTTTGAACTCATGACCCCTAGTAATGGAGTCCCCCACTCTGGGAAAAAGCTTCTTGCTATCCACCCTATCTATACCCCTCATGATTTTGTAGACCTCAATCAGGTCTCCCCTCAATCTCCGTCTTTCTAATGAAAATAATCCTAATCTACTCAACCTCTGCTAAAAGCTAGCACCCTCCATTAGAGGCAACATCCTGGTGAACCTCCTCTGCACCCTCTCCAAAGCATCCACATCCTTTTGGTAATGTGGCAACCAGAACTGTACACAGTACTCCAAATGTGGCCGAACCAAAGTCCTGTACAACTGCAACATGACCTGCCAACTCTTATACTCAATACCCCATCCGATGAAGGAAAGCATGCCGTATGCCTTCTTGAGCACCCTATTGACCTGTATTGCCACTTTCAGGGAACAGTGGAGCTGAACACCCAGATCTCTCTGTTCATCAATTTTCCCTAGGACTTTTCCATTTACTGTATAGTTCGCCCTTGAATTTGATCTTCCAAAATGTATCACCTCACATTTTCCCAGATTGAATTCCATCTGCCATTTATCTACCAACTCTCCAGTCTATCTATATTCTGCTGTGATCTCTGACAGTCCCCTTCACTAAGTGCTACTCCACCAACCTTAGTGTCATCTGCAAACTTGCTGATCAGACCACCTACACCTTCCTCCAAATCATTTACATATATCACAAACAACAGTGGCCCCAGCACAGATCCCTGTGGAACACCACTGGTCACAGGTCTCCAATTTGAGAAACTCCCTTCTACTACTACTACTTTCTGTCTCCTGTTGCCTCGCCAGTTTTTTTATCCATCTAGCTAGCACACCCTGGACCCCATGTGACTTCACTTTCTCCATCAGCCTGCCATGGGGAACCTTATCAAACGCCTCACTGAAGTCCATGTGTATGGCATCTACAGCCTTTCCCTCAATCAACTTTGCCATGTCCTCAAAGAATTCTATTAAGTTGGTGAGATATGATCTCACCTGCACAAAACCATGTTGCCTATCACTGATTAGCCCATTTTCTTCCAAATGGGAATAGATCCTATCCCTCAATATCTTCTCCAGTAGCTTCCTTACCACTGGCGTCAGGCTCACCGGTCGATAATTACCTGGATTATCCTTGCTACCCTTCTTAAACAAGGGGACAACATTAGCAAGTCTCCAGTCCTCCGGGACCTCACCCGTGTCTAAGGATGCTGCAAAGATATCTGTTAAGGCCCCGGCTATTTCCTCTCTCACTTCCCTTGATGACCTGGGATAGATCCCATCCGGACCTGGGACTTGTCCACCTTAATGTCTTTTAGGATACCCAAGACTTCCTCCTTCCTTCTGTCAACTTGACCTAGAGTAAGCAAACATCTATCCCTAACCTTACCATCTGTCATGTCTCTCTCCTTGGTGAATACCGATGCAAAGGACTCGTTAAGAATGTCACCCATTTTCTCTGACTCAGCACATAAAACTTTCCTTCTTTGTCCTTAAGTGGGCCAATCCTTTCTCTAGTTACCCTCTTGCTCTTTATATATGAATAAAAGGCTTTGGGATTTTCCTTAACCATGTTTGCCAGCAATATCGCATGTCCTCTCTTAGCCCTCTTAATGCCTCGTTTCAGATTCGCTCTACATTCCCAATATTCTTCCAAAGCTTCGTCTGTCTTCAGTCGCCTAGACCTCATGTATGCTTCCTTTTTCCTCTTGGCTAGACTCACAATTTCACCTGTCATCCATGGTTCCTTAATCTTGCCATTTCTATTCCTCATTTTCACAGGAACATGTCTCTCCTGCATGCTAATCAACCTTTCCTTAAAAGCCTCCCACGTATCAAATGTGGATTTAACTTCAAACAGTTTCTCCCAATCTACATTCCTCAGATCCTGCCAAATCTTGGTATAGTTGGCCTTCCCCCAGTTTAGAACTCTTCCTTTAGGACCACTCCCATCCTTGTCCACGAGTATTGTAAAACTTACGGAATTGTGGTGGCTATTTCCAAAGTAGTCCCCTACTGTACTTTCAACCACCTGGCCGGGTTCATTCCCCAACACCAGGTTCAGTATGGCCCCTTCCAAGTTGGACTACATGCATACTACTCTAGAAAACCCTCCTGGACACATCCCTTACAACAGGATGAACAAGGAAATTGAACAACCTCAGGGGGCCTACAAATGCAAACCCCTCACATATTCCAATTCATACATTGGCATTTTAAAAATGCTTCTGAGGCACAATTTCACACAATGTGTAAGAGTAGAGATGACTATCTGGATGGCTGATGATCTTGCTTTAACCAGCCATAGGGTTAGCAGAATCGTCAAAGGTGTCACTAAATTAATGCAGTGTATGTGTTTTTAATTAGTTCAACATTTTCTAATTCACAAAGCACGGTACTTAAAAGCTCGTGTTCAGATAAATCTTCTTCATAATCCCTGCTAACCAAGAACTCTGTACATCTGCTCAGTAAGAGACCTTCTCAATGCGGAATAATATTATTACCATACCCTTATTTTCTGAATTAAAATAAACTCTACTTAATTACACACTGAATAACTAATCTTAAAATATGGCATGGTGGCACTACTTTTCAACCCATGAAAATAGTAAAAGTGCACATTATTTACAGCATAGGAATGGATCCTTCAGACCAACAGGTTCATTCTAAATCCATAATCTGTTGCATCGTCATGCATAAGAGCACCAGCAATATTATCATAATGTGTTATCGGTCCATTTTTAAATAGAAACGTATGTACTCAAAGAATGGAAATTGCCGTTGAAACTCAGCATCTACAGAGAGAAACCTAAGTTAACGTTTCGGGTCCAGTGACTCTTCATCAGCATTTTGGCTCCATGTTGTACTTTTCACAAATTTACAGAAAAACACTGAAGTGGTTAATTGGATGTCCAAATGCCTCACTGTGATCATTAAATAAATGTTATGAGCTTCCATTTGGGCAAACTGATTACAAGAAAAAATGCAGCTCAATTTATATTCAAAGCCGAATTACTCTTACTTGTCCTGTGAGAAGCGGAGACATCATTATTTGACTGTGTTTGTAAAAACATTTACCTCCTGCTGGAGAGCATTAGATAATAATCAGCTTAAAGCAAGCACCGAGCGGCAGGAAGCCCATTTGGCCCCTGACAGATTTTCTGTCATTTCTAAAGAGTCTGCAGAGTCACTTGCTCCATTTACAACAGCAACAACATGTTGATTTAACTCCAAAGGCAATGCATCATTGTTGTATACTGAAATGGTGTGGAATATCCCATCTCTAGGGATACTATTGATATTACTTGACAACACACAGCACAGAATGTGTAAGTTAGAAACAGGCCATTCAGTCCATTTAGATTCAGAAGAAGAGTCATGCACACTGTGCTATCTCTGACTCCAGCATCGGCAGTTCTTACTATCTCAGGACTCAAAATTGTAGCGATTATGACCGGGTGGATACCATTCACTATGAGATCATTGATTTGGGTTGTTAAACTGGGCCATTCAGGGAACCCTGGGTGACAGAAGTAAACAGGGGATTCAAAGAGTCTCTCCACTTCAGGGGCTGACTCCAAGCTGGCTGGTCATAGCCGGTGTACTGGGCACGTGTAAGCAAAGGGTGACCTGGTGGCAGGATACTGACCTCTGTGTAGTTATTTCAAAATGTTAACTCTGTTTCTTCCTCCACAGATGCTGCTAGACCTTCTGAATTTCTTGAGCAGTTTCTGTTTTCAATCAGTCCAACTGGTCTACGATACTATCAAGAACTCTTTCCCATACTGTTTCATTTAACTCTCATGTATTCTTCTGAACTCAACTCCTTCACGGGGCAACAAGTTCCATATTCTAACCAGTCTCTGGGGAAAGATTTTTTCCTAATTTTCCCCGCTGGATTTATTAATGACTGTCTTGTGTTGATGGTCTGGAAAAGTGCAGTGGTGTAGATGTTGGCAACCTCAAACAAAATACAGAGCATTCTGGAAATACTCAGCTGGTCAGGCAGCATCTGTGAAGGGAAAGAGTTAACATTTCAGCTTAAATGACCCTACATCAGATCCTTCATTAATATCCGTGAAGCCCCGCATTTAGTCTCCTTACAAATGGAAATTCTCACTTGTACTTTACTACACACATATATAAATGTAATGCATTATTGCTGCTCACCATATCAAACTTTTCCATAATCTTAAAATTCTTGGTTTAACCTCTCAGCATTCTCTTTTCTAAATAATCATTATATGCACATACTCAGACCATATACTTACAATTAAGCCAACTTTTTTTAGATTAAGCTAGCTTCTCAACCTTAAGTGACAGGTTTACTTGACGTTTGATCAATTGAAAGTAGTTAGTTTAAAAACTTGCAACTGCACCAACCCTACAACTTAATTTTCTTTTTTCAGGGTATGTGGGCATTGATTCACTTCAAGCAGTGTCATTGCACTCTCTAATTTATTAAGCTCATCAGACTGGTGGCGCTGCACATAATATATGCAAATGGCATTCAGGGTGACAGCTTTTTTAGAAGTACCTTTCTCTGCTTCTGTTTCCTGTATCAGCTCTGACAACATTTATATAGGTAACACTATCTAATCCAGAAGTGGGCTTCAGATGACCAAGAAGCAGCACTCTGAATGCTTGTGATTCCAAATAAACCTGTTGGACTATAACCTGGTGTCGTGTGACTTTTCACTTTGTCCACCCAGTCCAACACCAACATCTCCACATGATGGCCACCCAGAGCATTAACAAAGGGTCTGGATTACTACTCCATGACATTACCACTGCATCACCTTATTGCACTAACTGTGTATCAAATCAATCTAGGGGCTAGTTAGCTCAGTTGGCTGGATGGCTAGTTTGTGATGCAGCGTGACACCAATAGTGTGGGTTCAACTCCCGACCAGTTACCGTGAAGAGCCTTTCTTTTCAACCCTACTTCTCACCTGAAAGATGGTGACCCTCAAATTAAACTTACCACTAGCTATCTCTATCTGATGAAGGAGTGGGGCTATGGTGACTTTACCTTCAAACAATTCATTCTATGTCAAATAACTCAATTAAGTATTATCAAACCGTTTATTTGTAATATCTTTCAGCAAGCTGCAACATGTCCTCCAGTATCAACAGACCGACAACTATCCATAGTGAGTTGAACAGGACTTAGTAGTAATCTTTGAGGTGAATAGACTCTGAGCAAGCCACATTCACAACACAACGATAGTACACTTCACAAAAAAGATTCTTGGATATCTGTAAAGCACTTTGGGAAATATTAAGCCTTTCTTTTATTCCTACCTGCCCCCTTGGTGGTTATATCTAAGGATAGTCGAATTGTAAAAGATCTGAAATTGCTACTCATTCCCACCAACACGCACAGGGGCCCTTGAGCTTTCAGTGGTAAAATCAGAGGAGGCGTACAGAAATCACAGCACACAAATTGATTCTCAGCTCCTGAGATCACTTGCTGAATGGTGTTGCAGATAAACCAGTCTGAGATATACACACAGAAAGGTTTCACATTCATTTCTTTTCTTCTCCCTGTGCTCATTCACAATACTTGCTGTTAGGTAATTTAATTGTGACAGCGGAGCATTTGGCTGAAGTGAAGTGCTGAAATATCAGCTCAGGTTGATCATTTTATTCTCAATGAGTGAACATTGCTGCAAAACACATGCGCGCATATAAAATAATATAGATTGGGCTAAACTAATGTGATACCTCTTCAGGTGAACAGCTTGCTGGCACTGATTACCAAGCTCTAACTTTGAAACTTTACTGAAGTATCAGAGGGTTACTTATGCCTCAGAATAATAAATATTGTAAATCAATATCTATGAGGGATTGGAAACATCTTATATGCAAAAATCATTCTTAACTTCTAGCTTTTCAAAGGTAAAAATGAGTACTGTTGACTAATGTCACTTTTTATTTGATAGCGCAACTGGCTTATTACTCAGATTCTCATTTGTTCATTACACCTACGAAATTACCACTATTTAAACCTTTACTCACTGATTAATACTTGACTTTTTCTTTAGTAGCCATTCATTTAAACCATCGATTATCTTCTGCAAATGGTGTGGGTTCTACCAGTCATGATAACCCATTCTGTGCCTAGGCTGATGCTAACTCATGGGCTGCTATGTGTGTTTTCAAAGGCTGTATCTCAACCTATTCTTTCATCAAGCAATATACTGAAAGGAAGCCAATGACCTTAAACTGGTTATTGCTTATTTAAGGGATCTTCTTCACTGCAGACTGTCGTTCTTCCATTGATCCATATAAGGATGAAATCAGGCCCCAATAAGCTGGTGGCAGGGTTGGTTGGCTGGCGTTAGTTCCCCTCTTGAAACTATAATGCCACTGTGTTTTTATTTACGATACCAAATCCACTCAGCAAAATTCAAATAGGTGAAAATTTCTGATCAGTCATCAATTCATACATAATTTAAATACTACTTGCGGTATCCAATTGTAGAATTCCAATACAAACCTCACAGAATCCAGGTCACCTCATATAAGGAGCAGTTCAAGAAGAAAGGACGTATACCAGAAAACCACTTTCCCAGGCTGGATTGTTGGGCTTGGAATGTTTCACAGTTATAGGATCCCATCTCTCTCAGAACATTGCACAGAAGTAGACTAACATCTCTGAAACTTAGTGTCAAATTGTTTATGAGAATTTCATTGTTGAAGTGCCATATGCCACAATTAAAGCCAATGTTATCATGTGAGATACAATCTCATGATCATTGATGCCCCCCACTTGCCTGGATGAGTACAGCTCCGATAACACTCAAGAAGCTTGACACCATCCAGGACAAAGCAGCCCACTTGATTGGCACTACATCCACAAACATCCACTCCCTCCACCACTGACACACACTAGCAGCAATGTGTAACACCTACAGGATGCATTGCAAAAATTCACCAAAGATCTTTATACAACACCTTTCAAACCACAACCACTTCCATTTAGAAAGACAAGGGCTGCAGATACATGGAAGCACCACCAGCTGCAAGATCCCCTCCAAGCCACTCACCATCCTGACTCAGAAATATATCATCATTCCTTTCATGTCGCTGGGTCAAAATACTGGAATTCCCTCCCTAAGGGCATTGTGAGTCCACGTACATACAACCCCATTGCCTCCACCAATTTGCTGTTAACCACCAGGCCACACAGGTTACCTGCTCATAGGTGCATCTCATTCAAACACTGTCTTTAAGTCACCGGTACTCTGTGCACAAATGTTCACTGGGGATCTGCATACTGTTATTGTGCAATAGGGGAAAGTCACAGACAGACAATTCCAAACATGAAGTTCTATTTACAACCAGCAAAAGTGAGCATATATAAAACAAATTGAGGCTGCAAACGAAATGCTGGCACCATGACTAGTGACTATTTTACATTCCATGACAGTCTGTTGCACTCAGCTCTCATCGACTGGTCAATCAGGTCTGTCTGGGTTGTTGTGCCCAACATAGCTGAGCTTTGTCATGAGTAAAGAGAGCTTCCTCCTCCCCATTGACCTCACCTTCATTCTCGGAAGATTACTTGTGCTCTCCCAGTCCCTCAGCATCCAGCCTCTTTACCTACACAAATTGCACAGAACGCAGCACACCAAACTGATGCAATAGACATCATCCGAACAATGAAGGGTGACCTCGTCACCAGTCCCAGCAGTGGAACTGCCCCATTGTCTGCTTCAGTCCTGCCTTGGTCACAGCTTATGCAGCTCCCCTCTGTCAGGGTGTGTACTGTGGTGTCATCAACAATGTTCACAGTGGGCACACCTTGTCCCCCAGCAACCACATTGTAAAGCATCTGGATCCTCAAACCAACCAGGGACATGAGAGTGCTGCAGGGTTTAGGAGTGGTGGCAGCTGCCAGAGTTGTGGGCACACATCTCCAGGAAGTGGTAACAATGTTAACAGATGCTGAACATTCATCAAACGGTATTCCACCCTGTTGATGAATTCTGCGGCATTGTGACATGGCCTTCTCAGTACCATGTGGATGCACCTGGGGGATGCCAGCTATCTTTCCGAATATAGCCCAAGCTATAGCACTGGCCTCATCGTAAGAAAATGAAACAAACTGGTGTAACGTCGCATGGATGGCATTGTGTCTGACGCATCTGTGGGTCCATGACTGAGAGATCCCACACAGGTCATCCATCACTCTTTGGAAGGAGTGAGTTACATGGGCAATCAACATAGCTGTCACCATCACAGCCGATAGGAAAGGAAGGCTTCCCACATCTGCAGGTCTCTGCTACTCCTCTAATGTCCAGCACAGTCTGTAACAGTGCCATGAAACTTAGGAAGCCTGCATCAGTAGTTCACCTCGTTCATCCCCAAGAATGGAGTTAGGGCCAAGCAAACTTTGGATCTCCTACATCCTGAAGGGCCCTGTGGTAAATGAGGGCTGCGCATATTCCTCCAGACAGCAAGACACGCAGTGCCCTGATTTAAAAAAAGGCCATGTCTCCATCATTCATCCAGCTTCAGCATGTGGTAAAGGTGCTGTGCCAAATGAGTGACTGGCAAACTACAGTTTTCACCTGACTCCAGAGGACAACGGAACAGCGCTCCGAAAGCTTGTGATTTCAAATAAACCAGTTGGACTATAACCTGGTGTCATGTGACTTCTGAGTATATTACAGAATAAAGGGACGTGACCCTTATTAATTTCAGATCCACGTCAACCATGAAACTTGCCATTACATTCAGTACAGTCCATTGCCATACTCACATATCGGATAATGGAGCGATCGACTCTGCCTTCTCCAGCACATTTCACATGCTATGTATAGCTATTGGCCAACCTTGGCCTCTGATTAAATCATTGCTGCTACTTCTGCATCATTGAAATGCCAAAGTTCAATTTGTAAGGGCCAATTTCATGGTGCAAGTCACCAATGACCATTTAAACCTGAAATTATAAGGTGTAGACCTGGATGAACACAGCAGGCCAAGCAGCATCAGAGGAACAGGAAGGCTGATGTTTCGGTCCTAGACACTACTTCAAAAAAAACCAGAAATTATTCACTCTGTATGCATTTCAAATCAATGATAGCGACTTAAGCATACTTAGAATTAGCAAATGCTGTCTTCATGTATTTGCCCTTCAGTATCCTGGTATCCAACTAACATAGATCCTGCACGTTTTCCTATCAAACTGACATTGAGTCCACCCACCCTGGGGTGTTTCCCAGCCATTTTCCAATGGCAGTGAGTGCCTATTAATGCAGTTCATTATAGAGACCATCATCACCAGCTCTGGCTGCTCACTATGTATCTCCACAAAGTCCCCAGTTCCCATTCTACTGACTGCCCATTTCTACCCATGCCCCCGCATGTGGGGATCCACCATACTGAACATGGCCTCTAACTTTCCTCCTTGCCCTCTCAGCTCCAAAATTACCATAGAATCATAGAACCACAACAGCATAGAAAGAGACCATTGAGACCATCAAATCTGCACCCACCCTCTGCAGTGCATCATCCGCCACCCCAATCCCATAGCCCCCTTTTTTTTTAATACCGTGGCTAACCCACCTAGCCTGTACATCCCTGGACACAATGAGGCCACTTTTTTATTTTAACATAGCCAATCCACCTAACCTGCACACCTTTGGACTACGGGAGGAAACCGGAGCACCCAAAGGAAATCCATGCAGATGCAGGGAAAGTGTGCAAACTCTACATTGACAGCCACACGAGGCTATAATCAAACCCAGATCCCTGGCACTGTGAAGCAGCAGTGGTAGCCACTGCCTGTGTGTTAACCGCTGATGATGTACACCCTGTCTTTTCTGCTCCTCCTGTGGACTCCATGGTGATTGTCACTGCCAACCCCTCCTCTAGCCTACCATGCTCGCCAATACTGTTCTGCATGCCCCCCATTCCTGTTATACTTTGACCTCCCCACCTGCCAAGTCACCATTCTTGCCCCTAACCTTGGCGCATGCTTCAGGTATTCCCCCAGAGCTCCTCCTCAGCTTGCCCTGCCCCAGTCCCTTTTGGCAAAGAGGAACACCCACCCCACCACAAAAGCCTTGCAGCCTTACCACTGATCAACTGCATTCAGCCCAAACTCCTGATGGCTGGTTTGCAGCTCCACAACTGAAGATACAAAACTGAGTGGCTCCCACTCCCCAGACTGCACTGACACAGGTCCCTTGACCACGTGCAGAGACTGAGTAGACAGCTGACCATTATGAAACCCCAGGACAATGTGCAGACTGTGCCTGTAACTGGCAATACCAAGAGCCGCTAACTGAGAGCAGCATCCTGCTGAACTGGATGGAAGATTACAACAAAAACTGAAAAGAACTGCGGATGCTGTAAATCAGGAACAAAAGCAGAAGTTGTTGGAAAAGCTCAGCAGGTTTGGCAGCATCTCTAAACCAAAAACAGAGTTAACGCTTTGGGTCCAGTGACCCTTCCTCAGAGCACTTTGTTGTGTGAGGACTACAACTCATTACTTTTAGCACGGTCATTTAGTTTAATCAATGTGCAGTGTTTGTCACTGGCACATGGTGCTAAAGGAGCAAGAGAGCAGCCCTGGGACATAGCCTTGTCCATTCTGTGAGCTGTGTACATGTCCCTGAGTGGAAAGGATTTCTGCTGCAGTTTTTTTCACTGCTAATTGCTGGTGTGCCTTTGTAATACATGTCTGTATTTCCGAAGCATCCTGCAAGGAGAGGTGCCATGGAGATTTTGAGAGGGCTGGCATCTATGGATAAAGGTTGCATGCAGCTGATGCCCATGGATTGTGCCAAGACGCTTGGTGTGATGAGGAACTCTGGAGGATCTTCACAGCCTCTGGTGAACTGAAGATACATGCCCTAACATCCATGCTGAGAATTCTTGACATGTAGTTTGCTCTCAGCATGTGGTAGGATAGTAAGCTGCAAATTAATGAGGTGACATGTGGAGTTAATAAGGTTGTCAACAAACACAATCTCCCTTAATGGGTAGCTCACTGCTGCCTGGCAAAAATCTTGCCTTAGTGCCGGCAACTTAATTGAAAGATGCAGCCGGTTGCTCCCACTTTTGAGAAAGGCCTCGTTGGACCTCTCATGCAATTCTGCAATATTTCCCATATTGTTCAGGCCCCTATATAAGTCTACCCATCATGTCCAGTCCCAGATCTGGATGTCAAAGTTTGAAGATAATGCAAAGGAGATTTACTCAAATGTTAAGGACGCCAATTCTGTGGAAATTCTCAGGAAACTGGGATCTGTCTCCTCACATCAGATAAGTTAGAGTAGTAAGAGGAGATATGCATGCTTGTCTCTGACCTCAACTTGTGTGCACAGCAACAGCTCTTATTGGAAAAATACATGTACAGAGAATGGTAATTTGATTTAGAGCCACGCAGACCCAGGCTCTCTTTCCATGTGTTGCAACGTCTCCACAACAAAGCTTCTTTTAAACTCATTCTGATACTATATCCAGAGAATTCTCCTTATCTCCTCAAGATCTTTTATAATACCTTTTGTATTTTTAATATTTCACCTTGAACGTTTGACATTTTTATTTCATGTTCACTCCATCCCTGAGTCATCCCCACCAATAAGTCTCTTGTGCGTGAGAGACTAATGTCCAGCAGTATTCTTATTTCTCTGAGAGAAAATGTTGAGGTGTGGCCAAGAATCAGACCAAATTGTAGTGCACCTTCTTGGGGAGTCTTTTCAGAGGATTGACATTTTTGTCTAAACATTTTGGGTTAATGCAGGTGTCCCTTACTCCTGACTGGAAAGAATGGTTGCATAGAATTATCTTCTGCCTGGGCTGATGTGGCCCCATTCAGCATGACCGAAGCCTCAAGAGTACAATTTTATTTTGAAGCTCTGAGACCTCTTTAACTCAATTTAAAACATCTAGCTTAATCTCAGCGAAATTCATCCTGCAGACCTGTGCCATCGAGGAAATCCAGTTCTATCTGTGGACCTTCCACTGCCCCCAGGAAGCATTCAGCCTACCACTCTATGTCTCCTCCTGCTGGGATTCATGCAAATTGCTGTAGCCTGCGATTAACTTTTGTGTTGTGGCTGCAACTTTACCTCAGACTCTCTCTTTGCACTTCAGGTACTTTATAAAACTGATCAGGTTGGTTCCCTGTTATTTCTTCTTTGTGTGGACTGTGTCGTGTTTCTTTGCGCACTTTTGAGTGTTTGTTTCTTCCTCAGGAATTCTTCATTTCAGGAACTTTCCCCAGCCCTTAGCATGAATCATCAAGCTGCCCTCATCGTTTACCGTCTTTGTCTTCACATCAGGCTTTGTCAGTGCTCCCCTCTTTCCATGGGACCAGTCACTCTTGCCATGTAACCAAGACACAAAATTATTCACTTGACACACACAGCGAACAGCATACTGCGGGCGAGCTGTGACTCAATTGACAGCATGCTTGTCTCTGAGTCACAATGTTGTAAGTCAAAGTTTCAATCCAGACACTTAAGTACAAAATCTAGGCTGACACTCCAATGTGGTTTTGAGGAAGTGCTGCACACTCACAGATGCTTTCCTTCAGATGAGTAATTAAGTCAAGTCTCCATCTGCTCTCTCATGTGGACGTGAAAAATCCAAGTTCACTATTTTGAAGAAAAGGAAGGGAGTTATTTCTGGCAAGTTTTCATCCACGACTAGCATCACTAAAAAACAGATAATGTGATTATTATCACATTGCTGTACTTTGGAGCTGTGCACAAATGGTTACCCATTTTCTACACTGGGAAAACAACTACACTTTGGAGGTATTTTCCTGGCTGTAAAGTGCTTTGGGATGTCTTGAAGTCAAGAAAGACCCTCTAGAAATATAAATATTTCTTTCTTTTCTAAATTTGTTGTAAATCTGTTTCACAAATCTAGGAGGAAAAAAAACAAGTCGCTCTTTCAACTCACCTGATGCTAGTTCATTTTGAGCCTCCATTCTTGACAGTAATGCTTTCAGTCAAAGCTCAAAAATAGGGTAGAAATGGATGCAATCAACAGAATATAAAATGATGAATGAAACAGTGAACACCTAGTTCAGCAACGAAAAGAGGCTTTGACAAGGAATGAACTATTTTATCTTTTAATTTCTCTTTCCTTCTCTCGTTTTCCATCTAAAACAAATTTGAGAAATGGTTTTTACCCAACTGATACAGATCCACGTATTTCCAGATTCAACAAACAGGATACTTCCTGATGCAGTACTCGGAGAATAATTTACATTCTAATATGGAACAAAGATACATTGTGTTATACTGAACCTGAGTACTGATTTAGAAGTGACAGTGCAAACTGATAAAGTAAATTGATGCAAGTTGACACAACCAACATGTTTTAAAAATAAAATGAAATCATATGGGAAAAAAAATCAGAATGCAAACAGATGGTTTAGGCTTGATCATTGAACAAAGATATCTTGATACTGTAATAAGTTGAACTGAAAGGAGAAGGACTGATCTAGTGTACATAATAATATTAATTGGCAAAATGGGTCATGGCTACTAGTTGACATAGGAAAAGATACAAAATTAGACAGTTGACAAGCAATGAGCTGCTGGACTGGTTATAATTTAGTAATGCCTTTTTATAAGAGCTGTATTACACCTGTGAATCCTTTCGGGATGTTTTACAGTATCAGAGATGGTGTAGAAATGCAAGTTGTTACTGTAATCAAGCTGTGAATTGAATAAAGAGGATATTCACAAATACAATAAACAGCACACAGATGGACAGAAGCAATCTTGCCAACTACCTGATTTACCATTTGTGAACAGTAAATCTTTTAGGTACACAGCAAACTGAATCTTGCTAAAGTCTGTTTAAGAACTCTGATACAGTAACAATAACAGTGGTGTACTGGCAAACAATAAGCAGATTGCACGCTTAAATATGATCTGAGATGCACCTTGACATTGGTGGTGGACTGGCAACCATGGCCACAGTGCATTTATTGTAAAGAAGTCTTCTGAGAATACTGCAATCCACCTCCAACAAGAATAGTGCCAAGTTTCAAGTGTATAACATTTCCATTCCACCTTTTATTGATAACTGTGCATGGCATCTAATATAATACATGTTTTTAATCAATTAATAAAAGGCTTACACAAAAGATTTCTGAATCTCGTTTTAAGAGGTGATCCATTGCTGCACAGAGCCTCAATGTATCTTTACATTGCAGTTTTCAGAATGCCTTACACAGCCTCCCTCTCATCCAAGGCCTTTTCATTGCATTTCCTGAGCTCATTTCTGTGAGCAAGCAGACGCTGTTTGAACAAGTTGAAACAAGAAATGAACAAAATACTCTCACCCACACCTCTTTGCACGAATGAAAGAACTCACTGTCCATGGACTCTCACAGTGAGGTTTATTACAAAACTAATCCATGAGATTTTCTCTGCACTCGTACACTGGCTGATTTAATCACATAACTGGGGGCTTGGGAACAAGAATTGCCTTTTATTAATGGACCTCAGTTACAGTTGCAGAATGGTGTAACTTTAATTTCTCTAACATGCTCATCTGAAATGTACTCACTCTCTTTCAAAGGCCTTTTCCTTTGAGCTTTCCCTGAAATCTCAAATGACTCAAAGGGAAATTGAATGAAAATAAATCTGATAGTTATTAAAAAAAACTGATAAATTCCAATAAAAGATACCGGAAATGCAAGTAATATTTCATTTAATCTTCTAGATCCTTTAAATATGGGACTCACAGATAACTTACTCAGCACTCATGAGTCTGTTTAAAATTGGTAACTAACCAAGTGGAAATTGTAGACGCTTAAAATGTAAGTAAACAATTTTGGAACCGAATATACGTAAATCAGCAATTAAAGCAAAATAAGGTGTCATCTGAAGTGAACAATGCCAGCAAGCTATGCTCCAGAACTCCTCGGTGTTTATCTGTTTACCAACATCATCCACTCATGCTGGCTTTATAGTGGACTCAAGAGAGGTTTTCCCAATTCTTCTTCCCTCATACTAATTGCTGTGCCACAAGATTGCAAGTACTATCAGTTTGCCTTCCCAGGCTTCCAAAGAGGTCAAGTTTAAACAAAGAAATCAAGATGATTTTCCAATTAAAAAGTCAGACTGTGTCTCTGCCTCCAAAGAAGTTGTCTGACCTGCTGAATATTTTCAATATTTTCTGTTTGCATATCAGTTTTCCTTTCCATGAGTCCAGGAAATACAATGAAATGTGTCTGTACCATTTCACAAACAACGTGGGACAACATACTGAGATAACAAGGTGTAGAGCTGAATGAACACAGCAGGACAACCAGCATCAGAGGAGCAGGAAGGCTGATGTTTTGGGTCGAGACCCTTCTTCAGAAATGGGGGAGAAGGGGATTCTGAAATAAATAGGGAGAGAGGGGGAGGCGGATAGAGGATGCATAAAGGAGAAGAAGGTGGAGAGGAGACAGACAGGTCAAAGAGGCAGGGTTGGAGTCAGTAAAGGCAAATGTAGGTGGAGAGTTAGGAAGGGGATAGGTCGGTCCAGGGAGGACAGAGAGGTCAAGGAGGCGGATGAGATTAGTGGGTAGGAGATGGGGGTGGAGCTTGAGGTGGGAGGAATGGTTAGGGAGGTGGGGACGAGCTGGGCTGGTTTTGGGATGCAGTTGGTGGAGGGGAGATTTTGAAGCTTGAGGTCAACTATGATATCCTTGGGCTGCAGGGTACCCAAGTGAAATATGAGATGCTGTTCCCGGGTGTTTTCAGGTGGCATCATTGTGGCAATGCAGGAGGCCCAGGATGGACATGTCATCCAAGGAGTGGGAGTGAGAGTTGGAATGGTTTGTGACTGGAAGGTGTAGTTGTTTGTTGCGAACTGAGCATAGGTGTTCCACAAAGCAGTCCCCAAGTCTCCGCTTGGTTGCGTCCACCCTGGATTGACCTACCCCCTCCCTAACTCCCCACCTGCATTCACCTTTATTGGCTCCATCCCCGCCTCTTTGACCTGTCTGTCTCCTCTCCACCTATCTTCTCCTTTATCCATCTTCTATCTGCCTCCCCCTCTCTCCCTGTTTATTTCAGAATCCCCTTCCCTTCTCCCATTTCTGAAGATGGGCCTCAATGCGAAACGTCAGCTTTCCTGCTCCTCTGATGCTGATTCTCCAGCATCGGCAGTTCCTACTATCTCTGGGATAGTATACTGCTTCTTTTAGTGGTTGCATTCATCAGGAAAATCATAATCGCACAGGACAAAGAATAAAAACTCTGTTTTCAATTTCATTTCATTCATTCACAGATGTGATCTGGCATTTATTGTCCATCCCTGGTTGCCCAGAGGGTAATTTTGAGTCAACTACATTATTGTGGCCCTGAAGGCACGTGGAAGCCAGACCAGGTAAGGGTGCCAGCTTTCCTTCCCGACAGGACATTCGTAGACCACATGAATTTCAACAACAGTCAACAATAGTTACATAGTTTCTATCAGGTCAGCTTTTCAAATTCCCAATTTTACTCAGTTCAAATCACACCAACTGCCACAGTGGGATTTTGATTCCATGCCCGCAGATTCACCACACCACTACCCTGGGGTCTTTAATTATTATCTTAACTACCGGACAGGATTTTATTTTAATATCTCATCCAAAGGAGAGTGCTTCTGTCAAGATGCATTCTATCAGTGTAACAATGGAGTATTGGTTTAAACATTGAGACAGTGTCATAAAGTCAGTAGATTACTGCAACTGGTACTGCTGCTGCCAACACGCTAAATTGCCAATAGAATGCAGTTTTCCTTTTATTTCTGTCTATCTCCAAATGGATTAGTATTTCTGCAAAAATGGCAATTTTTAATTGGAGGAGTGACTTTTAAACCAAGGCCTGCTCTACCTGACTATGACTAGGAGGGACTCCAGCTTACCAATACCACTCAGGATTCTTTTTAGAAGGGGGCATTAAAAAGAAATCAATTTGCTTACATTTTTTGTTTAATAAAATTTGAAGAAGATCGTTAGCTCTGCCCATAAGAAAGGCACAGGTTCATTCAGACTCCATCTGCCTGTGTCACTAGAGTGTAACGGCTGTATAGTATTATTGAACATTACTGTGAGTTAGTTTCGCAGCAGCGTGTTGAATATGCTTCAGTCGCCATCATTTCAGACACTGTCACTAGGAGCAGTCAATACTGCATCTATCACATTAAGTAATGGCAAGGCAAAGAAACACTCAGTGCGTAGTATGACCTTGAATCACTGACTGCTCAGGAAAACCGGTTCTGACAAAAAACTGTTTGGCAGCTCAAGATAGCATTTAGCTACAACTGCTTTCTCTGAACATTTTGCTCCTCAAGTTTTTTTTTGTTTTGTATTCTGCAGCTCTGCTTTTTTCTGATCTATGTGGCACAAATTTCCATAAATGTTACAGACTATAGCCAGAGAATATGAATGGGGCTTTAAGTACATACCAGGGAGCTACATTCATGGCAGAAACAGTACATAAGAATCTGCTGTACAGCTTTTCTAATGTCAGAAAGTGTTATAGCAAAGTGGATGAACTATATCAGAAATTATGAGCAGTAGTGCTTTGAGTTATATCTTAAAGTATGAGATTGAAAGGTAAGCAGTATAATGGAACACTATTGAGAGGAACATGCATATATCACAGAGTTTTACAGTTAGGAATGTGAGGTACATCAGAATTTATTTTTTTTATTATTTGTTCACAGTCTGTAATGCATAAGCAAGGTTACATTTATCGTCCATGTCTAAATGCCCTGTCAAGGTAGTGGCGAGCCTTCTTCAAATCTCAGCAGGGTTTCTGACACTATTATTCCCACAATGATATTCGAATTCCAGAATACTGACCCAGTGATGATGAAAGCATGGTGACAAAATCTCCAAATCAAGTTGGGATGCATCTTAAAAGGGAACTTACATTTGAATTTGGCATTCCCAAGTGCTTCTTAGTCATAGGTATTACAGAGGAGGAAGTACAGCCCATATAATCTTAATGAGTTGCTGTAGTGCACCCTGCAACCATCAACGCCTCACGAGGGGAGCAAGTCCACAGAATTGCACCAATCATGCACAATGCCCTGCCCTAGAGGACATTGAGCTTTTTAAGGATCGATATAAATACACCCATTTAGACAAGTGTCTATCCACCACATACCTGAATTAGTACAAAAACAGAAATTTCTGGAGAAACACAGCAGGTCTGGCAGCATCTACTGAGAGAAATCAGAGTTAACCTTTCAAGTCCACCTGGCTACCTGAGTCAAGCCTTGCAAAAGGATTGTCAGGATTTGTGTGATCAGGAGGTGAGCTAACGCTTGCAGAATATCCAGCCTCCATTCTGCTATTGTAAGTTTGGCATTAACATGGTTGGCCCAGTTAAGCTACTGATTAATGATGACTCCTAAGATGTGAATGGTTAGGATCGACAATAGCGGTATTGTTGAATGTCAGAGGGAGGGTGTTGTGAGCATGTTGGACGTAGCCATTGCCTGACTTACACAGTCTTAATATTATTTGTCAGCCCAAACTTGGATATTTTTCATTCCTGTAGCCACTGACTCCAGCCCTCCAGCTTACTGTCTGATTTAAAACTGCAATGTTTGGAACGTTGGTGTAGAGTTCCACCCACATATCAAGAGGGTCAGTTAGACTGTTGACTTCTACCCTTTAATAACATGCTCCACCTTGCCCCCTGCCTTACTGTAAGAGCAAGGCAGAGAACTAAAATGGCAGGACATTGGAAACTCAGCCAACTGAAAATATGTATTCCACTAAGCAGTCACCCATTGCAGATGGGTCTATTCTGGTAAAGGTTATGATATTAAAAGTGGTGAGTCTATCAAAGGAATAATGGTCATGGATATATCTAAGGGTTTTGGCAGTGGAGTACATCAGATTGCACATACCAGTGATGATATACATTAAAATTATACAGGTAAGGAATATGTTAGATAATGTATCATTGTATTATCTGCACTTTCCAAGGAGCCATTGCATTATACTCTTTTTGAAAGCCATATTGCATTCCAACACAAATTACAATAATGTGAAAATGTAGTCTGGGCTGTGTGTAATAGTTGAATGAAGGAGTGGCTTGATGTCAAATCAAGGGCATAAAAAGACAATGTACCAGCAAAACAACAACAATTAACGGTCCTTTGATTAACTGAAGCACCACACAATGAAGTAGCTTTGATTAGCTGGCTACATATTGACTGTGTTCATTCAAAAGCCATTTACTGCATTGAAATGTCCATGATTACAATGCATCAGAATAGTGCATCCTCATTGGCTGCAAATTAATTTAAAAGTTCCCTTTTTGTAGAATTAATCATAGAGCAGTTGCAAAACACAGAAGGAGGCCATTTGACATATTGTGTCTGTAATGATTCTCTACAAGGCCATTTCACCTAATGCCACACCCCATCTTTTCCTCATCAACCTGCATTTTTTTTTGTCCTTTTAAAGTAAAAATCTAATTCCCTTTTGAAACCTCAGTTCAATCTGCCTCCTTCATGCTGCCAAGCAGTAAATTCTGGATCGCAGCTACTCATTGTGTGAAAAAGGAGTTTCTGCATGTTGTCATTGCTTCCTTTATCATTTACCAGAATTGTGTCCCCTGGTTCTCAATCCAATGGCAACACCTTTGCCCTCTGTCCAGACTCCTCATGATTTCAAGTACTTGAATTAGATCTCCTTTCAACTTTCCCTTCTTCAAGGGAAACATTCCCAAAGTCCCCAGTTTTGACATGTAACTAAGGTTCTCTTCCTTGGAAATATTCACCTGCATCAATATTGGTGGTAGAGGACAGTGAAGAAGGTTATCCAAGATTGAAAAGACGTCTTGATCAATTGGGCCAATGGACTGAGGAGTGGCCGATGGGGTTTAATTTGGATAAATGCAAGATATTGCTATTTGATAAAATAAAGAAGTGCTTATACAATTAATGGTAAGATCCTGGGTAATGTTGTGAACAGAGTGACCTAGGATTTCAGGTGTATATTTCTTTGAAATTTGCATCACAGTAGACATGGTGGTTAAAAAGGCGTTTATCACACTTGCCTTCATTGCTCACACTTTCGAGTATGGAAGTTGAGACATCATGTTGAAGTTGTACAGGACATTGGTAAGGCCTCTTCTGGAATATTGTGTACAGTTCTGGTTGCCCTGCTGAAGGAAAGATATTATTAAATTGGAGAGGGTTCAGAAAAGATTTACCAGGATGTTGCCAGGAAAGGAAGGTTTGAGTTATAAAGATAGCCTGGGCCTTTTTTCATTGGAGTATAGGAGGTTTAAGAGTGACTTCATAGAGGTTTATAAAATCATGAGGGGCATAGATAAGGTGACTAGCAAGGAACTTTTTCTAAGAGTAGGGGAATTTAAAACAAGGGAACATATTTTTTTAAGGTGGGAACAGAAAGATTTAAAGGACATGAGGGGCAACTTCCTTCATACAGACAGTGGTTCATTTGTGGAATGAACTGCCAGAAGTAGTGATGAACACAGGTACAGTTACAACATTTAAAAGACATTTGGATAGGTACATGAATAGGAAAGATTTGATGGCAAATGGGCCAACTAAGAAAAGTAAAACTGGTTTGTTTTGGGTCTGTGGTCAGCATTCTGTAGTTGGTCCGAATGGTCTGTTTCCATACTGTATGGCTCTATGCCTCAATGTCTTATATGCAAACTTATTCATGCCTTCACATCCTTCCTAAAGCCTGATGCACTGAGCAGGATGCAATATGCCGTTTGAACATGAACCAATGTCTTATACAGGTTTAAAGTAACCTCCCTGCTTTTGTAGCTTATGCCACCGAAAGAACTGCACAGAGGTCAGTATCCCATCACCAAGTCACCCCTTTATTAACTTGTAAACAGTACACTGGCTGTGGCCAGCCAGGTCAGAGCCAATCCCCTGAACAGAGGAGGTTCTAAATCTCCTTGTTAGATTGGTCAGCCAGGGCTGTCCTGATTGGCCTAAGTTAACAACCTCAATCAAGGCTCTCTTAGTTTTTGCCACAGACCCAATTCCTCTGCTTTGGCTTTGACACAGGTGGCATATACCAAACCACAGCCTGCCTCCTGCTTCCACAGTGTCTTGACAGAGTTTCCTCCCCTTCATCCAGCAGTAAAGGTATCGAGGCTGCAGCCATCTCGGACTCTGAGATTTCCTTGATACTAGACTAAGGGAGAGACCCTACAATGTCTGACTATTCTGAGGGACCAGGTACATTTTGCTCCTGCCCTGTTTGCACGGTAAACAGCTTTCAGGTGATCCACATGTTTTTTCAGGACTGTGTCTCCTGCCCAAACTTTAAGAGTCATAGGACCTAGCCTCACTTCAAACACGCCTTGTACCTGTGCAGGGCCGTTCCATGGTTCTGGCACCAAACGTCATCCCCAAAATAAATTCTCTCTCTCACTTAGAGACGGCATATGACCAGCTTTGTCATTCCTGCTGCCGTTTCATTCCCCCACCACAGGTGTAGGGATACTAGGTTTAACCTGGTGTGGAGTCTTCTCCCCATCAGCAACTGTTATCCCTGTTATTACTAGCTGAGTGATCCCATGATCAAACAGGAACCTGGACAGTTTGGTATCAAGTGATGCTATAGGCTGCTTCTTTAAGCCTGCCTTTAACGCTTGGACCACCCTTTCTGCTAGACCCTAGTTAGACAATTGATAGCATGGAGCTGTTCTTATAACTGAAAATGCTGTAGGGATCCACAAGCAGTCAGAAGGATTCTTCATTGCTTTTCACCTGCCCCAATATCATTTGCCCAGAAACAATATCACATTCTTTAAACACACTGGGCACGGTATTCAACAGCAGGATCAAATAAATCAAGCTCCCCAAATAAAGGCATAATGCCAGAAATGCTTTTCCCAACTCCAAGATGACTGTTGCAAGCTAATGTTCATCAGTCATGTACTGTTTTCTCCCGTTGCCATTTAAGTAACCACACAGCTGGTATCCTGTCACCAAGTCACCCTTTACTTACTTGTAAACAGTAGCCAGCCAGCTCAGAGTCAGTCCCTGAACTAAGGAGAGTCTTAATTTCCTTGTTATATTGGTCAGCCAGGGCTTTCCTGATTAGCTGGGGCACCTACATGGGCCCCAGCTATGCCTGCCTCTTTGTAGGTTACATGGAACAGCCCCTCTTCAGCATCTACACAGGCTCCAAACCCCACCTCTTCCTCCGTCACATTGATGACTGTATTGGCGCCGCATCTTGCTCCCCAGAGGAGCTCAAACAGTTCATCCACTTCACCAACACCTTCCACCCCAACCTTCAGTTCACCTGGGCCATCTCGAGCACATCCCTCACCTTCCTGGATCTCTCAGTCTCCATCTCAGGTGACCAGCTTGTAACTGATGTCCATTTCAAGCCCACCGACTCCCACAGCTACCTAGAATACACCTCCTCCCACCCACCCTCCTGCAAAAATTCCATCCCCTATTCCCAACTCCTCCGCCTCCGCCGCATCTGCTCCCACGATGAGGCATTCCACTCCCGCACATCCCAGATGTCCAAATTCTTCAAGGACTGCAACTTTCCCCCCACAGTGGTTGAGAACGCCCTTGACCGCGTCTCCCGCATTTTCCGCAACACATCCTTCACACCCTGCCCCCACCACAACCGCCCAAAGAGGATCCCCCTTGTTCTCACACACCACCACACCAACCTCCGGATACAATGCATCATCCTCTGACACTTCCGCCATCTACAATCAGACTCCACCACCCAAGACATTTTTCCATCCCCACCCTTGTCTACTTTCCGGAGAGACCACTCTCTCCGTGACTCCCTTGTTCGCTCCACACTGCCCTCCAACCCCACCACACCCGGCACCTCCCCCTGCAACCGCAGGAAATGCTACACTTGCCCCCACACCTCCTCCCTCACCCCTATCCCAGGCCCCAAGATGACTTTCCACATTAAGCAGAAGTTCACCTGCACATCTGCCAATGTGGTATACTGCATCCACTGTACCCGGTGTGGCTTCCTCTACATTGGGGAAACCAAGCGGAGGCTTGGGGACCACTTTGCAGAACACCTCCGCTCGGTTCGCAATAAACAACTGCACCTCCCAGTCGCAAACCATTTCCACTCCCCCTCCCATTCTTTAGATGACATGTCCATCATGGGCCTCCTGCAGTGCCACAATGACGCCACCCGAAGGTTGCAGGAACAGCAACTCATATTCCGCTTGGGAACGCTGCAGCCCAATGGTATCAATGTGGACTTCACCAGCTTCAAAATCTCCCCTTGCCCCACCGCATCCCAAAACCAGCCCAGTTCGTCCCCTCCCCCCACTGCACCACACAACCAGCCCAGCTCTTCCCCCCCACCCACTGCATCCCAAAACCAGTCCAACCTGTCTCCACCTCCCTAACCTGTTCTTCCTCTCACCCATCCCTTCCTCCCACCCCAAGCCGCACCTCTATCTACCTACTAACCTCATCCTGCCTCCTTGACCTGTCCGTCTTCCCTGGACTGACCTATCCCCTCCCTACCTCCCCACCTATACTCTCCTCTCCACCTATCTTCTTTACTCTCCATCTTCGGTCCGCCTCCCCCTCTCTCCCTATTTATTGCAGATCCCTCACCCCATCCCCCTCTCTGATGAAGGGTCTAGGCCCGAAACATCAGCTTTTGTGCTCCTGAGATGCTGCTTGGCCTGCTGTGTTCATCCAGCCTCACACTTTGTTATCTCGGATTCTCCAGCATCTGCAGTTCCCATTATCACTTTCCTGATTGGCCCAGGTTAACAACCCCAATTAAGGATCTCATCGTTAATGAGGTCAAACTAGTTGCAATCGCTACAACCCATATTGATAAAGTCCAGAATACCATAAACTTTATTAACCACTTTCTCAACCTGTCCTGTTTCCATCAATGATTTATGGGCATATATATGCTGTAAGTCCTTCAGAATTGTACCTTTCTATTTTATGTTGCCACTCAAGTTCTACTCACATTCTTGTCACTGTTCAGGAAGGTTTTAGACTCTGATACTTCAGTTGATTTTGAGATGGAATCAGTGCGGTGGGCCCAACAGTAAGTGATGGTGCTGAGCCTGGCAACTCCAACGTCGGTGGAGGTAATAGCAAGGCACAGGAGTCAAGGTGGTTACATCGGTGGTGGTGATGATGACCTGGGCATTTTCTTTTCCTTTTGTTGTTTTTTTAACAAAATTTCTGCACTTGTTCTTAATTCTATCTTTTGTATTCTAAGATGATGCAGGAGAGTGTCAACTCTGTGTAGCTTTCACTTTATTCCCATACTTTTGTACTTGAGTACATGTGACCATAAAATCGAATCTAACCTACTCATAATTCACATTATTTTTATGTTTCACATTGTCCACAAATATTGAAATAATGCCTTCGACATCAAGGTTTAAGTCATTAATAAAGGTCAGATTCACAGGGACACTAGCACTGATTCCTGGCAAACTCCTTGATAAACTTCCCTTCAGTCCACAAAACAACTGTTCACCACAAATCTTTGCTCCTGTCATTGGGCTTACCTCATATCAATATTACTAATATCCCTTTTATTTCGTGAGTTCTGGTTTTGCTTACACTTCTGTGATGCTTCACTGAATCCAAAACCTTTTGGAAGTCCATGAATACCACATTATAATTGTCCTCATCAACAAGCCACATAATTTTTAGAGCGCAGAAAAAGGCAATTCAGGCCATCATGTCTGTGCCAGCCCACTAGATGAATATCATGACTTAGTGCCATTGTCCCACCTTTCCTGTAACCCTACAGATGATTTCTGCTTCAATAATCATTTCATGCGCGCTTGAATGTCTCAATCCACCCTTTCTGTTATTTCATCAAAAATCTCCAGCAATTTAACCTAACATGATGTGCGTTAAACAAACCCATGCTGGTTTTCCTCAACTGACCTGCATTTACCCAAGTTGCAGTTAATTTTGTTCCGAATTATTGTTTCCAAAAGTCTCCCAACTACTGAGTTTAAAATGATTGATATTGTTCGGACTATCATTCCAACCTTTATGACATGAGAATGTGACATTTGAAATTCTCCAGTCTTCTGAAGCCTGAAAAATTATTGCCAGTGCATCCACAATTCCCACTCTCACTTCCTTTAGTATCCTTAAATGTATCTCATTCAATCCTGCTGCCTTAACAACTTTAAAGACATACAGTTTATCGAATTCTTTCTCATTAGCAACTTTAATCCCTTTGACTTTCTGAACTATCTCCTTCTTTCACCATATCCAGGATGGTATCCTTTTCTTTGATGAATACATATCCAAAATGTTCATTTTATTCCTCCGCTATGCCTTGCTTCCAAGTATAAATGCCCTTTTTGGATTTGAATTGGGCCCACTCTTCTTCTTCCTACCCATTTACAATTGCGTGCTTATAAAAGTCCTTTGAATTCCTTTGAATTCCTTTTCATGTTAACCGTCAATCTCATCTGCTCTTTCTGCCTCACTTGCTTTTTTCAATGTCTCTCTTAATGCCCTACATTTAGCCTGATTCCCTATTGTATTACCCAACAGACATCTATCAAAAGCACATATTTTCTGCTTCACATTAATCTCTATCCCTTTCTTCATCCAGGAAACTCTATTTATTTCTTAATCGTGGCTAGAATATACCTTAACCACATGAAAATTATTTCTTCTTAAAGGCAACACAAAGTTCAGGTACGATTCTGTTTACTCGGCTTTGATGCCAATTGATCTGGGCCAAATCCATTCCTACCCAAATGAAATTGCCTTCTTTAATTTTTGCCTGTTCCTTTTTCTGAAAAAGACACTGACTAATGCTTCCAGCCATCTGGACTTTTAACCAAGTGATGATTTCTCTTTGTAAATCTAGACTGTGCATGTCAGTAGGCAATTCCTTCATGGTGAGTATCACAATAAACCTCATCCTGTGTTTTCCAGGCATCCATGCATTCTGAGATAGTCACACTAAGACAGGATCTGTAACTCATTTTCCCCATCCTTAAGACAAGTCTAACAGGCTAACCACAGGACCCAAATATTAATTCTTTACAAAGAGTTTCAGGAACATGATGATATGTTCAAGTTACACATTTACAGCATTAAGAAAAGAGAAACATCATAAATGATACTGAAAGAATGCTTTTGTCCATTGGTGGCTGTTGTAAATGGGTTTCAGGACCCCGGAGAAACCATATCATGATCTCAAGGTACTGCATGTCTCTAAGTAAAAATAGTACAGTGTGAGTGGAGTTAGATCAGTCAACACCAGACACAAGAGTCTTGACTGCACATGGGAAAAAAACACAGAAAGAAGATGGGTTAGTCCTGCTTCAAGTAACTATAAGACTAGGTTCTGGTATACCTATGGTTACCACATATAATAGTGTTTATTATTAAAGTATAGTGTTGCTATAAAGTCTAAGCTTGACTTTGCCTTCTCCTTGACCAATCTGTCTTGAAACTAACAAATTGTGTGACATCAAACCATGGAATAAAACAGTCATCACCATTTGAGTTCCTGAAAAACAATGGTTTGTAAATTCCCTGAACACATCCTTATCTCATTAAAGTTGCAAAGCTATCTGGTACAGTGCATCCTGGAAATGTGTGAATCAGGCATTATCCTTTATTGCCACATTGTTAATAAATTCAAGATGGGATGAAAATTAGAGCATGCAATCTACTTATTTGTCAAACAGTAAAACAGAGTCCATTTAAACAGTGCACAACAGTAGTCCAGAGATCATTTTTTTAAAAAATCTCCAAATTAGAGGGAACATAATTCATCCATTTTGTTATTGCTGGAGTTGACAAGAAGGGGAATTAATTGAGTGAGTTTGACCAGGAAAGCAGCACTTTTGTGGGTGGATGATTGGATGAGTTTTTTTGTGGTGGAAGTAATTTGTTAGCCAGCAACTAACACACTGACCCCCAAGAACTTTTTAATGGGAAAATTGTACTCATAGTATTTTCTCCTGAGTAGTAGCAAAATGAAGTGAGTGGAAGTTGGTTACATCTAATTTAGATTCATTATATCAATCCTAGTCACTTACAACACTTGTCTCTAGGAATTTTCCAATTATCTCCATTGTGATTGTACCACTATATTGAACTGATTGAGGTCAACCTGTTCTTTAAAATGTTACACCCAGCCCAAAGTTGAGAGAGCTTAAGACTACATTGGAAGAAGATTTCCTCTTGCACAGTTATAGCATGCTCGCAAGTATAAAACAATAAGGGCAATCAAAAGAAACTCATGGTTTCAGAGGTAATGAATCGACATGGGCAGAGAACTTGTTGGCAGATAGGAAACAGAGAGTGAGAATAAATAACACCTTTTCAGAATGGTAAGCAGTGACAAGTGAGGTACTGCAGGTTTCAGTTCTGGAATCCCGGCTGTTCACAAAATAATGCTTTGGACAAAGGAATTAAATACAAAATCTCCAAATTTGAAGATGACACTAAGATGGGTGGCAGTGTGTGCTGTGAGGTGGATGTTAAGAGGCTGCATGTTGATTTGGACAGACTGGTGGAGTAGACAAAGGCTTGGCAAGCGCAATACAATGTGGATAAATGTGAGATTATCTAGTTTGGTGGCAAAACTAGGAAGGCAGACTATTATCTGAATGGTGGCATTTCAGGAAACGTTGAGGTGCAACGAGACCTGGGTGTCATAGTGGAAAAGTCGCTGAAGGTTGGCATCCAGGTGCAACGAGTGGTAAGGAAAGCTAATGGCATGCTCTCCTTCATAGCAAAAGCGTTTAAGTGTAGGAATAGGGACGGCTTGCAGTAATTGTACAGGGCCTTGGTGACTCCATACCTTGACTATTTTGTGTAGTTTTGGTCTCCCAATGTGAGGAAGGATATTCTTGCTATTAAGAGAGCCTAGCAAAGGATCACCGGTCTGATTCCCAGGATGGCAGGGCTGACATGTGAAGAAGGACTGGATCAACTGGGCTTGTACTCTTTGGAATTTCGAAGAATGAGGTGGGGGCTATCTCATAGGAGCGTATAAAATCCTGATGGGACTGGCCAGGCCAGATGAGTGAGCAATGTTCCCAATGTTGGGGAAGTCCAGAACTAGGAGTCACAGTCTAATAATAAGGAGTAAGCCATTCAGGACTGAGGTGGGGAAGAATTCCTTCACTCAGAGAGTTGTGAACCTGCGGAATTCTCTCCCACAAAAAGCTGTGATTTATTCAAGAGGGAGCTGGATGTGGGTGTTGCAGCTAAAGGGACTGAAGGGTAAAGAGAGAAAGTGGGATTGGGATACTGAAATTGCATGATCAGCCATGATCATATTGAATGATGGTGCAGGCTCAAAGGGCTGAATGGTCTACTGCTGCCCCTATTTTCTAGGTTTGTGTGTTTCCGAGAAATGGCCCTCATGTGTTTGTAATTTCATTTGCATCTGATGAGCAGAAATCACCCCGCCTTGGTAACTGCATTCATATTGTTAACATCATCTTTTACTTGAGAAAAATTAAAATAATGCAGTACAAATATTCGTGGATCGAAGTAAGGCCATGACTAACAGCAGAATGAACGCTAGGGAGTTAATCACTCTGGGTCTCTGAAATGTATATTATAGATTTCTCACTTCTGTCTCTGAAAGTTAAAGGAAGAGAGTGTTAGATGAGGTCACTACTCCAACAATGGTACAAAAGAGTGAATTTTTTTTTAAAAGGTCGTAACCAGGTTACTTCTACAGCCTTTTCCACATTCAGACCAGAAAACAAAGATATATCAATTTCCAACATCAAATCTCTGCACTACTCATATCTGATTGCACTAGACCTGCAATCCCATGCTGTACAAATATGTCAATGTCACATAATCCAAATAATGTGAACCATTTAACAATGCAAAATGAAGGCTGATACAAATACTATTGTACAAATGTGTATGTTTGGAATAGAGTCATCTGAAAAGAAAGACAGACTTTCATTCATGTAACACCTTTCACAATCTTAGGTCAGGTAGTTAAGAACTTGAAAATGTAATCACTGTTGTAATGTAAGAAACTTGGCAAAATTGTACACTGCCAGCCCCACAAAGAACTGCCAATTTGCTTTAGTGAGGTGACTGAGAGATAAATATTAGCCAGTGCACATAGAAACCTCTTGCTTTTATTCTTCGAAATAGAGCCATAAAATCTTTTATTTCCACATGAAAGGATAGACAAGAGCATAGTTTAATGTCTCCTTTGAAAGGCTGCCCCTCTAACAGAACTGATCTCCCTTAGTGTGTCAGCCTAGTCTTAGTGCTCCAATCTCTGGAGGTTCTTCAACCATCTGACTCAGAGGCAAAGGAGCTACCAATTGAGCCAAGGCTGACAGTACATTGGAAGAATGTTTCAAAACTATCTGCGAGAAAAACCAAAAGGTAATTGAGAAGATAGTTTGAGAACATTCCAGTACATTGATTTTGAAGACAATAATCCCACTGCTGTTTCACAGCTAGCACACAGCAGAATCAACCGTAGACTGTTTAATTAGCTGTGGGTTTAATTACCATGACTGTAGCTGTGAGTTTTAATGCCCATAGTTAGGAAATAAACACTATCCCCAGGACAACAACCACTGTTGACACAATACAGGAAATTACACAAAAGTTCATGAACTGTATCACGCACAGTTTCTATCTGTTACTTCACTGGCAATTGCATAGAAGAGAAGTACCTCTAATTACACCTTTCATTGGAAAATATTTTAGAACTTGTATTCATATAATGATTTCATAGCTTCAGACCATCCCAAACCACTTTACAGCCACTTAATATTTTTGATGTGCAATAACTATTATAACATAGTTATAATGTAGGAAATGCAACAGCTTAACAAGATCAAAATTAAATGATATTCTTTTGATATTCTGCAAATATCACAAGACGAAGATCAACATTTATTTCTCACTGCTATTTTCCTTGGAAGAAGATGGGGAGCTATCTTTTTGAACTGCTGCAATACATCTGGTGCAGTTACCTTGCAGTGCTATTGAGAAGGGAATTCCAGTATTTTGATATAGAGACAGTGGTGGAATGGTGATACAGTTTTGAGTCAGAATGTGAGGAAACCACTTAGAGGGGAACCTACAGGTGATGTTGATCCCCTACTGAGTGATAAATGCTGTCAAAAGAGGTTTGCCTAGTTGATACAGTGCATCGTGTAGATGACACACATTGCTATCACTGTGCAACAGTGTCACAGGGAGTCAATTCTTAAGGTGGTGCATGGGATGCTAATCAAGTGGGATATTTTGTCCTGGATGACATTGAGCATTGTGAGTATATTGCTGACACCACACTCGTTCATTGGAGAAAATCCAACACATTCCTGACTTTTGTCTTATCGATGATAAATTGATTTTGGGGATTCAGGAGATAAGTTACTCAATGCAGAATTTCCAGTCCTGGAATTGTCACCACTATATATTTATGGCCATCCCAGCTAAGTTTTTAATCAATGCTAATCCATAGAGAATCAGCTATCTACCCACATACAGTTCCATTAAGCAACGGGAATGGATGCAGCAATCCAGCTTGCAGGAGGCAAGATCCTCAGCTTAAAGCCGAGAGGCTGAGGATCACTTGTCTCTGCATGTTTATGTAGTGATGGGTCAGGTGGCACAAGTTTTCATGGTAAATGTTAGCTGACAAGTGCAACTTCTTAAAATTGCCTCCTTCCCAGTGGAAAAGTTGGGCAGGTCATCAAGGTGGCTTTCATTGATGGCCACCACTCTAGCCCTAGCTGACTGGTATGGAGGGCATTAGCTATGAGGATAGGTTGGAGAAACTTGGGCTGTTCTCACTAGAACAATGGAGGTTGAGGGGTGACCTGATAAAAGTCTACAAGATCATGAAGGGCATGTTCAGAGTGGACAGTCAGAAGCTTTTTCCCAGGATGGAAGAGTCAGTTACTTGGGGACATAGTTTTAAGGTGTGAGGGGCAAGGTTTAAGGGTGATGTATGAGGCAAGTTTTTTTACACAGGGGGTGGTGGGTGCCTGGAATTCGCTGCCGGAGGTGGTGGTAGAAGCAGATACGATAGTGACTTTTAAAAGGCGTCTTGATAAATACGAGAAGGACAGGAATAGAGGGATAAAGTCACCAGAAGGGTAGGGGGTTTTAGTTGTGATGGGCAGCATGTCGGTGCAGGTTTGGAGGGCTGAAGGGCATGTTCTTGTGCTGTAATTTTCTTTGTTCTTTGACTGTCTGTTGCTAAAGTGTTTCACTTATTCCTCTTTAAAGGAGAGAAGGCAGAGAGTTGAGAATGTGGGAAATTTTTTATGTGGAAATGACAAAAGGACAATCATTACAGAGGGTGGATTTGACATTTCACTAAGGTTATGGTGAATGAGGTTGTGTACTGCTCAGATAGGATATGCTGGATAGAGATAGAATCTGCAAGATATTGGACTGAGGAGTGTTGTGCAGGAGAGTGCTAAGAAAGCCAGAGTATGGGACTTGGCATGAGACTTGGCATTTGAGACCATTGTGCCACTCACCTTTCTTGCCGTCGTGAGGTCCTTGAACATCTTGAGATATTGTTTCCATGTTCAAGGGACAATACTCTTGCTGCTCAGTCCTAGGCCCCTTCCACCTACAGGCCTGAGAGGTTCAGACAATATCACCTCACTTAACTCACTCAGATCCTATAGCTGGATCTCCAGTTAAGAGAACCAGGGGCTAGCTTTCCTCCCGTTACTACAAATGTTGGAGCTACAGCATTAATGTACAACTTATCCACTTGAACTACTTTAGCAATCTCTTCAACTAAGGATGCTTTCACAATATCTCAGGGCACAATCCATGAGCACGAGCCTCATGCAGCTTTTATCCATGCACCTGGAGGTGAGAGCAAGGTAAATCGAGTCACAATGGCTCAGGGGTGCATATCTGTTGACCAGGTAGGGCCAGTGCTAACCATATCCACTGTGAGCTGCATTCTCTACCATCATAGATAATGGGAACTGCAGATGCAGGTTTCCCCAAGCGGAGGCTTGGAGACCGCTTTGCAGAACACCTCCGCTCAGTTCGCAACAAACAACTGCACCTCCCAGTCGCAAACCATTGCCATTCCCCCTCCCATTCTCTAGATGACATGTCCATCATGGGCCTCCTGCACTGCCACAATGATGCCACCCGAAGGTTGCAGGAACAGCAACTCATATTCCGCCTGGGAACCCTGCAGCCATATGGTATCAATGTGGACTTCACCAGTTTCAAAATCTCCCCTTCCCCTACTGCATCCCTAAACCAGTCCAGTTCGTCCCCTCCCCCCACCGCACCACACAACCAGCCCAGCTCTTCCCCCCCACCCACTGCATCCCAAAACCAGTCCAACCTGTCTCTGCCTCCCTAACCGGTTCTTCCTCTCACCCATCCCTTCCTCCCACCCCAAGCCGCACCCCCAGCTACCTACTAACCTCATCCCACCTCCTTGACCTGTCCGTCTTCCCTGGACTGACCTATCCCCTCCCTACCTCCCCACCTATACTCTCTCCACCTATCTTCTTTACTCTCCATCTTCGGTCCGCCTCCCCCTCTCTCCCTATTTATTCCAGTTCCCTCTCCCCATCCCCCTCTCTGATGAAGGGTCTAGGCCCGAAACGTCAGCTTTTGTGCTCCTGAGATGCTGCTTGGCCTGCTGTGTTCATCCAGCCTCACATTTTATTATTTTGGAATTCTCCACCATCATGACCTGTTCTCTAAAACTAATTGCAACTGGAAATGGCCAGAACAAGGTTCAGGGTGGATAGCGTCAGTCTTAGTTTGTTCAGTGAACATGCAAGATCCATGGGTGCTGCATCACTTGGACATTGAAGGGTCAAATTCATGCGTTTTCATACTCCAGTTACATTTCATTTGAAATCATTTCTTTGCCCATTTGCAATGCACACAGAGTAAGCATGCTTAGGGTTCAAATGTTGGTCAAAGGTGAATTGCACAATGCCCTTGGCGCTTGCAAATCTAACATTGTCATTTCAATGATGCAGAAGTTAGCAAAAATGACTTAAAATGGGGCAAATACTGGCTAAAAGCAATCTATTACTTATTGAACTACCAAAGGTGCAGTGAAACAAAGGGAACATTATTTCATCATCTATCGTTGAAGTATGACGATGGATTCTATTGAATGTAATAAAAAGATTGATGTGAGTGGGAAGGGGTTCAGAGCACAGGAGGCGCTCCCTTATGTAACATGTTGGTCACTCAGCTTTCATGGCACCTTCACCAAGGTGATGCATGTGCTGCAATCTGTGCCATGGTATGACAGATGATGGGACTATTGAAGTTGATGCTGTACTTGTCAGTCTGGTTTACCTTCCACTATGGTCCAGACAAGAATGTGCAACTTCATAGAACATACATAGAACATTACAGCACAGTACAGGCCCTTCGGCCCTCGATGTTGTGCCGACCTGTCATACCGATCTCAAGCCCATCTAACCTACACTATTCCATGTACGTCCATATGCTTGTCCAATGACGACTTAAATGTACCTAAAGTTGGCGAATCTACTACCGTTGCAGGCAAAGCATTCCATTCCCTTACTACTCTCTGAGTAAAGAAACTACCTCTGACATCTGTTCTATATCTTTCACCCCTCAATTTAAAGCTATGCCCACTCATGCTCGCCATCACCATCCTAGGAAAAAGGCTCTCCCCATCCACCCTATCTAACCCTCTGATTATTTTATATGTTTCAATTAAGTCACCTCTCAACCTTCTTCTCTCTAATGAAAACAGCCTCAAGTCCCTCAGCCTTTCCTCGTAAGACCTTCCCTCTAGACCAGGCAACATCCTAGTAAACCTCCTCAGCACCCTTTCCAAAGCTTCCTCATCCTTCTTATAATGCGGTGACCAGAACTGTACGCAAAGCTCCAAGCGCGGGCGCACCAGAGTTTTGTACAGCTTCACCATAACCTCTTGGTTCTGGAACTCGGTCCCTCTATTAATAAAAGCTAAAACACTGTATGCCTTCTTAACAGCCCTGTCAACCTGGGTGGCAAATTTCAAGGATCTGTGTACATGGACACCGAGATCTCTCTGCTCATCTACACTGCTAAGAACCTTACCATCTTGGTGTGCTGCTGTCTGCACAATTGGAACAGGCATTGTGATAGATGCTGAGGAACTGAGGGAATGGGAACAGTCTTCTGAGGAAGAGAGGAAGGACATTATGGAAGGCCTCTTTGCGTATGACAGACCTCAGCTGCATCAGGTGCTGAAAACCAGACAGGATCTGATTGAGAGACAATAGGAACTGCCAATGCTGGCAAATCTGAAATTACAAGGTGTAGAGTTGGATGAACACAGCAGGCCAAACAGAATCAGAGGAGCAGGAAGGCTGACGATTTGGGTCTGGACACTTTTTTTTTCTGAAGAAGGGTCGAGATCCAAAACATCAGCTTTCCTGCTCTCTGATGCTGCTTCGCCTGCTGTGCTCATCCAGCTCTACACCTTGTAATCTCAGATCTGATTGAGCTTTGGTTCCATTAGATAGGCGTTGGGTGCAGCAGACCACCAAGGACTGTAAATGGTGATGATGCCAGTGTTTGATTTGCATTTTGGGGCTGGGCAGCTGAACTATATGTTTTATTTGTGTTCATGTCTGGTGGTTGTAAATAAAACCTCATGTTCCTAATTTTCTAACTGCTTGCCTGCCTGTGATGGTCCCTTACTGACAAATGACAAGATGTGGGTCTACAGTGGGCTCTGGGTACAGAGCAATGGCGACCTGGAGAGGTGTCCAGATAGGATTCAGCTAAGGACTGGTAAACTGTGTGGCCTAATGGTTAAAGTGATTAGGGTGAACAAGTAGGGTTGTATGTGTAAAAGAGTGTTAGCCAACGTGCTGTGAGCATGGCTTTGTGTTGATATGCCTTTACATTGCAGCTAAGGCTCAATGCCTGACTACCAACATTTGTCCAAATGCACAGTGCCCTATCAAAGATGGCACATGCACAAGGTATGTCACTCTTTCAGTAGATAACCAGAGCGGTTGTGTGATAAGGTGGGGATGAAATTGTACATAAGGCATACATTTAGGGCAGGTATGATTTTTAATAAGTTTGGGTAGATACTCAATCTCATGTAAAAAAAATCCATCCAATGCAACTGTCACTTAGCCAAGATGCTAAGTGGAGGGTCAATGTTATGGGTGAGTTAAAGAGCCATAGAAGGTCCATTGACAGAATGAATGGGTTCCTAATGCAGCAACAGGATGTTCACTGCATGAGGATTTGTTACAAGGAGATTGCACTCAAGGTGTTAAACACAATGATGGTCTTCAATGGAATAAATTGAAAGAAACTGTTTCCAGAGTTCCAGATCATTAATGAGAACAATTACAGGTTATCATCAAAAGAACAATTGGGCAAAAATTACACAGCAAGCTGTTCTGATTTGGAGCATAAAGTTTGAAATGTGGAAGTAGATTCAATTGTTGCTTTTAAAAGTCAAAGTATGTTCTTTAAAGTTGAAAACATTGAAGCTCCGTGGTGAATAAACAGAGAATTGGGCCTAGTTGGACAGCTTTACAGAATAAATAGTACAATTTGAGCTAAATGGGCTTCAACATGATTCTACGGTCCATGCCAAGCTGTTGTTCCATAAAGTCTACAATGTGACAGACAGAAAAATAAGCAAATAAATACATTATAGGGCGAAGGTCATGCCATTATATGCATGCCGCGGTTCTCCTGTCAACAGGAGTGGAGCAATCTTGCTTATTCCTATTGACTTAAGCAGTGTTCTCAATGAACTAGTTCATTTATCACTGCTGGTGTCATGTACCAGCAGCAAAGAGAGTCAGAGGTGTGCAGACATGTGTTTCGGCACATCAGAAGCTGTCCTAACACAATCAGTTTTAGCCCTAGCTAAGTAACACAAGGCACGTGTGTGAATCCGTTCTGTGAAAAACACCTCACAATTACCTCAACCTTAATGACTTTTTTTGCGCAGGTTCATGCGTTTCATCTTGTCATTGCTCCCACGTGGGGAGAAAAACAAATGAAACTGATTATTTCAGCACATCATTTCTGGCATGTTGCCCCTCCCCTCCCCCAACAACAACACTGATTTCTTCAGTTTGCTCTCTTCTCTCCTGAAAGCTTCGAGTTTTGTTGAGATACTGTTCAATGGGGGATTTCAATACCACAGAACTCTGCCCAAGTCAGCACTTCACACATTTGAAACTTTTGGAGTTGAGGAGGTTGACAGGAGGTTTAGAAAGTCTGTCACCTCACCCTATGGATTAATTAGTTCTGAAAGTGACTAATTAAAGCACCTAGATTAGAAGAGATAATAAAGTGTGAAGCTGGATGAACGCAGCAGGCCAAGCAGCATCTCAGGAGCACAAAAGCTGACGTTTCGGGCCTAGACCCTTCATCAGATCAGAGATGAAGGCCCGAAACATCAGCTTTTGTGCTCCTGAGATGCTGCTTGGCCTGCTGTGTTCATCCAGCTTCACACTTTATTATCTTGGATTCTCCAGCATCTGCAGTTCCTATTATCACTGATACTAGATTAGTAGAGACCTGGATTTGCCTAGTTGGCTGACCAAGGCAGTTGTCGGGGGTGGGGGGTGTTGTTTATGTTGTTCAGTTAGAGTTTTAGTCCCATGTAATTAGGACAGGACAAGCAGCTTGGGTTTCTGCTCCTGACTGCTATCTAGCAATCCTTGTCTGAAGTGCAATTGTCTGTGTGGATATCAGTTGAGGAGAGAAACAGATTTGGCTAAGATGTATTTCCACATGGAACAAGCCATTAGCACTCTGTCAAAGCTCAAAGCAAATATTGAAAAATTCTCAGTAGAACTAAACATTATTACAAATCTAATTCTAATAAATTCTAATAGAGTTTTCACACTGTTACAGAAACATTTTTATATGATATCCCTGACACTATAATAGGACCTATTGCACAAATCTTCTACTGAAGTAATTTCTGTAAAGAACTGTTCCACGGAGATTCATTTCTAGTTCAATCGAATGAAAATAAAATGATATTCTACTTTCTCTATATTTTCAGTTATAATAGTAAAGCATTGTTCTAACAAGCATTCCATGGTCTTGAACAGATTGAACTAAATATTGGGTAAAACGTCTTCCATATTGTTGTCTGGGAATCAGTTTTTATTCACTTCTTGCATAATATTCTTCAAGACGTCCAGTGAGAGTTGAATGGTATTCTCCAAGAAAGTTTACTCGGCAAGAGATTGAGCTGTAGACCAGAACGCCACAGACTTAATCCCCAATCTGTTCTAATTTAATTACTCACAATCACGACCTTTCACACAGATTGTATCCGACATCTACTTTTACTAACTTTTTTTCATTCTTAATAGGATACCTCCAGCTTGACATGCCCCTACCTTCTCCTTTCCATATTGGCAATACCCACCTCTCCCAGTGGTACTGCAGGTCACCCATAGAGTTAGATGATCCAATTGACTATTTGTGGAGTGCTTCACCTCCATAAAGCACCACATGGCTTGCCAATTGACTACGTCCAGGAAGGTTGCAGAGGTGTGGGACTCAGACATAATTCGGGCTAATGTGAGTTTGCCTCCAGCAATGTGTTTTGCCTGGTGCAGCAACGTTCGTTGCCTCCCACAACATGAAAAATTGTGTGTGGATATTGTGTTATTGAAGAATCCAGTAGACTTTACTAAAGCTATTATGTACAAACATTACATTCACAGGCATTCAATTGTTTAAACTAACAATTAACGATTAGATTACAAACAGCAGCATGTTTCCAGCAGAGTGCCTCAATTCAAGTGATCTTAGCATAAGAGACTGAGATGTTTATACCCTCAGGTCACATGCTACGATACAGTGATGATATCATGAAGATGTCCCTTAAAGATACTCTGTTAAACCAACCACGAGATAGAACACAATTGGGGTCAGTATTTACATATGCTCCCAATAGTTAAAAACCTTCTAACATCCTATAATTCTGCCCATTGTCAAGTCTTACATATGAATAATAACCTTTATAAGATACCAAAGCACAACAAGGCTCCCATGAACTGAAGCAAAGATTCAATATCCTCGAGAGAAATGGCTGCTAAGAAAGAACTCCACTTTATACTGAGTTTTAAACCCATGTCAATAATATCATTCAATGTCATCTTAAGCTATTCAGTGATGAACTGTGCCTTATCCTGTGATAATTCTTGGAACGTTTAGCAGTGGATGGACTAGTTTATCAGTGCACAATCACACACTGAAGAGCCATGACAAGAAAATAAATTTTGTTGTGGCTGTGTTGTAAGAAATTTTATGCACTACAAGTACTGGCCACTGATCAGTGTCAGACAAGACAGATTGGCAGATCCTTGAGGCTGCAGTTCATTCCTATCATTGTGCTGTTATGGTCGAGAGATTTGTTTGATTTTCCATCAGATGTGAGCAGAACGATTCTTTAACAACTAAAAAACAACCAACTCGGTCGTCAGGATTGTGCTTTATGTTCTGAAGTGCTGAATGGAACAAGAGGAAAGAAGAGATGCTTAGCAGTTATCACTTAGATGACTGCATCTCTGGAGAATTAACACTTTATGCAGTGCAAATGTCTGAAAGTCTATTGTATTAAATGGTAGTGTCAAGCATAAGCATAAATTGACATGACACAATTTGAGTTGTCTGTCTCTTTTACTGTAATATTGAAAAAAAATCTGAGATATAAATAGCAGATGCTCCAATCCATTCCATCAGCAACAATTACAAGCATTGGATCTTTGGCCTTTTAGAGCTCTTTAAAGGGCTATTGATGCCTCCACAAGGCTTTGTCTATCGTTGTTGACTCACTAGCCTGTTGATTGTTGGCTTGTCTTAATAAGGATCGTATACTTAAATAGGAGCATGTGTTGCCATTCGGTAACCAAGCCAGCCTTTCAGGAGCTAAAATGGTGAATCTCTGGATGCGTGTGGAAATATATTGATTGTGCCTGATATTGTGGCAATATTTGCAGAGGGCCACCCACACAGTAAAGTTTGTTGATCACTAATGCTAAAAAATAAACCAAGGGAGAATTGAATCAGGACATAATTTTGACAGGAAAGACATAATTTGGATACAATTTAAAGATTCTGTGTTCCCATCATGTCTATGTTCCAAAGCAAATTGTAACGTTTGTGTGGGAACGTCTCCCAATACGCCTATCATACCAGAAAAGAACAACTTAGACCATAAAACCATAAGATATAGAAGTGGAAATTAGGCCATTGGGCCCATCGAATCTACTCCACCATTCAATCATGGCTGATAAGTTCCTCAACCCAATTCTCCCAATTTCTTCCCGTAACATTTGATCTGCTTGACAATCAAGAACCTATCTATCTCTGTGTTAAATGTACTCAATGAGGTACATGTCATAGGGAACGTCCTGGAGTAACCTAGAAATTCCTCTGCATCTATTTCTGGTCAGCAATTGGCTCCTACACTTGTTCAGCTAGCATAGCGTCAGCAGAAACCAAGTGTTCTCCAAATATCTACCAAAGTTACAACACATGGAGTGGGAAAATCCCCAAGGAACTTTTATTTAAAATGTATGTAATTCTACAATCATTGACAGTGGCAATGTGAAGGTTTTTCACAAACAATTAGCAACACTCTTCCTGATAGCTTACCAAGATGCTTGCTGGGCACTTTGAAATCACCTCCCCAGGAAATTTTGGAGTAAGTTTACAACAGCAAGATCGGGAAATTAAATGGCCTAATGAAAGGCTCTGGTCACTGATTGCACCGATCCAGAAAGATTTGAGTTGGTACATTCTTATGGATAAAGAGAGCACGCAAGTGAACAGGCTGATTAAAAATATGAATTGGAGCAGATCAGAACAATGTATAAGTATGTACACCTTTACGAATGCTATAACAATTCTAAGTTCTCATTTATCTTTTGATGTTACATTCCTATCATCAGATATTTACACCGGAACTTTCCGTAGGCCTTCTGCCAGCTCCTCCCCTCCATCACATGGCATGATGACACCAGATGTGGTATCGTTATTACTTGTTTTGCTACTGCATCTGGTAGCCCATCCAGTTCAGTAACGTCTTTCAGAGAAGGAAATCTGTCATTCTTACCTGATTTGGCCTACATATGACTCCAGACCCATAGCAATGTTTGGGGCAGTACAATGGCTCAGTGTTTAGCACTGCTCTCTCACAGCGCCAAGGGCCCAGATTTGATTTCAAACCTTGGGTGACTGTCTGTGTGGAGTTTACACATTCTCCCCACGTCTGTGTAGGTTTCTGCCAGGTGCTCCTCCCACAGCCCAAAGATGTGAAGGTTAGCTGAACTGGCCATGCTAAATTGCCCATAGTGCTCAGGGATGAGTACATTAGGTGCATTAGCCATGGGAAATGTAGGATTATAGGGGAATAGGTCTGGGTGGGATACTCTTCAGAGTTTCAGTATAGACTGCTTGGGCTGAATGGCCTATTTCCACACTGTGGGGATTCTATGACTCTTAACTGCCCCTGTGCAATTGGTGATGGGCAATAAATGTTAATCTAGCCAGCAATGCCTATATCCCTTAAATGAATAAAAATAAATAAAGCTCCTGATTCCTTTTGAGAAGGAGGTAATGAAGTTGGCCGATGAACTGTAGCTCACATCTTCAATGAAAGCCTGCCTACAACACTGCACTGCAATCTTGGAATCCAAAGCTTGCACATGTCCATTGTTTTAATATTCATTGGCCAGTGAATGCCGTTGTATGGACCTGTGAATAATCTCCCCACCACAATCGCCAGCAATGGTGAATTTTAGATGCACTTCTTCTCAAAGTGTGACGGGATATAGTTAGGATGTCAGTGTTTGAAACTTGCCTTTGTACTGCAGTGAATGCATCCCTTTGATTCAAAGCCCTGAACAGAATGCTTGCGCAATAGTATTTTTCAGTTTCAGTTCAGATTCCCACTGTTTAATGAGCTTGCATTGTGCAAGAGCTTCTGCAAACAATACATAGGCCTTGCCCATTTGTATTGCACATTTTCTTTTGAAGCCAGATTTCAGACAAAGACTGGACTTTTACACTTTTCACTCTTTGCCCTCACCCTCTGGATCACACTTTATCCTGACCACTGTAGATGAAAGGCATTCACCGCTTCTCTGGCACCTCCTCTGTCCTCTGTCAGTCTCCCCCGTGATCTTTGGCACTTTCACTATGTCCTTTGATATTTCTTTTCTTACCCCAATCCTAGCCCCATCCAGATCCCAATATCCAACTTTAAGCATACACTGCCCCTTATTCAACTCACGAGTTGTTTCTCCCTCCTAGCCCCTCCATATAATTACCCCATGTGTTCCCACTTTAAATATGCCTCTTTGACCTTTGCCTCTATCACTGTGACTCTCCCCTCTGCATCACAGTTTGCTCCATTCTTTCTCAGAAGCCCTCAACAACTAAATGGATATTTAACAATGCTGTTTCCTTACAACTACTCTTTCAGGTTTTTGTTTACTTTTATTATCAACCCTGTGTAGCTGTGAGTTCATTAACAGTGGATGCATTTATCTAGATAAATTCAAAATCAGTCCATTTGGAAATAAATATTGTTTGCTATATTGTGCAATGATCAGAACTGAATTATGAAACCATTTATTGTAATGGCCTCTTTAATGCTTTTAAAAGAAGACACTCTTTATATTCCCATAATGATTCAGCTAAATATCATAAGATGGCCATGCAAGTCCCTCCCTGTCCAGCAAAATAAACCAATATTGAAAAGACCTATTTCGTTCCACATTCAGGATAAGGAGTTCCTATTGATCTCAAAAAATGTCCAATTTTTGATAAAATGGATCAAAACAGGAAGTTGTTTTCTCTCATCCTATCCTGCAATGTCGCTGAGCATGGCACTCTTGTTCTGAAAAGTCAGAAGAATGTGCAAGAAATGTCCATTGCTCTGAGAAGTCAGCCAGTGAGGTAGGCCATCTGAGGTAGATAGATCCATGCACAAGGCTGTCTCAATCTATCCTGTTCTCTAATGTGGCCCAGTGCCTGAAAGCCCATTTTGATACCAGTCATGCGTGACCAAATTCACTGAGAGTACTTTAGTTTAGATCCATTGGCAACCCCCAGTGAGTAATTCTTTAGTGCTGTTCTACGTGCACTGTGCATCTCTACTTGACAGCAGAGTTGGCAGTCAGTACACAAAAGAAGTGCTTTCTAACAGCCTGATGTGTTTTCCATACAGGAAACAGCTTATGAATAACTCTAAACTGTGTTTCTCAACTCCCAGTGCAACACTTGAGAGCCATGTTCACAATATAGAACACAAAGCAATTTTAGTTGGGCTAAAGAACAACATAATGTAGTTATCACTTCCCTGTGATTGAGTTACTTTCTCTTTAGGGAGAGAACATTTAGATGCTATCAAAGAAGAGTGAGCTGAAATTACATTCCAGTTCAATTTATTTTTGTAATTCTGATTATTCTGTTAGACAAGAAGCAACTGCTCCAATTAATACCAGTGTATGCTATTTATCAAACATGTCAGCATGAGTTGGGTGCAACATAAGTTCGATTCACTTGTCAAGGATTGCTAATCCTCTGAGAAGAAGGGAGGCTATTTCTCATGGATGCATGAACTAGAGAGATAAAAAGGATTTGAACAAAAACATTTATCAGATTAGACAAAGCACAACAGGAAGGAGAATCTGATTGGTCTGATAAACTGATCTCCGAAAACTATGTTTACTATGTAGTCAGACAAATCCCACATCCATTAAACAGGCATCTATTCCTGACATTAGACCTAAACTGAGTTAAATTGGGATCTGGCTACTGAAATCTAATAGTGAGGATTTTATACATGGAATATATCAGTCTTTTTGCTTAGATTCACACATAGCTACAAATCTAAAATGAAGTCGTCATAGCTCCACTCCCTTGTTAAACTGGTGGTGTGTTTAGCCTGACGGCCATCACATTCAGGCAAGGTTGAGGAGGCAGGACCTACATGGCGACCTCAGCTAGTGCAGGAATTGAGCCCATGATTTGAATGTAAATACAGGACGTATGGTTAGTGAGTTTGCAGATGGCACCAAAATTGAAGGTGTAGTGGACGGTGAAGAAGGCCACTTCGGAGGACAATAGGATCTTGATCAGATGGGCCAATGGGTCAAGGAGTGGCAGATGGAGTTTAATTTGGATAAGTATGAGATCTTACATTTTGGTAAAGCAAATCAAGGCAGGGTTTATACAGGTAATCATAGTCCCTGGGAAATTTTGCCAAACAAGAAATCTAACAGTGCAAGTGCATACTTCCCTGAAAGTGGAGTCACGGGTAGACAAGATAAAGAAGAAAGGTCAGGTACGTTTGCCTTAATTAGTCAGTGCATTGTGTAAAGGAGTTAGGAGGTCATACTTCAGCTGTACAAGACAACGGTTAGACCACTTCTGGAATACTGAGGTCAATTTTCGTTTCTCTGCCAGAGGAAATAAGTTGTTAAGCTTGAAAGAGTTCAGAAAAGATTTACAAGGATGCTGCCAGGATTGAAAGGTTTGAGTTATACGGAGAAGCTGAATGGGTTGGGGCTACTTTCCCTGGTGCATCAGAGGCTGAGGGGTGACCTTATAGAGGTTTATAGGGGAATGAATAGGGTGGATAGCTGAGGTCTTTTTTCCAAGGGTAGAAGAATCCAAAACTAGAGGGCGTAGGTTTAAGGTGAGAGGGGAAAGATTGAAAAGGGCCCTACGGGGCAAGTTTTTCATGCAGAGGGTGGTTCATGGATTGAATGAACTGCCAGAGAAAGTGGTGGAGGCTGGTACAGTTACAACATTTAGAAAGCAACTCAATGGGTATATGAATAGGGAGGGATTAGAAGGACATGGGCCAAATGCTGGCAAATGGGGCTATATCAGTTTAGGATATCTGGTCAGCATGAACGAGTTGGACCAAAGGGTGCCTTTCTGCGCTGCATGACTCTATGACTCTAACTGGGTATCATAAGCATAAATGAAGACATTGACTGCCTTTGCACCAACAATGTCACTGAGGAGCATCCTAGAGATGATAGATCAGGTCAAGTACAGATCATTCATTAACTGATTTTTAATTTGCTGATGGGTTCTGAGCATTGCTGGCTGCACAAGCATTTATTTCTATCCCTTACCACACTTCAACTAATTGGCTTGCTAGGCCATTTCAGAGGGCAGTTATGAGTCAAGTGCATTGCTGTAGATCTGAAGTCATATTTAGACCACACCAGATAAGGGTGATGGATTTGTTTCCCCAAAGGGTATTAATAAACCAGATAGGCACTTACAACAAAGGTTGCCAGTCAACTCACTTTTAATTCCAGACTTTTATTGAATTCAAATTTCACCATCTGCATTACCCCAGAACATTCAGGACTGAGAATTACTCTTCTAGTGACGTTACCACTATGTCACAATCTACCAATTGGTCATAATGAATGGAACATGAAGAAAAACCATCACTAGAAATGTCCTGCATTCAAATGGATCAGAAGGAGTAAAATTAAGTAAAGACCAGTCCACTGGCCTGAACAATGAAAGAAAGAAACTGCCTGAAGGCCGAGTGTTTGGCTGCTGAGAAAGCTGCGGAGAAGTCAAGAAAGACAATTTGTCCAAATGAGTTCTTCATCCTTTATCTCAAACCTTCCCATTTTTAAAAATATTTCAACTATGGACTTACTCTCTAACTTTCCATAATTAAGCTGTCACACTTATTCATGTTAAATTGGATATTTTTGTACATCAACAACACTGCACCTTACATTCACCGCAGTGCTATCTGATCAATTCTAAAACTGAACGGCAACTCTATGAAAACCATCAGAAACTTTGTCACCTTACATTTTTTTTGGCTGTGTCTGAGTTGTGTTCAGTATTTGGGAGTTTCCTTTTGCCGTTATATTAGATTGCCTACAGCCCTTTGGCCCAGCAAGTCCACACTGCCCCTTGAAGCACCCCACCCAGACCCACCCACCTATAACCCACTCACCCCTGAACACTACGGGCAATTTAGCATGGCCGATTCACCTAGCCTGCACATCTTTGGACTGTGGGAGGAAACCGGAGCACCCAGAAGAAACCCACACAGAGACAGGGAGAATATGCAAACTCCACACAGACAGTCGCCCGAGGTAGGAATTGAACCCAGATCCCTGGTGCTGTGAGGCTGCAGTGCTAAACACTGAACCACCGTGCCGCCCCTTCATTAGGCCTAGCATGTTTTCTCACCCTACTTTAATAAGCCAATCTCATCAGTTAACCACCACATGCCAAAGCAATCTCTCATAACTGATTGCCCCTTCCGTCTTACTTTGCCCACCTCACCACTCAGTGGACATCAACACAAGGATGTGTCTTGTGGTCTGCACCATGTTTAAAATGTTGCACTGCAACTGAACAACACACTGGCATTGACAGATGAAGTCGGATGATGGTAGAGAAGGGGAAGATGGCACCACATTTCTCCAACAGGGACATGAATTCCTGGTGGATCGGCTGGAGCAAGGAAGACTGGAGGAAGAAACCACATCACCAGACCCTGCCAGCCAGACCCAAGGATCAGTGCCAACTTCGGGGTGCAGAGGAACAGTCAGCAGAGTAGAAAGGAGTTCAATAACCTTCTCCACTTTGAGGATAAGAGCCACTCTTTTCTCTCTGCCACCTCACATTCACTGTATCACTGCTAGTGCACCTGTCTTTCACCAACACTCATGCCCCACCACCATCACCGGTACCTGTATCACATTCCCTCACACTCTCTTTCCCCCTCGGTCACCCGCACACTCATCCTCTTTCTCCTCTTTGCTGCTTCTTTTGGAACACCTCTTCACCTTCCCCTCACTTGGACCAGTACCAACAACCATGTCACACCTATTGTCATATCACTCAACCCCCACTTTTTCTCATTACAAAACAGCATATGGCAGGTTACAGAGAGCATGGTGGTGCTTGGCGAGGTAGGCGTGTTGCCCACCATCGGTGTCCTCAACCTCTCTGAGGAAAGAATTCTAGCTCTCGCAGGTGAATTCCAAGACCATTTCCTGTGGGGATGCCGAAACATCCATTTTCTGCCAAACAAGTACCACGTTGCATGTCACTGCCACTCTCCCATTATCTCTGCAGTCACTCACAGTCATTACACAGCACTTGCATCCTAGCCTCCAATGCCTTCTCACTCTGTCTTTCCTGCAAATGCCACCAACTCCGTGGAGAAACTGTCAGCTCCCCCATAAGCCTTTGACCCCTGAGAATTAATGGACTGAGGTCTCAGGGGAAATGTCAGCAAAGCTGCCTTCTACAACCACCCAGCAGCTCACATACAGACTCTTTTGAGTTGAGGATCCCTGACCAAAGTGTATGTGAATTCACCATCTGGGAAGCACCTTACTATAAGTGCTCCAGAGCAGGCTGAAGAAGGAATAACACAGGTCCCTGGCACTCACAAGAGACCAGGCACCAGTTTAGCCCCAGGCAGGAGAAAATCCAATGGCTTCAGTAATCAGGGGCTTTGTCTGAATGCACAGTGGTGAGCAGCAACAGCAGACTGGCACCTGGTAGGCCGTGGGTCTCATTGCTCAGAAGCCGCAGCAGTGCATGGTGATGAGGAAACAAGGAATCTGACAGACAAGCTGGTGCAGGAGTCAATCCACAGCTGGATGTGGAATCACACATAGGCCCCTCAGTACCTTGCTCTCAGGTACTCCAGAGGTGGAAGACATGGTGGGAGGAAAAGAGAGAAGGAAACATTTTGACGGTACTTTGCTAGCATGAGCGAACATGACTTTTTATTTCCTAAATGAAGCTGAGTACATAAATGCCAATGACTTCAACTTACACGCATCTGCTTTTGAGTTTTTGTCTCTAGGTACTCATTGTATTTCCACACCAACTGTCAGTAGCTCATGTCCACACATGAGCCTTAATGGATGGTGGGTCTGTGTAGACCATCTACAGACTGGAGAATAATGTGAACACATGGAATTGGGTGTTGCTAACACCAGTGACCCTCCTGGTTCAACATCCATAATGTTTAGCTCCTTCTGTGTACAAGGATTTGTCAACCTGCAGCTATGCCAGGGAGGCTCCACTTCCAGAGGGTGTTAATACTATGAGATGGCCAGGTGGTAAAAAAAACCTGCATCCCTGTGTGCTGTAAATTTCATGAGCCTATGATCTATGTTTTACCTCTTTAAAAGACCCATGTGTGGTCATTAGTGCAACCCCTTCCCTCACAGGTCGAGCCACTTACCCATCCATTCTGGAATTGGCCACAGGGTCCCATTACACATTTTCGAATCCAGTACAATAGGAGGTGACAGTGAGTACTCCTCCTCTGAGCAGCTCCCAGCCTCAGGCTGACCATGTCAGTGAGTCCTCAAAATTCACATTCCTTTCCTAGTAGCTCATCCCATCAAACCCACAAGATGCACACTTCCACAAGTCCCCACCCAACCTGTCTACTTTGGCCTATACCTGCCCAGCATTCCCACCAGGCCCTGGCAAAGGAGGTGCACATGGAGTGGAATTTCACTGCCTTCCCTCTTGGGTGCTTCTGACTGTGGAAGAACCTCCCCTCCTCCCCTCCTACATTACACCTTTTACAGACATGCTATACACTCTTGCCCCCTTTTTCATGCTTTGCTAACCCCTTCACAATTGCCCTGACCTTGCAGCCCCCAGTCCCAAAGACTAAACAGTCAAGGATTGGTGGCATGGCTTTTGGTCTCACTTGCCTCCACACTTAGTTTCTTGCAGACAGGCGTAACAAATTGATCATGGCCAAATTCCTCAACCAGTAGAATTGCCCAGACCCCTGACTTGTTTCCATACATCTTCCTGACTGCATTAGCTCTCCCCATGGACTTGCCATTACACGGGAAATGACCTGATTTTCGTCCACTCCCTGGACTACAGTAACATGGATTCCCTGATCAGAAATACTTTGGCCAGACTCATAACTAAGACCAATTCCCTGGATTGCTAAGGGCTGGATAAAGTGCCAGGAAAACCCCTGACAAACAGTGCCTCCATGGACTTCAGTGAAGATTGCTTTCCTAAGAGTTGGATATATGGCTGTCCTTGGCTACACATGCAGTGTGTTTGCTGCTTGAGCTGTTGGCACAAGTAGATGTGAGAGTGATGTAGTACATTGACACACTTCAAGATATGCATACCCCAGACTGAGAACTGCTTTGCAGCAAAACAAGCTGTTTCTCTGACTGCATTAACTGGCATGGAAAGGCAACACCATGATGATGCAGAAGAAAACTAAGAAAACAAGCAAACAGTCCTAAGTCACCACAATGATGCCACTGAAGTTTGCAAGAACAGCAACTCATATTCCGCTTGAGAACCCTGAAGCCCAATGGTATCAATGTGGACTTCACAAGCTTCAAAATCTCCCCTTTCCCACTGCATCACAAAACCAGCCCAGCCTGTCTCCGCTTCCCTAACCTGTTCTTCCTCTCACCCGTCCCTTCCTCCCACCTCAAGCCGCACCTCCATTTCCTACCTACCACCTCATCACGCCTCCTTGATCTGTCCGTCTTCCCTGGACTGACCTATTCCCTCCCTACCTCCTCACCTATACTCTCCTCTCTACCTATCTTGTTTTCTCTCCATCTTCGGTCCGCATCCCCCTCTCTCCCTATTTATTCCAGTTCCCCCTCCCCATCCCCCTCTCTGATGTAGGGTCTAGGCCCAAAACGTCAACTTTTGTGCTCCTGAGATGCTGCTTGACCTGCTGTGTTCATCCAGCTCCACACTTTGTTATCTAGCCCTAAGCTGCTGCCTGGTTCAGGCTGTGAGCTGGATGCTTGAACCTGTGTATAAAGTATCCCTACTGTAATCTTTCAATGCTGTTTGCCGGTGCATCCTGAAATGCAAATCTGTGTTCCAGACCACACTGCCAGTGAAGGGCTTGCATTGGCCGATGCTGGCTTTTGATGTCTGTGGACGGTGTGTGCGTGGCCGGTTCCCTATGGATTATGCTAAATCATAGAATCCCTACAGTTTGGAAACAAGCCATTAGAAGAGACCACACCGACCCTCCAAAAACCATCCCACTCAGATCCATCCCGATTGCTAACATACTTAGCTTACACATCCCTGAACACTGGGTAATTTAGCATGGCCAATCCACCTAATTTGCACAGCTTTGGACTGTGGGAGGAAACTCACAAAAACATGGGGAGAATGTGGAAACTCCACACTGGCAGTCACCTGAGGCTGGAATTGGACCCCAACTGCTGGTGTTATGAGGCAGCAGTGCGAACCACTGAGCCACAATGCCACCCTGGAATCATTCCACCAGCTCCACTGCTTATTTTCTGCTTCTGGAAACCAGGTAGACACACTATCAAGATGATAAATTATCAGAGTAGTTAAAGTCCCATCCCCTAACCAGAAATTCAACCCAAGACATGGCAATGAGAGCTCCAAATTCTAACCACGAGACAACCAGGGAAGGTGCGATGAGGAAACACAGTCTGCGCAGACAAATCCCAGTGGATTTTTAATCGTCACCTAAACCATTCAATCACATCTACTAACATAGTTAATGCAGGAATTGAACAAACTTGTGCCCATCAAGCATTTACTGAAGCAGCAACAAGAATGGGATTTGAACCCACATGTATACAGCAGAATGGATTAGCAGTCCATCACTTTAACCTCCCAACCATCTCATCCCGTGCCTTGATACATTGTTGTAGGTATCCAGCATAGAGGTCAATTGGAGCAGTCAAAGAGTTGAATCCACACTCTGATATCCTTGTCATGTTTTCCTGATGTCTAGGTCTCTTCTTAGCAGATTTGTAACATGGCAGTCCAAATCTTAATGGGGGGGAGTCGTGGTGTTAGCAAGATATTTAACAAGCGTTATTCCCTGTCAATCGGCATCTTGCCACTGCCTAGCAAGAATCTCCTCATGCTACTTGTGAAAAGCATAACAAATGGAGTGAGTTCATCTTAATAGAACATATAGAACATAGAACATAGAACATTACAGCACAGTACAGGCTCTTCGGCCCTCGATGTTGTGCCGACATGTCATACCGATCTCAAGTCCATCTAACCTACACTATTCCATGTACGTCCATCTACATCCATATGTTGAGATGGGCCTCACCGCGTGTATCATTTGATTATGTAACACATCTGCAGTAGCCCACAACATTCAGACCATTCTCAGGCTTCATCTCTTGGAATAACTCCATGCCTATGGCTTTAGATTCAGTTTACACTGTTGAAACCACTCAACTCAAGTTATGCTACTGAGGTTTATAAGGAACACCTCATGAAAGTCCTTATATTTTATCTACTGCTGCATTGTATTATTAGGGGAGGCAATGGCCTAGTGGTAGTATCGTTGGACTGTTAATCCCGAGACACAGATAATGTTTTGGGGACCTGGGTCCAAATCCTACCATGGCAGATGGTGGAATTCGAATTCAATAAATATCTCGAATTAAGATTCTACCAATGACCGTGAATCCATTGCCAGTTATTTGAAAAACCCACCTGGCTCAGTAATGTCCTTTAGGGAAGGAAACTGCCATCCTTAACTGGTCTGGCCTACATGTGACTCCAGACTCATAGCAATGTGGTTGACTCTTAACTGGCCTCTGGGCAATTAGGGATGGGCAATAAATGCTGGCTCAGCCAGTGGCACTCTTATCCTGTGAATGAATAAAGGGCAAAAAAAAATTCTCCATATAAACCATACAAATCCCTCATTGAGACTAGTTTAGCAAATTGCATTTGATATGAGTAATTTACAAATACATAATTATTTACTTGAGAATATCCAAAAATTGTCATTGTACAAGATAAATTTCCATTCCCTGTGTCAGAGACTAAATGATTTCTTTTCTATTGTCTGAAAACAGAAGTTCTTTGGATGTCACCTCTTTAAACAACAGCAAGGAGGCTGATTACCGTGCGGTGTCCTATAAAGTTGCTATGTATAACTGAACAAACATTGTCACTGGCTGAAAGTTTGCTTTAGGAAAAATGACAGGCTGGGAAAGGTTACAAAGTTTAGCAAACATGCTAGGTATTTTATCTGATGTCCATTGTTCTACTTACAGAAGAATAGACTGGCAATTGAGCATACTGTACACAATTTAGCAAATGATGAATCTACATGGGAATGCAGGGGCAGGATGCAAAGGCTGATGGGGCTTCCTGCAGCCTTTTCCTCTGTAGGTCACAGGACTCATTCTGCTTCAGTTATCTACGCTCAATGAAAGTTGATACATTTCCTACATTTGAGTTCTGTCACTCCAATTATAAACAATTATGCACCCTTACGATCTTCCTTCCTCTTCAATTCTCTCAGAGAAGCCAGGCTGGATTTTTCAGGCTTACCTTTCATCATGCAGACTAGTCCCAATGGACCTGCTTTCACCTTTTGTTGATGGAAAACTTCAGCCTGTAGTGGAATCTAATCTTGTCAGAGGCACTTTGCAGAGTGTCCTGGAAATAAACAAAGTTACAGCTTGGTGATGAATGGATTTTTACCACAATTATTCCTTCCAGTTTTTCTTACTTTGAGAATCCTAGTTCATTCAGAAATAGTTGCCTGAACCGATTGATTTCACATGTTTTGGAGTGCAGTTACAGACAGTACTCTGTCTCACAAGAATTTAACATTGAAGACCTAAAACCTATTTTGTGCTCATGATCATTGGGCTGTCTGAGGACTTCAAAGATGTATGTGAGCTTTTTTCACACCGCAGCAATATTGCAGTGCAGATGGAGAATATTCAGCCCTACAAATCTGTATCAACATGTTTGCAGACTTTCGATATTGCACCCATGCTTTCAGCATGTTTAGAATTCACTGCAAAACATAGAAACATAGAAGGTAGGAGCAACGATGGGTCATTTCACTCATTGAGCCTGCTGCGCCATTCAATATGATCATGACTGATCTTCGAACTCAATACTGCTAATTCTGTCCTCCCCCCATATCCTTTCATCCCATATATCTTTATCTACTTCCTCTGTGAAAACACCTAGTGCAAAGTCCTATGTTTTGGCCTCAACCATTTTCTGTGGTAATGAATTCCACAGGCTGACCAGAGACTCTGTCCATTAAGAAATTTCTCCTCATCTCAGATCTATAAAACTGTAAGACATAGAAGCAGAAATCAGGCTATCTGGCCTATCGAGTCTGTTCCACCATTCAATTATTGCTGATAACTTTCTCAACACCCATTTTCCCATTTTCTCCTCGTAACCCTTGATACATAGAACATAGAACATTACAGCACAGTAATATTCGGCCCTCGATGTTGTGCCGACCTGACATACTGATCTCAAGCCCATCTAACCTACACTATTCCATGTACGTCCATATGCTTATCCAATGACGACTTAAATGTACCTAAAGTTGGCGAATCTACAAGCGTTGCAGGCAAAGCGTTCCATTCCCTTACTACTCTCTGAGTAAAGAAACTACCTCTGACATCTGTCCTATATCTTTCACCCCTCAATTTAAAGCTATGCCCCCTCATGCTCGCCGTCACCATTCTAGGAAAAAGGCTCTCCCTATCCACCCTATCTAACTCTCTGATTATTTTATATGTCTCAATTAAGTCACCTCTCAAGCACCTTCTCTCTAATGAAAACAGCCTCAAGTCCCTTAGCCTTTCCTCATAAGACGTTCCCTCCATACCAGGCAACATCCTAGTAAATCTCCTCTGCACCTTTTCCAAAGCTTCCACATCCTTCTTATAATGCGGTGACCAGAACTGTACACAATACTCCAAGTGCGGCCGCACCAGAGTTTTGTACAGCTTCACCATCACCTCTTGGTTCCGGAATACCCTTGAAATTCAAGAACTTATCCATCTCTGTCTTAAATGTACTCAATGACCTGGCCTCCACAGCCTTCCGTGGCAGTGAATTCCATAGATTCGCCACTCTCTAGCTGAAGAAGTTTCTCCTTATCTCTGATCTAAAAGGTCTTCTCTTTACTCTAAAGGTGTGCCCTCAGACCTGAGTTTCTCCTGAGAAAGGAACCATCTTCCCAAGGTCCACCCTGTCCAGGCCATTCAGTATTCTGTAACTTTCAATTAGATCCTCCCTCATCCTTCTAAACTCCATCGAGCATTGGCCCAGAGTCCGTAAACATTCTTCATATGTTAACCTCCTCTGGGCCTGCTCCAGAACCAGTATATCCTTCCTGCTGTATAGGGCTCAAAATTGCTCAGAATACACTAAATGTGCTCTCACCCGAGCTAAGTCAGAAACTGCCCATTGAATCCTTACAGCGTGGAATCAGGCCATTCAGCCCATTGAGTCCACAATGACTCTCTGAACATCATCCCACACAGACTCACCCCATCCCCATAACCCTGCATTTTCCATGGCTAATTTGCCTCGACTGTACATACCTGAACACTATGGGCAAATTAGCATGGCCAATCCACCTAACCTGTATACCTTTGGACTGTAGGAGGAAACCAAAGCATTGAGAGGAAACCCACGCAGACATATGGAGAATGTGCAACACAGACAGTTGGCCAAGGGTGGAATCGGAGCTGAGTCTGTAGCGCTGTGAGGCAGCAGTGCTAACCACTGAGGTACTGTGCCACCACAGTTGCAATATCTTCCAGGCCTGTCACCAGCAGCAAATATCTGCATTTGATTTCTCTTTTTTAGAGCACACAGCCATTCAAAGTTCAACAAACACTAATCTCAGCACACATTTCAACCAAAAAAAAGAGAAAAAGAAAAATGGTGAAGGTCTCTATGTATGCACAAATCCATGTTAACAGGCTTCCCAATTTGGAACTACATTGGGAAGGCCAGAAGTTTTGGCTGCCAGGGAACAGGAACCAGTGACACTGTGGAACCTAATTACTCAGGCCGTGATTCTGATTGTGTAATGGTGGTCTGGTTACTTACAGCATCATGACCCAGACCATCTTGGCTGTAAATCGATTTGTCACAGATCCTGATGCCTGACATATGAGGTTTTCCGCAGTGAAACCCAATATGGATTCCCAAAAAAAAATGAAATCAACTTCTGTCACCATATTAATATATCATTCAGATTTCAGCTCTATGGGGAGAAGGAGTTACATTACCTATGAACTCAGGAGAAGGCAGCCCTTATTTGACAAAACTTTCTCTGAAGAAATTTTTTTCCATGGTACAAGCTGCAAGGTAGCAAAACATCGGGGACAAGAACACTGATGTCCATTTTAAAATCTAATTTACGCAAGGTATTATCACTGAGCTGCAGAATCATTCAAACTGCTTTGCAAAGTTCACTCACAAATCACATTTCATTCTGCCCAAGTCTGCACTTCCATCTGAGTTTTGAAAAAATAAATTCAACTATTGAGCAAATATCCTCAATGAAGATGTATGGAGGTTGTTTAAATGTTACAAACTGCGCAACTAGGATTACTCAGCTGACCGGCTACATCAACAGAAAAATCCAGGATCACAGGACTGCAGCCAAATTAACCCTTCAGCGGCAAGATTACTGAAGTATTCGCAGACATAAGGAATAAACATTGAAACAGAAAGTGCTGGAGGATCTCAACAAATCTGGCAGCATCTGTTGAGAGAGAAGAACAGAGTTAATGTTTTGGGTCTGAAGATGAGCAGAATCATAGAATCCCTACCTTGCAATCAGGCCACTTAGCCCATCAAGTCCACACTGATCCTCCAAAGAGCAACCCACCTTTAGCCCCTTACATTTATTTTGAAAAGGTCAAAACATTTCAAGCATCTGGTACTTTTACACGACTTGGGATCAGAATCATATTATTCATTACGCAATGATGCCGATCACTGATCACCATGTTGTATGTAATGAAATGCCAACCACTTCTCGTGGTTGATACGGTTTTCTGCCGACGCCCTACTTCCTTGGCTGGGTCGAAGGATCTGCTCAGTTTACAGCGGTATGTGATGAATTTCTTAATTTTGTTGTATCCATTCGATCTATGTAGGAACCATAAATTGGTGAATTATAATATTCGGGAAATTGGATGTTCCAATGGATGCAGGTGGCTACATTCAAGCTTGCTTTAAAATAAAGGTGAGGTTCTCATTAGGTCACTAAAAACAGTTCAATACCCACAGTTCAAAGGTAACAGACATATTAAGACTACATATGTGTGTGTGAGTAAAAGAATGAAAGAAAAGAGAGGGAGGGAGAGAGAGAGAAAAAAAAAGACTCCATGATCAGTCGTGCAGCTGATCTAGGCAACCGAGCTACCTTGGCTCTGGGCTGAAGAAGAAGGAGTTCTAAGTATACATGGAGAATTCTGTGCCATTAAAATTTGGAAACCGCATGATGCAACTGAGAAAAATTAGAGCTCAGGAGAATATCTAGAGATGGTACTTGCTTGGTAAAGTTGTCTGTCTGTGTAAAGCTGGAGTTGTGCCTATAAGTGACTAACTACAGGAGTGCAGTTTCCAGAATCTAGGGGAGTGTGTCTCCAGGAAAGGAGATGTTCAACCAGAACATGAGCTGTCATTGAGACATTCCGTGATGGAACAGCTCTTGAGGGAATTTCAAGGCCAGATCATGAAAACCTCAGAATTATTAACCTTTGTGAAGCTTTAATGAGATTTGATGGCCTACTGCATCATTACTTGCTGTGGGTGATTACTGAGAAATACATGGTAACTGTCTTGACTCCATTTGCCAATTGATGGGCACTTTGGATTATTTAGACATATTTTATCACTGTATTTGTCTCATGTGAATTCTAGACAATAGAATATAAGTGACATATATAGTAGATTGCATTACATTTCTTATTTTATCCAGTATTTTGTTTGTTCAACACTGTGGAATCTTAAGGCTTTATAATCTAAGTAAATCCAACTTTGTCCACTTTTTTAAAGATGTACTGATCCAAAGCCTTAATCATAACCAAAAGTTGGTGGCCTAGTCCAGAACCTTAGTATAATTCGAGGACTCTTGTAGAGTTTGAAATCCACAAACAAAGACATGTTCTGGGATTTGCTGAGATTAAAACTGGTAAGATGTTCATAGTGAATGTTACTGTACATGGTGAAAACCAAAAGGGATTTGTCAGATGCTACGAGGAATGGGATACAGGATAAGCACTTATGCTGAACATGCATAAAGGCACCAGGTTAGACCTCAGCTGGAGTATTGTATGCAGTACTGGGTACTCCATTTAGGAAAGACATCAGCACATTGGAGAGAGATCAAATGATAGAACATAGAACATAGAACATAGAACAGTACAGCACAGAACAGGCCCTTCAGCCCACGATGTTGTGCCGACCATTGATCCTCATGTATGCACCCTCAAATTTCTGTGACCATATGCATGTCCAGCAGTCTCTTAAATGTCCCCAATGACCTTGTTTCCACAACTGCTGCTGGCAATGCATTCCATGCTCTCACAACTCTCTGTGTAAAGAACCCGCCTCTGACATCCCCTCTATACTTTCCTCCAACCAGCTTAAAACTATGACCCCTCGTGTTAGCCATTTCTGCCCTGGGAAATAGCCTCTGGCTATCAACTCTATCTATGCCTCTCATTATCTTGTATACCTTAATTAGGTCCCCTCTCCTCCTCCTTTTCTCCAATGAAAAGAGTCCGAGCTCAGTCAACTTCTCTTCATAAGATAAGCCCTCCAGTCCAGGCAGCATCCTGGTAAACCTCCTCTGAACCCTCTGCAAAGCATCCACATCTTTCCTATAATAGGGCGACCAGAACTGGACGCAGTATTCCAAGTGCGGTCTAATCAAAGTTTTATAGAGCTGCAACAAGATCTCACAACTCTTAAACTCAATCCCCCTGCTAATGAAAGCCAAAACACGATATGCTTTCTTAACAACCCTGTCCACTTGGGTGGCCATTTTAAGGGCTCTATGTATCTGCACACCAAGATCCCTCAGTTCCTCCACACTGCCAAGAATCCTATCCTTAATCCTGTACTCAGCTTTCAAATTCGACCTTCCAAAATGCATCACCTCACATTCATCCAGGTTGAACGCCATCTGCCACCTCTCAGCCCATCTCTGCATCCTGTCAATGTCCCACTGCAGCCTACAACAGCCCTCTATACTATCAACGACACCTCCAACCTTTGTGTCATCTGCAAACTTGCTGACCCATCCTTCAATCCTCTCATCCAAGTCTTAATAAAAATTACAAACAGTAGAGGCCCAAAGACAGAGCCCTGTGGAACACCACTCACCACTGACTTCCAGGCAGAATATTTTCCTTCTACTCCCACTCGCTGTCTTCTGTTGGCCAGCCAATTCTGTATCCAGACAGCTAAGTTCCCCTGTATCCCATTCCTCCTGACCTTCTGAATGAGCCTACCATGGGGAACCATATCAAATGCCTTGCTGAAGTCCATATACACCACATCCACAGCTCGACCCTCATCAACTTTTCTAGTCACATCCTCAAAGAACTCGATAAGGTTTGTGAGGCATGACCTGCCCCTCACAAAATGATGTTTATGAGAATGTTACCAGGGATGAGAAACTTTGGGTTATGAAGATAAATTGAAGATATTGGGATGCTTTTTTCTTGGGTGGAGCAGCCACAAGGAGACTTTATAGAAGCTTTCAAAATCACAAGAGGGCTGGAGAAAATAGGTAGGCTGGAACTGTTCCCTCTCATATAAGAATCAAGAATGAGAGGGTGCATATGTATGGTAATTTAGAAGATAGAACATAGAACATTACAGCGCAGTACAGGCCCTTCAGCCCTCGATGTTGTGCCGACCTGTCATACTGATCTCAAGCCCATCTAACCTACACTATTCCGTGTACGTCCATATGGTTATCCAATGACGACTTAAATGTACCTGAAGTTGGCGAATCTACTACCGTTGCAGGCAAAGCGTTCCATTCCCTTACTACTCTCTGAGTAAAGAAACTACCTCTGACATCTGTCCTATATCTTTCACCCCTCAATTTAAAGCTATGCCCCCTCGTGCTCGCCATCACCATCCTAGGAAAAAGGCTCTCCCTATCCACCCTATCTAACCCTCTGATTATTTTATATGTCTCAATTAAGTCACCTCTCAACCACCTTCTCTCTAATGAAAACAGCCTCAAGTCCCTCAGCCTTTCCTCATAAGACGTTCCCTCCATACCAGGCAACATCCTAGTAAATCTCCTCTGCACCCTTTCCAAAGCTTCCACATCCTTCTTATAATGCAGTGACCAGAACTGTACACAATACTCCAAGTGCGGCCGCACCAGAGTTTTGTACAGCTCCACCATAATCTCATGGTTCCAGAACTCGATCCCTCTATTAATAAAAGCTAAAACACTGTATGCCTTCTTAACAACCCTGTCAACCTGGGTGGCAACTTTCAAGGATCTGTGTACATGGACACTGAGATCTCTCTGCTCATCTACACTACTAAGAATTTTACCATTAGCCCTGAACTTTGCCTTCTGGTTACTCCTACCAAAGTGCATCACCTCACACTTGTCTGCATTAAACTCCATTTGCCACCTCTCAGCCCAGCTCTGCAGTTTATCTATGTCTCCCTGCAACCTACAGCATCATTCGTCACTATCCACAACTCCACCGACCTTAATGTCGTCTGCAAATTTACTAACCCATCCTTCTACGCCCTCATCCAGGTCATTCATAAAAATGACAACCAGCAGGGGACCCAACACCGACCCTTGCGGTACACCACTAGTAACTGGTCTCCAGGGTGAACATTTCCCATCAACTACCACCCTCTATCTTCTTTCAGCAAACAATTTCCGATCCAAACTGCTGTATCTCCCACAATTCCATTCCTTGGCATTTTGTACAATAGCCTATTGTGGGGAACCTTATCGAACGCCTTGCTGAAATCCATATACACCACATCAACCGGTTTACTCTCATCTACCTGTGTGGTCACCTTCTCAAAGAACTCAATAAGGTTTGTGAGGCACGAGCTTCCCTTCACAAAACCATGCTGACTATCCCTAATCAATTTATTCTTTTCTAGATGATTATAAATCCTATCCCTTATAACCTTTTCCAACACTTTACCAACAACTGAGGTAAGGCTCACTGGTCTATAATTACCAGGGTTGTCTCTACTCCCCTTCTTGAACAGGGGAACCACATTTGCTATCCTCCAGTCATCTGGCACTATTTCTGTAGACAATGACGAGTTAAAGATCAATGCCAAAGGCTCGGCAATCTCCTTCCTGGCTTCCCAGAGGATCCCAGGATAAATCCCATCCGGCCCAGGGGACTTATCTAACTTCACCTTCTGAAGGATTTCTAATACCTCTTCCTTCTGAACCTCAATCCCACCTAATCTAGTAGCCTGTATCTCAGTATTCTCCTCAACAACATTGTCATTTTCTAGAGTGAATACTGTTGAAAAATATTCATTTAGCACGTCCCCATCTCATCTGACTCCACACACAACTTACCACTACTATCCTTGATTGGGCCTAATCTTACTTTCGTCATTCTTTTATTCCTTAAATACCTATAGAAAGCCTTAGGGTTTACCCTGATCCTATCCACCAACAACTTCTCATGTCTCCTCCTGGCTCTTCTGAGCTCTCTTTTTAGGTCTTTCCTGGCTACCTCGTAGCCCTCAAGTGCCCTAACTGAGCCTTCACATCTCATCCTAACATAAGCTGCCTTCTTCCTCTTGACCAGAGATTCCACCTCCTTCGTAAACCACGGCTCCCGCACTCTACAGCTTCCTCCCTGCCTGACAGGTACATATTTATCTAGGACACACAGGAGCTTTTCCTTGAATAAGCTCCACATTTCTAATGTGCCCATCCCCTGCAGTTTCCTTCCCCATCCTATGCTCCCTAAATCTTGCCTAATCTCATCGTAATTGCCTTTCCCCCCACTATAACTCTTGCCCAGAGGTATACACCTATCCCTTTCCATCACTAAAGTAAACATAACAGAATTGTGATCGCTATCACCAAAGTGCTCACCTACTTCCAAATCTAACACCTGGCCGGGCTCATTACCCAGTACCAAATCTAATGTGGCTTCGCCCCTTGTTGGCCTATCTACATACTGTGTCAGGAAGCCCTCCTGCACACTCTGGGCAAAAACTGACCCATCTATAGTACTCAAACTATAGTGTTCCCAGTCAATATCTGGAAAGTTGAAGTCCCCCATGAAAACTACCCTGTCTCTCTCACTCCTATCGAGAATCATCTTTGCTATCCTTAATTTGCAAATGAAGTAAATGCAATATGAGAAAGAAACTTTTTCATACGGTGAGTAGTTAAGTTCTGGAATACATTGCCTGAAAGTGTAGTGGAGACAGGTTCAGGGGAGACATTCAAGAGGGCAACAGATTGTTATTTAAATAGGAACAATATTCAAGGTTATGCAGAAAAGGCTGGAGAATGGCACTGAGTCATAACACGCTATCAGTGAGCCAGTGCAAACACAATCCCCCATTTCTGAAGAAGGGTCTAGGCCCGAAACGTCAGCTTTCTTGCTCCTCTGATGCTGCTTGGCCTGCTGTGTTCATCCAGCTCTACACCTTGTTATCTCAGATTCTCCAGCATCTGCAGTTCCTACTATCTCTGTCCAAATAGCCTCCTTCAGTATCACTAACATTCCATGAACCTGACTTTTTACTGGAGAGGAAAGATTTATTCCTAATAATTTGCAAAATGAACAAGGTTAGGGTAGCATCGGGGGGAAAGTAGTTGGAGTTAGAGTTAAGGGAGGTGCTATGAAAGCAGAAATAGTTGAGATAATAGCACAATATCTAGGATTGGAAAAGAAAAGTCTAACCAAAGTGAATCACAATTTATGTTGGTTACAATTCAATTACAGATAAAGCAACTTGAAATAGAAAGGAAGAAGAAATGAGTAAACTTGAATTTGAAAAAGGAAGGTGAAAATTTGTACTTGAACTCTGGAGGGAAAAGTTCGCAAAGAAGGAAAGAGATAAGGAAACTATAGGAGAGCTTTAAAAGGAACAACAAATCAGAAAGCATGAACTGGCTAAGGAAACATTTAAGTTATGTGTTTTAAGGGAAGCCAGTCCAGTCATTAGAAATGATAGTATAGAGAATAGCAGTGATTTTGGGAAACCATGACTCTCCCAAACATAAAACATGTAAAAGAAAATTATTGAAAGTGGATTGATGGACCAGTGGTAAGAAGAAAGTATAAGGATTCTCCTGAAAAGATAGAATCACTATCTAAAATTAAAACATTGACAACAGTGCATGTGAAATATGTTCCCTCATAACTTACCAGAATGGCTAACATAACTGAGGATGGTCGTAGGAATTCTGTCTTAGATACGCCAGCAGAATGTCAGATGACTGGAGGTTTTAGAGGTTTTGTCTTTAAAAGGAGAAGTGTTCCATTCGTCACAACAATTTTGAGAGCTACTGGGGCAGGTCAGTCACTGATGGTGGCTGATGGTGCAAATGGTGTTCCAGATGGTTTATTGAAATAGAAAGTGTTAACAATATAACAATATATGTACAGGAATTATGAACCGATCCTCTTACACAACCTTAATTTAAAAAGTGACTCAGTAGAAGGAATTCTTACTTTGGAATTTTTTTCATAGTTTACATTTTGTAGGAGTGGGTTTTATATCAGGTAATTATTTGTAGTTTTGACACCTTATTGACATCTCCAGATGTTTCAAGAGAGATAGCTGAGGAGAGAAAAATGGAGATTTGTCAAAGGAATACCCTGGACGATTCCTGATTACATCATAGCTACAGCCCAAGCTTGAAAGACAACACAGGATAAAATGGAAAAAGACTGCTGATGAGTAAGAAAAGTTAGTATCAGAAATATTAAAGTGTCAAAGGCACCCTCAGGAACTTGAGTCTCCTAAAGAAAAATAAATCAGTGTGGTGAACTAACTCTCATGCCTGACAGATAAGATTGCCATTGAGAAGGTCAAACTGGTGCCAACATTTGACCATCAATCATAGAAAATAAACATTTGAATGAAACTTAAAACATCGAAGTGACAAATGTTTAGAAGCAAACTCAACCAAAATAGCCTCTCAATTAAAACCTGATGAACTTCAAGTATCACAGATCTCTGGATATCATGAAAAATGCCTTGAACCAGAGATGGAATGCCAATGAATCAGAAAAATTGGTTGAATGTAGGATTAAAAGCTTAGACTGACCAATCACTCGAAGTTCACCTTGAAAAGGACAATGAAAGGTTTGAACCAGTCCAGTGCAATCTGGAGAACAAAATGAGATGCACAACGTGGGAGAGCAGATCCAGACTTTAAAAGTAACAATGAAAAAAATTTAAGTAACAGGAGAAACTGGGAAGTACAGTGCGAGTGTCTAAGGAGCAGACATAAACTGTAAAAGAAAATGTCCAAAATGAACAGTATGTCTATGTCAAATGATCAACCTTGTGATAGGGTCCTAGACTTAACTCTGAAACCATGGCACCTGAACTTTCTGGAGCTGATGTTAAGCTGAAAAAAAATTAAACTTAAAATGATTTGGAAATTAAGAGATTAAATAAATTATTGGAGGAAATTGTGAAATAATGGGAATTGAATGCTTTTGAAATGTCCATGGAAGTAAAATGAATGTGTGCAGAAAGCTAAACGAGTGAATGACTTGAGTAAAGACAACAAAATTCCCTCAGTGTGAATTCATCCGAAGTGGTAAGATCTGATATGGAGGAGGTGATTGGGGGTGATAACTTTAAGTCGGTTGTCCATCAGAATTATATGCTGTCCATAGCAAATTTAGAGGATCCAGTGAAGCAGGTTTCTTTCAACAGAGGAGAAGAATAAGAAGAAATCTACATTCCTCCACACTCAAGTTTAGAAATTTATGCAAAAGTCACTTGTTTCGACCAGCTCACTTAATATGCATCCATATATGAAGGCCATCAGAGCATGTATTTGCATTTACACCAGAAAGGTTGAAAACCATTGGTAAAAACAAAAGTATAAATTGATCAAGAGATAGCAGGAACTGCAGATGCTGAAGAATCTGAGATAACGAAGTGTAGAGCTGGATGAACACAGCAGGCCAAGCAGCAGAGGAGCAAGAAGGCTGAGGTTTCTGCTGTGTTCATCCAGCTCTACACCTTGTTATCTCTATAAATTGATCACGATGTATCTTGCACAGATTGCCACTGTACCCCTTCTTTTTAACGAAAGAAGCTCTGCCTTTCTAAAAGGAGATTCCACTAATGGCTCCCTCCAAAATGTAAAGCCATACGTCCATTCTAATAGTTCTATCCTATTCCGGAACTTCAGAGGAAAGCAAATCACATTCTGTTTTCATGGTAATCAGGTTCCGGATTCAGAAATTAAAACGTGCAGAAACGCAAACACAGGTAGACACTTTGACAGCTGTTGACTATAAGTACATAAGTATGATGTCAGGGTGCTGAGAGGATACAGTGCCAGATGGGCAGGGGTAGCGTGCCAGCTATGTAGGTTGTAAGGATGCCGAGTAAGTAGGGTGCCAACTGAGTTGGGCGCCAGCTGGATAAGGGGTAGAGTGCCAAGTGTAAAGGATACAAAAAGGAGAGGGTGTCAATGGTTAAGGCACGAAATGTAAAATGGCAAAAGAGGGCAGTAAGCGATGTAGTGTTAAAGGTATGCCACTGTGGGCAACAGGAACCAGGTTAGGTGGAGGTGGAGCAAGAGAGATGGATGTCATGTTCTGTGGCTGTGGATTGGGGTGAGTTCAGATCAGATCTAGTAGCATCAGTGGTGGGGAGGCCAAGTGGGATACAGCAGAGGGGGGAAGGTATGGAACAAGGTGGGGGCTGTCAAGTTTTAGGCATGTCAGATGAAAGGCTTGGAATTTTGGATGCCAGGATGGTATCAGTTCCAGGGTAAACAGAAGTTTCACATTCCCAAGGTGTCAGATCCCTTGGTCGGCTTGGGTGGAGGGTATAGGGGTGTTGATGCCAGGTCCCAGCGTGGGTGCTGGTCCGGGTCGAGGGGTTTTAAGGTGTCTGAGTGAGGTGTAGTTGGGATATTTGAGCTAAGTAAGGGCATGTTATGTAATTCCTCAGGAATTCGGCTATATAATTAATGTCTATTTTTTCCTAAATAACTGTTTATTTAATTTCGCTGGAATCCTCCAAGTTCTCTGATTTAAATGGAGACGTTCAGAGAGTTCCAGCTGTTGTAGAGTTGCCCATTGGAAATTTCAATTCCCCAGGCAATTCCTTTGGAGTTTGCCACAGTGAAGATTCCACGGGGTCCCCATGTTCTCCTCTGATCTATGTTGACATAGAGACAGTCAGGCCAGCAGAAAAATCCAGGCCAATATTTTGTAAGATATTTCTTAGAGGATTGTGATGATAAGCTGTTGTTGTGTTTTCAAAATTGTTCTTGTAAAGAACCTTTAATTACCATGAAGCTTTCTTTTTAACAAAGGAGAAGTCGTAATGGATGTTTTTTTTAATTGTACCCATTAGGTCTGCGTAGGAGCCAGCAATCTATGAATAACCAGGCAATGGTTTCATGGTATTATTGCTAGACTACTAATCCAGGAAACCCAGTTATTGTTCTGGGACCCAGGTTTTAATCCTACCAAGGCAGATGGTGGAATTTGAATTCATATATTTTCTTTAAGAAGTCTGGAATTAAGAAGCCACTGATCACCATGAAATCCTTGCTGACTGTCAGAAAAACCCATCTAGTTCACTCATGTCCTTCAAGTAAGGAAAATGTGCCACTCTCACTTGGTCTGGTCTGCATGTGACTCCAGACCCACAGCAATGTGGTTGACTCTCAAATGCCCTCTGAAATGGCCTAGCAAGCCATTCAGTTGTACCAATCACTACAAATTCTCAAAGAAATGAAACCAGACGGATCACCCAGCACCAGAAAAGACAATGGCAAAATCACCCTGTTGACCCTACAAAGTCTTCCTCATAAAAATCTAGGGATTAGTGCCAAAATTGGGTGAGCTTTCTCACAGACTAGTTAAGCAACAGCCGATGCCACACCCGGTCAAATGCAGCCTTGATGTCAAGGACTGTCACTCCCACCTCATCTCTGGAATTCAGCTCTGTTGCCCATATTTGAACCAAGGCTGAAATGAGGTCAGAAACTGAATGGCCTTTGTAGAACCCAAACTGAGCATCACTGAGCAGGTTATTGCTGAGCAGGTGCTGTTTGATAGTGTTGTTGATGACACCTTCCATCACTTTACTGATGATCAAAAGTTGACTGATGGGGTGGTAATTAGCCAGCTTGGATTTGTCCTGCCTTTTGTGTGCAGGACATACTTGGGCAATTTTCCACATTCTGGCAAAAACTGGAATCAATGGATATTGGGGGAAAACTCACTGGTAGTTGGAGTCATACCTGTCACATAGGAAGATGGTTGTGGTTGTTGAAGGTCAATCATCTCAGCTCTAGGACATCTCTGCAGGAGTTCCTCAGGGTACTGTCCTCGGCCCAACAACTTTCAGCTGCTTCATCAATGACATTCCTTACAACAGACGTCAGAAGTGGGGATAATCACTGATGATTACACAATGTTCAGCACCATTCAGGACTCATTGAATACTGAACCAGTCTGTGTTCAAATGCAACAAGATCTGGGCAATACCCAGGCATGGGCTGACAAGTGGCAAGTGACATTCGTGCCACACAAATGCCGGGCAATGACCATCATCAATAAGAGACAATTTAACCACCACCTCTTGACATTCAGTGGTGTTGCCATCACTGAATACCCCACTATCAACATGCTGGGGGTTTTCATTGACCAGAAACTCAACTGAACTCACAATATAAACGAAGTTGTTACAATAGCAGGCCAGAGCTAGGAATACTGTGGTGAGTAACTCATCTCCTGACTCCTCAAAGCCTGTCCACCATCTACAAGGCACAAGTCAGGAGTGCGTTGGAATATTCCCACTCGCCTGGATGAGTGTAGCTCCAACAACACTCAAGACGTTTGACACCATCCTGACAAAGCAGCCCACTTTATTGGCACTACACCCATAAGCATTCACTCCCTCCACCACCAGTGCTCGGTAGCAGCAGTGTATACTATCTACAAGATAAACTGCAGAAATTCACCAAAGATCCTCAGGCAGCACCTTCCAAACCCATGACCACTTCCATCTAGAAGGATAAGGGCAGCAGACATATGGGAACACCACCACTTCCAAGTTTCCCTCCAAGGCACTCACCATCCTGACTTGAAAATATATTGCCATTCCTTCACTGCTGGGTCAAAATCCTGGAATTCCCTCCCTAATGGCATTGTGGGTTGAACCTACTGCAGCAGTTCAAGAAGGCAGCTCAGCACCACCTTCTCAAGGGCAACTAGCGATGGGCAAGAAATGCTGGCCAGTCAGTGATGCCCACATCCCACAAATGAATAGAAAAGAAAATTGTAACATTTGGGCAACTGGGTTTTTCTATGGTTGCACAAGGGTGAGGCTTTTTATGATGTTCTCATTCCATGATGGAAAATAGTTCAAAGGTCATTTAATGGCAGTTCAAAGTGGACAGACATGGTAAGGCTGCCTGTTTGTGTGTGTCTGTGTGTGATAGAGAGAAAGAGAGAGAGAGAGAAAGAAGCAGATTCCATAATTAACAGTTCTGCTTTTTAGGCAGTATGCTACAAAGGCAACTGAACCATTTTGATTCAATATATTTGTGTTCCGAAGAATGAAATTATAAAGTGTTCCAACTCACTTAATAGTTACCCAGAAAAAAAACAAAAGAATTGCTAACTCCTGGGAAACTATTAAACTGAACTCTAACTCACCAATGATACCCATCATAAATTCCCTCCTGATTCCTGACAACACCCCAAACCTGGTCATCCGCCCATCTAAGACATGATCTCTATCCCTGATCCCAGCTAAACCTGACAATACCCCATGATCCTGCCTGCCCTCCAAACCTGCCCCCCATCCCCAAACTGACCCAACCACCAAACTCTCTCCAACTGTGCTGGAGCATCCCAATCTCCATACAGATTCCCCTTAAACTGACACACACTCCACTAACCCAATGCCCCCAACCCAACTTTGCCAGGCTAACACCACCCCACTGAGTCGACCTGATTCATTGCCAACACAACACCCTACTGATCTGATACCTCCTGGTACTTACTTGACCTCACCAGACCCAAAACCTCCCTCCTGACCTAACCCCAAATACAGCACTCATCCACTCATCTGCCATGCTGCATGCTCACCTACATGCTCATCTACTCCCTTCATCCACCTACCACCCTACCCTCCTTTCTACACCTCCCATCCTGCTGCCACTCTACCCTCACACTTAACTTCGTCAATTATCCTCTAGCTGTAACCTTTAAGGTGAGAGATCGAGAATATGTTACTTACTGCTCGAAAAGTATGAATGGTTTCCTCATTGATACTCTATATTACTGTCTTAGACCATAAGATACAGGAGCAGAATAGGGTGATACAGTCCATCGAGGAGACTGCTCCAGTATTTGATCATGGCTGCTTATGTTTTTCAACCCCATTCTCCTGCCTTCTCCCAATAACTCTTATTTAATCTCCTTACTAAACAAAAAATTATCAATCTCTGACTTAAATACACAATGACTTGACCTCCACAACCCTCTGCAGCAATGAGTTCAACAGATTCACCATCCTGTGGCTGAAGAAATTCCTCCTCATCTCAATCCTAAAGGGCTATCCTTTCACTCTGAGGCTGTGCCCTCCGGTCCTAATCTCTCCTACTAATGGAAACATCTTCTGCAAGTCCACTTTGTCCAGGTTTCTCAGTATTCTGTAAATTTCTATGAGATCTGCTCTCATCTTTCTAAATTCCATTGAGTACAGACCCTGAGTTCTTAACTACTCATCAGATGACAAGCCTTTCATGCCCGGGATCATTCCTGTTAAGATCATTCTTGTCACAGATTACTGCATTAGTCTATGCTGCTGTAAAAGAGATGGCTTTAGGCTAGAAAGTGTCCAGATAAACTCATTTATAGGCTTCTTTTTTTTGTGCTTTCAAGATCGAAAATTAGGTTTTTGACCAGTATTAAATATTTCAGAAGTACAAGAAAGAAGACAGGATTTATAAACAGGAGTATGTGAATGCAAGTTAGCAATATCTGATCATAAATGTTCATTAAATTATAAAAGGAAATGCCAATGAAGAGAAGTACAGTGCCATCTGGAGTATATTCCTTCCAGCAAACTTTAATTGGTTCTGTCGAAACAGGATCAATTCTGGTGGGGCAATGACATTGGAAACTTTCTTTTGCAATGTACGTAGCATGTAGGGAGACCCAATCTTTGCTTCAGATTAGAATGTATTTCACACACTTTGCAAGGAGGGATTGTGAACTGATTTCATTCTTTTACTATTCAGTCTTCCCTGAGTCATTTCTGGGCAGAAATCAGGTTTTGGGTCCAATTGTATAGCTTTTCAATGGGTCGTCTGGAAATTTCAAAACAGAATGCCAAGTCCAATTTATAAAATAAAAGGCCTATTTTCACTCACTTGCTTAAATGTCTAGTAGTTTTGAAGCATTTGCTGTTCAGGCTTTTTGCAAACATTCATCATGGGCAAAGCAAGGTTTTATCCCAACCATTGTTCAATTTGACAAACAGCAACCATAAGAAACAAGCGGTGAATCAGGACAAGCACAATTCAGGGAAAGTTCATAGAAGTAACTTTTTGAGTTTGAAGGAAAGTTACAATCAGTGGAAATATGAAGAATAGTCATCAGTTGTGAAACATCTAGGGGAACAGCAATCTCCACACAAAAGGAAAAAGCCGTCAGACAAAAGCCACACAGTTTATGTAGCAATGGGAACAAAATGCCATAATGAAGCTTATTTAAAATGTTATATTGTGTTGCAACGGAAAAAGGACAGGAATTTGTACACTTGTAACTGATTTCAAACAATCAAACAGAGCAGAGGAATGACAATTCTTTCAAAAATCCAATTCAATTAGTCCAATTTGTCCGTTTTTCCCAATAATGTTAGTTGTCACTCAATCATAGCATAGTTGGCTCTAAGTCAGAAGCTTGTGACCCAATTTAGCAGTTGAGCAACAAATGCTAAGTTGATACTTCAGGGCAATACTGAAGAAATGCTATGGTCAGAGGTGCCATCTTCAAAAGATATTAAATGTAGACCTTATTGGTTATCTGAGGTGGATGTAAAAGCATCTCACTCCACCATTGAAGGAAGAAAAGGGAAATTCTCCCCACTGTCTTGACTAAAATTTATCACGGAGCCACACAGATAATAAATGATCTGGCCTTTTATGTGTTGTTTGTGGGAGTTTGCTGTGCACAATTTGGCTGTTTTCTTACATTACATCAGTGAATGAACTTGAAATGTATTTCTTTTAGGATCAGATAATAAAGAAAGAGCTGCATAAAAATAAATCAATTCATCCATCCACCGTTTCCATTGAGATGGGTCCTATCATTGATGACCCACCAGCAGATAGAAACGGTTTCTCCTTCGGTTTAAAAGGGGTGGTACTGTGGCTCAGTGGTTAGCACAGCTGCCTCACATCATCAGGAACCTGGATTTGATCCCAGCCTCAGATGACTGTCTGTGTGGAGTTGGCACATTCTCCCTGTGACTGCATAGGTTTCTATCAGGTGTGCCTGTCTCCTCTGACAGTCCAAAGATGTGCAGACCAGGCGAAATTGCCAATAGCACCCAGGGCCATGCAGGCTAGGTGGATTAGCCATGGGAAAATGCAGGATTATGCGGACAGGGTAAGGGGTCTTAGGTCTGGGTGAGATGTAGTTCAGAGGGCTGGTGTGGACTCGATGGGCTGAATAGCCTGCTTCCACACTATGGGGATTCTCTGGCTCTTTCCTTTCTCAAAACCCCTGCAATTTTGACACCTCTGTTAAACATCCCTTCGGTGTCCCCACTTTAAGAAGAACATCTTTAGTTTCTGCACATTTGAAGTGCTTCTTGTCTTTTTTATTTCCATTTAAGCTCTGGGAGCTACACCCATCAGTGATCGTCACCTTTAGACCTGGCAGTCACCATCTCTCATCAAGAGCAGTTATGGTGTTCTTCAGAAAGATACAGTTGTCAACATAATAGAACCAGCCCCACGTCTTTTGCTCTACGGCCTGGAATATGTCAATATTGGTGCGTAATTGTGAAGACAGCATGGAGCCAGATACACAGAGGATCAGGCAGGCTATCCATATGGATACAATTGACTCACAGATATTGACCACAAGGCTGATGATGCCTGGACAATTTGTACAAAGTTCAAATAATGTGTCAGGAAACAGTTTGACACTGAGATGTGACAAACACATATGCTGCAACAACAGGAGATCATTTCAAGATTATTCTAGCAACTATCGTGTCAACAGCTCAGCAACACAGTACAAAAAAAATTTTAAAACAAAATAAAGTCACCTTCTTGAAGGAAAAGAGAATGGCTGAAACAAATTAATTTGTTCATTTCTTTATAATGGATATGTTACCTATAGAGTATCTGATGAATTTATAAAAGTGAAAAATTGACCAGGCAGAAATTAGTGAAAAGAACATAAGGCATAATACAGGAATAAATTACATAACATTACAAGAAACTGTGAACAATGGGAAATACGAAATAAACGACATAATATACTCAAGCCCGGAGATTTCTGATAATTATGGATGAACAGTTACTACATCAAGGTATTCCTTTGTCTGCTATTTTAATATATGAATGTTAGTGTCTCCATCAAAGTAAAGAAAGTCACTTTGATCTATTAATAGTCCACCATCATGCGTAAGCTAGAATAAATAGCCAAATGCTGGCTAACAATAAAATCCTTACAGAAATACTAAATAGCTAAGAGGAAAACCACAACTACTACAGGGCATAATACAAGCGTAGAATTGTGGACTTTACATTACACAAACAGGTTATCTGGCACATCATACCTCTGCTAGCTATTTGAGAGAGCTATCTAGTATATCCCACTTCCATACCAGTGCAATGTTGTTCCTTTCAGTAATTTACCCAATACCCTTTTGAAAATTACTAACATATTCAGCATCCACCTCCTTTTCAAGTACCACATACCAAATCATATCAAACAACATTTAAAAATACACCTCACCACACACTTATCAATAACTTAAATATTTATCCTCTGGTTACCAGCCCTCTCGCCAAATGATACATTCCACCACAAAAACATACATCCAACAACAGGTAGACAATATTGCAAAAACAATGCAAAGAAAACTATAAATTAGGTGTTGAATTGTAAATTGAAGCTCTGCTACCATAAGCGGACAAAAACGGCAATATGTTTTGGACCTAGTTTAACACATAGAAAAGATGAACAACACTGCAATATATCTCAAGTAAATTCCACATGCTTGTTGTTGAAAGTAAGCCATATAAAGGTGTAATGAATAATTTGAAGTCACTTCTTTGCATTTTGAAAATGCCGGGTTTCACATGTTGGAGAAATTATGAAATAATTCTACCAAACTTTCATAAATATGCAAACGCATTTGTGTGTTTACATGCATGTTTGTAGACAAACACAAACACATGTTAATTTTCACAATTATGAAAATTCGCTAGCAGCCCTGATAATTATGGGCTTTTATTATCACAATTACCACAAAACTAATGCAAATATAAATGATCATTTATCACAATAATTCCATTTGAAGCCAGCAATGAGATTTATTTTTTATGTGGGTGTTTATAGACCTCAACCATGTAATTAGGTCTTTAGGTTAAAGTAAAAAATGCTGAGGATATTTTATCCAATCAGCATAGTACAAATAAGGTGACCAATATTCAATTTTCATCCTTTAATTTCAACACAAATGACTTTCTTGGACTGAAGAAAATGTAAAATAAAACATCTGCTCGTCTAGAATGGCTGCTGTATAAACCTGACAGGCCGAGAGAACCTATACAGCATTTCTCTCTGCCTGCTGCCTCACTATTACCCTTTCAATTAAAAGGCTTTGAAACTCAGTGGGACATTAAGAAATTTACATTTCTTGTTAATTCACACATGTATAATAACTTCACAGAGATAGTAAGAACTGCTGATGATGGAGTCTAAGAGATAACACAGTGTGGAGTTGGAGGAACACAGCAGGCCAGGCAACATCAGAGGAGCAGGAAAGCTGATATTTCAGGTTGGACCCTTCCTCAGAAAAACTTCACATATTGGGCAACAAGCATTTACCTGCAGAATCATCAGTTTAGAAAAGACAATGGAGCTGGATTTGGTATGTACAAGCAATTGTATTCACTAACTTGCTTTGGGCAATAAATTAGAAAGAAAGCAAGATGGACTGAACACAGCCAAGATACAGAAATTTCTTCTCTCCCTATCTCTCTCTCTCTCTCTCTCCCTTCAAACTCAGAATCAGGAAATGCTCAATGAAAAGCAACTTGAAACAGCAACAATAATTCAGAGGACATCTGCAGACTTTCCATTATGGACAAAACAAGAGAGCAGTGAAACAGTTGGTCTTACGTTTTATCATTCTCAGAGCTCAAAGTTTCTCAAGAATGGCAGACTACAACTGTCTTTACCACAGATACCTATCCCGCTATATTCTTTGTGAGATCATTACCTACGTTACACGCATGTAGGTAGTTTGTAGGTGTGTTTGTAGTCATGCGCTATGATGAGTTTCAGATAGTAAAGCTCCATTCACTTTCAGTCTAGAAAATCTCAAACTTGGGGCTGTCCTTTTGAATTGCTGTTCACTGGTTATGTGCTAAAATGAGAAAATAAAGAAATGTATTTTGTGACTGAATGAAAGGAGATTAGGAAAAGGGGTCATTTGCTCTCCACACCTTGTCATAATAACCTAAACACAACAAAACAATACCTTCTTACATTAGACTTTTCTTTATGTTGAACTGTAAAGAAACTTTACAAATATGGGAACATAAACCTCATCCTGATGGGAAAATTTGGGAGATGAAACTAAAAGCTTTTTCAAATATGTTAGCAGGAAGGAATTCCACAAAAGGAGAAATTGCAAAATTCCCCAATTAGTTGCAACAAATGTCTGTTTGATTTTTCAACGCCATGATAACCAACCCCAGTTTGCACTGCCATATTAAGTAAAACACCCTGGGAGAGACAAACTGACAGCAATTAGGATTTCAACAGAAAGGAATAGTTTAGAGGAAGAGACAGACATCGCTGTGCTGTTTAAAGCAGTCTTAGCGATGGACAAGATGCAGCATTTGAAACTCACCTCCACATCAAAGGGAATAATACATCGATGAATTGCGTCTGAATCAGTGAGAGAGTCAGGGGCAGAGATGGAATCAATGGCAACAGAATGCAGGTAGTGGCCCAATTTAAAAGGTGTAACTTCAAATCAAATTGAAACTCATTTAAGACAGTCCAGTAAGGGCATGTAAGTCCAAAAGTGCAAGTTCACCAGCATTTGCAGCTTCAATCATAGTCTGCAATTCCTCCTGTCTTTTCTATAATATGAATCTGATGGGTCACCAAATTACTACAAGTGAAACTTCTTTTAACAACCTATAATCGTTTTTAATGATTTTTTTTTAAGGCACCAATTTTGTGAAAAACCAAACCTGCAGCCCAGCTCTTTAATATCTACTACCTTGTCATAAAACCCAAGGTGAAATAGTACATTTAATCACACACAACACTTGTACACTGTGCAAATTAGCTGCCATCTTTATTTATGGCTCTCTAAAAAAATACATTTATAGAGCACAAATTAAATTTTGTAAGACGCTGCTCAGTGTTTCTGCAGATGGCCAGAGCATTTTAACATTGATTTCTTGTGGAATGAAGTGGGGCCTCTGTCTCTTTACAGGAAGCACTCAAACTACAAACAGAGGCATTTAAAAATGAACTATATTCCATCTAACAACTATAAGGTTCTTGTAGATACAGTTAGATACTGGGAGCTGAATAGAAGTGCCAATCAATGCACCAGTCCACAAGCAATCCACAATGTGGAGCAGCTTATAAACGAGCAGGACAAGTCCTATGATGTGTGGATGCATCTCCTCACAATAAATACATAAATGCAATCAAGCTGGCATTATAATGAAGACCATCTATTCTCATTAGAAAAAAATAGGGTTTCTAATACAAATGGAAAAGCAACCCTATAAGATTCCTAGATAATAAAATGTGAGGCTGGATGAACACAGCAGGCCAAGCAGCATCTCAGGAGCACAAAAGCTGACGTTTCGGGCCTAGACCCTTCATCAGAGAGCCCCTGATCTCTGCTCTCTGATGAAGGGTCTAGGCCCGAAACGTCAGCTTTTGTGCTCCTGAGATGCTGCTTGGCCTGCTGTGTTCATCCAGCCTCACATTTTATTATCTTGGAATTCTCCAGCATCTGCAGTTCCTATTATCTCTCTCCTATAAGATTCCTCTTTCCTTCAAATGGTTGTAGGGCAGCCAATGTTCCCTTTGACATTTCCACTGACCTTTTAGCCAGAATGGCACCTAATATAATTCAGCTTTTGAAGTACAATGAATAATACCTATTGCAAAAAGGGTATTGAGATATCAGAGAAAGTGCAAATGAGACTTTCCAGAGAAAAGAGAGACCAGAACTGGTGGGTTATTCCAGTCTTGGAAGCTTGAACAGACTGGGGCACGGTTCTATGAAAAAGAAATGATGAAGGGGTAGTCCAACAAAAATCTCAGTCTTTATGAAAGGGTTTGGTAGGGTGGAGATAGAAAAGCCACAATTACAGTTCCCAAGTATGTGACCATCCATTGTAAATTTAAGAGGGAAAACCAGAGCAATTCCTTACCTCGGGAATAGTGAGAATGCACAATAAACTACCTCAGTGAGTGGATGAGACAAATAACACAGGTGCTTTCAGGGACAATCTAAATAAGCAAATGATTGAGGAAGGAGTAAAATGATGTGTAGTTACAGTCAGATGAAGTATGGAGCAGGGAAGGAGAATTGGGTGGAACATAAACACTGGTATGAACCTACTTGGCTGAATGGCCTGTTACCATGCAGGAATACTTTTGCAACCATGAACAGGAAATATAGCCAGGTTCAACTAAGGTCAAAGGAGCAGAACTGAAAAGTTGCTGCCAAGCCGCTGAGGGCAATGAGTCAACAAAGCAACCATGTTAAAAGTGAACAGCTGCTGTAACTACTGTATTAGCATGCACTGTCACAGTCTTTACTCTTTCTGAATGATGGGCAGTTTACAAAAGGGTGGCTGGTATGGTTGGGGTGAGGTAGGATTCTGTAATGGAGGAAAGGGTAGTAGTAAAGATTTCCCGGTGTTAATCGAAAATACTCTTCCATCTGCAGGTAAAGACAAGATGACAAGGAGCTCTAGATATTCATATATTCATTGCCTGAAGTGTAGCTACACGCCAAAGTTGGTTTTGCAGTTGAGCAGCAAGAAAGATTCTGCTGTTTAATCAGCTGTACAAAATGCAATATTATATCTTCCAATTTCATTTCATTATACATCAGAGGATTTCGATGAAGCATTTAATCTGATAGCAAGTGCTGTTGACACTGATTTAATAAAACAATAAAAATAGAGCTACATATGTAAAACAATCAAAGCGACAGATAGATATTGAACATGAAGTAAAATTAACACCATCTCTCTAATTTATACACAGACATTTCATAGTAATCAATTGGGACCACATTATTATCCAGATATAGCTATTCTGTGTCTTCTGGGCTTGGAATCTCTCTTGGTGTGTACCTGCACATGTCATACATAATTGCACAACTTATTCTCATCCTGCAGATGTAACAGAAAGCTAATTGATAAAGGAGAGTAGCCCCACGATATTTCATCATTGCTCAATCATTTCATGTAACCCATGTGACACGATATTCGTTATTCAAACTGAAAGAAAGTTGTGGAGTATGTTGAAATAGATTAAGGCTAGGCTGTTCTGGAACTCAAGTTTATCCCTGCAATCTGCATGGTTCCTCTCAAGTTTCCACATTTTTCCCACTGGAGACTCTGGCTGATCAACAGCTCAGGCCTGAGATGGCGGGTATCATGAAGAGTGCAGGGCTAGTGAAGGGTGAGACAAAAATGGGGTGGTGTTGGCAAAAGGAGAAAATAGAGAGTGTTGAAGCAAGAGGGAAATGGGAGGTGTTGGTGACGGAAGGGGGAAAGCATGGTGTCGGTGAATGGTAAAAGGTAGCCAGTAAGGAGTTAGAGAAGGAAGAGTTTGGGAGGTGTTGAAGGGACAGAGGGTATGGAGTGTGGTAAAGGGAGTAGAAGATGGAGGATTTTATATGAAAGGAGGAGCGGGGAGGGGTATTGGTGAAGGGAGGGGATAATGAGAGTGTGGATGTTGAGAGAGGAAGAGGGGTGGTGATGGCAGACGAAGGGGTGTGACGTGTTGAGGGGAGGGTTATTATTTTTGAGTGAAGAGTTCTTTTGGTGATGGGAAGGGGAGGGAGTTTGTTACTGAAGGGAGTAGGAGGATGGCTGTTGGTGAAGGGGAGGGATGAGGGGCATTGGTGAATGAAAAGGAGGTTAGGTGAAGGGAGGGGGAGATGGGTGACACAGTTAACTCCTTTTAATCGTCTCTGCTAAGACTAAAACCTTTCTCCTCAAGGTCTGTTTACCCCATGTGTGCATGGGTTTCCTCCGGGTGCTCCGGTTTCCTTCCACAGTCCAAAGATGTGCAGGTTAGGTGGATTGGCCATGTTAAATTGTCCATCGTGTTCAGGGATGTGTAGGTTAGGTGGGTTATAAGGGTCTGGATGGGATGCTCTGAGGGTCAGTGTGGACTTGTTGGGCCAAAGGGCCTGTTTCCACACTGTAAGGATTCTAAGATTGTAATATTCTAAGAACACAGCATCACATAAACTCTGGACATGAAAATAGGGCTACACCAGGAAAATGCTCAGGAAGCACTGCCTTGCCCAGTATCAGAACAGGGTTCCTTCCTTCAGTGAGGTCGTATGAGCTGACAAAGAGCTGCCAGAACCAATTCTAAGGAGACAGCTGATGTGGTTTCCAGAGACAACAACACTATCAGTGTGATGAGATAGCAAGAACTGCAGATGCTGGAGTCAGAGTCAACACAGAGTGGAGCTGGAGGAACACACCAGGCCAGGCAGCATCAGAGGAGCAGGAAAGTCATGTTTTGAGTCAGGACCCTTCATCAGATGAACAGTCCTGACCTGACACATCGACTTTCCTGTTCCTTTGATGCTACCTGACCTACTGTGTTCCAACAGCTCCACACTGTGTTGACACTGTTGTCATGATATAGTCTGAATGTTGTGTATATGTTAACCCTTATAACCTTACTGACTACATCAAGCAGACTGTTACTTTATCTACTCTTACTGTGACTACTGCTGAGGTGTATAACTTTATACTGGAATGTCATAACCTCGTCCCCTCCCTTCACCATTACACCCCCCGCCCCGCTCCTCCTTTCATTTAAAATCCTCCATCTTCTACTCCCTTTACCACACTCCATGCCCCCATCCCTTCAACACCTCCTAAACTCTTCCTTCTCTAACTCCTTACTGTCTACCTCTTACCATTCACTAACACCATGCTTTCCCATTCCCTCACCAACACTTCCCATTTCAGTCTTGCTTCAACACTCCCTATTTTCTCCTTTTGCCTTATAACATATTTGTACCTCAAATACAATGTTCTTGTTGAGACAAATGTCTTGAAGTATATTAATGATGTCAACTATTAACACTGCTATATAATCTCAGAATTGCACATGGCTTGGGTTCCGAGCTTACTGACTACATCAAGCAGACTGTTACTTCATCTACTCTTACTGTGACTACTGCTGAGGTGTATAACTTTATACTGGAATGTCATAAGTTATTATGTCACATGTCTTAAACATAACTCTGCCTGTCAAGTCTGCATCTATATGATCACACATCTTTCCCCCCTTTTCTTTTAAAGAATGGGAACTTTATTGCAATAAGCACATACAAAATTACATATTTACTCTGCATATCAAGATAATACCTTGGCAGGCAAATAATATGATCAGACCTAGCCAGTATACAGTTATCACACTTGGGCTGTGTAGTTTCTGCAATGTATTTCTGTCGTTGTGGATAGATATGTTTTTCATAGATGCATGGATGTCTTCCAGCAGTAACATAACAATTTCCAAATCTAATTTGACATCTCATGTGAGTGATCATATGCAATCTAAAGAAGTTGTCTATTCCTTCTTAGGATGTGTCTGTTTCTCTTTACAACAAAAGAAAGAGTCAACATTGTGAGATATGACTCTTCTTCAGAACTACTGTTTCTCTCTCCGCAGATGATACCAGACCTGCTGAAATTCTCCAGCATTTTCTGTGCTTGTTTCAGCTGTCCACATGGGTGGCACTGTGACTCAGTGGTTAGCATTGCCATCTCACTGCGCTAAGGACCTAAGTTCAATTCCAGCCTTGGGCGACTGTCTGTGTGGAGATTGCACATTCTCCCACTGTCTGTGTGGGTTTCCTCCAGGTGCTCCAGTTTTCTCCCATGGTGCAAAGATGTGCAGGCATGTGGATTGGCCAGGCTAAGTTGCCCATAGTGTCCAAGGATGTGCAGGCCAGGTGAATTAGCCATGGGGAAATGCGGGATTAGGGAGATAGGGTAGGGGCTACATCTGGGTGGAATATTCTTCCAAGGGTCGGTGTGGACTCAATGGGCCAAATGGCCTGCTTCCACACTGTAGGGGTTCTACGACTGTGGATTATTTAATTATTATAAACACGAGTGATGTATGCAATAATGTCATTGAGGTCTCCACGCAATACACATCTCAATCTCAGTCTTCTGTGGGAAGCAAAAACTAAAGACAAAATCATGTATTATTTTGACGAGGACAACAAGGATAGAATTATCCAAATATTCCTATTAGGGAGGCATATTTATGATTCTGATCGAATTAACAATTATTCACTCACCTGTAGATGTCTTCAGCTCTGGAGATACCTGAACAGGGGTATGTTCTCCTGTTCTAAACCTGTCCAAGAATCCACCAATCCAATAGCAAAGAAAATCTTTGGAGAAAGCATGTGCCTTCTTGCAGCTGCCATTGCATCTGAAATGTGATTTAAGAGCCCAGCAGCACAGCAGACAGCTCCTATGAAGTACTGAGTATGTAACGTAGGGCTAGACTGCCAAGAGGCTGCGGTGAGCTTTGTGTCAAACTTGTGAGATCAGTAGGATGCTAGTTAGAAAGGCGCCAAGTGGATGAAGTGCCAGGTCTGGGGGTGTGGGGTCAAGCTATCTGGGGAGGAGAGAGAAGTGTTGGTTTAGGCCATTTTCTAATAGGTGGGTGAGGGGGTGCCAGATCTGACAAGTGAAAGGCGATTTCAGCTCCAAGGGCTGCCAGAAAGATGGGAAGAGGTGGGAGAAGGTTTTGTGTGTGTGTGTGTGTGTGTGTGTGTGTGTGTGTGTGTGTGTGTGTTTGAGATTGTGAGTGAGAGAGATTCAATTCCTTCAGGATGCAAGATGTTTGTCCCTTGAGACAGGTTGATCCCAAGGATGAAGGTGGGGGCTAGGACAATGAGCAGGAGTAGGAGGAGGTGTCAGGGCCAGCAGGGTTCATTCAGAGGGGAGAGTGATTCAAGTCAGATCAAAGAAAGATCGTCTTGTTGGTGGGTCCACATCCAGGAGGGTGCACGGATTCAGGGGAGGGGTAGATGGTATGGGTCAGTGGTAAATTGTGGGGGTCAGTTTGCTGGTTACCCAGGAGTTAGAGTTGGTTTTTAAACTTTTAACTTCTCTTGGTTAACTGTTAAGTGGAGGGAGTTGGAATCTTCCAAATTCTCTGATTTTAATGGACTCTTTTGGAGGGTTCCAGATACAGAGACATTGCTCACTAGATTGCTCCACTTCCTGGGCATTTCCTATGGAGTTGGCTGTATTGGAGATTCCACATGGTCCTGATGTGCAACTCCAAACTGTGCTGCTCCAATGACTTTCTGGCGAATGGAGTATCTGGGACAATATTACAAATTCAAACATTATAAAACAATTATGTTTTAAACAGTCTCCAAGAATTCAAGGTAAAATGGAATAGATGGAGATGGGATTGAGCCTCCTATGAAATCCATGTGACCCCATTCTAAATGTGCCTGGAGACAAACCCATATGACCTGCACATTATGAAGAAAGAGACACAAATTGAAATTTAGTTCATGTAGGGTGTGAATGTGGACACCCAGATACAAAGGAAAAGGCAGGTGGTTTTGCTATGCTCAGACTCACTGACTCTCAGTCAGTGAAACACGGAGATTTGGGGGAAGCAGGTCTACAACTGGCGCTGCTGTGCCAAAGAGAAGAAAAGGACTGTTTCTGAATGAATGAACAAACAGGGTGCTGGTGAGAACAGATGTCCTATACAAATAAATAATGCTTGTTTGACAGTTCAAGACCAAAGACTCACCAGAGCATACTTTATGATTGAAAGTCCTTTTGAATATATTCAGTAGATTCAGTGAGGAGACTTTGTTTGAAAGGATGCTAGAAGGTTCACTCTGGTGGGACAGGGAGGAGAGATCACATTAAAGCAGAGAGGAACTTAGGACTTCATACATGAAACTGCATTTCTTTGGAGAATGTGATGTAACATATAAGTGCTACATGGGGCTTTTGTTGTTTTAAGGAGTTAATGGAGCATATCTTGTATGTAGCTTTTTGTATTAGTTGCCTACAAAGTAATGTTTATGTTGTTTTATTTTCTATGTCGCAGCAGAAATCTGAAGATGTGAAATCTTACTATGTACCTATTTACTGGGGAATTCATATCTCTTTTTAAAAGTTACCAATCTCTTTCAGGATTGTAACAACGTAACAGTATAATACTTACTGTTGACTTGCAGACAAGGAATTGATTCCTCTCCTAAACTGTAGAATGTTTCAACATTGGCAATAAATACTGGCCTAGCCAATGATGTGCACATTCCATGAACAAATAAAAAAAATTCAGGAGCTGGAGAAACTTGAAGGTGTCCTTAAAATTTGTGCTATTTGCAGAATTAGGATGATTCCCAGTGACGCTTTTGGAAATATCCAAGAGTGCCAGTCAAGGTAGACGAATTCCTGAATTTTAGTGAGTTAATTTACCATATTCTCTTACTATTACTGCCTCCATACCTCGCTGTTATATTGCACAAAGCTTTCTTTTATGTTATAATTTGTACATACGGTATTACTTGCAATAAAAATGAATCAATACAAGATAAAATGTGAGATAACAAGATGTAGAGCTGTATGAACGTCTGAAGAAGGGTCTAGGCCTGAAACATCAACTTTCCTGCTCCTCTGATGCTGCCCGGCCTGCTGTGTTCACCCAGTTCTACACCTTGTTATCTCAGATTCTCCAGCATGGGCAGTTCCTCCTATCTCCGTAACAAGATAAGATGTAAATTCCTTTCTCATAAAGTAGAATGAGTTGCAAAACATATGAAATTCCGAATGAGTTTGCAAACTAACTGAACAAAAGTCTATGACCATATATAATAGCATTTATATTTTGAAACATTTGAGCTTCAAGTTTAAAAATATTCCAGAAAGATTATGACTGAAGATAAATTAAAATAGGTGCCATAAGAAGACCAGACCATTAAACTTGTGTTGTTTAGGGCAAGGTGTAAGTCCAGATATTTTCAGAAAGACACGGCAGCTCAGTATTAATGACAAGAATGGCAAGATTGAAAAGTGTAAGTATCTATATGTGGATAACTTGTAATACAAAAATTGCGCAAAATCTGTTAAGATCATTGGGACACAGATAGGAAATAGAGTGAAAAACAGATGCTTTCTTTTGCTTCATGTTCCTACTTACATCATTAAAAAAAAATTGAGGACAAGCTGTGCTCCTCGCCCGTATGCCTTTCTGTTGTCATGAATGCTGGTCATGATTATGACTCAATTTCTCCTATGGAAAATTGGTTTCTCAACGTTTCCTGTGTAATATTGTTTTGACGACTGTCAAAATATAGTTGCAGCCTCTGCAGACTAAAATTATTGAGCTATCTTGTACATTACAAAAGTCTTTATTCAGCAGCTGGTGATGAGGAACATCACTGATATATTGATATATTGGTAGGCCTGTATTTGTATTGAGATCAAAGTTCAATAATTGGATCATTCCATTACAGGTTGTTAATTCATCTTCAAAGAGATATGTCTCCACAATGTGTTTGAACTTTTAATGGCCCTCTAAAATGGCCTAGCAAGCCATTCAGTTCATGGGCACTAGAGACCAGCAATAAATGCTGGCTGATTGATCCCAGATCCCATGAAAGAATTAAAACATATACATGCAAAATCCTAAACTGGCTGAGATTGTCAGGCACTTTTGCTGATGGAAAATATCAAATCTGGCAGAGACTTCAACTTCTATTTTAATATCACACAGGGTCCAGTGCTATATGACTAGAGCAACAAACAACAGCCATTCAGCTAGCTCACTTTGTGGGGACTTCAGAACTACTGATGTGAAATGACCATGATGCACCTAAATCCATCCCGGTAGTCACATGATACAGATCATGAGATTGCTAGCTAGGCATAGGCAATTATGGTCAGTCAGCCATTCTACAAAGCATACAGACATGAGATCAGGAAAAGTCTAATGGAAGTCTTTGGGATGCATAAGTTCAAAACCATTCATTCCTGCCAAATATAGTGCATTAAACACACAGAATTTTGTGAAGGCATCAGGGAAGTCAACCACACCTACTCCACACAGACACTTGGCCAGTGTTGGTTTCATCCTCTACTCCCACTTCAGTGGACATTTATTACCCACGTACGGGCCTCAGTTAGTGGCCATGCAAAGTCCTCTCTGTTATGGAGTTAATCAGCTTGGGGATGTGAAGATGCTTCCATCTGCCCCCTCATGTTCACAATTAAATGCCCTCTCCAATACCAAACCTGACACTCTGCTGGCCACAAGATTTCATGCCATATTTATTTGCTTAAATTCCTTCATTGATTCCTGGAAGTAATTTACAAAAACAGATAATGTATGAATTTATTTTTTTGGCCATTAAATCCACAAGCTTTCAGCCTTACTTAACAGAGGTGCATCAACAGTGGTGCAAGGCTGACACATTTAATGGATTTGTTTGAAATAATTACAATCGTTGAGCTCCCAAGTTACAGCAGGAACACCTCACAAAGACAGGATATAAACTTAAACAATCACTGCATTGTAAATTGCCATTTTACAAATGATTATCAATAAAGAAAAAATATAAAGAACTTGCATTTAGATTGTGTTCCTCACAGTCTCAAGACTTCAAAGCATTTTGTACCAATTGAAATTTAATCACTACAGTAATGCACAGCTCATAGTACCAGTATCAACAAGAGGCAAAAGCAACATCTGATTTGGTTTGAGAAGAGATTTTCATCTTCCCATACGCAGCAGAGGGAAAAATCTACACATTGTATGAAAAAAAGCACAAATCTAACTATGACAAAAGTTGTATGATTTCATACCAACTGTACCAAAAGTGATCATATTGGAAACAAAAACAGAATTTGCTGGAAAAGCTCAGCAGGTCTGGCAGCATCTGTGGAGAGAAATCAGAGTTAACATTTTGGGTAGAGTGATCCTTCCTCAGATTATCTATTAGGGACTCTGTTACAGACTGAGGTACTTAGGATTCAACCAGGAATTTTAGAAACGCAGGAACAAAAACAAAATTGCTGGAAAAGCTCAGCAGGTCTGGCAGCAGCTGTGGAGAGAAATCAGAGTTAACATTTTAGGTAGAGTGATCCTTCCTCAGAATATTTATTGGGAAGTCTGTTACAGACTGAGGTACTTGGAATTCAACCAGGACCTTTAGGAACACACCTTTCGAACCTTGATTTTTATGAATGAGCCAAAAGTGAATTCACAATCTTTTCTTAACTTACAGAGATCAGAACCATATTCTAGTCTTGGAGCTGAACATTGTAACCTTTATCATCGCTCTCTTGGGCCTGAATGTGAAGATGAGGAAAGAAGTCTTTTAGTAACAAATTTTAAAAATTAGACAAGCCTGTCCAAAATGCAAAGGAACCTTGCAGTCCTACCATCCACACTGTCCCCTCAAATTCCACCCCATACTTACAACAAATGCAACTATCACTGGCTTCTGGTTGAATATCTTGACAGCTAACTCATCTGCAAAAAGACATCTATGCTCCCTTGTGTTTTCATGTCAAGAGAAACAGAAATCTTTTCATACTGCGCTGGTCATAAATTGATCATTTCATCAATTTTGCAGTAGATAGTGGTTTGAAATCTGTTATCACAACAAGAGATAAGATTTTCACTTCCACCTGAAGTGTAGAGTTTTTAGCTGGAAAGGTGAGGGGATAACCACAAACATCTACCTTCTGCGATCCTCAGAAACAAATGGATATTTATGTTCAAATTCCCTCACAACAACTTCATACATTATTTGAATCTTGTCAAAAGGCGTCAAGGTGATAAGGTTTTACTGCTCATGCATTTAGTCCCCTGGGATAAAGTTCAGTCAGTATATGTCCACGGAGATGAGATACTGCCATTCTGCTAGTCGTGATGGAACTGCTGAGACATCTGTCTCTCATTCATAAATTGTGTGATGGGAATAGGTTGAAAAGTGGATAGAGGGGCTTTGAAATCTCATTCAAACACTGCATTGTGCCAGCTGTTTTTACCTTTGGAATTAATCCAAAGTGATGGCAGATGCAGCTGTAAAAAGAAAAGTTAGCAAGGAAAATCAAAATCATTTACAATGTCTGAAGCAGGAATCTGGAAAATGTAGCGGAGCAGACAACACCGCAAAAAAAACAAACAAGTTTGCTTTAAAATAAAAACAGCAAATGCTGGTAGTACCCAGCAAATCTGGCAGCACACGTGGAGAAAAAAATCAAGGTTACACTTTCAGGTCATTGACTATTCTCGGATTCGGGAATGCTCGAGGCGTGACAGATTATAAACAAGAGGAGGGAGTGCGGCATAATGGGAGAGAAAAGAACACAAGGAAAGGTCTGCGATAAGGTCATGGGCAAGAGAGATTAATGAGGAAAAGGTTGGCAGTGCAAGGTCAAAGAGAGTGGTAATAGGACGGATAAAGAAAAGGGATGTAAATGGCTGAATTATGAACCGATATGGTGCAAAAGCAAAATCAAGAGGAAAGAAGTTGAAATTCAAATCTGCGAAGAAAATGTGAACAAAATGGGGGCTGAGATTACAGTCTGAAATAGTTGAACTGAATATTCAGTCTATAAAGCTGTAAAAAGTGTCTAATTAAAAGATTAATCTTGCAAGGAGTGGCGATCACTATCAGATTCCCACTTCACCGTTTTTCCCTTACGTTACTGAGGAGCTCCATGTTTCTGTCCTGACCGTCCTAACCAGGCCACTTGGGAAATATACAACAGACCTGTACCTGGTGTCCATCCTCAGTATGTAAAATCATCATGAGGTACAACTCCTTTCTACGGCTGTAACTGCCTTACTTTGGAATTTAAAGGTCCTAAAGACACATTGACAAGCCACAAAGTGAAGATAAGTATGTAAGTTAAATAGTTAGGATGATAGGATGGCAGGAAGACAAGGGGGAGCTTTAGGATGATAGAAGGGAGGATGAGTGTGGAACATGGCAGATGGGTGAGGGGATAAGATGGCAGATGGATGTGGAAATAGGGTGTGTGGGGGAGTTTAGGGAATCATTAGGATCAGGTCAAAGAGAATGTCAGATTGGGTCGGAAGAGTGTCAGGGGAGTTTGGGTCAATTCGTGAAGTCAGGTCAGAGTCAGTAGAGAGCTTCAAAGGGATCAGGTGGGGTCATGTCAGGGAGGAGTCTGTAGGATCAATAATGAATGGGGGATTCAGTTTTGGAGTTAGCTAGCAGTTTGAACAGGCTCTAATCCTCTAAATTTTGCTGTGTAACTATTCAGCTGAGTGAGTCTGAGCTCTCAGAGTGGGAGACATTGTGGGATGGCTTCACAAACTGGGTAATTTCCCATCAGAAGTTTAAACTTCCCAGATATTTAATATCTCATCACTTCTGAGAGGCCACATCACTCATCTTTCTGGGCATATTGCTAAAAATGTCCACAGCTCCAGTTATTCTCATTTTACATTCATTTCACTGTCTCTTCACTAAGGAAGCCTCAGTTCTTTGCTCTGGTGCTTTTTATTTTCAATGCTTCCAACCCAACGTGTTTATTCTAGCTTTAGGAAAACACTCTGTGACAGACTATCAGCTTCTTCCACTAGTTTCAAACTAAGTAACCTTTCCATTTCTATTCCCTTGAAAGGTTCAAAGTGAAATTAAACTCCACTCGTAGTCCACATAGATAATGATAAGGTTAGTGTTTTACTCTGTTTACAGTACAGATCATTAACTGTCATTAACTTTATCTTTTTTTCTCAATAACATGCAAACCACACGAAGGTGAAACTGTGACTAACTCAGCAAATGCCCAGATAAATTTAAACCAGGGAATCTCTCCAATCTCCATTTGATTTGGTTTTGATTTGTATTCATTTATTGTCATGTGTACTTATTGCAAATACAGTGAAAATTGTCGCTTAGTGTCACCACTCTCCAGCGCCATCTTAAAACCCAGAAAATAACCAAAACACAGAATATAAAGGCAGAAAAATATTACAATCACCATACATCAATAAAGTTAGGTGCTCTTAGGAACAGCTCCCACTGCTAAGCTAGGCATTGGCCTGGTACTGGGCTCTTCCATTCCAATGACCCAAGCCCATGCGGCTAAATTGGCTGCATTGGTGTAGCCGTACTTTGCACCCTGCCACCACTGCTGATGGAGACAATCACAGCTCTCCGGTGCCATCTTACCGCTACCATTGCGGCCGTCGTAATGAGCTCACAGTGGACCGACCTCACCACTGGTCTGGCTGGGCCAAGGCTGACATCTTCATCTACCATTCCACGCAGGGCCTGTTCTCACTGATGCTATTGCAAACCATTCCATAACAACGTTGCCTGCTCCCGGATGTCATCAACCAACCATTATATCGTTTATCCCTGATTCACAACCTTGTCTTTGATCTGATAAACTAGACGGATTTTATAACCTTTCAATGTTCACTCAATGCTTTTAAATTAATCCAAATCTAATACCCATAAAAAGTAATGAGCAGCATGGACAGGGTGAATAGAAAGCAACTGTTCCCCTCAGTTGAAAGGTAACTAATAAGAAGGCATTGTACTACAGTGAAAGGGAGGAGTTTTACAGGGAACTTGAAGAAGACGTTTTTCACCCAGAAAGGTTGGGGAGTGGGGCTGTTCTGGAATGGACTGCCTGAGAGGGAGGTTGAGGGAGGTTGAAAAGTACTTGGAAGGGCAGTTGAAATGTCATAACATTCAAGGCTTTAGGCCTAGTTCTGGAAAGTGGGACTGGTGTCAATTTAATGTAGCATTGGTAGAACAGAATTGATGGAGCGAAAGGCTTTGAAATAACTCCACAGAGGCTGGTATCCCATTGCCAAGCCAGCCCTTACTTACATTTAAAGACACCGATCAAGCTCCCTCGGAGCCAGCACTCAGAGTAAACCAGATGTCTGACACTCCTGTTCTTATCCATCAGCCAGGTTAACAGCTCCAATCAGGAAACTCATATTCTTTGAGCTCCAAGATAACAAAGTGTGGAGCTGGATGAACACAGCAGGCCAAGCAGCATCCCAGGAGCACAAATGCTGACAATTCAGGCCTAGGCCCTTCATCAGAGAGGGGGATGGGGAGAGGGTTCTGGAATAAATAGGCAGTGAGGGGGAGGTGGACCGAAGATGGAGAGAAAACAAGATAGGTAGAGAGGAGAGTATAAGTCAGGAGGTAGGGAGGGGATAGGTCGGTCCGGGGAAGATGGACAGGTCAAGGAGGCGGGATGAGGTGGTAGGTAGGAAATGGAGGTGCGGCTTGAGGTGGGAGGAAGGGATGGGTGAGAGGAAGAACAGGTTAGGGAAGCAGAGACAGGCTGGGCTGGTTTTGGGATGCAGTGGGGGGAGGGGTCGAGCTGGCTGGTTAAGTACTGCAGTGGGGGGGAAGGGGAAGAACTGGGCTGGTTAAGTACTGCAGTGGGGGAAGGGTAGATTTTGAAGCTTGTGAAGTCCACATTGATACCATTGGGCTGTAGGGTTCCCAAGCGGAATATGAGTTGCTGCTCTTGCAACCTTCGGGTGGCATCATTGTGGCACTGCAGGAGGCCCATGATGGACATGTCGCCTGAGGAATGGGAGGGGGAGCTGAAATGGTTCACAACTGGGAGGTGCAGCTGTTTGTTGCGAACCAAGCAGAGGTGTTCTGCAAAGCGGTCCCCAAGCCTCTGCTTGGTTTCCCCAATGTAGAGGAAGCCACACCGGGTACGATGGATACAATATACCACATTAGCAGATTTGCAGGTCAACATCTGCTTGATATGGAAGTTCATTTTGGGGCCTGGGATAGGGGTGAGGGAGGAGGTGTGGGGGCAAGTGTAGCACTTCCTGCGGTTGCAGGGGAAGGTGCCGGGTGTGGTGGGGTTGGAGGGCAGTGTGGAGCGGACAAGGGAGTCGCAGAGAGAGTGGTCTCTCCGGAAGGCAGACAAGGGGGGGATGGAAAAATAGCTTGGGTGGTGGGGTCGGATTGTAGATGGCGGAAGTGTCGGAGGATGATATGTTGTATCCGGAGGTTGGTGGGGTGGTATGTGAGAACGAGGGGGATCCTCTGGGGGCGGTTGTGGCAGGGGCGGGGTGTGAGGGATGTGTTACTGGAAATGAGGGAGACACGGTCAAGGGCGTTCTCAACCACTGCGGGGGGAAAGTTGCGGTCCTTGAAGAACGTGGACATCTGGGACATGCGGGAGTGGAATGCCTCATCCTGGGAGCAGATGCGGCGGAGGCGGAGGAATTGGGAATAGGGAATGGAATTTTTGCAGGAGGGTGGGTGGGAGGAGGTGTATTCTAGGTAGCTGTGGGAGTCAGTGGGCTTGAAATGGACATCAGTTTCTAGCTGGTCACGTGAGACGGTGACTGAGAGGTCCAGGAAGGTGAGGGATGTGTTGGAGATGGCCCAGGTGAACCTGAGGTTGGGGTGGAAGGTGTTGGTGAAGTGGATGAACTGTTCGAGCTCCTCTGGAGAGCAAGAGGCAGCGCCAATACAGTTATCAATGTGACGGAGGAAGAGGTGGGGTTTAGGGCCTGTGTAGGTGCAGAAGAGGGACTGTTCCACGTAATCTACAAAGAGGCCAGGCATAGCTTGGGCCCATGCGGGTAGCCATGGCCACCTCCTTTGTCTATAGGAAGTGGGAGGAATCGAAAGAGAAGTTGTTGAAGGTGAGGATGGGTTTGGCTAGGCAGATGAGGGCGTCAGTGGAGGGAGATTGGTCGGGTCTGCCGGACAGGAAGAAGCGGAGGCCCTTGAGGCCATCTGCATGAGGAATACAGGTGTATAGGGACTGGACGCCCATGGTGAAAATGAAGTGTTGGGAGCCAGGGAATTGGAGGTCCTGGAGGAGGTGGAGGGCGTGGGTGGTGTCACGGACGTAGGTAGGGAGTTCCTGGACCAAAGGGGAGAAAATGGAGTCCAGATAGGTGAAGATGAGTTCGGTGGGACAGGAACAGGCTGAGACAATGGGTTGGCCAGGGCAGGCAGGTTTGTGGATTTTGGGAAGGAGATAGAAATGGGCCGTGCGGTGTTGGGGAACAATGAGGTTGGAGGCTGTGGGTGGGAGGTCCCCTGAGGTGATGAGGTCATGGATGGTCTTGGAGATGATGGTTTGGTGCTCGGGGGTGGGGTCATGATCAAGGGGGCGGTAGGAGGAGGTCTCTGAGAGTTGGGGTTTGGCCTTGGCGATGTAGAGGTCAGTGCGCCATACTACAACTGCACCTCCCTTGTCTGCAGGTTTGATGGTGAGGTTGGAGTTGGAGCGGAGGGAGCGGAGGGCTGTCCATTCTGCAGGGGAGAGGTTGGAGTGGGTGAGAGGGGTGGAGAGGTTGAGCTCCACCTAGCTGTCCTCTTTGCAATCACCACAGATGTCTTCTGTACTGTATGGCTCAAGATCCTATGAAAATCTTCTCTTTGGACTGGCCTTGCCCTCTGGATTGCAATCATTGTTGATATCATGTCTACAGTTCTTTAGCTAAGTCAGCCAATCTGCTGTAATGCAGCTCTGAATTTTCTATTCTGTATTTATTTCAAAAATGTGGTCACCTTTTGAATTACATTGCTTTCAGTGTCCTAGTAATCTCGGTGTTACCCTCTTAAGGTAACACAGCCCAAGTGTCTAACCATAATAGACTCCAACCTCGCTTTATTTGTATCTGTCCCATATCTATAGTAAAGGTTTAATTCCCAAAACAAAAAGCTACGCGCCAAAACATAAACTAAATATTTGCCACATTACATTGAGCTTCACTGAGACACTGCAGGAGGCCATGGACAGAGTGACCATTGTGCAAGCAATGTGGAAAATTAAAATGGAATTTGTGTTTTGTCTTGTCAAATATACTGGTTTTAGGATTAGCTTGTTTAATCCTTTATGCCCGCTGATTTCCCATTATTGTAATTTATATGACTATGAATTGTAGATGGCTGTTTTGCTTGTTTCTGTGTATATCCAATTATTTTGTAACAATTAGAACTGCATGGTGTTGTTGCTTGCCCTCATTCCAAACATTCTACCCAGCATTGTATGAAAATCTGAATGGAGGCTGAAGAACTTTGACAGGAAATCCTGCTATCCTGCTATCCTCATCACATTTTAGCCCCACTAGTGTATTCAATTTTGACTTTGTTTTTGTTCTTCTCCAATTGTGATGCCCTATACTGAGAAATGGGCAGACAAAACGTCCCTGTAAAGATGAGGACTAATTCCCCAGGTATTGCATACACGCTGTTTCCTCTGTGAGCTCTTACTTTGCGACTCTTCCATCACCTGCCCTTGTGATGGCACATAAACCTAAAACCCATACACTGCATTGGAGTTAAAATGCACTGACCATAAAGATTAGATCTTAGCTGTTATGAATGACTAATAACAAGTTGGTATCCAAGTGCATGAGATAATGGGATGACATCAAAGTATCTTCAACATGATTATAGGATACATTTACAAGAAGGTATTGTCTATTTAAAGAATATTCTACAACCATCAGTTTAATCAATCGGGCACAGAACTGTTGCTTCCAAGCTGAAGAGGTTAGAGTTAATTAAGTGAACTATTGGTTGCTCTCAACTTGCAGAAAATATTTACTTTGAATCTTGAAATCAAGCTCTTGAATCTTGGTATCAGGGCTCTTTGTCTAGTGATGCTTCATCCTGAATCATTTCCTTGTCAGTGGTACTTTGCCATTGCCTTTTGCTCTCAGGTGAAGGACAGGAGGACTGATCTCAGTTCTACCTCAGCCAAAACAGGAACCACACCTGCTCTGTTGGCATTTTTCCAAAGTACGCTCTGGTCAGCAAGCCAACAGTGAATGTAAGAAATAGGAACAGGAGTAGGCCATCTGGCCCATCGAGCCTGCTCCACCATCCAGTAAGATCATGGCTGATCCTTCCCTTATCCACCCACTATAACCCTTAATTCCTTTATAGAGTTCAAAACTCTACCTTTGCATTTTAAACATTCAATGAGATTTCACTGGGCAGAGAATTCCACAGGTTTACCGCCATTTGGGCGAAGAAGTTCCTCCTCAACTCAGTCCTGAATGTGCTTTCTGTTATTTCGTAAACAGAGCTAACCAACACATGTTATGAAGGTTGATGTATCCAAAATAATAAATATGAGGCCTCCTCAGGTCATTTTCACTTCTCAGTTTCCCACACAGGTAGATATACATTTGTATAAACATTACACATAGAATTGAAAGTCGTGGGATTTTTTTTAAAGTGTGCATGTGTGACTAACAGGCCACTAAGAAAACTTGACCTATTTTGCACCAATCAGCTTTTTAAAGCTGACAAGTGCACGTGAGTGAATTTCTCAGTCAATCATAGTCTTCAATACTTTCATCCCAGATTGCTGGAAGAGACTGGCAGGCTCTACATTTAAACATAAATATAGATTATGAAATGTTAACTTTCTTTAAATGGTTATTATGTCTGAGAACTTTCATGGTCTAAAATTAATTTTAAAATGAAAGTCCAGGAGATCAACAAAACCTTCTATCCTGAAATTACCATTTTAGCGCAAAATGCTTAAACAGTCTAAATAAACACCAAAAGAACTGCAGATGCTGTAAATCAGGAACTAAAACAAAGTTGCTGGAAAAGCTCAGCAGGTATGGCAGCATCTGTGAAGGAAAAGACAGAGTTACCGTTTCGGGTCTGGTGACCCTTCCTCAGAACTGACGGTGGCTGGGAAAACATCAGTTTATATGCAGAAAATAGGGAGGTGGGTGTGGTAGGGAGTAAACTATAGGATTGAGCCCAAAGAGAGAGAAAGACTGTTGGACAGACAAAGGAGTTGCTAGTGATCAGGCTGGGAGGGTGAGTAGTTGGTAATGGGGACTGTTAGTGACTAACAACAGGGGATGACCAACAGCGTGCCACTACACACCCTCTGTTGTTAGTCACTGATAGTCCCCATTACCAACTACTCACCCTCCCAGCCTGATCACTAGCAACGCCGTTGTCTGTCCAAATGTCTTTCTCTCTCTTTGGGCTCAATCCTATAGTTTACTCCCTACCCCATCCACCACCCTATTTTCTGCATATAAACTGACGTTTTCCTAGCCACCATCAGTTCTGAGGAAGGGTCACCGGACCCGAAATGGTAACTCTGTTTTGTCCTGAAACAGTCTACTCGTTCAGGGTCAAAACGTTTGCAACTCTTATTTTAAAGCACACTTGTTTGACAATTTCACACATTAGGTGATGAAAGGCTCACCTGCCAGTTAGCCGACTTTGAAAGACAATTAAGCCAGATTCAGGAATACACATTGAGCTATGTTTCGAGGAGCTACTGGGTAGTGCAGGAAAAAAAAATGAACTTGTATTGTTAATGACATGAAATGAAGGATTCTCCCTCCAGTTTCTTTTCATCACATCAGAAGACAACATCCAACGAAAAGTAATTGTGACCATGGCTTCAAAGATACCAGCAAATTCTACATCTGCTCAGGATACAAATCAGCAATTTTCTAAAAAATATGGTTTTGGGTTAAAATTTTCAAGCACTCTAAGAATGTTTAAACTGTGTAGCCTGTCTGTAGCACTACCTGTCCTTTTAAAATTTAATATCTATGTTTGTGCGTATTTGATATTGCATTTAATTTCTTTTCTTGGAGTTGGTATGTAATAAAATTTGTTTTTCTTTCACTCAAGTAAAACTTCATTGTGATCTAGTTATTACATATAAGGAGCAGAATGAAGCCTTTTGGCCCTTTCACCCTACTCCACCATTTAATAAGGTCATGGCTAATCTGATTGTAACTTAAAATCCATATTCCTACCTCCTGCTTTCAGCCTTTCATCTCCTTGCTTAATAAGAAACTACCTAACTCTGCCATTAAAATATTCAAAGTCTATGGTGGAATCTTTTAGAGGTTTGAACAACTTGGTCGAAGATCAGATAAATGTCAGAACCATGTGACAAGTACAATGAGAAACAAAAACATAAATTGCTGGAAAAACTCAGCAAGTCTGACAGCATCTGTGACGAGAATTAGAGTTAGTGTCTTGTATCCAAAACCTCGGAGGAAGAGTGACTTGACCTGAAATGCTAACACGGATTTCTCTTCACAGATGCTGCCAGACCTGCTGAGCTTTTCCAGCAACTTCTGTTCTTGTTTCTGATTTTCAGCGTCTGCAGTTCTTTTGGTTTTTATTGACAAGTGCAATGAGGCTCATCTCAACATCAGGAGCATCCCATGCCATCTTTTATGCTTTTCACGATTGGCAAGGCAAGTTTCGTGCTGGGCAGCAATGAGATATTAACGAAAAGCGATAATTGCTAAGTAAACACCTTCAGTATGGCCCAACTCACCTGATTAATATTCAAATTCCCACCTTACCAACGTTCACCAAACAAGCTAGACATTGAGAAAACTTGACAATGAAACCAGAATGGGTACCAGGCAAATTCAGTTTGCTGCTTGCTCATAACAATCTCCATGTTGAATACTGGGATCCAACATCTCAGGATATGCTCTATGGGTACCAGTCACAAGCACCAATATCCACAGAAAATGGCATCTGTCACGTCGAACTCTCATACCACACACAGTCATTCAGTCTTGAAGTTGTTCAGCACAGAAACAGACCCTGCAGTCCAACTCGTCCACGCTGACCTTAATTAATCTAGTCCCATTGCCAGCATTTCATCTTCGACGCATTTCCGGGATGTTGCTGCATCTTGGATTGCAGCAGCAGCTATCATTGTAATCCTGCTGCAGGGGTTCTATGCATTCTAGGGCATACATCCATCTCATAAGAGCTAAGAAGACTGAACAGGAGTAGGTAACTCAGGAACAAAAACAAAGTTGCTGGAAAAGTTCAGCAGGTCTGGCAGCACCTGTGCAGGAGAAAACAGAGTTAACGTTTCGGGTCCGGTGACCCTTCCTCAGAACTGGTAATTCAGCCTCTTGAGCCTGCTGCGCCATTTGATACAATCATAACTGATCTCATCTTAGCCTCAATTCCACCTTCCTGCCTGCTGTCCATGACCCTTCAACCCATTGTTAATTAAAAATCAGTGTATGTCCTCTTTTATTTTATTGAACATTTCAAACAGCATCGATTGAACCAAGCTCCAGCTTTGACATTTTCGCTCAGTCTTTTGGCATGAACACAATCTGAACCTACCTGATACACTTAGCATCCCCATGCCTTGCATTGTCTTGCCTTGCCCTTTGCACTTGCTCCCCCCTCAGCCAGAAGGACTGGACTCACATTATTTCTATCATTTAGTGTTGAAACACTAAGGGAAGGGAGCTTGTCATGGTTGTCAGGATGCTTCAGTCAAGTCGGCTGGATAGTCTTCACTCGGAGGGTGAGCCAGTACAGTGAGTTAAGGGCCCACTTAGGATGGTCACGGTCAGGATATTCTCCACATAAGGAGTCAGAAGACAAATGCTGGGCAGCCCACCAAACTTTCTGCCCAATTGTGAGCTGCTCTCCTCCAGAAATGAGAGACAGGCAACTATTATGGGAGATGTCCCGACTAATGAGTAGGCAGGCAGCATGGAGGCAGGGATTGGGTGGCAATGAGTAAGGAAAAGGATTGCAAGCAATAGCGAAAGTAGTACAGTATTAGCCTTGGTAGGAGGTGAGAGCTGCAGTAGAGATAGAGTGACAGTGAGTTATCAGAGAGGGGATAGTGCTACTTATGCTCGCAGAGTGGAGAAGGACAGGGACGGGCATTCCCCTAAATAGCTGAGGCTGTTTTAGCTCTAGCAGTAAATTGGGACTAGGCTGACATGTTCTAGTGTTGGGGCCTTCACTGCTGGTCCTGGGAGAAAGAAGAATTCCAACATCTGCACCAGCCCATCCAGCAGAACCTCCAGTAACCTATCTGCAAAGTGGGGCACTGATTTCCCCCGTGTGCCATGTTTGGGGCCAATGACAGGAACCATGTGCAGCAGCTTCAGACTGATCATTCACGCTGAGGAGATTGTGCCTCTCCAGGCGCGCTCCCAGCAGGCCAAGGCACTCTAGACTTTACACCACCAGAACACGATTACCAAAGTCATCTATCGTGAAGTGGTGTATGATTGTTAGCAGGCTCAGCTGTGTGTGTCTAGGGGGCGCACAGACAGTAATGATAGAAAGAGAAATCTGAAAGAATATGAAATGCACTTTGGGTGCATGGGTGTGAATGTTTTGTAAAGCAGTGCCTTGTCAATATAAATAAATGTGCCACATGTCTGTAAAGTCCTTTGGTGTGTGCAATCTAGATGCTTATCAACTAGTTTTGCATTTCCCTCCACAATACCTTGTGGGCAATCATTACCCAAAATGCACTTCAGGTATAGGTTTGCAAAGAGCATTGATTCTCTCCTTACATCTCTCGACTAAGAGCAGCAATCTCTTTGGGAAGCAGGAACATAAGCTGCAGGGTTGTGTTGTGCGAGTCCGATCTGTGTGCCATACACATGACCCTCATGAAAGGCCACAGTACTCCATCCAAATGTTCCAGGCATCAAACAGGAGTTTGATTGCAACATGACATTTGAACACAGCGGTGGCCCAAAGATTATGAAGCAGGAATTCTTAATACCACTGGCATAAATGATGAGGGGAAATTAAATGTAAGCAAGGAAGTAAATCAAAATATTTATGTGGAATGAAGTCCATGATTTAACTGAGTTAGGGAAATCGTTGGCAGCCTGCTCCGTTTTCCCATCAGGCCTCCTTGCCTCCAATGCACCCATTTCTTTCCAGAGAGATCCATTTGACTGCTTCAATAGCCCATCCTTACCATTGTTCCCGGCAGCTAAAGATCCCTTGAAACTGCTTGAACTCCTCTGTTCAGCCTAACACCACCACCAGCCCCTGTCTCACACCCATTGCCAGCTGCTGCTGGAGGTTCTGCCACCCATTTCCCTTGATGCCTCAATTAAGCTCCCAAACCCTCCCTTCTGAAAGCCCTGGGTGGGCAAGGAAGGCTCCACTGTTATGCCTGCGGCTATTTAAAACCAACTCCTGCATTCAGCTTGGTTAAATATTACAACCGTTATGCACCTTGCAACTTCTACCAAGGATTGTACTCCAAGCTCTCCAATGCAAGTTTTAAGTGTTCCTTTATGTCTTTTTTTCTGAGCTAGTCTTACTCTGCTAAAGCCCTTAAAATGTGTCTATTGTCACTAGCATTCTGGTAATTATGCAGACAGTTTCAAAAGAAAGATTGCCTACAAATCCTGGAGCAAAATAAGCACAGAGCATGAGGGAATGAAACATTTAGAAGGTTAAAAAGCAAAAGTACCCAGAAGAATTAAAATTACAAAAATCACACAAAAATATTTAACCTTTAAGAGCATCATCATTCCCGAGGATTCCTATTTCACTCACTCCAGATGTCTGTACAGAGAACATACACAATGTGATCCCATTCTAATTGATGGGAATTTAAATTATTGCCCTATTGACACACATTTAAGTAAGCTGCAAAGCTCTTTTGCATTTCGTGCAAAGTTTGCCTTGCCCATATTTGCACCTTCCTCCTCAGTTGGCTGGACCATATAGCCCAAAGTATGTGTCCGCTTTTCAGGGAATCACATTAGATGCAAGGATTCAAATTCTCATTTCTTTCACAACACATTTCGATAAAAACATCTTCATAAAACATCCAACATGTTAAATCTTTACAATAGCAAAAAATTCTGATTTCTGTACCAGCCACTTAAACAATAATTTTGATGCAATATTATTGTTTCTTTAGAAGTGGTCAACTAACATGGGTAGTTATAGGACAGTACAATGAAGTATCTAGCCATACTTCAGAATAATCCACATGCTGTCCCCTCTGCACAGTGATGTCAAAGTATGTGTAATCTTAAAAAAAATACAAAATGTAAATTTATGCCTATGGTATAATCTTCTTGCACAAACTCTGCAATTACATAAAGGAATGATTTAGATCACTCTCTCAATCAATCTGTGCAATTATGGGACAGTATAATCTGTACAAGATCTTCGTGATCAATCTATGTAATTATGGTATATTGTAATCCTCTCAATCTGTGTAATTTGTCCTGTTCTGTCTAAGTACAAGTTTAATTCAAAGAAAAAAAATGAAAGCCTCTCTAAATACATATTTATAGTAATTGAACAGCGAGTTTTACTTACATTGAACATCTCATTTATTTGAACAGTAACATTTGCAAAAGCCTGAGGGCTAATTAATGCATTTTTTTTCATAAACAACATCAGTTTCCCTTTCATGATGTATAATAATGAGCTATCCAAATATTCTATCATGGTAACAGTGCCAGTATGATTTCAGTTGCAATGCATTTTTAGAAACATTTGAATGACTGACACTTAACGAAGTATCACTTGCTGAACTCTCTTACTCCAAACTGACAGAAACACAAGCTCCAGCACATTTCACACGTTTCCCTTTTTCTTCTCCTCAGACATCACTTCGGGTGAGTGAATCTGTGCCATCTGTTGAGATGTCACAATAACGCCACTTAATTTGTCGCATGATTAAAGACTTGTTTTCACCTTGCAACTATCAGAAGGTTAACGCTTGCTTTTTTAAAAATTTGCTCATTTCGCTGAACAAAGTGACACAACTATGGGAAAAATGTAATAAACACTGTAACAGGGATACCTAAAGTGATTTTTTTTATGGAATAAAACAAGCCATGGGATAATTTCCGAATGATTGGTAGGCCAACAAGTGGGCTGTTCTTTTTCTTCAATTTCATGGGTTTAATTAATGGAACAAAGTGTAGCTAACACTGAACATAGAACATAGAACATTACAGCACAGTACAGGCCCTTCGGCCCTCGATGTTGTGCTGACCTGTCATACCAATCTCGAGCCCATCTAACCTACACTACTCCATGTACGTCCATATGCTTGTCCAATGATGACTTAAATGTACCTAAAGTTGGCAAATTTACTACCGTTGCAGGCAAAGCGTTCCATTCCCTTACTACTCTCTGAGTAAAGAAACTACCTCTGACATCTGTTCTATATCTTTCACCCCTCAATTTAAAACTATGCCCCCTCGTGCTCGCCATCACCATCCTAGGAAAAAGGCACTCCCTATCCACCCTATCTAACCCTCTGATTATTTTATATGTTTCAATTAAGTCACCTCTCAACCTTCTTCTCTCTAATGAAAACAGCCTCAAGCCCCTCAGCCTTTCCTCATAAGACCTTCCCTCCATACCAGGCAACATCCTAGTAAATCTCCTCTGCACCCTTTCCAAAGCTTCCACACTTTCATGATTGTAACTTCTATCTCTTTTAAGCTAGTTTGCAAAGGTTACTAACTTCTCAAAATTTATAAATGCAGGGTCTTCCATTTTGATAACATTGACTATTTTCTTCGAAACAGAAATGTGTTTATTTTCTTCCATCTCCTGAGACATTTTTCTTTGTTTTATTCAAGGAGACTGCAAGAACCCTCAGGATTAATGGGGAATATGTTAAATGATGGACCTGCACATGCAGATGTGTGAGATAATATTCATACAAGTTCTACTCAGTTCACCAGCTAGATGTTATCCACAAGGGAACAGTTTCATTAAACATTTAGATGAGATGGCAACTGGTGTCATTACAGTTGAGTGGGACACTTTATCCTGGCTAATCACAGATCAGTGAGCCATCACCACGGTGCAGTAGCAGAGTGCTGACAATCCACAGCACTGATTCCTAAGAGTTTGAATTCAGCTCTCATTATGAAAAAAATATGGAAGTAAAAGCTGGTATTAGTAAAAATGATGCTGAAGCTGTTTGGCAGTCGAAAACTGGTTCACTACATCCTTCAGTGTAAGAAACCTGCCGACCGTACTTAGTCAATCCAATATATGACTCCAGTGTCATATGAAAAGGTTTGAGACTTACCCTCAAGAGTGGCCTAGCAAGTGATTCAATTGTATCAAATGACTCAAACAGGGATTGGGACAAAAGGATGTCAGCCTTGCTAGAACTACCCACATCTTCAGAACGAATTATTAAAATGATTCAGCTGACAATGTATTGGTTCTGAATATATTCACCCAGGAGTTCCTGTGAGAAACCTGGCTGAGAATGAAAAGTACGTAACAGCAGCAAAAAGCCATGTGAACATGATAGTTGATGCCATTTTTCAAAAGTCTGTTTGTTTACATGCCTGATTTACAAATGTGAGGCTGCAATGAGTCAGCACACCTGTGTGTATCTGTAACTTTTATCCATTTCTTTCAATGAAGGTAGAGACAAAATCTAAAATCAAATTACAGCTTTAAACTTAAAAGTCAATTTAAGCTCCATTTAAAACATATAGAATATTACATATTTGTTTAATTGAACCGTACTTCACAATACCATCTTTTAACACCCACTCAACTCCTAATTAATTTAATCTTTCTTCCAGAGGTTTATCAAACAATTATTTGTTACAATTGTTCATAGTTTACATTTAGATTTTCAAAGCTATGCCACAATATGCAAGAACTTAGATGGTTCTATGGAGATACATTGTAAAGATAGCAGATAATTCATATTGATATGGGGTGTACATCTCATTTGTACAATGGAGAGAACAATCCTGGTCCCTTCTCATGAATAGAAATCCCTCATGTTGCATTTTGTCCTAAAGAGATTTTTCTATAACAAATCCATTTACGATTTAACACGAAAACTAATTCTCAGGATTTGCCTCCAGCAAATCTATTTCTCTGCTGACACAAACTACAGCCAAAACTTACTTTTATAGCATGTTTCTCACATAAAACAGCATCTCGGAGAGCTTTACACTGGGGAGAAAGGGGTACCAAGTCAGAAGTGAATTGAGATTGGTGGGGAGATTAAAGGAGCAGTCAGAAGAGAACTGCTTTTTTCTCTCTCTCTTTTAAAGAGATTTTTAAAGGCAGGAAGTGTAGTTGCAAAGCAGAGTGTTTTTTTTGAAGAATGCTCCAGGATTAATGTTGAAAATTTGGCTTCTACGGAATAGGGAGAACTGAAAACAATAGCATTCCAGAAGCAGAGGAATATAAGGCTCAGAGTAAGGAACATGACCTTGGAAGAACAACAACGGTTGGGGTGGGGGTTTTGGGATTCATGAACGTTGAAGTACAGAGAGCAAGTGCAACACAGCAAGGATAGGATTTTTGAGTGCCAAGGTAGGGGAGATGATGCAGTTGAACAGTTACGATTAACAAAATCAAATGGATGGAAACAGGGAGAAAAGAACTGGTAATACCACAAACCTTAAAGTTAAACTAAACACTAAGTGGGAGTGCAAGCAGACATTGTTTCAAATTGGCAAAGTCAGCCATGGGAAGAGAGCAGATGTTAGACTGAGAGTTCACTTTGGCCTCTGGCTGAACAGTGAACACCGAAAGAACTGAGGGTGCTGTAAATCAGAAACAAAAATAAAAATGTCAAATGAGCCGGACGATGAAGTGGAACTGGGAGGGGTGCAGCTTTGAGTCAGTGTGATGCAATACTGAGGAAGAGTCACTCCACCCAAAATGTTAAGTCTGATTTCTCTCTACAGATGCTGGCAAATCTACTGAGCTTTTCCAGCAATTTCTGTTCTTATTTGGGCAGAACAGTGAAGTTGCATTCCACAGAAGTTCAACCTCAGCAAACAACCAGAGAAGGTAGCAGAGGTGAAGGCAGATGCTGGAGAGAACAAAACTGAACGGATCCTTTGGTACCAGTGCTAAGGAATGGGAAACATTGAGTCATCCCGAACAGTACTTAGAAAGTATCGGTGCAGCTCTGGAGTCAATGGCTTGCACAAGCTTTTGAGGTTGTCAGTGCTGGCATTCAGTTGGAATGATATAGTTGGTGGTTGAAGGGAATGGCTGTGAATGTTTTGGCAGTACCTCTTGTACGTTGTTGGTTAAGTGGTAAAACTCTTCCAAACAGTGGAGAAAAGTGATTGTAAGTATAAACTAATGCTTCTAACAGTACCTTCTTTGTTGAATGGCACAATATCTCTTTACTTTGGCTGTCCAGGTAAGGCCATCGGGTTTCTTTCAGCACTAGAAGGGTGGAGGTGGATGGATGCCACAGCTCACTGCCAAATATTTACTCTCTCTTCCATTCCACTTGAGCTAATAATTCTTTCAGAGTTCGAGAACCTAGAGGCTTGAAGACCTGCGCGAAGACTTGCAGGAGGTATTTAGCAATGAGTCCACCCTTTTAAAAATGTTAAACACAAACAGAAATTTTTGGACCAACTCAGCAGGTCTGGCAGCATCATTGGAGAGAAAGCAGAGCTAACTTTTCAGGTACATGACCTTGCTTCAGAATATTTTTTTTTTTGAAAATTGCCTGCTCCTTTAAACTGCCACAGCTGTTGTGAATGCTGCAACAGCTTAGGAATTCTTGTCACTGTCGCAGTGCCGTCCTACAATAGATTGAACAAATTAAACAAATGAACCTGACCCTAGAAAACACAGAAGGGTGAAAGCAGAGTCAATGGATAGGTGGGTGTCTTGCCCTATGGCACATCTAACTACTAAACTACTTCATTAGTATATCCAGGCCAAAATAATAGTTGACAGGCATTAAAGTGGAGCCCAATTCTGACGCCTTCTAATATCCTTACATGTGTGCCTTGAGCAACTGGAATAGAAACTGATTGCCTGAAACTTTGTTTTTTTATTTCCATTCTCTAGACCAAGGGTGAATTATAACAACCCTCTCCCCCTTCACAGTAATGCTGCCTAGATGTGCAACTAAAACGTGAGATTCTTGCAGCTTCAATTCTGGTCTCCAGTCTATTCACTTCTCCCTTTGCCTCGGTCTTGCTTAAACTTTTGCTTGCCCCTCTTTCACTTCCTTAATGATGGTCCTCAAAACCCATCTCCTTCGAATCACTACAGTACAGTGTAGAAGCAGACCATTCAGCCCCTCAAGTCACACCAACCCTCTGAAGAACCTCTCACTCAATCCTTGTGGCACTGCATTTCCCATGGCTAACCCATCTAGCCTGCACATCACTAGACGCTATGGGCAATTTAGTATGGCCAATCTGCCTAACCTGCATATCTTTGGACTGTGAGGGGAAACTGGAGCACCTGCAGGAAATCCACGCAGACACGGGGAGAATGTGCAAACTCCACGCAGACAGTCACCTGAGTCTGGAATTGAATGCAGTTCCCTAGGGCTGTAAGGTGGCAGTGCTAACCACTGAGCCTTTGTGCTGCCCTTACGCAAATGTTTTGATGCAAATACCAATGATCTGTATATTTGGGTATTTATGTTCCTACAGAATGCCCTGAGACATTTTGCTCTGTAAACATACCCTATAAACCTATGTTTTGATATTATAGTTGAGAAAAAGTGTAAATCATCAGCCTGACAGTGGTTGACTGTATTATGATTCATTTTTCTCCACAGTTATACAATCCAGATAGGTGCTGCTTTTGATCATTGACAAGGTTTTACAGACTTCTCTTTCACTTTTTTAACACTGTCTGATAAATAATCACCAGGTAACAAATGGTTTCTACTATCATTACTGACAGGGCCCTAGCAGTAATCACAAGACAATGGAGAAAATTATACATTGTGGAGTTGTTTTTAATATGTAAATGTCATTAAAAATATTGAAGCCATTTATTAAACAATATCTTCATATGAAGGTGCAAGGAAATCAGTCAAAAAAGCAAGCGGATTTATTTTCAACTGTCAACAGAAAATGGCCCCTGAAGGGATGCATCAAACCCAAGCCTTTTCTTTTTGTAGATAAGGGGACAACATACATTAAATGTTGATGATTTGAATGTTAAATGATAGCCTTGATGCAGTCCTGGCTTTATTAATACAAATTGCAAGCAAAGTATATGATGGACAGACATATTACCCCGTAAAACTGTTAATGGAAGCTGCGAGAAAGTTAACTATAAAACAATCCAATCTTAGAGTAATTGGAGGACTAAGTAAAAACAAATATGCTTGGTTCATTCACTGCTCCTGATTCCCAGTTACTGGCGTATGTTTGGAGAACTAGTGAAAAGTACAGTAATTTGGAGAATTAATGTGCCTGTGTTTCAAACTATCTCCGATACATAATCTTTTCAAATTAAACATGATAAACTTGCATGAGTTGGTTAGCTCTTGAATTTCTTGAATGCATTGTATAACCAGTTCCATTCTGAAATGAATCACTTAGACCCACCCATTTTTCCCCAGTTCCCAAATCAGTTCTCCAGCTGGTGCTAGTAATATATTTGCCATTGGAGTATCAGTGAACATAATGAACTAACTTGTGATATTTATTGACAATGTCGCCACTGCAACAATTTCTGCAAAAATGAAGACTTGTGTTTACGTAGTTCCTCTCCTGACTTCAGAATATCTCAAAAGTGCTTAACAGCCAACAAAGTACTGACTTAGTGTATCCATGATTGTAATTTAGGAAATGCAGAAACCAGTTTGAAGGAACATAGGAACATAACACTTAGCAGCAGGACTGGCTATTCAACTGTTCTACCCAACTCTCTGACCCAATAAGATCACAGCTGATTTATTTGTGTTCTCAACTCCAACTTCCTGTCTGCTTTTCAGAACTCCTGGCTTCCTTGCCTGCAACTTGTATTAATTCAATGCTGCAGCCACCACTATTTTCTCCGGAAGAGAATTTCACAGATTAATAACCCTGTGCAGGAAAAGTATTCTCCGTATCTCCATATTAAAAGAAAGATCTCTTATTTTTAAGATAATAAAATGTGAGGCTGGATGAACACAGCAGGCCAAGCAGCATCTCAGGAGCACTGTGCTCCTGAGATGCTGCTTGGCCTGCTGTGTTCATCCAGCCTCACATTTTATTATCTTGGAATTCTCCAGCATCTGCAGTTCCCATTATCTCTCATTTTTAATCTGTGTCTTCTAATTCAATCTCATCTACAACTGGAGATATCCTCCCAGAACTCAACACGTCAAATCCCCTCAAGATCTTCGATGTCTCAAAAAGATTCCTTCCTCTTCTGAAGGCCAGTGGGTAAAGGACCCAATTTATTCATTCTTTCTTCACAAGATAACATCTTCATCCCAGGAACGAATCAAGTGATTCTGCTCTGACTGTTTCCGATGCAATTGTATCCTTTTTCTTATCCTTTTCCAAAATTATACTTGGTATGGTCTGGCCAAGGTCCTGTACAGATGCAATAAAATTTCTGCACTCTCATATTCAATTCCTCTTGCAATAAATGCCAATATTTCATTTAACTTTTTGTTAAATGTATCAGGACATTCATGTTGTTCTGTAGTCTGAGCTCTGCAATCTCTTTCCTTTAAATTGCCAACTCATTTTCTATTCTTCATGCCAAAGTGGATAACTTCATATTTTCCCACTCTATAATCTTGCTGCTAAATATTTGCCCACTCACCCTATCTCTACTCCTTTGCAGACTCTCTATCTCCTCTTGACAACTTACTTTCCTACCTATCTTGGAATCATCAGCAAATTTAGCTACTACAGTACTTTCAGTTTTTACATCCAAGTCATTGATATAGATTGTAACTAGCTGAGGCCCCAGCACTGAACCCCATGCCATTTCACGGCACAGCAAGTTCCCATGAACGGTAATCTGTTAACAAAGGGCGAAGAAAATAGAATAGTGCAGCACAAGAACAGATCCTTCAGCCCACAACGTAGCGTCGAATGTGACACCAAATTAAACTAATCCGTTCTGCCTACCCTTACTCCATATCCCTTCATTCCTTATTTATATTCATGTTCTTATTTAAAAGCCTCTTAAACGGTCCTAACATATCTGCCTCCACCTCCACCCCTAGCGACACATTCCACGCTGCTTCATCTCTCTTGTGTAAAAACCTTGCCCGTCACATCTCCTAGAGTCACATTGATGCACAGCATGGAAACAGACCCTTTGGTCCAAGTCGTCCTTGTTGACCAGATACCCTAAACTAATCTGATCCCATTTTCCAGCATTTGGCCCGTGTCCCTTTAAGCTGTTCCTCTCCTTTGAAATTTCCCCCTCTCACCTAAATGCATGCTGCCTAGTATTAGACATTTAAATTCTGGGAAAAAGATTCTGACTGTCAATCCTTTCTGTGCATCTCATAATTTTATAGACTTCAATCAGTCTCAGTTTTTCCAGCATCTCCTCAAACCTCATACCTTTGAATCCAGCCAGAATCCTGGTAAACCTCTTCTGCACCCTCTCCAAAGCCTCCTCATCCTTTCTGTAATATGGTGACCAGAATTAAATATAATACTATAAGTGCAGCCTAATCAAAGACTTATAAAGCTGCAACATGACGTCTTGACTCAATGCCCTGACTAATAAAGGTAAACATGCCATTCACCTTCTTTACCACCCTATCTAATTGTGTGGCCACTTTCAGGGAGCTATGGAATGGAACCCTAAGACCCTTCTGTACATCAATGCTGTTCAGAGTCCTGATATTAACTATACCTTTCCTTCACATTTAATCTCCCAAAGTGCAGCACCTCACACTTGCCCAGGTTAAACTCCATCTACCTTTTCTCCACCCATGACTGCAACTGATCTGTAGCCCGCTGTATCCTTTGACACCCTTCTGCACTATCCATAACTTCACCAATCCTTGTGTCATCTGCAAACTTACTAACCGACCCATCTATATTTTCATCCAAAAGGCCAGATAACCCAGTTTAATGATATTGGTTGAAGGATGAACATTGATCAAGACAGATTTATATTTTCATCACATTCTGCTCTTTGCTTTTACTGAAGTCAGAATTATGGATATATATTTATGGCATGCTGCAGAGCATTTGCAGATATATACTTTAGAATATGCACTGTTTGAATATTGATGATCCTGGGGTCATTCTTTGGAAGGCAGCCTGAATTAAAGGCTACTGGGGAATTGGTTAGGTTAATCTTAAACAAGTATCTCTAATCTCTTACACTGGTTCACAGGTGTCACCTGTTTCAGCTATCTTATCATGCAAAACAAGCTGCCTTATGTGTTTAAATGGATCTGTGTTGAAACTTAGTTCAGTCTATTCATCTGTACTGCCAATTTGTCTGGTTTTGGAGATTTTGTGGAAGTTAAAATGGCCTATGAATCCAGATCCTTTTGAGTCCACAGTATGCTAGAGTTGGGGAGGAAATAAAGGTGTCTTCAGGGAAGCTATGTATATCTCTTGATATGGGACTCCTTGTTTAGTCCCACTCTTCCTCTTCCTAGATGTAGCCAAGCTTTAAGCTCTCAGATGGATGCACATCTATGCTTTCTCCTTGTTTCTTTTCATGTGCTTTTTATGTTTAAGTAATATACACACTCAAAAATTCGGACAGATGAGGTTTCCATTGCAGAGTGCTGCCCATTTCCTCTGTCTGTTACTTCATACAACTTGCTGGTTTAATACAAAACTGAAGATGGCAAGGGTTGCTTTGCCTTGTTAAATGGAAGCAGCAGGAACCTTGGCAACTCTTACATTACATTGAACAAGAAGCTTTCAGGTTTCATTTACTTGCCTCAATATTTTATGAACAAAAAAGGAAAATTGAAGAGGTATCATGTGAGATATATAATTTGTACTTTTAATAGTCCAAAGTTATATTTTTCTGACATTATTAATCAATAATTCAGCCATGCTCTGATTGTTCTGGCGTCAATCTTCCATATTATATTAATTTCATCCAAACTGCACTAACTAGATGTGCTTGAAGATGAACCCTTGTGCTCAATCAATACCGTCATGCAGATAGCAGCTGTCATTTGCTAAACAAAATGGATGGATCTGAGACCCATAACTATGATAAATTCACTCACCATTCCACTGACTAATGTATTCACTAAAACACTCCATGAATATCCCGCTTTGAAACGTGTCATATTTTTGAGCCTCTGATCAATCACTAGCTGCTGTGAAGCACATTAAAATAAATTTGTCACTGTAGTTTATGAAATATTGATGACTGAAGGGAGATGGATTCGAGCTGCCTGCCATCTTAATGAATTATCTGCAGGGGGAAGGCGAAAAGATCAAGAGCCTTGTTTACATCGGGAACAACAAGGAGCAGATCACATTTGGTTATAATGAGAATGAGGAAAATGAAGGGAATGAATAGATTGGAACTGTAGTCATTCTGAATCCTTGAGGTAAAAACAATGCACTGTCTGAACCCACAACAGCCCTCATGAAACGCAGGTGTTAAATCTTTTCTTTTGCTGACAATCCTTCTTTTCTGCAACTTGACTTTTTTGTACTGAGCATAAAGGAGGGAAAAAAATCATACAGTTTGCATTAGGAGATACCAAAACTTGCTCCAGGCAAATGTGTTACTGAGAATTAGTTTCACTGTTAGTCTTAAATGGGGTCATTGTGGAAAAATCTTTTTTGCAACGAAAGTGTAATAAACAAACCTGAATATTGACAATTTTCTTCTGAGATTGTTCAGTGTTTTTGTCTCACATAAAGCATTACAAACAAATGAACGCTGTATTAATTTTCAATCTTATTGATGCCAAGACAAGAGAAAAATTTGGGGCGGCACGGTGGCTTAGTGGTTAGCACTGTAGCCCCACAGCGCTAGGGACCCGGGTTCAATTCCAGCGTCAGGTAACTGTCTGTGTGGAGTTTGCACATTCTCCCCGCGTCTGCGTGGGTTTCCCCTGGGTGCTCCAGTTTCCTCCCACAATCCAAAGATGTGCAGGCTCGGTGGATCGGCCATGCTAAATTGCCCATAGTGTTCAGGGCATGTGGGCAATAGATGAAAGGTCTGGGTGGGATGCTCCAAGGGGCAGTGTGGACTTGTTGGGCCGTAGGGCCTGTTTCCACACTGTAGGGAATCTCATGTAAAAAAAAACACAGCAGTTTACAAATGTAAGATTAAGAGACAAACTTCAAGAAAACAGTGAAGTAAAACATTTCCCACAAAAGCAAAAAATGCATTACACAGGTGAGAAAGCATGTACACAAACATTTTAATATATGTAGATTGTCACCGGTTAATACAATAGATGATAGAAAAGGTCACAGTACTACACATATAAGTAAATAGCGCTTGTATGGGAAATAGTTTGTTTTACATCACCTATCATTGCTCAGAGGTCTTTGACTAGTAGGGACTGCTACCAGAAAAATAGCATGCACTGTATGTGAAACCATCAAAACTGGATAATTCTCAAGGGCAGAACTCTCATTGCCCAACTATAATCCTCATGATTAACATACAGACGGTTGGAAACCACAAGCTTATTGGTCATGTGGGTCAGAGGACACAGCCAATTGGCATTAATGTAAACCAGTCTCCAATTCTCCTTAAAGGTGGTCTCTGTATCTGTTTTGGCTTTTTGATTTGAACTTTTGTTTTCTCTTCTGTTTCCAAGGTGGGTGAGCTATCTCAGCATTATTACCTGCAGTGAACCACCTCTACTCAAAATTTAAATTACTCTGCTTCAAATGAAACATGTGTTATAGATAGAGGAATAACTCCAGCCCGACAAAACTCTCTAGTTCATGATCACTGGAACTCATCATTGAGCTATTGACTTAGTCTGACATAGAAAATCTATTGTCAGTGAGTTCATGTTGTGAGCATGGTGATCTGGGTAAATATGCACACTTACTAAAGTAAGAGATAAGGGGTTAAAAGAGATCCAATTAAAATGTTATTTCTTTAATTGTCTCCCTAAGAGAACATCACGTTAAAAGTGAACTTTAAGCCATATCAACTTGCTTAATTGAACACAGTTTACTCTCGAACATGGCAAACATCTTCATTATTCCAAAAGTCATAGAACAAGTAGAATTAGAAACAGTCATCTTGTTATGCTACATGGAGCAATGTGGATTACATTGACTTTGCAGCGCAGGAACAGGCCATTTGACCTATTTTGTTTCAGTAGCTGTTTTTGCTCTACATGAACCTTGTCCCACCCTACTTTATCCACCTCAATGTGACTATCCTTCTGTTGCTTTTCTTTCTTATGCATTTATCCAGCTATTCTTTAAAAATATCCACGCTACTTGCCTCAGTTAGTCCATGTCTTTGCAAGTTTCACATTCTTGCCACTTGTGGGTAAAGAAGTTTCTTCTAAATTATTTTCTGGACTTACTAGTGTCTAAAATATTTGTGGCTCCTTGCTTTGGATTTCCTACAACTTTAAACAAAAGAATAAAATATGGAGTGTTATGTTCTCTGAACTTTTAGGATATCAATGGATCTCCCACAATAATGCTCAAGGTTAGTCAAAGGATACACTTCTTATTCTTATAAGAAGAACAAATTGCACAGTATATTATTCAGCGCTGATTCATCATGTAAGGAATAACTGCAATGAACGAGAACAGTGCACTAGGCAAAAAATCTGTAACAACATACAGAAAGCTAAGAATACAAGCACTTTATCTTCTTTATTTATATTGTACTGAACTGGCTATTTGAAGATTAAAAAAAATTATTTTAAAAATATAGACACATTATTTACATTGCACTGTTCCATCTGCATATTCATTTGTGTTTTTTCATCACAGGCTCATCAACTAAATATTAATCATCTCTAATTACTCTGGAACTGAACGGCAATGCTAGACCATTTTGGAGGGTAGTTAAGGGTCAGCCGCATTGCTGTGGACTGGAGTCACATGTAGGTCAGATCAAACAAGGACAGTAAATTTCTTACCCTAAAGGGCAATTATGAACCAGATGGGTTTTTACAATAATTGACAATGGTTGGATGGTTGCCATTAGGCTCATTTTCAATTTAAATTGTTAACAAATGTAAATTCAAATTTCACTCTTTGCCATGGTCAAATTGAAATTCCTATCCACAGAACCTTATAATCTGTGGCTCATCCAGTGACATTATCACCACATATCATTAAATGTAAATACAAGAACAATTTGTTCTTTTTCTTGTCATACCATTAGCCCAACATGTTACCTATGTTCACGTAACGTAAGATAAAATATTCCTTGGATAAATAGTACATGCATTGAATTAAATTTTGCTATTTAAATAATTTGCACAGTTTATCTTTATATTTACAATGAATCTGCAGTACTATATCTTCTACATTCATATCATGTAGAAGATACAGTAGTCCATATATTTATAGTATATATGCAGATATACCCCAGTATTCAGTGTAGACATATTTCAGTCTATTTTCTTAATTAATAATATCAATTTGTGCTATGATGAGAGATTAAATAAACTTGGCTTATTCCCCCTGAAGGATCAGAGATGCTCTAATTTAAACAACTAAAATTCTTAAGTCACTCAATCAGGTGAATTCTGAGATTACGTTTCACCTAGTTGGGAAATCTGAAATGTGAGGGTAACAGGATGAGAATAAGGGGCAAGAAGTTGATAAATTTCTTCATTTGAAGGGTTATAAATTTTTGGCATCCTCTACTATACAGTTCTCAAGGTTCCTAGTCACAAAATGTATTAAAGGCAGAAATTGATTGACTTTTGGACACAAAGGAATTGTGAGATATGGGACCATACAGGAAGAGAGAGCTGAGGTTGAAGATCAACCATGACTTTGTTGAATGATGGAGGTTTGAGGACCCAAATGATCTTCTTCAGCTCTTTTGCTTACTCCTTACTCTGTTATTTACTCCTCACTTTGCAGCAGTGTATAACCATGGTGCTGAGGTTTATTGTGGTGCAATGGTAGTGTCCCTAACATAGCAGTCTCTGAGGAAATTACCTGGGAAATTTAAGATTCCAATGGCTAATTCCATTATAGATGGAACCCTCCAAAAGTATAATTTTAAGTCAGTGAATCCAGAGTGTTCCTTTGCAGCTAAGTCAATAGTTACCCAAGATAAGTCAGACAAGTAAAAATTTAAGGCTGACACAAATGAATTTTTGGCTAAATGTCAGTTTCATCAACTTCTTCAGAGAGCTTTCATGTCGTGGAGCCTGGCAAAATTTTTTTTCCATAGAATCCCTATAGCGTGGAAATAGGTCCTTCGGCCCAATAAGTCTGCACCAACCCTCAGGGCATCCCACCCAGATCCATCCCCCTATAACACACGTATTCTACACATCCCTGAACACTACGGGGCAATTTAGCATGGCCAATTCACCTAACCTGCACATCTTTGGGCTGTGGGAGGAAACCAGAGGGAACCCATGCAGACAGAGGGAAAATGTGCAAACTCTGCACAGTGACCCGAGCATAGAATCAAACCCAGGTCCCTGGTGCTGAGCCACTGTCCCACTGTATCTTAACACACCCGACACTTCACCGCCTGCCCTGTCTCATCTTACCACAAACTGTTCCCAGAAGAATGCATCCCTCACTGGAACTTGCCAAAAGCCCATATCTTTGGCCTTTCTGCACCGGCATGAGCACTGGCCTTCCGAAGCTGACCTGTTCCAGGATGAACATTCATTGAGAAGCTGTCATAGAATGGACACATAGTGCTGGGATTCTCTACCAGAGGCCTGGAGATCCTGGTGGATGGGACCAACAGAGGTAGCCACACCTCAAGACCAAAGCAACCTAGCTACCCAGATCAGTGCAGTCATCATGGTGCACAGGAATAGCTGGCTGTGTCACAACAAGGCCAATTACCTTCTCCATTTTGCCAGTTGTAGTGCCACATGCTTACCTCTGTTACTGATAATATCTCCACAGAGGCTGGTATCCCCATTAGTACCTCTGCTGTAGCGATCAATGTAATTGCAGGAGATGTGGTCCCACAATCAAATAGGAACTGGGGCAGCTTGGTATCTAACAAAGATGCAGGCTGTCATTTTAAGATTTCCTTCAAAGTTTAAACTTTCTGCCAGGCCATTGATAGATGGGTGGAATGGACCTATCCTTATATAGCGAATGTCATTCGACTTTAGGAAGTACTCAAATTACCTACTTGTAATCGATGGTCCATTACCTATGACCAACACATCCAGGAGTCTGTGTATTACAAAACATGCATGCAGTTTTTCCATCGTCATTCCCATGTTTGACAAATGAATTCTATGAGCATCCAACCATTTTGAACAGGCATCCACAATTACCAAGAACATTGACCCCATGAAAGGACCTGCATAGTTGACATGTAATTGAGATCGCGGTTTACCTAGCCAATCCCATGAATGTGAGGAAGCTGCTGTCAGTAAATCTTGTCCACGTTGGAACTCTGGGTACTGCCCCACCAACGTGGCTATGCCTCCATCTAATCCTGGCCACCAGACATAACTACACACCAACATCTCTACTTTAGAGGCCCTGGGTGACCTGTCCTTTGCTCTGGGCAATCACTCTTGCTCCCCATAACAATATGGCATCCACTACTGTCATCTGGTCTTGCAAGGTCCAAAAGGGTTTCAGTTCTGGTTGTGACGGCCCTTTCATTTCCCCATCACCACCAGCTGTTTCAGTTTTGCCATATCTTTCTGTGTCCAAAGTCTGATATTGTCAGCTGTGACTGGAAGTGTGTCCAGATAATTTGAGACCATTCCAGACTCTTCCAGTGTAGGCACCACCATTGGTGTATCTGCCAGTAGGAGGCAGCTCAATGCATCCGCATTTGCTACTTAGCTATCCAAGAACACCCTGACCAGAACCCAGACTGGGGCAGGGCTGGTACAGGAGTCTGCCCTTGATGTACTGTGCTGGGATCCTCTGACTGACAGACACCTCCATGGACTTTGGTAAGAATTGTCCCACACCCTCCCCAAGACATTGAGACATAGCTGCCTTCTCAAGGGCAACTAGGGATGGGCAAGAAATGTTGGCCCAGCAAACAATGTCCACATCCCATAATAATGATTCTTAATTATGGACTCACCGGCCTCTGATACTTTTTAAAAGTATCTTTGACTAGTATCTCTGCCTTGAATGTTCCACCCACCTTCTGACTTTATCATGTCCATAGACATTAACTATTTTCCCCTCTTTTCTCCCCAAAGCTTGCTTTAACCACCACCTACGGGATGTCGGGAATATGGGCCAGGAAAGGACAGGTGGGACTAGTTTAATTTGGGATTATGTTCAGCATGGACTGATTGGACGGAAGGGTCTATTTCATGCTGTATGACTCTACAGCTTCACAATTACCTTACACATGTACCCTATCATGGGAATTGTCAAAGAGGCTGTCTATACAGCAACTATTGCTGTGCAAAACTGAAGGGCAGGGGATACAGTGGCATGTGATTTGAATTTCCTGGGCTATTCTGTACAACAATGGACCTATTAGATTTCAGATATACTTCTTGTTCCTGAAAGAGGCACGATCAGAATATCCTGCCAGATATGCAGGGCACTTTCTAAACATAAAATAGAAGGAACAGAATGAAAGGGTCTGCAAAGAGAAATCCCAGATCCACAATTACATATTTATAAAACTTAACAAACTGGAACAGACCCAGAAAAGGGAACTCAAACATGTAAGCCATGTTTAGCAACAGGTAATGAGGGTTGGAGTTGGGTGCATTAGCTGTCTTCCATTTTTAATTAACTTTTTACTCTGCACATTTTCCTTTGATGTATTATAATAATGTGTAGTCAATAAAATGTAAATTCTTTATAGATTCTTAAATGAATGGCACAATTAATTTTACCAGACCCACACCTTACCACAGACACACCCATCCGAACAGGTGTTTAGTAGCACCTTGGGAAAACATGGTGACTCTGTAAAGGTTGCAAATCTGAGATAATAACTCTTTCTGCTGCAGAATCTTACCATAACCAGTGGAACTGGTGGCAGGACCAGTATCACTGGCGTTTGTACCAAATACCATATTAAGCTGGTCTTGCACTGGTCCAGTACCACTGGTTTCTCCCTCTGGGCACAAAGGAGTTTATTTTTTAAAGTTAGCAGCATTTAATTTTCTGAAGTTCCTATTATGAGTAGAGTTTGTTCCAATTGAAAAATAGAAATTTCAAGAATGTTTGAAAACCTGGCTTTGTTTCTTTGTTCACAAACGACTTGTGCATCGGATCTCAATAGATACGGCATTCCATCTCTCTCGAAACAATAATACCACATTTTTGTTTCAGGCATATAGTCACCACACTGACATCTGCAAATATTAATTTTTAGGGGCATACAAACAATCTCACAGATCCTTCTGTAGAGCAGCTTGAAAGCAATACTCCAGTGTTGCACTTGCATGGTGCTCTGTTTAGCATGGCTTTAGGTACAAAAAAGAGCCCTTTTTAAAAGTATCAATTGTGTTGGGATACTGCTTATAAGTGGGAGTTCAACCTCTCATTTGCACTGTGAGCCTTGATTGAAGGCCCTGCTAACAGTCACTAGTTTCAGTACAAAAATCATGAATTTAATGGAAGACTCTTTACTTACTGTAAATGATTAATTTATCGAAGGTCTCTCTTCCCAGTATGAAGGAAGAATATAGAAAAGACTGGGGGAGGTAACCATACTTGTGATTTCTAAGATTATGTTGAGACAGCACCAGTTCTGCCTGTATATTTATGTACTATAGGAATCAATTGGTAGTTAGACAAGTGGAATTTGCTTCATCAGCTGTGCTCTTCCATGTAAACAATCTTAGGTTCAGGAACCAATGGCACCAGAGACCAGAGGTAACAAGTGTTTAAGGATGTACTGTCATGTTGAGGCTCTCAGCTTCAGTAAACACCACGTGCCAGGCATATGCATCTGCATTTTGAGTCCAGCCATGATTTCAGGCACCATTTATTAATGCATAATATCAAGGAACAGTAGCTTTCTGTTGTCATTATCCTAAAATATCTCCTTTGAATCAAAATACAGAGTGGACACATGTGAACAATAGTTTGAAAGTGCTGATCTTAGAGTTAATCATGTTCTTTCTCAAGGACCTCATTCAAGCCACTAGCCAGATACTTTCTTCCACCTGTTTATGTTTATTAGTGCATTATTTTAGGTCATTGGCATATGGAAGTAGTTCAGCTTAAGAGTCTTTGGAAGATTCTGGTTTATTGTACCCATATTAGGGGAGTATTCAATAACAACTCAAAAGGCATGTTGCAATGCCATCAAATGTTCTGAACTAACCTATACCCAAACTGCTCAGAACATCACGACTCTCAGTTTTGGAAAGAAATGGTACTTTGGCAACACAAAATTGGCATAATGATTAGGCATACTTCTGTAAGCACTGGTGAAATTAACAACTGTACCAGCATACCATGAGAACATGTCACGCATATCGATTACACTTTGTCATGAGCTAGTGTGAGTTAAGGGCATGTGTGATTTATGTCAGCCCCATTCAGAGAGACTCTTCAAAAATCAACATTGATGCTCGCCTGTAAATGTTTGAAAAGGGACTAGTAGTTATTAAGTGGTAACTGACATCTTTAATGAATTACAGCTTATTCCTTGCTACAAGACAAATGATGCCATTGAAAGTGAGATGGAGTGGTTAGCAATGTTCTGGGAAAATATTCGTGTGGCTGCCCTTCATCTTTTTCTCCCAACCCACAGCAGCTGTTGCTGCTAATTAAGTTCGGAGGAAAAGAATGGGGATTGTTACACTGTGCATTGGGTTTATCTCTTAATGACCAAATAAGGGTGAATCACCAGGCATTGCCACCTATATTGTAAACTGTGCCCAGCCCATGTAATTCCAGTAGATAAACATCAATTTAGAAAATAAATCAATTTATTTTCTCAGGTGCACCCTGTGCTGCCAGAATTTAGACAAGTCCATAACACTGTCTCATATATTTCCCCAGTCCCTCATTCTGCATTTGTTTGACTCAGAGTTAAATTTCCTGTTTGTTCATCTGATCAATTCTTCATCAAACTTTAAAATAGGCTTAGGATCGTCTGCAGCAGTTTAATTAGGGCCATGACTGGATGGTGTTAAGCACTCGGTATAAATTGAACAGATCAACACTGGCCCTGAAACGTCTGCTAACCAATTAATCGTCATTTAGATGAATTGTGCACTCTAGTGGTCATGGAGAAAAAACAGCTTCTTCTTTAGAAATCAGGCAGGATTAATTATGGCAGTCAGCTAATGGTCTGAAAGGGTTTTTCATTTTTAAATTAGGTATTGTCACCAATGCTGCATCACCACATTTCTGTCAAGTTATTTTATGACTTCTTTCCAACTATATTTAGTCTTTTTCAAAATAAAAGGTTCTTTGTTAGCTAATTTGAAGATGAGGCTTGAAGCTTGTAGCATCCTGAGTGACTTGATCCCACACTTTAAACAACATCAATAGGTAAAGTGTGCATTCAAATCGGTGAAGATGTGTTCATGGCGTGACACATCTAAGATGGCGTTTAGATGTTAGTATGAATTTTTCCTTTCAGGCTCTACATTGTGACAGAATATTTTCCGACAATAACAAGAGCCGTAATCCAGTTTATTCAATTGTTTGGACAGGGTCTTTTTCTTTTTAATTAGGCTCAGAAGCCAAAGCTACCCCAAGGAAACCTTCCTTCATTATGAAGATTGAAACAAAGGTCATGACAGGCCAATGTGTTGCATGAGGCCAGTCTCGACAAAGCAATACAGATGTTATTTTAATAATTTGCCTAAATTTTAAAGTGTTTTAGTCCCATGGGTTTATACTTGTGTGCAGAACATATCATGGGAAGATCAGAGTGAAATCAAAGAGATTCTTTAAGTAAATTAAAGGAAAAAAGAATAACCAGAGAGAAAATAAGGTCCCTCTCGGACCAGAGTGAGTATGCACGTGTGGAATCCCAGGCGATGGACGAGGTCCTCCATGAATATTTCTCCTCTGTGTTTACTGTGCTGAAAGACATGAAGACTTGGGAACTTGGGGAAGTTAGTGGCGATATGTTGGGGACAGTCCATATCACAGTAGAGGAGGTGTTGGACACATTCGAATGTATGAAGGTGCATAAATCTGCTGGTTCTGACCAGATATATCCAAGAGCGCTGCAGGAGGCTAAAGAAGAAATTGCGGGGGGCCCTGGCTGATATATTTGCAGTATTGCTAGCCACGGTTAAGGTCCTGGAAGAATGGAGGGTAGCAAATGTTGTGCCTTAATCAAGAAAGGCTGTAAAGTAAAACCTGGGAACCGTAAACTAGAACGCCTAACATCAGTAGTGGGTGAGTTACTTGAGAAGATTCTGAAGGCTAAGAGATACATGCATTTGGAAAGACAGTTAGATTACGAGTAGTCAGCATGGCTTTGTGCATGGCAGATCATGCCTCACAAATTTATTAGTGTTTTTTGTTGAAGTGACTAGAGAGGTTGATGAAGGCACGACAGTAGATGTAGACTACATGGATTTCAGCACGGCCTTTGATAAGGTTCCACATGGGAAACTGCTCTGGAAGATTAGATTGCATGAAATCCAGGGAGAGCTGGCAAATTGGATACACAATTGACTTGATGGTAGGAAGCGGGGGTAATAGTGGAAGGATGCTTGTTGGACTGGAGGCCTGTGAGGAGCGGTGTGCCTCAGGGATTAGTGCTGGGCCCATTGCTACTTGTTATCTATATCAATGATTTGGATAAAAATATACAGGGCATGATTAATAAATTTTCAAATGACATTAAAATAGGTGGTATTGTGGACACTGAGCAAGGTTACCAGAAATTGCAGCAGGATCTTGATCAGCTAGGGAAGTGGGTCGAGAAATGGCAAATGGAGTTTAATGTAGATAAGTGTGAGGCATTGCATTTTGGAAAGTCAAATCAAGCTAGGTCTTTCATGGTGAATGGCAGAGCCTTAAGCAGTGTAGTGAAGCAGAGGGACTTTGGAGTTCAGGTGCACAATTCTCTGAAAATGGAGTTCCAGGTTAGGACAGTGAAGAAGGCTTTTGGTGCACTGGCCTTCATCAGTCAGGGCATTGATTTTAGGACTTGGGAAGTTATGTTACAGTTGTACAGGACGCTGGTGAGGCTACGCTTAGAGAGTATTGTGTTGAGTTTTGGTTACCTTGCTTTAGTAAAGTTGTTGTTACCTGGAAGGAGTGCAGAAGAAATTTACAAGGATGTTGCCAGACTCAAGGGATTGAGTTATGGGGAGAGGATGGACAAGCTAGGACATTTTTCTTTAGAGTAGGGGACTGAGGGGGAGCATCTTAAAGAAGTATATAAGACCATGACAGACATGGATAGGTGAATGCATTCAGTCTTTTTCCCAGGGTTGGGGAATTGAGGACTACAGCATATCAGTTTCAGGTAAGAGGGGAAAGAACAAGTGGGAACCTGAGGGGCAACTTTTTACACAAAGGGTGGTACGCATCCGAAAAGTGCTGTCAGCGGAAGTGGTTGAGGTGGGTATTTTAACAACATTTTAAAGGCATTTGGACAAATACATGGATAGGAAAGGTTTAGGAGGATATGGGCTAAGTGCAGAGAAATAGGATTAACATGGATGGACATTTTGATCGACATGGGCCAATTTGGGCTGAAGTGTGTGTCTCCATGCTGTAGGACTCTACGGCTCTGTTCAATGAGACAGAGGAACCAGTCTGTTCACTGTGGGTGAAAAAAAAAGTGCATAACTGCACAACACTCTAATACCATGATAACTGTCAATATTTATGTGGCCTTATAATCATTTATTGCAACATGTAACTCTAACAAGTATTATGTTTGTAGGTGCATTACTATTGATGTTTTTTTTCCTTTTAGCTATGTTTTTTAACTGTCAGTTTTATAAAGTGACTCTGCAGCTATTTATATGCCAAATTCCTTAGCATTTGGAGTATTTTCTTCTGAGTGATACTACAATTTCCAGGCATGAAATAAGAGAAGTGTTTTCCTGTAAAGGTTATCTCAATCATCAAGCCCAATAGCCACACTGAAACTGATAAAGTTTGTCACCATTATTTCTCCGAAACTAACATCAGCTGGGAATCAGCATATGTACAGTCAAACCCAAGGAATCTAGAAGTTGTCAGCGATGCTAGACCTTTCCAGAGGGTGCACAGTTGAAATTCCCTCCACTCTGCGATCAAATAGAAGGCATTAAACTGAAGAGCTCTTATGCTGTTCGTCATGCTTTGAGAATCTTTGGCAAAGTTGCAACTTCCTGAATGAGGGGGATTTTGTATTTTTAACAATGGAATTATTGTACTTTAACCTCTCCGACTCTGCAAATCTAAATTTTATAATTGCACAATGTCATTTTTTTTCGTTCTGGAAATACAAAATATAACCACAAAAATACAAACGTTTAACATATTTTTAAAAGTTCATGACAATTCACTTTCTAATGTAGGTGTCCCATTCATTTATATTACTCTCTGTAAAAGTTAACAAAAGTAAAGAATAATAGTGCGTTCTACTTCTAAGTTGCTGTCTGTGAGAACACTTCAATGTGATTGGTTGCTACTTCTACTTCACATGTCATTGTTACTGTAATCTTGGCACCAGATTCAAACTAACATTGTGAATGGTGAAATCCACACCGCAGAGATAGCTAGATCTTTATGGGAGCCATTCTTCAAGGGCCATTGTGAGTGTTGTTCCTCTGCCACTGACCATAATATTTGGGTCAAATATCATGTAAAGCCCTTGGATGTAAGGGCAGGAAAGGGTGTTGAAAGATAGCCCAACCTTGAGAGTGGCTGGCCAATGTAAGACTGTTAGCTCTACATTATGGACAACAGCACTGAGATCAATGACTGCTGTTGTTAATACACTTGGGCCTTAACTTGGGACTCATTGCGATTAAGGTATTTCACCACAGAAGCAAATCATTGAACTTGAAGCACATTAGTACATACTAAGAATATTAAAGCTTTAGATGAATAATTCTTCCTTTACACATCACAAATTTTGTCTCTTGGTTAGCGAGCAGTCAGCACCAAAGTGTGAAATGTTTTTCTGTTCGATGTAAAGGGAATCAATACGGAGACCTTGTCCTTACCAGTGATGATCCTTGCAGATATGACCCAAGATAACCATACCACAGACCTTTCAACGATCGGAATGATAATCTCTGCAAAGAGTTATGTCCGTGGCCAAGCTGTTGTAATAAAAATCTCGCCTCTCAATGATTTTACCAAGGCTGTCTGACACATGGAGCTGTCTATTGTTTTTATTGTCATTCACAGCAGCACGCCCTGGGCCAACATCTCTAGATACCCTTGAGTAAATGGTGGTGAGCTGCCCTCTTGAACTGATACAGTCCATTTGGTGTCGTGACACCCACAGTTTCTGTTCAGAAAGAAGCTTCAGAATTTTGGCCCATTGACTCTGAAAGCGCCTGACTACACCATTTGGCCCTGTTCTTCAGTACCCTCATTCTTGCAGTATTAGAAAATGCTAGTTGCCTGAGGCTAGGATATTGCCATTATACTCAGAACTGAAGGGATTGAAGGGAATTTTGATTATTGAATTTTTTGTTCTGCCAAGACCAGGGAAGCATAACAGATTAGAGTACATTTTTAAAGAGTCCAATACGGGGATTTTAATCAATATGTGTCTGCCAATAAATCCAACCAGATTATTGAGATTGTTTCCAACATGAATACACAATTACCACAATTAACAGCTTTCAATCTTTAATATAACCTTTCTTAACTCATATGCATGGACCAATACTGTTAACAGGTACTTGATACCTTATCAAGAATCTGTTCCAATCAACATTAACACATATGAAGGATTTACACTGACGTGACAGCACAAATCTAGTTTCAAATCATTTCTTTTTGTTTTTATTAACTAAAATCCCTAAAAGTAGATATCTCACTGGGCAGGCTATGCTATAGATTATAGCAGGTATGAAACCTAACACTTCCTGCCTCCCTTTTGAAAGGAACTTTCACAATTAGTTTTATGTAGAACTAGAGGTGACTACACAAAGGAATCGAAACGTGCTTGGCTCTGTGCACTTTTAGCTATAATTTTACCAAAAGCTAGTTTTCGGAAAATATATGTCTATTTTGGGGATACTTTATTTATGCTAATCTGGAACATTTTCTACATTTGGCCATATTGCTACTAATAAGCATACTAGTCAGGTGAACCACAGGTCAAGTGAACAGGGAAGCTATGTGTAACTGGCTCGACAGAAAGCCTCAATTCCAATGTCAGAGGAGCACCCCCTACTGCACCAATGTAGCATTGTTTAAATTCCTGCTGCAGTAACTTAAGGCTTCTAAAAGCCAGACTGCAATTTTAATGATAAATTGTGCATAATCGCAGGCGGGTCAGTGCAAAACAAAACTTGCTTGAAAAGTCAGTTAACAAGATATCTGTGCTGCCAAGAGAACAGAGAGGCTTTCATCCAATGCTCAGGGTCAGGCTTGAACACATCCTCAATGAAAAGCACTCTAGGTCGACTTACGCCACATGGGCTGCAGAATCTCACCATTATTTTCTCAAGGGCAATTAGGGATGGGCAACAAATTTAGTCAACAATGCCCACATCCCTGAAGGGATTTTATAAAGTCACTATTGGTACAAGACACCAATCAATTGCTATTCTTTTACCATCCTATTAAAAGGTACATTTTCTTCTTTTTGGATCCTTTGTGAATGTCAAGCACTCTTACGTCAAGTATAGTGAGAGTCATATGAACAGGAAAGCTTCTGCTATCTGAGCAAATTGATTCAACAGCTCAGTATTTTGTAAAATGCAGATTTAGAAAATCCATGCTAATGCATGTGTCCAGAAATCTCAGAACATTTTTGAACAAATGTAACCTTATCCGCAATCTCTATATCACTGAGGCACAGCCACCTCAGAGATCACAATCAGAAATCTCAAAATAATCGTGAGAAAACAGGTCCAAATCTATTACTTGTCAGTAGTAGAAATATTTCTCAATCTGACCCTGAGGAAGAGAGGGGTTTGGGGTGCAGACAGCAGAGGAGATTCTGCAGGCTTGAGGACAACAGTAAATGTATCCCTGGGATTCGGGAATGAATGGAGCAGCACAATAGGGTCTGTACAATTTTAAAAACATTCATATAATTATTGTTAATTTAATGCTAAAAGTCCTTGAATATTGCCAGTTACGTCCATGTTACCTCAGATAGGGTTTAAAAGTTAAAATGAATACATCTCTCAATATAGTTAATTACATTCTTTCCAATCAAAATTACCTCTGATTAAGCTCCATGCACAAGCGCAGTCTTCATTCACATGTTTATGATTTCACTACAAGTATCAAACAGAAGAGATCATCATTTGCTATAGCTGAATGGGTAATTGTTGCTCTGTATTTTCTCCAATCAGATGTATTACTCATTCGACTACAAGAAACCTAGAGGGATAATCTTGACTATTATCATATTCTGAATGCTCCAAATGTTCAGTTTGCATTAGATCATCAAAAGCAGGCATGTAAGGTTGTGCACAATGAAATATCCAGCTCTCAAAAAATCAATTGAAGCTGTTGTCACCGACAATTCTTGCAGCATTTGTATATCATTGTAATGAATGAGATTCATCTTCCGGTCTGTACAGCTCATTATAAATGGGAGGTTTATGGACTGTCAGACGAGTCAGGGAGACAGAAAAACTAATGGTATGCAAATAGAAACAGGAAAATAATTTTATTAAAACTGAGACGGTAAGCTTTCACGAGAAGACCATACTTCAATTTTTTCATTAGTCTTGTGCAAGTATATTTTACATGCATTCGATGCAAAAGATTAAGCTGAATAAATGTTTCTACCACAATGCCAATAGCAAAAAATTGGCTTATAAAATTTTGCAAAATTATGCCGAGATTTACAATTTAAAGCCCCAGCTATATTAATAAATATGGGTAGAAAGAAAATCAAGTTTATAAACAAGACAGAAAAGAAACACAAACACCTGTTCTTAAATGGAGGTTCTGGGACCTTTTCCTTTAGCACTCAGTTCCATGAGACATCATCTCTTTGAAAGGCACCCAGTTCCCTTTTCAGAAACAAACCCTTTGCCAAATGGGCTTCCTCACTTCTCAGAGCTAAAACATTGGCAGTGAAACTGATAATAACAGTGTAATGTGTTGAGGCTTTCACCTCAGAAATTTCATAAACTGTTTGATGAAATTATTGCTTTCTTCCTGTAATGTGGCTAATTAAGAAGTCATGGCATTTCATAGCATTTTATAGAGATGATCGCATGTCATTTTGCCTCTAAATATAATAAAATGTGCATGCCAGGAAGAAAAGATTGGCTTAACTAAAATAAATGGCTGCAGTGATTCAGGTAACATGAATGAATGGGTGAAGTATCACCTGAGACTGTTTTTTGATTGTTCTCTAAGGCAGGATGTCAAGTTGTATTTGGCCAGTGCTACATCCATATAACTGCAAAATTAAGTCTCCATAAGACAGCAACTGTACCAGAAGGAAAGATCCAAGCCTGCATGATAACTTAAGAAAGCATGCATTTATCTGGCAACCTTCACTCACTCAAGATGTTCCAAACTACATTTTATGTGGATAAGTTATTGTTGCAATGGAGACAAATGCAATAGTTAGATTACTCAGAAAAGTCATGAGACAATTAATCATACTAAATGTTGTACAGGCATTGATTTCAGGAGAAATGTTGATCAGGGAGACTCCCTATTATTCTTCCTTGATTGGTGATTTTGAACCTTTTACACCTACTACAAGTCATTTTTATTTAGCCAGAGGTTGTTCTTCCCTGTTGGTGGTTTTGAAGGCAGAAAGGAAGCTTATTAGTGAGTTTTGAGAAGATTTGTAGCTCAGTTTGAGGTTCTGGATGTGAGTCTGCTCGCTGAGCTGGAAGGTTAGTTTTCAGACGTTTCGTCACCATTCTAGGTAACATCATCAGTGAGCCTCCGACGAAGCGCTGGTGTTATGTCCGCTTTCTATTTATCTGGTTAGGTTTCCTTGGGTTGATGATGTCATTTCGTGTTCTTTTTCTCAGGGGATGGTGGATTGACTCCAAGTCACTGTGTTTGTTGATGGAGTTCCGGTTGGAATGCCATGCTTCTAGGAATTCTCGTGCGTGTCTCTGTTTGGCTTGTCCTAGGATGGATGTGTTGTCCCAATCAAAGTGGTGTCCTTCCTTATCTGTATGTAAGGATACGAGTGATAGTGGGTCATGTCGTTTTGTGGCTAGTTGATGTTCATGTATCCTGGTGGACAAACTGGCAGGAAGCTAGCCACCAGGATACATGAACATCAACTAGCCACAAAACGACATGACCCACTATCACTCGTATCCTTACATACAGATAAGGAAGGACACCACTTTGATTGGGACAACACATCCATCCTAGGACAAGCCAAACAGAGACACGCACGAGAATTCCTAGAAGCATGGCATTCCAACCGGAACTCCATCAACAAACACATTGACTTGGAGCCAATCTACCATCCCCTGAGAAAAAGAACAGGAAATGACATCACCAACCCAAGGAAACCTAACCAGATAAATAGAAAGCGGGACATAACACCAGCGCTTCGTCGGAGGCTCACTGATGATGTTACCTAGAATGGTGACGAAACGTCTGAAAACTAACCTTCCAGCTCAGCGAGCAAACTCACATCCAGAGGAAGCTTATTAAATTCAGTGGGTGGCTTGTCTACGATCTACTAGCCCAACCTTACCCATACTGCTGCAACTATAGCAGAGGTAGGAATGGCATTGGGCAGCTTGTCCACAAGTGGACAGTTGAGTCCTTTAATTTGCAATTAGTTTCCACTTAAAACCTTTGTGTGGTGAAGTTAGCACTTCTGCCGTGCTGACCCAAACCAAGGGGCAAGTTCTGCAGGATTTCTCGTACAGGCTGTTGCTAAGTACTGGAGATCCCCTTTAACAAGCCATCAGAGCCCATTGAAAGGCTGCACAATGTTTAGCGTTCTGACCAGATTGTCCTCCCTCCTCATTCCAACTAGTTTTTCAAACTCTAGACTCCAATCACTTCGCACTTCCAACTCCTGATCAGGATCTGTTGGCTTGGCACCCAGTTAAGCCAACATCCATTTAACAAATCCCCAACCAGCACCACAGACCTTCACCCTGAAATAATGCAGAGTTGCTGGCCTCTTATTGCCCAGCAATTCTCTGAGGCAGGAAATGTACTTTCCAACAGGGCAGCAATTCTTCCCCTCAGCAAATCACCCCTTGTCAATTGTTTATGGAAATGTTGAAGGTTGCAACAACTCATAAAATTTGGCCTGCTTCACTACAAAATATCAACTGAACGGAGGTACCTAAGGCTCTCAAGTGGGGCTTTAACCCCTACTTTCTGACCCCTGAAGGCAAACTGCTTCATTTCCTGAAGACTGACACCCAGAGAAGGTCAAATATAAAGGTTCCAGCTGAAATGGAACAGCATCTACACCTACATGAGAGCTCAGCATACAAAGTAGGCCGTTCCCATCTTTATCAGTTAATTGAAGTGTTTATTCCCGCAGCGAACAAATATCACAAACAAAACAACTCACATGATTTTACAGAACACAAACAACTACGAAACAAAGTCAGCAAAAAAAAAGTTTGATACGGCAATACATTTTACATGAAAAAAATTGTTAATTTGAGTAATTAGGCTTCAAGGCTAATGGAAGAGTGGTTGTTATTTTGGTGGGATTGACAGGCTCCACAGTATAGTAACAAACAGCACAGATGTACACCGTGATACAATCTCACTTTACAGTTCACAAAAAAAATCACACAGTCAACAATATTCCCAAGCAGAAATTAGCTGAAGTAAGGAGTTGCTGACAGCAGAGGCGAGGTTTTGCAGGAAGTTTTAATCTCAAGTACTTTTGTGTAAATAATAAACCATCTGCCATCGACTCTATACCGAAACAATATTTCACAATATTAGCAGGAAAAATAAGAAGCATACTTTTGCTCTTGGTCCTGCAGACCGCCAAAATCATTTATATTTAGAAAACCTGAATAATGAACCTTTGTGGAAGTAGAATTGTAGAATGCTCAAATTCATCACAAATACTATTTACTATTTTTGAAATGTTATGCAAAACATAATTTAAAAAATGAAAATTGCACTTGCAACAAGACATTATGATATTTATTTTATCGTTGACAGGAAAGAAGGTGACGTTTCAATTAATTCTGACCAATACTTGCATTTATACTGTTGGTTCTTCGGTTGGTGTCTTAGCGTATGTGAGAGTTTGACCAATTTAAAATTGTCCCAGTTACACAAGAAGCTATTGTTCTCCTCTTCAGTACCACAATCACAGCTATCCTCACACCAACCCTTTTCCCTGACCCCTATCAGAGCCTGTATTTCTACTTTCTGCTCCAATGGCCAAGTCTCCCATGTTACATGTTCAGGTGAGGCAAATTATGGAGAGGTCGTCAGGGTCTCCAAAACCCACAGGCATCAGCTAAGAGCAATTGGACAGTCAAAGCAGGGGATCCATTAATCTGTTTCAACCCTGCTGAAGCCACAGAGATACTATCAGGTAGGAGGGTGTTGGATAGCTAAGTTGGCTGGACAGCTGGTTTGTTACTTAGAATTAAAGTTAACAGCATAGGTTCAATTCCCACAACCAGCTGAGGTGAGACATGAAGGACCTTGCCTTCTCAACCTCTCTCCTTATCTGAGATGTGGTGACCCTCAGGTTAAACCACCACCACCAGTTATCTCTGCCTAATGGTCCAATAGGACTACAGTAATCTTACCTTTTTTGCCATGTGAGACTGAAAGAAAAAGAAAGAATTTGAAGTTGCACAAGGGTAACCACTTAGCTACTTAACAGTGTGTTAAATTATTACTCATGTTCAAAGTTTGCAATAATGCAACTTTATTTCAAAGCCCCATTTCCCATTTTCCCTGGCAAATTCATCCAGCAAATAGTCTTCTGCCTTGAGGGAAATAATACAACAAGAGTAGAAGATGAGCAACTGGTGTCTGTCATTGGGATAAATTGTTGATAAGCAAACTACTTTGGGCAGGGTGTGGATATAATGAGTTCAATATTAATGGATCAGCTGAGAAATGGCTGAATTCAGGGCAAGTGATGGCTTAGTGGTATAATTACTAAACTATGAACCAGTTTCTCAGGTACTGTTCTGGGGACCCAGCTTTAAATCCACGTGGCAGATGGTGGAATTTGAATTCAATTTTAAAAACTGGCATTAAGAGTCTAATGATGACTATGAAACTGTTGATGATTGACAGAAAAACCCTTTCTGGTTTATTAATGCCTTTTAAGGAAGGAAACCTGCGATCCTAACCCAATCTGGCTGATATGTGACTCTAAACCCACAGAAATGTGGTTGACGTTCAACTGCCCTCCAGGCAAGTAGGAACGGGCAATAAACACTGGCCTGGACAGCTATGTCCATATCCCATGAATGAATAATAAAAAATGAATGACCCCAACCTGTGAAATCAATTATCAAACTTCGCAACCTGCTCTTCCTCTTGTGGCACCTCCTTTGAAGAACAATCATCACCTTCCTCCTTCTGCAACCTCAGTCCTCTTTCTCACAGACCCTGCTGCATAGACCGTTGGCTGTTACTTTCTGAAGGCCACCTGGATCAGTTCAAACATTTGAACCACATCTTCAATGTGCCTTGATTATGTAGCTATAGCGTTAATAAGGCCAGCATAATTCAACTTCTCATCAACGGCGACTAGCCCTATCCCTGCCACAGGCGGTGATGATGCAACAGGTGAAATGGATGTGCGCTTGTAGGACAGGAAGGGATGATTGTGATTTCTCCTGTAAAATGCAGAACAAAAGAAGTACTTGTATTTGCCTTTTATTGACATTGTGTATTTGCATTTGTTATTGGCAAATAAATCATTCACACTCTTAGAATGCTCCACCATCGAACTGAATCATTGTTCATAGAATTGCATGATTGTTGCAATGTAGGAGGAGGCCATGTGGCCCATCGTGTCCTATCTAGCTCTCTGAACTTTTGAATTTGTGAAAATCTCCTGTTTATTTTTCCCCATGTAGTGATTGGAGCCAGGTGAATCTTATTGACCCTGAGATCATTGATTGGGGTTGTTGACCTGGGCCACTCAGGGAGCCCTGGCTGACCAATCTAAACAGGAGCTTCAGCATCTCCTCACTTCAGGGGCTGCCTCCGAGTCGGCTGGGCACAGCCAATGTACTGTGCACATGTAAATAAAGGGTGACTTTGTAGTGAGACACCAGCTTCTGTGCAGTTATTTCTCCTATAACCCTGCGCATTGTTTCTATTTAAGGAATCATACATTGCCCTATTGTATGCCTCAACTGTACCTGCCTCCACCACACCACGGTACTGCATTCCAAACCTTAGCTACTCGCTATCTGCAGAACACTTTTATCATTTCACATTTGCTTCTTTAGAAAAAAAGCACTTTAAAACCATGCCTTCTGGTTCTTGATTCTTTTATGGGCATGAACAGATTATGTTTGGCATGGACTGGTTAGACCAAAGAATCTGTTTCCATGCTGTATGACTCTACAACCCATGATTATGAAAACTTCGATCAGATCTCCTCTTGGCTTTCTCCCCTGCAAAGAAAACGGTCCCAGCCTCTCCAACCTTTCTTCATAACTGAAATTTCTCATCCCTGATTAGACAGGTGATGTCTAATTGACATTGCATGTAAATTGAACATAACCATACCTCCATGAATGAAGTCTGGAATACTGTATAATTCATTAACTGCTTTCTCTACCTGGCTTGCTACCTTTAATGACTTATGCATGTCTGCACTCATATCTCTCAATTACTGTGCATAATTTAGAATGATACCCCTTATTTTATAGCTTCTGTCCATGTTCTTTGCACCAAAATGTATTACCTCAAACTTCTCTGCATTGATCTTCACTTGCCACCCATCCACCCTACTCCACCATCTTGCATATGTCCTCTGGAGTTCTACACTGTCTTCTTCACAGTTTATAACATTCTCAAATTTTATATCATCCACAATCTTTGAAATTGCCACTGTGTTGTTAATCTACACATGTATTTTAGCCAGCTTTGTTCTGTATCCTTTCATTTTCTGTCTTAAAAGATCTATCGGGTTCGGCCCTGTAAGTTTGAAATGACCGTTTGGAGTGTACAGCCTGTTGGGCTATAAAACAGCCACCTGCCAGCTGACAGCTAGTTCTAATGACCAGGTAAGGCAAGGGGCTGAAAGCTGATTCTGCACTGCCGCCCTGATGAAGAAGGCCAGGGACTGGGATTGCTCCCGGGATGCATTTCTGTTGATGCAGGACTACTCTCAGCTCTTCTGCGCTCTTGCATGAAACAAAGCTGAGCTCTACACCTGAGCAGTCTGAAAAGTGCCAGTGCGGCTGTTTTGCGGTCTCTGCCACTGGTATGATGGATAGTTTAAAAATGAAGACATCTGAAAAACACCAGATGTACACGTACCATGACCAGATCAGCTTGATGGAGTTTTATGGGTGATAACAGGTTCGCTTAAGCATTACCTATTCTAATAATAAACAAGTTTATAATCTCATCAGCAGATGCTCTGATAAATCTTTAATGCTTTCTATTTACACCTGTCTACATATTTCCTGCATTCAAGGCAGATAACATTAATTGAAATCAAGAAACCCTCTTCCTTGTGTCAATCCTTCTTTCAAAAGCTTCCAATCTAATGAGGCAGCGATATGGGAATCAGAAGTCTGAAATTAAAGACCTTCCTTCTTAAATCTTATTTTTTAACAGCGCTTTCTGCCACCATCATTATTGATTTCTACTCCCTCATCACCATAAAGAATAGGAGTTCCTCTGCACTATTTGTTGGATGACCTCTGTGTTTGGTAATCTTTCTCAGGAAAATAAGCCAATATCCAGTCTATTTTAAAGGGTTTGATAAATGATTAAGAAACAGTGTTAAGGAATTCCACCCAGATACAATAACCAGTTCTGTTTGCATAAACTCACAACGAAACATCTGCTCATCACCCCATTCCTGCCACTCTCCAGCTGTACTTGATTACCATGTTGCAGGTTGTGGGTTCAAATCTCACTCCACGACATCAGCAGTTAGGGTAGTATGGCCTTCAACATGTTATAAACTTGTTGGTGCTGTTCTACAGATGAAAGATGAAAATGAAGTTGAATTTGCTGGTTGAGATGGATGTTAAAATCACCCAACCCCCAAAATATCTCAGTAAAGAGGATAATCTTTTCCAAGTGTTCTTATCAATATTCTGCTCGAATCAAAATCAAATGAACTGATCATTACTTTTGGGATCTTACAGCGTGCAAAATAGTTGCCTTCAAAAATCGTCAACTTAATTGAATGTGACAAGTTATAAGTGAAGCTTTTTTGGGGTAGTTTTGAGTAATATGATGAAATGTTTCATAAATATGAACCATTTCTTTAGCTAAAAGAATGGGTAGAGGGCTTCATTAGGTTCCTGTGTGTGTGGTTCTCTCTGCTGTCAAGGGTAGGCCCTGCTTGATCTATCCGCTGACTTATTATTTTTTTCTTGCCCTCTCTCTCTTTCACTGTTTCTGTCTGTCTATGACAAATAATCTAACCTCACCTCCATTAACTGGCTACTTCTGAGAACAAGAATGGTATTCACCTTGTAGGAAATGGGTTCTTAACGGTCCAAATTACACCATGGAAAGAAATGAATTGAAACAGTATATTATATTGACATTGTTGTGGGTGTGGGTTGAGTGATTTCTGAATATTTGACTTGATTGGTAATTCATCTGGTTGTGTTTGGTCGGGATTGGTGGCTGGATGATAATCCAGATTTAACGTCAATCCAAATGAATTTGGCCCACTCTTCAGTGCCAGTCTACACCACACAGATGCTTGAGGCCTAAAAACAATCTGCAAAGAAACTTGTGCCTGACTGAGACTGCAGTAGCAAGAAGTGCAAGAAATGAGAAATACAAACAGGTCTCAGATTAGCATGAGTCAATATTGGCCAAAACATAAGTTTTCTGTCTCGGCAATGTGTCGCAGTCTCAACGTTACGTTTTCTTGCTGTTAAATTTCGAAAATGTGTAAATGCAGAAGCCTTTTTTACTGCAGTCTTGAGGGAGCTGCTGGATGATAGCTGTTATCTGGTGGATAATTAACCCCATGACTTGCACTGCTGTGTTCTCTGCAAAGTCTTGCCTCATGGGGCTCGTTATATTTCAGTTCACTGTGATGTTTGTTTGCAAGTTAATGTTCATTTACTTTTGATCAAGTTTCAATAAATAATTTGAATAGAAAGGACATCATGTCAAGGAACCCATCCCAGGTCCAAATAGATTCAACTCTAAGATGGGCATACACTGTCCAACTGGAGTTAAATTTATTAGTTAGAAATCTGAAATTCAAACCTGACCGGCTACTTTAGCATGACAGAAATCAAGAGCTCTACGGATAAACATCAAAAATTATACTTAATAGACTAAAAAGCATTGTTGCAAACTCTTACAATTGACCTGGGCTTACCTAACAGCCAGAAAGCAGCAGGCAGCGAGGCTACCTTAACCCGAGTTAACTAAAACCAAAACTAGGTGGCATGGCCACTTCAATCTGTTTACTTTCCTCACTATGGGTCATTTTCTGACATTGAAAAGATGTCTCTAATCCTCTGGGTTAGGTGATGTCCTTGCACCTAGATTTAAGCAAGTGAAAATGTTGGACTCTAGGGGCACTTTTTCTTGCCATTTTAACCACTAACCTCATTGTTTTAGCCATGCAGGATAGAAAAATTACTCTTTAGGCTATTCCCTTCTGTTCTAAGTATGTTTACGGAAAAGCATGGATTGACATAACTCCATATATCATTAAAATATTTCAATTTCTTCAAACATAAAGAGTCATTCTCATTTGTAGTCACTGTTGTTGTGTAGGCAAATGCAGCGGACATTTATTTCACAGAAACATACCATAAATAATAGTGAGGCAAGTAATCAAGATATCTATTTTTGATTTGGAAGAATATTTACATGGACCTTTTAAACCTTCTCAAATAAGAATTTTAAAAAATTCTATTTTTGCTTCCCTAAAATCCTTTAATAGCCTCTTAAAGTTGCTCATAACACTGTGAAGTTACAACAGCCATGTGGGATCATGTGAAATTCAGCCCAGCATTCACAGTTAATAGTCTTCAGAAAAATGTCAACTTAGGATTCTAACCAAACTGCTCAAAGAGTTATCAGATCGGCTAACCTGTCAATTAAATCAGTCCAGGGGAGTTTATTTTAAATAATTAATGACGGCTGCAGCCAGTTCTTTTTTAACAGTTTAATGGGTAGAGGACGCAAAACACTTTAAATCTGCCCATTAAACGTATTTTAACCCACCGTTCAAGAGTATTGAGATATTTCCTAATCAAACTGATTATTGATATCACTGAACACCTCTGGACCAGGCTCCTAACTCACAGTGATAGGGGCACCACTACTGTGCCACAAGACCCCTCTGGCTCAGAGATGGATGTTTTCTAATCAACCTGTTCAGAGATGTTTTTACTTACCTCTGGAGCAGGTGGGGCTTGAATTCGCCTTTCCTAACTCAGAGATAGGACACTACCACTGCACCATAAGAACACTACCTGGCTCAGGGGTACATGAGTGGCACTGCAGGTTAAAGGACCTTAGAACAGTCAAAATGAGGTTGGTATGAACTTAGCACTCAGTTTAAACAGTCCTGTTGAGGTCAGAACACAATCCAAGTGAATCATGTCCTTTCCCTATTCCTCTACAGTGAGATCTATGAGACATGGGGGTCAGAACTTCCACATCTGTCAAAATACAGTTTTAAAATTACTTTTAAACATTTTAAGTAGTTACATCTACTTTTCTATCCTATGTCACATGTAAGATTTAATATGTCCCAGTGACTTAGAATGAAGCTAGCCTACACAGCTTTCTGTTCTAAATATGAGCCAGATGTGTGTTAATTAACCAATGGCGCTCAATATCCTTCACTGTTATGCATTTTAAATACTTCAGGCAGTGGGTGATGTTTGAAATTTGATTGCTGTATATGACATGCATGACTTAAAGGGACACAGATGATATTAACATAATGTCACTTCTCACACTCTGCCATATTTTGTAACAAATTAATTGGCATCAGGCAAGCCACCTTCTCCATGCATATATTATGGAAATCAGGACATGGAAGGTGGAAGAGCAAAAATTGTAGCAAAGCCTTCAAGGAACTGAACTCGCAGTAAGGAATTCATCTGTGTGGGGCATTTAGCATGAGCTTTTTTATAGCCACAGAGGGGAAAGAATCTGTATAAAATACTCATACGCTTATCTATCTGTTTCAAGGAATGTATTCTTTTTTTAACCATAATTTCTGGCTACAGCAGAGAAACGCTGATAGTAGGAATATTTATTTGATGTTTCTTTGCTTTTTTTGTCCACACCATGTTGAATTTGTAACTTCATAGCTGCTGATAAAGAGTCTTTGTAGAGAAACTCATAAAGGTGATAACAGCGCAGTTTGCATCATACAACTAAGGCACTTGCTTTACATTGTTAGTCAGGATATGCTTTATATAAATATGCTTCTTGTGATTCGTACCAAGTAGTTCCTCAAATTTTCCCTCTGACTACTTGCCATTGCATCCTAACTCAAAATAACAATTGATACACAGAATATGGCTGAACAACTCTGTAAAATTTCTTTCCAGCCCAACACATGAGCCCTGATTTTAATTCCAGAATGGCTATGGACAGGTGTGCATGAAGGTCATGTGAAAATTTACCAATGTAGAATTGAAATTGAGGTTTAAATTACCTCAGGGAGTTGATTTAAACCTGAGCAACTGATTTTCCTCTATTTCAAGGTGGAAATTATCAGGAAAGATTGGAAAATTCCATGACCTAGAGGCGACTTGTCAACACAAGTTTGATAGCAGAATCAACCTCACAACGGAAATCTTGAGTTCAGTTAAAGAAAAGATTTGTACTGTTCAGTACCATTCAGTACTACTGAAGAAGGGTCTCTGGATCTGAAACGTTAACTGTGCTTTATCGCTGCCGATGCTGTCAGACCCGATGAGTTTTCCAGCAATTTCTGTTTTTGTCTCTGGACTGTGTCTTGAACTCACACCAATCTGACTTCTACTATCCACTGGGCCACAGGTGAAAGGTGGAGTGGGATGCATGAGGATGGTGAGATGAAGAGGCTGAGTAAGGGATGTCGGGGTCTAAGTTTACATTGCGAGGGCTGAAGGAGCACACCTTTTTCCTCTGGTGCCACAAAAGAAAACAAATAATAAATTTTTCAGACTCTCCTTCCTGGCTGATAGTAACCAGCCTTCTCCTGGCCTGAAATGATGCAGATTCCTTGACGAAGCATTAATTAAAATTGCACCCTCGTCCTCAATTAAATGTGGCACGTACAGTTAAGAAAACGCACTCGTTGCCAGTTCAACAGCGTAGGCTAACAAATTCAGAATATTTGGATGCTGTCAGTTTTCAGGAAAGTAAGTAATCTGACCATTTTAAAGCCAGCCCCAAGAATTATCAAATATTATTGCCCTATCAGCAGAAAGGCTGCACAATTCAACACTGCTGTAGGTTGCGGAGAGACATAGATAAGCTGCAGAGCTGGGCTGAGAGGTGGCAAATGGAGTTTAATGCAGACAAGTGTGAGGTGATGCACTTTGGTAGGAGTAACCAGAAGGCAAAGTACTGAGCTAATGGTGAGATTCTTAGTAGTATAGATGAGCAGAGATATCTCGGTGTCCGTGTACACAGATTCTTGAAAGTTGCCACCCAGGTTGACAGGGCTGTCAAGAAGGCATACAGCGTTCTAGCTTTTATTAATAGAGGGATCGAGTTCTGGAACCAAGAGGTTATGGTGAAGCTGTACAAAACTCTGGTGCGGCCGCACTTGGAGTATTGTGTACAGTTCTGGTCACCGCATTATAAGAAGGATGTGGAAGCTTTGGAAAGGGTGCAGAGGAGATTTACTAGGATGTTGCCTGGTCTGGAGGGAAGGTCTTATGAGGAAATGCTGAGGGACTTTAGGCTGTTTTCATTAGAGAGAAGAAGGTTGAGAGGTGACTTAATTGAAACATATAAAATAATCAAAGGGTTAGATAGGGTGGATATGGAGAGCCTTTTTCCTAGGATGGTGACGGCGAGCATGAGGGGGCACAGCTTTAAATTGAGGGGTGAAAGAAATAGGACAGATGTCAGAGGTAGTTTCTTTACTCAGAGAGTAGTAAGGGAATGGAACGTTTTGCCTGCAACGGTAGTAGATTCGCCAACTCTAGGTACATTTAAGTCGTCATTGGATAAGCATGTGGACGTACATGGAATAGTGTAGGTTAGATGGACTTGAGATCGGTATGACAGGTCGGCACAACATCGAGGGCTGAAGGGCCTGTACTGTGCTGTAATGTTCTATAAAGAAAACAGAACTGTGATAGAATAAAGATTGAAAAGCACTACCATGCTTGCAGATCATACAGAGTCGTAGAACAAAGCCCAACATGTGCTGCAGTCCATTAATTCAATTGTAGTCATGAACTCACTGAGCACACAGGCACAGTGGAGTGCTGAATTAGATATATGATTACCCACAGATAGAAATGTAATTACAGTAAGAAATATAACAAGTTGCATGTGAAGTCTTTAAAATGACAGTTGCTTGCACTGTAAATTCTCACCTGTTGAACAGTTCCAATTTCAATATCATAATTTTCTATTTTTTGATGATCTTGTCTGCTTTGTGCTATTTCTTCCATAACTTTCACTGTGGCCCATCTGCATGATTAGCTAAAATTTGCTTTCGTTACACTTCCATGAAATTTCTATGGGTTTTTTATCAGGAACTGATTATGATTAGAAAGTTATGTTAATTGAACACTAACTACAAGGGATATAGGGGACTTTGGTGAAGAGAGCAGGTAATGGTCTTACTAACCAATTAAGGTGAAGAAGTATGCTTTCTCAGGGATGTAGCATTTAAAGCTGGATGTGTCAGTTCGAACATTTAATGCAATGCCACATATCCCTTGAAGAAAGCAAAATAAAGACAGGGAAGAGGGATTAAGAGAAAGAGATTAAAAAGGCAGAAAAAGTTTACAAAACACTTTTTCTTTTAAATCGTCATCAAGAATTCAAATCTGGAGGAAAACATTTCCACATTTGTAAAAGTTAATTGTCAGTGTCCATGTGGTTGGTCATCTGCATTAATGACATAGAAAATAGAAAATAAGTGCAGGAGTAGGCTATTCAGCCCTCTAAGTCTTCACCACCATGCAATACGATTATGGCTGAGCATGCAATTTCAGTGGCCCACTCCTACTTTCTCCCCTTCTTGCCCGATCCTCTTAGCCACAAGTGCCATTTCCAGCAACCTCTTGAATGTATCGAAATAACTAGCCCCAACAGCTTTCTGTGGCAGAGAATGCCTTATTCTTAGACTTTGACCTCTACTTCTGGATTTCCCCAACATCGGGAACATTCTTCCCATATCTAGCCTGTCCAGTCCCATTAGGATTTTATATGATTCTATGAGATCCCTTCTCATTCTTCTAAATTCCAATGAATACAAGCCAAGTGAATTCAGTCTTTCTTCATATGTCAGACCTACCATATAGTTGAATATTTCCTTTATTATGACCAATCCTTGATAAGGTTATCCAGTTCATTATGGTTCCAGGTGGATTCCAAAATCATTAAACTCCTGGTTGAAGAGGGAAGAAGTTCTTTAGTCACCACCCCTTCTGTTGCTGCAACAAGGTTAATGTAGAAAATTATCTTATGCTTGTGGAAACTTTTCTCCCAGACCACATGAAGTCAATAATGGCCACAGTACTTTGGGTTCTGAGCTGTGGTCTTGAAAACTTACTAAGAAGTCATCTTTTCTTTCCTGAGGAATTTAGGACCTTTCTATATTCTTCAAAGCTGTGAAAAGATGCTTTACACTCAGCTTCACGAGGAGTAAAACAATTCAGCCAACAACTTCCTGACTTCCACATTTAACTGCATTTGTGGACACTCAAAGTTTCTGTTTGGCTTATACTTTAATTTAGTGGAAATCCTCATTGCCTCTCTATAAGTTAACCTATAACATCTGGGCCAATACTAATTATCTGTACCTAAAGTAACAGTGAAAAGAGAAGTTTAGTTTACATCTAAGCTTGCTTTTCTTGGCAGTCTTCCCTCCTCTCCCAGAGAAGTTGAGGGTTAAATCTTGACTGTGCAATAGTGTAAAGAGATAAATGTGACTTCAATGAAAATGTCAATGAGGAATAGGGGACAAAGTGCTGTTGACTTGATATCACACAAAGTCACAACTTGACCTGAAGGATGCTGTTACACAGTCTCATCTCATCAACAAACTATATGACAGTGGAAGAAATATGGCCATTCATGCACATGTCTGAAGTCCCCATGAGTAGCTTCCAGCAGCAAACCCCAGGCAGTGATCAACAGCAAGGAATCTTGACTTACAATTCCCATTCATATCTCAATGGCTCCGCAGCCAATTTATCCCAGGGATGGGGGAGGTTAACTCAACATAGACTGAAAATTGCACCTAGAACACTCTAGAATCATACAGCACAGAAGAGGGCCTTTGATTCATCAAGCCTCTACCACTAAAAATATACTACTGCCTACACTAGTCTCGCTAACCCGCGCTAGATCCATAGCCTTGAATGTTATGACACTTCAAGTGCCCATCGAAGTACTTTTTAAAGTGTTGTGGGGTTTCCTGCCTCAACTACCCTCCCAGACAGTGCATTCTAGACCCCTATTCTGATCTGTACTCATCAGTGCTAAACCAAGCAGTATACTCTCTGTTATAGAAGCCTATTCTTCTCCAAATTTGGCACAAAATTTTCAAAGTTTCATTATTGCAAAGTAGCCTTGAAGTGTGCTTCATTACATCCTTATGCTTTTTCTGTTCCCTTTAATAAATTCAATACTCAATTGTATATGAATGAATGCTGCTATTTGAACACCAGAATTTTATTAGCAGGCAAGGTCTTTGGGGCGAAAGAATCTCATATCTACTTAATAGATCAACAGAATTTCCTAACATCATTCCTATTTGATTTGATAAACATATTAACCCCACTTTACAGAAATAGTAGGAAGTGCAGATGCTGGAGAATCTGAGATAACAAGGTGTAGAGCTGGATGAACACAGCAGGCCAAGAAGCATCAAAGGAACAGCAAGGCTGACGTTTCGGGCCTAGACCCTTCCTTTTCCTGAAGAAGGGTCTAGGCCCAAAATGTCAGCCTTTCCCCTCCTCTGATGCTGCTTGGCCTGCTGTGTTCATCCAGCTCTACACCTTGTAACCCCACTTTACACACTTGTATTGCAGCACATCATGATCAATTGGATTGTTTACTGTGGTATTTATCAGTAAATTGCAAGCGCTGATTGCATTGCCTTTTGTCCTGGGATCTGTGGATTTGCCTGCTGTTTGAACAGAGTAACTGAAGAACCAAATAAATGGAAATGTTCAAAGTAACGTTACCTTAGTAAGTCCACTTTACGAACATAAACATGATCTTGCTACAGAATGTGAAGAAACAGTCAGAAATGCACAACAAATCTGAGATGTCTGCTTAACAAGAAATTAATTCATTAGACATGCCCACATTTTTGAATAATATAGAGTTGGTGTATACCAACATATCAATGAGGAATTAATATTTTTATTCTAGTAAAAATAACAGGAAGTCCTTCATTTTTCATTAACCTAACAAGGTGTTAATCCTCTCATTCCAACGTAACAAGGATCTAATTCTTCCACTCTAATTTAATAACAAAAGTTAAACCTTTGATCCTATTAACAAGGCATTCATCATCTTATCCAAATACAACAGCAGGAGTTCATCTTCTCATTCCAGTAAAGTAAGTAAGGAGTTAATCTTAATTTCCTACACTGTAACAAGGAGTTAACCTTTTCATCGCAGTATAATAATGAAATCATCAATGCCACATTCCTTCCTGTCCCATTGAAGCACAAGATAAATGGGATTTTAGACTGAAGGCAAAATTTGCTCCGTAGGTAAATTAATAACGTAAATAAGTTTCTCAACTGTTCTGTTACACAGGAAAGAATGGAAATCATAGAACCTGCAGAGAAAATCAGCATACAGGACTTGCGTGACAAGGCCTGGGGAGCATTCTCAACTTGGGAGATGAATATCTGGCTTTGAGTTGGAAATTTCCCATTATCATTTCCTAAGTATCCTCTGACTTTTTGAATTGTGCTACTATGCCTCAGTAGGGACTGTCTAACTGATTGAACATTTACGTGAAAATGAATAGATTACAAATCATAGGATGCAATCAGAATACACGACAATGGGTAATTTCAACTCCTAACTGTCCCAAAATACAGTGGCTAGAAGATCCAAATGGCCTACTCCTAATTTTTACAAATGATCACCTCCTTAATCGAGATTCTTAAATCAGCTTGCTCAGAGATGTTATTACACACCACGGGAAGAAGTGAGACTTGAACTCAGATCTGCTTGATCAGAGGTAGGAATAGTGGCTCAATTGTTAGGAATTCTGCCTCACGGTACCAGGGTCCCAGGTTTGATTCCATCCTTGGGTCACTGTCTGTACGGAGTTTGCACGTTCTCCCCGTGTCTGCATGGATTTCCTCCCACAGTCCAAAGATGTGCAGGTCAGGTGGATTGGCCATGTCAAATTGCCCGTAGTGTTCAAGGATGTGTATATTAGGTGGATTATAGGGTGATAGGTCTGGTTGGGATGCTCTGAGGGTCAGTGTGGACTTGTGGGGCTGAAAGGTTGTTTCCACATGCAGTGATTCTATGACCATCAATGCAACACAAATGCCTTACCGCAGTTTCACATTTGCTTTACGTCAACCTGTTCAGATATATTGTCATTCATCTCTGCATCAGGTTGGAGTTAAACTCAGCCCTCCTAGTCCAGAGGTAGGGATACTACCATTGCACCACAAGAACTCCTATCTCACTTTAATATTGCTGATAATCAGACCAACCACAGATGTTGTATTTTAGTCTGGGCAGGAAGACTGTTAATACCGATCTGAAAGATTTTATAACACTGTGAAAAGAACGCTAGAAAAACATTTATTTTAGAATCTATACCATGGCCCAGGCCAAAATCTGGGTTTTTGGTTGGCGAGGGTGTGGTTTCAGGTACATGTGTAAAGTGGCTAATAAGCATGTATCTGTCATTTGACTGGAATGAAAATGTAGTAGATCTTAATGTGGAAATCCCTTCATCCCTCTCACCATTAGCCACATTTCCTCCATCTGGGTGACCTTGTTTGGATTGGACAAAAAATCCCAACTCAAATGTCAATTTAAGTAGTTTCCCAAGTGGGAGATATTACACAAATGTAAATTTGGACAATCGTATGGGTCAAAAATTTCAAATGAAGATGCGTTGCAGAATAATATTCTAAGCACTAAGTTTTGGCTCCTGGTAGCTTCATGAGTAAATGTTATGATATTGAATTAGACAGACTGGAAGCTAATGCTGAGTTTTCAGTCAGGGACAGCTCAGGTTCAGATTTCTCCAAAGATTCCTGTGCTAGCTAAAAAACAACCATCAAAACTTATATTCTAGGATTTTTTTTATTCGTTATCAGAGTGAGGTCGTCACTGGCTAGGCAGCATTTATTGCCCATCCCTAATCACCCAGAGGGCAGTTCAGAGTCAACCACATCGCTGTGTGTCTGGAGTCACATGTAGGCCAGACCAGGTAAGGATGACAGTTTCCTTCCCTAAAAGACATCAGTGAACCAGATAATATTTTCTTGTTAATCAATGATGGATTCATGGTAATCATTAGATTCTTAATTTCAATTATTTTATTGAATTCAAATTCCACCATCTACTGTGGCAGAATTTGAACATGGGTCCCCAAAATATTATCCAAGTTTCTGGATTGACAGTCTAGTGATGATACCACTAGGCCACTGCCTTTGCAGAAAATGCAGATGTTGAGTGAGGTGGGAATTTCAGCACTGATGCTGCGATTGTAAAACAGTCCAAGTAGCTGAATAAGAGATAATGGGAACTGTAGATGCTGGAGAATCCAAGATAATAAAGTGTGAAGCTGGATGAACACAGCAGGCCCAGCAGCATCTCAGGAGCGCAAGTAGCTGAATAGTTTATTTTAAAGCCAGACCTTACATGTGTAAAAAAACAAGCATTTGGTTTAGCCTGCCAGAACGTGAGGACCACACAATTTCATGAGTCAGCATCTCGAGGTAAGACATTAATAGTGGAAAGTATTAATAATGCGGAAAAACAGCTGGTGCAGGATAGAACTGGAACCAACCTTCACACTAAATAGGAATTTGTTTATAGAGTCACACATTACAAGCCTGCTAACCCAACAACCACAGGTTTAGTTTGTCTGGATTTTTAGAGGCATAATAAACACCCGCTTAATGCCCACCACCTGTTCAGTGTATAAAAAAATAGAATTAACATGAAGTAAACATAGGAAAGACACAGCTAAGTTCCTGAGCTTGTTGATGTTAAAAACATTTCTTCTTGCACACTGTGCTAAGGAAGATGAATTGCAGTACAGGTCCATCATTATCTATTTAAATAATAGAACAGGTTTCAAAGGCTGAATGGCCTTTGCTTGTCCTTATGCCACACTTCAAGTGTTGGTTCTGCATAGTTGGTGGTGCATTTAATTTTTCCGATTTCACTTGTGATGCCTCCTTTTCATTTTCCTAACTGGTGGACAAATAGGGACTGATCCCTTGGGCCTTCATTCGTTGCTCACTCAGACTTGACATTTGCACACAATTGATTTTGCAAGAGGGGTGTAATGCAAGTTCTAATATTCAAACATATCTGTTTCCGACCACACAGAAAATCAATAACTCAGTAATTGCAGCATTTCAAACAAATCCATATTCTACAGGAATTAGAACTGGGTTTCCTTTCACTGTGAAAGGAGTCCAAACACAGCTTGCACCCTCTTAGGAACAATGTCATTGACTGCAAACAAGTATCTAAAAAGGAATGCAGGAGAATAATGAATGGACCTGGTCTCTTATCCATGGCAGATGCCAATAGAAATATTTGTCTAAATGATGAATTTCTCATTTGGCACCTAAATCTTGGAACTGCTATTGGCAACATCACTCAACTTGTCCTCACAAACTAAACTGGACAATCCTCAACACCATCCTTATTCAGCTTTCAGAATTCACAGCTTTCTTTCTCACTCCTGTAATGTCTGCAAATATGTTATAAAGTAGACAGCAAGAAATTCAAAGTCATTCTGAAGCAAAAGTCTTTCTGTGCATGTTGAACTGCAAGATTTTGAACCTAGAGATACACAAAATATTAGAGACACTAAATAAAAACTAAAATATACAATATAAATTTTTAGTCTATCTGACATTCATTTCTAGAGTGATACTATCCTGGTTGACTTAGTTGAGAAAGATGATAGGCATTTCTTTGAAGAAGTCTACGAACTTTATGAATGGAAAATTAAAAATCAATGTTCTGTTGAACTTCCACTAAATAGGTGAATACCACGGTCATAACACGGAACATGCCAAAAGGATGAGAAAGGATCACTGGGGCTATTAAACCTGTTACATCAAAGCATCAGTGCAATCACCCTCATCATTAAAGGTAAAATACTGTGGATATCAGAAATCTGAAATAAACAGACAGAATGCTGGTTCTCAACAATGAGGTCATGGTCATCATTAGACTGTTAATGCCCATTTTTTTTTACAAATTGTATTTAAATTCCACCATTAGCTATATTGAGATTTGAACCAGGTACAGAACATTACCTTGGTCTCTGGACTAATAGCCCAGTGAGAATACCACTGGGCTGTCACCACTCCCATACTACTGCACTTCCCTAATCTTTGGTTTTCTCAGTTAAGTCCAAGTATATGTACTTTAAAATAATACATTGTTTTTAATTTACAGCAATTTAAAGCCAGTTCCTAATCACAGCTTTTTGGCATCCAATGATTTTACAAATTTTCTGTAACATCACCACACTGTTTTATCACTCTCTTTTTGAACTCAGCATTGGCATTTCTGAGCAGCTGAACAGTGAGCCTTACTGACTCTCAGGGTAAGTAGCATGGGACTTAAACCCAGCAGGTGATTTATAACCTCCCATCCCAAGGTGTTCCCCTGCAGTTCTGATGTTGCTCTGACTCTGGGTAAGTGGATCAGCCGCGAGACTCACACAAAATTTATAGCTTCCTGATATGAGTTGCTCCCTCAAAAGGTTCCACCCCTCAAAAAAAACCCAGGTAAAGTGGACAAAGCCTTAAAACTCACCCACCAATTATAGCCTCCCACCTTGAACTGCCACCTCACAGGTTTTCTTCTACTTATAGAACATAGAACAATATAACACAGGATTGAGCCCTTTGGCTCACTATGTTGTGCCGAACATGACACCAAATTAAACTAATCTCTTCTGCTTGCCTGTAATCCGTATCCTTCCATTCCTTGCATAGTCATGTGCTTATCTAGAAGTCTCTTAAACATCCCTGTCATCTCCCCTCCACCACCACCAATGGCAGCACATTCCAGGCTCTGTGTAAAGAACTTGTTCCTCACATCTCCTTTGAGCTTTCCCCCTCTCATCTTAAATGCATGTCCCCCCGGATGAGCTATTTCAACTCTGGGATAAAGATTCTGACCATCAACCCTATCTGGTCATCTCATAATTTTATAGACTTCTATCAAGCCTCCCTCAGCAAACACCACTCCAGATTATCCCTATTTCCTGGATTATCCCTATTTCCCTTCTTGAACAGAAGAACATTAGCTACTAGCCAGTCTTCCAGAATCTCTCCAGTGGCTAGCAAGGATACAAAGATCTTGGTCAAGGCCTCAGCAATCTCCTCTCTTGCCTGTCTGAAGAACATGGGGTTGATACCATCAGGCTCTGGGGACTTATCCACCTTAATGCTCTTCATGAGACCCAACACCACTTCCTTCTTGATCTCAAAATGTCCTAGCATATTAGCAAATTCCACACAAATCTCAATATCCCCCATATCCTTCTCCTGGGTGAATACCAACACAAACTATTCATCTAGGATCTCACCCACATCCTCTGCCACCAAGCACAAGCACTCTACTTTATCTTTGGGTGGTCCTCCCTTCTTCTTAGCTATCATTGTGTTTTAAATATGTGCATGGAATGCCTTGGGGATTCTCTTTAATCTTACTTGCCCAGGTCATTTGATGGCATTTTCTAATTTTCTGGTTGAGTTCTTTCCTGATTTCTTTATAATCCTCGCAGGCCTTGTTGATTTTAGCTTCCCAAACCTTATGTATGCTTGTTTTTCTTTTGACTAAATTCACAACCTTCCTTATTATCCAAGGGTCCCTTACCTTGCCATCCTTACCCTTCCTCCTTACTGGGACATGTCGGTCCTGAGCACTGATCGGTAGGCCTTTAAACAACTCCCACGTGTCAAATATGGACTTGCCCAATAACAGCTTCCTATCTCCTGCCTAGTAGAAACAGAATTTGCCTTCGCCCAATTTAGTACCTTCTGGCAAGGTGCTGACTTATCCTTGTCCACAGCTATCTTAGAACTTAAGGAGTTGTGATCACTGTTTCATGCTCATCACCGCTCTTGGATGGATACAGAGGAATTGTCTATACTTGTGGGTAAGTGCAGACCAAAGGAGTATAAATATAAAATAGACACACTGCAGATTAAATAGAGAATTTAGAAGATTTTCTTTACAAAGACAGTGGTGAGTATGGAAAATTTTTTGCCAAATGGAGTGATTGAAGCAGATAATATTGATTATTTAGAGGAAGCTCTGATGATTACATGAGAGAGAGGGAAACACATGAGTACGTGGCAGAATGAGAAGAAGTTAGTGTCGAGGGGATGCTATTTGTAATATAAATACTGACATAAAGCAGTTGGGCTGATTAACCTGTAACTGTGCTATTATTCTGCACTGATTGTCTTAAAAGCATTACTGAATTGTGACAATGGGAAACTGATGAGATAAACAGGAAGTATAAAAAATGCCATACCCATGTGTACCTATCTTGACATTTTTAGAAGGCTGCCTCATTGCATTTAATTTTTCAAAAAATATGATTGAGTCCCTTTCTCAGCTAAAGTATATACTGACCCATTTTCAATAATGTTCATAACAGAATGACACGAGTCTACAAATGCCAATAACAACAATATATCATAAGAGAAAGATAAAATATTATAAACACAAAAACATTATCATAGGTAGCAGAATGACATTTTTTAAAAACTTTTCAAACATATGCAGATGTTAAATTCATAGTTAAATATCTGCCTTTTACTCCCAAGGACATCTAGTGTAGGTCATTTTTTATATGTAACATTACAATATAAATTTGGTTATTGTAGTATATTTGAGAATATACTTGTGGATAAATCTCAAAGCTTTCTTGATTTTGATTCACGGTCCAAAATCCCCTGTGGTCTCTCTCTGGCAGAGGGTAATATTTATCAGTTTGTCAGAACACATTTCCCAGAGTAGTCAAAAGGCCTGTTAAATTGATCACTAAGGAAACACTGTGAGCCTGTACAGTTTTTGATTGCCTCAGATCATGAGACCATAGGGTATTTTACGTTACAGAGGTCTGACGAAGATTGATATGGATCAGACAGAGTGTGCTTTCTTCTACAGTTATCTGGCATCTGACTTCTTCCTGACTTCAATTAAATGTTGTTTATTTTACAAATTTCCTTTTGCTTTTAAACAACAATGTAAGTTGTGGCATCAACAATGGTGTTGGGGATGTGAATACCATCCAAAATTTTCATTAATGTATGTTTGGAATCTGTACTGAGAATTGTGGCTGACATTGTTTATCATTTAATCTTTTCAGAGTTTTTCAAAGTGTATGAAACACTGCATAAGGCTTAAATTTCTCCTACCATCGCTTACAGAATGTGACCACAGCAATACTACCTCCCTCTCTCCATTGCATGAGATTCAGCCACCAATAACACAAGGCAACTTTGCTATTATGGGCGAAGTCAGTTTATATTCTTTATAGACCAAGGTAAACTTTTAAACATTACTGTAAAAGAAACAAAGAACTTGCATTCCACAAGCATAAGATGTCCCAAAGTGCTTTACAGTCAATGAAATATTTTTGACATGTCGAAAACCTGACAACCAGCTATTAAATAGAAAGATCCCAAAAAAACAGCAACATGGGAATGACCATATCATGTTTTCAAATGTTGCTTTATATATAGTTACTGACCAGGACATAGGGGAGAATTACCCTAAAAACACTGCTATGGGAATTCACCTCAGGTATCAGAGTGAGCATTAGTCTAACACCTCATTCAAGAGAAGCCACTTTCAACAGGGTCAAATGTCACATGTCAGCAAGTGGCAGTCCAACAGGTATATTTGAAATCACAAGCTTTCAGAGCAGTGAGGTCTCACATGATGAAGGGCCAGGACCCAGAAAGGTTGTGATTTCAAATAAACCTATTGGTCTATAACCTGGTGTCGTGTGACTTTTAACCTTGTCCACCCCAATTCAACATTGGGACACCTCCACTTCACGACTACCTTCAACAGTGAAGCCTTGTGGCAGCTTAGATTTTTGCTGGAGAACGGACCTGAAACCACAATCTTCTAACCCACAGAGAGAGAGCTGGCAGCTGATCCACAGTTGAAGCTATGTGACAAGGTTCTTGAACACACTTTGTTCATTATGTAATAGCCGCACACAATCTCATGACTAAAATCTGTTACAGTGATGGGTTACTGTTTGATGGTTCCCACAAGGCTCCAGCTTAATTTTTGTGCTTTAACATGAAGTAACAAAAATATCAGTGTAAAGCACTGAGCAATAGCAGACAAAATCTATATCAATGGTACTTGGCACAAACTTAAAAATCTAAACGCACCGTGAATTAATTATGAAATTTCAAAGACACTCAAGTTGGAACAGCACAAGTGTCCCCCCTACAGCCCCTGAGCACTGCACTGTCTCAGTTATTAATGTGCTGTCAGAAGCACATACCATATTCACCAAGATCACAATTGGGCTGAAAACAGTGGCACTTGAAATGTATTGAATAAGGCAAAATGTCTGCTCCAGCCTTGTGGGGCAGCATTTCAGAACTGAATTGACTGAGGGTGGTTGTACTAACCCGCTGAAACTGGCTTCAACCACATGCCAGCTCACAATGATTGCTTATAATGATCCTTGGGTTAACATGAGATCATCAGTATTTATTTTGACAGCTAGTTCCAACTAACTTGAGATATCAGCTTTGGACAAATCTGCAATTTAGCATCCTCAGGCCTATCCGTACCCAGGTTACAAAGTAACATTGTGACATTTGGGGTTGAACATCTGCTGTGGTGGTATTTCAAAACTGGGAGCTAAACAATTCCACCCGAATAAAACACTTGGAAGGATAAGTCAAACATAAATGATATCAGTTTGGTAACTTTTCTGGAAATTAATAACTACAAGAACAAGTTGATTAGCATAATCAACTTATTAAATATGAAATCAGTTTTGAATTCTGGGCAACCTTCAGCAAAATTAGTTCTGATGAAACGTCATCAATCTAAAATATTGAACTGAATTTTCACATTTTTAGCAAGTGTTTTTTTTCAAATGAGATTCATGTGTCAGTTTCTCTCAGCTTTTCTCATGTAATCTTCTGCTCTTCAGATAGTTAAGTATCTATCTGGCCTCTTTGGTGCCCATCTCGTGGAATCATGCAGCAGGAGAGGATAAAATATCCACTGTTGCCAGGACTTTGTCATGTTTGCACCACTGGACCTATCATTAAACCAGAGCTCCATAGCATTTCAAGTGCTGCATGCCAGTGGCTGTCCTTATCACTCTCTGGTCCTGAATTGCTATCCCGAAGACAATGATCCAGAAAGGCAGGATAACTCCTGGGTTCACCCACAGGGACCTGGAGGCGCTGGTAGGCAGTGCAGTGAAAAGGGGGTCAGCGCTTTTGAATACTGAACAGCAAATAAGGTCATGCCCCAGCAGTCACTATCATGCCTGGACTGAAATAGTGGCTTGGGTCAATTATGTGGTCTGTGTGAAACCCATGCATAACAGCACAGCAAGAAGATTAATGACCTTCTGCAGTCCACAAGAATAAGTACCATCATCTTTACTCTGCCACCTCATACTCACAGGGCCACAAAGTAGGAACATAAGAACTGGGAGCAATAATACACCATTTAGCACCCCAAGCCTGCTGCGCCATTCAATAAAATCATGGCTTTAATTCCTTGTTGTTTGAAAACCTATCCATCTTTGGCTTAAAAACATTGAACAATGTAGCCTCAACTGCTTTATTGGGCAGGGAATTCCACAAATTCACAACTCTTTGGATGAAGAAGCTCCACAACTCATTTTAACTCTGCCATCGCAGATTTCTCTCACCAAGGTCAAAAATAAACTATAGTTCTCATTATTTCATGCAACATGACCTCACCCACATATCATGCTCTGGCCCATCTCAATCACCTAAACTACTAATCCTTCCTACCCTTTTCAATTTTTCCTCACTCATTGAGGGCACCTTATACTTTCTCCTAATCATGCACACCTGCTAACTGCTCTTCCATTCACTTCCATCATACTTAATCCGTCCCTTTGTCTCTTGCAGAAAAGAATGATCCAGCACCCTAGATTGAAGTCTGTCTCTACAGCATCCCTGTAATCCTTGAACTGAAATCAATAAAGCCCCTGGCTGGCTGCATTTCCCCCTTGACTCCTCCTAAAAACTGGTCCCCTTGCACTTTCGGTCATGGTTATTTGGTTGAAGTACATGAATAAACATTACCTTGAGACCTAGGTTCAAGGCCCACCTGCTCCACAGGTGAGTCATAACATCTCTGAACATTTTGATTAGAAAACTTTTTTTAAAAAATCAACACATTCCTTTGAGAAATTAGAGCAGACATACAGTAAGAAACTTTTGATAAATATCAATTATCTCTCTTGATCTATTAGTGATAAACTGAGAGTTAATATGAACTTGATGGGCAAATGGCCTCCTTTCACGCATCAATGAATCTATGACCATCTAGATATTTGCTGAAATTTTACTTATGTACACTGGTCTGAACCCGGGAACACATTCTTAAACACTTATGCTTAATGCTGAAGATGTTAATTGGTGAAACTAACTCCATAGGGTGTAGTGTTAATAGAATTGTCAGGACAATAATCATACCAGACAGGGAATTGTGTTCTGTACCATGTAGTTTATAAGAAGCTCCTTGTTTCCCCTAGGTAAAGTGCAAACGTGGTTGTAATAACTGTCTAGTGATAATGGGAACTGCAGATGCTGGAGAATCCAAGATAACAAAGTGTGAAGCTGGATGAACACAGCAGGCCAAGCAGCATCTTAGGAGCACAAAAGCTGACGTTTTGGGCCTACACCCTTCATCAGATGAAGGGTGTAGGCACGAAACGTCAGCTTTTGTGCTCCTGAGATGCTGCTTGGTCTGCTGTGTTCATCCAGCTTCACACTTTGTTATCTGTATTGGTGTCTATCTTCCTGGAAGGGAGGAACACAAACAGGGTTCTCTAAGATCAAGGAAACTGAAAGATGATATACCTGGCGATTGTAAAAAACCAAAAGAACTGCAGATGCTGTAAATCAGGAACAAAAACAAAGTTGTTGGAAAAGCCCACCAGGTCTGGCAGCATCTGTGAAGGTAAAAACAGAGTTAACATTTCAGGTCCAATGACCGTTCCTCAGAACTCCTAGTGATTGTGGTTACCACCAAATCTTCACTGAAACATTCTGAGTTCTCATTCTTGAATTAGACTGGTCTACTGATCAGTGAGTGATTGACAGATGAACCCAAGAGAGATGAACCTTGCAACAACTGGATTTGTCTCATTTGCCTTCAGATAACCTTGTGACTAATACGGACAGTTGTCCTGACTGAGTACAAGAAAGATTAGCAGCAGTCTGCATTAGTAAACCACATTATTATTATCAGTGTATATGCATGGTGTTAGTTTGGTTAAATGTTGTCAATGTATCTGCACACATTTTTCGAGGTTTTGTGCTTAGGCATGCCATTCATTCATTTGATATATTCACAGGACAGTATATGATTTCAACCTTTCTCTCTCATCAGTATGCTGTTAGTTGAATTCCCACATAGAATGGGTAGGGAATCGGTGGAAAGCCACTGACAGACACTGAGAAACCAAGAAGCCTTCAATTGGCACATAGCAGCATGAAGGCAAATGTGAGGAAGGGAATTCTGGAAAGTTCTTCCTGTTTCTCTGGGCCTCGCAAGTGAGTCAGCCGTGAGCCCTGCCTCTGAGACAAACCAAGGTCCTTGATTCAACTTCCATGCCAAGGCTTGAGCACAGAAATCAAGCCTCCACTCCAGTGCAATGCAGAGAGAGCACTGTATTGTTAAAGACATAGTCTGTTGAATGAGACATTAGACTGAGGCTTTGTCTATCTGCTTGGTGAGTGTAAAATATTTTATTGCACTATTTTTCAGAAAAACACAAGAGTTACCCCACGGTCCTGGTAAATATTGAGCCATCAATCAACATCTCAAAAAATCAAATGATCTGGTTGTTATCATTTTGCTGTTAGTGTCAGCTTATTGTTCACACTGTGATTGTTGCATTTCCCACATTTCAACAGAAACTGCACTTCAAACAGTTTTACATTAATTGTAAAGTACTTTGACATGTCCAGTGTTTGCAAAACGTACTTCATAAATGCATGTCCTTGTACAAATAAATGGGAAAATAAGCCATTTATTGGAACCTTCACATTCTCAACTGGCTTAAATCAAGAGAGAAGCCGAGTGCTACTCTCTCTTTCAAGCCTGGGTTAAAAGTATGCAATTGGGTCCAAATCATCAGGTGAAGGCTGGATATTTAAATAAAGATGCCATTAGGTTCAGAAATGCAACATAGTCAGAAGTCACAATCAGTGGACTCCAGGTATCTCTTCAGTTGATAAGTTGTCCAAGCCATTTTAAGAATGTACAAACATAGGAAATACGAGCAGAAGACTAGATTGAGCATGTTCCACCGTTCATTCCATTCATGTCTAATATTGAGCTTTAGCACTGCTTATCCACTGCTCCTTATTCACGGGGAAAACAAAAATCTGTCTATCTCAGCCTTAAATTGATGAAGCATTCAGAAGCCTTGAGGACAGAAAATTCCACAGATTCTTAACCCTTTAAGTCAAGAAATTTCTCCTCATCTCCAGTCTTCAATGATTAGGCCATTAGATAAAGGAGCAGAAATGGGCCATTCAGCCCATCAAGTCTTGTCTACCATTCACTCATGGCTGGTACGGTTCTCAACTCCATTCTACTGCTTTCTTCCCATAACCTTTGAATCCCTTACTAATCAACAACTTCTATCTCCACCTTAAATACATTCAATAACTTGCCCATCGCTGTCTACTGTGATAATGAGTTCTACTGATTCACCACCCTCTGGCTGAAGAAACTCCTCCTCATTTCAGTTCTAAAGGGGTGTCCCTTCACTCTGTCACTGTGCCTTCAGAGACTGGTCTTTCCTACTCATGAAAACATCTTCTCCACATCCACTATATCCAGATTGCCCTGTTGAATCTGTGCTTCCTTGCTTTGGATTCCCTAGAGGGGGCAACACTGTTTCAATAGGTAACCTGCAAAGTTACTATACAAACCTGAAGATTTTGATAAGATCAGCTCTATAAGGTCTAAAGTTCAGAAAATGTAAATCCAGCGTGTTCACCACTTGTGGCTTCATCCCACCACCACACAGTCATGACGAATGAGTTATTAATCAAGCCTCACTGATTCCATTGGGGGGTTTTCAAGATATCCCACCAGCAGCTGAAAACAGGCAAAGCTCATGAAATCCAGCTGGCAGCCTGCCCGCCATTTACCCGCCTGCCTGTGAACCTCTAAGATTTTATAGCCAATTAATAACCACTTTAAGAGACTCATTTTCCAGCCTCCACTGGTATCTTATCCACAGTGAGGGCATACCATGGCATGTGGGAAGTCTGACAGCTTTAGCTGCAGTGACCAGTGGCATCCAAGATAATAGGAACTGCAGATGCTGGAGAATCCGAGATAACGAAGTGTGAAGCTAGATGAACACAGCAGGCCAAGCAGCATCTCAGGAGCACAAAAGCTGACGTTTCGGGTCTACACCCTTCACCTGATGAAGGGTGTAGGCCCAAAACGTCAGCTTTTGTGCTCCTACGATGCTGCTTGGCCTGCTGTGTTCATCCAGCTCCACATTTTGTTATACCAGTGGCATCCAAATGGGATGATGGTCTCTTGGGGTGGGGTCCTAAAACCTATCAGAGGTACCCACCCAGTAGATCAGTCTCCCTCCACCCTCAACTTTATGCTCCCCTTATTTCAAGAACAGTGGAGAGAACGAGAAATGATATCCTGTATGTGGTGGTCTAATCAATTTTATTTGCCTTTTGTGAGGTTACTGAAGGAGTCAGTCATGGATAACCATAATCAAACAATGCTCTAAGTAGCAAGATCTGGGCTATTGAGGCTTTTTAGGTGACTGGGTCTGATTTAATCTGATGATTTCTGCACAGTCAATGGGTGAGCCTCATCAATCATTGAAATGTATACCTTCATATAGGGCTTAACATGGGAGATGCTGGGAGGTTACATCCTCACCCAGGGATAGCAGTCCCAGGACTGTGTTCCCGCCAAGGCCTGTTTTTCCTCCAAGTTCCACCAGCAAGTTCCTCACCGTCCTGATTTTGAAATATATCACCACTCCTTCAGTGTTGCTGGGTCAAAATCCTGGAACTCCCTCTCTAACAGCATAGTGGGTCTACCTACATCACATAGAATGCAACAATTCAAGAAAGCAGCTCACCTTCTCAAAGGCAACTCGGGATGACCAATAAATGCTGGCCCAGCCAATAATACCCACATCTCCCAAGTGAATTTTAGTAAGTATGACAGCCAGCAATTTGGACTGAGATGAGGAGACCTTTCTTCACTGAAAGGGTTGTGAATTTTTGCAATCTTCTACCCCAGAAAATTGTGAATGCACAATTGTTGGAGCCTCTTTGTGGATGAGATCAGTAGATTTTTGGGAATTAAAAGATTCAAGACCTACAGGAATCAAGCAACAGAGTTGATGTTGAAGTTCATGATCTTATTTGAATAGTGGAGCAGAATAGAGGGACCTTCCTATTTCTCCTGTTCTTATTTTTTCTTATGCTTACTGAGGGGGATTATGACATTAGTGGAAGCAATAGAAATGGCATTGTTCAAGGATCATCATCATTAAGGAATAACACATGGTAGAAAGTTATACATGGCAAAAAAACAATGATAAAGTAGTGGAGTAAAGATCCCAGCTGTAAGTGTCAATGATCATGCAAATTATGTCAACACCAACATTAACTGATACATATATGTCTACTCCATCTCAGGCTGCATTTATACCTGCCTGAGTCTGTGGTTACAGTCTTACTTCCAATGAAACTCTCTGCCTTTCTTTTTACATTATACACGATGTGGAGGTGCCAGTGTGAGACTGGGGTGGGCAATGTCAGAAGTCACACAATGCCAGGTTGCAGTCCAGCAGGTTTATTTGAAATCACAAGCTTTTGAAGCACTGTTCCTTCATCAGGCGACAAAGGGTCAGCTCTCCGAAAATTTGTGATTTCAAATGAACCTGTTGAACTATAACCTTGTGTTTTCTGACTTCTTACATGATGCACAGAGCTTATTTGCCACAAGTTAAAATTAAGGCATTTGGAGACTGGGAGTAGCAGTATTTGCATTGCTTAAAAGAATCTCCAGGAAATCCAAGCTCCATTTACAAAAATAAATTGCCAAACTAGTGTCATACTATTAATGCAGTGGCACATTAAAATGATCTTGCTCTCCTCTACAGGACTCCTCATACTGCATCTCCCTGGTTCAAGTCATTTCTTAAAAGTTGACAATGCGCAAGGTGGAAAAAATAAGAGGACTAACATACAATTGTATGTTACCTAATTATGTAGTACACATCATTGGTTTGTCAATATTACATTGCACTGAAATTCAAGTGATGAACTGTAGTTTTTTGTATTCTCTGTAATTGGCATCACGTTGATCTTTGTCATCTGATTTAAACCAAGCCAAGAACAGAAGCTAAGTTTCTCTATCAGAACAAAGTTATCAAAGCTCCAGATTTCAAAATCCTGGGGTTCCCAGCATCTGTTATAAAAATAAGCCAGAAAGAAACTGCCCATAAATTTTTTGGAATGGCATGTCAATTTAAGAAGACAAACCTCAACAATAATATCTTATAGCACTCAGTCGTAGTAATAGTAGGAATTTGTTGAATCAGTTTCCCACATTTTATCATTAGTATACAAAAAATTTCTAGGCTTTTCTAGTCAATTAGTTGTAGCAATGCAACAGTAGACAAGTACACTGATGTTGAATCTATCACTGTGTAATGACTGAGTAAAAGATATCACTGACTGACATCATCCAGCACTTATTAGATAGAAATTAGTTAATACTGTTCATAATTTAGAAAATCAAGTATGCAGTACAATTTTTGTAGGATGATCAAATTAAGTTGAGCAAAAACTGCTACTTTTTTACATGTATGTTGTTGCTCCAATTATATTTACATATAATTCATAACACAGAAACTGTCCATTTGATTGAACTACTCTGGAAAAAAAATGAAGTTAGAAGACTAAGTGAGACAAGCTAATACAAAAGGCATAATTGTTCAAGATGACTGGCACATCAAAGGTTGAATCAGGAAGTGATGTCACTAAAATAACACCTTTATGGAAGCAATCAGAAATTGAGTTGTCACTGACCAGCTAGAGTTTAAGTTGCCACCAATCATACACAAAGGCCTATGACTCACAAGGGTTAATAAGTAATGATATTTTGTAATTCGGTGAAAGAAAGACCAAAGACAAAAAAACTGAAGGAAAACTTCAATCAACAGATCAAGAGACCTGTGTCCAATCAAACAGTGTCTCAAGCTGGAATTCTGAAGTGGATCAACTGAAATGCACTGCTGTTACTAAGTATTAATTCTTTTGCAGTTGTTATGATAAACTTAATAAATTTTGTGAAACATACAAAAACTGTGTTTGTACCTGGAATGGGTTGTGTAACTAATCAGGACTTGTAAACTCTAGATTGGTTCTTAAACTCAGGCCATAATTGCAATTGAACTCCTGGGCTGAGTGGGTTGCGTGGGGTAACTTGCTGACGAGGTGCTTTAGTCTCCTTTGTAGCTCCATGGCTAATCTATGTGATGGCATGCCTGGCAGGGAGACTATGGGTCTGAGGGGTACTTTGGGAGGCTGTAGAATCACAGGGTGTTAGTTCCTTCAGGTTTCATTCTTGAGTAGTCTGTTTTGTTGATCTGTCTGGTCTATTTGAGTCCCTTTAGTGTTGAGTATCTTGTTGAGTACCTTACAATTAAAGTTATGAAATACCCCCAACATCTTACAGCCTTTTCCACAGTGTCTAAATCTTTCAACATATCATTTGATTTCACTCTCTTTCAGGCACATATCTGGCTTCCCCTTCAATGCATCTATGTTATTCACCTCAATGTGATAGTAAGTTTTGCATTCTCATCACTCTCCAGATAAATGACTTCCTTGCATGTTTCATGGACTTTTAGTGATTACCTTAAATGGCTGCATTTATTTTTGTCTAATCCTTCAAATTCTTTCATAATTTTAAAGACGTCCATTACATCTCTGTTCAAGAGAAAAAAAGGCTCAACATCTTCAGATTTTTCTGGTATTTACACTATCTCAGTTCTGATACCATCCCTCTTAAATCATTATTGGACCTTCTCCAGTGCTCCTATACCTGATTTTGTAATATAGACCAGAGTATATTTTAAATCAACAGATTGAGGTAGCACGGTGGCTCAGTGGTTACCGCTGCTGCCTCACAGTGCTAGGGACCAAGGTTCAATTCCAGCCTTAGGTGACTGTGTGGAGTTTGCATATTCTCCCCGTGTTTGCATGAATTTGCTCTGGTTTCTACTCACAGCCCAAAGATGTGCAGGTTAGATGGATTGGCAATGTTATAGTGCCCAAGAATATTTAGGTTAGGCGCTTTAGACACGGGGAAATGCAGGTGTAGGGGAATGGGTCTGGGTAGGATGCTGTTTGGAGGGGTAGTGTGGACCTGTTGGGCTGAATGGCCTGTTTCCACACTGTGGAAATGCTATGATAATTATATTCTATGGATACAGTGTGAGTGGCTTACACTCCATGGATGAGAGCCCCTAAATCTTCTGGATTCTACTTGCATAGTCCAATCGATGCATTAGATTCTCATAAATGTGCAGAAATTCCTATTCTGTATCTTTCCCAATTAAAAATTGGCTAGAAACCCATGATTTGATTTCTCAGCCTTAATTTAAGATAATTTTTGTATGTGTGTGATTCTTATTAATGTGAATAATTGGCTTTGAATGCAATTGTTTTTTTCTTTATTCATTAGCGGGATGAAGGCCTCGCTGTTTAACGCCCATCCCTAATTGCCCGGAGGGCAGTTAAGAGTCAACCACGCTGCTGTGGGCCTGGAGTCACATGCAGGCCAGACCAGGTAAGGATGGCAGTTTCCTTTGCTAAAGGACATTAGTGAACCAGATGGGTTTTTCCAACAGTTGACAATAGATTCATGGTCATCATTAAATTCTTAATCCCAGATTTTTATTGAATTTAAATTCCACCATCTGCCATGGTGGGATTCGAACCACAGGTCCCCAGAACATTCCCTGGGTCTCTGGATTAATAGTCCAGTGATAATATGACTAGGTCAACACCTATCATCACATAGAAAAATAATAAATATTAACCCAGGCAATCAGTTAACCATGACCATTATTGCAAAAGATCTGAAATAGTAACATTTCACAAAAAAAGTTAAAATGAATATTCTGCTAAATTATAATAATAAATATTGCAAATTGGTTGGCACAGTTATAAAGTAAATTACTATTTCTCAGTTGCAAAAATAAGTCTATGTTCTATTTTTATTCTTTGTGCAACATTTATTAATTTGCTTGTCGATATTAGTGCATATTTATACTTAAATATAAAAACTCACTTACCAGCACTGGTTTAAAAAAATCAAGGACATGAATAGTTTTAGTTGTCTCTGGAACAGGTACTTCAAACTATAAGTAAATAGATAACTATTATAGCACTGTGGGGCTCCCCTTCTGGGTAACTCTGTCTTCAGAAAATAGTTGTGCTTAAACTGTGCTGAGTAATTTCATGAACAAATGTGTTAATTACTTCAAATTAAATCCTTCTGTCACCAGTTTTAATAAAGACATTAATATGTTTCTGATAAGAAAATTAGCACCAAAAATAATTTCATCCAAAGGTCAGAATATGCTTGATACTAATTTTTAATATTGTACCATGCAATTTCACTCCCACTGAAATAATATCTAAAATATAAGCCAAATAACTGTCAGCTAACTTTGCCAAAAATAATTTGTGCTAAAACAAAATACTTCTAAACGAAATGTGGCCAGCTGCAGATATATATATATGTAACACAAGAATGCTTTGGTCGTTATTGAGACAGAACTGTTCTTCTGAGTAAGTCTCTGATTGTGGTTCTCAAATACTGCAATAAAATCAGTTATTGTATATAAGTTCACCAGATATGTAATACTTTTAATTTCAGAAGTGAAGGGTGAAATGTATCAGGCAGTAACCCTCAGTGCAAAGTCTACTCTGCAGCAAAGACTATGCTCCAGGAGTATTTAATAATACTCTGCTGCCTTCTGTGGAATCTGACTTGGTAACAGCTGTCACAATAGCAACAGGTATGCATTATCATCCAGGATCTAATCCTCAACTCATCCCATTTCATGTAGGTGGTTAAATACTGGATTGTGATGCATGTAAACTTTTTGGCATTACTTGCACGCGATCTGCGCAAAATGGTTTTGTTCTGCCAAAAGGAGACAATCATATAGCTATTCTGCAAAAAATGAGGTCATTTGGTCCATATGCTTGTGCTATCCAATTAATTCCACACCCGTGTACTTTTCCCATTGTCTGACAATTTCTTTTCAAAGTTATGATCAAATCTGCTTCCACCGCCCTATCAGGCAACATTTTCTGGATCACAATAATTTGCTATGTAAAACAAAATCACTCCACACCTCTCTTTTGCCTCTTTTACCAAGTATTTTTCAAATTTACATCTTCTGAATACAAACCTCCCTGCCAGCAGAACAAATTCTCCTTACTTTTTTGCCATCAAAACACTCCATGTTTTTGAACAGTTCTGCTAAATCACTTACTAATCTCCTAAGGCTTGAAAGAAAAACAATCGCAGTAACTCTAGACTCTCTGTGTAACCGAATGCCCACATTCTTGATTGCACTTCGCTGCATTCCCTCCAATGCTTTGCTGCCCTTCCAAACTATGGTGTCCAGAATTGAACACTGTACTGAAACTGAGTTCAATTTATAAAGGTTCAACAAAGTCCTTGAGTTTATGTCTTTATTTATAAAACGAACGTTGCCACAGTCTTGTCCTAACACTTTCAAAGATTTACCTAAACTAATCCCCAAGTCTCTCTGACTGGAAATCTGCTTTAACATTGTACAAGTTTATTAATATTCCCTACTTTCCTTCCAAAATGCATCACACCACCATCTTCTGTATTAAATTTAATCTGCATGCCCGTTTTAGCCCTCTGACTATGTATCCTCTTCAGTGTTCACAATTTGGGATTTTGGTAAATCGGGACCTTTTCCATTTATGCAACAAACTGGTTTCTTCAAGGGAGAATTAAGTAGTACCTGCAAACCAGTGACTATCCCTGTATTATCAAAAAGATAATGATCCTTGAAATATTAAGATCCCCTCTCCAAGCTTCACCGTGAATGTGATGCATTTGATAAACTCCACAGCCTTTCAGCCAAGTGTATGTGGCCTTCCGAACAGATGGTTCCATGGATCTCCAACTAACATTCTTCAGTATCGATGTTGCTGCATGGCAGGATCCAAGCTATAAAAGTTAACTGCCATCGTAGCATTAATCAAACAATATATTTTTGCAAACTCATGCAGCACTTGCCCGATGGTTGCCTAAGTAAACCACAGCCATGAATTGTTCAGCTTCAACTAGGGAGCAGGCCATCTTAGACTAGGTACTGTGTAATAAGAAGGGAATCATCGCCAATCTAGCTGTGCAAGACCCCCTTGGGGAATGGCGAGCATAACATGATAGATTTTTTTATCAAGATTGCGAGTAAGGTACTTGATTTGGAGACCAGAGTGCTGAATCTTAATAAAGGAAACAATGATGATATAAGACATGATGTGGCCTCGATAGATTCAGGAGGGTTACTTAAAGGGATGACAGTGGATTGGTAAACATTCAAGGAACACATGGAGGAACTGCAACAACTATTTACTCCTGTTTGGCAAAAGAAACAAAATGGGTAAGACAGCCAATCCGTGGCTTACAAAGGAAATTAGAGATAGTAACTGATCCAAGGAAGAAGCGTACAGATTGGCCGAGAAAAATAATATGTCTAAGGATTGGGAGCAGTTTAGAACTAGCAAAAAAGAACCAAGGGATTGATTAAGAAAGGGAAAATACAGTACAAAAGTAAGGTTGCAGGGAACATAAAGACTGACACTAAGAGTTTCTATTGATATGTGAAAAGAAAAAGATTGGTGAAGACAAATGTAGGTCCCCTACAGACCGAAATGGGGCTGTGCATAAAAGGCAACAAAGAAATGGCTGAGCAACTGAATATATACTATGCTTCTGTTTTCACAAAAGAGGACTCAAATCAGATACCAGAAATGTTGGCGAAAACAAGATTTAGTGAGAGGGAAGAATCGAGGGTGATCAATATTAGTAGAGAAATGCTGCTGGCCAAATTGATGGGTTTGAAGGCAGATAAATCCCCAGGGCATGATAATCTGCATCCCAGTGTACTTACGGAAGTGGCTCTAAAAATAGTGGGTACTTGGGACGTCATCTTGCAGGTTTCTCTAGACTCTGGAACAGTCTCTAGAGATTGGAGGGTAGCTAATGTCACTCTAATATTCAAAAATGGAGGCAGAGAGAAAAGAGAGGTAGACAGAATTATTGACCTGAAAGCCTAACATCATTAGTGGGGAAAATTCTCAAATTGATTATCGAGGACTTTATAGCAGACCACGTAGAAAGCAGTGGCAGTATCAGACACAGTGAGCATGGATTTATGAAGGGGAAATCATGCTTGACAAATTGTTGAAATTCTATGAAGATGTAACTAGTAGAATTGACAAGGGAGAGGCCAGTCGATGTGATGTATTTGGACTTTCAGAAAGCATTTGACAAAGTCTCGCATAAGAAATTATTGCGCAAGATTAAAGCACATGGGATTGGGGAAGTGTATTCAGATGGATAGAAAACAGGTTGGCAGAGAGGAAACAAAGAGTAGGAATTTATGGGTCCATTGAAATTGGCAGGCAGTAACTAGTGGGGTGCCACAGGGATCAGTCTTGAGATCCCAGTTATTCACAATATATATTAATAATTTGGATGTATATTAATGAGTTGGATGAGGGAACAAAATGTAACATATCAAGTTTACAGATGATACCAAGTTGGGTGCAAGGGTCAACTGTCATGAGGATGCAGAGATCCTTCAGCATGATCTGGACACTTTGGGTAAATGGCCAATCAATGGCAGATGTAGCATAATTTGGATAAATATAAGGTTAGTCACTTTGGAAGCAAAACCAAGAAGGCAGATTACTACCTGAATGGCCGTAAGTTGGGAGAGGGGAGTCTGCAGGGGGTCCCGGTGTCCTTGTGCACCAGTCACTGAAGGTAAGCATGCAGGTGCAGCAGGTGGTAAAGAAGGCAAATGGTATGTTGGCCTTCATCGCGAGAGGTTTTGACTACAGGAGCAGGAATGTGTTGTTGCAGTTATACAGGGCTTTGGTGAGAACACACCTGGAATTATGTACAATTCTGATCTCCTTTTCTGAGGAAGGATGCTCTTGCTCTCGAGAGAGTGCAGCGAAGGTTTACCATGCTGATTCCAAGGATGAGGGGAGATTTTGACTAAGTTAGGATTGTTTTCGCTAGAGTTCAAATGCATGGGGTGGGGGGGAATCTCATAGAGACATATAAAATTCTAACAGGACTAGACAGGGTAGATGCTGCGAGGATGGTGGGTTTATCCAGAACTAGGGGTCACAGTCTGAGGATTCAGGCTAGATCATTTAGGATGGCGATGAGGAGACATCTCTTTACCCAAAGAGTGGTGAGCCAGTGGAATTCATTACTGCAGGAAGTAGTTGATGCCAAAACATTGAATGCATTCAAGAGGTGGCTAGATATAGCACTTGGGGCAAATGAGACCAAAGGCTATTGGGGGAAAGCAGGATTAGGCTATTGAGTTGGACGATCAGCCACGATCGTGATGAATGGCGGACCAGGCTCGAAGGGCTGACTGACCTCCTCCTATCTTCTATGTTTCTATGTTCCCCAATATTTGGTCAGTGACAATCTCAGTGAAAACCTCTCTGGGTTGAATGGCAAGAATAGGATTAATGATGTGTGATCAATTGATGTGAAGACTCAATAGAATGACTGAGATTTTGACTTGCATCAAATTTAAGAGACCACAGGTCTTAGGCATTAATTTATGCCTATTTTAGTCTGTGCATTTTGTGGAAATTCATTCTTTGTGCTTATTAATGCCATGACAATGTCCTGGAATACCACACGTGTCACTTCACACCCTCTTAACTGCACAGTTGGTGCCCAAATGACTGCAATGTTTCCAGAAGGCAGCTCACCGCCCCTTCTCAAGGTCAGGTAGGAATAGGTAATAAATGCTAGCCTCGCCTGTAAAAGCAGCAGTCTATGAACAAATATAAAATTAACTGAAGAGTTATGTAAATTATTGACAGAAAATGTTTGACCGCAAACATGAACAGCAAGGTGGCTCAGTGGTTATCAATGCTACCTCACAGCACCAGGGACGCAGGTTTGATTCCATCCTTAGACAACAATCTGTGTGGAGTTTACACATTCTCATTGTGTCTGCATGTCCTCCCACAGCCCGAAGATATGCAGGTTAGGTGGATTGCCTGTGCGAAATGCAGGGTGATTGGGTAGGGGGGTGGGTCTGAGTCAGTTACTCTCAGGAGGGTCTGTGTGGGCCAAATGGCCTGCTTCCATGCTTTAGGGATTCCATGAAAAATATTCAGACATGGCATAAGAATGAGGATATCACTTTAGCCCAAATTTCCTTGACCTTTTGTAAAGAAATCAACTCTTAAAGTAAAGGGGGTCGGACGTATCAGTTGGCTGGTTTGCACACTAGGGAGTTACCAATATTTCGGGTTCAGAACGCATGCCAGCTGAGACTCCCATGACTACCCTTTCCTCTTGGTTGAGGTCTGATGACCCTCAGGTTAAACCACCACCAGTAATCCCTCCCTAATGAGAGCTTATGGTCTGGGAAGATTATGGCAACTTCAACTCTATCGATTTGTTTGGGCATAAACTGACAATGGGAGATTTACAACGCCAAAAAATGTCTAAGAGGCATCATAACTTACTTTAATTGTGAATTAACATTATGTGTTGGCATTCAGCACAAGTCAGTAAACAGCGAGACCGTAGTTTTGTATGATTTTCTATTGGTCGCAAGAAGAAGCTTCAAATTTATTAAATGTTGCTGGTATGCTTCAGCTGATGGGTTGTTGGAATCCAGCACAGGTAGAATGGCTCAGCAATGTCAGTGGAACAAAGTGAATCCAAGGAAACTAATAATCAGAATTCTCTGGCCAACGGACTTCAAATCCAAGGATTGAAGAGAGCTCAAATGACATGTTGACAAAGTGAAGGGTACACTTTCATGAATGAAGTCAAGTTTCACTGCCAACTAAACATTAGCTGCTTTATTCTGGTTGGGGTAGCGGCTAATTGCCAGACAGATAAGGCAGATTATTCATGAGTGAAGCAAAGGTTTATTGCTAGTAAGATGAGAGCTGCTAAATGGATGATTTGGAGCTTCACTACTGTTGCATAGAGCAATGGCATTAAAGGTTTATTGCAAGGCATATCGTGCCAGTTCTTCTAGTGGATTAACTGGAGGCTCACTGCCAGTCAAATGGTGAGTATTCTTCCAATGAACATAATCTTGCTGCCAAACAGTGGACGATTGACATTCCAATTTAGACATGCTTTCAAGCTAATACACAGGCCTTAACCACATTCAATTTCCCCACATCTTATGCCTAATTAAGCATTATAGCTTGACACAAACAATGGCCATTAGTTGTACTTAGTGACATTAGCATTCTTAAAGTCAATATGCTCAAGTTTTCCAAATGCTTCCAGCTCACATTCCATGCATGACTGTGCACTCCAAATGCGATTTAATCATCTACTTTTACAGAATATTCTTTGACTTAAAACAGGAGAGGGACCTTGGAGTCAGAAATGGAACATCCTTCCACCCTTTCTCTGGAATTAAGCACAGGCAATGCAGGCTGCTAGATCTATCAAAGGGAAAGCTTCCTCTGCTCAGCCCAGCAATATCACAACCTCCGAAACTGTATTGTACCAGCATCCCATTTTCCACATTCCAAAATGTTATGATCTCCATAAGAAAGATTAAGTAAGAAGCAAAGAACAATACAACATCAAGAGATTTATTGGCTCATCGGATTGGAGCTGAGTCATTTAGCAAGTAATCCAGTTGGTCCCTGACCATGTGTTTATCTCTGCATTTCTTTTTAAAGATTTTTCTGATTCCTTTTTGAAAGCAACTATCAAATCTGCAGCCACCATTCTATCAGCTATATTTAGTACATTTTATGTCAAATCATTATAAATTTTTTGGTGTAAACACCTTCCTACAAGGAACTAGGTTGAGGTTATCCTGAGCTTATTGATATACAACCCTTAAAAAGTCATCGGGGAAAAGAGATTGCTATTCACTCAATTGGTAAAGATTCCAATCCAGTTCTAAGTGCTGAAAGGACAATGTGCTGATCTCTCACTGCCGCCAATCAGCCTATTGCTCATAAATTCAGGTTTACTTATTAGGAAATAAGAAAAAAAAGCTTGCATTAATATACAGGAGCTTTCACATTCTCAGGATATTCCTAAGTAATTTATACCTAAGTAAGCACTTTTTAAGGTATGGTCACTGTTGCAAACAGCAATGAGATCACCAATTTTGATGAAGAAATGTATGACAATCAGTATAATGAGTGATTTTCCCTTCTCTTCAAATTGTAATAGGATGTCATAATTCCAGACGGGATAATAGACAGCGTATTTGACTGTATCTCTTCAGAAAGGCAGCACCTCAAACAATTCTAACCTCTGTTGGCATTGAACTAAATTGTCAGTCTGGGTTATGTGCCAAGATCTCTAGAGGAAGAGAAGGGAATAGAGGGAAATGGATCCTGTAAGTAAAGATAATTTTAGTATGGAAGGACAAAATGTGGCGGCACAGGCTTGGAGGGCTGAAGGGCCTGTTCCTGTGCTGCACTGTTCTTTGCTCTTTAACCCATAATCCTCTAACTCAGTAGCAGGACTTACACCACTTAACCAAGTGTCTATAATAAAACAGAACCTTTGCAGAGTACGGGTGTGGGATCTGTGTGAGCAGTTCTGGATGGGATGCTCTTCAAAGGGTCTTGGGCCCAGACTCAATGGGCTAAATGGCTCCCATCTGCACTCTAGAGATTCTGTAATTCCATAAATCTTGTATGCTTCAACAAGATCGCCTTTCATTCCTTTAATGTCCAATGAGTACCAACCCAGCCCACTCAACCTGCCCTCATTAGACAATGCCTCCATATGCAGGATCAACCTTCTCTGGACTGTCTCCAATGCAAATATATCTTTCCTTAGATAAAGGGAGGAAAATTATTCACAGTATCCCAGCTATGGTCTAACCAGTGCCTTTTATAGATCTAGCAAGACCTCCCTATTTTTATATTCCATTCTCTTCTAACTATCTACAAACATTCCATTTGCCTTGCTTATTACCTCTTGAACTTATATGCTAGCATTTTTTATTTATACAAAAGGACTCTCGAATCCTTCTGTACTATACTTTCTACAGGTTCCCTCCATTTAAATAATATTCAGCTCCTCTATTCTTCCTGCCTAACTGCATAATTTCACATTTTTGCAACATTATATTCCATCCGCCAAGATTTAGTCCTCACACTTAATCTGCCGACATCCATCTGCAGACATTTTGTGTAATCTTCAGCCTTCCCATTTATTTTGCACCATTCACAAACTTAATACGTTCACTTTCCTCATCCAAGTCTTTAATACATATATATTGTAAATAATTGTGGCCCCAGCAGAAACCCTTTGGCACTTCAACTGGATAAGCTGCCCCTTATCCCAACATAATCCTCCATTAATTAGCCAATCCTCTATCCATGCTAGTATACACTTCCAACACCATAGGCTCCCATCTTATTAAGTAGCTTCACGTTGAAAGCTACTTTATCCAATGCCTTATAGAAATCCAATTATATTACATCCACTCCTTCCTCTTTATCTAACCTGTTTCTTACTTCCTCAAAAAATTCTAATAAATTTGTTAGGTATGGTTTTTCCCCTTCATGAAGCCATACTAACTCTGTTCCATTTTATTACGTACTTCTAATGCCCTGCTGTTACATTCTTTATATCAGACTCTTAACATTTTCCCAATAACAAATGTTAACTGTCATCTAGTAACATGACCATCTGTTAACATGTGGGATGTTTGATCTTACACAAAGGCAGAATTAGAATAATTAATCACTATTGTCAATAATTATCAACTTTCTATTAAATGTAAAATAACAGCACACAAGAAAAAGATTAATACCCCTGTTACCCCAGTATTTAAATTGGCATAAGACTACAGGCAGAGCCCCAGTAAAAAGCCCTGCATCCCAGTCACTGGAGATACTTGGTTGCCTTGCTCTTTCCCACTGGATCTCAGCTCGTAGCTCCCAGCAAGAGACCCCATCTCCAATTCTATCCGAAATCATAGCTGCCGAGGGAGCCAAACAACTTCAATGGCAGCACTGACTTTCTGAATGGGCCTGCTGCTCCTCCAATCACAGTTTGTTTCTCTCAGGGGTTTGTTGCTGATAGGTTTTACCAGTGAGCCAATCGGCAGCAATCGTGGACAAGAACCAGCCCTGGATTGGAGGAGCAGCTCCTGAGACTAAATCTCTGCAGAGATAGTAGGAACTGCCAATGCTGGAGAATCTGAGATTCCACGGTGTGAAGCTGGATGACCCTTCTGAAGAAGGGTTTCGACCCGAAATGTCAGCTTTCCTGCTCGTCTGATGCTGCTTGGCCTGTTGTTTTAATCCAGCTTCACACCATGTTATCACTAAATTTCTGCAGGTGGTTTGGAGCTTTTGGGAGACACCCGTGTGTTACAATTTTTCTCTGGGATCACTTTCAGGTAATAGTTGAAATGTTTTGGGTGAACTCCAGTGGAGAATCTGCTGACCAACCTTGAGATGGAACAACATGTGGACTTTACTGACACCACCCTTTAGGCCCCTCATGTTCTTCCTTTGACTGACTTCCCAAATCCATGCCTATCCTACCCATGGCGACAGACCCTTCTCTTCCACTCCTGTATCCTTGCCAATTCGATTCCACATATCTCCTCCCCCAACACTGACTCACCATCACCGGCCCAAGCCTCCAGATAAACTGCATTCTCCTGCTCTCCCAGATATGCCAAAGGAGAACTACTGACAACAGGTGATCTTCACTGTTAAACAAACAAGAATCAGGTGCCATGAGATTCTCATGCACCATTGACTTTACCTTGTAGCTTGGGTGTAACTTTTAGAATTATTTGAGTTAATGAGTACTCACAGCACGTAAGTGGGTACGCACCATAGCGCACCGTGAGGCCCAAAGCACCAAAAACATGGCCTTTACTCAATCTCTGCATGTTGAATGGTCATCGTTTTTGAAAGGTGTTAACTTCAGGAAAGATTTGGTTCCACTTACTTCAGCACCAAAACAGGTTCAAATCCTGCCATGTCAGGTGATAGAATTTGAATTCAATAAAAATCTGGAATTAAGAAATTAACAATGACCATTGTCAATTGTCAGGAAAAGCCCATCTGGTTCATTAATGTCCTGTAGGGAAGGAAACTGCCATCATCACCTGGTCTGGCCTATCTGTGACTCCAGACCCACAGCAATGTGGTTGGCTCTTAACTGCCCTCTGGGCAATTAGAGGTGGACGATACTAAGACAGCACTGCCCTCATTCCATGAATGAATTTAAAAATTGCTTTTCATAAATAAACATCTTCACTTGTAACCATAGGCAGCGAGTGTTAGCAAGTTATTTGCTGATGAAGAGCACTGAGCCTAATCCTCACTTATCCTGTCACAGTAGAAGTAAACAGACAGAGGCTAGGAGTGATCCTGGTTGACCTATCCCCTCAGTAATCTTTGATTGTGAACTCCCTATTAGTAGCCCAGATTGGATCATCAAGCTTAACATTGTATAGTGGATGACACTGTATGGCTCATTTGCACACAAGTGCAAATTTATTTTCAAAATACTAAGACACTTCATTAAAGTAATTTGGTATGGTATGAGAATACTGGAAGCCAAACTGAAGGTTCCAACATCATCAACAGTACCTGAAAAGAAGATTGTATTTAATTTTATTATTCATTCAAGGGATATGGGCCAGCAGCTATTGACCATTCCTAGCTTTCCCCGAGCAGGTGATAGTGAGCTACCTTCTTAGAATGCTGTAGTCCATTTGTTGTAGGTAGATCCACAAAGCTATTAGGGAGGGAATTTCAGGATTTTGTTCCAGTTACACTAATGGTGTGTGTTGATCTTCCAGTGTGTTCGCACCTTCCTGAAAAAGGACTGAAGAGTCCACAACAGCACAATTTTCTGAGGTTTCTGTGGAGGTAACTCATCTTTGTTTCTCAATGCTTTAGTGAGTAGAAGGCTATTGACAGAGACTTGCTCTTCACAGATCCCCACCTCCAACTATCTTGACTTGGATCAATATTTACACAAGCAGGAGTGAAATATTAACTCAATTTCTCAAACACTTGGAGCTTTTTGCCATCAAAAGGGATAAAAAGAAAAACCTGTTAGCAAGAGAATCACATGGAGTGTGAAGAGATCAGAGGAACAAATAAGCCTTGTAGAACTTCCGATGGGATGCTTTTTCTGGTGGGACACCTCTTCCATCACTCCATATGTCAGCTACTGCTTCTCTTTATGATTTATATTTACACTTTAACCTCTGTTCTTTATTAATCATCAATCTTCACACACCGACAGTAGGACTAATGCTACGAGATTGGTAGCAGAGGAAATGAAACACTCAGGCACTTAATGTAGAAAGCTGTGAAGAGTCATGCATGTGAGTGGTAGAATAAACTGTATATTAATCTTATTTCACTGTATTTTAGGCAGGGGGTCCAGAGGGACTTGTAAATATGCATAAACATGATTCAGGACTGGATACTAAAACTATCATGCTGGGTTCAGCATGTTTCAGGTGAAATCATTTGCAGACAAATACTCAAAAGATGGGAAAGCCAAAGTGGTTGTGTACAGAAAGAGTGGTTGAGGCAAAATCACAAGGCTGGTTAATGAAACCAGACGATGTTCCTGAAAAATGTATTGCTGAAGCTGTTCAGCTATGTTCAAATTCTGCAAAAATCATATTACACTGTAAGAGGAGATGGAAGGTTTGATATTTTGAAATTTAAATGAATATAAATGAGCTGAGAAGACTTCTTCTGAACTGATTTTGTGTTCTCGTACACATTAAATTCTTCTATGATTCCCTTCCACCAGTCATCAACTGGTGATGCTGGAGAGTCTAATATATTATACATGATAGTCTACAAGCATAAATCTTCAAACATAATTAATAGTTCTTCTACTTTCTTATTTACGTGAATCTTGCTTGATTTAAGGAGCATTCATATCTTTTAACATGCAGCTTCTAAATAACATTTTAACAGCTCGTATTTTAATATGGTACCCTTTGTAACATTGTCCAATTCCATCTGTTCCTTGGGTGTTGCTGGAATACTCATCCATGATTTTATGTCCCCTAGACTTAAGTATTTCAGTGCTCTTTTGGACAGTCTCCCATATCCTACCATCTGTAAACTTGCAACATGTTTCAGTCACCACTTACCCCTATTCCCAGTGACTTACACTGACTTACAGTAAAGGAACAGTTCAATTTTAACTTCTCATCTTTTTTTTCAAATCTCCCCCAGTCTCACCCTTCTCAATCTATGTAAGCACCTTCAAGCCATAATTTTCAGAGACAGCTGCACTTATTTAATTGCATCTCTTGTGCTGGATGTCATTTGTTTAATCATTGGTGGCTGTGCTTTTAACTGGCAAAGCCATAAACTGTGGACTTCTTCCCTGGACCTCTCAGTCTCCCTTCCTCTCTTTTCTTCATTAAAGGATTCTATCCCCATAACCCCACACAGCCTATCCCAATAACTCCACATTTCCAACAGTTAATTCACCTGACCTGCACATCTCTGGATACTCCGGGGCAATTTATCACAGAAAACCCACCTAACCTGCACATTGTTGGACCGTGGGTAGTAACCAGAGCACCCCGATGGATACCCTCATGGACATGGGAGGAACGGGCTGGAATCACACCTAGATCCCTGGTACTGTGAGGCAGTAGTGCTAACCATGGTGCTATCATGTTGCCTTTTCCGAGATGACTTGACAGCACCAAAGCATTGATAGGTGCCAACAACAAACTACAAACAAAATTAGTATCAAACAAAAATTTAGACCTCCTTCCCAACCACTGTGTATGCTCAATCCTAGGTCAAATTGAGTTTCCCAGTGGAATTCATACATTCCTAATACAAAACGCCACTGACCCATTTAATGGGAATCCAGTTTCACCTGGTTCTTAGTTGAGATGTTCTTTCATTGGAACCCTTAAAAAACCCCTGCGAGTAACACACCATGCACATCTCGCCAGTTTTCCAGGAACAAAGACAAGAAGTTACTGGAAAAGATTAGCAGGTCTGGCAGCAACTGTGAAGAAAAAATCAGAGTTAACATTCGGGTCTGGTGACCCTTCCTCAGAACTGATGGTAGCTGGAAAAACATCAGTTTATATGCAGGAAATAGGGAGAGGAGTGGGGTAGGGAGTAAACGATAAGATGGCGCCTGAAGAGAGAGAAGAACAGTTGGACAGGCAAAGAAGTTGATAACGATCAGACTGGGAGGGTGAGTAGTTGTTAATGGGGGCTATTAGTGACTAACAACAAGTGGTGTGTAATGGCAGGCTATGTGATAACAAGGCCTGGCATGTGAGGTTGGAGGCTAGGTCACGGGAGAGTTTAGGCCCTAAAGTTATTGAACTCAGTATTGAGTCCAGATGGCTGCAGGGTCCCAACGAGAAAAAATGACCCTGAACTACCTGTTGCCTGTCATTTTAACACACCACCCTTTTCCCTGGCTAACATCTCCATCTCTGGATTGCTGCAGTGTTCCAGCAAAGTTCAGTGCAAGCTGGAAGAACAACACCTCATTTTTTGCTTGCGGACCCTGCATCAAGAGCAAATGGCTCACAATAGGCGGAAAGAGCTAAAACAGATGGTGGAGTCCCAGGCATTTGGCACCTGACCCCCACGAGGAGAAGACCCTGACAACTCCAACCAAATGGCTGACTGTGCCCAAGCCATTGGATTGATATCACAGGCTGCCCATGATGTATTACACTGGAGTGCCCTGATTTAAGGGCATCTCTCTTGACTTGACAGAGGACTAGTCTCCTTGGACTTTGAGACATGGCCATTTGGTTGAACCACCTTCAGTGTGCTTGCCACTATCACATGGTGCAGGAATGAGATTGACATAGCACAGAACCATATCATAACATGTCCACCTCCTTCGCTGATCACTGCTAATAAGCATGTCAAGCTGCCTGACTTCGTTTCTGCAGTAAACAACAAGGCAAGGCAGAAGGACTGTGAGTCTGTTAGCTTTGGCTGAGAGATCAAAGCACAAAATGGCAAAGCAGGTTAAAGCAAAGATTCTGTCAGTACCCAAATAGGTTCAAAGTGAAGGAGTGCAAAGGGAATAAAAGAGCAGCCTTGAGATGTGGCCTGGTCCAAGCTGTGAGTGGGGCGCCTGTTGTCGCTTGCAGCAATAGTGCGCTGATAGGTGCAGAATTGAAGTGGAGACAAACATCATGGTGGATTGGAGATGTGTCATGAGAGTGCCATGAGGCTGGTAAACATCAAATGCCAAGGGTCCATGGACATGACACATGTGTGGACACTACCCCTGGGGTGTGCGCTGAGACATTGTTGTCAGGTGTCCAAGATAAAGGCTCAGACGAGCAAGCAGCAAGCTGGATTCGCCAGATATCTGTTCTGACTTCTATGTCAAGAATTCTCATTTCTATCTCGACGGATGGTAGAAAGTGAGGCTGCCTATTAACGAAGCAACAACAAGTAATAATGAGAGTGATAATCAGTGACATTCCCTGTTAATATGCCTCTCTTTGCTGACAATCTCATCTCAATGTCTGGGACTTACTCAGAAAAAGTAACTTTCTGGTCTTGACTGATATTTCACCGGATTTTCCCAAACTTCTCACTGTAGCCCACATTGCTCAGGGCCTGGAGGGATTCCATCCCTTTACCACAGAATGAAAGGTTTCTGAGCTCAAGTTCATATCCAGGACACAGTTACAGTATATTTTTAGCCCAGTGCCAAATGAGTTGGATGTGCTGTTTTTCAAACAAAATATTAAACCCAGGCCAAATCAGTTTTTCCTTGTGGATACAAAAGATTGCAGATTACTGTGCATTGAAGAGTAGCCGTGCCAGTCTAAGGTCTATGCCTCATAGCTGCTCCAAAACATTATCTACCTCATTTGCTGTGGACAATGCGACTGCCACTATGCACATTATATAACAGTGCCTCCACCTCAGATCGACTTCATTGATTGCCAAGTGTTTTGGAACATCCTGATGACAGACGAATATCTTTGCAATTACTTTTAAGATTCTCCGGAGCATCAGAAATTGATATAATGAGGGGCATGGCAGATAGCAAAGAGCACTTTAGTAAAAGACATGGAGTGCATCAAAGATTATTGCTGAATGAGGCTTTCCCTCATCAGGACAAACACAAGAATGCCAAATTTCAAATGATCACAAGTTTTCCCACAAGAGAAATGAGGTACTGATTGATTGTCAAGTCAACTGTGATTAGCTGAGACATTCTATGAAGAAAATAATAGGGAACAAAAGGGTTCCATGCTTCCAGGTAATTCTGAATAGGGGCAGAGCTTGAACATATTCACTTTGCAGAGGGCAGGTCCCTGCCTACGAATGCACGTCACACCTAGCAAATCTTTATAAGCTTGGCTAACTATATAAAATTGATTTTTACCATAGCTATTAGCATATGGGATTATTCAACAATACAAAATACAATTATTAGTTTTACAACTGTACCATACAAAATGCTACAATGAGAAATGTGGAGTTTCTCTTTCTCAAAGATTATTTAACTGAGGCAGTGATTTATAGCAACAATTTGTTATAGCAGGTATCATAAATGATAGCCAAAGGTACTATAGTGAGAAATTATAACTTAGATCAGAACAAATGTGGTGGCAACGTAATAGTAATAGCAGTTATTCCAGTATACCGGTAAAGGGTGTGTAGTATTGTGAATTGGTACTGTATATAGAAAGTGTTGATAAGCTTTTTAAGCTACAATTTTTCCTATCATGAAGAAACATGGAAGGGCTGCAGAGTTAGCAACAGCCATTATTTACATTTCACAGCTTCAACCACATGGAAAACAAGGAAGAGCAATCCAGGAGAATTATTGAGCCTTCTTTGTAGTTTCATACCATTTCAGTGTTTGGTCAGTTAAACCGAAGCGCATTAAGAAAGCACTGTGATACACTCTTGTTATCTTTGGTAAATACAAAATATTGGCAAATGTATTTGATAATTTTGGTTCCAGAGTGAGAGACAGAGCATTAAACATCTGAATCATTTAGCTGATGGGAAGGTGAGAATTAGCAGGCTGATTGATGTAGGTGTAATGTGTCAGCAACATTGAACTTTAAGGTAAGTGTTGGTGTTCAATTTAGCACTTAATTAATGTACAATCACTTGCTATGCATAATGTTTGCTGAATCATTTACATGTAAGCCTTTAAGCAAATGGTAGTGCCCAAAGACAGGAGGTAGGTGTGGGATCGTGTTTCAATAACAATCCAGATTGGTGAGCGGTGAACATAACCTCTTTATTGAGCATCCACAGTAACACAGTTCAAGACAGCAATGGAATCCAAAGTACAGTTTTACAATAGCCTGTTTATACACAGTTCTTACATACGTTAAAATTTTAGCACTCTTGTATTACATTCTTGTATCTATTATGCACAAAAGTTTGTGTGACATCTGTCCTAAGCAATTGCTAAATGCTTGCTGTTACTCCTGATGGGATTAGAATGTCTGTCTGTATGAGCTTGCATAATCAAGAAATGTTAATCCTTTTGTCTTTATTGTTAGTAACGTTAGTGAAAATGCTAGACCTACATGATCTAAATAAGTGAGAAATTATATATGTAATAAATAAACGTATAGAAAATATTAAACTGATCTCCCGCAGCTGAGTTATGAGAGTCCATTTATTACTGACAGCCTTGAAAGTTCTGTTTTGATGGTAACTGCAGTCCTGTTTTGATGGTAAGTTTCTTAAAGGGGGTAGCAACCCTATTTAAAATTTATCTAAGAAGTACTAAAAAGTGGAGGAAACTGTTTAATGTCTGCAACCTATTCAGGTCCTGAGAAATGGTTGCTAAGGGCTAATTAATATTATAATCTTTCCACAGTTTCAAGTGGGTAAAGGAGACATGATGGCAGGGATAGCATTGTTCTGGGTAGGTTACGGCCTTAACATTAATTCCGGGGTAGCCTTTAATACAGAAACAGGTCGAACACTGCTTGCAGCATGGGCGTATAAGGATTGAAAGGTGTAAAGAAACAGTAAGACATGAGAGGGATGTTTAGTTTAGTTTATAAAATGTACCAGAAAAAGGTGGTTTTATGAATGAATGAATAAATAAAAACACGGTATAGTAGATATACAGCACTTGTGTGAGAGTTAGTAAGAAAAACATAATACAATATCTCACATAGGGAAGGGGAGGTGGTAGTGGGGTAGAGTCAATACAAACAAAGGGGAGAAAGAGGAGAGGATAAGATTCAACCATCAGAAAGACAATTCTCTTTTTTTATGGTTAAGGAAATAGGGCATTCTTTATTTAAGGCCTAAATTTAAATTAGAGCAGTAGTAAGATGACTACTTCAAGTACATCCTTGCAAAACAGCTAAGTCTCTGTTCAGTCCGAAAGGTGATACAGCATATGCCACTGACAAGAAGCATAAAGTTATAATCTGAAGCACTGACCAAGCAAGCAGCCAAACCCAGTTAATCTGTGGTAAAATCCAATGCTCCTATAAAATGTGAGGTACAAAAACAAAGAATGCTGAAAAACTCAGGAGGTCTGGCAGCACCTGTGAACAGAAAGAGACAGAATATGGAATCTTGTAGGGGTCTGAGCAATGTGGACTATGGTGAGATGTGCAGCAGAATCTGGAAGCAAGTGCAATGAGGTTCATCTTGATGTCAGGATCAATTTACACCATCTTTTATACTTTTCACAAGCAACATGGTAGCAACAAGGTGACCATTGACATAGATTAAAGCTTGTTAAACACCATGTTAACAGCCCATTATTATGCAGCCTGACAGAATACTGAGAGGCCTAGATACAGTGGACTTGGACAAGATGTTTCCACGCATAGAGGTAAAAAAGACACATAAACAGAAATTGCTGGAAAAGGTCAGCAGGTCTGGCAGCATCCATGGACAGGTACTAAAGTTAACGTTTCAGGTCCAGTGACCCTTCCTCGGAAGAGACATTGCCTCAGAATGAAGGCACAACCCGTTAGAACTGAAATGAGGAATTTTATCCAACCAAGGGTGGTGAATCCATGGAACTCATTTCCATAGAAGATTGAGGAGGCAAAAGTCATTGAGGTTCTTGATAAATGAGGAGATCAAAGATTAGAGGGTGAAGACAGTCGAATGATCGAACAGCAGAGCAGAAACAATGGGTCGAGTTGTCCAATTCTGCTCCTATATTTTATTGCCTTTTGGTCTAGCCTCCTATCTGTCCAAATTTACTAAACAAGCTTGATGTCAGAAAAACCCAACAAGGAAACCAAAGAGAGCACCTGATGGGAGAGATAATGGGAACTGCAGATGCTGGAGAATTCCAAGATAATAAAATGTGAGGCTGGATGAACACAGCAGGCCAAGCAGCATCTCAGGAGCACAAAAGCTGACGTTTCGGGCCTAGACCCTTCATCAGAGAGGGGATGGGGTGAGGGTTCTGGAATAAATAGGGAGAGAGGGGAGGCGGACCGAAGATGGAGAGAAAAGAAGATAGGTGGAGAGAGTATAGGTGGGGAGGTAGGGAGGGAATGGGTCAGTCCAGGGAAGACGGACAGGTCAAGGAGGTGGGATGAGGTTAGTAGGTAGGAGATGGGGGTGCGGCTTGGGGTGGGAGGAAGGGATGGGTGAGAGGAAGAACAGGTTATGGAGGCAGAGACAAGTTGGACTGGTTTTGGGATGCAGTGGGTGGAGGGGAAGAGCTGGGCTGGTTGTGTGGTGCAGTGGGGGGAGGGGACGAACTGGGCTGGTTTAGGGATGCGGTGGGGGAAGGGGAGATTTTGAAGCTGGTGAAGTCCACATTGATACCATTAGGCTGCAGGGTTCCGAAGCGGAATATGAGTTGCTGTTCCTGCAACCTTTGGGTGGCATCATTGCGGCACTGCAGGAGGCTCAGTTAGCCATTTGCTCCAAATGACCTTCATGTTGGACACTGGGCATAAACATCTCAGGGCACAGACACATGCACCCACAACCCCAGACACTGCCTTCTGACATTTACCAGCCTTGAAGAAACCTCATAGCACTTACGCACCCCACTTAGAGGTCACTTCTGCACATCAGTGCTGCACCACAGGTTATATTAGTACAGTGTGATCAGGGGCAAGCCAACAGCTCATGGACCGGACCAGTCTGCAGCTCAGAGTTCTTCTTTCAGCCTCATAGTGCCCACTTATTTTGACCCTATCTAGATGTCCACAGCATCCCTGTCTTGGATTGCCATACCTTGTCTTATTGCATTTTGTCCCTTCAACCAGAGATACCAGGATCATAATACTGCTGAAGGAGGGTTGCTGGACCTGAAACATTAACTCTGCTTTCTCTAAGCAGATGCAGCCAGATTTGCTGTGCTTTTCCAGCAATGTCTTTTTCTTTCATACTACTGCTGTCTTGCTATGCCATTTAGTACAGACAGTATGCCCTGAAGTCTGTCAAAGTTGTCAGCCAGCATCAGTCAGGTCTTTGCTGAAGGGTTCCCAGCACATTAAGGCAAGGCAGCCTCTGATACAAGAACAAGGTGATCAGAGTCAGGATGCTGTCCTTATAAGGGGTGAGAAGCCGAGTGATAGGCTTTTTTGACCTCTAGTGGGATGTTTAACTCCTGGGATAAGAGAGCAGCAGGTATTGCAGAAATAAAAATGGCTGACACACATTCATATGTTGCTGTAGGTGGGGAGATATCACAAGTGAGTGAGTAGACAGTGCAGAGGTAATGTTAGTGGTGTTAGGGTTTGGAGTGATTGAGAGTGAGTAGTGAAGAAGATTCCAGCCTATAAAGAGCATAGGAAAGCATGAGACTTGTGGGAGATGGTACAGTACCAGAGATGGTGTGAGTGTGTGGCATCATTGAAAAAATTGTGCTATTTACACAGGCAAAGTGGAGTAGAACACTGATCTTCTTCTGGCAGTGTAGGGCATTCCTCCAAAATGCTGAAACTGCATTGGCCTGGGTGGCAACCTCAGACCTGGCTGCCATAGTCTCATGTTGTGGCTTCCAATGATGGTCCTGGAGGAGAAGAGGGTCCTGCAGCAAGACCACACTAACGCTGAATGCCAATTATCTCTTGTCTGCCAAGTGCAGGGCACCTCTGATAGTGCTTGTCAAGGCGCACAACAGGTTTCCAAAGATTGCACAGGTGCAAGGGAAGCCAGTCTTTCAGCTCAATAACTTGCAAATTCACTTCCCACGATTTTCTGGTCTACTAACATAAATAGCTATAAAGTCATGGACTGAGCTTCTGCAAGTATCATTCCCCATTGGAAATGCTAGAGTGCAGAAGTAGCACACGTGAATGGACATCAGGTGATGAGAGTTTCTGGACTGAATACGGTCCACAGCCAGTCTCTGTTCAGGTTGCCAGTCTCTGTTCAGGTTCACACATGAAGAATGGTCAGAGACAAAGCTTCTGGTAAATTCACTCAATCTTTATCAGTACCATACACTTGCTACCCAGATAGTGTGGACAAGTAAGGACCCTGTCAACAACAGCACCTCTAAGAGATGCTTACACAATACTATTTATTTATGTTTAGTTTCACCACTGAGGCAAAGCGTTGGCATCTTAGCTATGTCACCCAGCTCTCTGCAATGTTAGATTGCATTAGTTGATCCACACATTGAGCATTGGGTTGCCACCTGTAAGCACCAGATCATGCATCCTGTCAAAGCCCAGGTATCTTTAACTGTGGCTCTCTAAGAACTGAATCACATTTTATCTGCCAGCAAGATGCTTCCAGTAGAGACGGGCTCGCTGTAAAATGGCTAGGGAACGAAAAATTATCAAAGCTTTATGTCCTTCTAAATCCAGCATGCTTAGAGCTGTCACCTGGAGTGGAAGCTTGCTTCACTCTCCAGCTCTGTCAAACACTCACATCCACCAGAACAAACTGTTTTGTTTGTGGAAGGATTTAAATGGGGATGTTTCACATATTCTGACCTGACACAAGCATCCTTTGCAAGTGTTACTGGGACAACAGAATTGGGTAATGGATTGGAAAAGGTCGCTCAAATATTTGCAAATGTTGAAAACGCCAATACGGTATGCGAAAGATGAATTAGCTGAGCAAAGTGGTCGCCCTGTGACTAGAAGCTCTGACAGTAAAAGGAAAGGAAACACCACTCAATCTGCTCTATAACAGCTCCCAATCTGTCGTATTCAGCAAGTATTATTGCCCAAGTCTCAGCTGGAAGGTGAAGAGCATGTTCCAACACTTCACTTTAATCAACTTAATGTTTTTCTTCACAAAACTCCAGCTGTGTTAAATGTAGGCTCCCGCTGCCTCAATTATCATTTGCAAACAACACTCAGTCTGGATTTACACATTTTCCCCAAATAAACATATTGTAAACCTTCTCACTGTCCTTTTTCAAATGGATGCTGTTATAAATTGTGTTTAAGTAGTGTCACTTTTTTTGTTCCTTGAATCACATTTAATACCGAATTGACTGGTTCAGGAACTCACTTGTGACTTTATCTTTGTTCAAAAGTATTCAAAGTAGTCCTCAAATAAAAATACCCAAATTGTTTCAGGGCACAGAAAAAATAATTTCAAGTGAGGAAGCATTTCAGAATCTACTCTAACAAGAAAAATAATATTTTTTATGTAGTTGAGTTGTGTAATACTCATCCAGTTCTGATTACTGAACTCCAGATCGGAAGTCTTTCTCCAGTCATGATTTAGATACATAGAGAAGTATAAACAGAAACAGACCCTTCAGTCTTCAGTCTGACTCATCCATGCCAAATAGATATCCAAAATAAATCTAGTCCCATTTGCCAGCATTTGGCCCATATCCCTCTAAATCCTTTCTATTCATGTACCCATCTGGATGCCTTTTAAATATTGTAATTGAACTCACCTCCATCACTTCTTCTGGCAGCTCATTGCGTACACACACGCCCTCTGTCTGAAGAAGATGTCCCTTAGGACCCTTATAAATCTTCTCCCTCTCACCTTAAACCTATGACCTCTGGTTTTGGACTCACCTACCCCAGGGAAAAGACCTGATGGGCTTTTGCCCAGCTTGTACAGGCATTGGTGATGATCTTTCAGGAATCACTGGAGTCAGGGAGGATCCCTGAAGGCTGTAAAATGGCTGATATAACACCCTATTTAGGAAGGGGGAGAGGCAGAAGGCAGGAAACTATAGGCCAGTTAGGCTGACCTCTGTCATTGGTAAGATTTTTGAGTCCATTATGAAGGATGAGATTGCAGAATACTTGAAAGTGCATTTTAAAATAGGGCTGAGTCAGCATAGTGTCACCAAAGGGATGTCATGCCTGACAAATCTGTTAGAATCCTTAGAGGAGGTAGCGAACATGTTAGACAAAGGAGAGCCAGTGAACATGATCTATTTGGATTTCCAGAAAGGCTTTGACAAGGTGTCACACAGAAGGCTGATCAATAAGAGCCCATGGTGTTAGGGGCAAGATATGGGCATGGATACAGGATTGTCTGTGTGGATACAGGATTGGCTGTGTTTGCATTGGCGAAGTCCAGCGAGGGCTTACAGTGGGCGAGGGCACTGGTGGAGGCAAACAGCAGTGGCGCAGTGAAGGGGACTCATGCCTGGCAACCAGGCCCATGGCGCAGTACTTAACAACAAGGGCTGTAAAGTTGTACACTTTTTAAAAAACTTTTCTGCCTTTATCATCAATATTTTGGTTTATTTTTCTGTGTTTTAAGATGGCGCTGGAGTGTGGCAGCACTGTACAATACTTCTCACTAGATTTTGTAACAAGATACATGTGACAATAATTTTTTTTTAAGTCAAATAAATCAGGTATGGGGAAATTGCAGTTATGAAGATAGTTTGGAGAAATAAGAACTGTTGTCCATGGAGAAAAGAAGGCTGCAAAGAGATAGGATAGAAGTGTAGAAAATCCAGGGGCATCTGGACATTCTAGATCGGGCAAAACTGTTTCTATTTGGTGAAAGGGCCGAGGACAAAATTTAAAGTGGTATGACCAAGCCCCTGCGTGCGAATCCCCAGTGTGCAATGGTTCTCAATAGCATACCTCAAACTGTTCATCTACCAGGTAGGGAGGGTGAACTCGCTCATTTCTTTATCCATCCGCCCCCTCAGTTGATTGCAACAAGGTCAATTTTAGAAAGGACCCCTCCCAGACCCCAAGTGAAATTATGCAATGTCTGAGAATGTAGTAGAAGCAGTTTCAACTATGGGTACAAATGTGAGTTAGGCCATTATTTGAAAAAGGAGCAATGTACAGAGTTACAGAGAGAAGGGTGAAGAATGACATTAAGTTAAACACTCATGATGAGAGCCAGTGCAGACCCGATGGACTCAATGGCGTACTTACACAAGATAGTAATTTCGCAGTCTGTGGTTCTATGAGATGGATCATGACTCAGTTATCATTTAAGAGCAGATGTTTCAAAGTTTAATGGTCAATGCCTTTACAAGAGTTTGGTTTTGAAAGAATGAACCACGTTAGAGTAGAGTTCTACTTTGTAAGGCATCAAGAGTAGTATTTAGACAGCAATATATGATCTGCCTGGGGCAGTCCCAGAGGTGTTATGGCTTGGCACTTTTAAGGACTGAAGAAATAGGAAAGCATTTGGATGAGACAACAATCCTTTAAATAAATGATCAGAGCATAGCTCTGGTCCCTATACAAATTAAATAAATGATCTAAAGTCTAACACTTGCACTCACCGTATCAAGATTTTTGTATCATTAATTTCTTATTTGGTAGGGCAAGAAAATGTCCTTGCCACAGAATTTTCTTTGTTACCTAGCCTTAAAACAAGATCATCATCACCTCCTTTAAAAGCTTTCTTCTTGTCTTTGGAACAAAGGATAGTCTAAAGTTAATATTACATCAACTGACAAAAGATGGTGAGTGAAACAGAACTTCACCTCCAGTGTTTAAGTTTACTGTTAACTGCATCAAAGATTACACATTGAACTACTTCTTAAATTCATCATTAGTGACAAACATTGATTTCATACAAATAAGTCAAAACAAAAATCAGATCCTGAGATTATTCACAAAGGCCATGAATCCAACTACAGACCAGAAAATTCACAGCAAGTTTGCCTCCACTGGTCCTGGACACCATGACTCTATTTCATATGGTTTGAGAAATTAATTGCTTAGGTCTTGGCTTCTACTCCAAGCTAGGCTGTCCTACTTCCAGGACCGGTTTCCAGTCAGAGAGCTGGAAGTTCTCCTGTTGCAGCAGTGCCACTGAGAGCGGTGGTCACTGCTGGGACTGCAAGTGTACCTGCACCAACAGTACTGGAGCAACCCTGGGCTTCAGGCAGGTGAGGTCAGGAATCATTGCTGCCAGTCAGGCAGAGCATGGTTCTTCCTGTAGGGGTATCCTGCATCACTAAGTGGAGTGGGAGCCCTCTGTGGGCAACATGGTGTCATGTCAGAAGGAACTCCCCTCACAAGCCCATTGAGAAATCTCCAATTTTTCTCCATCACTGGCAAAGCTACCAATGCTGTAGGTAAAATATCCACGAAAACAGGATGGCAACTGCAACAGAGCTCATAAGAGCTGCAGATGCTTGTGTCAGAGATAACACAGTGTGGAGCTGGAGGAACACAGCAGGCCAGGCAGCATCAGTGCAGCAGAAAAGTTGATGTTTCGGGTCGGGGGAGAAGGGTCCTGCTGTGTTCCTACAGCTCCACACAGTGTTATCTCTGGCAATTGCCACAGCACTCCATATTGTTTGGAGTTTAGAAGAATGAGAGCCAGTCTCATTGAAATACATAAATTCTAAGAGGGTTTGACAGTATGGAGGTTGTCAGCACTGGCTAAAAAGCAGAGAATGTCAAGGTCATAATTTCAGGATGAGGAGTGGACTTTCAGAACTGAGATAAGGAGAGATTTCTTCACACAGAAATATCTTTGGAATTCTCGATCCCAGCGAACTATAAAATTTATGTTTGAAACAGAAATCAATAGATCAATTGCTTGAAATCAAAGGGCTAAGGGGATAAGGTGGGAAGTGAAGTTAAGGTAGGAGTTTAACAATCTTCGAAGAGAATAGCAGAGTAGTTTTGAGGGGCTATATGGCCAATATTATGTATATTTCTCATGTCCTTATGAAAAAATTCCAGGCAAATTCAGTCCTAGGGAAAACACATCAACAAGATAAATTTTATTTAACTGTTTTCACTAACACAAGTATCCAGCAGTGAATAATCAGACCAAAAAAATTTGCTTTATCGTCCTTTTTCCAAAGACAATTCCATTGTTTCTTCTTCACCAGTTGCTCTCAGATCCTGTTCTTGAAAGGTAATTGATTCTTCTCTTTACCAACCATACAGTATTCCTAGAACTCAATCCACACCCAGTTAACAAGTTTGGTCACCACTGGATAAACTGTGGTTACAATGGGTGGATATTGTGGCAGTGCCTTTGTCAGCCAGAATAGAGATAATTAGGTAGCTCTGCCTGGAGTCATGCTTAGAGACCTGACATAGAAACATAGAAAATAAGAGCCGGGTTAGGCCATTCAGCCCTTCTAGCCTGCTCCACCAATCAACATGATCATGAGTGATCATCTGTCCTGTTCCCCTTTCTCCAATGTCATTGGATTCCTTTAGCCACAATAACTATATCTAACTACCTGAAAACTTTTGTGGCAGAAAATTCCATATGCTCGCCACTCCTTGGATGAAGACATTTCTCCTGATCTCAGTCCTAAATGGCTTCCCCACATCTTTAGACCATGACCATAGTTCTGGACTTTCCAGTCATCAGGAACACCCTTCCCACATCTACCTTGCCTTATCTGTTAGGATTTTATAGGTTTGTTTGAGATCCCCTCTCTTTATTCTTAACTCCTATGAATATAGTCCTAACTGATCCAGTGTCTCCATAAGACCACAAGACCATAAGACATAGGAGTGGAAGTTAGGCCATTCGGCCCATCAAGTCCACTCCGCCATTTAAATCATGGCTGATGGGCATTTCAACACCACTTCCCTGCACTCTCCCCGTAGCCCTTGATTCCTTCGGAGATCAAGAATTTGTCGAACTCTGCCTTGAAGGCATCCAACGTCCCGGCCTCCACTGCACTCCGTGGCAATGAATTCCACAAGCCCACCACTCTCTGGCTGAAGAAATGTCGTCTCATTTCAGTTTTAAATTTACCCCCTCTAATTTTAAGGCTGTGCCCACGGTCCTAGTCTCCCCGTCTAACGGAAACAACTTCCTAGCGTCCACCCCTTCTAAACCATACATTATCTTGTAAGTTTCGATTAGATCTCCCCTCAACCTTCTAAACTCTAATGAGTACAATCCCAGGATCCTTAGCAGTTCATCATATGTTAAACCTACCATTCCAGGGATCATCCGTGTGAATCTCCGCTGGGCATGCTCCAGGGCTAGTATATCCTTCCTGAGGTGTGGGGCCCAGAGTTGAACACAGTATTCTAAATGGGGGCCTAACTAGAGCTTTATAAAGCCTCAGAAGCACAATCGGTGCTTTTATATTCCAACCCTCTTGAGTCGCTTTATGCAGCAATTCTGTCATCCCAGGAATCAGTCTTCATTGCATTCTGTTCATAGCCAGAACATCCTTCCTCAGATAAGGAAACCAAAATTGCACAGAATTGCCGTACTGCTGTAAGTGACAGATTGACTAAACAGGATTTATTTTACACGCTCAATTAATATGTAAACATCCTCCATTCATCATGTTTTATCCAGCAAACTATGTTTTTATTGGTGTATATTAGTGTGTTTTCAGACTTTGCCTTTATTTGCTGTGGTTCACAGGAGCTCTGATCATTCGCTTCTAGCGGAACAAAGAAAACAAAGAAAATTACAGCACAGGAACAGGCCCTTTGGTGCTCCAAGCCTGTGCCAATCCAGATCCTCTATTTAAACTTGTCGCCTATTTTCCAAGGATCTGTATCCCTCTGCTTCCTGCCCATTCATGTATCTGTCCAGATACATCCTAATAGAACATAGAACTTGGAAAATTACAGCACAGTACAGGCCCTTCGGCCCACAATGTTGTGCCATGGAGTAACACTAATCTTCAGTAACACTATTGTGCCTGCATCTGCCACCTCCGCTAGCAACACATTCCAGGCACCCACCATGGGAATTTCCAGGGCTGTTGAACCTGTGTGGAGGGAAATTGTGCTGCAGCACCAGAATTTCATTGCATTTGGACGGGAGGGGGAGTTGCTAACTAGATTCAGATCCACTGTCCCAGGACGCAGTCCAGAGGTACCCACATGGCTGTCAGATGCTGAAGTGAGCTGGTTTAAAGGTCCATTTTGTTGATCTGAGGTCTTTTCCCAGTAGTTTTAAAAAAAAAGCAAAACAAAAAGTAGTCTTCATGTCCTTAGCCCTTATACTCTGTCATCACATCTACACCCTCCCCATCCCCTATCCATGCCACGTAACATCCCCCATACATCACCATTATCCACTCATCTATACCAACCAATGCCCCTCTACCCACTCACAATCTCATCTCTCCCAAGTGAGTTCCTTACGTCTTTAAAAGTCTGCCCTACCTTTCTGAAGCAATCGACTCAGTTTAGGCTTTTTTCCTCAAAATTTGTTTTAGAAAGCTGGCTGACGACAATACATCCTCTCCTCTCCATTGGCCCCCCCATGAAAATCGTGGGTGCTGAATGACATGCCGCAGTGGACTGGTGGTGGAAGTTTCCAGTAAGTTGGTGGTAGAAGAATTGGCGGAGGGACAAGCATCAGACCCGGCCTCAGCATTGGTGGCTGCTACATCGGCGGAGGCAATGTTAGCGAGGTGGGCCCAGCGATGAAAGATGGTGCCCGATGATCGGCAACTCAGACGTTGATTGGGCCTGGCCCTGGCAGTGACAAAGCAGGGGCAGAATGGCCAACTCAGTGATGTTGGCAGGTAAAGCGGCATCTACTGTCAGCGTCATAAATAGAGATGTTGGGCTTCAAATACAGCAATGCAGTAGGCTCAAATTGGTACTCCTGAAGTGGACTATGATGCAGTGGCATTGTTGGGCTCTGGGGCCCACCAAACTGATGTCAAGCGGAGCACAAGAAAGGAGGGAGGCGAACTCTGTTTCTACTTAAATATAAGTTCTCTTATTTTTAGTCTTATATCGTAATATCTTCTACAAGCCAAAATGGTGGCAGAGCATGGTGGCATATAACACTTTTCACTATTTATTTGCGAAATACAAGTCACAATAAAACATTCAATTCAATTCAATTCAACACAGTCAGGTTTACCAGATGCAGGGCTCCATTTTGGCTAAGAAGCACTGGCCTTCCAACTTGGTGAAAATTCAGGACCTTTTCTTTTGAATTAGACTCCATACATAATTTGCTATAGTACACTACTTAAACGGAGTTCATTTCATTATAGGGATGACTCCAGCCATGTTTCTACACTGCCTTTATTTCACTGGTTGACACAGCAGCGTCAATGGACATTCTGAGACACAGTTGCTGCAGTAGGATCACAGAGATGCACAGCATGGAAACAGACCCTTCAGTCCAACTCATCCATGCCAACCAGATATCCTAAATAAATCTAGTCCTGTTCGCCAGCATTTGGCCCATATCCTTCCACACCCTCTTTATTCATTTATCCATCCAGATGCCTTTTAAATGGTGTAATTGTACCAGCCTCTGCCACTTCCTCTGGAAACTCATTCCAAATGCATACCACCCGCTGTGTGAAAAAGTTGCTCCTTATAGGTCCCTTTTAAATCTTTCCCCACTCACCTTAAGCCTATGCCCTCTAATTTCGGATTCCCCCACCCCTGGGAAAAGACCTCGTCCATTTACCCTATCCATGCCCCTCATGATTTTACAAACCTCTATAAAGTCAACTCTCAGCCTCCGACACACCAGAAAAAATAGCCCCAGCCAATTCAACCTCTCCCCATAGCTCTAACTCCACCAAACCTGGCAACATCCTTGTCAATCTTTTCTGAACCCTTTCACGTTTCACAACATCCTTCTTTTAGCAGAGAGACAAGAATTACATGCAGCATTCCAATAGTGGCCTAACCAATGTCCTGTACAGCTGCAACATGACTTCCCCCCTCCAATACTCAATGCACTGACGAGTAAAGGCAAGTGTACCAAATGCCTTCTTCACTCTCTTAGCTACCTGCAACCCCACTTTCAAAGAACTATGCAGTTGGATTCCAAGGTCTCTTTGTTGAAAAACACTCCCCCGGACCTTACCATTAAGTGTATAAGTCTGCCCTGATTTGCCTTTCCAAAATGCAACTCCTCACATTTACCTAAATTAAACACCATCTGCCAATCCTCAGCCCAATAGCCCATCTGGTCAAGATCCCTTTGTACTCTGAGGTACCTTTCTTCACTGTACGCTGCACCTCCTATTTTGGTGTCATCTGCAAACTTACTAACCACGCCTACTATGTTCCATCCAAACCATTTATATAAATGACAAAAAGTGGTGGACCTGGCACAGATCCATGTGGTATACTACTAGTCACAGGCCTCCCACCTGAAAAGCAACCCTCCACCACCACCCTTTGTCTTCCTTTGAGCCAGTTGTGTATCCAAATGGCTAGTTATCTCTCCATTCCGTGTGATCTAACATTGATAACAAGCTCAGATGCACCCTCTGAGTGCCAATGACGCACAGGAAAGCCAACTAGAGAGGCAAATATAACCTCTCCTCCCCACCCCCATGTCATGGTTATCAGACTAAATTCAATAGTTGCCAGGAGTTCGGTCTTAAAATTCTGACCCTACCCCACACCCCTCACCGGCTCAGAAATCTGACACCCTGGAAATTAGAATTTCAAAGGTCAGATCTCTGTTCAAAGTCAAACGCACTAACAGTCCTCTCAAGATGTACATGATGCAGTGACCTACTTGACCTCTATCAACAATGTTTACTACACCAAGCATGCAATATTGACTACAATTAAAAAGTAATCAGTGGCACCTTGAGACATTCTGAAAACATGGTGAGGTAAATAATAATGAAAGTTTGCTCTTACTTATGTCTTTGTTTCTCCAGTTTGGCTCCTTTTTTTAAAATCTGTTAATATGTCACCCTCATTGAAAAAAAAATTCTCAGAACATTCATCAAAACAAAAATGTGCCCAAAATGTGAATCATATTGAGAAAGTTATCATCAATCTCCTGCTCCCAGTGAAGAGAGCAGAGGGTGCAGAATCTCTGACTTGCTGTATTTAAAGGAGATGACTCCACTGCGAGCAGGGGATCAGTGAGCTTATCCCGTTTGCTTCCGGTTTGTTTCACCCTATTGATTCCCAAGTTGACATTGCTTTTGTATTCAAAGTCACTTCTTAAAACATTGAGGAGGTCTTCACCCTCTTTGCCTTTGATATTTTATGCAAACCAGAAAAAAAATGTTCTGGTTATTTCCATTGCCCTGAAGAATGTTTTTCTCTTGGGACTGTACAGGCAGTCATTTTTCACTGATACACAAGTGTACCAGTAAGGAGCAGGAATAAGAACCAGTAAGTTCTAGCCTAGATATCAACTACTTATAAAAAGTCAAGACTTGTACTATATAAGTAAGTTTCTATGTTGAATAAAGATGCAGGCTTCTCAGCCAGCCATAGGCCTCTAATAGTGAGTTATTTATCACAGAATTGATGTCATATGGGTAAGATTAGACATCTTCTAACTGTCACAATTTTCATGTCATGTTACACTCCTTCAACTCTGAGTGGAAGAAGAAGGAGCCAAAAACTAGGAATCTAAGATCAATATGTCATACCACTTAACACTAATATATGACTAACTTGAATCTAACTACCAACATCCTGGAGGTTACAATTGACCAGAAACTGAATTGGGCTAGCCACATAAATACAGCGGCCTCAAGGGCAAATCTGATGTTAGGAATCTTGCAGCAACTGACTCACGTCCTGACTCCCTGAAGCCTGTCCACCATCGACAAGGAACATGATGGAATATTCCCCACTTGCAGTTCCAACAACACTCCAGAGGCTTAACACCATAAAAGGACAAAGCAGCCCACTTGAATGGCATCATATCCACAACTATTCATTCCCTCCACCACCAATATCTTTGGAATGTGCCATCTAAAAGATCCGTATCACAAATTCACCCAAGCTCTTTAAACAGTACCTTCCAAACACAGGACGACTACAATCTAGAAGGATGAAGGCAGCAGATACATTGAAAAACCACCACTTCCAACCTGCTGTGGAAATATATTACTACCTATGGAAATATAGTTCCTTTATTGTCACGGGGTCAAAATTCTGGAACTCTCTTCCAAGCTACATCGTGGGTGTACTTAAGTAAAATGGTCAGTTTTCTCAGTTGGCTGGATGCAGAGCGATATCAACAGTGTGGGTTTAATTCTCACACACTGGCTTTGGTCACTACAAAGGTCCAGCCTTGTTGTCATCACTCTTTGCCTGAGGAATGTTGATCTTTAAGTTCACCTCACCTCGTTGTGTCTCCCCAATGAAAAAGCAACCCAATGGGATTATCTTCTGGGACTATAACGAGCTTACAACAAGTGGAAAACAGCCGTTCAAGAAGTCCACACACTCAAAGGCAACTAGTGATAGGGGATAAATGCTCGACCAGCCAGTAACACCCACATCTCATGAATGAATGGAAAAAAATGCAATTGCTGTTCATAAACAGAGGTTGTAGGTTTATCAGAAAAAATATTTGCTTGGGCAGAAGTGCAGGTAAAAAGTAATTAGCATTTTAAGATTGTTATTTACAACAAAAGTGTAGGTTCTCATGTATGATGTTTGAATGCAGTCGGATGATGTTTTGTAACTTTCCAGAGAGGAATGGCAGAGAAGCTTTAAAGAAGAAAGTTGTGCAATGCATTTTCTATAAAATGAAGAATCAGACATAGATGCTTAATGCAGTTCCTCTTACATACTGAACATGCAGGAGACCCAGAAACCTTTACAGAGCCATTTGCTTATGAAATCCCATGCAAATTCTATTCTCAGTCCTCTAAGATTCAGCTGACACGTGTTCTGCAAAGCACAATTTCCTCCGGTTCTCAATGTTGTTACCGACCTTCCTAGCATGCGCCTCCAATCTAACATTGTGCTTGTACGGTGCCGCAAACTGTGGGAATTCGACCTTATTAAGTGAAAATGCACACAGATGAACCTTTTCCAGATCAGGAAACACACTGGAAAAATGGGTTCCAGGATGATATCATCGGTCAGTATTGAAGTTTAAGGAACCCAGTAGAACATGTATTTGAGGGGCCATTTAGGAACTGAGCAAGTCACATTCAGTTGAAGGAACCACCGTTATTTTTTAGTTACATATTTCAGATTGATTTGTAACATCCTTCACAAAACAAGCATGGCTTATCACTCAATAAACTTAAACGTGGTTACATCGATCTTTCATTAATTGCACAGCACACTATTGATGTTGATCTGTCACTGGATATGACATCACTAAAAAACTCCAAATCCAAAACAAGGTATCATTGCATTTCAGCCCATGCTTGCAAACTTTAAAATACAAGTACTTAAAATAATAGATTGGTCTATCTCATCTGTAGAACTTAAACATAGCCTTGCAATCATTTTTAACCATTCAGTTCTTTTTATAACATATAATTCACAAAAGAGCGAAATTCTGCTGACTTTTTGCTCAGTAACTTCCTGTGCCTTGCTACACTTAGAAGACATTCCACCTAAGCCGGTGAATGTAACTCAAAATTATTGCTCATGATTTTAGAAAATCATCATTTCATGAAAGGAAGAACTTGCATTTATAAAGCTCCTTCCTTAATCTCAGAATATCCCAAAACATTTGACAGTCAGTGAAGTAGTTTTGAATGGGATTGGTTTTAATGAACACATATTCCTCTCTCCACCTATTCCCATGTGAACAACTGATATTCACACTCACCCTCTTCTTTATACTCTCTCACATTAGGGCACAGACATCCTGCAAAATGTTAGGCTCCTTTGGTAGGTTTGATGCATACCCTTCCTGATTGGTCAAGAAATCCAGAATTGAGCTACTGATGCCATGATCAACATTAAGAGCTCGCAAGGGCCCCTGAACTGCTACCACCCCATTGCTATAAGTGGGTCCCTTCAGGTGAAATTCAACCCAATATCTCAGCAAACCTCCTGTGGATGCGCCCGAGCAGCTGTGACTCCTTTAAATATAGTTGGAAAAGGACACCTCTTGACCTCTTGTCCATGTGTAGTTAGTGAGAGCCAGAATCATGGCAAGCATAGACAAAACTCGTGCTGACAATTGCAAGTACATCACTTTAGTTCTCTTTATTAACATATATCATTCTGCCACAGACTCTAGCCAATTAGATGAAAGTTTACCCAAAACTCAGGACCGGTACATATGCAGCGTTAAGTCAATATTTCCACCCCAAGAGATATTTTGATCCTGCTACCACCTTATAAATGGACTGGAACATTGAAATTGTTCCCACAAATGATGCTTCAATTTAGTCTATGGTACTGTATTTCAGAGACTGTTATAACCATGATTAGATGCTTGGGTACTGACCCTTGGCATTCAGAGTTGACTGTTGATACCTGTCCTCCCTCCTGCGCTAGACTAAGGAGCTCTTTTATAGTCTGTGGTAATGTATTGACTATGAATAAATCTCATGAGAAGAGGTTCTTGTCTTTGAAGACGAGATGTGGTTTATTGCATCTTAGTAATTATATACAGGCTATATAAACAGTTAGGTATCTTAACGATTACTAACAAAAGATGGGTTGTCTGATGCTCCACCCAGTAGCTGTATCATATATCAGAATGAATGGACTTTCAAGTTAGCTTAGATTAACTTTTTCCTATCCATTACCTTATACAACAGTAGCCAGGTGAGGTCCTGGGAATAAAGAGTTGTGAACTACTGAATTATTATAACTATTGCAACATAATTTATTACATACTAACTGAAAGCCCAACACATGCATTATCAGCAGAAATTGATAGCAGCCCTAGATAGGGAGCCTTAACTATTTTCCTGTCATCACGCCATGATGTCCTCACCCATCTCCCCGTTCCCCCTTTCCCACTATCTAACATTGGCTAGTTTCATCATTCCGTGATCAAATACCAGAACCTGCTGATCTTTATTAAAAACCATATCCAATGCCTTTTTATTAAATAGCATTTTACAGTTTTCATCCAGTTGCTACTGGGAAATTGACCACTCCTCCCCTCCTGACATAAAGCTGACGTAGCACAATTCGTGTTAAGGATAGAGTAAAGCTCAAAAAAATCTCTTCAACAAAGTGCTTTAACTCAACTTTGTTTTTTTCTGTAATTTTCTGTTCCATGGCTATCCAAACATAAGGAACAGGTTGTGAATGATCCAACACGTTCCACTCAAGACCATTAAAAATTACACTGGATTGAATTTCAACAAAACTGAAATAACAAAGAGGAATAACAAAGTGGAAAATCACTGTTACACCCAATGTCTGGAAACTGGAAATCAGGATTCTTACTGCAGTCTCTGAAGATTACTGTCTACATAAAGAAGAATTGTAGGCACTGGGGATACAGGTATGACGTCTCAAAATCATCAACTGCAAATTTGAATGTGCCAGTTTTTGGGATGGTTACTTTGAATCAGCTGGCTGATCAAACTAACTGATTATTTGCCTGGAATAGACATAGTGTCTGTCATTAGCTGAGAATGTAGTGATTGCAATTGTTTGTAAAATCAAAAGAACTTTACAAATGCCCTTTCTCAAAATCAGCAACCTCAACAATGAAACTGCACTGGATTTTGGATTTTACTAGATTTCAGGTCGGAGGCATCAGGCAGTGGATACTTAAGGCCACTCTCAGTTGGGTGGGGTCAAAAGTCACTGGGAGAGCTAGAACAAACCATTGTGGGAGTAGTGAAAAACACAAAAAGTCTGGCACCATGAAAAGAATAGACAAATTGTTTGGGTAATTTAAGTTTCAATTGAACAAAGCAAAGCAAAAGTGATGACTGCACATTCTGCAAATGCCTGTTGTTTTGGACATCTTCAGTTTAAAGACAGCCAATTTTGGGAGAATGTAGCAGTAGACAAAATCACATGGGGATAAATTTTCCAAGGCTCTGAACATCATAGATAATGGCAAATCAGTTGGGAAAATGTGATGAGGTCAGAAAATTGAGATTTGCAATGCAAGAAAATGGTCCAAACTTCCAACCGAGGTTTTAAAAGGGAGAAACCCACTAGTGAACAGTGAGTGGCCAATTTTCATTTGTTTACATGTCAGTGGTACCTAATGTCAACTCATTCATATACAATTTCCTCTTGTACCAGGTGGTGGAGAGAAACTACGGAGAATCATATAATCCCCACAGTGCTTAAGCAAGCCATATGGCCCACCATGTCCACACCAATCCTCTGAAGAGTATCTCATCCACAGCCCGCAACCCTAGTCTATCTCTGTAGTCCTGTATTTCCCATGGCTAACCTACCTAACCTACATATTCCTGGACAGTATGGGCTATTTAGCATGGTCAATCCACCTAACCTGCACATCTTTGGACTGTGAGAGCACCCAGAGAAACCCATGCAGACATGGGGAGAATGTCAGGCAGAAGACATAGAAGTTTAAACATACCTACCAACAGGTTCAAGGACAGCTTCATCCCCACTGTTATTAGGCTGCAGAATAAACCTCTGTAATTTCAAATTGAATGTTGATCTTGTTTTTGTGCACCTCCTGCGCAGCCATGATCTTGTCTGCTTTGCTCCGTCTAAACACCCTGTGATCTATTTGTTCTTGTATGTTATGCTCTGCCTGTACGGCACGCAAAACAAAACTTTTCCCTGTACTTAGGTACACATGACAACAATAAGTCAAATGAAATTCAAACTCCACACAGACAGCCACTCAAGGGTAGAATCAAACTCAGGTCCCTGGCACTGAGGCAACAATGCTAACCACTGAGCCACCATGCTGACAAGATAACAATAATCTCAAATGAAAGCCAGCATGAGCGGTTCTAGCTCACTGTTTGGTTCTCTTGGCCCCATCTCTGACAGCCATGCTCCATATCTCAGGGCACACTCATAGGCATCAACCACCTGCACACGTCATTGGCATGGACATGCATCAGTTTCATCACATCATCATATAGCATTTCCAACTCACTTAGAATACAATTCTTCACATTAATGCTGCATTTTGGAGTGCAACAACACATATTGCATTGCACACAATTGCAAACACTCAACTCAGGGAACAGCTCAGGGCTTCTTGCTTGCACTTTTCTCACTCAATTTTTATCCACTTGGATGCCTTCAGCCTTTTTGGGCTTTGCCCCTCATTCCAAACTTACAAACAGTACTTCTGTCTTGCCTTGTCTCACAGATACAAAGCCAGCCAGCTTGTCATGGCTGTCAGTCATTTTGCATTATGGCATTTTGTTACATGAAGATCACACCTAATTATACAGGTTGACCCTCTTTGGTTCAAACTCCCACAGAGCTGGGGATTGCAGGCAGGGTGGAGGGCTCAGACACCTTTGAAGTGGCCAAAGGGGGAATCTCTGGGGAGAACAGTTAATGGCTCCTCCTCCAGATGGGCCCCTACAGGCACTACTCTCCTTGAAAGCAACATTCCCTTTTAAGACGAGCACCTTGCATACAGCTGCTCTGAAGTTCTGACCCCGGCGAGCAGCATGCCGACACTGTACGCAGTATTAATTTCCTGTTCCGGATGTTGCTGCTGTGCATAGATTTCATACACAAATTAGGAGTAACACTGTGAGGAAGGAGCACCAGGAGCAAAGTCAAAGTCCTCACACATCCACCACCCCCACCCCCTACCCCCATCGTTGATGCGCAACACCAATGGCTGGTAAGTATAGGGCCATGCCAGATCGGTCTCTCCAACCTGTCAATGGAGGCTGCCACATGTCTGAAGCAGCACAATACAGGTGGAGTTGGTAGACTCTTCCATGCATAGAGTCAGCTTCCTGAGTTACCAACAAACCTGACTGCTGTTCCTGTGTCTGCTCGCACACTTGAAGTTATTAATGAAGTTATTAATAGCCAACACCATGGTGTCTTCTCCAGCTTGGGGCTGTGCAGGTGCCTGGTCTCTGGCAGTTTTAGGAGTAACAGAAGCCAGGGACGTTCCTTCCCTGTCTGGCTGCGGAGATACAGCAGTGATGTGCTCAACAGAACGTCCTCCCAACTCTGTGCCAGCTATGTACCCGCCAAGAGGTGAGTATCAGAGCTGGTGGAGGTTACAGGAGGCAGCCTTGCCGGTGCATTACTGAGGGTTTTGTTCCTCAGAGATGGAGCAGGAAATGATGTCCTGAGGGGCTGCTCTCTTCATTGTAGTGACCTACACATGCCATCGATGCCTGCAGGAAGCAGAAGAAAGAACAAGTTGTGAAATAGGGATAAAAAGTTGGGCATATTGAGCTTACATTCACATTGCCAGTCATGGGAGGAGAGCAACAAAACACAAATGATGACTCTCAGAAGATATTTAATCTGCCACATTTTATGAAAACACTGCTGAATTTTCCTGGCAATACTTTAAACTCACTTCTGAACTAATAAGGATATGTTTGACATTTTGCAAGAGCAAGTTACTAGTGATGTACCACAAGGGTCGGTGTTGGGTCCACTGCTGTTTGTCATTTTTATAAATGACCTGGATGAGGGTGTAGAAGGATGGGTTAGTAAATTTGCAGACGACACTAAGGTCGGTGGAGTTGTGGATAGTGACGAAGGATGCTGTAGGTTGCAGAGAGACATAGATAAGCTCCAGAGCTGGGCTGAGAGGTGGCAAATGGAGTTTAATGCAGACAAGTGTGAGGTGATGCACTTTGATAGGAGTAACCAGAAGGCAAAGTACAGGGCTAATGGTAAGATTCTTAGTAGTGTAGATGAGCAGAGAGATCTCGATGTCCATGTACACTGATCCTTGAAAGTTGCCACCCAGGTTGACAGGGCGGTTAGGAAGGCATACAGTGTTTTAGCTTTTATTAATAGAGGGATCGAGTTCCGGAACCAAGAGGTTATGGTGAAGCTGTACAAAACGCTGGTGCGGCCGCACTTGGAGTATTGCATACACTTCTGGTCACCGCATTATGAGAAGGATGTGGAAGCTTTGGAAAGGGTGCAGAGGAGATTTACTAGGATGTTGCCTGGTCTGGAGGGAAGGTCTTACGAGGAAAGGCTGAGGGGCTTGAGGCTGTTTTCATTGGAGAGAAGAAGGTTGAGAGGTGACTTAATTGAAACATGTAAAATAATCAGTGGGTTAGATAGGGTGGATAGGGAGAGCCTTTTTCCTAGGATGGTGACGGCGAGCACGAGGGGGCATAGCTTTAAATTGAGGGGTGAAAGATATAGGACAGATGTCAGAGGTAGTTTCTTTACTCAGAGAGTAGGAAGGGAATGGGACGCTTTGCCTGCAACGGTAGTAGATTCGCCAACTTTAGGTACAGTTAAGTCACCATTGGATAAGCATATGGATGTACACGGAATAGTGTAGGTTAGATGGGCTTGAGCTCGGTATGACAGGTCGGCACAACATCGAGGGCCGAAGGGCCTGTACTGTGCTGTAATGTTCCATGTTCTATGTCTTAAGTGGCAGCCCATTTTGCAATTCTCTCATTGTTTTTTTTATTTCCATTTGATTCAAAGTTTCAGTAATATTCAGAACCTCTGTCACCTGCCCATGAGTGTGTGAATCAGGTCATTACAAAGTGTTTTTCACAGCCTGAAAAGCATAAAGTTCCAGTTGGACAGCAATAGTTATATTCATCCTCTTGCTTTAGACTCTTAATTCAGTCAAAAGCTGGAAAGTGGCTATTTTACAGCACAATGGGAGCAGACACCAGCAAAATTCCAGTACTACTCAGGGTTCTGCCTGACAAGAGAAATTTCAGCATGGCACCTATGGGTTCCGTGGATGGCCACAGGCTGGTGTGTCTTAAGTGATTACATTTTTCAACTGATTCTGCAGATTTCACCTCTGACCATAGTTTACCCAAGGACAAACTGCCTCCCAGAGAAATAAGCAATCTCCGAGGGTATTACATGCAGTTTTTGTCTCCCTACTTAAGAGTGGATATACCTGCCAGGGAACGATTGCAGTGGAGGTTCACTAGACTGATACCAGGGATGACAGAACTGTCCTATGAGGAGAAATTGGCTTGACTGGGCCTGTATTCACTCGGGTTTAGAAGGATTGGAGGGGATCTGAATGAAACATATCAAATTCTAACAGGGCTAGACATGCTAGATGCAGTGAGGATATTCTCCCTTGCTTGTGGAGTTTGGAATGAGAGGTCACGGTCTCAGGATACTCAGTAGGCCATTTAGACCTGAGATTAGGAAACATTTCTTCACTCAGTGTGGTGAACCTGTTGACTTGACTGCCGTGGAGGCAAAGTCACTGAAAGAGATAGATACATTTTTTTAGATTTAAAAGCATCACGGGGTTTGGAGAGAAAGTGGGAATATGGCATTGAAATGAAGGATCAGCCATGATCATACTGAATGGCTGTATAGTATTGAAGGGCCTAATGGCCTCCTTATGCTCCTACAGACCACATTTCTACGTAACAGCTTTCTCCCTACATGTTTTTGTTGATCAAACACAGACTTCCACCAATTCCATACCAAAAGCAGGCTGTAATTTCTGTGTGAAAAGCTTTTAACAAAATAAACGAAAAATCAAGTAGAAGTTTAAGATCATGAAGTGATAAGAGAGGGTTGGTTCACGTACAGATTTTCCATATGTTTCATAGGTTAGTCAGACAGTATCCAGAGGATGCAAGTTTAACCTGCTAAAAAAAAGGACTGGAAAAAAAACACGCAGCATGAGATTAAAGGTGATGTTTAAGCAGAGGCTGATGAGCTAACTGGTTTGTGTCATTGCTGTAATATTGTATGATTCTAAGGCAGGATCGCCAATGCATCATACTCTGGTCAGTCTGTTCATTCTTATAGTACAGAAAAATATAAAAATTTACAGCAAAAAGATCTAGCTGCCTCTTGACTTACTTGATATTTGTGTGATGTTCAGATCATACTAGGCTCTTTAAGCAGAGCATTTTGGAGTTAATTCGAAGTACTGCCCATGGACTTGTTGCGAATGGTATTTGCCATGCTGTAGCCCACACTCCCTGAATAAACTCAAAGCTGAGACTTGTTACATAAAATTATTAGAGCTCCCTGTGCTCCATTCCTCACACAATGAGTAATCTTTCAGAGCTCTACCTTCTCTCTCATTCAATAAACTCACAGGGAGTCCCTGTACTCAAGTTGGCTGTTATTGTATTCCAATAAGATTAGTTTCTTTGCCTTCACAGTTCTAAAGTCATTGGCTGTATTATTTTATTGATGGAATAGTATTTTTGATAATAAAATCCGGAACAAAATGTTTGTTTCAACAAACGTAGCTTTTAAAATCCTCAGATTGCAGGCACAATGGCACTGCTGCCTCACAGTGAAAGGGGCCTGGGTTCAATCTCACGCACGGGAGACTGTCTATGTGGATTTTGCACTTTCTCCCAATGTCAGTGCAGGTTTCTGCTGGGTACTCCAGTTTTGTCCCACAGTCCAAAGATGTGCAGGCTAGGAGAATTGGCCATGCTGAATTGCCGAGTGCTCAGGGATATGCAGGCTAGGTGTGTTAGCCATGGAAAACGTAAGTTGCAAGGAAAGGGTAGCAGGACTGATCTGGGTGAGATGCTTTTCAGAGAGTCAGTGTGGACTTGTTGGGCCAAATTGCCTGTTTCCACACTGTAGGGATCCTATGATATACCAAACAGCGACACTCACCTTTTTACTACATCTCTATTATACTACATGGCAACTTCCAACATTATAATTTTGAAGGGATAAAGATTAAAGGTCGATATGAAACTGTGACATTGTTGAAAGTCTTGTAGGGAATGTTCTATCTGTCTCAGAACAACACTTTGGAGTAGCTTAGTGCCAGTGAAGTGTAAAATGTGCATTGGTGGCCCTTTGACTTACTGAAGCTGCTCACAGAGTTACTGTCCCAGGACTCGGAGATCATTAATTTATTTCCAAGTCCAACCAGCAGGGGAGTCGGCAGGTGTGACTTTGGCACAATTAGCTGTTAATAATATATGTTTTGCAATGAAATTGGCCAGATGCTGAACAGTTCACTGCCAGATTTATATCTGGTTGTTGCCGCTGCTTAGTAATTAGACAGTATATGCCAACAATCAACAGGAAACAAAGAGGAGGTTGGATCGAAAAGGGAGAAGTTAAAATGGGAAAAATAAATATTTCAACGGGCCAGTTGCATTGCACACCTTATGCTGACATTCCATATAAACACAAAATGTATAAAATAATTGTGATACAAGAATTCTAAATCATAATGAACTGTATACAGTCATTTTGTATCACTTTGCCTTCATACTGTTGTGGCAAAATGCTTGAGGCAATTTCCAAAATGGTCTCAGATAATCCAATTGACCAACTGGTGACATTACAATGGTCATTTATCACCATTTTAACACGAATACTCAAATACCTGCCCCAATAGGGAGGGAGTTGGTGGTATAGTGGCAATGTCACTAGCCTGGGAGTCTAGAAACCCAGACCAATACTCTGGTGATACAGCTTCAAATCCCACCATGGTGACTGCCTGAATTTAAAATTTTATCTGAGGAATTCTTTACTATAAAAGGCTGTAGAGCCTGGGTTGTTAAGTATATTCAAGGCTGATATGGATAGATTTTTAAATCAGAAAGTAAATCAAGGGTTATGGGGATAAGGCAGGAATGCAGAGTTGATGACTATCAGATCAGCCATGACCTCTATGAACTGTGCAGCGGATTCATGGAACATAGAACAGTACAGCACAGTACAGGCACCTCAGTGCACCATGTTGTGCCAAAACTTTTACCCTAAACCCAAGGTCTATCTAACCTCCACCACTACCTTATACTATCATCCGTATGCCTATCTAACAGCTGCTTAAATGCCCCTAATGAGGCCGATTCCACTACCCTCTCCGACAACGCATTCCACATCCCTACCACTCTGAGTAAAGAACCTACCTCTGACGTCTCCCTGATATCTACCTCCTTTCACTTTAAAACTATGTCTCCTCATAAAATGCTTGTTTTGCAAGCTGGCAAACTCTTAAGGTATTCTTACAAGATTCTTCCAACTAATTCTCTGAATACAGGTATTGATAATTCATTAATTAGCCAATTAAGTATTTTTGAAGGGTTGTCACTGTTATAATGTAGAAAATATACTTATGTAGGTACAATTGTTGCAGAATGTGATGAAGATGGATTGTTATGCTGGTGAAGAATTATGCTAATCTAAGGGAAGAAAATGCATTTTTCTTGGGCAGAATGTAGACGGGGATAATGAATTTCATTGTTTTCTGAGGGAAGTTTGAAGATTCAGAAATGGTTGTAAGTTGATTCTGGTAACTGTTTCTGTTTGTGAGAATGTTATCCATTGAAATATAGACTGAGATAAAAGTGCTAATTGCAAGAATTAGTTGATTTTTGACATTTATCTTCCTTTCATGAACAGACCTTTAACTTGTCTTTTGGATGCTTAGTAGTGCTAGATTTAATATTGGTGGAACTTTGGAAGTTTTTGTTGGTAATTGATTATTGTAAGAGTGCTTTTTTGATGATAGGTTGTTGATTGGGCGTTAAGGGTATGTGGCACTATTGGGTTGGATTCAAGGTTACTATTTGCATGTCCTTAGAGTGTATAACATTGCCCCAGATTTGTGAAATGCCATTCCTGGTATTGGAGTCTTGTCCTATAGAACGGCTAGAATGACCAAAATATGGGTAGCATCTAAAAATTAGTATGTTCTTTTCTGACTGATTCTCCTATATCTCTTCCCACAGCAAGAGATATTTTGTGGCATTGCTTTAATAGCAGCTGAAAACTAAATTTACGTTGGTAAAGTAGAAAAATAGCATTATCTTGAATGCTAAGTTATTTCCTGTAACTTTGCTTAGGTAAATTAAAGAAGTAATCAGCTGCTGCCCAATTTCTGTGGCATACACACTGTTGTTGAATCTGTCAATACAGATAGCAAAAGTAACAAAAATGTAGGCATAGAATTTCAAAGGAATTTGATGGCCAATTATCAGTGTTTACATTTATTAAGCTTCTGAAACTGACCTCAACTTTGGATTTAACAGATTAAGGGAAATATTGAAATTGCACATATTGCTCTGTCACATGCTGCAGTCCTACGTCCTTAAATCCAGAAATCATTGAAATCTATCAATAGCATGTAACCATCCCCTTTTCTATTCTCATTTCACTATTAAAAAATCTCATTAATAGTTATTTTTAAAAAGAGGAATAAATATTTTTGAATAACTCATCTTCTCTGGCAAGAGTAATTTAACATTTGTGAAATATTAAATATTTCCATAATGATTAACATCTAGCTTTCAAAATGTGTTTTTAAATTGTGCCCACGATACTGAGCCTTGACTTTCATCCCATATATACATCTCTGAATCTTTACATAGCGCTTTGTAAAACTTTTAAAAGTTATTTCATGTTAATGTTTTCCAGTTCCTGGTTGGCTGTCTGTGAGACTTCTTTAAACTGATTAGCTCCTCGGATTAATTATCTCACTGCAGCTCTATGCTGGGAATACCAATTAAAGAATGCAACATCTAATTACATAATTAATGAGGCCGCAGGATCTCTATATGAGGTTTCTCCCAAGACCAGCAGCAAGTCGACTTTTTCACCACTATGTACAAAATCCAAGCTATAGCACTGTTGTTTTGGCCATTTGACAAATAGTCAGCCCATCACAAAATGTGGTCAAATTACTCTGTCTTTCGGAATCTTATTCTTTTTCTCAAGTTTCCTCTCAGACCTATTTGCTTAGTGGTTGACACAACATCTATAACCGGTGCGTGTGTGGGCAACATCATTTCGAAAAAAAACTGTTTTTCCCTTTTAAAATATTCCTTTTACGGATTTTAAGGATTTTACAAATATCTTTGAAAATGAAAAAAACTAAACATTTTTGATCAGTGTATCAACCTGTGAACAACCAGATCATAAATAAATGAAAAATAACTTTAAAAACAGAACAGAAACATTTACTTACTAACATCATTGATATCTGCTGGTCAGTTACTTACCAAGTTACTTTTAATAAAAATGAAAAAAGCCTTTTGAATATGTCTATCAGTGTCCTTATGCTTAAAACTGCTTAATTTTAAGAGTTTTTCAAATACACACAAATGGGCAGAAATTTGTCAAGGCATTTAATGGTCTTAGGTTGGATGCTGGGCCAGTTGTACTGTTACATACAGTTTCCGACGGCAACATTTTTCAAACTATTGAAAAAGATCAGAGGAACTTGTTTTTGTTTTCTCTGTTGTAATGCGCCCATGAAATTTCTAGATCTTTTGCTAAATTTGAGCAAATTGCACTGATAAACCAGCATAACTTGATGGAAACCTCAGGCCCAAAGGTTCTCCTGACAAATGGACATATCTTTTATTGGGCTTACTATTGGCATGTTTTTGTAGAATTGCAACAACACCAAATCATGCTGAAAAGGAACGTAAATGTGAAAGTTGTCAGCAAACCAAAACCAACTAAAATTTTGCAGAAATTCTAACAAATCAAAGTAGCCAAAGATTATTAATGAACTCAATGCATATGACTTGAAGTTTTACAAAACACTCCATAAACGTGGACAAATGCAAATCAACCTCATTCATAAAGCTTCCACAATCTGCATAAACCCATGGTCAGAAGCCACCTGACCCCAGGTTATAGTCCAAAAGGTTTATTTGAAATCACAAGCTTTCAGAGATTTTTGAAGTGACTTTGCTGATGGAGGAGTAGCACTCCATAACCTTGTGATATAAAGTAAATCTGTTGGACTAAAGCCTGGTGTTATGTGACTTCTGACTTTGTCCACACCAATCCAACACCAACATCTCCTTATCATAAATCAACTCAAGGTTAACTAGAGTCTTTCAAACAAATGGAGCAAACATAACCAAAGATAGAAGGAAAGCCACCCAAATATGCAAACAGACATACCTAATAGACTGAAATTGACCAAAACATCTAAATGACAGTCACAAAACCAAAAAAAAGCACATAGGACTGCATCAATAAATACAAACAGGCAGAAGCAAAAACAATACTAAAATGGGTTAATAAACTGACACTAATGCACCAGTAAACCCACAATTGTATTGGTCTTACAAAATAGGAATTCAGACCCATGTACTGTACCAAGAAATAACATTAAAGGCGCAATCTTTACTCCAAATAAAATTCTTCAAAAAACCCAAGCAATTTGTAGCAAATGTTAACATTTTAAACTCACGCTGAATTTTAGTGAATAAAGGATTGCGTGATCAAAATTTGAACAATTCTCTTCAATGCAAACTAATGAGTTGAAATTCTTGCAACAAGGGGTGAAAGCAAATATTGCAGATGCTGGAAATATGAATTTAAACTGAACGTACATTTAAATATAAATGCTCAGCAGTCAGGCAGCACCTGTGGCAAGAATTAACTTTTCAGGTCTGTAACCTATCATCAGTCTGACAAAATGTTCCAAAAGGTAATGGCATTTCGAACGCAATTTAGTGAAATGCACTTGAACATCTGTAAATTGAATGGGTATGAACTGCTTATATCAGACTCACCCAAGTCAATGCTGGTGTTAAATTCTTATGCATGCTTTTACTAAAACCAAAATATCTGTGCCAAATTTCTATCTCTACTATTTCAAATTTACTGTTAATTGATTTAATATACATTGTTAAACAGTTTTTGCCATGTGTTAGGCTTGCCGGTGAATTCACGTGAGATTTTTGCCACAAATTCATGGTTGTTTTCTATATGTACCTTGTCTTTAAGAAAGTTCACATTTAAGGACACTATGTGCTGTTTGTATACATTGTTATGACTCTGCCTGGTTGCTAGTCTGCTTTAGGTTTGCAAGCTGCAAACACAATAGTCCATTAGTTTGCAAGAATATCTACTTCATAACTTACATGTTTACTATTTTAAATAAATTAACACACTGAGTTAATCAATCCCCAAACAGCAATTATTAGACCAGTACCATTAACTTAATAGGCTTATTGGTATTTTTTACATTTATTTTGGAGAAGTTTTGATCCATTTTAATACTTTTTGTTTGCAGCAAAACAACGTAAATAAGAATTCAGCTTAAAGATAACATACTATGCATTAAAAATTGGTTCAATCAATTGAAAAACTCACCTCAGTGGAAGCCAAAACAATGCAACCTATGCAAAACAATTAAAACTCATCACAATGGTGCAGGAAAAGCTCTTCTGAGACTGGTTTTAAGGTGCAGATTCAAGAAGTAGCCCTGTTCCTTGTCATATCTAGCCTATAAGTTGGTGCTGCATTCAGCATTCCATTCTTTGTTCCAAAAGTCACTTGACGAGAAATAATTTCATGTAAAACCAAACAAAACACGGGTTTGGTGGGGCAGAAATTATTTTAACAATGTTATATTAGTTGAAGTAACTTTTTTATGTTTCATTCAACTGTTTGATAATTAATGGGGTTTTGTGTCTTTAAATTTTAGGGTCAGGCAGAAATTAAGCGAAATATAATTCAGTAAAATAAGAAATACCTGGAAAAGTTGTCATTCTCCTTTCTGCCAGATCAAAGGACAAACAATGCTGAAGACAAACTGCCTGCAGAGAAAGAGGGATTTTATTTTAAAATCAAAATGCAGTAATGTAGATTAAAGAACAACTTGATAGCATGATCAAATTATGTGCCGTATACAAATAAATGCATTTAAATATCACCCTAATTGCTTCTAATCGATTGAAACAGTCAAGATGAATCCAAGAAGGCTTGCAAGTTTTTAATGATCAAATTATATGTTTCTTTTCCCAATTCGTAGCAGGGAGCAGGTTTTCCCTGAGAACCTGCAGTTTGGAATGTCCAGACCTCACAAAGCACACTGTCAGAGAGGCACCGATTACACTGCCCAATTTATCAAGCTGTCATTTTGCTGACACTTGCTAATAAATATCCTGCCAGAACCCTCACACCTGGCAGCACAAGCACAGTGCAACATTCCTCTAACCTAATTTGCTAATTGCAGCTTTCCCCATTAATTTTATTCCTGTCTCCATTGGTGCTGACATGGGAAAGCACAGGATCAAGGAAAACACCTTAACAGTTTTTGAGTATGTGGATCATGATGCTATCACTGGCCTGCACCTTGCTGTAAGCACGTCCAAACTGAATAGGTATTAACTTCGAGATTATTTATAATTGGACCTCTATTGAAGATCATTTGTTTCAATTATCTTTCCTTTGACATTAAGAAAACTCAGTGTTCATTCTTCCCTGCCCAGGTCTATGGTCAGATTTACTAGGCATCAACAACATTGCTGGCCTTTTCCCACCAGGTGAGAAGTGGATAATAAAATGTGAGGCTGGATGAACACAGCAGGCCAAGCAGCATCTCAGGAGCACAAAAGCTGACGTTTCGGGCCTAGACCCTTCATCAGAGAGTGGAAGCAGGTTTGAAACCAGGGGAATTTCATCTCTGCCAATCCAATTATTTCCCTAGTATTCATATCAATGGGAAGTTTAGCAATCAATCAATTTAGTTTGCAGTTACAGTAGTCAGTCAAATTGTTCTTCATGACAAAAGCCAATTACCATCTAGGTATACTCAAAGCAGCTTTATTGCCTAAAAGATAGCAGCAAATCTATTTATTTCTCATGAATATAACATAATTTTGAACGTTATGCACAGGACAATTTGCTTTGCTGTTTCAGAGTGAACCAAAAGTTTTAGTATTGCTGAGACTTTTGGCCTCCAAACCATTCACTACCACTGCCTTAAATGGAAGAATCATCTTTGATAAGTAATGGCAGTGAAAAATACATCTTCTGGAAACATATACTTATGAAGCACAAGAATTCAAACCATGTGCTGCATGCAAATGAATGCAGGTAGAAATGATGAGAAAGCCAACATGAAACAAATGATTCCAGAATCTCTTGCAAATTCACAAATCAGTCTGAATTGTCCTGCTAAGTTAATTACATGCAAGGCAAGTGAACTACTGAAGCAGCTGATCAGTTATTACTGACATCAACTCAGAAGCTGCCCATCTCCAGAACTTTTAATACAACATTGTTATAGTCAAGCTGCACAGTATTTACAGCTTGTGAGCTATCTTTCAATATTTTGAATCATGCCAACCTGAGTTTGCCTTAAAGAAAAGGTATCATATCTGGAAAATGTCTCGTGTTCTCACCCAGATCTAAGTGACTTAAGGGTAAATTTTTTGACAGTTGGAATATTAAACACAAGACTAACATGCAGCAAGACTGGCAGCTCATCTCATGATTTTGCGTCATTTCCACCAAAGAATGTTTCTATCAAATAATTCTGTGGCACAGTAAATATTCTACAATGTATTTATGCTCAAATAATTAAGTGGAATCTATCAGTTATGTGTAACTTAAGCAACAGCATATGGGCTGTTCCCATTTATGTTCTGGGACTCTGTGAGAGAGTTGAGGAGTCAGCACCAATGTGTGATAGACTACATAGTTCTTTTCCTCATATCGATTGATCTCTGCACTGCAGTTCACGATCACAATTTACAAAGTCCTCAGATTTCCCCTGGAAATCTTGTTAAAATTGACTGTTATCGTGAGAGTTATTTCGAGTCATAGAAATATAAGCATGGAAGCAGACCCTTCCGTCCAACTCCTTCATGCAGATATCTTAAATAAATCTAATCCCTTTTGCCAGCATTTGACCTATATCTGTCTAAACCCTTCCTATTCATATATCTATCCAGATGCCTTTCAGATGTTGTAATTGTACCAGTCTTCACCACATTCCCTGGCAGCTCATTCCATACACGCACCACCCTCTGTGTGGAAAAAGTTACCACTTAGGTCCCTTTTAAAATTTTCCCCACTCACCTTAAACCTACGCTCTCTCATTTTGGACTCCCCCACTTGGGGGAAAAGAGCTTGTCCATTTACTCTATCCATGCCCCTCATGATTTTATAGACCTCTATAAGATCACCCCTCACCCTCTGGCAGGCCAGGGATAATAGCCCCAGCCTATTCAGCTTCTCTCTGTATCTCAAGTCCGCCAACCCTAGCAACATTCTTGTAAATCTTTTCTTAACCCTTTCAAGTTTCACAACACCCATCCTGCCACAGGGAGACCAGAATCGCACGCACTATTTCAATTAGTCTAACCAATGTCCTGTACAGCCGGGACACAACCTCCCAACTCCTACACTCAAAGCACTGACCAACAAATGCAAACATACCAAACACCTTCTTCACTATCCTGTCTATTGTGACTCTACTTGCATGGAGCTATGAACTTGCACTCCAAGGTGTCTTTGTTCAGCTTTACTCCCATTGGACATTACCATTAAGTGCATAAATCCTGCCTTCCCAAAGTGCAGCAGCTCACATTTATCTAACTTAAACGCCATCTGCCACTCCTCAACCCATTGGCCCATTTGATCAAGATCCTGTTGTACTCTGAGGTAACCTTCTTTGCTGCCAACTATATACCTCCAATTTTAGTGTCATCTGCAAACTTATCAACCACACCTCCTATGTTCACAGCGAAGTCATTTGTATAAATGACGAGAAACAGTGGATCCAGCACCAATCCTTGTGGCACAGGATGCTGAAAACCAACCCTCCACCACCACCCTCTGTCTTCTACCTTCGAGTCAGTTGTGTGTGCAAATGGCTAGTTCTCCCTCTATTCTGTGTGATCTAACCTTGGTAACAAGTCTACCAAGAGGAACATTGTTGAACGCCTTACTGAAGTCCACCACTCTGCCCTCATCAATCCTCTTCGTTACTTCTTCAAAAAAGTCAATCAAGTTTGTGAGACACAATTTCCCACACACAACGCCATGTTGACAGTTCCCAATTAATTCTTGCCTTTCCAAATAAAATGTAAATCCTGACCCTCAGGATTCCCTCCAACAACTTGCCCACCATTGATGTCAGACCCACCGGCCTATAGTTCCGTGGTTTTTCCTTACCACCTTTCTTCAATCGAGGCACCACGTTGGCCAACCTCCAGTCTTTATTTTAAGAAAACTATTTAGAAGAGGTTGCTTTTGTGTATGCTTTCAGTGCTCCACTGCTCAGACCCCCAGTTAAAACTAGTGCCCCTATTTGCATCTCACTTTTTTCGGGGCTGTCCCCCTCTTGTGTTCAATAATAATTGGGCCAATGGTGGAAGATAATAGGAGCACATGGAGTGAGTGGCTACCCTCATGTTAAACTGGCCTTCCCAGATCAGTCGCCACCAGCTTAGAAGGGTTCAGAAGCTAGTTAAAGTTGGGGTTGTGCAGGTTAACTTTACCCTGATGAAATGCTGTTCTGAAATCATTAGCTGCTTACTTGGCTGGAAAAACTGTCTGTCCTGGACTCATGACATCAGCAAATGTTTACTCAGAGAGAGAGTCAGCACAGAGATACTAGGGCAGGTGGGAAAGTGAAAGACTCTTCCAGGCCATCTGTTCCTTTCACTAATAAGGCTGAAAATTCTCCACCAGCCCCTGTGTACCTTTGTAATAAAAACCCGCAATTCAAAGTTCAGAGCTCATCGGCATCATCAAGCAAAACAATAGCCCACGAAAACTCAAAGCTGTTAATTAATGATTCGTGATTGATGACCAAACTCACCAACTACACCACACAGGGCATGCCCACAACTTCACAACTATAAACCGTTAGGCTCTGGATGTTTGATGCTGGACCCTGTCCAAGATCGTACCTGTTCACTGCGGAAATTGCCCAAATCTTTTACAGCTTCATTGCAATCATCACTGGTCAGCATTTATAGGTTTCATTTGATTTCAGTGACGAGATTGGGAACAAAAGAGGAATCATACAGAGCTGCAAAACAGGAGAAGTATTTAACTACTCAGGAGTTAACCAGTTTTATTTCAGTTTCACTGTGTCATCAAGGTTATTGCTGATGTGTTCAGCATTTTTAATTTTGTTTCTGAGCTTAACTTAGAAGAGCAACCTATCGGCTAAAATGTTTATACCAGATTCAAGCAAAAAGTGGAATCATCAAAGTTTGATGCCTTGCCCTAGTCAATGCAACCTAAAATGTTATTAGAACTTGCCGTTCCAACTAAATCATAGACTGAATCTCAGTTTATCAAGACAATATAACCAGAGCCAAGATCATTAAAGCTCCGTGTGCCAATGACCCTAGCAGTAGGATAATTACAAACACTATGGCTGTGTAAAGGTATAGCTGGGGCACAGTAATTTGAAGTGTTATTACTTTCCTTGTGCCAATGTAATCAGGCCTAGAATCAAAGGAAAGGTATAATTATGCCTCATGGCTCCAGTGAAACAAAAAAAAGTGAAATTTCAGGACAAATGCTGCTCAGCAGAAACCAGACTGCGCTGCCACAACATGCTGGACACTGGCATCTAGAAAATGGCAGCCAGTGACCCAATGTCATTGCTGCCATTGCCATGGCATTGGTCCTAAAGGTTAACCACTGGGCATTCAGAACTGCTCTTTAAGACGGTAGGCCCATCTCAAATCCAAATTAGGGTTGTATGGCATTCAAACCGCAGCCCAGCTTTCAAGATCCAATCTGTCACCCATTGAGAAAGCACCTTGCCATTCAAAATACAGACAGTACGCAGACGTGGTGAAGAAATAGTGCAAACTGAAATCCCTCCAATCAGACACAATTGAAATTTCTCAGTTCAATAAAATGTAAGGAAACAGAAAAGAATTTGAGAGTGGACTGCAGTTTGGGACATTAGGATTGGGAAGTTAATCACTTTCCTAATCTTGCATGCAGTGTCCAGGATTGCCAAGTCAACACACAGTACACCTCAACCTGAAAAATGTGCTACTTACAACTTTAGAAAAGCATTCCTGAGTACACCAGTATTTTTGTTCATCTCACTGCAACCAGCCTGTGGCCTGAGTGAGACTGTTTACTAGCGCCAACTGGAGGATAATTTGGCATTCTGGTTTGAATGTCCAAATACATTTAAATAGACGGTTCTTACAAGCAACAGACAGAAGAGGCTTTCACCGAAATTTTGGGTTTGAGTCAAACACACATTGTAGAAATACAATGACAGTAAGCTAACTCATGCACTATTCAGCCCCATAATTCAGCGAATCATAGCTTCATAGAGTCATACAGCACAGAAACAGACCCTATGGTCCAGCCAGTCCATGCCGACCATTATTCTAAACTGCGTTCAATAAAAAGATCAGTACAGTTTCAAGCTTTCTCTTTTAACCCCTTTCTGATGATTAAATGGTCACCGACATGAGAAGTTTCCAAATTCTATTTCTGATAAGCCCCCACATGGTGATTCAAGTCCCACACATTTCTCCCTCTTTCTAATGATTTGTCTACTCACCTTCCAATTGGAATGGGAAAATTATAGAATATAGAATATAGAATATAGAATATAGAATATAGAATATTACAGCACAGTACAGGCCCTTCGGCCCTCGATGTTGTGCCGACCTGTCATACCGATCTCAAGCCCATCTAACCTACACTATACCATGTACGTCCATATGCTTGTCCAATGACGACTTAAATGTATCTAAAGTTGGTGAATCTACTACCGTTGCAGGCAAAACGTTCCATTCCCTTACTACTCTCTGAGTAAAGAAACTACCTCTGACATCTGTCCTATATCTTTCACCCCTCAATTTAAAGCTATGCCCCCTCGTGCTCGCCGTCACCATCCTAGGAAAAAGGCTCTCCCTATCCACCCTACCTAACCCTCTGATTATTTTATATGTTTCAATTAAGTCACCTCTCAACCTTCTTCTCTCCAATGAAAACAGCCTCAAGTCCCTCAGCCTTTCCTTGTAATACCTTCCCTCCATACCAGGCAACATCCTAGTAAATCTCCTCTGCACCCTTTCCAAAGTTTCCACATCCTTCTTATAATGCGGTGACCAGAACTGTACACAATACTCCAAGTGCAGCCGCACCAGAGTTTTGTACAGCTTCACCATAACCTCTTGGTTCCGGAACTCGATCCTTCTATTAATAAAAGCTAAAACACTGTGTGCCTTCTTAACAACCCTGTCAACCTGGGTGGCAACTTTCAAGGATCTGTGTACATGGACACCACTGCTAAGAATCTTACCATTATCCCTGTATTTTGCCTTCCTGTTACTCCTACCAAAGTGCATCACCTCACACTTGTCTGCATTAAACTCCATTTGCCACCTCTCAGCCCAGCTCTGCAGCTTATCTATGTCTCTCTGCAACCGACAGCATCCTTTGTCACTATCCACAACTCCACCGACCTTAGTGTCGTCTGCAAATTTACTAACCCATCCTTCTACGCCCTCATTCAGGTCATTTATAAAAATGACAAACAGCAGTGGACCCAATACCGACCCTTGTGGTAACTGGTCTCCAGGATGAACGTTTCCCATCAACTACCACCCTCTGTCTTCTTTCAGCAAGCCAATTTCCGATCCAAACTGCTATATCTCCCACAATTCCATTCCTCCGCATTTTGTACATTTGCCTATTATGGGGAACCTTATCGAACGCCTTGCTGATATCCATATACACCACATCAACCGGTTTACTCTCATCTACCTGTTTAGTCACCTTCTCAAAGAACTCAATAAGGTTTGTGAGGCACAACCTTCCCTTCACAAAACCGTGCTGACTATCCCTAATCAATTTATTCTTTTCTAGATGATTATAAATCCTATCCCTTAATACCTTTTCCAACAACTGAGGTAAGGCTCACTGGTCTATAATTACCGGGGTTGTCTCTACTCCCCTTCTTGAACAGGGGAACCACATTTGCTATCCTCCAGTCATCTGGCACTATTCCTGTAGACAATGACGAGTTAAAGATCAATGCCAAAGGCTCGGCAATCTCCTCCCTGGCTTCCCAGAGGATCCGAGGATAAATCCCATCCGGCCCAGGGGACTTATCTATTATGCACTGGGAAGATGGACATGTCAGGCAGCCAATAGCAAAAATGATGGGTAGATGCAGATTATCTCCAGGAATAGGTTGAACTGGAGTTGGCCAACTTGGGTCACAAAATTGCATCTTACTTTTGAGGATATCTCACTTTGTAGCCACTGCTGCAACATAGTGGTAATGTTTCCAGCTTAATAATCCAGAATCACAGGCTAATGTTCAGGGGAATGCATTTGAATCGCTCTCCAGCAGCTGATGCAACTTCAATACAATAATAATTTGGAACTTAAATGCTAGCCACACGAGAACAGTGTCAATTGGCACAAAACCTATCTGCTCCATTCAAATCCTTTAGGGAAGGCAATCTACCATCCTGACTTGATGTGTGGGCTACATGTGACTTCAAAGTCACTGCAATATGGTTTCCTCTTAACTGGGCAATTGAGGTTGGGCAAAAAAATGTCAGTTTAGCCAACGGCACTTCGGAACAAAAGGAAATTCCTACAGACTCTGGTTGAGCACAAAACAAGCTCCAGCTTATTGCTGTCACCCACACATGATCCCTAACACCAGGAAAGAGGTCTAAGTGGACCCTAAGCTTCAGCGAAGCAGCAGTAAGATTGACCATTCACTGAAACGCCATTGGTCCTATATGTGGGTCCACTTATTAAAAGCGCTGAACTTAAGTTCATTCAGACCTAATATCCCTCACATATGTTCATTTCTCCTACACTTTAGTTATCATGAGCATTGATATTGAACTTCTGAATTTCAACACATTTTTAAATAGAGGATTGAAGAGCCAAGATGACTGTGAATGTAAATCCAGTGCCATCTGGAGAGCAGCTCTGGAATGGTACACTTGCAGGTGTCAAAGAAATTTCAAAACAGAACCGTAATCCCCTGTGAGTATCTTTGACTATGAACGTAATGTCTAGAAAAAGTCAGCGACCTGCACAAGAGACATATTTGCATTTCCAATTTCAAGAATACAGAGTTTCAACACAAATTTTTGTGTTTTAGTTGTTTGACACCCCAGTATCCGAACCAGTACACTGAGAATTTCACAGCTTTGAGAACAGCCACTTAACATCCTTATAATGCAGGTAGCGAAGGGAAAAAGATACTTCTCACTCTGAGCACTGTCAGCCTTTTTGAATGGGACCAGGACAAAATAAGCTTCATCAATCTGCAAAGCCAAGAGACTCAAAACTAACTATTCAACAATCAACATCAACATTACCAGTGACATTTGCTGTAATGACCAAAATGTTCTACTTCTCACTCTTCTCGAACAACTCAGAGATTATTACTTTTTTAACTTTTATCTTTTGTTTGGACCTAGTTCTCATTTCCAGTCTGTGCATATGTGTGTTTTTTTGTGTATTTAAAAACTAGTCAATTTCTCTTTTGTTAAAATCAAGAAATTGTCCCCTCTTAAAGCTTAAATTTGTTCAGTCTGGTCAGAAAGTATCTGCAAGGTAAGGTATATTTGAACCAAATGGGGGAGCAGGTGAAAAAGGAGAGGAGCCAGTCATCCATTCTCATTTGGGAACCCGACAATTTGCGGCTTGCTATCTGGAACTGTAATAACATTGAAAACCCCAGACAGGAGTCTGGTCATAACATAATCAATGCATTCTCATACATAGAGTCAACAGCATGGACACAGACACTTTGGTCCAGGCAGTCCGTGCTGATTATATTCTCAAACTAAACTCGTCCCACCTGCCCGAGATTGGCCCATATCCCTCCAAACCTTTCCTCTTCATGAACTTATCCAATGTCTTTTAAACTGTTGTAACTGTACCTGCATCCAATCAATCAATGGCAGTTCATTTCACACAAGAACCACACTCCGGGTAAAAAAAGTTGCTCCTCACTTCCTTTCTAAATCTTTCTCCTCTCACCTTAAAAATATGCCCCCTAGTTTTGAAAACCCCCATGCTAAGGAAAAGGCCCCTGTCATTCACCTTATCTATGCCCCTCATGATTTCATAAACCTCAATAAGGTCACCTTTCAATCTCCTGTGAAAAACAATCCCAGCCTATACAGATAACAAAGTGTGGAGCTGGATGAACACAGCAGGCCAAGCAGCATCAAGGGGAGCACAAAAGCTGACGTTTCGGGCCTAGACCCTTCATCAGAGAGGTCTAGTGAAGGGTCTAGGCCCGAAACGTCAGCTTTTGTGCTCCTGAGATGCTGCTTGTCCTGCTGTGTTCATCCAGCTTCACACTTTGTTACCTTGGATTCTCCAGCATCTGCAGTTCCCATTATCACCAGCCTATACAGAGATAGTAGGAACTGCCAATGCTGGAGAATCTGAGATAACAAGGTGTACAGTTGGATGAACAAAGCAGGCCAAGCAACATCAGAGGAGCAGGAAAGCTGATGTTTCGGGTCTGGACGCTTTCTTCTGAAGAAGGGTCCAGACCCAAAACGTCAACTTTCCTGCTCCTCTGATGCTGCTTAGCCTGCTGTGTTCATCCAGTTCTACACCTTGTTACCCCAGCCAATACAGTCTATTTTTATATCTCAAACCCTCCATTCCTAGCAACATCTTAGTAAATCTTTTCTGAACTCTCTCCATTTTAATAACATCCTTGCTGTAACAGGGCGACTAGAACTGTACACAGTACTCCAGAAGAAGCCTCACCAACATCCTGTGCAACCTCGACATGACATCCCAACTCCTCTACTCAAATGTCTAAGCAATGAAAACAAGCATCCTCAATACCTTGTTAACCACACTGAAATTTGTATCACAGGTAGGTAAACATGTACGTAAACTGTTTGGTCTCTCTGATCTACAACACTACTCAGGACCTGACATTAATTGTACAAGTCCTCCCTTTGTTTGAACGTTTCGAACCTACTGCTTCTAAAAGACAGCTGTAATAAGCAAAAATTTAATCCCAACCATCCATCCATGAAATGAGAGTGATGTGGATTGAGTAACTTGTGATGTTTCTTCATATGGACTAAACCTTGGTGGTTTTTCAGACACATCATTGAAGGTAGCAATCAGGTTACTTATTTTCAGTATAATGGCAGTGTGTATAATGATCTGTTGTTTAGTTACCTCAAACTTAGCATTTTACAACATTTTTTCAAAATGTTGCACAACTTCCGGTTATCAATGAGCTGCAACCTTTAAATGAAAGGGAACTTGCCTGTGGTAGCAGGGGATGAGTAAGACATTTTTCTGCACGTGGATGACTGGGTTAGAGGTATCTCAGTGAAGGCTGCTGCTCTTTTAATCACTGCAGTGACAACATTGACCCACTTCTGCAAGCTGTAATATCTCTGCCTGACAAATGACAACTGGTTTAAGATGTCAAACCAACAGGTCTGTTTCTTGCTCCTTTCCCAGCACTTTCACATACTCCTGCCATTCTGTCCTTTGCATTAATATTCAAGCAACAGCTTGCGATAAATCCCAATCCTGATGACTGGTATATTCATCCAATAGCTCCTTATAATGGTTTGATGGCTCTGTGTAATGGTTCATTGACACTGTATAATGTGTTACAGTCCTGTATAATAGATTGATGGATCTATAGAATAATTTGATATTCCTATACAATATTCTGATGACCCTGTAGGATGATGCAATAGTTCTGTATACTGATGGAATTATTAATAGACTAATAGCCTGATGTCATAATGTAGTGATCAGAATAATAATGCAACAGTCCTACCTAATCATTTAGTTAAATGCTGCAATGATGTTGTATAATGGTACAATGGGTTTATGTATCCACATAGTATAATGGTGTAATGGGTCTTGTAACAATGCAATTGTTTTCTATAACACCACATTGATCCTGTGTGATTCAATAACTCTGAGAAATATTGTAGTGACTCTACAATAGTTAAATGATTCCTTACAATGATGCAATGGTTCTGTAACGTGAAACATTGATTTGTACACTGGCTTCCTAATGATCCGGAGATTCTCTATAAAGTGTTTGATGACCCCGTGAATGATACAAATTCTCTCTGTAATACTGTAATTGCTTTGTGCAACGGTGCAATGGTCATTTAGCATGACCACTCCATTGTCCTCATCCAGCACTCATCTGCAGTACTCTCTTGCTCTTGTCTCGGTTCTCTCATCTGTCAACTTCAATATTGCAACCAAAAGGCTATGACACCTTCCCACTTTCATAAAATAACACTATAGACACCAGTTTTCTCTGCTCTATCACTGTTTCTTCCTCATTGGACTTCATTGATCTATCTAGTGAGATTCCTCATTGCAGATTAACAGTCATCAGGATTCCTGTAGTCATTGTAACATGAAATCATTCAAGTTCCATAACCGGAATGATAACTTGCATTTATTTATTTATAAAAATATTTAATATAATAAGCTGTCTAAAGCTACCTCTCAGGAGCATTTAATAAATATGAGATTGAGATGAAACAAAGTGATATTTGGTGAGATGAACAAAAGCTTGGACAGAGATGCAAGGCAGATTTACACTTGTTGGTCCCGAGTCTCCCTTGCAAGAGTCTATTCTCCAGCTGCCTCCCTTATACTATATTGCACATAAAGTAATGTCATTTACAGTACTTTAAATACAACCACACAAAGCCGACAGATGCGAGCCATCTAAAAATGATGAGGAATCAGATGTCACGAGTTCTTTTGTGCCGCTGATCTTATCTTGAAGGTAGAATGGAATTAGAATAAGTTTTTCATTAATAAGTATTCCCGGCATGCAAATGTATTGCTTGTATGAAACTGCTACACATTGATATAGTGCTCATTAACCACTAACTTTATCTCAGTTCTTTAACCTCATCACAAAATCAAAACATTGCATCCTGTCTGATAAAGTCATCTGCACCAGGTCCAGGAAAAGAAATACCCTGCCTTTTGACCCTCAGCAGCTTCTGTCCAGCACCTTTCTGATACAATTTGGGTCCAATAAAACAGAGTAATGTAGCACAGAGGAAGGTCTGTTAATCCACTGAGTGTGCACTAATTCTTTAAAAAAAAGGGTCCAGTTAGTGCTACCTCTGCACTCTCCCATCCATTCTGTGCTTTTTCTTTCTTAAAGTAATTGGACAATTTCCTTTTGAATGTTGACTTGAATCTGTATTCACCTCAAATCCGGGCAAGAGTACATTGCAAATCCTATTCAGTCATTATGTAAATAATTTATTCCTGTGACTTCTAGTTCTTTTGTCAATTTCAACAAAGTTGAATCTGTGTCAACGGATTATTGATCCTTCAGTTATTGGAAGCAGTTTCTATGTATTTTAACTAAACATTCATAGATTCATACATCTCTCAAAATCCCCGGGACTTCTTGGCTCCTCAGCATGTCCATTACTCCTCAACACTGCAAATATTTGTTTAAATTCCTTCTGAAACTCCAACAACCCTTCATACAATTCTAGTGCCCAGAATCAGAAACTGCAATCACAATGGTTTTGATCTAATTTATACAGATTAAGCAAAATGTTTTCAAATTTGTACTCCATAGCTCTATTTAAGAAGCCCATAAAAACCCAGCCTTCAGCATGATAAACTTTGTGAAACAATTGCACAACTTGGTTGTTCACATTATGCAGCCAGCTAGACTGCTTTGAACCTGGCCCCATGTCAAAATACATTTGGCAAAAGCACTGCTCAAGTTTTCTTTGAAGGACACTTTATAAATTTAGGATCTACTTTTCAGGAGCTCCTTTTATATTATCACTAACACATCTCCTCCCCACCTCCCCACCTACACTCACCTTTACTGGCTCCATCCTCACCTCTTTGACTTGTCTGTCTCCTTTCCACCTATCCATCTTCTATCTGCCTCCCCCTCTCTCCCTATTTATTTCAGAACCCCCTTCCCCTCCCCCATTTCTGATGAAGTGTGTAGGCCCAAAACGTCAGCCTTCCTGCTCCTACGATGCTGCTTGGCCTGCTGTGTTCATCCAGCTTGACACCTTGTTATCTCGGATTCTCTAGCATCTGCAGTTCTTATTATCTCTATTCGGTGATGCAGTTAGGTAGTAACAATACCTTCTGTATTTGAGTTAGTATGTGGGGTATTTGGACACAGAAACAGCCTTAGAAAAGTTCATCAATGTCCTCAATAATTACCAACCTTCCATTAAATGTAAAGCCACAAAACACAAGTGGAGCACTAACTTATTAGACATCCCATCCTTTGTAATCCTCCCCACCACTTGCAGCCCCCTCACAGACACCACATAGCAAACAGCCTGCTCTCTAACCTCCAAAGCCACTTGCAGCCTTTGTCTTCCTCCCTATCTACCATTCTCCAATCACCCATCACACTATGCAGCACTCTCCATACCTAGTCAATAGTAAACTGCGAGCAGTTGGCAATCCTTGAAGCTCAGACCCATACTTTACAATCCCAGTGACTCTCTCACAGCAGCCACTTACAATCTCAGCTGCTCTTCCAAGCACAGCATTGTTCTTACCCACGTTTGCCACTGACAGGCTCACAAATATATCAATCACCAACAAATGCGAGTGACAAACAGCCTGTGATTGGAGGAGCGTTAGAGACAGAGAGAATTTTCCCAGGCTCTACACAACAAAAATTGGGTGCAATATCAAGTGAAGTCCTTCCAATTTAACAATCAAAAAAGAATCACATTTTCCAATCTAGTCCTTGACATCAAGGTGAGACTCTCTAGTGAGCAATTTAATAACATAGATCATCACTCATTAGCATCCTCAGGAGAATGCGGTTAAGAAACATAGCAGCCATGATCAAAGGGCAGAGCAGACTCAATGGGCTGAATTGCCGAATTCTGCTCCAAACTTTATAGTCTTACAGTCTCATTTCTACATAATCTCACCTTATTAATAATGCAGTCCCCCATTCTTCCACCTACCTACTAGATACCGAGAATTTCTGACAAAAATGTCTGAGTGGCTATTTGATGACTCCAGTTCACCATTCCTTCCTCCGAGTAAAAGCCAACAGTGTTGAAGTTGGTAAATTAGCATGGATTGACAATTGGTTAACTACTAGAGGACAAAGCGTTGGAATGGAGGGAGGTGTGGTGTATTTTCAGGATGGCAACAGATATAAGTAGCAGAGTGCCACAGGGATCAATGCTGGGACCATAATTATTTGCAATACATATGAATGACTTGGATGCTGGAAGTGAATGTACAACAGCAAAGTTTGCAGATGATAGATAAACTGAGATGAGGAGGATACAAAGTGTCTGCAGAAGCATGTGGACAGATTAGGTGAGTGAGCAAAAGCTTGGCAAAAGGAATATAATGTGGAAAAATGTAAAGTTATGAAATTTAAACAGGAAGAGTAGAATTTTTAAATGGGGTAGGACCGCAGGATGCTGGAGCCCATAGGGATTTGTGGATCCGTGTGCATAAGTAACAAAAAGTTAGCATTCAAGTTCAGTTGGTAGTAGAGAAGGCAAATGGAACATTGGCCTTTATTTCAATGGGAATGGTGTATAGGCTATTTCGGGCACTGGTTCGACCACACTTAGAACAGTGTGACAGTTTCAGTCCCTCATCTCTGGAAAGATACTGTTGCATTGGAGGCAGTCCACAGAAATTTCACAATGTTCATCCCAGGGAGGGAGGGATTTTCTTATGAGGAGAGATTGAGTAGGTTGGACCTGTACTCTTTTGAGTTGAGAAGAATGAGATGATCTTATTAAAACACACAAGATTAATCGGGAACTTGATACGGTAGGTTTGAAGAGGTTGGTTCCACTTGTTGTGACAGTCAAGAACCACGGGATATAGTCTCAGAATAAGGGAACACCCCTTTAAGACAGAAGTGAGGAACAATTTCTTGTCCCAGAGGGTAGTGAATCTGTAGAATTCTTTACCACATAGAGCTGTTAAAGCTGGGACATAAAATATATTCAGGACTGAGGTAGACAGAGAGAGTATCACTTTATCAGTGAGAGTATCAAAAGCTATGGGGATAAGGCAATGCCTTTTAATGATGGCACTGGCACCAGGGATCCTCAGACACTCCCCAAAGGAACAGATATTTCTGTTTGCAGCAAGTCAGAGAATTGAGGTAACAGAGAATGAGAGAGGTATCATCGGGTTGATGAAGAGAGCTTAGGACAATAGTGCTTAAAAAAAAAAGCTAGATTTTGCAGAAAGAAACCTCCAAGAAACTTAACAAAACTGGCACTTGAGCTGATTTCTGGCGAGGTTCAACCCACAGTATCTCTGATTAAGTAGCAATTCACCACAGATTCTGTCACTCTCACATATGGGATCAACTTTGCTATGATTGATCACAGAGGGGTAACGCTGCTCAAGCCTGAGACCCCTGAAGTCAGGGCCCTAATGAATAGTGCTCTACAAAGTAACAATTCTGCAATGCTGAACACTGAATTGAGCACTGCCCAATCTAATGATGGTGTTAGGACTTGGGTGGGAAAAGGGTCTCAAAAGGGTCAGGACCCTTCGTCTGAAGAAGGGTCCCGACCTGAAACATCGAGCTTTCCAGCTCAGCCCGCTGTGTTCATCCAGCTTCACACTATGTTATCTCAAGTAAATTTCCTCTACCACTTTACACCAAGTAGGCCACGTAGACCCAGCCAGACAGGAAGAATGGTGGCAGCTATCTACCCAACAACACATTGGCAATAATTGGCATCACTTGGTCATACAACGGCGTGCTGACACTACCATCTCACTGGCCCTGCCTACACATTATGCTTCCTGTCTCTGTAGGTTCCATAACATCAGCCCCCATCACCCAAACCACAAGAATTTTAAAAACTGAGATGTGGCTTGGCTGGGAGCCAATATAGGCAGGCAAGCTCAAGGGTGATATAGTTGGAAGGCACTTGGTGGCTGTTAGAAAACAGGCAGAGAAGTTTTGGGTGACTTCAATTTTTTGGAAATGTCATGTAAAAGTTAACTACCAAATTTCACTTACTAAACCAGTGGCCAGCATGGCGAGTGTTAAGGGTAACGCAGAGAGCTGACTTTGTACCTCAGTGAATCCGCCAAGTTGCAATCAATATTTTCACAATTTCCATTTGTTAATATTGTATCATTCTTTGCCAGGTTGTCAATGGAATTCTTATTAGAGAGGTAGAAAATGAATAAATAGTGATTTGTTTATGCTTGAAAGACATTATCTACACTCTACAGTACAAACTATAAAAAAGTGTAATGAAAAATAACAGGCACAGGAAAAAATTAAGTCATCCACAACTCTATCAGTGAAACCCAAGGAAGCAATTAGGTGTGTGTTTTGGTCCAACACACATTTACCATTACAGACCACTCAATATCAACCTCATTACTCTGCTGTCTTCATTAGACTGCGACTCTCCTACTCTTATTGCTTCCACATCTCTATTCTGCTGTGAAAAGGGCTCAGTGGTCCATTTAAACCACTAAACTCATTTAAACACAACAGTCATTTGTGCAGAAAACAATAAAGGCCTCTCACACTGAATAAAGCATGAGTGCTTAAGCTTTCATGGTCTAACATAGGGAAAGATATATGCCAGGTATGTAGACCAAAGTTATATTTTCACAATTCGGTGGGTGAAATATCAAACCAAGAGCACTGCAGAATTTTAAAATAAATTTGATATAAATAAATTTGATATAAATATATAAATTCGTAACAAGTGATGTTACGTTTCTAATTTACTTCCTACCGGACAAGCCTCTCCATTTGATTGTTGTACTTAGTTTGCTATTGTAAACGTAAATGAAGCCTTTCTGTATGCTACATACATTAGTTCTGGGTTGATTTCTTATTTTTCTTCCATTGTTGCCCCTGACGATTTTGATTTGAAATGTAATGAGCAGAATTCAAATCACTGTTACAGCATTGCTAAGGTCTTAGGTTTATTTTGTTTAAAGGGGCAGTGGTCAACTCATCTCCAAAGGACTTGGCCCCACAAGGCAGCTAAAGCTAATGATGTCAGTAAATTCCAATGACGTAAGTGGCATAGTTGCAACAGGTCAGTGTAATCTAATCAAGTGAACCTACAATGGGATTGGCCGGTGATCATGTGTTTTATCATGTCTCTGGTCGAACAGGGCAAGCAGGTCATAATTGGATGGCTGCCAATTCAGAACAGCCGGTGATTGGGGGTCTGTGACCAATAGTATCAGGTCTGATTAGAAAGAAGTGTAAAACATCAGGGAGAATGTGCTTTAGCCTGACAGATACTGGAATTAAGCCAGTGAAACTGTAACACTGTCAAGTGGTCTGTGAGAAAACCAAAAGGAGTTTGAATTCTGGTGAATCTCCCAACTTCAGGCATATTTTGCTTTATAAAATTATTAACGGTTTCTACAAAAGAAATAGCTGTTTATAATTTACAATACAAAAACAAGACATTTGTCGCAAATGACCAAAGCTCCACCCAAGCCATAGGACCTCATAGAACAGTACAGAATCACTACAGTGTGGAAGCAGGTCACTTGGCCCATTGAGACTTCACATCCCAATTTATCTAAACTTGTCATTGTATTTGTTTAGTATTCTTATTTTTAATTGTTTTTATTTTAGTCTTTATATCTCACTTGTGTGCTGATTGAATTTCTCTTTATAATTTATCTATGCCATTCACCTCAAACACTGTATGTAAAAGAAAGTTTCACATTCTAACCCCCGCTCGAAATAAAATTGACTCTTTTGAATTTTTTATTGAATTTATCACTGACTATTTTAGTTTTAAGACTCTTAGTTGGACACGCACCCGCTATTAGTTAAATGAAGGAGAAATCTCAAAGTTTATTTTCACACAGAAGGACCTAAGTAATTGTTGAGAAAAATACAAAAGGCAAGAGAGCCTAATTTGAGCAGTCAGCACAACTTAAAGAGTCGGTACTGTACAATACAATGTCATCCTCCTGAAATACAAGAACTGTTGCTAATCTGCAAGGGCTATAATCATTGGAATTCATGGAAGAGTAATCTTTCATTTTTCCATTTCATGACTGGCCCTAGATCAAATCACCCTGCATTGATGTTGATCATCAGTGTAACATAGTCTTTGGCAGAGAAACATTTTGTTGTCAGGCACTGTGTGCAACTATTTGGTTTAACACAATAATAAATATTAAAGACAGTAGAATGATGCCTCAACAGCATAAAATTTGAGAAAATATTGAGACCCTTACATGAGGCTACTGCATACAACCTAAGTAGTGTTATAGCTGAAAGCTTTATAATGTCAGGAGGGTGTAACTGTAAGATGTTTAAGGAAAATACAGTATTTAAAGTTCTTTTAACATAGCTTCAGAGCAAAAATGTAACGTAATGGAATTACAGCTATATCAGAAGCTCTGATTTCCAGTCTCAAGTGAAGTTTGCAATTTAAAATTAAAAAATGTTAAGCTGTAAAAAGATCAAAACATGGAAACAAAGGTGTAATAGGAGAGAAAACCTGGAGTGCAAACTTAATCATATTGGATGATTTTGTACAGCAATAAAATCCAAACAAGTGTAGGCACAGACTTTTCATCCTTTTTTCTCATACTATAAAATCTTTTTTGCTTTATTCTAACATTTGGCAAAATAAGCATAGATCGTCTTTTAGTGAAAACTGGCATCAAATAACACACTGCAATTTTAAATGAGATTACTTCAAGCTGCCAAACAAGTATTTTAATTCACCATCACAGACAACAGAATATACTTTTTTATTATATCATGTCAGCTGGAAGTCATAAAGTACTGAGAATTCACTTGACTACTCCTGTAAAATCATTCCCATGCACTGCCTGCGCCCTTGGTACACTGAGTGATGGATCGAGCAAACCCCAAGTGTGTAAGAATTCAGCCTAATTCCCATTCTCATTGGTAACTGCTTCATCTCATTTTCAGGCAGAGGTCTGTCCTCTTTCAATCATTTTGCAATCCATTTCCAATGTTAGGAGTGGAATCAATGGGGTCAAATATTGAGTTGTATCCATTCAAGAAAGGCAGCACTTGCCGTGTAAAAAGGGCACGTCAACTAAGCAGTCTGTTTAACCTGCAGTAGTGAAGCCATGGGCATGAAGAGGGTTGGAATGCATTTCAGCTTTGTGTGATAGCGAGAAAGCAGCTGATATTGAATGTGCACCCCAAAGTCCATATCTAATCCAATCCTTGGAGTTTCCTTGGCCAGCTTAACAATTGCTTTGGAAGAAAAAACTGTTTCTTTCCATGATCCTAATTTAAAACTAAGTTTTTGACAGCCTTAAGCAATCTGAGTATTTATTTCAGAACCTTAGATTTCCCAAAACTCCACATGGTTTTAATCCTCACTTATCAAGATGCAAAGGAAGCATGGGACTTTATGGAAACATGGAACAAAATGATTCATTGCCACAAAAAAAATGCTCTTTTTCCACTGCAATTCAAGGCTAATTAAATCATTTTGTCAAAAGAAACCAAAATTAACAACATGAATGAAAGCAGCATGAGATTAGAATGAAGATGAGAAGATCATTAATGCATATTGCTAAATTATAGTTGAAAAGACACGGGGAAAATTAAAAGAAAAAGAAAAAAGTAGTTAACAGATTAAAGGGACGAAACTAATAATGTTGGGAATCAAAAACCTGGAAAGTGAACAAATAGAGAAATCCTGAGCAAGGGAAAATGATTACCAATAAAGCAAGGCAATAACAGAAATAAATTTTGTCCTGTTTTAGTCCTAACACCCAAACCCATTCTCTTTATCCTTGGGCTTTCCAGATGGAACCTTAGACACATAAGTGCCCTCATACAGTCACAGATACAAACTTATAAATATATATGGGTACATGTATTCACAAACTGAGATAGCTCTACACACAACACAGGCAGGTAGGGCTCAGGTAGATGAATCTATAATCTATATGACTTAATGTCATAATATTTATCTTGTAAATCAAAGGTGTCCTGGCCATTATTTATTCCATAACCAACATTTAGAAACAGCTGATTTAGTTATAAAGTGCAAAGTTTCCTGCATTATATCGGAGACTACATTTCAATAAAAAATATTCATATTACATTTTGAGCCGTTTGGTGGTCATGAAAAGTACTATATAAATTCCAGTCTTTACAGGTATTTAGTCAACAGTACTTAGGGAGGATTGTTCTGAATTTGACCATTCTGTTACATCTGACTTGAAAGTATTTGATAGTGGTATCAGAACAAAGATAGTTTTCCACTCCCATCCAACCTGGAAGAATGAACAGTTGACCTTTTTTCTTAAAATCCAATTTCAGAACACTTTACTAAATATAGCAGCCATTAGAGAAAGATTAAATCTTTGTTCAGAGTTTTACAGTCACATTTTCCTCATGATTCTTTACGTTTTCCATTTAATTTCAATTAAACCACAACTTTGTGAAATATAATTAAAAACCTAATAAAGGAGATCAATCTTTCCTAAAGGCTACTAATGTAAGAAACATCTGACATGCTTCTTCATTGTTCCATGCACTGCACAAGAGTTAATTTTATGCAAATATATGCTTTGAGTCACATCAATGTAGCAAAATGAGAATTCTGTCATGACAGCAAAAGATTGTTATTTCAAAGCTCTCAGAAACATAATAAGCGTTGCTGCAGACTGCACGCCTTTTATCAAACATTTTGTATTAATTAGACCATTGAAGGAGCTGAAATATAAAAGTCCATCATCTGAGACTATTTCTTTTGCTATTTTTGGAACAAACATTACAAAAGGGAGATTCCATGTCAAGTACAGATGTAATGAGAACTTGATCTGAACCTTTCAACATGCATTTCTTAGCAGCAGCTGTTCACCATCCAGCCCCACACACTCAACAGTGTGAAGTGTCTTTAAAGTTTTCCTTTATCGCTTAATTGCATATAATTATTTAATCACCTTCATTTTAAAAATCCTACTGAAGTGCATCTGGCTTATGAGCGTGGTGATAGAGTTGAGACTGTAATATTCACAGAGCACTTCTGTTCATGTTAACACTGAGTTACAATCTCAATGAAGCATTCACTATTATTTACAATACAATATAGGTGTCCAAAAGCTGAAATGAAATACATGATCTATTCAGCATCGGATGTGAGCTAATCAAATTTTGCACATTTTACTGTAGATGTAGTATAATTTACACTAAGACGGAAAAAAGTCTTACAGTACCAGATACAGGCAAATTGTTCCTTTTACTCATATTGGTCTCTATATTACCAATAATCAAATTATAAAGTTAAAAACAAAGCTGGAAATGAATCTGAAATAAAAATTTTAAAATGCTGGAAGAACACACAAACAGGTAGGCCAGCCAGTACAAATAGAAAGGACAGATTAACATTTTGAATGTTCGCCCTTCATCAGAACTGATGAAGGATACAAACCTGAAATGTCTTTCGCTGTATAGAGCTAACTGGCTCGCTGTTTCCAGCCATTTCTGTGGTATTCTTTATTTATTAAACCGCACCTATTTTGAGTTCTCACCTGAGTCCTAACACCCACATTAAACCCATGACGCATTCTACCTAATTAAAACAACTAGAGTTTAAAAAGTCCTTTTGTCGTGTTACAATTGCTTTCACAGCAACCCTTGTGTATCCTACTGCCACTGTTTGTTCAGCTAAGTACAGATGGGACCGCAACATTCCCTCTCATTTTGCAAAGTTGCTGTTTTTTCTGTCAAGCTGCTAGTTGGCCGATGGCTGTATTTTTTCCAAAAACTGCTGTGTTGGAGAGAATTCCATAGCATGAAAAGAACAGGACCGGGTTAGGTCATTTTCGTGGAAAATTATCCATTCAAACACCGAGCTGAGCAAAGATGTTAATTCAACATTACATTTCAGACACAGTTCAAAATTTTAGATGTCAAAGTGACCTGTCCTCCTGTCTGCATCCTGCAGCATGATTAATATGTTCCTTATCAGATCTTCAAAACTGCAGTTGCTCTATTAATATATAGCTTATTTTTCTGGTTCCATTACTTAACTGAGTTCCCAAGATATCAGAATGAACTTTAGCTAATTCACTTTGAGAGCTGAACTGTATTTTTTTTTCTGAATATTAACTGGTCATTCATTTTGATTTTACTTGTCAAATGTTGGTAAAAACTGAACATCAGTGTCCATGAGCAGGAATAATTCTAGTTGTACCGAGTATACAACAATTATAGATTGTATAACTTAAGCATGTGTTCTTTTACAGTTAGTATGGAATTCAATATATGAGTATTTCTACCTTTGGATCATCGTGTGAAACATTAAATCATGCCTTAGCTATATTATTCAACTGATCAACGCCAGTGCATGAGGAAAAAATGGTAAAACTCTATGAGAAGCCACACAAATATTAATGTCTCAATTCAAGGGGAATTCTGTATAAGACTGTAAATGTTGTCAGAGCACTGTTTCTAATGCTTGTTTCATTGGTCTTTCCCAAATTTATGTTTTACATCCATGTCTGCAGAACTGAAGATCAAAAGGTGGGAAAACTTCAGAAATCTGTGCAACCCACATTCCAGATATTTAAATTCACAAACCAATTCTTCCCACAGTAACAATGTATAAAGACAAAGCCAATGCTCTCACTTTATCAGTATATAAACCAAGGATGCTATCACTACCATTTAAATATATTAAAAACCATAAACTAATCATTCCCAAATTACAAGTATTTAAGTCCAGAAATCCATTACTCTCACATTACTTGTGCTGATTTCTGCTTCTAATTGTCTTGCTGTTATAACCTGGCAGGAAATGGATGAGAGATAATGGGAACTGCAGATGCTGGAAAATCCGAGATAACAAAGTGTGGAGTTGGATGAACCCAGCAGGCCAAGCAGCATCTTAGGAGCACAAAAGCTGATGTTTTGGGCCTAGACCCTTCATCAGAAAATGGCTCTTAATAGTTGAACCTCTCATGTCGCCTCTCTTCCTCTGGAGAAATGCATCACAACCCTGTTCAACTACAGTTATCTCTTAGCTAGCCTCAAGAAGGTTACAGGAGATTTGGAAGAAACCTTTCACAAAATTACAAGTGGAAAATGTCAATTATCCAACACTCCACTCCCTTGAAACCAACCCCCCCTCCCAAGTACTGAAGGAACGCCAAATTTTCCTAACACATGCCACACCTTATCACACAGTGCATTCGTATCTTGTTTCTTTTGGTTTGGAGAAGATAAAACAAAGATGAATTTGTTGCCTTTAATTATGCCCAAGTGGAAGCCCCATTTACTACGCTTCAACTACTAGTCATCAAACTATGCAAGGAAAGGACACAGCATCTCATTGTACCATTTCAATCTTTTCTACTTTCCCCATTTTCCCCTCCTAATAAACAAACTAACCTAATGAAGTTTAACCTTACCAATCCAATCGAAATAGGCTGCATAGACCATTCAACCAAACAGATAATTTACCCACAGATGACCAAAAGTCAAAGTAGGTAGTCAATAAGGTAGATTATTAAAGGTGGAAAGAGGGGGTGGAGGCATTTAGTGAACAAAATTCAGAGCATAGAATTTTTGACAACAATGTGGGAAGCAATGGTGGAGTGGCCTAAGTTCAGGAATTTTAAGAGATTAGAACTAAATTAGCTGAGGTATTTTTGAAGGTTGTGGTGTTGGAGGAGACTGCAGAGATAGGGAGGGGTGTGATATGGAGGGATTTGAAAACAGGTTGGAAAATTTTAAAATCAAGGCATTGCTTAATGAGTGCCAGGATTTTGACTCAGCAACAATGAATTAATGATGACATATCTCAAAGTCAGGATAGTGAGTGACCTGGAGGGGAACTTGTAGGTGATGGCCTTCCTAGGTTGGTTTGAACAAATCTCCATGGTATCAGAAAATGGAGACTCCACTGTATATTTTTGGATGGCAGAAGTGTGCTCAACTGTAAAAACTGGTCTCTTAACGGTCCAAAACAGTCAACTGTCATTTATTCCTGCTTTTTCTTCCTACTCTCTAATTCAGTTGAACCAGGAATGAATGGCCCTTATCATTGGTTCATTGCGGAGAGAATCTAAAAGTAAAATTGCTTAAAAACGACAGAAATAGGATTTTGCTCCCATCCATCATTCAGTTTATACTACTTACCTCATCCCTTTCCTCTATCTTTCCTTAAAATGAAGAAATGATAGAATAACAGTTCTACTGACCCTCCAGCAAGGTCCCCTTCATCACACCTCTAGTCTATGGCCTGCGTGCTAAGAACATGAGAAACTGTGTATTTTTCACACACCAACAATCCTGCAGCCCTGAAAATGCCAGGTTGGTAATAGGAAATCTCTATTTCTTTCAGTCTCCATTAAGCATTATTGTTTCACACATCATGTCATTCAATCTATTTGGCTGTGATGCAAATGAAACACAACTGTCTCCAAAATGCATAAAACTGGAAAGTCAGACAGGTGTACTTCATTGTTGTGCATTGAGCCTGATATCCATGATACACGAATGCTACAAGATGGTAAGATTAGGTTTAGCTCTGCTGCCATTATTTTGGATAATCAGTGTCCACCCTTCAGTATGAAGAGTGTAAGTGTCAGAAGCTGTCTGTAAGCCCATTATTCTATAACTGTAGTTAGATCTTTCAGAAGAGAATGTAAAAAGGCGGGGGTGGGGCGTGCAAGGGAATGGGTATATGGCAAAATATTCAATCTACATATGAGATGTATTTAAGAGGAAGCTAGGTACACCCATGCTGAAGAGCAAAGAACAGAAAGGTTAGATGAAGAGAGTGTGGGAAGGCTCCTATCGAGCATAAATCCCAGCATAGGGCAGATGGGCTGAATACCCTATTCTGTGCTGCACACTATGTAATCTGGGTTGCCAATAATGATTTTGGAAAAGAATGTGCATTCTGTTCTCTGCATACTCCTGTTCATTATTCTCCAGGAGACTGCTTGCATGTCCAACTCAGTGATCTATTCACTTCACTGTAACAGAGAACTGTGCAAACTTGAGACTTAAAGCAACATAACTCCAAGCTTTCCTAAATCCCATACCAATTTTCAAATTAAAAACTAAATGAAATGTGATTCATCAGACAAGCTCAGTAATAACCACTCTGCGCTTCAGTGGCCACAACATAAGCACTTGCCAGTTTTATTCCAGCTACCTGGGCCCTGCATCGTTAAAATACCACTGCTGCAAGACTGAGGATTTAAGGGTAATAACAATAATAAATGACTAATGAGCACAATTACAGTCAACATAATGTCCCAATAAAATCTAATAAAAATGATCCCAAGCTCATATCAGCGAGCACTTCCCACCCAGTTCCAGAAGCTGGCACGCAGCAATCCATACCATAGCTCCACAGCAGTAATTAGAGTTCCTCTTCAGTCACAATGCCAACATTACCAGGCTGAATCAATTGTAACTAATTAAATATAATACTGTTACGAGCCACATTTTCATCAATATCAACTCCTTTATCACCCACATTATCAATATCCTTGAATTGTATGACAAACACTCTCAGGAGAGTAACTATAAACATGAATCATTTTACTGATGAATGTGGAGTAAATTGGAAGCTTATTCCCTTTGAAAATAGCATTGAATATTATCAGGAATAAGACTAATCATGTGCCTTGTAGCATATGATGAGCAATTAATTTGTACAATATAAGCAGTAATGCTTTTAAAGCAAGGAGGTTGATGTATGTGCAGAACAGTATCTAAGCAATTATTCCTGACTGGATCTTTCTCTTCCTTGCAAACTGCTTCGATGCAGTAGAAATACGGGCAAGACTGCGTGGTGATTTAAAGTGCAAACTGAGCAGGAATTGTCATAAGCCTTGAAACATAACTTGTTACCGAGTATGTGACAACCATATCTGTGAGTGCTGACACTGGCACCTTCCTGCTCTCGGGTCTACTGGACATTCTCTGGCAGTGATAATCTCCCTGGATGTTACCCTTGCTGTCATGTGGCTGGGTAACGGAGAGAAACTGAACAAGCATCTGAGTTGTAAAGGGTCCAGACCCGAAACGTCAGCTTTCCTGCTTCTCTGATGCTGCTTGGCCTGCTTTGTTCATCTGGCTCTACACCCTGTTATCTCAGACTCCAGCATCGGCAGTTCCTACTATCGCTCAGCATCTGAGTTGTGCTGTTTAAGCCAACAGTCGTAGCGAGTTATTAAACAGGATTATGAAAAACCCGGTTATAACTGCAGTTAATCTCCAGTTCGGGTTAAAAAATAGCTGACTCTCTCACGTTCTGACACTGGGTTGTACAGCCTCATTCATGTCGGTGAAACTGTGAACAGGCCAAACAGACGCCAAAAGCAAGCAAGAAACTGCGGATCTGAAACAAAAACAGAAATTGTTGGAGAAACTCAGCAGATCTGGTGGCATTTGTGGGAGAAATGTTAACCTTCCAAGTCCAGTGACCTGTCTTCAGCACTCAGATACCATGCAGGCCCATTTTACTTCTCATTTTCTTTATCTCTGCCTTCATTGTAGCATTTTCTCTCTACCTCGCTCTGACTGCTTGCTGTCCCTCGTTCCTTTCGCACCTGCCTCTTTTAAGTTCTCCTCCACCCAGCTGTGGATTTGCTTAAACTTGAAACAGGAACAAAACCTCAAAGTTTTCGTTCTCCAATCTCCAGGACCGCCGTCTGTGAATCTGACCATCGCCACATGATTGTTTAAAAACAAGCTGCTAGGAGGAACCTTCTCTCCCCCTGGATACGCTCAGGCGCTTTTTAAAATCTTTTTATTTCATTTCGAAGAAGCTGGGGTCTTAAACGCAAGGAATTAACACGGGGGTGGGGTACAGGCACAGCAGGGGCTCGTTAAAAAAACCTTTTGTATTATTGCAAAATTGTCATCTATTGCTCCTTTCTCTTAATGATGGTCTTATCCTTTCCTCTCCCATTTTACGTTGTGATAGGAAGCGTGCTGAATAAAACATCAATGAAAGCAGCTATTGAGCACAATCACGTCAAACTACCTCCGGGGGACAAAATTACCTCCTCGGAGCAATGCAAATTGGTATTTTTCTTAAATTTTGGGAGATCAAGATAAAGCGTGCTGAAATCCGCAGCCCATGCCTTGAAATGTCGAAGCCAAAACTGAACATCAAAGCAATAATGTAACGTTCGATTTTCAGCCTGCCATCAGTCATCGCTGCTGAAATTGGCATCAATGCGATTTCAGCATTTTAACCCTGTCAGAGCCGCCCCAGCTATTTCAGTGGACCAGGAGAATCGTGTGACTGCACGAGGATGCAGTGTTGCAGTTTCTGCTGTCCTCCAGGTCACATGTGCAATAAGGAACATCCCTCCACCTGGAAGGTAAAAGTGAGTGAGGATTGTGACACTGTAACACGCTGTACACTGCCACTGAATAAGGATGTTCTAGGCACTTCCGTGTTCAGACTAAAACCAAAAGAACTGTGGATGCTGTAAATCAGAAAGAAAAAACAGAACTTCTGAGGAAGAGATAATAGGAACTGCAGATGCTGAAGAATCCGAGATAACAAGGTGTGGAGCTGGATGAACTCAGCAGGACAAGCAGCATCTTTGTAGCAGGAAAGCTGACGTTTCAGGCCTAGACCCTTCATCAGAAATGAGGGGTGACAGGACTCGGTCGGTTAACTCAAATTTCTTTTCATAGATGCTGTCAGACTTGTTGAGCTTTTCCAGCAAGTTCTGCTTTTGTTCCCATATTACTCCGAGATGAATGTTCCAGATTAGACAGTAAATGAGGAATGTTTTCAATATTTCACAGCTCTAAAATTACATAATCAGATAGTTTCCCTGCTATTCCTGTCAACAATGATAACTTACATCTATCCAGCACATTTAAAGTAATAATTGTCCCAAGAGTGTTAGAACAAAGGTAGCCTTGACTGCTTCATTCTGTGGATTAACACAGAATTGAAAATATTTCAGATATTCAAATCTCAGCAGATTAGGCCATATGTATGGAATTCTCCAGATTTAACCTATAGGCTATGTTTTGAATGTTTTAGACACTTCAGTTCTCAGCAGATTGTTCCAGAGATTAATCTACAGATTATACAGACAGCAAGGAATATTTTGGATTCTCTCTCAATTTGCAGGTAACTCAGTGGAAGATTCTTTGGAGATTTTATTCTTTGAACAATTTTGCCTAAGTAAGGATAAGATTAAACATTGCTTTGTTCTTTAGGGCAGCATTTGGTAAATGTATTTCTGACTGTGCACTAATTATCAGTCCATGAAGGAAGAATGGTTTCACATTTCTTTTTACTCTTTCCAAATTATTAAACTACATAAAATAACTTACTCTCGGCTTTTCATTTCTTTAACTATGCTTAATTGGTTCTTGCAACATCTAAACATTATTTATTCAGATGGTTTCACTGTTATTCCTTTCAACAATGACAACTTACATTTATGCGCCGCCTTTAAAATAGTATTTTGTCCCAAGTGCCCCACAGGTGTTATTTGAAAAAGATGGCCTTGAAGACAAATTCATAATGTATATCTCGCACAGTTTCTCAGAACAACACACTGTGAAGACAACCAGGAAGCACACTATGGGCTGGTGGAGAGGAGGTTCACCATCTTTACCTAAACCATCAGAGGACACCACAATACCAGAAATTGCCAGTCTGGAGCCAGATAAAAACTTAAGTCAGTGTGCTACCTGCAGTGAGAAATAATGTCCAGCTGTGAAGAAAGAAGGCTAATCATCTTCTGCACTTTACAGGGGCAAGGTTCACCATTTTCCTTCTGGTACCTCATGTCGACACTAATTTTGCCATTTCACACAGCTATTCATCTACCACTCTTACTACTCCATGCAGCATCTTCATTCAATAGCTTTCACCCATCCTGTCCTTCCAAACTGCTAAGTTCCTGTCCTCTGCACTTCCAACTCACTTACTCAGGACACTTTAAACCTTGTCTGCTACTGCACTGCCATTAAGAACTCCTCCAGCCATGTCCATCTTACTCAATTCCTCCTGTAACCAGCGTGCTGGTGACTTGCAAAATCCTTATGTTCTACAGTCTTCTACTTACTCCCATGTTATATCAGATCTCTTTGGAGTTGCTTCCCCCAACCCCCCACAGCAGTCATTATCTCCTTTGTGTCACGATATAATGATCTCCAATTCAACACTTGAGTTTCCCACAAAAACCAATACAGCATGGACTGCACCCTGACAACTCTCCTTGATGTCTATGATCTATACCTCCAGACTGACAGAAGTCAAGCCCTAAGACTAAATCAGACGATGCCCTTGATTTTGTCTGGCAGCAATTCCGGACTGACCACAGTCCACCTCACTTGACAAAGAACCACTGCCTTTAGACTTTTACACCGGGGCATTTGAATGATGCACTTGAAATGTGCTTACCACTTTCAGTGCAGGTACATGCTGTATGTGTGACATTGATACAGCACACAGTTGTGCAACACAGTCACCTTCCCTGGTAGTCTAGTGGTTAGGATTCGGTGCTGTCACTGCTGTGGCCCACGTTCGATTCCCAGTCAGGGAATGCAAGTTGTTAGGGTGGCACAGTGGCTCAGTGGTTAGCACTGCTGCCTCAAAGCACCAGGGAACCAGGTTTGATTCCACCCTCAGGTGACTGTCTGTGAGGAGTCTGCACATGACAACCTGGCTGACTTGCTTAAAAGACAAAGCAGAGATGCTGTAAGCATCTAAGTCAGCACAAAATGAGTGAGTGCTAAGAAAGCAACCTAGGAACCCTGAGATGCATCCCGTGCAGATGCAGAAGATAGGTGTTATTCCCACATGCACAGCAACATGCCCAAAAGTAACACAACCCAAAATGATGGTGCGCTCTAACAGTGAAGTGCTGAAGTCTCTTCCATGTTAGTCTGAGATTGGCCTCAGTAATGTGATGACACTGGCATTTTGCAGATGTTGACTTCCATGAATGAAGGGTGGAGACAGTCATAAAGCATGCCATGAGATGTTGGTGAATGAAATTGAACATGGATGCCAAGGAATCAATCTGTGAGCTTCAAAGTCAGGAACTGACGTCATCCAGCTTCTCATCCGTGACTGGTTGAGTTGCAGTTGCCCAGAAATGAAGCAAGCTTATCTAATAATAATGGGATACAAATGCATGAAATAAAGTCCTTTCTGCTTATTATCTCTCACCTAGTTTTTGAAACCTTAGATGGAAATTTGGACTTTCTCTGCATAATATCAAAGATTTTTTTTCTCTTGTCACATTCTCCCAAATTTAATTGCCATGACCATGTCACTCAAGGACTGGGAAAATGTCACTGTCAGTTCTGAAACTAACGTCTTAAAATTAAATAAAGACAAAAGCAAAGATGTGAAGACACGTCATCTATATTCAGAAAATAGGTTCAAAGTTTTAATGATTGGCAACAAACTTTCAAGGAGATATTTCATAATTTTCTAAAAACTGTATTCCATTTAGAAATAAGGATTTAGGAAATGGATGAACTAATTGCTCACTAATTAAGAATGACGTGAAATTGAAAGATGTGGCAATGTTGTAAAGATAAATTAAAGTCTAGAAAAGGGTTAATTTTCAGAAATTAGAAAAGGATGACAAAAACACAGAGAAAATCAAATATGAGAGTAAACTAGCAAGGGATACAAAAGCAGACAGTAAGAGCTTCTAAAAGTATTTTTTTAAAGTACTGAATGTAAATGTTGGTCTCTGGTAAAATAAAATTGAGGAATTAATAGTGGGAAATGAGGAAGGGACAGATATTTTAAACAAATATTTTTAAATGTCTTTACCTGATAGTAAAAAGCATCCTAATAATAATAGAATTTCAAGGGGCAAAATAGATTGAAGAGCTTTAAATAATCATAATTACTACTGAAAAAAAAGCTCTAGGCAAATTAATGGGACTAAAGATTGATATTTCTCCTCACCTTATGGGCTGCATCCTAGCATCTAAAAGAATGTGATTGCAGCAATTGTAGGCATAGTGGATTTAATCTATTCGAGTTCTCTAGATTCTCGAAAGTGTTCATGGTTCGGAAAATTTACAAATGCAACATCACTATTCAAGAAAGGAGGGAGCCAGAGAGCAGGCAACTCAACCAATTAACCTAACATCCATAGTCGAGCAAATGCTTGACTATGTTATTAAGAAACAGCAGCAGAATATTTAGGGAGCAATAATACAATCATGCAGAATCAACATTGTTTTATGAAAGCAATATCATGTTTGACAAATTTTATTGGAATTTTTCAGTATGTAACAAGCAAGACAGATATTGTGGAACCAGCAAATGTCTTGTGTAGGTTTCCAAAAAGCATTTCATGAAGCATTATATAAAAGGGAACTGCATAAAATAAGAGCTCATGGTGTTAGGGGTAACACATTAGCATGATTAGAGGATAAGTTAACCAACAAAAACCAAAGAGTCAGGATAAATGCCCATTTTACGGATTGGTAAAATGCATCTAGTGAACGGGACAAGGATCATTACTAGTAACTACAGGCCAATTAGACTAACACTTATTGTTGGAAAAATGTTAGACTCAAATATTAAGTAAGTAAAACCATATTCTAATCAAGCAGAGTCAGCATGGCTTCATGAAAGGGAAATTGTGTCTGACTGATTTTATTAGAGTCTTTTGAGGAAGTCTCAATCAGAGTGGATAGAGGAGAATCAGTAGATGTATTGCATTTGGACTCCTAGAAGGTGTTCAATAAGGCTTAACTGAAGTCAAGTTATAAGATAAGAGCCCATGGTGTTGGAGGTAGTATATTGGCATAGCTGGGGAATTGGTGAATGGGCAAGAAACAGCAAGTGGGAATAACAGGTCCTTTTTCATTGATCTGTAACCAGTAAGGTTCTTCAGGGATCAGCACTGTTTACGATATGTCTTAATGACTCGGGGGAAGGAAGTAACTGTGCTGGAGCTAGATTTGCTGATGACACAAAAATAGATGAAAAGTCAAGTTGGACAGGCATACAAAGTTTACAGAGAGATTTCAATAGGTTGAATAAGTTAGCAAATGGAGTATAATGTGGGAAAATGTGAAGATATTAATTTTGCAAAGGAGAACAAAAGAACAGATCATTATTTAAATAAAAATGCTACAGAAAGCTGAAGCAGAGAGCGATTTGGTGGTATTTGTGCATGAAACACAGAAAGCTAGAACACAGGTGCAGCAGGTAATCAGGAGACAAATGGAATTTTGGCCCGTATTTCAAGGACATGAGAATATAAAGAGTAGGGAAGTCTTGCTGCAACAAGGTATTGGTGAGACCACATCTGGAGTACTGTAAGCAGTTTGTTCCCCTTGTGTAAGAAAATATGTCATTTTGTTCAAGGCTGTTCAGTGAAGGTTCACTAAGATGATCCCCAATATGGGGGACTATTTTATGATCAAAGGAATTTAGAAAAATGAGAGATGATCTAATTGAAACATACAGGACTCTTAAGCAGTTTGACTGGGTAGACGTTGGGAGGATGTTTCCATGGTGGCAGAGTCCAGGACCAGAGGGCAGAGTCTTAGGTGAAAGGGGTTCTAATTCAAGACTGAGATGAGGGGAATTTCTTCTCTCAGGGGGTAGCGAGTCTTTGAAACTCCTTGCCTCAGAGAACGGTGAAGGCAGAGTCCTTGAGTATATTTAAGGTTGAGACAGATACTTGATCAGTTGGGGAATCAAGGGTGATGGGGACAGGTGGGAAAGTGGACAGATGGAAGTTCAGATTAGCCAGAATCAAATTGAATGGTGGAGCAGGCTCAAGGCCAAATGGCTTACTTCTGTTCATATTTTAGGGAGACCCCACAGTATGAAAGCAGTTCATTTAGCCCATTGAGTCCACATGGTCCCTCCAAAGAGCATCCTACAGACCCACCCCCTAACCCTCACCCTGTCACCCTACATTTTCCATGACTAAGCCGCCTAACCTGCACACCTTTGAACTGTGGGAGGAAACCAGAGCACACAGGGAAACCCAGGCTGAACATGCAAACTCCAAATAGGCAGTCAGCCAAAGGTGGAATTGAACCTGGATCCCTGGTGTGATGAGGTAGCAATGCTAACCAATGAGCTACCATGTTCTTATGATCCTACTGATTGCATACAGCGCAGAGATGTTGCACCGTTTATATTTTGCTTTTAATGTTACTGATAATCTTGATTCTGCACTTTGATGCCCAAAATGTGAAGCCCAAAGAGACACCAACACGAATTAAAGACTTAGTAATTTTAAACACGGGTCTAAGCAAGTCACACCAAAAAAGAATTTTAGTATTTTAATTGATCCTTACAACAAGTCATTGCCACAGTCTCTGTGAATTATAGTATTTTAGAATTCAGAATATTTTATTGCATTCCAAAAGATTTATATAAAACAATACTGAAAAGCGACTTTTCTTTCTGATTCTGAGAGATTTCCTTCCTTTCTCTCTCTGTTAAGCTAATAACACTGAACGTCCCAAACATGTCACTCTGCGTTGCATAATTCAGCAGGATAAAGGATACTCGTATTACAAACGCCAATATAATGGAAATTTGCGGTAACTTCGGGGAAGCTGCATGCTTTTTTATTCTTCGGTCATCTTTATTAGATAACATGCATTATGAATAGTTTGCAATTTTTAAAGAAAAGAAACATGAATACAGTAAAAGCAAATTCTTTTCGTTCTGTGCAATTACTTCTTTGATTGCAAAAGTCTGATCTGGTGTAGCAGACTCACATCACTGTCAAGCATCTAACGGCGTTAGGTATTAATCAATGACTGAAACAAGTCGGCATGTTGTAACTTTGCAAAATGCCCTGATTATCTATTAATTCACACACTGAATATTTCATGTAATAAATACGGGCATACATAGATGGGTATATTGCATATTTCTGGTGTGATGTAAGTCATTTTCTCGATTTGAATATACAAGATGTCAAAAAGAAAAGTGCCAAAAGGAAGAGGGGATACCTTCTGCCTGCCATGCAAAACACAGAACCTGCTGAATATTTGAATAATTTACTGGCGGTCCTTGTTTTTATTTAAATTTGTATGGTCATGCATGCAACATAGTGACGGTGATGCGCATTGCATTGTGTAATGATAATACATTATGTACAGTTCAGCAGCTTAATTGTGAAGATTTTAAAATGAAATAAAACCAAAGTAGATGCAGCCGCATCTCACTTTCAGGCATGTGGTGTCAAGACGGTAAATGTATTAATGTGATGCTGAGAACCGCTTAGCTATCTTACGCTCCCCCATTTCCTTGCTGATAGATTCATAGAATGCATTCTCATCATGGAAATTATTGTCACAGAAATGAAGCTCTCCTTCGTAGAGTATTCACTTAGGGAGCTAACTATTAAATCTACTTTGGGGTATGCACGAAAATGTTGTCATTAAAGAAACCCATCCTGGCAGTAGTTTGAATCTGTCTGTTAGTTTGAAAAATGATGCGTTATGACCGAGTCAATGCCTTATGGCCAAACTGCTAACCCGCTTGAAGCTGGAACCGAATTGATACGGGTTTCTTTTTGAAGAAATGGAAAGGCATTTTTAAAATGAGCTATCTAGTAGCTCTGAACACAGTAGTAAGGATTTGGGGTCACGAATGACAGATCAGGTGAAGCAGATTTCAAAATAGTTACTAGGTTAAGTTTAACAAGGGTCGTTTGGAAATGAGCAGAAGATAAGCAGTGGCTGGCGGGCTGCAACAGCAGATCTGCGATCAATTGTCACTAAACCATCAGATTACACAGTTGCAGGATACTCAAATATATTTCTGCAATTCATTTTTTTAAATTGTAAAGTTGAACATTTAACATTAATTCATGCATTAGGTGGGACGGTCCAAATATCTTCTCTATCCTGTGAATTATTAAAATACGTTTATATTCCAACTTGGGCATCAGTATGAAAGAGTTCCTGTTTTTCTGTAGATGGAATGATAGGGTAAGGATGACTGTAAATCCAGAGTGGAGCAGAGGAGACTCTAGAGGAACACGAAATCCAGTGCATATGTCTTTGGCCATCTTCAATGCTTTAAGTGTTCCTGCAATTAATGGAACAATTTAGTGTGCAGATGCTCCCAGGCCCTCAGCTTCTAAATATTTAAGTTGTTATTACTGGGTTATTGCTAAATGGAACAGAGTAGAACCTACCTTTACCAAAATAGATTCCAGCCCAAATCCAGGGATGGAGTAATTTGGAGCACCAGCACCAGCAAGGGTGCAATATCTGCATATACCTTGTCCCAAACTGATCTAGTCATACAAGATAAACCAGAGTCCTCTGAAAGTTAATCTGTTAGTATGTTAATCTGTTTGCATTCCTGGCATGGCATGGTGGCTCAGTGGTTAGCACTGCTGCCTCAGTACCAGGGACCTGGGTTTGATTCTACCGTCAGGTGACTGTCTGTGCGGAGTTTGCACATTCTCCCCATGTCTGCGTGGGTTTCCTCCGGGTGCTCTGGTTTCTTCCAACATTCCAAAGGTTAGGTGGATTAGCCATGCTAAATTGCCCATAGTGTTCAGTGGATCTGTAAATTAGGTGGGTTATGGTGGGATGCTGTGAGGGGTGGTGTAGACTTGTTGGGCCGAAGGGCCTGTTTCCACACTGTAGGGATTCTATGATGGATAGAAGACTTGTTGTTGTGATTATTAAACCCAACTGGAAGGTGCACTGACAAGGACATCAAACCTGTCCAGAATCAATTACTCTAGTCAAGGTTCAAAACTTTGGGAAGCCATTCAAGGGACAAATGCCAGTTCCTCATTGGCTTAGATACCAAAATTGTCAAGCGTGATGGGGGAATGCTTGATAGTCCATCTAACACATCCTTGTAACATGAGACCATAACAGGGAGACTCAACCTCCTGTCCCAAACACTACATCAAGGATTGTGTAGTCAAATGCTGGCAGCAGCAGAATACCAGCTATTGCATTCTCTCTCTCTGCTACTGGTTTATCACAATCATACAATGACCCAGGGGTTCGGAGACTTCAAATTTTAAATGTTGAAATAGAAGCAAGTATTTGCATGTAAGCACACACAAAGAGATTTTTTGTGTGCAGACCAGGTCACATTTCACTCAGACAATATAGACCAGGTACAATCCAGATAGAACCCAAGCTGCAGTTACTGAACTCAGAATGCTATCTTGAGAATAAATGTGCCTTTGGCAATAATTTTTGTTGTAATATTCCGAACATAGAACAGTACACATCAGCTAATGTATTCTGCTAATTCAGTACTTCAACAGAATTTTCACTGACCTTGAGAATGAGGGGATTGGTTAAAGAGGAAGGCTGGTTTAAGCCATGAGTGGTTCTGTACTAGTTGCTAAGGGTACGATCAAAAAATGTGACTGGCTTGCTTTGTGACTAAAGTTTTATTTTTCCACACTAGGTGGCATAATAAGGTGCAGCTCGAGAAACATCTACCAAGTATAGATACAGTTATACAACTACTTTGGCAACTTGGGTGTATTTCAGCACAATGGCACTATAACTTGGAATTCAGGTACAAGTTCTGAACACACTAAGCCTAGCAGTGTGAAGCTCCAACCCCATTCCCAGTCACATTTCCAGGAAGCTGATATTTTGAGGAAATTAGGAATGGACTACAAATGCCGTCTGAACCAAGGATGCCCACATCCCATGAACAATTACACTTTTTAAAAAATTGTGATTTGTTTTTGCACCAGCCACAGTATAATCCCAAAAGATACATAACAAGGGAGGCCAGATGGTCCATTAGGCAATTTAACATTTTGTTTTTCAACCTAATGAAAAAAATGACATGCCATGCTGTCTATGTTACAACTAAACATAAAATCTAATCTTCAGAAAATAGATTGTTATACAATAAAGGTGAAGTCACCATAGTCCCTGCAGACCACAGCACTACTGTCTCCTTAGAGAGAGACAACTGGTGGTGGTTTAACCTGAGGGTCACAATGGCTCAAATGAGGGTGAGAGGTTGAGGAGAGGTCTTCATGGAAATCTCAGCTGGTGCAAAAATTGAACCTGTGTTGTTGGCATCATTCTGCATTGCAAACCAGCTGTCCAACCAACTGAGCTAACTGACCCCTCCTCCTGTGTATATATAACAAAGCACAAAATCACTGGCAGAGGAGTTCCATGATCAGCGATCAGTGATGTTACTCTAGCGATTGCTGGCAACTGGTTAAACATCACAACATTTACTGGTATACCAACAGGCAAAGCACATAGATACATTATTATTTCTGATTTACAATAGCTTAAATAATTATCCAATTTACCAATCATTATAAACTTTGCACTTAAATTCTCATGTTCTGAAAGTTTACATTTTTTTCTTTCATAGAATTTTATTTTATACAATTATTATGGTGACCTAAATATACTGTGCCGTCATTTTAAAAATTAAAGAAAATGCATACATATAGACAGTTTATGCAGGTAAGCACATATATATTATAAAATATTTACAAAAACATCTTATAGGCATAATGAGCAGTAAGATATAGTGCAAAATCCTGCTGTAAATCCTCATAGAGAAAGGGAAATTTGTATGGAAACACCATACAGATGCAATATAGAATTTCAGTGCAAATATATTTGAATGACATTTCAGATACACTCAAGACACAGCAGAGAAAAAAGAAAATAATGGACCTTCCCTATTATATGCAGTGCAATCATATTTCAGGATCACAAAGTCTAAGGACCTGTAATTGTTTCTCAGCAAAAAATCATCTCATTGAGTTTCAAGCTTCTTGACTGGCGATAACAGATTTTGGATTGGACTAACAGGGATGAACCATCCAGATAGGAAGATTCTACTAATAGACTTTTATAATTGCCAATGGTTGTAATAAACAAATGTCATAATATTGTTTGTGCTGACGAGGTTTTAAGAACAAGATTGCATCACTTGAAATTTACAATAACAAATTGCTGTAATGAAAAGGTTGTAATATCAGAATTTGTTATACAGCTGTGTGAGTAATTATATTTGTGTTATTCACACATTCCAAACAGTGTACATTTTACACTATGGGTTTTTTTTAGATATAATAGCATCAAATAGCATAACCTGGTGTTCTGTCAATAAGAGGAATATGTATGAAGTACATTAATAATTTAATTTTATGAAATGTAGAATGTGTGTAAAAATGCATTGGAATAAACAGTGTGGTGAGTTATTAACATTGAAATGTAAATAAAATTCATATTCAATATCTGCCTCAACACAATGCATGGCAAGGCTGTTTTTTTCTGTTCAAATTTCATTTCTTACATATTCCACGATTATGTGGCGGGCCCAACAGTGCATCTCTGCATTTCAAACACCATTCAATTATTTTTAATCTTTAATAATTTATAAGTCAGTTCACCTTTTGAAATAGTTCTAGCATTCCCCTCACGTGTGAGCATTGGCACAAACTACTTTCAAGTCATGTTAAAAAAAATTCCCATATTTATCATCTACTGTTCTGAACGCTTAAATATCTTTAACATTCTCCACTAACCTCTTCCTTTTCCCTGTGACTGGAACAGTGAGAGTGCTTGAATAATCAAGACTTTAAGTTTCAAAATGCACTGCGATTTCACTGTGTTATCTTTATTGCTACTTATGGAACCCTGTAATTAAATTCAGTTAATTTACAACCTTAATATATTTTTAAAAGCTTTCTTTTCTATGGGGCAAACAAATTTGGGCCCCACAATCACTATTTTGGTCGAGTGGCTAATTTCCACCTGGTTTTCCATATAATAGCAGATGTAAAAAGACATTCATTCAGAGGGAGAGAGAAAAGGTGCCAGCTTGTGTCATTCTGAGTAGATTCTCTTGAGGAGTTGGTAACACAGTAACATTTCAGACTGTGCAGTGCAATTTGTTACTCACTCTGGCAATAAATAATAGGTGTATGATAATGAAAAGGAAGGTGTGGAGGAAGTGAAGGGAAAAGATGACATTAGAAAAACTGGGATCAAATTGTTCGGCATATTTTCCTGGAAGTAAACCTGTAATGTTTTTGAGCAGTTAATATTCCATGAACCAAAGTAGTTCAAAACAGTTATAAGCGTGAGGTGTTTTGTGTTACATTTATTTTGATTTTGTTGCTGTGATATTTTTCATACAAAATGTCATGCCTTTCATAGTTACTGATTCTTCTAAAACAGATAAGTGGCAAGGAAATTATATCAATAGGCCCACAAGTGGGAATCAGTGTGAAATCTGTTTTCATTATTATTCAACTGGCAAATAAATAACCATGCTTTAACTGAGAAAATCATGTTGCTGCAATTTTTAAACTTTCAGTCAATGAAACAAGAATATGACAACATTAGAAATGCTCCACAAATATTCATACACAGTAGTATAGGCCCTCAACATTAAACTAATGATCTTCTCAGAGTCTCAACTAAATCAAAGCTAAATGAAGGCATCAGAAATAAAAGTAAAGTTTGGTCTTATTCAAAAATCCTTTATTGCATAGCCTAATCCTAAAGGAACATATCTTAAATTATTTTGTAACATAGGAGTGTATTTTAAGGTATTCTTTAAAAATACAATTGTTTTTTAAAGTTCTTCTTAAAATAGTAAGTTATAAATTCCTGCATTTAAAGGTACACCGGCTAAATTATAAATTAAAAGAGAAGGTGGGAGCTCTTTAAGCTACTCTGTAAAATATAAATACAGTTTGAAATGTTCTAATGGTGGGACTGTGTTGAATATTAAACTATTACAAGGATACATTTTAAATTAGGTTTTAAGATGGTGCCACAATGTATTGCTTCTGGACAAGGAGGTACGTTTTTGAATAGAACTACATAAGCTATTTAATTAAGTAAAGAACATATCTTAATTATGTTATAAATCTATTAATATCTTTGTATAAAATGGGTCCTTTTTAGTTCTACAGAATACATACTAACTATGCTGTAAAGCAGGATAGTGTTTTAAATCATTCTGCAAATATGCAGCACAATCTATTTTGTACAGGAACTTGTTTTAAATTATTCTGTACATAAGTAATATATGTTCAATTACTCTGTAAAATATGGAGTTTATCATGAGATGTTTTGTAAAACAATGGCCAGATTTTAAATGATTGTATAAATAATGGAAACATTTTAAATTGCTGACAAATAAGCAGATGGGATTATGTTGTTAACTCAGAGATGGGAGTCCCATGTTATCATAAAAGAAATCGCAAAGTGTAGGTTAACCTTTGGAAGAAAATTGTGGAGGGAACCCGGGCGATCATCAAGGTTATGATATGTGCCCTGGGAATAAATTGTTTATAACTGGATAACTAAATAATGATAAGCTTCTCCCTCTCATTCAATCACAAGATTCTCTGAATAAATATGCTATAGATGGGAGGAAAATACTTATTGTCTATGTCGATAGGGCCTTGTGATTAATGTTCCATTCTAATTAAAGCAGTTCATTTTATTTGGCAAACATTCCAAATCCAATAAAAATAATTGTTGCAGGTTGTTTTCATTTTTGATCTAGTACTACTTTGAGACGTTCACTTGTCAGTGAATAAAAATGTGGCTTTATCCCTAGCCCAGAGCAAAGTCGTTATGACATTTTTATATTTGGGAGGAAACCTGGCACATTGCTAATCATGCCACCCTTTCATGTCAGCAAGTGTCCATTGACTGAAAGAGTGCAGATTGCACCCATTAAACATTTCACTTACTCAACAGAAAGAATTAATACAATGAATTGAAGCTGTGGGCTGCTGTGGCCCATACTGATGGCCCCATGCAATGCTAACAGGACACTTTTCATCACAGAAGTCAATCTACAGCATTTTTTGCACTCAAAAACTCAATGTCCTTAATAAGACTGCTTTGCATATTAAAGTTTCAATGCATGTGACTGGTTCTTGGCTACCAAATGTAAATAAATTCTCTCAATTCTGCAGACATTTTAATTTAGCAGCTCATTACTTTTCCATTCTGATTCTCCAGTTCACATTGCATTTGAACTCTAGTCAAAAAAGATAGCCCAATTGCAATTATACAATTTAGGGTGTTATATAACAATCTCAGTTTTTGCTGGCATGTTTATTTCATAATTTTGCACTAGTTGAATGAAGATAATTATTTGTTTGAGAAATTGTTGTGTTTCACAAAGGGATGCTTAATATTCATACATGAATAAAACTGCCATTTTCAAATACCCTGGTAAAGAGCATGTCTTTTATTGTAAAAAATATTTTTTGTCATATGGCCCATTAAAAATAAAAAAAATGCTATCTAGTCCTCACACTGAGCTGGATTCCAGCATTTCCACACACACATTCTCTCTTGGGTCTCTTCTTTCTGAGTACAGCTCCTTTCCAGCTTTCTGTTAAACATTTCCACCTTGTAGCTGCGTTAATGCTGACTTCAGTCCTGTTGTGGTGAGAACTTCACATCTGCGTATTAATGACAGTAAAGATTAATTTCCCCAAGCCACAGTCAGAACCAAAAATACCAGCAGAAATCCCCTAAACAGACACCTCTAGTGGGGAGAAAAAAACAAATTTCTGCTGATCCAGATATTTTGGTTTTTTTTCACTCTACTCCAGTGAAAGTAACCTCAACTGAATTTCTTTTTTCTTACACAGGTCTGCAGAAAAAAAAATTAAAAAACAGTAAATACTAAAATAGCTCCTTGAAATAAAACTCTTTAAACTGGTAGTCCTGGGAGGCATTTGTGTTCATTTTTGTATCTCAGGATCAATCTTGGCAGGGATTCGGGTCTCTTGTCACCCATTTGCCCTCTGTTCCACAGTGACGTTTTTCACAGTAGCATTATGGCTGTCAGTATTTACTTCGTAGTGTGCAAAGTCTGCAAGAATCTATTCCAGTACCTGTTTGATGCTTAGCACTACCGAGTGAAATTCAACATGCCACTGTCACCCTTGACCTCCTTGAAAGTGGGTGGCGACAGTCAATGCAGATGACCCATGAATTAAAGCTTCATTATGTGGGGTAAATATTGTTTTGTCATTGTTACTACAAGTCTTTTAAGGAAGCCACAGGATCTGATAAAACAGTGACAACTCACCAGCTGTGCTTTAAAACCTTTTCTGAGCAGCTCAGACCTCATTGATCTGGGTAAAATGGTGTTCAAAGAAAGAAAGAACTTACATTTATATTTTATTCAGTCCAGAAATGTGCAGGTTAGGTGGATTGGCTGTGCTAAATTGTTCATAGTGTCAAATGATATGCAGGCTAGATGGATTAGCCATGGGAAGTGTAGGGTTATAGTTTTAGAGTAGGGGTGTAAGGTGCTCTTCGGAGGGATCATTTGAATGCAATGGGCTGAATGGCCTGTTTCCATTCTGTAGGGATGCTGTAGTTCTATGGTTCTGTGATTCATTTGTATTGAGCCTTTCATTACCTCAGGATATTCCAAAATGGGAGTTCACAGAGGCCTGCAGTAGAGGAAATAGAGTGATCAATTTGTACATAGCTAGGGCCCAGAAGAACAAAGATGTTCATGACCTTTTGTTTTTACAATTTTGATTGAAGAATTAATACTGGCCAACATACTGGGGGGAAATGCTGCACTTTGGCAAAATGCCTGCATCTTTAAAGACTATTTGAAAGGGCCAAGAGCAGGAATTTAACATCTTAAGGACTGTACCTCTGGCAATAAAGCATTCCATGAGTGACTCTACTATGTATCCTCATTCACTCCATGCCTAACCTGATTTCTTTACCAGCCAATAAATTTAAATCAAGCATACCATCAGTAACGACCATTTCGTTGGCATCAAATCAGGATTCAATTTTTACAGAGCAGTTCATGCTGTAACATTGGTATCTATGTTAAAAAAGGTAACAATTTTGGGCCTCCAGACAACACAATTTAGGAAATTCAGCCCACTGATCCATGCTGATCTCTCTATTCTACATAAACAGCCTCCCACTTTTTTTCACACAGAACACAGAATCCCTACAATCTGGAAACAGGACCTTTGGCCCAACAATTCCACACTGACCCTTGGAGCATCCCACCCAGACCCATCCCTTATAACCCATCCCTGAATACAATGAGCAATTTAGCATGGCCAATCCACCTAACCTGCACATCTTTGGTCTGTGGGAGAAAAACGGAGTACCTGGAGGAAACCCACGCAGACACAGGGAAAATATGTAAATTCATCTAATCGAATTGCATATCCTATATTCCTTCCTCTGTCATGTACTAATCTAGATTTCTCTTAATTGCATCGATGCTATTGACTTGAGCACTCCATGTGGATTGGCAGTTCACATTTTCAACATTTTCTGGATTTAGTATATTCATTTAGTATATTTCTGCCTTCTCAGTAAATTACTTATATAAAGACAAAATGTACTTTGACTGTAAAACTCTTTTGGAAGTTCTGAAGTTGTTAATGAAAGAATATAAATGAAAATTATTTTCATTGAAAACTTCATTCTCTCTGGACTATATGCGGAGATAGCCAAATTACCAAAACATCGTAAATAATACAATGTTTAAAAACGGTAATTAAAAGTACATTAGATGTGGCTACAAGTGTGTAGTCGTGATCACAGTGTATCATTGCACTGTAACTATAATTAAATAAGTGTCATGACACAATTCTGCAACTATATCAGAGCCAAATGGAGGGCATTTTACTCTGCACTGTAATTAGATTGTATTGCAAGCAGCTTTACAGCGATTTTGATGTGAATTACGTAAGTCCCCGTTTCTCTTCAACCCTGAGGCGTCATCTCTGCATTGTGAATGATTGCACCAGTGACACCTAGAGGCTGCTCATCAGCACCGTGCAGACTTTCACTTTAAATTTCATCAACAAAATCTTGAAAAATTGTCATATGGTTACATTGCTATCAAATCAGCAATAATTATTAGCACATATTTAATTTGGTTATATTTAATGGAATTAGTAACATAATCTAGCCTCAGCCTAAAAGAACATTAATACTGAAAGATTTCATCATGACAATGCTTGCGTATTCTGGGGATAAGGTTGTTCAGAGTCAGGGAGGAAGAATAGACAATGGAAAACAAAATCCTTCAAAACTTAAACACAATTCATTCTGATGAAGCTGCTTGAATAGTTGAATTTCTCATCAACATCTCAGATGCGAAAAATGGGTGAAAACACATGGGTGACATACTATCATTCTATTGGCACCCATCAAAGAGGATAATTCCATGGTGAAGATATCAGCAGAAATGGTTGTCACAATAGGAATGTGTGCCAAGAGACCTCAGCTTTGTGGAAATTGGTACCTGATCTCACCCGTATAAAGCCAATGAGCTGCACATGACTATAGTTCATCCTTAGAATGCTCTGCCATTGCAGACTCAGGAAATGTAGCTGGATCTTTTGTCAACTTAGCCTGAGGGTGAGTCCTGGAAAAAGGACAGTGAAAAGTTAAGGTTGATGGGGCCAGGTGTGAGCTCAGGCTTGCATGTATCAGCCCACAGCAGATGGCAGATTTTGACGACAAAATTCGTGAGGACATCAGAACTGGTTTCCCCACAAGTGGCTTTAAACACTGAAAGATAAATATTTCTATTTGAGAGACCCCAGCTCCTGCACAGAAATTGTAGTTTCATTCATTGCTGAGAGTCTTACCATTGATGTGATGCCATAGTTATCTATAAATTCAATGCTGGAAACAGCTGAAACAGATTTGTAATGAGTGAGTTTTAAATAGTATAAAGCTGTTAATTATATGTGAACAACCTCTCTAGCCCCAAAAAGTGAATTTCAGAAATGTAGAACCACATTCCTTGAGGAGACAATTAATAGTGGAGATTTGTATAAAAAATTACTTTTTTATTTCTGTCTCTCGCCCCTCTCCCATAATCCAATCGGAATTTCAGATTTTTTATTTTACTTTCTATGCATTATTTACAGTTCATTTGTATTTCTGGATTTATACTTGTTGATTTCAACTCTGTGTGTCTCAGTGCAAATTCTTAAATCTTATTGGTTAAAGAGTTCACAAACATTGGGGAACTCGTATAGAATGTAATGTGTCCTTATACCTGTTTCTGATCCCATTCATTCCTACTGAATTACAATTCCATTTCTAAACTGAGCAACAGAAAACATTGTAAATGTACAAAGGACATTTTCTCTTGTGGGACAGTCCAGAACCAGGGGGGATGGTTTTAAAATTAGGCATCATCCTTTTTTAGGACCAAGACAAGAATTTTTTCTCTCTCTCTTTCCGTGTGTTGTACCACTTTGGAACTCACAAAATGGTGTAAGCAGGGTTATTGAATATTTTTGAGGTAGAGGTGGATTGATTCTTATGAAGCAGGAAATCAAAAGTCATTAGGGTTTGACGGAAATGTGGAATTAAAAGCATAAAAAGATCAGCTATCATCTTATTGAATGGCACAGCAGGTTCAGGGGACCCAAAGGTCTATTTCCACTTCTAGTTCATATATTTGTATGCAACACTGGGGAATTAGTTAGCACAGCTGGCTGGACAGTTCGTTTGCAATACAGTGCAATGTCAATGACATGAGCTCAATTCCTTTAACTGGGGTTACTAGGCAAGACACTCCTTCTCTACTACTCCCCTCACCTGAGGTGTGCTGACCGTCAGGTTAAACAACCACCAATCATATCTCAGTCTAATGGCCCAGTCAGCCTATATGTGTCACATTTTGTTTTATAATGCTCCTGTAAGGCATCTAGCAATGTTTCATTATGTGAAAGACGCCACATAAATACAAATTGTTGTCATTGTAAACAGATCTATTTAGTATGTTTCTAAATATTCTTTGTTCAAGTTGCAATTTTTTTCTCTATTTTTAATGCAGCAGCAGAACTAAATCGAAGCACTGTAGTACTGACAGCACATTCAGGCAGTCTGCATGCAAGTCCTGAGTAATGACAACAGAAATACAGCACCTCAGTAAAGCTGCTGTGTAATAACTCCTGACACTAATAATTATTAAGTGAAGCTTTTGCATGCACAGGCTGTTAGCTTAATAACAATTCATGCTACTGCAGCCCCAGTTATGACACACTGAATATGCAGACTATAAATAGTTGGTATGAAAGTTATTGGAAGAATTAATAACACTGCCTCAGGGTTACAACTAATTCTACTAAGACTTCATGTGACACTTAACAGCTATTATACATGACAACACAAAAGCATTGTCAATTTGCACTGTAATACATGAATTCTTCCCACTAGTAACTCAGTTACATTGTAATGAGCTCCCTGTGTCTTGCTGCCTTTTCCTAATCTGTTTTATAAGCTGATCAGCTCCTAAACAGCCATTGTAATTTAATGACTAGCACCCCCAAAGCATCATCTTATTTTCTCTGTCAACCTGCCCCCTCCTCTTTGAACAAAGTGTCCAAACACCCACCTACATCCTTGTGAAGAGCAGGCAGTAAAATCACATTTAAATGAACACACGATTCCCAGAAGTCTCCATCGAGGAACAAGATTTATTTTAATTGTGAATTAGTTTTTGATGTTGATTGTATGTTTGGTAACCTATCAGTTGGAATACTAGACTCTGGAAGTTTGTAAGAATTAATTGTACTCAACCAACCTCCAAAAATTCTATATTCCTCCATATCTGGTCCCTTGTGCCTCACCCATCTCCTTCACCCACCAATTTTGGCATTCCCCTCAGGCCTTATGCTCCGGAATTCTATTCACAAACTCTTCTTCTCTCCACTTCCCTGACATACCACTTGAAACAACATCTTTGATCAAGCTTCTTGACAACTTGTCCATATTATCTACTTACTGTGGCTCAAATAATATCTGGTTACAGTCAGGCACTTTGGGGTGTTTTACATCATTAAGGGCACTGTATAATTACAGATTGCTGTTACCTACAACCAAATTTGAAATTGTTTTTGCTACAGTACAAAATTAATATTTTTATTTCATGTCATGAATCTAACTATTTAAACAAAAAACTATGCTGCTGTGATTATCAAAATAATCAAAACTAAAATTGGACAAATTTCCTGGATCTGTCTAGATAACAGAGGAAGAAATAGGTTTCTTCCTTAAGTGAATCAATAGGGCAAAATGTGTGCATTATTCAACCTTTACTAATCATACGTCCCCCTCGTTTTGTCTGTGCTCTTTCTGGTCCTTCTGAAAGGAGTTGGGAGAGAAACTCCACTTACTGTCTGTGCATGGAGTCTATCTAGGCTGACACTTTGGAGCAGTACTGAGGCTGTGTTGTGTGGTGGAAGGTGTTGGTTCCCAAATGAAACATCGGATCAAATCTCCACTTGTCCCTCTCAGATCTCATGGCATCTTTTGAAGAACCAGCAGGTTGACTGCCCTCAACCAAATCCAAATGGTCATGTATTTCATTGCTATGTTTGGGACTTTCCTGAGTGAAAATAGGCTGCCAAACTTCTTGTACTACTGCAGTGACAGAAAGAAAAGTCACATTTGGATGAGTGGAGACGGTGAAAGCCAGTATACAAATTCAGTGATAATGGGAACTGCAGATGCTGGAGAATCCAAGATAATAAAGTGTGAAGCTAGATGAACACAGCAGGCCAAGCAGCATCTCAGGAGCACAAAAGCTGACGTTTCAGGCCTAAACCCTTCAACAGACCATCTGATGAAGGGTCTAGGCCCGAAACGTCAGCTTTTGTGCTCCTGAGATGCTGCTTGGCCTGCTGTGTTCATCCAGCTTCACACTTTGTTATACAAATTCAGCCGTTTTATTTGTAAAAGTTACTGTGTTGGTAGTTAGAAACAAGTGCGTGTGTTCAAGGCTCTGGCTTTATCTATGACTGTGCACACACACTGAGGTCGACCAGCATGAAAGGTGTTTCTAAATGATAGACGCCAACAGCAATTCTGATTGGTGGAAAGTAAGTGGAGTAACTGTAGAGTGATGAAAACAACAACAGAAGTTGCGAAGGAAATTCAGTAGGTCTGGTTGCATCTGTGAGGAGTAAACAGGGTTAATGCTTTAAGTCCAGTGACCCTTTTTCCAGAACTGATAGTAGCCAAAAAAATGTGATATTTATGCAGATAATAGAAGGTAGGAGATAGGGGAGTTAGTGGATAATTGGAGATAGAGTCACAGAGAGAGAGAGAGAGAGAGAGAGAGAGAGAAAGAAGAAAAGTTAGATAGGCAAAGAGATTGCTAATAGTAAGCCAGGGAAGAAGAAAAGCTAGATAGGCAATGATGGAGCCAATGAATGAGTGAAATGGATTGGCTGTACTGAAAGCAACCCATGTCAAGACAGGATCTGGGGTGTGGGGGTGGGTAAAGGACACAGTTGGAGGTGCTCATGCTCTAAAGTCATTAAACTCGAAATTGAGTCCTGAAGGCTGCAGGGTCTCCAAGCGGAAAATGAGAAGTTGTTCTTCCAGCTTGCTCTGAGCCTCGCTGGAGTGCTGTAGCAAGCCTGGAACAAAGATTCTGGCCAGGGAACACAGTAGTGTGTTGAAGTGGCAGGCAACTAGAAGCTTGGGGTAATTTTTACAGGCATAATGTAGGTGTTCCACAAAGTAGTCACCCAGTCTGCATTTCATCTCCCTAATGTCAAGGAGACAGCAGTGTGAGCAATTCAGAGTGATGATAGTCAACAGTGATGTCTACTGCCAATCAATAGTTACAAGCCAAAACTGGACATAAATTAGAAACTAGACAGATAATCCTTCACTGCTGTAATAAGCTCAGTTACTGCTGGGATGAAAACCTTGGAGCCACTTTGACATAATGTTGGAAATAATGGTAGTTAAAGGTAAGTGTGAAATGACACATTGGCTGAGGGTTGACCTTAAAGAGGTTTATAAAATCATGAGGGGCATGGATAGGGTAAATAGTCAAGATCTCCCCAGGGTAGGGGAGTCCAAATCTAGAGGGCATAGGTTTAAGTTGAGGGGGGAAAAATATAAAAAGGGCTTAAGGGGCAACTTTTTCACGCAGAATGGTGTGTGTATGGAATGTGCTGCCAAAGGAGGTGATGGAAGCTGGTGCAATTACAACATTTAAAAGGCAATTGGATGGGTATATTAATAGGAAGGATCTAGAGGGATATGGGCCAAATGCTGGCAAATGGGACTAAATTTATATGGAATATCCTGTCGGCCTGGGCAATTTGGATGGAAGCATATGTTGCCATGCAGTATGTTTCTATGACTCTAAATGAAATAAAGATATCTCCCAAGCATCAGTGGTTCCAGTATGGTGAACTTATTTAAACCATTGACACCATCCATTTCATCCTATATAGCTCTGTGTTGATGTGTTGTGTGAATACATGATCAAAGAAAATAATTGCTTAACACTGCAATAAAACAGACACTCATTTTTGAGTTGTCTCCAGGTAAAATCAGAATTCAAGGCACAGTTTAGACAATGGCTTGCACAGAACACTAGTTTATTAATTTTTAAGTATATACTTCTGGCTTTTAAATCACACAGCAAATGATTTTTTTATAAACAAGGAGAAAGAACAGTCAAACACAATCTCCAGTAAATAGTCTTAGATCGCTTTACAAAGTTCTAAAATACGGTTTACTAAAATTTGTGATCTTCGGGCTAGATGTTTGAATGTGAGTACTAAACCTTTGACCGTCTTTGTCAAGCACTTCAGTGTTTTACTGTCCAATGCAAAAGGTTAATAAATCTTTACTGAAGACAAAAATCTCAAGCAAAAAAAGAATTAAATACAAACAGACCAAAGAATCTTTTTATAGCCTTTGCATTTTACTTTCTGACAAATGCAGTGGCTTCAGCTCCCAATTAGAGGCAAGAATTCTGACAGCAAAGTAGAAACTTTTTTTTTGGAAAACATGGGCTACAAGGAAGATTTGTGGCCCTCCTGTCATTTCTATGAACTTTAACTTGCATCTTCTAAAGGAAGATCACCCTGATGACATTCAGATGGAACTGGAGTACAGGGATGAGATAATAATGTCACTCAACACTTCGGAGTTTGGGTCAGCTGAAAGGAATTAAATACAGAGCCTCAGTGGACAACACAACACTGCCATCATGTGGACAAATCTGGAACGTGACACACTCGGTTTGCTCGAAGAGGTTTTTGGGTTGGGTTAAGGAAAGATTTTGCAAAAGCTGTAATCTGATGTTGAAACAGGGATTGCTAAAGTACAGTGCTGCATTAAGATTCATCCTTAGGGCCTATTTAATGTAGCTATATTAAGATAATTTCCTAAGATGGGAAAAGCAGATAGAATAATATTTACAGCTGATGACCCAACACTGCCAGCCCATGTAAATAGTAAAACTTGTACTGTTTCCCATCCCAGACTAAACTATTGCAGCTTTCAATAGAATGTCCTCAAAAGAGTAAAGAAACAGTAGCAGGGCATTTACTCCCTACAGCCTGGTCAACCATTCAATAAGACCATGGTTGATTCATGACCTGATTTCATGTACTGGCTTTGCACCATATTCCTTGATGCTTTAGGTTAATAAAAATCTATCAATCTCACATTTAAAAATTAACTATTGACATCCATACTGTTGCAGAAAAAGATTCAAAATCTTCTACCTCCCTATTTGTGGAGAAATATTGCCTAATATCACTCCTAAAGGATTCAGATCCAATTTATAGATGACTCCCCCAGTCCTAGACTCCTCAACCATTGGTTCCTTAAAAATGAATTGATGCCAGAGTGTACTAATGCACTAATAAACATTCTGCAAATAATTTGTTGATATAACAGAGTAATGCCTTCATAAAAATCTGTAATTTTCCTAATGTTAATATTTGGGAAAAATAGCATCAGTTTTCTGTCCTTGGATATTTTATGTAACAAATTATTTCAAAGTGAAAGAACCTTAAAAGCAATTGAAGACCTAAATCCTGTACCAATCCATATTGTTAATTCCAGCCAAATGTCTACTCTCTACTTAACCATTGCTAAAGCAATCACAAATCTCTTTCCTTCTGATCTCAATTACCAATCTCCATCAATGCCATTCACTAATTCTAAACTTGTCTCATCATTATCCTTGTCACTTTGAGATCTAGAATTTCAATTATTAGCCAATTTGTATCTAATACCTTTCATTTTCTTCATTCATTCTTGGGATGTGGGTACACGGTCAGGGCTCATATTTAATGTCAGCTCCATCAGGCCAATAATAACTGGACTGGAACAAGTTGGCTACAGGCTTTGTTAATTCTGGAACACAGGGCTTCAGCACTCTAATTAAGATTTCAGTGGGCCGTTTAGTCTTCTCTATATTTAGTACACTCAGCTGTTTCTTATTATAGCATAAAGTGCACCAAATTGGCTGAATACTGTCATCCACAATGCTGGGAACTTCAGGAGGCTAAGATGGATCATCTACTCAATACTTCTGCTGAAGATGGTTGCAAATGTCTTTTGTCTTGTGCACCAAAGCACTGGACTCTGCTGTCAATGAGAATGGCATTATTTACATTGCTGCCTCCTCCTTTTATACGTGTAACTCTCCACCACCATTTATGACTGGATATGGCAACAGATTCATTGTGGGAATGCTTGCCCCTAAGTACAGTTATTTGATTTGCATGCAATAAATCATGTGTTGTAGTTTCACCAGGTTGGCACTCATAGTATTTCAAAGTTACCTATTGCTGCTCCTAGCATGTTCTTCTTCACTCCTCATTGAACCTGGGTCGATCCTTTAGATTGGTTGTAATGATAGTGTGCAGAATACGCCAGAAGATTACAGATTATGGCTGAGCTCAATTCTGTTGTTTCTTGAGGCTCATAGCACTTCCTGGATGCCTAATTTTGAGCTGATTAACAGGCTGTAAATCAATCCCATTTATTACAGTGGTAGTGTTACAATAAGATGCAATGCATCCTCAATATGAAGATGGGACTTTGATTCCTCAAGAACCATGTAGCGTTTAATCTAATAGACAAACGTGTCCGTGACAGGTGGGTGTGTGAGGAGGAGTTATTGAGTCATAGGGATCTACAACACAGTAAAAGGCTCTTTGGCCCACCTAGTATTTACCAGTAAAAATGAACCACCCAACTATTCTAGTCCAATTTCCCAGAACCTGGCCTATAGTCTTGTATGCTTTATGTATAGCTAAATTCTTCTACATCTACCCCCACCCTTACAGGCAGTGAGTTACAAATCCCACCACCCTCTAAATGAAAACGATTTTTCCCACATACGCTCTGAACCTACTGCCCTTTCTGATTAATCTGTATACCCTGGTCATTGATCCCTTTACCAAGGGGAAATGTTGTTTCCTGTCTACCCTATCTATCCCCCTCATAATTTTATACATCTCAATCATGTGAAATACGTTTTGCCTGTGTGTTGCTACAGACTGAGTCTAATACTTTTGCCCTTCAGGATTTGACCAACTCAGTCAGTTACTATAGTAGACCATGAAATCTCATATCCAGAATACATTCTGTGCCCTCGCAAGTATTGTTAAAAATGGAGGAGCACTGATTCATCAGCTGATCGGATCTATTGGGAGGTGGTAATCAGCAGGAAATTTCTCAGATAATAAAACGTGAGGCTGGATGAACACAGCAGGCCCAGCAGCATCTCAGGAGCACAAAAGATGACGTTTCGGGCCTGGACCCTTCATCAGAGAGGGGGATGGGGGTGAGGGTTCTGGAATAAATAGGGAGAGAGGGGGAGGCGGACCGAAGATGGAGAGAAAAGAAGATAGGTGGAGAGGAGAGTATAGGTGGGGAGGTAGGGAGGGGACAGGTCAGTCCAGGGAAGATGGACAGGTCAAGGAGGTGGGATGAGGTTAGTAGGTAGGAGATAGAGGTGCAGCTTGGGGTGGGAGGAAGGGATGGGTGAGAGGAAGAACAGGTTAGGGAGACAGAGACAGGTTGGACTGGTTTTGGGATGCAGTGGGTGGAGGGGAAGAGCTGGGCTGGTTGTGTGGTGCAGTGGGGGGAGGGGATGAACTGGGCTGGTCTCAGCCTGTGTTTGACCTAAGGTCTTGAGATTTCATGGAGACTGAAATCAACGTTGAGGACTCCCAGGACAATTCGGACAATTCCATCTTAACTGTGTACCACTGTGCGACCCATCCTAACTGTGTACCACTGTGCAACCCATCCTAACTGTGTACCACTGTGCGACCCATCCTGTGTACCACTGTGCGACCCATCCTAACTGTGTACCACTGTGCGACCCATCCTAACTGTGTACCATTCGACTGTATACCACTGTGCCACCACCTCTAGTGGCAAATGCAGGATGAACATTACAACACCAGAGATAGTAATGGAAGAATGTGGGACATTGGCTACTAAATATGACTCCGTGAGTATGAGAATATCTATTGTTTGACTAGCCTGTGAGACAGCTCTCACAATTTTGGCACATTCCCAGATGTTAGCGAGAGAGGAACTTTCGAGGTTGACAGGACAAGATTTGTCGATGTCACATCTAGAGTTTCATAATTTCTGGATGATTTGTTCCAGTTTATTCTTATTAACATCCTTATGTCAGCTTAATACAATTGAACGGCCTGCTTGGCCATTTCGGAGGGCAATTAAGCATTATTGACATTGCTTCAATTCTTAAGTTATCAGACCTGACGAAGTGAGGCAGCTTTTCTAAACTCTAAAGGACTGGAATGGATCAGACAGGGTTTTATGACAATCTGTTAATTCTATGGTCACCATTTATCTCTCCGGCTTTTACTTCCAGTTTTTTTTAATGAACTGAATTTAAATTTCTCAACAGCTTTAATTAGATTTGAACTTATGGCTCCAGATCATTAGTCCTGAGCTCTTGGTAACTAATCCAGTACGATTTTTTTTAATGCTACGACACACGTAGCACAAATTTAAATCCAGTTCTTTGCATTATGAGAGAGGCATTGTGTTGTTGTGACGATTTTGCCAGATTGCCTATTTCTCACTTGCTCTCTCACACTTTTTATTTTAGAAACCAGGGTTTTATTTTTAAAATGTCCTAGGAATACACAAGACGCAAAGTAGCTACCGTTATTACACAAAATTAATCATACCTTGCAGCTTGAACTGGGAGAGGCTTGAAGTTTATATATATCTGTAAAGCACCTCAATACGACTAACACATTCAACCGCAAATAAGCACCATCAATCACAGCACAGTCAGAATTTCATGTGAGCTCGTACCTGCTAGTCACTGGTGTGACTAGCACAGTCTCTAGAGCGCGGTGGTTGGTTTTGTGTGAAAAACTACTTGTCAGCAGACAAATGGCAGGTGTGTTAGGAAGCATTTTAGAGATTACAAAGTTCTTTTTTTTTGTGAAAGAACAGCTCGATAAATGAGATGACTGCAGTGTCCGCAGGGGTTATCAATAGTCCGTCCACGATCCGCTTCATCCTCTCCTTTGTGCGGATATGTCAGTGCGTTAAAACCCCTTTGCTTCCAGCGCTCTGTGGTTAAGCTGAGAAAAGCCACTCGCTACTTCAAGTGACGCTCGACTTCAAATGGCACTATTCCCCTGTGAGATGAATATCTCACAACTGCAAATTATGGAACAGCAGGTCGGGACTAACTTCATCATTTAGGAGCAGATAGGTGAGAGTCAGCATCAGATTAAGGAAATGCTCAAGGGTTTTCTCAGCTTTCATAGTACTAATGAAGCCTGTCATTGCGTTTATATGGAGGCGGCTGAGTTGCTCAGTCTGTGGTTTAAAATCCACTTATTAAGGCATAATGAAACTAAGCACACTGCTTTCACCGAGAACTTGTAAGTGGGAACTATGAAAACAGAGCTTGCTATAAGCTACAGTAATGACATGACAGAACTATTTCCATATGGCAACCTTTCAAAACGCCTTCAACAGCCACACTACCATAGTGTGAGCTTGAGGCAAACTCGTCAGCTGCAGGTTTTGTCAGATATCTCTGGTGCCCACAATATTATTTCCAGTTCCAGCTTTGTCCGCAGAGGAACAGAATAGCAGTGGAGTGCAAGCCCGCCTGAATGTCGGGTCAAAAAAAACCACACGTACATCACTGCTCTGCAATTCCTTTGAACCCCAAAACTAACCGTGTCTTAAAAGGTGCACGCACGGAAATAATCAGCATGTGCCTGAATTTATACCAGGAGTCACTCGGAATTTTAGAGTGACCACTTATGTATTGCCAATCTGTGTTGGCTGCTAAAGACATGTTCGTTTGCAATGTAAGATCCACAAGAGTGTGACAAAGAGAGGAAACGCGGTGGGGTTCGCTACAACAGCTACTTTGCTCCATGAGTGAGCAAACTGGATGACTCACTAGTGATGACTGAGCCATGAGGCTCTTCATTTCACATTCTGTCTCGACAACAAGTGTGGTTCTATCATAATGCATGTACTTGAATCGAAAAGTATATACTGTTACTGTCACCACCAACCTCCCTTGTACAATGCGGAGAAATAGCTACACTAAAATCAGCCACAATACTTAATCAGACCAATCTGCAGGATGTTACTGCTCTGAGGTAAGGTGTTTGTATCTGGCTCCTCATGGACATTAGTGAGCTGCTCTCTGGAAGTTTGGGACAGAAAAAGTTAGGCGTTTTATTTATGGTGCTGACTGTGCAGAGCCCATCATAATACTACAAATTACATCATGTCATAATGCTGTCAATTGTACAGCGGGTCTGTTCACCACTGTTTAGCTCTGTGAGAACAAACCCACGCCTCGCCTTTCAAATAGTCAGACCCTATTGTCATCTTGTTGCCATCTGTGTGTTCAAGTGCTGGAACAGGATGGGCTGTTTCCATAATGATACTGCAGGACACTTTCCCCAACCACAGGATAGGCAATGGTATCAGGACAAAGAAGGGCTCGAGTCTCAGGAATTTGCTCCATTGTCTAATTGAGAAGCTGACCCTTCTTCCCTCAGACAGTCATCATCATACGGCATGGAAACAAACCCTTCTGTCCAACTTGTCCAGCCAACCAGGTTTCCCAAACTAAACTCGTCCCACTTGCCTGCGCTTGGCCCATATCCCTCCAAACCTTTCCTATTCATGCACCCGTCCAAATGTCTTTTCAATGTCTTAATTGTACCTGCATCTACCACTTTCTCCGGCAGTTCATTCTAATATGAGAATTGGTCACATCTCACCCCACTCCAGGGCTGAAGTATAGAAACCAGCGCTAACAGTGCAGTGCACAATTGAGGAAATGCCGCACTTTCGGACCCCCTACTTTCCAAATGTAAATTAAGGCCTTACCCAGCCCCTCATGCGGATGTGAAATATCCCACAAAATATTGTAAAGACAAACCAGGGAGTTATGCCGATGTCGTGGCCAATAATTGTCCCTCGGCCAACATCACAACAATTGATCATCTAATCATTCTCATACTGCTGTTTGTGAGTGTTTGCTGTGCAGGTTTGCTCCAGGTGTTCTGGTTTCCTCCCACAGTCCAAAGATGTGCAGGTTAGGTGGCTTGGCCATGCAAAATTTCATTGCAATGTTCAGGGATGTGTAGATTAAGTGGGTTATGGGGGATGGGTCTGGGTGGGATGCTCTGAGAGTCAGCGTGGATGTGTTGGGCCAAAGAGCCTGTTTCCACACTGTAGGGATTCTGTACCATTCTAGATTGGCTGCTGCATTTCATCCAATACAACGTTGGCCACACTTCAAACTGTACTTTATAGGATGTAAGGCACTTTGAGATGTCCACTGGTTGTGGAAGATGCTATATAAATGCAAATACTCATTTTTTTTCTCTTTCTCTCAACCTGCTTAGTATGAATTAATTTCAATTTGAGATGGAAGTTGTTGCTTATTCCATTGAAAGATCATTTTCAATGCAGCTGGTCGTAACAGAAAAACATCACCAATAACAATCAAATTTGGAAGGCTTAATGTGAATCCAAATTCCTAAATACAACTAAGTTCATCTTTCATTGACACAACTTTTAATATGGGTGGAGGAAAGGAGCAATTTATGAAGACATTTTGGAGCATGCACATTATTAACACCATAGAACATAGAACATTACAGCACAGTACAGGCCCTTCGGCCCTCGATGTTGTGCCGACCTGTCATACTGATCTGAAGCCCATCTAACCTACACTATTCCATGTACGTCCATATGTTTATCCAATGATGACTTAACTGTACCCAGAGTTGGCGAATCTACTACCGTTGCAGGCAAAACGTTCCATTCCCTTATTACTCTCTGAGTAAAGAAACTACCTCTGACATCTGTCCTATATCTTTCACCCCTCAATTTAAAGCTATGCCCCCTCATGCTCGCCGTCACCATCCTAGGAAAAAGGCTCTCCCTATCCACCCTATCTAACCCTCTGATTATTTTATATGTTTCAATTAAGTCACCTCTCAACCTTCTTCTCTCTAATGAAAACAGCCTCAAGTCCCTCAGCCTTTCCTTGTAAGACCTTCCCTCCATACCAGGCAACATCCTAGTAAATCTCCTCTGCACCCTTTCCAAAGCTTCCACATCCTTCTTATAATGCGGTGACCAGAACTGTACGCAATACTCCACGTGCGGACACAGCAGAGTTTTGTACATCTGCAGCATAACCTCTTGGTTTCGGAACTCGATCCCTCTATTAATAAAAGCTAAAACACTGTATGCCTTCTTAACAGCCCTGTCAACCTGGGTGAAAACTTTCAAGGATCTGTGTACATGGACACCGAGATCCCTCTGCTCATCTACACTACCAAGAATCTTACCATTAGCCCAGTACTTTGCCTTCCAGTTACTCCTACCAAAGTGCATCACCTTACACTTGTCTGCATTAAACTCCATTTGCCATCTCTCTGCCCAGCTCTGCAGCTTATCTGTGTAAAATTCTTTCCAGACAATTCTATTGGAAGAGCTGTTTCATTGGCAAACTAGCCATGAGGTAACACAGTGTTGTTTCAACAAGATTCTAACCAATCTTAATGAGGAAATATTCCCTCTGATTGAAGGGAGTTATGTTATGTATTGCATGCACTAGGAACACACAGTGGCACAGATTGAAGTAACAGGCTGGATTTCATCCTTGAGATAGGTAGGCCTGGGCTTTCTGCAAAGATTCATTATGCTTTCTTGGATGAGAATCCAAGCATCCATTGGACAGTTAAAATGGCTAAACCACCACTTACAGTTCTGACTGTAATAATTTCTGTGAATAAACTAATGTTTAGCAACTCAAGATAAATGAGTGTCAAGGGCTTGCAGTTTCTGAAACTGATACTTAAATGGCCTGTATGATTGACGTATTTATTGGTTTTTGGTGAAAGAAATCTTCTACCAAGGAAGTGCAAAGTTATGAATAAATGACAGCTTTTTGTAACAAATTATATCATCACTCTAGTGATCATTGGTTCTGTCCAGTGTATAGTGGGCAAATGCGTATAAAAGTGTTTTAGCTTGGCATGGAGGTTACAAGATACCATAGGGCCAATGGGAGGTACCCTTTACCATGTGAGAGATGAGGACCCATGGGGGCTAGATGTGAGGACAGAGTATGGAATTTTGAAGTGCTATGGGAGCTAGTGGAGGGTCATAGCTTGGCAGTGGGAGCACTGATAAGACTTTCAGAACTTACCTTTCATTCACTTATGCAATCTGCGGTATTCCTCTAAAGAGGTGTGAACCATAACTCTTTGAAAAGTTAGCGCAATGCCATAACAGTTAAGGAGTACGACATATCTATGCTCGCTACAAAGTTGACCAAGTCAGGAAAACCAGATGCAACCTCACAATTTGCAGCCTTAATTAGCTCCACCAAAACTTCGGAACAGGATTGTATCAGAATCCCAAAACTAGATTCCAGTCACCTTTTTCACCTTCCCACATAGGGTCCCAAATGCCTGAAAATCTAGGCCAAGACCAAAAACTAGAATAAAAACATTGAAGAAAGATTTGGATGCTCACTTGTGATGCCAAGGCATTCAAGGCCATATGCCAAGTGCTGGGAAATTGGATCAGAATAGTTAGGTGTTGCTTTTGACTGTCACAGACTCAATGGGCCAAAGGGCTGTGCTGCACAATTGAGTTACCAAGTCGGTCAGAATGTTAATCGACTTAGTCACATGACATGAAGGGAAGTTTGATGTCAACATACAAATGAAGAAACTATGTTAATGCCAGCAAAGATACCCGAAACTATTAGCTGAGGAATAAGTTATTTTTAAATAAATAAGTTTGTACCGTGAACTTTTCTCTCATATATCAGAAAACATGCAATTGTAAACAATTTCGCAATCTTGCCGTGTTGTCCAAGGGAAGGATTTGTGAAGGAAATAGCATTATTGGAGATAAATCCTGGTGAACCTCAATAGGTGATGGATAAAATTATAAATGGGAATTAAGACAAGATCCACTGAGTTGTCTCAGGAAAGAACCCAATCCTTACCTCTATGTTTGTGGAGGCATCACTAGACCCTGCTCTGGTATCAGATGTGTGAATCCTGCTTGATATATTATTGGTTTAATTGTAGACCATTCAAGCAATTGTGATGTGCCCAACCTCTTGTATAAGAATTATACAATAGTACATCATCGAATGAGACCATTCAGCCCCCTAAGTCTACCTGCACAGTTTTTAGGAGCAATCCAATTTGTCTCATACCCTCTCCTCTTTCATCATGTCCCATCATTTATTTTCTCCTATGAGTATTTGGCTAATCCTCTTTTTGAAATATAAGATTGAATTTATCTCCCCCACACTATTGAGCAGCTCCACCCCAATCCTAACCACTCATTGCAAAGAAAAGCCTTGCTTCACGTCAGCAACTTTCCGAGTGACCTTCATTTGGCGTCCCCTAGTTATTGACTCTGCAGTCACCTGAAAAGATTTCAGTAATTAACCAATATAAAGCAAGTAGAGCCTTTTCTTCAAGTTTTGCCTTAAACACAATGGGAAGTACAAACTCGTCCATCTTGTGCCTTGCCCTCTGCAGTTTCCCTTGAATGTTGAAGCTAAACATATGAAAATAAAGCCAATAAACAAGAATACACAGATAGATCAATCTGTAATTATGTGCTGCTTCTACACTATAAGGTAGTTATGCTGGAGTCATTTTACTGCCTAGTTATTTTATCACTTCCACAATGCATTTAAGCATATTGACCTAAGACACAGGAGTTCGGCATTGGCTTAGTGCTAAACACACTCGATCCCAGGATTTATTCCACCTGCTGAACATTACAGTGCTAAGAAAGCCATGTCTCGTTGTCCATATTATCAAAGCAGAAGCACAATATAAAACAGACGACACTACATGATGTCTTCAGAGCCTGCCATATTTCAGATTGGATTTACTTTTGAAAAAAACAACTGTTTTCCTCAAAAAATATTCAAGATATTTGTTTTAACACAATACAAAAAAAGTTGAAAATTTTGTGACACGCTGTTACCTTCACATTGCTTGTCAATGGTTCTGAGTGTCACAACATTTAAGTTGGGTTTTCTATGATAGAACTAATGCCTAAAATCCTGCCACCAGCAAGCGAATTTATAAATAGCAAGTGTCATTCCAGCAAGTGGAATCTCTGCAGCACAAATTAGATATGGGTGAGACTGGAAAAGGCATCAGCAAGAGCAATGACTTTAATCTGATTTTTTTTTGGAGAGGAAAGTAATGGCAATTTTTAGACATGTGTTAACGTCAATTACAGAATGGCAAATTCAGAGTACTTTCAGCTTAGAACCATGACGCTGAAATTACACCATGACACAGTAGCAGACGAATATCGCTTTCCACCATATTAACAGAGGCATTACTGTGGTAACTTTGAACAGTTTAGCACACCAGCTGGAGTAGAGCAGATAGCAATTTCAGAGACATAGGTGGTTGTTTGTCGTACAGTTTCATTTCAGAGCCCTTGAGTGTCACTGAATGGTGATCTTTATCATAATCATGAGTCTACCTGTGACACATTTCATAGAATCACATAGTGCAGAAGGACATTATGCAGGAAGCCTCTTGGAATGAGTCATCCTATTAGGGTCACTTCTTGGCTTTTGCCCTGTAGCCCTGCTTTACTTTTACGTTTTCAAGTATTTATCCAATTCACTTTTGAAAGTTACTTTTGGATTTTCATCCAGTGCTCTTTCAGGTGGTACATTCCAGATCATAAGAAGCTACTGTGTACATTTTTTGCTGCTCATCTACCCTCTGGCTCTGTGCCAATTATTTTAAATCTGTGTCTGTTGACCTCCTGCCATTTTTTTCTTATTTATTCCACAAGATCCCTCATCATTTTGAATATTTCTCTTAAACATTCTTTTTATCTTCTCAGGATTAAGGAGAAGAAACCCAGAATCTCCAATATTTCCATGTCTCTAAAACCTCTCATGTTGTATCCCTTTCCAGTAAATTTCCTGCGCACAATCTCCAAGTCCTTGAGATTCTGCCTAAAGTATTGTGCTCCTACTCAGTCAAAGTACTCATCATGAGGTCCATGGATAGGATGACCAGCAAAGGTCGTTTCCCCAGGGTAGAAGATTCATAAACTAGAGGGCATAGCTTTAAGATGAGATGGGAAAGTTTTGAAAAGGACCTAAGGGGTAACTTTTTCACATAGAGTGTGGTCTGTGAATGGAATGAGCTGCCAGAGGAAATGGTGGAGGCTGGTACAATTGCAACATTTAACAAGCCATCTGGATGGTTACATGTACAGGAAGGGTTTAGAGGGATATGGGCCAAATGCTAGCCAATAGGATGAGATTAATTTAGGATTCCTGGCTGGGACATGGACGAGTTGGAGTGAAGGGTCTGTTTTCATGTTGTACATCTCTCCCTATGACTCTATTCTTTCTGAGGGCAATGCATTTTGCAAGTCTTTAGATACGATCCCTCATGGCTGACTGGTCAAGAAAATAATAGCCCAAAAGATTGAAGTCACAGTGGCAGATTCACTGAGAAACAGAATGCAGAGGGAAATGGCCAAGGAAAGTTGCCGAGACTAGAAGTCTGATTCCAATGAGGTCATGCAGGTTTGGGTGCTGGGGCCCTTGCTTTTGTGGTGGACATTAATGATTTTGTCTTAAATATAGAGGGTAGTGATCAAGCAGTTTACAGATGACATGAAAACTGGTACAGTGGCAAATTGTGAAGAGGATACCTGTGTACTGTCTGGGCAGAGCAGTGGCAAGTGGGATGCAACACAGAAAAGTGTGAGGTAATGTACTTTGGATAGTTAAAAAGACACAGGATTATACTATGAATGGTAGGACCCTGGAAAGTACTGGAGATCAGGGCAGCCTTGGTGTGCATATCATGGTGGGTGGGTGCAATAGTTAAGGCAGCATATAGGGTACTCGCCTTTATTAGCTGAGGCATAGAATACAGGAGCAAGGAGGCAACGCAGTCTCATATAAAATAGTGGTGTAGTCACAACCGGAGTACTGCCTATACTACATTATAGAAAAGATGTGATTTAACCATTAGAGCAAATGAAGAGGAGATTTACCAAGATGACTCCTAGTTGGAGGGTCTGAACTATGCCAAAAGGGTAGATTGGCTGTGATTGCTTTCCTTGGAGCAGCAAAGGTTGAAAGGGGACCCAATGGAGGTATGAGGATTGTAGTCAGGGTGATTAGAAAGGTACTATTCCAGTTATAGAAAGATTGATAATCAGGAGACATAGATTTAAGGTTAGGGAAGGGAGACTAAGGGGAGAGTTCAGGAGGAATTTTCTCACTCAGGCGTTGTTAGGAATCTGGAACTCATTTCCTAAGAGCATGATTGAGTCAGAGACCCTTGTAAAATTTAAGCAATAATTAGATATTCACCTGCATTGCCATTGTTTCCAGGGCCATGAGCTGAAAGCTAGGAGATAGGATCTGTGTAATCAGGTGTTTACTGACCAGCTCAAAAACAATGGGCTGAATGGCCTCCTTCTGTGCTGGAAACACCTGAGTTTGTGTGTAAAATCTGTTTTTGTGATGTCAGTATTGTAGATAAGGCCAAAGTTTACTGCCAACCATCAAGAAAGTAATGGTGAGAATACACTTCATTTCATTATTCTCTATAACCCTGTGTATAAACCCTCAGATTCCATATGCTTTTTGATAACATTATTGATATGTCCTGTCATTGTCAAAGATTTATGCGTGATTTATAATTTTGTCGTTTGAGAATTCATACAGTCACCCCAAACTCATCCTGGTTCTGAGAAATATCTGCTACAATAATATTTTCTCTTCACATTGGTATGAGCCCAGCTGATTGTAATACTAGACAAGTCAGATTCCAGATGGAAACCTGCCTTATTAGATTAGAAGTTTTATTTATGAAATTTAATTACCATGACTGTCAATTACTAAGTATTTTCACACGAGGCAGTCAATGTACTTTTAATGAACAAAATATGTTTATTAGGCAATTTCAAAAAGAAAGTTGAATATGTATTGAATGATATTATTGTAAACAACAAAAGGAAAATTGAACTTTCTTTTCCAGCAATGTCCTTCACAGATACTCAAACCCAGTGAAGTATCCATCCCATTTTCACTTTAAAAATAGTTACTTAACTGATAATTCAGCCTTTATTTTCAGTGACTTTCTGCATAGTCATGACTTATAATTCTACCCACTTCTCCCTGAGACATACAGATGCATGCCAACTGTTACAAAAATGGAACAGAACCTCAAATTATTTATGGACATTCTTACTTTTAAATCAAAAATGCATTTGATTTTTAAAAAAAGAATAACTACAGAAAAATAAAAAATGTGGATGTAAATTTAGTGACAGTCTGACAAATCCCTGTATAAGGCCAATGAAATGTTATACCTATAAAGTGTCATGGAAACTTCAGACTGAGTGAGATTTAATAAGAAGAAATAACGAGAGAGCTCATCACCCTCCCCAACTTCCAAAGAATATCACCTCTTTGCAGGCATGTCTGTTTTTTTTTCTCTTACATATATAAAGGAAAACAGATTAAAAATTGATTGAAACATGAGTCCGAGTCTGTTGTTGTTCAGTGAGCCTGGTATATTGACTAAAATGACATGAGCACCACAGCTTTGAAAACTGCTATTTTAAACACCCCTACACTGCAGGTAAAACAAAGTGCAAAATCCTCTCTCATTCTGAGTTCTGCCAGTCAATTCAAAGCACATCAGGTTTGAGTATTTTCAATTAATTTAAAATAGCAACATCTCAAAATTGTACATCCAACTTCAATATCATTGAACATAGAACATAGAAAAGTACAGCGCAGTACAGGGCCTTCGGCCCACGATGTTGTGCTGTGGAATAATCCTAATCCAAAAATAAAATAACCTAACCTACATTCCCCTCAATTCACTGCTGTCCATATGCATGTCCAGCAGTCGCTTAAATGTCACTAATGACTCCGCTTCCACGGCTACCACTGGCAAACTATTCCATGCGCTCACAACTCTCTGGGTGAAGAACTTCCCTCTGACATCTCCTCTATACCTTCCTCCTAACACCTTAAAACTATGACCCCTCGTGGCAGTCAATCCTGCCTTGGGGAAAAGTCTCTGGCTATCGACTCTATCCATGCCTCTCATTACCTTGTACACCTCGATCAGGTCACCTCTCTTTCTCCTTCTCTCCAGAGAGAAAAGTCTGAGCTCAATCATCCCCTCCTCATAAGACAAGCCCTCCAGTCCAGGCAGCATCCTGGTAAACCTCCTTTGCACCATTTCTAAAGCCTCCACATCTTTCCTATAATAGGGCGACCAGAACTGGACACAATATTCCAAGTGTGGTCTCACCAGGGTTTTGTAGAGCTGCAGCATAACCTCACGGCTCTTAAACTCAATCCCCCTGTTAATGAAAGCCAAAACACCATATGCTTTCTTAACAACCTTATCCACCTGGGTGGCAACTTTGAGGGAGCTATGCACTTGAACACCAAGATCCCGCTGTCCCTCCACACTGGCAAGAATCCTGCCTTCAATCCTATATTCAGCATTTAAGTTCGACCTTCCAAAATGCATCACGTCGCATTTATCCAGGTTGAACTCCATCTGCCATTTCTCAGCCCAGCTCTACATTCTGTCAATGTCTCGCTGAAGCCTGCAATAGCCCTCGATACTATCAATGGCACCTCCAACCTTTGTGTCATCAGCAAACATACTAACCCACGCCTCAACCTCCTCATCCAAGTCACTTATAAAAACTACAAAGAGCAGAGGCCCAAGAACAGAGCCCTGTGGGACACCACTCAGCACTGACCTCCAGGCAGAATACTTACCATCTACAACCACTCTCAGCCTCCTGTCAGCCAACCAATTCTGAATCCAGACAGCCAAATCACCCTGTATCCCATACCTCCTGACCTTATGAATGAGCCTGCTGTGGGGAACCTTATCAAATGCCTTGCTGAAGTCCATGTACACCACATCCACTGCTCGACCCTCATCAACCTGTCTCTCTCACTTCCTCAAAGAACTCAATAAGATTTGTAAGGCATGACCTACTCCTCACAAAGTCATGCTGACTCCCTTTAATCACGCTATGCTTTTCCAAATAGTCATAAATCCTATCCCTCAGAATTCTTTCCAAAACCTTGCTGACCACAGATGTAAGACTGACTGGTCTGTAATTTCCAGGGATTTCCCTATTCCCTTTCTTGAAAAGAGGAACAACATTTGCCTCCCTCCAATCTTCCGGTACGACTCCTGTGGAGAGTGAGGAAGCAAAGATCTTCACCAACGGCTTAGCAACCTCCTTTCTCGCTTCCCGGAGCAACCTAGGATAAATCTGGTCTGGCCCTGGGGACTTATCAATCTTAATGTTTGCCAAATGTTTAATGTTCAACTTGACTGGCACCATCCAATGATAGCTGTAACATATTTATATCTGCTCTTCATGAAGAATTCAGAGATTGATCCATAATTATTAATTCATTTATCTCATTTGTCTCAACTCTTCTGTCTATACCCTGTATCTTAATTTCTTTACCTATTCTTCCTGGCATACATCAGTAAAACTTACCCACACAAATAAATTATTTAAAGAGATCTGGCACTTTCTTCCCAACCAGTCCCTGATCACGTTGTACATTCTTTTGCAGATTTTTAGCTTCCTCTGTGCATTCCATTACAACTTCAACAAAACTCTCTGGTTTATACTGTTTTCCCACATCTATCTTCCCAGCACTTTTTGCCAGATCACCAATGCTGTGACTTCATGTGGCCTACATTATTATGGTAAAAATGCTTCTTGAGTTTCCTTTTTACCCTGTGGTACAATTTATTTAATGAAATCTCCATTTCCCTTAACACCTGAGAATTTCCCTTTTCTCCAATTTCTATCCATCACAGATTGAAATTGATGTCATCTGCCAAACTCAATCATCTGCTATTTTCACTGTTAACCTTACAGTCTTAACTCTCTGCTTTTCTACGTAAGTTCTCACTACTTCAGGAAATGAATTTTTGAACTCCTCCAAATTAATTGTCTCTCTAAGAGTGAAATATGTTTGATCTATTTTCAATGCCCTTATCCATCTATCAAAATTACTTTGTTTCATCCTTTCAAACTCTATGTATGTTTGATCAATTCCCCTCCTTAGATTACTAGTAGATGTCTGTAGGTTTCTGGTATGACTCATATGCACGTGACATCTTTTACATCATCATACACCCCAGATACCTCCCCAGATAGTGATGCAAATACCTCATTAGCTCTATCTACCAACATTGTTTGGACCAACAATGGTTGACCCCCATGATCACCAGACATTTCATTTGTTCAACCACTTTCTCAAATGAGATTTTTAAAAAGGTTTCTACATTGTTCTTGTTGAACATAGGCAATGCTTAGACATATATAAACAGATCCCCATCAGACATTTGGTTATGATGGATTACTCTCCTCCACTGTCCTCATCACTTCTCTTATCTCTACCTCATCACTATTCACCTCTACCTCCGCCATTTTAAATTGACTTTGAGTTTTCAGTTCTAACCTCTGAAGTTCAAAACTCGGTCTTTTTCCATTTCTTCTGCTTTCTTTCTTTTTCTTTCTCTCCTGCTTTTAATTGTAATTCAAACTGTTTCATTTCCTTTTCGCTTTCTTTTTGTTATTTTTTGGTCCCCTGCCATTGCGTCAAATTGGAGCTGCTTCATTTGCAATTGAATTTTAGCAATTTCTAATGATTCTGAATGTATTCCTGGCAATTGCAATTTTTTCCCCTTTCCTCACAAAGGCAGGCAACTCCAACTTCAAGGCTTCACAAGCTATTTGCTTTATTGGTTTGTAGCAGACTATGCTGGACCTCTGCCTCGACCCTTCTTAATTAAAAGAAAACAGGAAAAAGATACACCTATTAAAGCCATAGTATTGTCACACTTGCCTAGTATTAAAAACCCAAGTCAGTAATAGGCAGCAACTATCTCATTGGGCTGTATTTGTGCTCCTGAGATGCTGCTGGGCCTGTTGTGTTCATCCAGCCTCACATTTTATTATCTTGGATTCTCCAGCATCTGCAGTTCCAATTATCACATCTCATTGGGCTGTATGGTTTCGTTGAAAGGCTGTTCTTAGCTCACAGTTCTAAGTGATTCCCTGACCCTTCCTTTAAATAAAGAATCAGACCTTCATAGAACTGAAAAACAAAACTGTATTTACCTCTACTTTAGAATCTAAGTCACCAAAATACCCATAACATACTACAAATTTTCAAACTACATTTTTAGCACTGTCGTGATTTTAATGAAATTTGGCATTCAATACATGTGATACAGGAATCAGGAACAGAAATTTCATAGGCAATATCAGGACAGAATGCAAATAGGTTATTGTTATATAAGACAATGGTTCTGAAGGGTGAATGTTGGACACTGTTGGGGTGGCACAGTGGCACAGTTGCTTGCACTGCTGCCTCACAGCGCCAGGGACACGGGTTTGATTCCAGCCTTAGACGACCATCTGTGTGAAGCTTGCACATTCTCCTTGTGTCTGCGTGGGTTTCCTCTGGGTACTCCAGTTTCCTCCTACAATCCAAAGATGTGCAGGTTAGGTGGATTGGTCATGCCGAACTGCCTGTAGTGTTCTGGATGTGAAGATTAAGTTGGTTATAGGGGGATGGGTCTGGGATGGATGCTCTGAGGTTCGGTGTGGACTTGTTGGGCCAAAGGGCCTGTTTCCACACTGTTGGGATTCTATGATTCAAACTATATTAAACCCCACTCAATCTGATGGTGTCAAAAGCATTTTGGTTGGAAAAGGTTTGGAATCTTGCAGAATGAGGACTTATAATCCAGATCCCCTCATAGTTTTAGTAATAATGTCTAATTTACCAGTTCAACTTGTTCCTGATTGCTACTATACAATAAATTGCTTTTTGTTTCTGATGAGAGCCTCCTCTAATAAAGACTCACTTGTGATGAGGTCGATCATAATAAATCAAACAGGTCCTTAGATCCTGTCATAGAAAGGGGTCAGTGACAGCGAGTTGCACCAATCAGAAGCTGATAGTGGTAGATTTGCAGCACATACAACAGCAACAAAATAAAATGGTAATAAAGACCTGTTTGCCAGTATGTTCTCTCTGTTCCTGTAGTGAATGGAATTAAGTCAACCGGGTGAACCTCATAGAATATGAATTCCTTGACTAGGGCTGTTAATCAGGTCCAATCAGGGAGCCCTGTCTGACATATAAATGGGACTGTCAGCGGTTCTGTTTCACTCTGAGAGCTAGCTCTGAGGAAGTTGGATTGGTGTCATGGGCTTGTCTTGTGTGAATAAAAGGTGAACTGGTGACAGTATACTGACCTCAGTGCAGTTATTTCAGTTCCCAGCCTAGCTACCTCCCCTGACGGCAGGAGTAGAGCAGAGGGTGGGAAAGCTAGTGAGTTCAGCAAACTTCAGGCCAATTACGATAATTTAGGAACTTATCCTGAGTTTGACTTTGATCTTCACAGATTTTCAAGGGGACATGTAGTCTTCAGGATCTGTCTAATGCATACCAACACAAGATTGGTGAGAATTGGTTGGCTGAGTGCAGACATAAATATATAAGCAACAAAGAGGCTAAGTGAAGCAGAAAGAGTTGTACTCATAGTTGATACGTCCATGAAATCCTTACAAATTCTTAAAACTACCTGCCCAGGGTTCCAGGTTTTAATCTTCTCCTTGAAATGTGAAATGTTTGCATCTTCTCCTTTGCCTGCTTCAATCATTACTGTCCAAATGATGGCCACAGTGATGACTGCTGAAGCAAGTCAACATGTGGTCCGTATTTCTATGTACTGACCTACTTCTGTCCCTGGCCTTTCCCAACCTTGCCATTAATTGGTTGACAGACCCATATCTCACCCAACTGATGCTTTATTGCTGCCAAAGTACCAAGACATTTCTACGTCCAGGTCAGAGCGGGATTGCAACCTGAAAACAAATCCATCTTCCAATTTGCTTCATCACCACAGCACTCCAGAGCCTTGTAGCAACAACACTAAGACTGTAATAATGCTTATAATTGTATTAAATATACACAGCTAATCTTTTTATAGTACGACACTAGGCTCTCACTGTGCCTGGTAGTATGACTGAATACTATACCCCAAGCACAAAAGAAAGCAAAGATGCTGCCTTTCACCAATAGCTGGCATATTCCTGAAGGATGTTGGCTAAATACAGGCACTCACTTTGTTAATAATACAAGATTAAAGAAATAAGACCAAATCAATTTGCAATGCATTGCCATGATAATCACAAACTCCAAGCACTTGAGGTAAATAGGCAAATTATGCACGTAATCTCATCAAAAGACAAATTTCGTGGTAAGATTGTTCCACATGCTTTGGATAGTCATTCCCCTCCCCCTTCAATGATTGCATTTAATGGGTCTCGAAAAACACTGGCAAGCCCCCTTAGGGTATTGTAGAAACTACTGACTGAAGAAGTGATAAAGTCATCATGCATATGAAATTCAGGTTGGAAAGTTAATTTGTGCCGTAGTTTGAACATTCAGCCACAGAAGTATGATGAGGGTGCCCTGAAAACTGAGCCTTCGGGCCATAATTCTAGTCTTATTTGAACATGATTAATAGTCCCTTCCAAAATGCGAATATGATGTACTCACCCTGACACGCAATATTGATCTATGCTTGACTAAGGTCAAGCACTGAATACTCAGAGGTATTTACTCAGTGCTTTGAAGCAAATCCCATCCTAAATTACTAACTGTAAACTTTTTTTAAGTTCCGACAAGTGACTTGAACATTATTTTTGAATGTTTCAACATTTATTATACTTGCAATTTATTTGTTAAACTGACTCTTCTCTTGATGGCACTAGTTTAATAAAAATCCTGTTCCTTCTTGTTCAATATCTAACATAACTAAAAGAACAATTCATGAAAGCAGATGGAAAGCAATTTTGACAATATGTATGTAAGATGATCACAGATCTGGACCTTAGAAAATTTAAATACAGATTTAGATTTCAATCAAGGTGCTAAGTAACAGACAACATTCTAAATCTGCTAAATTGCTTTTAAAAATTATGTTCATACCTTGAGATGAGTTACATTTTCAAAGAAAGAGGTGAAAAAATAAATTGCAAAAAGTATGTTCCCAGGATCTAATAGGCGCATGTTTCCAAAATAATGACCGTTTCCACACAGGACTTAATAGATTGAGACTCATTAAATATAACTGTTTATTCAATTGCATTTCATCTTTCTTTTAGGGTTAGAGCCTCTTTCAAATGCTTTTCTCACATTTGATTTACCTGAATGTAATATATTTACACGATATGAATACACTCTGTTTCTTTATAAGTACTATTTCAGACATCGTTCTTGACACTCAATAACAACAGTGTATCCAAACTCCCGCCTTTGTAATGTTTTGAAAATAACCATTCAACACAGGGTCATTTCCACGGTAAAAAAAAATGAAGTGCTGAATTTACATTTCTTCAGTTTTGTCTGCTTCATGATTTCATTCTTTGTAAATTGTAAATGGAGGTTAATAACTCAGAAATCGACATGGGACCAAGGACACATTGTACGTTGAAAGAAAGTGGAGAGGGAGGTTCTATCATTCATCCAAGGTATTAAACCACAGTAATGTTTTAGTACATTTCAAGTAATTTTTTTTCTGGGGCAGTTGTAACCTTTTTTTTAATTCCTGGCCCACAAAGACACTAATTTAGTGGGTCATAAATCTGGGACATCAGTATTTTTTTCTTTCCTTTGAAAGCACCGGGACTGTAAGTGTACATGAGAATCTTATCCTACCTGAATGAAGTAAGATGCATAGTTCCTGCCTCTTCATGTTGGTTGATGGGAATGTATAATGTTGTGTTATTGTCAGAGAGCAATGGGCTTGTATATGGGGAGGTGTAACAATCCTTTAGGATGTATAGAAATACTCAACAAGAATTTGCGGAATATGTTACTCACAATGGGAGAATGAAAATAGTTATGTTACAGCCAGAATATAATGCAACATATCATGCTAATTTCAGGCTCGTGTGACAATTTGTTACAGTTAATGTATGTGGATACATTCAGCAAACATTTACCATACTCCGGTATTGACCACTTTGTGTCAATAAGCATAAAAAGCAATAGGCATAAGCATTCTTTGTCCTGTAGCTTTGTGTCTGTAAAATTACACCATCCCTGCAATTTTGAACCCTATGTTTTCCCTAAAATCCTATATTTGAGGATGTTCCCACTGTGTGAATAGACAGTAGCTCTCTTAAAATTAGGGGTGCAGTATTTATTACTGTCTTCCCACTCTTCATCTGGGGAACATTCACTAAGCTAGACCAAATGTCCCTTCTGTTTAAGGTGGGAGGTAGTGTGCAGACCAGGATGTACTTTGGTTTGAAATGCCACACTGTGTGCTGGCTGTGAAGATGTCAGAACAGATACCACCAAATCTTCCCTCAGAACTGCTAAGATTTGGCACTCTTTAGCCCATCGTCTCTCCCATCAGTGAAATTTCTGTGTAATAAAATGTGAGGCTGGATGAACACAGCAGGCCAAGCAGCATCTCGGGAGCACAAAAGCTGACGTTTCGGGCCTAGACCCTTCATCAGAGAGGGGGATGGGGAGAGGGAACTGGAATAAATAGGGAGAGAGGGGGAGGCGGAGCGAAGATGGAGAGTAAAGAAGATAGGTGGAGAGAGTATAGGTGGGGAGGTAGGGAGGGGATAGGTCAGTCCAGGGAAGACGGACAGGTCAAGGAGGTGGGATGAGGTTAGTAGGTAGCTGGGGGTGCGGCTTGGTGTGGGAGGAAGGGAGGGGTGAGAGGAAGAGCCGGTTAGGGAGGCAGAGACAGGTTGGACTGGTTTTGGGATGCAGTGGGTGGGGGGGAAGAGCTGGGCTGGTTGTGTGGTGCAGTGGGGGGAGGGGACGAACTAGGCTGGTTTAGGGATGCAGTAGGGGGAGGGGAGATTTTGAAACTGGTGAAGTCCACATTGATACCATATGGCTGCAGGCTACCTAGAATACACCTCCTCCCACCCACCCTCCTGCAAAAATTCCATCCCCTATTCCCAATTCCTCCGCCTCTGCCGCATCTGCTCCCACGATAAGACATTCCACTCCCGCACATCCCAGATGTCCAAGTTCTTTAAGGACCGCAACTTTCCCCCCACAGTGATCGAGAACACCCTTGACCGCGTCTCCCGTATTTCCCGCAACACATCCCTCACACCCCGCCCCCGCCACAACCACCCTAAGAGGATCCCCCTCGTTCTCACACACCACCCTACCAACCTCCGGATACAACGCATCATCCTCCAACACTTCCGCCATTTACAATCCGACCCCACCACCCAAGACATTTTTCCATCCCCTCCCCTGTCTGCTTTCCGGAGAGACCACTCTCTCCGTGACTCCCTTGTTCGCTCCACACTGCCCTCCAACCCCACCACACCCGGCACCTTCCCCTGCAACCGCAGGAAATGCTACACTTGCCCCCACACCTCCTCCCTCACCCCCATCCCAGGCCCCAAGATGACATTCCACATTAAGCAGAGGTTCACCTGCACATCTGCCAATGTGGTATACTGCATCCATTGTACCCGGTGCGGCTTCCTCTACATTGGGGAAACCAAGCGGAGGCTTGGAGACCACTTTGCAGAACACCTCCGCTCAGTTCGCAACAAACAACTGCACCTCCCAGTCGCAAACCATTTCCACTCCCCCTCCCATTCTCTGGATGACATGTCCATCATGGGCCTCCTGCACTGCCACAATGATGCCACCCGAAGGTTGCAGGAACAGCAACTCATATTCCGCCTGGGAACCCTGCAGCCATATGGTATCAATGTGGACTTCACCAGTTTCAAAATCTCCCCTTCCCCTACTGCATCCCTAAACCAGCCTAGTTCGTCCCCTCCCCCCACTGCACCACACAACCAGCCCAGCTCTTCCCCCCCACCCACTGCATCCCAAAACCAGTCCAACCTGTCTCTGCCTCCCTAACCGGCTCTTCCTCTCACCCATCCCTTCCTCCCACACCAAGCCGCACCCCCAGCTACCTACTAACCTCATCCCACCTCCTTGACCTGTCCGTCTTCCCTGGACTGACCTATCCCCTCCCTACCTCCCCACCTATACTGTCCTCTCCACCTATCTTCTTTACTCTCCATCTTCGCTCCGCCTCTCCCTCTCTCCCTATTTATTCCAGAACCCTCTCCCCATCCCCCTCTCTGATGAAGGGTCTAGGCCCGAAACGTCAGCTTTTGTGCTCCTGAGATGCTGCTTGGCCTGCTGTGTTCATCCAGCCTCACATTTTATTATCTTGGAATTCTCCAGCATCTGCAGTTCCCATTATCAGTGAAATTTCTGTGAGCACTGATTCCACATTGGCCAAATACTATTTTGAATTTCTGTGACATCGAATGGCATGAAAAGCCCTTTGGAAAGTTGTGAAATCCTAAAGATATTCAAGGAGAGTGGTATTCATTGTTTCTGTCTTTCCCAGGCCAAATGACAGATCACCTTCTTTACTATAAGATTCTGCGGATGTATGAATACTCCTGTGAATTTATCCCAAAGTAATCTCAATTTTAATCACTATTCATTGTTGCACATTTTCCTATATTGCATAGTCTTGCCTATAGAAATACATACGATAAAATAAGTTGCAGTGAGGATAAACCAATTATCATTAGAGATAAGGTATGGCCTAACTCTGTGAAATAATTTAAGTAATTCTATTCTCAGCACATCTTTAAATGATCTTCCATTAAAATACTTCAAATGATCTCAGGCTACACTGAAATAATCTGCTGAGAAATTAAATGCAATTAAAGACCTCTTGAAGTGATTTTAGATTCTGTTATTTAATATTAAAAAAAGTCTTTTCCTGTCAGTTTTTTTTTGTAGTTTGCAAATCAGTTCAAGACAGGCTTCAGAATTTTCCATTGAGATCAGAATTACATTCATTCAAAACTATTCCCTCAAAAATGGGTGTGGGTTGAATTTGAAGGAAACAGTTTGTGCCATCTCGAACAGCCAAAAGGCATAACTGGAAATGTGATCTTCATTTTCCAAATTAAAACAACAGCATGGCCGACATTTGAATTCTCAAACTAAATTACATTAATTTAAAGAAATTTCCATTTATTTTTAATTTAATAAGGAAAGGCCTTCATTTTCAGGTTGAAATTCTGCACCACCGCTCCCCCACTCTGCCATTTGGCCAAAAATAACAGTTAGCCCACAGCATCTTTCATTGCCGCCTTTCTCGAACTTTCTTCTTATTTGTTTGTTTATCTGTCAATTTCTCTTTTGAATGCCAAGGTCAAGAATAAAATTATCAGATTAACATGTCAGTAGATGGCGAGAAAAAAAACATGTTATTTTGGACATGGGAACAATTAAGTAAGGACCAGCTCGAGGCACTTGTTAATTTGAGGCAAAAATAGCTCAAGTGCCAGCATTTAGTGCACATTTCAGCACAGAATAATGCTGACCACGCAGCCTGCCAAACACTCAGAGTCAATCAGGAATTCAATTCAGAGCATTAGAAGCTCTAACTACTTCCTTCTTTTTTTTAAATGGCCTGAATGTGTGTATGAGGAAACTTGATCTCAATAAATTCATAAAATCATAGATCCACTATCGATCCTCGACTTTTAAGCGAGTTTCAGAAGCACAGTGGCTGCCGAATTCCTTCCTCGATAAAAGACACCAATTTAATTTTCAAAGTGAACTCCTCCTGGTCATTTTTCAAACCAAGTGAAGGCTCCAGTCTCTCGCTATTAAAGTAAAACCAAAGAGATAAGCACAGTCGTATTGTGTGTCTACCTAGATTTCACTCACCAAGAAAACCCAAGCTTTAATAAAAGCTGATTTGCCCTGACAGGCAGAAAACAATATGATGGAAGGTAGCTACATTCTGAAAAAGACTAAAACCCATAGGCATGCCTTCAGTAGATGATGATTATTCACCAACAATTCTGCTCAATTAAAAATACTAACTGAAAAGAAAACCTTTGGGTGGCTGTATAATGAGGCAAAGTAGAAATATTCGTTGACTGGAAGTTTGAACATATGTTTGATGTTTCTCCCATGTGTAGAATCCAAGCGGGAATGAGATTTTGCCTGTGGGATTCATGGAACGTTTGGCGTAATTTCTAGCCAATGTTTCCGTGCTCACCATTTCTTTCCCTGGAGTTTAATGACTTGAATTTTTGAAACTGGAAATTAAAATTTAGAAATAAGTTGAGAAAGTAGAATAATTTAGGAGTGGCTGCATGGAATAAACCACAGAAGGACTGAGGATATGGTTCCAGAGATGCAGAATATGGCAGGTATTCAGCGAATCTAGAGGGAGGATACATAAAGGATTGCAAATATCTGATGGCTCACTGAAAGTGAATGAGCTTTGTGGCAGGATCCCTGATGGTTATATAGATTGGGACATTGTCAGCTCAGTGAGGTGGAATTCAATGTAACTAGTCCCAGACATTCTCCAAGAATCCATAAAAACAGAAAGAACTGCGGATGCCGTAAATCAGAAACAAGAAAATAGATGCTGTGAAAGCTCAGCACGTCTGGCCGCATCTGTGAAGGAAAAAACAGATTTAACATTTCGGGTCTGGTGACCCTTCCTCAGATCCATGTTGGAGTGTCCCTGTATCAAAATGGTCAATGTGGCATCTTTGGCTGTAGTGATGTAGAATGGACACTAGGCTGCACTGTGAACAGATTTGGTCCCCTTTCTGAGGTAAGATTTGAAGCAACCCAGAGAAGATTTACTGAGCTGACCCCAAATGTGGAGAGATTTTCTTTAAGAGGTGAAGTCGAGTAGGTGGGGCCTGTACTTGTTAGAGTTTAGAAGAATGAGAGGAGATCTGATTGAAACATGTAAGATTCTTAGGGGGCTTAACAGAGTTGTTTCTCCATGTGGGTGTGTTTAGGACCAGAAGGCATAATCTTAGAGTAAGGTACCGCCCATTTAAAAACAGATCTAAGGAGGAATTTGAGATAACAAGGTGCTGGATGAACATAGGAGGCCAAGCAGCATCAGAGGAGCCAGAAAGCTGACGTTTCAGGCCTAGATCCTTCTTCAGAAATGGTGGAGGGGAAGGGGGCTCTGAAATAAATAGGGAGAAAGGAGGAGGCGGATAGAAGGTGGATAGAGGAGAAGATAGGTGGAGAGGACACAGATAGGTCAAAGAGGTGGGGATGGAGCCAATAAAGGTGAGTCCAGTGAGGACAGACAGGTCAAGGGGGCAGGATGAGGCTAGGAGGTAGGAGATGGGGGTGGGGCTTGGGGACGGAGGGAGGAAATAGGTGGGAGGAAGGACAGGTTGGGGAGGCAGGGACAAGCTGGGCTGGTTTTGGGATGCAGTCGGGGGGCAGGAGAAATTTTGAAACTTGTGAAGTCCACATAGATACCATTGGGCTGCAGGGCTCCGCAGTAGAAAATGAGTTGCTGTTCCTGCAACCTTGGGGTGGCATCAGTGTGGCACTGCAGGAGGCCTGGGATGGACATGTCATCTGAGGAATGGGAGGGGGAGTTGAAATGGTTCGGGACTGGGAGGTGGTTATTTAGTGTGAGCTGAGCCTAGGCGACCGCAAAGTGGTCCCCGAGCCTCCACTTGGTTTCCCCGATGTAGAGGAGGCTACAGCGGGAACAGCAGATACAGTATATCACATTAGCAGAGGTGCAGGTGAACATCTGCTTGATGTGGAACGTCTTCTTGGGGCCTGGGATGGGGGTGAGGGGGAAGGTGTGGGGACAAATGTAGCACTTCCTGTGGTTTCAGGGGAAAGTGCAGGGTGTGGTGGGGCTGGAGGGGAGTGTGGAGCAGACAAGGGAGTCCCGGAGAAAGTGGTCTTTCCGGAAGGCAGATAAGGGTGGGGAGGGAAAAATGTCTTTGGTGGTGGAGTCAGATTGCAGATGGCGGAAGTGTCGGACTGATGCACTGGATCAGGAGGTTGGTGGGGTGGTACTTGAGGATGACAGGGATAGTTTTGGTTGTTATTGCGGGGTGGGCGTGTGAGGGATGAGTTGCGGGAAATGCGGAGACACAGTTGAGGGCGTTCTCGGCCACTGAGGTGGGGGTGTTGCGGTCCTTGGAAAACAAGGACATCTGAGATGTTCGGGAGTGAAATGCCCCATCCTGGGAGCAGATGTGATGGAGGCAAAGGAATTGGGAATGGGGATGGCATTTTTGTGGTAAGGTGGGTGGGAGGAGGTATATTCTAGGTAGCTGTGGGAGTCGGTGGGCTTGAAATGGACATCAGTTTCCAGGTGGTTGCCAGAGATGGAAACAGAGAGGTCCAGGAAGGAGAGACAGGTATCAGAGGTGGTCCAAGTGAACTTAAGGTTGGGGTGGAAGGTGTTGGTGAAGTGGATGAACTGTTCGAGCTCCTCATGGGAGCACAAGGTGGCACTGATAGTCATCAATGTAATGGAGGAAGAGGTGGGGTTTGGGGCCTGTGTAGGTGCAGAAGAGAGATTGTTTCATGTAACCTACAAAGAGGCAGGTATAGCTTGGGCCCATGCGGGTACCCTTAGCCACCCCCTTTGTCTGTCGGAAGTGGGAGGATTTGAAAGAGAAGTTGTCGAGGGTGAGGACAAGTCCAGCTCAGCTGTGAGGGTGTCAGTGGAGGGGGTCTGGTCAGGCTTGTGGGACAGGAAGAAGTGGAGGGCCTTTAGACCATCTGCATGGGGAATGCAGGTGTATAAGGACTCGACGTCCATGGTAAAGATGAGGTGTTGGGGACCAGGGAATTGGAACTTTTGGAGGGCATGGGTGGTGTCACAGATGTAGGTAGGGAGTTCCTGGATCAAGGGGGAGAAAATGGAGTCAAGATAGGTGGTGCTGAGTTTGGTAGGGCAGGAGCAAGGGAGACAATGGGTCACCCAGGGCAGTGAGGTTTGTGGATTTTGGGAAGGAGCTAGAAGCTGGGGGGTGCGGGACTGGGGACCAATGAGTTTCGAGGCTGTGGGTGGTAAGTCACCTGAGGTGATTTCTTCCTTCAAGGGTAGTGAGCCTGTGAAATTTGGCGTGAACACAAAAGGACCTTAAGGTTATTCAAGGCTAAAATAAAAACATTCTTAATTTGTAAAGGAATCATAAGCTCTGGGGGGATGACAGGAAATTGCAGTTGAATATTATCAGATAACACATGATGTTTTTGAATGACAGAGAAGACTCAATGGGCCTCATGGTCTATTTCTTTCTTTTTATTCATTGAGAAGATGTGGGTGTCACTAACTACATCAGTATTTATTACCCATCCCTAACTGCTCAGTTAAAAGCTAACAGCATCATTGCAGGTCTACAGTCACATGTAGTCCAGACCAGGTAAGGATGATAGTTTCCTTCCCTATAGGACATTAGTGAACTAGGTGTGACTTTGGGTCTGTCCTGACAATTGACAGTGTCATGGTCATCATTAAACTTTTAATTCCAGATTGTTTACTGACTTCAGTTTCGACTGTCTGCTTTGGCAGGATTTTAACCCAGATCCCTAGAACATGAAGAATACAAGGTGTAGAGCTGGATGAACACAGCTGGCCAAGCAGCATCAGAGGAGCAAGAAAGCTGATGTTTCGGCCTTAGATTCTTCTTCAGAAAATTCTACTATCTCTCCCCAGAACATTACCTGGATTAATAGTCTAGTGATAATACCATTAGCCCATAGCTTCTCCACATCCATTTAATCTTGTGGTCTTATGGGTGTGGTAACAGAGAAATGGAACCAGATTCCAGCAGTAGACTTTTTTCAGAAGTGATGAGAGAAGAAATTGTGGAAGAAAGCCCTGGCCATGCCCTTTGAGATAGAGTAGCAAATCATTTATTTCTCATGCCATCAGAATTTCCCAAGCCAATGAAGTGTTTTTGAAACTTGTGGCTGAATCCTGTTAGAAAGTGATAGATGTGGGCTATGATAGGATTTGTTGCAGGATCAGACAAGATGTCCAGCAAGGCTGGTCTTGAAGTTAGGAGCTTCTCAATTTCTTCATAAGTGGTGCAGCGAGTTTCTTGTCAGTGGTGAGTTGCTGTTAAGATGGAAAATCCTTCTTAAAAGCCTTGTTAACTGCCAGATTCACATCATTAATACTCAGCTTCCAAACATGCCCAACAAACGAGATAGCCAGAGAACTCGACATGGAAACCAGAACGGGCACCCGGCAAATTCAGCTCACCACTTGCTTCAAAAGATCTCCATGTGGCACACAACTAAACCACAGCCCAGGGCATAATACACGATCACCAGCTACTTGCACTCTTGTTCCATGGATTTTGGCAGCATCTCATGACTATACTTGCAGGACACTAATAAAGGACAGCCTTGTATTGTAGGGCACACTGGCAATTAAAATTGAAAGGCTGCAGAATCACTTTGCGTGCAGTAACTGCATTGGGACACTTTGCACAGACAGACAGAGCGTTACAGCTCACTGATTAGACCAGGCTGCGACTGAGGGCTGCTGACTAGTTTCTTCGCACTCGCACACTTTGTACCATCCTGCATGCTTGGACCAGTCATTGCTCTGCCATGCCTTGTCTTCCCGATTGGTACTGACACAGGGAAGAGACATTGCTCTTCATCAGTCCTCAGTCTAGGGGGTGTATGCTTTCTGTATGACAGTGTATTACATCTATCTCATACCTTCACTATTGCCCTAAGCTTACATAACAAACACACAGCATATGCATCAAGCAAGCAAATAGCTGCCTTAATGTCTTAGGGAAGTAGTCCTCACCAAAGTCCCAGGAGGTTCCCATCTGTCAGGGTGTCCCAGCACAGTATGTCAAGGGCAGACGCTCTTACCACTCCAAGTGATTGACCACGGTCAGTACTCCAGTCAAGATGTTCTTGATCAGGGGATTCATACCTCTGCAGTCCTGTGGCTCCAAAGCAGCCAAACAAGAGGTTAAGGCCAATGTGGTCAGTGAGACAAGATAATGGGAACTGCAGATGCTGGAGAATCCAAGATGACAAAGTGTGAAGCTGGATGAACACAGAAGGCCAAGCAGCATCTCAGGAGCACAAAAGCTGACATTTCGGGCCTAGACCCTTCAACAAAGAGCTGATAAAGGGTCTAGGCCCGAAATGTCAGCTTTTGTGCTCCTGAGATGCTGCTTGGCCTACTGTGTTCATCCAGCTTCACACTTTGTCATCTTAGTCAGTGAGACGTACAGTCACCAGTCTGGGATCTCGGCACTTCTCATCCAGGACTGGCTGGTTAGGTCGCACAAGGGGGTGGGAATGGTCATTTTGTTGGAATCCATTAAGAGAAACTAAATGGAGAGGAGGATGGGGGAGGGCATCGAGGTTGCTGTGCGGGAAGGAGGCTGCACAAGATTTTTTTTAGGACTAGGAGCTGTAGGCTTGGGGAAAGTGGCATGATAATTGTGAAGACAGAGCAACAACACTTGCAAGGAAGATATGGCAAAGTATGGATTAGAGCCATGTCCGCAGACAATTAGCCTGTGGTTCTGGATTACTGGTCTGGTGATATTCCTACTAGGGCTCTGAGTCTTCCCCTTCACCAACATCTTCTGGAAACATCCTGGATCAAGCAGGTCAGCCTCAGAATGCTAATCATCTGATTGCACAGCAGTCTTCTATTGGTAGCACAGATGTTGGCTGTTAGTCTTTGGACAGATTTCCAATGAGTGGTAGTAGGAACTGCCAATGCTGGAGCATCTGAGATTTCACAGTATACAGCTGAATGAACACAGCAGGCCAAGCAGCATCAGAGGAGCAGGAAAGCTGACGTTTCAGGTCGAGACCCTTCTCAGAAAATCAGAAATCTTGTTATCTCAAATGAGTGGTGATTTGTTCCAGGAATGGCGCATGGTAAGTTGGGGCTGGATGTTGCAAATGCTGTGGGTAAGCTAGTGAATAGGTAGTCAATGAGACATGTTTGGAAAGAAGGAAAATCTGTTGGGCCTTGTGGTAAAGAAAATCCTCAAAGAAACTTCACACAACTCATACTTCACCAAAGAAAAGTTAGCAAAGGCACACAGACATTGTTGTACTGTAGGAACATGGCAGCCAATTTGTACAGAGCATGTTCCCACTAAGAGCAATGAAATAAAAGAGAGAGGTGCCTTGGTGATGAAGGGTCTAGGCCCGAAACGTCAGCTTTTGTGCTCCTGAGATGCTGCTTGGCCTGCTGTGTTCATCCAGCCTCACATTTTATTATCTTGGTGCCTTGGTGAGTTGGTTTAAATTGAATGATGAATATTGACTGAGTCAATGAAAATAACCCCCATACTCTTCTTCAAAATAGTATTATGATTTTTGTCCACAGACCTGAGAGGGCAAACAGTTCATCCAAAAGGTAGCACCTCCAACAGTGAAATTTGCCCTCAGTATGGCAGTGGAAGTTCGACCTTGAATTCAGTGCACCACTTATGAAAAGAACCTTGCAGAGCCAAGAGTGTCACCAACTGATTTACAGTTGACAGCGGCATTACAGACGCCAGTGATGCAGTGCTTTATTAGTGACAAGATTTCTTCCTCAGGCATTGCCGAGATGCTTGTGCATTTTTTTCACTCTTTCTCTCTATCAGTCCCTCCAGGTTAAGAATGGGGCTTTCTTCCACTATGGAGTATGGGTCATGATGTGAGTAAGTAGTCCAATGCATACCCAAATGCAGAGGGTTGTGGGTTTGGTGGGGGCAGGTGGTGTTTGAAGAGGGTAGTCGGCAAGATATTTAGAGGTCTGTGGCTTGCTATTGGCTTCCCCAGGACCTCTTGGAGACACTTGAAGATGTTGGAAACTTCACAATTACTTCTTTTCCAGTTTGGGTGGTCTTGGGTGAGAGATTCCCTCAACTCAGTAGGAATATTGCATTGATTCTGGGAGGCTTTGAGGTCGTCCTTAAGAACTTCATCCGTCCTCCAGATAACTGTGATGAGGTTCTGGTTTTATGTTAGATATGGACAATGTGGCTTATTGAATGTACCTGATTGGCTGTAATTAGTGCCCTTTAAGCTAGGGATGTTGGCCTGAAAGAGGACTCTGATATGGGAGTGCCTATCCTGCCAGTGGATCCGCAGGATTTTGCAAAGGTTATTGTTCAAAGAAATTTGTCTCGTAAATGGGATAAACCTGTGCTCATCAATTCATCCCAGACAGGAGGATCAAGCCAAACAATTCCAAGAAGATATCAAGTTTGCTGTCACCTCCTGTTTATACAACTAGTATCCACAAGGAAGCCACTACTGAAATAAATGTGAACAGATTGAAGAGTAAATTGAGTTAATTTCCAAAACTGAAAGAGACATTCAATAAATTATACAGAAAGCCAGTCTGTTGGAAGTAAACAGTTTCTGAATTGGAATAACATGATGTATTCCATAAGAATCAAACTTTCTGCTGCACTCCCTATTCTTTTTATAAAGTGCCACCAGCAATGGAAATAGATATTTATTACCAGACCGGCATTGCTTGTTGTCAATCATATAATGTGCAACTTTAGAACGGCAGGAGTATTATACAATCAAAGGCACAAAGTGTTATTTTTGCTGTTCAGGTGAAACTGTGTGTGATCTAGCCTGTCCTTTTCTAATTGCTATAACTAGGTACCTGCTTAGGTTACTGGCTAAGCATATACTGAGGTCAGAGGATAATTGTTTCTATGTAGCTTGCAGCTGCTTTTAAACCCCTTGCTGCTTCTTAAGACGACAGCCAGAAGGAAGTGACCACCTCTATTTTTAAAAACAGCTCTCGAGTCTTTGAAATGTGATCCCTTAGGGCTGATCTGTGATATCAACACTTTTTTTGACATTGTTTGAAACGTTTTATATCTACACAAATTTCCACCTACAAAACATAGTTTCCTTCATAATGTTTTCTCAGATTTTGGAATAATCTATTTTCCACTGTAAGTTCCTATTTTTAAATTGAATGATGAACCCACCTCTATAGATTTTCATGTTATGACCTAGAATGTATTGCTCAAAAAGATACTGGTATTGGATTCATCTCTAATTTCTAAAACAGAATTGAACGTAAAATTGAGATAATCCAAAAGCCTACTAAGCACAACCAAACTCTATGTTCCATTTACCCATCAATGTTGTGCTCATGAACTTAATTGATTCCCTGTTAAGCAACACCTCAATTCTTTAAATCCCCATGTTTGTTTTCAAATCCCCATGAGGACTTTTGTATTTCTCCATTTCTTGCACACTCCTGATTTTATCACTTTATCATTGGTGTTGCACTTCCAGCTGCCTGGGTTCGAAGGTCTGGATTTCCCTCCCTAAACCTTGCATCTCTCCTTCCCTAATTAAGATGATTCTTAAAACCTATCATTTTGACCAAGTGTTTGGTTAGCGGTAATATTTCTTCAAGTGGCTCAGTGTCAAATATGGTTTGAAACTCTCTGTGAAGCGTCTTAGTTGTTTTATATGTATAATAAAAGTAAATCATTTCTGGTGTTATAATTGAAGTGGAAAATCTTGTCCACTCAGGAAAAGCACACGGTCATGGGACTGGCCTTTCAAAGATAGTTATGCAAGCAGAATGGGCTGAGTGGCCTTCTTTTATGCTTTATAATTCTACAATTTGATGTTTCGCTATAACTCCATTCACCCTGAAGATTGGACTTAGTGAGTTTAAGGGAGCAGCACTGATTCTGGCAAAGTAAGCATTGAGGAAAAGGAATCTTTAGATGCAGAAAGAAGAAAATCGAGAGAGTAGAGTGGGCAGGTTGGATAAACATTTGAAGCAATGAAAGATAAAAAGAAATATAAGTAGGTTTGAATTGTTCCATCCATATTGTAAACATCTGTGTTATCTTCATGTATAGGCAGTAAGGAGAGAGAAATACTACCAAAGATTAAACAGGACAAGGTAACATAAAGGAAAGAGAAAAATCAAGATATCAGAAATAAACATGACCAAACCAAGAGAATTCAAACCAAAATGTATGGACATCAATGCAAGCAATAGATAGGTGAAAACCAAAAAAATCATTGATTATAAAGGCCATCAAGTCTTATTGCGCAGCAGCCAATGATTGTACTTATGAATAATTTGTTTGTAAAACTCAATCTTTAAACCTTCATTTAACAAACACACAAGCACTTGGGGATAAAATGAAGAGTCTCCAACACCAGAACAGAGGTAACATCATTGTGGCTGTACATATTCTCGATAATGGTGTCTTTATTGGATGAATTGCATCATTAAATTAAATTGCATAACTAAAAATGCACCATTAATTTCAAAAACAACAGTAAATACATCTCATTTCATATATGGGGTTTGTGCTGAAATGTTTTGCCTGCAGCTACCTTTGCAAAGTATTGGAATCACATTATACAAAGTATAACGATGCAGTCACTATGCTAAAGTGTCTGTAATATGAAAATTAATGTCTTTTTAATTGTCTGTAACTCATATAAAGAGTATTCACAACAACTGACAAGAGCTCACTGTCCATCAACACCTTGATTTTAAAACGCCAGTCCTTATGTTTAAATGCCCCCAACTGTGGGCTTTGTCCATATCCAGCCATCTGGGTCCTACGCTCTTGAATTCCCTCTTGAATTGAATTGTCTTGCCTTCCTTTTTTTAAAACATTCTGTAAAAGTTACCATTTTTTTAGACACCTACCCAAATGTCTCCTTCTTTGACTTTCTGTTAATTATCAAAGATAATGATTGAGGCAGCCTGGTGGTTCAGTGGTTACAACTGCTGCCTCACAGTGCCAGGGACCCAGGTTCAATTCTACCTTTGGGTGACTGTCTTTGTGGAGTTTGAACATTCTCCCTGTGTCTACGTGGGTTTCCTCAAGGTGCTTCGGTTTCTTCCCACAGTCCAAAGATATGCTGGCTATGTGGATTGGCCATGCTAAATTGCCTGTTGTTTTCAGGGATGTGTAGATTAGGTGCATTATAGGGGGATGGATTTGGGTGGGATGCTCTGAGGGTCAGTGTGGACTTGTTGGGCCAAAGTGCCTGTTTCCATACTGTAGGGATTCTATGAACTATAGATGCTGGAAATTTGAAATAGAAACAGAAATTGCTGAAAAAGCTCAGCAGGTCTGGCAGCATCCGTGGAGAGAAAGCAGAGTTAATGTTTCAGTTCCAGTGACCTTTATTCAGAACTGAAGAAGAACCTTTTTTCTGACTAAGGTTCAATGGACCCAAAATGTTAACTTTGATTTCTCTCCACAGATGCTGCCCGACCTGCTGAGCTTTTTCAGCAATTTCTGTTTCTGTCTCTGTCAATTGTTTTTTGATCAACACTGATTTTCTGATAAAGGGTCTAGGCCCGAAACATCAGCTTTTGTGCTCCTAAGATGCTGCTTGGCCTGCTGTGTTCACCCAGCTCCACACTTTGTTATCTCACTCTGTTTATGAAGTGGTTTCTCTATAGAATTTACATATTTTGGCAACATAATTTTAGAATTAACTCAGGAGACTGTGGGGTGGGTGGGTGGTGGTGGCTGGGGATGGAGGTGTAGTGACAGACAAGGAGTGCTCCACCTTACAACAAACATCCTGGTGTAGGATTAATCTTTTGTTTTTATTTGATTTGTTGTTGTCACATGTGCCTAGGTACAGTGAAACATTTGGTTTTGCGCACAGTATTAGCAGATCATACCACACATAGATCACAGGGTGATTGAACAGAGTGAAAAATATAAATTTACAGCTGCAAAGTTGGAGTACAAAAACCAAATTCAACATTAAACTTGAAATTTGAGAGGTCCATTCAAAAGCCTAATAAGAATGGGAAAGAAGTGTGTTTAAAGTTTTGATTGCTCTGCCTGACCGAAGAGGTTGGGAAAGATTATAAAAGGGGTGGAATGGATCTTTGACGATGTTGGCTGCCTTTCAGAAGCAGAAAGAAGTGTAGATGAGTCAATGGATGAAAGGATGGCTTGCCTGTTTGACTGGGCCACGTTCACAGCTCTCTGTAGCTTCTTACGATCCTGAATAAAAAAGTTGCCGTAAACCTCATAGTGGGCATGGTTCTTTGCCAAAGCCCCTCTCCATCAAGGATCCAATCACAATCAGTAAGCTGGGTTAGCGAGTTTTGAGAAGATTTGTAGCTCAGGTTGAGGTTCTGGATGTGAGTTTGCTCGCTGAGCTGGAAGGTTAGTTTTCAGACGTTTTGTCACCATTCTAGGTAACATCAGTGAGCCTCCAATGAAGCGCTGGTGTTATGTCCCGCTTTCTATTTATCTGGTTAGGTTTCCTTGGGTTGGTGATGTCATTTCCTGTTCTTTTTCTCAGGGGATGGTAGATTGGCTCCAAGTCAATGTGTTTGTTGATGGAATTCCGGTTGGAATGCCATGCTTCTAGGAATTCTTGTGCATGTCTCTGTAAGCTGGGTATCATATCTATCACACTTTATGAAATCAAAGTGGAAGGCTTGTTGTCTGGCCTGTTAAAAGCTGCTGCCATCACTGATGGAGAAATTCTGAATAAGCTAAAGTACCAGATTTCTCCATACCTTGAGTACAGTGGTGAGTTTCTGAAATCTAACTTAGCACTGATCAGACAAGCAATATGTCCACATAAAGTACTTCCGTGGACATGGAGGGTCTGGATGGCAGTCTATATTTCCCTTGATAAAACTGCAGTGTGCCAATCTAAGCCATTTGTTTTCCTTTCCCCACCCTTTCTCTCTCTGTCTGAGAGGAGAAGGATCTATTTTAGCATTACAAAATCTCACTGACTATGCACTGTGCTACACAACATTAAACTCATCATTCCTATTGCAAAATCAATTTCTTAAGTTCACAAAATATACTGGTTGTAAAATTGTACAGTCTGCAATGGCTCTGTACTACCCATTCTAATCAACAACCTCAGTCAATTGAATTTAACTGGAGATACAGGCCTACCTATTGTAATTGGTAGTCCCAGCATCAACTAATATCTGACAAAGGTTATGAATTTTGATAGGTTATTTCTATTATAAAGCCATAGAAACACAGTCCAAAGTCCTGGCATTGACACAGTTCCTCAAAGGTCATAAATGAAGAATCAGAAAGACAGCATTTCTCCTGATCAATAAACAATGCATATTATAACTGATGCACATAATCTAAAAGCAAATTCTAACAAGAGACAATTATCCTGGGAATTGAATAGAAAACAAACATGAGGCCCGAATGGTTACATTAGGTTCATCAAAAAGCCAATAAGTGGCAGCTCCCTGCAGCACAGCTTGCTTGATATGAGGATACATAAGTGTTCTACCTCTCAGGACAATATTATATCCAGACCGCCCTGCCAATCCGTTTCAAAGGCTGTGGAGGAAGCAAGAAGAGGCTGGGACCTGGCATTCTGAAGCTGTGAAAATGGCAAAATCGTTATTTGGGTTATCTCATGGGCTCAAAGCAAACTTGTGCACTTGCACTGCTAAGATATTCAAGTCTTTGGGCCAAGTCCTGAAAAATAGAATTAGAATAGCTAGGTGTTTTTTTTAAACCAACACTGACTTGATGGGCTGAAGAGCCTTTTTCCTTGCTGTACACCTCAATGTTTCTGCAACACTATGTCTAATAGAAAAGAATCTACAAGTTGCATTAAGATTAAATTTCGTACCATAAAATATATGCACAACCAATACTGAAGAATAGTTTTTTTCAGTGTTTTGGAATGATTTTGGATAATATAGCAACAGCAAATATAAATAAGGTAATTTAAACTTGAGCAAGTGAAGGCAAGTCTGTCATTACACAGCATGGCTGGAGCATCTTACTTGTTTTCTAGGCAGTCCTTGAGAGAGAGGATGACTTACTTCAGTTCCAGAACTGTGGGGCCTGTTGTGAGTGAATAGTCCAACGCTGGGTCTGTGCAGCCTGCCTCAGGTAGACCAGGTGGTATATGAATAGATGTGTGGGAGGAATGCTTCAGTTTTTGCACACTCCCTCTGCTGTTTGCCTCTACCCGAGCCTGTTGGAGATGCTCGAGAAAGCTGGCATCTTCATAGATGCCTCTTCATGCTGAGCTGAGGCTCCCTCTGCAACACAACTCCAGTTCATGATTTAAGACCAGATTTTAACCTGGCCAGTCCAGCATGAATATAACAGGTGGGTAGTTAAAATTATCGCAACAGTCTACTGCCAACGCATCTGACTAATTGCTATTTTCACCCTGATGCCATTTTAACCAGGGGGCTGGATGGGTACATGAAGAGGAAGGGTTAGAGGTGTATGACCAAATGCTTGCAAATGGAGCTAGATTAATTTAGGATAACTGATCGGCATGGACAAGTTGGACTGACAGGTCCATTTCTGTGCTGAACATTTCTCTGATTCTATGACATGACCACGTCAGCACATCCCAGGTAGGTTGGGGTGCTGCTTATTATGCCAAAGTCAAAATTTCGACTATGTCACCCTGACCCCTCTTTAATATAGGAACACAGGACGTCTGCATGGCACCAAACCCACTAACAAAAACTCAGAAAAGGCAAAGTCAAAGAATGATTTGCAACTTTTGTGAGGAATGTGAGAGTTCACAAATTCCCAGAGTCCTTCACCTCAGCGTTTCCATTCCCTTCCATTGTCAAAGGGTGCTTTCAAAAACTGCAGCCTATAATCCCCTGCGTTCCCAACAGGATCTTGCTGCCTCCCACCAGCTCTGAGCCCACTCTCACTTGGTTTCAGGTGGAAAACAGTTTTGCCAAGCTAAAGTCACCTGACCTTGGATACAACATCCCCTTACAGGTTTTACTGCCACCATGTTCATGCCCAGAAATTAAAATTGAATCTATTAAATCCCTGGATGATATAATTTATCCAAAGTAATATAAATGCAACCAAATGTTTTAAACTTCCAGTTGAACTCTTACTCAGTTTGCTTGAGCAGCTTTACATTATCAATGCTAATAGACAGCCATAAGACAAGTGGCATTTTGCCAGCCTCCTGAGTAGCTTTCCCTGAATTTAATTTTAAGTAAAGAAACAACTTGCAAACAATGTTTTCCACAATCTAAGGATGCCAAAAATTGCTTGATGTCTAAATAAATCAAGGAGGATTCCAAACTGCATACAGTAAAACCCCAGAAACAGAAATGAGATAATGATCAGACAATCTGGTGTATTTTTCATTCCACTGAGCCAAAAAAAAATTGGCCTTGATATATATAGCTCTGTGTATTCAAAACAGAGGCCAGGGAAGAATTAAAAAATCATAGAATCCCTAAGGTGGGGAAAGAGGCTATTCAGCCCATTGAGTCTGCACCAACCCTCTGAAGGCTATCCCATCCAGACCTAAACCCACGCCCTATCCCTGTAACCCCACACTTCCGATAGCTAACTCATCTAGCCTGCACACTATGGGCAATTTAGTATGGCCAATCCATGTAACCTACAGATCTTTGGACTGTGGGAGGAAACCAGAGCACCTTGTGGAAACCCACGCAGACACAGGGAGAATAGGCAAATTCCACACAGACAGTTGCCCATGGCTGGAATCAAACCATTGAGCCACCATACTGCTCAGAGTGGACGAGAAGTCTCAAAGATAGCAAGAACTGCATATGCTGGAGTCAAAGATAACACAGTATAGAGCTGGAGGAACACAGGAGGAGGAGCAGGAAAGTTGACGTTTTCAGGACACTTCTTCAGAAATTCTTAAAGTGTGGATTTTCCAAAAATCCTGGAGTTTATAGTGACCAGACAGCTTTTAAAATACTTTCTTCAGTTTTCCAAATCCAAACACCATCCTTGAGGGAGGTGACAGTGGTTAAAGGGAAAGATCATGACGGGTGTGGGGGGTGAATACAAGAGTTACACCAAGCTTGAAATGTTGGTTCTCTTTCTCTCTTCATAGATGCTGCTAGATATGCTGAGTTTCTTCAACATTCCCTATGTTTACTTTAGGAAAAGAGAGATGGTGGTCAGCAGGAAAATTGACCATCAGGGTATATAAAACCTAAGGTGGATAAAAATGGTATTCAGGAAAGTCCAATTATGGGATGGTGGAGATGATGATTGAGGTTGTTAAAATAGTGAGGTGCTAAGGGGATGCTTTTAGATCATAAGTATAATCGCAGGTTAGCTTGATGGGCTGAGTGAAACTCTCTTACATCCTCCCGGCTCTCAAGCAGTGTCATAGAGACAATTACTTTATGGTTCCAGCCCCTCTCAGATTTCTGGCTTAACTCAACTCTGGCTGGTTCATGGTCAAAGAAAATCAGCCAGTACCAGTTAAAAGAAAATAGAACTCTTTTAAAATGGTGGCTTCATAACCATGAAGAGACAAAAATTTGAAGTTTTTGGCTTGTACTCAGCAAGACACCTTGTACAACCTACCCCAAAAAGCCAACGAAGGGTCATATAATTAGTGACATCCTCGATAAAACACGCAGATGACACTGATAATGAGGATTGATAAACAAGAAACCAAAATTTGGAAAATGAACACTAACTTAAACAGCAAATGCTAATTGACTGGAGTGTGGATAGCCGGGAGATACAGCAAAAATTGTGAACTGTCAAATCTAGCTGAAAAATCTCAAAACTGCATGTTCAACATTGAATGTAATTCTGCTATTGGATAACATTTGCTGAATAATCAAGACTGTCCTAAGAGTTATACCAGAGACCAGTTAAGACGATCCATTGGGCTCACAGACACAATTGCACATGCTACAGGCTACATGTATTAACACCCAGGATCCTGTTCTTTGTAGGCAAAAGGAATTTGGCCATGGATTGTACAATTTTCATGGAGAAAAATATCATGAAGACTGCCAATTGTTATTGCATTCCCATTGTAACTCCTTAAATAATCAGAGAATACCTGCCTTTGTCTGCGTTTCTCAGTAACAGTTAATAGGATTAACCTACTTCCCACTGTAACCATAGTCCAATTAATTGTCATTCTTTATTTATTTACACTGCAAAGTTTGATGTTCCATTTCTCAATTGGTTTCTTGCACGTAAGTCCTGATGAATACAAAACAAAAAGCTTATCTTTGTGTCTCTTTTTACAAACGTTTAGGTATTTATCACCAAGCAATTATTTGTGTACAGACTCCTAAAAGGCATTTGCGCACTTACCTACCTCCTTATAACAAATTAACTATTCATATCCCACCACCCTCACCTCTGTAAAGACAGAGTTCTAGGTTCAGGACATGTTGGGTTCCTGTTTCAGATTTTTGTCTTTATAGCATTGCACTCAAACTAAACCCACCATTAAATAGGTGATAAAAAAACCTCTTTGGAATCAAAACATGAGAACATTAGTTTGCTCAAGTGTTGCCTTCTTTCATGACTCTGCAGGCACTGCCAGACTTAAAACAGCATAAAAGTGCCACTACATGCCTGGCTTTCTTGGAGGTGTCAGCCAATCGTCTTATCCAGGACATCTTCAGGAGAATTAACATTTGCTGCTATTTGTATGCTACAGAAGCCAATTAAACTGACAGCACAATGCACATGCCCTTGATCACACTTTACCATGTTTTAAAAAGAAACTTGGAAAACCAAAGCATCAAATGTTGTTCTGCTAAAGATAATGGAGCATCTTGTACACATGGGTATTTCCTTAAAACATCATGAGACGCAGGCCATTTCAATCAACAGAAGGAACATTGTATCCTTTTAAATGGTCCATTTTAAATATTGGCAGCAAACATGGAATGCTGTCTACTGAGGAACCCTATTAAAAATTTCAATTGCTCTAAACCAAATATGAAGTTTAATCTTTCATGAACTGTTGGCATCACTAAAGCATGGCTATGAGAACAGTTACAGTTATTTTTTGTTATGTACAAGCAATTTCATCATTATCCCTCTTTATCTGACAGATTTGCCTTTTTAAATGAATTTGCTGTATAATTTATCAGTGGTGCCTAACTTCATGTACAAATGCAATAAATGCTAATATAGACTCAGTTTTTATTCTGTTAATCGTCCTGGGAATTTTCAAAAGACAGCCCTTATTTACTCCATGCAGGGAATGTATGGTAATAAATTATAACTATTATGGACCTAAATAAGTCAATGACAGTGAATAAATGGGAAATGAAACCATGTACCCATGTGTGTTTTTCAGTCATGCATAAGACTCACTCTCCATATGGGAAGCAGGAATGCAAATGCTTGTGTAATGAAGTTTAAAATAGCTGCGTTTTAAATTAGAACATTACGATCACATTTCATTTCATTCCAATTCATTTAAAGCAAGATCAGAGAATATAAAATAAAGTAAACCTTTTTTCATTAGCTCTGATACATATGGTGGCATTCCTTTCTTATGAAAAGGTGGAAAATGTCAGGGCAGCTTTCCAGAAGGAAGTGTGGTATTTAGCTTATTTTGCATCTTCAGAGCTCTTAGAACAGGGAGACAGGTGGCAAAAGTATATTTATACACATTGCCAGGCCAGTCATTAGTAATGTACAGTACTTGGATGAGAGAAGAGAAATTGGGGTTCATCATGTATCTGTGTTGGAGAGAGATAATTTCAGAGCTACATCTTAATAACATGCAAGAATGTCTTATATCACAGAACAGTGTGGAGTTGGCAAATCTAAGTTACGTTACATCGCATTAATCAGAGCACAGAGTTTCATTAACTGGCATCTTTATATCATTTAAACTGAAATATGAAGAGTAGAAACAAGATTCCGATGTCACTAATGTTAAGAATGAGGTTTATGATACCCAGAGCATCATCTTAAATCTGCCTTTGTGCTCGACTGATGCTGCAAGTCTCACATCTCTTTGTTAAGAGTGTCTCAGGGGACTTTTTGGTGAGTTTGCACTGATGAATAGTTCCAACAGCAGCTATCTTACGCAAAACCTCGACCACCTCAAAGGACAAAGGCAGCAGCACAATGGACACTACTTTCTTCAAGCTTCCCTCAAGTCACAAATCATTTCAAGTTGGCAACTTTCATTGTAGTTGGGTTAAAATCCTGGACATCCTTTCATAACAGTCTAAGGCATAACCTGCCTTAGTCATATGATCTGCAGAGGTTTGAGAAAGTCACTCATTGCCAATTTCCCAAGGGCAACTAAGGATGGAAAATAAATGCTCGCTTTACAGTGGTGCCCATTTCTGTGACTGAAGGATCATAACACCCGTCTCCACAATCTAGATAATAGAGTTTTGACTAATTCTATAAGAGTCAGATGTATGTCCAGTGTATTTTGTACCAGTAATTAAAGTAAAGATGGTCCTATTTTTAAACTTGGGAACAATATGCTGAACTAGGCTCCCTTGGTTCACCAGATGGTTCCAGGAATGAAGAAACTATTGTGTGAGGAGCAGTTTAATAGCTTGGGCTTGTATTCACTGGAGTTTGGAAGAATGACGGGAGATCAGATCAAGGTATATCAAATGCTAACAGGATTAAAAGATAGAGATCAGAGATAATGGGAACTGCAGATGCTGGAGAATTCCAAGATAATAAAATGTGAGGCTGGATGAACACAGCAGGCCAAGCAGCATCTCAGGGGCACAAAAGCTGACGTTTCGGGCCTAGACCCTTCATCAGAGGGGTCTAGGCCCGAAACGTCAGGATTATGAAGATGATTGTTGAACAGGTGTGCCCCCTTGTGGGACAGTCTTGAACAAGAGGGCATAAATATAGAGTGAGAAGAGGTAGGTTCAAAACTGAGATGAAGAGAAATTATTTCTCTCAGAGGGTTGTGAATCTGTAGAACTCACTGCCCCAGAGTGCAGTGGAGACAAATCGATGTGTTTCTGATGAAAAGCAGGATAAAGGGCTTTGGAGAGGTTGCAGGAGAGTGGAGTTAAGATCGGTTATGATCATGTTAAATGGCAGAGTGGGTTCAAAGGGCTGAATTGCCTGCTCTTGCTCCTAATTCCAATGTTCCTGAGGCTCAGAAATATTGCAGCTCTAAGATTACCAGGAAACACATTAGGATAAGAAAAAGAGAACTACAGATGCTGGAAATCAGAAACAAAAACAGAACTTGCTGGAAAATCTCAACAGAACTGGCTGCATCTGTGGAGAGAAATCAGAGTTAACGTTTCAGTTCCAGTGACCATTCTTCAGAGTTGATGGGAGCTAGAACAAAGTTGTTTTTTTTTGCAGATGACAGGGCCGGGGGGAGGGTGTAAAGAATAAATGATAGGTAGAGATAGAGCCCAAAGAGAGAGGAGAGTTGGACAACCAAAGGAGTGGATAGCGGTCAGCTTAGGAAAATGGATAGCTGTTAAAGGGGGCTATTACTGGCTAACATTGGGTTGTATGCAATAGATAGACCATGTGATAACAAAGTCTGGTGTGAAAGGTGTGGGGTAAGGACACTGGGAGCAGATGCTTCAAGCCCTAAAATTGTTGAACTCAATTTTGAGTGCAGAAGTCTGTGGCATTCCCAAGCAGAGAATGAGGTGCTGTGTTTCCAGCTTGTGCGGAGCTTCACTGGAGCAATGTAGCAAGCCTGAGACAGAGGTGTTAGCCAGGGAACAGAATAGTGTGTTGAAGTGGCAGGTAACCCAAAGCTAAGGGACTATTTTGAGGGCAGAATGTAGGCATTCTGTTTTGTGTAAACAGCATAAACATTTGACTAGGGAAGAAAAATGTTTCCTGTGTGAAACCTGGGATCTGGACATTCTGCTGATTTGTGCCAGGATGTGTAATGATTTAGAGCACGTAAATGGAAGTGATCATAACATGATGGAATTTCATATTTAGTTTGATCGTGAGAAACATGGGTCAGAAACAACTGTGCTAAACTTAAGTAAGGTGATTACAAAGGAATGAGGGCATATTTAGTTTGAGTGGACTGTGAAAGGAGTTTAGCAGAAAAGACAGTTGAGGAACATCGGCATACTTTTAAGAAAATAGTTTACACTCACAGGAAAGATGTATCTGAGTGAAGGGAAGGAGAATTTATGGAAGGGGATAACCATAGTTAAACAAGGAGTTTAAGGGCGCATCAATTTGAAAGAAGTATTGTGGCAAAGGTTAATGCTAACCTAGAGGACAGAAAGTTTTGAAAACAAAAGATAACCAAAAAATGTTATAAAGAGGGAGAAAAATAAACTTGGAAGGCAAACTAGCAAGTACAATAAAAGCAAGACAATAAAGTGTGAAGCTGGATGAACACAGCAGGCCAAGCAGCATCTCAGGAGCACAAAAGCTGACGTTTCGGGCCTAGACCCTTCATCAGTGCTCCTGAGATGCTGCTTGGCCTGCCGTGTTCATCCAGCTTCACACTTTATTATCTTGGATTCTCCAGCATCTGCAGTTCCCATTATCACTAGTACAATAAAAGCAGACAGCCAGAGCTTCTTTCAGTAGATAAAAAGGAAATGAGGGGCCAAAGTGAACATGGGCTGTTAGAGAATGAGGTGGGGGAGATAATAATGGGGGTCTGGAAATAGCAGAGAGGTTGAATGAATACTTTGCAATGGCCTTCATTGTAGATAGCACTGTTACAATCTCAAAATACTAAATACTTAAGGGACAAGAGAGGGAGGGGGAACAAATACAATAGCTATCAGTACAAAAAATTATTGACTAAGCTAATGGCTAAATGCTGATAAGGGGCTCTCCTTAGGTATATGAAAAGGAAAGATTTACAAGGATACCGGTAAAATGCAGGCAAATGCCTTCAATGGTCAGTGCATTGAGTATAGGAACAAAAACAGTAGTTGCTGGAAAGCCTGGCAGCATGTGTGAATAAAAATCAGAGTTAACATTTCAGGTCCGGTGACCCTTCCTTTGGACCTGCAATGTTAATTCTGATCTTTTCCTCATAGATGCTGCCAGATCTGCTGAACTTTTTCAGCAACTTCTGTTTTTGTTCCTGATTTACAACATCTGCAGTTCTTTTGGTTTTAATTAAGTATAGGAGTTGGGAGGTCATGTTGTGCAACTGTACAAGATATTGGTTCAGAGATAATGGGAACTGCAGATGCTGGAGAATCCAAGGCGACAAAGTGTGAAGCTGGATGAACACAGCAGGCAAAGCAGCATCTCAGGAGCATGAAAGCTAATGTTTTGGGCCTAGACCCCTCATCAGACCAGAGATGAAGGCCCGAAACATCAGCTTTTGTGCTCCTGAGATGCTGCTTGGCCTACTGTGTTCATCCAGCTTCACACTTTGGTATCTAGGATATTGGTTCAGCCACTTTTGGAATACTGTGTTCAGTTCGGGTCTCCCTGCAAAAAGAAGGATGTTGCAAAACTTGAAAGGGTTCAGAAAAGATTTACAAGGATGTTGCCAGGGTCGGAGTTTTGAGCTGCAGGGAGAGGATGAATAGATTGGGCTATTTTCCCTGGAGTGTCGGAGGCTGAGGGATGACCTTATAGAGGTTTATAAAATCATGAGGGGCATGGATAGGGTAAATAGACAAGGTCTTTTCCCAGGGGTGGGGTAGTCCAAAACGAGAGATCATAGGTTTAAGGTGAGAGGGGAATGATTTAAACAGGACCTTGGGGCAACTTTTTCACGCAGAGAGTGGTGCATGTATGGAATGAGTTTCCCAAGAAGTGCTGGGCACTAGTACAATTACACCACTTAAAAGGCATCTGGATGAGTATATATGAATAGGAAAGGTTTAGAGGGATTTGGGCCAAATGCTGGCAAATGGGAGTCAATTTATTTAGGCTAGCCTGTCGGTATTGATGAGTTGGACTGAAGGGTCTGTTTCCATGCTGTAGAACTCTATGACTTTATGATGCCACAATGAGAGACTCCTCTCATTTCTATATCTTCACTCTATGATTTTTAAATAAATATACATGCATTTTGTTTATCACTGAATACTTGATGATCCTCAAAGCATTCATCTGTCTCCCTGGCTTGTCAGCAAAGAGGCAGACCTAGTGAATGGACACTTAATGATATCAAGACTGAGAATGTGGGGAAAAAAGTGAATGGATTTCATTTCCATTAGTAATGCAGTCAGATAAATATTATGTGAAATGATGTTGACACACTTGCAATATTCAGTCAAACAGACAGGTCACATGAACACACAGCCCCTTTTGGGCATTTCAAATGGCCAGTTATCTGAGAGAAGTATTTTTCACCAGAGATGCCTGGTCATCAGTTATAACTGACATGTGAATCTTTAGTTTCTGGTTACAAACAGAATTGTCAGCTTGCTTTATTTGTAAAAGCAACAGGTAATTCTATAGCGCACAGCATAATGGAAGCTCTTCGTTCTCAAGAACCTGTTTGAGAACTTGCAATCCTTTTGCCACTTTTCACTTCACTGAGCGGATGGTGTTCTGTAGTCACCCGAAATCATACTTTGCATTATTAATCAAAGTCCTTGTGCATGATAAGTTATACAGTTATCACTCACAGTATAAAAGCCACAAGCTTGTTACAATAGCGGCATCTCATGTGCCAAATCTCAAATTGTTATTGTTCCTAGATCTGATGTTATCTCACCCTTAGAATGAAAATAATTGTAGCAAGTCTACTTCTAGGAACTAATGTCTCCTTGGAAAAAGGAGTAACAATGTCTCCCACTTGACAAGGTAGAACCTCTCCAGTTGAAAACCAATCCTTTGGATTTTACTTCCTTGACTCCCTGTCTCATATTGCTAAGGCCTCCAGTATATCAGTTTGCTTGGCAAAATTGTTCATTCTTGGGAAACTCATTCAATGAGAGATTCAGGAAGAGTTTGGAGAGTACTCCATTGTGTGATATTGTCAGGAGCACAACTCCTGCTAGCTTCTCTTTTATTTAATGTACTGCTTAACATCATTGTCAGATTGTCATAGGAGTACCATATTAACACATGGGAATCGTATGCCACTTTGTGCACATTACAGATGCCAAGGAATTAACATATGTCTGAAAGATATTACAATAAGACTATGTTACAGTGACATACAGCAATGTGTTCAATCTGTCACATTATATTTGTTTCCCACCACAACACTTCAGGATACGAATATCTCTGTTGCAAGATATCCAGCCCAAGTAATAATTTAATCACTCTGACCAAAATCAGTCACATTACCACAAAATATCCAATCAGCATCAGCATCAAGGAGTAACTCTAATTTCAATCAAAAATGACTGATTAGGATTTTGGCCAGTGCTGAAAGGCAAATTAAATACATTTGTAAAACTCAACGCCAGTGATCCCTCACGTAGAGGATGATTCTTTCTTAAGAGGTGAAATTAGGGTGTCAGTGTTGGCTTTGGGCTCAAAGAAAGCTTATGAGTCTATATCTTCACCATGTAGGCTCTCCCACAGTGAGTCAGCAAGTGGAGATGGTAACAGGATGTTGGCCATAAACTACTGCCCTCTTTTTCCATCACCCTCTCTGTCCTCTCTGTGTTCACTCTCGTTGATTAGAAGGTCTTGACTCTGTTTTGATGATGATCACTGTTGCTTCCCATGTAATGACATTAGCAGAAGCATTTCTGTTGGACCCTGTGTGAATGGGTTCCCTGGCATTGCTCAGATAAGAGCACCAATATGAGCAAAAAAAACAGCCCACAAAGAACTGCGCTTGCTGGAAATCAGAAACAAAAATAGAAATTGCTCAAAACTCTCAGCAGTTCTGGCAGCATCGGTGGAGAAAAAGTAGAGTTAACATTTCATGTCCAGTGATCCTTCTTCAGAACTGATTGTACCTTGGAAGAGGTTGCTATATATGTTGAAAATGGTTTGTGGGATAAGGAGTAAATGATAGGTGGAGATGGAGCCCAGAGAGACAGAGAAAAACAGCCGGGCAGACAAAGGCATGGGTAAATGTCAGCCTGGGGAAATCAGTAGCTGCTAATAGAGTGCCACTTGTAGCTGACAATGGGTTGATTGAGGTAGCAGTCCAAGTGATGACGAGGCCTGGTGTGAGGGGCTTGGGATAAGCCTATGGGAGAAGTCACTCAGGCCCTAAGATTGTTAAACTCAATATTGAGTCCTGAAGGTTGCAAGTGGAAAATGAAATGCTGTTACCCCAGCTTTGCTGCAGCACTGCAGCAAGTCTGACACAGAGCTGTTGGCCAGGGAATTGTTAAAGAGGCAGGCACCAAAAAGCTGTCATTTCTAAATGAGCAGTCCAGTTTGAACAGTCTTGAGCCACACATTCTGACAACATGTCCCATCCATCTCAGCTGCTATGAGATTATCAAGGCCTCTGTACCTACCATGTCTTGGAAGGATCCACAATGCCTTTCAGGAGGGAATTCCAAGATTTTGACCGAATGATACTGATGTGATGGTGATATATTTCCAAGTCAGGATGGTGACTGGCTTGGAGGGGAACTTGCAAGTGATGGTGTTCCAATGTACCTTCTGCCTTTGTTATAAATGGAAGTGGTCCTGAGTTTAGAATGTGTGAGCAAGTGCTTTCTACAGTGCAATTATAGATAGTACACACTGCTGCCTCTGAGCATCAGCAACGGAGGGAACGGATGTTTGTGGGTGTGGTGCCAGCCAAGAAGGCTGCTTTGGTTTGAGTAGTGTCAATCTTCCGGACTCTGGTTGGAGGTGCACCCGAATAGCCAAGTGGATGTTATTCCACACCTGAATTGTGCCTTGCAGATGGTGTACAGGCTTCAGGGAGTCAGGAGGTGGGTTATTCTTAGCCTCTGATCTGCTGTTATAGCCATTGTATTTATGTGGCTAGTACACCTCCAGTTTCTGGTCAATGGTAACCCCCAGGATCTTGATAGTGGGGGAAATCAGTGATGGCAAAGCTATTGAATGTCAGGGAGCAATTGTTAGATTCTCACTCATTCGAGATGATCATTGGCTGACAATGATGCTTTTGAACCTTCTTAATTTACAAAGTTCAGGTAGTCTCTATCAGCTTCTACCATGTCCTCTGGCAGCACATTACAGGCACCTACCATCTCCTGTCCAAAAGAATTGCCTCCCACATCTCCTTAGAACTTTCCACTTTTCAGCTTAAACCTACATCTTCTAAAAATTGGCATTTCTATCCTGGAAAAAAGACCCTGACTATCCATTCTATCCAAGACTCTCTCAGTTTTGTAAATTTCTATCAGATCTCCCCTTAGCCTCTGATGTTTAAGTGAAAACAAACCAAGTTTTTCATCTTTTCTCAGCCCTCCAAACCAGGCAACATCCTAGTAGGCCCTTTCTGTACCCTCGCCAATGGCTTCACATCCTTCTGGTAGTGTGGCAAATGGAACTGTATGCAATATTCCAAATGTGACCTAACCAAAGTTCTACACTATTGAAACATGACTTGCCAATTTTTTTACTCTATGCCTCAAGTGATGAAGGCAAGCATGCCATATGCCTTCTTGACTACCTCACCCAACTGTGTTGCCGCTTTTGAGGAACTATGGACCTATACGTCCAGATTCCTCCGTATATTAGTGCTTCTATGTGTATATTTCCCTCCTGCATTAGATCTCCCAAAAAGGTCAGCATCTGCAGTCTCCTGTCTCTACAGCATTGAGGAATCTTAAAGGGATTCAGAAATTAGATATCTGCAAGATAGTGCAAGATTTCTTTTATAATCTCAATTCACTCACTGCTCTCTTACATTGCTACTAAGTTGTCAGGTAAGAGGTTTTCAAGACTCAAAGACTTACCAACTACACACTTGAAGTGTGAAGGGGGAATTCATAACAACATCTGTAATGTAACCTTTTGTAACAGCTGTCAGAAGTTATACAGAAATACTAACATCCATAAAAGGAATACTAGAAACAAGAGTAGATCATTTAGCCATCGAGTCATAGAGTCATACAGCACAGAAACCTAGACCCATTTGCCAGCATTTGGCCCATTTCTCTCTAAACCCTTCCTATTCATCTGCTCATCCAGATTCCTTTTCAATGCTGTAATTGTACCTACCTCCACTACTTCCTCTGGCAGCTTATGTACAGGTACCACGCTGTGTGTGAAAAAGTTACCCTTCAAATATGCTCTCCTAATTATAAAGACTGTCTTTTTATAATTCTGTACTTTAAATTGCAGACTGAAATAGAACAGTTTTAAAGTTACGGATTGCTGGAGCATTACTGAATGTTCTTGAAATCAAGTAACCTGACATTCACGGTAAATGCTGACAGCACAACTGCAGGTTAAGGTAGTTGAGGGAGAAGGTGCAGACAAGCTGAAGCCAAGGATTTGAACAAATGAAGATTCAGCCAGCAATGAATAGCTGATTGGTCTCTGAACCAATGATTCAAAATTAAGGATAAAGCCCTTCTGCCTGCTAGCAACTGTGAGACTCAGGTAGCTCGGGACTGTGAACGACATACAGAAAAGGTACCCATTCTTCTCAGCTCAGAAGCTGTCTCTGATCTCTGCAGAAAGCCCGCTTTAAGCCTGAAGAAAACCAGTTTACTTTTCCTTCAGCAGTTGCTCCAAGTCGTGAATTTAAATAATAATCAGAAAATTTCCAGAATTGTAAACGAATCACCTTATCACCTTGTGCCTCCCGCAAACATTGAAAGCATCCGGAAAAGAAGATTAGAAACAGCATTCTGATCAGTTGAAGGAATTATCTCCACAAACCTTGTGAACAGGAACCACTGATCATCCTTCTCAATTTCTCCGTGTATGGTTAACACCCATGTTTTTGTGTGTGTGTGTGTGTGTGTGTTTTTCAACTAATAGTGCTCATGTTTTTCAACTAATAGTGCTAATTGTCAATAGTTCATAATTATTTTACCTGCAGCTAGAGTCTAATTACTTGTAATAAATAGTCATTTGTGTTAAGTACAGAAACCTGGTTGGTACTTTCTGTCAACCTGGGTCGAAAAAAGCAGATAAATTGATAAAGTCTGCACCCTTTTAAAAATCTTTAACTTTAGTGATGACTCCAGGAATAGCAGGGCTTAATTTCCAGCATGCTACTCCCACCAGGTGCGATATGCTCCACAACGGAGTGGGTGACCTGCACTACAAATCCATTTACCCTCTTCAATTCCTTGATATCCAGCCTACTGGCCCTCCACACACTGGAATGGGGCATGAAGGACTGGGTGAGGTAAGAGTTATTGTATTGAAAAGGACTTCAGTTCTCATATAGATGGCACATGATTTTTTCTGTGCCGTGAAAGAATTGATAACACATAACAAATGGGTTTGTACTTTAATATCAGGTCACCCAGCATGTTCCATGAAGTCTTAACTATCATGTTTAATCTGATTTGCAGATATCCGGCACATGGCAATCACATGACCATCCTTGTTGGCACAATTCATCTTGCTATCCCAGCACAATCTGTAGCACTCAGATGCGACATGTTCTCTGATTCCTTTTTTGACAGATGACTTGTTTCTCAGATACAAATTGCTAGCAGCTTGCCTTCACATACATCACGGCATGCAGACGAGTCCTCATCAAACCCACACTACATCTCCCATTTATTACCCAGTTTGTTTGCAGTTAATCTGTATCCTTGCTCAGAACAGCATCCATCTTCCACACATCTGCTACCTGTCACCCAAGCATCATCCCGATGACAGCGAAAATGACAAAACTGTTGTAACAGTGCAGCACTTTCTGTTCACAGCACGAGATTAAATTGTACCAAAAAAAAGCAGAACCCAGGGAAAGAAAGGAGAAAAATTGAACAATTAATACTCATGGATAACATGGAGTGACTATGATGAATTTTCTTTCTGTTAAGCAAACGTGCAAGAGAACGAGGGAAAGACTGTTTATGTATCATGGAAAAGCTGGTGCCAAAATTGCTGAAATTGTCATTTTTCTCTGAACTGTGATATCTAAAATTGTGCATTAACTGTGTAAGAACTGAAGCTGTCTTACAGCTTAGGGCCACTGCTGTGCGTGCCACACAGTGTCTTCAAATGGGAAACCTCAGTATGATCAAACCTCATTATTACTGACTCGCACAGGGACCAGAGCAATCGTTCTTCTTATCGGTGGAGGCTAGAGAGAGAGAAACCATACTGAGTTCATTTATTTACTATAATGGGATGTGAAAAGATAAATAATTTGTGATAAGGAGTTTTAGATTGCTGCGATGAGAGGCCTGTAATTACACAGTGTGTCTTTAACCAAGATTTGCTATGAAGGATCCTCTTAGTTCTATATATCTGACACACAATCCAAGAAATTCACTCAATTTGCTAAATTGGCAATATCCTCAGCACTGGTAAGATCAAAATCTCGGTTAAAATTTACACACGTCAATCTCCAATCTCATCCTCTTGCGCATTAATTACACAAAGCATCACAGTTATGTTACACACATGAGCATCACACATTAAACAATACAATGATGCCAAGACACAAAGACAGTGTGGGTATTGTGCAATGGTTTCAATTTTGGTTGCACCAGAACATATGTTCAAACTTGTTCCACAGAGACTGAGCTTAATCAGTTTAGGGTTACAAAAATACGGTGTTGAATATCTTAGACATTAGTAACATCTCGGGTACCTCTCACTTTAAGTGTCAAAATATCACTAAGTTTCAGAGTCCAAACTACTTTCGTCTAAATTCCATTAAGTAATTGTTATGTGTAAAATTACTTGATGATCCACTCTCACTTATTCTCAAAGATGTTTCTTTTGGTCTTTCTTGTTTACCTGAGGTCCATTATTCTAAATTAATTTTAAATGATCAACACTAGGGATTAGTTTTGTGAAGATTACTTACTTATCAATAAATGATCAATCATAACTTTTGTTATAATCCCCTTGGGGAGACAGAGAACAAAAATAACTAAATTTACAGAATAACATCCAGATTAGGTGATTGTCAACAAAACCAGCTTTTAGTAACTTTTACTTTAACACAAATCAGACCCAGTACAAATTACATGAGTTAACTGGAAAATTATACTTCAAATAAGCAAGTAAATTTCAAATGAAATAATCACAACTACAAAGGCACATCATATGTCATCACAATTTCTGTATCATTCCCTGCACAAATGTGCCAACATTTTTTATTCATGCAGCGAAGGTCAGGAGTCCTATCCAGCAATAACTTACACCATCAGTTTTCATGAGTAGGATAATTGTCAGTAAGGCACACTTGTGCAAACATTCACTTTCTTGGGATCTGATGGCTTGGCTTTCCAGAGTTTCTTTCCAAGCACCCAACCAATAACACCGCAGTTCATGGTTTGGCCATTTCTGCAAAAATGTCCAGCTCCTTTGTGTACTATTCACACAGTTTTTCATATTTTAGATCTTCTGAGCGAGCATGCACTGAACTTCTAACAGCTCCCGTGCCTTTTTCTGCCTACCATAGAAACTAATCTTTTCTTTGGAATGATTTTCTTCTTCTCCTAACAAGGTTTACCTGTGTTCCTCATTCTGTTTTCACCTGCATTCTCTTTGTGTCTGCACTTATGTGCTAAGACCTTCATCTTTCCACTTCCTTGTTAACATAAGCGAGGGTTTGTAGAAGTGTGATTAACTGAAAACAATCCTACTCATGAAAACTGTTGGTGAAATGCATTGTTAAATAGGACTCCTGACTCTGCCTAAAGAATAACCCATTATGCAGGGAATAGTGCAAATACTTTTGGTGATATGTGATGTAGCTTTATAGCTTTGACTATTTAATGTAAAATTTACTTGTTAATTTGAAGTATAGTTTTTCTGTTATCTCTTGTAATTTGTGTCTGCAGCTCACCATTTTTGCTGTCACTCATACATCTTAGCATGCTACTGCTTCTGGATCAAGGGTCACCAAGTCACATGATCCAGTACTTTTGTTTATTGTCTGAGAAAATTGTGACTGATCCCTTATTGATGCAAACTCCAAAAAAAAGGCCTTTCAAAGATTCATAAAAATAAATGCATAGTCCTTGGGCATTTTTAAAAAAACTATAGTTTTTTTTTCCCTTTCTTGACACCTCCATGTCAAAGGTAATCACACTTTCCTATTTATATAAAATGGAATTGATTAAATCCTAATTGAATTGTGCCAATAATATGGGTAACAAGTCACTTCCTGGCTATTTGTTACAGGACTTATTGTACTGCAATTACATATTTCTTTCTTTCTTTGAGCATAACATGGGAGATTGAATATGTATAACAGGGCTTACGATCCATTTATTATACAAAAGCACTGACTGTTTTATAAAGTAGGTCTGACTCTTTCTATTACTGAGTTATTCCATCATTACTGACTGTACAGATAACAACCATAGCTGTCACAGTATGGTAGTATTATGTGCAAAATTGACAATAATTTTCTTCTATTCAGCCTGCATAGATATGGATTTGAATGGACATTGGAAAACTATCGTGCACAACAGATTAGAAAATTGACCTCGACAACTTGGAATTTTAAAGGAAGTTTTTCAACGTAGCATTTTGAGTGCATTGCTAGGAAATCACACCAAGAAATTGAGGGGCATTAATTCACAGCTTTCTGCCTAATGGGCAAAACTTTGGATTCCTTGGGCATCGTGGTATATGGGTGGTAAGCAGGAGAGTGGATTTGAGGCAGGAGATCAACCATGATCATACTGAATGTGGGATTGGGCTGAAGAGGTCATAAGGTCTATGTCAGTTCCTTTTTCTTATGTTCTTCTACAACAGGCTGGTCAGGAACAGTTCTTCAAGATGCTACATAAACAGTATGTGTGTTTTTATATTCATTCAGACCAACTGGGTAAATATCTCTGTGTCAACAAGAAAACACAAACATTTTTACTCCTAGTTAGCACAAGTCTACGTTATAATATTATTATCTCCAGTCTACACTGTCTTTTGTTAAATTTCTTGTCTTGCTCATAATGACACCAGAATTATGAGGGAAACTCAGAATGCCATAATCCTGAGCAGCGCAATGATTGTGTACTTTTTTTTGTGCCTCAGGTGTAAAATTCCTGCTCAGCGAGAACAAGTGGGTTTAAATGATACAAAATATGGTCCTGTACATATTCATTATATTTTAGTCCATTATGTTACTCACAAAGGTGGGGAAATGGACATTGGACGAACGTCTCCATTTCCCCACCTTTGTGAGTAACATAATGAACTAAAATATAATGAATATGTACAGGACCAGCCACAAATCAATTGTTAGTCAGCAGTGACAAAATCAAAGTGTCCAGATGGTTACAGAATGCAATTAGCAATGCAGTCTCAAAATGAGAAATGCCAGTAAGACCACTGGATTATGTTATCTTGAACATTATTTTAAATGAAAGGAAGATCGGAAAACATGGACTTGAATACAATGAATACTGTCTGCTGCTTCAAACAGAAATTATAAATCAATGTCATTTTAGCTTTGAGAGGATGCAATGCCACATCTGGTTGAAAGTTTACCAACATACTGAAGGACCAAGACTGATCCAGCTTTCTACCACTGATTTAACAACAGCTTTTCACGTTACATTTCCAAAATTCATGACTGGTAGACAATCCTGTAAGCCAAGCCTGCAGAAACAAGTAACTTCAAAATTTGGCAGTGAAGTGGTTAAGCTGTGTAGGCCTTATTATTTCAGCATAGCTACAGTCACTGCCTGCCGACACAGTACAATTAAAGAAAGCAGTTAAAGTGAAACATTTTCTCGTAGTTTGGCCACTGATTGGAATCTATGTCTCAATGTATTTACAACAAACTCCATCTCATCAAGCAGCCATTTGGCTAGCAGCAGGAGTTGGACGAGCACAGTGCTTAACCAAAGACTAATAGAACGTATTTCTATTATCACGCAGCCACAGCCTCAATATTTGAACGTCAATCTTCAACTTTGATCAAATCACTAATTAAGTCATGCATTGTTAATGAAGGCTAGTGCACTGAACTTACGCAAATTATGCACAGTGAATAATTAGCAAGGAAGAAGATAATGAATTTTCAGTTCCAGTGCGACTCTGTGATAAGACATAAACGCTGAAATGTCTCGGCAACTTTTAATGGTATAATGAAACCAGACATTGAAAACACGTACCCTTCATCACGGTTAAGCTCAGCTCTACATCACCATTTCAGGCAGACCCTTCCCACCCCCAACTCCTTGCTGTATCATCTCTGATATACACCACACTCCATTCTAAATTACCAGCTATTCTGCGCTCAAACTCCTGACACTTCTTACTGTTGCCCTAAGCAAGCCGTGTTCCTTGGTTTCTTACCATATTTAAAACAGCCCAGGCTTTAGTATAGCCCACAACTGTGGCCCTGACATTGTCTGAAACACTGAACACATCACTGTAGCACCCCTGGCACAGCACACTGCCCTGTCCTCTGGTATTACCCACCAGCCTACCTTACATGGGTTGCTGGCACTCCTTCATACTTTGCACACTCATTGCTATATACTTCATAGCACACTTGCAAATCTGTCATATAATATCTCAATATCTCAGCATTTTTCACAGCACTAAGGGAATAAAAGGAAGTGATAGAATACATAACTAAAAAATTAGGATACATGTTTGACTGTGAAGCAGGTATGCTTAAATATGTCTTTGAAATTATTCTAACAAATGGAGAATTTAATGAAAGGCAGCAGACTCCAGTTAAAGATCTACACACATCTAATATTTCTTTTTAAAGTTCGTTCATCACATTAACAAGAGCCATGACATTTAAAGTACAAAACAGAGATATATTGATGTTTTCATTGGACTTGCCACAAGCAGGTTCAGTAATTCTGCACCGAGTCGCTAAGATGAATGTTACATGAAGAACAACCTTTGAAGCAAAAAAAAATGGTCTTTGGTTAGATGGTTGTGTGGTTCAAGCACAGCAGCTGTACAACCGAGTTTCAGTGAATAAAATGAAAAGAGACACTATTTATATGTAGCAGTGTGTGGAAAATGTCGCTTAGACAGTAGATTTGATTGTCCAGAAGGATTGGGTCAGGCTTGTTAGAAGTGCAGCATTTTTAGATATTTGACTCAGCATGAGTAGACACTGCAAAAGCTGTCTCTATGCAAATGAATATGAATATTAGTATTTTGTTTAGGCCATTAGTTCTATGCTCGCAGTAACTTGTGCCAAACGCTGCGCTATGCATTCAACATCAGGATGTGGCTCAATATCTGTTAAGATTATCATTAACTGGAATTTAGTCCCATTTGTAAGCAAGCCTAAGGTAAACAGGAACACAATTCCTGAAAGGAATTTAACTGCAGGGAAGGAAAACTAAAGGTAGAACTTATCCTTTTGTCGTGGTGGTGAGAATGCTGGTGGGTGAGTTGACTTAATCGGGAAAGTTCAGGTTCTCAATATCAAAAAAAATATGGTCCCGATTGAACCCTAAATTAAATTTCTCCTGATTGCATCTTCATTTAGATCTCTTCCAAATTAAGTCCCCACTTACATCTATCCCGATTATGTCCCACGCTTTGGATGATGAATTCAGAATCTTATAGAATCAGGTGGCAGGAGGCTTATTTCCATACATTTGCATCTTATTAATATCCCAACACATCAAATTAATATTACACGCCCATTTTCCCCTCTCTGCAATCAAGATACTCCATGACACAGAAATTCAAATAGTAAAAGGGAACAGGTACTGGGCAACTCGTCTCCTCAGCATTCACTGCAGCTCATGGAGTGGTTGTGACAGCCATTGAGTTTCTCTTCACATGGAGCCACTTCCTCTGCACCAGGTGCCTCCATGTTCAATGGGCATATTCTTCCTGGACCCTTTGTTCACATGACTCAGCACTGGCGAATCCCCAGCTGCACAATACATTTAACCTTGGCCCAAATCGGCTGCAGCTTGAGAACTTCTAACTTGTACTTGGAGATGAGGGAGAGCTGGGAGTTGTGTGCTTGTGGCAGATTGTTGTACATACAAATCGGAGAAAATTAGATCAGGAGTAGGCCATTCAGTCCTTTAAGTCTGTTCCAGCATGCAAAATGATCACATCTAATCCTCTTTCTCAAAGCCACATTCCCACTTTCTCCCCATATCCCTCAATGACTTGAACACCTAAAATTAATGCACATCTTTTTTGAATATATTCAGTGACTTGGTCTCTACATGCTTCTGCAAGTGGACAATTCCACAGGTTCAATACCTTTTGAGTGATGAAATTTCTCCTCAAATTAGTGGAAAATGGCTGACAGATGTCTGCAGACCATGACTCTTTGTTCTGAACTCCCAACAAGGGGAAACATCATTCCCACATCCAGACTATCCAGCTTTGTCAGAATTTTTTTAACACTTCAAATCAATCCTCTTCAGCATTGGGAAGCATGGGGCAAGTTTAGAGACACAAACTTTCTGCCTGCCTGGTTTCAGACACAGCTGCACAGCGTAGGCTTCTGGTGCAATTTGACCATGCCAGTGTCATAGGCCCAAAGCTTGACGAGAATGCTCTATACTGTGAGATGTGTTTCTTTGATATGATGGAGTCTGCGTATTGTGGAAGGGTTACATAAATGACCACACATATTTGAATATGTGTAACCATAATGACAATACAAACTTCTCATTTGACTACAAGCAATAGTTAAGTCAAGGCCCCCCTATTGAGTTCCACCAGGTTTGCTATCTTGCAAGCAAAGGGCTCTTCTGTGTGGTGCTTTCCAAAGCAGCTTCTGCCACCTGCTTACTTTCTTCAGTTTCCATTTCTTCTCTTTTGTTAACGGTGAAATGATGCAGAAGGCATAGCATTACAACGACCCCAGAGATCCTGTCGAGATTAAATTGGAGACTTCCTCCCAGCAGTAAAGCCTACCTTCAGATCATCAGTGACCTGGTTAATTATAAATTCAGTGGCAACTTGAACTTCATTGAGTCAGTTTTCCAAGTGCAGACTATGGAAATTAATTGGAGCTGTTAAACACCACTGTAAAAGGGTACACTTAATTGACAATCAACCATCCAGGTCTCTACCTTTCACCATTAAACAGCATTAAGTATGATGGGCCATCTATCATCCCACTTCCATCGATAACCAATATTCACATTGATTATTGATACTGCTGATTGCTCTTACACTCTAACCTGATGAGAAAATTGTCCAAATGTTCAAAATAAGGGACACGTGAAAGGGGCAGTCAGTTATGTCTGGCACCTGGGGAAATCCTGCTACTTTTTTTAAATTAACAGCCTTTTTATTACGCTGCGCTAAATGTAGAACTTTTTTTTAACACTTATTTATGAAATAGCACCATAGGAAAGGTAATGAACTGGTTATCCAAATAAACAACATATCCATCACTTGTTTAATGCCCATCAATGGATAGAGATTTAATTGATGCTGCTTATCCTTGCTCTGGTGCAACCTTTGAGTCAGAAGGCCAGGACTCAGGTCCCACCAGCTCCAAAGTTGTGTCGTAACAAATCTGAACATGTTGATTAACAGTATCTAGATGTAGAGAGTAGTTGTATGCTTTGACTGCCACTGTGGCAAGGTAGTGTATCAGCTCAAAATCTGGGACAAGCAAGTTAGCAAGTAACATGAAACAAACAGTGAGCACATTTCCTCTCTTGCCACCAGGGAATTCCTCAATTGTTTTCACAAAGTAAGATTGAGATCATATGATCTAAATCTAACTAAAAGGGAACAAGGAGGGTACGAGGTGTGAATTGGCAACAATGGTTTTGGGAAACCTACTAAACTGGCTGACAGTGGACAGGCAATGGCTCATATTTAAACAATGTGTGCTTCAATTACAAGAATTATTCATTCCTGTCTAGCACAAAAGTAAGAGAGGAATGGTGGCTCAACTATAACTTATACAAGAAATTAAGGATACTATTAGTTCCGAAGAGAAGACAAAGCAAATTGCCAGAAAAGAAACAAGCCTGAGGATTGGGAGAATTTTAGAATTCATCAAAAGAGGGCAACAAGTTTGATCAATGTGGGTAAAATAGAGAGTATGACAATAAAATTCCAAAATTTATTGTAAAAATTTCTATAAGTATGCGAAGGCAAAGTATTAGCAAAATAAACATAGTTTCATTACAGTCAGAAGCTGGGGAATTTATGATGGAAAACTAACAATGCAGCAAAATTGAACACATACTCTGCTTCTGTCTTCACAAACAATGCACAAATAACCGTCCAGGAATGTTCGGGAACCAAAGATCTGCTCTGAGGGCAGAACTTAAGAAAATCATTATTAATAAGAAAATGATCCTGAGGAAATTGATGAGGTTAAAGGCAGACAAATCACCAGGATTTGATCATCTACAGCACTGAAGGAAGCGGCACTGAAAATGTTGGATGCACTGGTGGTCATCTTTCAAATTTCTACAGACTCTGGAGCAATTCCTTTAGATTGGAGGGTGGCAAATGTAATTCCACTTTATGAAATGGGAGGGAGAGAAAACACAGAGAATAATTGACTAGTTAGCCTAACATTAGAAATAGGGAAGATGCCAGAGTCTTTTGTAAAAGATGTGATAACAGAATGTTTGGAAAGCATTAACTGAATTGAATAAAGGCAGCATAGACTTATGAAAGGTAAATCATGCTTTAAAAATCTACTAGAGTCTTTTTTTGAGGAGATAACTAGTAGAATAGATAAAGGAGAACTAGTGGATGCAGTGTATTTTGATGTTGAAAAGGCTTTTGATAAGGTCCCTCATAAGATGTTAGTGCACAAATTTAAAGCACACAGGATAGAATGTAATGGACTGGTATGGATCAAGAATTGGTTCTTGGACAGAAAAGGAATGGGGAATGAATGTTTCTTTTGCTGGATGGTAGGCAGTGATTTGTGGGGTACTGTAGAGATCAGTGCAGGGTTCCAGCTATTCAGAGATGACTTGGATAAAGGGACCAATTGCATCTCAACCAAGTTTGCTGATGAAACAAAACTGAGTGGGATTGTAAATTGGGATGAGGATACAAGGCATCTTCAAGGTGGAAGATATGTTGAATGCATGGGCAAATACATGGCAAATGCAGTACAATGTGGTTAGATGTGAAATTATATATTTCAGTGTGAAAAACACAAAGGAAGAGTATTATTCAAATGGTGACATATTGAGAAGTGTGAAGTACAAAGGGCTCTAGGTGTCCTTGTACATGAGCCAATGAAAGTGGACAGATGGGCACAGCAAACAATTAGAAAGGCAAATGGTATATTGGTCTTCACGGCAAGAGGATTTGAGTTCAGGTGTACGGATATCTTACTGCAATTATATAGGGCCTTGGTGAGACCACTGATGGAATGTTGTATGCAGTTTTGATCTCCCTTTTAAAGGAAGAATAGACTTGCCATAGAAGGAATGCAGCAGCCAAAATAGGGTGCATCATACCCATCCTGTTGGACAATGGCAACTCAATTCGATAATTTCTTGATGTACACCATGCAAACACATGAATGGGGCTAAGACCTCCACATTCAACCCTGAGAAGTGATCAGTCTACATCAAAGTACTCTGGAAGGATTAGTTGTCTCAAAAATTTGAGGAACAGGTAAAGTGCGTCAAATCTTGATCCTACAATGCAATGGAAACATGAATAGTATTCTCCATTAACATAATGCTGCTGTCACGTTAAAAAGACATTCTGCCTAATCAGTGATGAATATGTGGTACATGAATTTCAGTGCCTGTCTAATACCAGATAGTAAAGTCATATATCCCAAAGATTGGTGGAGCATATCAAACAACATGTTCCTTCAGCCTGCTTCTGTCTTCACAAAAAAAGAAAGCACAAATAACCTCCCAGAAATGTTAGGGGACCAAAGGTCTGCTGAGAGGGCAGAGCTTAAGAGAATCATTATTAATAAGAAAATGATCCTGAGGAAACTGGTGGGGTTAAAAGCAGACAAATCACCAGGATCTGATAATCTACGGCACTAAAGGAAGTGGCCCTGAAAATATTGGATACATTCAATATCCAGGGTACTAATTCCGCTCAAACATCCTGGGCTTACAAAACCTCAAAACATAGTATCCAATGTTAGATAATAAAATGTGAGGCTGGATGAACACAGCAGGCCAAGCAGCATCTCAGGAGCACAAAAGCTGACGTTTCGGGCCTAGACCCTTCATCTGATGAAGGGTCTAGGCCCGAAACGTCAGCTTTTGTGCTCCTGAGATGCTGCTTGGCCTGCTGTGTTCATCCAGCCTCACATTTTATTATCTTGGAATCTCCAGCATCTGCAGTTCCCATTATCTCTGATCCAATGTTAGATGTGATTACAAAACTGGCAGCAATTACTGCACAATCTCAACTGTATAAGACTCAGTTTTTTTTTCACTTGTGAGATGTGAGTAGCATTGGCTGGGCCAGTATTTATGGCCCATCTCTTGTTACTCTTGAAAAGGTGGAGTTGAACTGCCTTCTTGAGTTGCTGCAGGCCATTTAATACAGGTAGATGTCATCTGGGAGGCAATTCCAGGAATTTGACACAGCAGCACTTGTAACTCCATATCAGAGTAGTGAGTGGCCTCGTGGGGTCCTTGCAGGTGGTGCTGTTTCCATGTATCGGCTGCCCTTGTATTTCCAGATCTTAATGGTCATGAGGTTAGATGGTGCTGTCTCAAGACTCTTGGAGAATTTCTGCAGTGCATCTTGTAGATGGCGCACACTGCTGCGAACAAGCGTCGATGGTAGAAGAAGTGAATGCTTGTGCATGTGGTGCCAAACAACCATATTGCTCTGCCCTGGATAATCTCAAGTTTCTTGACTATTTTTGGAATTGCAATAGTCCAGGCATGTCATATGTATTACAGCACACTCCTGGCTTGTTACTTGTGGATGATTGACAGGTTTTGGGGAGTGAGCAGGTGAATTACTCAATGCAAGAGTCTTAGCCTTGATGTTCTCTTGTAGCCCCTGTACTTATATGGCTAATCCAGTTCAGCTTTTGGTCATTAGTAACATCACAATATTGAAAGTGAGAATTTAGTTAATATAATACCATTGAATGTTAAGGGGCAATGATTAGATTGTCCCTGGCACTTGTGTGGCACTAATTTTATTTGCTACTTGTCAACACAAATATGGATATTTTTCAGATCTTGTGCATTTTGACATTGGCTGCTTCGGTATCTGAGGAGTGGCGTATGGTGCTGAACATTGCAAATACCATCAGCAAACATCGTTCTTCTGACTTTATCATGGAGGAAGTGTCATTGATGAAGCTATTCATGATGATTGGGCCAAAGACATAACCCTGAGGAGTCCTGCAGAGAAGACCTGGGACTGTAATGACTGACCTCCAACCACCTTCTTTTGTACCAGATATGATTTTCACTAGCAGAGAGATTTCCCATTGATTCCCATTGACCAAGTAGTTGCTAGGGCTCCTTGGTGCCAATCTCAGTCAGACGCAGCCTTGATGTCAAAAGCAACCACTCTCTTCTCACCTCTAGAATTCAGCTCATTTGTCCATGTTTTGGACTAAGGTTGTAATGAGGTCAGGAGCCAGGTTGCCTGGCAGAATCTAAACTGGGCACCTGTAAGCAGTTCATAACTGAGTAGTTGGTCTTGACAATGCTGTTGATGACACTGTTATCCAGTTTACCGATGACTGAGAGTAGACCGATGAAGCGGTAATTGACTGGGTTGATTTTTTTTTTGCTTTGTGTACAAGACATATCTAGGCATGGTCCCCATCGTTGGATAGATACCCATGTTGTAGTTGTATTGGAGCAGCTTGGTAAGGAGTGAAGTAAGTTCTGGAACACAACTCTTCAGTGTTATTGCCAGAATGTTGTCAGGTCACAGAGCCTTTCCAGGATCCAATGCCGACAACCATTTTATAATATCATGTGGATTGAATCAAATTCATTGAAGACTGGTAACTGTGATGCTGGGGGCCACTGGAGAAGGCAGATAAGATCATCCAATTGGTACTTCTGGCTGAAGATTTCTGTGAATGCTTCTGCCTAATGTTTTGGGCTCCCTTATGATTAAGGATGGGGATGTTTGTGGAGCTTTCTCCTCCCCAGTGAGTTGTTTAATTCTCCACCACCATTCATGGCTAGCATTCATGCTAGACTGCAGAGTTTAATTCTGATCCAATGGTTGTGGAATTGCTTAATTCTACCTATTACTTGCTGCTAGCTATTCTGTCAGTGACATTGATTGTACACGAGGAACGTAATGGAGATGCCCAATACACAATTTTCTATGTGACAACACTTTGCAACCCTAAGCTTAAAAGTAACAATCACAGGGGCATGAAACATTGCATGTACTTGTCCTGGCAAAGTCACAACAGATCATTCATCATTTTAGAACATAGAACATAGTTTTGCAGCAAGAGATATATTCTTTCAAGCCACTCACAGTCGCTGGACTCTGCAGCCATCTCTGTCCAGGCTGCCTTTATCAGTCGGGAAATTTCCTTTTCCATCCCTAAAGAAAAGCACTTCTTTAGGAGGGCCTTTAGGAGAAGGGTGGTGCTGCTGAAACACAGTGCAGCATTTTGCTCTGTCTCAGAGATCCCCAAGCATGGGTGGAAGTGATGAACAAAGGTTGTGACGTCCCTGGAGTAAAGTTCTTATTAGGTGCCATTAAATACGACACGCAGAGGTTGGAGACCAGAAAGACCTGGAGGAGGGAGAACTTTCTACCCGTCTGCCTACAAAATTTGTTTCTTTTGGGCACACGCATATGGAATAAGCTGTGAAAAACAGAATCACATGAAAGAACCCAAATTGCCCCCAAGAGTAGGTTCTTCCCCTTTGCACTTACTTGCAAGAGAACAGGATTCCACCACTTTATGAGCCAGTACAAGGTGTAACACTCTCTTGATTGTTCAAAGGGCCTTTTTCTGTGCTGTAGACTTCTATGACTATCTCCACACTGCAAAAAATCTCTCAGATTTCTTCAGTCAGTAATACATGGAAAGGACTTTTGTTTAACTTATTGAGCAGCTTGAACTTCATAACTACCAGAAGCAGCAGAAATTTTCAATTAATTATTTGAATAACCTCAGGGCAAGAAAACAATTGTCCTTCAGCAATTCTGCTAATTTGCTTTTTCCTGTTCCTCCATATCTGAAATCAGCCAAAGGCATTCTCAGTTCCAAAGAGGGCCAGAAGTGACATCCCATTTTCATTTCACTTCCTCAAATGACATGGTTCATTTCAGCCATGTGCCCACTTTACATCTCATCCATTTCAACTTATCATGAACTTGGACATAGACTTTTGACCAGATCCCAGTCCCTTCCAGATAGGCAAGATTGGTTAAAACCAAAACTTATCCATCATCTGGAATCTCTGCACCAATTATGCACTTCCATATGATTAAAAGTTCACTGTCGTCATATTAATGCATGAGAGATATCCTAATGGGCTATTCATTGCCCAGGAGTGTCAGCTTTCTGATGTGCCATACACATATTGCCTTAAACAGCAACAACCATGCTTGTATACATGCATTTTCAGATCAAAGGAACTTGATTCAATACACCAACTTTCCCACCCCCACCCCACCCTACCCCCAGCACGCCAGTGGCAATTTACACTCAGGATTAACAGTAATTTCAGTAAAAGTCATTGAACAGGAATCCTTTACACTAATTAGTCTGAAATATGCAAGTTCAGGAGTGGTTAAACAACCTGCCAACTGCCGTTGTTCGATCAATTTGTAGTTTTTTGCAGTTCAAATTAAATTTTCAATGATAAAAACTCAGCAGGTCAATTGCAAATTAACTTAATTCCACTCTGTTAATGGCAAGTGCTAGGTTGTTACATTCAAGACTGCCAGCAGTGATAAACTCATTAAGTAATGAGGTTTGAAGTTTCTACAACGTAACCCCTTCAGGGAAGGTCTGGAGAAACAACAGGGGTATTTTACCCACCGTGGACAGAGTCTCAGAGCTGGATTTTCCCCCCTCGGTTTCTGAACACTTCCCTCACAGTCCATGAGAAGTGAGAAGCCTCTACCATGTGGGAAACAGTCACCCCACAATTTTTTCTGGAACAGTCAATTAATTATCAGAGGCTAGGTTCATCTTCCTATTCTGGGTGGTGCGTGGGCTTTTGATGCTGAAACTTGAAACAGAGGCCATCAAATTTAAAAGTAGCAGGAATCCAGCAAAAATCGATAAGTAAGGAAGGGGTTGTTTCACAATAGAGGTGGTCCAATCCACAACGTTTCCAAAATTGCAATAAATAATGTCCTTTGCAGACAAAGCACTACTGTTGGGAAAGAGAGAAGCCATGTAAAGGCAACTGAGCTGGCAGGTCTGTAATATTACCTTGTCTGACACACACACACATACATACACCTTCACTCCAACTGAGACCTCCAGATGGCCAATTAGTGGCCGCTTCTTGCATGGCTGTAATTCTGAGACAAGAGGACGGAGCTCAGGGACTGTGGGTGCAGCAGATCAAGCCTGATGAAGCGTCAGGTGGGAATGGGCGTCGGCGGGGGGTTGGCGTCACCTCCTTCAAAGTCTCTTTCTCCCCCCCCCCGATAGTGGTCACCAGGCTGAAGGTCTAGCTTTTCCCTACACCTACCCGGCCAGGTGTCCTCCCCTTCCAGTCTTTTCATCACAACCCCCACGGTCCCTCAACCCTCTGCCCCTGCAATGTGTCTCACCTCCCATCCCCATGGGTGCCCAGCAGTGGCCACATCTCCTGGCAGGGCTTTTGGAACCATGGAGATGCCAGCTGTTCAGATGTTCTGGAGTTCACTGAGGTGGAACTTCCACCTGAGGAACATAGGTCCCATCCCCAGCCCAACTAATGTTGTACAAATAACTGTGAGGCTGCTTTCATCAATAGCAAGCATTCGCCTGCTGACTTTGCCAATGGCAGGGCAGGATAAACACTATCCAAAAAATCCTGCCCAATAACCTGTTCCACCATAGATCATAGGTGATTCATGAAATATCCATTTCTGTTCAATAGTCCTTAATACCCTCACTTAACAGATGCTCAATCTCTATTTTTAAACATTCAATTGACCTTCCTCAACATCTTCCTGGGGAAGTCAGTTCCCACATCAGATCATTTACAATAAGTGCACTCCTCAAGACGTAATCATTGTCATCCATACTCCTTGGGAACTGTTTACCCAATTCAAAGAATTTGGGACAAAAACAATGTTGGGACAAAAACAAAAACAAAGATTCTCAGACTTCTTTTCAATTATATAGTTGTGGTCCTATAGTTTCCTCCATGGTGATAATGAATACATAGGAACAAGGTAATGGCACAGTGGCACAGTGGTTAGCCATCGCTGCCTCACAGCGCCAGGCACCCAGGTTCAATTCCACCCCCTAGCAACTGTGTGGGGAGTTTGCATGTTCTCCCCATGTCTGCATGGGTTTCCTCTGGGTCCTTTGGTTTCATCCCACAGTCCAAAGATGTGCAGACTGCGTGAATTGGCCACATTAAATTAGCCACTGTATTCAGGGATGTGTAGATTGGGTGGGTTAGAGGGGGAATGATTCTGGTTAGGATCTGTTGAGGGTCAATGTGGACTTGTTGGGCTGATGGGCCTGTTTCCACACTGTAGGGATTCTATGAGGAAAATAGGAGCATAAGTAGGACTTTGAGGCTACTCTGCTTTTCAACATGATCATGGCTCATCATCTAATGCAGTTTCTGCTTTCTCTCTTTACCTTTTAATCTCTTTATCCCCAACAAATATACCTAAATCCTTCTTGAAAGCATTCAATGTTTTGGCCTTAATCGCCTTCTGTGGCAGGGAATTCCACACATTCATTACTCTCTGTGTAAAGAAATTTCCCCTCATCTTAGTCCTAAGTGGCCTACTCTGTATCCTTAAACTGTGACCTTTGATTCTGGACTCCTCAGGAATCAGGAACATCCTAAAACTCCAAAAATATCTCTCAATTCTCATCATTCCATAACAAGAAGTGGCACCCTTCAAACAATGGCTTCTGGCAACTAGAGACTAGAGACTGAAAACATAGAACACAGAAAATAGAACATAGAAAAGTACAGCACAGTACAGGCCCTTTCGCCCACGATGTTGTGCTGTGGAATAATCCTAATCCAAAAATAAAATAACCTAACCTACATTCCCCTCAATTCACTGCTGTCCATGTGCATGTCCAGCAGTCGCTTAAATGTCACTAATGACTCCGCTTCCACGACTACCACTGGCAAACTATTCCATGCACTCACAACTCTCTGGGTGAAGAACCTCCCTCTGACGTCTCCTCTGTACCTTCCTCCTAACACCTTAAAACTATGACCCCTCGTGGCAGTCAATCCTGCCTTGAGGAAAAGTCTCTGGCTATCGACTCTATCCATGCTTCTCATTACCTTGTACACCTCAATCAGGTTACCTTTTTCCTTCTCTCCAGAAAGAAAAGTCTGAGCTCAGTCAACCTCGCCTCGTAAGACAAACCCTCCAATCCAGGCAGCATCCTGGTAAACCTCCTTTGCACACTCTCCAAAGCCTCAACATCTTTCCTATAATAGGGCGACCAGAACTGGAAACAATATTCCAAGTGTGGTCTCACCAGGGTTTTGTAGAGCTGCGGCATAACCTCACGGCTCTTAAACTCGATCCCCCTGTTAATGAAAGCCAAAACACCATTTGCTTTCTTAACAACCTTCTCCACCTGGGTGGCAACTTTGAGGGAGCTATGCACTTGAACACCAAGATCCCGCTGTTCCTCCATACTGGCAAGAATCCTGCCTTTAATCCTATATTCAGCATTTAAGTTTGACCTTCCAAAATACATCACTTCACATTTATCCAGGTTGAACTCCATCTGCCATTTCTCAGCCCAGCTCTGCATTCTGTCAATGTCTCGCTGAAGCCTGCAATAGCCCTCGATACTATCAATGGCACCTCCAACCTTTGTGTCATCAGCAAACATACTAACCCACCCCTCAACCCTCCTCATCCAAGTCATTTATAAAAACTACAAAGAGCAGAGGCCCAAGAACAGAGCCCTGTGGGACACCACTCAGCACTGACCTCCAGGCAGAATACTTACCATCTACAACCACTCTCTGCCTCCTGTCAGCCAACCAATTCTGAATCCAGACAGCCAAATCACCTTGTATCCCATATCTCCTGACTTTATGAATGAGCCTGCCGTGGGGAACCTTATCAATGAAGTCCACGTACACCACATCCACTGCTCGACCCTTGTCAACCTGTCTCGTGACTTCCTCAAAGAACTCAATAAGATTTGTAAGGCATGACCTTCCCCTCACAAAGCCATGCTGACTCCCTTTAATCACGGTATGCTTTTCCAAATAGTCATAAATCCTATCCCTCAGAATTTTTTCCAAAACCTTGCTGACCACAGGCGTAAGACTGACTGGTCTGTAATTTCCCTATTACATTTCTTGAAATTTCCAGGGATTTCCCTATTCCCTTTCTTGTTCCAGGAAAAACAAAGCAATGATAATAAACATAAGGAAGCACTTTGTCTGCTTCATTAATCCCTAGGTGTTAGGATAGGAAAGAAGATAGCAAGATATATATCAAATATTAGTGATATACTCGAGCACAGTTAATATAATATTGAAAACATTCATTGTCATCGCTACAAGTTTTTTAGAGTTGATTCCTCTTTCAGCTTTTTCCATGTAACATGGAGTCACTGCCATACTGATTGTCTCTTATTGGTGATCAATCTAATCACTGCCCCTTGACATTCAACGGTGTTAATATCACTGAATTCCCCACTATCAACATCCTGGGGGTTTCCATTGACCAGAAACTCAACTGGACTCACCACATGAACAGAGTGACTATAAGAGCAGGCCAGAAGCTAGGAATACAGCCCTAAGTAACTCACCTCCTGGCCCTCAAAGCCTGCCTGCCATCTGCAAGGCACAAGTCAGGAATGTGATGAAATACTCCCCACTTGCCTGAATGACTGAAGTCCTAACAACACTCAATCATAGGTAATGTGTCAATCACATAAGCTGTTGGCATATGCCCACCTGTAATGTTGACGTAATGGCATATATGGCCATGTGCCCCATTCTTCTACATACACAGCCCCTCCTTTCATTATTGCTCTTTACTATTTGCTGTAGACTCAAGCTGCCTATCTTTCCCCCCAAGAGAGAGATTTTCCTGGCAGCTACAAGCTGCTTGATACCCCTGATAACAAAGTGTAGAGCTGGATGAACACAGCAGGCCAAGCAGCATCTTTTTTGTGCTCCCAAGATGCCGCTTGACCTGCTGTGTTCATCTAGCTCTACACTTTGTTATCTCGGATTCTCCAGGATCTGCGGTTCCCATTATCTCTGCTTGAAACCTCTGTCCATCGAAGTGCTACTTTTCAGCCAGAAGCTTCTGTGTAGGCCCTCAAGGTGAATATGCAAGTGAATATTCTAACGCTGGTTTTGTTCCTATTGCCACTTCCTAGTTTAGTAGTTGCAGGGATTGTATCGACAATACATAAAAGGAAGCTGACTGTGTACTCAGCCAGAAAGAGGCTGAGAACCCAGATTGATGGGTACCCACTTGGTTTCTACCGTCAAGTTTTAGGACAATTTAATTTCTCAATTGGGCAGACATTATTTTGGAAGGGGAAGTTAATACAGCGAGTTGAGTAATTAATGACAGTGAAAATCATGTATTTCATCTTCTTGAATCTGATGTGCTGAGATTTTGATTTCATCAAATCAGGAAGGAGGACGTAATTGTGACAGATTTTCTTAATGATGAGAAATGATTTGGTGCTATTTTCTTTGAGTCATCAGTTTTGTGAATATGTGATGAATTATAGGACATGGGAAGAATTAAGAATCAGAGGGACCTTGGTGTGCATGGATACTGGTCCCTTAAGATATTTGGACAGGTGTATAAAGTGGCTGAGAAGCACATAATATACTTGCTTATAATAAAAACCTTCTGAAGGGTAGCTAGGAATGGGCAAGAAATGCTGGCCAGCCAGTGACGTCCACATCCATAAATGAACAGGAAACAAAATTTTAATGCAAACCCCTTCCTCAGACTCTCCACCTATCGAGGGAGAATGAACTAGTTTGCACCAAACAAGGAGGAGACATGGGGACAGATGATCTAGAGTTTGGTCAAAAAGGTGGGCTTTGAAGAATGAAGGTAGGTTAAAAGGAGAAAGAGAATCTAGAGGCAGAGATGTCTGAGAAGGGAATTTACAGCAGATAATGATAGAGAAAGGCAAGGAGACGTAAACAAAAGGCTAAAGTTGGAGTAAAGTGGATTTCAAAGGGTTGTGTGGCTGAAAGAGATTGCAGAAATTGTAAAGGCTGAGACCATTTAGTGATTTGCAGTCATGACGAGAATTTCTTTAAAGCTGAGGCTTTAGGGTTTTAGTGTTAATGTAGCTCAAGGACCATAGGGATGACAGGTGAACCTAGGAAATATGCAGGTAGCAGGTATTCTTGAGCTCAACTTTTTAAGAGGTCAGAAGATGCCAGGTCAGGTGGATTAGTTTGGTATAAAGATAGGGTGGCATGGTGGCTCAGTGGTTAACACTGCTGCCCCACAGTGATAGGGGCCTGGGTTCAATTCCAGCCTCAGGCAACAGTCTGTGTGGAGTTTGTACATTCTCCCAGAGTCTCTATGGGATTCCTCCTACAGTCCAAAGATGTGCAAGTTAGGTGGACTGGTCATGGGAAAGGCAAAGTCACAGGGATAGAGTAGGGGACTGGGATGGGGTTGAGTTTGAGTGGGATGCGCTTCAGAGAGTTGGTGTGGACCTGTTGGGCCAAATGGCCTGTTTCCATGCATATCTGCAAAACATTTTCCAAGGACACCTAGTACAAGAGCTGCTGTGCAGTTCTGAAACCTGAATGTAAACATATCAAACACAAGGAGGAGCAAAAATGGGCTTGGTTAATAACGTAAGAACAGACAGCATGGATTTTGCTGACCATTTTACAACAGGCATGTTACTCAATTCTAACTAAGTTAATGGGACTGAATATCGAATGACCTACAGGTGACACTGCCTCAGTCTCCTGTATCCAATTTCATATCTGGAAAGTATCAGACCACCTCTGGGTCATACTTACATGCCAATTGTGTTCCACACAAATAAAATTTGTGCAATAAAATACAATACAATAAAATTCAAACCTACTATTAAAACATCCAAGCTCTAATATTTGGATCTAGATCCTTTAAAAAATTCCAGGATCCTGATCCATATATTGGTCAAAAATGAATCAGCTCTCCCTTGGGCAATAAATTATCTGAGTACCAAGTTTCAAAGAAATCAATCTATTAGTTTTTGCAATATATTGTTGACAGACAAAAGTACTGACCAACGGGCCAAAAACATTAATTCCACCCACCTTGAGTGTCAAAAGTAATAATTGAGTAATGTGCAATACATGCATCAATAGCACACAATGCTGAATTAAAACAGATGTATCATTAAGATCTAAACAATCATTTAGACATGATTAGGGAGGAGGATGCATCTTTAAATGAATATCACAGCATCAAAAGAAATTGCAACTTGCTCAGCCCAGAATTAACCAGTTGTACACAAACGACATTCATTTATTCCCAGGGTCATTTCACACAACTATTCCTTTAATTTCAATCTCCTGCTTCAAAAAATTGCACTAAGTGATGAAATGAAAAATAAACGCGAAGCAATGAGCAAGCAATGCTTGTCAGTACAAGTAAGAAGTAAAAACATCAGCAAAAAAGATCACTTTCAGCCTCAAGAAACACAATCACCACCAAATTACATTAGAATTTTTTTATTAAAGAAAATTGCTTCCCGCAAAGTTAAATAATACAATCGCCTCTCCTTGCATGCCATGGCCCATTTCCTGTTGTATTTTTCACACTAACTAGTAGATACTTGTGACAGAGGAACTGTATAAAGAATCTGAATCAAATTAACTGTACATTCTAACTGCATTAGGTGCTGTCAAGCATAGCACTTTCACTTCATACATTTGTACCTTGGGAGTAAACAATTCATACCATTTATCTCCAAGTAAAAACGGACAACTCGCATAATGGACTATTGCTGTTAAACTGTTTGGGGGGTATTATTTTTCAGGAAAGGGTTGTGGTAATGCTGTGGAAGTGTGGGGAAATAACAGTGTATTAAGAAGTAAACAGAGGACATTGATTCATTTTGCTCTTCAGCTTTTATGATAGCTAGACTTCGATCCGCTTTTCAAAATCTGAAACACCATCACTTCTAGTATCATAATATCATAATATCTGACTGCCTGTTCTACTTGGCCTTTGCCCATATTGATTGCCTGAGGCTGAGAGCCCTGATGGATCATTTTATAAGGTTTTTGCAAGTGTTACATCCAATTTATCAATAAACTAAAAAAGCAATGAATACCCTACATGGGAGCTTTTATCTTTATTCTGCTGCCTTTGATAGTGAGGTGGAGACAATATTTGAAAGTACAGACATTTCCTCACTGAAAAGAGTGAGCAACATTACTTTTACCACAGACAAAGACCCTGTTACCACTGATTTACACTGAAGTAAGTCCTTACCTATTTACTGCTTATTTATAAAATCATAGAATCCCTACATTTACTGTAACAAATTGTCAAAACTGTGCATCTAAAGTGGTTAATATTCATCAGGTCAAACACACTATAAACAACTCCTTCTCTACTTTTTAAAACCAACAAATTACAAAGCATGATGGCTATATTGTTCTGGAGAGAGGAAACAGTTGTAAAAACTAATAATATCTATATATTCTTGACCTGCTTAATAGGTGACACTATTTATTAATACACAACCTTTCTCTTTATGTCATTTTATCAATGCTGCCATGACCATTGCTCCAATGTATTTTCCTCTTCTCCTTTCAAAGTGCTAATTATGCATTCTTGTAATCAAAACATCATCTTGCTTCTATTCAAATACATTTTCAAGATGTGGAACCTTTTAAACCCGAGTCTTTTATTACTCCTAAAAGGTCTTTAATCTCCTAGTTACGAATCACTCAGATTCTCGCTCTGCTCCCTTCCATTAGTACAGAGAAGTTTGTGAGGAGATTTCATGTGTTTCAAACCATAATGGTTTCAACAAAGTAAAGAATAAGAAACAATTTCCAGGTACAAAAGAACTGGTAATCAGAAGACAAAGATTTATAATAGCTGGCAAAACAACCAAAGACGACATGAGGAAACATTTTTATGATCTGATAATGATCTGGAATGTACTGACTGAAAGGGTGATGGAAGCAAATTGAATAGTAAAAGGGAAATGGCTAAGTTTTAGTACAAGTAGTACTTACAGGGTATGGGGAAAGAGCAAGGGAGTTGGGTTGATAGGATTGTTTTACCAAACGGGTGGCACAGGATTTTTTGGCACATTGATCTCATTTCATCTTGTCCCATTCTATGGTTCATCTCATATCCTATCTGCTCTCTTACACTGAAATTTTTAGCCTTGGCCCTGGGTCAAAGCATTTCAGTGGAAGAATCAAACACATGATTATTAAGTAAGTTAGTGCTCTTGTTTATTCAGCAGTGTCTAAATGTGTAACTGTATGAAATTGTCTTTATCCAGTAGGACAAAGGTCACTCATTGTGAAACTTAATCAAATTGCAAAACGTAGCAGTTGAAGTCAAAAGACATGAATTGTGCAATTTCGATCAGCAATGCAGCCACCATGATAGGTAACACATGCTGATGAACTATGACAAACTGTTGAAGCCTTGTGGATAATGCCATCAATTGTTTCAACACTTATCAATGTTGAGCTCAGCATGGTATTACGTTGTCGGTCTTGGCTGAATGGTAGGGTTCTTGAACCACGAAGGTTGTAGATTCAATTCTCACTCAAAAGGCACGAGCATATAATCCAGGCTGTTACTTCAGTACAGTGATGCTGGACATTGGTGATATCATCATTAGACAAGATGTTAAACAATAGTCCTGTGTTGCCCCCTTAGGTGTACATGAAAAATATTGTTGAACTATTCCAAGAGTACTGCAGTTCTTCTGGCCACTCTTTCTCCCTCAGCCAACATCACAAAGAGAGATTATCTGATTAGTTAACTTGTTGCTGCTCAATATGTTTCTCTGCATTACAACAGTGATCACATTTCATATGTGCTTATAAAGCCATGAGGTTACAGTGTGTCCAGAAACACGTAAATTACACACACACACACACAGATGAACTGCAATTTTATGACAAGCTCAAGAAAGCTGCTATGGTGGAACTCGTAAATAAAGGTGGTGCCAACTCCAATAAACCTTCCACCAATTTAGTTGGTTTGGAGTTACAGCTTATAATTTATACCTTACAGCTAGGTGACAGAACTACTGGGCTAGTTGAAAGTAGGGGGGGTGAGCTTTAACTTGGTCATTGGTGAGATTTTGCAAACTATTGGTGACCATCAGATCAGAGAGAAAAACATGGGCAAAATCTTATAGGGCCTTGAACCACATGGGCTATGGCGTGAAGTTGTACAATACCCTCTGAAATTCACTCAAATCTTTTGGAGGTGATGTGAGGCTGGGAGGGGGAAGATTCCAGATGCATGGAGCACTTACGCTACACAGTTAAATATTTGCCACATGACTTGTGGAGTAAAATAAGTTCTTTTCTATTGCTGTGACAATTTAATACATACTTATCGTGTCACAATTCTCCATGTCTACTTCTGCAGAGGAGGGTGTTCATTGTTAATGTAGGGGATGTGGGCACTGATTCTTTACGTAGCCTGGAACCTGTTCTGTTCCTTATATTCCCAATGCAGGTTCACTGCAGCCGTCTCTGAAGGATACAGCCACAGGAGGTGTGATAGGCACAATGGATGCCTTGTAAAAAAGGTGGAGAGAGATGGAGGAAGTGCAGATGCACATGCGAGCCCCAGAACAGCAGCAGGCTGGCATGGAAACTTCCAGTACAGGAAGAGGTCACAGCTGTAGGGGCTCAAACAGAGTGCACTGGGGACATGTGAGGACCACAATCTTTTACCTTCAAAGTCATTTATTCAGGAAAAGCCAGAACAGTGTCATACAAGCTGTGTAATGTCCTGGGGTGCCATGACTGGACGGTGCCAGCTGCTGGACTGGGACCTGTGACCTGAAGAAGTGAGTAGCCAGGAAGCTGTCAACTGCATGGAATCTTTGTACAACTAACTCGTTCCGGGAAGGGGGGTTGTGTGAGCTCTCTCAATCGTCCACTCACAAACGTATCAAGACAGTGGCCAGAGTCATTTGTGTGAGAGTGCACCAGTTCATTCCCCTAATACAAGGTCAATGATGTAGCGGGGTGGGAGGATTCAACAGCAAAGATAGCACCCAGACACAGGGCACCATTGACTGCATGCACCATTGACTGCTGGCAGCATTATATCACATCATAGAGGAATTCATCAATAAAACGTGGTGCCATTCCATCCGATTAATGTGAAAATAGTTTGTAATCACTGGTACCACTTCTTATAGGCCTTCACCAGTACCGTGACAGCTGTCACAGCTCTAAATCCCAGAGAACCCTCATGTTGCTGCTGCATTGGAGGGACTTAATGCCTTGCAAGGCTAGAGGACAACCCACCGTAACCAATGCTTGTAGTACCATTGCATAAACCCAAGGTGGGGCACAGAGACAATGCTGCCCGTGGTTCTACCTGACCCACAGAATAACAGACTACAGGCATCCGGCCAGTCCTATGCAGTAGGGCCCGACTGCAGTATACTCCAGATACAGAGTGCCTCATCATCCTTGCATGCTGTACTCTGCACAACAAGAGCAGGCAATGAGGAGATGAGACAGATGCTGAAGAACTGGGACAGTGGAAGAAGTTTTTTGAGGAGGAATTGAGGACATTGAGGAAGAGGAAGCTCTTCATGTGCATGACAGCTCAGCTGCAAGCCTGACAGTATATCATCAACAAACAATCCTTCGTTGTAAAATCAACATCAAAGTAAAAACAATTTATCTATATTCTGAGAAAGAAATGCAGCTTCTGTTTATTTCCTTTCTATTTGTATTTGAAATTTGTAAGTTAAACATAATCCTTGAATATGTTTGAAGGCTTCCCTCTGTATGATCCCATCATTGAACAATGCTGTAATGTTGGCTGCAGTGGGCATTTGGGAACAAGTGGTAGTGCCTTAGAGGGTGGCGAGACAGGATGGGGCTAAGGACAGGTGAGTTAGAATCATAGAATCCCTACAGTGTGGAAACAGGCCCTTCAGCCCAACAAGTCCACACCGACCCTTGAAGCATCCTATCTAGACCCATCCCCCTATAACCCACAACCCACCTAATCTACACATCCCTGAACACTACAGGCAATTTAGCATGGCCAATCCACCTAGCCTGCACATCATTGGAATGTGGGAGGAAACTGGAGCACCCGGAGGAAACCCATGCAGACATGGGGAGAACGTGCAAACTCCACACGGTCACCCGAGGCTGGAATTGAACCTGGGGTCCCTGGCGCTTTAAGGCAGCAGTGCTAACCACTGAGCCACCATGCTGCTGGTTAAACAATGACTGAGATAAGAAGATGGAGTTGTAAGTGCAAGGAACTGTCACTTCTCCCGAATTATTTAGCAAGTGTCATCTATGCCACCTGTGTCCTGCCAGCAGCATGGATTCATGGCTGCAGTGCCACTACTTTGACAGTGAAGGGCAATTCCAGATTGGCAAAACTTGCCTGGGCTTTTGGCCAGGTTCCAAGATGGGGCCAGGGATGCTGGTCTATTCCAGGATGTCCAGGTAGTGGTGAGTTCTTCTGGCTATGGCAATTGGTAGAATCTAGGTATCAGCAGATGAGAGAGGAGCCATGGGGACAGAGCACATGGTCAATGAGAAAACTTGGGATGATAGCATAAGAAAACCCGTTAGGTTTTGTGGAAAAAAAACTCTTATGCAACTAACCCAAAAATTGTAAAATTCTGCGCAATGTGTCCATTGAGACTACTTCTAGTAATTCAATCAAATGCAAAGTTTGAAATAATCTCTCACTCTCTACTTTCCAAATCATTGAAACTGGTGGCTTCCCAGCCTTGGTTAGGCAAATAATGGAAAGTGCCAACGCTAAATTTAATCAAGTGTTATTCTAACTGTGCAAAGCAAGGGAATGTTTCGATCCGAAGAAATGGAATCTCGAAACAATGGAATCTCAGCCATGATGCAACCGTCTCTGGAAGGCCAGCAGGCTGCCACTGTGGAGATTCTCTTTATATACGGATCTAACTGCATCTGAGACAATGGGAGACATTGAGTGAAATGAAAATGCCTGGCATGTGGGTGGTGTTAAAGCAAAAAGGTGTTCCGAGTAAGTGATTAGGAGTCACAGCAGCTATGCAGGGTTAGTAGTATTGGGGATTGGGGTGGGTGACAGCAAGTGATGGGAGATGTTGCTTGCAGTAGTGAGAGATGGGAGAGCATGAGCCTTGATGAATGGTGGGTATGGTAGCAGAGATAGAGTGAGTGTGAGAGAGCAGAATGAAGGTGGTGGTACTTGGCTTGGTGGAGTGAAGTAGCTCATTGAGGTTCTTCCAGAGACCTGAGTCTATACTGAGTCTGAGAAAACCCCAGTTCAGGTTGCCAGTATCTGGTATCATAGGCTCCACTGCAGGGCCAGGGAGAAATGAATGACCCCCACCCACCCTTCTGCAGCAGTATCCATTAGATCCTCCAAGTCCCAGTCCACAAAGTGGGGTGCTGATTTCCCCCTCTGCATCGGATCCAGGGCAAACGTCAGGAACTGCACACAGCTTGGACATCTAGTGCATGTCCTTGTGCAAAAATTGCCTGTTAAAGGTGACACCAGTGCCAGTGACGATTGGTTTAAATCATTCATGAATGAAGCTAACAGCTTCACTGCCACAGAGATACTAGGAACTGCAGATGCTGGAAAATCCAAGGTAACAAGGTGTGGAGCTGGATGAACACAGCAGGCCAAGAAGAAAGGATCTAGGCCAGAAACGTCAGCTTTCTTGCTCCTAAGATGCTGCTTGGCCTGCTGTGTTCATCCAGCTCCACACATCGTTATCTCAGCTTTACTGCCACAGTGGGTGAGAATCCTGCTTCGGGCCTGCCCACTCTAAATTAATTGAGGACAGTTTTTTCTAATGCCAGCAATCTAACGTGCCCAATTATTTCAAACCCCACCCACCCATCATTCACATCCACTCTGACAGACTCTGCTAAATCCAGCATTTGCTTTATCAGAGACCTCAGGCATGTTCCTCCTTTAGTAGCCCATTGTTCACCAAAACACATATGGCACTGCATTGTGAATAGCTCACATAATGGGCAACAAACTAAGCTTGTAAAACTCACTGGATTGACATGCCGTGGTCTAAATTATCCCATCATTGAATGCTCAGGGTGATGTTAATTATGAAGCAAATTACTTACTGCACAAACTTGGAAGTTTAGTTTCTCAGCTCTGAACGAAGGCAAAATTATTTCCAGTGATACTTGATGCTTTGAACCTGTATCTCAGTTGATAGTAAACAAGTGTTTATTGCATATGCACAATGATACAAAACACACTGTCACCAGTGACCTTTAAAATGCATCAATGTAAGATATTCTTAAGTCACCTTCTCCTGAATTACTTAATAAGTAACCTTGCTAAGTAGTATTCAAAGAAGTAAAGACATCTGTACATTCACAAAATCAGGGGCATCCAACCTATCATTAACATTTCCATTTTTTCTCTCTAGTCCAATGATTAGACTTGCATCTAAGCTAATTTTTAATTCAGTTTATGTGAGTTCAATTTATTGTTGTCACGTGTACCAAGATAGAGTGAAAAGCATTGTTTTTCATGCTCTACAGGCAGATCATGCCATACAAAGTGCATCAGGGCAGCAAAACAGAGTGCACAATGTTACAGTCCCAGAGATGGAGCAGAGAGATGGACCAGAATTAACATGTGAGAGACCCATTCAAAAATTTGATAACAGCAGGGATGATGATTTTAGGTTCAAATAGCAATCCTCATCCAGCGAGCAGAATTCGGAATTGGCCATTAGTCAACATGTGAATATTCCACAAATGGACAAACTTCCATGAATACATCAACTGTTTAATTGTAAATAACAAAAAGACTCAACCTCCACTGGTAATACTATGGTTGTAATTAATTATACAATATTCTTTTAAAGGATTGCAAGCTATACACTCAGCAGTTCACCATGTAATCTTTAATTAGCACAGTTATTCAACCTTCAGCAGTACAAAATGAATAGATTATTAACCTAAATGTAGTTTTGTAACTGATGGTGGATCTCATGCATAAGATCATGCAAGGTTATTCCTCAGTCCTCCAAAGCAACCCAGTTAACTTCAGGTAGCACTACATTTTAATAGATTCTATTTAATGTAAGTATTTAGGTTTTGTGAAGTGAGGGCTTTTTATACATTCTCATGTGGTGCTAAATGTGCCCTTTCAATTGTTTAAATGAGGCTCTTTGAATTTTACATTTAATACTTATCAGATACCTGAAGTGCAAAATGACGGTCAAAGATTCAATCAACTGCAATTAAACAGGGCACCATCGTCTCATTTTGATTTGCATGGCAAATAAAGTTGAATCACAGTGGTTGCAAAATAGATTAATTCATTTTAATCTAAATGTGCGTCCAATATCCAGTGAGGAGGTCCCACACAAATATTCAACTCAACCTGGACTAATAGCGGCATTAAACAGACTCTGCCGTCACAGTCCAAAGCACATGATTAGTGTGAGCTAGCAAACTGAACGGTCTAAAACACACCATAAACTGTGCAGAGGATACAGAATAAAAAGAGGAGGTAAAAGCTGAAAATGAGAGAGACAATAAGAGAGAGCATCGAAGAAAGGATGGACTCTCAGTCGTCAATATTTAAAAATCTGCATTTATACAGTGCCGTTCCTATGCTTATCTCAAAATGCTTTACAGCCAATTTAGCTTTTTTTATACACTCATGGGACAGGAATATCGCTGGCTGGGACCAGCATTTATTGCCCTTCCCTAGTTACTCTTGAGAAGGTGATGGTGAGCTGCCTTCTTTAACAACTGTAGCCCATAGCGAGTTTTGAGAAGATTTGTAGCTCAGGTTGAGGTTCTGGATGTGAGTTTGCTCGCTGAGCTGGAAGGTTCGTTTTCAGACGTTTCGTCACCATACTAGGTAACATCATCAGTAAGCCTCTGACGAAGCGCTGGTGTTATGTTCCGCTTTCTATTTATCTGGTTAGGTTTCCTTGGGTTGGTGATGTCATTTCCTGCATTGGTGATGTCATTTCTTGTTCTTTTTCTCAGGGGATGGTAGATTGGCTCCAAATCAATGTGTTTGTTGATGGAGTTCCGGTTGGAATGCCATGCTTCTAGGGATTCTCGTGCGTGTCTCTGTTTGGCTTGTCCTAGGATGGATGTGTTGTCCCAATCAAAGTGGTGTCCTTCCTCATCTGTATGTGAGGATACGAGTGATAGTGGGTCATGTCATTTTGTGGCTAGTTGATGTTCATGTATCCTGGTGGCTAGCTTTCTGCCAGTTTGTCCAATGTAATGTTTGTCACAGTTCTTGCAACCCTGATATCGGAGATCCCATGGGTGTACCATTGGTTTGTCTGTAGGTTTTGTTATTGAAAGTATCAGGGTTCTTAGCAGAGGCAGTAATGCAGAGACTCGAACAAACAGCTCTGCCAATCATCCAATCCAAGCTTTGGGTCCACTATGTGGATGACACCTTTGTCATCACGAAACAAAACAAATTAGAGGAAACTTTCAAGACCATCAATAATACCCTTTACTGGCATAACATTCACAAAAGAGGAGGAAAACAACAACAAACTGCCATTCCTCGATGTCACAGTAGAGCGAACAGCTAATGGGGAACTTCAAAGCAGCGTCTACAGGAAAACAACACATACGGACCAAATACTGAACTACAGGAGCAACCATCCCAACACCCACAAACGAAGCTACATTAGAACATTATTCCAACGAGCCACCACACACTGCAGCACAGAGGAACTACGCAGAGCAGAGGAAAATCACCTGTACAGCGTATTCAAAAAGAATGGGTGCCCAATGAACACAGTCCACCGATTCCTCAGCAATAAACCCAAACAAACAGACAAAACGGGCTCAGAAACCATAACCACTCTCCCCTACATCAAAGACATTTCGGAAATGACTGCCAGACTACTCGGACCTCTTGGCATCAGGGTAGCCCACAAACCCACCAACACACTAAAACAGTGGCTAATGAACTTAAAAGACCCTATACAGACAACTAATAAAACAAATGTCATCTACAAAATACCTTGCAAGAACTGTGACAAACACTACATTGGACAAACTGGCAGAAAGCTAGCCACCAGGATACATGAACATCAACTAGCCTCAAAACGACATGACCCACTATCACTCGTATCCTCACATACAGATGAGGAAGGACACCACTTTGATTGGGACAACACATCCATCCTAGGACAAGCCAGAGACACGCACGAGAATTCCTAGAAGCATGGCATTCCAACCGGAACTCCATCAACAAACACATTGATTTGGAGCCAATCTACCATCCCCTGAGAAAAAGAACAGGAAATGACATCACCAATGCAGGAAATGACATCACCAACCCAAGGAAACCTAACCAGATAAATAGAAAGCGGGACATAACACCAGCGCTTCGTCAGAGGCTCACTGATGATGTTACCTAGTATGGTGACGAAATGTCTGAAAACGAACCTTCCAGCTCAGCGAGCAAACTCACATCCAGAACTGTAGCCCATGTGCTGTAGGTAGACCCACAATGCCTTTAGAGAGGGAATTCCTGGATTTTAATCCAAGAATAATAAAGGAACAGCAGTATATTCCAAAGTCAAGGTGGTGAGTGGCTTGGAAGAAAGCTTACAGGTGGTAGTATTCCCTTGTGTCTGCTGCCCTTGCCCTTCCAGATGGAAGTGGTCTTGGATTTGGAAGGATCTGTCTGAGAATGTGTGAATTTCTGCAGTACATTTGGACAGTACACACTGCTGCTGCAGAATGCCCGTGAATGAGGAAGTGGGTCCTTGTTGATGTGATGCCAATCAAGCTGGCTGCTTTCTCCTGGATGGTGTCATAGTTCTTGAGTATCGTCAGAGCTGCACTCACCCAGGCAAGTGGGGAGTATTCCTTCACATTCCTGATTTGTACCATGTAAGATGGCGGACAGAATTTGGGGAGTCATAACCACAGGCCTGTTCTTGTAGCTATTGTGTTTATGTGGCGTTACCAGTTGAGTTTCTGGTCAATGGTAACCCCTAAGGATGTTGATAATGGGCGATTCAGTGATGTAATTCCATTGAAAGTCAAAGGATGGTTGTTAAATCAACTCTAATTGGGGATGGTCATTGCCTGACGTTTGTGTGGCATGAATGTTACTTGCCACTTGTCAATCCAAGCTGACACACCTCCATACCACCCCAGTTGACAACCTGCTACATTTCAGCAAGGTAACCTGATTCTTTCTTGTCTTTACTGGAGGATGGAAGTTGGCTGTAAAGTTACTATGCTACCACCAACAAAGGCCTCATGTGGCCATGGGGCTAGGAGGTGAATCTTGAACCTCCCTCCCCAGAACTTTATTGGGGCAGAGCCAGGAAGATGGCTGACTTCTGGTCCATCACCATCACCTCTCGGGGAGGTAATGGTGTAGCGGTAATATCACTGGACTAGTAAACTAGCAATCCCAGGCTAATGTTCTGGGAAACACGGGTTCAGATCCCACCATGGCATAGGAATTTTGAATTTAAAAAATTGGAATAGAAATGTGAACCTAGTGGCATCCACTGTCAATTGTCATGAAAACCCATTTGGACAATAAACATCCTTCAGGGAAGGCTTCTGAAGGAGGATCTAGGCCCGAAACATCAGCCTTCCTGCTCCTCTGATGCTGCTTGGCCTGCTGTATTCATCCAGCGCTATACCTTGTTATCTTCAGGGAAGGCAATCTGCCATTCTTACCCAGTCTGACTTACATGTAACTCCAGAACCATACCAATCTTGTCAACTCTCAACACCGCCACACACCCCCACACTGGTCAATTAGGGATGCGCGATAGGCCGATACCCACATCCAACAAATGAAAATAAATAAACCTAAAAACCTAAATAGATCCCCTTCCACCCCCGGGTCCGGAGGATTCTGCTCATTCATATTATTCTTTCCACAAAGGTTGACTGAGCTGCTGAAACATTCCTAGCATTTCACTTCTGATTTCAGACTTCAAGATTTAAATGATATAATCTGGTATTCCATCACCAAATCATCCTTTTCTTTCCACATGGAGACTACATGACACTGATACAACTCCCTCAGAGCCAGCACACAGAATGAACAAAGCCTTTGACACTCCTGTTTATACATGTCAGCCTGGGTTCCCTGATTGAATCAGATTAAAGTTCCAATCGGGAACTCATATTCTATGATGTCCACCCGGCTGACCTCGTTAAAATTACTACTAAGACCTATAGTATTTTTCTTTCATGCCAGAGAAGAAGGCTATTTGACTTGGTAAAATAACAGAAGATGGGAGGTTGACCAAAATTGATAATACAAACTAATGCCCATTTCTTGGGGGCAGTAGTTTGCACAGTTTTTAAGTGGTGACACATTCCTGAGGACCAGCTGCAAATATTTACAGCAGTTCTGGAAACTACTTACAAATATTTTTAATAACAAAGGCTGGCATACTCTTGAGACCTCTTTCCTGACAAAAGACAGTTTAAATCCAAAGGAAATTAATTCCATCTTTGCATAGAACATGTTTTGATTTGTATATAATAAAAGTAATATCCTTAATTCTAATGAGTTAACATATACAGAAAAATGAAAGTCAAACAAACATTTATGGTTAATTCAGGACAGCCTAGTATATCTTTAAGTTTCAATGGTTAGTTTTCAAAGGGTAGAGTTCAGGAGTAGGGTCATTGTCATAATCAGCACAGAGGAAATTCAGAGGGAATTCATTTCAATTTTGGAAACATGTTCCAATTAAAATATCTCACATTTGATTGGGACATCAAATTTCATGAATGCAAAGATTGGCCATTAGCTCAGGCACTGGGAGATATTTAGCAATCCATCCTATAAAACACTAGTACAAATTATCAGCTGAGACAGTGAACCAACCAGTCAACATTCAGCTTTTGCATCCTAAACACTTCAGCTTGCTGGGATCAATACCAGTGACTACGAAAGGCTTAAAACAGATGCCTACTTTCCAGGCTCTACAAGTGTAAACAAATATGATACTCCACTGAGCTTAGCGCATTAGAGAAATAAAAAATGTGTCTCCTGATTCTAAATGCTTCATGTGTGTGGTGTATATTTCAAAAAAGAAAAGATAAATGCTCATGAAACAGCCCAGTACCACATCTGAAGAAATACCAGAAAGTTACAATGCATGATACAAAACACCACAGCGAAGTAGATCAATCCATCGTGGACAGTCAATGGTATTATGAGGCTATGACTGCCTATTTGATTATAATGTTCCAGCAACTGGGCCTTGAGAAAAAGAGCAAATGTGACAACTGTTCGCTGCTCCACAGAGGAATGAGTGAATAAGTATACATTACTGAGACAGGTTAGAACTTGCTCCTGACACCATGTTATGGCCATTTGTATGATAAAGTGTAAATAACCTGTCAGACAATAACTAAAGACTTCTCTCCTGTACCTTTCCCCGAGGACTCAGCCTCTGAACAGGAGAAATAATTGCTTTAACAAGGTGGGAGATTCCAGTGATTGTTTGACTTCCATTGTCTTGCTGCCAGATGGTGGAAATGATGTAGTGCTTCGGAATACAATACGCAGGTCATGACCCAGTGATCTACAACACAGCCCAAGCAAGAAAAAAAGAATGGAAAAGTTTGTAAAATAAGGGATTTTTTTTGAAACTGTGATAGCAGTTGAACAATGAAAATTTTTTGTTCAATTCTTCAGAGATTGGGTCAATGGTAAAAAGTGTTGTGTGAGAATCATTCAGCCCATCCCCATAACTAATGAACTAGCTCTGAATCTGCTCTCAAACACAGCCTGTTAATACTATTCTAATGATGTCCCTGGAGGACCGTAATACCTTGTCACAAACATCACCTCCCTTCAGCACAGGCACATTCCAGTTCTTCCAAAAATACTTAAAGATGCAATAAAAACAGAAACATAAGTTCACCAGCATCTGTAGAGAAGAATGATGGATTAATGGTTCAGGTAATGGTCCTCTCTCAGAATTCCATTTCAACATGCCACTGTCTGTTCACAGTGGTTCCAATGAACAGTTTGTAACTGAAACATTAATACACTGTTTGCCTTTGTAGCAGTTAACTCTATTTTAATTTTTAATTTTAAATGTTTGCCTTTTGCTGTTTTTTGTATTTTTAACAGTGCATTTTCTCAACTTTCAGATGCCAGTAGAGAGAATGTACTTAATATATAACATTACAGTCAGAAATGATTCAATACCACTATTCCATTTCTGGATTTTGACTAACATGGTCACTGTCCCAGTTTAACTTTATCAGACTGCCTAATCACTATCATGTATCTATTTCAAGAATACAGGATAAGCAACGGGCCATTCAGCCCTTTGAACCTGTTCTACCATTCCATAAGATCATGACTTACTTGCCTCATTAAGTCTATACACAGTGAATTATTGGGTTTAGAATGGACACCTTCAATGATCGATAGATACAACAGTAGATTGCAAATGAGAATTGGATAAATACCTAAAGGGAAATAGATAGGTGGCATAAAAACACGAAGTGAAGCTGAACCAACAGACCAGTATAAAGACCCAATAACCGACATGATAGATCAACTGGCCTCCCTCTGTGTTGTGTTATTCAATAATATGCTTTTATGTCACTATCATATAGCGAACCAGAGAATTAGCTCCACTACACTTTTATATTTCACCCCTAGAAATCTATCATTCTCTTTTCCATTAACAGTTTGATGCCCATGCTGTCTTCATTTGTTATAGAAATGCAGAATTCTTCACTGCTTTCACAAGTACTGAAAGCAAACCTGATCAGAGACTGTACTAATAGGGGCAAGAAGGCAGAATACATCGTTGATTGAGGATCATCTTCTTAAGAAGTACAAGGAGGAATAAGGTGAAAACGGCTGACATTTCCTAAGATCTGTTTCTTTTTATTTATTAAACCATTTTATTTCAACATCTTTAATACTGTTGTAGTGAAAGAACAAGCTCCCGTGTATATAGGTTTTCGTAACATTAGGTTGTCCTGAATGTACTTTCAAGCAATTTAAGTACTGTTGAAGTGTAGCAATGTTGTAAAGTAGAAAACAACATTGGCAATTTTCACACAGTGAACTTCAACAGCAGCAGTGAGGGGACAACTGGGTAATCTGTTTGCAGTGACGCTGTTTGACAGCAATATTGGTGAGAGCAGCATAGACAATTCCCCTTTTCTTCTTTGACTAATATAAAGCACGTGGAACAGACTGACAGGAAGTGCCACCCAAGAACTAATGAGATTACTGTTATTTAAAAAGAAATCAAAACACTTTGTTCGTTCTAATATTGAGTGCTGAAAATTAAATCTATACAATTAAAGCTTGAAGCGTTTCAATAAACTGGACAGAGCTCAATATATGAAGTCACATGAAAACATAGTACAAATTGTGCTTTACAATTGAATAGGTGTTTTTGACAGAATCAATTATACAACAGAATAAGGAACAAAACCAGACCCTGGACAGACCTGTCATTTAAGAATGTTTCTATCCCTTTGACCTGTGAGCATTTGGAATTTGAAAACGTCTGCTTTAGATTAAAAGAAAGCAGCATTTGCATCACCCAAACATACCACTGAAACATCCTCAACTCAAGAGCTACAATATGTCACAATTTCATTTCAGTCTATTAACTGTCAATTAGTTAATCTAACAACCACATTTGACTAATTTGAAGGTTTCTGCTAAATCTTATGTTGCTCTTGTAACTCATTCAATTTCCTAATAAGCCTGGCTCTGTGCAATATGTTGTTCTATATCCAATCAATTTATAGCTTCTAAGAATAAGTTATAGTCAGAAGTTGTGGGAAGAGTAGATAGCATGGTGGGTGATGGTAGTGATCATAACATAGTTTAACTTTGCTGCTGGACCATTGACCAGATTTGAACGACAGCATAGGAGAACCAAGCATTATAGAGGAAACAAGATCAATCAGCCATGAACATTTAAAAAAGGGCAAGCTCAAAAGGTTGGAAGGCCTACTCTTGATCCTGTTTCCTGTATTCTCATTGTGGTAATAATGTTTAGGAGTTTGAAATAAAGTAAAACTCAGCAACAACTGGGATCAGACGAGATGTACTTAGTTTCTGCTTCAGCAATATTTTGCAAGGAGGCGGGGTGGAACATTACATTTAATTTCCAAAGTGAGTTTCATCGCATCTCAGAAAAGCTGATGTTTATCCATTACAAGAAAAAACATGACCATGAAATTGGAGAACATATTTTCGACCTATAACCTAATTATTGCGCCTTTCCCTCTCAAATCCAAAGCTATGCCATTTGCCTCATTGTAAAGAGTGGAGTGCTTTTTACATTAACTAGGACCCAAGTGGATCGTAATTACTCAGTACTCTCACGACTGTGTTCAGAGTTCACTGGTACTGCACAAAAAAAGCATTGAACCATAGAAACAATTCAGAAGACAGTCAATAGAAAAATAATCTACAATTATTTGGTAATAGGAATTAATCAGCAGCATAACAATATACTGGCACCAGACCCTCAAATACTCCGGAAATGAGCTGAAACGGTAGCATTTTTAGATATTTTCTAATTAAGTTGCATTAGGGATGTTATTATAATCTCCAGAGCAGGTGGAACCTGAACCCAAATCTCCTGGTTCATAGGTAGCTACTACCACTGCACCACAAGAGCTCTTAGGGTAGCATTTTCAGTTTGATAAATAAAACATAAACCGGAATATAAAAGTGCTATCATTAAGAGAATTTTCACTTACTTTATTCTGTATTTTGTCTGCCACTGTTTCTGCTAATGCACAGCAGTTGCAAAGCAGGCAGGGGGGTGGGGTTGGTGGTAGCAGGCTGGATGATAGACTGTTGCATAAACAAAGTGTGTTACACCATTTACCTGCAAATATTATAAGTGCAGAAAAGAATATGAAGAGTAATGGGTTTATCATGTTAAACAAGAAAGTTGTAAATTATGTTTTTGCTCATGGTAAATGTGCAGCTCAGCCAAACACGGGTTGTGTCAGCAACACTTAGCGTTACATGTGACACTGATAAGCCTTGACAATTTGTGAACACAGCTTGTGACAGCTAAAAAGCACAAAGCTCACCAGACTAGCAGCCCTCAATCAGGCTGCAAAAGAAACTGTCACCTCGCACGCATATATATATATAAAAAAACCCACACAGACAGGGGATGTATCTCAAGGCTTGTCATTTTCCTAAAACGAAAAAGAATTCATAAAAGAAACTGTTGCTGCCAAAAAAATGTCTGACCGTAGCAAAGTACAACAAGACAGATGCACTGCTCCATATGATAGAATACCTTTACCATGGATCACCACTCTTTTTCTCCCTGCACCTTCTCTTTCATGTTACTCGCCTCCATTACTCATAGCAGATAAGAAAATGTGAAAAAGTAATAATAATTAGACAAGGACAAATGGCTGGACATGGATATGGATGGCTTGTTCCACTAAATAACGGCCTGTTACCATGCCAACTCGCCGGCAGAGTGCTGATCTGACAGAGCACTGAGCCGCTAACACAATGGCACATCATCCGTTATAGCTGGGCTCGGGCACTGTTCACTGAACACGAGACAGTGCCCAGGGCCTCATGCTCCATCAGTTAAAGTCAAGAGAAGCTATTTTTTTCATTACACAGAGCCACACGATTTGGTTGGAGCAAATTAGGCAGCAGCTCAGTGCATCAGGAAAATCCATGGTCCATTTACGGATTCAGACAACTAGGACGATGTGAAAAAGCATGCTTACAGAGCCGGGAACAAGCTTCTGAAAGTGCTCTGTCAGTGTGTTACACAGAGCAGTGTATCAGGCAAGAAAGGGCCAGGCAATGTCACTTAGCAAGAGGGCAGAGGCATGTCTTAGAGTGCAACGCAAAACTGTAGCACAGGTAGGTGTCATTACAGAGCAGTACTGTACCACATCTAGAAATCAACAAAATACACAGAGTATAGCAAGTCAATACTTGACAGGATAAGTTAGGTTAGAACACAATGCCTGGTCCAATGTGTTATTCAGCATCACAGAAAAAGAATCAGTACATCACTCAGTAGAGAATGACAGAACGTTACCAATGACTAAAGTTTCACAGGACCACTGCTCACACGACTCAGTGACATACATCAGGATTACAAAATCAAAATAACGCGGAATCTGGAAATCTGAAACTTAAGGTGAAAAAATGGAACTGCAGTGTTTATGGAGAGTGAAACAGAGCCAAATCCCCACTCCTGTCATCCAAATATCTGATGTATTTTATCAGAGAGAAATTGAATGGATACAACCTCTCTTTGTATTGTAAGAAGGGAAACTCTTGGGACAATATTTCCTCAAGTTATTCCACTGTAGAAAAAGTCTCAATGTGAGTGCAAAGAACACTTTTAAGATTTCACCCCAAAAGCCAACATGAATCTTCCATCATGTGTTAGGCTGGTTGTGATATTGAAGCTGAAAACTTTTGGTACAACTTTAACCTTAAGACGTTCAATCATCTTCAGCCCAGGATGTTGACGAGACGATTCATCTCTGTCTCCTCCTGAATCGCTAGCATCACAGATACCAGCCTTCAGCCAATTTGATTCACTCAACATGAAATTAAGAAATGACTGCAGACATTGGATACTGCAAGGGCAATGGACACTGAAAAGTACTCCAGCAATAGTACTGAATAATAGTCAAGCTATTCCAGTACAACTACAGTAGTGGCATCTACCTGACATTATGGAAACTTGTACCAGTAAGTCCTGTCCTTAAAAAGCAGTGTAAAACGTCACATGACACCCGGGAATAATCCAACAGATTTACTTAAAATCACAAGCTTTCAGAATATGGCTCCTTTATCAGGTGAAGTGACACAAGAGCAGAGTTCCAAAAGCTTGCAATTGTAAATAAATCTGTTGGACTATAAACTAGTGTCATGTGGCTTTTGATTTTGTCCATCCCAGGCCAACAGTGACATCTCCACTTCACAAAAAGCATATCAAAGCAAACCCAGATAATTACCATCACATCAGTCTGTTCACGATCATCAACCAAGTGCTGGATGGTCAGGCAGTACTTGCTCAGCAATAAGCCACTCGAAATAAGAACTCATGGCGTTAGGGGCATGGATACAAGATTGGATGATTGGCAGTAGGCAGGCAGTGGAGATAACAAAGACTTTTTCAGGATGGCACCTGGTGACTAGTGAAGTTCTGCAAACGTCAATGTTGGTATGACAACTCTTCATGTTATACAAAGTAACTCAGGGCATTGTTGCTAAGCTCGCAGATGACACAAATATGAATGGACAGACAGGTAATGTTGAGGAAACAGGAAGGCTGTACAAGGAGTTGCACAGGCAAGGGGAGTGGATATAGAAGTGGCAGATGGAATACAGTGTGGGAAAATGTGAGGCTGTGCACTTCGATCCGAAGAATAGAGGCAGAGGCTATTTTCTGAACAGGGGAAGTTTTCAGAAATCCAAAGCACAAAGAGGCTTAGGAGTCTTAGTTCAAATTCTCTTAAGGTTCAGTTGGCAGTTAGGAAATCAAATGCACTGTCAGATTCATTTTGAGAGGGCTAGTATACAAGCACAGGAACGTACTGCTGAGGCTGTATGAGGCTCTGGTCAGACCACATTTGGAATAATGTGAGTAGTTTTAGATTCTGTATCTAAGGAAGGACATGCTGACCTTGGAGGGGATCCAGAGGAGGTTTCCAGGAATGATCACAGGACTGAAGGACTTGTCATATGAGGAGTGGTTGAGGAGTTTTGGTTTGTACTCAATGGAATTTAGAAGGATGAGGGGTGAATCTCATTGAAACTTACAAAACAAAAGCAGCCTGTATAGAATGGATGTGAAGGAGATGTTTTCAGTCATAGGAGAGACTAGAAGCTGATGGCACAGCCTCAGAGTAAAGGGACAATGCTGTAGAATCAAAATGAGGAGGAATTTCATCAAAGGGTGTGAATCTGTGGAAATCATCACTGCAGAAGGCTGTGGATACCAAGTCATTGAGTGTATTTAAGACTGATGTAGTTGGATTCTTGATTAGTATGGGGATCAAAGATTATAGAGAGAAAGCAGAAGAATGGGTTTGAGAAATGTATTAGTTATGATTGATTAGTGAATCAGACTCAATGGGCTGTAAGGTCTAATTCTGTTTATATATCTTATGATCTTCTGGTCAATAACATTCAGTTTCGGTTCCTTCAGTACCAGTTGTCTTCTAACCTTCATCTTCATCCAGAAATGGGCAGAAGAGCTGATTGAAAGAAGTAAGCTGAGAATGATAGCCCTTGACATTATGGTAACATTTAACTGAGTATGCTGTTAAGGACGTCAGAAAAACTGCAGTCAATAAAAATCAAGAGGAACACAGCACTGGTTGATGTTATGCCTAGTATAAAGGATGAATTTTGAGGTTGTTGAAGGCCATGCAATCATCACAACCAAAGAACATTACTGCAGGAGTTTTTTGGTATAAAGTTCTATCTTTGCAAAAGAATTTCAGCTGCTTTATCACTCACATTCCTTCAGTTATAAAGCCAGTAATAGGATGCTTACTAATGATTGCACAGTCTTCAGTACAATTTGTAACTCCTTGGAAAATGAAGCAATCCATGTCATTAGGCAGCAAGATCTGGAAAATATTAAGATGAGGGTAGATTAGTGGAAATTAACATTTGCACCACACAAACACTAGGCAATTAGCATTTCTAAACAAGAGAGAATCTGACCACCTTCCACGAACATTGAACTGTGTTAAAGTTGATGAACCCGAAATAAAGTTTCAGGGCCACAAAATGGCACCGGCAAGCAAGATGTTGGTTTGAAGCATGTCTACTTCAATGCCAGGAGCGTCCAGAATAAGGTGGGTGAACTTGCAGCATGGGTTAGTACCTGGGACTTCGATGTTGTGGCCATTTCGGAAACATGGATAGAGCAGGGACAGGAATGGTTGTTGCAGGTTCCAGGATTTACATGTTTCAGTAAGAACAGAGAAGATGGTAAAAGGGGCGGGGGAGAGAGGTGTGGCATTGTTGGTCAAGGACAGTATTACAGTTGCAGAAAGGATGTTTGGGGACTCATCAACTGAGGTAGTATGGGCTGAGGTTAGAAACAGGAAAGGAGAGGTCACCTTATTGGGAGTTTTCTATAGGCCTCCGAATAGTTCCAGAGATGTAAAGGAAAGGATAGCAAAGATGATTCTCGACAGGAGTGAGAGACACAGGGTAGTTGTCATGGGGGACTTCAACTTTCCAAATATTGACAGGGAACACTATAGTTCGAGTACTATAGATGGGTCAGTTTTTGTCCAGTGTGTGCAGGAGGGCTTCCTGACACAGCATGTAGATAGGCCAACAAGGGGCGAAGCCACATTAGATTTGGTACTGGGTAATGAGCCCGGCCAGGTATTAGATTTGGAAGTAGGCGAGCACTTTTGTGATAGCGATCACAATTCTGTTATGTTTACTTTAGTGATGGAAAGGGATAGGTGTATACCACTGGGCAAGAGTTACAGCTGGGGGAAAGGCAATTGCGATGAGATTAGGCAAGATTTAGGGAGCATAGGATGGGGAAGGAAACTGCAGGGGATGGGCACATTAGAAATGTGGAGCTTATTCAAGGAAAAGCTCCTGTGTGTCCTAGATAAGTATGTACCTGTCAGGCAGGGAGGAAGCTGTAGAGCACGGGAGCTGTGGTTTACGAAGGAGGTGGAATCTCTGGTCAAGAGGAAGAAGGCAGCTTATGTTAGGATGAGATGTGAAGGCTCAGTTAGGGCACTTGAGGGCTACGAGGTAGCCAGGAAAGACCTAAAAAGAGAGCTCAGAAGAGCCAGGAGGAGACATGAGAAGTTGTTGGTGGATAGGATCAGGGTAAACCCTAAGGCTTTCTATAGGTATTTAAGGAATAAAAGAATGACGAAAGTAAGATTAGGGCCAATCAAGGATAGTAGTGGGAAGTTGTGTGTGGAGTCAGAGCTCATAGGGGAAGCACTAAATGAATACTTTTCAACAGTATTCACTCTAGAAAATGACAATGCTGTCGAGGAGAATACTGAGATACAGGCTACTAGACTAGGTGGGATTGAGGTTCAGAAGGAAGAGGTATTAGAAATCCTACAGAGGGTGAAGATATATAAGTCCCCTGGGCCGGATGGGATTTATCCTGGGATCCTCTGGGAAGCCAGGGAGGAGATTGCCGAGCCTTTGGCATTGATCTTTAACTCGTCATTGTCTACAGGAATAGTGCCAGATGACTGGAGGATAGCAAATGTGGTTCCCCTGTTCAAGAAGGGGAGTAGAGACAACCCTGGTAATTATAGACCAGTGAGCCTTACCTCAGTTGTTGGTAAAGTGTTGGAAAAGGTTATAAGGGATAGGATTTATAATCATCTAGAAAAGAATAAATTGATTCGGGATAGTCAGCACGGTTTTGTGAAGGGAAGGTTGTGCCTCACAAACCTTATTGAGTTCTTTGAGAAGGTGACCAAACAGGTAGATGAGAGTAAACCGGTTGATGTGGTGTATATGGATTTCAGCAAGGCGTTCGATAAGGTTCCCCACAATAGGCTATTGTACAAAATGCGGAGGAATGGAATTGTGGGAGATATAGCAGTTTGGATCGGAAATTGGCTTGCTGAAAGAAGACAGAGGGTGGTAGTTGATGGGAAATGTTCATCCTGGAGACCAGTTACTAGTGGTGTACTGCAAGGGTCAGTGTTGGGTCCTCTGCTGTTTGTCATTTTTATAAATGACCTGGATGAGGGTGTAGAAGGATGGGTTAGTAAATTTGCAGACGACACTAAGATCGGTGGAGTTGTGGATACTGTCGAATGATGCTGTAGGTTGCAGAGAGACATAGATAAGCTGCAGAGCTGGGCTGAGAGGTGGCAAATGGAGTTTAATGCAGACAAGTGTGAGGTGATGCACTTTGGTAGGAGTAACCGTAAGGCAAAGTACTGGGCTAATGGTAAGATTCTTAGTAGTGTAGATGAGCAGAGATATCTCGGTGTCCATGTACACAGATCCTTGAAAGTTACCACCCAGGTTGACAGGGCTGTTAAGAAGGCATACTGTGTTTTAGCTTTTATTAACAGAGGGATCGAGTTCCGAAACCAAGAGGTTACGTTGCAGCTGTACAAAACTCTGGTGCGGTCGCACTTGGAGTATTGCATACAGTTCTGGTCACCGCATTATAAGAAGGATGTGGAAGCTTTGGAAAGGGTGCAGAGGAGATTTACTAGGATGTTGCCTGGTATGGAGGGAAGGTCTTACAAGGAAAGGCTGAGGGACCTGAGGCTGTTTTCGTTCGTGAGAAGAAGGTTGAGAGGTGACTTAATTGAAACATATAAAATAATCAGAGGGTTAGATAGGGTGGATAGGAAGAGCCTTTTTCCTAGGATGGTGATGGCGAGCATGAGGGGGCATAGCTTTAAATTGAGGGGTGAAAGATATAGGACAGATGTCAGAGGTAGTTTCTTTACTCAAAGAGTAATAAGGGAATGGAACGTTTTGCCTGCAATGGTTGTAGATTCGCCAACTTTAGGTACATTTAAGTCGTCATTGGATAAACATATGGACGTACAGGGGAATAGTGTAGGTTAGATAGGTATGACAGGTCGGCACAACATCGAGGGCCGAAGGGCCTGTACTGTGCTGTAATGTTCTATGTTCTATGAACCCCATCACTCCCACAGCGTTACCATTACCAGAAATTGAACAGAACTAGTCATATAAATATGGTGGCTACAAGTGCAGGCCAGATGCTGGGAATTCTACGGCAAGTAACTGTCAGCACCATGTATTTTTTTAAATCTTTGTTTTTAAATCTGAAGTCTTGAAATAAGAAAGAACTGTTTTTAAACCCTAGATAACTAAGTGTGGAGCTGGATGAACACAGCAGGCCAAGCAACTTTTGTGCTCCTAAGATGCTGCTTGGCCTGCTGTGTTCATCCAGCTCCACACTTAGTTATCTCGGATTCTCCAGCATCTGCAGTTCCTATTATCTCTCCTTTTAAACCTAAATTGTTTAAAAAAATAGCTGAGATTTTGAAAGCAAGTAACCTGATAACCATGGTAGGCATGCAAATGATTGTTTGAACAAGTAGCAATTGAAGTTCAGATTGCAGATGATCTGGAGCCAAAGGTATATACTGATGCAGCTCTTGTTGGGAATAAGAAATTGATTGGTCTGTGCATTACTGACATTTATTAATAAGAGTCCATTCAATTGCCAATACTGCGCGATTTGTTCTTGGGTGACTGAGCAGCTTGGAGCTGGAAACAAGTTACCGATACTGAAAGAGAGAGAAAAGAGAAGTGTGCAGATCTTCTCCCAGTCAAGAAGCTTCCTGTTCTATGTCATCAAAAACTGATCTTAACCTTGAAAAAAACCAATTACCTTTCTTACAGCAGTTATTGTAATGTGTGACTTTTGAATTTGTAACTCAGAGACATTTCCTGAGGACTTCTTACAAACTCACGGAGACACTCAGAGAACCAGATCACCCGAACCTGGAAGCAAAGACCATTGAACAGACATTGTTATATGCAAAGGTTTGTTTCATATTTCACCTGTTCAGTCAAGAAACCTTGTCCATCATCATTAATCGACTTTGTTTTGAAAGTTGTGGGACTGTGTGTACTTTAACATTTGGTAAAACCCTGGAAATAGCAGGGCTCGACTTACAACGTACCACCTCCAGTGACTCATAACAGTGCTTCACTCCCATCACCCCAAATTCTCAACCTTCATGTTCAACAAGGCACAAGTCAGGAGTGCTCTCCATTTGCTTTGATAAGCGTGGCTCCAAGACACAGGAAGCTCAATACCATCCAAGACAAAGCAACCCACCTGACCAGCACCCTGCCAAGAACATTCAAATTCACTCCCTCCACCATCTATGTACACTAGCAGCAGTGTGCTGCTTGTACAAGATACACTGCAGTAACTTGCTAATCCTCTTTCAAGACAACCTTCCAAATCAATTGTCTCTACCACCTCAATGGACAAAGATAACAGGTGTATGAGTATACCACCACCAGCAAGCTCTCCTTCAAGCCACGTGTAATTCTGATATGGAACTATATCACTGTTTCTTCACTGTCACTGGGTCAAAATGCAGGAACTCCCTTCCAATAACATTGTGAGCATTCATACACTCCACGGACAGCCACAGCTGAAGGTGACCACTTACAATTACCTTCTCAAGAACAATTATGGATGTGCAATAAAGGCTGGCATGGACAGTGACAACTATATTGCATGGAGGAACAATTTTTTTAAAAAAGGGATGGTTGCCCAAGTAACATATGGAGCAAATAATATCCCTCCTCATCACTGGACAGCAGTCTCCCATTGACTAGACTAGTGCATAAGATGGCCCATTTCTATGTCAGATTCCCTCCTGTTATTTGTTAATATTCACTGATAAGAAACTTGCAGACAGAGAGCTGCACATCCCTTCACTTGGGCTAAAATGTGGCATTTATTCAGCTTTTATTCCTAAGCACAAACACTGATCATCAAGTATCATTTGTGTTTGATTTTGATACAGAAACTCATGCAGTGATCTTGCATTTTGCCATCCACTTTAAACATTAACATTTGTAACAAGAGCCTCTGAAGCCAAAATTAAATTGGCCAAATCAGTATTGACAGTCTTGAAATGGGACCTAATAAACAAAACAAACCCAAAGAACTGCAGATGCTAGAAATCAGAAACTAGTACATAAATTGCTGGAAAAACTCAGCAGGTCTGGAGGGAAAGTAGAGTTAATGTTTTGGGTCCAGTGACCCTTCTTCAGAACAGAAATGGGATCTGCCTGATTAGTAAGCACTGTGACCACTCCATACTAACAGGGTTATCTCTAGGTAGTGAAGTATTCAGCTGTTTCAGTTGATTAACTGTTTAAATGTGCAAATAATAAAAGTTTCAATTGTTCCATAGATTCCTCATTAGACAGAGAGGACTGGTAACAAGTTAAATCTGAGGGTTATCAAACTCAGCTGAGGAGTGTTTGAAAAGGCAGGGTGTTCATGATGATTTCATCTGGGAATTGAACCCATGCTATTGACATTACTCTTCAGTTATCCAACCAACTCAGTTAACTGACCCCAACAAATATCCCTACAGTGACACATACGTGCCTTCTAAAATATCAAATGGGCTTCTGAGCAGAGTGCACATCAAATCACTCTGGTCAATTTTGCTGCAGGCACAGTAAAAGGAGATCCAAAAAAACCGAAATGCTTCCCCAGATCCCACAAAAATAATCAAAGTTGCTGCTGCCTTCATCTGCCTCACCCTGCCGCTCCACCCTCTGATGATTGTGAAAGCTCCCCCAGGATTAATATTGCTGCCTTTTGGGGTGTATCGGACCCATCCAATGTTATATCGATCTGACTCCTCAGAATATGACATTTCTCCAATTTGAAACCCAGTATCAGTATTGATAATTCCAGTTTAGGGATAACACAACTAGATGCAAAATGAAAACATTGATTACTTTGTGCAAAAAGATAACTCAATTTGATATCAGTTTACAACTTGCAAAGTGGACTTTTAAATTTCTTACACTTGTCATCCTTAAGATCTCTACAAATGGTACAGTCAAGGTGTCAGCAAGTTGCATTGAGCTTGAAATAGTTTGTGATTACAATGCCTTTTGGTCAGATACCTTGCTGGGGTAAAGTTAACAAGGTCCAGACCTGGAAATAACCATTAGACCATAAGACATAGGAGCGGAAGTAAGGCCATTTGGCCCATCAAGTCCACTCCGCCATTTAAATCATGGCTGATGGGCATTTCAACACCACTTCCCTGCACTCTCCCCGTAGCCCTTGATTCCTTCTGAGATCAAGAATTTGTCGATCTCTGCCTTGAAGGCATCCAATGTCCCGGCCTCCACTGCACTCTGTGGCAATGAATTCCATAAGCCCACCTCTCTCTGGCTGAAGAAATGTCGTTTCATTTCAGTTTTAAATTTACCCCCTTTAATTTTAAGGCTGTGCCCACGGGTCCTAGCCTCCCCGCCTAACGGAAACAACTTCCTAGCATCCACCCCTTCTAAACCATACATTATCTTGTAAGTTTCTATTACATCTCCCCCCAACCTTCTAAACTCTAATGAGTACAATCCCAGGATCCTTAGCCGTTCATCATACGTTAAACCTACCATTCCAGGGATCATCTGTGTGAATCTCCGCTGGACATGCTCCAGGGCTAGTATGTCCTTCCTGAGGTGTGGGGCCCAAAATTGGACACAGTATTCTAAATGGGGCCTAACTAGACCCTTATAAAGCCTCAGAAGCACATCGCTGCTTTTATATTCCAACCCTCTTGAGATAAACGGCAATGATAAATGACTCTGGCCGAAATCTTGCATAACAGGCAGCTTTGGCCAGCCTGCCAATGTTAAGATCTACCTGACTTACTTTTCTTGTAAAGTAATTCAAGATAGATGTACGTGATGCAATTGGGTTATAACGCTTCCCCCACTACCTCATAGACTTAGAATCCAATACGACCCCGGGAAATGAATTCAGAGTTCAATCTATACTCTGTAGGTTATTAACCAACTTGAGAATAATCATTCTGGTTAATCTCAACTGAGATATTGAGAACTTCCACAGGTACAGAACTACCCGTAACACAATGTAAATTGTTAACATGTTGGCTATACAAATTTAGAGACTTCATGGATGGGGAGTATAAGAAACTTAAAAGTCCACATTTCAAGTCCGAAGATGTTCTTCTGAGTTACAATTGACCTACATTATTGGACAAAATAACAGATGTTTACACTTTTTGTCTGGCTGTGCTGTAGCTAATCTGGGGAATGATCAATACTGACTCTGGTTGCAATGTTGGAGATGAGAATCAATCCCTAGCAAAAAAAACCCCTCACTTCAATGTGGAGAAAAAAAATTGCCAAAAATTATTTAAACACAAAAAGTACTCGTTACCTGACCCTTAAGGCAATAAAAATTGCTGCTTCCTGTTTTTTATTGTCCAATATAATCCAATCTCAAAGCCATCATAAATGTTATATAGATCAGCCATGAATACAACTCAGCTTCTTTTCAATGACCCAAGCAATTCTGTTGACATTTTCAACCCTGGAAGTGTCAGAACATCTGAAAAATACTCAAATGTTAAGACTTTTGGTACAAGTTGGGAAAAAAATTGATGCTTTATTCAATAAAAAACTGCAGCAAACATTTAAAACAAAACAGAACTAGCATAACTTAAAATAAATCTTGTAACTGTAATACATCCCTTTTTAATCAAGTTGAATAACAATTAATTACACACATTCATTTATCACTCCATCAAAAGTGTCCTTGAATGGCACAAGTTGGAGTATTTGTCCAGCTTTAAGATCAGGGCCTCAGTTTCAGGGAGAAACATTTAATGAAATCCTTAAATAAACTGTCACACTTTTAATGAGGGTCTAGATTGGGAAATCCTCCCTCTCATATGAGTTACATTCCATAAGAAAAAATACATCCAAAATTGTTTGTCAACCAGAAAGCTCACCAGATATCAGTATGAAGTTCAATAAATAGTATTCACAATGTGCCAACTTGTAATGAGAGAGAGAAGGGGAGAAATGTTCCATACAATGTCTGCACTGCTGTAATAAAACTTGTGCTTTTAAAACTGATTAATAATAAAGCTTATTAATAATAGAAAGTAAAGACATTAGGTTATTTTCCTGTTATATACCACCATGCAATTTTTACCTTCCTGAGCTCTTTTCAAACTGTTTAACTTTTTGAGGGAGTTAAATTATCATAGGGAAACCTTCCAAGTTACGGCAAAACTTTATGAAATGTCTCCCTCTTATATCGAAAGATAACCAATTAAAAGCTCTTGGATATCTATTTGACATTATAATGTGAATTGATGAGCTCTGGATTAACATATTTTAAGTGTGACATTCTTCTAATTGCAACAGGAGCAGAAAAAGAGTACAATGCAGTGTGGTTGACCAATTGCTCTTAACTCGTACTTAGAACATTTTGTTCGGTTCCTGCCTAGTTATTTTGAAAGGAGCTACTCATCAAAGCATAACCTTTTCTGCACCTGTGTTAACCAAAGAGGAAAACCATATTTAAAGTCTCTTAGCTACATTTTAAACGTGACACTTTTCTGCTTGTGTGCTCTAGTTATAAAATGGCATTTTAAATATTCTGTTTGTTTGTACCTTTTGCCAAATGCTTCTCACACATTTTTTGCCTTAATAAAATCAGTTCAAAGGTGCTTGCCTTTCGTCCTATGTTAAATATCTATCTTGTGATATTTGTATGTTCATCAAAAGTGAAACATTTCAATGATGAGAACCAGGACTCTGCCCCAGCAACTTGCCTCATCTATAACCTTAAGATTTCAGTCTTTGTAAACCAGTGTGGTAATTTTGTTTTCTGGTTTCTATGATTCGTGACTTCTGAGTAAGATTTTAATAGCTTGGTAATGGGTAGTTACATCCACTAAGTACTTGCTCTAGAATGCCCATATTTATTAACAAAAGACATCTTGCAGCCAAAGACCTTAATTCTTTCAGTTCAGTTTCGGTTTTGAAGCTATTTTTTCAAACTACTTAGCTCACCTTATATATGAGTCTCAAACCCAAGGACCAGAATCATTGTTGTCCTGTAAAAAGTTCTAGGTATCCGGAAAGGATTAGCCTATCATGGAAGCCATTGTCATATCTGTTGTTCACATTCTTTAAAATTGCTTCTTAAGAATGGGGATCACTGATTAAGCCACCTACTACCTGCCTCAAAGTGCAAGAAAGCATGCAGATGATTTACAATGTTACTGCAATGGGGAGGCAGGAGTCAATCACATTGAGTAGGGAAGGGGGATAGATTTTGCCCTTTAAAAGGACATTAGTGTTTAATTAGGTATTTTTGTTAAACTAACAATCCAAGAACTTTGTGGTCAGTTTTACCAGTTTTGAGTTTACACATTATCTAAACTGAACTCAAGTTCTCAAACTGTGAGGATCTGATTTTAAATCAAGGGTCCCTGTATTATTCATCAAAACCTCTGTATTAATAGCCCAGTAATATAACCACAACAGTGTCAAACTCAAATATTACAAACTCCCACTGTACATTGTGGAAACTATTTTGTTATATAAATGACTTTGTTTTTTAGGTCATTTTAGTCTTGATTAATTAAAAATAAGGTAATCCAATTCAAATATATTATATAATAATGTAAATCATATAAATTAAAAAATACAAGGAGATTTACTTTCACTGTAAACCTTAGGTTCACCTTGCCAACCACTGAACCTTAGGGCATGAAAACAAATGAAGATACAGACTTTATTTTGGTTTAATAATTCCCTCATCCCATCTTAATTAGAACAAGGTTCTGCTCTGCTGCCCAATCATTGTTATAGCAGTAATCTTGGAAAACAATCTCTTATCAAGTATGACTACAAACAGTAAAAGGCACTCCATCAATAACTAATGATGCAGAATGTGTACTTGGCACATGTTAATCATGCGCTGATAGCTCTCAACCACAACAGTTTTATATATAAAAAAACGACTGTTGTGTGGAGCTGCCAGTAATAAGGCATCAAGCGTTTAAGGGAATATTAGAGACCTCTTCTTGTGAGTTAAAGGAAAACCAAGAAAGATTTCAAATATTATCAGAGATAATGGGAACTGCAGATGCTGGAGAATTCCAAGATGATAAAATGTGAGGCTGGATGAACACAGCAGGCCAAGCAGCATCTCAGGAGCACAAAAGCTGATGTTTCGGGCCTAGACCCTTCATCAGAGAGGGGGATGGGGAGAGGGAACTGGAATAAATAGGGAGAGAGGGGGAGGCGGACCGGAGATGGAGAGAAAAGAAGATAGGTGAAGAGAGTATAGGTGGGGAGGTAGGGAGGGGATAGGTCAGTCCAGGAAAGACGGACAGGTCAAGGAGGTGGGATGAGGTTAGTAGGTAGATGGGGGTGCGGCTTGGGGTGGGAGGAAGGGATGGGTGAGAGGAAGAACCGGTTAGGGAGGCAGAGACAGGTTGGACTGGTTTTGGGATGCAGTGGGTGGGGGTGACGAACTGGGCTGGTTTAGGGATGCTGTAGGGGAAGGGGAGATTTTGAAACTGGTGAAGTCCACATTGATACCATTAGGCTGCAGGGTTCCCAGGCGGAATATGAGTTGCTGTTCCTGCAACCTTCAGGTGGCATCATTGTGGCACTGCAGGAGGCCCATGATGGACATGTCATCTAGAGAATGGGAGGGGGAGTGGAAATGGTTTGCGACTGGGAGGTGCAGTTGTTTGTTGCGAACTGAGCGGAGGTGTTCTGCAAAGCGGTCTCCAAGCCTCCGCATGGTTTCCCCAATGTAGAGGAAGCCACACCGGGTACAGTGGATGCAGTATACCACATTGGCAGATGTGCAGGTGAACCTCTGCTTAATGTGGAATGTCATCTTGGGGCCTGGGATAGGGGTGAGGGAGGAGGTGTGGGGGCAAGTGTAGCATTTCCTGCGGTTGCAGGGGAAGGTGCCGGGTGTGGTGGGGTTGGAGGGCAGTGTGGAGCGAACAAGGGCGTCACGGAGAGAGTGGTCTCTCCGGAAAGCAGACAGGGGTGGGGATGGAAAAATGTCTTGGGTGTTGGGGTCGGATTGTAAATGGCGGAAGTGTCGGAGGATGATGCGTTGTATCCGGAGGTTGGTAGGGTGGTGTGTGAGAACGAGGGGGATCCTCTTTGGGCGGTTGTGACGGGGGCGGGGTGTGAGGGATGTGTTGCGGGAAATACGGGAGACGCGGTCAAGGGCGTTCTCGATCACCGTGGGGGGAAAGTTGCAGTCCTTGAAGAACTTGGACATCTGGGATGTGCGGGAGTGGAATGTCTTATCGTGGGAGCAGATGCGGCAGAGGCGGAGGAATTGGGAATAGGGGATGGAATTTTTGCAGGAGGGTGGGTGGGAGGAGGTGTATTCTAGGTAGCTGTGGGAGTCGGTGGGCTTGAAATGGACATCAGTTAGATTTCAAATATGTGTAATGAAGTCAACAACTAATCCAATGTAAAGATCTGTGATTACTCAAACATTAGGCTGGACTAAGCAAATTAAAACTCATATTGAATAACATGTTGTCAGTAATTGGCATTATTATTGATATAAATTATTATTATAATCTTTGCAGAGAGTTAAATAATTTAAAAATCAAGTTTACTTGCTGTAGAAAAGTAAAGACATGCTGTCTACTGTTTTAGGACGAGTGCTTGGTAAGGTTTCCCAATTTGTTGCAGTTCCAGACAGGATATCTTAAACTGTTAAGATTACAAATTAGAAGGAATGAATCGGCTCACCTTTAATTTTATAAGGATACTACCCTGTGAATGCCTTTCTTCCACATGCAAATGAGCCAACCTAAGCAGGGTTTCTTGAATTAACAATAAGAGTCAGTTTATTCATTGCTAAATTTGAAAGAAATTGAAAAGCAATCCACAATACATACACAGATTAGAATTAAGATTTGAGCTCAAAGAGATAGAAGATTTTTTTAAAAATAGTTCAGTCTATGAATTGTTCAGGAAGAGCAGATAGCTGAACATTACAGTCATTGCTGTGGAGTCTACCAATAGCATTGACTTTTAGCGGTACACGGCCAATTTCAAGATCTTTGGCTCTGTAGGTTGATTGAAAGTTTTTTGTCCTGGTTTCTTTAGGTATTGGCTTAATAGTAGCATTCAAAATGTGTGCGTGTTTGTGTTGTGTGTTTGTGTGTGCGTGAGCGAGAGAGAGAGAGAGAATATATCTCTTTTTACTTGCAGAGCAGGAGCATTTAATGGTCATTCTCAATGTTGTGCTTTCAAGTCGCAATACCTAAAACTCTAGAATGTCAAGCCACTGACACACAAAGACCAGTGTTGCAGCCATATTTAACCCATTTCATTGTACATTCCTGAAAAGCTGAAGTATAAAAGTTCTGCAAGAAGTGGCTTTTTCCTGAGGAGTAAGATAACCAGCCTCTTCATTACCTCCTCCTGTTACATTTCACTCTCAGTTTGAAGTTTCTCTGATGTCCTGCAGATTTGACATTCTTTCAGTGCCACACAGGATTTTGCTAGACAGCAATTTACTTGCAATGATTTGTTTTAGCTGTAGCAGTCTTTTTTTGAGAAAAAACACTTTTGAATAAAAAGTTAGCAACGTCCATTTTGCATTGAAGTTCTGATCTGTCAGCATGACACGCCCCTGGCAGGGGAGTAAGTGAAACGAGATCTATTTCATTACAAAGGAAAACATGGGGAAAAGAAACACAATACAATAGATACACTCATGTATGCATTCCATACCCTAGTCTAGTTCAGTATTATCTTTGCAGGTATTTTCAGGTTCTGTACAGTGCATTTGTAATCACAATTGATTTTGTGCAGTAAAGGTGATTTTTATATTTTTATGTGGTATGTTTGAAGACACAAACTCCAACAGAATAATCTGGTGCTCTGAGCCATTAGCTATTCCACAAAAATGAACAGACTGTGATCCCTCTCTGTAACCATTGAAGTCATTTAACATTAGAGATGACAATAAACAGAGTACAACCTGGCCTACCTCTGCACAAGTCCTCAAAAATTAGTAGGCAGCCTCATTAACATAAACAGAAATTGCTGGAAAAACTCAGCAGGTCTGGCAGCATCTTTGAAGAGAAAGTAGAGTTAATGTTTTGGGTTTGTAAAGAAGGGTTACGGGATCCAAAACATTAACTCTTGCTCTCTGGACGCATTCCTTTGGCATTTTTGAGTATTCTCATTGAGTCTACTCATTGTTCTATGCCCAGATAAGTGAGTAAGGAGTTTTCAAGAGATTTTGTGCTGGTTAGTCAGGTAGTAGGAGACTCAATATGGGTCTCATCTACATCGCCCTCCAATTCACCCCCACTGCTATCCTGCAGGGGGACAGACCCTTAATTCCTTGCCCTCTGATTGATGGTAGTATTGATATATCAAATAGAGAGAATTTGAGAAACTGAACAGCATACAGGAGAGGAAACGGCCTCATGCTATCATTGCTAGACTGTTAATCCAGAGATCTAGACAAAATTCTGGGGACCCGGGTTCATCTCCTACCATGGCAAATGGTGAAATTTGAATTCAACAAAAAATATCTGGAATTAAGAATCTGATGATGCCTGTGAATCCTTTGTCAATCATCAGGAGAACCTCATCTGACTCACTAACGTCCTTTCGGGAAGGAAACTGCCATCGTTACCTGGTCTGATCGACATGTGACTCCAGATTCACAGAAATATGGTTGACTCTGAACTGCCCTCTGGGCAGTTAGGGATGAACAATAAATGCTGCCAAGCCAGTGATGTCTTCATCCCATTAATGAATAAAGGGAAAAAAAAATCTAAAACCATCCCTTTTCTTTCTTTTAAAACTTGTTTCAAAGTGACATACACCTAGAGTAATTCTTCCGCTTTGTACGTGAGCTCAAAATATAGACAACAGTGCAAAGCTTGTTATGACCAATCGCTAGGTGAAGTCCCCCAATTTATTGTTGCTCCAGATTGGAAACTCCAAACCAATAAGCTCCTGGGTGAAGGGTAGCTCTAGATTCAACAAACTGAAGCAGGTAATCTGCAAGTAACAGGCAGGTCTAGGTCATAACTCACTAAAGCAATGTATTTGGACTGATAAAACCCTCAGACTCACTCAATTAATGCTGCTCCTGGTTAAGAAAGGATAATAGCTGTCCAACTGCATTTGGCAGAGGTCCCCAATATTGATGGTATATAAAGGGGAAGGCTATTTGATATTCCTCCAGGTTGAATCAAATTTTCCAATACAGGAGAAATTAGTTGTTTTGAGCTGTCCTTGGAACAGCTTTATATCAACAGCAGTAGACAAGGGGATCTAACTATTAAAGACCAGAGCAGGGAAGGACAGCATAATTACCACACAAAAGATGTAACTTCAATATCAGAATGATGTAGTTAACCCAATAGGTAAACCTTATAAAGGTAGGGAGAAATAAATATGTCTAAGAAGGAAAGAAAAAAATCTTTCTTATTCAAAAGAATTCAACAAGACAAAAGCGTTTCGTATTTACTGAGGAGATTTAACAATGAATAGTCTTCCCATTAAAATATAAGATGGAGTTTACAACAGTGTTACTTTCAAAACTCGACCACAATTCTCATAGGATTTGTTGAGCGGACGGTGTAAATTTGAAGAAGCATCCTTTAAAAGCAAGTCACCAATAATATAAATCTGGAATGTTATAAATGAGGAAAATCCGCACTGAATGAGTGTTAAGGCCTTGAACTTCCGATCATGGATTATCTATGATCTGTTCTGATATGTCTTCGTTTATTAGTGAGTTTGGCCTTCTGTGTCTCCGTTTTTGATCAATGCTGTTCTTGATCTCTGATGTTTTTTACTCCGACAACTAACTGCTGTTAACTATCTCACCTGATAAACAGCTGCTTTAGTGAACACTGATTCCTTATTGATTTCTTTCACAGTTCTGCCACAATTGTATGTGTTGACCATTTCACTTGTGACAGATCACAGAGATTTTTGTTGTAACTTATTATTTTTTGTCTCACAACATATTGTTCAACCGTTTAACCCCAGTCAGCTTTCTACAAAGTACATGGCTGCCTGTTACCTCCTAAACCCAGGTTGCAGAGGCTTTCAGATATTGGGAAATGGGGAGCAAGATAGTCAAAAAGACAGCTTTCAAGGTTTGAAACGCTTCATCATTTATCATTCAAGGACTCGGATGCATTCCATGAAAAAATAACTACTTACATTTTAATGAGACAATAAAATGATTAAAGGTACAGTTAGGTTCTGAGTTTTCTCGAATTATATTTACAATATCCCGAGATTTGAAATACCCACAGCACTGCACTCTTGTCGATGGTAATAGATACAAATAGTGACCAGGGATGTGCAGGCTAGCTGGATTAGCAATGAGAAATATGAGGTTACACGCATAGGGAAGGATGGTAGGTTTGGGTGGGATGCTGTTCGAAGGTTCAGTGTGGACTTGATGGGCAAAATGGCCTGCTTCTACACTGTAGGGAATCTATGATCTTCCGTGGAAAACTAGGAAAGAGATACACAATCAGAGGTTTAAGTTCCACGTATTGCACTCACCAGGAACAGAGATCTCTTGTAAAACTCATTTGATTAGATAGATTAGATTAGATTCCCTACAGTGTGGAAGCAGGCCCTTCGGCCCAACAAGTCCACACCGCCCCTTGAAGCATCCCACCCAGAACCATCCCCCTATCACCCACACACCCCTGAACACCATGGGCAATTTAACATGGCCAATCCACCTAGCCTGCACATCTTTGGGCTGTGGGAGGAAACTGGAGTACCCGGAGGAAACCTATGCAGACACAGGGAGAATGTGCAAACTCCACACAGTCGCCCGAGGCGGGAATCAAACCTGGGTCCCTGGCGCTGTGAGGCTGCAGTGCTAACCACTGAGCCCCCGTGCCGCCCCACGGTGACACAAAACTCCATATGAATAGCCAAATGCATGTATAATGCAATGCAACAAAGGCAACCATCATTTTTTTAAAAAAGTGAGTTATTTCCCTTTCAGTGTGACATAGTAAGAGGACAGATTTGAAGATCTACTTTTGCCTTATTTGTCATGTTGATCACCAGGTTGTTTGAAGAGCATGGGCAAAACTAGACCAGGTTCCAAGCAGACTCATGAGACATTTCAAATTTGCAATAGCTCCAATCACATGCCATACATGGGCAGTGGGTATCACTGGTTGGGCCAATATTTATTGCTGGTTGCCAGCTGCCTATGCTGATAGTGGTAGTTAGACACTTTCTTAAACTGCTGCAATCCATTTGGAGTAGGCATATTTCTTCTTTCCTCCTTTTCATTTTTTGAATTCCTTTGATACTTGAATCCTTCACTTGATTGTAATTATTCTAACAAACTTCACAGCCGGTTGTGTCTGTTACATCACAAATAGCACTTCCTTCAACACAGACTCCCTCATTAGACACGTCTTGGCATTCCAACACCTAATAGATAGTCGAACGACATTTAAAATCCACAATCAAGTCAAGTCACCATTGTCTTATCAGACCATAGGGTTGCTTTCTCATTGGAGGTAGATGACTAGTGGTGATTTAACCTGAGGGCCACCACACCTCAGACGAGGGGAAAGGTTGAGAAGGAGAGTCCTTCCCTCAGCCAATGTGGGGATTGAGCCCATGCTGTTGACATCACACTGCTTTGCAAACCAACCAACTGAGCTACACAATTCCAGGATCACTGATCTGGTACAAGATAACAAAGTGTGGAGCTGAATGAACACAGCAGGCCAAGGAGCATCTTACGAGCACAGAAGTTGACGTTTCGGGCCTTTTCTGATGAAGGGTCTATGCCCGAAACGTCAGCTTTTGTGCTCGTAAGATGCTGCTTTGCCTGCTGTGTTCAGCCAGCTCTAGACTTTGTTATCTCGGATTCTCCAGCATCTGCAGTTCCCATTATCACTGATCTGGTACAGTTGTGTTGAGATGGAAAACAAAGGATGTTGTTTGAGTGGGAAGAGAGAAACCAGAGATATCTCATTTCGGATTGTTTTTGATTACCTACTCACATCCAAATTAAGAAGATTATGGCAAATGCTTGAAAGCAATTAGGTTGCATATTTTCTTAGTCAAAGGTGAATGTTTGTTTCCAGAATGGGAAAGGCATATAGAATATCTTGAAGTGATTCCTCAGACATAATCAGTAGTCAGTTTTTACATGGACCTGAGTCCACACCATTTGAACATACAAAGTGGAAACAAGAATAGGCCATTCAGCCCTTAACCTGTTCTGCCATTCAATAAGATCATGGCTGATCTGATTTTAATCTCTATATTTCTGCCTATCACCAATAATCCCTTCATCCCATGAGTCAACAAGTCATGAGATGTCATCAGATCCAAACGGATGACAAATCTAATTATGACTTTGGGAAGAAAATTAGTTTTACAACTGAGAAGATGATTGAAATTTTCAAATCTGTGGTAAAGTTCCAGAACTAAAACTGACTAATCCAAACACAAATGATCAATACTGTGTCAAATTGATGTGAACCGACATACTTAAGCCTTAATCATTTTATTTAAACTATTTTTCTAATCAGCATTTTTAAAGGTATTATGACACATCTCTGGAGCAGTTGGGACATGAATTCAAGGGAGGGACACTACCACTGTTTCACAAGAGGGCCCTTACTTGATAATAAAATGTGAGGCTGGATGAACACAGCAGGCCAAGCAGCATCTCAGGAGCACAAAAGCTGACGTTTCGGGCCTAGACCCTTCATCAGAGAGGGGGATGGGGGGAGGGAACTGGAATAAATAGGGAGAGAGGGGGAGGCGGACCGAAGATGGAGAGTAAAGAAGATAGGTGGAGAGGGTGTAGGTGGGGAGGTAGGGAGGGGATAGGTCAGTCCAGGGAAGACGGACAGGTCAAGGAGGTGGGATGAGGTTAGTAGGTAGCTGGGGGTGCAGCTTGGGGTGGGAGGAAGGGATGGGTGAGAGGAAGAACCGGTTAGGGAGGCAGAGACAGGTTGGACTGGTTTTGGGATGCAGTGGGTGGGGGGGAAGAGCTGGGCTGGTTGTGTGGTGCAGTGGGGGGAGGGGATGAACTGGGCTGGTTTAGGGATGCAGTAGGGGAAGGGGAGATTTTGAAACTGGTGAAGTCCACATTGATACCATTAGGCTGCAGGGTTCCCAGGCAGAATATGAGTTGCTGTTCCTGCAACCTTCGGGTGGCATCATTGTGGCAGTGCAGGAGGCCTATGATGGACATGTCATCAAGAGAATGGGAGGGGGAGTGGAAATGGTTTGCGACTGGGAGGTGCAGTTGTTTGTTGCGAACTGAGCGGAGGTGTTCTGCAAAGCGGTCCCCAAGCCTCCGCTTGGTTTCCCCAATGTAGAGGAAGCCGCACCGGGTACAGTGGATGCAGTATACCACATTGGCAGATGTGCAGGTGAACCTCTGCTTAATGTGGAATGTCATCTTGGGGCCTGGGATGGGGGTGAGGGAGGAGGTGTGGGGACAAGTGTAGCATTTCCTGCGGTTGCAGGGGAAGGTGCCGGGTGTGGTGGGGTTGGAGGGCAGTGTGGAGCGAACAAGGGAGTCACGGAGAGAGTGGTCTCTCCGGAAAGCAGACAGGGGAGAGGATGGAAAAATGTCTTGGGTGGTGGGGTCGGATTGTAAATGGCAGAAGTGTCGGAGGATAATGCGTTGTAATGCCCTTACTTGGATCTTATTTGAATTAATCAGTATTGAATCCGAATCCACACTAATTAAAACCAAATGAAGCTAAATTTATTCATAACCTAAGCAAAGATGGTGCAATTCTTTGGAGATTTTCTTGATTTTACAAAGTAAGGTATATTACATAAAAGTAAAGTTTATAATATTCTTGATTTCAAATTTCCAGCATCAGTAATTTAGTTAGAATCAACCTGATTCAAATGGAATTACTCAATCAAATCTCGTCAACGTGATCCATACAAACTCAACCTAAACTCATTTTCTTCACTGCAATCTAGTCTGATTGGTTATAGCATTTACAAAAGAACCTGAGAGCTCTCTTATGGTGGTCTCCCTACCGCTGATCTATAAGCCTGTGTTCAAGTCCTACCACTGCTGGGCGTTTGTCTTAACAGGTCCAAGCAAACTATTTGACAGTCAATACCTGATTTAGAGTAGAGATAATGGGAACTGCAGATGCTGGAGAATCCAAGATAACAAAGTGTGAAGCTGGCTGAACACAGCAGGCCAAGCAGCATCTCAGGAGCACAAAAGCTTTTGTGCTCCTGAGATGCTGTTTGGCCTGCTGTGTTCATCCAGTTTCACACTTTGTTAACCTGATTTAGAGTACTTTTGCAGACAATGCTAGTCTCCCTAGCTCTTGCCCAAGAGATCTGGGTTCAAGTCCCACTTGCCCCAAGGACATGTCATATCGCGTCTGAACAAGTTAATTAAAAGCATCTGTAAAACAAGCAGAGTTCTGCTAAACTCTGAAGATCCCTTTGAAAAACACAAATTGCTACAGTGTTAAAAATGGTTTCATTTTATGCCCTCCCACACTACTACTTCCGGAATTTATCAATAAAGCTGAACCCTCATGGCTCTCCTTTGGAGGTAATTGATTTTACACAGTAACGTATGTTATACAAAAGGAAAGTTCCTGTTTTGTTTTAATGTCACCTTTCCAAATCCACACTATTTTGCATTTATTAAAAGAAAAAAATACTTGTTCACAAATATAATTTATGGCAGTTAGTGCACTGCACAATTTTCTTCCTCTGATTAAAATATGAGTGGAGTATGTAGAGACAAGTGCTTCTATTTAACTATCAGAAATTTGAAATGGCATAAAATTTAACACTATGAAGTTAAACCCTGTCGTTTCTTTAAATTTGTTCTTAAAAATCTGAGTGTCATTGGCCAGGAATATTGCCCAACATTAAATGGCCTTGAGAAGGTGACAATGAACTGTGTAGTCTGTGCAGTCCATGGGAGCCCTTTTTCCATACTTCAAAATTACTAGCTAGTTGGGATTTAAAGTCATATCTCCAGAGTATTAGCCAGTTTTTGGATTACTCGACCAATAATATTATCGCAACAAAAACAGAAATAGCTGGAAAATCTCAGCAGGCCTGGCAGCATCTGTGGATAGAAATCTGAGTTAATGTTTTGGGTCCAGTGACACTTCTTTAGAACAGTTCTGAAGAAGGAACATTGGATCTGAAACGTCAACTCTGATTTCTTTCCTCAGATGCTACCAGACCTGATGAGATTTTCCAGCTATTTCTGTTTACGCTTCAGATTTCCAGCAACTGTAGTTCTGTCAGATTTTTACCACTTCACTGCAATCATCACATTCTGTGGGAAGTTTTTTAAGCCCTTAACAACTTACAACAATTAGTGAGTAATTTATGGGTAATGGTAACATTTTCTGGCAATATTTAACTGACTGGAAGGTGTAATGTTAATTAATTCCAAGTTAGTTAAATAATTAATACATTATCCAGATGCCAAGGTCAGTAGTGCCCTGCGAGTCCAAGAAGTAGGAGCTTTTGGACGTCAGTGTGATTCAAGGCAAACATGTTGGCAGCAGTTGGTGGGCTGAATGGTAAGCTGTAGGTAGTATTGTATATTGGGGGGGGGGGGGGCGGATTTTATTCCAGGAGGCGGTCACATCCCTTAGTTTTGGTGGTTATCTGACTTTCAGGGACGGGAATGTGAGACTGTGAGTAAGGCAGGTTAGGAGAACCAGTGAGCAGAAGAACAGTAGAATCAGTCTTTTTAATTGTCCAACAGTTGGAGGTTTCTTCAGTTTGAGTGAATGGGAACAATGACTGCAGAGTGGTTAAGCAAGCTGACCAGGGCACCGTAGAGCATGAAGACATTCAAGTGGGGTAAGCAGAAAGGAAATCAGTGATCATAGGCACACTGATTGCCACTGTTCTCCGCAGTGACCAGCATAAGGGCAGATGGCTGTATTGTCAACCCAGTGCTGTGGTTTGGGACATTGGTTCAAAACTGAAAAGAGACTTGAAGTGGAGTGGGTAGGATCTAATGATCATGGTACATGAAGTTATATTGAAGGAGTATCATAAATTCGATGCTAATTTCAAAAGGAACTTCAAAGATAATAACCATTCAATTATTACCGATGCCATATGCAAATTGGCAAAGGGAAAATAAAAGTAGAAAAAATAATGCAAGGTTCAAAGATTGGTGTAAAATTGGCAGGTTCCAATTCATGGACACTGGCACTAGGATTGAGGACAATGCGATCTATACCATTGGGACAACATACGACTGAATATTAGATGTGATGATGCAATTAGACAACATTTGCTGGATAAACCTGCACCTGTGAAGAATTACAATGAAAAGCAATTTATAATCATTAGTCAGATTCACAGTGTAGCATAATATTATATTTGATTTGATTTGTTTTAATTATTGTCACATGTAGTTAAGGACAGTGAAAAGCTTTGTTTACGAGTGGTACAGGTAGGTCATAGGAAGTAAGGACATACAGATTGTAGACTGGAAAAATAAACATGGACAGAGGTATACAGGTTATGTCGCAAAAGGCTTGCAATAGGCAAGATCAGCATTATTTGAAGTTAGAAAGTCTATTCATCAGTCTAATAATGGTCAGGAAGAAGCTATTCCTGAACCTGCTGGTGCATGTGTTCAAGCTTCTGTGTCTTCTGCCTGATGGAAGAGGTTATAGGAAAGCATTACCAGTGTGCAATGGGTCTTTGATGATGTTGGCAGCCTTTCTGCAGCAATGAACCATGTAAATAGAGTCCATGGATGGAATGTTGGCTTTCATGATGGTCTGGCTGTCCACACAACCTTCTGCAGTTTCTTATGGCTCTGGGCAGAGCAGTCGTTACACCAAGCCATTATGCACCTAGAGAGTATGCCTTCAATGGTACATCTGTAAAAGTTTGTGAGGGTCTTACAAACATATCAAATTTCCTGAGCCGCCTGAGGAAGAAGAGACATTGTTGTGCCTTCTTGTCCATCACATCCAATTGGGATGTCCACGACAGGTGGTTGGTTATCATCACTCCTAAGAACTTGATGCTCTCTACCCACTCAACCTCAGGTCCATTGATGTAGATGGGGGTGTGTTCTCCTTTTTTTTCTGAAGTTCCTTAATACACAGAGTCTTGTTCTTTGCAGACAGAAAGCACTCTTTGACAATTGTGTCTTTGTTTCAGCAACAATATACAAACAACTAAAAGTAAGGATGTTGTGCTTGAGTGAGAGGTCACGTGAGTGAAATGTATACAATCCTGAGTGATCTTGATAAAAGTGGATATGGAAACTACATTTCTTCTTGTTCCAAAATGAAAGGGCATTGTTTTCAAATGAGAGGTTTCCCAATTAGGTCGGAGGATTTTCTCTGAGGATTGTGCAAATTTAGAACTCTGTCTCAGAAGGGTGGGGAGGCAGATCATTAAATATTTTTAAGGTGTGGGTAGATGGATTCTTGATAGCTGTTAGAATAAAAGGTTATCAGAAGTAGATGGAAATGTGAAATTCAAATTGTAGAGACAGCACCCATGATCTTATTGAATGGTGGTGCAGGCTTGAGGAGCCAAATAGCGACTCCTGCACATTATTCACTGATCTTGTGTACAATTAATACAGTATACATGAATTGGTGAAATGACATTTAGCCAACACTATACTATATTCATGAAGGATAAAAAGGGTGATTTCACAAGTTACAAGACAAAGATAGTTAAGTTCTTGATTAGTAAAGGGATCGGTAAGGGGATCAAAGGTTATGAGGAGAAGATAAGAAAATGGGGTTGAGATGCATACTAGCCATGATAAAATGGCAAAGCAGACTCACTGGGCTGAATGGCCTAATTTTGCCCCTGTACCTTATGATTTAACGTTAATGAATCTGACTCAACCTGTAGTCAGGTTGAGTCAGATGTTACATGCATTCATTATGAAGTTATGGCACATTGGTGAAAACGAGACAAAGAAGTGACTAAAAACATTATTCCTAGAACTATGAATCCATAAACTGCTGTAAGTTTATGCCTAGTGGAAAAAAATGTAAACAATATCTTATGATGGGATGTAGGGATATTGAAAAGAAATATCTGAATCTCATCATAACCTCAGTACTAAATCGTCACTTTGTAAATTCATACAACATCCAATTAAAATTACAAATAGATTTAACTGAAATGTTGACACAAATGTGACTTAGATAAATGACTTTTGAAGTTGAAGCATGACAATACTTTGCTTAAACACCTGTTGCTCAGTTATAGACCTCATATATCATTATCCAAGCGAGTTTAGGAGCAACATAGGGTCAATTTTAGAAAGGACTTTCACAGCAATTACGGAATGTCATCTCAGCATCTTCCCCAAGAAAGATTTCAACTGATTGTATGGAGAATAAAGAGACAGCACATCTGTATGACAAGAAATGAATGAGTTGCACCAAGATGATCATTAGAAAAATAAGCAACATTTTGTGATGACGAGTTCTGTGATATTGTGAATACGTTGTTATTTATTTACAGACACATATGTAATAGACAATTATGTCCAGTGTCTATGGAGATAAATTCTCCCTTTTTTTGGTCAAACTACAGATGGTTGGGACGGAGGCAGGTACAGAAATCAATGATTTAGATTATCTCTTTTCTGCCACTTTTAGTTGTCCACTCAAGGGTCTGCTCCCTAAATTCTGATGTGGAACATGTACTGCCTTCAGTACAATTTTCAATTCAATTCTCTTTTTAAATTATATTTCAGACTTTTATGATTTTTTTTGGTCCCACTATCCTCTTCAGTATTAAGGGATACAAATTATCTGGGCTCTCCGGTCCCATGAACTAATTTTAAACGTTTTGGAATTCTCCAGTGGACAGTCTCGGCTCAGTGGTGGCAGTCTCTAAAACTACATGTGTGAGTTCACACTGTACTCCAGGATCTAGAGCTCATAACTTAAGCTGAAAAATCAGTGCTCTGCTGAGAGAAAGTGACACTTCAGGGGTGCCATCCTTCAGATGAGATGTTAAGCTTAGGCTCTGTATTCCAACTATTTTAAAGAAGTGCAGAGAATTTATCCTAGTTAATATATATCCATCAAACCCCCCTTTCTATCTGGCCATTATCCAGGCTTTATTTCATTTTGTTGTTGTTTACAAATTTACTGCAGCATTTCCCACATTATGACAGTGAATGTACTTCACAATGGACTGCCTTAGTTTGAAAGAGCTTTGTGTCATTTTGAGACTGTGAAAGATGCAACATTGATGTGTTTTCCTTCTTTCACATATCCCCAGCTATTACAACATTGTCTGCAAAAATCTATGTAAAATACATAAAAATCATTATTACCTTTATCCTTGACAAGTTGTAAACAAGAGTTATCCCTATTTTAAATGCATTAAAGTATTGCCTGCTCCTTCGTGGAGTTTAGTGTTCTGCCTATTTGTTAACAATGAGACATTAATTTGATGAAGTATGATCTTATTAATTTTATTGTTGCATTTCGTTAAGCTTTGCAACTGTGTATTGCTAGTTCATACTTAGTACTGTGCAATTTGGAGTATGCAGTAATAATCGATTTGATGATTGATAGTATTTCATAGAATCCATACAGTATGAAAACAGGCCATTCAGCCAAACAAGCCCACACCAACTCACCCTCTACACTGTAACCCAAAATTTTCTTTGGCTAAACCACCTAACCTGTACATCACTGGACACTATGGGCAATTTAGTATGGCCAATCCACCTAACCTGCACACCTTTGGACTGTAGGAGGAAACCACAGCACCCAGTGGAAGCTTATGCAGACACAGGGACAATGTGCAAACCACATACAGACAGTTGCCCGAGGCTGGAATTGATCCCTAGCTCTATGAGGCAGCAGTGTTAATTGCTGAGCCACCATATTTAACTGAATTTGTTTTGGTTCAATTCACTGAATAAAACAGGGTAACTGAAACATGAATTCATTTTGAATGGATCAAACCATTGTGGTAATCTTGCATTGGATCAGTGCCGTACAACACTAAGTATATTATCAGATGAACTTGGATTACTTCACTGCTGTTTGCAATGTAAAGTAAATGAGAAAAGATTGTTTTACAGAGTTCAGTACCAGTGAAAGTGAGCTATTAACATGCAATCAGCATTTGAGGACACAGATTTGCAAGGAAGAAGTGCATCCCAGCATAGATGATACACTTCCATGCCATAAGACTTCTGCTTTTGATTCTGCCAAAATTGGCAAGGCGCATGAGTTCAAATGTACATGATGGAGGTTTTCAAACTTAGGAAAATGTCTGGGGCACTCAAAGAGGCAGTGTTCTATCCATGCTGTAAAGGGACGCCACTTGAAACACAAAATCTTCAAGGCCTAAGTCTAGACCCAAATTGAAGTTGACAATTTGGAAGCTGGTATGATCACACTGAGTGTAGACCTTTATGATCCTTGTGAAGCTCGTGGCTTGGGATATTATGACATTAAGAGTTCCTATCCCTGGCTCGAGCCACAGGTCGAGTGGTTCAAGAAGGCAGCTCACCATGCTCAATTCAGGGCAATTAGAAATGGGCAATAACTGCTTGCTTATCCAGCAATGCCCAGATCCTGTAAATAAATGAAGAAAAACAAGCATGCCCTTACAAGAATCCCTTGAGACACAATACAGGAGTAAATTATTGCAGATGCTGGAATCTGTACTGAAATCAAAAAATACTGGAAATCACAACTGATCAGGCAGCAGCCAGGGAGCGAGAGCAAGCTAACGTTTTATGTCAAGCTCATCAGAGCTGATATGAGGTCCACCTAGCTGACTTCATTATAATCACTACATCCTTCCACCTCTGGAGAACATCGGTCGGTTCTCTTTTTGTAGCTCCTCCTGGGGCGTTTAACTCCAGGCCAGGTTCCTCGTAATCTGCCTTTGATACAGGAGGCATGCAACATAGATTAGTTCGCCTCTTGTGCCCAGAGCATCTCAGAAGAAGTTCATTCTTTTCTTCAGGCAGCAAAGGCATCAAGGCAGCGAAGCCACTGTGTCCTTCTCATATTCCAAGGTATCTTCAACGTTTGATGGAGACAGAAGACCTACAGTTTCTACAAGATTCGGAAAGGCTGTCAAGGAGCTTGTCACATTTTGTTACTGCACGATTTGCAAGTTTGCAGTTTTCATGTGGTCCACCTGCCTGTCCAGGACCGTTGCACCTGGCTGAACTTTATCTCTCACTGCATCTGACCTCAAGTCGACCAGGCCGCTTACCCACACAGGGCCATTCCCATGATTCCGACACTAAACTTCATCCTATGAAGTACACAATCTCTCTTACTTAGCGGAGTCTTGTGCCTGGTTTTGGCTTTCCTGATGCCATTTCACCATCCCGCACCCCCCCCACCACCACCAACCCAGGTCTAGGAAGATCAGATTTAACCTGGTGCAGAGTCTTCTCCCCATTAACAACTGTGTGGGAGCTATCTTTGTAGTTGCATGAGGGGTGGTCCTATAATCAATTAGAAACCATGGCATTTGGGTACCTATCGAAGCTGTAAGCTGTTTCTTTAAGTCTGTCTTCAAAGCTTGGACCGCTGTTTCTGCAACGCTATTGGATGATGGATGGGATGGAGCTGCCCTATATGTCAAATATCATTCAACTTCTGGGAATACTCCAATTCCCTGTTGGTAAATGATGGCCTATTATCTGTAACCAACACTTCCAGGAGTCCATGTATTACAAAAGATGTGTGTTTTGTATCCGATAGAAATATTTGTCCCCATGTTTTACAAATGGGACTCTATGCATGTCCAGGCAATTTGGTTGGGTGTCTACAATGGTTAAGGACATTCAGCCCATGTAAGAACCTGCATAGTCAATGTTTAACAAGTCCAGGATTCACCCAGTAATTCCCACAAAGGTGGGGGAGGTGCTGGATCAGAGTAACAGCTCCAATCAGGGAACTGTTGTTCCATGCGGTCCACCTGGCTGACCTCGTTACAATTTCGGGACCTGGAAGCAGAGGAGTCAAAATTAAAATGTGACCATTGTATCCATATCAGAAATTTATTGGATTTGTTTCAAGAATGAAAATAAAATCAATGATTGATTAACTTCAGTCTTGGTTCTTTCAACATTCAACAATACAATTTTTACCTATTCCCTGTAATGAGTGACATTCCAAACCCTAAATCTGTACAGGTTATCCAGCTCTCCTTTAAGGGTGACTATTGGACACATATCAACCAGAGTAATCATCTCTTCCATACTGTGTAATTATTAATTCAGCATTAAAGTAATATTAATATTGTACGAGTTATTAAGCTTCTAGTTTATCAATAGATATTTTCTATAACTATGGTGAGTGGGCAGGTAAGTGGAGCCGAGTCTCAAAAAGATCAGCCATGATCTTATTAAATGGCAGGGCAGGCTTGAGGGGCCGGATGGTCTACTCCTGCTCCACGTTCTTACGTACTATTCAGATGGCTTTGGGGTAGCGTCAAGCGCTGCCTGTCTCTGAATGACCTTTTTTTGAACCATGTCAGCTTTATCTGGCCATCAATCAAGCCTGAAGTAGCCAAAACAGTTTGATTTTGACCTCAGCAATGGTTCAGCCAATATTGTGTAAAATACAGGCTTGAGCTGGCTCACTATCTACATAAAACAGAACTACTCAGAAGCACAGTTTGCATAAGCGAGATAGCTCACAACATTGCAAGAAGTAAAAGTGTAACACAGAGTTAAAATTGAACAGCTCAGGATCCACTGCAAATATTGAGGCTCTTCCAAAAATAAGCCTGGAATGAAATTGGGAAGGTTGAGTGAACAGCTTAATTTCATTTAATTGGACAAAGTCAGTGATACCAGTTATCCAATAGACCTTTGTGCATCTTCTGAGCACATTTAGTATGTTAAATTGTGTTTTTCTGGCATCAAATATTTTGTTGGCACAGGGTCCATCCAGAAAATGAAATGTAGCTTCTCAGCCATTTGTGACTTGCCTTTTAAATAGTTTCACAAGCCTTGAGCTATTTATATAGCTGGCAATAGCACTGATGAAACCAGAAATATTTTGTTAGTTAGCAATCTTTGTCCCATATTGACAAATTATGAATGTACATATAGTCTGAAGGATCAGTATTTTGTACAGCCCACTGTCCTTAGTTTCCCAACCCTGTGCAGTGAAATCTATTATCAATTCATTCCATTGAATTTTCCAATGCATTCACTTAGCACCTTCTCCCTCTCCACACTACAGGCTGCAACTCTTAGCTTGGATGACTTACATGAGAGATGGATGTCTGTCTGAACCTTATCAAAGTGTCCATTATTCATGTGGATCTTGACAGTAGTCCAAAGGTGATTCTTCTGCAAAGGGCATGATCTTTTATCCAATCCTGTCCTTTTCTTATTTCCACCATTGTAGATTACTATCAAAACTGCTGAATAACAATATACGCAGAGAACTGTCATTGAACCAACCTGTCCATTACCCAGTTGCACTGTAGCCAGTTGGAAATCCACTATCATGAGTTGAGATCAACCAGGGATCAAATCGAGGACTTGCCACATAAACTGATTGAGCAATTGAATAAGCTCCGTTTAATTAATTTTAATTTTAATTTTCTAATAAGCCTATAACTTTAAAAATGAACTCACACTGCATCTTAAGTGGGATAGTGTCTTCAAATGGAGCATGGGTTAGAATGAGTCACTTGGAGAACAGCTTATATATTGTATATGTTAATTGGACTAAACTCCTCTTCACCATTTCTTTTGAACTCTTAAACCCTCCTGAACTGATAAATTTTCTTCCTGACCATAAATACAGATGAGTAACAATCTTCATTGAACATCAGAAAAGCTGCAGCTATTATTTTCAACTCCTTCCATTAGCTTCATTCTCTTGCCTTCATCTCTTCATAACTGTAGTTTATATATAGATTTCCTACAGTGTGGAAACAGGGCCTTCAGCCCAACTAGTCCGCATCGACCCTCAGAGCATCCCACCCTGACCTCTCTCCCTAGAACCCGCCTAATTTACACATCGCAGGAAACTGCAGGCAATTGAGCATGGCCAATCCACCTAGTCTGCACATCTTTGGATTGTGGGAGGACACCCAAGCAGACACGGGGAGAATGTGCAAACTCTGCACAGACGATCACCTAAGGGTGGAATCGAACCTGAGTCACTGGCGCTGAGAGGCAGCAGCGCGAACCACTGAGCCACCATGCCACCCAACTTTAGTTTAGTGAAATTGTGGAAAACCTCAGTGTCCTGATCAATCCAGATCTAACTTTCAAACATCTTGACATCATCACAATTCTGTTAACTTACGCTCCTTTACTGAAACCATTACCCATTCCTTTTTCATTTCTGGATTCAAGTTCTCTAATAAGCCCCTCTTTAGCCTTTCATTTTGCATGAACTTTTATGAGACCAAAATCCAACAAGCCATATTCTGTTTTCCATTCAGTCTTGTTTATGAATTACTCTCTCCCTCTTCCTTTTTCCGACCTACATTGTATCAAATTTAAGTTTCAACTTTATCTTCACACCTTTTACCTCAACCCACCCACTCTGATGCTATATCCCATATCCCTTTCAGCACTCTGGGCCTTCAACCGTGGCTTTCTGCATCTCCTCCTCTTTTAACCTCCATCATGGTTAATACAGTATTTAGCAGGGTAACAAGTATTATCTCAAGCTCCTTTTCTACCTTGGTCAATTTTCTCAAGATCCATCATTTTATTCCCTCCTAATCTCATCACCTACGATTCTACATCCTTTGCAATGTCTACTTCTGTATATTTTTCCTTCATCAAAGGTCCAGTAAAACTCCTGGGGCAGTTCTCCAGATTTAACAGCCTAAGTAGCTGCAAGCTACTGTTAACATTATCGCACTATAGCTCTACCAACTACTGCTGGGGGTCAAAGGATCAATGAACTCACACTGCATTTTCTTAAACTATCAATGAGGTTGCACTGATAAACTTTCAATTGTCACTTACTCAAAGTCATGTTAGTGCATTTGTGAAGGTCATTCAAACAAAAATTATATGTTTGTCAATGCAGTGAAGTTTTCTCAAACATGCTCTATTGCAAGATACTTTTCTTAATTTCCATTTTCAGATTTCTGGTTCCTTGTGCTTCTTTCTTCATGGGAGGAGTTTCAAACTTGTACTCGTTTCATGCAAAATTTATCCTATGATGAAAAATTACTGCAAGTGTCACTTGCAAAAGGTAAGCTGACTGATGTAAATTGCTCACACACCCCTCTGGCATTTCCTAGCACGGTAGTAGTAACAGAGAAGAAATGCGAACAAAATGAACAATCTGCATAAAGCCCAGCGAAGGCAAGACTGGCAACCTTCCACCCACGGCCCTCTAGCACCACCTCATGTCCTGATACCGCACATTAATCATGGTAGAGGTATGGGGAAAAAATGCAACAGTATCTTTCCATACATTTCAAAAGGAAGTGAAGGATGGCCTTGTACATGTGAACTGCTCTTCACTTCATCAGATCCTGTAACAAATGGAGTGTCTTTTACACAGTTTTACAATCACAGAGCCTCTCAGTTTAATTCCATTCTCACTCAGGGTCAGGACAGGAGCAGACAGCATCAGCAAATGCTTCTTTCTTTCACCATGCAGTAAACTATGTTTAGGGATTGTTTCTCGATATGAAATGAATGGGCCATTTATCTACAAGTGCAGGCTGTCGTATTGCTCAGCCTCAATACCTCAAACTGACCTAATGCAGATCACATGGTGGCCTTTCAAGCCTACCCAGGTCACAGACTTTTATTCTCTTAAATGGGGTTGTAGTTCTATTAACTCTCTGAGCAGCCTCCTATTGCGACTGAAAACTTTTACTCAGCTGAAGACATAAGACCAACAGCTGCAGTAAAGTCAGAGTCGCCTTTCATTCCAGCATCTTAAAGGTGACATTTTAAAGCTAGGGGAGATCAAACATGATCACACATTATATCCACTGCCTAAGAGGAAACAGTTTACTCAATTCTAGTATAGCTTGTGCGTGTCTTATTAAAGCTGTTGTAAATGTAGTGTCGGTCCAGTAAATAAGATTATTTCAATCAAATCCATTTTTTGTTTGTATTAGCTTTCTTGGTGTTGACACTGAGTTCCTATTTATGTACTTTGGTCTGTGCAATCCTTGCTTCTAGCCAGTCTGTTACTATAGCTTCACAGAAGGCTGAAAATTCACCGATCCACGGTGCTCAATTTTAACACAAATCAGCCTACTGTCATTTTTATTGGGTTTCGTAGAGAGTTTCTCTCCTGGAGGCATGGTGAGTTTTCTCATGCTATCATGCTAAACTCACTTCATTAATCAGGTACAACACCGCATGGCACTCCACTATTCTGATGCTAGCCCAATTTTCACACTCACTGTAGGCAGAAATACACACGACTAACAAGCTATACTGGTGCCATAGCCATCTTTGAGCCCCAGCCATGCCCTCAGTTGAGTGTTGGCAATTCCAAGTTGCCCTTCACCATCAATGAAGTGAAACAGCAGGCATAAATGAACACCTCTCACATTGGTGGCACAGCTAGTGCTTCCTTTCCCACATAACTGCAAATTGTCACTATTGCTGTTCCAGCACCAAGTCACACCGTTTAACTGTCCTCAGCCACATCCTATCTTATACTCCTGTTGAAATCATTGCTACTCTTCCCTCCATGCCCACTGTGGCCCAGCATCTTATCATTGTTCAGTGTGGGCCATCATGTACAGTTCGGCCTTCAAACATTTCAAACCAGTTATTTTTATTCATCAACAGCAAATGCTAACCAAAATCAGACAAAGATAAAGGGTCTGCTTGCCTTGCCACTCAATGAAAGATCACAGCCCTCAGTTCACACATACTAGAACTGGGTGACACTTAAGTCCTGCCTGGTTTGTCGTGCCTGACACTGCTGCACTCTGACAGGCAGAAGGTGATGTTCCTCCTGTTTACCCCTACTGGGGTGGCATGGTGGCTCAGTGGTTAGCACGGTGCCAGGGACCCAGGTTTGATTCCACCCTCAGGCAACTGTCTGTGTGAAGCTTGCACATTCTCTCCTTGCATGCATGGGTTTCCTCCAGGTGCTCTGGTTTACTCCCACAGTCCAAACATGTGCAGGTTAGGTGGATCGGCCATGCTAAATTGCCCGTAGTGTTCAGGGATGTGCTGATTAGGGGGATGGGTCTGGGTGGGATGCTCTGTGGGTCCGTGTGGACACGTTGGGCTGAAGGGCCTGTTTCCACACTGTAGGAATTCTATGATTTAATGTCCTCATCATCCTCCTCAAGACTGTTCCTTATCTCTCAGCTCAACAGGCTTCATCTCTTCCCCTTTTAGCACACTCCAGTCCTGCAAAGCACACCATCGCAAGTACTATACAACACACTCTGTTCAGGATGTACTGTGAGCTGTTCTCCTCTTTCCCTACCCCTAGACCATTGCAAGTAGCAAATACCGATCTTTAGGAAGCCTATTGCCTGCTCAACCATCACACTGCTCGAAGAATGGGCTGCATTGTACCAACAATCAGCCTCAATCAAACAGCTGTGTAATGGTTGCGATCCTTGTGAGGTACCTGGACCATAAAATGCAGCAGAAAGCTAAGAGTTCTCAAGGAAGTAGGTATCATGGCAGCTCTAAGCATAGACTTTCAAGACCTGGTACATATCACTTGCATGATAATGGAATGGAATCCTTTACCATTGATGAACTCCGTCACACTATGATATGGCTGTCTCAATATAACGGGTGTATAGTCTATAGCACCCTGCACTGGGGGAAGCCAGCTATATTGGCAAAGCCCATAGCCCAGGGTTTAGTACTGACCCCATCACAGAGTAATAGGATAATGTGGTGTGATCTAGCCCAAATTGCATTAATAACCTCAACAACATTTCTTCAAATCACTACAATGTGGGAAGAGGCCATTCGTCTGATCAAATCTGCACCAATCTTCCAAAGAGCATCCCACCCAGACTCACCCCCAACACTGTCCCTGTAACCCCACATTTATCATGGCTATGTCACTTAACCTGCATATCACTGATCACGGAGGCAATTTAATATGAGCTATCCACCTGACGTGCACTTCTTTGGATTGTGGGAAGAAATCAGGGGACCAGTGGAAACCCACAGGGGTAAAACATGCAAACTCCCATAGACCGTCACCCAAAGTTGGAATCAAACCCAGGTCCTTTGTGGTGAGACAGCAGTGCTAACCACTGAGGCACAGTGCCATGATTGACAGGTCCCACACTGGTGCCCAGTGGTTCCTTATAAGGAGCCAGTCACATACCCTTTCAATGTAGCTGTCACCTTGACAGCCATCAGGATAGAATAGCCACCCACTCCTCATGCTGTAGGTCCAGCTCCAGCAGCTGGCATAGTTCAGTGACCACACCCCAGGGCATCCGCAGTCTTTTAAGAACACTCCACCTTGCTCATCGAGAGCAAATGGCACTGAAGGCGATACACTCTGGGCCTCCTGTACCTTACATGCATTCTGAGGGCACCTTCAGCTGCAATCTCTTCATGTGGAGGCTGTTCTGCGGCTGTTGCAGGTTATTGCTGAACTTGGATTTGCTGCAGCAGCTGTTCCTCTTCCAATTCTCCGTGTCTTCATTGCACACAGCAAATGTGACAATAATGCCGTCCTAGGTAGGATCCAACAGCCAGGAGGGTCCATGAAATACCTTCACACGGTACTTTGATATTGCACCTTATTTTGATGAATGTGTCAGCAATTGTGTCACAAAGAGACAGTCGGAGTTTATAAATGCTCTTGATCTGAAACCATGCCGCATTTGTAACAAGATGAGTAAATTGCTACCACAAATAAGAGTAAATAAATATGATACAATAGCCATCATAAAGACATGTTTGCAAAATAACCATAGTTAGGGCCTGAATATTGAAGGGTATTTGACACTTTGTTATGCCAGGGCCAAAGACAAAACAGGTGGGTAGCTATGTAAATAAAGGAAGCAATCAGTGTAGTAATGAGAAATGATCATGGTTCAGGAGATTAAAACTCAAAACTAGCTAGGGTGTTGACTGACAAAGCAAAGATAAAGTTTGAATCCTGGAAAATGTTTATGGACCCCTAATTTGTATGCTGTTGAATCAAAAAATAATTGGAGGGGTGTGGAAGTTGGAAGAAAGATACTACAATTACTGTCAGAGATTGCTGGAGATTTTAATCTTATAGATTGGTTGAATTAAATTGACAGAGGTACCCTGGAGGATAAGCGCTTGGAGTATATTTGGGCCATTTTCTTACGAAATATATGCGGAACCAAGAGCAAATGGACTATTTTAGATCAGGTAATAGTTAATAAAATGGATTAATTAATGACATTACAATATAGGATCCTCTAGGGAAAAATCATCATAACATCGTAATATTTCACTTTCAGCTTGAAGGTGAGAAGTTTTGGTGGAAATTATGGTCTCAAACAGAACAGGGAAGGATATACCATCCTGTCTAACTAAGGAAGTTAAGGATGAAATCAAATTGAAGAGAAACATATACAATGCTGCAAAGATTAATGGGTAGCCCGAAGTTTCTGGGAAGAATTTTGAAGACAGCAAAAGATGATATTAAAACAAAAATAGTGAAGAATTGAAGTACAGAAGAAAACTAGCAGGCTTTTAAAAAAAAAGAAAAGATGCTATGAACATTTAAAAGGGAGAGAGTAGCTAAAGTTAAGTGTCTGTCCCTTAGAGGGTCAGACTAGGGGATTAATAATAAAAAAAATGAGGAAATGACAGACTTCGAACTTTTATATGTGTGTTCGCTGTGGAAGACTGAACAGAAATCAAATTGAAGGGAGACATATGAAATGCTGCAATGATTAATAGTAGCCCACAGTTTCTGAGAAGAATTTGGAAGGCAGCAAAAGATGATTAAAGCAAAAAGGGAGAAGAATTGGAGTTTAGAAGAAAACTAGCAGGCTATATAAAAATAACAAAACGTCTCTATGAACATTTAAAAGTGAGAGAGGAACTAAAGGAAATATCCATCCCTTGGAGGGTAGGACTAAGGAACTAATAATAAGAAATGAAGAAATGACAGAGACTTTGAACAAATAGAAGATTTAAAAAACCTGAACAATACGTGGAAATCAAGGCAAAAGGTAGGGAAGAATTTAAAATAATCACAATTGTGAGAGAAAAAAAAAGAAGGAATATAAATGCAATCAAAGGCAGACATATCCCTGGACATGCATTCTCGGCTATCACAGCCTTGTTTTTAATCTTCCAAAGTTTCCTACGTTTTGTAAAGTTCACAACAAATTAGACAGCTGCAAATGTAACTGCACTATTGAAGAAAGGAGGGAGCATATTTCTTACATTTAACATGTTTGAGCCAAAAATCACAAATAGGAAAATAGGGAGTAATGAGAAACATAATCCAAATGCATAATCATGGGTTTGGCAAATCAGGGGACTTGTAAGATAAAATATTTTGAAAAGTATTATCTCCATTTTATACATTTTAAATGACCATAGCAATTTCACAACCAGTTAGCAAATTTCTGCCTGATTTACATTCTTAAGCTCCATATTATATCCCTTATATTTCTGCCTATTCCACTCTCACGATAAAGACAGTACACTCTTTATGCTCTGAACTAGGCCTAGATTTGTTGCTTATTAGATGTCAGTTATTAGTTTATTCAAAGCGGTTGTAGTGCTGGCTACAGATGATTTCAAATAAATTCTGCCTCACAGAAGTACATCAGTTTTCTCAACCATCTAGGACAGGATCTTCCTCATGGAACTTGAAATCAGGATCACACAGGGATCAGGATCAAAAACAGAAGCTGCTGGAAAACCTCAGCGGGTCTGACAGTATCTGTGAAGAAGAATACAGAGTTAACATTTCAGGTCCAGTGACCCTTGCTCAGATCTCAGAGGAAGTATCACCAGATGTGAAAAGTTAACCTGAGCTTTTCCAGCAACTTCCATGTTTTTTCCTGATTTAGAGCATATACAGTTCTTTCAGGTTTCACACAGCGATCAGAAGCCCACACCATCTGGCGAACAATCACTCGTCTGTGGTTTCCACTCAGTCAGTCAAATAATGGCCATAAAATTAAGGATTGCATGTGGGCTAATAGAGGACCAATAGAAAGATCTCCAGATGAAGAGAAAAGACCTTTGCAAATAAGTGAAAGTGAAGGTGCCCTCTCTTGGAGGTATTCTCACTCTTTCGCTCTCTCTGCTCGCCCCTTGCCACCGCCCCCCCCAACCCAACCACTCCCTCCAACTTCTTCAACTTCACAAATATGTTCCTCACACCTTTTGGAAATCTCCAATCAGTTTCAGACAACAGACTACCCAGACTTGGTTGGTGGTGGAGAGAAGGTTGGGGGAATAGAGGGAAGCAGGAGGAGCAGGCTGATGCCAAGTAACTTACATGCCAACTGGCAACTTGAAGTTTCATACTCATCCTGCCCTCATAAGAGTCTAAAAGTTCAGCCCTACAACTAGATATTTGTTAATAAATAAATTTACCACTCAGGTATCATTGTTTACCATTTCAGCAGAAGAATACTGAATATACTAAAATATTGCACAATATTTTAATGTATTCAGTGGTTTTCTGCTGAAATGGTACACAATGATATCTAAGCATTAATAATTAAATTTGCTCTTGCAAAAGCTCTGAACTCTCCACTAAAAGCTACACATTGGAAGTATTTGAATGTATTGAGCATTCTTTTGCTGAAACGGTGCACAAGGTATCGAAGCTTTAATATGAACACACAATAATTAGTCTCCTAGTTCTTTGGCAAACAATTTCTAATAGAATTGTGTCTTTTTGAGGAGTCGCAGATATATCTTCCCTAAAAATGCAGGAGACAATTTGGATTATAGCTCAATTAGAAGTTTATAAATTTTAAAATGTAACTTTTTTAACCATCTTTATTCGTCTATCACTTTTCAACTTCGATTCTCTCTGACATTCATTCACTTTACAGTTCATTCATGCAAAAAGATGTCTCCGAACATGTCATAATGACAAGGGGCGTGCCTGTGAAATCAAACGGGAGGAAAAGCAGTTGCAGAACGGAGAGGGGGTATTTTTGCAGGCAATGACTGATGGAAGGAGGCAACAAGGCAGAGATGTATCAAAATTTTGAAGAGTAGGAGTGAGGAAGCAGCAATGAACAAGCTTAAGGAGCAAAGGGAATCTGGAGGTTGAAGGATCATAAGGACAAGGAGACCTTGGAGGAGAGTAGGGCACATCTAAAACAGCACCACATCACCAAGGGATGTCGAGTGTGTTCTGCAAATTACAAACAAAATTTCTAAATTCACAGGGTAAGTCATAGAGGAACCAGTGGAGATGAGAGTCTGATGGGACTGAGCACTGAATATTTCTTTGTTTTCTCTTAGAGTTTCATAGTTTGTGTGCACTATGCAACGATACCGTATTTGATCAGATTTCTAGGGTGACAGTGCCCTCCAGTGTTACAACTTGCTGCTGCATTAGCTGCTATTGCTGAGGCACACTTGAAGGTAACAAATCTTTTTCAAATGAAGTGATGTTTGAGTAAAGAAAAGGAAAATGTAATTATTGATAGGCATTCTACTCATAGCCCAAGTGCAAAAAAATTCATGCAAGAAAACAATCACAAATGATTGTAAGAACCCAGCACCAGTGTGGCACTATTTACCAAAACACTGTCTCACTTTAGTCAATAACTAACCAGAAAATTCCTTTGTATTCCTCTGCTACTAATTACTTCCAATCATAGCTTCTAACATCCAGGCCTGGCATCAGCTAATAACTATTGAAGGGTCGAGGCCCGAAATGTCAGCTTTTGTGCTCCTGAGATGCTGCTTGGCCTGCTGTGTTCATCCAGCCTCACATTTCATTATCTTGGATTCTCCAGCATCTGCAGTTCCCATTATCTCTGATAGCTAATAACTATTTCTTGATTTAGGTTCACTGCTAATTTGCAATGTTCAGCTAGAAATGCCAAGTGGATAACCCATCTTGGCCTCATCCAGTGGTCCCCTGCATTATAGATACCAGCCAATTCAGCCAATGTGAATCACTCCACGTCATATCAATAAACATTTGGAGGCACTGAATATCACAAAGGCTATGGGCCCTGAGAAAATTCTAGCAATACTACTGAAATCTTGTCCTCCTGAGCTTGCTGCTCCCCTAAGCAAGCTCTTCCAGTACAGTTACAAGGTTGGCATCCACCCAATGTAGAAAATTGCCCTGGTATGTCCTGTACAGAAGCAGCACAAAAAACCCAATTCAGCCAATAACTGCCCCATTAATCTACTTTCAATCTTTATTAATGTGATGGTAGGTGTCTTCAACAGTGCCATCAAAACAGCATCTGCTCAGTAATAACCTGCTCGGCGATGCCTAGTTTGAGTTCCGCCAGGACCGCTCAGCTCCTGATTTCATGACACAGCCTTGGTCAAACATAGACAAAAGAACCAAATTCCAGAGGTAAGGATAGAATGGAAACCTTTGACATTAAGGCCACATGTGACTGACTGCAATGTCATGGAGCACTAGCAAAACTGGAATCAATGGGTATTATGGCCCATCTCTCCACTGGTTGGAGTCATAACATGTTATGGTTATTGGATGTCACCTCAGCTCCAGAGCACCTCTGCAGGGGTTTTTCAGGGTAGTGTTCTTGGCCCAACCATCTTCAGCTGCTTCATCAATAATTTTCCTCCATAAGGTCAGAAGTGGGGATGTTCACGATGATTATACAATATTCAGCACCATTCATTACTTCTCAGATTCTGAAGCAGTCCATGTTTAAATGCAACAAGGTCATGGGCTGATGAATGGCAAAGAACACTGACGCCACACATGTGCCAGACAATGACCATTGCCAATCAAAACAATCTAACCACTGCATCTTGACATTCAATGGTGTTGCCATCACTGAAATTCCCCACTATCAACATCCTAGGGCTTACCATTGACCACAAAAGGACTTATCTCATAAACATGGTGGCTACAAAAACAGGCCAGATGCTAAGAATACTGTGATGGCTAACACACATCTTGACTCCCAAAGCCTGTCCACCATCTAAGAGGCACAAATCAGGAGTGTGATGGAATACACCCCAGTCGCCTGGATGTGTGCAGCTGTAACAACACTCAAGAAGTTGGACACCATCCAGGACAAAGCAGCATCTTGATTGGCACCACATCCAAAAACATCCACTCCCTCCAGAACTGATGTGCAGTAGCAGCAGTGGGTAGCGTCTGCAAAATGCACTACTAAATTTCGCCAAAGATCCTTAAACACCATTCCTTCCAAACCCACAACCACTTCGCACGAGAAAGTCAAGGGCAGCAGATACATGACAAGGGTAGCAGATACGTGGGAACACCTGCGTCTTTCCCTCCAAGCCACTCACCATCCTGACTTGGAAATATATTGCCACTCCTTCCTTCATTGTCGCTAGGTGAAAATACCACCGCCTTCCCTAGAGCAATGGAAATGGACAATAAATGCTGGTCCAGCCAGCAACACTGATATCCCAAAAGCAAATATAAAAAAGAATGTTTAACTGTATACTTTCCCACATGACCAGCCCAGAACCTTGTGCTAGGCACTCAATAAAGAAGGGCGTAGTATTGTGAAGAGGAGAAAGAGAATGGAGTCGGGAGCTAAGAGGAAGCTGTGAGGTGAGTGGAAGGATTGGGAGGTGTGTGGTGAGAAGGAGTGAGGTGGAAAGGGGAGGAATTGAGAGTCATGCTGGGTGGAGGATCAGCATGGGAAGTGTTGATGGAAGGAGTGTAGAAGGGCCAGATCAGGAGAAGTGGATGAAGAAAATTTAAGGTTTCTGGTCAATGATTGAATTTGCTATCCGCATTGAAGATAGTTTTGATCCGTAACAAAATTCAATTGCTGAAGTGTGATGAATGCTCACTGTTATTGCTGTGACCCCTCCTTGGAGCTGTGGTTTTATAAGGTCAAGGACAATCACAATAATAGGAATTTCAGGAATGAAATCAGAAAATGCTTTCGAATTTGCATGATAGTGGATATACAGAACTCTCTTCTAAAAGTTTGAAGATACTACAAGTCAATTGAATGTTTCAATACTGATAGTGATAGGTTTTGGATTGGTTCATGGTCAAGGGACATTGACCAAAGCCAGGTAACTGGATTTCAGGTACAGATCAGCCACAGTCTAATTGAATAGCAGATCAGGTTCCAGGAGTTGACTAACCTTCTCCTATGTCCCATTTTCCTGCCCCCGCCCCTCTTCCTTGCACCCATTATATACTCCAAACTTCATGTTCTGTTTCAGACATGGACATTCTTAAAATTAGGGTGCAGGCAAAAACAATCCAGTTCTTAGATGCAGAGGAAGGAAGTTAGATGAGTGAGCACTTTCAAGGGCAGCAGGAAGTCTGACGATGACAATGACTTTGTAAACTTTTATACCCACTTTCACTGGTCCATCAGGTAAACTCGCGATATAAATCACCCAAGACAGTTCTAACAATAGAATATAGCCTTTATTCTTTATTAAAACAAAGAACACTGCAGCAAATACTTCAGGAATCTTACCCATACGTTGCTTACAATCACAAGTGTACCTTTTTATGTGGACTTGTTCAAAGATCAGATCGGAATTTTACCCCACAGCCTGTTGTTCAAAAGACCTCTTTCTTGAGTTCACTAATAGAGCCACGAGGCAAAGGTTTTACACACTCTTCCCATACAAAGAATCAGTATATTGAAACTTTTACACTATCCAGTCGACAGTGAATGATCAGTTTGAGCACTGGCAAATATCACAAACTTGGCACATTTTCCACATTGATCAGTCAATTCATTAGGATTTGCTTGTGTTTCCCTGGCAAGGGATTAATCATTTGTGTTTAATGAACTTTGACCTCTGATCCAAACAACATATGGAATTGTACTGTGCAAATATTGTGACCATCAGAAATTTAATCAATGGAAAGTCCACATTGTTGCATCTGATTCAAACAAGACTTCAGTTTTTCCAGAGCTACTGTGACAGTTCAGTTCAATATTGCTGAATTATAATGTTCACTATAAACATATATAGCATGCCTTCAGCAAAACACAGAAACACAAGCCGCACCCCCATCTACCTACTAACCTCATCCCACCTCCTTGACCTGTCCGTCTTCCCTGGATTGACCTATCCCCTCCCTACCTCCCCACCTATACTCTCTCCACCTATCTTCTTTGCTCTCCATCTTCGGTCCGCCTCCCCCTCTCTCCCTATTTATTCCAGTTCCCTCTCCCCATCCCCCTCTCTGATGAAGGGTCCAGGCCCGAAACGTCAGCTTTTGTGCTCCTGAGATGCTGCTTGGCCTGCTGTGTTCATCCAGCCTCACATTTTATTATCTTGGAATTCTCCAGCATCTACAGTTCCCATTATCTCTAACACATTAAAACCAGTGACCTTTCCAATCAGCAGGTCAGCACCAGGCTTTGTGTGTTTTTCTCATTTTATTCAATTTAATTTACCTTTATTTTGGTTAAACCAGCAAGTTTTCAGTTAGTATCTATAGTTTTGGTAAGGAAAAAGGAGAGAAGAATGGGAGGACTGTGGGCAGAATCTAATAGAGATCTGAGTGAATGTGGGTTCTGGTGAGATATGGGAAAAAAAAGGATGAGATCAGATGATAGACAAGGCCTTTCTTGATGTTGCATGCAACTTGCTCCACCTTCATGTTTTTGACAAGCAACCCAAAGAGTTTCTTGCTATTCTTGCGTCATCATCATGCATACTGTTGAGGTATTGCATTACACTCAGAGGCATTCCATACTCAATACAAACAACTGATTGGAGTAAAGGAAGAAATATTTGCAAAAATAAACAGCTGAAAGATCAAGTCCAGAGAACAGGATGCAGGTATTGTGGAGGACATCTTAAAAAAAACAAAAGGACGTGTTTCCAGTGTGGAGAAAACAGTATTCTAACTACAAAAAGTTCAAGCATTTTTGCACCAGTGATTAGCTAGAAAGTAGCAAACTAGATTCTAAAAATGGCTGCTGGAGAGAACCATGGAACCCCTTCATGGTGGACGCAGGCCATTTGGCCCATTGAGTTCAGACCGACTCTCCTAGAGCACCTATCCAGACCCACTCCTCTACCCTATCACTGTAACTGTGTGTTTTAGATTAGATTAGATTCCCTACAGTGTTTCCTATGGCCAATCTATCTAACCTGCACATATTTGGACTGTGGGTGGAAACCAGACCACCTGGAGGAAACCTACACAGACACAGAGAATGTGCAAACTCCATAAATACACTTACCCCAGGGTAGAATCAAACTCAGACTCCTGGTGCTGTGAGGCAGCAGTACTAACTACTGAGCCATTGTGCCACCCCAATATCTCAATTGATGGTTCTGATTAATCACTCTACACCATAGGACAAGTTGGCACACTGAAGTCTAAAGATTTGCTAATGTTAAAATAATGGCTTCAGCATCAAGTGAGTGTGAAGTGACAGATAGACACTGGTGCTTCATGCAACATCACAGATTTCACAGACTTCCAAGATGTGGCTCAAGATGATGACCCAAAAATGAAGCCCTCAAAAGTAAAATAGATGATGGAATAAGACTCATGCCAAGAGGACAAATTAAGCAGCAATCTCAACACAATGAATGAATATTGTGTGTTCCAGATTGTAAATGTTAAGCAAAATCCACTCATTATGGCTGAAATAAGTCTAAAGCTAGGGTGTAATGACCCTAAATGTGCTAGGCGAGACTGGCGTCCTTTCACAGCCCTAGCCACTGATAAACAAACAGATCCTACATGATTACAAAGATGTTTTTGTTGGTCCTGGGAGTCTTCCTGGTGAATAGCATCTCAAAGTGGACGAGAATATGAGACCAACACAGCCTGAGACCAAATATGAGAAAATTACCACTGTTGCTGGAATCTATACTGAAAACAAAAAATGCTGGAGATCACAATGGGTCAGACAGCACCTATGGAGAGAAGGCAAGCTAACGTTTTGAGTCTCGGTGACTTTTTATCACCTCTGATGAAGAATCACGTAGACCTGAAGCGTTAGCTTGCTCTCTCTCCATGGATGCTGTCTGGCACACAATGACAATGCAATGTTGGCATTTATTTTGAGAGAACGTGAATATAAAAGCAGGGATGTACTACTGAGGCTTTATAAGACTCTGGTCAGGCCACATTTGGAGTATTGCTTGCAGTTTTGGGTCCCATATCTCAGGAAGGATATACTGGCTCTGGAGCGGGTTCAGAGGAGGTTCGCGACAATGGTCCAAGGAATGGAAAGCTCAACATTTGAGGAATGTTTGAGGACTCTGGGACTATACGCATTGGAGTTTAGACGGATGAGAGGGGATCTAATTGAAACTTTCAGAGTACTGAATGGCCTGGACAAAGTGGACGTTGGGAAGATGCTTCCATAGGCAGGAGAGTCTAGGACCCGAGGGCACAGCCTTCAGGTGAAGGGAAGACCTTTTAGGATGGAGACAAGGAGAAGCTACTTCAGCCAGAGAGTGGTGAATCGATGGAATTCACTGCCACAGAAGACTATGAAGGCCAGGTGATTGAGTACAGTTAAGACTGAGATAAGCAGGCTCTTGATTGTCAAGGGGATCAAGAGTTACATGGAGAAAGCAGGAGAATGGGGTTGATGAACTCATCAGCCATGATCGAAAGGCGGAGCAGACTTGATCAGTCAAATGGCCTAATTTCTGCTCCTATGCCTTATGGTCAGATTGAGGCCAGCCTGAAAGACAAAGACAAAAGAAATAGAGAAGGAAAGTATCAAGAAAGTAATGACAACTACAGATTGATTAGCAACATAGTAGTTTGTGGTAGTAAATACAAAAACTGGAAAATTGAGAGAATGCATTGATGCAAATAATGTCAAGAAAGAAGAGATTTCACCACCCCATGCCAACCATTGAAGCAATTCTGCCACAAACTTTCAAGGTAAAGGTCTTGACTAGCCTTGATGCAAAGCGTAGTTACTGGTAAGTGAAGCTAACTGAAAGCAGTAGTTCCCTAACTACATTGTGGATACTATTCAGGAGATACAGGTGGTTGCATATGCTGTTAGACATTTCCACTGCTCCGTAGTAAGTTAGACAGGACAAAATAATTTTATTTTGATAACTCTGTTTCTCTGCCCGCGTATGTTGCCAGATCTGCCGAGCTTCTCCAGCACCCTGTTTGTTTCGCTCAGACCCACTGTTAGAATTTTCTCATCAAATATGAAAGAAAGTATCTTGGGCAAATCACGGCAAATTACACAAGATGCAGGTCTCGAAGTTCTTCAGGAAGGTGGGGTGAAAGGCTGGAAGTATCAAGGATATGCCTGTTGGCATAAGAGACTATTGGACATACAGAGACAAATGATAGCCCAAGCTGACAGCCGCGCAAAGGAAATAAAGTTATTACCCTAAAGAAATGAAAAAAGAGATGCCGAAATGCATCCATGCAAACCCTGAAGGAATCACATTTAGCGTGAGAAGGGAAACAGAAATGCTGCATTGGGACAAACCTGAGCCTTAAGATTAAGGACTACACCAGTCAGTGCGGTGCTTGTCATAGCAGTAAGGAGCCCTAGCAAAACTAGTATCAATAGACATGAGTGGGCAAACACTCTGCTGGTTGGAGTCACACCTCGTATGTAGGAAGATGGCTGTGGTTGCTGATGGTTTGTCATCTCAGCTCTCGGACATCTCTGCAGGAATACCTCAGCGTTGTTTCCCAGCCCAAATCATCTTCAGTTACTTCATCAATAACCTTCCCCCCATCATAAGGTTAGAACTGGGGATGTTTGTTGATGATTACACAATGTTCAGCATATTTTGTAACTCCTCAGGTACTGAAGCAGTCCACATCCAGGTGTTGGAAGAGCTTGACCACATCCGGGCTTAGACTGAAAAGAGGCAAATGACATCCGGGCCACTGAAATGCCAGACAATGACCATCTCCAATGAGGAACAATCTAACCATCACCCATTGACTTTCAACGATGCCACCACCACTGAATCTCTCACTATCAACACTCTGGGGGTTACCATTGACCAGAAATATTATCACTGCAAGAGCAGGTCAGAGGTTCAGAACTGAGCAACCCACATCTGACTCCCCAAAGCCTGTCCACTACCCACAAGGAACAAGTTAAGAGTGTGAATTGTCTGGACAAGCACAACTTCAAAAACGGTCAAGAAGGCTGACAGCATCCAGGACAAAGCAGCTCACATGATTGGCACCACATACACAAGCATCCACCCCTTCCGATACTTAGTAGCAGGAGTGTATATCACCTATAAAATACATGGTCAAAATTCACCAAGGCTCCTCAGACAGCAACTTCCAAAGCCAGGACCACCACCATCTAGAATGATAAGGACAGCAGATGTATGAGAACACTAACCATCCTGACTTCAAAATATATTGTTTCCTTCTCTGACACTAGGAGAAAATCCTGGGACTCTCTCCCTAAGAGCATTGTCGGTGTAACTATGGCATAAAGACTGCAACAGTTCAAGAAGGTAGCTCACCATCACCTGCATGAGGGCAACTCGGGACAGGCATTAAATGCTGGCCCAGCCAACTGCATCCATATCCCATGAATGAAAAGAAAGTAATAACGAGTGAGAGTGACAAAATCAAGTTGAAATGATAGAAACCCAATTTGATAAACATAAAACTGTCAAGTCACTACCAAAACTAAGTGTTGGAGAGCTGGTCAGGGTGCAATTATAGATAAACTATGGGTCAGAAAGCGCTGACCTCAACATTAGCACTGAGTGCAGAAAGAACAGCAGTCCCAGAGGTCAACAGTACTCCAGAAACAGAAAGAGATCTGCAACAACCGTTATCATAGGGGGAGACAGTGTCAGAGTAATAATGTCATTGGATAAGTAATTCAGAGCGTGGGCTATTGTTCTGGAAGCATGGTTTTGAATCCCACCACGGTAGATGATAAATTTGAATCTGGAATAAAAAGCTAGCCCAGTTAGAACTACAAAACCACTCCCAATTATTGTTGGGTAATGTCCTTTAGGGAAGGAAATCTGTCATCCTTACCTGGTTAAGACTCCAAACACACAGCAATATGGCTGACTTTTAACTGTTCTCTGGGCAATTAGGGATGTGCAATTAATGCTGACCTAGCCAGCAATGCCCTCGTCCCATGACAATATTTTCAAAAAGCAGCACTCGTCACAGAAATGACACTCCTGGGGAAGCAACGTTACCTGAGGATTGAGCAGAAACCAGAGGAACAGCCAACAACAATGTACATGGGTACCAATGCCTGTGCAGGGATCATACAGAATGGAGCTAACTGAAATTAACATGCTGCTTCATTAATGAATGACAATTTTCTTATGGCTGTTTTTTATTGGGTAACTTGCTCAACTGGTAACTGTGAATGATAGTGCATGTAATTGGTTTTTTAAGAAAAAGGGATGTTTGGAGTAATTCTATTGTCATGAGTGTGCCAGGTAATTTACCAATCATGTAACTGTTGCCTCTGTTGTCAGTGCTCCTGCAAGCAGTCTATGAGAGCTGGAAACTTTTCTGACTTGATTGGGACTGAATTTATCTTGCTCCATTCTTATCTTTCCAAGCATAACTGCGCAATCACCTGCAATGGCTTCTCTTCCTGCTCCCATATCATAGCCTTTGCTGTTCCCAGCTATCAAACCATTGGCTGTCGCCTATTCCTCACCTAAATACCAATGTCTGCAAAAATTGCCTCAGTTTGCATAACTATGTTTACAACACACTAATCACCTCTCTCAATTCTTCTATAGTCCTTAATTTGTTGGTCATCCAGTGTTGAAAGAGCTGGAATTTCTTCAAATTAAATACTGGAACGAGCAAAGCTCTTGTCTTTTGTCTCTACCACTTCCTCGAGCCATTAACTCCATTCCTTTTCCTAGTGACACAGAGGCTATATGAAATGTTCCAATCTGGATCACATTTGTCATTTTTGACCTCATAATCAGCTTCTAACTATGTATCCAAGGCTTCACTAAAACTGTCTATTTCCAATTCAGTACATTACCTAATTTAACCCTTGCCTTAGCATACTTAAGGCTGAAACTCTCATTTCCAGACTTTTTAATTCCAGCACATTCCCAGCCAGACACTCACATTATACCGTCAGAAACTGGTGGCCATTCTTACTGATTCACCTATCACCCCTGTACTTGCTGACCAATCATGGCTGGCTAGTAAATGATTATCCTTCTATTTTAAAATGATGATATTTGTTTTCAGATCTCTCCATGGCCTCCCCATCTTCTGTAGTCTCCTCCAATCACAGAATACCTCAAATTGTCTGAGTATCTAATTCTGTACACCTGAACATCCCCAATTTTGCTCACTTCACCATTGGGAGCCACAAATAATCTGTCTTGCCCCCCCTCTCAGCTTCACAATTAATTCATTAAACATCACCAACTTTCTTTTGCCTTTCTAGATAGTCCTTAAAGCCCATCTCTTTGACCATGATTTTGGCCTTCCAGCCTAATTTCACACTGCACAGCTCGGTGCCAAATTATCTTTGCAAAGAACATGCGGTACACCTTAAGCCATTTCATTATGCGGAAGTCACTATATAGATGCAAGTTGTATCAGTGATAATAGGAACTGCAGACGCTGGAGAATCCGAGATGACAAGGTGTGGAGCTGGATGAACACAGCAGGTCAATCAGGCCATGCTGCTTGGCCTGCTGAGTTCATCCAGCTCCACACCTTGTTATCTCTATATATAGATGCAAGTTGTTGTTGTGACAGGTACTGAAGGAGGAAGTCTTATTACACCCGAGTAGTTTGGAGATCAGGTTATCATATTTACATCCCCATTGCATGTCTATGTCTAGCAACACTCTGCACTGAAAGTGGAACCTTAGGGAGAGAAAGTGGGAATATAACATTTAGACAGAGGACCAGCACTGATGTTATTGAATGGCATAACAGCCTGAGAAGGCTGAATGCTTACTGTTGCCCTTCGCTTTATTTAATATATTGTCATTTGTACCTAGGTGCAGTGAAAAGTGGATAATTTCACCATGTTTTGCTGCCATCTTGGATTACAGAATATTACTAAAACTGAAAGTGTCAAAAGTTCATCTTTCTGTCTCTGCTCCTCCAGTTCACCACCATCCAACATCATCTCCCGGGTCCTGGCAATATGCTAATTTACCACCACCTCTGCGATCGCCATAGAGGTCCCGCACCCAACCACCCCCCCCCCCACCCCCGCCCCCATCACATATAGTCTTCTGTCATAGAAATAAGTTAGCGATGCAAAAAAACCATGAACTGTTGGATACATGTGTTGCCTGAAATTGGCAATGTTTAAGGAGAGGGAAGGGATACAGGAGAAATCAGTCAACATACCTGCTCAGTTACCATCCAGTGGCCCTCTTCCAGTTCAGCTAACGTATATTTGCATGGGCTGAGGACTGAATCAAACTTGATCGTCATGGACCTACAAATCAAATAGACTGATGAGAGTCTCAATGACAAATGAGGAAGCAGAGATGGCTGTGGCTGTGAAAAAAATGCAACTAACTTTTCCAAGGAGAATGGGTACAAATTTACTATATTGTCACCTCCGAGTGTTAATTTACATTTGTGGTTTGAACAACTCATTATCAACAATCATGCTTAAGGCTGAGAAGCTGAAGATAATAAAGGGAATTTTTTCACCTAAAAATAACACTGTTTTTCTTTCTGTTGGTGCAATAAACATATTGCACATCTGTTCAATTGATAACAATCTATTATATACAGCCGCAACACTCAAAGCCAAGCCACTGCCTTCTCTTAGCATTTGGAGAGAGAGTGGTATGTAGCAAATGCTTTTTAGACACTGTTGAATGATCATTTTTATTTCATGCCGCATATAAAAAGTTTAAATTGATTAACTAGTAATGGTTTAGTGGTCAACATAGTTAGCCCTGTACCTTATTTGTACTTCAAATAGGAATTGTGGATAAATTGACTGGGAGAGGTCTTATGGTGACATGAATAGTATCCCAGCCTCTGAGTCAGACCTTCAATTCAGGGCTTGTTGGCCAAGGAAGAAGCATTCTTAGCACATTGCTATCCTGATAAAGTGTTAGCTTGTAAATCATTCCAACATTTTCCCATGGCAGGCAATAGGACTAGGAGAGATTCCTGGTCAGCTGTGTGATGGAAAGAAATGCAAGCCTCTACCATCGCTGTCCCTTGTTCCATGTTACAACATGCATGTAAAAGATTATGTTGTCACATGTCTGTTGGGGGGTATAGTTGGATAATTTGGCTGAATGGCTATCTTAGATCAAATTGGTGCCAATAACATTGATTTGATCCCTTTTGCAGCCAGGTTGAATTCGGGACTTGCCTCTTCATCCTGCCTGTGGTGAAGTGGTAGACCTGCCTTTTGGGCAGAGAACTGTGAAGAAAATAACTGGGCATCATATTTCCGGTATTACAGAGCTGCACCTAGTAAACAAATGTTGACTGTAAATTAATTAGAGCATCCTGAGGTTGGGAAAGATGCTCTTTAATTGCAGGTCATTCTTGTCTTTCACATATGCGACTAGCCATATATATCATGTAGACTAAGTTGCACAATCCATATATAATCCAATGTAAAAAAAAGCTTTGGGATTACTTTCTGTGAAATATAAAAGTCCTCTGTCTGTTAATTTAATGCAGGTAAGTACATTTATTTTACTGTCTATACTAAAGTAGCAAACTGGGAATGTCAATTGATAACATACAATGTTGTACATTGAGCTGCACAATACAGACACAAAAGCAAGAATTTCTATTGTAATTTTCATGACCTCAGGACATTCTAAAATGCTTTCCAACCAATTGGATGTTTGTTTTGAGGTGTGGTTACCGTTGTCTAGAAAATGCAGTGGCTGGGTTGTGCACAGAAAGATCCCACAGATCAGATGAATCGTTTGATGGTGTGGCTGAGGAGTAAATATTGGTCATGACTCTGGCAAGAAGCCCCCAGCTTTTCTTCAAATAAAGCAATGAAATCTTTTATATTGACCTAACGTCTGATCTGAAAGTTGGCAAGGCTGAGAGAGCCCTCAGCACTGCACTGGAATGTCAGCCTGGGTTATGCACTCAGATCTCGACAATAGGACTTGAATCAACCTCATGGTTACCATCAATAGGTTACTATCGAACCATGACTGGCACCTTGCAGTTCTATATCATTTAAAACATCCTTCAGAAACATCTCAAACAGTTCTTCCAATGTAATGGATTTCTTTGAAATGCTGGGACTGTTATGAGGGTAACATGAGTTAATTAGATTACGGACAAACATGCAACATAGTTTTCAGACATTCAATGCGTAAAGAAACACAGGGAATAGCCAATTCGCTCCCAGATAATCAAACAAATGTAAATCCATTTCTAGCTTATCATTAGATTTGACACTTGGATTTTTTTTAAGAATTGTGCAAATCCTTAATAAAAACAGTACTCAAAATGTTGATTTTCATTTGAAAAATATCAGGGTTGTTTTCAAACAACTACGCATTTCTGAGAGTTGGAAGAAGACTTGTGTTAATAATACAGCACATCTCTCTCACTCAGGATGTCCAAGAGTAATTTACAAACAATTAAGAACTTACAAAGTGTAGTCACTGTCATAATGACAGAAACATGACAGCCAATTTATGTACAGTCAGATCCCACAGAGAACAGGAAATAATGATAAATTAATTTCCTCTAAAAATGTTTTTTGAAGGATAAAAATTGGCCAGGACACTGGAGAACAGCCATCTGTTCTTCCTTTAAACATGGCCATGAGACCTCTAACATCCATCTCAGAAGTGAGGTAAGGCCTGCCTTAGTAGTACATTGCACCCTAATTGAACGATACCACATGCAGCGTTCTGGTAGAATGACACTGTAGTGTCACCTTAATTTTTGGACTCAAGTCCCTGGAGTGGGCCTTGTTCCCATAGCCTTCTGTCTTTGTGGTAAGAGGGCTACCGACTGAACAATAGCTAGGAGTTCTAATACTGTTCAAGCCTCAATGTGTGTTTGAATGCTGTGAGGTCAAATACCTTTAGGCCCAAGAAAAGCAGAAATAATTTCTGTTTTTCTTTTTCTCTTTACAGTCTCTGCAAGATGGCTGCCTGTTTAACTATCACCAATGCTTTGCATGCTTGTTTGGCCAGGACACAACGTCACTTCAGTTATTCTTGGTCCATCTATTCCTAACCTACCCCAAGCAGCATTAAAGAGCTTTTAATCCTGTTCCTATTCTGTTTGAGTATCGCCAGTGCTGCTGGTGGCCTTCTATATTATTGGATGTCACACACACTCCAATACAAAGATGCTCTGTGTGGTATAGCTGCAGGCAGCCTTACCTCCACTATCATATTGCTTCAGTTTCTGGTGCATCCTGCCCGGTGTGTTTTTACTTTGGTAATACCAACACTGGGCACCAAAGTTGGTCGAAAATTGCTTCTGACTGGAATATGTTTACTCATTGCAGCGAATGTCATCCCAAACATTGTCCAAAATATTAAGCTGATGCGAGAACTTCCTCAGTGTATTATGAGGAGTGCAACAGAAAACATCTTAAATTCTACTCCAGTATTATCTCAGGCAACGGATGTTTGGAAAATCAAGGAACTAAATCTAATTTTTCCAAAACAGAGCTTAAACTTAAACCATCAGATAGGCCACAGACATATTGAAAATATTTTGACAGAAGTCAGTCAGAAGATAAACAGTGAATTTCACAGTATACAAGTATGGATGGATCGAGCCAAGTTGTTGGTTAACAGAGGTCTTGCGGGCTTTCTCTTCTTTAACCTGATTGCAGCATCATTTTGGTACTTGGCTCATTAGCTGACCCATTTAGAGTTTGACAATGGCTATCTCACCAGGGACCTGGAAAAACTAGCCAAGAGCAACCCCACCAATTGTGACACATTTCTGGCGGCTGCTGGAATGCGAACGAAAACAACAGGACTGAAACTGTCTCAAAAGGAAATGAAGAAGTGTCTAGTACACATGGCAATGATCACCGTATGCCTAGCACTGTCTGCAGCAGTAATAGCAGATTATGGCATCTTCCATCTTGTGAGCAGCCTGACAAAGTGGACGGAGAATGTTCCATGTTTATCTGCGTCCCTTGATGTCAACATTGTTGTGAGTTGAAATCTACTTGGTACACACGAGATGAAATTAGTAACTAATCTGTTTGATATAGCACTGGGCTCTGGGTTTTCTTCAAGCTTTGACATTTAACCAGATCAATGAAAGAGGGAATTAAACGTCAGTATAGTATCTCAGCCAAGAGTTATCACCTCATAAAATCATGCTGTACAGAAGAGCCCCTTCGGTCTATTTAGTCTGTACACCAAAAATATATTACTACCTACACTAGTCCCACTTTCGCACACTGGCGTCTAACAAGAGATTATTCCTTCAATTTAGCAGTACAGTCAGGTTAATCTATGTATTCAGGTTGTAAAGTGGATAGCTAAAGCTCCAGCCAAATAAAGAGACCTTGAGCATGAAATGTAGTGGTCTTCTTGTCAAAAAAGATGACCTTAAGAAAATGGGGAGCACCACATATCAGATGGAATAACTTCTGTCTGAAAAATAGATTACAGTGGAAACTGGAAATCTGAAATTAAAGCTGGAAATACTCAGCAGGTCAGGCAGCATCTGTAGAGAGAGACAGACAGAAACTTTCATCAGAACAGGGAACAATTAGAGCGATAATAGGTTTTAAGCAAGGGGTGGGTAGGACAACTGAGAAAAGAACAGTACAGGAACAGGCTCTTCGGCCCACCAAAACTGTGCCAGCACATGATGCCTTACTAAACTAAAACTCTTTTGCCTCTATGTGGTCTGCATCCCTCTACTCCCTGCTTAGACACATATCTGTCGACATGCCTCTTAAACATTGTTATTGCATCCGTCTCCACCACCTCCTCTGGCAGCACATTCCAGGCATTTTCCACCCTCTGAGTAAAAAATGTGCCTCTCACATCTCTGTTAAACTTACCCCTTTTCACTTTAAACCGATGTTCCCTACTAATTGGCAATTCTATCCATGCCTCTCATAAGTTAGTAAACTTCTAGCAGGTCACACCTCACCCTTTGACGAACAAGTCTGTGACAGTGAGGAAAACAAGGAAGATTGAATGAAGGAAGAGTTAGGATAATGAGGAATGTTGGTAGAGGCAGCAAAAGAAAGAAACAAATTTCAGATGAGGCTCGAGCAGGCGTGATCTGCCTGGATGCAACAATAACAGAAAAAAAAACCCAAAGAAAGGAACCAAACCAGGAAAGGGGAGGAGGAAACAAAGTTTATTGTCTGAAATTATTAAACTGAATATTGTTGAATTCACTCGTTCTCATGCAGATCCTTTTTTTCTTGACACACCTGTGTTCCATTTCCCTTTAACCAAGAAGGATTAACCCTCTGTCATTGAAACTCGCCTGTCTTTCACCTTGTCACAGGTCTTCCTTCTGTCTTTGTCTCACCTACGTCTTACTCATGACCTATACCATCTCCTGGTCCTGAGGAAAGCCAGATGACCTGAAAAACTCACTCTGTTTCTTACTCTAAACAAGCTGCTGAGCCCACTGAATGTTTCCAACATTAGCAATGTGGTCATTTCCATCTTGATTCTCCTGTTGTCACAGAAAGCGAACATTGTGTCAGGAGTAGACTCCTTTGTTTTGGCTTAACTTCCATTTCACACCTTGGATTTTTCTGCTTTCCTGCACCTGACTGTGCTGAGCTGAGCCAGAATATAATCCACACTGAACACTGGCACAGAGGAGGCCAAAAATAGATTTTAGAGTGTTTAAAATCAAGAAGAGTTTAATTTGAGTATGTATAAAGACAAACTGGATCCAATGAATAGTTTGAAGGCAGGGATTTGAAGGAATTGCTAGAAGATCTGAGGTGACAAAATAAATACCTTTTTTTGGTGAGGCAAATGATTAGAATTTAGAATATACTGACTGATAGGATAGTGGAAACAGATTCAATAGTACCTTTCAACAGAGAATTAGACAAATGTTTGAAGAAATAAAGCAAGGAAACAGGCAAAGAGCCAGGATAGAGATTAACTGGAACAGAAACAGAAGTTTTGCAGAAACCTCAGCAGGTCTGGCAGAATCCAAACAGAATGAAACAGAGTTATTGTTTTGATCCAGTGACTCTTTGTGAGAGCAGAAGGGCATTGGGCTTAGAACATTAACTCTGGTGTTCTCTCCACAGGAGCTGCCTGACCTGCTGGGTTTCTCCATCTGTAGTGATTGGAACTAGGTGGGTCTCATTGACTAAGAGATCCATCAAAGAATCCTTAAATTCCCTCATTGTGTGGAAGCAGGCTATTTGGCCCAACAAATCCACAACCACCCTCTGAAGAGCATCCCACTCAGACCCATTTCCCTACCATATCGCTGTAACCCTGCATTCCCGTGGCTAATGGGGATGCAATGGCCTGTTAGTATAATCACTGGACTGTTAATCCTTAGACCCCGGTAACATTCTGGGGATCCAGGTTCGAAACCCACCATGGCAGATGGTGGAATTTGAATTCAATCAATATCGGAACTCAGAATGTAATGATGACCGCAAATCCATTGTTGATTGTCGGGAAAAACCCATCTGGTTCACTAATGTCCTTTAGGGAAGGAAACTGCCAACCTTACCTGGTCTGGCCTACATGTGACTCCAGAACCCACAGCAATGTAGTTGACTTTTAACTGCCCACCAGGCAATTAGGAATGGGCAATAAATGCTGCCTAGTCAGCAATTCCCTCATCCCATGAATGAATAAAGGAAAGGGTAATGAACATTATGGGCAATTTAACATGGCTGATCCACCTAACTTGTACATCTTTGAACTGTGGGAGGAAACCAGAGCATCCAGCAGAAACCCATACAGACCACGACAGGGAACATGCAAATTGGACACGGACAGTCGCCCGAGGGTAGAATTGAACCCGAGTCCCTGGCGCTGTGAGGCAGCACAGCCAACCACTGAGCCACCGTGCTGCCCTTTCTGGGCTTTATGCCTGCAATGTGAGAACCATTTCCATCCATGTTTCGGGTTGTTAACCTTGGCCAATCAGGGAGCCCTGGCTGATCAAAATAAATAGGCGATTCAGAACCTCCTCAGTTCAGGGGCTGACCCTGAGTTGGCTAGTCACAGAATGTGTAGGATGACAACAATAATGACAACAACAACGACAACGCATTGACTATGAGGAAAGGTTAAAAAGACTATGATTGTTTTCACTGGAAAGACAGTGGCTGAGAGGAGACCTGATAGAGGTCTACAAAATTATGAGAGGCATAGATGGGGTGGATAATCAGGAGGCTTTTTTCCAGGGTTGAATTTTCAATTACAAGGTTCAAGGTCAGAGGGGGATGAGTAAGGGATGTTTTTCACGCAGAGAGTAGTAGCAGCCTAGAATGCACGACCAGAAGAGGTGGTGGACGTGAGCACATTGAAGAGGCACCTAAATTGGTACATGAATAGGGAGGGAATAAAGGGATACAGATAGAAAAATGGCAGGCTTTGTTTTTAGATTAATTAGGGCATGATGGTCAGCATAGGCTTGGAGGGCTGAAGGGCCTGTTCCTGTGCTGTACTTTTTCATTTGTTCATATCTATAACCGGGGGACTCAGTCTCCTCACTTCAGGGACTGACTCTGAGCTGGCTGATTACAGCCGGTGTACTTGTGCACATGTAAATAAAGGAGTGACTGTGATTGGATAATGTGTGGCTACTTCACGAGCACTTTCCATTTTGTGTTTCAGGGATTTATAGGGAGATTAACTCAGCTGTTCTTTGCCAGTTCAGTGCAATCTCAATACGTGAATAGGCTCCTCTTTTAGTTAAGTTTCACACACTGACAAATTGTGCTACAGCAGCAGAACACAGGAATTTGTTTTCTTTTAATTTCACCTAGTTTCCTAATAAACCTGTTCAGAGATGTTATTACACACTTCTGGAGCAAGTGGGTCTTGAACCCAGGCCTCCTGGCTGTTTGCACTGCTCTATGATTCTTTGAAGAAACATTTTTCCTCCCAGCACTAATATCCCCCATCTTCACAATCTTCACTCTATTGTATAGCAAATCCACCATGAGCTTCCTCTGTGGTGGTCTATGTACTGACATTAGTGACACACAAATTCACTAAAGTTTTGCAGTAGGTCTGTAGCTCGGGTTATGGGTGTTGAGGCTGGTTGGCTCACTGAGCTGGCTTGTTGTTTTGCAGGCCTTTCATTACCATGCTGGGTAACATCCTCAGTGCAGCCTCCAATGAAGCTTCGGTGTGTTTTCCTGCCTGGTTTTTAAACTCTGGGGTCCATTGAGATGGATTGCCTCACTTCCAGTTTTCCTTCATAGCAGAATGTATATGTGTTTATCAATCTCATGCTTTGTGGAGTGCCATGCTTCCAGGAATTCTTGTGCTGGTCTCTGCCTAGCCTGTCCCAGGATCTTGGTGTTGTCCCAGTCGAAGTCGTGGATTTCCTTGTCAATGTGGTTTGAGATGAGTGTTGGTCATGTCTTTTTGTAGCCAGTTGGCGTTCGTGTACTCTTGTTGTTAGTTTCCTTCCTGTTTGTCCAACGTAGCGTTTCTCGCAGTCTCTGCAGGGCATATTATAGATGACATTGGTCCTGTCCATGCCAGGGAGTGGGTCTTTGGTTCCGGTGATCAGTTCTCATTGGGTTGATGTGCACTTGTGTGCCACTTATGCCCAGTGATTGTCGGAGTCTTGTGGTGAGTTCTGGCATGTTCCTGATGTAGTGTGATGAGTATGTCGGGGCATGTAGAATCTTTCTGATGCTGTTCCTGTAGGCATCTCCTGGCCCAGTTCTTTGGATATCCATTATTCTTGAACACTTGGAAGAGGTATTCCACCTCCTCTTGGCATAGTTCCATGTTGCTGCAGTGTGTGGTTGCCTTTTTAATTAGTGTTGGCACACAGCTTTGTTTGTGTGTGCTGGGATGATTACTATTGAAGTTCAATACTTGGTCTGTGTGCGGGGCTTTCGGTGTACTTTCATCTGCTGTTCCCCATTTGTCTTGCGCTCTACCATCATGTCCAGGAATGGGAGCCGTTTGTTCTTCTCCTCCTCTCTGGTGAATTTATTCCGGTGAGGGGGTGTTTATGAGTTTGTGTCTCTCTTCTAATTTGGTCTGTTTAATGATGACAAAGGTGACGGCTACATAGCGTATCCATAGTTTAGGTTGGATTTGCAGAAGGGCAGTCTCTTCCAGTCTTTGCATCACTGTTTCTGCAATGAGCCCGGAGATGGGTGATCCCATGGGTATCCCGTTGATTTGCTCATGTGTTTGGCCATTGAAGGTGAAGAGGGTGGTCAGGCATAGGTCCAGTAGTTTGCCATGTTGTCCTTGGAGATGATTTCACTGGGGTTGTGTTCTTGTTCAAGTAGTACTGTCATTGTTTCTCTTGCTAGTGGTACGTCTAATGTTGTAAATAGGGCAGTGACATCAAACGATATCATGGTCTCTTTATCCTCTATCTTTATGTCTTTAAAGGAGTTGAGGAATTCTTGGGCTTAGTGGATGGAATGGGGTGGTTTGTTGACTAGGTGCTTGAGTCTTCTTTGTCGTTCTTTGGCAATCTGTGTGATGGAGTGCCTGGTAGGGAGACTATGGGTCGGAGGGGGACTTCTGGCTTGTGCACTTTAGGGAGGCCGTAGAATCAGGGTGTGTTGGTTCCCTTGGGTTTCATTTTTGAGAAGTCTGTTTTGTTGATCTGTCCCGTGTTTAAGTCTTTGTAGCGTGTAGAGGATCTTGTTGCCGAGTTGTGGTCAGTCTGTATTCGCTGGTATGTGTCCTTGTAGGTAAACAGTGTTTGTGCCTTGGAGATGTAGTCCTTTTTATTCATTATCACTGTCATGCACCCTTTGTCTGCAGGTATAATTGTGATGTTCTTGTCTTTCTTTAATTCAACCAGGGCTTGTCTTTCCCGTGTGTTGAGTTCACTCCTTCTGGTTAGTGCCGGGACTATTGTCTGTGATTTTCCGAGGAAGGGTCTCAACCCAAAACATCAGCTTTCCTGCTCTTCTGATACTGCTTGGCCTGCTGTGTTCACCCAGCTCCGCACCTTGTTATCTGTCTTATGGTTTGTTGTGATTCTTCATTGATATTGTTGGTCTTGACTGTGGCTTCTAGTGTAGCTAGGAATTCCGTTTTGTTGGCAGCCCTGTAGTTGTAGTTCAGTCCTCCAGTGAGAACAGATCTTTCCATATCTGTCAGAGAGGTTTCTTATCCAAGTATCTGTTTTGTTGTTGTTAATTCAGCTGTTAAAATGCAATTTCAAAAGCCCCCAACTTTTTTTCCTGTCTCTGTCTACATGGTAATGTATATACATTTAATTATTCGTCAAAACACACACCAGCAAATTTTACCAAACTTTAGATATGGATTATAAAATTTCTTTTTCACCCTCCCCTCCTGTCCCCACCCCTCAGATAAAATGGAACATTGTTCTGCTGGTGAAGATTGATCAAATGGTAAACGTTACACGGGAATTTCCTTGGAATTACACCCTGGTACCAACTGACTGTGTAAGGAAGCCAGTTCCTCCAGATATGCAAGTAATATTTTTTATCAGCGCCATGTACATTCTTGCTTATTTTATGGCAGCGTTGGATGCTTACGTAGTTCGCATACGTAGAAAGATTGCAGCCTCATTCTTTCAGAAGGAGGAGGAAAGAATTCGTTATTTGTACCAGATGATTTTAAAGAAATACATAAAAGATGGCAATGCAGAACTCTTAAGCTCAGCTGAACCCTCTGAAGGAGGTGCCAAAGAGAGAGGGTGGGCTGAACATGAGGATGGAGGCTTTCCACAGCATTTGCAGGGAAATGGAGGATCAACTCAACCCGGGGCTGAATCTGAAACAATCAAAATAGTCAGTCATGAAACAGCGAATGTGACTTTCTGGAATTTGGAAGACAGTAATGAGGAGGAGACCAACCTTAAAAATTAAGATGATAAAAGTTCTATTGAACAATATGCCATTTAGGAGGGACAAGGGGGAAGGTGCTTTTCATTGAAACTACATCATCCTCCTCCTGCACGTCCACTGAAAACATCTACTCTCTTCAAACAACAAAAATGTTCACCTCCAATGAAGATGTATTATCGTTCCCTGTGATGTTACAGCTGTGGAAATGTCCCAGATCAATTAACTTGATTGGTTTTAATCAGCTGTATAGATTCAGACTACCCCAATGTCTGGGAAATAAGCTTTGGACTAAGTCTTTATTTTCTACATTCATTAATAACTTACGAAGTATTTTTGTGAAGACGTGCTATAGTTGTTTCGTTTAGTTTGCTTCAACTTCATGGATCCATAAATATGTCCCGATCCAACCAATTCCATTGTAAAAGCCCTTGTTGCCAGAAGAAAGCTTTTCCTTGACAATCATTTGTAAAGGGTCTTGTTTTGTATCAAAAAGTTTCATTTTAATATAAATTTTCGACTTCTCGTAATCCACGATGGAGGATGGCGGTGGGGGAGAAAGATGTATCTTTGAGATATTTTTGGAGGTATTTTCAGTTTTGGAGCGGATTTCCTTGGATTCTAGGAGCAGCATTTACTGTATTATAAGCTGTTGCATTGTCTTGGAACTTTGGGAAAAACAGATCAAGACAACAGCACTTTAAAAAAGACGAACAGAGACAAAGGTAGTGGCCACTTGTGATGTGATTCAAACAGGGAAAGAAACCTACAGGGCTGTCTGACCCAGCACAGCTGTTGCCTTTGCTGTTTGCTTTCAAGTATCTCTGGACATCAGAGTTCATTCTAAGAAAAATAAACAAACCGCAAAATTCATAGCTGACCTTGGAGAAACCTGTCTGGGGCAGCTCACAACAGGGGAGCAGTTAAGTTGCTAGCTTTAAATTGTAAGCTTACTGTTTTCTTTTTGTAAATCTACAACAGTGAGTAGACTTGGTTAGTTTTTGCTTATGCGTTTTTATTGAGACAGAAAGGATTTACAAGGATGTGCCACTGTTGGAGGTTTTGAGAGAGCGAGGCTGATTAGGCTATGGCTATTTTCCCTGGAGCATCAGAGATTGAGTGGCTAATGGATGTTTGTAAAGTCATGAAGAGCATAGATAGGATACATAGTCAAGGTATTTTCCCTGGGCTAGGGGAGTGCAAAACCAGAGGCCATAAGTTTAAGGTGAGAGGAGAAAGATTTAAAAAGGGGCCTAAGGGGCAACTTCTTCACACAGAGGGTGGAGTGTGTATGGCATGAGCTGCTAGAAAAAGTGGTGGAGGCTGGTACAATTACAATGTTTAAAAGACATCTAGATGGATATATGAATATGCAGAGTTTAGAGGGATATGGGCCAATGCTGGCAAATGAGACAAGATTTAATTAAGATAGATGGACAGCATGGATGAATTAGACTGAAAGGTCTGTTTCTGTGCTGTAATTCACCATGACTTTTAATTTGCACCAATGTGAACATTCATTTATAACTTATTACATTATCACAATGTTAGTTTACACATTTCAGCCATTAGGTGGATGTTTATCAAAATCTAGTTACTTTGTCACTGGATCTTGTCAAGAGGAAGAAGGAAGCTTACTTAGGCTTGAGGAAACAAGGCTCAGACAGGGATCTGTGATAATGGGAACTGCAGATGCTGAAGAATCCAAGATAATAAAATGTGAGGCTGGATGAACACAGCAGGCCCAGCAGCATCTCAGGAGCACAAAAGCTGACGTTTCAGGCCTAGACCCTTCATCCTATTTATTTCAGAACCCTCTCCCCAGCCCCCTCTCTGAAGAAGGGTCTAGGCCCGAAACGTCAGCTTTTGTGCTCCTGAGATGCTGCTGGGCCAGCTGTGTTCATCCACCCTCACATTTTATTATCTCAGACAGGGATCTAGAGGATTACAAGGTAGCCAGGAAGGAGCTGAAGACTGGACTTGGGAGAGCTAGAAGGGGATATGAAAATCCTTGGCGGGTAGAATCAAAGAAAAGCTGAAAACATTCTATGCTTACGTGAGGAACAAGAGGATGTCCAGAGTGAGGGCGGGACCGATCAGGGACAGTGGAGGGTTCTTGTGCCGAGAGTCGGAGGTGGTAGGGGAGGTCCTTAATGAATGCTTTGCTTCAGTATTCACTAGTGAGAGGGACCTTGTTAGTGAGGACAGCATGAAACAGGCTGATAAGCTCAAACAGGTTGATGTTAGGAAGGAGAATGTGCTAGAAATTTTGAAAAACATCAGGATAGATAAGTCCGAGATAATGGGAACTGCAGATGCTGGAGAATCCAAGATAACAAAGTATGGAGCTGGATGAACACAGCAGGCCAAGCAGCATCTCAGGAGCACAAAAGCTGACGTTTCGGGTCTAGACCCTTCTTCAGAGAGGGGGATGGGGAGACGGTTCTGGAATAAATAGGGAGCGAGGGGGTGGCGGACCGAAGATGGATAGAGGAGAAGATAGGTGGAGAGGGGATAGGTCAGTCCAGGGAGGACGGACAGGTCAAGGAGGCGGGATGAGGTTGGTAGGTGGGAAATGGAGGTGCGGCTTGAGGTGGGAGGAGGGGATATGTGAGAGGAAGAACAGGTTAGGGAGGCGGGGACGAGCTGGGCTGGTTTTGGGATGCAGTGGGGGAGGGGGAGATTTTGAAGCTGGTGAAGTCCACATTGATACCATTGGGCTGCAGGGTTCCCAAGCGGAATATGAGTTGCGGCTCTTGCCACCTTCGGGTGGCATCATTGTGGCACTGCAGGAGGCCCACGATGGGATTGTCGTCTAAGGAATGGGAGGGGGAGTGGAAATAGTTTGCGACTGGGAGGTGCAGTTGTTTATTGCGAACCCAGCGGAGGTGTTCTGCAAAGTGGGACTCAAGCCTCCGCTTGGTTTCCCCAATGTAGAGGAAGCCACACCGGGTACAGTGGATACAGTATACCACATTGGCAGATGTGCAGGTGAACCTCTGCTTAATATGGAAAGTCATCTGGGGCCTGGGATGGGGGTGAGGGAGGAGATGTGGGGGCAAGTGTAGCACTTCCTGCGGTTGCTGGGGAAGGTGCCAAGTGTGGTGGGGTTGGAGGGGTGTGTGGAGCAGACAAGGGAGGGGATGGAAAAATGTCTTGGGTGGTGGGGTCAGATTGTAGATGGTGAAAGTGTCGGAGGATGATGTGTTGTATCTGGAGGTTGGTGGGGTGGTATGAGGACTAGGGGGATTTTCTTTGGGTTGTTCTTGTGGGGGTGGGGTGTGAGGGATGTGTTGCGGGAAATGTGGGAGACACGGTCAAGGGTGTTCTCGACCACTGCGGGGGGGAAGTTGTGGTCCTTGAAGAACGCAGCCATCTGGGATGTGCGGGAGTGGAATGCCTCATCCTGGCAGCAGATGCCGCAGAGGCGAAGGAATTGGATATAGGGGATGGAATTTTTGCAGGGGGGTGGGTGGGAGAAGGTGTATTCTCGGTCGCTGTGGGAGTTGGTGGGCTTGAAGTAGACATCAGTTTCTATCTGGTTGCCTGAGATGGAGACAGAGGGGTCCAGGAAGGTGAGGGATGTGTTGGAGATGGCCCAGGTGAACTTGAGGTCGGGGTGGAAGGTGTTGGTAAAGTGGATGAACTGTTCGAGCTCCTCTTGGGATCAAGAGGCGGCGCCGATACAGTCATCAGTCATCAATGTAACGGAGGAAGAGGTAGGGTTTGGGGCCAGTGTAGGTGCGGAAGCGTGACTGTTCCACATAACCTACAAACAGGCAGGCATAGCTTGGGCCCATGCGGGTACCCATGGCCAGCCCCTTTGTCTGTAGGAAGTGGGAGGAGTCAAAAGAGAAGTTGTTGAGGGTGAGGACGAGATCGGCTGGGCGGATGAGGGTATCAGTGGAGGGGGACTGGTCAGGACTGCGGGACATGAAGAAGCGGAGAGCCTTAAGGCCATCTGCATGGGGAATGCAGGTATATAGGGACTGGACATCCATGGTGAAAATGAGGTGTTGGCGACCCGGGAATTGGAAGTTCTGGAGGAGGTGGAGGGTGTGGGTGGTGTCATGGATGTAGGTGGGGAGTTCCTGGACCAAGGGGGAGAAAATGGAGTCCAGATAAGTGGAGAGGAGTTCGGTGCGACAGGAGCAGGTGGAGACAATGGGTCGACCAGGACAGGCGGGTTTGTGGATTTTGGGAAGGAGATAGAAACAGGCAGTGGGGGGGTTGGGGAACAATGAGGTTGGAGGCTGTGGGTGGGAGGTCACCTGAGGTGATGAGGTCATGGATGGTATTGGAGATCATGGTTTGGTGTTCAGGGGTGAGGTCATGATCAAGGGGGCGATAGGAGGTGGTGTCTGAGAGTTGGCGTTTGGCCTCGGCGCTGTAGAGATCAGTGCGCCATACTACCACTGCGCCACCCTTGTCTGCGGGTTAGATGGTGAGATTGGGGTTGGAGCGGAGGGAGCAGAGGGCTGCCCGTTCTGCAGGGGAGAGGTTGGAGTGGGTGAGAGGGGTGGAGAGGTTGAGGCGGCTAATGTCTCAATGGCAATTGGAGATGAAGAGGTCGAGGGAGGGTAGGAGGCCTGGGGGTGGTGTCCAGGAGGAGAACTTGTGTTGGAGGTGGGTGAAGGGGTCAGTGGGAGGGAGGGTTAGGCTCCCAGTTAAAGAAGTAAGCGTGGAGGCGAAGGCAGCGGGAAAACTGCTCTACGTCCAAACGTGACAGGTATTCGTTGGTGTGTGGGTGGAGGGGCCCATCAGCTCCCACAGCTATCTAAGATACACCTCCTCCCACCCACCCCCCTGCAAAAATTCCATCCCCTATTCCTAATTCTTTCACCTCCACCGCATCTGCTCCCAGGATGAGGCATTCCACTCCCGCACATCCCAGATGGCCGCGTTCTTCAAGGACCGCAACATCCCCCCCCGCAGTGGTCGAGAACGCCCTTGACCGTGTCTCCCGCACTTCCCACAACACAACCCTCACACCCCACCCCCGCATAAACCGCCCAAAGAGAATCCCCCTCGTCCTCACATACAACCCCACCAACTCCAGATGCAACGCATCATTCTCCAACACTTCCGCCATCTACAATCCGACCCCACCACCCAAGACATTTTTCCATCCCCACCGCTTGGGAACCCTGCAGCCCAATGGTATCAATGTGGACTTCACAAGCTTCAAAATCTTTCCCTCCCCCACCGTATCCCAAAACCAGCCCAGCTCGTCCCCTCCCCCCACTGCATCACCAAACCAGCCCAGCTCGTCCCTGCCTCCCTAACTTGTTCTTCCTCTCACTTATCCCCTCCTTCCACCTCAAGCCGCACCTCCATTTCCGACCTACCAACCTCATCCCGCCTCCTTGACTTGTCCGTCCTCCCTGGACTGACCTATCCCCTCTCCACCTGTACTCTTCTCTCCACCTATCTTCTCCTCTATCCATCTTCAGTCCGCCTCCTCCTCTCTCGCTATTTTCAGAACCCTCTCCCCATCCCCCTCTCTGAAGGAGGGTCTAGACCCGAATCGTCAGCTTTTGTGCTCCTGAGACGCTGCTTGGCCTGCTGTGTTCATCCAGCCTCACACTTAGGATAGATAAGTCCCATGGGATATACCTACGATTTCTACAGGAAGTAAGGGAAGAGATTGCTGAGCCTTTGGCAATGATCTTTGCGTCCACACTGACCACTGGATTAGTACCAGGTGTTTGGAGGGTAGCAAATATCATTCCCTTGTTCAAGAAAGGGAATAGGGATAATCCTGGGAATTACAGACCAGTCAGTCTTACTTCTGCAGTGGGAAAATTGTTGGAGAGGATTCCGAGATATTTTTTGAAAAGCACAGTTTGGTTAGAAATAGTCAGCGTGGCTTTGAGGGGGGCAGGTCATGCCTCACAAGCCTTACTGAATTCTTTGAGGATGTGACAAAACACATTGAAGGTCGAGCATTGGATGTGGTCTATATGGATTTTAGCATGGCTTTTGATAAGATTCCACTTGGTAGACTCATTCAGAAAGTGAGGCGGCCTGGGATTCAGGGAAATTTGGATGTCTGGATACTGAATTGGCTGTCCAATAGAAGACAGAGGGCGTTCATAGATGGAAAATATTCAGATTGGACTCAGTGACCAGTGGTATGTTGCAGGGATCTGTCTGGTACCTCTGCTCTTTGTGATCTTTATAAATGATTTAGATGAGGAAGTGGAGGGTGGGTTAGTAAGTTTGCCAATGACACAAAGGTTGGTGGATTGTTGATAGTGTGGAGGGCTGTTGTAGGGTGCAATGGGGCATTGACAGGATGCAGAGCTAGGCAATGAAGTGGCAGATGGAATTCAACCTGGAAGTGTGAAATGATTCATTTTGTAAAGTCAAATTTGAATGTAGAATACAGGGTTAATGGCAAGACGCTTGGCAGTGTGGCAGAACTGAGGGATCTTGGGGCCACGTCCTTAGATCCTTCAAAGTTGCCACCCAAGTTGAGAAGCTTGTTAAGTCGTATGGTGTGATGACTTTCGTGGGCAGAGGAATTGAGGTTAAGAGTTGTGAGGTTATGCTACAGCTCTATAAAACCCTGGTTCGACCACACTTGGAATATTGTGTTCAGTTCTGGTCACCTCATTATAGGAAGGATGTGGAAGCTTTATGGAGGATGCAGAGAAGATTTACCTGGATGCCGCCTGGACTCAAGGGCAGATGTTATGAGCAAAGGTTGAGGGAGCTAGGGCTTTTCTCATCGGAGTGAAGGAATAGGTGACTTGATAGAGGTGTACAGGATGATGAGAGGCATAGATAGAGTGGATAGTCAGAGGCTTTTCCTAGGGCAGAAACGAGCATTACGAGGGCGCATAATTTTCAGGTGATTGGAGGAAGGTATAGGGGAGATGTCAGAGGTAGGTTCTTTACACAGAGTGGTGGGTGCATGGAATGCACTGCTAGTGGTGGTAGTGGAGTCAGATACATTTGGGACATTTAAACAACTTTTGGATAGGGACATGGATGATAGTAAAATATAGGGTAGTTTGATCTTAGAGTAGGATAATAGGTCAGCACAACATTTGTGAGCCAAAGGGCCTGTACTGTGCTGTACTGTTCTATGTTCTATGTAACATGCTATATTTTTACCTCTTGAAATACAGGCCTAAAACATCCGGTCTCCATGTCATCAGGAACTGATATAAACACCCAAACCCCAGGGGAGGTCTAAATTGCCTAAGCTGCTCTGGTTGCAGACAGGGTACCCAGATTGTTAAGATCCTGGGTGAGGACAGGTGAACAAACTTCCTATCTTTATTCACCTACCTGCTCAGCTGATGGCAGCCGATTTGATTTGAAAATAGATCCCCTCTCTTTTCCCCAGACCCAAATTAATTTATGTTTTAAAAGGACCCAAGGAAATCTTTTGGAATTACAAGGACGAAACCAATCTTTCTAGAACTAACAAAAGAATGAGCTAATTAATCACCAGACATAAGGAGAATTAGTAACATAACACATACAAACACAATTTATAACTAAGAGGAGTCCAAAGGATAAAAGCTACAAAGAACAGGTATGCCATCAGCCTCTGAATTGTTCACAAAGAGTGGATAATTGACGAGCAGACTGTGGTGGAAGTAACTGGCAAAATTGTTCAACAATCAATGTTAATCAGTTTCATAATCCTTAATGTTGCAGATTAGTTGAGATTCTGTAGTTTTGATTCCTTTCAACGGTGATTGAATTCCAGCGTTCAGGATGAGAGCAAGACCTCATGTTATCCTGTTTCGTTTGGTCCAGCTGCAAGCGAGCTGATTTCTAGAGTGAGAGAGACCATTTAACCTGCAACACCTAGGTATAGGGGATAGGTTTTTGCTTCTGACATTCACAGCATGCTAACACTCAAACTCAGGCTGGTACATAAGAACATTCTGTCCAATCAGCACGCTCCCAGCGAGTTGCAACAGGCTTTTAAACCCCTATTCCTGTGTATTCTAAAAACAGATAAATATAAAATATGAATGCAGTTTGGGATGTGATCCAGAGGGGGTAGTTTGCTATTGAATAGGGTGTTTTTCAGCCCCTCTTCATCTGTGTAGTCACAGCAGATCACAGGCCAATCTGTTTTAACTAGCCTTTTCTCCTCTTTGAAGGGTTGTTGCTTGAAGTCCTTTTCACATCCGTTGATGTGACATTCCATAAGTCTCTTTCTCGCTCTCTCCAGACAGCACCTGAAACAAATTCAGAACATCCACAGTACTTCAGCATTCTGAACCCATGATCAGGACACCAGACCTATGACTTGAGATGTACTCCAGGTTCATGTAGAATATCTCACTCTGTCTATGCAGGAATTGCCCAGGAAATTTCCACTTCTGATTGGAAACATTCCTACTTCCAACTGTGCGATAGTGGCATGGAGTAGTTTCAATGCACTTATCAGAATAGCTAGACAGGAAATGTGAGACATTTTAAACCTCCACGGCAATTGATGGAATTGACTCCCTTATCTCTCAGACCAATCTTCTCTATCTACCTCCTCGACAACCGCCTCGTTCAACAACGCATTCATTCACTTAATACTATTCAGATTGAACCTTTATACTTACCATATAGCAGCTGGAGCCGTGTACTCTCTTCCCTAACTCTATCCCATAGCGAAAGGAGTTTTCCAAGGGACATTTCACTCTATTTCAGGGAAAGTTGGACTTAGATGAAGTGAGGAGCAGTTTGCGTACTGTTTAAAAAAAAATCTATTTTTTGATAGCAAGGATCCTATTTTATCTCTATTGCTGTGTGATAATTTTATTTGTAGATCATTACTTTAGATTTGTGCTTGAATTTCTGTGACTGTTACTGAAATGACTATCTCTACTTTCTCGTAGGTCGATTCAGTTGCATTTTTATTTAATGATCTATATTTTAGTTAAGGAATATTTCTATACATTTAGTTGAAGTTGCAACAATAAAATAACATCAATTGCAGTTGCTCTAGTCATGAAATGTCATTTATTGCGTATTTTTAAGATTTTAAAAGTTTATACCATTTCCTATTAATTTGTTTTTGTCCCAGCCTCTCGTGTCCATGCTTGACATTTCACTATTATTCATGGAATCCTCTTATCATCTCTCATACATCCAATTCCATCACCTTTCTGAATGGTTTACTCCTCTTGCTCTTAACCTATATTGAAGTACTCCATGTTCAAATTTACAATATAATCTGAACAATATCCAGGCTTGGGCTGACAAATGTCAAGTAACATTGAAGCCACATAAATGCCAGGCAACAACCATCTCTAAAATGAGACAATCTAACCACTGTCCCTTGGCATTCAATAGTGTTACCATCACTGAATCCGGCACTAACAACATTTGAGGGTTAGAACTGACCAGAAAATTAACTGGATTCACCACACAGACACAGTGGTCTCAAGAGCAGTCAGAGGCTAGCAATATTGTGAGTAACTCACCTCCTGACTCCCCAGAACATATTCACTGTTTACAAGGCTCAAGTCAGGAGTGTGATGGGTCCAGCTCCAACAAAATTCAAGAAGCTTGGCACCTTTTAGGACAAAGTAGCCTTGGTAACACATCCACAAACATCCACTCCCTCCACCACCTACACTCAGTAGCAGCAGTGTGTACTATCTACAAGATGCACTGCAGAAATTCAAAGACCCTCAGATATCTCTTTCCATAACCATGATCCTTTCCATCTGGAAGGACAAGGCCAGGAGATACATAGGAACATCACCATTTGCAAATTCTCCTTGAAGCCACTCACCATCCTGACTTGGAAATACATCACCATTCCTTCATTGTTGCTGGGACAAAATATTGGAAATCCCCCCCCTAAGGGTATCATGGATCAACCTACAGAATATGGACTGCAGCAGTTCAAGAAGACAAGTGATCTTCTCAAGGGCAATAAGTTATGGTTGTATAGGTGTGGCACCAACCAGCTTTCCCCAATTCCCACTGACTTAATTTTTACTACAGTTCCTTAATACCAAATCAGATCAAATTATGCTTCATTTGTTTCAGGAAAGGACATGACGCAGAAAGGCAAGTTGGCTCCACACTTCAGCCAAAGGCACCTGGAGGTGCTAGTGGATGGGTGGGGAAGAAGGGCCATCATCTTCCCTCTGGACCATCAAAGGGAAGCCACAGCACCAGATGCAGCCAGCATGGACTCAGATAGCCACAGGCATTAGTGCTATTTCACACGGCAAAAGAAATAGTCAGCAGTACCAGAAGGTGGTTAGTGATCTTCTTTACCCTACAACGATTGGACCACCAACTTCTCCTTACTTCCTCACATTCATTGTAACTCTGCAACTGCATAGTAACATCACCAAGGCCAATGGTCAGCAACTCTCATCATTACTTGTGATGCCTTCACTCAACAGCTCTCACCCATCTCGTCCTCACAAACTACCAACACTGCCTGCCCATGTACTCACTTGGGTCACCTCACCACCTTTCTTGCTCCTGCTCAACATTAACGGTCCTTCCAGGCACCTTCATTGAGCTCAAACCTTGTTTTCATCTCACAAACAAAAACAAAGTTGCTGGAAAAGCTCAACAGGTCTGGCAGTATCTGTGAAGGAGAAAACAGAGTTAATGTTTTGGGTCTGGTGACCATTCCTCAGTCTGTTTTTGTCTCAATGCTGGAGAAAAAAATTCTTATAAGCAGCAGTGTTCCAAGATGGTGGAGTGGCCAACATTTGGCTCCTCATCCCTCACAAAGGAAGATTCCAGAGATGGATGGGAAAAAGGGAGACAACTCACATGAGGATGCTGAAGCAACTAGTAAGCTTCAATGTGCAGTACCCCTCTGCACTCCCATTACATGTGTCACCATAAGTTGTTCAAGCTTCTATTAATTAAAAGAAATGTTATTTGTGTAAACTTACAAAGGCAACTGTCAGCAACCACACAACCTCTAGCCCTTCAGCTTCTCTTTCATTTCTGAGGAAGAAGCTACAGATCCTCTACCATGCCAGAGACTTTCAACCTCTGTGTGTTTCCTATCTAGACTAAACCTGTAACACAATGTGGTGAGCACATCACTGACGTGTCCACAGCTGCTCGTGGAAGAAATGCCACAGGTTGCTGGGGCATGGAGAGGGCCAGACACCAGGTAGATGATGATCCCACCCTTTTGTCCATTAATGACTTTATCTGAAGGAATAGGCATGTGAAAAGCAGACAGGTTTGTCAGAGACATTCAGTAAATTGGATTGAAAGTTGGTGGAATCCATCAATATTGTCAGTGCTGTGCTGGCTCCAGGAGGCATGCCTCCATAGATAAGTTCATAGCTCTCATATAAATCAAGGTCCAGCCGCAAACTCTCAAGTAGCTACTGAATATGCACACAAACTTGTATTCCATTAATTATCAGTGCTCGTCAATGGAAAAACAGAGGTTAAGGGACTTCAACATTTTTCGAGGAGCCTTTTCTTCTCAAAGGGACAGCGTGATACAAGCAGGCATCCAGACAGAGAAGGAACCCGAGCAATTTCCTCTCAGAGCACCAGCAATGCCATCACACACACCCCTCACTCCTTCAACACCACTACTACTGCAGTGCCTGTGATTCTCAGTTCTGTAAAAGCCACAGCCAAGAAGGGAGGGGCCAAACCTGGCAGGATACCCACAGTACCTACTGGCCAGAAATGTCCCTGGAACCATCGAGGCCAAGATGTTCCCCTACAAAGTAGTTACTCCAGACAAAAGTACATGAACAAGGATGTCTTGATGCAATCATACAGGACATTAGTGAGGCCAAACCTGGAATATTGTGTGCAGCTTTAGACTCCCTAACTAAGAAAAGACGTTCTTGCTATACAGAGGGTGTGGTGAAGGTTTACCAGGTTGATCAAGATGATCAATCAAGATTGAGTCTATTAAGTATTCACTGAGTTTAGAAGAATGAGGGTTGGGGGGCAATGTGGAATCTCATTGAAACCTATACAATTCTAATAGAACTGGACAGGTTAAGGGCAGGAAGGATATTTTAGATGGTTGGGGAGGGAGGTACAGAAGGTTGGTGGTGGGGTGTGGTTTCCATAACCAGGGTTCATAGTTTAAGGATAAGGAGTAAATCTTTTAGGGCTGAGATGAGGAGAAACTTCTTCACCCAGAGCTAGTAGAATTCAGAACCACAGAAATTGGTTGAGGCCAAAACACAGGTCTCTGCATTGTTTGTTTTCAAGGACACGGTTGATATTGCTCGTGGCTAAAGGAATTCAAGGGATTATGGGGAGAGAACAGAATTAGGGTATTGAGCTCAATGATCAGCCAGAGTCATAATAAAGGGGGGGGGAGCAGTTGCAAATGGTCTACTCCTACCTGCCATATTTGTGACTACAACTAGAGAGAGAGAGGACAAAGAACAAAATGCTGAGGACACATGGGTGACATACTTGTAAATACATGTTTACAGATATGAATATTATCCCCTTTCAATTATTTGTCTAGTCAACTGTCATTTTAACTGTAGGACCTGGTTACATGGCTACCATGTAAACTCATCCCTGAAGAGTACCCTGGATAGCAGCAGATTTTAGTGATCCTTCAACTCTTACAGTCAAGAATGTAGCCAAGAGTGTAGCATTTTCCCCTTAGCCACAATGAGCTCATTAATGTGAATGCTTTGCCTCGAAGGCCGTTTCAGACTTACACATGGCAAGTTGATCACAGTGCACTCTTCTCTGGAGGCAAAAGGTTCATTTTGTTAGTGTTTAATGAGCACAAATATATTCAAGAATGATAATCAATGCTTAATTGACATTCAAACCAGATCTCAATGAAACATGTCCATCTTGCCCTGCCACCCTGAAAACAAGAGCCTATCCTGCCTACTGGGAATGGCAGTTTCCCTCCTTGTGTGCAATTAGCTGTCCATAATCTAGGTCCTGCAAGATTCATACTTTGCCTGACAGTCAAGGTTTACTCCCACATCACTAATGCACGTATCCTTTTTGTTACTATCTTGGTCAACCTCAACAGCTTTTGATCTCCCCAGATTTCCAACCTACGCTTTTCATTTAACAGGCAATAATCGACATTCCCCTTTGACTTACCAGATTGTTGAGCTTATTATCCAATCCATTTGACTGCAGGCTGAAGCCAGGGCGAATGAGGAATTTAGACCTACACCCCTCCTCCCAACAGCATAACAGAACCCTGTGTCCACTCATGATTCAGGGAAGAGTTTGCCAATTGGGTACAAAATTGGCTTGACACAGTAGTGGTGGACAGTTGTTTTTCAAACTGGAGGGCTGTGACCAGCAGTGTTTCACAGAGATCAGTGTTGGGTCCACAATTGTTTGTCACTTATATAAATGATTTGGATGAGAATTTAGGAGGCATGGTTAGTAAGTTTGCAAATGACACCAAATTCGTGGCATGGTTAACAGCGAAGAAGGTTATCTCAGATTATAAAGGGACCTTGAACAGTCAGGTCAATGGGTCAAGGAGTGGCAGCTAGAATTTAATTTGGATTAATGCAGGGCATTGTATTTTGATAATACAAACAAGGGCTGGACTTATACGGTTAAAGATAAGGCCCTGGGTAGTGTTGTCAAACAGAGTGACCTATGGGTTCAGATACATGGATCTTTGCAAGTTGCATCGCAGGCAGATGGCGTCACAGTGGTGTTTGGCTCGCTTGCTTTTCATCTCTCAAACCATTGAGTACAGGAATTAGGACATTATGTTCAGGTTGTACAGGACATTGAAGCCACTTTTGGAGTGCTGTGTACAATTCTGGTTACTCTGCTATAGGAAGGGTATTATTAAATTGGACAAGATTCAGAAAATATTACCAGGATGTTGTCAGGCCTGAAGGGTTTGAGTTAGAAAGATAGGCTAGGATTCTTATTGTAGCACAGGTTGAGAGTTATAGAGGTTTATAAAATTGTGAGGGGCATAGGTAAGTATCAAAGGTCTTTCACCTAGAATTGGGGAGGCGGGGTTCAAAAACAGGGCATAGTTTTTAAGATGGGAGGAAAGAAGTTAAAATGTTCCTGAGGGGCAACTTTTTACACACAGAGTGGTCTGTGTTGGGATGAACTGCCACAGTAAGTGGTATGTACAGCTTTTGTGCTCCTGAGATGCTGCTGGGCCTGCTGTGTTCATCCAGCCTCACATTTTATTATCTTGTACAGCTGTAATGTTTGGATCGACGTATGAATACAGAAGATTGAGAAGGATATGGGCCAAACGGAACTAAGTGGGACTAAGTTACTTTGGAAAACTCAGTCAGCATGGACAAATTGGACCAATAGGTCTGTTTCCATGCTGTATGACTATCAGATCCTACTTTTGTATTTGGAGTTGACTCTTTTCACTGTCATTCGGCTCTCTGCATCTCAGTATAATGTCCCTTACCCAGACTTGAGTTTCCCACTACATGTATTTCCCCAGTAAGCCCCCTTGATGTTTACTGCCCAAATCCCTAGACCGGCTGCAGCCCACCACCTGGATTGACTTGTGACAACTCCACACCTGACATAGCTGTAATCCCTGGACTGGTCTGACCTGATCTACAGCAATGGCCACACCCCAATCCCTGAACAGTATGGGCACAGATCTTGAACCCTAGTAACAACAATTATGGCCAACCTGATCAGATGGCCTTGACTAAATGCTGCAACAAACCCTGACTGCTTGTACTCCCTTCTCAGTCCACTAAGACAGGTACCCTTTAACTTTCAGTTGTGGTTATTTGGTTGAACATGCAGTATGTTTGCAACGTAGGCAGCTACCACATTCTATTATCAATGTTTCTTCCAAACTGCACAGTTGCAGAGGTTCCACTGATGCCATTTGGCAAGGGAGCAGGCTATCCATTGGAAATAGGGCGTATGAGGGGACCTAGAAGATGGGTAGTTATAGATTCTTTATTTCACTTTGCAGACACAGCTTTGGAGCCCTGAGGCAGGCCTTTGCATGGCCCACCTTGGCAGCTGGCAGACTCACCAGCTTTTCTCAAGTCATGCCACACTTTCAATCCAGCCCACATTGGACCAACACAGTGGAGGGGGTAATGCTGGTGGCCCTTTTAAAAGACCCAAGAATTCTCCAGCCTCTGTACATCCAAGCTGAGAATGAAAATCAGGGCCATTAAACTCTGTTCATTTCTACAGAAATGCTCCCTGACCTGCTGGGTACTTGCAGCACTTTTTACTTTCATCTGAGATCATGTTCCTTGTTGAACAAAGAACATATTAGGTAATTTTTTTTAAAAATCATTAACAGCAAATAAAATGATGCACAATGTGATACAACTGTATGCTTTTAACATTCACATTCACACACTTTAATATCATGAGAATTTATTCAGACATGGCTTGTATTTAATGTACAACTTTTACAGAATGCTTTCTTACAACATGTCTCCAAACAGTTGAATAGCAAGATACAGTAACAAATTGCCAAAGACATTTTAAATAGAAATCTTTATTTACAACATTAACATCGAGGCAAATAAATCAGTAAAAGCAATATCTGCTAACAACCTTAATCTTTTTTAGTTATTTTGTGTTTTTTTTAAAACAAATTGTCTATCATATCTTGCTTTGCATGAAATGTAACATTGGGATACAAATAGCAATTAGATATCTTTAGATGGAGCTAAATTAAATCTGCACTACTCATCAATACTGTAGGTCTCCTCAAGTTGGCCTTTCAAATATTGCTTTTACAGCATGATAAATTTATCAATTTCATAAGTTTTGTTTTAAACAGGTGTCTACCGCCAACTTGATAAGGAAAATTAAACACAAAAATTAGGTTGAGGTTGAAAGAAAAAAAACAAAAAGTGACTCATCATAATACCTGCATTGAATTTCCTTATTTAAATAATAAATAGTTTTCTCCAATGGGTAAACCTATACATTAACTATATTAAAGGACAATTTGGTGTTGAGAAAGTAAAGCGTTTGAGTATGCATGATCTGATTTCTATAGTAATCTGTAATCTCAACAAAAACAACCAAAAATCAATTTTCTACTCACATTTGAACTAAAATCCCAAACTTCCAAAAGCACCTAGTTCAGATCGCACATATAGTTATTATACAGGAATTCAAAACATTCATTTCCTAGGTTAAAAATATAATTCCAATTCATTCATAGTGCTCTGAATGTTTTGTGTTGTGAAGCATTATTAGGTAAAATGGTCATTTACGGCCAGGAAAATGGGGGCAGAAGCTAATATGTAAATATCTGGAGATTGGAGACAGAAATGCAGCCCAGCCCTTTGAACTTCCAATATCAGTTACAGACCTGAGTAAGGTCAGTGTTCAGAATCAGAGAATTATGTCAATTTGCAGGCAATGATACTCTGTTTCGGAATAAAGTTCGAATTGTATAAAATTTTCATCAAGACAATATAGTGCTAGGCCCATGAGGTACATTTTCTCCCCTTATCTTGAATGTACTGATTTCACAATGGAGCACTGTTCCACAGGCACTGGATGTTTCAGGTACCTGATCCAAACAGCCATTACCCATTCAGAATCCTGGAGCAAATGCATCATGAGGCTATTTTATTACAGTCGGCTTCTAGCCGACCTAGCCCTGTATTCCACATATCACAATTTTTACACAAACTCCAGCAAGTTCAGCTGCAAGATTCCTTGGTGGGTTACTCCTCCCCAACCCATGGTCATAGAGGACAACTGTAGTGTCTATCATTGCTGTCCTATCACTATAAAATACAGATTAAAGCTGGAGACATTCTGGTTTGCATGATTCAGTTTCTCCAGATATCTTGAAATATCAGGATGTGAATCCCCGAGGTATCAGAGGCTCAAAATACTGCTAACTTGTGTAGTGAGGTGAACTGTACATCACACAACCAAGTCAGAACACCCTTTTACTAGACCGAAAACAGGCATTTTCCACTCTTTGAAGCTCTTATAGGAGTTGTTACACTGATGGTTTGTAAATATTATTCACCTTAAGAAAAGGGGGATTGAATTGAGGCATTCAACAGTTAAGTCAAATTTGCATCCTTTATAAGTACCTCTACACAAAAACTATCATAACTTGTTATTACTTTATTTTTAAAAGTTAGCTTGTAGTAAATTCTGTAAAAACTTAAAAAAAATCAAACACCAGTATATCATACTGCTTCTGAAAAAAGCCTGTTTTTTTTCTTTAAAACATGTAAAAACAAACTCATTTTCATAACTTGGGAACTCTAAGCAACGTCCTTCATTTTGGAACGATGCAAGTGATTTATCGCTCACCATGCACCGTGATCCAGCACAATAAAACAAAATCTGGAGTCAACAGGTAGCTTAGCAAGTTACCTTTTGGTTGAAAATTTAATATTCATATCGCTCACAGTACCAAGTCAATTGCTGTAACTGGGCATTTTTTTTTCCAGTGAGGAATGTATGTCCATCAATCTGCAGTTTTAGATCTGAACATTTTTATCCAAGGAATAATTCCTGCTAAATAGTCATAATATTCAGACTTTTGGTATATGTGGTCTGGAGATCAGCCAAATCATCATGCTTAAATTTAACAGGGGAAAGCAAAGCCAAGTATAAAATAATAATGAATAATAAAATATGCATTTTAATAGGCTGTTTTCTTAAGGTCACTGTCAAATACAAGTAAGGTATTTTTAACATCCACTTTCTCCTCAGGATGCAGAAAAGTGCAACTGAATACAAATGAAACATAAAATGAAGACCAACATGGAAAACTAAGCATCAGTTACTGAAATGCAGCCAACATCAGATTACTGGGTTAATGCCATAATCCCTCATGTTACCAAACCAATTTTGTCAATAGTTTCTGTTTTTGATTTGATTTGACCTCAGTCCAGATGTGCAGCAAACCTGAGTGTTTTTAACAGCAAAAGGTTGTCATCATCAATGTAAATGTACCATGATTAATCTCTCAATTCTGAAAACACTCTCTGTGACCTACCCATCTACAAATAAGGCAAGCGTGTACTGTATTCCCACTCCCAAAGCACAACTTTATTACTACAGGCTGAAACTCTATTGCCAAATTGGTAGAAATGGCAGTTACACAGACATTTTTGCTTACGACTTGGCCAGGCAACAGCTGAACTTCAATACCCCCATCACATGGATTGCTCAGCTCTAAGAAGCGTGGTTAGCTTCAGACAGTCAAATTTTATTCTGGGTCATTTTCACACCAGAGAGCACTAGTCAATGGCTGCTAAATGCCTGTCCCACATTCAAAATGTAGCAATAATGGCTCAAAGAAGCCTGAAGCAATACTTCTGGAAAGCATTCAGATTATTTCATAAAAATTCCCTAAATAAATTCAGAGTCGTAAAGGGAATCTTCTAAAATTTAAAAAAAAAAGGTGCTGCTAGTTAAACCTTATCTAATAAAGAAATAATTCTGTTTCTGAACAGTGGACACACAGTAACACATCTTAAGAACACAAATTAAATCAAATATTCGCTTTGTTTCACGCAAGATTGAGAAGATGCCATTAAAAAGGTCAGTATATGTGGAATATATAAGTTGCCGTTGAGAGCAACTATTTTTCTTTTCAACACAGTTAAGTGATCAATATGATCAGGCAGGACTTCAGGACAGTAGTTGCACAAAATGTACCCATTGCTTCAACTAAAATAGATTTCACTTAAGATGATATTCACATAAGTTGCCAAGACAGCACTTTTTCCCCACTCCACTCGTCTAGCACTTGCTTCTTTTTGCCCCCATAGAATCCCTGTAGTGTGGAAACAGGCCCCTCAGCCCAACAAGTCCACAAAGACTCTCAGAGCATCCCCACCTAGAACTATCCCCCAAATCTCTCACATCCGTGAACACAATGGGCAATTTAGTATGGCCAATAACACCTAGTCTGCACATCTTTGGACTGTGGGAGGAAACCAAACCACCTAGAGGGAACCCATGCAAACATGGGGAGAATGAGCAAACTCCACACAGACAATCGCCAATGGGTGGAATCAAACCAGGCCCCTGGCAATGTGTGGTGGCAGTGCTAACACTGAGCTACCGTGTCGCTTCTCTACAAATTCAAACTGCAATAACCAAGTTAACCAAACTTGATGCAATCTTTACCTACCATAGTTCCAGTATAACCATAAATATTGATTTTGTTTAAAAAAAATGAACAAATCAATAATGGCGTGGAAACCTTACAGTCTACTGAATTGTTGCATAGATTTCTGTACCATCTGAACATTTGACTTCAATCATTAGGGGGATAGAAGTCTCCATTTAAAATGCTGCATCCTTTTGTGGAAAAATATGCTTTCAGTGCACTCATTCTGAACTCAAATTTGAGTCACGATTTTGTGTAGTAAGTACATTGAGTAAACTTTTCCTTCAAATACATTAGCAGACAAATCCAAACTTGCAGATAGCTCCAAATCAATAAACATTGGAGTAGGAAGAAATGAAAGAAACAAACAGAAGTGGTAGTATGAAAAGAAAAATAATTTACATTAGCTATGAGAAGCATTTAGGAATACAAACTACAAACTGGCTTAGATGTGCAAAAATTACTCCACTCCCTTGTGGTGAGCATATTACCTTTATGCTGCTTTGTCAACCTAACATCTATAGTTTAATCTGTTTCTTTCAACTACAGTATAACTTCCATATTTCTTACAAACTTCAGAAAAAAAATCACTGCAATCTAGAAAGTTTGTTTTTGTTTAAACAAATCTGAACACACCTTGACATTAGTGGCTCTAACTGGTAACAGAGTTACTTCCAGATTAATTTGAGAAGAATTTTTAAACAGAAAATTGAAAGATATGCCGAAACAAAATGTCTAGAGCAGTCAAAATTTAGTTTCACAGTTAAACAGAAAAATGTCCACAGAATTAATTGTTATCGCTATGACTTGCATTATGCTCAGACCTGTTAAATTATTCACCAAGTCATCATAAAGCTTGCTTATTTAGAATCATACAGAATCATTAGCTTACACTCAAAATAATCAGGCAGAATATTGTTCCTTTGGAGTACAATTATATATAGTAAGCTGACATTTGAGGCAAGACCACTTAAAACCTGTTATAAAAATTGAATCTTACTTCAATGATACAAATTCGATTCCATCCTGTTATATTTGTAGAAGTAATGGAATGCCAAAGTGCCCCTTCACAAGGATCAATAAATCAATCACCATAGCATAGACACTGAATTAATACTTAGCAAATTTACAGGCAACCCCTCTCTTTGTCTGTCACACAGAGGTGAGGGGGTGGCCAAGCAGCATTTGATGGGCAATTCTATTTCAGTACAAACAAAACTAAAATTAGTGGGGGGGAAAAAGTCATTTTACAAACTTTTGATCAGTTACTGTTTGGTCAAGTTAAGCATTGATTTTCATGTAAGAGTTATGCAGTTGCACTTTTCAGAAGCACCTCTTTTTATAGATATATCGATAGGAAAAGGAGGAGAGAAGAAAGAAATACTTTAGAAAGTTAAAAGCTGATTGGCAGCATAAGATAAAATCCAGGTGATCAACATGGAAAAAATCTAAAGTCTTTGCATGTTTTTACCGATTGGCTCAATTGTCAAGGCCTGCTGCAAACAGGACAGACAACTTGAACTGGTGCTAAAAGGCAAGTGTACAGAAATAAGAATCTGTTGAATATTTAGCCTCACCAATGCTGTGCAAAACAAAAAAAATCAGAAAGTGTGACCTATAAAAGTGTATATATAATATAATATTGTATTATTATTTACAAGATATATTCACAGGAGCCAGCTTTTCAGGAGTCTTATGCTGCAGTACCTTGCTTTGAGTCAACAGCACGCACCTTGTATTTACCCCATTTGAAATTTTATCTGCAATATTTTAAAAGTAAAGAAGATTATTGCTTGGCATTGCATATGCAGATTTAAAAAGTTGGACATTGGTTGTACAGTTGTGTTCCACTGCAAAATATCAATGGGATATTTAAAGCAGAGATGATTTGGAAAACAAAAACAAGAATTTACTAAATGTGTAAATATACATTGAGTGATTGGAAACACTGCAGCAATCCTTGGCTACTTCAACCCTCTCTAAAGTGCATCAATGAGCACACTGTCCTATGCTGACACTCAGCAGACACATTTTTCCCTCAAATGTTTGTAAAAATAATGGCCATACTACAAATGACATTTTACAATACTGCCAAAATAAAAATTGAAACAAGTCTAGGTACTGTGTTAAAGTAAATGCAAGATTTGGCAAGCAAAAGGTAGCAAAACCAGATGACACTAAAAGGACAATTAAAAACCAAAGCAAATCCAAAACGATTTGAGTTTTCGACCCAGTGGTGTACTGCTGCCAAGAGTCTTCTTTTTGATAAAACAAACACATCTAATAAAAACAGAGAAACAATTCTCTTTTGTTAAGAAATGTACACCTTAGCAGGCTGGCACAGTGGTTCTAGTTGGGCTGCACCAATCCCCAGCAGCACACAAGGTGGCGCAATTTCCATCTCTGTGCAAGTGTCTTTGCCATATGTTCTCACAGTGCATTGCTCTCAAAAGCTGTGTGGACCCAAAATAACCTTTTTTGGATTGATGATCAGCCATCCTGAGTTGTCAGCAATATTTCTGTTTTAGAGAAGGGGGGGGGGGGGAAAAGAAAAAGGTAATTAAGACACTTGGAGAGTCTGCTTTTTAGAATGGACTAGTTAAAAATAAAAACTACACCACTGAGTCAAATGACTCTCACAATCAATACTGGTGCACAGAATGGAGGTGTGAAGAGCTGGAGACACCATGCACTTTTGTTTTCATGAAAAGAAATTAGACCCTACCAAATCAAAGTTAGATTAAATGCAGACCCCAACTTCCTCCATTTTGCCCCAACGAAATGTCTCTTTCATCCTCTAGCCCAAAACTTCTCCCCATTAGTTATAACACTAAGTTGTCAAATACAAGTGGAATAATTAACCGACAATCTCAGAGATTGTTATGCCTATGTAGTATTTCTATTTTCCATATCAGCTACTCTTACAGCAAACACAGTTAAGTTACGGAAGTTGTAGCTGTTATCCTTGAATCAAATACTGATGGGGGGTGTACACGATGACAGTTTGGATAAGGTGGACAAAAAAAAACTGCTCCCATTGGTTCACAGGACAAGGATTAGGAGTCACAAAGTTGAGTTTTTGGGGAAGAAACGCAAGGTGGGGAGTGTGAGGAAAATTTTTTGATTGCCCATGTGTCAAAGTTGGCTGCTGTACTATCCTACATAGGATAGTCCCAAAACCTGCAGGGAAGCCATGCATACCGTATATTCATCTGTCACACAAGGGATTATTACACAAGATTCGGGCTGACAGAAGTCTGCATTATATATTAATATAGACAGAGGATTGGTCAGCTAGCAGCATACAGACAGTAGAAATAAACAGATCATTTTCAGGATGACATTACAAGGATCAGCATTTGATCCTGAACTCTTTACAATACATATCAATATCTAGGTGTGGAGAATGGGCGCAATACAGCCAAATCTGACTATACTACAATGCTGGATGGGAATGGAAGTTGTATAAAAGACACCGAGGCTGTGTGGGATATAAAATGGTTACAAATTGGCAAGATAACACTGTATAAAGGGGGGAAATCTGAAAATTTTGACTCTGCTATTAAACTGAAGAGATTTTTTAAAGAAAGAAAACCATCAGATACTGGCATTCAGAGTGTTGCGTGTCCATGAGTTAAAGGTTACTGAAGGTAGCTGCTGTGGAGGTAGAGCCACAATCAGAACAGCAACAGTCTTAGTGAACCTGCACACTTGCCGGGCCAAATAACTTATTCCTGGTCATAACTTGTATGTCAGCAAAATGTTAATATTGAAGTACCGCCAGCAAGACAAAGCAAGGTGGCAGTAAGGTGGCTCAGTGGTTAGCAATGCTGCCGCACAGCACCAGGGTCCTGGGTTCGATTCCACCCTCAGGTGACAGTGGGCGTGGAGTTTGCACATTCTCTCCGTGTCTGCATGGGTTTCCTTCAGGTGTTCCAATTTCCTCCGACAGTCCAAACGTGTGCGTGGCCATGCTAAATTGCTCACAGTGTTCACGGATGATTGGATTAGATGTGTTATAGGGGCATGGGTTAGGGTGTGATGCTATGAGGGCCTGAGTGTGGACTTATTGGGCCAAAGGGCCTGTTTCCACACTGCAGGGGTTCTGCAATCTAAATTAGGAAGGCAACGGATATATTAGTGATTTTGAAAGTGGCGTGTAGGAATCAAGAAATTTTACTGGAATTATTGGCATTGGCTTTTGTTGAGTTCACACTTACAACACAATGTGTAGTTTATATTTCCTTACTGAAGAAAGGCTATACTTGCCCTAGAGGCTTACAAAGTTTCATTAGATGGTTTCCTGGAATGAAATATGTGCTCTTCAAGGAGAGGTCGATTGGGAATGTCTATGATCTTTGGCGTTCAGAAGATCAAGAAGTTACTATTTAGAAATGGGATGCAGAGGAACCTTTTCAATCAGAGGGTCGAGAATCTTTCGAAATTTCTATTGCAAAGGATTATGGATGTTCAGATATTACAAATATCTCATGACGACTGAAGACTGAAGACACCATGTGACCTTTGTCGGCTCCTATTGCCTATGTTCTTATGTTTTCACATTACAACAATGACCACACTACTGCATTGCATATGAAGCTCTTGGGACAGAGCAACATTGTGAAATATTTGATTTATATAGTGCAAGTTCATTCTTTCTTGTTTTAATGAGGAGCCCTACCTGTTCTGGACCCAGAGTTGACATCCCTGACACAGACATTGGAGTCATGCCTATTTGCCCTGGCATCTGACCCATAGTGCTACCAGTAGCATTTACTGGCATATTGGCATTCATATTCATCAGACTGTTGTATGTGCTGGCATTTGTCTGTTGCCCAAATTGTTGTGCAGACTGTTGCGGAAATGTACTGCAGAAAGACAAACATGAAGTCAATTAAGTAAACTGACATACACTTCAATAAACTTGAATCCAGACAGGGTAGACTAATTTATGAACTGACCTCAACATAACACAAAGTAGGTTCAGATGAAAAAGTCCCAAAATACCACTCCTCTCTCTTCCCATTACAAGAACTAGGAATTTCTGAGGTAGTTCAATATGTCAGTATTAGCTACTGTTCCAGCTTTTGTGCATCTATGTGAAGAAATAATTACTGATATCTGTCCTTCATAGCTTATTATTTGAGCATTTCTCAAATATATTGATCTAATTTTACTATCTCTACTCTATCACTGTCAGGATGTGTTCAAATTACATGTGGAAACAGTACAACATGGTTTGTGCTTCACAGTGACTCTTAAGTTGCAGAGTACATTTCAAGTCAGGGCTCAACCCAACTCTGCGGGGAAGAAGAGTGAAACAAAAGAAAAACAGCAGTATGAAACTTAAACTAATCGTAATGCATGGTTAAAGAATTCTTTGAGGCATGAGCATTTATTGCTGCCAAAAATTTAAACAAAGTAGAATAAAGACACTGCCACTCTCACATATAAAATACCTGAACATTTAAAATATAGTTGCTGAGAGAAAAGTCTTACAACACATATAAAGAAAACCAAGCACATTCCAGGCAGGCAATGAAGATATAGTGTATTAAATATTATAAATACGCTCCAAGAAAGAATCATATTGGACTTGAAGTGTTAACTCTCTTTTTCATTCTGCAGATGCTGCCAGAGCTGCTGTTTGTTTTTACTATAAACAAGATACTAAATGGTGGAACCAACACAGCAGCTACAAGGTTGTCAATGATACCTCTTTACAAGGCGGTGAAGATTTATGGCTCCTCACAGCTCACATGTATGAATTAATAACAGCTTCATTGTAGCATACCTATTTCCACCCATGCTTCCTGTGGACCATCCCTTCATGTCAGTGGTTGCTTGGTAGACAGAAGCTGCCTGAGGGTGCTGCATCATTGCATTCTGTGAAGGCCCCATTCTTGAAATGAGTGCATTATGGGGGCTAGGAGCCCTGCCAAAAGTTGGGTCAGGTTGCTGATTCATCGCTGAAAAAAAAACAATGAGTTAATTCTCAACTAAAGAAGGATCAGCCACCAAAACCAAATAATGTAAAATTTTCAGTATTTACATAATTTTATCCAACCAATATGTAACAGTACCTCCATGACAAAGATATTCCATTGTAATTATAGAATGAAACTGGCAGTTTTCCCTTTTTTTCCTGAAGCCTTTCCCAATCTTGAAATAAAGATCTCAGGCAATGGTAGCCCTCCTATAACTTGTTCACAGGAAAATTCTTCTTGTGCTTGCCTTGGCAATAAAAGTTAACACACTAATCGAATGTGCCCAGGTTGAGATGGAGATCACCTGAGATGCTTCAGTCTTTCCCATATGTCCACACAAGCACTTTGTGCAGGGAAAGATTAATGGATTTTGATCACTAATGAGGAGCCAGGTGGATACTTACCCCCACCTCACACTGCTCCCGCGCACCCCTCCCCCCCACCACACCCACCGCCTTGAAAATGTCAAAGCTAGCTGCAGTCTCATCTCTTCGTTTGGTCATCTGTATGGCTGAAGGTCATTGCTAGATTTCAGGTCATGTGAAAATAAAAGTTACACTGCCCACAATTTACCAAGTAGCATATTGGCATATTTCAAAAAATCTGACTCCAGGTATGTCTGTAACATTTAATCTCCAACTAAGAGCTTCAGAGTTCTTATTTACTGAAACATGGTCAAAAAGGCCCAGACATAATAATAGCAGCAGAGAATATGTATTGAGAAAGCTGAGAAAAATGATGTTAAACTAATCAAACAATGAAGCAACTGAAGAGAAGGAGAAACAAAACATTGTCCAACTCAACAGATTTTCAGCCAAAGAAGGTAAAACTACTTGAGAAAGTAAAATTATACCCGAAAGTGAAAGACCAGTGGAATACTTAAAAATTAGCAGAGAATGTTTAGATAAGAATTAAGATAATGAATTTTTGGATGCAGATTAAAACATATGCAATGAAATTAAGCAGAGAAGACATGATACCAACAAAACTTAAATTGCTCAAGAATAAGGCATACTTCAACAACCTACACCTTTACTGTGCAAAATATTTAATGTAGCAAAGTATTTCAAGGCACTTCACAGTGCTGTCAGACAAAATTTGGAACTGAGTTACAGAGATGTTAAGACAAATGACCAAAACCCTGGTCAACGAAGCAGGTTTCAAGGAGCAACTTAAAAAGGTATAATGGGACGGTAACGAGGCATTTAATGAATTCTAAAGTTATGATCTTGACAGCAATAAACACAGCCTCTAACAGAGTTAACAGGTATGCCAGGGGATAGGTTTAGAGGAGTATCACAGAAATCACAGAAGATTAAAGTGATGGGAGGAGGTTGCAGAGACAGAGGGCAGGGCTATGAAGGGATGTGAGCATGAGGCTTGGAATTTAAAATTCCTAGTGTTGATGAGCAGGAGCCAACGTAGGTCAACAGAGATGGGATGTCAGGGAAATGATACACATTCTAAGTAATGATGTTGCAGAACTGTAGATGAGTTCACTTGGAGGATTACGCTACAAGCCAAGCCATAGAACATTGGAATTATTGGGTATAGAGGTAACAAAGGCATGGGTTTCAGTGGCAGATAACCTCCAGAAGAATCACTTTCAGAATTTGGTGTAACTCAACCACCAGAGTCTAAATTATTTTGTTTTCCCCAAATTTTCATCATTCTGTAGATACTTTGATACAGGAACATCCAACAGCGAGGTATCAAATCTAGTTGTCAGATACATTTGGAGGGAGGAGGATGACGACAAAGAGGAGGACAGATGACAAACATTTTTGAGATAAAGTACTTTTGAAAGGCAAAATAAAATTAGAAGACTTTGCAATCTTGAATTTTATACCATAATTTGGAGGGTACGTGAATTGTTGTGGTGATGCAGGGGTTATCTGAGGAACTCCCATAGAACCTTCCATGCCTGTGGGAGCCGTTACATTAGGTGGAGGACTGAAGCCCTGTTGTTGTTGCTGTCGCATAAGCATGGCTCGGTGCATTATCTGCTTTTGGCGAAGTTGTTGGCTCCGGTACTCTCGCTGCCGCTGGGCCACCATCTGTGCATTGAGAAAACCCTACAAATGAGTACAGAAGACAAACAGCCCACAATCATCTACAGACAATTAATTAGGATTGGAACATGATCGATTGATTTATGTTTCAACTTAAATTATGCCAAGTATTGAACGATTTCAACAGTAATCACTACTAAAGACAAATTCCAAGAAAAAAAGCATTTTAACACTGATCCTAATAAAGCCAGATTAGATGACTCTGGGACTGTCTGGGTTGGCTTTTGCATGGTACAAAAATAATATTAATATTGTGGGCTAATGAAGCTGCCCAGAGATATTTGCTTAAAACGAAGTAACTGCATTCACTAAAATACACTCCAATAACAAAATAAGTTCTTTCAGCCTTTGATGAAGAGAAATAACTGCTTCATTTTCTGTATACACTTGTGTCATTATACTTTAGTAATTGCTGTAATTTTCACCATATTCCCAAGATTCTCATGCCTCCTGTTCAGCAATGATATTAAGTGACTGGAAATTATACTTTGTGGATCCAAAACTAATCTTGTTCTTCATGAAGACGAAGCGACAGAAATGTGTAATAAGGTTGCAGTAATTACTTAATGTAGGCTAGAAGCAATGTTCTCTTTTGCTTTGAGATTGCTAAGCAACCCAGAAGTCTATATCTAGCATGTGCTTTGATCAGCCCTGTTAAATGACTGCACATATTCAGCAATGTAAAAACATGAAAAGGATTCACATATGTCAACAAGTGCAGACCAAAAAGATAAAGCTTCGGTTAGCAGTCATTAGAAATTTATTCAGCAAATTCATTATATCCCAACCTCAGACAGAATACATATTATGCATTCTCAACTCAAGGAAACTGCATCCATACTTCATGAGGACTTAGGAGTTACACAACACTACAGCTTTAAAAATGGCCTAGAGAGGAAAATCATTTTAATGCATTTAACACAGAAATTGTTTAAGTTAAGTGGTCTCATCTAACTAGTAAAAATGCTGAGGCTTCTGTATTTTAAACATTAATTATTTTGTCATCAACTATAAAATGCAAGGTTCTTGAGATGTATCTCCTTCCATCAAAGACTCATAATGGATGATGTCACTCACATTCTAACCCTTCAAAACCTTCTTATACCAAATAAATATATCAAAAGTACAAGTTAAGCAGTGGTCACTTACCTGGGCTAGCATTTGCTGTGGTATGCCTGGTCGGAGAGCTGGATTGACTGTACTTGGATTTTCTAGTTTGACTCCAAGAGACTGACGGTTTGGATTCATAAGCTTCAAAACACAAATTTAAATGCCTTTTTAATTCTGTTTCAAACACAATGCCGATATATCTGGCATGCAAACATCCAGCCTATTCCTTCCACTTATACATTCATAACTTTATTTTGGAAAAATTCAAATAAAAACTGTATATTTTCATATTAATAAAATAGCTCACCATGCAAGTTACACTTACCTGCTGTTGTCCTTGTAACCTTTGTTGAAGTTGAATTCTAAGTTGCATGGGAGCAGAAGCATTCATCATGCGATGCCGGGCAAAGTTTGCTCTAGCATGAATGCTGGGAAGAGGGAAGCTGCCTTGCTGACCCATTTGATTCATCATGGGGTTAAAGCCTGGTTGCTGGCCCTGCATGGGTGGATAGCATCCCTGCACTGGGCCAGGCTGGGATGGAAATGATTGACCATAAATAGCTTTTTGTTCTAACATCATGGTTGAGTCCTGGCCTGAAAACAGTTCAGAGTGCGTCTCAAGAGGTTGAGCCTAGGCAGCAAAAATAATTAGGGTTAATCCAAATCATTCTATAAAGCTTTAACAAAATATTAAAAATGCTCATCTCTACTTTCTTTAACAAATTCACTTTCTTTATTTCACTATCCCAGGTCTGTAGACCCAGTTCCTCCTAATCTTTGGCAAAAAAAACCTCTCAATTTCACTGGAGTTTATATAGCATTAGACGCATTTACCTTTCCCCTGAACACGAGACACGGTATGACAATTTGGCTATATCTGGCTCCCATTTTCTGAGTATAGGAACTGGTAAAATGGAGTGCGACCTCTTCCCACAATCTCTAACTGAATGCAGTTGCAAATCTACCAATTTCTCCATTGCTAACAATTTTTTGGGCAGCATTTAAATAGAGTAAATGTCATTGACAGAATACTTTTGTGCATTCTGATACAATAAAGAAAGAAGCACAGCACTTTTCACAGACAGGACAAGGTCCGCCACATTATAGCAAGTTTGGTCAGCCAGATTTTCAAAATATACTTCTCCATGACATTGATAACTTCGATAAAACTAGGACATTTTGAAGGAGTAAATACATTCATATTTTGTCCCGCGTCACTTGCCAAAACAGCATCTCTATAGTTAAGAAAGCTTTTTTCTTCATAAAAAATGAAGACAATCTACTCCACTGATCACTTGAGAGAGATTGGGAAGCTCCAACAACTTGCTAATTTATTTTTACAATTTACTGCTTTGCATAACAACACATGCTACCGAAAAGAGAGAAATTCTGGCGAATCTAAGTTTGCAATGTCAGTGAATTGCGCCACTGAGTTGCTTTTCTGGGACTAGGTTATTAAATTGATGGGTGCAATATGCATCTAGTCATGAAGTACCCAATAATAAGACTGTTCAATGGCAGCAGGGTGTAGAAATTAGTATTTACCGTTCCCCAGTTCTCATATCTCTTACCAAAACAGTATCAAGGCAATAAGAGAAAAAAACAAAACAAGAGTTTGATTCTGATACCTGGCTGATAAGATCTGGAATTCCTAATGCCCTGTCAATTTCTTCTAGGCCTATTTCATCTGCATTACTCAGCAGTGTATCTAATTGATCCAGGAGAGCTTTCTCATCATTCTGAGCCTCTGCAGTAGTGGGAGGGCAAAGAAGATCATCCAGGGAGTTGCCAAATGGCTGCCTGTAACAGATCATATTACCAGCCAAATGCATTATTGCATGTACAAACAGAAGAGTTTGATAACAACCATTAAGTTGGAGAAGTAAGGAATAGCATACATGGTTAATTTAATACGAACGAATCCAGAGACTTTGAACAGCATCTTAAATCCCTTTGGCCATTAATGAATCAGAGGTCAGTTTTGCTAGTTTTATCACATCAGCAGCTCAGACACTTAAGAGTAGGGAAACTTTTGCAACAGAACAGACAATAAACATTGGCCAGGCAGAGACTCCCATATGCCATGAGTGATTAAAAATAAAAAGCCACTTTGACCTACGACTTACCAGGGGAAAGCAGTGGGGCACAGGTCTCTGCTGCTCAGAAGGGAAGGGGGAAGAGGAGCAGAGCAGTAGTCATTGGGGACTCCATAGTTAGGGGGACAGATATGAGGTTCTGTGGGGACGAGAGAGACTCACGGTTGGTGTGTTGCCGCCCAGGTGCCAGGGTGCATGATGTCTCTGATTGTGTTTTTGGGATCCTTAAGGGGGAGGGGGAGCAGCCCCAAGTCATGGTCTACATTGGCACCAACGACATAGGTAGGAAGAGAGATGGGGATTTAAGGCAGAAATTCAGGGAGCTAGGATGGAAGCTGACAGCTAGGATGAACAGAGTTGTTGTCTCTGGTTTGTTGCCCATGCCACGTGCTAGTGAGGCGAGGAATAGGGAGAGAGGGGAGTTGAACACGTGGCTAGCGGGATGGTGCAGGAGGGTGGGTTTTGGATTCTTGGATAATTGGGGCTCTTTCTGGGGTAGGTGGGACCTCTACAAGCAAGATGGTCTTCACCTGAACCAGAGGGGTACCGATATCCTGGGGGGGAAATTTGCGAAGGCTATTCAGGTGGGTTTAAACTAATTCAGCAGGGGGATGGGAACCAAAATTGTAGTTCGACTACAGAAAAGGTTGAGAGTAGGGTGGTCCGAAATAAAGTTTCAGGGACGCAAGATGGCACCGGCAAGCAAGAAGTTGGTTTGAAGTGTGTCGACCTCAATGCCAGGAGCGTCTGGAACAAGGTGGGTGAACTTGCAGCATGGGTTAGTACCTGGGACTTCGATGTTGTGACCATTTTGGGGATATGGATAGAGCAGGGACCGGAATGGTTGTTGCAGGTTCCGGGATTTACATGTTTCAGTAAGAACAGAGAAGATGGTAAAAGGGCCGGGGGTGGGGGGGGAGATGGCACTGGCATTGTTGGTCAAGGACAGCATTACAGTTGCAGAAAGGATGGTTGGGGACTTGTCAACTGAGGTAGTATGGGCTGAGGTTAGAAACAGAAAAGGAGAGGTCACCCTATTAGGAGTTTTCTATAGGCTTCCGAATAGTTCCAGAGATGTAGAGGAAAGGACAGCAAAGATAATTCTTGATAGGAGTGAAAGAGACAGGGTAGCTGTCATGGGAGACTTCAACTTTCCAAACATTGACTGGGAACACTATAGTTTGAGTACTATAGATGGGTCAGTTTTTATCCAGTGTGTGGAGGGCTTCCTGACACTGTATGTAGATAGGCCAACAAGGGGCAAAGCCACATTAGATTTGGTACTGGGTAATGAGCCTGGCCAGGTGTTAGATTTGGAAGTAGGTGAGCACTTTGGTGATAGCAATCACAATTCTGTTATGTTTAATTTAGTGATGGAAAGGGCTGGGTGTATACCACTGGGCAAGAGTTACAGCTGGGGGAAAGGCAATTACGATGAGATTAGGCAAGATTTAGGGAGCATAGGATGGGGAAGGAAACTGCAGGAGATGGGCACAATAGAAATGTGGAGCTTATTCAAGGAAAAGCTCCTGTGTGTCCTACATTAGTATGTACCTGTCAGGCAGGGAGGAAGCTGTAGAGCGCGGGAGACGTGGTTTACGAAGGAGGTGGAATCTCTGGTCAAGAGGAAGGCGGCGGCTTATGTTAGGATGAGATGTGAAGGCTCAGTTAGGGCGCATGAGGGCTACGAGGTAGCCAGGAAAGACCTAAAGAGAGAGCTCAGAGGATCCAGGAGGAGACATGAGAAGTTGTTGGCGGATAGGATCAAGGTAAACCCTAAGGCTTTCTATAGGTATTTAAGGAATAAAAGAATGATGAAAGTAAGATTAGGCCCAATCAAGGATAGTAGTGGGAAGTTGTGTGTGGAGTCAGAGGACATAGGGGAAGCACTAAATCAATACTTTTCAACAGTATTCACTCTAGAAAACGACAACATTGTTGAGGAGAATACTGAGATACAGGCTACTAGACTAGGTGGGATTGAGGTTCACAAGGAAGAGGTATTAGAAATCCTACAGAGGGTGAAGATAGATAAGTCCCCTGGACCGGATGGGATTTATCCTAGGATCCTCTGGGAAGCCAGGGAGGAGATTGCCGAGCCTTTGGCATTGATCTTAAACTTGTCACTGTCTACAAGAATAGTGCCAGACGACTGGAGAATAGCAAATGTGGTTCCCCTGTCCCAGCTTCTCAACCTCACGCCTCGTTTAAGTGTGGTGACCCTCAAGGTTAAATTCACCTCCAGGCCTCCCTTTCTCATGAGGCAGCAGCTTGATGGTTCTCGGAGACATTTTACACCTATCGATGACTTTGGGATACAACTTTAGGTAGTAGTATTTTCTTTCATTTCCTCTTTGCTTCTTCAGTATGTTTTTTCACCGTAACTCTGAACTTTCTGTACTCCTCTTGGCTTTTTCTGTATTTTCTATCTAACACCAGCCAAAACCACACTTGTTCTTTACCTTAATATCTACTCAAATTGGGTAAAATTTGGGGTGGTAGGTGTAGTGTGTTGGGATGGACCCAAGTTGTGGCATCACACTTTGTCAACCATGAATTAAATTTGGACAGTTCAAGACAGTACCCCCAAATCCCATATCTGACCCGGGAATGCTTGAAGTGAAGAAGCCATTAAAAAAAGCCAGCTTATTCCAATGTAAATATGAATCAGCATTATAAAAACTTAAATAAGACAATCATTTTTTCACTATAACTGACAAGCTAACCTGCTCTGGTTGCCTGAAGAACCTTGGTCCATCTGAAGAACACTCTCTGACCATGATGTGGCTGGATTGGTTGGACCTTGCTGTTGTGCAAACTGTGGACCTCCAAGACCCATATCCATTTCTGAAGGTCCTAGGTAACAAGAGAACGCTTATGATAAAGCAAAATATGCTGCAAACTTTTAATCAGAATTTTGCCTAAAAATCTCCAGCCAAGACGGTGCATTGTGATCTGCTTTTCTGCCTCTACCAATACGGCTCAAACTCACAGAAGGAGGTTAAAAAACAGTTCAGGTAGTGCTGCAATTTTTCTTCTCTGCTTTTCTTTGTGTCTTGCATTCACACTGTGTCATTTCTAATAGCATGACCCATGTCATCAAGGCAGACGAAGACCATACTAGACCTGGTCCCCATTTTAAAATTCTGTCAATGTTCGCTTTCTTTGATTTATGCTTCAGTCATGCATAAATACCTTTCAGAACCCCAGAAGGAGTCATTCTTTCTGTCTAAGACCACACCGTAAGCATTGGCAGACTAATGGAGTACAGTTGAACCCAAACTATTCCTCAGACCAGTTAATGATAAATTCAAAAAATGGTTTTACAGATTTGCTTTGTATAGAAAAATTACATTGTAACAACACCATCCAATAATTCTTCAGAATGAAAACAGGAGTGAACCAGTTACTCATATCATAGAACTGTTATGAGAGTGCACAGTTATTAAAGTATATAGGAGTGAGTGATGGAGCAATCAAACTGACTTTACAGGTCAGTCTTAAACTCAATAAGCTTTACCCTATTCTTCAATCAAAGCAGAGAATTGTGATATTTTGATTTCTGACAGACTTTAAATTGAAAGGTAGGAAGAAAGGGAGAGTAGAAGAACTTACTCAATCCCATCATCTGTTGCTGAAGCAATGCTCTCGCACCAGTTTGGCCACTGGACCGTAACTGCATTCCAAGTGAGGAGTTACCCACCATAGTTCTTTGGATAGATGAACTATAGTCTGTGCCTGGTCTGATCATAGCATTGGGCCCTGTGTTCCCACTAGAGTTTGGCAATCCCCACTCTCCTGTTCCGATGGCAGTTTGTTGAGCAATGTTCAAACCTCCATGTGAACCTAACAAAAAGCAGTGTACATTAGAACAACGATAAAGCTCAAATCATACCACATTCTGAGCAGAACAGCAAGAGGTTTTAATGGATCAATATTCTTTCCATAACTGCAACTACCAAGTTGAAATATGTCTAGTTTAGAATGTGAACCAGTTCACATTGCTCATCATCTGTATAAATATTTTGCCTATTCTACAGATCACCTGCATATAACTGATATTACATTCTCATCATGTTAGTAAAGTAAAATATTTCCCAAACAAAAGTAAAGGAATGACCAAATTCTCAGTTTCTTAGGGCATCACTTGTAAAGTACATATTGTCCTCACAATGAAAGATGAGCTTGCTTGCTTTCTTATACATTTGTTGCAGATGATGGTTTTGTCAATTCACTCATAATCCAGAAGCCTAGGCTATTGCACTGGGAACAAGGATCAAATACCTGATGAAAAGATCGTGAAATAGGACTTCAATGAATAAATCTGGAATTAAAAGCGCATCTGATGATGTCTTTGTGTCGATTAGTGGACTCAGATAGGTTTTTTATCTGAATGTTCCCTTTAGAGAAGGGGAAAAAAAAAGTGCTATCCTACACATGGGCTACATCTATGGCAGAAGAAAATAACATCAGTCAGGAGACTGTAATTGGAAACACTAACCAAATTGAAGGTTGACAGACCCCCTGGGATAAAAGTGGCAGTTAGATAGACAGTAAATACAATGGCATACAGATTTTGGAAAGCTTCTGGAAACTACCTAAGAATGAAGGCAGCGTGGGGAAGTGCAGATATCCATCGTAGGGAAAAGGTGTAAATCTATTATAAAGGACGTGATAGCTGGACATTCAGAAAAGAATGGTAAAATTGAGCAGATGGATTTATGAAAAGGAAATTCTGTTTGACAAATCTGTTGAAGTGTTTTGAATTTATACAAGTGTTAACAGAGAACCAGTCGACTGATGCATTTGGATTTTCAGAAGGTTTTTGATACAGTCCTACACAGGAGGTTAGTAAAAACAGACCGCATGGAATTGGGAGAAATAAACTAGTGCAGAGTGAGAACTGGTTAAAAGACAGAAAGCAGAGAATGGGAATAAATGAAATCATTCTCAGGATGGGAGGCAGTTACTACTGGGATGCTACAGCGATCAGTTTCAAGTCCACAGTTGTTCACAACTTATACAAAGTGATTTTGACGTCGGTACCAATTGTAGTATTTCCAAAATTGCTGATCACACCAAATTACACTAACCACCATTTAACCCATTCGTTAATCCTGTCCAAATCTCACGAAGTCTCCTTGCTCTGTGATCACAATTTGTGTTTCCCCCCCCCCCCCCTCAAAAAACATGACACCATCCAGGACAAAGCAGCATGTTTGATTGGCACCCCATCTCACACCATCATCATTCAGTCCTTGCCACTGATGCACAGTGGCAGCTGTGCAAATTGTCTCAAAAAATGTGCTACAACAATTCAAGGCTCCTCAGACAGTGCCTTCCAACCCTGTAACCTCCGTCATATAGAAGAACACGGGCAGCAGATACATAGGACAATCACCTGCAAGTCCCCTCCAAGACACAAGCCATCCTAACTTGCTGTGGATCAAATTCCTGGAACTCCCTCCCTATACTAAGGGTGCACTTACACCACATAGGCTTCAGTGATTCAAGACCACTCATCACAATTTTCTCAAGGATAACTGGGATTTAGGCAGCAATTCCCATATCTAACAAATGAATTTAAAAAGGCAAAGGTCAGAGGTCAATGCCAAATTCAAAAGGCAACATTTCTAAATACAGAAAAATCTTATTACAATAGCACGTACACAAAGGGAATTGTGGTTGCATTGGTAGAGGTGGGTGAAGGACAGAGTCAAGGGTAAATGGTTAGTAATTCTTCCCTGTGTTGTTTCAATACAAGTTTTGTGGGGCTGTTCACGTTTCGATGTTTATAAGTAACCTGAACTAAGAAACTGAAGGAATGATATTAAAATTTGTCGCTAATACCACCATAAACTACAACAGTGTTAAAAAGGCCAAAAGGAGGCCATTCTACGGCAGTGGCTTTTTATATATTGAACTTTATGCTCAGCCCAAAGTATTACCTTGTAGAAGAATAAGAGGAGGAAGGACAAATTAAATTGCAGAGTTTTAAGTAGACAAAGTGTCACAGAGTGGTTCTATAATAAGTTACATTTGCATTAAACATGGCAACTCAAGTACATAGAGGCACAAATCAAAGCAAGCCCCAGGCATTATTTCTATACGCTTTATAATAATTTTAGTCAGTGGCGAACAATCACACATTTCCTGTTGTCATGAGAAACTCTCAAGAGCTGTTTAATTATTCAAGAAACACTGGCATAAATTATCAAAATATCTATTATTTTTAAAAAAGACCCAAAAGGATCATGAATTTAGTTAGTTCTTCTTTGATCAGTTTGTGCATCAAAAGTTTCAACAAAACTGTTGCGGAAAGTGTAGTGTAATTTTTTTTTTAAAATTGGCAAGAACAGAAAGTACAGAACGGACAAAGGTCACTCCTTTTATCATATCAAATTCACTACCTCAACAAATCAGTTACAACTTCCTCTAGAATGCATTCTGCATAACATGCTACATTCTTTGAAAATAAAGCTCATATGATTTTCTCCATGCATTCTCAAACAATTCAACTAAGAATTGAGGAATAATGATCTGTCCTTCACATGAAACTCAGAACTGTGTCCCTCTCTAGTCGATATAGAGAATCCAGCAGCAGTTTTGAACATGATCAAATGAATAATCCCCAGTATCCTGGCTAGTATTTTTTTTCACTCAACTAGTATTATTTTTCACTCAATATTATTAAAAACAGACCATCTAGTTGTTGTTACGTTGCTATTTGTGGGAGCTGTGTGACCAAAGTGGCTGCTATTCTTCAACTACAGCAGTGATACACTTCAAAAATATTTCACTGACTCCAAAGCACTTGAGATGCTTCAAAGGAAGACATTGAACGCAAGTTCTTTCTTATTTCCTTTTAGCAGGTGGACAGTGGCAACAAATTGATGAATCAATGACTGAACAATAATTACAGAAATATTTTTCTACTGTGGTCCTCTGAAAACTTTTCATCTCTTTCCTGAAAACCTTCGATCCCATTCATATGCAGACAGCTACTTAGTCATTCACTTGCATTTGTGATAATAAATACAGAAATAACTGCTTTTGAACACAATATGGTCCATATCAACACTGAATAAATAGGGTTTCATTTTTATATCAGTGATAACAAGGTGTAGAGCTGGATGAATACAGCAGACCAATCAGCAGAGGAGCAGGAAAGCTGACGTTTCGGGTCTGGACCCTTCTTCAGGAGGGTCTTTTTTCTGAATAAGGGTCCAGATCCAAAGCCCCAGTTTTCCTGCTCCTCTGATGCTGCTTGGCCTGCTGTGTTCATCCAGCTCTACACCTTGTTATCTCAGATTCTCCAGCATTGGCAATTCCCACCCTCTTTCTTTTTACATTGTCTAGATTGTAAACATCCTTCAACAATTTTATAATTTTGCTACACAAATTTTCATATACTTCAAACACTGGAAACATACCTGCACTCCCCACAAAACTTTCTTGGCTGCCTCCCATCCGGTTTGCCAACATTGCTTGCTTTGCCATCATTGCGTATGGGCTGCTGGTTCTCAGCGGAGGACCAAGTCCTGCACTGGGCTGGCCCTGACTGTTAATATCCAATGACATGGCCCGGTTAAACCGTGGTCTGGAGGGCTGCATTGGTGGTGGGCTGCCTAAAGCTAACATATAGACATAAAAAGTTACTGTTAGTAGGCCTTCAATATATTCCAGTAAAGATATTGAACAAAATGTGAGTACATACTGAATAAATCTCTATAATACACACAGAATATTACAACTAGAGAGACAATTCTGAGCATCAAGTCTGGACAATGCTCTCAAAGATTTACTTAGTTCCATTTAAATAGCCTTCTCTAAACTTCCCCTTAATGTTTGTCCACATCTGTAAACAGCTCTGAAATAAAATTATCCCGATTAAACAGGTTTCCACTTTCTGTATTAGTATTTAAAGCAAGTGAAGGCAGGGAAACTAAAATTTAATTTTTGAAAAGTAAGTGAAAGTTTCTGTTCAGCATGTGGGTTGGAGAGATAGGAAATGGATCTGAGATTTGATACAATATTCTGTCAACTATCACAAAAATAGTAAACACAAAATACTTAAATATTTAAAAAATTTTAGTAAAAAAAGAGTGATATTAAGGCACAAATGATTAGGGGAAGCTTGTGAGTAAATTAATCAGGGAGTTTAACTTTAACCATGCAGCAGTTCAACTTTCTTATATTAGTTTACTCAAATTGTGTTTCAAAACTATTTCCTGAGCAAAGCCATCAACATCCCCTTTTTAAATGCAAGCTGATATTAATGGGAGTAAACTACTGAATCAGAAAAAGATTGTATGATTAAGATTGAAGTTGGACCTCACTTGCGCAATTACAACTTCTGAACTATGAGAAAATATGGTGCGGAAAACATTCTCCCAGACCCCTTGCCCTACTCCAAGTTAGTTGTAAAACTCCTTTAGGTTCATTCAACTTCTTCTCTGTACTTTATGATAAATTTATATCCTTGCCAATTACCAAAACAAAGTAACTAGTTTATCTCTGATGCTTGCACTCAAACTGGCTGCTGCGTTTATCAAAAAAAAGTGACTGCACTTGAAAGTAATGAATTGGATGGGAAATACATTGGGATGTTCTGAAGACATAAAAGACACTGCTGAAAGCAAATGTTCACATTTTGAAACTTTTTTATAAAAATGGATCACTATGTAAAGTTGCTGTTTTAAAAATTCAGAGAATAAGAAATTAATAATTGATAACCTGCTGAATAAGTAATCAATGTTTGATTTCATGAAAGAATATGCAATATCAAATAAATTCAGCAGCACAAAAAAAGGCAAGCTCATTGACTGTTAGTTTCGGAAATAAACTCAACGATGCAGTATAAATTCAAAATTCTATTTCTCAGTATGGGTAATTTGTATTTGAAAATATGCAAGGATAACCCAGTCACTTTCTAAGAAATTTTCTATCCCCTATGAAGTTCAGAGTGTCGGTTTCAAACATATTGAAAAGTAAGATTTTAAACAAAGAGTATTGCTGATACTAGCTGATTTTTACCATCTCCTTCCCATCACTTCTCTAAGTGCTAGGAAGGCAGATATACCCAAAGCATACTTGAACATCCAATAAGATGGCTTGCCTCTCCTCCAGGTTCTAGTAACTATCCTAGATAACAAGGTGTGGAGCTGGATGAACACAGCAGGCCAAGCAGCATCTTAGGAGCAGGAAAGCTGAAGTTTTGGACCTAGACCCAACATCAGCTTTCCTGCTCCTAAGATGCTGCTTGGCCTGCTATGCTCATCCAGCTCCACACTCTGTTATCCAGTAACTATTCTGCCTCTGACATATCCTTGATGCAAGAATGCCCCCTGTCAGTGTCTGGTGCATGAAAAAGAAGTACTTCAGCAACAGATGGGATAGTTGCTAAACACTAACATTTTGGATGGTGTATAAAAACAGCAATTTGAAGATCTGCAGTATCAATTCCTGTCCAGGGTACAGAAAGAAGGGACTCTGCTCAGGTCCTTCAGTGTTTGTTGTTTAACATTCACATATTGTGAGATGGGATACTTTCAGGCCTATGGCCATTTGTCAAAATCTGCTTCTTTCCAGCACCAAAGAAGAAATTGGGTTGAGAGCGCCAAGGAAGTTCTCTGCCATTGAAAAACCATCTTTAACTTGTCCCCTCCATTCAAGGGAAGTCTCAAATACAAGGGCAAATACAAATACAAATACATCAAAATCATACCACGAAGTTCCTCTTAAAACCACTTCAAATCAGAAATATTGTGTCCTGTTTTGGGATCAAGATCTGTACAATAAATAAGAATCTCATAGATACTATATGAAAATAACGAAACACATCATGCTAATTCTCCAGTAAATGATATCACATGGGCTCTATGTGGCAGCACTTTTCCCCACCCAACTGTCTGATATGTAGCCCATTCCACCCAATTTTCCCAGAGCAAAGGCACCTTCAAAAACCCACAACCAAATTTGAGCAACACATGGGTGTCTTCCTGACAAAGCTGTAAAGGCAGAGTCATTGAATTTTTTAAGGCAGAAGTAGATAGATACTTGCTTGATCAAGGAAGTCAGATTAAATTGGTGGTTGCTAGAAATATTGATCTTATTGAGTGACAGAGCAAAATCAAAAGGGAAAAATGCATACGCCTGCTCCTAATTTGCATGCTCATGTCTTGCTCCCTTTTTAACTAAAATATTTCAGTGTAGCATACAATGCCTTTTCTGTAACTAATGAGCCTACTCTTCCCCAGCAAATTATCTATCATTACAACCCTCAGTTTCTCAGGCAGTTTGGGTTTGCGGTCCAATCCTGTTAGGATGCACTTTGTTTAAATGTCAAGTTTAAAGACAAAAGTTTCCTGCATGGCAAAAGCAATATATATTATCAGCCTTAGACAACAGGTGGTGCAACTTGTCTTCCCTTAATACAGAAAATTAATCCACAATCAACTTACTGCCACGGATTTGCTTCGATGTTCCTGGGGAAGGTGAATGACCTCTTTCAAATGTCATGACATCCTGAAACATTGCTTGTTTGCTTATCATAGTACTGCCGTTCCCAGACTCTGGGTAATACTGTGGCAAATCACCCAGAATATCATCTAAAGTATCCAATTCATTGCTCATCTGAAATATAAAATGTAGGAACAACATCAATATTAGGAGCTGAAGGCCCATCTTGACTGTGTGACTGATAGCTCATTATATGGGTGAGACAAAAGGCGGCCAGAGAGAGGGGGGCGCGAGGGCAACAGAATCACACTATTTCATGTCCAAACTTTACATGAGACTAGCTTTATTTAATGGGAAATAGGTCATTGGTCACCAAGTATTGTGGGCATGGTTGGATAGTCAAATCCAATTCTCCAAAGAATATACAACTTTAAAAAAAAACTTACAAATAGAGTATGAGAATAGTGACAAGAGGAAAATGATCCAAAGTGAGAGATTCACAGTACAATTAGACAATGAATATGTCAATTAAGCCCAAGTGCAAAGCAAAGGAACACAATTGAGCAGAATGAAACTTATTATCTACCAGCTGCTCCTGCCTCATCTCATTTGAAATTTCAGGCTCATCAAATATTATTTTGGCATCAGCTTGAACTATATGCTGAAATACAGGTGAGTGTGGTTATGGTCCACCTCAGATACCCAAAAAGTTCTCTTGCACTCTTCAGACTCAGGGCCACTCACTAGTCTGCACAGAATAAAACTAATCTCATCAACGGCAAGTGCTTTGAAACACAAATGACCTCTGTACCCTTGAATCAGAGATAATGGAAACTGCAGATGCTGGAGAATCCGAGACAACAAACTGTGGAGCTGGTTGAACACAGCAGGCCAAGCAGCATCTTAGGAGCACTAAAGCTAACATTTCAGGCCTAGACCCGAAACATCAGCTTTTGTGCTCCTAAGATGCTGCTTGGCCTGCTGTGTTCATCCAGCTCCACAGTTTGTGGTCTCTGTACCCTTGAATAGTAGGTAATCAACTAGGTTTTGCTTCTGCCTGTACCCAGTAATTCTATTGAAAAGAGTCTGTTGGTGTGACGTCACAAGAATGTAATTGATTAGGCACTGTTATTTTCTGAGCATCGAACACCCACTCTGGTCAAAGTTCGGGATGGCAGCAATATCCAAAAACATTCTCCATCACAAAGTCGTGTATGACTATTAGGTGCCTTGATTAGTGAGCAAACATGCTCAATTAATGAAATTACTGTTGCCAATTAACAGGCAACAATCAGAAGCTGGAATATATGCGACAACACGCACCATATTCCCAAGTATGTTCATAATACAAAAATATCAGATTGTGTCATATCACATGGTAAAACATAATCAAGAGCCACTATCAGAGGGTTTAGGATTATCTTCTTTAATCGCCTGAAACCAGCCTAATTTCCTTCTGTAAGGATAGATCTGTTTCACATTACACAATGTTAAATTAAGTTCAGTTTCCAAAGCTGATTGTTGAATGTGTGGGGTAAAAGGAAGTAGTAACATGAGTGTGCAATTAAAAAAAGGGGGAGAAGGGGAGACAGAATTCTACTATTAAATTCTTGCACCATGCTATGACTGGTGTTCTCAGAGTATTGTATATCTAATGGCAAGCCCTACTTATCGCCCAATAAGTAATCTACTTCTATTAATAGAACAGTATAGGCAATAAACACAAAACTCTACATTCCAACAATCAAGCAGTAAAACTTTACTCTTTTTCACCTGGTCAGTTGGTTCAGTCTTGATGCGCACTTCATCCTTCACCTGCATTGGGCCTGAAACTTTTGCTGCATTACAAGGATCCATTTTGTCCATTCTTTCAATTTTAGGCTTAATATCCTTTAAAGTGAGTTCTTTCGGGTCATCTTTATCCAACAGGTATCGTAGTAGTGCATTACTTTCTTTCTTCTTTGGGCTCATCTGTTCCTGCTTGATCGCAGCATCTCCAACTGGTGTCATACTGCCCGAATCCTGACAAGACTCTTTGCCTGTAGCCTCTGCAGTAAGCTTGGCTACTTCTGCAGGTGAGTTTCCATTCTTCAGCAACTTGTGTAAAATTTTGTGTTTCTCTTGTAAAGAAGAACCATGCAATGTGGCTGCAGCAGCAGTGCCACCAGCTGAAGCAGAAGTTGAAGAGACTCCCGTTGGACTTGTAATGCCTGAAGAGGACTCCTTAACATTAGAATCCAAATTAGGGTTTGTTAAAGATGTTAGCCCCATGTCATCCGAGGGAGAGGTCAGTAATTGCAACAGCTTGGTGTGATTTTTGTTCTCGTGGAATTTTCTCTGGCCCTCCATGTTATCGTTATTAGCAAAAAGGTTTAGATTTCCTTCCTTGATACTCTTCTGTTCACTATGAGCATCTCTGCTTTCTGGTCGACCCACTGTGCTCTCAACTTGGTTGTGTTCCCCAAAAAGGCCAGGCGAATCTTTTAGATCTATGCTACTCATCTTTGATTGCTGGAGTAAGTTCACACTTGGGGACGCTTCCAGCTTTTGACCAGGTGATGATAGTGATGACAGGAGTGAAACTCCCAATCCTTCACTTATGGCTTGAAGTGCATTAAGGGAACTACTAGAGAAGGTGCTACTGCCTGTGCTGTTTATATGCCCCACTGGCGACTGCATTCCACCAGCTGAAGAAAACTGGTTGGGTCCCATTCGTGGGCTCACCCGATGCCTTGGTGAAAGCATCAGATTTTGTTGGCTTGTGTTCACCCCAGGGCTACTATGTGGGGGACTATTCATTGTGAGTGCACAGCTGTTTCCCTGTACATTAGGTGTCTGCATACCAGACCCATGGTTCATTGCACCAGCTGTCCCACCTGCTGCACCAAACCGTCCCATTTGCCCCATAGAACTGGGGTCATTCAAGCTATTTGCACCATAGTTCATATTATTTTGCACCGACATTCCCTGTCCTGTTGCCCCTGAAGACATGCTGATATTGCTTGAAGGGTTTGTGCTTGCTGTAGCAAGCGTTTTCATCATTTCTTGCCCCATGTTGGTTTGATTCAGTCTGCAACCATTCTGTTCCCTGCAAGTAAAAACAAATTAGGAATTAGATTTAATATTAGAAATTAGACTTTCACTGCAAAGAACTGAAATGGTATTGATGATAATTATAGTAGCTTATTCAGTTTTAAAAAAATTACATGGCAGCCTTCCATTAAAAATGCAGGTAACCCTATTCTCTGACTCAAGGTGTCCACTTCTCCCTTCAGCTCTATTAACACCTTTTTTAGACACCTCTAAAGCTACAACAGACCAAAAGATATAATGATTCTTACAATTCACAAGTTAGTTATTAGGCTGTAATCTATTACAGCAATTATCAGTTTAGTTAAAGCTTTCACAGTGGGACAGTGATAAACAAAAATCATTAGGTGTTGACCTTCCTCAAAGGAAAATGTCATACAACTAAGAATGTGCAGACTAAAATAAGCCACATTAGTGCAACTTGAATGCGCCGAATACAAAAGCAAAATCAGTTCTTTTGGAACTTTTGCAACCAATGCCAAGTTTCCAGAGGATGCAATTTTTGTTTTAAGATGGAGTCTGATTTACAAATTAGTTTAAAGAAAACTGACCAAAAGCATGAGATGGCATTACAACTAGTTGTCTTGCACTACTTTGATCCCTGACTAACAAAATCTGCATATCCTTTCAGATCTAACTGGTCCATGTAAAATCTGCCTTGACAGCGATGAAACACATTTCATAACAAAATATCACATAAAACAAAGTCTGAATTTTAGTCTTACATAAAATTACTAAATGAAAATTGATTCAGGCATAAACTCAAGTGGCATAGGTACAATACCCATGTTAAAAGGGGGCATCATGTCCTACACTGAAGACTTTGGACATAGGGCAGGCCTTTGTTGGAGGCAAGGAATTCATCTGAGAAGTGAGGCATTGCTAAATACAAGTTAACCTGCTGAAATATGAAGACCATCTACTGATCTAGTAAAAGTTAGAATTCACAGACATGGTGATTCTTGTATCTTTGCAGTAATTCAATGGTGTGCCACAGAAAAACAAAAATTCAAGAGAAATCATTGATTGCACAGTGTGTCTTTATGAAGCTACCTCTTCAAATACAAGGAAGCACTGATGGGCTGTTACAACACAAGTATTATATAAAAGCTACACTTCTAAAATAACTAACAAAAAATATTTATTTTCTATCACACAGCTGCAAATTTCAGTATACTTCTGTACCTTTGCAGCAAGTGTGTAGAGCCAAAGCCAACAGACTCATTAGATGCTGAGCTGCGTATAAGCTTGGTCTTGGTTTGTGCAGTGACTATTGTACCATCCGACAAGGAAAAACGATAAAGGGGACTCTCAGCTTGACCTTGCGTAAAGGCTAAGTAGGAAAGGAAAAAAATTATTATACAAACAAGCATGCACAAAGTTAAGAACATAATCTACTAAATCAACCTGCCAATTACACTTAAGCAATAGCAGAGTCAGTTAAGGAACAATGGGCTTTCCAAAATCATCACGTGTTTCCTACTAGACAGTTTGTCTTGCATCGAGACAACAAAGAAAAACAGGGCTGAAGCAAAAGGACTTGAAACATTAACTCTGCGTTCTCTACACCAAAGTTGTCAGACCTGCTGCGTTTTCACAGCACGTTCTGCTTCTGCTTCACATTTCCAGCATTCACAGTTCTTTGTTTTATACTGGGGGGGGTGTGGTGGGTGCAGCAGCAGCAGCCACCTGCTTGCTCGAATAGTATAAATGCTGTTTATGAGTTTTTTTTCTCTACAAACAAGAGCAAAGCAGAACACTGAAATATCTGGACGTGGTATTCTACAATGTATTTTGAGAACAACTGAAGATGAATGAGTAATTACTCTAAACTAGATCCAAATTTAGCAAACCAGTTCAGAAAAAGGTAGGGCCAGAGCAGAGCAGTCATGTTTAAAGTTTTTGAGAAGATCTGTAGCTCAAGTAGTGGATGAGGTTGTTGACTTGCTAACTGAGCCAGCATGTTTAGTAGCAGATGTTTTGCCACCCTGCTAAGTAACATTGTCAATGCGCCTTTGGCGAAGCGTTGGTGTTCTGTCTTGCTTGTTATTTATGTGCCTCTGTTTGCTGGGATCTTCTGGTTGTTTTTCAGAAGTTTGTATATCAGGTCCAGCTCGATGTGTTTGTTGATGGAGTTCTGATTGAAATGCCAGGACTCCAGGAATTCCCTGGCATGTCCCCATTTGGCTCATGCTTTTATGGATGCGTTGTCCCAGTCTAATTTGGTGTCCTTTGTCAGTTTGTGTTGAGACCAGTGAGAACTCATCAAGTCTCTTGGTGACTAGTTGTCGTTCATGTATCCTTATTGCCAGTTTTCTCCCAGTTTGTCCTATGTAATGTTTTTCACAATCCTTGCATGGTATTTTGTATATTACTTTAGTTTTACTGGCTGCAGGTATGAGATTCTTTTTGTTTGTCTGTCGCTGTGACAGGGTGGCTGTTGGTTTGTGGGCTACCCTGATACCTAGGGGTAGGAGTAATCTTGTGATCATCTCTGATATACAGAAGATGCACTAGAGATGACCACAAGACTGCTCAGGCCCCTAGGTATCAGTTTAGCCCACAAAACACTCTGCAACAGCTACTGACGAATGTAAAGGATCCCTTATCCATAACCAATAAAACTAACATAACAGTCAAAATTTCCTTGTGTCATGTTGGCTCTGGCTGAAGCAGAGGAAGGGAATTGATTCTTATTAATTAGGTACCATATTGTTAGATCGATAAGCCTGATAAGGAGAAAGACTTTGAAACAAAAACAGAAACAGCTGACGAGAAACAACAGGTCTCGCAGCATCTGTGGAGAGAAAGCACAGTTAACACTTCCAGTCAGGTGACTCTTCACCAGAAACTTTGCATGCCTGTGAAAGCAGGAAAGGAGTTATCAAAGAGCATTTTATTCCAATAAATCATTCAGGATTTTGTTTTAATTAAAAGAATGCAAATAGTTTGCAAAAGTAAATTACCTTTAAGCCATAATAATGCATTTAATTTTAATCAAATTGTTTTTGAGGTCTGGTCCTGTCTTTCATCAAACTCTCATCCCACACCAATCTCAGTTCTTCTTAGAAATATCAATTATGAGAGCACCTATTCCTCAATGTCATAACTGTCAATGGCCAATACCATTTTGTAGCACTTCACCTTCATGGTAATGTCTTTTCAGAGACCATGGCTGTCCATCATTATGGTGAGAGAACCTCTGAATGCATCTTCGCACAAGATCTTCCCAGCCTGGTTTTTTGGAGGCACGCAGGGAACTTGGATCTATTGAGGTAATCTTGCCTGAAAACATGGAAGAATGAATGTTAAGTTCCTTTTCTATCAGTTCATTTGTTCAACTAGAAAAAAAATGAAGGAAATGAGGGATCATGACAAAGAACAACATGCATTTGTACAGCACATTTAACCTCAAGATAGCGTTACAGAGTTGGGTAGAGCAATTGTGAAGTGGAAGGCAGGAAGCTAAAATGTGTGGTTCCTCTAAGAGATTTGTGCTTTGTCTGCATGTAGAAATTTAAAAAGAAAATGCATGTCTGTGAGCAGAAGTTGTCAGTACAGAGCCTCAAAAAGTGAAACAAGTTTATCAAAAAAAGGCCTTACAGGTGACAGGCAAAACAGCAGTCTTGTTTTGATGTTGTGACGTGTTTGAATTCAGCCAATTAATTTAAACAAGGAACCTAGATACAGAAAGCCAACTGAATTTAAATATGATGGTGTTGATAACCTGAAACCAATCATATAAGAATCTGATTAATTCATCATGGTATTTAAGATGAAGGCATTTGGAAAATTGGGGACAGCCAACTGCAATCTGAAAGAGAGAGTGATCCGCAACCTGCCAGAGTTAGCACCATTCAGTTCTCAGAGAAATCCCACCTAATTAATCAAAGCTGTATTTTAGCTCAAAGTCCTCAATGAAGAAACTGTAGATATAAAACAATCCTGGTAGCAGAACTAACAGAAGAAAGGTATTTGTAAAGAGGGCGGAGGCAATAGAATATTTCAGAAGACAGTCTGTGCAAACTTGGAGAGATTAAGTTATAAATTATTGCTTATTATTAATTGGGTTTATATTATTGGGACTTGTCTTTATTTAAGCAGCATTCTATAGAATTTAGACCAGTTAGGAAGCAGTTGGTAGTCTGGGGAGAATTATTCAGTTTGTTAGTAATTTTTAAATTTGTTCGTAATTTGTTTAATTTGTTCACTGTTATGGTTAAACAAATAAATTGTTTCTTATTACTTGCAAAGTAGAGATCAGGGATTTTCTTCTTTTAACCATTCTTTCAATAGATTACAAGGAGAAAAGCAAGCTCTCCTAGGTGTTTCAGGTGTAATTATTAGAAGGGAACCTCTAACCCCATTGTAACAGATTGGGCTTGCATTTTGGTAATTATCAGAGCAATTCAGCTATTCCCCCTCTGTAGCAATACGTAAAGTCCAGAGCTAACCATAATCCACTAATGTCCGAGGGTGCAAGAGGCCAAGAAGCTCGGTGAAAGATCGATTGACAGGAGGGAGTGATTAGAATGGGTCAGGATACTGGTGTAACAAGTCTGCACAAGTCAAAGAGCGCAGCAAGTTGCCTACTGCAGTGAGGAGACCACTCAGTTGGCACCAAGCCTAAAAATGCCAAAGCACAGATGAGGATCTCAGCAAAAGTGAGTAAAATTTTAGGATGCAACTTAGAAATACTATGGAAGTGAAAGTAAGCAGCAGTAGGCTTGGAAATTAACAGCAACAGAGGTTCAGACTGACTAGTAAGCTGCAAAAAGGGATGCAATTAATGCCTCAAATGCACAGTCTTAAATCTTGAGCTTCAAACATCAGCAAGCTAACAGCAAGGACTTGTTTTCATCCAACTGTTCAAACCCTCATTGATGTTCCGTTATTTTCTTTATATTCTTTTTTCAATTTTGAATTATGAACTAGAAATAATCAGTGGACTTTGGGATAGTTTGCATTAAAAGGTTAAAAAAAAACAGACCGACACATCTAGTTTGTTTGCAAAGCCAGGCCTGCAGGCTGAACCTTTATTAAAAAGATTCTAACAGACACAGTAACTCCTGAAAGAGCATTGTGTTTAAACAGACAACAGGGATAGACTATTAACAAGGTTAATACATGGGAACTGGTTCTGCTAAGTCTGAAAGAGACCCTATGATTGAGCAAATGGCAGTTCCTGAATGATAACTGATGCCTTAGGAGGAGACTGTTGAAGAGGGCTGAACCAAAATTAAAGTTTTAAACTTTGCTTTCTGACAGATGATTTTGGGATGCTACTGAGACAGTAAGAAGATTCAAAGTTCCCTGCCCAATATGATACATCAGTTTCCAGAAGCCCAAAAAGTACAAAAACCGAGTTCCAAGCATTACTGCCTGGGTGTAATGAAAAGTGATCCTGATCAATGTTTCAAAATAAAACACAGCCACAGAGTCCATATTTATACCTGTGAAACAATGTGTCATGAAAGACATTCAAGTAGTCTAGCAACTGTGTGATTTTTTATTTTATCTATTCCTTAACTATGTTTGTTCGTCAGTCTTTTGTGTGACTGGGGTCTGAAAATAAATGTTTTGGGTTTAAAGCACAGGCATTAATCAGCTTACTGTGTTGTTTAATTTTCTCTTTGCTGAAGTTATCATGTAATTTATAAATTGTTAAGTCTCTTGTTTACAACATAAATCTGGTGTCTTTGATTACTTGCAAAGTAAGTTCTGGTAATTCAGAAGTCTGGTTAGGAACCATTGGAGAGGCTACTTGAGGATCTTCAGTTTAATTTTACAGTCTTGCAAACAGAGTTAGGAAGGCTGATTTGGTTTGGCTATCTGTCTTTGTGTCCTAACATAATCAATAGCCAGCTAGTGTCAGATGGTCTGCTCAGATGGATATGGTGGTATGGTGGCACTGGCGCAGTAATCTAGAGCCCCAGGCTGATGATTGGGGGACATGGGTTCAAATTCCACAAAAGTACCCACAAGAATAAAAGGAAAACCTCAGAATCAAACTGTGGAAATGAGTAAAATGTAAAAGAACAAAGTGCTTAAAACATGCTCACAATTTTGTTCTAAGTATTTTTTGTGCAGGATTACTGGATTGCATAAGATTAAAAGTTAAGGTCTATAAAACTAGCAGGAATAAACAGTAGATCCAAGGACTGGGAACCTTTTCAGAATGCAACAGATCATTGAGCAACTGATCAGGAAAGAAGAATATAAGTTCAATGCAACCTAGCAATAACCATAAACTTGGGCTGTTAAAGCTTCTATAAATAAGTAAAAAGGAAATGTTTGGTTAAACCAAATATGAGTCTAATACAGGTAGAGGAAGGAGAACTTTTAATTTGGGGGGGTGGGGGGAAATATATGAATGCAGAGGAGCTAAATGATTACGTAGTGTCTGTTTTCATTGAGGATAATACAAGAAATGGATGTCCACGTCGCTCAGAAGAATAAGGAGTTGCAGGAAATTAGGATAAGTAGATCATACTAGATAAATTAATTGAGCTGATAATTGATAAATCCCTGGACTCAATAGTTTATATCCCCCTGAGTGTTGAAGAGGTGGCTTTAGAGAGAGTTGATGCACTGGTGGTCATTTTCCAAAATTCTATAGATTATGGAATTATTCCTGCAGGTTGGCAATTAGGAAATTTAAGAGTGGAACTAGGCAGAAAACAGAGGTCTACAGAAAATGCTAGAATCTACCGTAAAACATATCAAGTAGACGCTTGGATAATAATGTTTTCATTGGCCATTGTCAGTGTAAATCTGCAAATGGAAACTCACTTGATGAGTTTCACGCTAACACAATTGAGAAAACCGTGCTGATGGATATGCACACGTAGATTTTCAGAAGGCTAACCCTAAAGTCCCCTACAGGAGGCTTGCTTGAAAAATTAAAGCAGAGTACAAGTGACATATTGGCATGGATTAAAGATCGGCTAACAGACAAAAACAGCAGAAAAGGAGGGGCCATTCTCACATTAGCAGTCTGTCAATTTTCAGGTACCAAGAGGTTCAGTATGTGCGCCCCAGCTGTTCACAATATATACCAACGATTTGGGGGTGGGGGCCAAATGTAACATTTTCACATTTTCTGATAATACAAAAGCTAACTAGGAATGAGAGTTGTATCAGAGATAACGGGAACTGCAGATGCTGGAGAATCCAAGATAATAAAGTGTGAAGCTGGATGAACACAGCAGGCAAAGCAGCATCTCAGGAGCACAAACGCTGATGTTTCAGGCCTAGACCCTTCATGAGGGAGTGGGATGGGGTGAGGGTTCTGGAATAAATACGGAGAGAGGGGGAGGAGGACCGAAGATGGAGAGAAAGGATGATAGGTGGAGAGGAGAGTATGTGTGGGGAGGTAGGGAGGGGATAGGTCAGTCCAGCGAAGATGGACAGGTCCAGGAGGTGGGATGAGGTTAGTAGGTAGGAAATGGAGGTGTGGCTTGGGGTGGGAGGAAGGGATGGGTGAGAGGAGAACAGGTTAGGGAGGCAGAGACAGGCTGGGCTGGTTTTGGGATGCAGTGGGGGGAGAGGATGAGCTGGGCTGGTTGTCTGTCCCACTTCCTACAGACAAAGGCGGTGGCCATGGGCACCTGCATGGGCCCAAGCTATGCCTGCCTCTTTGTAGGTTACGTGGAACAGTCCCTCTTCCGCACCTACATAGGCCCCAAACCCCACCTCTTCCTCCGGTACATGGATGACTGTATCGGCGCCGCCTCTTGCTCCCCAGAGGAGCTCGAACAGTTCATCCACTTTACCAACACCTTCCACCCCAACCTCAAGTTCACGTGGGCCATCTCCAACACATCCCTCACCTTCCTGGACCTCTCAGTCTCCATCTCAGGCAACCAGCTTGTAACTGATGTCCATTTCAAGCCCACCAACTCCCACAGCTACCTAGAATACACCTCCTCCCACCCACCCTCCTGCAAAAATTCCACCCCCTATATCCAATTCCTCCGCCGCATCTGCTCCCAGGATGAGGCATTCCACTCCCGCACATCACAGATGTCCAAGTTCTTCACGGATCGTAACGTCCCCCCCCCCACAGTGGTCAACAACGCCCTTGATCGCATCTCCCGCATTTCCCGCAACACATCCCTCACACCCCGCCCCCCCCACAACCGCCCAAAGAGGTACCCCCTAGTCCTCACACACAACACCAATCTCCGGATACAATGCATCATCCTCCGACACTTCCGCCATCTACAACCCGACCCAACCACCCAAGACATTTTTCCATCTCCACCCTTGTCTGCTTTCCAGAGAGACCACTCTCTCCGTGACTCCCTTGTTCGCTCCACACTGTCCTCCAACACCACCACACCCGGCACCTTCCCCTGCAACCGCACTAAGTGCTACACTTGCCCCCACACCACCTCCCTCACCCCCATCCCAGGCCCCAAGATGACTTTCCATATTAAGCAGAGGTTCACCTGCAAATCTGCCAATGTGGTATACTGTATCCATTGTGGCTTCCTCTACATTGGGGAAAGCAAGCAGAGACTTGGGGGCCGCTTTGCAGAACACCTCCGCTCGGTTTGCAATAAACAACTGTACCTCCCAGTCGCAAACCATTTCAACTGCCCCTCGCATTCTTTAGATGACATGTCCATCATGGGCCTCCTGCAGTGCCACAATGATGCCGCCCGAAGGTTGCTGGAACAGCAACTCATATTCCGCTTGGGAACCCTGCAGCCCAATGGTATCAATGTGGACATCACCAGCTTCAAAATCTCCCCTTCCCCCACCGCATCCCAAAAACAGCCCAGTTCGTCCCCTCCCCCCACTGCATCCCAAAACCAGCCCAGCCTGTCTCTGCCTCCCTAACCTGTTCTTCCTCTCACCCATCCCTTCCTCCCACCCCAAGCCGCACCTCCATTTCCTACCTACTAACCTCATCCCACCTCCTTGACCTGTCCGTCTTCCCTGGACTGACCTATCCCCTCCATACCTCCCCACCTACACTCTCCTCTCCACCTATCTTGTTTTCTCTCCATCTTCGGTCTGCCTCCCCCTCTCTCCCTATTTATTCCAGAACCCTCACCCCATCCCCCTCTTGAAGGGTGGGGTCTAGGTCTGAAACGTCAGCTTTTGTGCTCCTGACATGCTGCTTGGCCTGCTGTGTTCATCCAGCTTCACACTTTATTAGCTAGGAATGAGAGTTGTCAGGAAGGTGTAAAATGGCTTCAGAAACATTTAGACAGACTTAGTTAATAGGTAGCTACATGGCAGATAAAATATATTGTCACAAATGAGGGGTTATCTACTTTGGCAGGAAGAACAGATGTGCAGGTAAGAGGTCAAAAAGTACAGACGTACGCAAGTCCCTAGATGTCCTTATCAACAACTGAATACTGCAGGCAAACATGCAGCTTAGGCATACTAATAGTAAAGCTAATGGAATGTTAACCTTTGAAGTCGCGCGTGCAGTTCTGGTCATCCTGCTGGAGAAAGGATGTTATTAAATTGGAGAGGGTGCAGAGAAGATTTACAAGAAGTTACCAGGACTAGAGGAGAGGTCAGGTAAGATGTGACTTATTTTCAGTGGGAGCATAGGAGGATGAAGGGCGACCTAATAGAGGTTTATACAATCATGGGGATCATACATAAGGTGAATAGCAAAGGTCTTTTCCCTCGGGTTGGGGAGTTCAAAACTACAGGGCATAATTTTAAGATGAGGGGAGAAAGATTTAAAAGGGACCTGAGGGGTAACTTTTTCCACACAGAGGGTGGTTCATAGATGAAATAAACTGCCAGAGGAAATCGTAGATGCAGGTGCAGTTACAATATTTAAAAAGACATTTGGACAAGTACATGAATAGGAAAGATTTTGGAGGGTCTAGGCCAAATGCATGCAACTGGGGCTAGTTTAGTTTAAAAAACTTGGCCAACATGGATCCGGCAGATCAAAGGGTCTGTTTCTGTGCTATGTGACTCTAATGACTCCATTGAGCAGAATTAGAATTAGAATTAGGTTTAGGTTTAATTATCACATGTACTCAAGTACAAAGATGTGAAAAGTTTACAATGTCACCACTAGGTACAAGGTACTCAGGTAAAATCATCCTCGGTATGGAGTAGAAAAATAAAGTTAAAAGTTAAACATTACAATTCTTGTCAGTATAAAGTTGTAATTAAGAAATAAAGTTAAATATTCCAAATTACAGTCCTTCCTTCGCAATAGGCCTGCAGTCATTCCATACTGGGCTTTCCCCAAAACAGCTCAATTGCTCTTCCAAACTGGGCTTGATCTCTTGATTCCTATGCCTCCATGCTGCCATCTTCTCTTCCCCCGAGCTGGGTTTGATCTCTGGATCCCTGCACTGCCATCAACTGCCAACATCTCTTTCCCATGCTGGGTTCGATCCCTGTGCCAATTGCCATCCCCCCTCTCACCCATGCCTCCATCTCGCTGACCACCACAGTCTTGCTCTGGCGCCACTCCATATCCCCAGCCAAGTCCACAAATCTACCAACCACTAGAGTTTTGCCTGGGCACACCAACCTCCTCGCAGATGCCCTGCTCTGGGCCCTCAGCCGATGATGCCTCCATGACTGAGCTCCCTCCAGGAAGGTGAGTAGAGGGGAGGAAAAGCTTAAAAAAAATTTTAAGAAAGAAAGAAAACGGTAAGAAAAGAAAGAAAAGTAGTCGGAGCTGATCAGTTCTGTCTTAGGAGCTCTATGCTGCTGCCACCTTAGATTTGTGTGCAGGAGTAGTGAAGTCTTGCTTTAATTTTACAGGAGTCCTTTGTGCAGTTTTGGTGTCCTTACCTCAGCAAAAATATTATTGTCATAGAGACAGTGCAACAAAGCTTCAGCAGACTTGTTCATGGGATGGCACGACTGTCCCCAGTGGAAAGAGATTGGCAAACGGAGATTGTATTCATTAGCAATTCAAAGGATAAGAGCTGACCCCACAGAAATGCACAAAAGGATAGAATGGCTAGATGCAGGTAAGATGCTCTCCCTGGTTGGGAAGTCTAGAATGGTGGACACAATTTAACAGCAAATAAATTTTTTTCTGCACTGCCTCCACCCCTGCTCCCCATCCCAAGGGTTGTGAGCCTTTGCAATTCCAACACAGAGTTGTCGAAGCTCAGTCTTGAGTACATTCAAGGTATAAATGGTTAGATTTCTGATTACCAATGGCATACGGATCTATTGCATTAGGGTAGGTAAAAATGGACTGAAGTGTTCAAACTGCCATGACTAGTAAATGGTAGGGCAGGCTCAACAGGCTGAATGGTCCACTTCTGGTCCTCTGTTTCTAATGGTGGTTGCAAAATTATGATCAACAAGCAGAGAATAATTTTAGTAACAAATTAGGCTTTGCTACATGGTGATGTTTCTAAATGGCTATTACGGTGAATATAGAGTTCCCACTCAGGGTCCAGCTGTTGAAGCTTCAAAAGAATAACAAAGATAAATAAGACTTTCTAATCTAACTAATTTGAAATGATACATTCATTAACCTAGAAGCTCAACAGTTTGAAAGGATCTTTTCATTAATTAGTGGGGTTTTTTTTTGAGTCCTCACCTGTCATATCATGCTTTGTAACAAAACTTTCAGGACTGGAGGGAAATGGCGATCTCTCCACTGGTGTAATTCGTCTTGCTACACAAATCATGCAGGACTGTAGATCTAAAACAATGAACAAGATTTTTTATACCCAATTTCCAGGTTGGAATGGTTAACTCATTTTATAGAAACAACTCAATACTACTTTTTGTCACAGACAATACTTCATATTATTTATTTGCCTGACCCAACAGCTACTGCTGCATAAATCAAGCATCCATCGTAGTTCTGGGTTTCACGAATCTAAGTTATGAGGAAAAGGAAGGAAGGTTAGGCGTTTCCTTTGGAAAAGAAAAAAATGACATCTTATCCTGAAAACATCAACTTCATAAATTTAAAGTAGTTCCATTTTAACTGTTCAATGGGTGGTTCAGAAGATACTCCATTTTCTGACCACAGGAAATATTGACTGATTTTAAAAAGCTTGCTCAAAGAGCTATGCAATAACTTAATCTCTATTCCCTTCGTGCTGCAACACCAGTGTTTAATTCTAACCACCACTCCAAAGAAACCTAGGCAGACTGTACCCACATGCAGAAATCCCTGGATAACTTTCAGGTTTGGCCTGGTAAAGTATATGTGGTGCATATGTTAGAAGTGCCATGCAATCACTAAGTCCAACATGTGAGTCTAATGAATTTCCCTTTGACATTCAACAGCATTACTTATGTCAATCCATCTTTATTGGCATCCTTGAGGTTCACTACTGACTAGAAAGAAAACTGGATCAGCCACATTAATACAAGAGAAGGTTACAGGTTGGGGATTCCTCTCAAACAGGCACACTTCTTAATGGCTCAAAGTTCCTCTAACACAAAGTCAAGTCAGAAGTATGACGAAATACTCTCTGCTTAAGTAGGGAAGCACAGCCTCAACATTTAAGACACTCAACATCCAAATCAAAGCAGTCTGTTTGATCAATGAAAAAGAAACAAAGTTGCATAGTCTCAGACGATCATAGGACTGCTTTCTCATTGGAGAGAGGTGACTGGTGGTGAATTTACCTTCGGGGTCACCATACTGCAGGCAGAAGAGGTTGAGAATATGGGACCTTCATAATGACCTCAGCTAGTGTAGGGGTTGAAACAGCGCTGTTGTCATCACTCCGCATTGCAAACCATCTGTCCAGCCAAGTGAATTAACTGGCTACCAAATTTGATCAGCACCCTATCCCCCACCACTGCCCTAAGGATACAAGATGCAATGCAAAAATATGCCATGGTTTCTTCAACAACACCTTCCAACCCACAACTTCCAATACTAAAAAGACAAGAGAAGCAGCAGCACGGGAGTAAAAATAAAAATCAGGAATTTTCCTCCCTATTTTGTAAATACTGTTCTTTCATCTTTTGGATCTCTTTAACTAATAGCACCACAGATGTACTTTCAACACTGGCACTGTAGCAGTTTAGTTAGATGCTCAATGTAACATTGGTAAAAGCAGTTTGGCAGAGTATTAATTTTGGCCTAGTCAATGACACCTACATCCCATGGACAAATAGAACAACCTCACAAAACTTGACAGAATTCAGGTAATTCATCTCATGACCATCTTTAGTAAAAGTAAATTGTCACCGTTTTTAAATACAAGTCAAATTGGTTTAATATATTAGAAACATACCTTCACCTTCTTCAGTCATAGCCTTTGGCTGAGAAAGTGCAAAGCACTGCATAGTTTCATACTTCTGACGAGCTTCATGGTTTCCATTTGATTCCTCTAAAGAATCATATGGCATCTTAACTAACATACGACAGTTGAACGTATGGCTCTTCTGCCTCTGTGTTTCATTTGTCCAAGAAACCCCATTCACTGAAAAAGAGACACAGGTCATAAGAAATATTACACCAATCTTAATGGTTTACAAATCAGGCATGCAGTTTTTAAATTCTGCATATATTGGCAATACTCAGATGTGCAAATCTATTAGTCGGCCAATGCTTAATGGAGGTTATTGTTTCATTGACAAGTCTTTAAACTGTTCAAGCAAATCCCAATTCCAATAGGTAGCTGTGGCAAGTCATCCCAGTAAGTTTACACAGCAGTCACTTCATACACTAGAAGTTATTTCTGAATTTCTTCGCAGGTTTGTCTGAAATGTTCAAAACTGAGTTTACAAGAGAAGGAGAGAAGCAAGCAAATCTTAGAACATTTTGCTTCAAAATTGCTTTGGCAACTAAATCTTCCAAGTGTTGTAAAAAAACTGAAAAAGGCAAAAGAACACAAAACTTTTTGTTGTGCTGTGTTTTTAACATTATTTTGCTGTCTTTTCTCTAAAGTATCTCTATTGCGCCAACAATTATTTTAAAAAAACCCTTTCATCCAGTCTAATTTCTTCAAATGCCTTTCACATGAAGCACTAGCATTGTCAACCCCCTAGTATTCTACTACACAGCCGAGAGAATGTAGAGGCAAATAATACACAACTTCAGAAGATGACAAATTTAAAATTAGAATGACCTGATAGAGCAGCTTTTTGATAATTCATAATTTAGTGCCTTTCTTCCAACCCTCATCTCACCCAGTCCACAAACTTTGGCATTCGAATATCTCTCCCAGTCCATGAACTTTTGCTTTCAAAATATGTTTCCTTATTTCAAAATATTATAGACTAATAACTCCCAGGTTTGATGTTCAATGTTATGCATTGTTTTTGGAATGGAGGAAAGATTTACCCAAGTAGCTTTTGTGCTCTCCTCTGCCCACTGCAGCCACTCATCACCACTAGTCGTTGACCACTCTCCACCCACTAAGTTCCAATAACAACATCGTATTGGGTTCTGTCAGCTCCTTGTTAAACCAAACCCAGTTGCCAAGCTCTATAATGCTGGAAAGGAGTAGTTCTTTTAAACATGAAGCCATGAGAAAAGGTGGGAAAAAATGGAAGAGCTACAGTTTTTTCAGTTGAAAATTTAAATTCAAGGTGGGTATTAACAGACATATAAAATGCATTTTTGAGTCTTTTACAAATCTGGATACTGCGAGCTGTTCAGCAGAACAACTTTGCGCCAAGGGAAGACACAAAGTCTCAGTGAGAGGGTAAGCTTGAAAGCCTCAGCAAGCAGCAACTGCATATTAAAACAGCTGAAATACCATGGGCCAATGGACTATAGTCATGCTATTCAGCACATGACCTTTTACTGACAGCTACTTTTTATAAATCAGTCAATTGAAAGTGTCATGATGCTAGCAAGGTATCTAACACTGAAGCTTGGGTTAACTTTCACCTAGTTGTCAAACAGGATCTCAAAATTAGGATCGGCAATGACCTAGTGGTATTCATGCTAGACTATTAATCAAGAAACTTGGCTACTGTTCTGGGGACCTGGGTTCAAATGCCGTCACAGCAGATGGTGGAATTACAATTCAATAAAAATCTGGAATTAATAGTCTAATGATGACCATAAACCCATTGTTAATTTTCAGAAAACCCATCTAGTTCACCAATCGGTCTACATGTCACTCCAGACCTGCAGCAATGTGATTGACTCTTAAGTGCCTTCTGGGAATAGGCAAGAAACGCTCGCCGACACACAGATGCCCACATCCCATGAGTGAATTTAAAAAACCCACTGTATTGTCCTCCCTCAAATCTTGTTCATAAGGAATACAAAGGGAGTCAAATTATGCTAATTGTTTAAAATTCCAAGAGTCAACATCTCATTATTTGCAGTAATGCTTGCTATTGCAGTCTGCTTCTACCTGGATCTTGTAGAAAGTGCAGAGAATTGAAAATAGATTGAGTACGAACCACCTACTGCCCTTCTCTAACCATCAAAACTCAATTAAATTCCAGCCACCTTTTGTTCTGAAATGCTGTAGTTTCCAGCTCTAGTCAAAGATCTGAGATGATTCATGCAGCTTGCCTGTATACCTTTCCATGGTAGTATTGATTATCCTGACTCCCAACTGGCTTGGTCTGGCCCATCTTCCTAAAGAACGAATGAAGTACTCACAAGGCTGATTTACTGATCTGTCACATGGCTTACTTGGTGCAATAACGTTTCTAACTGTGTGCCATGAAGTTGAGAGACCCACCTGCTGGCAAATACTTTAATTACTAAAACAAGATGCAAGTAGACCAGGAGTAGGGGGATGGCAGCCTGATCTGCCCATTATTATAAAGACACTGGATGGTGCATTTTAAAAAAAATGGAGGCGAACAAAGGAAGGTCTCTCAAAAATCGTAGGCAGTGTCACTGTAATAGTCCCAAAGTTTGCACCATGCGACCATCATCTACAGATGCACAATTAACATAATTGGAATTCCACCTTCTCCAGAAATGTGAATGTTCAGCTAGTTGTTGGATTAGACAGAATATTGAGATTCATCTGGAACCAAGCATCTATTTCAAATACTCCATGGTGGGGGGGGGGGGGGGGGGGGGGGGGGCGGCGGCGCAACTATGAAGTATTTATTTATTCACCTTAATGCACAAATGCACCAGAACATAGAAGAATTAAAATATTTGTCCTACCTGTAGATTTTGGCAAATTTCTAAGAAATTCATCACGGTCCTCTTGGTGAAGGATGTTATACACACTTGTGTTCATAAGCTCCTCCTGCTTGTACTGAAGGTACTGGGTAACATTTTCAGACACGAAAACAATGTTTCCATCTCGATTGACCACAAACAGAAAGCCATCCAAGGCCTATAAACCACAAAGAAAGCCTTGCAATGTAACTATGAAATATTAATCCAAATTTATTTCAGAGCAGTAAAGAAAAGATTCATATTAAATAATTATGTGCAGTTGCATTCAGAGGAAAGTCTACTTAGATGATTGAACCACCCACTGGAAGTTCCTTTCATTCAAAATTGAAATCTGTATCGAAGTAAACATGAAAATAAAATCTATTGTGGATTTGAAGCTTACTTTCAGCAAGAGAGGTCCCAATGAATCTTTGTCAATGACTCCTTGTCCAGTTGAAGATACGTCTGCTTTCTGCACATCATCTTCATTTGAAGACGCTTTTCCTATGAAGAAAAACAAACCATCTCTACCTGTACAGAAATTTTAAAAAGCACAAATAGAAAGGTTGCATTCTCTGCCATGTGTCCATTGTTTGTTAGAAATACCATGGGGTATATATTTAAAATTGTAAATAGAGCTGCTATATCTAGATTTGAAAAGCATTTAAAGCACAAGTTAATTTCTTGCAATTTACAATTGCAATTCCATTACACTAGTACCAGAGCTTAATAATCTTAAAATTTACCTAGAGCAATGGCAACTTTTGAGGGCTAGGTAATAGTCCGTGCAAATAATACATTTGGGGAAATCAGAGGTTGACTGAATAAACATGGCTTGAATTTATTATTCAAAAACCTGCACCATCTTGAGTTTCAGCTTTTTTTGGTAGAAGTTCTGAGCATGCTCGATAGAATACGTATTGAGATGACATTTGCTCTCATGGAGAAATCTAGAACTTGAGTCACCGACAAAAATTAGGTGCCTCCTATTTAAGACAGAGGGGAGGAGAAATTTCTTCCCTGAGTGCTTGGCATCATTTTCCCCAAAAAACAGTAAAATATTATCTTTGATATATTATGCCTTCAAAAGTTAAACGTTAACATTGAATTCCAGAAAAAAAATTGGTGTCTTCTGATACTAACATATCTGGAAAATATTTTACTGTTCCTAGCAATGTTCTTTCCTTAGCTTAAGATCTCTTGCTGTTACACTAGTCTTTATGGTCTGTCTCTAAGTATCATTGGTGATCTCTTAGCTGTAATTGCTTGGAAGGTCCATTATTGCAGCAGCTGAGGTACCTGCTTTTACAGTGTTGATACAACTATTACAGTGACACTTCCTATGGTTTTTGAGAGCTTCCTTTGTTCCCCTCTACATTTTTTTTTAAAGAAAGTGCACATGCAGTGCCTTTATAATACTGGGCGGATCAGGCTGCAATCCCCCACCCCTAGTCTACTTGCATCTTGTTTGAGTAATCAAATCTTTGCCCACAGGTGGGTCGCACGACTTCATGGCACACAGTTAGAAACAACGGAAGCTGTACCACTGAATATATTCAGGGTGGAGTTAGAGTTTTGATTGATGGTCAGCTGAAAATCGCTTGCAGGATCCATCTTTGCAGCACCTGAGATACCTTGTTTTTATAGTTTTGATAGAAGTACCCACTGCCTGCAACGACTTCCACTCACTCAATGTTAGGCTGATTACGACTAGACAGGAATGACCACTTTTGTTGAGAGAAAAATAACATAACAGCTCATATAGTGGGAAGAGAACTTCTGAACCTAATAAAAGAAAACAGAGGGTCGAGGAAGTTGAATAAAGGCAACAATCAGATCAGCCATGGTCTTATGGAATTATGAATCAGACTCTAAAGCTTGCTGTTTCTTAGGGTTCTAAGTTAGTTTTGTACACCGCTCAACATCCCAGAGGGGTGCAGTTACATAATGGCCAAGCTACATTACTTTTGATCTTGCTGCTGATTTTTAAAGCAAAACCTTGTGCATTCCTGCAATTGGCTAAAAAGAATTAATCTCAATCTTGCACAATTAGCTGTAAATGCTTGAAAGGTCCATTACTGCAGAGCTGAGGCACCTGTTTTTACAGTGTTGATACAACTAATGACTACACTTACTCAAGGTCAAGGTGACTGTTATTAGGCAGAGATCACCAATAATATTTAGTGACATACCATAAAGACTAGCGTAATGGTGAGAGATCATCTGAAGCTAAGAAAGAAGCTAAGTAGGAACAGTAAAACATTTTACAGATACATTAGCATCAGAAGACACCAATTTTTTTTTCCTGGAATTCAATACTAACTCTTAACTTTGAAACCATAATATATCAAAAGTAATTCAAGTAACATTTATAATTGTGCTTCCCAAAGTGGAGGCTTGTGGGACAGCAAGCTCCATAGCAGCAATGGCTGCTGTAAAGGTCCCGAATCCCTTGCTGTCGTAAGTGATCTCTCCCACCTCAGAGGTTCACAGCTTTCATCAAAAAATCTCAACAATGTTCAAGTCTCACAATAGGGGCAAGAGTTTTGGGAAACTTTGGCTTATTACCACAATGTTCACATTTGTAAGGTATCTTGAATGTAGTAAACCCAAGGTATACCTCAAATAAAATATGAAAGTGGCTCAGTTCACTGAATATTTCTCTCAGTAGCACCCTATAGAAGGTTACAACGTACTAAATTACCTTGCTCCTTTATCTGACGAATCTGCCTCACAGTTTCTTTCAAAATTGCACATTTATCGGGTTTGACATTGAAGTTGTCAATGTCACTTAGGTTGGCAGAGATTAGTTCCGCCAGCTCCTCGATGTATTTGCTCTCTTGCTCACGACGACGCTTTTCAATGCTGCAGTTCACACTGTTAAACACAAGTTATACAGGGTATTGAATATTCTAAATGATGATTACCAACATACAACTTCACAAGAGTCTAGTTTTGATCAGAATAAAGGACTATCAGTTTGCTTTCATCACAATCTGTATAATCTGTCATTCATTTTTGCCACAAAAATCAATGACTTCTGCATGATAGAACTGTATGGTTATTATCATAGCAAAGTTCCGTAAGTGTTGTACTCTGAATTAGTCTTCACCAAGAAAAGATAACTTGGTATGCCAAAATATCTTCTAGAATGTGACTTTTAAATAAAGTGGTTCATGGAACGGGTTTGTCAGCATGAGATTCCACAGTACACTCATGTAAATTTAATACTGTAATACTAATTTGTTCTTGAATCAACAGCAGAACAGAATTGGCAACTGGTAAAGTAAGCTTATTGCAAAATCAGGTTCTGTCAATGAAGAATTGACAGGAATGAAGAATTGGTACATTTATCTCTATCTTTCATGGAGAGGAGAACAATTAAGTATTTTCAATCTACTAAGTAAACAACAATACCTAAATTACTATGATATGGTGATGAAAGTTTAAAAGAAAGTGTTCCTATTTTGGGAACTCGGATCCTGAAAAAGGGGCAAATCAGATTTTGAGTTTCAGTGCTCTGAAGGTCTAATTTTTTTAAAAAGAAATGTCATAAAGTAGTTTGGAACAGTGAGCTAAAGCTTTTGAAGTAAGTAATTAACTTCTGAAAGTAAGTGACTGAAATAAAATGATTAGCAAGTTACCCGGGAAGATAATGACAAGGGTGTTTACCAAGTGGAATTATTACAACCCACCGAACAGATAGATGAGTCAGAGCAACAAAGAGGTTGAGGGAAAAAAAAGATCTATTCCAGAAGATGGGCAGTTGCAGGAATCTTTAGGCCATCAGGACTGGAATGATGTCATAAACTATTTCAAGAGCTTCAAAGCAGTCAAATTCACATAAAAGTCTCTGGAATGGCTTGAGATACTCAGGGAAAATCATATGCGGTGAATATGCATGATGTTGCCATTCAGCAAGAAATTTTATATTTCACTGGCATTGTGCATCTGTAGAGCATAATGCCGGGGCAATAAAAGATGAGGTGAACCTTTCTTTTTACTATTTTTGATAAGATCTGTCTAAATTGTTTTATATAGATGGCTTTTTTTCTCATTATATAATGAACATTTGCTTTTTTGTTAGAAGCATATTAACAGCCTCACGTGAACATATTCAGTGACTGACCACTGCAGCAACCAAATACAAAAACAAAACTGATGATCTATCAAGCCAGCTTTCACTCAGCAATACTGGAAAAATCATATTCTTATTTGCTGGAATCATAACCGTATGACTTTGGTATTGTAGTTTAACATCCCCTTACCTCACTTATTTATCACAGTGAGTAAACAGGAACTCCAATGGTGAAGCATGTTGGCGCAGGAACATTCTGGATTGACATTTGTTTGATAAGCCCAAGTGAATAGTTGGAGGAGATGGTGCCAAACATAAAAGATATAGAAACAAGGCAAACCAAAATGTACATGACAGATGGTTCTCAGATGCCTCAACAGTTTACAACCAAATTAGCAAGAGAATAGTATAGGCTTGTCTCAGATATCTTTGATCCAATATGTCCTTCAATTAAGGCTAAAAATGCTTGGTAATCTGTCAGATCATACAAATGGTATTGAAAGAATGGAGATGATGCAAACTAATTAGAGGCATTAACTTCCGAGGCTATTCCGGGTGAAGCTGCTGCTATGCAGAGTGACACAGATAAGTGATTGCTCTAGAGAATGACAGACAGGTTCCGTGCTGATCCAATGAAGAATAAGCAGAAACTATCAGCTGGGATCACAAGCTCGAGAAGCGAGAGAGTTTCAAGCTTTTAGATTTAGAAGCCAAATCTAACAGATTTAGATTTTAGATCATCAAAAGCCCACTAACAAATTTTAGCATTCTATTTTAGATTTAAATGTCTCAACGTGTTGTTGATACAGTGAAGCTTTGTTTAATCTGAGACTTTACAAGTAGCTTACAATTATTGCCAACTTCTAATTAAGTGGTACATGTTAAACTTGAATTTTATGATGTTACCAAAAACCGAATGTCATATTTGAGTGGGTCCACAATTCAAGCCATTTTCTCCAAGTCATCAAGTCCAGTATAGCAAAAAGACTTGAAGTTTAAAATTCAGAGCAGGCCTATATTGATCTGCTTAATCCAATTGTGGATGAACAAAGTAATTTGCATGCTATTTTGGAGATTCTGATTTCACTTTATGCTCAATGTGGTGCATTCAAATGTCTTTCCCAGAAAACTTCACTGTACGTTCGCAATGGAAAGATTGACATGTGAAATTGTTGCCATTTACAGTGTACGTCAACAATCAAATTTTCCAGGAAATCCTGACCAATGTTTTTAATTTAGAGATATGGTATATAGCATAGGGAAATAATTCTGCACTACTGCGAAATTTCCCATAGGTGGCACCAAGTCAGTATTTTACATTCAGAAGCCTCCATTGAATTGAAGTAAATAGTAATCAGTTCCAGAGGACCCAGGCTGCTACCTCATAGGAGAAAAATGACTGGGTCTTGAGTTTAACCGGAGGGCCCCACACCTCAGGAAAGGAGGAAGGCTGAGCAAGTTGGACCTCCATGGTAACCTCAGCTGGTGCGACAAGTGAATTTGCAATGTTGTCATCACTGCATTGTGAACAAGCCATTTAGCCATCTGAGTCAAAGTACATTTACAAGAAGAAAATTTACACTGATAGCTGATGTGTAAAACTGTATTTTGGCAGAGATGAAATTGTGTTTTAAGTTAGAAGATCTCTCACTCCTCACGAACATTTCATGTACCTCAAAATAATACATGGTTCGCACATAGACTTAATGTTGAACAAATTAGCAAAGTTTATGGCAGATTCCACTTTATACTATTAGACAAGTTCAAAAGATATGATTAAGATGGTGTTTTTTGCAATGCATTTGTGAAAATTTACATGGCAGTTGAGTCAAGCAATATTTTGGGCAGTGTGGAAATTCAGATCAAGAGTCCACAAGTATTTTTACTGCTCCCAAAATGGCGATGGAACTTAGTCCAAAGATACATTGTTTGTGTGACTGACAAATCCAGGAGGAAGCCATTTGGGTGACTGTGTCTACACCAGCTCTCCAAATGATTATTTTACTTCATACCATTCTTCTCCCCAGAACTCAATAAATACATAGTTCCTTTTCAAATAACCAATCCTTTTGAATGCCAAAATTGAACCTGCCTCCATGACACTTTCAGGCAGTGTGCTTCAAGTGCTAACCATTCGCTGTGTGAAAAATAATTTCTCATGCCATGTTCAATTCTTTTCCTATGTACTTGAAATCAATGCTTTCTTGTTCACATTCCTTTCAACTAATGGGAATAGTTTCTCCCTATCTGCTCAAGATAGCAGCATATACTATCAGACATCCTCTCTTTTAAAACAAAATCTCCACAACTGAAGTTCCTCATCCCTTGAATAACTTCAATTTTTTCCTGTACTTGCTCTAATGCCTCACATCCCAGCTGAGGCCAAACTAGCATCTCATACAGATACGACATATCATTCTTGTACTCCATGTCTTTGTTAATAAAACATATGATACTGTAAGCTTTCGTAGTAAGCCTGTCAAATTGTTTTGTGGTGAATTATGTACACATTCTAAATAGTTTTGACATTTATTTGCCACGACAAACAGGGTTTGTAATAAGAATCTGAAGAGAATACTAATCACTGTACATTAATAGAACCAGTAAATTATTTTGTGCACTTTAAAAATATTTTTCTAATACTTAAAATTAGGATGCTCAGAGGTAGTGGCATTCTGTAGCCAATTAAAAATCTTCGTTGCTTATCATAAGCCTGGAGTAACCTGACAGCAATTTCTGCAAGGGAAAATATTTAAAAAAAGAGAAAAATTAAATTCCTTCTCCCAATCTATCCATTCACAATACGATTACAACTGGACCTCAAACTTGGACACCTGATGCAAATAAGCACTACCTTTCTTTTGAGCCTCACTGCAAATGGCCACAAATAGAGAAACTATTATTTTCAAACAGTAGGTTGCCATGTGGCTGGGGCGACAGAAGCAGAGAAACAAGAAAGTAAAATTGACATCTTACTCTCGTAATTATGATGCCGTCACAGACAGTTAAATCAGATCTGCTTCAAATGGAATCTTAATTCTGGCTATTTACCTACCTTGATCCCTGAGCATCAAAGGATGAAAGTTTTCGTTTCCTTGAATCAGAATTTACCAGATCCAATGAGTTTTCTCTGGGTCCACTCATCTTATTCACATATCAGCAACTGTGAAACAAAATCAAAGAAATAAAGGCTCAACTCAAATACAAGTTCTCTCTAGAAGAGGTCGCTACTTAGAAGGATCTTTCTTATCCAGTGGAAAAATTAACAAGTTTCTTTTAAAAATTCAAAAATACACAAATAGCTTTATGTCAGATTATGCAAGTCCAAAGAAAATGGGAAATTCAACTGTACCAATACAACCAATTATAACCTAAAACTAAGCATGCCAACCTTAATCATAGGCATAAAGTAACTAGGGCTTGTGCTTTCATTTTGTGCCACCTCTGTAGAGGCATTAAAGTACGTCATTTTCCATTTGTCCCGCACGTGACCCTAATTTCCTTTCAGTTTTGAGAGAGATACTTAGTTGACATTAAAAAAATGACACAGTTACTTCATTACGGTTCTTAATCAATTTGCATAAACAAGGCTGACAGATGAGATAAGTTGTGTATTTCAGGCAATCTGATTTAACACTGGAACTAATCACACCTCACTGTCTGAATACGGATGCAAAACATGCAAAAATGCTTACAGATTTCAGTCTATATGGTTACATTGAGATTCTGGCTATTTATATGCCCCGAATTCATGGTCAGAGTCCAAACTAACACCAAGGGCTACAATGAAACTCTCTTGGGATTAGCGAAAAGACCTCATCAGGTTCTTTCAGGAATCAACTTTGACTGACAGCCAATTTAAACTATATAAGCTCACCACTGAAAGTTTTTGGGATTACACCAAATAACACTAAAAACTTACAATTCTGACAAATCCTTAGGAAATACTCAGTAAGCAGCCAGTGAATATAACCAATTCAAAACAGAATCAGAACAGATTGTGTTGTAATGATTTTCATTCTTCAAGGCTACCAGAACTCAAAATTCACAGAATGTTTTAACACTTACACTTCAAATGGGAAAGGTAAACATAATTTTCCATGTTTAAGTTGCTTGCACAAATCATAAAATTTACAAATCAAACTTTGAAAAATGCACAATGAACTTGAAATTTAAAAAAGTTGATGAGCCATAGGGCAAGGGCTTGATGTGGTACTCAAGTTGCTCTTGCTGAGAGCCAGCATGGACAGAAGGATCCAATTAGCTCCCTTCTGTGCTGTAACCATTCCATGATTCCACAAAAACAAATTCCTAAAGGATTAGGTGTGAATCACAAGGAACGCAACAACTGCAATGAGCCAGAGCCATGCCGACCAATGAATCAGATGTAGGCAGACTCTAATCTTAAGGTAATAACCTGCCCAAAAATAAACAAGTATCTTGACAGACCTTGAAGATTCTGGCTGGAGTTACACAGGCAAACTTGGACTTATGGCCCTGCAAGAACACAAGCGTTTCCTCCCTATATTTCACATCTGCTCTCAAAGTGTGTAAAACTTTATAAAGACTTATCCTTTTTTAGCCATTTTTCTCCAAATTGAACATACTGCCACCTCGTTCTTACACGCAGATGATCACAGAAATAAGTATCTATATAATGGTCCTGCAACAGGACTCGTGAAGCAGCATTTCGCTTTAAGAAATCTATGCTTGTACGAAGTCTACCTTACTTTCCAGAAACCAAGATCAATAAATCAATGTTAGCTCATTTGATACAGTCTCCAGCCGCAATAAAAAATACATCTGAAAAGTCTTTAAACATGTCTATTAAAATACATTTCAAAAAAGTTTGAAAAGCACCTGCACTTCCTACAAACAGTAAGTACAGGATCAAGCAATTTTTTTAAAAATCATATCTAACTACTGTTGACTAGTTAAGAGTAATTATTCCAAGTTGCTGGAAACAGTTGTTTTTTCCTCCCATTTTGCTGCTTGGTTGTTCGTTTAAGCACAACTTCCGCTCCTTGTTAACAGGAAGTAGAAGTTTCTTTTTCCCCTGTAAAACTGGTAAATCGACTCAAAACAAAAAATAAACTTGAAACCACACATTTAGACAGTTTAAATGTCCACTTTGTTTTTAGTGCTATACCCAAATTTGATTTTCTAGTTCATGCTTAACGTATGAATATAAATTTTTAAAATGGTGTTTCTACTAAGGAAAATATTTAGTGCCGTAATTAGCTTGATGACAAACTGGATTCATCTTATGCATATGTGACAATTAGATATTCACTATTATATCATTTCAATGTGGCCCAACTATGTATATAACAACTGGTTAAAATAATGGCAAGTGTATGATGGTGTACATTGGAGATCTATTGGTGGTGCAATGGTTTAATAAGTAACCAGTGTACTTGCATAATAACTAACAGCATGAAGTTAGGACAAGTTCTCGTTCATCTTAATTTCTTTGAAAATATTACAGGTAGTACATACTGGAACAGGCTATGAGATAGTTATAGACGGGTTTCCCAGAAGCTGAAGTAAAGTATATCAAAGGCTACATGGTCATTTCAACGTGACCTAGTAGGAACTCTGGTTAAATAAAAAGCAAACAGTGAAAGGCATACAGTCAGGCCAGGTGAATTGTAATAATGTGGAGTATTACAGAGGTCAGAGCTTGGACCTTTGATTTGTCTTATTTACATAAATTTCCAGGATGAAGCAACTGACTTTAAAGCAGTTACTTTCGTAAACATTAGTAAAAATAATTGTTCCATTGGACAAAAGTTGCAACTTTTTTTTACATTAAATCAGAGGGAGTAACATCATTGACCAGATGCAGAGTATAGTCACACTTCAGTCAGACAACACTTGTTGTGTACTTTTGGCCAAATTGTAACTTTTCATGTACTGTTTCTAAATCAACTGCCAAAGATTCTTGTACTCAGTTAGTTAGGGCATAGGAAAGTACAGCCCAGCTAAAAAATGTCTAATTATCCACACCTGTTAACAGTTGTACAGTCCCAGGTTTTGTCACAAATATTCCTCCAATTTCTTACTCTTCCTCCATGGCCACCTGGAAAAAGATGGCAAGTTTGTTCCATTTTTTCCGCCCCACATTTTTTGAAGAGAGATGCAAATTGAGAGAAGCAAATGGTGCACTCCTTTCCCAACTTCCTGCACTTCAATAATTTTGCAATTTTTTTTATTCCATGTGCAGTACAGCAATCTAATGCAGTGCTAAGAAACTGACGCAAAGAAAATTCTCTTTAATGGGGGATTATGGTAGTTAAATTTTCATTGGTTTAGCCAATATAAAACTCAAGTCGATCACACTCTACATTGGAAAGCCACAGTAAAGCCCTGTAGAAAAATGGTTTTTGCTGTTCCTTTATTCGGAGGATTACGGTAGTTGAATTTTAAATTAGCCTAATCAACCCAGGAGGTCATGACAATCATGTTGGCGTATCACACTCCACATCAGAAACATTCCACAAAAACATCTCTCTCTCTCTCGCGCTCACACACACACACACACACACACACACACACACACACCCCACTATGCCTAGTACCCAGGGAGTGCAACCAGAATAGTGAATTTAAGCTTTTGTAGCAGGATTTTTAATTTTGTGTTTTATGGCTACACCAAGGAAGAGGAAATTAAATATTTGTTAGGTATGAAATGTTACAGGTTGGAAAGTAACAGTTGGCTACAGCAACACACAAGAAAGTGAGACTTTGGAACAGACCTAGACATAAGAACAGATTTTACACATGCAATGTTAAGAAATGAAGTTCAACCAGCAGAGTGGCAGCACAGTGATATTACAGTCGAGGGAATTACCATGGGAGCCCTAAACATGGACTTGGATCCCAAGGAATCAGGTCGAACACTGACAAGGAAATTTTATGCTGATTAACATCCACTGCTCTCCCTCGGCTAATGAATCAGTACTCCTACATGTCAAACGTCATTTGGGTGGCAGGAGAATAAAACATATTCTGATAGGGGATTCCCTGCTCATCACCAAAAATGGCTTAGTAGCACCAGTACTGATAAAAATGGTGGGTTTCTAAAGACATCAGCTGCTAAACTGGATCTCTGGTAGGAAGTCAGGCAACTACTTGACTATGTCCTCACCAACCTACCTATCACAGACAACAATATTAGTATCAAGAAATGGCCTAGAACTGAAGCCTGCGAAGATTATGGGCCCTGATAACATATTGGCAATAGCACTCAAGGCTTCTGTGCCAGAGTTGTGCCCTAGTCAAGTTGTTCCAATACAGCTACAATACTGGCATCTACTGGGCAATGTGCAAAATTTACCAGGTATGTGCCACCCCAGAAATCCAACCCAGCAAACTACTGACCCCATCAGTCTTCGCTCAACCAAAGTGAGGGAAAGGTCATCAACCATCCTATCAAGTAGCACTGCTCAACAACAGTGGCACTCAGTTGGGGTTCTGCCAAAGCAACTCGACTCTTGATCTCAAACCTGCTCGTTCTCTCCACTGATTCTGCCTAGCCAGCTTAGTGTATCCTCTCTTTTGTAGCCAACCTTCAACTTTCCAGTACCTGCATTATTTTGCATTTACTTTATGAAAATTGTGATTTTAGTGTCCTTTTCATGTGACCTGTTGTACATCCCATCTATCACAAATGTAACATTTTGTTCTTTGGTGCCCTCCAACACAGAAACTGAAATACACATTCTTTCAGCTCTATCCCAACTACAGTCAACCTCAAAACGCTTACGTACACATCCTATTTTGTCCCAAATCTCATTTACCTAACATCTCTCCGCTCACTGACCTATGATTACACACAGTTTTCAATTTTACTTTTAAAATAGTCTCTTTATTCAAAAAAGACTATTTGTCTAGCCCTACCTTTTTTTAATTTTGACAATCTGAGTACACACTATTCCAGACAGGCTGTTTGGCCTGCATTATAAAATATGAACCTTTGCAAACCATAGATCTGCAGGATACCTGCTCACAAAATCAAAATTGAAAGAATATATGAACAACTAATGTACTGTGAAATCAAAAATCAAATGATCCCTTTCATAAAACCTTGCACAAAATAGTTATGTTCATTGCATATAATGATATTTGTTCTGAGGGAAATAGTTTAAAAACTGTCGTAACAACGCAATAATAAAATGATGCAAACTACATACAATTACTACTTATTCAATAGCTAAGAGTTAACATGGTTTAAATCACAGGCTCTCTTCTAAACATGCCTCCCTCCCTCCTCCTGGTTTAGTAAGCATTCTAGGAAACGTAGCTGTTATGCAGACTCCGTCTATTTTTGCTCTTCAGTTGATCATGCTGCCTACTCCACTGATGCTGTCATGAGATCAACTCCCTTGTGAATCTAACACTAATTTTTTAAAATGTTCCAAGGCAGCTTGTTGGTGCTTAAAATCACTATGCAATGTAATGCTAGGATACTGGTTCCCCATAAATGCCCATGTGGCAAGCTCCAACCTCCCAAGTACCAAAGATTTTACTGAGAGAAGGCCAAATAGGTTGCTCTAACAGGAAATAATTTAACAGGATACCATGTTTCTGTCTTGTTCAATTTCCTGTTGCTAGCTCAAAACAGACGTGATCAGAGGTTTGTATCCATGATGGCTGAAAATCAGAAGACAAACTAAAAATTATTTACACTTGATTGTGGAAACAAAAACATCGAGTGAAAGTAATTTTGGCAATAAGCTGATATCATCTTCTCAAAACATGCAGTTTCACAAATGCCATGCATAGATTTTGAGTTAATTAGTCCCATTATGGTTAATTCCACATTAGACTCTCTCATGTTTCGTGCAGCATTACTAATATACCAAGTTCAGAAAACACTAGTGTAAACTAATGTCTTGATGATAAGACATCCTTTCCCATGAGGTCATATGAGGCATGCAACGGCTAGGATAAGGTGGACAAGGGTACTTAGGGATTTGATGGTGGATAGACAATGGCAGACATTTAAAGAATACATATATGAAGTTCAATAATTGCATGCCCCTATTTGGAGTAGCAGTAAAACAGAAGTGGTTCATCCCTGGCTAACAAGGGAAATCAGGGATCGTGCTAAAGCAAAAGAGGAGGCATATAAATTGGCCAACAAAAGTAGCAAACCTGAGAACTGGGAGAAATTTAAAATTCAGCACAGGAGGACAAAAGGGTTCAATTCAGAGAGCAAAAATAGAACGTGAAAGTAAGCTTGCAGAAAACATAAAAATGTGAAAGAAAGACTGGTGAAGACAAACGTAGGTCCCTTGAAGTTAGAATCGGGTTGATTCATAGTGGACAAAAAGAAGGCAGCCCAGTTAAACAAATACTTTGGATATGTCTTCACTAAGCTGGACACAAACAACCTTCAGAAAATGCTAGGTGACAGAAGCTCAAGCATGAAGGACGAACTGAAGGAACTCGTTATTAGTCAAGTAGTAGTATTGGGGAAATTGATGGGATTAAAACCCAATAAGTCCTCAGGGACTGATGCTCTGCATCCCAGATTACCTAACTAAGTGGCCCCAGAAATAGTGAATTCATTGGAGATCATTTTCCAGCATTCTGTAGACTCTAGAAGAGTTCCAATGGACTAGATGGTAGCTAATGTAACCCCAGTCTTCAAAAAAAATGAGGGAGAGAGAAAATGGGCTACTACAGGCTGGGTAGAGTGACATTAGTAGTGTGGGAAATGCTGGAGTCAATTCAAAATGTAATAAGTGAACATTTGCAAAGTGGCAACAGAATCAGTCGTAGTCAGCGTGGATTTACTCAAGAGAAATCATGCTTGACAAATTTTCTGGAATTTTTCAAGGATGTGACCAATAGAGTGGACAAGGTTAATACAGCAGATGTTGTGTATCAGGACTTTCAATAGGCTTTTGACAAGGTTTCACATGAGAGATAAGCAAGGAAAATTAAAACCCATGGTATCGGAGGTACCATACTGACACAGATAGAGAACTGATTGGCTGACAGGAAGCAGAGTGAGAGAATAGATCCTTTTCAGAGTTACAGAGACGAATGCAGTGCCGCAGGGTTCGGTGTTGGAGCCCCAGCTGTTCACAATAGACATTAATGATCTAGATGAAGGAACCGAGTGCCATACCTCCAATTTGCAGACGACACAAAGCTCAGTGTGGCAGTGTGCAATCTAAGAAGGATGCTGAGAAGCAGGGTGACTTGGACAGACTGGCTCAGTAAGGTTGAGGTTGGAGACATGCTCACTGAGCTGGTGGATTTGGTTGCAAACGTTTCATCACCCAGCTAGGTAGCATTGTCAGTGTGCCTCTGGTGAAGCACTGGTGTTCTGTCATGCTTGTTATTTGTATGCCTCAGTTTACTGGGGCGACAGGAATTATTTCTGGTTTTGTTTCTCAATGGTTTGTGCACAGGGTCTAATTCAATGTGTTTGTTGATGGAGCTCCCATTGAAATACCAGGCCTCCAGGAATTCCCTGGCATGTTTCTGCTTGGCTTGTGTGATTATAGATTCATTGTCCCAGTTGAATTCGTGTCCCTTGTTGTCCATGTATAGTGAGAACTGGTCGTGTCTCTTGGTGGCTAGTTGGCGTTTATGCATCTGTATAGTCAATTTTCTTCCAGTTTCGTCTCTGTATAGTGTTTCTCACAGTCTTTCCACGGCTGACTGGGCAAACACTTGGCAAATGCAATATAAAGTGGATAAACATGAGGATATCCACTTTGGTCGCAAAACCAGGAAGGCAGATTATTATCTGAACGGTTACTGCTTAGGAAAAGATGAAATGCAATGAGACCTGGGTGTCATGTTGGAATAATCGCTGAAGGTTGACATGCAGGTGCAGAAGGCAGTGAGAAAAGCTAATGGCATGCTGGCCTTCATAACAAGAGAATTTGAATATCAGAGTAAGGATGTCTTGATGCAGTCATACAGGGCCTTGGTGAAGCTACGCCATGAGTATCGTGAAATAACAAAGTGTGGAGCTGGATGAACACAGCAGGCCAAGCAGCATCTTAGGAGCACAAAGGCTTTTCTGATGAAGGGTCGAGGCCCGAAACGTCAGCTTTTGTGCTCCTAAGATGCTGTTTGGCCTGCTGTGTTCATCCAGCTCCACACTTTGTTATCTCAGATTCTCCAGAATCTGCAGTTCCCATTATCTCTGATACAATTCTATCCCATGAGTATTGAGTGCAGTTTTGGTCTCCTAATCTGTGGAAGGACATTCTTGCTCTTGGCAGAGTCCAGTGAAGGTTCAACAGACTAATTCCCAGGATGGTGGGTCTGACCAATGACAAAAGATTGGATCAACTGGGCTTGTATTCGCTAGAACTAAAGAAGAATGAGGGGGAGAATCTCATAGAAACATTTAAAATCCTGACAGGGCTAGCCAGGCTAGATGCACGAAGAATGTTCCCGATGTTGGGAAGTCCAGAACGAGGGGTCACGATCTAAGAATAAGGGGCAAGCCCTTCAGAACTGAGATGAGGAAGAATTTCTTCACTCCAAGTAGTGAACCTGTGGAATTCACTCACATAGAAAGCTATTGGGATCAGTTCATTAGTTATATTCAAGAGGAAGCTGGAGGAGGCCCTTGTGGTTGTGGGGAGAGGGCAGGAATAGGATACTGAGATTGCATGATCAGCTGTCATTGTATTGAATGGTGGTGCAGGCTCAAAAGACCAAATGGCTTACTCCTACATTTTCTACATTTCTAACTCCCAAACATAATAGTCAACTGATGGCAAGATGTGAAGACCAGTCTTCCAATGTTTGGTATTGACCCTGCATCAAATAGCTACAAAATGCAATTTAAAAAAAACTTTCAATGAATCAATCTCCCTCTTCATAAATTGAGTCTTTATAGGTGAAACAAGACTTCAGACAGGTATTCAATCCCAGGAGAATTTCAACTTATAATATCTTAGACAAAAACCATAATGTTTTAATTTGACCATTAGGATATTATTTTGTGCTTATTAGACAGTTAATTAACTGAAAACTAATAACTGTAATTCAGATTTAATGTTTTAATTCCAAAAACATTTGTCAAAAATAAGAACATGGATCGTCAATTATTCATCCTTACATTAGAAACCCCAACAACAAATATGGCAGATTTAAGTTAGCTGCATGGCTACGCCCAGGTTCCTCATTCAATCCACTAATAATACTGCATTAACAAACTGTATCAAAATCAATTACTGTGGCACTAATTTTTCACAACCCAGCTAAAAATTCTTTAAATACTAATATGTTGTAAACGGGGGTTACTTGGAGCTTGTATTAAACCATATTAGAAGGAATGTCAATAACTTAATTCCAAACTTAAAATTATTCACTTAATTGTGGGTAAAATAATACACATTGACAAAGATGATACCTGTCTAAACAATAACAACACAGATATGTATAGCATCTTTAAAAGACTGAACATCTCAAAGTGTTTTACAGTAGCATTATCAAGCAGAAATTGACAGCAAAAGTGACCAAAAGTTAACTGAAGAGACACATCTTGAAATGTAAAGAGGAGTGATGAGGTAAAAAGAGATTAGGGAGGAAATGTTAAAAATTAAGATTCAAAGTAATAAAGGCATGGCTACCAAAGGACAACCTAAATAAGCAGGACACACAAGAGATCAGAGTTAGAGAAATTCAGTTCTTGAGAAGTTTGCAGTAGCAATGGGAGGGTATTACAGAGGTACAGCAGATTAACAGGGTGAAAGGTTTTGAACACAAAGATGACAATGTTAAAATCTAGGCACTGATGGACTCAAAGCCAATGAAGATTAGTAAAGACAGAAGTTATGGGTGAATTAAATCTAGTATCAGGACACATGCAGTGTAGTGTTGGATGAGTTTAACTATCAAAATGGCAGGCCAATCAGCAAAGGAATAGTCGAGTGTGCGGGTAATAACTACACAGTTAAAACAAATTTAATTGATTTTGTAATTAAAAAGGAAGAGCAGCTCATCTTCAAATAGAAGACACAGTCTGGCTCAGTACATCAAAGTGACCAGAGAATCAGTAGCTAAGCCACAGGGATCATGGCAGTGGCCTTAGCACCAAAATTTTTGACTTTGGCACACTTTAGTGACAATGTTTTTTTTAAGCCATAGTTTTTACCTTCCTGGCTTGCTGTGCCCCAAAGCCACGTGCTACTCATCTGTAAAGTGCACGCATGAGCAACCAGCTCCTGTACCTCTTCACTGCTGCTCTCAATTCATACAATGAGAACGGGTACAAGATAGTCATTTGAAAATTTTAGTGACTCCCTGGCTGCAATATACAAACTGCAGTGTACAGTATATATGGGCTGTCCTCTTCACATCATTTATCAAGGGTTCCCCAAGTAATTATAGCTATGAATTGTAACTAATATTAAATGAGAAATTAGTTTTATATGTCAGGCAACAAGTATCAGGCATTTTAAAATCAGTTTGCACAGACTACTAAGTGTAACACCCAGAAACTGACAGACATATGCCATTTTTGTATGTATCTTTGGCAGATTGGAAATGGTGTGTTGTCTCACCCTAAACCAGGAGTCAGTGTCAATGTACAGTATAGTGGCAAAATGAAAAACAAACAGTGCAGTACCACACATAACTTTATGTAACAGCTGAAACATCTCTAATATATCACACACATTAATCGTAGAATATCATCAGTAACTACAGAATGAAAGATCAAAGATGATAGCAATGATAAACACATAACTGAGCACAATATATTAATCTTAAATTGAAATCTAAAATCATTTCATTTCAAGAAACAATCACAAATGATTAAAGGAATTAAATTCATCACATACTGATAATGGTACAAAGCAAGAAATCAATAATACTTGTGTTCTTTATTATTCACTTGTGTGATATGGGTGTTGCTGACCGGCCAGCATTTCATTATCCATCCATAGCCACCTTTGATGTGAGCAGCTTGCCAGGCCATTTCAGAAAGTACTTCAGAGTCAATCACACTGCTGTGGGTTTAGATTCACATGTAAGCCAGAGCAGGTAAGGATGGGAGATTTCCTTCCCTAAATGACATTAGTGAGCCAGATGGTATTTTTTTCTGACAACATCAGCAATGGATTCATGGTCATCATTTGACTCAACTCCAGATTTTTATCGACTGTGTTTAATCATATGCAAGTAGAAGGCATTAATTCGGGTTTTACTTGAGAAAACAAGAAGGAGATACTACCAGGGTGCCAGCTATGGACCAGAAGATCTAGCTTCAAATCCTATCTACAATGCAAGTGTCATAACATGTTCAGAAAGCTTGATTAAAACTAACTTGAGTATCTTGTGACACAAGAGCAAGTTCACTACACCTCTAGCCAGAAAGTCTGGACCAAACATCCACCTGCCCCAAAAGGTGAGCCACAGCATGTCTGAACAGGTTGATTAAAAATAATTTTTGATTCTTGTGCAGTGAGCGACCTGAGCTCTCCACCAGAAAGTCTGCTTTTGAGTATCACTTTCCACACTGGTGTATCATGAAATACCCAAATCGGTTAATTAAATATTTTTTTTAATCAACAGATACTTACAGATACTTCTTGCAACAGTGATACTTGTTGCATCAGTGATGCAGTTGAGTTGGGAGCCGTATGTTAAGTTTCACTTTGTAAATAAATACAAGACTGAGTAAAAATCGGCTCCAGAGCTACCTTTCACCAACCGGCTATCCAGAATAAAACAATCAAGCAAAGCCGCCAATAATGTATTGAATGCCACCAGTTAAAATCCATCAAATGTCCAGTTAGGCTTAAAAGCTAATGGAACCTGATAACTACTCTAACTAAAGATGCGTAAATAAATTGTAATGTCAAAGGCATGTAAATAGTTGAATGGAACATGATAATATGCTAATGAGAGGCAGAGCCACTCTAATTACACACTTTGACACAGGTTCGGTGATATAAAAAGTACAGCCCCATAAATTCAATTACCACCAATCACAACATATAATAAATGCCCCATTACACTCCAGAAAATGGAGAGACAGAATGTTACAAATTCTTGAAAAAAGAATCGCTAAAAGATACAGTCCAAACAGTCTGAAGACACAATAGAAGTTAGTGAACCTGAATAAAATGATTGGTGGCATAACATATCTATTGGTGGGAGTTAAGTTTTTTTCCCCAACTGATTAGACAAATGGAATCCTTCCAATCATAACCAGCATCAAGTTGTTAATGATTCATTCCATCAATACACAAATATTTATTTATTCACAATTCAGCTGTCTTTTTACTTCCAGCCCCATCTCCTTCCAACTACTTGCACTTCCTGTTCTAATCTACAGTTTTGTCAGCGATGCTCTTCTCCACTAACTCCATTCTGACTCAATACCCTCCCATATGATAGTTTACAGTCTACATTCTGAAGTGAGTTTACAAAGTCCAACACAACAGCTTAAAGTATAAGACAATTATCTAGATAGCTTCTCCATCCCTCTGACTAGCAAATGTACATACACAACAATTAGAAATAGATTATCTAAATGTCTTCATCAAATATTCAAAGGGAAACCTAAATAGTAACTCTACACATTGGTTTGACAGAAATAAATGAATGATGTTTTTTTGAGAAAAGACATGATGTCATGCAAACAGGTATAATCTATAAGATATTAGTGCATCTTCCCACCAATACCCACCCAACATCCATGAATAAATTTTAAAAAAGACGCACGTGAGATCAACTATGGAGAGATAATCTCAATTCCAATCCTTCCTTGCACAGAGCTCACTTCAAGAAGGGCCACCAAATCTAACATCAACATTCCATTTCATGTCGTAAACAGATATCAACAAATCCACAATTCCATTTCAGCTCACAGTAAGAAATACACTGACTCTGTCCTCCAATGCCGTGGCAATATCACAAACACATCCCAACATCAACAACTCTACCCCAAACTGATGACAGGCAATGCAATCAGAGATAATGGGAACTGCAGATGCTGGAGAATGCAAGGTAACAAAATGTGGAGCTGGATAAACACAGCAGGCCAAGCAGCATCTCAGGAGCACAAAAGCTGACGTTTCGGGCCTAGACCCTTCTTCGGACATCCCTGAAGGGTCTAGCCTGAAACGTCAGCTTTTGTGCTCCTGAGATGCTGCTCGGCCTGGTGTGTTTATCCAGCTCCACACTTGGTTAACAGGCAATGCAATGTCTATTTCACCTCCCACGAATAAACCGCCACCATGATCTTTCACAAATACAAAGATGATGCTCTGAAGAGGAAGATTAGAATTTTACATCTGAATTTGGTCCTGTGGCTTTCAAAGGTTTAAAAAATCAACAGCAGTAGACAAGCAAAGGCAGGGCACATTTATACATGGGAAATAATTGCAAATTTGATGCAATTGGGTCATTGAGGCCATTTTTTTCCTTTTTGAGTGGCAGTGAAATAATTAGAAGATTATGCAGTTTGGATTTGTGTTGCAATTTTTTTTTCCCCAAAGGAAATACACATAGCCGAATTTAGGGGTTTGGTAACCAAGGTGACTATATCGAAATGAGGTGGAAGGGTGATGATGCAGAGATCCCAGTAAACAGTCTTTGCAATTGAGATAGAATATAGAGTTGAAAATTGAATAGGATACCAAAAAGGTGCGAGCAGTCCAAGTCAGCCAAAGATAGCAGCTTTGAAGAGGTTGGAGTCAATACTAAATTAACAGATTTTGTGGCAGAAAGTGCAAATGAAAACCAATTTTCTGCTCAATGCTAAGCCAGAAAAAAATTACAGCTTATTTCAGATGAGATGTCAAATAATAGTCTAACAGAGAGAAAATATTGAGGTTGAAAGAGGCGATAAAAAGATGTCACAGTATGATAATTGACACCTGGAATCAGGCTCAATAACTGACTAAAAGGCAGGAGCCAAATATGAGATTACAGTGTGAAACTGGCCAAGCAGCATCAGAGGAGCAGGAAGGCTGACGTTTCGGGCCTAGACCCTTCTTCAGAAATGGGGGATGGGAAGGGGGTTCTGAAATAAATAGGGAGAGAGGCAGAGGCAGATAGAAGATGGGTGGAGGAGGAGATAGGGTAAGAGGAGACAGACAGGTCAAAGAGGCGGGGTTAGAGCCAGTGAAGGCGAATGTAGGTGGGGAGTTAGGGAGGGGATAGGTCAGTCTTGGGAGGACAGACAGGTCAAGGAGGCAGGATGAGGTTAGTGGGTAGGAAATGGGGGTGGGGCTTGAGGTGGGAGGAATGGTTAGGGAGGTAGGGATGAGCTGGGCTGGTTTTGGAATGTGGTCAGGGGAGGGGAGATTTTGAAGCTTGTGAAGTCCACATTGATACCCTTGGCTGCAGGGCTCCCAAGCAAAATATGAGGCGCTGTTCCTGCATCTTTCAGGTGGCGTCATCATGGCAATGCAGGAGGCAAAGGATGGACATGTCAGCTGAGGAGTGGTGGCAGTGGTGGTTGGGGGGGGGGGTGCAGGGGAAGAAGAGTTAAAATGGTTTGTGACTGGGATGCGTAGTTGTTTGTTGCGAACAGAGCTTAGGTGTTCTGCAAAGCGGTCCCCTAGCCTTCAGTTGGATTCCCCAATGTAGAGGAGACCATAATGGAAACAGGAGATACAGTATATCACATTAACAGAAATGCAGGTGAACATCTGTGTGATGTGGAAAGTCTTCTTGGGGCCTGGGGTGGGAGTGAGGGGGGAGGTATAGGGGAGGTGTAGCACTTCCTGTGGTTGCAGGGGAAAGTGCCGGGGGTGGTGGGACTGGGGGGAATTGTGTAGAGCAGACAAGGAAGTCATGGAGAGAGTGGTCCCTCCGGAAAGCACGTAAGGGTGGGGAGGGAAAAATGTCTTTGGTAATGGGGTCAGATTGCAGATGGCAGAAATGTCAGAGGATGATGCATTGGATTTAGAGGATGGTGGGGTGGTACGTAAGGATGAGGGGGATTCTGTTTTGGTTATTATTGCGGATAGGGGGTGTGAGGGATGAGTGCCGGAAATGCAGGAGACACGGTCGAGGGCATTTTCAATCACTGTGGAGGGCAAGTTGTGGTTCTTGAAAAAAGAGAGGACATCTGGGATGTTCGGGAGTGGAATGTCTCATCTTGGGAGCTGACGCGGCAGAGGCGCAGGTATTGGGATTAGGGGTCGGCCTTTTTACAGGAAGGTGGTTAACAGGAAGAATATTCTAGGTAGTTGTAGGAGTCAGTAGGCTTAAAATAGAGCCAAATATGGTTTGTTGGGGAACAAGAAAGTGGTACTGTAGTGATAGTAGTAAAACCATTGGTCCAATAATGCTCTATTTGTTTCAAAACATTGAGAAAGGTGGAGGAGAGATTACGTGCACAAGTCACTGGGAATATTTTCATTTAGTTGCATTAAGGGAGTTTCCAGAATCCGATTAGATATTCACACTGGGAGCTATAGGAACAAGAACTTGAAGTCACAGAACTTTCAAAGAAACAGGACGGCAATAAACGAGGATACAAGTGAATATTTTTAAAGGGGATGATGATGTTTCGAGAGGTAGAAGAGAAGTGCCCACGAAGAGAGAACCACTCAAGCCAAAATATGGACAAGCTAAGAAGGTAGACAAACATTTCTGTGAGTAGAGTTGAAGGAAGAATGTATAGTTTTTCCAGAATGAGATTGGCTTCAGTAAGGTGAGGAGAAGGAATAGAAAAGGGTGACAGGTAAAGCAGGAAAACTGTGAAGAAGCTAGCTTGGTGAGCAGTGCAAAACTTAGGAGAGGTAGCTGAATCTATGGTCTCTATTTTGCTATAAGAAATTCTGGGCTCCTTCCAATTGCAAAATGAAGGAAACAAGGGAAAAGTATCAGATCAGACAAATGGTAGTACGGAAAATCAAAAGTGCAGGCTTTGGTTTTCTAAGGAGTTGTAGCAGAAAAAGTGTGAGAGTTAAAAAAGTAAAAACTAACTAAATTAATTGCAAGCTGTTTATTCTCGATCTGTTTATCCTTAGGCTTGAGTAGTTAAATGAGAGGATCATAACAGAATAACAGTGAACGAACGAAGTCTGATTAGAGACAAGCTCATTTAAATGAAAGATGAGGGAATGCTTGTATAAATCAACACCTGTAGGGAACATCACAGTGGATAGTAAGTGAGGAATATCAAGAGTCCATCAGTAAACTACTGGTGTTTTTCTAAATTAATTGTGAAAAGAGGTGGATAGAAAGATGGCATCTACGTGCTAGTAAGTAAAATAAGTAAGTGGCCAGATAGTTCAGTCAGTATTGAGAAACACAGGACTAAGTAGGCCTCAGGCAACGGCAAAATTGAGAAATGGCCTAGACAGAACAGACTTTTAGAAAATGCAAGAAAGTATTGTACTCCAAGGAGAAACTGAAATCAGTAGTTCCTCAATACAGAAAGAAGACGGGAAAAAAAAGATCGGACAAAGAGAAATTTATAGTGGGTTTTCAGAAAATAGGGGAATGAGAACAAGATGACCTACTGTCTCATAAGGTCTTATCGACAGTGTTGCATTTTGGGTGGAGTGAAATATAGCTAGGCATGGGGACTTTCGTCAGAGGGCATAGGAGACAAAGTTGACATGACTATCATTAACAACCCTCCTCAATACCGTTTTCTTAATCATTATTATTGGTCACATACTTATTTTCAATCTAATTTTAAAAAATGCAGAAGAGAAATTCACGAGTTAAAAAATTAAATCGATCACACTCAGTTTCAGCTTGCATACAAAAGCACATGGCATTCTAGTACTCAATACATTCCAATTTAACAAATTTCCCACAATATCAAGCAACACATAGATAAATTTAATTTATCCTTTACTATTAAACAGTCTGTCTCACGCATGAGACGCCATCTCCAAAAGAGCAGAAAAGTGGGAAAGGACCAGAATTTTCAATCTTCTGCTGTATGGATGAGTGGTCTCTGTATAAGATTTCAACCGCAGAAGTGAATACTCAGTGAATAGTTATATAATATTCCATTCAAGAAACTTCAGGGCTTCTGTATAATACTGCTTCATTTTCTTCAGGAAATAGAATGAATGAATTGCTTGCTTCAGCACATACAACCCTTAAACATTTATACAAGCACTCTTCAGATTACGAGAAAAACCACCATTTCTCCAAGGAGGTGAATTTACTCTCAAATAGAGCTTCTACTACGACCTTTGCTTTTTTTTTTAAAAAAAGCATTGCAAATGGAAACAAGCTGCGAACTGCACATACAGCCTGCAATTCAGCTTTTCAAGCCATTGGAAACTCACTTTCCTGTAGTTTTTGGAAGCATGACAGGTTCTCGGCATACTTTCTTTTAATACTGGAAATCTAGAATGTTTACAGGCTTTGGATACCATTGAATGTTTTATCTATATTCTGCACAGTAAATTAAAGACTATTACCCTGTTCAGTACATAAATGAAAACAGCCAAGGGACGTTGGGAATTATCTGCATAATAAAGCTGCTGAATAGCAATTTGGTCAGCAAATATGCATATCTACAAAGATTTGACACTAAGTATAAAACTGTATTATTTTAGGCACATACCAAGTCAGATTATGCAATTAAAATGAATGTTTTGCCAATGTGTAGCTCTGTGTTTCAATTTTGCTATTAAAAACATACATATACTGAAAGAAATATTCAAATTGGATGACAATAGTTTTGTATTTTTAGTACTCCATTGGCATTGTTGCTAGACTATACACTGCCCATACAGACTACCATACATAATCAAAACATTTTCTTTGCAAGTCACATTTATATTATCCCTTTAACTCAGAAAACTGTATCGTGGCACTTTAAAGAAGCATAAAATCAGACAAGAATTTACTTTGAGCAGAATAATGAAATTAATACAGAGGGTAACTAAAAGCTCGATTTGTGAGATATATTTTAAACAGTCTTTAAGCATAAAAGAGAGGTAAAGAAATTTATTCCATATGGTTACTCCACAGCACAAAGGATGAAACAGTGAATGGGATGGTGCACAAGAAACTGGAATGCCCAAGATGACCGAGCCAGTTTCTGTAGGACTTGTGGAAATACATCAAGGGAAAACAAAAGAATTGGTAGTCAAGCACACAATAAAAGTTATATGCAGAGGGTTTAACAGGATTTGACATACAGCAGATTAGCAAACTTTTGAACAAAGTTTAATTTAATCAACTTTGAAGGTCCCTTACAAAGTTTGGACTGCAGGTCACAACAGCGTGAATGAAGAACTTCAGCAGCTGAAAAATCAACAATTAGTGTATTTTTTAAGGGAGAAAATCTGACATCCTTTTCCAGTTTAGTCTACATATGACTCCAGACGCTAAGCAACTTGTATGACTCTGAACTCCCATGAAGTAGCCTAGCAATTTTGCCAAATCCCTCAAATGCAGATGATTATGCTGGACACGTCATGCAATGTCAACTTTGGATTTGAAAAAAAACACATTGGTCACTTGACCTTGTGAAATCTTCCTTGTGAATACTAGAAGATGTGCAAACACTGGAAGAAAACAGACTGCCCAAGCATGATCATTGTAATCACCAAATTCTAGGTCTGTCAACATTTCAAAACTCATCCATCACCATCTATTGATATATCATGATTAGTAGGGAGGCGTCATATACCAGAGGTGGTGGCACAGTGACAGAGTCAGAAGAGTGTGTTCCTGGGAACACCCCCATGAAGCATCATGATATCAAATCCAAAAAAGAACAAGGAAATCTTTGTGCTTCTAACTACCTAGCAAATTAGCCCTTCCTCAACTTTGAAGAAGCATTGACAGTAAAGGCACAGAATATAGGGTGGATGGAGAATTTCAGTACCTACCACCAAAAACTGATCAACAGTAGCAATATCAATTGTGCCAGTCAAGTCCTGATGGAGACATCTGCTACATTTGGACTGCAGTAGGTGGGGAGGTAACCAAAAAGATGGGAAAAACCTGCTTGATCTCATCCTCACTGATTAGCCTACTGCAGAAGCAACTTTCCACAACAGAACTGATAGGAGCGGCCATTGCACAGCCCTTGTGGAGACAAGGTTCCACTTTCTCAATGAGGATACAGCCTGTTTTGTTGACTACAAATACAACTATTGTAAATAGAATAGATTCAAACAAATAAAGCAGTTCAAAACCAGCCGTAAATGAGGTGCTGCAGGCTGTCAGCAGCAGTATGGCATTCAACTACATTAAAAAAAACCTTGCGATTTAGCATTACTGCCATTCTATCATTACCACCAACATTCAATAGGTGCAGAACAGCATCAGGCAGACCTAAAAATGAGCCATCAACATGTAAACTATTTTACAAGACTACACGCATTGAAAACAACAGGAGCTGCATGATATGGGCAGATACAAAACAAGCATCAAATGGATCAAATTTAAGCTCTGTACTCCTGCCACGTGCAGTCATGAATGGTGGTGGACAATTAAACAACTAACTGGAGGGAGGATTCCACAAATATTCCCATCCTAAGTAATGCAGGGAGTCCAGCACATCATTACAAAAGCAAAGGCTAAAGCATCTGCACCATTTTTATCCAGATGTATGGAATAGATGATGCATTTCGGTCTCCTCCTGACATCCTCAATATCACAGATGAGTTCTCAGACAATTCGAACCACTCCATGTCATTTTAAGCCGCATCTGAAGGCACAAATACAACAAAAGCTACGGACCTTTAGAATATACCAGTGGTAGTACTGAAAAATGGGCACTAGAACTTTAAGCATCCCTAGCCAAGTTGTTCCAGTACAACTATAACACTGACATCTGATCGGTAATGCAGAAATTTGTGCAGATATGTCTAGAACCTTAAAAAAAAAAGGACAAACTGAATGTGCCAGAGATGATAAAAACGGCAGATGCTCGAGAATCCGAGATAACAAGGTGTGGAGCTGGATGAACACAGTAGGCCAAGCAGCACTTAAGATGCTGCTTGGCCTAGTGTGTTCATCCAGCTCCACATCTTGTTACCTCTTAAACTGAATGTGCCATTTTATTACTCATCACCAATCCTTGATCATCAGCAGAGTAATGAAAGTTGACAACAACTGTGCTATCAAACAATAGCTACAAAGCAATAACTTGCTCACCAAGAATCAGTTGGAGTTCGGCAAAACCACTCACATCCAGACTTCATTGCATTCTAGGTCAAAATAAAAAAAATAAATAATTCCAGAGGTGAGGTGAGAGTGACTGAACTGGCACCAATGCAGCAGTTGACCAAGTACAGCATTAAGAAGCCTAAAGAAAACTGAAGGGAAATGCTCCACTGGTTGGTGACACACCTAGTACAAGAGCAAGTTGATCGTGACTGCTGGATGTCATTAATGTCAGGTGAGGTAATCGCTGCATTTGTTTTTTGGGGTCATGTCCTAAGGTCGAGCTAATGTCAGCCAGTTGATCAATGACTTGCCCTCAGCATAACGGCAGAAGCGGGAACATTTATGGATGACTGCAATCCTCAGCATCTTCCGAAACTCATCAGATACAGAAGCAGTCTGGTTCAATCCTGGGCTGAAAAACGGCAAATAACAGTCATGCCTCACATATGGTATGCAATGATCACGACCAGGAAGAGAATCTAACCAATGCTTGATAGGGTACTTCCATCATCAAATTCTCCAACTTGAGCATTTGAGGTACCACTGACCAGAAACTTGACTGAACTGCATCCTACAATTTTTAAAAGGAAGTAGCGACTATAAGGAAGTGGATGTGCTAGCAACAATCTTCCAAGAATGCTTAGGTTCTGGAAAAGCCTCAAAGGACTGGAAAATTTCTAATGTAACATCCTTAGCCAAAAGGGGAGAGACATCAAAAAAATTGGGAACTACAGGCCAATTATCTCAATATTTGTTATTGAGAAAATGTTAAAATCTATTCTAAAGGATCGAATACCAATTTATTTTGAATTATAGAACCTAATCAAGCAAAGTCAACATGGCTTGAAGAGAAGTAAATCACGCCTGAAAAACTTCCCAGAATTATTTGAGGTGATAACAGGCAGGATAGATGAAGGGGAACAAATAAAAGTAATTGATTCAGATTACGAAAAGGCTTTTGAAAAGGCCCCACCACTCATGAGTACCTAATAAGAGGAGCCCTTGGTGTTGGGGTAGTAAATTAACATGGATAGAGGATGAGCTAACTATGAGATGATAGAGTCATGATGAAAGAGGACATTTGCCCTGTGCAGAACTTTAGTTAGGCCGTATTTGGAATATCGCATACAGTTGTGGTTGCCACACAACCAGAAGGACATGGAAGCTTTGGAGACACTACAGAAAAGGTCTGTCAGGATGGTTGCCTGATGTGGAGAGGATTGGCTTTGAGGAGATTAGACAAATTTGGTCTGTGTTCAGTTGAACATTGGGAAATTGAACAGTGGCCTGACAGAAATTTACAAAATTATGAGAGGCATGGACAGAGCAAATAGTCAGAATCTTCTTTCCAGGGTAGAAATGTCAATTACAAGTAGACATTGGTTTAAGGTAAAAGGGGGTAAGTTTAAAGGAGACCAGGGAGGCATAATGGCTCAGTGATTAGCACTGATGTCTTACAGTGCCGAGGACCCAGGATTGATTCTAGCCTTGGCTGACTGTCTGTGTGGAGTTTGCACATTCTTCCTGTATCAGCATGGGTTTCCATGGGTTGCTCCGGTTTCCTCCCACAGTCTAAGATTTGGTAGCATGGCCATGTTAAATTGCCCATAGCATCCAGGGATGTGGAATAGCCATGGGAAATGTAGGGTGGGGCGGGGGGGATCTGGGTGGGATGCTGTTTGGATGGTTTGTGTGGACTCAATGGACCAAATGGCCTGCTTCCACACTGTAGGGATTCCATTATTATACACTGTGATGTGACAGCACTTTTTTTTATACACGGGGGTGGTCAGTGCCTGAAAAATAAGCTGTCAGAGGATGTAGTAGAAGCAGATATGGAAGCAACATCTGCGAGGTTTCTTAATGGATACATGAATAGGCAGGGAAGAAAGGGATATGGACCACGTAGAGGCAAAAAGGTTTTTGGTTTATCAAGGTGTCATATGTTGGCACAGGCTTGGTGAGACAAAGGGCCTGTTCCTGTGCTGTACTAACTAATAGAATGCAAAAACAGCCCTCTGCACGGGCCACAATTAGTTGCAATAATGGCTTAGATGGGAGAGGTGAATGGACTATCACCAAGTTTGCAGTGACACAAAAATAAGTGGGAAGGCAAATGGTGAGAATGAAACAAAGAATCTACAGAAGGATACAGACATATTAAGTGAATAGGCACAAACGTAGCAGTTAGAATATAAAGTGAGAAAATAAGAGGAAATGCATTGTGGCAAGAATAGGAGGGCCTAAATATTACTTAAATGGAGCAAAACTTCAGAAAGCTGCAGCACAGATGGATTTGCAAGTCATCCTGAATGAATGTCAAAAAGCTAGCATCTAAGGTATGCATGGTAAAGAGAAGGCAAGTGTAACACTGCTACGCCAAGGATTTTATATGAACTGTTTTTGTCCCTTAATCTAACAGGCTATATTCTGACACTAGAGGCAGTTAAGAAAGGGTTCACTAAGTCAATTCAAGGTATGGAGGGACTGTTTTATGAGGAGAGGTTGAATAGCTAGGTCCTTTACTCAATGCAGTCTAAAACAAAATGAGAAGACGGTACTGAAGCATACAAGATTCTTATAGGGTCTGACAGGGTATATGCGTAATGTTTGTTCCCTCTTGTGGCAGGATCTAGGACCGAAAGGTATAATCTAAGAGTACTAGAATTAGAATCCCTACAACGTGGAAACAGGCCTTTCAGCCCAACAAGTCCACACCAAACCTCAGTGCATCACACCCAGACCCATTCCCCCTATAACCGACTTAAGCTCCACATCCTGAACACTACGGGCAATTGAGCATGGCCAATCTGCCTAGCCTGCACATCTTTGGGCTATGGGAGGAAACCGGAGTACCCAGACGAAACCCATGCAGACATGGGGAGAATGTGCAAACTCCGCACAGACTGACACCCAAAGCCAGAATTGAACCTGAGATAATAAAGTGTGAAGCTGGATGAACACAGCAGGCCAAGCAGCATCTCAGGAGCACAAAAGCTGACGTTTCGGGCCTAGACCCTTCAGAGAGCGGGATGGGGTGAGGGTTCTGGAATAAATAGGCAGAGAGGGGGACGCGGTCCGAAGATGGAGAGAAAAGAAGATAGCTGGAGAGGAGAGTATAGGTGGGGAGGGAGGGAGGGGATAGGTCAGTCCAGGGAGGACAGGCAGCTCAAGGAGGTGGGATGAGGTTAGTAGGTAGATGGGGGTGCGGCTTGGGGTGGGAGGAAGGGATGGGTGAGAGGAGGAACAACAACTCATATTCCACTTGGGAACCCTGCAGCCCAATGTTATCAAAGTGGAATATGAGTTGTTGTTCTTCCTCTCACCCATCCCTTCCTCCCACCCCAAGCCGCACCCCCATCTACCTACTAACCTCATCCCACCTCCTTGACCTGTCCGTCTTCCCTGGACTGACCTATCCCCTCCCTACCTCCCCACCTATACTCTCTCCACCTATCTTCTTTTCTCTCCATCTTCAGTCCGCCTCCCCCTCTCTCCCTATTTATTCCAGAACCCTCACCCCATCCCCCTCTCTGATGAAGGGTCCAGGCCCGAAACGTCAGCTTTTGTGCTCCTGAGATGCTGCTTAGCCTGCTGTGTTCATCCAGCTCCACACTTCGTTATCTTGGATTCTCCAGCATCTGCAGTTCCCACTATCCCTCCCAGAATTGAACCTGGGTCGCTGGTGCTGTGAGGCAGCAGTGCTAACCACTGTGCCGCCAAATATTACACTTATTACAGATGAGGAGAATTTCTTCAGTCGGTTGTGAGTTTGTGGAATTCTTTACTGCAGAGTGTTATTGATCCAACATTTGATATGTATATACAAGGGTGAGATAATCAAGAAGGGAACTAAGGGTTGGGAGGTGAGCATTATCAGATCAACCATGGTCTCACTGCATGGTGATGTCACTGAACGGTCTGGCTATAATCGTCAGTCTATGCCTCTATTGTCTTCTCACGCCCGGCTCAGGTGCTCAGTTCAGAGTCAAAGTGAATGCTAAATTTGCGAACAGTTTGTTTCAGCCTTGGCCAGTCAACAAAGAGGGAAGTAGCTAGCAAACAGAGTTGTAATGGAAACCAAAGAAAGATAGGTGAATTACATATTGCAAAGGCCAAAATTATCTTAGACCAACAAAACTCCTAATTTGAGCCATTTTCCCAGGCAAAACTGTACATCAGTTCCAACCAAAATTACAAAAATAGCATGAGTGAATGATGCAAACAAACCGAATTATTATTTGAAAAAATATTTAGGCTAAATGTGATAAACTTCACAAGTGCAATAGTACGAACTGAATTCTAGTTATATGGATAAATTGCTCTAAGGAAACCCAATAAAAATTGAAATTGCTGGCCAAATTCAGCAAGTCAGTTCCAAAGAAGGGTCACTGGACTTGAAACATTAACTCTGCTTTATCCCCGCCGATGCTGAGTTTGACTAGCAGTTTGTTTCAGATCTGTCGTCTACAATTCTCCATTTTGTTCTCAGGAAACACCAACTATCTCTCTAAAATGTTTGAAGGAGAGCCTCTAATTGTTCAGAAAACCCTCATTTTTAGTTGCTCACCAGTAAGGAGTATGGCCCCAAATTGTCAGAAGTATTAATCACAAATTACCTCAGCTTCAATCTGTAAACTCCTGGATGATGCTGCAATTTCTTCTAATAGTGCAGTCAATCATCATGTGTCATATCTGTAAAGCAAGAAGAGACATTGAACATTTTGTTGCAAAATTGAGCAAAAATGGCCAACAAGCTTGTTATCCGTACATGTGATGCAACATTTGTGTTTTTCGAAAGACTGAAGGAAACATCATTTCAACGGAAGTATCTGAATGAAAAACTGAAAGAGTTCAACCCACCATCTTTATGCCTACTCTTCTTAACAATTTGTGAATCATAACTTCATACCATGGCTGTCCATGCTTGCTCCTTCTCACTGAACAATCTACGTTTAGCATAAAAAGGTGGTGTACTTCTAATTACATTGCTGCTGAGGAATTATTTTATGCTGTTGGATATTATCCCCATAAATCACCGTCAAATCTTGCAAATATTGAAAAGAGAACAAAATGAAGATAAAGATGTTCATTCCAGTTTTAATTCAGGAATGGAAGACTGCACTTGAAATTCAACATACTTAATCCCTTATAAATTGAGCTATTGAAACTAGTTTCTTATTTAACTTTGCTCCAATTTACACAGAGTAAATAGAGTAACAAGAGTGCTACATGTGACAGCTTCGCGATTTCAATGGGATCACTAAGACATGCTTTCAAAGTTAGGAGAAAATTTGAAGATTTTACTAATGCACGTTTTCATAAAAGACCTTCAATCTTAACTTTTGCAACAATTATTTCTCCATCAGTGCAAGAGACCAGTTAAAAGCATGAAATATTCCTGCTGTAAATTTTCAGCCAAGTAAACATAAAGCATTGTGAACTAATACACCATTTTGTTTGGCAGATCTACAGGAAATGAGTAAACAGCTTCAATTTGATGGGAGGAGCCACAGTTTCAAGCAAATCAATACAATACACCATAGACAAAAGGTGAAGGAGTAGGCCATTCGGCCCTTCGAGCCAACACCACCATTCATTATGATCATGGCTGATCATCCACAATCAGTATCCTGTTCCTGCCTTATCCCCATAACCCTTGATTCCACTATCTTTAGGAGCTCTATTCACCTCTTTCTTGAAAGTATCCAGAGAGTTGGCCTCCACTGCCTTCCGGGGCAGCGCATTCCATATATCCACCACTCTCTGTGAAGAAGTTTTCCTTCAACTGTTCTAAATGGCCTACCTCTTATTTTTAAACTGTGTCCTGTGGTTCTGGACTCACCCAAGATTGGAAATATGCTTCCTGCCTCCAGTGTCCAATCTGTTAATAATCTTATACATCTCAATCAGATCCCCTCTCATCCTTCTAAATTCAAGTGTATACAAGTCCAGTCCCTCCAATCTTTCAACATATGATAGTCCTGGCATTCCAGGAATTGACCTCGTGAACCTACGCTGCACTCCCTCAATAGCAAGAATGTCCTTCCTCAAATTTGGAGACCAAAACTGCACACAATACTCCAGGTGCAGTCTCACCAGGGCCCTGTACAGCTGCAGAAGGACCTCTTAGCTCCTATACTCAATCCCTCTTGTTATGAAGGCCAGCAAACCATTAGCTTTCTTCACTGCCTGCTGTACCTGCATGCTTGCTTTCATTGACTGATATACAAGAACACCTGGATCTCGTTGTACTTCCCCTTTACCTAACTTGACTCCATTTAGATAGTACACTCAAAGGAACACCTATTAATGTTTTTAAACAGTAATTTAGTTGGAATGAATGACAGATAGTTGAACAATAAATGCATATCATAGGTTTTGTAACAAACACCATCTTAATTTGTTGGCTGTAAACTAAACACAAATGGGAAAAGATACTGCTTTAAACTAAGGAAACCGTGGATTAGCTTGTCAGTTTTAAAATTGAACTACCACTTCTCAGTGTCAGTTTTATTTGCAATGCTGCCTTATTCAAGCAGAAGGGGAGAATGTTGGGTACTGCAATTTTGTGTGCACAAAAATTACAGTCTTTTGGTTTTTCTACTGACCATTGTTCTTTGCTCAGAAGTTCTGACCACTGTACTCAACACCAGGCTGGCTCCTGGGAAAATGGCTACAGCCCTGCAATGTGCATGACAGAGAAGAAACAGCTAGCCTGCAAAGATAAGGCACCCGAATCCTTCTCTTGCCCTCCCGTGTGGAGTAGTAACAAAATCTTCCAATAGCTGTTCTCATTCACCATTTCTTGGTTTTTAAACAAACTGCGAAGTTTCTTGGTGAAAAGGGGAGAAAAAGACACATTGAGAGACAAAAAGGCAAATCTTCAACCTCTGAACGCAATATAAGAATCGGTATATCCATAATTTCATGTCCTCTTGAAAAAGTAAAAAAAAACCAAGAAAAACAACTCTGACACCTGGAATTTGAACTAGTGGCTGTGCTGTGTTTCAATGACAATGTTTCCTTGTTATCGCATCTCAGTGCGCAAGTCTTCGAGGTTGTGAATAGGAATTTTAAAAGGGGTAGTGATTAAGTTACAGAATTACAATTTAGCAATTCATGTTTCTTTCTTGCCGTGTGAGAAAAACTGCTTGCCTTGTCAATAGCAAAAAATAGTGTGCACATTCTTTTAACCGGAGTCTTTCAGGTTAAAACTAGGCAATTCGGCGGTTTAATCAATTTGCAGATTGGTGATGATTCTGGGAAGAGGGGGCTTAATTTGTAGCACATTAGCCAATGAGTAATGAGACTTGCTTCAAAACACAAGACGATGAGCAAGTAGGAATACTGAATTTGTTACAAGCAACAGGCCTCGAGGTGACACCCAGCAAGGGACTCCTCCCACGCCCCCTCCCAACCACCCAGGCTCAAGGAGACACCCAGCCAGGGTACCACCCCATGCCCCGGCCTCAAGACAACACCCAGTGAGGGTTCCCCGCCACCTGCCTTGAGGCGTCACCCACCATGGACTCACCTGCTCCATCTGTTTCTTTCTCCCCCAATCTCAATCTGCTTTAGAAGAAGTGTAACGTCAAAGTTTTAACGTTATTTCTTCATTTTTCTAATTTATGTCAAAGGTTTTGTACCTAGGCACCTTTCTACTTAGGATGTCACCAGAAATGGCAACTTTCTACAGTTTTTAACTGTCCTCATGCCTCCCTTTACTTCAGTATACGTGACAGCAAAACCTAATTCTAACTTTAAAGAAAATTCTAGTTAAAATCTCTGTAGCGTTTTCACTGTTCAGAAATAACACTGTTGCCTTAAATTTTCCAAAAACATCTAACACAGAAATATGATAACAAAAGGAGTATATCATTCAGCCCTTTGAGCCCACTCCACTAATAAGTACAATTATGCTGATCATCTAACTTAGTACCCTGTTCCCACTTCCTCCCCATACCAAATGATCATTTTAGCACCAAGGACTTTACCTAACTCCTTGAAAATAGTCAACATTTTGGCCTCATTTGTTTTCTAGGGCAGAAAATTCCACAGGATCACCACTCAGTGAAAAACTTACTCATGTCAGTTCAAAGCGTCCTACCTACACCTTTAGACTGTGACTTCTGGCTATGGATTTCCAAGTCATCGGGAACATCTTTCCAGTATTTACCCCTGTCTTGTCCTGTTACAATTCCATTCCAAACAGGATTTATCTGTTTTGCTTTCCATTCACCAACAGCCCAAATATTCACAGGGCACGGTGGCAAATTAGGATTAATTTGCTGAGTTGGCATTTCTGGATGGGGTAATGTCAACTGAATGAAATAGACAATGCCTTTGTAACAGCACAGAACATCTTCAATACCTGTTAAATTCACAGCAAAACATGACGGAACATGTTAAGACAATGTGTTGCAGCAATCAGCAAAATTCGACTCCTTCACGCAAGAACTACCTCATTCGGCACACTCCCATCCTCCATTCAAAGGTAGGACAAATCAGAATAAATTCATAATGGCAAGAGTCTATGAGGTATGAAGCGATTAAATATTTACACAAAAAAAAAATCAGTAAAAAAGCTAGTGCACAGGTACAGAAAGTAATCAGAAAGGTGAGTGGAATGTTGGCCTTTATCCTAAGACAATAAGAATTCACAAGTGAGGAAGTGATACTTCATACAGTCTTGGCCAAAACAAGTGTGAAAAATGAAAACCACAAAACAAAATGTTATTGGAAGGCACAGAATGCAGATTCAGTCTGACATCGAGTCTTAAATGGCAGATTGCGTACATAAAGCTTCCATATTTGAGTGTTCAGAAACTTCAGGGATAATCTAATTGAGGCATTTCAGGCTGCTAGATTTGATAAGATAAATAGAAAGTATTTCCTCTGATAGGCGAGGAAGAGTCCTGTAAAAGAGGACATGTTGTTATTATAGAGATATTAGGAACTGCAAATGCTGGAGTCAGAGATAACAGTGTGGAGGTGGAGGAACACAACAGGCCAGGCAACAGAGGAGCTAGGAAGTTAACGTTTTGGTCAAGACCTTCTTTAGAAATGGGTATAGGGGAAGGGAGCTCAGAAATAAACAGAGACGAGGAGGGGTGGGGCTGGGGAAGGTTAGAGGAATGGTGATAGGTGAGTGTATGTAGGCAGTGAAGTGGGAATAGCGAATAGGTGGGAGATGATGATGGGCAGGAGGAGGAGGAGGATTGGAGTTCAATCTGGGCAAATGCGAGGTGATGCATTTTGAAAGATCAAATTCAAGGGCGACCTACACAGTAAATGGAAAAGTCCTAGGGAAAATTGATGAACAGAGAGATCTGGGTGTTCAGCTCCACTGTTCCCTGAAGGTGACAACGCAGGTCAATAGGGTGGTCAAGAAGGCATGTGGCATGCTTTCCTTCATTGGGCAGGGTATTGAGTACAAGAGTTGGCAGGTCATGTTGCAGTTGTATAGGGCTTTGGCTCAGCCACATTTGGAGTACTGTGTACAGTTCTAGTCGCCACATGACCAAAAGGATGTGGATGCGTTGGAGAAGGTGCAGAGGAGGTTCACCAGGATGTTGCCTGGTATGGAGGGTGCTAGCTATGAAGAGAGGTTGAGTAGATTAGGATTATTTTCATTAGGAAGACAGATTGAGGGGGGACCTGATTGAGGTCTACAAAATCATGAGGGGTATAGACAGGGTGGATAGCAAAAAGCTTTTTCCCCCAGATTGAGGGACTCAATTACTAGGGGTCATGAGTTCAAAGTGAGAGGAGGAGAGTTTAAGGGAGATACGCGTGGAAAGTTCTTTACACAGAGGGTGGGGGGTGCCTGGAACGCGTTGCCAGCGGAGGTGATAGACGCAGGCACATTAGCGTCTTTTAAGATATATTTGGACAGGTACATGGATGGGCAGGGAGCAAATGGACACAGACCATTAGAAAATAGATGACAGGTTAGACAGAGGATCTTGATCGGCGCAGGGTTGGAGGGCCGAAGGGCCTGTTCCTGCGCTGTAATTTTCTTTGTTCTTTGATTGGTCATGGGATGAGGCCAGGGGGTGGGGAGATTTAAAAACTGGTGAAATCCATGTTTAGGCCATTGGGCTGTTGCAGGTGGCCTAAACATGGATTTCACTAGTTTTAAAATCTCCCCACCCCTGGCCTCATACCATGTCCAACCCTCCCTCTCATCCCTACCTTGGTGACCTGTAACAACCTGTCCATCTTCTCTCCCACATATCCGCCCCACCGAACACACTGCCCAATCCCCACCACTCTATACCTGCACTCATCTATTACCATCCCACCTACCTGCCCCAGCCCCACCCATCTCTATTTAGATCTGAGCTCCCTTCCCCATTCCCATTTTTGAAGAAAGGTCCTAACCCGAAACGTTAATTTTCCTACTCCTCTGATGCTGCTTGGCCCGCTGTGTTCCTTCAACTCCACACTGTGTTATCTCATTATCTTATTACAGCTGAGCCATTTAGGAGTTAAACTAAATGCAGGAAGCAGGTCTTCAAAAGGGTAGAGAAAATACTTGAATGCTTCCATTAATGGTTATAGATGTATGTCAAACATTTTAACAACTGAAATGGATAGATACTTCTTTGGTAAGGATGCAGAAAATTAGTCAACAGCAGGTTAACTGACTTTGAGCAAATAAATAGCAAAACAAGCATAGGGGCTTATGTTTGTTTTGATTATTTAATTCAAACATGTAATGCTGCACTCAAATTACACTGTACAATGAAATTGGCAATGATTGGAGTCCACCTTTTTCCTTATTCTTGCTATCTTCTCAAACTCACTTGTCCAAGTACCAGGTGTGAAAATCTAGTAGTGCGTTCAATCGTTTTGTCAAACACAAACAAAACATTGACATTTACCCACATTACTGCTTAATGGCTTGATGTTCTCACAGTGATTCTTTTAATTCATTAAAAGAACTTGAATCATTACTACCTCATGCTGCAGGTCCAGGAAAATGATGGCCATCGTGTGTTGAGTATTATTGTGAATTTACAGTCAGAATGCAAAGAAGAAATGAGAATTCAGCAAAAAAAACATAACAAGCATGTCCCAATTCTTTACCCTCAAGGGGAGATAATGATCCAGATAATATTCTGGGGACCTGGGTTTGAATCCTGCCATGGCAAATAGTAGAATCGGAAATCAATAAATATCTGGAATTAAGAATCCAGTGATGACCATGAATCCCTTGTTGATTGTTGAGAAAAACCATCAGGCTCACTAATGTCCTTTAGGGAAGGCAATTGCCATCCTTACCTGGTCTGGCCTACATGCAACTCCAGGCCCACAGCAATGTGGTTGACTGAACTGCTCTCTGGGCAATTAGGGATGAGCAGTAAACGCTGGCCTAGCCAGCACCACCCTCAACCTGTGAGTGAATAAAGACAAAAGAAAGTACCACAAAAACGTATCAAATAATTTCTTCACATTTTTAGCCAAATCTCCATTCTTCACTCAAGACTGTAGAACATTGTTATTAATAATTATAATGTGTACAGATTCACCAATTCTTGACTACTTAATACTTTGTATCAGTTTTCTCTTCCATTGATCAATCAAGCTCCCAAAGCTTGGGCATTTACTTCGAGAAGTTGTTTTTAAAAATTTGGACATGTTCTAGGATTTTCTGCTAGTAATATACCACAGATATTTTTCAGCCAGCACATATATTCATGGCATCCTTACAATCCGATATATCGCGGATGAACTTGACTCAAAATAACAAAAAGAAGCATGCTGCCATAGCCAAAGACGGCTATGGATGTAGGTTACATGGCTGCTTAAGAGACAGAACAACACAATGTCACACCGGTCTTCCCTCCTTTATTTATCTATCCCGCTCTGGTGTTTTATAAATTATTCTTCCCGTTATGGATACCTTTTCCCATACCCAAGTAACTTTGTGTTTCAAATGATGTCAGGAACTTCAAACAACCGCCCTCCAAATGAGAAGATGCAAATCGAAACACAGGACTATCATTTTAGGACTATAAAAACAACATCGTGCTGATGACCCTCTGCTCAACAACAAACCACCCCTGCGGGCTCTGTCCCATACCACAGCCACATTGTGTGTTAATTGCTTTGAAGAATATACAAGGACAGCAGTTTCAAATCCTCTGGAGCACATGCGTGGGCATGAATGGTTTCATGTGTACTAGCCTGGGTTCAAGTGTTAGAGTATTATGAAGATCAGTTGAAGATCTGTCCTCTTCATAACCACTGTGTTGCAGGTAAAGACACTCATTTACTCAAGTATAAGAACCTATCCAGCTCTCAGCCAAAAGAAAACAGACAAACAAAATGTACTTGGTCATCCTGAATGCTGAAATTCAAATCATGGCCGAAAAAGAATGTCAACTACAGAATCTGCATAAACAAGGATTATGAAAGCTCTTGCTCAACTAGCAATGCCAAAGCTACAGAAAACCTCGATTGGTGAGCTGCAATTATCTGATTTTCATGAACAATTTAGAGACTGATCCATATATCTGTTTCTAATTTTCTTTAAATGCTTTTGTACTCACCTCTTTTCTTCTAATCTGGCTCTAATGTTAATTATTCTCGCAAGTAGTATTTTATAGACTCATTTCCCCACCCTACCCCCCAAAAAATAAGCCCACTTAAAATTACTTCATTTGAAACACCAGTTTAGTTAGATCTGGGAAAAGGTGTTCACAACAAAAGGGATCCTTTATAAAACATCAGAGCAGTGTGGGCGAATAAAGAAGGAGACACCAACCTGATGGCTTACTTAGCCTTCAAACTGTCAAAAAGCAGACAGACACATTCTTTAATCTATTCAACCATTTGACTTTCCTTAATAAACTTGCTAGAAAAGCTACTACTGCACTGAAACTCAGAATGACCTTCCAATAAAATCCACTCAAGCCAACAGATTGCAAAATTCAATGTTTTTGTCTTAGGCATGGTAAGTTCCACGATAGCCTTGATTTTTCCTTTTCTAGATCAAAGTAATGAGGCATAAGTCACTTTTACTTTGGCAAGATAATAAAGTGTGAAGCTGGATGAACACAGCAGGCCAAGCAGCATCTCAGGAGCACAAAAGTGCTCCTGAGATGCTTCTTGGCCTGCTGTGTTCATCCAGCTTCACACTTTATTATCTTGGATTCTCCAGCATCTGCAGTTCCCATTACCTCTGATACAATTTTACTTTGGCAAATTCACTTTTAAGTATAACTGTAACCAAGCATTTTCCTCCAATCCCTGCTGATTCTAGTTTTAGATCTTTACAATGTTTAATATTGTGAATGCTACCTGAAGATGTAAATTGTTTTACACCCACGGCATTTATGTCTTTTAACATTTGTGACATAAAAACTTAACCTCCATCTGATCGTATTGCTTTAGGTCATCTGTAACTTGTAAACAATTGAACTAGCTTCTCAAATATCATTTTTGCTATATTTTCCCCCAAAAGCACATCGTTGGGCAACCTCGACAAAGCATTCACTATTGTTAGCAAAGAAATGAAGCAATTCTCACTCGGGTTTCACATAGAGGGTCCAAGAAAATTTATTATGACCTTGCTAATCTGTTCTTCAAAATATGACATCAGAATCAAAGGTGAAATTTTAATGAAGGATTGTGGATTGCAAAGAACTTGTTGGGTACAGCACAAAATTTCCCAACTTTCTGTAATCTTGGCCAGAAAATATTTTTTCTTATATTAACTAGTGGATTCCTTATATTCAATTGACCTGCCATTGAAACATTATGAGCCACTTGAAATGGATTACTGCCTATCTCCCACTAACTGCATCTGAGGTGGCCTCCATTTCCACATTCATGTGTTGCGCCTTTCAAATATTAATATTGAGGTATTGGCTCAGATTCAATTTCTGAGTAACTTGTTTAATATTGCTCTCTCAATTCAGGATCCCTCTGCTGCATTTCCATCTAAAAAAAGGTCTAAACATGGAGATACTAAGAACTGTCGATGCTAGAGATTTTTCTGAAGAAAGGTCCTGACCCAAAACGTCAGCTTTCCTGCTCCTCTGATGCTGCCTGGCCTGCTGTGTTCGTCTAGCTCTACACTGTATGGTCTAAACATGTCAACCTCAGTCTCTCTAATTTTGTCCTTTCTACTTTGTTTTCGAAAACCACACAGTGTCAAGTTAATGAATTTCCATGCTATCGCCCTTATTCATTGAATTAGACAAGAGGGGTCACCAACATTCACAACAGTATCAGGAAACAATTAAGGATGTTACTCTTACAGCTTGTCATTTTCTTTTAATGACCCTCCAAAAGCCACAGTGAGACAAATATTTTTGAACCAGTCTGGTCATTCCCCAGTGTGGCATCCATTCCACCTACAAGGATTTTGCTTTAATACTGCAAATGCAACTTCTCCACTTGCTAAGTGACTCTTTAATCCTACTTGACATAATGGTACCTGTTGTAACCTGGGTATACCTCCAATTAATATTTATTCCATTTACTAATTCAGCTGGAAGACAAATTACATCAGCAGCCAGCACGTGCAGCTAACTTGTTCCAGCTTCTTTCAGTACCTTTATTGGTTTGCCTCCTTGATGAGAAGTCAAACGAAACTATTCCCTTTCAAGTAAAATATTCTGATTATCCAGTGGTTCTGATTCTCCTCGTCAATAATTGAGGAAGGGCTTTCTTTTCCCCAATGGCTCAGCAATTTCCGTTTCTATTAGGTTCTGAGGCAACATATTCTATTTGTCCTATGGCCATTCCCTTTCCTAATACAATGTTTTCGGAGGATTCTTTAGCATTTTTGTCGTTAGGATAATTCCCCCAAAGCCGCCGAGAAAAATTGCAGCACAGAAAGAGGCAATTCAGCTCTTCATCCTTGCAGCCGATGAATTAAAGGAGCTGCCTACAACGTAATTACACTTTACACCATCTAGTCCACAGTCCTGCAGGTCACAACACTTCACAGGCAGATCCATATTCCTTTTCAATGAGTTAACGGTTTCTGCCTCAGCCAAATAGGGCAGTGAATTCCAGACACCTACCACCCCTTGGTTTGGTGCCCCTTCTAATTCTTTTACTGATCACCTTATGTTTGTGCTCCCTGGTAACTGGTCTCCACCAGGAGAAATGTCCAAGTCCAATCTATCCAAACTCCTCATCATTTTATAGTCACCTGTCAGCCTCCTCTATTCTAAGCAAAACAATTTCAGTCAATGGTATCTTCATGACATCATTTTTAGGTTTGAGCATTTCTCTTCATTATGTGGGCATCCTTTCATTTATTTCCTATAACAAAGAGCATTTCCAATCCCAGATATTCTATTCCTTCAATTTCTGTGTGATTATCACATAACCATTTCTCGAAGTTACTATTTTGAGAAATCATAGCGAAATACAATGTTGAAATTCTTCCATAATCACGAATGTTCTTGCACTGTCAATTTCTTTTGTATGTTCAGGAATTGTAAACCCTGAAACTGCAGCGTTTCTTCTTTTCTTTCAACTTGTACAAACGTCTGATCAGGGTTCTTTCTTATGGTTCTATATTTTAAGTGGTAAGCCTCAGAAACACTGAGTATTGCTCTTTTAATAGCTTAATTATCTGCAGAATGTTCTTCTGATTAAATGGTCAGCACCACATAACAAAGATCAAATCATATTTTGGCCAAATTTACAGCTATTCTTTCAAATGAAGATAGATATCTTTCAACTCCACTGTCTGTAAATTAAGGTGCTGAACAAAGCTTTCCTGTCAAGAAAGAATTAAACGGTGGGCCATTTAGGACTGAGTTGAAACAAAATTTCTTCACCTGTAAAAGGTAATGAACCTATGGAATTCACAAAGTGGTTCAGGTCAAAACACAATGTTTTCAAGAAAGAGTTAGATATAGTTATCAGGGATCAAGGGGAGAAATTGGGAACAGGGTACTGACTTGGATGATCAGCCATAATGATACTGAATGCCAGAGAAGATTCAAAGGGCCAATTGGCCTACTCCTGCTTCTACTTTCCAGGCTTCCAAACCAAATCCTTCATCACATTCAGAATTATTTGCTACACTACTTTCTCCGCTTTTTCCTTTATTCTTAGATTTCTCTCAAGCCAAGTCATTTGTTTGTTTGACTTTCTTCCATCTTTGAGTTCGGCCTTCTAAATTCCATTACCTTTTTCTTCTATCTTCTTTTGACATTTTAAGCTTTTTAAATTCCATCTCAATTTCCATTTAGTTCTCATCTCTTCCCATTGCTCTTTAATTCTCCATCCTTTCTATTATGCTTTACTGTTTTAGTTTCTCAAGTTTTTCTTCCATTTTTAACTACATCTTATTGAATTTCTGACTTTTGAAAAATTAAGGAGTTAGCATGCATTTGTTTCAAAAAGTGTCTGACTAACTTACTGTCGACTTTTTAAGAAGCAACCAAGAGATTTGATGACAGCAAGTCTGTTGTATAGTGTATGTGGACTTGTAAAGGGATTTGACACAGTACTACACACGGACTTGCAGGTCATGGAATAAAAAGGGACAGTAACAACTTGAATTCAAAAATCAGCTGAGGGATAGAAAATAGTCATAATTAATGGGTATTTGCCGACAGTCACATGGTTTCTGGAGGAGTTCCCCGGGGGTCAGAATTGAGATACATTCTTCCTGATTTCAAAAAATGATTTTGATCTCTATGCACCAAGATCTATTTCAAAGATTATGAATGACACAAAACTTGAGATCATGGTAAAGCGTGGAAAGGACACAGCAGAACTTCAAAGATGCATGTAGAGATAGCAAGAACTGCAGATGCTAGAGTCAGAGACAACACACTAGACAGTATTAGTGGATCAGAAAAGTTGGTGTTCCGGGTTGGGGACCCTTCGTCAGAAATAGTGAGGCGGAAGGGAGCTCAGAAATAAATAGACAGAAGGGGTGGGGCTGGGCAAAGTAGGTGGGATGGTGATAGGTGAGTGCAGGTAGGGAGTGGAGGGGATTGGTTAGTGGGATGGGTGGGGCAGAAAGGCAGGAGAGAACATGGGCAGGTCATGTCAGATCAAGGTGAAGATGAGAAGGGGGGTTGGACATGGGATGAGGAGATTTTAAAACTGGTGAATTCCAGTTTAGGCCATCAAGCTGTAGGCTCCCAAGGCAGAACGAGGTGCTGCTCTTCTTGTTTGCTGGTGGTGTCATTTGACACTGGAGGAAATACAGTGACAAGTTCTTGGATGGGCAAATTTATGGCAGATAAGTTCAACATAGAGAAGTATGTGGCGATCCATTTTGTTACAAAGAACATGGGGAGCCAGTGCAAAATAAGAAAAGGTACTGTTCTGAAGTGTGCATTAATAGTTGTATATGTGCTTAACTAATTAAAGCTTGCAGGACAATTGGACAGAACTGTTTAAAAAGCATACAGAATTCTAGGTTTAGGAGGAAAAGCACAGGCCCAGGAAGATTAGGGTACCTTGCACAGGACGCTCATTAGCCCTAAGCTGCAACACAGTGCACATAATTCTAGATGTTACACTTTAAGAAGGGTATGAATATACTAAGGAGAGTGCAGTAGAAGTTTTCAAGGTATCCATCAATTGACCCCTTATGCCTGCATCATCTTTAAAAGGCCTCTGTATACCTCTACAACTGCTGGCATTCAGTCATTACACTTCACTGGCAACATCACAGCACAGCAGCCAGAAGGACACACCACAAAGCTGGTGTGGCAAATACTGCCTCACACTTACCACATTTACTTCTTACAACCCCATTCTCTTAGCGGACTCTCGGCTTGGCTACCACACCATACACTTGATCTATTTGTCACTACATTCCACATGAACATCCCCTCTAAGTGAGTGTTATCTTGTCCTCAACACTCTCTGGCCATGGGTACCCACATGGGCCAAAAGGTATGTCTGCCTCATCATCGGAGATGTGGAATACTCTCCTTAATTTATCCGCTGTTACACTGGCACTATCCCGCACTTCTTCCTCCACATCAAGACTGTTTCGGCACTGCCTCGCATTCAACTTTACTGACACCTTTCACCCCAACCTCAAATTCACCTGGACCGTCTGATACCTCCCTCTCCTTCCCGGACCTCTCCATCTCCAGCGACCATCTCAAAACCAATGTCTATTTCAAGCCTACCGAATCCCTCAGCTACCTGGGCTACACCTCCTCTCACCCACCCTCCTGCAAAAACGTAACGCCATACTCCCAATTCCTCTGCCTCTGCTCCCAAGATGGGGTGTTTTACTCCCAATAATCCCAAATGTCCTCCAGTTTCAATGACTGTAACATTCCCTCACTCCAGGTGATGGAAAATGCCCTCAACCACATCTCTTGCATTTCCCGCACTTCTGCTTTCACACCGTCTTACCCAACAAAAATAAAGACAGAATCCCCCAGTGTCCTCACATATCATCCCACCAACTTCCACATTCAACTTATCATTCTCCATCATTTTCGCCACCTACAATCCGACCTCACAACCAAAGAGATATTTCCCTCCCCACTCCTATTTGACTTTTGTAGGGGCCACTCTTTCCGTGACTCCCTTATCCACTCCACATTTCCCGCTAATCCCACCACACCCAGCACCTTTCCCTGCAACTGCAGGAAGAGCTACACCTGCCCCTCTCACCTGCATTCAAGGCACAAAACATACCTTTCATATCAGACAAGGGTTCACTTGCACATGTGTCAATTTGATCTACTGTTTTTGAATCGCAGTTAATCTTTTACTATACCCAGCTCTCAATCATCTAAAGTAGATGTCAATGAGTGTAGGTCTAGCTTGTAGCGCCTGATGCAGTTCGGCTCCATCATGTACAACAACAGCTTCCTCCCCCTCTGGTGTTCTGGTCTTCCTCCTCAAAAGAGCACAAGTACTGGTTCACAGGAATGACTGCTGAAAAGTCCCCAGACTGTACCGGGTCAGACTTGAGCAGCTCAAATGGACGACTGATCGTGGGGAAGTCCCTAGGCTATGTGGGAGCTGGAGCCGCCCAAGTGACAGCGACTGTCCACTTCACTGGGCTGAGGACGAGCCCCTGCATGTTTCTGAAATGGAAAACTGATTGACAAGAGGTGTTTGCTGCGCAGGTAGCTGGCACATGCTCTAAGTAGTACTGATATAGCTGCTCTGTGGGCTGTTCATCCAAAATTCTGGCTCCACTTCCCCAGGCAGCTCTATATTGAGAACCTGTCTGGTGTGTGCAAATGATCACTTCAAGATGGCAGTTATATCATTTGGCTCTGACTGAGGCAGCAATAAACGAACAGGCATGGCATGGCATGGTAAGGCAAGGTACAGTTGCTGCCAGCATACAAATAAGTGTGAAGTAAGTGAGCACTAAGACATTAAGCAAGTTGAGATGCAGCAGGCACAATCCTTGAGCTGGGGTTTTGCTCCCGCTTGCAAAGTGTCCCTGATGTAGCCTTCCAATGCCAATTGATATGCCAATTGGCATGCACATGCCATTCCCAGCAGTGACTTTGGGTTTCAGAGGTTGTTGCCACAGAGACCGTGGGGGTCCAAACAGAAGACCAATTAATTCAAGGGAAGATTATCTGCAGCATGTTTGTTTAAGCTGACTGTCAGTCAGTCAGAGAGATGCTAAGGTGCTTGTGATGTGTTGACAGATGCCAATGTCTATGGACAAAGGCTGCATGCAGCTGGAGCCCCTGGATCATGCTTCGAGCTGTTAGATTGAATGTGATTTGGACATCATTTGGAGTAAGCAAAAGTATCACAATTTCCATGTCACATTTCCCCTACCCTTAAGATAACCAGTTTGGCAAGATAGAAGGCTGATTATTAGTGAGGTGAGAGAACAGTGTGGAGTTGGAGGAACACAACAGGCCAGTTGATATTTCAGGTCAGAACACTTCTTCAGATTCTTCTGAAGGGTCCCGACCCGAAATATCAACTTTCCTGCTCCTCTGATGCTGCCTGGCCTGCTGTGTTCCTCCTGCTCCACACTTATCTGACTCCAGTATCTGCAGTTCTTACGATCGATTAACAAAGTGAGTTGGGCCATCAACAAGGTGTTTAACAAACACTAACCCTCCCAACTGCCAATCTGTCACTGCCTAGCAAGAAACACTCCGCATCTTTTATGCTTTTCATAAATAATGGTTCAAGATGTCACTGCACTGCAACCAGCCTCACCAGACCTCTTAGCCAATTGTGCCACAAATCCTACCATTGCCCCGGTTGTACAGACCCGTAAGATTCAGCCCATTGTCTCCATTTGTCTATTTCATAGGGTACTCTATTGTTTTGCAATAGCATAATTTTTCTAAAGCAATGAGTTATTCATGTCAAAATATTTTAAAGCTTAAGTGCACAAACATTTTTCTAGGCACACAGATACCAATGTCATAACTCAAAACTGAAACCAATCCTTTCCCTTCTTGACCCACACAATAAAGAAAAATAAAATCAAAATTAAAGTTATAATGTTAAAAATGTTGCCAAATAATAACATAACATGAACCATGACCACATCTTCGTAAACCTTTCTGCCTCTCCATCTTTTTTTAAAAAACGCAAACACATTGTTGCAACCAGGCATTTACTCATCTGTGATAACAAAGTGTGGAGCTGGATGAACACAGCAGGCCGAGCAGCATCTTAGGAGCACAAAAGCTGACGTTTTGGGACTAGGCCCTTCATCAGAAAAGGGGGAGGGAGAACAGGATTCTGAAATAAGTCGGGAGAGGAGGAGGAGGCAAATCGAAGATGGATAGAGGAGAAGATAGGTGGAGGGGAGACAAACTTGTCTGTCTCTCCCTCTTCCACCCACCCCCACGCTTTCTGAAGAAGGGTCTAGGCCCGAACCGTCAGCTTTTGTGCTCCTAAGATGCTGCTTGGCCTGCTGTGTTCATCCAGCTTCACACTTTGTTATCTCAGATTCTCGAGCATCTGCAGTTCCCATTACCTGATACAATTTACTCACTTGTCCCAATTTCTCACACCCCAGCTACAAGTTTCATTGTTTCAATGCTTGGGGAACATCTTTATCTTTACTTGAATTAAAGTTGTGTGATAATTTAAATAAGCAACAAGGTGGGAATCAGTAAGTTCTCTCAAGTAAAGGCTGTAAATCCAGTCAGAAAACAAGCAAACAAGTCATCTTATAATGTAATAAACTGTAAAAGGTTCTAAACAGAACAGAATAGTTGCATGCTGCCTGCACAGTACCAAGAAAATAGGATTATTAAAATGACTTTAGACAAGTGTAACTTTCAACTTCTATCTATTGTGTGATTTGTTTATAATTGGTACTATATAACACGTGTTAAAACCATCCAATCTTTCATAAAACCAGCATATTAGAAAACCCAGAGGGGAAAAAATAGAGTGGCGAAGTGTTTTTCTACTTGAACACAAACCCTAGAGCACTTAAAATGTCCTCTTTTTTGGGAAATAATTTTCATGGAAATCATGTGAAACGATGTGGTGATAAACAATCAGGAGGCCTGAAACAAGTCACAATAAAAGGCATGCCCTTTGATCAAAAATTACTACTAACACAAAAGGAAGAGTTTTATACTCCCAAATCTACAACATCAATGAAGATGAAAATCACTAATTTTAAGACGATAGGAGGACAATGTACAACTCCTCTACATTATACAATGACACTACATCTTTGCCACAGAAATCATTCATTCCTATGTCTGGAAGACAAAACAACTCAAAGATCTAAAATGATCAATAATCAGTAAGCCAGACAAAACCTTTAAAACAAATGATCATATACTTAAACATCCAAGTGAGACTTAAAAGTTCAGTTACCATTTTCATGTGATTGGTGTAGTGAAACATCCAACATATTAGACAATAAAAATCCAGATTAATCCTGTAACATTGAAAACAAAATTCAAGTCACATGCAAGTTAATGACAATGTACCAACTACAGGTTTACCAATGATACACCAGACATTAACCTAATATAACTGTAATAATGAAGGTGGAATTGTAATTCTGAATAACTATAACCATGTTATGCAGCTTCAATACAGCTTAGTAGTCGTTTTCTTATGGATAGGTGCCAATCAACCTATCAAGCACAGTCTGGAGTATTCTTAGCTTCATTAACTAGCAGAAACTGGAAAAACCATCAGTAACGGCTCCACAGAAATAGGCTGCCAGAAAATTTCACCATCCACACAGTTATCTTCTATTATTTTTACAGAAACAGATAGAAAATTTGGACTTCAGAGCTAACTAAATCTCCAAAACAATTAGCAGAACTAAATACACACGGACCAGTGGGGTATGAATGACAGTATTATCTGAGCAGCTTGGCTGCTTCACTGAACTTCCAACACAATCAGTGGCACGCTCCAATTTCAGCAGTGCTTCTTCTGGACACCTACCACCTGTCACTAGGAAAGAGCACCATCTTTTCACCACTGACTTCCTCCATAACTACGACATTGCATCATTCAAACATGCAGGGAGTCCTGACTGCAGTTCCTTTCTTTTCTCAGCATAAGAAACAAATCCAAAATTTGTTTGCAAAAAAAAGTGCTGCAATACTGCTATTAATTTGATTAACTGCATACTGTGCCAACAGCTTTCCATGAATGCAGAGGTATTTAATTAAGATCCAACACCAAATAGTTCAGGCCTCCCAAGTCAGTATAGCAAATTACTTGCCCAAAACAGCTCCAGATACCCTAGATATGTAAAATAGACACTGTACATTCGTAAAACTTCAAATGAGAGGACTCAAATCAAAGCTAAAAATATTGGTTCAAAATGGCTTTTACCGATATGCCTGACAGACATTATATTAAGCAGATATTTAGTGAAATCATACAAATTAAGTTTCATGTATACACTACAAGTCCTTGCCAGACTCTTGAAACTATCCCTACACCTGCTACCACAGTACTTTAGCCCTTCCAACAAACTGTGTGCACTATGCTCTAACTACTTTGCCCAGAAGGTTATCTTGTTGAAATTCCATTGCTGGACCCTGGTGGTTATTAGCTGTTTGTGAAAGATTCCTGGGATTTCATCAGCTTGGTCCTATGTTAGCCTCAACATCAGAAATTAAAGAGGACTAACCCCACTGCAAATTAGTTTGGAGATTAAAACGAGATTTTAAATGTGTGATATCTCAGGTATTACACGGTTTGATATCCACTATGGCACTCGCAAGGAATCTAGTAACAATTTATTTGCAATGGTACAATTTGCATTCAAAGATATCTATGATTCACTTAGATTTTAAATGCCCTTATACAACAAATGCACCTGCATATGCAGGCTGCATGCTTTCTCCACCAACCTGAGGAAGCATCTGCTCTAACTGATAAAGAAATGACCAGTGAATGGTAAAACTAACAGGGCTGTAAGAAGTGATGTTGCAGTGTAGTTGCTTTTCTTCCTCATTACAGCAACGTGTTCTGACACAAGTGGAAAGGGCAATGAAGTAACTTCAGACACTTCTGAACATGTGATACAATAGTCTAACATCAGATTTCTTCTTAAAATTCTCAAAATCTTGTCTTTTGAACTGATCTACTGCAAAAGCCAAGAATGTCCAGCCCAGGGAAGATCATAAACTGCAATAGAGTATACAAATCATGGAAGACCAATATGATTGCATTACATTCCATCCGGCCAAAGATAAGCTACATAGCTCATTGTACATTTGTTCAATCCAGTAGTTTTTGTTATCATATGAAGACTATAGTTATTTTAAAAAAGTTTAAAATAGCTCACAATTTTAAAACTTTAGAAATTGAGGCAATATGCATAACAGAAGGAGGTGGATTTTTCTCAATTCTTCACTCAATATGAGTAATTTTAATCCTTGGTAGTGGTATGAAGCAGGTAGTTTGAACTTGTCAAGTCAAAACGTATTCCTATGTCTTAAAACTACCCTCATTGTCCTCACTTTTTGTTGCTACACAAAGTTGTTGGCCGGAAGTCAAGGAAGAACATTAACTAAGTGTTGTGTATCATTCGTAGGTCCAGTGCAGAGTGACCTGCAGAGGATTGTCACTGAAGTTCAGCAGATTTTCACTTTATGCTCATAAACATTAGCAATACTACAAAGCTGCTCCATGTGTTAACCTTCCAAAAGTAGTGGCAGCTTGCTAGTTAAATGGAGCAGGAAGTATAATAGATTTTATTCAGAATACATCCAGATAGAATCAGGTCATGAGCAGGAAGGGCAAGAGAGGGCAAATATTTTCATTGCTGTGATACCACAATAATCCATAGTTACTGCCTCCTTACAACGTAGATAATCACGAGCAAACTGCAATTTATACCAGCTCCAATTCGGGTGATTTGAAAAATGGAGTAGCAATTTATGAAAAGCAAAGTTGTTTCTTGAAGATCACTGCAATTCTTTGTCATTTTATCCAAGTTTTTTCCTTTATAAAATAAAGTGCTTTTCTGTCCTTATACTGAGGTTAGACTTGCAGCTATACACTCTTCTTTAAGAGGTGGCAGTTGACTGTGGGGAAACCTCCCATCTCCATTTAGTACCATCTCCCATATACTGAGTTCTGTTGAAAACCAGACTTGAATTTACTAAGATACTGTCAAATCACAAATATATTGTAGTCAAAATCCAAACATTATGTTGATAAGGAGATTGGGATGAGAAAGCATCTTTCAGACACCACATTATTCAGGGTTATACAAGCATCTGTTCAGTCTCATGCATCTACTTTCCATATTTCAGAAGTTTTGACACTATTTTCTAGCCTGTTCAAACTTCGCTCATCAATTAAATAAATACATTGATTTAACAGATACCATTATCAACAGATGCAAGAATATGCTGGACATGACATTAACAAGTAAAATTAACTTAAGACAACTGTATATGCAATAAAATGTCAACAGATGGATCTGTGTCACCAGTCACATGGAGAAATAGTTCTCGAATATGCATTACAGTACCACTGCTGAAACTTATAGGTTTTTCTCTTTATGATCAGATGTACCCTTGTAACAAACGCACACATTTATTTCAGAATGAGTACAGATACTAACGCTGCTTCAAGCAAAAAAAAACTTTTAATCTTGAGAATGTCTAAAAATAATCTCTGGCAAGCAAAACTGAAATAATTGCACCCACACACCCGAGAAGCATAGTCACTAACACAGCACTTCCAGTAATATGCTTTTTATGTAGAGGAAGTCAGCATAAACAGCGAACAAATATTACACAAAAAAAACTGATGCTTACCTTCAACCAATGAGAACGCTGAAAGTGGGCAAATTGCCAAGACGTTGCTGGCATTCTGATAAAAAAACCTAACTACAACCTAGTTAGATAAAAGTAATATTCCTTCTTTTAAAAAAATCTTCTTTCTACCTTGATCTTCTTGAAGCTTAGACAAAGTACTACGTACTAAAGCTGAGCCAAACAGCTTTCAAAATTTAGAGTACTCAGCTTGCTACTGGGGAAAAACAGAAAACAGGAAATATATCAACAAAACTCATCAGCTTGTTTCACTTAGTTCACGTGATCTTTGCCCAGTCAGCAGCCAATGCATTTGCCTTCCTGTATTGCCAGAATTATTGCACTGATCGTAATGACTGCTGAAAAATTCCCAACACCCTCCTTGAAAAGAATGTATCAAGCAGATCTCTAGCATGCACAGTGCTCCCAAAAAATGCTCTGATTGTATCATTTTTAATGCTCCTATTTAGTTAGAACCTGAACGATCTAAGCATAATTCTGTTTCTAAAAAAAAAACTAAATTTAAAATATGCACACTAAAAAGATAATTAAACACAAGTCTGGAAATCTGGTCTTTTAAAGAATCTGGAGTAACTGCAGACTGCACCATCTCCTACTATTTATAAAAATCACTGCTTGCAAATAGAATTGATCAGAAGTCACACCCGGTATTCTCCCTCCCCATCCCACCTTTTAAGGAAAAAATCTAGACGAATTTCCACTTCTACTATTCTGCATCTATTATATTTACTGGACTAGGTAACTATTCTTTTTCTGTGGGAGACAGTAATGTGATAGTTCAGAGCTTTTGGTTTAAAGTACATGTAAATTAAACAGATGCTACATTTCTAAAAGACAAGACTTCTGAATCTAAATAAAAAGCTGAATGTGTCATTCTTTCTTTTGCATTTCTTACCAGTAAATAGCAAATCTCTTTAGATGCAAATGACAGTTGCAGTACAACATATTCAAAAGGCTCCTCAAGGGTTGTTATGAATAACAATGCACTCATGTCCTTCCCCTTCCTCCCACCATTACAACCACCTCCTTCTCCCCTCCTCCACCCCACCATAACCTATAATTAATATTAGTTACAGCTTGGGTTTTTTTTTGTAAAATGCACATTAATAGACTGGACTTTTGAAAGATCTACACAATGCTGCAGTCTGGTTTTCAATCTTTACAATATTACTGGTTCACCGTCACTGCAAATATTTGACTTAAGAATCATAGAATCCCTACAATTCAGAGAGAGACTACTCAACCCATCAAGTCTGCAACGACCCTCCAAAAGGCATCCCACCCAGATGAAAGCCCCACAGTCTCTGTCATCACACATTTTCAATGGCTAAGCTGCCCTTCCTGCACACCACTGGACACGACAGGGCAACTTAACATGAACATGGGCCCCTGGTGCTGTGTGGCAGCAGTGCTAACCACTTAGCCACTGTACTGTGATTTTACAAAAAGTCAAACTTAGCAGTGGGTGAATTTAGTATTCTGTTCCCTTTTAGAACCATTGACGTAGGCTCTTGTCAATCATAACATGACCAATATTTGCACTCATCGGATGTGGGCATTGCTGGTAATGCCTGCATTTACGGTGCATATCCAATTGCATGAGAAGGTAGTGAGCCATCTTCTGGAAAATGACTGACTTACTGGGCCAGCTTATAAGTCAGCTGAGAATACATATTGCTTTGGTTTGGAATCATAAGTGGAGTCATTGGGTGGTGATAGCAGATTTCTTACCTTAAAAGATGCCAAAGAACAGGGTGGAATTTTATGACAATCCCACAGCTTAATAGTCACCATTAATATTTATCTATTCCAGATTAATTTAATTGAATTTAAAATTCCATAAGTGCTAAAATCAAGAACACAAGCCTCTCGATTACTAGCCCAGGAACAGAACACTGAGTCAGAAACATAGAAGCTGTTTCTCACCCTGTTTCCCAGTGTCTCTTTTTGCCCCCTCTCCCAACTCAGCTGGTACAGGAATTGAACCCACTGTTCCTGTCAGTCTGCACCATAAATCAGCCTTCCTGCCATGTTAGCTAATTCCCATATGTATGAACGATGTCACAAAATGTAACAGAGTGTATTGTGAGTAAAAGCTGTATTTTAAAAGAGTTCCAACTTCAGCAGTGAGTGTTAGGGCCAAACTGATGGACTAGACAATAATGCCGAGCAGAAACAGACATCTTATCTCAAGGCAAATCTTCTGGGATCATCCTGTTTATGACTGTATTAATCTAATCTGCTTCCCACCCCATTCCCAACATATTTTCCATTAAATAAAGGTGCACAGAAAGTGAACAATGTGTGAACATGCTGTTTGATCTTTATCCAACTATTAATTTTTTTCCTCCACATCCTGAGATTGTCTCACAATTCCTTATCAATTTATGTTCGGGTGTCAACAATATGGCAAAGCTACCTTATATGCTATATAAAATAACAAGGTGTAGAGCTGGATGAACATAGCAGGCCAAGCAGCATCGGAGGAGCAGGAAGGCTGACGTTTCGGGCCTAGACCCGTCTTCAGAAAAATTGCTATTGTGCACAATATTGTTACAACCCTAGTTTCTTTAACTATTACAGTCCTGGAGGTCATATTGTTGTTACTGAACCAGCGATGAGGAATGAGCAACTTGGAGGGTACACTGAAGGTAATGTGGCCCAATGACATTTTATTAAGTGACAAAAAAGTTGCTAAAAGACCACTGAGGAAGGAGATATTGTTAGAAGTAACCTTGATCAGTATTTGTAGTGCATCTTACAGCCTATGCACGCTGCAACTACAATGTCCTAAGGAATGAGATTAACAGAGTTGTGTAAACCTGGCAATCATCCCGGTGATCAGTCCCAGATGATGTCTAGCTTGGAGTATGGTTATGACTGTACTCATACATGCAACTCCTAGGTGTTTAATCATATTGTCCACTTGACTCTCAGTAGACATATTCATAATATTGAAGAGCCTCCGATCAGACAATGCATTGAGTGATAATGGGAACTGCAGATGCTGGAGAATCCAAGATAATAAAGTGTGAGGCTGGATGAACACAGCAGGCCAAGCAGCATCTCAGGAGCACAAAAGCTGATGTTTCGGGCCTAGACCCTTCATCAGAGAGGGGGATGGGGTGAGGGTTCTGGAATAAATAGGGAGAGAGGGGGAGGTGGACCGAAGATGGAGAGAAAAGAAGATAGGTGGAGAAGAGAGTATAGGTGGGGAGGTAGGGAGGGGATAGGTCAGTCCAGGGAAGACGGACAGGTCAAGGAGATGGGATGAGGTTAGTAGGTAGGAGATGGAGGTGCGGCTTGGGGTGGGAGGAAGGGATGGGTGAGAGTAAGAACAGGTTAGGGAGGCAGAGACAGGCTGGGCTGGTTTTGGGATGCAGTGGGGGGAGGGGATGAACTGGGCTGGTTTTGGGATGCGGTGTGGGAAGGGGAGATTTTGAAGCTGGTGAAGTCCACATTGATACCATTGGGCTGTAGGGTTCCCAAGCGGAATAGGAGTTGCTGTTCCTGCAACCTTCGGATGGCATCATTGTGGCACTGCAAGAGGCCCATGATGGACATGTCATTTAAAGAATGGGAGGGGGAGTGGAAATGGTTTGCGACTGGGAGGTGCAGTTGTTTATTGCGAACCCTGGTATTGCAAATCAGATAGTCGACGATGGCAAGTCCAATCACATTTCTGTTAAGTGGCAAACTCAAGAATATTAATACAGGAGGTCAGGTCAGATGACTGGGCCTTCTCTGGTTGGACAGATATTTCCTTGCACTAAGTCTAAGGTTCTTAATCAGCCAATTTCTCCATGAAGTTAGAAGACAAGGCATAGAACATAGAACAACACAGTGCAGAACAGGCCCTTCGGCCCCCGATGTTGCGCCAGCCTGTGAACTAACCTAAGCCCATACCCCTACACTATCCCATAATCATCTATATGCTTATCCAAGGACTGTTTAAATGCCCCTAATGTGGCTGAGTTCACTACACTGGCAGGCACGGTGTTCCACGCTCTTACCACTCTCTGAGTAAAGACCCTGCACATGATTAATAAACAACTCTACTCAAATGTGTCAGGTAGAGGTCAATGGATAAAGCAAGTGAAGTTATTCTTGCTCAGCAAAGCATCAAGTCTACAATAGTTAACTTGCTTAATGTCAATTTTAACTCCATGCAACAAATTTTCACCACTCTCCTTGAAATGCCTATGGCCATTTACACAAGCACATTCCTCTTTAAACTCTGATTTGCTAACAAAAGGTCTTCAGACCAGATGAGAGCTGCTTTGATGTCAAAGTCAGCTACTGTAAACTCCCTCTACTGAACACCACTTTTTTCCACATCTACATCAAGGCTATCATGAGATCTGGCACTGAAACTGTTCTGGTTGAAATTAAATTGAAAAATTAATCAACAAAAGGAATACAAAACACTGGAATTTCTCGACGGATCAAACTACATTTACGACAAGGGAATGGTTCTGAATGGAACTTAACAGGTGCCAGCCTCATATACATTCTCTCTAACCTCTGGAAGCAGCTCACAGCTTCTCATCAGATGGCATGATGAAATTACCAGGTAATCAGATACTTGTCTCGACAATGTCTAGCGTCTTATTCAATTAGAACAGCAGCATAGTACAAATCCATCCATAAGAGCACCATCAAGAGCACTGGCCATTACTCGTCTTACAAATCAGGTATGTAGGGATAATTGGCTATACACCCTTAAACTGGAGGGAGTCTGGGCAGGAAGGGTGTAATAGGGATGGTTTTGCCAATAGGTGGGCAATGGGGCAAGATGATCAGAACAAGGGTAGAGGCACAACTTTTGATAAGCTGCGCTCCCCAACTCTGGGTGCATTCACTTGAAGGCCCTCAGTTGTCCTCTGGGATGGAAACCTGCCATCCACCCTTTCCATCCTGAATTTAAAATGGTTTATGGGGAGGGGAAGGGAAGGAAAGGAATAGTTGATAAGACAACAGTTATCTACAATGTGCGCCCTTCTGCCAGCAAGTTTTCTTTGGGAGCAGAGAAAGCATTAAACTTGCTCATTGAAAGGTCAATCCGAAACATCAAAAAAGTGAAGGGTTTTACTGATTTGAAACATTAACTCGGTTTCTGTCCTCATACATGCTATCTGACCTGCTCAGTATTTCCAATCTCCAGCATTTAGAACATTTTGCCTTTATTATACAGATATTTGCTAGTTGCTGTTACTCCATGGTATTGGCAATCATTTCATCTGTTAATTTGTCAATGATTTGAGGGAAACTGATGATATATTTGCTTTGCAGTAGCTCAACTAATAACTGCACTAATTCAGGTGCACAGGTCTTCAGCACTGCAGCTTAAAAATATTGCTATGTTGCAGAAATGAGACAAATGGGTTTGACTTTTTTTTAAATCTGTTGAGGAGCTAAAATGTTATTGACCATTTGTGAAGTTACAAACATTTCAATATAATGGCATCACCATCATCATGCAGAGAGCAACGAAAGATCAAATTATAATCCAAATATTTGAGTAAATTCAGAGAAAAAAAACTTGAATTAGCAAACTTTGTGAACAAATAAGAGCCCAACAAGGCACAAAAAGCAAGATGACAACACTACACTCAGACAAAATTTATGTCCTACATCTCTGGCAATTTCAGAAGTATTGCAAGTTTCCAGGATCACAAAATACTAACAAACTATTATTCAGTAATTATTTATTTAACTACAGGCAACAAATGTTAATTGTTAAAATAAATAAAAGTGACACTTCAAGATGCACATCACCACTGTAGAACAAGTGTTTTTCCAAGTCAGACAGAAACGTGCAATAGTTGATGCTCAAATGCAATGTTGCATTAAAGTAGATTAACTGTACAGATTGTCTGCAATATTATCATATTAAGAACATCTGAATTTAACAAGGTTACTCAACCTTAGTCCTGACATCAATGAAACTGTGTGCATGAATGTATGCTTTCAATATTCAGTGTGTCTGGAGTTTCTTCGCCTCAGTTTCAAAATGAAATCCGCTTTCATCCTTTCAACAACCAACAAAAACAAATCACAGCTTTATCATGTTACTTTTGGAAAAACAGGTTTTAAAACAAAATCTCGAGCTCCAATTACTGCAATGGCATGATTTTAGCACATTTCCTATCTTCAGTGAGAAATGGTGCCAAGTTTGAGATAAAACTATAATGACAATCATGGAAAATATGAAGAAATTACCAAATAAATGTGGGATCTTTTCAAATTGGTCCTGATATTGTTGAGATAGTCACGACTCACCTAAAATATGTCCCATCATTCAAAAATCACAAGAAATAAAGCACCTCAAGTTTGATCAAAATTTATGTTTTGTATTTCTTCGAATTTACTCTTCAGAATTATCTACTCTTCTGCATTATTAGTAGGGAGATCAGAATTTCAATTGCATGTCTTTGTATTTCCCTCAAAGGTTAAACATTATTGCTGTGAAAGAATTATCAAGTGTTCTAATCAGTTCAGGCAAAAATACTAAGTGAGAAGAAGCATCAATAGGAAGCAAAAATACAGAAAATGACAGACTCACAACTCTTATTAGAACCACAACTTCCTTTGGACATCTGGGAAGTTGCCTTCATTACTGATATGCAGTTCCACTACACTGCTATATGGCTTACATGTGATCTAATTTATTTCTTAATGCATTTCTCATTATTCCCAAAGTTCTCCCATTACATACTAATGCATTCTTACATTTTAACAAGTGAGTGAATAGCAATGTACTTATGAATTAAAATAATTTGCACAGGAATTGATTTCAAATGCGGCCACCTAAAAACGTAGTAGTCCCATTCTAAGATATTTGTGCACACTCAGTAATAAGTTATGTTATAAGAATGCCACGTTCATGCCTGTCCAAGTCATCACTGGAATAAAGTGGACTACATGCAATTGAACTGTCCCAGAGATGACAGACAGATAAAGACTGGAACAGAATTGAAAAATTACTGCAGTTTTGGTAATACGATGGTTGATCCAGGCTGTTGTACACTTCTCTGTAGGCTTTTGATGATCTTTAAGTGCTACAATCCCCATAAAGGTTACTAATGTTTACAAGAGAAATCAAACCATCCAGTGATCGCCTGAAAGAAAAAGTGCCACAAGATTTCACGTTTTCAAACCAGAAATGAACTTTCTATTGAAATAGACAAACCAAGCACTATAAAAATGTACAACAGTGCAGATAACTACTTTTATCTTAACATCAAAAAGCATAATAACACAGTCACAAATCCTTTAGACTTGAACTCTTAATGAGCCTTCCACATTCTGTTATGTCTTGTCCCCTGGAATTCTTTGTTTCTTTAACAGGTTCTTGAAAGTTGGCTTCTTCCTTGCAGCCAATTCTAAAAACTTTGCCTTGAAAGGTCTGGGACATTTTAGCTCAAGGCAATTTGGTGGCGAAAGAGAAAATTACAAACATCCCTGGTCTGTTAGGGCTTTATATTCCTGGTCAACAGCTATCTCATTAGTCAAAATTTTCATATTTTTTTTCTACATAATCTTAGGAAGAAGCAAAAATCCCCAATATCTAAATCCTTTAAAACTTTTTTGAATAGAAGGGGCCACTGGATTGAGTTCTGTGGGAATGCATAACACAATCAGCAAGCCTGAGAATAGAGACTGCTATCTGGAACTATTGTTCAATCTGGAATCCCAATTTATACCTCCTCTCCAAAAGAATAAATAACCAAACCTAACAGACCCTGGCCTGCGACAGTTTTTATACCTTCGGCTACATGATGCAGACAGCATGGGACCTACAGAGATAACGGGGACCCTCGACCTCAATCAACCTCGGAACAAATGACATCCGAGAGGAGAAAGCCAATAAGTGCTATTCAATCAAGAGCTCCAAGGCACAGCCTGTTCTGAACCAGAGAACTGATGGCAAGAACCTCTGCAACTGACCACAACCATCAAAACTAAAAACCAACAACTCAAACAACTGACTCGACCAACACCACAAGTCCTCAGATACATCCAGAGGTGAAAACCAGGCCCGCAAAACCAACAGAAAGTAAGGAAAACCAAGTACTTAGCAGGCAGATCCAATATCACACGTCAGCAGACTCAACCCAAAATGAAAAACCTATGCAATCCAGAGCCTTCATCCAGGCTCTGTGTATGACATCCAGGAATTGCCAGGCACACTTCAAAACTGCTCTTCTCAGTGGTAAGCTTAAACTCCTGAGGCCCTAAAGTTCTGACCTAGCTAGCAGGGAGGGGAAGGCAGGTGGTGACAGTGCATTGGAAGTCCAAGGGTAAGAATTCTGATTAAAGAGTCTAAAATTAAATGCTGTTTCCCCACCGCACCCCCCCCCCCATCGTGTGCCAGTAGGATATTGCTCTAATATTGTTAATCTAGTTAATAGCGCATTTAAAGTTCTGCTGTTCTGTATAATTTGTTGTATAATTTTCCTTGATTTATTGTATTACTTATTTTCTTGCATTGTAATTACCTTTTGTATTTCAAATAATGCAGACATTCTTTTGTCCTGAAACATTTGTCTACTGCCTCTTTAGTTGACATTCCCGAAATAAGTCCAGGGTCTAGAATCAGTGGTCGGGGAGTGATTTAGGCCAATGAATGATCAGAAGATAACTGATTGCAAACCAGAACACAACAGATCCAAACTAACTACTTGCTTTTCTCTCAAGATGACTGTAGATTCCTTCCTCTACCTTCAAATTTGTTTTCCTCATGAATTCTGTTCCTCAGTGCTGACTACTTGTTTCAGTGAGAAGAGACAGATGCAAACAAATAAACGAAAACATCCTCCCTAATTCCACACCCATCTCCATAGCCATGTGGGATACTTGAGATGTTCTAATTCAAAACAACACTTTTGTTAGTATGACCCATATTATATCTCTAAACAAATTAACCGTCCTTCGCCCAAATTCCCTGATTCCACCAATGAACTCCCATATTTATAAGATGTTCTTCTTTGATCTCGGAATTATATGACTAATCTAAATCCCTTGCTGAAATAAACGCAGTCCTCCTACCTCTACCTAAAGCACAATAATGGGTCTTGCATTCTTTAGTCTTTCTCCCTTTGAATGCAGACCTTATTTAACAAGCACAACTTAAATACCCCACGAATACTTGAATTGCATTTATTTCAGTATCGGTCATCAGTTTCTCAATCAAATGCTTGCATTTATTTTACATTCAATAATTTAATTCCCAACAAAGAAGTTACACACTTCAAATTAAAGATCATGTCTCTACAATATTAACATAAACCATGAAACTAAATGATTACGACCCAGCCCTCCATACATAGAATTCCTTAAGTCTTTACTTCAGACATCAGGAAGTGAGGTGCATCCCTGCAGGGAAGCAGGGGGCACTCCATATTTGGTTACAAGACTCACAAGAATAGCAGTACAGTACATAATTTAATCTCTTGAATTTCTTCATTCAATTTGATCAGGGCTGAGCTGCCTTCCCTGTGAACCTCCTGGCAGATTCATTTTGAAAAACTTTCAAGCAACGCAAGACATTTCCAAACATGCTAGACATGAGATTTCCCAGACTAAAAAAAGTTAAATTGCTTGAGTCTATTTCACCAGTAATCGCAGATTTGACATAGAACATTCAGGCATACCACATTCTGGAAACCTAGCCACCTTGTCATATCGATTTTCATATTTCCTCTTACTCCAGCATAACACTCAACAGCTTTTTTTAAATAGAATTATACTTTTAACAGAAATTCAAACTTAAAAATAGATTTAAAGTATTGGAAAGCGTTTTTAAATAATTAGTATTCCAATCTTGTACAGCAATAGGTAAAGTTACATGACTGAAATGGAATACTCTAAAATTAAGTTCCAAGGAAGATGGATTTCTTGAAGCCCATTTTCAATTTTAAAGCCTGTTGGAACTGTGGATACTGTAAATCAGAAAATAGAAGTTACTGGAAAAGCTCATGTCTGGCAGCAGCCGTGAAGAGAAATCAGAGTATAAGTTTCGGGTCCAGTGGCACTTCCTCCTCCCAAACCTAACGAGTTATTTTTGATTTCTCTTTGCAGATGCTGCCAGGCCTGCAGAGCTTTTCCAGCAACTTCTGTTTTTGTTTCCATTTCCAATTTTGTTTGCTACACTGCACTACATAGAAATAAGCTTGCCAGCAACATTACGAGTAACTTACTTTTCAACTGATCAAAGTACATGAAGGGAGATGAGATTTGAAGGAAAACAGAATATGGATGCCAAAAACAAAAAGGAAGTATTACTAGTAAGTTTGCAGATGACATCAAAATTAACAGCAAAATAGATGGTTAGGAAGGTTATCTAAGATTATAAAGGGATCTTGATCAATTGGGCCAATGGGCTGAGGAGTGGCAGATGGAGCTTAATTTAGAGAAGTACCAGACGTTGCATTATGATAAGACAAACAAGGGCAGGATTTACACAATTAATGATAGGGCCCTGAGGAATGTTGTAGAACAAAGATGCCCAAGTGTTCAGATACATAGTTCATTGAAAGCTGTCTAAGAGGTAGATAGTGTGGTAAAGATAACATTTGGCACACGTGCCTTAATTGCTCAGGGCATTGAGTTCAGGAGTCCGGAAGTCAAGCTGCAGTTGTATGGGACGTTGGTGAGGCCACTTGAAGTGCTGAGTATACTTCTGGTCATCCTTCTGTAAGAAGGAGAATATTACATTGAAGAGAGTGCAGAGAAAATTTACAAGGATATTGCCAGGACTGGAGGGTTTGAGTTCTAACAAGAGACTGGATAAGCTGGAACTTTTTCAGTGGAGCTTAGGGAGTTGAGGAATGAACTCAGGTTTATAAAACCTTGAGGGGCATAGATAAGGTGAACAGCAAAGGTCTTTGACCTACGGTTGAGGGGTTCAAAACTAGCGGGCATAATTTTAGGATGAGGGGAGAAACATTTAAAAAGGGCCCGAGGGGCAAACTTTTCCATACAGAGAGTGGTTCGTATATGGAATGAACTGCCAGAGGAAGTAGTAGATGCAGGTACAGTTACCACCTTTAAAAGACATTTACATGACAGGTAAATCAATAGGAAAAGTTTTGGTGGGTACGGGCCAAATGCATGCAACTACGACTAGTTTAGTTTGGGAAACTTGGCTGCCATGGATGAGTTAGACCAAAGGGTCTGTTTCCATGCTGGATGACACTATGAGTACAGGCCTTTTGTCTTTAGCTTTAAGTAACGTAATTAAGAGTCAAGAATGATGCTGTATCCACCACACCAAGCATTTTCATGTGTTACTGCCAACTTGCAGCAAAACACAAAGTGACACATTAGAAATATTTGGAATTGTTTGAGGTAATACTTACTCAAAAAACAACTAAAGTACCAACAGAACCAAATGCATATGGAATTGGTGCAAGCTTGAAGTAGCGGGAGATTTCACTTTGAAGGCATGGACTTGAATTTCATTTAACCTACAAAATTTAGTCCTCTCACTACTGTAAAGCATCAAGCTGAAAGTGTCTGCAGTTGCAACCTATAACTTATTAGCGGACACAGAATCACAACATAAGTATTCAAAGTACTGTCGGATGTCGAGTGTAGAAAATAGTAACGTGATACTGTTACTATTTTTTTCTTTCAGTGATTCTTCTTCCTTTGTGACAAACACACAGAACATGAGTATTAAGACCAAGATGGGAAGTATATAATGCAAAAGGCACAAAGGATCTTAAAACAGGATATCGATTTACTTGCCATCACTGCAAGTTTAATCTGAGAAGGAAAGAACCAGAGATAACAAGGTTTAGATAACAAAGTGTGTAGCTGGATGAACACAGCAGGGCAAGCAACATCTCAGGAGCACAAAAGCTGACGTTTCGGGCCTGGACTCAGAGACGGAGATGGGGAGAGGGTTCTGAAATAAATAGGGAGAGAGGGGGAGGTGGACCGAAGATGGATAGAGAAGATAGGAGAACAGGAGAGTATACGTGGGGAGGGGATAGGTCAGTCCAGGGAGGACGGACAGGTCAAGGAGGCGGGATGAGGTTGGTAGGTGGGAAATGGAGGTGTGGCTTGAGGTGGGAGGAAGAGATGGGTGAGAGGAAGAACAGGTTAGGGAAGCAGAGACAGGCTGGGTAGGTTTTGTGATGCAGTGGGTGGAGGGGGATGAGCTGGGCTGGTTTTGGGATGCAGTGGGGGAGGGGGAGATTTTGAAGCTTGTGAAGTCCACATTGATACCACTGGGCTGCAGGATTCCCAAACCGAATAGGAGTTGCTGTTCCTGCAACCTTCGGGTGGCATCATTGTGGCACTGCAGGAGGCCCATGATGGACATGTCGTCTGAGGAATGGGAGGGGGAGTTAAAATGGTTCGTGACTGGGAGGTACAGTTGTTTATTGTGAACCGAGCGGAGATGTTCTGCAAAGCGGTCCTCAAGCCTCCGCTTGGTTTCCCCAATGTAGAGGAAGCCACATCAGGTGCAGTGGATACAGTATACCACATTAGCAGATGTGCAGGTGAACCTCTGCTTAATATGGAATAATATAGACAAACTAATTACAAACTACCTGGCTTAAGCAAGTGAACTGCTGATCTTCCAGCTGATGAGATAGAACACATATCCATAACAAGTAAAATAGTCTGAAAAATTGAAGAGTTCTTTAAAAGTTAGTCGTAAAAGTATACTGTTATTTGTACAAAATAAAGAGCAAGTTATTTACACACTTCCTAAATGTGATTGATAGAAAAGAAACAAGTGGTTAATGAATGGTTTTCAGAGAAGAATTTAAGTAGGATTGTCTTCCAGGAGTAGGTGCTGACTTCACTTCTTGTCTTGATACACAATAAATGAATAATCTGGCCTACAGTACAGGGTGCATTATGTAAAATGTGCAGATGATGCAAAAACGAGGAGACTATTTAACTATAAAAGGTGACAAAGCAATTTTAGGAAGTCAAGGACTAGTTAATAGACTGGACAAATAAACGCAAGATATAATTTTATTGTGTTTGAGCAGCAACAACAAAGGCAGCACAGTTTAAAGAAAGAGCAAACATCAGAAAAAGAACAAAATGGCTTGGATTTTTTTAAAGACAGGCTTTTTAATAAAATTGTCAGAAGGAAAATTCAAACAGCTATTTAAAAAAGGAAATGTATTTGGGATTCCTGATTCTAGGAACAAGAAAATTGGAGAAAGAAAACAAAAAGAACAGATTAAATATATACATATCTATTGGAAAGAGAGAGTACTATGTGCTGTTCAGGCACCTGGTTTTTGGAAGAATGTCAAAATATTGGACAAGGTTTGAAAAAGCAATTTATTGGATTATCCCAGAGATTAAAGTTTTAATTCTGACTACATTAGATTCAAATGAGGGTCAAAACATCTGAAAATTATGATACAATAAATAATGAAGTTATGTTGTGGAGCTTGATATCTAGATGAGGCGCAACTACTGGACCAGTCACTGGATTGGAGTAGTGGCTCAACAGACTGAGCTACTTGAAACTTTCTTTCCATCAGGAGCCAATTTTGATTTCTGGCCAGAGGCAACAACAAGCAATTCAATTAACATTAAGTGAAACTCAACCTTGAGCCTGAACTATGATTAGTCTTAGCACGTGCCATGAGCACAAAGGCAACTGTTAAGGTTCATGGACACAAGATTGCTTAGGAACATTTTCCCTGAAGTTTGATTGTCTGCCATAAAATGCAACGTTTTACAGCTGTACCTGAACTGAAAAAAAAACCAAGTATGATTTGGAATGTTGGATTACCTCAAAACACCCATATGTCCTGAAATGAGACTGCAATAAGTACAACAGCACAATAACTATTACTTGGTTCAGTTGGTAAACTTGTTAACTACTTGTCCAACGTTTGTGATTTCCAGCCACACATCATACTTCAGCACATATTCTTGGTTGACACTTGGATGCAATATTAGAGAAATGCTGCTTCTGAGCATTGCCAACGACGAAATTAAGACATTAAAGTGATAACCCTACTTCAACCATGACAACGAAAACTTATTCCCTAAACAATACCACCTTAATATGGATTGATCATTCATTTCAGTTGTTTATAAAGATATTGCAAGTCTGTGTTGTCTGTCAAATTGGATTATGACATAATTAAATAATTTTTAGTGTAATAATGAAATTATAAAGGTGAATTGTTTTCATATGTATTGATGTACATTTACCAAGGTATGATGCGATTTTAAAGTACTAGTGCAAAAATTATACTGTTAATGGTTATCTTCATGGGATACCATTAGGTCAATTCAAAGAAAAAAAAAATCTGAGATTCAAGTGAAGACCATGCTTTAGGCAATATACATTCCTAATGAGGTGGCCTGGCCAGGCAGAGGGAGAGAACCTAGAGACGACAATCCTGAAAATGTTTCTGCTGAATTTTACAGAATTTAAAGTGCCATGACGCATATGTTTGAGCAAAAGGAAGGAGGAGAAAAACTATACAGCAAGTAAAACAATGCAAATACAACAAGGTGAATCAAATTAATTTGTGGACAGTGACAAAAATAGTGCAATACCAATGCCCATTTTCTGCCTGGCAAAGTGGACAATCTTCTACAAAGAGGTGTATGAGAGTTGCCCGAAGCACCATCTAAAAGATTACATTGTATGACTTCCAACTTGCTAAGTTGCAGCAGCTACAGGAGCTGGTCGACTGGCAGTCAACCAAAGTAAGCCTACATAATATTTCCAAGTGTCAGTCTGGAAATGCAAGAGTTGTTTCCCAATCTATTCCACACTCACTCACTGACTTCGATCAAGCTTATCCCCGTTTTATAGTAACAATAGCCAAGTTTCTCCTCCGCATAACATACATTCATGACTTAGCCTTCAACTAAATGTTTGGCTACATTTTTCGGGATTTCATACGTAATTTCACTATATAGTAACTGCTTGAAGCTATCTCTTATTGACATTCAGGACAATCTACAAGGTGAGTCACTGGATACATTCTCTTTCAATTTGGGGTTGTTTATTTTCTTGTTCAACAGACCTGAACAAAACAGTTTAGTACCTAAAAGCTCAAGTTCCTTTACCGATGACATACCAGCACAACAAAGCAGCAGTGAAAGGGGAAAAAGCAAGTCTCACATGAGTGAGTTCAGGACCAGTGTCCATTTAGTCTCAATGCTTGTTCCCTTTCCCTGAACCACACAAAACTTACACATTCTGTCAGAAATAATATATTACATACTTAAAAGGCTCACAGCAAGCATTCTCTGGGCTCCATTCCTCTTCTGTCACTGTAGGCTAGAAAGAGCAATCTGCCAACAGTAGCACAAACATAAGCAGGGATGTTTAAGAGGCAGCACAAAGTGAGGCAGATGTATAAGAAATTGATGGTTACCATCAATGGTCACACTGTAGTTTCTGGAAGACTATGTAGCTCTTGCACAGCTAAGAAAATCAAAAGAGTAGGTGATGCTGACTTACTTGTCAGTCATCTACTTGAAACTGATGCAGACACACTTCACCTGAAGCAACAGTACCTGCCCATGGTGAGCTACAGGCACAAAGCTGATGTTGCCTGCAAGTGACAACGTTGTGCTGACATTTCACATCATTTCATCAAAAGTCCTTCCACCACAGGCTGCAGAAAGAGCTGAGAGACATTGGCAGGTAGATGTGCCAATGCGTGTTGAAATTGTCATGGTATAAAATTGGTCCCAGGGGCCACTGCTCACAATTTTATTCAGCTATTTCTTTTAATCTTATCCAATTTTAAACTATGAAATATGATATCTGGATATATCCAAATCAACGCCCCCACCCCCATTTCAATCATTTACTTGATCTCAATTTCCCAACCATAATGGGACCCTGTGGCTTGAAGTCAAATACCTTGTGGCTTTAGTCCCCAAACAATTCCTTTTCATAAACTAATTCATCATCTGTGCCTTTTCGACTGAAATGCAGACAATGTTTTCCTCAATCATTTTCTCAGTGACCTTAAACAATAACACACTTTTCTCATATGAATAAGCACACATGATTTATTCCCAAAATTATTTCAAGAGTAATTAAAGAAAATAAAGTTAGAAGCTATTTTAAGAGGCTTTAAAATGGCAATAATAAAATAAAGTCCGCTCATGTTGCAGAAATCCAGCACACACTTAAGGTCCCTTAAACCATATGTCCATAGAAAAATATTGATCCAAACATAGAAAATGCTATAAATAACAAGGTGTACAGCTGGATGAATACAGCAGGCTAAGCAGCATCAGAGGAGCGGGAAGGCTGATGTTTCGGGCCTAGAAGGGTCGAGGCCTGAAACGTCAGCTTTCGTGTTCCTCTGATGCTGATTGACCTGTTGTGTTCATCCAGCTCTACACCTTGTTATCTCGGATTCTCCAGCATCTGCAGTTCCTATTATCTTAGAAATTGCTGGATCATTGCAGTTGCTGATTCCATCAAATTTTATCTCCAATATTATTGTTCAGTTTGATGCTGAAACTAAAATGACAGTCAAAAGAGTTTGAAAACTATTCAGCAATTTGCTCGTTTCACTTGTTAAAAAATGTTCCAGCTGTTGACATTTGCCCAGTTTTTGAACTAATTATTTAACTACTTACTGATCTCAAGGAGTTTTTAGATAAGCACACGAATAAGTAAGGAATGGAGGGATATGAATCATGGGCAGGCAGAAGGAATTAGTTTAACTTAGTGTCATGTTTGGCTCAAAATCGTGGGCCAAAGGGCCTGTTTCTGTGCAGTACTGTTCAATGTTCAGTACATTCATATCAGTTTTCGACGAGTTACAGCTTTCAGTACGTGAAAGCTAGTCACCAAGTCAAAGTGCGACTCAAACCTGCAAATGTTGCAGAATAAACAGTGCACAAGACTCTGGCATAGATTGAATGGGCAGAGCCAAGAAACTAGTCTCTACCAATTTTAAACCAAAATGAGTCAAGGGAAGGACTCAGAGGCATGACCGTGCAGCAGAAAACAATTTCTTCTTTTGAAAAGACAATCACACCTTTTGCTTCCTGCTACTGTTTCAATCAAATGATTGAATGCAACATTCCAAACAGCACAAACAGAAAATCAGACAAGCCCGAGAAAAATTGTAAGATTAATGAAGAATTCCCAAACATGTTATCATGTATTGCCTGCCTAAAAATGTCTCATAATAAAAAAAGTTTTAACTTAGTTCAGAGAACTTGGTACAACTAAAACACTGGATAGATATGGGATATGGGATCAATTCATTACAACAGTGACGAAACTTCAGAAGTACATCAATAAGGCACGGAATGTTGTGAGGTGCTATTTAAGTGCAACTCACATTATTTAAGTTAAGCATTTATTCCTCATTTTGGAAATTGATATATAGGGCCTTATGATTAGATTAGATTCCCTACAGTGTGGGAACAGGCCCTTCGGCCCAACAAGTCCACTCCACCCCTTGGTGCATTCCACCCAGGCCCATCCCTCTTTAACCCACACACCTCTGAACACTTTGGACAATTTAGCATGGTCAATCCACCTAGCCTGCACACCTTTGGACTGTGGGAGGAAACCGAAGCACCCGAAGGAAACCCATGCAGACACAGGGAGAATGTGCAAACAACGCACAGACAGTCGCCTGAGGGTGGAATCGAACCCCGGTCCCTGGCGCTGAGGGGCTGCAGTGCTAACTGCTCAGCCACCATGCCGCCTAATAATCCCTTGAGGAGTAGGAGGGTGTAGGAATTCCCTTAAGAGGGAAATCAGGAGGGCTAAAAGGGGACATGAGAAAGCTCTAGCAGTTAACATTAAAGGTAATCTAAAGAGCTTCTACAAATGTATGAAGGGCAAGAGTAAGGGAGAAAATAAGATCAACGAGGCCATCAGTGCGTTGCCCTCTTAAGTGTTAAGGGGATGCTGCTGGGGCTGGTTGAGCTATAGCAAGGCTGAATAGGCTGGGGCTACTTTTCCTGGAGTATCAGAGACCAAGGGGCAAGCCTGTAGGGCTTTATAAAATCATGAGGACATGACTAGAGTGAATAGTCAAGGTCTTTTCCCCAGGGTAGGGGCATCCAAAACTAGATGGCATTGGTTTAAAGTGAAAGGGGCAAGATTTAAAACAGACCTAAGGGGTAACTTTTTCCACGCAGAGGGAGGTGCATGCATGGAACAAGCTGCCAGATGAAGTGGAGGAGACTGGTACAATTACAACATTTAAGACACCTGGATGGGTACACGAATAGGAAGGGTTTAAGGGATATGGGCAAAATGCTGGCAAATAGGTCTAGATAAATTTAGGATATCTGGTTGGCAAGGACAAGTTGGACTGAAGGGCCTGTTTCCATGCTGTATGGCTCCACGTGGTCATATCAAAACTTCTGACTGTTTGATTGATATAAAGCTCTGTGTTACCATGAATGGATGGATATATTTGAACTGTCAAGTCATAAACAGGGATGGAATCCAATCTGGGAAGCAGCATCTTCTCAAGGGTGGGAGTGAAGAAGTGTTTCAGATTTTAGGAATGGGGCTGAAGGTGTAAAGAGACATGACTCAGAGATACTACAAATATGTAGTTAGACATGAGAAACCGAGGTTGGCGGGGGGGGGAAGTAAAGGAAATCAAGAGAATAAAAAGAGAAAAAGAGCTGTCCCTATAACCTTGCCTAAATGTAAGTTTTTTCCTATTGAGAAAGCAAGCTATATTTATAATATGTAGGTCCTATGGCACAGTGGGTAGTGCTTCTGCCTCTAAACCAGAAGTTGCAGGTTCCAGCCCCATCAGGACTTGATGGCTAACTAAGGTGCACTCAATATAACCAAATGCAAATTCTTCCAACACAAGCGGTAATAGGACAGAGTTGGATTGCATGCTTCTCTCAAACATTCTCTCCGCATTTGTCTCAAAGACAACGAACAGGCGCCACTGTTTAGAAGTTAATGTGGAATTCAAAAGAGGGTCACAGTTTGTGACTTGTGAATGAAGCATTAGTAGCAAATGAGCAATATTACATGTAATCCTCCAACTCAAGATTTACACCGGTGCTGTAAATTCTACCAATCCATTATGTCTGTGTCAATTTTGTCAACTGGAATTGTCTGCTTTAATCCCATTGTGGAAGAAATCTGCATTCACTATCGGATCATGATTTTGTCCTCATCACAGGCTATACGGTGAAATATTTAAAACTGTTATTGTAGTTTTACTTCTAAAAAGGGAAAATAAACCACAATAGTACTTCAAGGATAGAGCACTTAACACTTTCATAGGAATATAAACTTTACCTGCTCCTTGATTTAGGAGTACAGTAATGTGCAGTTGAGACTTGTTCGTGCAGTGGCTGACAAATTAGGTTTCAATCAGAGAGAAAAAAATAGTCAAAGCAGTTATTTAATTATACAAATAAACTGCAGAGCAAGTTTAAACAATGAATGTGGTCGCTTGAAAAACGGGCCATAATTTTCACAGAAATCAACTGAGAAGATTATTACCATCACCTTCAGACACCTACAATCTTGCTCCATCCCAAGTTGGTGAACTACCTTGGCATCGCGGTGCTATCCCAACTGGATTTCTCAAACTAGTCCATTCCTGGTTTCTTGTCCTTTCCATTCAAACTCGTTCAGCTACCACACCTCTAACATTCACAAATTTCTACCAAACATTACACACTGGTCCATTCCAATACTGCTTTCAAAAGACAATTAGAAACCTCCTCTTCTCTTCTTTCAACCCTGCTTCTGAAACCTATTCTAACCATTCTTTTGTCCCATGTTGTCAACTTATTCTCTTTTAAAATGGAGGACTTTCTGGAACTCTATAAATGCAAGCTGTTTTCACCATCTTCTTTTGACTATATGCCTAAGAATGAAAGTCTTCAATGACAATGTTATGTTTGTGTATAAGGCTGCCCACATGGCTATGAAACCTGGAATACATTTGGGAGCCACCTCAAGGACCTTGAGAAGTAGCAGCAATGCTGTTCGAGATGGATTCTTTGCATCAGCTAAGAGAACAGGCATACTAACATCATTCAGCTGACTGAGAGAAAACTCCTGTATGAAGGACACGATTGTTTCAGGGCCTCTGTTGGCAAAAGGAACTATAAAGTAGGAATGGGAGAAAAAAAGTGCCAGCAATTTCAAAGCCATGGGCCAACTCCACATTGCAGAACGTCCTGCCAACGTGTGGTCAAGGTTCTGCTCATTAGCCACACAAGGATCTACAGAACACATGACCAGTGGCATGGAATTGCCTAGGTGGACAACCATATCCATTAGCAAGCGACTGCTGATGATTATGCTCCATCATTCAGCTCTTCATTAAACAAAATAACAGTAAAAATTGTCCCTTTCAGTGTTTTAAAAAACATCTCTAATTCAGCTAGAATTTCACATACAAGTTGGATCCATTCGGAGTGACTGTAATGTTAGCGAGTTTTGTGAAGATTTGGACAAACAGGCAGAAAACTAGCCAACAGGATACATGAACATCAACTAGCCACAAAATGACATGACCCACTATCACTCGTATCCTTACATACAGATGAGGAAGGACACCACTTTGATTGGGACAACACATCCATCCTAGGACAAGCCAGAGACACGCACGAGAATTCCTAGAAGCATGGCATTCCAACCAGAACTCCCAACAACAAACACATTGGCTCCAAATCAATCTACCATCCTCTGAGAGGGGGGGGGGGGGGGACAGGAAATGACATCACCAATGCAGGAAATGACATCACCAACCCAAGGAAACCTAAACATATAAACAGAAAGCGGGACATAACACCAGCACTTCACCGGAGGCTCACAGATGATGTTACCTAAAAAAGTGACGAAACGTCTGAAAATGAACCTTCCAGCTCAGCGAGCAAACTTACATCCAGTGACTGTAATGTGGCCAGCCAGGTGGACCTCAGAATGAGAGATAATGGGAACTGCAGATGCTGTAGAATCCGAGATAACGAAGTGTGAAGCTGAATAAACACAGCAGGACATGCAGCATCTTAGAAGCACAAAAGCTGACGTTTCAGGTCTACGTCAACTTTTGTGCTCCTATGATGCTGCTTGGCCTGCTGTGTTCATCCAGCTCCACACTTTGTTATCTCGGACCTCAGAATGAGTTCCCTGATTGGGCCTGTTAATCTGGTGCAATCAGGGAGCCCTGGCTGACAGATATAAACAGGTGTGTGAGAGGGCCTGTTTACTCTGGGAGATGGCCCTGAGGAAGCTGGACCAGTGTCAAGGACTCTCCACCTGTAAATAAAGGGTGATTTGGTGATGGGATACTGGCTTTTGTGGAGTTACTTCACCCATGTTAAAATTTGGGCAAGGTTGGAAGTAATTGAGATCAGAGGTTAATTTTTATTGAGTCCATTGCCTGTCATGAAACTGGCTAAAAATTCCAGGTAACAATTACTGAGTATTTAGACAAATATGAACTAACCATAAAGAGTTTAAATGGATATCTCACGTCTACATCACATCTCAACGATCATGTATCTTTGTTGCATTAGTTGATGTTATATCATATGGTTCTCAAAAATAATCAATCATACTTTTAAATTCAAATGTTTGGACTTCATCGGACACATTTCCCAGGTCACATCACATACTGCAAACTGATATAGTAATGTGATTGAGTACAGGGTGATGTGGAACTCTTGATACTTGTGAAGAGGTGGCTCCCAAATCATACTGGAATAGGATAACAATAAAAGTGAATATCCAGAAGGCACATGAAAGAGGAGAGATTACTACTGCTCAATACATCTTGATTTCCTAAAAATATGTCAACCTCAGTCTTGAACACAGAATGGCTGCTAGGGCGGATTGCTACCAAGCATGTCCCAGATTTCTTCTGTCATAATTAATACATGCAAGCGTTCCCCAATTTCACATCTGCAATGTTTCAGCAACAGAATTGGTCCAATGTAATGCATCCTGAAGGTAATTCTTGGCAATGTTTTAAAGATTTAGCTCAATACATTCCATCAACATCCCCATAAAATAAGGAATAAGGATCAACACTATTGCAAAAACTTATTTCACAACAAATTGATTTTTTTTTGAACCACAATATAGTGAAAACGGTTATTCCAAAACTTCACATTGACAAGTTTTGAATGGAATCAGTCCTTCGTACCAAAGCAAGAGTGACACAGAATAAATATGACCAGGGTGTTTATGGGTTTTTTTTGGGTGAAAATGTTTAGATTTATATTAATTATTATGTGCATTACAAAACAATTCTATTTGTAGTAATTACAGAAAGAAAAACAAATATATCCTGTTTATGTCCAAGGTAACTGATGTTTGCTGCAATTTGCTATAGTGACTGGAACCTTTCCTGACAGCAAAAGAAGATTATTCTTGCCAATGTTGGCAATACTCTTAGCCAATTCCAAAACTGTGATCATAAATGTTCTCTTACTGGCAATGGTACCCAGAGATCTAAATACCAACTGTGTCCACTGTGAAAGTCTCCATTGCTGTAATCAATCCTGTAGTGTCAACTGGACAGAGATCATGGAGACAACCCTGCTAGAGACTTCAAAACATAATCTGGATTTTTTTTTAGCTCAGAACTGAGGAGATACTGCACTGTTAGAATTGCTGTGATTTGAATGAGGTGTAAATCAAACCTTCACCCCCATCTCCCCTCAGTCATCTCAAAAGGGGATAAAATATCTCATGGTAACTATTTAATGGAGAAGGCTGCTGTCCTAGTCAAATGGCCATTAAAAATGTCAAAGTCTTATATCTTATGTGTGGGACTTGATTGGCAAAAATTGACTGCCATATTTTTCTACATTTTAACAGTGACTACCTTTCCAAAGTACTTAGTTGGCTGGAAAGTATTTTGGGTCATCTCAAAAGTCTAGAAATAAGAGGTAGTATGAGATCAATTTTAGTCTCAGAAGGTTCAGGCAGGCCATCAACAAGTATGTTGATCATTAAAATGAGAGAATATGCATGGTTAAGCCACATACTACAGCAGTAGACAATAATTTCAAATCAACTCAAGTGGCCTGTAGTTGCTTTCTCCAATATCAGTCATCACTCAATATTACTATCCATATCTGAGTCTTAAGGTCCACCTCCTGCGTACAACTTCAGGTGCATAACATCAGCTGATGCTTCAACTCAGTACTACATTCACAGAGATGCTATGTTTTTGGTGAAACAAATCAAACGCCAGCTACTTGCTCAGATCGACATAAAACATTCCAAGTATCTTTCAGGAAGAGCAAGGAATCCTTTTGGAGGAGTCCTAGCCAATATTTATCCTGCAAGCAACATTGATTCCACTCATCAGGCCTCATCTATCTCCATGATCTACTGCTACACACAACCCATTGCTAGCCACAAATAGTCCCCATTAACAGCTATCTATTTTCCTACACTGACTGTTATCTACTCTCTTGTCCAACTGTTCATCTCCCTTTGGGCTGTATCCCCAACGATCATTTGTTCCTTAGCCCCCTCTCCACACTGTATCTTCTGCATTAAAAAATAGCTTTTGCCCTAGCTACATCAGTTCTGAAGAGGAGTCACTGGACCCAAAGCGTTAACTCTGATTTCTGTCCACAGGTGCTGCCAGACCTGCTGAGCTTTTCCAGAAATTTCTGTTTTTATTTCCAATTTCCAGCACGTGCAGTTCTTTCAGTTTTTAGCTTAATCCAAAGAGAGACTGCTGCTATTTATGGAACTTTACTCTGCTCAAATTGGCAACCAGTTTTATCAACATTATTAACGTGATTGTACCTCAAAAGTACTTTATTGACTGCAAAGTACTTTGGGACTTCCTGAAGTTGTTAAAAGATGCCACATAAATGGATATTTGAGTTCTTTTTCATTATTCATGGCTAACCTTGTCCAGAGTAATTATATTTTTTAAATACTTCATTATACAACCAGCACTGAAGTAGCAGGAAAACAACATTCTACTTAAATCATTTTTAAAAAAGTTTCTGCATTTCCCTTGCCTTACTGGATCACTTTGCTAGGCCAGTCAAAGGGAATTTAGTTGCAGCAAATCATCTGAAATTCATGTCACTACTGGTGGTTTGAGGGCAAGGAACAAAACGTAAAACATTTCCTGTTTTTCATGATGATTGCACATTTGCATTTTACCACCCACTCTTAAAAAGCACAAAAGCTAAAACAGAACTTAGCTTTGTACATTATTGTTCCGAGTTACTTAATACCAGAGGCGACACCTTTATGTGAAATCAGAGTACTGCTCATTAAAATCCACAGTATCAAGGGGGGAAAACAATACTGCCACAATATTACAACACTAGTAAAATCTAGTGCCGTAAACTGAAAGGGTCCAAATACTCAAAATACCAGCAGTACAAGTGTAGTTTTTGCTGTTTCTAAATGTATTGAACAATATTGTTTGATAAAGATACAATCTCAAACGTTTTATTTTTGCTTTAATTCCAGCATTTGACAAGAGTATGGATCTTGTAGAATTGGCCAAAATTTAAATCTAACATACTTAATCTGCAATTCCAGACCATCATATTAAAAAAAAGTAAACAACAAGAACTCATTAGGTCTGACATTTTCAAGATATTAAAATTAGAAAATGCTTTTCTACAAGGGCTTGACGCAAGATGAAATATTTCTTGATGCAAAAACATCGATAGAATTTTCGCTGTTGTGCCTTATCTCTCTTCATCCTTCTTGGATTCTGAGCAGTTTTGCATATGATTTAATCATATAATTGTCTAGATAAAAAAAAAATCACACTGAACAATAGGTGAGACTGACAGCACCCTGTTCAGCACACCGACAGCACATCTGTTCAATTATAGCAAAAGCTATATCAATGGTCACTCTTCTGAAATTTGGGATTGAGACTTGGCTCCTAACCTTACTCAACAATTTATTCTTTGGCAGATACCAGATCAACTTTTCCACAAATGCTAATACCACCAAGAGACAGATTGTTCATAATACACTAAAATCAGAATATGAGCCAAGCTTCTGGTCCTATATCCTCTCCACCTCAATGGTTACCGAAACATAACATCGGCAATGTCTGGCACGTCCGAGAAAATTGGCCACACTGGCCGTCATTGCGGTGACGACCTCCAAACCATGCATTTCATTGTTCAACTGCCAGCTTTCCATTTTTAAGTTGCATTTCATCCACACACAATTGCAATCTAGCTTGTCCTGACTGACCTAAACTAACTCCAAGTTCCTCTATTCTTCAAATTCTCATGTTTGTTTAACTCAGCTATGCAATTATCCCTCCCTTCCTTGAGACACCAACACTGCAACTTCTACCCTATAATTTTGTGCATATTACCCCTTCTCACCTTCAGCAGTCATACCATCAGCTGTTCATATTTGACGTGATCAAAATGTTTCCCCCACCTCGAGCCCCTCCGAATCTCCGCTTTCCTTTACTCCTTGAACTTAAGCCTTTTGTTCAGGGTACTGGCCACCCTTCTTCATAGTTCCTTCTTTGGCTCAATGTCCTTTAGTTTATTTCAACAAAAAAAAAACCAACTCAAGATACGGGTGTCACTAGCTGAGTCAGCATTTATTGCCCACTGCTAGTTGGTCTTGAGCTGCATCCTTAACAAGGTGCAGTCCACTTGATGTAGGTAGATCCACAATAGTATTTGGGCACAAGTTCAAAGTACTGACCAAACTACACTGAAGGAACGGTCATATATTTCCAAAACAAGATGGTGAGACACTTGGGGGAGGGTCTTTCACATTCCCACGTGTCTACTACCCTGTTTAGAATGGCAGTAGTCATGGAGTTGGAATGCAGTTAAAGAAAAATTTCTGCAGTGGACACTTTACATCAGAAGATGGTCACACTCCCTTAGACTAGATAATGCAAAATTAATCTGTCATCAGGGATAGGAGGGTGGACTGCATGTGAAGCAGGTCTGAGGATTGAGGGAAATAAAATTGAGGAGCCACAGCTCTTAAAATTATCAGCTACAAAGTTCTTGTAAGCTGTGAGGACAAGATGGGACCTACAGAGAGAACGAACAAACTGACCGAGGCACCTTGGTACAAGGAGTCCTTCAAGCAATGAGTCACTGCGGTAGGGGAAAGTATAATTATGAAGAAAGATGCTGTTCTTTGCAGCCATGAGCAGCAAACCTGAAGGCTATGTTGCCCATCCAGTGCCAAGGTTCAAATATTTAATAAAAAGCAAAAAGCCCAAGTGAACACAGGATCAAGGCTGGAGAAATAATTACAGAGAACCAAGAAACAGCAGAGGTGTTCAATGAATACTTGGCATCAGTCTTCACAGGAGAAGACATTGATAGCATTTCAAAATTACTAAATAATCAAGTGAGAGGAGAAGAAATACAATAACTATCAATCGAGAAAATAAGTGTGAGCTAAGTCATTGAAGATGCTGCATGTTTGACTCCTTTTTACTATTACACAGGGAAATGAACTACTTTGATCTACAAGACTTAATGCAACATTCAATAAGGACTTCAAAATCTTTTTAATAGCTTGGGACAGCAAACTGAAGGGATTGGTTTCCTTTGAAGAACAACCTGTCTACAAGGTGTTGATAATTATCAGACATCAAAGCAATATCTGAATCAATATCCACATTACTGGTGAATCTGGAAGTAACATTTCAGGGTTAAGTTTGATTTCAGTAAATAATGAAATTCTGCACTGACACAGATGAGAATTGTTGTGGTACATTGGCCATTTAATGTCTCAAGCAAGGAATTCAAATTAAAATGCACAATATTTACCAATAATAAGAAAAAGAGGGGGGCAGGTTTTCTTTTAAACCCGAACTTGCAGTGCAGGTTCACAATTTCTTGAAAGTGGAGTCGCAGGCAGATAGGATAGTAAAAGTGGCATTTAGTGTTCTTGCCTTTATTGGTCATTTACTGAGTAAAGGAGTTGGCAGGTCATGCTGCAGCTGTACAGGACATTGGTTACGCCACTTTTGAATACTACATGCAATTCTGGTCTCCCTGCTGTAGGAGGGATGTTGTGAAACTTGAAAGGGTACAAAAAGGATTCAGAAGGATGTTGCCAGGGTTCGAGAATTTGAGCTGTAGGGAGAAGCTGAATAGACTGGGGCTATTATCCCTAGAGTGTCAGAGGCTGAGGGGTGACCTTACCAAGGTTTATAAAATCATGAGCGGCATGGATAGGATAAATAACAGAGTTTTCCCTGGGGTGCGAGTCCAAGACTACAGGGCATAGGTTTAAGGTGAGAGGGTAAGAGATTTGAAAGGGACCCAGGAGGGCAACCTTTTCACACAGAGGGTGGTACATGAACGAAATGAGCTTCCAAAAGACGTGATAGAGGCTGGTACAATTACAATATTTGTAATGCATCTGGATGGGTATGTCAACAGGAAGGGTTTAGAGGGATATGGGCCAGATGCTGGCAAATGGGACTAGATTTATTCAGGAGATCTGGTCGGCATGGATGAGTCAAACTAAAGGGTCTGTTTCTGTGCTGTACATCTCTGTACTTTATGACACAGAGGCTGGTAGGTGCCTGGAATGTGTTGCTAGAGGTGGTGGTGGAAGCGCACAGAACAGCAACATGTTAAGATGCACCAGGCATATGAATAGGCAGGAAAGAAGGGGATATGAATAGCGTAGAAGCAGAAAGTTAGCAAAGCATCATATGTTGGTGCTGTCTTTGTGGGCTGAGGGGCCTGTTCTGGTCATGTACTGTTCTTTGTTTTATTTAGCCCCATTTTTTTCAAAGAATAAAGACAGAGATTGTCTGGACTGGATGGTATACATCTTGGGATTTTAAAAGTAGTAACTACAGAAACAGTGGAAGTTCCAGTAGTAATCTTCCAGGAACCCTTCGATCCTGGCAAAGTCCAGAAGATTGGAAATATGCCAATGTAACAATTTGACTTAAAAAGGGAAAGAGGCTAAAGCAGGTCAGTTAGGCTAGTTAGTTTAACATCTGTTATCTATGGAACCATACAATCCCTACAGTGTGAAAAGCAGGCTATTCAGCCCATCAAGTCCACACCAACTTTGAAGTGTAACCTAGCCAGACCCAACCCTCTACCATATCCTTGTAGTCCTGCATTTATCACAGCTAATTTACCGAGCCTGTAAATCACTGGACACTATGGGCAACTTAGAATGGCTAATCGAATCTAACCTGCACATCTTTACACTGTGACAGGAAACCAAAGCACCCGTAGGGAACCCATGCACACATGGGGACAAAGTGTAAACTCCACCCAGTTACCAAAGACTGGAACCGAACTTGAGTCCCTGGCGGCTTGAGGCAACACAGCTAACCACTGAGCTACCATGCCACAATTAGCAACGTATAATGACGAGATGTAATAACAGACCGTTAAGAAATACATAAATAGATTAAGCAAATCCAGACACAACAAAGTGTGGAGGAGGTGGTGGTGGCAGCAGAGGAGCAGGAAAATTTGACATTTCAGGTCAGGAACCTTCTTCAGAAATGGGAAAGGGGAGGGGAGCTCAGAAATAAGAGAGGGCGGCTGAGGCTAGGGAAGGTTGGTGGGATGGAGATAGGGGAGTGCATGTAGGCAGTAGTGGGGATTCGTCAGTGAGCTGGGAGTGGCAGATAGGTGAGAGAGAAGATGGATGAGTTGAGTCAGGTCAAGGAAGTGTGGATGAGAAGGAGGGTTAGCCATGGGATGACACCAGGGTGGGGAGATTTGAAAACCGGCGAATTCCGTGTTTAGGCCATCAGGCTGTAGACTCCTGAGGTGGTATATGAGGTGCTCTCCTCCAGTTTGCGGGTGGCGTCATTGTGACACTGGATGAGACTCAGGATGGACGTCACCCAGGGAGTGGAAGGGGGAGTTAAAATGTTTCACAACCAGATGGTGGTGTTGTTAGTCACGTAGAGCACAGATATTCTACAAAACTGTCGCCCAGTCTCCGTTGGGTCTCACCAATGTAGAGGAGGCTGCTGCACTTAATGTGCAACAATGACGCCTCAGGAGCCCATAGCCCTAAACATGGATTTCACCAGTTTCAAAAATCTCCCCACCCAACACCACCCTCCCACAACGCAACCTGTCTGTCTTCTGTCCCACCTCACTGCTGACATGTATTCATCTATCATGGTTCCACCTACCTTCCCCAGCCCCACCCCTCCTCCCTTATTGATTTCTGAGATCCTCTCCCCTTCCCATTTCTAAAGGCTGCTCCGGACCCAAAACATCAGCTTTCCTGGTCTTCTAATGCTGCCTAGTCTGTGTTCCTCCAGCTCCACACTTATCTCTGACTCCAGCATCTGCAGTTCTTGCTATCTCAGGCAAATCCAGCATGGCTTCATGAAGAGAAAATTATGCCTGGCAAATTTATTAAAATTATTTGAGACAGTAACAAGCAGGATAGAAAAATGGCAAGATGTGGATCTAATACATTTGAATTTTCTGAAGGCATCTTATATTGATCTCAGCGCCACTGACAGAATGCTGTTCGAGTCCCAAGCCATGGCAGTGCCCAGTTCCTGCAGCCATTTCCTGAATTGGCTGAAAATGCAATCTGAGTGCAAACTGTTGTTATTTATTTGCACTTACCAAAGCCTCATTATCTTATAATGCACCACACGTTAGGTTACTTAAGATAAAAGTAGTATATTAGCACAGACAGAGGATTGGCTAACGAACATAACAGAACAGCTTGGCTAGGGTGATCATTTTGAGACAGCAACTTCTAACAAGTGGAGCGCCAAGCGGATCAGCATTAGGGGCACAAATTTTCTTTTGCAATATGTAATAACTTGGGTGAGGAAAGCAAATATACTATAACCATGTTTGCAGATAATACATTAAAAGTTGGGGAGTGGTGCGGATGAGAAAAAGAGTTTGCAAAGGGTTATAGACAAGTTAAGTATGTAAGCACAAACTTGGCAGAATGTAATGCGAAAATATAAGAGATTACGCACTTTGATGGGAAGAATACAGGAGCTGAATCTTATGTAAATACAGAAAGACTGCATGAGGCTGACACCATAGAGTCATATAGCACGGAAGAGACCCTTTGGCCCAACTGATCCATGTTGGCCAGGTTTCCAAAAGTAAACTAGTCCTATTTTCCTGCATTTGGTCCATATCCTTCCAAACCTTTTCTATATCCTTTAGGGTCTTATTGATTGGCTAGGTCAGATTTGTCATGCTTTCCACCCCCCCACAATGTACAGAACATACCTGCACTATTTTCCACGTTGTTGCTAGACGCCAATCTTACAACTCTACTGGAATAGCTTGGCTAGAGGTGCAGCAAGTTCTGAGAACAGATCTCAGCGCTACTGACAAAATGCTGTTCGAGTCCCAAGCCATGGCAGTGCCCAGTTCCTGCAGCCATTTCCTCAATTGGCTGAAAATGCAATCTGAGTGCAAACTGTTGTTATTTATTTGCACTTACCAAAGCCTCATTAGCGTTATCTCAAATCAACTAATCGGTATGACAGGTCGGCACAACACCGAGGGCCGAAGGGCCTGTACTGTGCTGTAATGATCTATGTTCCAACTCCTCCTGACTGCCTAATCTGCAAATATTTTGCCCCTGAAGATTGCAACCATTGTCACTGATGCGACAACGAAAACAAGTAGTGTCAAGTTCCTCAGAGGGGGCATTGTGTACTCTTCGGGGCCGAGCGGCCTGCTTCCAAACTGTAGGAATTCTATCAGGTTTAAATCCTGGAATTCCCATCCCAGTATTGGTCGGACTGCAGTGCATCAGGACAATTATTAAAAGGGGAAGAAATGTTAGCATTGCCAGAGATGCCACATCTCAGAGGACTGAAAAATGAAGCTTGAATATTGCTGGAAAGAAAGAAACAGATTACTAAAGCTTTTCATCTTGCACTCTTCAGAACAAATGCAGGAATGCTACGTGTTGAGCATCACAAGTTCCAGTACAGAAATGACGAATGCTGATTGATTTGCAAGGTGAAACATTAGCACGTGTTCACTTTGTTACACACAGTACCCACTTATGAATCTATATGCTACTACTGAGTCTAAATGAGCCAAGTTACAAGATGAAATGATTGTTGTAAATATTTACTGGTTAACAGCATACTAAAGATTGTTCAAGAGCTGTCCAATCACAGTCCCACATCTGATAGTGGACTCATGTTTCAGGGTTTGCAGACACAGTCTAGGTGAGGGTGACCTGTCCGCTATCGATAAGTGACAACCAAAGGAATAAGCTGCTTGAATCTATCAGCTGATTCCTGGAACATACACAGACTACATACCTGACATCTATATGTGACCTTGCTAACTTGTGTCATAGACGGAATGTTAGTGGAAAGTGCCACTCCTGTAGTCATTGCATATTAACAGCATGCACCAGCTTGCCTAACCAATCGAAATGTTTTTTTTTCATAGTTCATCTTTCCACAGTAATTTATGGTACTTTTCAGGTCTATAAGTGATGAAATTTGGCCTATTTGTGATTGAGGGTTGCATGGTGAACAGTGATCTGAGCAGGACAGCCATTTTCTTACAGGATAGCTTTGGTGTATCCAATTCCTGCATCTAGCTTGCAAGTTAAGAAAATGGCTTGGGCTCTTTAAACAGGATCTCCCAGCCTGATGAAAGGAGACAGAGGGTAGTGGTGGAGGTGGATTGTTTTTCAGACTGGATGTCTGTGACCAGCGGAGTTCCACAGGAATTAGTGCTAAGTCCACTTCTGTCATTTATATAAACTAATTGGATGGGAATTTGGGAGACATGGTCAGGAAGTTTGTGGATAACACCAAAATTGTAGGTACAGTGGAGAATGAAGGTGGTTACCTAAGGTTACGAAGAGATTGAGATCAATTGGGCCAAAGGGCTGAGGACTGGCAGATGGCATTTAATTTGAACAAATGTGAAGTATTGCATTTTGGTAAAACAAACAAGGGCAGGACTTATACAGTTAATGGCACGGCCCTAGATCATGTTGCAAAACAGGCAGACCTCGGGGTTCAGGTACATATTTCTTTCAAGTTTGCATCACATGTAGACAGAGTGTTTAAGAAGGCATTTAGCACGCTTGCTTTCATTGCTTTGCCCATTGTATAGGAGTTGACATGTCATATTGAGATTGTATAGGACACTGGTGAGGTCTCTTCTGGAGTACCATGTACAGTTCTCATCGCCATGCTAGAGAAAGGATATTATTATACTTGAGAGGGGTCAGAAATGATTTACCAGAGCATTGCCCAATTGAAAGATATGCTAGAGCATGAGGTTGAGGGGGTGATCTTAGAGGTTTATAAAATCATGGGGGAATAATAAATAAGGTGATGAGCAAGGGTCTTTTTCCCAGGGTGGGTGAGTTCAAAAGCAGGGCACATATTTTAAAGGTGAGAGGAGAAAGGTTTAAAAATGGCATAGGAGACAACTTTAGATTTTTACACAGAGTGGTTTCCATGAGGAATGGCCTGACAGCGGAAGTAGTGGATGGAGGTACAGTTAGAACATTTAAGAGACATTTGGATAAGTACAAGAAGAGGTAAGGTTCGAAGGGATATGGGCCAAACACAGAAAAGTGGGATAAGTTAGGTTTGAGAACATGGTTGGCATGGACTAATTGAACCAAAGGATCTGTTTCCAAGCTGTATGACTGACTCAAACGTACTTCAGATGATTTTTCAAAAATAACAAAATCTCTGCAATTGTGTGTTAAAAACAAGAGGATACAGATACATCATAAAATGCATTCGTATAGTTTCAGACTGACCCTTGGTCACCCTGCATGAGTTTTCTTTCCAAGAAAAGATTTCAGAGAGAATGTCTTACGTGCGCAGTATACATGTTATCAATCCCTGCTGCATTAGAGTTTGCAAATATTTTACTGTTTTGGCCAAGATCTGCATACACAAGGCAGAACTTCATGTGGCCTCCTATCCAGCAAAGTATATATTTGCATTAAAAGGCAGACCAGTATTTTTCCCTTTACTCTGAGTTATATAGTTAGCCAACAAAATAAATGCTGATATGCAAAGCAATGTATGTCACTTGTGGAATAATGCATTTTTAAGGAACTTGACATGATTAAGTTATGATTTTATATTTTTAATATTCAAAAGTTGACAGAAACCAAATTTATTCTCAGGAATTCACTTTCTAGCTAAGGAAAACTAGGATGAAATTTACTTACAAATGTGTTTTCATTTTTGCAGTTCTTCCTGTTAGAATCTACACAAGGTAAAATGGGCAGACATAATCAGTGGAAGAATCTCCTCCAGAAGGCCGTAGAATCTCTCCAAATGACTTAGGAAGGTCTGAAATTTGAATATTGCTCTGAGCCAAATACATTTATTTAGTAGTCTTGAAGAAAGTTGAAATTCAGGCCAACATCATGATCTGGACACAATATTTCTTCTGAAATGTGAAGTGATAAGCTATTGGCCCTCCCCAAACTTCAGGAGTCTAACACAATAGCTTTTTCCAGGTCACTAAAGTCATTCAGGATCTACATTTTCTTCAGGAAAACTTAAAAATGACAACCTAGTGACTATTGGTCAAGGTATGATAAAGCTCCAAACTTCTGGGAGATCAGATGTCCTGATGTAACTGGTGTTGTCATGGTTAATTGCTCAATTTGAAAAATGACATCGAAACAGGGTTGTAAGTTTCTGCTGTGGGTCATTTTGTGGCTGAACAGATCAATTCTCAATCCACAGATCTTGGAGCCTGTGGAGGCAGGATGCTTCATGGATAACAGGATTTGTTTTGTTTTCCGACCTCATTATTAAGACATCGCAATTCAAAGCATAGCACAGCTTGATGGGCAAGTTGCCACCATTTTGAATAAGTGGGTAAATTTTTTTCCTTTATTTGTTCACGGACTGACGGCATCGCTGGCTAGACAGCATTTATTGCCCATCCCTAACTACCTTGAAGGTAGTCAAGAACGAACCACATTGCTATTGGTCTGGAGTCACATGTAGGCCAGGCCAAGTAAGGATGGCAGTTCCCTTCACTAAAGGAGATTAGTAAACTAGATGGGTTTTTCCAACAATCAGCAATAGATTTTTATGGTCATCATTAGACTCTTAATTCCAGACATTTATTGAATTCAAATTCCACCATCTGCCATTGCAGGATTTGAACCTGGGTCCCAGAGCATTATCTGGGTCTCTGGATTAACAGCCCAGCGATAACACCACTAGGCCATCGCCTCACCTGTAACTAACTTCTCTGTCATTCAGATTAAAACTTGCACACTTTAAGGAGAGTTTCAGTGTCTTTGAAGCATGTCCTTTACCCTCAACCAGAATGGGGCCATTTGAGGTTTGAGTGAAGACGACATGATTGGGGGGTCATGGCAGTGGTGATGATTATTCTTTTCAGCTATCCAGATGCAGTAGCCCACATGTAATTGATTTTGGGGGGAGTTTTGCCTGAATGCTTATGAAGCTGACTGGATGGTGGTACAAGATCACAGACATTTAAGTCAGATTATAGCTGGATAATACAGCACATCATTCATGAGCATCCTCTTAACTGCATATTACTGCAGTGACCAACCCACATAGCTTTATTACTGAATGCGGTAGTAAACGTATAGCACATCTGAACCATACAACCAACAGGACAAAATAAATATACTCTTCAGCAATAAGACTGTCATGTGAAATGTGAGCTTAAATGTTGAGTGATTCTTTTAAGCAGGTGAAACAAACATTAGAAGCATCGGTAGGCTGTAGGTGGAGGTAAAAGCAAAGTGCAGGAGAAACTCAGTTGTCTGGCAACATCTGTGAAGATAGAAACATGGACTCTCATTATTAATGATAATGGAAACTGCAGATGCTGGAGAATCCAAGATAACAAAGTGTGAAGCTGGATGAAAACAGCAGGCCAAGCAGCATCTCAGGAGCTCCTGAGATGCTGCTTGGCCTGCTGTGTTCATCCAGTTTCTCACACACATTATTAATCCTACTTCTCTCTCTCAACAGATGCCGTCAAAATCTGCTGAGTTTCTCCAGCATTTTGATTTTTATTTCAGATCACCAACATCGACAGTATTTTGCTTTTACTTCATTGAGCTATTGCATGTAACTTTCTCACTCCTGCTGTTAGTGTTCCCACTTAGTATTTACAATATTTTGAATTAGTTTCAGATTTCAGGCATGTGCAGTTTTTACTTTTATTTACCTTGTTAAAAGGTGCATTTTTTTTTGAGACACCAGTTTTGCGAATTAGATAGTATAAATGCTACGTGCTGCACAGCGCAGTTGTTCACAAATTGACTTCAATTGATCACTGTCATTTAGTTAAGAACCACGACTCATCTGCATTAATTTTGTATGTATATGTAGAACTCTGGACTAAAATGCTGTGCTAACACTAGCCATTAAACGTGCATGCAGTCAATTGCTGGAACTTCAATTTTACTTTCCTAACTTTGTGGAAAAGAAAATGTAGATCTTGCCTTTTTTTTGAGCTCTGAAGGTTCCTTCAATTGAAGAAGTTTCACTGTTTGGCTTATGTATTTTTGGGAAAATATTCCTTAGGTAAAACTTCGTTAGCAAGAAATGCAAGCTGATCTGCTGTGTTCGCACTATCAGAACAAGAGACACTAGTCAATGAACAAGTCCTAATTGCTAGAGAAAAGTTGTTTTCAACTCTATTCATCCGCATTTTATGAACGGCAGTTATCCTTTTGATGCTCTAATATTAAAGATAATGGGAACTGCAGATGCTGGAGAATTCCAAGATAATAAAATGTGAGGCTGGGGACTGACCTATCCCCTCCCTACCTCCCCACCTATACTCTCTCCACCTATCTTCTTTACTCTCCATCTTCGGTCCGCCTCCCCCTCTCTCCCTATTTATTCCAGCTCCCTCTCCCCATCCCCCTCTCTGAAGAAGGGTCTAGGCCCGAAACGTCAGCTTTTGTGCTCCTGAGATGCTGCTTGGGCTGCTGTGTTCATCCAGCCTCACATTTTATCATCTTGGGATGCTCTAATATTAGTTAATTTGTGCATTAAATAATATTTTACCTAGTTATGTACATAAACTGTGCTATGACTACAATGGAAGGAATGCACTTCATGAACTGGACAGTTGGGAAATTGCAGGCCAGTGAGCTTTATTTCAGGGAAATTATTGAGATTGTTAGGAACAGGATGTACACTGATGTAGAAAAAACACTGACTTATCAGGATTAGGCAGCATGGCTTTGTGTGTGCCAGGTTGTGTGTCTCAAACTTGATTTGAGTTTTTCAAGGAAATGACAAAGATGATTGAAGGCAGGGCAGTGGATGTTGTCTTCATAGACTTTAGCAAGGCCTTCAACAAAATCCCTCACAGTAGACTGACCCAGAAGGTGAAGTCATAGGAGATCTGCAATGAGCGGGTTAGATAGATATAGAACTGGCATGGTCATAGTAGAAAGAGTAGCAGCAGAAGGGTGATCTTCTGATTGGAGATCTGTGACCAGTTGTGTTCCAAAGGGATAAGAGCTAGGACCCCTAGTGTTTTTACTATTTATAAATGATTTGGAGAATAATGTAAATGGTCTGATTAGTAAATATTTGCATTGTTTGCAGACTGAGTAGCTGCAGTCATGAGAAGGATTGCCAGAGAATGCAGCAGGATACAGACAGGCTTAAGACTTGGACAGAGAAACGGCAGATGGAATTTAATCCAGACACATGCGAGGTAATGCATTTAGGAAAGCCAGAGGAAGGATATATACAGTAAATGACAGAACCCCTGAAAGCATCAACATAGAGTAGTCTAGGCATATAGGTCCACAGTTCCCTAAAGTGACAACACAAGTGGACAAAGTAGTCAAGAGGGCATATGGCATGCATGCCTTCATCAGTTGGGTTTGAGTATAAAAATTAGCAAGTCATGTTTCAGTTGTATAGCGCTTTAGTTATGCCACATTTGGAATACTGTGTGTATCCAAGATGACTTCAGCTGGAACTTGTCCACTCTGTCAATTTATTTCTCATTTCCTTCTCTTGACTTTTCTCAATGTTTCTTCCCAGCTTCAGAGCAGACCTGGCAAGGTGACTATGGCAGGTCATGTCTGGGTCTCTTAGCAGCACATGGTGGTGTCTCAACATGCAAAGGGGTTCTTCCCAGGGACATTCCACAGCGACTTCAGAGGCAGCAGCAGGTGAGGGAGGTCCCCCAGCGTCTGCGGTGGCAGGACTGAGAACAGGCAGCTGAGATCTGCCAGCAAGTGAGTTAACCAAGGAGACTGGGGCCCAAGCAAGCACTCAAAGACTGCTGAACTTGAACTTGATTTTTCTAGTTTGTACAGAAGGACTTCACTCTCCACTATCACTTTATCTTTTTTATTTTTCTAGTAATTTTATGACAGTCTGTAACAATTTTTTAATTTTGTTTTCTCTTGCTACTTTGAGGCAAATTTTTTTTGTACTTATTTGTGCCTAAAATGGCACTGTGTGCGATGGCATTAGACACTTGTCCCTGTATTCTTGTACTTCAGTACATGTGACAATAAAATCTAAATCTAAAACCAGTTCTGGTCACCATATTACCAGATCGACGTGGAGGCTTTGGAGACAGTACAGAAAAGATTTACTAAAGATGTTGCCTGGTTTGGAGGGTATTAGCTGGGAGGAGAGATTGGACAATCTTCATTAGTGTTCATTTGAACATAGAAAGCTGATGGATGATGACAGAAATTCACAAAATTATAGAAGGCATGGATATAATGGATAGGCAAAGTTTTTCTCCCATTGCCACCCACACACCCCCCTCCCCCCGCCCGTGTAGAAATGTCAGTTACTAGGGACATGGGTTTAAAGTTAAATGGGAAAGCGATACATGGGGCAAGCTTTTTCTCCACCCCGCACACAGTGGTAATTTCTTAGAATGCACGGCCCGAGGTGATGGTAGGAGCAAATATAATAGCAATGCTTAAGAGGTATCTTGATAGATACATGAACAGGTAGGAAAGAGAGATATGGACTGCATATAGACAGAAGGATTTTAGTTTAGAAAAGCATCAGGAATTGGTACAGGCTTGGAGGATCAAATGGCCTGTTCCTGTGTTGTGCCTTTCTTTGTTCTTTGAACCAGTCATACCATTAAGGGAAAACTGTTCATTCCATTACCAAAAATGGCCAACCTCATTTCTTTCTACTGCCATCCCGAATAAAATAAACATTGATCAGGCTCTTATAGCTCAAAAATAACATGCTTATGCAAGTGACAGAGAACTAAGCAACCCCACAAATCAACCAATCATATTCAACCTCTGCACTCCTTCACATCCACTTATGAATGGCGGGTGCCAATTAAACAAGTAACTACAGGAGGAGGTGGCTCTACAAATATCCCATTTTCATTAACAGAAGAATAATAAGAAATAATAATAACAAAAAAAAGGGTGAAGAATTCGTATCAATCTTCAGCTGGAACTGCTGAGTAGATGAGCCATCTTGCCCTCTTCTCACGGTTCCCAGCATCACAAATGTCAATCCAGTTCAATCCACTCGACGTGATATCAAGAAATGGTTGGAGGCACTGGATTGTGCAAGGACTGATGTCCCTGACAGTAATTGTACTTCAAGACTTATGCTCCAGAACTTGCTGCTCCCCTAACCAAACTATTCCAGCCCAGTAATAATGTTGGCACCAACCCAACAATGTGCAAAGTTGCCCGGGTGTCCTGTACACAAAAACCAGGACAAATCTAAGCGGTCAATTACTGCCCTATCAGCCTATTCTCAATCATCAATGAAACGATGGGAGATGTCATCAGTATTGCTATCAAGCAGTACCTACTCAGTGCTAACTTGCTCAATGGTGCCCATTTTAGGTCGCGCCAGAGCCACTCAGCTCCTAACTACAATACACGTCAAAAAGGGACAAACAAACTAAATTCCAAAGGTGAGGTGCGAGTGACAGCTGTTGACATCATGGCCACATTCAACCGAGTGTCTTATCAAGGAGTCCTAGTAAAATTGGAATTGATGGGTATGGGGAGCAAATGCTCTGCTGGTTGGAGTCATTCATGGAACATAGGAACATGGCCATGGTTGATGGAGATCAGTCATCTCAGCTCCAGGACATCACTGCAGGAGTTCCTCAGAGTCGTGTCCTAGGCCCAATCATTTCAACTGTTCCAATGACCTTCCCCACCCAATGTCAGAAGTTGAGATGTTGCTGATGATAACACCATGTTCAGCACCATTTGTGACTCCTCAGATACTGAAGCAGTCCACGTTCAAATGCAATAATACCTGGACAACATCCAGACTTGGGCTGACAAGTGGCAAGTAACATTTGCATCACACAAATGCCTGGCAAAGATCTCCCAATGAGAGACAATGTAACCACTGCCCCTTGGCATTCACTGGTGTTATCAGCACTGAACCTCCAACTAACATCATCCTGGTGGTTAGCATTGACTGGAAACTCAACCAGACTCAACAAACAACAGTGGCTGCAAAGAGCGGGTCAGAGGCTAGGAATACTGCAGAAAGTAACTCACTTCCTGACTCCTTTTCTCCAAGGAACAGAATGGAATATTCCCCACTTGCCCAAATGGGTGCAGCTCTAACTATACTTAAGAAACTTTACGCATCCAGGTCAAAGCAGCTGTTTAACTGCCAAATCCACAAGCACCCACACCGTCCACCAATGCTCAGTAGCAGCATGTGCACTATGTCAAGATGCACTGCAGAAATTCATCAAGATCTTTAGACAGTGTCTTCTAAATCCATAAACACTTTTATCTCGAAGAGGCAGTAGACACATAGGAACACCACCACCTGCAAATTTTCCTCCAAGGCACTGACCATCCTGACTTCGAAATATATCACGGTTCCAACGCAGCTGCTGGGTCAAAAACCTGGAATTCCCTCCCTAAGGATGTTGTGGGTCAGCTGACACTATATAAACTGCAGTGGTTCAGGAAGGGATCTCACCATCACCTTGTCAAGGGTAACAAGATATGGGCAATAAATGATGGTCAGCCAGCAATGTCCAGAAATTTTAAAAAAAGGAGCAAAAAGGGTAAACTTACAGGCCCAGAATTGAAGAGGGCTGGAAAATAATGGTATTTATGTTGTTTGTAAGGAAGTGCTAATGGCAGTAAAGTGATCTTGATTCAAAATATGAATGATAGCGGCAGTTACTCTAAAATAGTTGGCTACAGTGTAAACAAACACAAACAAGACAGCAAAATCCAGATGTAGGTAGTTCATCCATGACCCCTCCGCTGCTTTCTTTACTTTGTGTTTTCATTTATGGGGATAGGCTGTCTACCGATATCTGGTACATCTCACCAGATTGTACAGTTCCCTTGACTATGTTAGGATGAGATGTGAAGGCTCAGTTAGGGCGCTTGAGGACTACGAGGTAGCCAGGAAAGACCTAAAAGAGAGAGCTCAGAAGAGCCAGGAGGAGACATGAGAAGTTGTTGGCGGACAAGATCGGGTAAACCCTAAGGCTTTCTATAGGTATTTAAGGAATAAAAGAATGACGAAAGAAAGATTAGGGCCAATCAAAGATAGTAGTGGGAAGTTGTGTGTGGAGTCAGAGGAAATAGGGGAAGCACTAAATGAATATTTTTCAACAGTATTCACTCTAGAAAACGACAATGTTGTCGAGGAGAATACTGAGATGCATGCTACTAGACTAGGTGGGATTGAGGTTCACAAGGAAGAGGTATTAGAAATCCTACAGAGTGTGACGATAGATACGTCTCCTGGGCTGGATGGGATTTATCCTAGAATCCTCTGGGAAGCCAGGGAGGAGATTGCCGAGCCTTTGGCATTGATCTTTAACTCGTCATTGTCTACAGGAATAGTGCCAGATGACTGGAGGATAGCAAATGTGGATCCCCTGTTCAAGAAGGGGAGTAGAGACAACCCTGGTAACTATAGACCAGTGAGCCTTACCTCAGTTGTTGGAAAAGGTTATAAGAGATAGTATTTATACTCATCTAGAAAAGAATAAATTGATTAGGGACAGTCAGCACGGTTGTGTGAAGGGTAGGTCGTGCCTCACAAACCTTATTGAGTTCTTCGAGAAGGTGACCAGACAGGTAGATGAGAGTAAACCGGTTGATGTGGTGTATACAGATTTCAGCAAGGCGTTCGATAAGGTTCCCCACAGTAGGCGATTGTACAAAATGCAGAGGAATGGGATTGTGGGAGATACAGCAGTTTGGATCGGAAATTGGCTTGCTGAAAGAAGACAGTGGGTGGTAGTTGATGGGAAATGTTCATCCTGGAGACCAGTTACTAGTGGTATACGGCAAGGGTCGGTGTCGGGTCCACTGCTGTTTGTCATTTTTATAAATGACCTGGATGAGGGCGTAGAAGGAGGAGTTAGTAAATTTGCAGACAACACTAAGGTCGGTGGAGTTGTGGATAGTGACAAAGGATGCTGTAGGTTGCAGAGAGACATAGATACGCTGCAGAGCTGGGCTGAGAGGTGGCAAATAGAGTTTAATGTGGACAAATGTGAGGTGATGCACTTTGGTAGGAGTAACTGGAAGGCAAAGTACAGGGCTAATGGTAAGATTCTTGGTCGTGTAGAGGAGCAGAGAGATCGCGGTGTCCATGTACACAGATCCTTGAAAGTTGCCACCCAGGTTGACAGGGCTGTTAAGAAGGCATACAGTGTTTTAGCTTTTATGAATGGAGGGATTGAGTTTCGGAACCAAGAGGTTATGATGCAGTTGTACAAAACTCTGGTGCGGCCGCACTTGGAGTATTGCGTACAGTTCTGGTCACCGCATTATAAAAAGGATGTGGAAGCTTTGGAAAGGCTGAGGGACTTGAGGCTGTTTTCATTTGAGAGATGAAGGTTGAGAGGTGACTTAATTGAAACATATAAAATAATCAGAGGGTTAGACAGGGTGGATTGGGAGAGCCTTTTTCCTAGGATGGTGACAGCCAGCGTGAGGGGGCATAGCTTTAAATTGAGGGGTGAAAGATATAGGACAGATGTCAGAGGTAGTTTCTTTACTCAGAGAGTAGTAAGGGAATGGAACGCTTTGCCTGCAACGCTTGTAGATTCACCAACTTTAGGTACATTTAAGTCATCATTGGACATGCATATGGACGTAGATGGAATAGTGTAGGTTAGATGGGCTTCTGATCGGTATGACAGGTCGGCACAACATTGAGGGCCGAAGAGCCCGTACTGTGCTGTAATGTTCTATGTTCTACACTTCTTTACATCCTGCTCCCTGTAAGATATCCATTCTATTGTTCCAGTTTTTACATATTTGCTGCACCTATTCCAATGATGCCACCTGCCACAGGTCTTAGTTCCACCCCCACCTCCCCAACCAACCCTCATAGATGACAGGACTCACACCTGGATCTGACATATTTCCTGCACCTCTAACTTCACGCCTTCCCCTCCCTCTCAGAGAAGAAACTGTTCCCCTTGTCCTCACTTTTTAAGCTGCCAGTTTCCAAATTCTAAAGGTGATACACTGCCATTTCCATAATCTCCATCAGGAGATCACCAAACACATCTGCCTCCCCCACCTCTTCTATCCCTTGTCAACATTCCCCAGGGATCTCTGCAACCACCTCTGTCATTCCAATGGTACATTCCCATGAAATTGTCTAAGTCAGAACACTTGCCCTTTTACTTCTTCCCTCCTCGCTGTCTACGACTTCAAACCCATCTGTAAGGTGAAGGAGAAACTTACCTACATTTCTTGTAATCCAGTCAATGCATTTGCTGTTCATAATGTGATCTCCTTTACACCAGCAAGGCCAAATGCAGACCAGGTTAACACTTTGCAGAGCACCTCTGCTCTCTAAGTTTCAGCTTAACGTTCAAATTGCTTCTCTTTTCCATATGGCCTCTTGTTTCCATCCAACACCTGCTGCATTGTTTTTTCGAAGCCCAAAAGCCCCAAGCTATGTGGAGTGATAGTACTTCATTTTGCACCTCAGCAGTTCACAGCCTTCAGGGCTTGCACACAGTTCAACAACTTCGGAGCATGAACGTAGTCTGCATGTTGATTTGCTACCCCAACCTCCAACAAAACCCAACTCAACCTATCAAATGTTTGCATTTGTTCCAGGCCAAGCCAATCTATTTGTAACTTCTACTGCTATCATTAGTGCATCTAGATTTCTCCGTTACTGCCATTAGCACTTTGTCTTTTGTCTTGGTACTCTCACCATCTGTTCCATGTGTTGCACAAAATATTAACTTTTTCTCTCTACAGATGTTGTCAGATCTGCTGATTTTCTGTAACATTCTGTTTCTTCTAAAGTCAAACAAACAGGATTTTTTATTATCAGAGATAATGGGAACTGCAGATGCTGGACAATCCAAGATAATAAAGTGTGAAGCTGGATGAACACATCAGGCCAAGCAGCATCTCGGGAGCACAAAAGCTGACGTTTCGGGCCTAGAGTTTTAAAACTCCGCCTCCCATTCCTTAGATGACATGTCCATCCTGGGCCTCCTGCAGTGCCACAATGACGCCACCAGGAGCAGCAACTCATATTCCGCTTGGGAATGCTGCAACCCAATGGTATCAATGTGGACTTCACAAGCTTCAAAATCTCCCCTCCCCCCAATGCATCCCAAAACTAGCCCAGCTCGTCCCCGCCTCCATAACCTGTTCTTCCTCTCACCTATCCGCTCCTCCCACCTCAAGCCGCACCTCCATTTCCTACCTACTAACCTCATCCCACCTCCTTGACCTGTCTGTCCTCCCCACCTATACTCTCCTCTCAACCTATCTTCTCCTCTATCCATCTTTGGTCCGCCTCTCCCTATTCATTTCAGAACCCTCTCCGATGAAGGGTCTAGGCCCGAAACGTCAGCTTTTGTGCTCCTAAGATGCTGCTTGGCCTGCTGTGTTCATTCAGTATCACACTTTGTTATTTAAGGTTTTTTATTATTTCTGCTGACCAAACAAAATTGCTATCGTCTATTTGTAATATTCACTTATTACATTTGAAGATTTTAATCCTGTTATAAAGATGGCTTCCTCTGCCTGGTTCTCGACTGCAACGTGAAACACATCAGCCTTGAGCTAAAATGGAATTGCTACCCTTGGCCTAAAATCCCTTCCAAACTACAATAGCAACAAGACTGTTTACTAACCAACCAATATCTACAAGTACCTTTCAGAGTCTTGATTAGATTCAGGTTCTACTCGTGGTAGCTTTCAATATTGCTGCCACTGTCTTCAGGCATAAATTCTTTGCAGCCCCCTCCAAGTAAAACAAACCATGCTTCCCAGATATCTAACAATAAAACAAACAATTATTAGAATCTTGTTTCAGAGATAGTAGGAACTGCAGATGCTGCAGCATCGGAGATAACCAGGTGTACAGCTGGATGAACACTACAGGCAAAGCAGCAGAATCTGGCAGATTGCTGAACAAGTTGTATGACTCCCTTAGTTTATGCTACTTTGAAAGGTGCAGCCCTAAACTATAACAATCTTATAAGCATCATAATTCAAACACATTTCACTGATGCTGTCAGACCAATTGAGTATTTTGAACAATATCTGATTTTAGTTCAGATTTCCAAGGTAGCTCACTACCACCTTTGAAAGCAATTAGGATAGGCAATAAATGCAGGTTCAGCTAAGACCTCCCAAAATCCATGAATGAATTTAAAAACTAAATTGAAACACACTTATTCCCCAACAGAATAATAAAACAAGAGGCAATCAGCTCCCTGTTATGCTATTTTGACCAGTAACGTCCTGGGTTCAATCCCGTACGTTCCATTTGTTAATCTCAAGTAGGTAACAACAGGGATGTGATAACTTACCGGTCTCTCAGGCAAAAGAAAATAAGGTAATTCTACTGTTCCTAGTCCCAATTTTCTTCCAGCCACATGTTCTGAAAATACTCCAAAGAGGAAAACAGTGTTGATACCAGCTGTGATGACTTTATTCTTAAATATCCTGACATTCACAATTCAGGTCTACCAAAAATAACAACCAACACATAAGGTATGTCATTCATGGTCATGACACAAGGATTTATTGTCCTTAGGAAAACACTAGTCTCAGGGATGTTAGGTAGAGGCTTGCAGAATTTCGATCCAGCAACAGATGTTTCCCAGAACCTTTGGGAAGTTAGGGAAGTGCGCACCTAACTGAGGTTGAGGTTCCGAAAGACTGGAGGTTGACTAATCTGGTGTCATTATTTAAGAAAGGCCCTAAGGAAAAGCCAGGATGCCACAGATTGGCAAGCTGTAAGTCACTGGTGGCTAAGTTGCTAAGGAGATTCTGGGGATTGAATTTACATGCTTTTGGAAAGGCAAGGACTGATTAGGGATAGTTAACATAGCTTTGTGCATGGGAAATAATATCTCATTAACTTGACTGAGATTTTTGAAGTGACAAAGAATATCGATGAAGGCACAGCAGTGGATGTTGTCTACACAAAGCATTTGATAAGGTTTTGTACGGTAGACTGGTTAGTAAAGTTAGATTACATGGGATCCAGTGGGAGCTAGCCAATTGGATACAAAATTGAAGGCAAAAGATAAAGGGGTTGTGGTAGAGGGTGGCTTTTTGGATTGAGGCCTGTTACCAAGGGTGTGCCACAAGAATTGGTGCTGGGTTCACTGCTTTTCATCATTTATATAAATGATCTGGATGTGAACTAGGAGGTATGGTTGGTAAATTTGCAGATTACACCAAAATAGATGATATAATATACAGTGAAGAAGATTATCTCTCAGTACAACTGACCCTTGTTCAGATGGGCCAATAAACAGAGTGGCAGCAGATGGAGTTTAATTTGGATAAATATAAGGTTTGCATTTTAAGGAAAACAAGGGCAGGTCTTACATGGTTAATGGTAGGGCCCTGGGGAGTGCTGCCTTACAAAAAGAACTGGTGGTGCAGGCACTTAATTCCTTGAAGTAGAGTTGCAAATAGACAGGGTAGTGAAGGCAACGTTTGGCACACTTGCCTTCATCGGTCATTGCACTGAGTGCATGTTCTGGCTGACAGCGCTATCCTGAGAAACTCCTGCAACAATGCCCAGGTCCAAGATAATTAGTCTCCAAAAATCACAACTACCTAGTTAAGATTCGAAACACAGAAGTACTTCCCACATCTTAATTCCTATTTTACTTGCATTGCTGACAGATGCCATGCTCAATCAAATGTCATTTTAATGACTCTGATCTCTATCTTAAGTTCCATTCTTGCATCCATGTTTGGACCAAGGTTGTAAAGGAGGTCTAGAGTTAGCTGATGCTGTTGGAAGCTACATTAAAGCAATGGCAAGCAGGTTATCAGAAGGTGACAAAACTGTAATCTTGAACAGAAAAACAAAGTGACAACTCTCTCATTTTCAGCCGTTCTACAGTAGTGAACAAATATGGGGACATACGGAGAATAATAACAAGAACAGTAAGGGGAGGTGATCAACGGCCATTTTTGCACAGTTAAGTGGGAGCAGCTAATCACTTTTCTTAAATTGTGTCAAGTCCCAGTATGATGCAATTTTCAAATCTAAACAAAATTCAAGGTGCAAAGGTAGGGGCTCAAAAATTCAGGTTTCTGTCCTAATTTACATACATTTAAGTAGAAAGCCCTTCATACTAGATGCTTCTGCAGAACATTTCAGACAGCAGCTATACAAGACAATACATCAGATGATCCCCTGGAATGAAATTCTGAATAATATCCAAATATAGTACATGCCTGGTTATGTGAAGCTGTGGTAATTTAGACTAATTATGTTAAGAGTACTACACTGATGAGAAACAATGCACTGGAGGATCTAATGCTTTTGCCCAGAGGCAGATGGTGAGCTCCAAATACATACATAAAGTTGTTTAAAACAAAAAGGCATTGAGCAAGCCTCACATTTTCTATTTTACCTCTGCTCCTTGATAAATGAGTGGTTATACAGTAAAGTTGTTTCCAGAACTCCACATAACCCCATCACAGGAAAAGAGCATTTTCAGCTCTTGCCAACTACTCTGCATTCTACATGTCTCTATTTGACAAAGGTCAAAAGTTTAGTGTTTCAGAAAATAAAGTAGCCAATCAAGAAAATAGCACAAAACTGCATACAGTTTGACCCTATTCAAAGTTTTTTTTTGTTATTTTGTGTGGGGCTGTGGGCATGATCTACAATTGATTCAACATGCTGCTTGTATACCTTATGTATATAACTTCAAGGCAATGGTGTTGTAACTAAAGTGCATAAATAATTCATGTTTCTCAATTTAGGATAGATAACATGATTTAGTTAAAACACATACAGAATAGATAAGACTGAAAAAACCTGACAACATAAGAACTGGGTTTTTACACACAAAACATATGATGATTTAATTGCAGACAGACAGTCTAGCTTGCATCCCTAGAGTTGTTGCTTGGTTTTTCAGTAGCATGTTCCATAAGTTATAGTTACACAAAGAATGGCAAGTAATCAACAAAGACTACTTTTCCTGTACAGCAGAATGTTTTCTGGCAAATCTATATCATTGCCAAAATAATTTACATTATGTAGGCCTAAATTTAGATCTGATCCAGATACTGGAAACACCAAAATGAGGACTTTCAATAATTCCACCCCAATGCTCCAAGTCCTTTAACTGTTCACTCTACCTCAGGAAATGCCTGATTCACTTGAGCTTCTTAAGTGATTTGTACCAAAAGGTTAAGATAATGCAATCAAATCATTAATTCACTGGAAGCTATAACCAGGCTTTTAAAAATTAGGAAGGAGTTAGATTGCTTTGTAGGGTAAGACTGACCACCTAGTTCACACAAACACAAGGGCATCCGCTTTGATCGCTCTCACTTTATCTTCCAACAGGTGTAACCAGTCCTGTTGTCTCTGCAGCCCAGTTAGATCACTTGAGGTCTTGGAACACACATTCTTCACTTATAAAAGGTAAACCCACACCTTGAAGAAATGTTTAAGCACTAAGTTCTATAAATACTCTTTACAGGTCTTCTCCATTATTAGCACATGATGTAGATCAATGGCAATTTGGAGCAGGCCTTGTAAAATGTGTGTTTCCACCTCTGCTGGAAAATGACACAGACTTATGATACCCCAAAGGCAGTCTCGTACAAACTGTTATGGGTATTAACTGTAGCATACCTCTGGGAATCCTCACGCAATTGCAACTCTAAGTACAAAACGCTCATGTCCAGCTTTGTGGAGGACAGCTCTCCACCAGTTTTGCATACAAGTCCTCTATTGCAAGGGATTGACTATTCATCCAGCTGTGAAAACAGCTCACCATTTGTTTCAAATCCCACAAAGGTAAATCACCCCTTTGGGCTTCACAATCAGTATGACCAGTGCTGCCCATCTCTCAAACTGTAGTGGTTAGTTAATTCCTTCACTTTCCAGCCTCCCGATTCCTGCCTCCACTTTTGCACACCCTTGCAGAATCATGAAATTGCTTCTTGGTCAACATATAAAGTGGCTTTGGCCACTTTGATAGCCCTTGTCCTCCCTGAAAAGCTATGTATTTAGCTAGGACTTCACTCGGGTAGCTGTTTTCTCATTAAAAAATGCTGAGGCAATCAAGTTGAATCTTTCTCAACGAATTTCACCCCATCAGTCCTGGGTCCAAGCCTTTTATTTCAATCAACAGTAACTGAAACTGCAGTTTCTCAATAGGGACTAGAATTCAAGTTGTTCCCTTTATCTGTAATGGCTCCCTGGTACAGGTTCTAAGCCTTGGCAAAGGTCTTACACTAACCTAAAAGTTGTGGAGTTCAGACTGAATTTTGGGAAAGACTGGTTCTGCAATCACAAACAGCTGTACTGAGATTAACCTCCATTAGAAATGGCTGACAATCTAATCAGACATTTATCTTGATTGGTTCTGATTTGGATGTTGCAAAGCAATTTAAGTGCTCCAAACTAGCTGTAGGCAGTTTTTCCAGGTGTGCACTCTCCTGGATACCAGCCAATGCGTTCTCTTACTCAATTCAGCCCTAGTGGATCTCTTGCTGACTCGAATCCACGTACTAACAGCAACTACATGGTCTGTTAGCTTGGATCCTCAGGAAAATTTTAATGGTTTGGCTGAGGCTTGGTTTCATTTTGGTGTTTTGCTGTTGGGTGACGTATGTCCCTCTGATCAGGATACATCCTGAGTGAAGCTATGCAATTGCCTTCACTGAGGTGGTGTTCCCCAAGCTCAGTTGACCTGGCAAGTGTCCACTTTCATTAGCAAAGCCGTGTAACTCGTAAGCTCTACTTGCCAAATTTTCCAACGACAATGGCAATTGTAGTGTCTGTCTGAAGTCCAGTTAGGCTTCAGCTAGTAGACATTTCCGCATGGTCATATCTTTAATCCCACTCTCATTGTCATTGAATTATTTCCATGAAGGGCAGTATCCCATCACCAAGTCACAATTTACATGTGCACAGTACATGACACTGACCCAACCATCACAGAGCTGGCACCTAATATGAGCAGAACACTCCCATTTATATCTGTCAGCCAGGGGTTCCCTGATTGGGGATGTCAAATTGGGCCACATCAGGGGACTTATTCTATGAGATCCACCTGGCTAACATTATTTCAATCACAACACCTTCCTTCAGTGTGTGCCAGAATCAAACACAATAAACCCAACAACCTTTAAAAATATTTACACTAACTTGATTGCTTTTGTACTTAATTATTAAAACGAAATTCCATGTGCTTTTCAGTATGTGCATGTTTGTGTGGGAACGAACATTGAGTGGGGGGGGGGGGGGTGGGGAAGAGAGAGAAAACATGAGAGCAAATGTGATAGAGAGATCACGTGAAGGGGATGTAGAGAGATAGAAAGTGTGGGAGCAAGTGCGATAGAGAAAGAAAGAGGGAGCAAGAATAAAAAGGCTGTTTGACGTTAGAGACAAGTCACCCTCATTTTCCTAACTGAAGAATCTTTAGTTACCAATACTTTCCAATCGGTATTGATCTGCGCATTTCCACCTTTTTTGCACTTTTGCAGATGTACAACAGTTCGTTGATTTTCATATCTGCACTATTACATTCACACAAAACATAGGTTTAGTGCAATCACATTATAAACTACAGCACTTGTGTAGCAAACCGAAAAAGTAGAAGCAATTATAAATGCCACATCTTTAAATTACTCATCCAAGCATGAACTTCAGTTTTTTAAAACTAGGACAACTATCTGGCAGTGAGTGGAAGGCTGATATTTAAACAAATAGCTTTAAGAACATCAAAAAAAATGGAATTTCACTTAATGCACTGCCAAACATCATTTAAGCCATAACACCAATCTTCAACTGGACCCCATTTATGGTTTGCTTAAAGGCCTCTACTGGTCATTTTTGAATTTTAAAATAAAAAGACCGATTATCATAACAGACATGATATTAAAACAAAACTAAGTAGGATATATTATTTAGTTGATTGTGCCAGAATTCCGTTTGGCTTTAGTAGTGCACGGTAGACTTTTTAAAAAGAAGATGGAGGGGAGGATTAGTGATTCAAGAACAAAACAATGACTACACAAAATAGCAATGAGCATGGCATAAACTAACATTGGATTGTTTGTTGGATGGATGGCAATGAAAATGGTTATTGAAATAGATATTGTTCATGAGCTGGTTACCCTTCTATACTAAAAACACCTATTCGAATCAAGAATCAAAACTATGAAATTTGGCAAGGCGGCTGTAATAAGGGTGATTGTTGGTGCTTCAGGCCTAGATAAAAATAATGAAACACAGTGGTCTGAACACAGATTAAACTTCAGTTTTGTATTTGCAACATATCAGAATAGTTGCATTTTAATGATAGTTTTCAACTATTCTTATTGCAGGTTGAAATTACTTTGAAGACAGTTCCCTTCCGATGTAATTAGTTCAGATTGTATTTGTGAAGCACAAGGTGATGTAATTGGAATTGTCTAAAGCACAAATATAAAAGGATTAAGATCAGCGTATGTTTATCTTTCATTTCAAGCAGTGAGCAAGGTGAAGATGTAAATGGCAAGATGGCAAGTTAAAGATTGTTTATAATCATCTGACATTTTGTTGTGAAGTTTTAAAAATTAAAATGTAGGTGAACTTGCCTATGGAAGATTTCAAATGTATTCAAAAACATATGGAAGAGTAAGAATCTTTTGTCTTTAATAAAGTTGGTGCAATAATAAAAATTAACAAAATACAATACTTACTGTATCATCCGAAGAATAAGGATAGTTTTATGGTTGATGAGGATCTACCTTCTGTAAAACTCAGGTTACGGGATATACACAAACACACGTGCTGCACAGTCCTGACGGCTACGGCATTCTGGAAATACAAAATCCATGACAATCATAAACTTTCATTCCAGTAGCTTTTTATCAATTCACTGAATTAGAGTCATAGAGCTATGCAGCACAGAAGCAGGCCCTTTGGTCCAACTCGTCCTTACCAACCAGATATCCTAAACTGATCAAGTCCCATTTGCGATCATTTGGCCCATATCCATTTTAAACCCTTCCAATTTGTACACCCATCCAGATGCCTTTTAAATGACATAATTGTACCAGTCTCCACTACTTCTTCCAGCAGTTCACTCCATACATGCACCACGCTCTGCATGAAAACGTCGTCCCTTAGGTCGCTTTTATTCAGTTGAAAGAAAAAGCAGATTAAGGAGGCAAAAGTCAGTTATTTCCCCAAATAAAAAGGATAAATTCAGAATCCAATAAAAGGAAAGTGAAAACGATAAAGATAAAGAACAAACTTCATGAGTAAACCAGAAAGGAATATTAAAGCTGGAAAATAACTGCTTCATTTAGTAAATAAAAAGGAAGAGAAATGTCAGAGTGAATAATGGCCTCCTAGAAAGTGAAACTCAGGAGATAATTACGGAGAACAATAAAATGGCAAAAAAAAGTTAAACTGATATTTTCCATCAGGCTTTACAGTGGAAGCGACATTGAACATCCCATTAGTACTTAATCACACCAGGGAGGAATTAAGTATTATCTACCATCACTGCAGTAGTATATTAGACAAACTAAAATGGGCTAGAAGCTGATAAGTTCCCCTGGTCCTGATGGCTTGCATCATAGGATTTGAGATGAGAGATATCTACAGAGATAGTGGACACATTAGTTATAATTTCCTAAAACCACTGGATTCTGGAGAAGTGCCAGAGAGTTTAAAAACAAAACCACCAATGTGACACCCCTATTCAAAAAGGGAGGCAAAGAATGGATAACATTAGGTTGATGAGCCTAACTTCTATTGCTAGAAAAGTATCGGAATCAATTATTAAAAGGAAGTAATAGCAGAACATTCTGAAAATCAAAATCTAATAAAGCAGAGTCAGCATGACTTCATGAATGGGAAATCATGTCTGACAAAACTTTTGTTTTTTTTTTGAGGAAGTCTCAACCAGAGTAGATAAGTGGAACTAGATGTGTTGTAATTAGACTTCCAGAAGACATACAACTTATCTTTCAAGAAGGTACCTCACAAAAAGTTAAGAGCCCATGATATTGGAGGTAGTACATTGGAATGGACATAGAACTGGTTAATAGGCAGGAAACAAAGTGGGAATAAGGGGTTCTTTTTCAGGTTAGTGACCTGTAACTAGTGGGGTCCCTCAAGGATCCATGTTGTTCAGAATATATATTAGTGACTTGGAGAAAGGAAATGAATGCACTGTAGCCAAATCTGCAGAGTACAAAAATAGATGGGAAGGTAGGTTGCAAGAGGGATACAGTTTACAGAGAGATAACATAGATTAAATAAGTTGAAAAGTTGGCAAAGGATACAATGTAGGTAAATGCAAAGTTGTTCACTTTGGAAGGGAGAGCACAAAAAGAGAATATTGTTTAAAATGGAGGAAGATTGCAATATTTAAGGAACTGGGGGGGGGGGGGTGGAATGCTTGTGCACAAGTCAGATTTGGTTCCATTATTTAAGCAAAGATATAATTTCATTGGAGACAGTTCAGAGAAGGTTCACCGCTCGTGGGACAATTCCTACTAAATGATAAACAAATCAAGACTCTATAATTGGCCTTTAGAAAAATAAGTGGCAACTCATGGAAACATGTAGATTCTTAAAATGGGCTTGACAGGTTAAACATTAACAGGATACTTCTCTTCATGGGAGTGTCCAAGGCCAGAAGGCATAATAAAGGGGAGACAATTTAAGATTGTGAGGAGGAATTTCTTCTGAGGATTGAGTCTCTTTGGCACAGCCACTACAAATTCTCTATGCCAAGGAGTGTTATTGGGTAAATTGAAAAATAAATAAATTCTTGATGAGTTGGAGAAATCAATGGCTTGGAGCTGCAAGGTGCAGGCAAGCAGATAACAAGAATGCTGGAAACAAGAACAGAAATTGCTGACAAAGCTCAGCAGGTCTTGCAGCGTCTGTGAATAGAAATAAGAGTTAACATTTCAGGTCCAGTCACCCTTCTTCAGAACTGACCCAAAACGTTAACTCTGATTTCTGTCCACAGATGCTGCAAGACCTACTGAGCTTTGTCAGCAATTTCTGTTCTTGATTCTGATTTCCAGCATCCACACTTCCCATTTTTATGAAGAATGTTAGATCAGCCATGATCCTATGGCATGGTGGAGCAGACCTGAGGGGCCAAACGGCCTACTCCTGTTTCTATGTATTGTTGTCAGGGTAATATGAAAGGTAATTGATTGGCTGCAAACCTTCACTTATGTATTTTTAATTACAACACAAATGAAGAAAAGCTTTTTGTTTCAAAAGTTTCTTCTTACATTTCACATGGATTGACACATTATGGTTTCTCTCTCAATCACTATCATGCTCAATCAATATAGCACCAATTTTAAAAAGTCAAAAATTTGCAATTTAAGAACTGATTTTGCACCTGTCAACCAGGCACAGGACAGACATTACAAAGGAGCTGAGTGTTTGTTATCTGCTTCAACATAAAAAAATCATTGACATGGAATTAGTTGATGACCCCAAAGTGTCTTTCCTTAAATAAGGGAACTATGTTCAATGTATAATGGCATCTGACAGCAGAATAAAATTAGTCATAATGCTAATATTTTGACTTTAAAAATGGTAATTACTGATGTTAAGTATTGCCACACTTAACAGGATACAGAAATAATTTTCCAGTGTGCATCTGGAATCCAAGACTTTAAAACATTTCAGTTTAAATAGTTAGGTTCCTCTTTTAACCTGTGAATGTATACAGTACTTTAAGTGCATTTTATTGTGAAAGATAACCAAATGTTCAAAGCAATAGCTACAGGCACTTACCTAATTTTATTAATTGTTATCTACCAAATTTACTTCAAGGATATTATCAATGCTCTTAAACCATGAAACACAAATTGTATGCAAAGATAAATGTCATCTAAAATCCAATTAAGCCGAGAACAACTTATAAATATGTTACAAATATATATTAATGAAAGAGGTACATGTTGCATGGATTTTGCTAATAATATGGTTTTAAACACAACAGCTTCTAAGCTTTGTTACCTATTCTGTGCATAACCATTAATCTGCTCCCACCTTTAATAAAACACATGTTGTTAATTTTAGGTGCTGGGGCCAAACCCTTCTGTGCAGTAAGTGCATTTTTAAGGGCAAAGTTAAAAGACAGTGGATGAAAAGCATAGAGAACATCATTCAGCAACCATCTGTGCAACAACACTTGTAAGCCAAAGACTCTGATGAATAGTTAAAACAGCTAAGAATTATCATCTATGCCAGTGAACAGCAAACAAGAATTTACTTCCAAAAAGTTAGTTACTTGGAATTTTAATTGTAGGAAGAAACTTTCAAAGCATCAGGATGTTCTGAAGTGCTTTATATCCAATTAAGTACCCACAGGCTATGATCCCTTCTGTAATTCAGTAAACGTGGCAACCACTTTGCCCAGAGCAAGCTAATACAAATGGCAATATGATGGCCAGGTAATTTGCTTTTGGTGTTTGGTGGATAGGTATTGGCCATGGCACTGTGTACAACTGTCCTGGTCTTCTTCACCAAGGAATTTTATATATCCACTTGGGTTTAATGTCTCGTCACAAAAGATAAGACAGCACTGCTTCTCTCAGTCCTGCTTGGGAATGAGCACCAGCCTAGGTTATGGTTTTGAGCCTACAGACAGATTACTAGATTGTAAACAAAAAGCCCAAGAGCTGCAGATGCTGGAAATCAAACAAACAGAGAAGTTGCAGGAAAAGTGCAGCAAATCTGGCAGTATCGAAGGAGAGAAAGCAGAGCTAATGTTTCTGGTCCAGATCAGTTCTGAAGAAGGGTCACTAGACACAAAACATTAATTCTGCTTTCTCCCCTGAGGCAAAACTATCAATTTTGCTATTTATAGCTAACACAATCATCTGTTATTAAAAAACAAATTCCTGGAAATACACAGATCTGGCAGCAACGGGTGGGGGAGAAAGCAGAATTACCGTTTTGTGTCTAGTGACCCTTCTTCAGAACTGATCTGGACCAGAAACATTAGCTCTGCTTTCTCTCCATGGATACTGCCAGATTCGTTGCTCTTTTCCTACAACTTCTGTTTGTTTGATTTCCAGCATCTGCAGTTCTTGGGCTTTTTGTTTACCATCTAGTAATCTGTCTGGAATCTGAAAGACTGAATAACCTGACTACAATTAAAATTAATAGTGCAAAACCAAATAACTGAACTTAAAGATCATAAAATGTGAGGGTGGATGAACACAGCAGGCCCAGCAGCATCTCAGGAGCACAAAAGCTGACGTTTCGGGCCTAGACCCTTCATCAGAGAGGGGGATGGGGAGAGGGTTCTGGAATAAATAGGGAGAGAGGGGGAGGCGGACCGAAGATGGAGAGAAAAGAAGATAGGTGGAGAGGAGAATATAGGTGGGGAGGGGATAGGTCAGTCCAGGGAAGACAGACAGGTCAAGGAGGTGGGATGAGGTTAGTAGGTAGGAGATGGAGGTGCGGCTTGGGGTGGGAAGGGATGGGTGAGAGGAAGAACAGGTTAGGGAGGCAGAGACAGGCTGGGCTGGTTTTGGGATGCAGTGGGTGGAGGGGAAGAGCTGGGCTGGTTGAGTAGTGCAGTGGGGGGAGGGGGACGAATTGGGCTGGTTTTGGGATGCGGTGGGGGAAGGGGAGATTTTGAAGCTGGTGAAGTCCACATTGATACCATTGGGCTGCAGGGCTCCCAAGCGGAATATGAGTTGCTGTTCCTGCAACCTTCGGGTGGCATCATTGTGGCACTGCAGGAGGCCCATGATGGACATGTCATCTAAAGAATGGGAGGGGGGAGTGGAAATGGTTCACGACCGGGAGGTGCAGTTGTTTATTGCGAACCGAGCGGAGGTGTTCCGCAAAGCGGTCCCCAAGCCTCCGCTTGCTTTCCCCAATGTAGAGGGAGCCACACCGGGTACAACAGATACAGTATACCACATTGGCAGATGTGCAGGTGAACCTCTGCTTAATGTGGAAAGTCATTTTGGGGCCTGGGATAGGGGTGAGGGAGGAGGTGTGGGGGCAAGTGTAGCATTTCCTGCGGTTGCAGGGGAAGGTGCCGGGTGTGGTGGGGTTGGAGGGCAGTGTAGAGCGAACAAGGGAGTCACGGAGAGAGTGGTCTCTCCGGAAAGCAGACAAGGGTGGGGATGGAAAAATGTCTTGGGTGGTGGGGTCGGATTGCAGATGGTGGAAGTGTCGGAGGATGATGCGTTGTATCCGGAGGTTGGTGGGGTGGTGAGAGAGAACGAGGGGGATCCTCTTTGGGCAGTTGTGGCGGGGGCAGGGTGTGAGGGATGTGTTGCGGGAAACGCGGTCAAAGGCGTTCTCGATCACTGTGGGGGAAGTTGCGGTCCTTGAAGAACTTGGACATCTGGGATGTGCGGGAGTGGAATGCCTCATCTTCTGCTCCCACAATGAGCCTCAACTGCCCTCTCTGGTAAATAATACTAGAGATTTACCATCCTCAGGAAAACATTTCTCCACTTCTCGATCATAAATTGGCAGGAACCCTTTTTTCGAGATTATGCCCTCTGGTATTAGGTCCTCCCACAAGGGGAAACCACCGCTCCAAATTTACCCTGTCAAGCCGCCTAAAAGATTCACTTATGTTTCAGGAAGGTCACCTCTCATTCTTCTCAAGTTCATTGAACACAGTCTCAACTTGCTCCACCTCTAAGACAACCCTCCATATCTGGGATCAGATGAGTGAAACTTCTTTGGACGACCTTCACTGCCAGCATATTTTGCCTTAGATTGGAGGGAAGGTCTTACAAGTAAAAGGTTGCAAGAGCTAGGGCTTTTCTCTTTAGAATGACAAAGGATGAGAGATGACTTGATAGAGGCGTACAGAATGATCAAAGGTATCGACAGAGTGGGCAGCCAGAGACTTTTTCCCAGGGTGGAGATAACTGTTATGAGGCAGCATAGTTTTAAAGTGAGTGGAGGTAGATAAAGGGGAGACGTCAGAGGTAGGTTCTTTACTCAAGAGAGTGGTAGGGGCATAGAATGCATTACCAGAGAGGGTAGCGTATCGGCTTCATTTGGGGCATTTCAGCAGCTGTTAGATAGGCATATGGATGATAGTATAAAGGTAGGGTGGAGGTTAGGTAAACCTTGGGATTAGGGTAAAAGTTCGGCACAACATTGTGGGCTGAAGGGCCTGTACTGTTCTATGTTCTACGTTCTAAAACCTGTTCACAGTATTCCAAGCGAGCTCCAACTGGTGCCTTATCCAGTTTTATCAAGACTTTGCTTTTAATACACCATTTCCTTTGAAATAAAGATGAATATTTCATTTGCCTTTCCTACTACCAAACTAGTATACTAGTTGTGTGTGATTTATGCACATGGACATACAAATTAGTCTGTGCTTCAGCTTTCTGCAGTCTTTCGTTCAAATAATATTCTACTTGCTAAAGACTATAACCACACATTTTCCCCCCAACATATTCCGCCTGGCAAACATTTTCCCACCCAATGTGTCCATATTCTTCTCTGTAGACTGTATCAACCTCATCACTTACCCTCACAGATATTTATGTGTCATCTACAAATTTGACAGTAGTACTTTCACATGTCATCCAAGTCTTGAATAAGGTATCGCAGATGACCGTAGCCCCTATCAAACCCTATGGCACTCCACTAGTTATGGGTTGCCATTCTGAAAATGCCTCCTTATCCAACTCTGTCTTCTATTAGTTCTCCAATCCTCTATCCATGCTAATAATTTACAGAATTCCCAGCTCCATAGGCTATCTTAAATGCTTAATGTATGGCACCTTATCAAATGCCTTCTGGAATTCCAAAATTTTCATTCACTGCCTCCCCTTTTTCTATCCTGCTCATTATCTCCTCAAAAATATTAATAAGTTCACCAGGCATGGTCATGAAGCCATGGCTCTGCTTGATCAGATTATGAATTTCTAAACGCTCAGCGATAACATCCTTTATATTAGACTCTAGCATTTCCAACAGATGTTCAGCTAATGGTCCTATACTTTTTTTTGTCTCCTTCTACTTTTCAATGAAACAACAGGGCTACTAAACTAGCAGTTTTCCCGTTCTGAGACTTTTCCAGGAATTGAAGTAATCTTCCAAGAATCACATCAGGCATCCACTACGTCTGTAGGAATTTGCAATATCATCCTAGGATGCAACCAGTAGGCACAGTGTGCTTATCAGCTTCTAGCCCCATTAGTTTCCCAATTCCCTTTTTTCAGTGATAGTTTATGTAATTATTTTAGCTTCTCGTTTTGCTCTTTGAAATGTTTCGTGTCTTCCCCTGAAGATTGATGCAAATTTTTCATTCAACTGCTCTGTCATTTCCTGGTTTCCCCATTCTTATTTTCCCAGCCTCATTCTCCAAAGACCTTATGTTCACTTTAGCCACATTCCTTTTTACATATTTATAGAAGTTCTTGCTGCCATTTTGATATTACAGGAAACTGTTTTAACAAGCACTCTATCAACTGACACTCTTGATAAATCGGCAAAAACTATTTACGTTAAACATTATGATGTCTGTGTATTTACGATATACATTTCCATTATTTACTGCATTTTTACATAAAGGGAAGTTGATGTTTCAAAGCTTTGCTTGGTCAGGGTTTACTGTGGTTATGCATACCTCTTGATTATCTGGAATATTTGATCAGCCGCTTTAAGAGGTGTTGAGCTAAAAATATCTTTGATTGTATTTTCACAGGGAGTAAGAATAAATGTGGGTTTTGCTGTTAGCCAGCTAGCATGGCCAAATTACATCTTACACTAACCTTGAAATACAAGTTATGGTCTAGGCAATCTCCTTGATATTTGAAGGGGTTTGGGCTGGTTCATTACAGACTGCAGATATTCTTTAAAAACTGAACAAAAAACAAACTTTACCATGCTAAAGAAAACTAATCAAGCAAAATGAAATATATTTAGACTTTTTAAATGTCACATATCAGGGTGAAACTTTGTTTTAGTACTATTTCGTTACACTCAAACAGATACTCAATTCTAGAAAAGTATTACTCCTATCTCAACATTAAATCTTTACTTAGCTTATTATTCCCAGTCTCTCCGCCTTGGACTCCAAAGGCATTTATACACTTTCTTTCCTAGGCTGAACCTTTGTCAATTCTGAAGACCTAAACTTCCTCAGTTCAAAAAGACTTCTGTATAAGCTTTGACAGCATGGAAATGTCCCATTTTAACACCTCAACTAGGGAGATTTGTTCTCCTGAACTACAAGTTCATCCGACAATATCAGAAAACTGCTCACCCTTCTGAATTTAAGTCAAAATCAAAACTAAGGGTTTCTAAGCTATTTATAAACTTGGCAACATAAACATTCCACCCACTAGAATCACGTGTGTCGTCCTGCCAGGCATTTGACTGAAGTCACAAGCCTTTTTCAAAATTATGCATTTCGGTCACTGCAAGGGGATTGGGCAGAGTGATGCCAACAGCACGGGTTCAATTCCCACTCCAGCATAAAGATCCAATCTTCTCAACATGCCCAAGGTATGACAACAGTCAGGGTAAAGTGATCATCAGTTGATGATGAGAACACAGCCCTATGGTTCTCTAGAACATTGGTGACTTCATCTTAATCAAAAAAATTCTACCCATCCCAAAAAAAAGATTATTTTGATCAAAGTTCATCTGCTTATATTTTCAAGAGAAATTGCGTGGATAAGATCATCTTTAAGACCTCTTTCCTGCCTTTATTTCCATGACCTTCATATTCAATACCTATTAAAAATCTCCCTCAGTTTTGAATACATCCAATGACTCAGGCTTGACGGCCCTTTATGGTTCAAATAAAAAACACTTGATATATTTCAAACCCTCAAAAGAAATTTCTTCTCATTTCGACTTTAAATGTATAACCCCTTGTTTGGAGATTATTCCCTCTAGTCCTAGAGTCTCCCACAAAAGGGAAACAACCTTTCTACCTCTACCCTGTCAAGTCCCCCAAGAAAATTTTTTTATTACACAATGCCACCACTCATTTTTCTAAATTCCAAACATAGGCCCAACTTGTCCAATCCTTCCTCATAAGACAGTTCCTCTATACCTCGTATCAGCCACACAGACGTTTTCTTTTCTGCCTCCTATGCCAGAATACCTTTCATTATGTAAGGGGCTCAAAACTGTTCAGGGAATTCCAGCTGTGATTTGTCTTGGACCTTGGATAGTTTTGATAAAACCTCCCTATTTTTATATTCTATTCCGAATATTCCATTTTCATTCCTTATTATTGAGTGAAGTTTGAGGTTTTCTTTTTGTGATTCATGGGCAAGGAACCAACCACAGTTCCATAACTGTACAATATTAAAAAGAGAGGCACACGAACACACACATAAACACACGCCTTATATCACAATACAGGATGGTACCTGCATACTTCAACAAACTATTATGCAGAGTGGATGTGAACTTTGATCCTACTTCAGGAGCTCTCCAGCTTAAAAATATACTCTGCTCATTAAAGATGCAAATTATTATTCAAATCAAAATTACTTGGCTGTAAAACAAAAGAGCTGCAGTATGAGCCAACCCATTCTGTATCCCAAGAACTTGTTTCAAGAACAAAAATAGCTGTTAAATACAAGACATTAGTAATTTGTGCAAAATTAAAAGTTAATTATAGTCAAAGACACTAGTTTAAAACAAATTCTCAAAAATCTTAATTTTTTTTCTGCTATGGAGTTCAGTTACCCATTCTACTTTTTAAAATCAGATTTTACACTTAAAGTGAGAATGATTTATCTATTGGACAAAGATCACAAAGTAGGAAAACAATTCAATTCACCATCTGTACTGAATTGGGCTAGCAAATGACAGTGTTAGATGTAAAGTGAAGCATCCAAAACAGTAGCCTTATCCCTGCCAGGGCAGTATACAAGTGGGTCAATACATTTGCAAAAAGTCTAAGTGATGCAATGTATATTGGCAAACCAATGGGTTCTCACACAGCAGAAAAACTGGTTTCAGACAGCACAGGTTCATTTCACATAGGACCTTGTCATTCATCTGAAAGGGTTAAAGTGTTCAATTCAAATCCAGGAGATCCAAGTGTTGATCCAAGCAGACACAAATTCCCTTCACTACTGAAAGTTGACATGTACATATATCTATGTACATGTACTTGTATAATTGTACTCAATCTCAAATTAAAAAATGAGATAGTACACTCAGTTACTCAGCAAACATTGGTTGAAAAAGTTCCTCTTCACTGATATCAGTTGAGCAATTGCTGATCACACTCATGAAGGTACATGAAAGTGTAAATTTTATACAGGATATCCTCTGCAGATATCTCCTTTACAACAAGATATTCTATGTTTTAAAAATGCATACATCAGTTCCAGAGGTCTAAAGACAGGAACACAGTTCTTCACAAAACATTTTACGTTCTCAGCATTTAGGCTCTTGATTTTGGTGATCACCTAGGAAATTCTCTTTATTCCCAAAACAAACCACTTTTCTTCAGCAACACTGTCCCAGAAATTATAAACTCATTGTTTTGATTCAGTCTAAATGTAAACCATCTGTGCAACACTGCTAATAAAAAGTGACTAGCAAATAGTCCAAACAAAAAGGGAAAGCAAAAAAGTTTTCTACCAAGTATGTGATTGTACTGGTATAAGTTGTTAGCTGTCAAAAAGACATTTGGTAATATACATGCCTTGTACAAGTGAGTCACATTGCTGCCTATTTCCAAACATGGAGAAAGGTCAATCTCAGCCATTTGACAATTCATTCAAAGCAAAAGAGACTAGAGTCACTAAGACAGACAAGTAGGCCTTAATGAGCAATCCGCTCTCTGGGAAATGGAAAATTTGCTCTGGTGGATGAAAAACGTTGATTTTCTTGAAGTTTCGGCTGGTGTTAATACTGACCAAACACAGGAAGTAAATAAGAAAAATCATAGTAGGCTTACTATATTGGTAATTTTAGCTTTTGAAGCTTAGGACCTTGAACTTAGAACCTTAGATCACCTTAAAAGGAGAATATACTTTGCCCTCGCCAAAGTCACACTATTACAAATTCTGTAAGTCATAGAAAAAAAGGCCCTCAACCATAACAACCCTGTTTAACAATCAATCAATAACTCCATTGCTTAAAATGCACTACTGTGCCAACTTTTAAAAATGTTGCAGACATTCATAAAACAGTTGTATTCATATGCATGCACAGACATGTTCTTCTCTCGTAGCTCCCGGCATGATCTTACTTTAAGACCAACAGAATGAGGGAGTTTTAACAACACGAAATCACAGGCTTCTATTTCAAGAAAAATTATAGGTTCTGCTGACCCAATTTACTATAACAATCTGCTTTTTTTTAAAAAACCAAATCACTTCTGAACGCCAGAAAGAATTATGTCTCCAGGCAGGACTGGATAAGCTGCTACTAAATGAACGACCTCAAAACACATAACAGAGCTAGCAGTGTTGCAAATTCCAACTTGAGTTTATGTGGGACCATACAGCTGACAGGTTGGACCTACTGAGCCAGATCAGAATGAGCAAAACATACAACATTCAAGTTATCCCAAAGACCATAAAACTCCAAAAGACTAACATTACAACATCTAATTTTTGTGGAAAAAATTTATTTGACAATTTTTCTTTAAACTTTAAATGAAATCTGTTTATTTCATTTTTTTTTCTGAGTCGCTGTTCTTCCCCTGCTCCCAAACGGCAGCCTCCTCCAGTCACACACCCAGGTCAAGCAGTTAAAATTAATGACACCACCAAGATAAGCTTGTGATGCTAAAAATGATGATTCTAATGAAACACAAAGTAAGAGTTAGATATCTTCACGAAACAAAGAAACAATCAAGGTAACTTTTGGAAAGATACCAAGCACAGAACTAAACAGGCAACACTCAATAAAACAGATGAAGCAACGAGAGTTATGCTGGTTAAAGACAACAATGTAAACGTTAATTTCATATTTAACCTGATGCTGTGAAGAGATGCAAATGTTACACAAAACAGTCTTTGTAATTGTGAAATTCCTTAAAACCTTATCACAATTCCTAATGGTAATAGTCAGCAAGATTTTACATTTTATTGCAACATTTAATCGGAGTGATTTTTATAAAGATGCACTGGAAACAGTTTAGTAAGGTTCACTGTTAAGATGAAGGGGTTATTTATGAAGGTAGTAGGTACAACAGGTTGGAACTTTAATTGGAGTTGAAAAAAATTACAAGTGATCTTGTTGAAATACATAGGCCCAGAGTTCTTTTCTTCTTGTCCAGTCATTCTCAACAATGGTCCAGTTGGATCCAATGCTGGAGAGGTTCATTGCTGCAAAACATCACTCCAGTGAAGCCACTTGTCCTGTTTCATCATGAACTGAAGACACATCCCTTAAAAGGTCTGTCTTCAATTAGTTGACTTGCAAAGTTTTTAAATGTCCCCATGTTGTTAGATGCCTCCCCTGACCCACCTTGGATTCTCCCCACTACCCCATGCTTCCTCACCTCCCCACACCCCAACTAACCCCACCACCCACACCCCACAGCACTCAGCAAACATACATTGCTCCATCATCTGACCAGAGCCCCCTCTCTCACATGTTAGCCCTTTGTCCAGACATTGGCTGCAATAGGGAGACATGAATTCCAGAAGGCAGGTTCTAAGGACGTGCGCGTTTGAGGGGTGCAGCTAAGTCTTTTTTGGTGGGGGGGGGGGTGGTGGTGGTGGTGGTGGTGGAGGCAACAGGGAAAGAATGAGAGAAAGATGATATCAGAAGTTCCTAGTTCCAGCATGAGTTAGCACTCTAGAAATTAATACGGCATTGTTATCCTCAACAGAACAAATATTTATGAATTAGATGTTACTAGGACAAAGGCCTGGGTTGTTAGACTGAGAGATCTTGACACCGGAGATGTTGAGAAGATGCTTCTTCTCATGGAGGAGATCGAGAAGAAACATTTCAGAAGTAAAAAAAGGAGTGTCCCATTTCAGATGGAAAGAAGAACACATTTCTTCTGTTGGCGGTCATTTATCTTTAGAATTCACCACCTCAAGTGAGCAGGGGGGTCTGGGTCATTGCTTACATTGAAGCCCATGTTACATAGATTTTTGAAGTACAAGTCTGTTAAGGCTTGTTGGATAAGGTAAAGTGGAATTAATGCCACAAGCAGATCAGTCATGATCTTATTGAAAGTTGGAGCAGATCTGGAGGAGCCAAATGGCCTATCCTGCTCCAAATTCTTAATGTTCTTATGTTAAGCAACCTGATCAAAGATGCAAATGCAAGATCAGAAATGAATACTTGATTTGTCTTAGCATTAACTACTGCAAAAAGTACCTGACTGAATTGTGGAAAAAACAAAATATTGCAAATACTCAGTGGGACAGGCAACTTTTAAGGAGGGAGATGGTAAAAAAAAAAAATCAACAGTTGGCTCCATTTTGTTTCTCATCTAAAGAACAACAATTGAAAAAGAATAAACGTTTTATTTGATAGTAGTATCACTTCCGACAAAAATCGATTGTCATGAAATCTTAGCCGATCTCCAAACTATCACACAACAGAAACAGAACGTGACTGAGTTGATAATTGTAAAATCAGTTCGATTAAAGCTGAACAAGAAAGTTGTAAAGTTCGATCCTGGAAAACTGAAGAAATCTCAGAGCTTCTGTAATTTAAAGAGAATTTAACTTCTTCAGTTGCATAAAACACCAGTTCTATCTGAAAGGCAAATAGTAATCGAGTTCACGTCTATGGGAATTAACTGTAGATAACAATGGATTACATTTATTAATTGTCAATATATACAAATTGCTCACCTATTGGCAGTATAGGTGTTGCAAATTCTCTCACATGGGAAAAGTGAACACCTTAACCAACTTCTCCATGCTTAAGCATATCAAAGGGCTTGTCATATGTTTGGAATTCCAAATTAGCCTAGATAAAAGTGCCACTTAATAGATTCATGACTAAGGTCAGAACATACGGAGTCAGAGGAAAAGATAACAGAATCAACAGCAAGCTTGCAACAAGCACAAGATCGTAGGATTTAAAGAAAGTTGATCCGATTTACAAATTGTGCAAAAATGATGTTCTACAAAAGACTGCTGCTGGGACCACTTTTATCCATTTTTCACAAATAATTTGAGCTCAGGAAATATATCTACTTCAGGCCAAAATACACAAAAGCAAACAAAATTGCAGAGTAGGTGCATAATAGGCAAATGAACTTCAAATATAGATTAGTATGAGGTAGCTTTTGACTGGAAAATATGAGGCTGCCTACTTTTTGGTAAGAGTCTAAAACAGGGCTGAGAGAGAAGGGGATACTGAAGATGAAGTCAGTAAAAGTAGCAACCAAGATTAGTAAAATCACATTTTTACTTATTAAAAAAAACTGACATATAGAACTAAAAAACAGAAGTTTTGACAAACTGGTACATTTGCACTATTATGTCAACTGATCTAGTAATCTAGTAGTAACGAAGAACGGTCACCAGGCCCAAACATTAATTGTTTTTGCCTTCACAGATGCTGCCAGACCTGCTGAGCCTTTGCAGCAACTTTGTTTTTGTTCCTGATTCATAGCATCCGCAGTTCTTTCGGTTTTTACGTGGTAGTAATCCAGAACCTCGGACTAATGTTCCGGGGAAACAGGTTTGAATCCCAGCAGAGAAGATGGTAAAAATCAGAATTCAATAAAATTTTGGAAGTAAAAGCTTGCTTTATGAAGACAACGTAACCACTGTTGTTTGCAAAACAAAACACCTGACTGCACTTATGTAGTTTAGGGAAGAAAAATCAGCTGTGGGTCTGGAGTGACGTGTAGGTCAGGCTAGGGAAGGATGACAACGTGCTCAACTCTCAACGGTCCCTTCAGAAATTCGCATGGGCAATAAATGCAGACATACCAATGAAGCTCACATCCTATGAAAAGACGGTCCAAATAAAAGTTCTGGTTTCCATGTTATAAAGACGACAGAGGCGTTACAGAGAGTGCAAAAAACTTTATTTAAGATGAAAGCAAAATGGAGCATCATACCTAGAATAATTTTTCTTAGGAAAGTGGGCATTGATAAGTGACCTGACAAGAGATCTTGAGGATTACAAATTGACAAGATAGACATAAAGAAGGCATTTCCACTTCTAAACACCAGAAATTAGGGACATAAACATGACAGTCACTAATAAATTAAATAGGGAATCTAGCAAAAGACTGTACACAGAAACAGGTCAAAGTTTGGAACTCAGAATCACACAATGGTTGAAGCAAATACCACAGATACATTTAAAAGGACAGTCACACACTGTAGAAGAGAAGTAGAACTATAAATTGCTGAGATTAAATGCTATGTGACAAAATACAGGCACAGTAATGAACATCCAGATCCACAGGCTGAATGGTATAATGAACATTTTGCAACTTTGAAATACTTTGACAAATGTAACGAGGCCTAATCATTTGAGTCACCATTACAGGGTGTAACTATGTCAACTTAGTAGATCTCAACTGAGCAGACACATGGCTTGGAGGGTGATCCACATGCCCAAGTTCATCCTTTTATTATTTTTGAAAAAAAAAATTATTGTTAATAAATCAATCTTTCAAATACTTAGGACGTAACAGCACAAAAGGCAGCTCTGACTAATCCAGGGATAGAGCTTCTTCAAGGACTCCAAGAGCAGAATAGTTTCATAATACTTCAATGCAAGCAATTTTTTCAAACTATTGCACATGATTAAGGATTCAACAGTTGTTGTTGCTGTAACAGGGTTGCTGCAGTATTTACTATGTGCTAGCCTGTATTATAATACCAAATTATTATTCAGGAAGCAGCTGGGGTGGACGGGGGAAGGACAACAACAGGACATCAAGCTGAGAGCTCCTTAAATTGTTTGGCCTTTTATCAGCACAGATCTGAACTTATTTGTAGAAGTGTGAAGGCTTGCTACCATAATTGCAAAAGGAAGATTGCTATATAATGTAAAACATTCTGAAGGAGGGCCACTGGGCCCAAAACGTTAACTGTTTTCTCTCCGTAGATGCTGCCAGAGCTGCCATGTTTTACCAGCAATTTCAGTTTTTGCTACGTAAGCTTTTAAAGTTGGAACAACTAGATGACACATTTTGAAAGAAGCCTCTGCAACTCATTTCAAACCATGGAAAGTGTTGGAAACTTACAATTTCCCCCATCCCAAGTGAATGAACATCACTGCACTCTTGCCAAGAGTGGAACGATGCCATAATTCACCACCCTAAATACACATACAATTGATACAAATGTGAAGCACTCAAATGGAGGACTCTTGCGGCACATGATAAGTTTCCCTACCTCTGAGCCAGGAGGCTCTAGGTCAAGTCCTATCTATTCCAGTTTCATGTAATAACATCTTTGAACAGATTAATTAGAAAATACTTATAACTGACAAATCGGCATAGGAAAAAAAAAGCCAGCTCATCATGCCTGCCCAGATGGATGCAAACATGCATGCACAAACACCTGCAGGACATTAGAAACTTCTACTACTCTACACCACATGACATATTCCATTGATGGTCTGGATTCTGTCTTTCTAATTTTGTCTCTTTGAACATCATGATAAGCTTCCTGATGCACATCTTAGTCCAAGTTTCAAATTGTGAAATACTGTCTCATCTAATTTATTAGCAAAGAAGTCCATTATATGGGTTTCCATCAATACCTGGGATGAGGAGATGACCATCTTGAATCACTTCATTTTGAAATTAATGAATGAGGCAAATAAAAACTATAACATTTAGCTACTTCCACGTTTAGTGCTGCACAAGATTTTACACATGCTGTCAAGCTAAATATTTGCAACAAAATGACAAAAACTTAAAAAGTATTCAAACTGCAGTAAGTATTTCTGGTTTCTATGACCACTGGCACCTTCAAACCTTACACTTCCCTACAAAATTTTGAAATCCATATTTGTTTATTAACTGGAGCGGAAACAAACCGGTTCTTCTGGAGTTCTAGAGTTCTCAATGTTCAAGTTTAATCCTTTTGAGTAAATGCGTAATTAAAGATAGGGAGTGGAAAGCTGGCAGACTGAAAGAAATAGGGTCAGAAACAGCTTGAAACTTGGAAAATAATCAGAGGCTCATTAAAATAACAGCATGCTTTTAAGATCGAAAGCTTTGTTCTAGCCTCACTCAAATACACAAAACCAGAATTGTTGAACGAATAATTCTTTGATGTGTCAAAATCTGTACTGAAGTCCTTTTGACTTCCTGAAACTCCAATCAAACTGGTTGTTTCTTCTTTAAATTAGAAATCAAAGCATGTTAGATGATACTGTTATTGCTTGAAACCAAATCACTGAACTTGTTGACAATATTATTAATGCATACACATATTTGTGGGCTTGAAATTAGAGCAGATGTAGAAAAAGGTAACCTATCATATGTGTACACTTTTTAGTATAATTTTGGTTGTGTTCAAAATGAGTTTATAAACAAACTAAAACAGGACAAAAACTCACAATTTAAACCAGTTCAATACTAACCACTATGTACTACCTACCCCAACCATAACAATGTCTAAACAACTGAATTTTTCTAACTGAAGCGCCGAACTGAAAACAGGCCAAGAAAGATGCGTTAAACTAATATACCTTGGTGCAGTCAATGTGTTACTCTTAATGCAGCCAAACTATGACAAAAGAAGAAAACGTGAAGTCCTAACCTTGTTCAAAAGGTCAGAAAGAGAGAAAAATTGGGAAATCCACTTGCTACAATTTCTGGTGACAGAAGTCACTACAATGAAGGTTAGGCCCTGCAGCCCATGAGCAAGTCAGACAAAACATTTATGCAACTGCGCTGAATAAAGGTCTACTTTTTAGAGCAAGGTAGTCTGATTTAATGCAATGCTGACTAAACCTTGAATCGTGAACAATGACTCTCCAGTTTCAGCTTTGTGGAGAAGAAAACTATCAGCAAAAATTCGAAGCCGGCCGAATTGACCATTGGAATACATCATATCTGTGCACCTCCCACGGCCAGACTAGCAGTAGCAATTAACATCAGCGTTTATATCTAACCAAGAAGGCTAACCCAGTCAAAGTTCTACACCGATCTCCATCAGCTTTAAGATTCCCTTTTAGAAGGGGCAAAGTAAAGTAGTCATCTTTGCCAATTAGAATCTCAGAGTCTACCATAACAGCCTGACAAGGAAGGGAGTGCTCAGAAACCATGGAGTTGAAAACCATTAATCAAACAGACTTAGAACTTGATGCAAATAAGCAGCTGTCTTTTATTCATTAAAAAGATCACTACACAATTACACAAGTGCATAAGACCATAAGGCCATAAAGTAGTGAGTGGAAGTAAGGCCATTTGGCCCATCAAGTCCACTCTGCCATTTAACCATGGCTGATGGACATTTCAACTCCACTTCCCTGCATTCTCCCCGTAGCCCTTAATTCCTTGTGAGATCAAGAATTCATCAATCTCTGCCTTGAAGATATTTAACGTCCCGGCCTCCACTGCGCTCCGTGGCAATGAATTCCACAGGCCCAGGACTCTCTGGCTGAAGAAATGTCTCCTCATTTGCATTTTAACTTTAACACCTCTAACTCTAAGGCTGTGCCCACAGGTCCTAGTCTCCCCGCCTAACGGAAACAACTTCCCAGCATCCACCCTTTCTAAGCCATACATTATCTTGTAAGTTTCTATTAGATCTCCCCTCGACCTTCTAAACTCTAATGAATACAATCCCAGGATCCTCAGCCATTCATTATACGTTAAATCTAGCAATCAGGGATCATCCATCTGAAGCATCATCACTATGTCATGATGAACCAGCATGACCCAGAGGATGACAAACAGGAGACCTGAAAAAAACACAGCAAGCCAGGCAGCATCTGGAGGAAAGGAGAAGGCAACCTTTCAGGAATTACCCTTCTTCAGAACCAAATGTTGGGGTAGGGGTAGCAGAATGGTGATGATAGATTTGACCTGGTTGGTAGATGGGAGGGATGAATCCGGTTGGAGGCTGAAGGGGAGGGTCGGCAGGTGGAACAGGAGGGAGGGGGGTAGTGGGGCAGAAAAGGGAGGCAGGGGATGGGTGGGAAGGTTATTTGGAATTGAAATTGGAGAACTTAACATGTTGAGGAGTCCTCCAGGCAGTGAGATGCCCAGACAGAGATTTGTGTACTTTAGATTCCAGCGTCTGCAGTTTGTTTTTGTCTCTGACCTATGCCATGTTGCCAGAAAAACAGATAAACTAAACAAATTCAGTCCAAAGCTTGTCAACCACATCTTGCAGAGGTAAACATCAAGCAATCTTATGAACTAAATTGAAACATGCTGATCCCAGTGCTGAATCCACTCCAGAAGAATCACTGGAACACAAAAGCTCATCACTGGATACTTCCAATGAGGTCAGTAACCACATACAACAGGGATTGGCTCATGAAATCCACGATCCACTAGCAATAAAAAGAAGTCCATCATCAAGCTCACCCAAGTAGCCAAGAAAAAAGGACAGCTTACTATCAAGCACTGAACACCTGTCAATGTAAACAGAGGACCAACCAAATTGACTGGGGGATTACACTTGCAAACTAAAAAGTCAACAATAATACACTGACGGTGGCAAAATAAGAGGCTTGCATAAAATCTACTAAAATCTATGGACTAGCATATTCAATATTCATTCACTGGATGAGGCAGTCACTGGCTAGGTAGCATTTACTGCTCAACCCTACTTAGCCAGAGGGTAGTTTAGAGTCAACCACATTGCTATGGGTATGGAGTCACATGTTGGCCTGACCAGGTAAGGATGGCAGTTGCCTTCCCTAGAGGACATTAGTCCTGACAAATCAACAATGGATCATGATCATCATTAGAATCTTAACTCTAGAATTTTTTTTTTTTAAACTGAATTCAAACTCCATCATCTGCTGTGGTGGGATTCAAACTCTGGTTCCCAGAACGTTATCTGGGTCTCTGGAATGACAGTCCAATGACAATTCCACAAGGTCATCACCTCCTCAGAGTCAAAACAAAAGCTTCCTGAGGGGCACTGACAGCAAAGCACTACACACAAACACAAAGTCAGTTCTGGATCACGGTCAGAGGAGTTTTAAACACTCCTTAATGCAAAGGTCACAGTACACGATACTGCCATCAACAGCATCAAACCAGAGCCCAAAAGTGAGCTGAGTAAAAGTCCAACTCTGGGAGGAAACTGTGACTGCCATTAACCAAATGATGAGCACTTAATACCAAACTGCAAGTGTTTGGTCGAGGACGGGATTTCACTGGATTTTCAGGATGCCATTATCTTTGTACAAAAACAAGTGAGAAAAGTCAGACTGTTCCAATTACAGTGGGATCACCCTTTTTTCTACTGGCTAAAATACATCCAAACAAGACTTTGCTGACCATAAAGAAATCCTTCCAGACAGCCACTGCAGTTTCACAGCAGAGGCACCACAGATGTGGTTTTGCACTCTGATAAATGCAAGTGTTGCATGCAAAACAAAGGGCTCCATCTGACCTTCATCGACTTACCAAGGCATTTGACATTTGAAACGGACTATGGAAAAATTCTCAAAAATCCTGGATCCCCATCCAGGGTACTGGCAATGAGTAAGCAGTTTCATCAAAATCAGTATGGACAAGGCTACCACAACAAATTTGAATTCCTTCCACACATCCACTGATTATGAAGCAGAGATCTGTGCTGGTCCTGACTTTAATCATCATTTTCTTCAGCATGATGCTGTATCAGGCAATGAGGGTGTTTATGCATGCTTCTAGATTGATGGAGGCAACTAGCGCATTATCAGGCTTACAGTGAAACAAGAAAAACCACCTGAGCGTTTTTTTTCTTTACTGGATGACTATTATGTCCTAGCCCACAGTCAGGCTTATAACAATGATATTTCCCACACCACCGCCCCCAACCCCAACCCCCCAGAGTGGTACAACTTTTTGAAGTCAAAATCAGTTTGAAAAAAGATTGAAGTTAATATCAGGCTGCACCATAGAAAAGAAGACGTGGACAAAATCGGTTTTCAGAAGTTGAACATTTGATAGAAATTTACAAGGATGCTGCCAGGGTTAAAGTTTGAGCTTTAGGGAGAGGCTGAATAGGCTGAGGCTATTTTCTCTGGAGCGTATGAGGCTGAGGGGTGACCTTACATAAGCTTACAAATTCCTGAGGGGCACAGACAGGGTGAATAGCCAAGGTCTTTTCCCCAGGGTAGGGGACTCAAAAACAAGATGGTAGAGCTTTAAATGCAAGAGGGCAAAGACTTAAAAGGGACCTAAGGGACAACTTTTTCATGCAGAGGGTGGTCTATGCATGCAATGAACTGCCAAAGGAAGCGGTGGAGGCAGGTACAATTACAACATTTAAAAAAGGTACCTGAATGGGTACATGAATAGGAAGGGTTGAGAGAGACAATGAGCCAAATGCTGGCAAGTGGGGCTAGATTAATTTAGGATATCTGGTTGGCATGGACGAGTTGGATGCTGTACATCTCCAGGAGCCTAAACACAACTTAGAGCGAAGACTAAACATAGCATACAAAGTTGCAGTTCTCACCAGCCTGTGTATTGCACCAAGTCATGGATCCTGTCAGACCATTATGTAAGCTACTAGAGAGTACTTGCATCAGCACTGTTTCCCAAATCTAGGCCTTCACTGCTCAGACCATTAGGTGCAAGAGTTGGGGCGTCATGTCGAGGTTGTACAGGATGTTGGTGAGGCCACTTTTAGCATACTGTGTGCAGTTCTGGTTGCCCTGCTATACGAAGGGTATCACTGAATTGGATAGGATTCTGAAAGGATGTTGCCACTTATAATGACAAGGTGGATAGGCAGAGGCTTTTTTCACTGGAACTTCTGGTTGTGGAGTGACCTTACAGAAAGTTTAAATATTGAGAGCATAGATTAAAAAGATGAATAGCAAAGGTCTCATCCCTAGGATGGGAGAGTTCTAAGTGGCAGGCGATGAGAGAATAAAGATTTAAAAAGGTACCCAAGGGGCAACTTTTCTTTTTACAGAGGGTGGTTTGTATTTGGAATGAGGAAGTGGTAGATGCAGGTACTGTTACAACATTTACGAATGTTTTTGATATGTTTAGATGGATATAGTTGGTCAGCACAGACAAGTTGGACTAAAGGCTCAACAGTCATCAGGTCTTACAGCGTGGAATCAAAAATAAGCTGGCAGACTGCATCACAAACACAAATCCTGAAAACAGCCATCCTCCTGAAAAGCCAACAGTGTCACAGCTCATGTTGCCCAGATAGATTAATCACCTGCCCAAGATTGTGTCAAATGGAGAGCTGACAGTCATCAGAACAGTGGCCCCATGCAAAATTTTCAAGGACTCCCTAAAGTAGTATCATTGCCAGTGAGAAAGGCATCCATAAATCATGATGCCTTAAGAAGCTACACCAGGAGGGTTACAGACACCTTTGAGACTAAGGGGAAAACCAGCACAAAAAGGAGAACGACAAAGGTAGATCCAATTGTCCAGCAGTGACAGACCTTGTTAGTACCCACTGTGGACATGTCAGTTATAGATCAACCTACTTAACATTTTTGTGTGCCTGTAACTAATGTTTATAAAGCTCCCAAAAGTGTGCCCACGAATAAATGCTATTAGAAAGACTGCAACTGAAAAGATCCAGATTTCCTATGTGGACTCTGATTCACTACACGCAAGGTGGCAGCTTAGCCTATCATATTTGTGCCAGTCAAAAAAGACTTGACTGCTCAAATCCAATTTTCCATCTCTTGAGCTGTAGCCCTGGAAGCAATGGCCACACAAGTGAACATTGCTTCAACATTACCAGAATTTCTGGCTCAACCACTCTTTGAAGCAGTGAGCTGCAAATCGCTGTCACCCGTTGGGTAAAAGAAATCTCAACTCTCTTGTTAGCCTTCATCTCTTATCTTAAGTCTATTACCCCTTCCCCACGAATAGAAAAATAAATGCCTTCCAACATATCCTCTCTATTCCCCTGATAATCAGAACACTTGTCAACTCCAGCATTCCCAAACTTTACTCACAGCTTAGACTTTCCCACCATGGCAAAATCCTGTTAAACCTCCTCTGCATCTTCACCAAGATCAGTCACATTCTTGTTATAAAATAGTGACCAAAACTGCCCACAATACTCCAGTGGAGGCTTAACCAGCATTTTAAACAGTATATGCATAATCTCTTGTAATCCTCAACTAATAAAAGCAAGCATCTCCTAGGACTTCTTGATTACCTTATCTACCAATTCTATTTTCAGGCATCAAATGTGCAATAGTCACTTCTGTTAACTTTAAAATGTGTTGTGAATTTTCCAAGATTCTGATGTTTGTCTTTTAAAGATTTGATCTGAAAATTCAATAAGATTTTTTTTAAAACCCTCTCAAGTCTGTGAATGACCCAACTCAACTTTGATGTCTTGTCAAAGCAAGTTCCATGCTGTTTGCCAATCCCAAAAAAAAACGTTAATGCAATTGCGACAGGGAAAATAGAAGAGGGGTATGCTTTGTTTGTTGCTTACAAGCACTTGACATCTGCAAACTGTGAAGCTTTAAAGTTAAGAATTAAATTTTAATCTTAGACTTTCAGTTGTAATCATAGTGCTAAATAATACTCAGAACTGTTTCTTTCCCTGCACTCAAAATTCAAAGAAGGGATTCATAAATGCAACATTTTACGTTACACCATCTCCCAGTTAACTTACAGTAAAAGCATTCTCCAGTTCACCAGCGGTGGGCGTTGTACAGAACAAGTATCACTGAAGGGTCAAAAGTTTACGGTGCTTTTATTTTCACCTTCTAACATCCAATCAGAAAGAGCAGTTAGACCAGCTGAACTTCTACTTAAACCAAGTAATTAACTCCTTGTGTGCTGAATGGGCAGAGGATATAGGAACCAGAATTTATAGGAAACCTAATTGCAGGAAATTTATGGCAACAACCTTAATTCAGTAAATGAATTTTAGGCATAATTGAACAGAAGACTTGAAGGTGCTCTGGTTTTCATAGTTTTTTTTGCTTGCCAAGCTCTCCCATGAAAATATTAGATTAAGTTACCACTTCAATCTTTCTTCTGAAGAAGAGTTAACTGCATTATCACACCAGAAGCATTATCCCAGGTTGAAGTCAGATCTTATAGCAGACTAGGCAGGGAAATATGCTAACACCACCAATTCAGGAATTACCAAATCTGGAGTGTTGTATGACTACTTATCAGTGACTGACCTCCACTTTCTAAAAACCTTTCATGGATGTGCGTGTCACTGTCCAGGTCAACATTTATTTGCCCATTCCGAACTAGTGGAGAAATTCAGCAAGCAACACCTGTGGGGAGAAAGCCAAGTTAGCATATAGTCCAGTGACTCTTCATTAGAGCTGCAGCCAGGTTCACCAATCTCCTTCAGGAAAGAAAACTGCCATCCTTACCTGGTCTGACCTACATGTGACTCCGGACCCACAGATGTGGTTGACTCTGAACTGCTCTCTGGGCAATTAGGGATGGGCAAAAAAAATGCTGGCCAAGCCAGTGACACCCACATCCTGTGAAAGAATAACTTAGAAAAAAAAGGTATGCAGAAGAAACAATGGACTCAAAACGTTAACTGAATTTTGTCTCCACAGATGCTGCCAAACATGAGTTCCTTCAGTACTTTGTTTTTGTCTCAGAATAGACTGTGCAGAGACAGAGACAATGCCACCACGCTACAAAGCTCCATCAAACCAGGTTTCATTCTGAGATCGGATTTGTCCAGTAGTATCACCATCTGAAATAGTGACTGGACTAATTCAGGAAACCAGTTAATATACAAAAACATATTTGAGAATCTGTCTCACGATGATTTCATGTTACACAAAATGCAATATAATCCCACCTTTAATGACAGCAAAAGTCCCAATGGAGTGACCAAATCAGAAGTGAACTCCTATGAATTCCTCAAGCCCTTAAAACTTACTCTGGACAACATGTAATCTTACAGCAACAAAAGAAGAAACCTAAATTCAAGTAATGCTGATAAATCTCCTGTCCATTTGAATAAATTTGAACCATCCCCAGGCCATTATAGAAAGAATTTTTTTTCAGAAAACTGAAAATTATTTGTAAAAAGAATCTTTATTTAAAGCAAAATCACTAGAGCTGAACATAAACGGAAAATTCTGCTTGCTACATACTGGTAATTTTCCAAATTAAAATCTGGAAAAAAAAATTGCTCCTTCCAGTACTTCCAAACAAACTGCTTCTTCCATTTGCAGTGTTTCAACGAAAGCAGACACAAGGAAACGAGTACAATGAGCAATAAGTTATTCTTGACCCTCTGACTGTCATTGCAATTTTGCTCTTGTAACTGCACCACTAAGTGTGAGCTGTATGATGATCATCCTTCTCCACCACCCCCCACCACACACACACACACACACACGATCCACTTTTAAATTAAGTAATTACAACCCTGGTCCTACACCAAGATTCCAAGTTGACCTAAACTTACTAAGGATTCAAATCCAAAATCCAACTGGAAGTTTAAAAAAAATCACTAAACTCAGATGAAGCTTCACCCTCTCAACTCATGATAAAAATAACGACCTTCTCCAACCACTTTTTTACCCAACTGTCACCAGCTGAACACTTTACAACTTTTTTTTAGAAAAATATTGGCTTCTGCGTGGGAAAACAGACACAGAAACATACATACAAACACCCTCTAAATAAACTGCACACAAACTTTGGATCTGAAATAACTCCACATAGGCCGGTATCTTTTCACCAAGTCACCCTTTAGAGAGGTCCAGCTGGCTGAACTCTTCGCAATCACTACAGGATAGGGAAGTGATTTCCACCAAATCCAACATTAAATAGATGTATTTTTTTTAAAAATGGGATACAAGTATAGCTCACTGAGCCAGAGCCTAGTGACCATTACCTCTGATTCAACTTAAAATAAAAGGTATAAATTTTCATTACAATAATGCTGTTTAGATCTTTAAAAATATTCCAACTAACTGTCAACTGGCAAGAATTTCCTGTCCTGTTGCTCAATGATAATGATCTTAATTTTTAAACTTACTCATGGAATGTGGGCATTGTTGGCAGGGTCCGTACTCATTGCCAGTCCCTAGTTGCCCTTAACAGCATAATGGTGAGCTGACTTCTAGAAGTACAGCAGTCCACAGGTATACACACACTACATCACTAAAGTTGAAGTTTTGGGATTCTGACCCAGCAACATTGAAAGAATAGTGACAGATTTGCAAGTCTGGATCTAGCTCGGTTGTGCATCTTGCAATTACCCATGTATCTGCTGTCCTTGTCCTAGACAGTAGTGGGATGCAATGTATTACAAATACTGTACAGATAGTTAAAATATACATCTTCAACACAAGCAAGGTCACTTGCTGCTGCAATCTCAAATATTCCTTCAAAAGGAATATACATTATTAACTTAAAATTCAGAAAAATAACTCCTAATAAATCAATCATTAACCTTAATGGAGTTAAACAGCAATGATTTTGATAGTACCAAATGTGGCACTTGAAAACTATTTGTAAAACTCATTTCTAATAATACTATTCAACTAACAATTTTCTCATTGTTCAGTTTCTTGAGTGAACTGTTTAAGGATATTATCTACATTTTTTCTTTTATTTAAAGAGAAAGGACGAAAGCAAAGCCCAATTACCGTTTGTTGATCTAAAACTACAACTTACTTGGATCTCTCTCACTTTCTCCAGCATGGAGATCATAGCTCTGATGCCCATAATTAAAATTACTTTGAATGGTATCACTGCATCCAGACATTTTAATATTAATAGCTCTTACATGCAACATTACTGAAAATTCAGAAATAAAAATTCTCGCAGGCATAGTATGAAGTCTACTGAATCTAGAGCATCACTTACAATATCAGCATCCCACTGCATTACTTGTGGCTCCCACAGGCTCATCTTCGTCTCCACCCTATTCCAGCAACACCCTGACCCCACCTGTTCCATTCTCCTGCTCATCACCATCACACAAAAAAAACAGCTGCAGTTTCCAAAAGGACACTAGTGATATGCAACTTTACCATACCTCCACCAGTCTCTAAATAATCACAGTTTCTCCAACATCGAGTTCCATAGGAGGAAAAACGTCCTCAATTTAGACGTTATAAATGGAGCCAATGTTTCCCACGCCTGCAACAAATGCTGCTCCTTAACCAATGAATTCATCTCATCTTAGAAAATTCAGAAGCTCAACAAGATTGCTTGCAATCACAGTGTCATTTGACCAAGAGATGAACTGCATGCCCCAAAAAAAAAGGACCTCGAAATTGTATTTCTAAATCTTCTAGTCAAATGATGCAAGCTGTAGTGTCACTGGCTGGCCATACCCATATCTGTAGTACAGCCAGTTTCTGCCTACCCCAACTCATCTGATGAAACCTTCCTCCACAAGTCTGAAAACCTGACTTTTATACTCCAATGCATTCCGAGCTGGCCTTCCAGTTCCTATCCACCACAAGCTTTTTTTTGACCCTCTAATTTGGGCCTGGGTCTGTTCATCCATAACCCTCTGCTTATTAGTGGTCTCCAGTAAAGTATCGCCTCAATTCTAAAATTTGTTGTTTTCAACTCCCTTCATGGTTGTGTGTCTCCCTATTCCATAGCGGAGTTCCACAATCCTCAAGACATCTGCAGTCCTATTTCTACCTCAAGATCCACAATTTGAGATGGTTCAGCCACTGGCGACTCTGCCTTCATCTATCAAGGCCTTAAGTTTGGAATTTTCTAAACCTTTCTTTCCTTCTTTCCAATACTCAAACTTCTCTTTAACCAAGACCCTGGTAATTTTCTCTAATTTTTTTATTATGATTCAATTTAATCCTTCCAAAAAATTAGAACTTAGTACTGAATATAACTGATATTTTATTATTATTTACTATGTTAGGACAAGGACCACAGTTCACAAGTTCTAACTGAACATAAAACCCTTTAGCACGTACAGAGGCTTAAAAAGCCAAGTCATCATTATCTTTTGGCTTTCATGTCCTACGTGTTGATATTTGAGAGAGTTACCAACTAGGAAGAACAATAAATGCTGGCCAGCCTGTGTCACAACAGCTTGTATTAATTGACAAAAAAATTTAACAAATATAATTTGGACGTCAAATTGTGGTGCAAAGGTCATATCCCTACCCCAGAACTCCAGTGGTGTGAACAGCTTGATTAGAAGAACAGGTAAAAGAAATATAAACTGATGTACTATTATGCACAACAACCATCTTAAGGTCATCAGCCAAGCTCATAACATTGCACATTTACACTTGCTAAAAGCAATATATCGTCATGCATGGGGATAGCTCTCTGCAAACAAAAAGATGTGCTCAAGCCTTGCAGCTTTTTTCAATTACCCTGGAGCTTCAGAGTCTCCAGGTTGTTGTTGCTTTCTCCATGGCAATGCCTTGGTCAATTGGAGTTGATTCCCCAACAAATCAGCATCCTTTTCTCCTGTAGCATAAATTGTTGTGATCATTTGAAATATGGCATACTTGCAGTTATTCTGATGAGTGCAGGAAGAGGAGCTTCAGAAGCATATTTATTCAGCAATATTGAAATATGTCACCCTTTTACAAAATCGTGCACTAAGCTGCATCCATAAAAAATTAATCTCTCAACTTTTAGTTTGTGTTATTCTAATGAGATTTTCCATCTAAGCCTGTTGAAAGCTATCATTTTTAAACCCGACATTGTAAAGTACTTTAAGTTTCCATTTTCATTAGGTTTTTAAAATAGAACTATTACATAAACATAGACATTTATTTAATTAAACATAAATTTGCATTTTTTCCAACCATCGCACAAAATGAATCTGGTTTTGATTTTAAAGCTGTAGTGAATTATCTTCATCATGAATTCTGGTGATTTAATACAGCTGTGAGGTAGGCCAGAGAGAGTTTATATGGCATGAATCACCACAATCCTGCCAACAATTTGCTTGCACTCAGAAACAGGGGTCCAAAATGCACTTACATCTTCAAATTTTTCTTATACCCTCCAGCCGAAAGGCTTTTATCCTTCAAAGTGATGGCAAAAACCTGCAAAAATTATAATTAAACAATTTACAAATATGAAACCAGGAACATTTTGTTCTCAACGCTATTCCCCTGGTAACTCTGATACAGTGAAGACTGTAACACTGGCACGTACTCTTAGTTCAATACAAACTGCAGCTACAGCTTGCAAAACCTTAACTCTTTTTTTGACAGAACACATTTTGCTGACAAAACACTAATACAGGTTTTAGTCAGCTTGTGCCCAGGGAGCATCAAATGATATTTAGGTCAGCATAGATCCTCCCCCTTTTTGCGTAATTAATGTCTCATCCACACTGAATTCCGGGAACGAAAAACATATGAAACAGACACTTCAAAAGGATTTTTAACTAAAATAGAATACAGTTCCACTGCAAGTAAAACCAGGACTTCAAAAATCAGCCTGTTAGGCACTCGTGACTCACTGCCATATGGAGGGGGTTATAATTAATGCAGTAAACTAATGAATGGGTAAAATGCTTCCAAATGAAGGAGTGTGTGGGGCAAGTTATCAATTATGGTTTCCTCTTGCCTTATGATCCTGTGCGTTCCTATACTGTACTTGACGGTCTCTCTGCTCTCAGTCCCCATTGGCACAGCCCTACACACTGCAAAAACACAAGGGAGAAATGGGAAAGAGGGGGAAGCAGATAGAAAATGGATAGAGAAGATAGGTGGAGAGGAAGCAGACAGGTCAAAGAGGCAGGGATGGATCCAGTAAAGGTGAGTGTAGGTGGGGAGTTAGGGAGGGGATAGGTCAGTCCAGGGAGGACGGACAGGTCAAGGGGACAGGATGAGGCCAGTAGGTAGGGAATGGGGGTGGGGCTTGAGGTGGGAGGAAGGGTAGGTTAGGGAGGCAGGGACAAGCTGGGCTGGTTTTAGGATGCAGTAGGGGGAGGGGAGATTTTGAAGCTCGTGAAATCCACATTGATACCATTGGGCTGCAGGGTTCCCGAGCGGAATATGAGGTGCTGTTCGTGCAACCTTCAGCTGGCATCGGTGTGGCACTGCTGGAGACTCAGGATGAACGTGGCGTCTGAGATGACACGACACCGGGTTATAGTGCAACAGGTTTATTTCGAATCACAAGTTTTCATTGCACTGCCCCTTCATCAGATGCAGTGCAGCTGACTACACCTCTTTAAGGGGCTGTGCTCCGAAGGCTTCTATGATTTCAAATAAACCTGTTTCACTATGACCTGGTGTTGAGACACTTCGGAGAATAAGAATGCAAACATGTGAACAAGACTTTAGTTGAATATTTAATATGAAAATACAGCAGTTGATCTTGTGTGACACTGCACATGCTAAACTAAAAACTACAGCCAAATCTCTTGCCTGTCTTTCAAGTCAGCTCCATCCTGATTTTCAATTACTCATGTTTCCTCCAGCCTCCCATCACACATACTATCGCTCCAAAATTACCATTTTCTCCATTTTCTTACAATCCTTTTACTAGGATGACCAGACATACATCTAAACCTCTTTTCACCTAAATGCTCACCATCATCTATATTCCCCCACTTGAATAGTGTTGTATCAATGGAACAAAAACAGAAGTTGCTGGAAAAGCTCAACAGGTCTGGCAATTTCTGTGAAGAAAAATCAGAGGTAATGCTTCAGGTCCATTGACCCTTCCTCTGAACTGATGACAGCTAGGAAAATGTCAGCTTTTATACAGAAGATAGGGTGGAGTTAGGGGTAAGGAGTAAATGATAGATCTGGATAGAGAAGAGAGAGAGAGAGAGCGCGAGAGAGAGAAGGAGAACAGTTGGATAGACAAAGAAGTTGATAACTATCTGGCTAGGAGGGTGAATAGCCATTTACCACTAACAAAAGGGAATATGGCATAGCAGACTCAAATTCCCACTTGTATAAATGCAAAACAAAGCACCTGCTAGAGTGAACATGCCGAAAAATCTGAGCATTTCAATTAGGGAGATGGGGTAAGGGTCCACACTTGCATGCGATGGCAATAGAGACAAGAGGAGCAATGCAAGGAGGAAATTCCTGAATGCACATAACTTACTAGTTTAGAAACTGTACAATTTCAGGGTCAATTATTTTCTACACTTTCACAACTGTGGTAAAATGTGGACGAAGTTTCAACTTCCCAAAGATTATTAAAATCAGATGATGGGAGGGCGAGAGAGAGAAAGACAGGGAGGGAAGAGAGACTTGGTGGGGAGGGGTAGGAGGAAGAGAAAGCTGGAGCATTAAGGAGGAGGAGGAAGAAAGAGCAGCAAAGAGGGGGAGGGAGGGAGGGAGGGAGGCAGACACAGACACAGTGAATGAGAGGGACAAAAAAAAAAGTGCTATCAGTAACAGCAATGGCTCCAGCATCATGTCAAAAGTTAGCAACAATGATCAAATGAACAGCAAAAACATCCACTGACCAAGAAGTGAAGGGTCCCATTTCTGCTGACCTGAAATGTCAACTAGCCTGCTCCTCTAATGCTGCCTAGCCTGCTGCGTTCCTCTAGCTCCACATTTACCTCATTCACCAAGAACCCAAGGAGCAAAATTTTTGTGACTGCTGAGGATACAGTCCTCAACTAGCCATGGCTCTCAAATTTAACTGTTAGCACTCAACAACTGGAATTTTTAGACTATATACTCTTTACCTTCTTATTGTACTAGACACTCAGTCCGGTGGTTATACCTGTGACTGCATGCAGTTTGACATTGGGTTTTAATCATTTCTCAACATTTAAAATAACACTAGACTTTCATTTAAGAATGCTTTGTAACTGGCTCTTCAATTTTTGACAAGGACTATATTTAAACTGTAGGATGACACAGCTGTGTACTTGGAGAAAAAAAAAACTTGTTTTAACCAAGCATGGGGGTTCAAAAGGGAGCAAATTTACCTCTCCTCACTGGTCTTAACACCACCCTTATATAATAGAAAAGCAAACAAACTGTCAAAATGATTTAAAAAATAGAAGTTCACAAAATTATGTGAATAGTTTTCCTTTAAAACTCGATTATTCAGAGAAAAGCAGCGCAGTTCCACAAAAAGTGGGTTATGACATTATTAAAGTTGGGAAGGCAAGACCCACAGCAAGCTAGATCATCTTCCTCTCCCACTCTTGGTATCATAACACTCAATCCAAAGAGAACCCAGCATGCTTTGCTCACCAATCAGATTGCAATACACACTACTAAATAAATTACCATGAATTTAGTCCAATTGCAGTTTCACTGGTTATACACTATCCCAACAACGGTAAGATATGTTGTGATTAAACTTGAGAACATAATATGATCACACATCAACACTGGTCAAAAAAAATCACACGGTGAGATCCTATGCCATCTCCAATGTGACAGAAGAACAAATAGGCATTGACAATCCAGTTTATTAAGTACCTGTACCCATTATCACTCAGTGCCAATAGCACAGCCTGGCACATAGCCAGAAGCTCCATGCCAGATGCTAGCTCCTGTTTAGCAGAGGCTAACCACAACTCCCATGGCGCTTCATCTAGACATCTGTAGTCCACTGTTTAGCCACAATCTGTGTAAAAAAGTTGTTTCTCACGTTCCCGTGCATTCTTTCCCCCTCTTACCCTTCAGTCCTCAATTCCCCAACCCTAGGAAAAAGGCTGAATGCATTTACTATATCCATACCTGCCATGATCTCATTCACTTCCATAAGATTCCCTCCACCTCCAATCACTCTCCGACGCTCCAAAGAAAAAAGTCCTAGCTTGTCCAACCTCTCCCTATAACTTGATCCCTTGAGTTCTGGCAACATCCTTGTAAATTTCTTCTGCATTCCTTCCAGGTTGATAATTTTCTTCCTCTAGCAAGGTGACCAAAACTGACCACAATACTCCAATGCAGCCTCACCAAGATCTTGTCCAACTGCAACATAGCTTCACAACTTTTATTCTCAATAACCTGACCAATAAAGGTCAGTGTGCCAAAAGCCTTCTTCACCACCCTGTCTACCTGTGACTCCACTTCCAAAGAACCACACATCTGAACTCCAAGGTCTCTCTGTTCCACTACACTCCAAAAGCCCTACCATTTACCACAAAACTCCTACCTTGATTTGACTTTCCAAATGCAACACCTCATACTTATCTATAATCAACTCCATTTGCCATTTTTTAAACCCACTTCCCCAGCTTATCAAGACTTTTCTGCAATTTCTGATAACGTTCCTCACTCTTCACCATATCACCTATTTTAGTGTCATCTGCAAACTTACTAATCATGCCTTGTACGTTCTCATCTAAATCATCCACCAGTCACAGACCTCCAATCCGCCAAGCAGCCTTCTTACTATCAAGCCAATTGTATATCCAATTTGCCGGTTCTCCCTGGATTCCATGTGAATTAATCTTCCAGAGCTGCCTACCATGTGGAGCCTTATCAAAGGCTTTACTGAAATCCATGCAGACTACGTCTACTGTCCTGCCCTCAACCACCATCCTGGCCACTTTATCAAACAACTCTAACAAAGTCGTGAGACATGAACTCCCACGCACAAAGCTATGCTGACTACTCATAATCTAACCCAGTCTTTCCAAATGCATGTATATGTTTTACTTGAGAAGATTCTCAAGGATCTTACCTGCCACAAATGTTAAGCAGACTGGACTATAATTCCCAGGTTTTTCTTTGCAACTCTTCTTCAATAATGGCACAGCATTTGCTACTCTCCGGTTTTCAAGGACCACAGCCGTGGATAACACTGATGCAAATATATCAGCCAGGGCCCCCACAGCTTCTTCCCTAACCTTTCATAGGGTTCTTGGATGCATCTGGGCAGATCAAGGAGATTTATCCAAGTTCATACACTCTAATACTTCCAACCTTCCACAGTGATATGGACTGTCCAAAATATTGCCACTAACTTCCCCAAGCTCCTCCACAGTAAAAACAGGAGAAATATTTGCTGAGGACCTCGCCCATCTCCTGCAGTTCCATACACATATGTCCACTTGGGTCCTTGAGGCGTCCTATTCTCACTAATTATTCTTTTTGGATTCACCTTAATTTTCTCAGCAAAAGCTATCTTGTACCCCCTTTCCACCTTCTTGATTTCCTTCCTTCATATTTAGTTCTTCAGAATTACAACATACTGACTCTCTCATCTTTCTTTTCTATCAATCAATCATAGAATCCCTACAGTGTGGAAACAAGCCCTTCAGCCCATCATGTCCAAACCGACCCTTGGAGCATCCCACACAGAACTATCCTCTAATCTACACATCCCTGAACACAATGGGCAATTTAGCTTGACCAATCCACCTAGCCTGCACATCTTTGGACTGTGGGAGGCAACCCGAGTACCCGGAGGAAACCCATGCAGACACAGGGAGAATGCGCAAACTCCACATAGACACAGTCAGCAGAGGATGGAATCGAACTTGGGTCCCTGGCGCTGTGAGGCCGTTTCTAATTGACGTGTTCTCGTCAGAATTCTCCCACTCCACCTCTCTATCAATATAAAGTCTCCTTTAACAGAATGATCAAATCCCCCAAGATACCGGTCCCTTTCCAGTTTAGGTTAGGCCCATCCTTTCTAAACAGGTTTTTTCTATCGCAAAAGCCATTCCAATTGTCCAAACGCCTAAATCCCTGAATACACCAATTTTTCAGCCATTGATTTATCTCCTTTTGTTCCCTCCCTTGTTTGAGTTCGATATTGGGAGTAAGCCAGACATCCTTACTTTCAAGGCTCTCAGATGCTACCTGGATTTACACTTTTGGGAACGCCTCCACCCTGTCCGTAAGATTACACCTGACCTTCATGTTGTTAGCCATTTCAAGACACCATCTTACTTCCATCCGTGAGTTTGTAGCAGTGTTCCAGCCAAGCTCATCACAAGCTGGAGCAAAAGCATGTCCACTTCTACTACGCATGTTATCACCTTCAGGGCTCAAAATAGAGTTCAGCATTTCGGAGCATAATCATCCTCCATTTAATTATTCCATTCTACCCAACCCCCACGTATTGTGGGTGTCTTTTGTTGGCTTTGCTCACAGCAAAGCTATTTATAATTATCATCTCAAATCTCACTTTTGTCATTATTTGCCCTCCCTTTGTCTTTAATTCTGGGCATCCTCAGCATCTGTTCCACTCGCTCCTCTGCTGTTGCACCTCCACGCCCCTTCCTTTGTCAACAGCATAAAAACACATTTCCACCCCATCAGGTGTGAAGAAGAAACTCCATCAACTCCGTTGCTCACTCCACAGATGCTGCCAGACCTGCTGACTTTCCCCTGCACTTCGTTTTCATTCATTTTTGTTACTTTGAACTAGTTTTCTTTTTCAAACCCAATGGTAACCATTCCACGAGCTGTAAACAACTCAAAATAAATTCAGCAATAATAACTTTTCTTCCAAACAGAAGAGGTAAATTAACTGTCTTGCTTTTCCCACTCACGTCACAGAAGACAGTGCAACACTTTCATGTTGCACCTTTATGGTTGGCGTGTCAATGAAAATACCCTCTCAAAACATCACCTAATACTAAATATTCAACAGCCCACAGTTCAGACATTCACAAATTTATACCCTCCAGCTTCTGTGAGGTTCACAATCTGCCTAATAATCCATCCCAGCTTTGAGGAACATTGTAGGATTCTCCACGTCTGTCCATGCATTTGAAGTGGTTGGTAATAACCTGAAAAGTCCTTTGAAATTCACATGGTTCACCACATCACAGAACTGCTATGTCACAGGATGTTGTTCAGCCTATCATACCTGCATCGTTTCTATTATTTAGTGCCTATTTCCTGCCACTTCCCCCAAATCTCTGCACATCATTTCTATCCAAGTAATCATGCACTGCCCACTTGAATGCCACCACATTTCAAGCAGTATATTCCATACACGACTACTCACTGTGACCAAGCTGTTTTCTTCACATGACCACTTGTTTCATTTGCACATGGGCACTGCATCTCTACTCTGCCGGATTCAGAGGTTCCCTAATCTAAATAAGTGGCAATGACATCAAGGGGCATGGCTATTCATTCAAGATTCCTGACCTCACTCATGCTGTCTGCACAACGCTGGCAGATCCCTCTGTGCTGAGCATTCACATGCAAACTGTACTGCCAGGTATCACAGACAATTAATGAATGGAAATCCTTTTATTTATGGAGTTAAGTGGCTTCTCTTGGGACACTGGAGCACCACAGAATGTACAGCATTCAACAGATTTTGATAAACCCATGCATGACTGCAGACTTTGTCACGTAGGCAATTGATGTTTGGAAGAGGTAGATGAGTTGTTGGAAATTTGTGTCACCTCTCAAGTGTCACTTCATTTCTGCCTATTCCCAAGAAAGGATTTTGTCACGTTTGTTACCTTCCCAAATGGACTCGCTCCAATACACAACAAAAACAAAAGTTGCCGGAAATGCTTGGCAGGTCTGGAAGCATCTGTGAAGTAACGCAGTTAATGTTTTGGGTCTGGTGACCCTTCCTCAGAACAGGAGGAAATGGACTCTCCATTATGATAAGACAAAGACCAGAGATCCCCATGATTCCACCTAAGTCCACATGAATGTTTGACTTCTTCAGAAACATTTTGAGGATGTCCCTCAGCATGTTAACTGTCCTCTCAAGTGCCTTGTGGCACTATCAAATTCCAAGCACAGGAGTTTCTTCAGGGGTCTGATGCCACACCTAAGAGCAGCATGTCCTGATCAATGGAGATGATTGATTCATTGGTGCCTTGTAGCTGGGTAATTAGATTTGGGAGAGGAGGCTCTTTTGCCACAGGATTAGAGGATCTTGTAAAGGCACTGCTGGTGATACTTTTCCATGGATGGAGATGCTTGTTGTAGATTTACCAAGTCTTCAAAGCACGTAGGAACTCAGGATCACTGCTGGCCATAACATAAGCCTTGGAATTCAGATCTTAGTTCTCAAATTCTCTCTACAACCCCGTCAGGTCAGCAAAAACGCAAAGCTGGCATTTCACAGATGATGCTGAAGTAAAATTAACTCATAAATTGAGGGGTTTAAAAAAAAACAAACTGCCATTTTTTGAGCAAGCCCAAATTTTCTTCCTGGCTAGAAATGATAAAGTACCACCTCAGGGACAAGAGTTTAAATTGAAAACTCAGATAGTAAGAACTGCTAACACAGTGTGGAGCTGGAGGAACACAGCAGGCCAGGCAGCGTGCAGAGGAGCAGGAAAGCTCATGTTTTGGGTCAGACCCATCTTCAGAAATTTTCTGAAGGATCAGACCAAAAACATCAGCTTTCCTGCTCCTCTGATGCTACCTGACCTGTTGTGATCCCCCAGCTCCACAGTGTGTTAAAGTGAAACTGGTATATTGTTGTACCATTTTACTTGGAGACTTTATTCATCAGAATTTTTGTGAGGTAATCAGAAATTTACCATTTCTGCTCTCTCAGAACAACTGGAATTAGAAGACTCAATTCATCTTCTATTTCCCATTTCAGTACAATTGACAATAATCACAGGCTGGGGGTGTGCAAATTCTCAACATGTGAACCAGAAAATTCCCCCTTTTACACAGTGAAAGTAATGGAGCTACTGAATAATTCAAAATTTGACTGACCATGCAAATTACATTCAAAGTCCAACTTCAAGCCATCACATACCCCTGTGCTAAACTGCCACCAAGCCTCAGACATCTCTTCTGCTTTTCATTCCTTCTAAGGCAAGTATCCAGTTTGTCCAGCACAAGGCAGAGTACTACGTCCTAGTGTTTGGAATTTTTAAAGTAGACAAAAAGGAAAAGTAAATGTACCATCGCAACATAATCTTCATAGATCTCAAAGCTTTGAACACTGCCAATATTGAACATGTAAGCAAATGAGCCATAAAGTAATGATAATCGGGGAAGAACAATGCAGGCCAGAGACTTCAAAAGCTTTCACAACAAATCAATCATTCAGGCTAAAACTGAAAATTCATTAAAAGGCCAAAAGAAATCTTCAACTTGGAATTCAGTGAACTGTCCAAAAGCTACCATCTAAATTCACTCAGGACATCTTCCTCACCACCCGCACCCCATCCCAAAACCACCGAAGTTACTTTGGAACAGATAACAGACAAAAAATCCATCTAAAAAGATGCTCAGTCACCTCAAATCCAGGTTCATTTGTTTTAAATGGTATTAAGAAATCAAACTTAAAAATAAACTATGCCCTTTTTCCAGTGCAGAGCCACCTCAATTTTAGCAAATCTTGAAAATGCCCAAAAAATCTGCAAGATTTTGTTTAATATTTTAATTAACAACCTGAATTTGAGTATTAATGCACAAGGAGGTTTTGGCATAGAATAATTACAATACTCTTCAATGTGAAGTATTGTATTCTCTGCATTTGAAACAGACTGATCACTGTCATAACTGACCGACCTTGAGGCTGCACTTAGCAGTCTGTTACTATGGCAACACCACATTTCATTGGTTACAGCCTGACTGTCGAGGACCCATGCAGCAGGTAACCAGGGAGAACAATACAATCGCAACAAATTTAGCAATTGTTTAAAGATGTGAAAAAAAGTACAGTCAACAAGTGATCATTTTAAATGAGATATCAAGAGTCAGAGGTTATAGGTTAATTGCACAAACCAGTAACAATCATGGCAGATAGGAGTCACACAGAATCCATTCTCCTCCTTTCCCTCAACTTCACTTCCAATTGTTTTTATTAATCTTGTGATGACACTGACACATGCTAGGAGGTGGTGTAAGTAGTGGTCTATAATGCAAGTGACCACTTGTTTAGTGTGAGTAGAAAGTCAAACTGTTTGAGACTAACTTGAAATTGAAGGAATGCTTTGAAGGGAAGAACATCACTTTTACATCTGACAGCTGAATATTTGCTTTGTTTTTACAAAAGATCTTTTCATGTACCTGTACTAACTAGTCCAGCATAAATGAAACAACACTGCACATTTCAAGCAATAAACTAGTGCTGATATAATTGGTTTCTAATAATTTGGCAGTGTGGTTTAAAAAACTCATCTCAAATGTAGCTAAATGAGGGAAGAACCTCAAAGACAACAGCAAATCACCATAATTCTCTTAACTCAAGCCTCTCTTCAAAAATAATTTATCCAACGCAACGTACTAACTCAAATACCAGAATATTCATTGCACTTCTTGGGTTAGTAACCTAATTTATAAATTAGATTCATAAATTAATTCAGCTTCTCATTATAAAGCATTAATGCATGTATGAAAAATGCAATTGTTGTCAAATCAACAAAAATTCATCTGAAAACAGGACCGGGATTTGTTGACACCAGATCCAAAGCACCACACAGAACATAAGCCATTTTATAAAGATGACAATAGAATTTATACAAATAGATCTCAGGAAAGAAGCTACTGTTTCACCTGGCATTGGAACAGATTTTCAGGAACAAAGCCCGTTGTGTAAAAGTAGATGTATAAATCATTTTTAAAAAATGAAAAATCCATAATTAATCCTTTCAAACTGTATTTTAAGAAAAAAAACAATTTATATTGTGTCTTCAAGGAACCTACCTCCTCCTCTCTGCTCGACTGCTCAATGCTGAGCAAAGCAATTAGAACATGACAGAAATACATCCTGCATTCTAACAGTGTAAAAGAACACTGTACTCAACACGGTCATTGGCCAGCCCTTCTTTGGGTGCAGGCATTCACAAATCTGCAGTTGATATGCTATTTAGATTCCCTGAAAAATCCTAACAAAAGCTTCAAATTCCTAAAATGCTACTTTTTTTTACTCCATGGACTAGCAGTTTAAATTTTCAAGTACACCTCGTTGTAATGAATAAGGTTAACAATTTGTAATGAAGAGTACCGAGAAATAAAGAATGCGAAAGACAGTGCACGGCTCAAAAGAAAATAGCTCAGACATAAATGGTACACATTTTGAATTCATTAGTTAAATTCTAGTCCAGTCCTGACAGACGGCCAAATCGTCAGGTCTTTTCATCGAGACAATCTCTAGGACTCCTGCTAAAGTTTTTTGCTCCATCTGTTAATGGGACAACACAATGATCATTGAGAATTCCTGCTGGCAACAGATTAGTAAGAGCTTTTCCATTTCCATTACAGGGTGATTAACCTTTTTATATTAACATTATTTTGTACTGCCTGTGATTCATATGTGCAGTAGCAACTTATTACTAAACCATTTCTATATGTGTTCCAGTAATTCCAAAGCATCAAAAGCTTTATTTGATCAAACATAAATTAGCATTTCAACATAGTCTTGAGGGCATTTCTGAAACTATGGTTTTATGCAAAAATTTGAAGAGCATGGGCCTAATACAATTAATATATGTTGTTAATGAAGAACTTTAGGAATATTGCTTCCTTTAAAACAGACAAATAAAACTTGTATTTACAGGGAACTTTTAATTAAATAATACAGATGGCAAATCAGGAAAAAGAACAAATTAAAGGGATCATACACTGACTCTAAATCTTTAAAATTAAATCTCAGGACATTTCAAAGCAGTTTGCAGGCACTGAGGTGCTTTTTTTTTCTATGCAGTCACTGCTGTGGGCTATACAGCAGTTTATTTGCACAGTCATTTCCAAAAAACAGAGTAAATAATTTTTTTTTAATGATGTTGATTTAATGTAAGTATTGATCAGATTGAAAGAAGAGCAAAAAAAACAACTTAGGACAGATCTCCAGAGGGGGTGCATCAAGGTGGCTTAAGACTCTCCTGATATTAATTAAACAAAACAAAATCAGGGCAAGGAAAGGGACAGAGAGATTGCTAGTGTCAAAATTATGAGCACTAAGAAGAGCTTTAGCATTGGAGCAGATTACAAGGTTGATGCAAGGCTGTGGAGAACTTTATCAATAAAGATTAGGAATTTCATTTTCTGTTCCCACACTTCCCCACCCCGCAACCCGGCTCGTGTTGTTTCATACAATGTGGGTATTACTAGTAAGGCTAGCATTTCCTGTCTATCCTTAATTATCCTCAAGGTTGTGGTGAGGTGTCTTCTTGACCCACTGCACTTCAACTGAACTAGCTGCATTTATAATCCTGTTAGCAAGTTTCTTCGACTTCAGCAGCATACTTATGTCACCTCTGTAAGACTGTCAGACTGGTAGCCCATCATTTCAGGATGCTCCTGCTTCATTCTACAGATTTATTCCCAGCCCAAATCTAACATTTCTCCCTTTGTCCAGTTTCTTACCACCTTTATTAATGCCCCCCGTCACTCTAACATTATCTTTACAGGATTGTGAACCTGTCTGTAACACGGATATCCAATCACTCATCATGTTGACTCTAATCGTGGGGCTCACTATTTCCTCCTTGACTGGAGTCGTGCCAGTCATCATTTGCTGTTCTCAGATTGAACAGCTTCTTTAATTAACTCCATTGTTTCTCCAAAAACAAAACTGATTCTGTGGGTTTCAATATGGACCTGAGCTACATATGCCTTTTACGGACAATGTCAAACATTCCTCATTTCAGTCTTACCGTTCATGCTGAAATTTTCTGACAAAGGACCATTACCCCAAAACAATAAATGTTTTTCCCACAGGTGCTGCCTGATCTGCCAAAAACTTTTAACAGTGATCTTTACAAATCCAAAATGCATGAGTTACTAATCCAGAAATTAAATGCTCAAATTCCAACAAAACAATTTTTTTAATGAAAGAATTAGAAACCAAAACAAAAAAAAAATCAAGAAATAGAAAACCTCGTTCGTAAAGAGTCAGAGTCTTACAGCACAGAAACAGGCCCCTTGGTCCAAGAACTAGTCCCACCTGCCCGCGCTTGGCTCATATCCCTCCAAACATATCTTGCTTGTGTATCTAAATGTCTCAAACATTGTGTTTGTACCCACATCCAAAACTTCCTCTGGAAGTTCATTCCACAGAAAAACCATTCTGTGTAAAAAAGCTCATGTGTTTTTAAAATCTTTTTCCTCTCACCTTAAAAATATGCCCCCTTGTCTTGAAATCCCCAATCCTAGGAAAATAAAATACACCTGACATTCACTTTATCTATACCCCTCATGATTTTATAAGGCTCTATAAAGTCACCCCTCAACCTCCCATACTCCAGTGAAGAAAGTCTCAGTCCATCAAGCCTCTCGTTGTAAATCAAACCTTCAATTCCTGGCAACATTCTAGTACATCTCTTCTAAACGCTCTCCAGCTTAATATCCTTCCTATAACAGGGGGACCAGAACTAGACACAGTACTCACCAACATTCAGCACAGCCAAAAGGAATATGATCGTACAAGTTATTGGTTTATCATAAGAAAGAATCAGTAAGAATTTCAGTGAATCAAAGGAAATAAATCTGATGTCCTTACCCAAGGTAGCCTGTGATTTCAGTGCCACACAATTAGCCTTCAAAGTCATCTCATGGTCAGTTGTATCAATCACAGATCAACTAGAAGAGGCTGTGGTGTAGTGCTAAAGTCACTTGACTAGTAATTAGCAGTTCCCAATATTTTGGAGCCATGCATTTGCATCCGACATGTCAGATGATGGGATTTGAATTGAACTGTTTAAAATCCTGGAACAAAAACAGCTAATCCAGTGCTGACTATATAACCATTGGTCGATGGTGATAAACAAAGCATCTGGTTCACAAATGTCCTTTAGAGAAACAAATCTGCCATTCTTACCTAATTGGGCCTACATGAGACTGTTGATCGAAAGCAAAGTGGTTGATTTTAAACTGATCTCTGATATGGTCTAGGATATGCAAAACCCATGAACAAATTAAAAGTAAACAACTATGCAATACAAATCTGCTTTACATGTAAAATCCACATTTCAAAAATTCAATTTTAATTAAAGAGAAAGTCTGTCTACCCATAGAAGTTAAGGTCCACTGTATTATTCCCAGCCGACACACTACTCTCAACAATAGCATAACAAAACAAATCAGTCACTCATTACTTTCACAAGAGTCTGCTCCATTTTGCTGACACAAAGGTTTGCCAAGTTTACTTACGTAAGTCACAGCAAAGTGATCCAATGTATGAAGTGCTGAGACACATCTATATGGAAAGGTGCTATAAAACTGGAATTCCAAGTTGTTTTAAATACACAGACATTCCAATTCTTCAGGAGGACTGCCTCCAACCTACACAGACACAAAGTTATCAGATTCTAGAGAGTTAGAGCTAGTATGAAAAACATCATTCCTTACTAACTTTCAAACTTTGTACATGAAAAGATTCAAATGATATACTTTTGAAAGCTAAATGAATTAGCCATTTAAAAATAAATCAATTTCTAATTGCATTCCCCTCCACGAGCTCTCTTGAAAGACAGTGAGTGGGTGAGTCTGTCAAATACTGAACTTTTTAAAACCAAAAAAAACACCAAATCATGATTCAAAATGGTGTTGCTGGAAAGGCTACTCCCAAGACAGTCGATCTTCTGGAACGGATTGACGGTATATTGTTGATTGTGACTAAAGGGATCTTAAAGTTTGTATCTGGGTCACTCTGGCGCAAGATTTATAGTTTTCAGACAAAAAAGTAAAAAAAAAAGGGTTTTCTGAGGCTTGGACAAGGCATTTAACCAGGTGGATGCTTTCTGGAGGGCATGCTATGAAAAGTCAGAAAGTTAGAAGTTCACTTTGTACTGCTCGGAGATTTTTCTGTGGGCCTTGCAGCCTTTATATAATTGCAGAGGTTGCTGTCTATCCTGAACTGAATGTGTATTCTTATGTGGACATTGTTTTGGCTATACTTAGCGTGCAAACCAAAGACAGACAAACCAAACTGGAGCCATTATGTAGCGTTACTTGTTGACATTGGTCACAGCCAAATCATTTGATGAGGTACCATTTTGCATCATACTACCTATGATGACATTATTAAATGTGCAGATGACTTATCCTTGCAGGGTAGCCATATTCATATAGCACATTCCGCAAGCCGCCTTTGTCTAGGCCAATAAATATTTGCACCGCTCACAAAGTTTACAGTAAATTTGTAAATTTACACTATTGCCTAGATAATGTCAACTATTTGCTTATCTAGCATGAAAGCCACAAAATGACTCTGCATACACAACGTGTAAAGTAGAACAATAATTCTAGTCCTAAGTAACCACTGCAAGAATTGTTCCAATGGTGGAAAGAACTGAAATACAATGATGATTATCACAGATTAGCCCTTCCATTTGTACAAGTGAAGTATGGAAGCATTTTCAATCTTGCAGCATTATACCACGGTTCCAGGTCAACATAGACAGGCAAGGTTAATGAGTCAACAGTGAACGCTCCTCTGGACTTGAGCATTTCAAGTGGAATGCCACCAGCTCGTGGAGACTTGGGCACAGACTTGCTTTATGATTTTGATGACTTTGGCTTAAGATGGGCTCAGGGGAATCTCAGGTGAAACATAATTTCAGTGATTTGGTTGCCATGTCAGACACTGCATATTTTTGATTCAGGATATTTGGCTTGATTTATTGTCAAATGTTTTCAAGTAGTGAAAAGTTTTGTTTTGCAAGGCGTACAGAGAGATTATAGCAAACAAGGGCATACGGATCATAGCGTGCTTAGACCAAGGCATAAAATGTTACGGCTGCAAGGAGGTGCACAAAGCAAGATCAACATTTTGATGTCCGTTCAGAGAAATAATAATAGCAGGCAATAAGCCGTTCTTGAATGTGTTGGTGTGAGTTCAAGCTTCTGTATCTTCTGCCTGATGGAAAAAGGTTGGCATGATGCATTACCAGGGTGGGAGGGGTCTTTGATGATGTTGGCAGCCTTTCCCCAGCAACAAAAAGTGTAAATGGAGTCCATGGATGGGAGGTTGGCTTCAGGTGATGATCTAGGCTATATATACACATAAGTCTGTAGTTTCTTACAGTCTTGGACAAAGCAGTTGCTGTACCAGGCCATTACGCACCCAGATAGAATACTTTCTTTGGGTAACTGTAAAAGTTGGTGAGGATCCTTATGGGCATGCCAAATTTCTTCACCCATGTGAGCAAGAGGCTTCGTTGTGCCTTCTAGACCATCACATCTACATCAATGGTCCAGGACAGACTGGTGGTCATCACTCAGAGGAACTTGATGTCTCAATCCTGTCCACATCCACTCCAGTGATATAGCTAAGGATGTATTCTCCTTTCTTTGTCCCGCAGGAAATGTCAGTTCTTTTGTTTGGCTAAAGTTGAGAGGGAGACAGTTATCGTTGCATCATGCCACCATGCCCTCCATCTCAGTGAGTACCTCCACCAGCTGGTCAGCACAAGAACCACAGGGTGGCACTGTGGCTCAGTGGTTAGCACTGCAGCCTCACAGCGCCAGGGACCCGGGTTCATTCCAGCCTCGGATAACTATCTGTGTGGAGTTTGCACGTTCTACCCACGTCTGCGTGGGTTTTCTCCAAGTGATCCAGTTTCCTCCCACAGTCCAAAGATGTGCAGGCTAGGTAGATTGGCTATGTTAAATGTCCCATAGTGTTCAGGGTTGTTAGGGTTATAGGGGGATGGGTGTGGGTGGGATGCTCCAAGAGGCGGTGTGGACTTGTTGGGCTGAAGGGCCTGTTTCCACACTGTAGGGAATTTGCTTGTATTCTGACTGTTGCTTGATCTCTGGCCTACTACAGTGGTGTTGCCAGCAAACTTGTATATGGCACTTGTATGGAATTTGGCTACACAGTTGTGTGCACAGGGAGTATAGTAGGGGCTAAGAACCCATCCTTGTGGCGCGCCAGTGTTCAGGGTTATCGTGCAGGAGGTGCTGTGGTCTATCTTCACTGATGGCGGTACGTGGTTCAGGAAGCTAAGGATCCAGTTGGAAATGGCAGAGCCGAGACCTAATTCTTGCAGTTTTGAGATTAGTTTGGTCAGGATTAGGTTATTGAAGGCATAGCTGTAGTCTACGATTAGCAGCCCAACGCAAATGCCTTTGTTACCCTGATATTCCAGGGATGAGTGTTGGGCTAGGGAAACTACATGCGAATCCAGACACGCAGCAATGTGGTTGACTCTGAACTGCCCTCTGCGGCAATTAATGGACCTATTTTTGCCAGTAGGCAAATTGCAGGGAATCAAGGCAAGCTGGGAGGCTAGGAATGAACAACCTCTTGAAGCATTTCATAGTTTTGGACATCAGAGCCACTGGACGATAGTTGTTGAGCCATGTTGCATGCATTTTCTTTGGTACTGGGACGGTGGTGGACTTCATGAACTAGGCAGAGACTTGACTGCAGCAAGACGAGGGTGAAGACCTCTGAGTACCTCCACCAGCTGGTCAGCACAAGAACCAAGGGCACGGGCAGGGACTTGGTCCTGACTAGTCGTCTTCCTCGGGTGTACTATCATGAAGACAAATTTGACACCTGCAGCGGTGACAGAGGGAAGAGATGCGCCCGTTCTCACGGGGGCAGGTGACACCATGCTTTTGGCTTTCTGCTCAAACCGAACAAAAAAAAACATAGAAAAAGGTCATGTCATTCTTCACCAACCTGAGAGAAAACAAGTGTTGTACCATTGACAACAAAACAGAGAAGTTGCTGGAAAACGTCAGCAGGTCTGGCAGCATTTGTCGCGAGAGACCAGAGTTAACATTTTGGGTCCACTGACCCTTCTTCAGAACTGATGTTGTATTATTGGTTTTGCGTCAAAGACAATTCGAAGACTGTCATGGAGTTTTCAGGTGACATTTATCGGAAGTATCCTGAAATTCAACAGCCTTATTCTCTCAATATGGGTTCTTCATCTCAGTTTGGTTTGCAGTGTTGTTCCACAATGACATGTGTATTCTCCTCCATCAGAAATGTGGGATCTTGTGCACACCAAATGGCAGTTTGACTATGGGCAGTCCCAAGGTAACAAATCGGTTTCATTCTTAAACAAGTTCGTAAGTCAACTGGTGCACATGTTGGAACATATGTACGGCACATAAAATAGTTATCTGTAAATATCACCATATGTTCACAACTTGGACCTTAAAAATAAATATTAATACACATTTATATAGGATCTTGTTCATAACTATGTGCATTCATATGCATATATCAGAGAGTGCTTATATCTTGGTATTTCTTGCCAAAGAAATCATGGTACTTCCACTGGATTCCTCTAAAAGGACTTGAAATACTGTGCTAAGTGACGTTGCTTAACTTCTTCCAGAAATTATCCGTGTCTTGTGTTATCTTCTGGGATACAAGGAAGGCCTGTAGCAAAGTTTTGTTCCAGTTACTGTCTCTTGGACGCATTTTTAAGTATTTTTCTTAATTCATTCACTGGATGAGGGCATTTTTGGCTGGACCAGCACTTACTGTCCATCACTAATTGCCGCAGAGGGCAGTTCAGAGTCAACCATATTGCTGCGTGTCTGGAGTCGCATGTAAGCTAGGCCAGGTAAGAGTAGTAGTTTCCTTCCCTAAAAAGGACATTAGTGAAGCAGACGGGTTTTTCCCAATAAAATCAACAATGGATTCATGGTCATCATTAGACTCTTAATTCCAGTTTTTTTAAAATTGAATTCAAATTCCATTATTTGCTGTGCTGAGATTCTAACCCAGATGCACAGAACATTACCTGTGGTCTCTGGATTAAAAAAAACAAGAGCTGTGGATGCTGCAAATCAGGAACAAAAACAAAGTAGCTGGAAAAGCTCAGCAGGTCTGGCAGCGTCTTTGAAGGCAAAAACAGAGTTAACTTTTCAGGTGAGACGGTTAATCACAGTCCAGTGCCCCAACTGAGTTAGTTACGTCAGGCTTCCTTTTAAGCTTTGATTATCATGTTGCCTGGCAGTTTAGGCATCACCTTGAAAGGCATGATGCCTCTGGCTAGCAATGAGCACTTTTTAAAGCAGAGGGTAAGGTACACCTATGAGGTCTCTCTGGCATACAATAAAATAGTCAAACATAGGCCAATTGTTTAGACCTGCAGTACATTCATGTTGCTTCTAGTTCAGAGATTACATTTTTATGATAGTAAGGTCAAACACTGTTCTCAAAAAAGAAAAGCTAGTGATTAGAGAGTTTGCTCTTCCAATGTTGCGGTGGCCCAGTGTTACCCATCATGTAGACGGGCATCAAATTTACTAAAGATAATAGACTGATCCTGAAGTATAAATAATATATCAATCATATGCACGTGGACTTGACGATTTGCTGTTGCCCAACTTAGTAATTCCCACTCCACGTGTTAATAGCTACAAAATAAGGAAAACAAATTCCATTTCTAATGAAATCTCTGTGGTAACTTAGCAGAAATAAAAATCTGAAGGTCCAAAATACTGCAAATCATTACAGCACATTTCACAAGAACAGGTCATTCAAAATCACTTTTATATTTAATTAAAAACTAAAAACAGCAACTGCGACAATGTAGGAAACATAGCCAATTTATGCACAGCAAGCTCCCAAATGTAGCAACACGACAGTGACCAGACATTGTTGTGTCATATTGATGGAGAAATAAATATTGACCAGGCCAGTAGGGAGGACAGATGAGGCCTCACTTTGGCCTGCATTTCAAAGGCAACACAGCCTTCTCTCCATCCTATTTGGAGTATCAGCCTTGAGTAGTGTGATCAATTTATGAAATGAGATTTAAACCCTCAACCTTGTAAATCAAGTGGAAAAAAAGAGTCTCCAGTTTAACGCTGGTGACATGACAAATCCTGTCACACAGCCCCTGCAATTTCACTCAATGTTTAAATTAAGCATCCAATATTTTTGGAATTGAGTTAATTTTATCAAGTTGGCACTTGTGGCCTTCCAGTCGGCACCCAGTAGCCTCACCCATTTTCATACATCGTTATGAAGTCTACTTTCAGTCATAGCCAAACTGCACAGAAGTGACGCTTTGGCCCATCAAGTCTGCACCAACGTATCTATGCTAATTTCACTTCCCAGCCTTTGGCTAAGAACCTTCAAGTGCTCACCCAGTACTTTGTAAACACCGAGGTTTCCCACATCTACTGCACTCACAGGCAGTGCATTCAAGATTTCTACCATCCTCTGGGAGGAAAAGACTCCTCAAACCCCTTCTAAACCTGCTGCCCGTCACGTTATGTCCCTGTAGTGACCTAGGAAACTTGGCAGCCAATTTATGCACAACAATCTGCCAAATATGGCAACATACCAGTGACCGGATGTTACTGACCCTTCAAATGTGGGGAACAGCTACTTCCAATCCATTCTGTCCACATCTCTCAATCTTACAGACTTCTTTCAGGTCCAAACCCTCAACCTTCCCTGTTCTAAAGGCACCCCAAGCCAACCCAACCTTTCTTCATATCTAAAATGCTCCAACCTGGGCAACATCCTGGTGAAGTTCCTCTGCATCCCTCCAGTGCAATCCAATTCTTCCCATAGTGTGGCAACCAGTACTGCATGCAGTACTCCCGATGTGTCCAAATCATTGTATTGCTCCCAGGCTATTTCCTTGTTCTTGTAATCAGTACCATGACTGCTAAAAAGTTGAGTTCATATGCCTTAACTACCCTAATCATTTGTAGCAACATGGTCTGTAATTCCATGGTTTACCTCCACCATCCCTCGAGAATCAAAATCTAATCCCTACACAGGGTGGAAACAAGCCATTTGGACTGACAAGTCCACACCAATTCTCTGCAGAGTGTCCTACCCAGATTCACCCCTTACCCTACCCCTGTAACCCCATATTTTCCATGGCTAATCCATTTAACCTAGACATCCCTGGACAGTATGGGACAATTTAGCATGGTCAATCCACCTAACCTGCACATCTTTGGACAGAGGGAGAAAACCCAGATGAAACTCATGCAGGCATCCATGGGGAGGATGTGCAAACTCCAAAGTTGAACCACATTAGCTGTCCTCCCGCACCAGCACTATGGTGAAGAGAAATTAAAAATTTAAGAGAGATTCCCTTTAATTTCCTCCCTTGCCTGCCACAGTAGCCTCGGATACGACCCCTCCAGACCTGGGTATCTGTCCACTTTTAAACCTGCCAAAACCTAAAATACCTCATCTTCTATGTCAAGCTGCTCAAGAATTTCTGCACCCCCTTCCCTAATTCTGTATCGACATCCTCTGAAGCGAAAAGAGTTAAGTACTCATTTGACACTGAACCAATTATCCTCTTACTCCAACGCATATTGCCCCCTAGTCTTTGCTAATTGTCCCCTTCCCCTTAATATATTGTTATAGAATGTTATAGATTCTCTCTATTTTGGATTTGTATTTTCCCCATTGCTACCCAATTGCGCGCACATGCACACCCACAGCAAAAGTAAGTTTTCCCCCAAAAGACCAATGATTATCAGGCTGAAGCACATTCTTAACAGGGAATTTCAAAAACATTTGTACTGATTCAATTTTTGTCTTTCAACTATCAAGCACTTATATGTACTGTTAGTGAAAGTAAATTCAACAGTCTTATAAAATTAACAAGCAACTTGAGCAAAAGCTTCTAACTGCTGGCAGTCAGAAATGTTGTAACTGACAGAAATCCTCAAATTGCCATTTGTTAGCCCTGTTCTCCACAAATTTTGCTATACCTTGAAACATTAAAGTCAAAATGTGCATATTCACTGAAGGACATGAAGTCATTGTACTTATCCCAAGTCACCCCAAAAACATGAAAGTCAAAAATTCAGTGTTTGTCCATTCAGATGCCAGTCAGTTTTGAACACAGTTATTCCTTTTACATTACCGTAACCTCTCTAGAACTGAAACCTTATTTTCTCAAAAGGTGGAGTGGCATTCCTTCAGATTTAAATTATGATTTATTCAACATTAAATCAAATAATTTACCTTCCTCCCCCCCACCAACCCCCACCATCCCTCCTTTCTTATACGTCATTTCATTTTCAGGACCCGATTTTACCGTGACTGAAATGTTTAATTTAGGTCAAGGTACGAATCCTTCAATCTGATTTACTGACGAGACACTCATTTGCCATATTCACATATCTCAGATTTTTAGAAGAGGACATTGGAATTCCTTTCCAATGCAATCACTTCAGTTATCATTTTAAACCTACAAAAATCTGTAGCAGTTTTCATACTGAACTGCAAGTTGCATTCCTTCACAAGCTGAGCTGAACATGGAGTATGAAATTTATCTATTATTGAAATAGATCATACAGTCTCATAGGCATTCCATGAGGTCTCTGATATCAAACCATACTTCAAGCATCACTGCTAGTTCTACCATGTAATTCACCTTTTATAACATGCATAAATGATACAGATTTCAGTCCAGCTTATTAAAGGCAACTTTTGTGCTGTGAATCCAAGTTGCAAAAGTACAAAAAACCTGACTGCAGGAATCTCCAAACATCAACACTAAAAATGAATAATTTTAAATTCTCTCTGTATATGATCATTGGCTCCATACAGGTTGTAAAGGATGGAACTTGCAGTTCAGTGTGAAAATGCTACAGATTTTTGTAGGTTTAGAATAGTAACTGGAGTGATTGGAATTCCTCCTCAGTGTGATGCCCTCCTCTAGAGATCTGTGGTACGTGAATAAGGCAAAGTCATTTTACACTATCACTTGTGGCTTAAGGTAAATAATTGGTTTCCAAATTTTAAGGCAACGAATATGCAATGGAGGAAAAAAAAAATCAATTCGTACAGACCAGTAACAAACAAGCCTTGTCGATGAAAAACAAACTTGAAGAAAAAGTCAGTTATCATCTTCGCGAACTTCACAGCAAAGGGTCTTGCAGTGCAAAACGCCACATTACATTTTGCCTATCCGTTAAGAGGAAGGGAGTCGTCAAAATAATTTTTACAGCAAGCAAGAGTATCAAACTTAAACTTTCAGATCCATTTAATGTCTTCTATGTAAAAAGCTTATTTTAAATAAACAATTCTGAACTGTTCACTCCCCTCACAATGTTCATTACCAGAATAAAAGATTCTTATATGTCAAATAGATTCTGCAGTTAAAAAGTCTAGATGAGAATAGTCTGACTAGAATAAATTACACTGTTACTGTACTTTACCTGCTCGTCATAGTGGTTTCATTATATTAAGTTGTAAACCATTGCAGAATCTAGCAGCTTCCACAAGTTTTTTTTTATTCCCCCACCTCCTCTTCCACATCCCCTGACAATACCAGATATTGTGGCTGAAGCACAACAGAAGGACCGTGGGAAACACTGAATGGAAATATGAGGCAAGCTACTTGAACATTACACAAGATTCAGTTCAGAAAATCAAAGTTAGATTATTGTTTCAGATTTTTCATTTTGTTTTGTACTCAGATTTTAGTGCTTGCCAACTAAATATTTTCCTTTCAAATACCCAAACAAGCATCAGGTACAATACTGCCAAGCCAAGTACAGCATCATTAGACCTCATCGGTGTTCCTGCTCCAATGAAGCAATACAATCTACACTCAACAGCACACTAGTGTATTAGCATATCTTAATTCTACCTCCTGATCCCTAAAAAAATGTCTCCAGCATCTAAATTCACTTGAAGGATTATAATGCCATACTAGCCATTCACATAATGGAGTACAGTTGCAACATGACTCAAAAGGCTCAACAGACAAAGTAGTTGGTTTGATTGGTTTCAATATTCACTGCCTCCATTGCAAAACACTTTTTTTGCAAACAGTGGACACAAATCAACACAATGTATTGCAACAACTGAGTTGCTTCCACAGCACGCTTTTTCCCTTGCAATCTCAGGCAAATTAAGCCAATAGTTTCAGAGAAAAATAAAACACCTCTAAGCTTTCCCTCAAGTCGCATGATAATCCCAGTTCAGACATATAAAATCATTCTTTCACGGGTGCTGCTTAAAGTGTCCTGAAGTTTGACACTTAGTAACATTGTTGAAGAACCATTACTCTGAGGATTGCAATACTTTAAGGTGGCAAACCATGTCCTCAGGATAGCGAGATAGGAGTGATTAAATGCAGCCTTGCCAGCATTACCTGTGGTGAAAGTTATGATACTGCAGATGGATCTACCTTCAGGCAGAAAACCTAAGTAAAACTATATCCTCAACATTCTTGACTCGTGTAAATTTATCACAGAACAGGGAGAAAATAAAAGAGTTTCCAAGCACAAGTCAGGAAGTTTATTCAAAAACAACTGAAGTATTACAATGATTCAATACCTTTTTTTGTTGGACGGTGGAATAGGAAAGCACAAGTTTCCATAAGGCTTTGAAGACGGATTGTTGGGTCTTTTATAAAGCAATGAATTAATCTCTAATATATTGAGCTGAAGAATTTCAGATGCGTGTAATAGAAAATATTCATTACCAACCAATTATCTCGCCAACAAATTTTCTTTATAAACTGAAATTGACTTTTGCCAGCTACCCTAAATAATAAATTGACAGTTACCCAAAACGGACACCTAACCCAAGATTAAACATCTTTGAGATATTAGGAACTGCAGATGCTGGAGAATCTGAGATAACAAGGTGTAGAGCTGGATGAACACAGCAGGCCAAGCAGCAGAGGAGCAGGAAGAACTTTTCTGATGAAGGCCCAAAACGTCAGCTTTCCTGCTCCTCTGCTGCGTTCATCCAGCTCTACACCTTGTTATTTCTTAAACATCTTACTGTTTTAATTCAATTGGATAAATCCCAATATACAGATATGACTTCAGATTCAGATAAATAAAAAGGCGAAAAAAAATTTGCAAACCTCACTTGGGTGGAGGTGACAGTGGTGCTGGGATGAATAAAAGGTGGAAGAAGAAAGGGTAATAATAAGAGAAGTTAAATAAATTGCATTTAGCCATTTGGATAATGGTAGCTTACATCATTTAGTAGATTTTGCAGATGTGGACAAGTCTTTCAATTTTTTAAAAAAATGTATATCAATCCTATCACAATCCTACCCCAATTTTGCTGAAGCAGCATCTTTCCAGGCAGTTTTCTTTACACTGTCAGCTATTTACACAGCTAAGCAGATTAAATATTTGTTCAACAAGACCTACAACGGTCTATACAAAGTTCAAATACTGACAAAATAACTAAGTGTATCCAACATCAGTGTGCATCTCATTACCTCATCTAAGACATAGCAATAATTCTATGATTTATTTTCAAGATCTTTGACAAAGTGAAATTCAGTTCCCATTGTATAGTATAGCAATTTACAAAATTTCTGACCAACCATAATATCAAACTTGACTTATTTTTTCTGTATTGCTGTCAAATATGCTGCATTGTGAAAAAAAAAATCAGAACTTTATTCCATAAGCAGTGTGGATGCTTCAAATTGATCTCTCATTATAATAACTTGAATTTTAAAGGTGAAGATATAATATGCACAAAACTAATACATTACTAAACATCTGTGTATTTTGAGGTGGGGGGGGGGAGAACATAAGAACAAAAAATGTAATCCAAGCTCCAACTACTAATCAGGCTGGAAGCAACATTGACTGCAGTCTTTGGGCATCTCCCTGCATCTTCAGCCAAGAAACTTTGAAGTTTAGGGGTGGGGGTTGGAGAAGAAGGATGCAAACCATATATGACAACAGGATGCAAGGGCTATACCTAGGTACCTGTAGCTTTCATCCAAAGTAAATTAAAACTAATTGGATTCACAAAAAAGCCACTTGTTAAGCTACATTAAACTTAATCTCTGATTCAAGAAAAAACTGCCTTTACATTTAAGAACTACGCCTCTGATTTGAAAAGTTTGGTGAGGAAGAATAACCAAGATAAAGCAAGCTACTTGTAAATTTTATGTACCTCAATGTTAATACCTTATAGAATCAAAGTACATTCAACAGTAGCTTTCGAAAGGAAACTGGATATGTAAAGAAATGAAACATTGGGAGGCTGTGCAAAAAGGAGGAGATAATAACCTGATAATGCACAAAGGGTATTTCTTTTAAAATACTACTGTTCTTATGTTGCAAAACGTTCAATAACGTGTCAACACATCGTCCATGTGCAGTGACCATATCTACTTTTCTCCTTCTCTTCAAGGAATTTTGCATTAACATAGCAATACAAGCAAGCATTTCAGTGAAATAACTCTGTTACTGTGCCTCTGTAGTCCACTCCAGAAATCTAGCAAAACGGTTACTGACGACATATTAGGTCAACCACCTAACAGCCTTACATTTTATGTGCCAGGTACAGTACACAAAAAATGTTAGGCAACCCAAGGTAGGAAGCAGGAGAAAGGAACTTTACAAAATGGAGGCCAGAATGAGAAAGACACAAATAATAAAATCAACAGTTGCTCACATAATGTAAAAAGCCACATTGTAAATATGAAATATTTACATTGATATCACCATGTACTAAATACAGATTTCACAACATTCTACCAAACTAGGATCTGGCTCCTGACTTGGAGACAGATGCCACTATAAAATGCATATGGAAAATAAAAGCAATATTCAGTAAGTCAGACGATATGTCTTAATATCTCACTGACGTAGGTACCATGAAGAAAACTTTAAAAATAGATATAATGAAGTTATGAAAATATTCTTAAAATGCCGGTTATTGCGGCAGTTATTTTAAAAAATCTTGTTTTGCAAACTGCGCTCTGAAACCAAGCCACAAGACGCCGCCAATACTCATCGATGTGATCATCCCATCTTATAAATAGAACGCACTTGTACAAATTTGCAAAAAAAGACACAGCCCAGCAGAAAAAAAATTTCCAGCACCCACGTGGCTATAGACAGTACAGTAACCCAGCTAGCTCTGCCTAACTGCTTCTGATAGTAACTGCAGTCAAACTAAACACTCCACGAGGTCATCTAGTGGTGTTGCTATAACGACATCCTTGGCTGTTTCAGACTGACGTAACAACTGTAAGTAACTTGCAGTCGTTGGTGGTTTGATCCAGAGTCTTCAAAGCAATCTGAAGGGATAGGAAAATCGATCACCATCTCGTAAACCAAACACATACAGGTAAAGCTATACAGAAGCAAAACTGCGAGCTACGATGGCTGAAATGCGGAATACTGTCTGCAAAGTGTTTTAACAGCCACCATTAAAGAGAAACACACCCAGACAATTTACAACACCAGCCTAGGAAGTATCAAAATTGTAATAAAACTGTTTTATAGTTTGGATTAGACATTTAATAGGTGTACTACTGACACTTGAAACTTGAAAACGATTGTTCCCACCGCCCCCCGCCGCTAGTGTTAAAAATGTAACAATTCATTTTTTAAAAATGTCAGCTTTGAAGAAGTCAGCAAGTGCCCTGCCGAAAAGGAAAACGATGATTCTTAATCAAGGGAAGGTTTAAATGTTGTGTTCGAATTTTTGGCACACAGCAAATATACTTCTCGCATCTGTATTCACTTTATCGAATGTAATCGGTATTCGTCCAATATCTCAACGGAGCATTGTCCTGCCCATCACATTTTGTCCTCTCAGTTCCCAGCGTTAAGAATATAGCAAGAAAAAAGGCACTGGTTCATTTGAACAATATTACGAACCACATCATCATCTAAAAGGGCTTTCGACCTAAGTGTGAAATAGTTCAGTACCTTTTCAAAAAAATGACCAAACCAGAGAGAAGATTTTAAACAGGCGTTGTTCACAGAAATACTGAACACATCATTTAGTTTCGTATTCTCTGGAAAGTCGCTTCAGGCTCTTCTAACAGGCCTGCCAATAATGGCATCCAAACAAGATGTACATGTCAAACCCACCAGAACGTTAGCAGCTGTCTATCAACAGGGTCTCAACAGACAAACCAATGATAGCGGTTTACGAGAGCTATCAGCAAACAAGCCAATAGCAGAAGCCCCTTTGCACGCTGTCACCAGACCCGACGACCACTCAGGAACCTATCCAACTGCTGCTTGCACAGCTACAATTAGAAGCAAGCTATCAAGGAACTGTCACGTTGAATTACCCTGCTCAACAAACAACGTTGCGCTCTTTTAATGCACAAGCTGCAGGTATAATCACTGATTTAAAACATACTTAAACACTATGGTATTTATAAATCGACAGCCGCTAGAAATTATAAGCGAAGCCAACAAATAAACACCACAATTAATTCATAGTTGAAACAAATTGCGACCTTCTGAGCAATTCTTCTAAAAATAGCCATCAAGTTATATTACATGTTTTAAGCATACGTGCATCTTGTGTATTTTTTCTGTCGGCAAATACACTTGGACTGCAGCGGCAGAGAAATTAATGTACTCATTTCACACTAGTTTTACTGTTGGTAAAAATTAATGTAAAATTTATATAATTTAATTATAAAACGATATGTTGGATACACTTGGGTTAGGTACAAAATATTTCACCCTTAAACCTGATCTTCAAACTTTTCTGGGTGGAAGATCACTAACAAATATTGACACACTTAAGGCCATGGTTGTTACCCGAAAGAAAACATGAAATAATTTTAGGTGTTTTAATAGACATTTTAATTTTAATGGAAATGTCATGTTAACAAGTCAACTGAGAGCGAAAATCGGAAGTTGGATGACCTTGGAGATTTCCTAGGATCCCCTCAGATACTGGAGGCTAATTTGAAAGCCCATGCCTCAGAACGATGTGCTCCATTGACGGAAATATATTTAAAGTGCGTCTTTTCTATTTTCCTTTTTCAGCAATGGATAAGACAGCTATACTGTATTGATGACGACCTCCTACTGTTCAATTCCTTATCGGTTCAGGGGTTGAACAATCTCAGGCAGGACAAGTGATAACAGATGGTTAACTTTTACAGCATCATGATCAAGACTGACCAAATAGAAACAGGATGCTCCGAATCACTATAGAACAACCCTATTAATAAAAACTCAGGGGAAAATGTAGACAGTTTTACCTTCAAAGAGCAATACCACACCTTCCTTCTCTACGGTCGTTCTCCTAGCTCTCCGGAAGGATAATTATTTCAGCATAAAGACGGTAAGACACTAGAATCGCACCCAACGAGTCATATTTATGACAACGAGCATAAAAGGAATAATGCAGACGAAAGCCTTAAAACATGCATTAATAGATTACGCTAACATACAATGCGCATTGGATAGCCATAAAAACTAGCAGTGAACATGCTACTGAAATGAAGACAGAAAAATACAGCTGTCCCAGTTATAGCCGCTCGCAGAGAACCATGAGCGTGACAAATTTGAACAAGTGTATTTATAGAAAAAACCCTAAACAAAAAGACCGCAGGCATCCTAATGTATTCAGAATTAGGTTTCAATTCATGGTGAAGCATTTAATGGAGAAGTACTTCCAGCACTCCACTCCACCCCACCCCCATTTATTTCAGCATATACTACAGGCATGCAGAAAGGGGCTGACATAGTGAACGAATTGCCTTGTATGGGGAACAAAAAACATTTTGAAAGAAAACTGACCCCACCGTTGAATTTTTTTTGCTCCTCTTAGACTCCCCCTCACCCAAACTAACGTTGACAAGGGACAAGATGCTATGGCGACAGGTCGATTGACAGGAGTCTCGGCCCATGGGAGGGCACACCGGGGAGGCGGGGGGGGACCAATGGCTGCTAGACGGGGGCGGACCCGAAGCTCCGAAGTTCAGCCTCAGTCATTAAGTTGTCCCGAAACAAGATTCCCCCCCCCCCCCCCACACCCACTTCTCTGTGCGTGTGTGTGTGTGTGTGTGCTGGATGATGATAATAATGGTGGTGGTGGTGGGTAAGAACGCGAAAGAAGAAAAAGCGTCGAGGCGACATGGCCTCATCGAGCGGGCGGAGGCAACGTGCGCTGCAATCTTCCTCTAACTGACAGGTTAGTTGGGGGCTCTCAGGTGAACTTCAGTCCGGGACAGAGCTAAAGGCGGGCCTGGGCGGAGAGAAAGAGGTTTCTCCACAAAGAGGATGAAGAGAGGGGGATGTGGAGGAAATTATTTATTTTTTTAAACACAGTAGATCTGTAATAAAAAAAATCCACAAAACAAACAATCGTTTGCCCCTCTCCTAAACACTCCCGCTCTACCACCCAGCTTACCGAGCTGCCTGCTACTCGGAGGAACATTCCAGTATCCTGACCTTCGTTTCTCTAAATAAGCCGAGGAAAAGCGCCGCCATGTTGCTCCTTGTTTATTTAAATCTTGAACACTCCCAGGGAGGGAGGGATCCCTCGCTGCGCATGCTCGGCGGCGTCTGCCGCGGGGGCCTCTGGAAGTTGTAGTCTGCATACCCGCGATGCATCAGGTGAGCCGGTAGCCTCCAGCCCTTGCTGGTATCCAGGGAAGAAAGTAGATTGGACGTTGGGTGACCAACAGGTAAATAATATCGGCCGGTTGCAAAATCTGCTGCAACTCCGTGCAAGAGAAAGTTAAAACTCAACACCTGCAATAATTTTTTTAAAATGATCAACAGCCAGCATCATACAAACAGTAGGCCAGATGTGGATATTTTAAAAAATGTGTACACCTTCTATCACAACTTCCATGTATTCTAATTATTCTACACTGCACAACTATAAAAAAGTGTACAGTGCATTCCGTTTAAAAAGTGTGTATTAAGTAAGATTGAATCCACCACAACTCTAGGTTCATTTTGAAATTGCACACAACTTTCTCCCTATCTGCCCCCAGTCTTAAATCCTTTCACCCTCCTTTGTGCAATGGATTTATTTAAATGAATTGTGTATTTTCACAGCAAATTACTGAATTGATAATATATTTTGTTCATGGATTCAGGACAACAACATTGGGTGTATAAGACATTCAATATAGTGACAGTGACAGATGGCATACCAACTATTGCTACTCAGTACTACATTCAGCATTCAACATTAGGTGTTTTGTATAAAGAGAATATTTGGTACATACAAGAAGATACATAGAACATTCAATGTAAAATATCCAATAAATAATAGTTTAGAGAATCATGATAATTCTGCAAATAACAAATGAGATTATGTAAAGGGAATAAATACAGAACCTTTGTGCATATGGCTGTGGCATCAATTCTACAACTCACAAATTCAGGGATACTGCTGATAACTCAGGTCACCTTGTATACAAAATATTCACCTTGGCAGTAGTTTAGTCATGGATACGGGCCATTCTTTGAGAGGCTAGACAATTTCAGTAAGTAATTATCAGAACTTTCATGCTGATTTTCTAACATTGATTTGTAATGGATGTTGTCTAGCATAAAGAAAACTAAATTCTAAGGCTAAAAACATGAGTTAGAAATTAGATTCAAATAAAGATTATTACACATTAGTGAAATGGTTCAATGTCATCATAATTCAGCACTGGATGATATTTCTACAAAGAATTAATTTTATAATTATTGATATTACTACACTCTATGGTTGTGAATGATGGCTATGAATTATTATTGGTTCTGCTAATGTTTGGATTGTATTTTTGAAAATAAGTGTTTTATTTAAATTCAGCAAGTACTATCTACAACATAATATGCTGATATTACTCATCTTTTCTTGAATGGATCATGGATTAAATAATATCCTTTGTAATAATTTTCATATTTACAGTATAATTAATGTTTGCTAATAATGTGATACACACCTAGGAATTAATTGGGGAATAATGCATAAACCCATTAAATCTCCACTTCATTACTCATTGCTGAAGCATCCTACAAATATAAATTGGAACTTCTACTAATGTCATGCCTCAGTTACAAAGGATATATCAGTCAGTAGGATCTCTGAACTTCTCGAAACTAACTGGAGTATTGCCAGAGAAGTTTAAAATTTACCAACCTAACATACGAAGCTCAAACTTAAATTTGTGTGTAATTTCAAATCAAAGAGCCCCTCTCTATTTGAGACAGAGATTACTTTGTTGATGAGAGCACCAGCTGTTCCTTTGATGTCACCATGGTAACAGAAATGCAATTATTAAATGTGCAGCATACATTTGTGTTGGTGATCTGATAATACAAATGTCAGATCGTTCACTTCTAATGTGGCAAGAAGGTTGTGAACTGTGAAGTATAATGAGCAGCAATCCTATGGAATTACAGAGCAAACAAGATACAGCAGGAAAGATGAAGGCCATCACTGCCAAATTATGTGAGATGAAACAATCAGACAGTCTCAACAAGTTTAAATCATTTATTTAATGTGTATATCTAACGTCCATGAAAATGTGCTGTTTAACATTCACTCAGAACCTCAGTTGCTTTGGCAGCATGCACTTTTACGTTCATATTGCAATCTGGAACTACTGCTAATGATGGTCGAGGTTTCACTGTTCTTTACATCACTTGGCTAACCAGGAATCTTTTATGTTCTTACCGCCTGCCATGATTGTGCAATGGACTAATTTGCGAGTCGCTTTTCAACTAGTTTGCCCACATTATGAACATATGATCCTTAGTCACAAGTCCTGGTTGGTGCACAAACCTGAAGCTTTTTCCTTAGAGGCAGGGATAATCCCCAGTGAGCCACAAGACCTGCACTACCTAAGTATAATTTGATGGAAACTAGCTTCATTAAGTTGAGGCACTAATTTAAAACACATATAGACCATCTCCATTTTCCTAAGAGATCTATTGTATTTTTTTTCCTCTTTGTTCCCTGTTCCCTCATTCTGAACCACCGCTGCATCCTTGGTTATTTCACCTCAGCTTCCACTTCCTTTCTTGCAGTGCTTCAGGAATGTGAGCAGACATAGTTTCAGCTTTAACCTCCTTTTCATAGAAGTGTTCCCATTTGCTTTGTGCTTAGCCAGCTGCTAAACAGTCCCGACTATTTTAATTCCAAGCTGTCAGAGTAATTCAGAACTGAGTGACATTACATTCTTATCACAGTTTAGTAGAGTTGTAGAGTCAAAAAGCACGGAAATAGACCCTTCAGTCCCACACATCGGCACTAACTAGACATTCCAATCCATGCCTCATGATTTTATGAACCATTATAAAGATCATCCTTGGTCTCAGAAAAAGCCCCAGCCCATATAGCCTCTCTCTCTATGAGCTCAAACCCTCCAGTCATGGCAACATCCTTTAAATCTTTTCCGCACCCTCTTATGTTTAACATCCTTCCTACAGAAGGGCAACCAGAATTGTACAGAGTATTGGAAAAGTGGCTTTACTAATGTCCTGTACAACCAAAAAGCGTGAGTCTAAATTTCAAGAACAGAAGTGGAATTTGCTGGAGAAACTCTGTCTGTGCAGAGAAAGCAGAGTTAAAATTTCTGGTCCAGTGACCCTTGTTCATGGCCCTTCTGTTTTTGATTCCCAGCATTCGTAGTTCTTTGTTCTATCTAAATTTCAAGAGGTTGTTTTGTCATTGCATTATTAAATTGGATTTTAAATCATAAAATATGTTCCACATCCTGAGTCTTTTCCTGTCACTGATCAGCAGCAGCATTCGTTAACGTGTTACAGCATTTGTGATGCCTATTTTAGATGCAAGGATGCCAGAAGTTCATCTACCATGGGAACCTTAACTCTTCGTGGGTTTTGTTTTTAAGATGGCCTTGAGACGAACAATGATGTTAAAGCTACACCCAATCTATTATTTGCAGTTACCAGTTGAAGTACAGTTGTTAAGAGCTATTTGCACTAATTATTTTCTTTTGTTTATTTCCTATTGTGCATCTCAAACCTTGTATTTGGAAGAATGTTTATGTGCATGTGCAGTGTTTTAAAAAAATGCGCATTGGCCTCTGAAAGAATCTGGGCGGCGGTGTCTGGACCATCTGGGAGGGGCGTGGGCCGGTCCACGCCCAGAGTATTTACTTACGTGACAGTGGTACGTATACAAATGTGTGCAAACCGCACGGACCAGTGTTTCATTCCAGCGACAGAAATTGACTGGCGGACGAATAGGCAAGTCATTGACCAGGACTTAAACTGCGCACACGGACGCCCTCTGCTGCATTTAAAAGGGTTTTGTTTTTAAAATACCCAATGCATTTATTTGAGCATCTTTCATTCCAGGACTTCTTCATCCATTCTGCATTTTTGTTAGACCTGTGGAATCTAAGACTTGGGTTGCTATCCGTCCGCTCCAGCGTCGAAAAAAAAAACTAATAACTCATATCTAAACGAACATACTGATGAATCTAGACGGGACAAACCCGCAGCCGACAATTTATGGATTCCTATGTACCATCAGCGAGAAATTACTTTATTTCTTAGAACAGTGCATGGGGGGAAGATAACATAAATATGTTATGTATATTCACACTAAAAAGTAGTAGTAGTAGAAAGATGAAAGGCTTCGGAGAAAATTATGAACACAAAATCATTTTAGACTGCAGGAGGCTATATTGCAAATAAAAAGTGTGCAGTTATCTCTCATGCAAGTGAAACGCAGACTTTGCTTCCTGTTTATTTTACTTAGATGATGCATTGTACCGGGGATTGGGAAAACCCTTTTTTAAAACGGAGTCTTAGTTTAACCGTCCCGTTGAGAAAGTGGAAAGTTTTTGTGGGAAAAAAAGTAACGCATGATCATGGAGCAGTTTCCCGGTCGCTGAGCAGTATGGGGTACCTACGCATCCATGAATAATTTCCTTTCCAACGCGAAGTTTTACAATACTCAGACAGAGATTTGATTTTGGAATATAAAACTGAATTTTCCTCGTCTACTATAAGAGTTAATATCGATGATGGTTTTATGCTTTTATCCAGCGTGCAAATAATGTTCCTTTGCCTTTCTTTCCCAATGGGGCTGAATGTTTCAATTCATTTTTTTATAAAGTTTTCTTTAAGTGTTAATCTGAATGAAGCTCACGCTTTGAACTTACTTCAAAGTCTCTCTCATGCACCTTTCACTTCATAACTCTAACTTACAGTTATAACGTACATAAAACAACCGTATATGCTATATAAATACACAAGCTCTCTGTCTTCTATTTCATATTTTCTGATGCAGCAAAGTTGTTTTGGGTTGGGCATTAACAGAAGCAGAAGTCATATATCATTTAATTAACAAGCCAAGTTTAAGAAGAAAACCTTGCACTATTTGTCACGTTGCAACTCCAGCCTAGACCAAAGGCGTGTTACACAATTATTTTAAACTGTTCTCACATTAGAATAGATTTGAAGCTCTTGTTCACTCACTTCTCAAAACATCAGCAGTATAATTTAAACAAATAAGAAACGGACGTTAAACTTATTGTAACCTATGCTGGTCAAAGGGATTTCTTCCAGGTCGAGAAAGATGGAGGATGGATTGAGAGCTTAAGGATTAAGAATCACCAACTTATTAATGTGCAGGAGGCCATTCAGTCCATTGTGCCTGCACTGGCTCTTCAAATGAGCATCATCAGCAAGTGACATTCTCCTGCTTTTACCACATTGCACATTGTCTATCAAAAAAAAATTCAATGCCGTCTTGAATACCTCAATTTGACCTGTCTACACCACACTTTCAGGCAGTATATTCCGTACTTGACACTACTCAGTGGAAAAAGTTGGTTTTCTCCCTTCACACCACCCTTGCTTCTGTTACACATCACTTTAATTCTATGTCCTCTCATTCTGGTTCCTTTTACAAGCAGAAACAGCTTCTGCATATCTACTCTCTCCAGCCTGCTCTTGATCTTGAAAAACTCAATCAAATTTTCTCTCACATTCCTTTTCTCCAAGGAGAACATCTCATTACTGAAGGCTCTAATTCCTGGAACCATTCTTGTAACCTGCTTCTACACTCTCTCCAATGCATTTATATCTTTCTCCTAATATGGTACCTGCAACTGTACAGGTCTAGTATACAGCTTATGCAAGTTGAATATCATCTTCTGGCTCTTGTACTTTGTGGACCTATGAATAATGCTAAGAAGAATGTAAGCTTTATAAGTGATAATGGGAACTGCAGATGCTGGAGAATCCAAGATAATAAAATGAGCAGGCCCAGCAGCATCTCAGGAGCACAAAAGCTGACGTTTCAGGCCTAGACCCTTCATCAGAGCTTTATGAACTGGTTTCTCCTCTTGTCCTGCCACCTTTGGTAATCTCTGCACATATACAGCGAGGTCTAGCTGCCTCTGCATTCTTCTTGGAATTGTACCCGCTATTTTTATGTTGGCTTTCAATACTTTTCCTATCAAAGTGCATTAGCTCATACTTGCCTGCACTGAACCTCATTTATCATCTATCCACCCACTCTACCAATTTGTCAATGCCCTTTTGAAGTACCAAACTGTCCTTACAGCTTTTAATTTAAACATGTTTTATGTTATCTGAAAACTTTGAAATTGTCCCTTGCATGTCAAGATCTGGATCAGTAGTATACATTGGGAAAAGCAAGGGTCACATAACTGACCCAAGGGAACTCTACCACAAACCTTCCTTCAGCCTGAAAAATATCCTTTCACCATTTACTGTTTCCTAGGACTCAGCCTATTTTGTATCCACATTACTAGTATAGCTTTTATACCATGACTAGTAACTTTCCTTAAGCCTGCTATGCAGCACTGTATCAAGTTCCTCCTGGAGATCCATGTATATCATATTAACTATGAGCCTGTTACCTTTTCAAAATAGTCCAAGTTAATTACAAATGATTTCCCCGATTGAAATTCATGCTGACTCTTCCTAATGAACACAAATTTTTCCATGTGACTTATCCTTACAACCTTTCTTGAACAAGGCCATAATGTTTGCAATTCATCAGTCTCCTGGCAATTAGCAAGTCTAAAAATAGTCTGAAATGGGATGGCCAGTGCTGCTGCAATTTCTACCAATTATTTCTTTCTAAATTGTTTGATGGATCATATCCAGTCCCACTGCTTTGGGAACTTTAAGGAGCAACAGTCTACCCAACACCTATTAATTTTGAATCCTTCTCGTGGGAGTATCCTTCTTTAACACCATGGCTTGGGAAGCATTCGCTCTTTTGTAAAGACTGATATAAATTATTCACTTGACACATCTGCTATGCCTCCTTTCTCCATTTGTGTAACTCCTGTCTGGTCTCTAATTGGCCCTACTCCTCCTTTAATCACTGTCGTATTATTTATGTCTATGGATGACTTTGAGATTCCTTTTCATCTTCGCTGCTGGTCTTTTCTCAATTCCTTTTTGCTCCTCTTATATGGTTTTTCCACCCCGTTTCTCCCTACCCAACCTTCAGTGTTCCTCAATTCTTAATTCTAATTTTCAGCTTCACATTCTTCATAAGGACACTTGCTTCCTCACATTAATTTCCACCTCCTTTGTCATCTAGGCAAATATGGATTTGTATGTCCCACCTTGCCCCTTTGAAAGAATAAATTGACTGTACCCAAAACTGCATCTCTTTGAATGTAGCCCATTGATCAGTTTTTGTTTCTCCCACTAACTTATTGTTCCAGTCAATCCTGCCCAGATCTGCTCTTACCTTGTTAAAGTTTTCTCTCCACCAATCGATTTTTCTCACTCTGCTTTGGTGCATGTCACTCTTCATCACCATCCTGAACCTAATGATACAATGATCACTATCTCCTAGATGTTCCCCCACTGACTCAACCCACTTGCTACACCTCATTTCCAAGGACCAGCCCTAATAGTGTACTCTTTTTTTTGCTGAACTGATCTAAATTCTCCTGTAGGTGACCCTCCTGAACTATTCCAGGAAAACCTGCCTTTCATTGCCCTAACATTACCAGTATCCAAATCTATATTTGTAATTGAAATCCCCACTATAACGACTCTGTCATGTTAACTTCTTGCAATTTCCCTGCAGATTTGCACCTTTATATCCTTGCCACTAGGTGGTGGTCACTAGACTACAGAACAAGGAAATCGTACCCATTTCATTACTTTAGCTCTAACTAAATTGACTCGTCTTTGAACCCTCAGATATTATTTTTCTCCAGCACTGCAATGCCTTCCTTAACTAATATTGCTATCCCTATTTTTTTCATCTTTTCTGAACAACTTATACCTAGCAATGTTTTACAACTAATTTTTGCACTTGGTTGAGCCAGGTCTCATCGTTTAACATCATATTTCTCCAGGGCAATCTGCAACTCTAACTTCTTATTTACTATACTCTGTGCATTTACGTACATGCACATTAACTTGCTATTCTCAATGGTATTGCCAGCTGCCTTTCCAAATATTTTCGCAAATCCTGGTATTCACAACAATTCCCTCTTGGCTCCCATGCCCTGCCCAAGTTAGTTTAAAGCCTTCCCAACAGCAATAATAGCAGGCTCTGCATGGTGGTCAGTCCCAGTTCTGTTGAGGTACAACCCATCCAGCTTATAAAAGTTCCATCTTTCCCATACCCAATCTCCACCCTAGTAATCTAAAGCCATCCCTCCTCCATGATCTTCCCAGCTCTGTGGACGGAGGTAATGGTTTCACGATATTATCGTTGGACTGTAAATCCAGAGACCAGATAACATTCTGGGGACCAAGGTGTGATTCCTGCCATGGGAGATGGTGGAATATGAATTCAATAAAATTTCGGGAATTAAGAATCTAGTGGTGGCTATGATTCCATTGTTTTTTCAGCAATCTGGTTCACTGGTGTTCTTTGAGGAAGGAAACTGCCATCCTTAGCTAGTGTGACCTACATGTGACTCCAGACCCACAACAATGTGGTTGACTCTAGGCAATAAATACTACCTAACACCCTCATCCCATTAATGAATAAGGGGATAGAGGAAACCAATAATTGAAAGAATAGAAAGTTCAGAGCATTGACAGGGGTTGAGGGGTTAAGAATTTTAAAATCCATGTGTTGGTAAAGCAGAGCCATTATAGACCAGTGATGATAGTTGAATGGGACGGCATAATTTTGCATACCTGAGCAAAATCGCATATGCATTTAAATGTTTAGCAGATGTAAGAGGGGGAACCAACACAGAGAGCACAGAGATAATCAAGTTAGGAGCTAAGAGAGTGATAATCCTTTCAGTAATAGTGGGTGGAGAGTCAGGTGGAACGAATGGGAGTAGAGACAGAAATGAATAATATTGAGGACTTTACTCTGCACTGAGCAAGATGATGATTTGATCCTGTCATCATTCCAAGCTGCATTCAAACTTAGGTATTGGACAGAAGAATAAAATTTGAACTTTCTGTACCAATAACACTTATATTTTTACTTTTATTCAGAGTTTTTTTCAGTCATGTAAATAAAAGAGGACTTATTATATCTCGTGTGAGAGTCCAGCCCAGAATGCCATTTTCAGCAGAGAGAAAATGATCGCATTAAAGAAGCCCTAGCGCTGGAAGGTTTTCAGGATAAAAGAATTGGTATGAATGTGCGCTAATTTCTTCTAAAGTTCTCTCAGTTGGGGAATCATTCCTTAGTGGAAAATTACATAGCACTCTGCTGTTGAAGGCAAGCAAGAAATCCAGGAAATTATGAAACAGTTAACCAAATATCTGTCAGAAATTTGCTAGAATACATAATTAAGAATAGAGTAACTGAATACTTCAAAATTTCTGCTGTTTTTGGGGGTGGTGGCAGTCTGGTGGGGTAGGACATGAGAAGACACAACATGCATTTGTAAAAACAGTAGGTAATTCCTGACAAATGTTTTGTGGTAGTGGTGGATAGAGAAAAAAAAATCTGGATTATTTTATTCTAGAAAGCATTTCATAAAAGTCTTATGTCAGATAGTTCAAGCTACTTGTGAAGTTTGTGGACTTGAGACAACTATTGGCCGGGTTAAGAGATTGTGCCCTGCACCCAGCCAAAGTGGAGGCAAGAACAATGGGCAAGCACTTAACAGGCAGAATTGTGGTGTGAAGAACGTCTCTCAATTGTTTACCGTACTTGCAAATAAATTATAGGTAGAAAACTAAATATTGTAGTTGTTAAGATAATGTAAAGCTAACCATTGTAAAAGTGTAGATGGAAACATAAAATTATGAGACATTTTAAAATAGAGTGACACAACTGTGGCCAACAACCTTAATAGAATAAAAAATGAGGACATCCACTTCGGACACGAATACTTTCTAAATGGTGGAAAGGTAAAAGCAATGGAACTCAGCAGAAATTTAGGATCCATCCAGAGATTAAAATATGATTGATATTATGATTTTTCAAAGCTTTGGAACTCTGAAGGGGAAAAGCTCAGGTAAAAAAATAGTTATACTGGCTGGGGAATGTGTGACATGCTGGCTCCTAAAATTAGAGCCAAGCTTGAAGAGTGAAGTTGGGAAATATTTTCACAGTTAGTGTGTTAAACATTCAGAATGCTCTTTTGCAAATAGCTGTTGATGTTGAGTCCTTTCTTACATTGATACATTTCTGCTAAATAATTAAGTATTTTGCTGAGGGGAGGAGCAGAGGCAGATATACTGCAGTAAGTTGTGGATCAGCCATAATTCCATTGAATAGCAGAATAGCTCTAGAAATTACATGACCTGTGTTCCAATCATGCTGGTTGCAAAGGAGACAACTTATCACACATTAAAAGTTAATTTTTAATTTTCCTTTGTCTCTTCTGTAAATCTTTCATTTCTCATCTAGACCAATTCATTCTCCTATTACTTTCTCAATTAAGTATAGTTGGTTAAAATGATTAATTGTTGGCATCACCCTATTGCTGTCACCATGCTCACATCAGTTTTCACTTTCAACATGTTATACAGCAAAATTTGGCATTAAACGGTGTAAGGGGGAAAAAAAAGCCCTAAGAGATGTATGCTGCAAGAGGCCCTACTCCGTTAAGATCACGCTTAAGGCTATCAATGTCAGCTATATTGTCGCATCCCTCCTGACTAAATGTTTCTACATAATTCCAAGTTTGTGACATTGTATTGGAGTTAATCTGCACTTAGTATATCGTTATGCTTTCAGACTACACAGCAGAGACAGTGGCAGAGTCATCTTTAATTTTCATGGTCAATCAAAACAGTGAAAAATGCACTGCAAATTGCCTCAAAAGAACCTAAGCTAAGAGGGGGGAGCTGATCAGTCACAATACTATTTGTCACAAGCTAACCTGAAAGTTTGAGACATAATGTGACACCACCCAGCACTGTGGAGATCCAAAGACGATTATTGTAGTTTATTATTGTAGATCTCTGCCGAGAATTTGTTTCCTTTTTACATTTTCTACCAATCTCCCCATCATAGAACCTGAAGAAAACTCCTACAGAAAGTCAGGAACTCCTAATTTCCAGTAACATTCTCAAGGAAATACGAATTTTTGGCTCGGTATTGAGTGTTTGGACTTTTTCTTACTCAAGTGTTCCCATTTATTTTGATTCTAGTTGTATTTTCACTTTACATTTCCCTTTCTTAAAATAAATACAATTTTTGCGAAGTTGCGTCGAACTGTTCGCTTCCGCACCGAACCACGAGTGTGAATAATGCTGCAGATAAGTCATTGCGAAGTTGTATCGTATTTAACATTAACCACTGAATGGCCTGTTTGAAGTTCTTGACGACTCCTTCAACTGGATACAGCTCCAAGGGCCAATTTTAACAGTTCAATAGTCTTTCCGTATTCGCGGAGCTTCGTACGTTTTGGTTGCATATGCAATCTCCAACTGCAATTCCCTCCCACACCGTCGTGTCTGACGTAGGGAGAATGTACATTCTCTCAAGATTGCTCCCAGTTCAAAGCAGCAACGCGATCCAATTTGCTCAAATTGTGACATTGTTGCATAGCGCAGTAAGAACTACCACAAGAAAATGTCAGCTATCTACTAACAAGTCTGTCCCCGACGTAAAAAGAACGATTTAACTACCACCGTAAAGCACCAAAACAAAATCATATTTGAGGCATTTGAAGTGTGGCAATATTGCAACTTGGAAAGCGCGAAGATCAATAGATACAAATTCTCAGACAAGTCACCTAATGACAATAAACCTGCGCTTATGCCAAAAACAAAAAAAGTTTTATCCGAAATAACTGCGGCTACTATAAATCTGAAACGAAAACAAATAGTTGGAAAAGCTCAGCAGGTCTGACAACATTTGTGGACAGAAATCAGAGTTAACATTTCAGGTCGAGTGACCCCTACTCAGAACAGTTCTTCGGCAGGGTCACTCAACTCAAAAACTGATCTCTCTCCACAGATATTGCTAAACCTGCTGAGCTTTTCCGGCCATTTGTTTTTGCTTCTGAATATTTGTTTATTGTTGCAACATTGCCTACACTTCAAGGAAAATCATACTTGAGACATTTGATGCCTTACTGTGGTGGCTCGATCGTTCTTTTTACGTCAGAACTTTTGCAGCAAGGTGTGTTTTTGTTTATAGTTTTATCCATTATGTACCCACCTTCAAGAATTTTGGCCAAGTACTCCATACCAAATAATTCTTCCTTCACCTTTAGACTCTGCCAATTTCTTTATAAAAACGTAGCAGCGCCGCTGATGCCTTCACTTGTCTCGCACATGTTCCCTGTACCTGTCCCCCACCTCCACCTCTTCTGTGAACATTTGAAGTTTTCCATCAGGTTGACAGTCTTCATTTTCTGTTTCCCTCACCCATTCTAATCAATCTCCCTCTCAACTGACTGCAGGGCATGCTCTCAGATCCAACTCTGAGCTGGCAATCAGACCTGCTGACAAGGATGATGCTGCTGTCTTGTATACCAATCTCGACCTAGCAGAGGCTGAGCATTATCCCACGATTGAATGTAAAAGTAATGTTTCTGCAGCTGTGCAACCTTGCCTCGTGTAGGGAATTTCCCCCATCTAAAACCTCCCATTTCAGACCACAGTACAGTACCCATTCAATCTTGTCAAAATTCACCACAGGATTGCCCAGGCAGACCCTTACTTCTGCCTCGACTCTTTTTCGCCCCATCCAGTTTCTTTCCTCTTTACATCTCAGATTCTTCTGACATTTATCGTCAGTTTCAAAATTTCTGGTGTGCATCCAACAGGAGGCTATTAGGGTTCCCACTTCCTTGGAAGAATCCTGAACTATCTCCATCTCCGTCACACACCCCCGCTGGCCAATTCTGTCCTGACTTTGAATTAGTTCTCCTTTAACTCCTCTCATTTCAGATCAAAGATGTAGCTATGGGTACACACAAATGTTGGTCTCTTTTGAGGTATGTGGAACATGACTTGTTTCAGTCCTGCTCTGGTCTCTCCTCCCAACTTTCTCCAGTACCTCAATGAGATCGTTGATGCTGATTCTGACGCTCTGAAAATGGAAAATTTTACAAATTTTACTTCCAATTTCCATCCTTCCCTTACCTTTATTTGGTCCATCACTTACTGATCCTTTTATTGACATCTATTTCCACATCTGGGAACAGGCCAGCCACCAATATCCAATACAAACTCACTGACTCTCACAGTTACCTTGACTATATATTCATCACACCCTACCTCCTGTAAGGTCTTCATTCTATTTTCCATTTCTGTTACGTTTCTCCTGATGATGCCACTTTCCGTAGGGTTCCTCAGACATGTCCACCTTGATTATCAACTGTGGGTTGACATGGTCAACAGGCCCCTCAGCCATGTCTACTCATTGCCTGCACATTCACCCCTCACACCATTGTAATGATTGGGTCAGTGTTTAGCTTTCAAGTATGGGCAAGGGACAGGCTGAACAGCAATTTAAAATAGCAGAGAAAGCAAAAATATTGAAGGTCTTGTGCAGTGAAGGCTACTATCAAAAAAATTTCAATAAAATGGCAAATTTGAACTGAATGGCAAAGATTAACCATTTACAATGCAATGCTTTGTTGAGGGACTTAAAAACAAAACCTACAGCTGAAGTCTATTTGTGCAGTAACTTCTGGCAGGTAATCATCTGATTTTGCAACCTCAATGGTATGGCTTTCATAGTTCTGAATGAATGCAATGTCAAAAGTCAATTACTGATTAAATGGACATTCCATAAAGAGCCCATAGGTCATACAAAATACTTCAGTACCACTGTGGAAAGGTTTCAAAACTGGAAAAGTAAAAATACACATCTAAATTATAACCAGTGAGCTTATCACTCCAAATACTGTATTAATGTGCATGGACAGTTTATTTTAGAAGAACCACATTTAAATTATAACCAATTCCTCCCACCGGAAAAACCCTGCGGCCAAAATCTCAACATCTGTCCTGGCTGTGCATATGACATGGTGTCAAATTTTCTATAATAGTCTTGTTAAGCAAACTTCTTTTTACTAATTTAAAAAGGTGTTATATAAAACACAACTTGCTGTTGACCCAATGCTGACTTGATGAATTTGGTCATTCTTTGAGGTCACCTTGCAGTGAGAATTGCCAAATTGTCTCTTTTCAATGATTATTGTAACCTTCAGGCAAAAGCTTCAAGGTATGTTCAGAAGAAAACATAGCAAACTGTGCATCCCATCACAGAAACACAGAATATAGGAACAGTTGGCCATTCAACCCGAGCCTGAATCACAATTCAATATGATCACGACTGATCATTTAGCTCAATACCCTAATTCTACCCCACCCCAAACACCCTTGATCCCACCAGCCACAAAAGTTATATCTACCTCCTTCTTGAGGACACAGAATCCTTTCACCTTAACCACTTTGTTGTAACGAATTCCACAGGCTCACCACTCTCTGGGGAAGCAATTTCTCCTCATTCCAGTACTAAAAGGTTCATCCCTTCTCAAACTCTGACCCCTAGTTCTGGACTCCCCTGTCATCAGGAACAAACTTCCAGCATATAACCTGCTCAGTCCTGTTAGACTTTTATAGGTTCCCATGAGATTCCGCATCTGGTCACAGAAATTTGAGGGTGCATACATGAGGATCAATGGTCGGCACAACATCGTGGGCTGAAGGGCCTGTTCTGTGCTGTACTGTTCTATGTTCTATCTACAGTGCTAACAGCCTCCATCTCGCTTAGACATCACTCCTGCCCAGGAATCAATTTGATAAACATTTACTATACTCCCTTCTACAGCAAGATGGGCATCATTTATCAAAAAGGGGCACCAAAATTGCATACGTACTCAAGCTGTGGCCTCACCAACACCCTGTTAATTGCAGTAAGATATCCTTGTTCCTGTTCTCAAATCTTCATGCCATAAATGCCAAATTTCAGTTTGCCTTCTTTACTGACTGCAACACATGCTTACTTTCAGCAATTGATGCATGATGATACCTAGTTCTCATTGACCACTGACTCTCTCAAATTACAGCTAAGTAATAATCTACCTATTTTTGCTACCAAAGTGGATAACCTCATTATACTGCATCTGCCCTGTATTTCTCTACTAACTTAGCCTATCCAAATCATACTGCAATATCCCTGCATCTTCCTCACAGCTCACTCTTCCACCCAGCTTTGCATCATCTGCATATTACATTTAGTTCTGTCATCTAATTTATGAACATTTTTGTGGAAAGCTGTGGTCATAACACCAGTTTCTACAATCACAGCCTGCTGTTTGGGAAAAGACCCATTATTACTGTTCTGTTTCCTGCCTGTTAGCCAATCTTCTAGCCATCTAAATTAACTACCCAAATCCCAGGTGCTTCATTTTTAGACATTAACCTCTTACGTGGTTCTTTGTCAAAAGCCTTCAAATCCAAATAAACCACATCAACTTGCTCCCCTACTCTACTAGTTACATCCTCAAAGGATTCCAGTTTGTTTTCTAATCAGTTGTAGGACCAAGAAGCTTTCAGTTCAGTGTCTGGTTTCATTTTCTTGTATAGGACACGGCATTTCTATGTCAGAGCTGACTACATGCATTTTGACATAGCTGTATTTCCAGTGATTAAGCATCTCCACAGGTTGAATTGCAGCATCGAACTGCAAATTGTGTATTGCATATACTACACATAGCTGGTATTTGTCCATGTAATTCAATCTACAGTATCTGTTAAATAAAAACTTGCTTTCTTCTAAAACAAATCTTGCACCGAGTAGTCCCATTTTGCAAGTAGACATATCTTTAAAATAATAAAAGGTCAAAACATCAATTATCACCAGCAAGTTAAAATGTCACAGATGAGGCAACAAATTTATTTTCCAGATTGCAGAAATAGTGGTTTTATAACAGATTCAAATGTATGTTAAACTTACAAGACCCTGCCATCAAACATACACAAGAGCTTGGTATTCTAACATGTTTAGAGTAGCAACTCAAAAACATGACATTGTTCTATAACCTAGAACTCAATAATAACAAAAATAACAAACTATGTAAAGTTAAATAAAAGTCACCTTGAATTATCTTCTGTTGTACCAGTAGAGAAATAAACACATCTCCCACTGCCCTAGCTACAAATTTATCAGAAGGCAAAAGCAAATGGTCTGGGAACTAGAAGCTATTACAGTTACATTGATTCACAAAATGTATCAGAAAAACAAAATGAACAACATTTACACGACTGAGTTCAGAAAGGCTTCTGAGATTCAGGACTATTGTCATTTTTACTGTAACCGGCTAAATGGTTTTGTCTCATGTCAACATAATAAAGTATAAGCTGTTCACTGATAATGTCCCCTTTTCTTTTTAAAAAAAAGCACAATCAATTTTATTTATATATACTTTTAAGAAAATAGACTGGGAAACGTCTGCTTTTTGATATCTCACTGAAGTTTCAGTATTTCCTTATGAATAAAATCAATATTCTTGTCAACTCTGCCAATCCTGTCAGTCACACAGGATGTCCTCCCTAAAGTACCGATTAAGCACAGTAGCAGTCACACAGTAGCATCTTTTATCCAGTCTACAGAAAATATGCAATTAATGTCTGTATACAAATGTTCCAACATAGAAAAGAGGAAACTTCCCATCCACTGTCACAGATCTGGGATACTACAATTAAGGTGAAAACAGTGAAACCACTGTCATGTGAAATTTTATCCTCCACTCCAAACGCAAGAACAAAATAGTCGAACAGCATTTGATCAAATATTTTACCTTCCTGTATGTTGATTCTACATGCAACATTCAAAGCAGCAGGCAGGGATGAGAAGCTTGGACTGTGCTCCAATTCAGGCACCAACACATTGTGTTAATCAGTATGTAATAGTGGGATTCACCTCAACATTGTTTAAGGAAACAATTCATGGAATTGTTCATAGAGATTTACAAGAACCTTAAAACTTTCTACTTGCATAGAAAGACAAACAGCTAAGTTGATTCTACTCAGTGGTTCATAATACAAGAGAGTGTACACAGTTGAATTTATATAAATAAATGGTGTACATGGTGATTCAATATAGACAGATTAAACTATTAGTTTATTGGGCACATGCATGTCTTTGCATACATTCCCAATATGGCACATGGTCAATACATCTGTACACACCAGCGTTTTGATATAATGAAATAGATATACACTGATTCAGGACAAAAGAATCAGCGTAGGCTCATATATAAGGCGATTCTGTAAGCAAGGATGTGTACATGTGGTGACTTGGTACAGACAGTTAGGAAAGCAAGCCTGTGTACACAAGCTCATTTGGTAGGTCTGATATACACAAATGCACTATAACTTCAGTATGTGCATACAAGGGATTCTGAGAAAGCTAAATGGCCAACAAATAAGGCTCTATTTAGGTGTCGCAAAATGTCCAATTTGGGTTAGCTTGATGAAATTATTTGATGTACTTGGTAGAAAATAAAGAACAAACTATTAAGAGGTATCTTCCCATTGCACAACTTTTGTCAAAGTGATAAATTGGTACAAAGTAATTTTTGTGGGTGTATATATGTTAAACAGTATCTGTTAACCAAAAAGAGAGTGTAAAAATAGTCTTGTACATCTTTACTCTTCTCTCTTATAAACCCCAAAGTAAAAATGTGCTACATTTTCCTAAATATGGGGATCCTAAACAAGGAAAATAAGTTGGGAGAAGGCTAACAGAGAAACAATCTATAAATCATTTAATTGTCTTTCAGCAGGGAAGATTATGGGGCAAAGCAGACCCCACAATGTATGTTTTGAAGATGATCTGTTTTAAAATATTTACCTGTTATGTAAAATATTATTGGTGATAAACACCATTTAAGACAACTATGTTCCAGAGCCACATGAAACAGAAGAATTTCTTCTTTGATTAAAATAAACATTAGTTTAAAAATGCTCAAGCCACTCTTGTTTGAGATGAAAATAATAAACAGTGAAATGGACTAGGGTCATGATGGTTTAGAAACTCTGATGCCTTTTCATGTTAAAAATAGAGAAGACGACAATATCTGGTCAAGATTAAGGCACAGTTCCCATCACACATCTACGGGTAAAGCAACTAAAAATGCAAAACGCTAAACATGAAAGGATCATTTTCTTACTCAAAAAATTAAAAAGCCTCCCCCTTGAAAAGAACATTTTGCTGAGTTCCTGTACAGTTGCAAGATGGGTGTTTTTGGCTGATCATTTTTACATTTTTTATCAAGGGCACTTAAAACTTGAGGGAGGGGGTAAAGATTGCATGTCAAATGCGTACATTATCTTCTAAAGCCACAAAAGTAAAACAAAACCCTACATAAAAGTTTGGAGTATAAATGGCAGCATTTATCAAACTTTTTATGAAAAAAAGAAAAATCCTAACACAATGGATTGAACAAGCTGCGGAAACTCTACAGCAAAAGTGACTGTATGTTTGAACAATCTACCAAAAAATATTGGGGTCTAAACCAGTTTTTGTAGTGTGGATACTGCTCCAATCATGTGCCCTTATTATTTTCAGGAACATCATGATTACTTCAGGTCAACATATCTTTTGTGCAAAAACGGAGACTGATAGATAATATCCAGCCAGGGTGATGCTGACTCATTTTTCAAGATTGGAAAAACAGTGTGGGAACAGTTACAATTCTCATTTGAACTTGTATTCACAGTTTGTTGGGATCTGGTGTGTTTATACTTTGAAATCTAAGCATCACAACATTACAAGCATCAGAAAGGGGCAGGAAACAGAAAATTAAAGAATAACAACGCAGCTGTGATTGGCCCAGTCTCCAGGTAATAAGACAATTTTCATATCTAATTCCGAACACACTGTTAGCAATTCCAATATTCATGCCTACTGTCTTGGTAACTGGACCCAAAACAGCCTTTGGTAAAGGCATCCAACTGGTCATTTTCTATCGCACCCCAATTCGCACAGTTACTTGTTCACCATTCATGTGTCCTCCAGCCACCATTCGAAACTGACAAGAACATAAAAATACTACATGTGCACACCCCAAAGCTGAGTACTGACCACTCAAGGCCTAATCCAATAGCTAATCTGTTTGGAGCAGCAAGAGTTTCACCTCATTTTCGTTTATAAGAACACAAAGAGTGTCTCAACAGGGTTTGCCATCACTTTCTTTGCTCAACTCTGATTAGCATGTAGAAATGAAAGTAGAGTGGTTTAGGGGTGTGAAAAGATTGAAGAGATTTGTGATCATCAGTTTCTTTTTCCCTCAAATTTGCCAATTTTTAAAATCCAGCTTCACGAAGCTTTTGCTTTCCTTGCACGTGGTGAAGTTCCACTTTCTGTTTTCACTGTTCCGTTTGATGCATTAGCTGCAAAAATAACAAAACAAAACAGTAAGGGAACAAAAATAGCTCAAGTCAACTAATATATTTGGTTCTTGAACCAATAACCACTTGTAAGCATCATGGCCAAACGTTGGACTGGTTTAGGTGGTGATGAGCTGTTCTTATTCAACTGCTGCGGGTTCACCCAGATTGGTAGTGGGAAGAGAGTTTCAAGATTTTGAGACAGTAACACTGAAGGAAAAGCAATACATTTCCAAGTCAGGATGTTGCGTTTCTTGCAGAAGAAATAGCAGGTGGTGGTGTTCCAACACATCTCCTGCTCTCTTATCTAGATGGCACTGAGGACAGTCTGGACAGGCTGGGAGTTTTTTTCCCCTGGAGCACGGGAGACTGAGGGGTAACCTTATTCAGGTTTGTGAAATAATAGATGTATAGATGAAGTGAATACCCAAAGTCCTTTCCCTAGGGCATAAGTTTCATGTTAGAAGGGAAAGATTTCAAAGGGACCTTAGAGGCAACTTCTTCCACACACACAGGGTGATGCGCATATGGAATGAACTGACAGGCAAAGTAGTAGGTGCAGGTACAATTACAACATTTAAAAGACATTTGGACAGGTAAATGAATATTTATTTATTGTCATATATATCTAGAAGGATAGTGGCAAGTGTAGCCACAATACAGTGCCATCTGAGTTTATAAAAAGAATAAAAGACTAGTAACATTAAATCGAGAGTTCATCTTCTCTGCAAGGAGTCAACAAACCAGTTGCATTATTTTTTGAAAGATCTCTGCAAGGTCATGGAGCAGGCACCGCCATCACTGCTGCAGTCAAACACCCGCTGAGTCCACACTGTGGGCCTACCACAGCCAGGAGACCTGTTCTGGACACCGCCACAGATGATCCATTCAGCACTACTGCAACAGATGACCCTACTGTGACACCAAGCGCTGTCGTAGCCAAATCCATGCTGTGGATCTACTGGCTACGCAGGAGCAGGGCTGCTATGGCAAAAATTCCCGAGTTCAGGCTCCTAATGAAACCAGGAGTCCTTGCTCCAGGCACCACCACCGCTGCCAATGACAACCCTTCGACACCACTCTGGCTTCCCCACAATGTCAGATGATGGAAGAAAAGAGAAAGAAAAACAAAAAGAACGAAGAGAGAGAAGGATGCGGCTAACCTGAAGTGTACAGGCTCAAGAGCCTGAGCACTACTTAGCATGCCTGCATTCCTGAACAGCAAAAGTTTATAGGGATACGGGATAAACACATGCAAACGGGAGTCATTTAGTTTAGGAAATCTGGTCGGCATGGGCAAGTTGAATTCAAGGGTTTGCTCCGTGTTATCTGAATCCATGGTTTGTAAAGTGCTGTCTGACAGAGTCTAAGGAGTTAAGGTGAATTTCTGCAGTCTACCTTGTAGATAATTTTCACTACTGCTACTGTTAAGTGCTGGCAGAGGATGTCAATGTTTCAGGGTGTATTGTCTATCAAGTCAATCAAGATTTGTCCAGGATTTTTTGGAGATGCACTCATCCAGTCAAATAAAGAATATTTAATTATACTCCTTACTTCTATCTTGTAGAAAGTAGACAGGCTTTAGAAAATCAGGAGATGCATTCATTCGTGGGATTTCTAGCATGTGACCTACACCTGTAGACACAGTAGGCTAATCCAGGTTATCTTCTCACTGAATGTTAAGGGGGTGAGGGTTTTCTTCTGTTCGAGTCAGTGCCTCGCACCATTTCACGAAGGTTACTTGCGCCACTTGTCAGTCCAAACCTGGATATTGTCCAGGTCTTGCTGTATCTGGGCATATAGGCTTTACTATTTGAGGAGTCACAAATAGTGCCCAACATTGAACATTTATCAAGGAACATCTTCACTCCTGACCCTATGGTGGAAGGGAAGGTCAGTGATGAAGCAGCTGAAGGTGGTCAAGAAGAGGACACTACCTGAGGAACTCGTGTAGTTTCCTGTCCTGGAACTTTAATAACCATAAAATATAGTTCTGCCGAACAGCTATGGGGAGGTAAGCAGCTGAAAGAATAATGAAGAGATAAACATGACTAGAAAATGTCTGACCACAAAAGACGAAGAAACAAAAAAAGGAAGCTGGAGAGTAGTTGATCATTAAGAAAACTGAAGATTGTCAATTTTAATTTAAATTGAGGGCAGAAATTTTGTTCACTTTTTATTAGTGCACTGTTAGACCACATGAATTCTCATGATCCAGGAAGCATTGTTCAATGAAATGAGGACTTGTGCTCGAGCCATGTAGAGACTAAATTATGACTGTTTTCCCCCAGGGAATTATCACAACTCTGTACATATGAGTGACTTTCCACCTCTAGATCTTCCAAGATACCTTTTATAGGAGAACAGTTTTTTTATATAATAATGAACAAGAGAGTTACCACAAATTATTCTGAGCAACATGCTAATTTATTGTTTTAAGGTATCAGTTCAGGTGGGAACTGAACAGTTTCAATCTAATCAGACTGATGCAATGTAAATGACACAGGTCTGATAGGGACTCCATTATAGATTCATTGTGTGTTTGTAAGATGAAGCAACATGCAAGATGCAAAAGGCTTTTCCACGGTACATAAAACCCATTAACGCTTGTTTCTAGGTTTAAATAAAAGGGCTCCCCATAATGGGTTTTGAGCAGCATTACAGACATTTAAGGTATTCACAAGTAAAGCCTTCTTAATAAAAAAAAAATTAGTTTTATCCAATTGACCACTTTTCAATGTTTCATTTATCTTTACTTGGTCTCCAAAATCTCTTGAAGTTGCTGTTCCTCAGATCATTACTAGCCTCAAACCTTCTGTAATTATTAAGGTGGATGTAACATAATCTGGTCTGTGACAGGTAATAACAACACATGGCTCATAAAATGTATTTGCTTTCTGGGTCTTGAATTCTGATGGTATCCTCAGAAAAAGAACAAGTTACGCTGTTTTAGGGCTGTCATGGTCACGCTGCAAAGTTGCAATACAGGCCTGGGACAATCTAGACAGGAACTCAGAATCAGCTTCAACTGTTTAAATAAAGTTACCTTTCCACTGAATTGGGTTTATAACTTCAACAGAATGCTGACTATTTTTTATTAATTATTAATATTTTTATAAGATTAAATCACAGATTGAATGCTTGAGAAAGATTTTCTAGGTTTTAATACTGACCCTTGTTATACTCTTTTTTTGAAGGCTTGTTCTTGGTATTCGCTACTTTCTTTCTGGGGATCTGATTCTGGGTGTGTTCCCTCCACTTCTTCAGCTGGAAATTGATAAACTTCCACATCATCCATGCTTGTGTTAGGCAAATAGCAGCTAAGCAACTAATCCTGTTCAATAATAAAAGGAAATTCAGGTCAATAAACAACATAGCTACTAATTCTGAAAAATTGCACAAAAACAAATGCAAACTATAACATAGCACTAGCTTGTTATAATATCACAATTGATAAATACATACATACTATTTCAGCGCAGAGTCATCTGTAAATGTAATTTCAGCAAAGCATCTTTTCATTTAAAACAATCTCTTTGGGTCGTATTGGCTGTGAAATGCAATGGAGTGAAGGCCAATCACAGTTCTCCAGTGATCTTGCAAATTAGAGCAATAGAAAACAGCATTACGATATTTCTCTGCAGGAAGGGAGTATAATTTAAAGGGAGAATAATAGTCGTCAGTCATCCTGCATCTCTTGGTGGCCAGTAATAGTGAAGAATTTTCTGTAACTACACAATCAGCCACCTGCCTGCAGGCTTGACTGCTGGTTGCTGGGAGATGGCATATTTCTTCCCCTGTTTACAATTCTATGAAATATTTTTCATATTGTAAATAAAACTTAGATCTGTTCTCATTCATTTCATATTTGTTGCAAGCAGTAAAACCCTTAACGAAAAACCAAGTGAACACACTGAACTTTAAAAAAGGCAAAATCACTGATGCTTGTATGATTTTTCAATGAAATATTACATGCATTTTTAAAAAACACCATAAGACATTACTAGGAGATAGCAAGAGCTGCAGATGCTGGAGTCAGAGACAACACAGTGTGGAGCTGGAATACAGCAGGTCAGGCAGTAGAGGATCAGGGAAGTTGATATTTTGGGTCAGGATCCCTTCTTCAGAATTTCTGCACCTCTGATGCTGCCAAGACATTACCAGATTCTGTTCAAAATTTCTTGCCTACAGTACTCAATTATTGTGAAAAGTACTCAATTCCATGACATGGTTGACTCATCCATTGGAGTCTCAAGCCAAAGGGTCTGTCAAGATATTTGATTTTAACTTGATTTCATTTATTGCAGTCACATGTACCTCAGTACAGTGGAAAGCTTGGTTTTGCAAGCAGTACAGCAGTCACAGCAATCGAGGACATACACACCATAGGGTGTTTACACACAGTGAGGCATACAAAATCACAGCTGCACAGGAGGTGCACAAAGCATGATCAACATTAGCAAGATCTCCATTAACTTGAAATTAGAGAAGGCCATACAGTAGTCTAACAACAACAGGGAAGCTGTTAGTGAACCTACTGGTGCGTGTGTTCAAGCTTGTGTATCTTCTGCCTAACAGGAGGTTGGAACGGTGTGTTTCTGGGGCGAGAGGGGTCTTTGATGATGTTGGCAGCCTTTCCACAGCAACTAATATAAATGGAGTCCATGGATGGGAGTTTGGCTTCTGTGAGGGTCTGTATACATAAAACTTTCCTCAGTTTATCATCAGCCCGGGATACAGCAGTTGCAATACCAGACGATTACGCACCCAGACACAATACTTTCTATGGTGCATGTGTAAAAGTTGTGGGCACCTGTAAAATAATAAAAATGCCTACAGGGAGTGGCCAGAGGCAGGCGTGGAGCCTATAGGAGTACCATGGCAGCGCAATAGGTTGGCTGTCTCATCTCAGAGACATTGAAATATAAAGCATGGAAACAGATCATTCAGTCCAACTCGTCCATGCCAACCAAATTTCCCATCCAAGTCTAGTCCCATTTGCCATCATTCGGCCTGTATTCACACACTGACCCAGATGCCTTTTAGACGTTGTAATTGTACCAGCTTCCAGCACTTCCTTTGGCAGCTCATTCCATATACGCACCACCCAATGCGTGAAAAAGTTGCCCCTTAGATCCTTTTTATATCTTTCCCCTCTCCTCAGCCCACTGATTCATCTGATCAAAATCCCAATGTACTGAGGTAACCTTCTCCATTGTCTACCACAGCTCCAATTTTGATATCATCCACAAACTTACTAACCCTACCTCCTATGTTTACATCCAAATCATTGATATAAATGACAAAAAGCAGTGGACCCAGCGCTGATCCTTGTGGTACACCGACTCCTGTCTGAAAAGCAACCCTTCACCACCACCATCTGTCTTCTGCCTTACAGCCAGTTCTGTATCCAAACAGCTATTCTCTCTACATTCCATGTGATCTAACCTCACTAATCAAGGGATGCATAAAATGATGGAGTTTCAAAAATGATATGGTCTTGATACTACTAATTAATCTGTCATTAAATATCTCTTTTTAAAAATATTAAACCACTCTTTGTGTGGTGTACACTCATATTATAAGTATTATGCAGGATAACTTAAAATGCTATGAGGTCCAGTAACATATCGACTAGCATTTCAGTGACGAATTCAAATAATAGTTCCTGAAAAAGTCATCAGGGCTACTTACTACTTGACAAGTTTCTAAAAGAGATTTAATTTTGGCTCAAGACAGCAATTAGGTGCATGAATACAATGAGCTGTTTTTCTGCATCATTATGTCAGACCAATCAGTCATAAATTATGAGATATTTTTGCCATTAACCATCCCGAAACAATGTTTATACATAAGCAGGTCTTACACAAAAAAATAACTTTTAATCAGCTTGGCAAATCTTGACTTGTATTTTAGCAAAGAAATAAACTCCAGTGGCTATCCTTTCCCTAAAAGATGAGATTACCTCATGGTTTATTACCTCATGGTTTATTTCAAAAGCAATCAACCATTACCTAGATTGGGGATCAGAGATAATGGGAACTGCAGACATAGAGAATCCAAAATAACGAAGTGTGGAGCTGGATGAACACAGCAGGCCAAGCAGCAGCTTAGGAGCACAAAAACTGACGTTTCGGGCCGAGACCCTTCATCAGAAAAATGTGTGAGAGAGGCCTTTTCTGATGGAGGGTCTAGGCCCGAAACGTCAGCTTTTGTGCTCCTAAGATACTGCTTGGCCTGCTGTGTTCATCCAGCTCCACACTTTGTTATCCTAGATTGAGGATATTTGTATATTTCCATCTGCATAATTAAGTTAAAGAATTTATCTAAGATTGAAGCAATCTGATACTTCATTGAGTGATAGCTCAATTAAAACATAAAACATCCTTTTAGCCAACTGCTCAAACTTGGTAATTATGCTCCACTCAGTACCTCAGCGAAACTATATATAATGTATTTGACTACCTTTCCTTAAAAATATGCTGTTTTTAAGGGACAGTATTCAACTATATTGACTACTTTCAATTAGTCAAATTGTTGCAGCACGTTCCAATTCTAGCCTCTCTCTAGGTTATTTGTCCAGCACAGTGAAGGAAGAAACATTCTAATGGAAGATCACAAAGACTGCCTTCACAGCAGTTGCAAGAAGTGCAACAGCACGGTCGCCACCAGACCTTTTTTAAAAGCAAGATATCCTAGGCAAAATATTATAGATTGGGTTTCAAACACTTCTTCAATTGCCTACCAATTTAATAGATCTCCTGCCAAAACACTTTTAAAAATCCAAGAACATACAGTTACATCAAGTTTATAGTGGAACATGAAGCATGATTAAAAAATCTTCATATTTTCAAAACCTTGTGATGCAATAATGACAGATGGTTTTCTCTTCATGGGAAAAATCTTCCTTTTCTGTTAACAGGTTTGGATAATTAAAAAATGGAAAAATGAAAAATAATGACTTAAATGATGGAGAAACAGTGTAATAATAGAAATTCTAACTGGCTCGAACCCCTACATTGTACTCCTGGGAATGGGTTTCTTCACATTTATGCACAATCTAGACAAACGTATTTGGGATTTTGTATCTTAACTTTATATAATGTACTAAATGGTGTTGGAAAACAGGATTCTGAAGTTAGAAACCAAATTTCCTAAAATCTAAAAGTAGCATGACAGCAACTGTAAAATGCAAGTGTTCTGTGACTTAAAATTAGACCTGTTCACTGAAAACTGAAGGAATCAATATTTATTCCATTAAATTCAGTGATGGTTCAATGCGCTCACCGCCATACTTACAAAAGATAATCAGATAATGGAAAGAATTCAAAAAGATTTTCATGGTCACAGAAGGGTTGCTAACGATGCCAAACTGCAGTGGTGACCAACTTGTTTAAAATTAATTTTCTCTTCAAAGGATAATGTGCGCAACAAATGGCAAAAGCCGGACAGGTTTTAGTCAAGCTAAAGGGAAGCCAATTACACAAAAACCCAGTCATTAAGTGTTGCAAAGAGTCACAACAGACAAGGGATTCAAGGGATGCAATGTCCTATGTTAGTAATTGATAAAATTGATTTCTTGGGTTTAAAGTAACAATACTTCAAGCTAAATTTGCAAGTTTCTTTAGATAATTAACATACACAAGTTCTTTGGTAACTTCAGCTACTGGCTACTGTGCCCTAGGTCAGCTTGTTATTTTGATTAGCTGAGCACGGACCAAGTATATCCGTACAGAATGAGGAAAAATTCACATGAAATATCAGAAGGCTTGCAATTTCACAGAAGTTACCAACTAAATAATAAAAGTGGGAAAGTCCAATAACCATCATTGTCAAGGGTGACGCTAACAACTGGGACATGCACAGTAGGAAAGAAGTGCAAATAGTTTTTCAACAAAGTCAGGCTCTAAAAGATAAAGAATGCTAAGTTTCACTAAACACAAATCAATTCATAACAAAAGATTATTTAATGGTAACCCATGTCTTTACATTAAAATATGAAACATAGGTCCTCATGCAGACAACTTAGATATGATTGTTTTTCAAACATTAAACACTCAAAATCACTTTAGTTGCCTACCTGACAGTCAGCGTGTTGAAATTTCCATTTGCAACTGAGAAGTCTCGAGTGTCTGCTCTTGCAAGGCCAAAACCAAACGTGAGGACAGACAGAGTCAAAGTGAGGAGGCGAGCCATTACGAAAAGTAGAGCCCAGAGAGTGAAGCTAAAGAGAATAGACCAAATCTTATTTGAAGTACAAAATAAACATGTTTCTATTATTTTTTCAGTACATATTCAGCACAATGTAATCATCAGTATATCCTAAAGTTCCAGTGATCATCAGTTATTGGTAGTATTTGAAGCAAAAAGCACAATATATTAGCATACTGTATTTGACTATTTCAATCACGTCACAAAGGAACTCAAGCGCCAAAACCTGTGAAGCATGTTTGCCTGACCACACACCCCATTCCTAGTTTAAACTGATCACAGCAGTTCACCAATTCTCCAAATCAGTGGAAATTGCATTTAGGTATTTTTCTGGGTATTATTGTCTAGTTTTCTTGCCTAATCAACGCAGAGAACAAATTAGTAATTATTGTTTTGTTCTTCTATTTCCTCCTTCTAATTGTAAACTTTATAAAGCTGCTGGTTTGATTAAATTACATTTGCACCATGTAAGGAATTTATGTTCATGTTCAAGAGGAAACAGTGCAGTAGTAATGCCATTAGATTAGAAATTCAGAGACCCAGGTTATTGTCCCAGAGTCACCAATTTAAAATCCCACAATGGCAGTTGGCAGAAGACGAATTCAATTAATACATCTGAAATATAAAGCTAGTCCAAAGGAGCTCTGGTGGTGCAGTGGTAGTATTCTTAGCTCTAGACCAGGGGTCCCAGGTTCAAGCCCTACTTACTTCAGAGGTGTGTAATAACATGTCTGAACAGGTTGATTCAAAAATAGTTATAAAGCTAGTTTTGGTAATGGTGACCATGAACCTATAATTGGTTGCCATAGAAATCCGACTGGTTCACTCACACCTCTTATGGGAGGAAATCTGTCAAGCTTACCCTGGTCTGGCCTACATACGACGAGACACACACAGCAATGCAGTTCAAGGCAATTATGGAGAGGCAAGAAATGCATCACTCACATTCCATGGAATAAAGAAAAGTAATTTTATCCCTCCAACTCTTTTTTTAAACATGGGCTGACTGAGTGTATGCTTGACTTTTCCTCCTAAAAATGCAGGACCACACATCAGTCCATGCTCCATTTTATCCTTAGTAAGGTTCCCTATTTGATCAGCCTTTCCCACTCAAGTTACAATCTTACTCAGTTCTGAGACTTATTTTTGTCATGTCTACAAACTGGCTGTCCTCCGAGGTCTCATCCAAAACAATAACAACCTAAATAGACAAGTACTGCCCAATGTGTCAAACAATTCTTTCAATGAAACTGCTACTAATCCAACCGTTTTGTTTCTGTCAGTTAGTTTCTAACTAATTTTGTTTTAAAAAACTGGAAATACTCAGGTCAGTCAACACTTAGACAAAGTACAGGTTGACATTACTGCGATATTGCACTAACTGGGGTCCTGGTCGTAATCTCTCCTTTTTAAATAGAGGTGGTACACTGACTGCCTTCCTGTGTCCAATTCACAATTTACATCTGAGACCTGAAAAGAAAAGGCAGCAAGAAGTTTTTCAATTTTCTGTCTAACTTGCTTCAGCATCAGAGGATGCTTACTATCAGGATCCAGTAGTTTTCTGCTGCCTTTTCCAGGACTAACTCCTTTATTTAGTTACCTTAAACCATTTTTCCACATTGTCCTCAACACCTGCACTTCCACTCATATACAACAAGACTGTAATCTCTCATTCATACATTCTTCCTCTTCAGTTAGACCTTCTCATTTGACCTTTCAGCATTTCCACGAACCCTAATTATTCTTTTGATATTCAGTAGCATTCTCAGGTGTCACTGTTTTCTTTATTATTTGCTCACCTTTTTTCTCTATTTTCATCAACTCTCCTTTTCAAACTGGTCATTACTTTTGAGCTTACCAAGATTGGTTTGAAGGAACAACCCAATAATTTATCTAACTACTGGATGTATTCCTATTATGGAGTGAAGATCTACATATAGAATACAAAAGTAGGGATCTAATGATGAAACTGTGTAAAAACATTAGCGAGGCCACAACTAGGGTATTATATGCAGTTCTGGTCACCACATTACATGAATAACATAAGTGTTCTCAAGAGGGTGCATAGAAGATTTACTAGACGTTGCCAGGGCTGGAGAATTGTAGCTACAAGGAGATTAGAGGGGTTGGGGTTATTTTCCTTGCAACAGGGAAGCTGAGGGGTGACATGATTAAGGTATGCAAAATTGTGAGAGAGGTGGAAGTAGAGTAGACAAAAGGAACCGGTTTCCCTCGGCAGAGATTTCAAAAATTGGGGGTCATAGATGCAGGCGAAGTGGCCAGAAGGATTAGAGGGGAGCATGAGGAATTTTTTTTTCCCCAAAAGCACAAGGTGGGTCAGTGTCTGGAATTCACTGCCTGAGTTAGTGGTAGCGGTTCAGGCTCTCACATGATCACATGGTGTCTTGTTTTGTACTACATCATTCCCACGGTTCGTACGGTAAGGGAGAGAAAATAACAAACTGTTCATACTCCTAACGTAAATCTACAAACTCACTTACCCCTTTTGTTTGTTCTCATCACTGAAGTAGAATAATCGTGATGCATGAAACAAGAGCTCTACCAGGTAATGTGGCACCAAGAGAGTCAAGCCCAGTCTGTGAAGACTGCAAAGATAAAAAAACGCAAACAAAATTTAAAATACATGAATGCAGTATACTTCTAAACATCAAGTCAGACTATCAATTTTATTCTGAACAGAACATCCTCTTGAAAACAACCACAATTTTATAATTTCCTGAAAAGTTTAATTAACCTGTTTTTCTGATGAACCAGTTCAGAGATACTACTCCACAGCTCTGGAGCAGGGGGGACTTGAACCTGGGTCTCTTGGTCCAGGGGCAAGGACACTACCATTGTGTCATAAAACAACCACATACATCCACACAATTGATTAATAACACCTAGTATCAACTTAAAACTTAAAAGTTAGCAAAGGACAGATGCTATGTGCTGTCAGATTAGACATGAAGTTTGCCATATTGCACTGAAAAATGCAGCAAGAAGGGATGAAGACAGTAAATGAACTGATCATAATTGAAAGACAAGCAATTATTTGAAAAACTTCACTGTCCAGTTCATCAATTTCATCAATAACAATACACCAAAAATATAAAAGCTCATTTATCTGTAAGGCACTCCCAGAAAACAGATTGTTATAGATCAACTTAGGTGCCAGCAATGTCAAATTTCTAGAACTTCTAGCCAGATGATCCTTCTCAATAAATTCACTGCATTCAAGAAGGGAAACGTCAAACATTGGTCACATTATCTCAGAAACTGAAGAGAATTTGCTGACTGGATGGCATTTGGTTGAATATGTCCTAAGCAAAATATACAAATACATTGTCCTGCATCCAAACACATAAGTAATATGTTAACAAGTTAATGGAAAGAGAAATCACTATATTCCAAAACTTTGGCTTTATACTAATAGCTAGAATGAGAAAAATTGTCAGTGATCCAACTTGTCTAAGTAAGTTTTCTAAATATCAAAATGACAAGCTAGAATATTAAAGGTCCAGCCTGTAGGCTGCTGTATTATCTATTTGCTATACATGCAATACATTACAAATGAATTTCAATTACTCCTGCCCACATCTTCAAAGAAGATTCTAGAAGCAAATATTAGCAGCCGGTTGCAGGAAACAAGTGGGTTACAATTAATAACCAGTTTCACTGTGTACTAGCATGACACTTCTTTCAAAATCTATGTTTATTATGTTCCCTAACACCAAAAGGTTTAAAAAGAAATAGAATGGATGGAGAACAATGTGTAAGTGGTAGCAGACAGTTGGCAACACAAGAAGAAAGGGATGTAAGAGGAGTGTACGGTTCAACAGGTAGCTCTCCATACACACTGCTTCATTTCAAGAGAAAAGTTTTGAGAGGTCAAGGATAATTTCATAAAGATCCAAAATGAAACAAAGTAAGTAATGTCATAAACAATGGGCTTCTTGCACCCATGATCAGAAGGTCAATATTCTCCTTGTTCAAGGGAACCTCAATTACCCAATATTTTTCATAATAAAGTGGAGGGAAAATAGCGAGGGGTATTCCTTACATTTAGGAGTTCCACTATATAAAAACAAATTCCAATCATGAAAATTGTATCGAATTTTGAAGAAAAACTGCATCAGGCACATTAAAAACTTACTTCAATATATAGGCACCAGTAATATGGAATATGTAAAGGCAAATGTAGTACAGCTGTCGAGCGATATCCTCCTGTAAGATTCAATCATTTGAAACACATGAGGAGCAAAATCTAAAAAAATGACATCATGTGTGTCTTAAAACAGGTGTATATTTGCCTCGGTTCCCCAGTTCCCAATTCCAGCCATGTCACCAGACGTTGAAGCTCAGAGGGTACCATGTTCTCTCTTGCAGGCAGGCAGGAAGTCAGGCATATAGCTTGAATCACTCTTGCATAACTTATAGCTAAAGGTGAACAACTGGATTAGCGTAGGCTTCGGAACAGTCTGGCTCAACTGCCTGTCTAGTTTCTTACTGAGGACTGGATTGGAGAACTTCAAGAAAGAAAAACTAAAATCAAAACATTTTAGCAGTAAAACAAATGATACTTAGAAGCGCAACCAATAAAGGAACCCACATATCTTTTCCTTACATTCTGAATTACTCTATGTAATGGTCCTTAATGGAGATGACAATTAAACCATCATTTAAAGCTTTTACTAAATTTATCGATTGTTCTTCATATTCTGCAAATAATCACAAAAATCGTCAAGTCAAATCATGGCTACTCCTCTAAACTACAACAGAAAAAGAAAATTTCTAAAACATTATTTGCTAGGCAGACTGATTGGTCAACAGAACTGCACAATTGTTACTGTGCGAGGGGCTGCCTTAAGCCTCATCATCTCTATCAGCTCTCCAAATCAGTATTTCAAGTCGTGCCATGGTTCTGATTTCTCCCCATAACCTTGCACATGCTTCATTTTCAATAAACATCTAATTTCTTTTCGATGTCTTGACTGAACTCGCCTCCATCACACATTTGTCAGCACTTTCCAGACTCATGTGTAAAAGCTTTTATATGATTTTTGTTTCTTTTAGACTACTGTCAACATTTTCACATACAGGAATATTTTCTCCTAAATCAGATCTCATCTTCATCTTGTGATGAAGAGAAGGACAACAGACTGGACTTCTCCAATGTATCTTCATAATTGAAATTCCTCATGATTGGAAAAATTCTAGTAAGCCTCTTCTGCATGGTCACCAATTCCTTCAACTCCGGCCCTACAACTGTATACAATGTTCCAGCTAGGGCCAAACTTAACCTCCTTGAACTTGTACTCTGCGTTCCTACTAATAAAGCCTGAGAGCTTGTCTGTATCTGTTTGAAATTCTGCACTATTCTCAAAGTTCCACAGCAAACTTCAAAATTGTACCTCAGACCCTAAAATCCAGGTAAAACAGGGGTATCACCACTGAACCCTAAGGGGCTCCATCACAATACATCTCCAAGCCCAAAAACATCCAGTAACCATTTCCTATTTTCTATCACTCAGCCAATTATGCATCCACGTTGCAACTATTCCTTTTTATTCCATGAGCTATAACTTGCAAATCAGCACTTTAACAAATGCCTTGTGGAAGATCATGTATACCACATTAGCAGCATTGCCCTGATCAACCTTCTGTTTTCTGATTTTAAAAAAACTCCAGTAGGCTGCTGAACATGATTCTCCCAGAATGAATTCATACTGGCTCTCCTAAATTAACCTGCGTGTGTTCAGGTGACTATTAATCTGGTTTCAAATTATTGTTTTGAGATGCTTCCCGAATTTTGAAGGTAAATTGACAACTACGTAGTTGCTTGGCTCAACATTGGCAATTCTTACCATTTACTTGCCTTACTTACTTTACCTTGCCTCTTACCACTATGTCTATTGAAGACTTCAGAATTCTCTTTTACTAGTTTTTTTTACATCCTCTTATTTTTTCACTACCCCTCTGGACTTGGCACATAGTCTGGGTCTCTATTTTCTACCACACCTGCAATAAGCATATGTTTTTTCTTAATATTTTCAACTTCTTGTTATCCAGAGCACTCTAATTTGGTTACCCTACTAGTCCCTCTTGAGAGAATGCATAGGCGGTGCCTAAGCATCTCTTATTTAGAGAGAGGATGAACAAAGAATTCGGCAATGGGGTCAGGGAAATTTGGTTGCAGAACGTCAAACGAGTACCAGCTTCTGTGTGTGTGCACGCGCGCGTGCGCACATGCGTGGTGTGTGTGTGTATGTGCGCGCATGCGTGGTGTGTGTGTGTGCGCATGTGTGTGTGTGCGCGTGTGTGTGTGCGCATGTGTGTGTGTGCGCGTGTGTGCGCGCGCATGCGTGTGTGTGCGCGTGTGTGTGCGCGCACATGCGTGTGTGTGCGCGCACATGCGTGTGTGTGCGCGCACATGCGTGTGTGTGCGCGCACATGCGTGTGTGTGCGCGCACATGCGTGTGTGTGCGCGCACATGCGTGTGTGTGTGCGCACATGCGTGTGTGTGCGCACATGCGTGTGTGTGTGCGCACATGCGTGTGTGTGTGTGCGCGCATGCGTGTGTGTGCGCGCATGCGTGTGTGTGTGTGTGCGCGCACATGCGTGGTGTGTGTGTGTGCGCGCACATGCGTGGTGTGTGTGTGTGCGCGCACATGCGTGGTGTGTGTGTGCGCATGCGTGTGTGTGTGCGCGCATGCATGTGTGCGCGTGTGTGTGTGTGCGCATGCGTGTGTGCGCGCATGCGTGTGTGTGTGCGCGCATGCGTGTGTGTGCGCGCATGCGTGTGTGTGTGTGTGTGCGCGCATGTGTGTGTGCGCATGCGTGTGTGTGTGTGTGTGTGTGCGCATGCGTGTGTGTGTGTGTGTGCGCATGCGTGTGTGTGTGTGTGTGTGCGCGCATGCGTGTGTGTGTGTGTGTGCGCATGCGTGTGTGTGTGCGCGCGTGCGCGTGTGTGTGTGTGTGTGGTGGGCGGGGGAGGGGGGGCAGTAGGCATCCTATTAGATGTCCATACTCTGTGGCCTTAAAAGATTACTGAATTACTCCAACTTTCCATTTCCACTTGCTGGCATTTTTCATTTTGCACTCTTGTGTAAATTCAACGACAAATTTGATTTTATCTGGTTACATTATTGTGATGGTATAAATAACAATAAATAGGTACATAATTACCTTTCTAACTTTCTGAAAATAGAGCTCAGGTAATGCATGGAGCCAATAGGCAATCTGGCAAATGTAGAAAAACTTCACCTGAAAACTGAACCAAATAAAAGATTGAATCCACAGTACAGCAAGTATTTATAGATGTTTCAGTTTTTGCATAACACAGATCAGTTTTTAAAACAGGATTCTGTCACCATGATCCTCCATAGCTGTTACTGGTGACTCAAATGGATGATCAGTTAGAAGTAGCTTAATTGTACACAAATGCATTTTCAATCTGGTTGCTATTGAATCTATTATGATCTCAGCTCCAAGATGCGTTTGAAAGCTTCATTCTTGTACTTCAAAAGAAATTGATATTGAACTACTTGAGCATACTCCACCATTAAAATGGATCACGGCGGATGATCTTCGCAAACCTGTTTAGCCACTTCTGTTCCATAATCTTAAAATACCCTTGCATTACACCCGAATAAGATGTTACCTAACTTGCTCTTAAGAAGCTTGAACTAGACCACCAGCCCCAGCTTTCTGGCTGTAGTCTGGCATCTCATTCAAGTAAATGCAAATAAATGGCACGGTGGCAGCGCCTGGAACCTGGGTTCCATTCCCACCACGGGTGACTGTCTGTGTGGAGTTTGCACATTCTCCGCAAGGCTGTGTGGGTTTCCTCTGCTCCAGTTTCCTCCCACTGTCCAAAGATGTGCAGGCTAGGTGGATCGGCCATGCTAAATTGCCCGTAGTGTTCAGGGGTGTGTGGGTTACAGGGGGATGGGTCCGGGTGGGATGCTTCAAGGGACGGTGTGGACTTGTTGGGCCGAAGGGCCTGTTTCCACACTGTAGGGAATCTAATCTAAGTAATCCAAGTAATGTAAAATTCTTTTAAAAACCCAGTGTGTCCTCATCTAATTTGCCCAAAAGGTTCACTTTCTAGATGGAATGGCTGAAGAGTGTTTTAAGTAGAAATACTGAATACTACATTGCATGTTCTAGGCTCATTTGTGCCAATGCAACATTATTTCTGTCTTCCTCGCCAAGATCAAATAGTTCAGTTCTTCAGGATGGGATAACACAAATGATTTGCTTGTCTTTGTTCACTGATGGACAATATATAACAATAGTGATTTTGCAAACCTAAAACCCAAAAGCAAGGCCAATGCATAGCGCTGTAGTCTCCTGCACACATTGAGCAAGGAAGTGGGACTCAACCCACCCACTAGGAGGATCAAACTTTATGCCGTTCACAGCAATCTAAACGACATCTACCTTCTACTCAACTCGGGTACAGGGCCCCGACAGCAGTCAGAGATGATGTCACAACATACACTTTTCACATCCACCAAAAATAAAAATTCCTGGAAAATCTTAGCAGATCTGGCAGCATCTGATTTTTCTCCACAGTTAATGTTTTAGCTCCAGCAACCCTTCTTCAGAACTGTCAGATGCACATTGCAGACTGGAGCTGTCAATAATGGGAAAGACTCTAACTTATTTCCATCACATGAAATTGCCAAGAATTTCTCCCTCTGTCACCACTTCTACTACCTTGTGTTCAAGGGACTTACGGATTGGAACACTAAATATTTGGCCACAACTGAGCCCAACTTATGTGATCATCAATTCTTGGAGTTGAGCTTGAACTGAGGGCTTCCGGCTCAGACCAAGAGACATAAACAACTTGACTCCTTTAATACGATATTGTTTAACAGTACCTTCTTAAAGCCTCTGCTGACGTTTCATGATTTTTGTTTTATTCTTTTATCAATTTTGGTTCAGAGGTGTGAACAGGGAACTGAGAGTTAAACATGACTTTTGTACCATTGGTAATAGCTCATGTTACAAGGAAAACAGAGCAAACTAGCCATTTATTCCTGAGGCCAGGCGCAGAAGTTGAACGCAGGTTGGTTCTTGATCAAGACAGAAGGTTACGACTAATAAGGTTGGTGTCTGAGAATTAGTTCCAGCTAGAAAAAAAAACCTTACGCTTAAGCTGATGGCAGACATTGAACGGTAACTGGAACGTTATGGAAGAGACAGTCGGTCTGTTGGGGAGATGTCAGAGCTTGAACTGGGTTTTGTACTGTCTTGTGTGAAAGAGTTTTCATGCTGCAGAATCAGCAGCTAGATTTGAAATTCCCTGCCCAATCTCCTGTTAGTAGCACTTGGAAGCTCATGGATAGAAAGCTATATTTGAAGTACGGATGAACACAGCAGGCCAAGCAGCATCTTAGGAGCAGGAAAGCTGACCTTTTGGGCCTGGACCCTTCATCAGAAAAACATTTCTCTGATGAAGGGTCTAGGCTCGAAACGTCAGCTTTCCTGCTCCTAAGATGCTGCTTGACCTGCTGTGTTCATCCAGCCCTACGTCCTGTTATCTCGGATTCTCCAGCATGTGCAGTTCCTAATATCTCTAAAGTTGAAATATTATTGCCTTTATCTGCATGAGCTGTAAAAAGGATCCTGATACGACACCTTCAGAGTATCAACCTAAACAAAGATCCTCAATGCTAACAAAATAACACATTGTGAAAACCACTTACATAATCTGAAAAGTCTCATTATTCTCTTTTCTTTAATCACAGGAATGCTGGATGACTGGAGAACTGGTTTTCGTCAAGAATAAGAAGGAAGCATATGTCAGGTATAGATAGCAGAGGTCAAGTGAATCCCTAGAAGAGCATAAAGGCAGTTGGAGTATATTTAAGAGGGAAATCAGGAGGGCAAAAGGGGAATTTGAAACAGCTTTGGCATATAGGATTAAGGAGAATCCAAAGGGGTTCTACAAATACATTAATGACAAAAGGGTAACTAAGGAGGCAATAGAGCCCCTTAAAGATCAGCAAAGTCACCTATGTGTGGAACCACAGGAGATGAAGGACGATACTGAACAAGTATTTTGCATCAGTGTTTAGTGTGGAGTAGGATACGTAGAGAACATTGGGAAATAGTGATATCTTGAAAATGTCCACACTACAGGGAAGGTATTAGACAGCTTAAAACACAAATGTAGATAAATCCCCAGGACCTGATCACACGTACCCTAGAACTGAGAAGACAGGAAAGTGATTGCTGGGCCTCTTGCTGAGACACTTGTTCCATCAGTCATTACAGGTTAGGTGCCAGAAGACTGGAGGTTAGCTAACACAGTGCCACTATTTAAGAAAGGTGATAAGGAAAAGCCAAGGAACTATATACTAATGCGCCTGGCAACAGTGGTGGGTACACTGGACGGGATTTACATGTATTTGGAAAGACAAGAACTGCAAAATGACTTGTATTTCGAATTAACTTCCTCACTGGTCAGTGTTTTTAATTATACTCAGTTGTATTCAGATTAAATCAATTTTTTTTAAAATCTTGATTTTTCAGTTCAAAAAGTGTTATCTGGTGTCCATGAGTGAGCCTTTCAACCAAGGATTAATGGAAAAAAGCTGCCTGTTTACAGGAGAAAATAAAGGATCTAGAATACTCAGAGAAAAAGTGAATATTTAAACATTTTCATTATTTTTAAATCATTTCCTTTTTTTTCCTCTTCCTCTAAAAATGTCAGTTCTTGCTGGATACAATTCCATTGGTATCCATAACCATCCAGTATTTCATTCTAGACGTGTTCATAAATGAAGCCGATGCAGGGGAATCAACTATTTAGCTGTGCAGAATATTATGGCTAAGTTAATCCTGCCTTTATTCTTCAATCCTGTCCTATATTGCACCAATACTTAAGCAATGTTGTCATCTACTCCAGCTCAGAAAAGTGTACTTGCTGCATTTTGGCGAGCAGAAGTTAAAGACAAGTCAAGCCACACGGTTGGTGAACAATTCACAAGCAGATATCCTGCAACAAAATTCTACATAAAACATCTTATGACACTCATTCTATAAGAATGCTTGAACAGAAATCATGAAATTTAAAAACAGAATAAAAGTATTTCAGATTCCTAATTCATTTTCCAATGTGATTCTTCCAGAACCTCTTAATATTTTCTTTTAAACTAAGTATCTTAATCTTAGCTGAAATTTTGGAAAATGTGCTTACAACATATGAGTGTGTGGATATCCTTCCCATAAGAGAGTAGGATCAGTAGTAAATTTCTCCTAGGCAGGGGCAAAAAAGAAAACATCAGAAAATTACAAACTTCAATAATACAATATAAATTACATAATGAAATATTTCAAAGATAGATTCTTACTCCAGTCAGGATGCTTCCGCCCCAGATAAAGGAGAACAAATAGAAGAATGCCAGCTGGCCAGATTCATTGAATTTACTGTGCTTCGTTTTGGACAAATGTAACCGTCTGTTTATTTTCTGGAAAAAAAACATAAAAATTACAAAGGAAAGAATTTTACAGACTTATCGTGCAACCTTGATTTCAAAATGTAAACCTAGCTGATTAAGATGCAGATAAAAATCAATGTGATTCTCCAACCTAGTGATAAAAATGGAAAAATACATTGTGTGACTATCTACAATTCTTGTAATTTTCATTACGTGCCCAAATAGTGCCACTGCATCAGAGCTGGTACAGCATGAGTTTGTGGATTCACTTTTAAAAATCAGGGAGTCTTCCTCCCATCTCCCCTTTTATAGCAATCCATTAGCAATGAATAGAAACGATGCTTCCCTCAGTTTGGTTTTCCTGGCTTGATTCCAAAACAGCTACATCACTTTTGTTTGGATCCTTTTGTCAATGGCAACATCTGAGGAGCTGTGCATCATGTGGGTACACAATGGCTAACTTGAAATAAAATTATCTGCACAAATCACATGAATTGGCAATTCAAATGAGGATACCCAACTCGGACTGGATTTACTCTATTGTGTAAATCGTCCAAATAATCCCATTAATTTCCTAATAAATTAACCATGAAAGATAGCTGAGCGAAAAGAAGTCAGCAAAATGCTTGCTTTTTGATATATCTGCACAAGTAGTTCAAAGCCTTCTGAAGCGGAAGGAAAAATTAAGTCAGATCCTGATATTTTGATTGACAGCTAAGTCTGAGGAAAGTATTGAATTCTGACATATTTCACCCTTTTGAGATACAATCTTATGACCAGGTTTCTGGTACGCACTTATACTCAACTTGTACACTTACGTTATGAGTCTGTGACCAATGGAAGATCTGCATTAATGGTTATGGTCTACCATGCAGAAAGCAAATATCTCTAAGGATTAATACATGCAGTTATAGATCAGAGTAATTAGGAAAGAATAGAAAAGTTTACATTTACCGAGACTTAATGGATTTTCTTAATTCCCAGAAGAAACCTACTTCAATTAACACAGTGGTTTAAAAGCATCAAGTGAGAAAATGCTGGATGCATCAGGTGTGGAAGCAATAAGTGGGGAAACGAATGCCATGCCAGGGACCCAGGTTCAATTCCAGCCTCTGGCAACTGTCTGCGCGGAGTTTGCACATTCTCCCCATGTCTGCATGGGTTTCCTCTGGGTGCTCCAGTTTCCTCCCACAATCCAAAGATGAGCCAGCTAGGTCGATTGGCCATGCTAAATTGCCTGTAGTGTTCAGGGGTGTGTGGGTTATAGGAGGATGGGTCTGGGTGGAATGCTCCAAGGCACGATGTGGACTTGTTGGGCCAAAGGGGCTGTTTCCACACTGTAGGGAATCTAATCTAATCTAACAATCATCCAGTCCACAACAAGTGAAAACCAGAGTTTTGGATAGCACAAACAGAAATGGTGAAAATTTAGATATTGTAAAAATTGATGGGATGAAATGTCAACACGAAGAGGAATTAAGATGACACTAAAAGGAAGGAGCAGTGGGGAGAAATAGCAATCTATTTTTATACTGCCCTTAATGCATAAACAAAGAGTAAAATAATTAAGAGCCAGCAGAAATGTTAGTCGGAGAACTGAGTAAGAGGTATTTTAAAGAAAAATATAGAAAGGATGGACAGGCAGGAGGTCTGATAAGACTTTCTGCAGGCTGTGCCCTGGGCAGCTGAAAGCACAATCCGTGATGATGTAATAAAAAGAGGGAAGGAAACCAAAAGTGCACAATCTTCAAACTGGAGAGTTTGAGGGAGCTAAAGAGATGAGATAAGTAGGGTAGGAGGTTCAGATTTAAATTTCACGTGGAACTATGAAAACAGTCCTGATGACAGAGTATAGCTTGTTGTTCTATAATATGCATACTGACTTTGGAATGAAATCTACTTCGAAGAAACAAGACTAGCGGGTTGCCAAGCTCTCAAAATTGACAATGGCATGGATGTAAACTACAGGTGCTGAATTTGCTGAGATGGAAGTAGAAGCAGCTAATTTTGAAGTCGTGGAAACAGCAGCCACAAGATTTGGCAGTATTAATGTTCAGTATACCATGTCAAGGACAAAAATTAATACCAATAATATGTTAACAGTCTCGTTTAGCATGAGGTAGTGACCAACAGAGGGATGGAATTATGGATCCAAGGCCAAACAATTGTTTGTGTTGATCTGGAACAGGCACGCTCTAGAAATTTAGATATTCAGACTCCCTTAAGGGGCTATTATTTTCCTTGCATCACAGGAGTGGCACTTGATAAACCAACACCCCCTTGACCTCACTGAGCTGACTCAGGGACTAACCACAACCCTCTCATCCCCCAGAAGACTGGTCACACTGGACCTACAGAATTTACAGTGGCCCACTCCTGCGACGGTAGTGGTACAGACTTGTTGATGACTTTTAACAGCTGATGGGCCATGTCCAAGGTTTGGCCAGACTGCAAATTATAATAGTGATTTACAGTGTTAGGACGCCCTAATCGACAAGCTCCCCATGCAGACTCGGAGACTTGACAATGTGGTTGAAGCACATGCAGGGTGCAGGAAAGATTCCACCTTGTGCTCCTAGCATGTAAACCTGAAAAGGGAACCAAGTTGGGAGTGTGTTCAACTGTCACCCAGAGAAAACAGTGTACATGGGCCTCCTTTGAAGGCTGTGATAGGTTATTTTGCATCCATCTGACACAACAGATGGGGCTTTGATTTAACATCCAATTCAACAGTGCAATATTTATGTAGGATGCTGCAAGTGGGAAATCAGTATATGGTGCCATATAATAAATGACTGCAGACAACCATGACAAGGTGCCTGCTTTGAGCCTGTGCTAAACAACAAATCAAGCAGAAATATACAGGTTTTAAAGTCTGGTTTAGGGGTCAAAGCGCGCAAACAGAGCCATGAAGTGAGTGCGTGCTGACAAAGCAAGGAATGCTCCTTTGCTTAATCCATGAATGGGCTATCCGCCCCATGTACAAATTGTCTTGGCAGCAACATTTCAATGAAAGGTGCTGGTACACCCAAGGTGCAGCATAAGAGTGCAAATCTATATTACAAATAGATTGGAGATGTGGCATGAGGGTGTGGAGCAGTTGGTACAAATTCAAGGCCAATGCCCCTGGTCTGGGAGCGGAGCTGGATGAACACAACAGGCCAAGCAGCATCTTAGGAGCACAAAAGCTGACATTTCAGGCCTAGACCCTTCATCCAGCTCCACACTTTGTTATTTTGGATTCTCCAGCATCTGCAGTTCCCATTGTCTCTGATCACTATTATAACCTCACTGCAAATCCTCTTCCAGGGATGCCTAGCCTGAAGAGGTTACCCTCCTCCCTCCGGACGAACCTCAGAGGACCTCTCTCCCACCGCAACTCTCTTGTAATCTCTTCAGCCTTGAAATTGCTTGACCATGTCCTGAAGCAAACCAGGTACCATAGCCACATCAGCTTCCTCAGCACCTGCCTACGGAACCAGGTCATCCCCAATGGACTACAGTCCACATTCAAGCCTTCCCAATTTGGCCCCAACCGTGACCATATCTACCTTTTTTCTGACGAACGGTCTAGGCTCAAAATGTCAGCTTTTGTGCTCCTAAGATGCTGCTTGGCCTGCTGTGTTTATCCAGCTCCACACTTTGTTACCCCTGGTCTAGGTATGTGGTGGTCACTGTCTACAGAGGATGCTCTGAGATGCTGGGAGCCGGTCAGGGCTTAGACATGTTTTCTCAGCTGTTTGGGGATGTCAGGAAGTCTGTACTACTACAGTCCAAGGGGTAGGCCACCATAAATCTGCAGATCCAGTTTGGCTAGTTTTTGAGGGGTAGAAGGGTGGTAGTTAGGCTATGATGGAAGCTTGGAGTTGCTAGGCTCCTGATCGGACTCTCATGTCAGGAATTGTACAGGTGACACAGTGGCTCTTTGGTTAGCACTGCTGCCTCATAGCGCCAGGGCCCTGGGTTTGATTCCTCTTCGGGAAACCGTTTGTGCTGAGTTTGCACATCCTCCCAGTGTCTCCGTGGGTTTACTACAGGTGCTCCAGTTTCCTCCCACAGTCCAATGACATGCAGGCTAGGTGGAATGGCCATGCTAAAGTTGCCTATATTGTTCAGGGTTGTGTAGATTAGGTGGGATTAGGGAGATGGGTCTGTGTGGGATGCTCTAAGGGTTGGTGTGGACTTGTTGGGCCAAAGGACCTGTTTTCATACTGTAGGGAGTCTAGCTATTCTAATTTTTAAACAGTAGTTGGCGAGAGGGGATATAAATTCATGGCATGTTAATTCATGCAGTTGGATGCACAAAGACTTTCACTGCTCACAACAGTGTGTTTTATGATAAACAGAACAAGGTGTGGAGCTGGAGGAACACAGTAGGCTAGGCAGCACCGGAGGAACAAGAAAGCTGACGTTTCGGGTCGGGACTCTTCTTCAGAAGGAGGGCCCAGACCTGAAACGTCAGCTTTCCTGCTCCTCTGGTGCTGCCTGGCCTGCTATGTTCATCCAGCTCCAGACCTTGTTATCTCAGACTCCAGCATCAGCAGCTCCTGCTATCTCAGAGTGTTTTATCCTGCCTTTCAACATTTGGGTATAGAATTGGACCTTTCCTGTCAATGTCAAGAATCCCGTTTCTACTGATCTCCCTGTATTTTCTCAACTAATTTGCCAATGACCATGTCATTCAGGGGCTGGAAAGATTCCACCTTGTGCTCCTAGCATGTAAACCTGAAAAGGGAACCAAGCTGGGAGTGTGTTCAACTGTCACCCAGAGAAAACAGTGTAGATGGGCCTCCTTTGAAGGCTGTGATAGGTTATTTTGCATCCATCTGACACAACAGATGGGGCTTTGATTTAACATCCAATTCAACAGCGCAATATTTATGTAGGAGACACTGGATGTTTCAGCCTGGACCATTAAATCAAATCTGAGGTAGGTCTTAAATCCTTAACCACTTTGCTCAGATGCAAAAAAAGGTAGTCATTGCACTCCAGATGTAAAAAGAAAGAGGAGACCTTTTTAAAGCAGCAAAGACTGAGCACCCATAAGGAAGGTCATCCAGCCCATCACCCAGTTTGAGTGGCATGGAAGTGCTAAACACTTGGAAGGTACCTTTGAAATAGGCAGTAGAAAAGGTTTGTACCTCACGCAGAGCCAAGAGTTCGCATAACAAAAATTTAATACAGCTAGTCACTATTTTCACTTCTTTCTTTATAATGCTGGTCAATTACTGGAGACCTACCATCTCCCTGTTTCTGGCTTCTCACTGCCAATCTTCCAGCTCTCAGTCTCTGCCGCATATTGACCCTCCATCTTCTGCTTGAAGTGTACCTCCATCCAAGTTAAAAATGTTCATCCTGCCTCTTGCCACCCATCTCTAGTGCCCTGGCTAAGCTAAAGACTCAAAAGAGGTTAACAACAAACTACAGAGGCTGACAGCAAGAGATTCAGCAAAAGGTTGGATTAAGGGAATGGTACAGAGAGCACACGCGAGGGAGCCAAAGAGCAGGGTATATGAGAACTAAGAGATTTAGCAAGTAGAAGTAGTAAAGGGGGGCAAGTAGAAAGTTTAGCATATTTATTTTAACTTTCAAATTAAACGAACTTCAAAATGTATTTCGTTTACAAAATAGGAATTTAAGCATACAGGAACGTACTACAACTTAATGTGTACAATGAAAAATTGTATACAATAACTAGAGCTTTAATAACAGCATCTGATTTGCTTAAAGTTGCTTCAATTACAGCTGAACTTTTCAAAAATACAACTATAACTTGAAATGAGGACTTAAAGATTATTCCTTCACCAAAGATTTTAACTCAAAAGTAATTTGAGTTAAAGCTAGTGTCATAATTTAAGTGGTGTGCTGGTAGTCAAGCCCAACTACTCCCCAAGCAGACAAATGTGAGATGTGAACAATTTAATCACTGGGATAAATTTGACTATGCCACTGTTTCACAAAAACTCGGATTTAATCAATAAACTAGAAAGTAAGAACATTTATTGCAACAAACCTATCCTTTAACAGATGAGAAAATAGATTAATCAATTGTATGCAAACTTAAATTAAACCATGTTTACATCCAAAAACACCTGCATTCACAAATAGGATAGAAATAATAGACAGGACGCACTACTTATCAAGAAAACCACCAGCAAAAATAACAGGCAAAACAGAACGAATTCTATGAATCAAGAGTCCAAACCAACAAAGGAATCGAGGCAACTTTCTCTCACTTCTTTTCGGGCTTCTGATGATATCACATTTTTGTCAACTGTGGTGATTCTTAAATTGGTAATCAGTCAGTTGGAACTCGCTCTTGACTCAAGTTTCTCCAAGTGTCTTTGGGGTCATTTTGTTTCCACTAACAGAAGTCGTTGGGGGGGGGGGGGAGAGATTAAACAGAGTGCAGGACGGGGGGAGAAAGAGACAGGGAGGAGACATACAAGCAGCCACTTAAAACCAATCCGAAGGCTGATGCTCAGTAGTTTATTTTATGTCAACCTGAAGGCACCTGGTAAGAGTTCGGCACACAATGCTATCAATTCCAGTTCCTCCAAAAGTTGCATACCTTCATATAGCCAATAAGAGATTACACAGATCCACTTAGCCTTCAAGATATTAAAAAAAACTAAACAATCCAGATTTGTATTTTCCATTTTATACTTCCAGGTGTAAAACAATATTCCTTACACTGGTCTCACATATGGACTAGAAGAGCAGCAATCAATTAAGAGTACCAAGAGTGAAGCCAAACATTGAGGCATGGAACACCACAAAGGGGTAGTGAACAGAGTCGCTGCATGGGAATAGAAGCCCACATTGAAGCATGGGTAGATTTTGTGTTATTTAGTAAATTGGAGTTAACAAATTCTGGCAAAAACTGGCAAGAGTATTCCTCAGACTACGTCCGCAAACAAAAATTAATGACGTCAACAGTGTTTGTCCTTTAGCACATATTAAAGGAGTTCAGGTCTTATGGCACAGTTACATCTCTTCACTTTAATTCAGTTGCAGCCTTTTAAATTTATTTTTGTCAAGTGCATTCCATAGCTGTTATCCAATTATACTATGGTGATTTATTATCAGTTGAAGTATCAGTTCTGTTCCCAACTCCTCTACACCTCAATGAACGAGAGAGGGGAAGAGTTTGCAACATCAAATCTTGACATGGTTTGTAAATGGTCAGTCTTGCTGTCAATCATAAAATAGCTCCTTGGGAGATTAAACAATCCAATCACCCATGTAATAGTAATAGGTAAGGCACCCTATTTGAAATACTTTCGAAATATGTCTGGTAAACTGTATAAACCTTGGGCTTAACCTTTAATAATGTCCACGTTGCATTGTCTTACTTCACCAAAGTTTCCATAGAACACAATTTAAAAGAAAGGGTCAAAGTAATTATACCGCTCAATTAGTAGTCAAGGCATCAGAGTGCAAAATCAAATGAGTGCGTAACTAAAAAGCATAATTGCAGACAACTGCCAAAACTCCACGAACATTTTACACAATAATACTGTACATTATCCAAACAATTAGACTACAACCCTGATTTTTTTATCCTAATAGCTCAACTTGATAAGAAAAATACTGGTCGATAATAAAAAGGGAGTAGTTGAAAGCACGGAACTAGAGCAAATGCACAAAAATAGAGATCTGTATAGCACAGGCCATGCCTCAGATATTTAGTAGACACAGCAGAATTAGTAGCTGAAAACATGCTGAATATTGTACAAACAAATCTGCACTTAACATTTCACAAACTACCGAAGTATTTCACAGCTTAAAAGGTACACGGTAAAGTCTTACAAACAACAATAACACAAATCTATTTTCCATGTAGTTAATTGAAGAATCAAATTTATGTTCACTTGAGACGACAGATGGGTCGCCAATTTATGCTGATCTCTAAAAGACAACACCTCTGCCAAAGCATCACCCACTTTGGGACTGCAGTATTGTCTGGATTGTGTCCTTCTGTCTCTGGTGTGGGGCTTAAAACATGGCATTTGTAGGTTACGTGGGACAGTCCCTCTTCCGCACCTACACAGGCCCCAAACCCCACCTCTTCCTCCATTACATTGATGACTGTATCGGCGCTGCCTTTTGCTCCCAAGAGGAGCTCGAACAGTTCATCCACTTCACCAACACCTTCCACCCCAACCTTCAGTTCACCTGGGCCATCTCCAGCACATCCCTCACCATCCTGGATCTCTCAGTCTCCATCTCAGGCAACCAGCTTGTAACTGATGTCCATTTCAAGCCCACTGACTCCCACAGCTACCTAGAATACACCTCCTCCCACCTACCCTCCTGCAAAAATTCCATCCCCTATTCCCAATTCCTCCGCCTCCGCCGCAGCTGCGCCCACGATGAGGCATTCCACTCCCGCACATCCCAGATGTTCAAGTTCTTCAAGGACCGCAACTTTCCCCCCACAGTGGTCGAGAACGCCCTTGACCGCGTCTCCCGCATTTCCCGCAACACATCCCTCACACCCCGCCCCCGCCACAACCACCCAAAGAGGATCCCCCTCGTTCTCTCACACCACCCCACCAACCTCCAGATACAACGCATCATCCTCCGACACTTCCGCCATCTACAATCCGACCCCACCACCCAAGACATTTTTCCATCCCCACCCCTGTCTGCTTTCCGGAGAGACCACACTCTCCGTGACTCCCTTGTTCGCTCCACACTGCCCTCCAACCCCACCACACCCGGCACCTTCCCCTGCAACCGCAGGAAATGCTACACTTGCCCCCACACCACCTCCCTCACCCCTATCCCAGGCCCCAAGATGACTTTCCACATTAAGCAGAGGTTCACCTGCACATCTGCCAACGTGGTATACTGCATCCACTGTACCCGGTGTGGCTTCCTCTACATTGGGGAAACCAAGCGGAGGCTTGGGGACTGCTTTGCAGAACACCTCCGCTCGGTTCGCAATAAACAACTGCACCTCCCAGTCGCAAACCATTTCCACACCCCTCCCATTCTTTAGATGACATGTCCATCATGGGCCTCCTGCAGTGCCACAATGATGCCACCTGAAGGTTGCAGGAACAGCAACTCATATTCCGCTTGGGAACCCTACAGCCCAATGGTATCAATGTGGACTTCACCAGCTTCAAAATCTCCCCTTCCCCCACCGCATCCCAAAACCAGCCCAGTTCGTCCCCTCCCCCCACTGCATCACACAACCAGCCCAGCTCTTCCCTTCCACCCAATGCATCCCAAAACCAGTCCAACCTGTCTCTGCCTCCCTAACCTGTTCTTCCTCTCACCCATCCCTTCCTCCCACCCCAAGCTGCACCTCCATCTCCTACCTACCAACCTCATCCCATCTCCTTGACCTGTCCGTCTTCCCTGGACTGACCTATCCCCTCCCTACCTCCCCACCTATACTCTCTTCTCCACCTATCTTCTTTTCTCTCCATCTTCGGTCCGCCTCCCCCTCTCTCCCTATTTATTCCAGAACCCTCACCCCATTCCCCCTCTCTGATGAAGGGTCTAGGCCCGAAACGTCAGCTTTTGTGCTCCTGAGATGCTGCTGGGCCTGCTGTGTTCATCCAGCCTCACATTTCATTATCTTGCATTTGAACTTGAGATAGGAATGCTACCAGCAAGCGAAGACAAAGCTCCAGCAAGAGAGCAAATGACAAAGATAAATCTACAAAATAGATTGTTCATTTGTTAAACATTAGGAAACAAGGTTATTATGAACTTCTCTTTTTGGTATTATTGGTCACTTCCCTGCCTTTTATTGCAAAGTATCATAAACGAACACCGCTAAAAGTACAGGTTGGTAAGCCCCATCCGTCAAGTTTTCACTAGCGCTGTTCAAAAAGTGGTTGGTCAGAAAGTACACAAAAAGGTAGACCATTCCTATTAGCTGTGAACACACAGCTAAGCTCTCCTGATTTCATCACAGAAAGTGTTGCTGATTTGACCACATAAAAAAGTCTTGGCAGTGGGGACAGAAAATTGAGAAGTTCATAAAAATCACAATGTGGCAAGGGAAATGGAAGAAAGCAAACTACAATTATAGTACATTACATTTCTCCAAATGATCCACAAATACCAAAGCCCAGTTTGATACAAAAGTCACAATTTTTTCTGAACAGGGTATCTAGCTGCCCGAACATGTGTAATTCGCATAATGAACTATTACCCCAATGTTTGGCTTCCAAGCTTACCAATGCAACTTACAGTGCAGTGGGGACAACTGTGTTCTCCTCTGGCATGATCATCCCACACATCATATTTGAATGCCAGACTTATTTTGCACAGATATCTCAATCACCACAACAGGTCCAAGAACACGGCGTCTTCCTTTGCCCAAGAAAAAAACCCAGAAATGTATAAACCACTTACAACTATTCAAATGTTAATCACTTCAGAAACAAACAAACACAGAAGTTGGTGGAAAAGTCAGTAGGTCCGGCAACATCCATGAAGAAAAACCAGAGTTAACATTTTGGGGTCGGGGACCCTTCCTCAGAACTGATGATAGTTAGGAGAATGTCAGTTTTTATACAGAAGTTAGCGTGGGGGTGGGGGAGTTGGGGAGTAAGGAATATACAAGATATGACTGGAGATAGAGCCCAAAGAATGGCAAGTGTTACATCTTCGGCAATTGCAGAGCAAGATGCCGTGCGGGCATTGGGAGCAAAGGAAAAGTGGACTAGGGTGTCCCAGAGGGAATAGCCCCAGCGGAATGCAGACAAGGGAGAGGAGGGGAATGCGCGTCCGGTAGCGGCAAAAACGCCAGCTAATGATTTTCTGAATATGGGTACTGGTGGGATGGCAGTAAAAGGACAAGGGGAATCCTAATGCTGCTGCGAGAAGAGAGAGAAGGGTTAAGGCCCAAGTGCGGGAGATGGTTCAGATCTGGTTGCCCATTTACCTTCTCCCTCCTCAGTATCCATGGGCCCAAACATGCTTTGCGGATGAAGCTGCACTTGGCCTGCACTTCATCTGTAGTCTACTGCATTCAGTGCTCACCATGTGGTCTCCTCTACATTAGGGAAACGAAGCATAGACTAGGTGGCTGCTTTGCAGAACACCTGTATTCTACCTGCAAAAGCGACCCTCAGCTTCCAGTTGCCTATCACTTCAACACACCACCCTGTTCCCTGGCCATTACCTCTGTCTCAAGCTTGCTGCAATGCTCCAGTGAAGCTCAGCTTAAGCGGGCAAAACAACACTTTATTTTCAGCTTGGAGACCCTGCAGCCTTCTGGACTTGACATCAAGTTCAATAATGTTAGGGCTTGAACTCTACAACGTCCTAGCCCCAACAGGCCTGGTGATCACAGCCTGCTGTTACACACAAACCCTTGGTAGTCTCCATTAACAGTTATTCACACTGTTAGTCAGGTTGTTATCTACTCCTTTTTCTAACTGTTCTCTCTCTTTGGGCTCTACCTCCAATCACCTATCATTGATCCTTACACGCTCATTCACACCTCCAACCCTCTCTTGTGCACAGAAACCAACATATTCCCAGCTACCATCAGTTCTGAAGAAGCGTCACCCAAAATATTAACGGATTTCTCTTCAGAAATGCTGTTAGACCTGATATTTTCCAGCAATTTCTGTGTTTGTTTCCAATTTGCAGCATCTGCAGTTCTTTTGGATTTCATATAGTAACTTTAGATTGCTCAAATCCTTGATATATGCATGATCAAATATTACAGAACATGTAAATCAGGATGTAATCTGTTATTTTGTTTTTTTGACAATAGCTTACTAAGTGTGCAACTTGTTTAATGAAATCCTGAACAGGAGAAAAGCATACCAAGCTTCAAGAGTTAATACTGCGCAGGCCTCACGATATGGCTTGGTGATTTACACTTTCACCTTCTTTGACAAAACTTATCATTCTAGAATTAGACACTGTAGTCACTCATAAACGTTACAAATTCAACAACAAAGTAATTGAATTACTTTGGTTCTTACATGATCACCTTTCAGGACTGAATTATGCCATATTGCTTACTGTTCTAACTTAAAATACTGGCAACCAGGAAGTGATATACAGAAGGACAATGAGATTCGGATATTAACAAATTCCTCATAATGGGAGCAACTACAGTATTTTCTCCTCTACAAATCGAGTTGAGATTAATTCATACAGATGTTAAAAGTTACAATCTTTTTTTTCTTAGGAATGCAATCACAATTTGCAGAACAGCATCAAAACTTTTCACTTACATCAAGAATATACTCTTGTATCACAGCATGTAGAATGATAGCTATCAACATATAAAAGAATATGGTGGCCAAGTCTTTAAATCCATATTCATAGAAGCTGACAGAATCAATTTCTTCACCTGCAAATTAGAAAATATAGAATTAAACATCGATAAGCACACTTTGGATTTTTAATATTAATTTGTAACAACATTCAAAGCCTGCTTCCCAGCACAATCATAAATGGCACAACAGCAAAATGGTGGGACAAGCAGAGATGAAGACGTCAGTTCAGAGTAGTTAATTTTACTGTTACTGATTTTAATGATTTGAAAATTTACTCATTCCTATGTCTAAATCTAGGTGGGAAAAAATTCTCACACAAGTTCTGAAATGACATCAGCCATTAATTTATTTCCTCACTTTGCACCGAGAATAAATTATGTATCTTCAAGGTCCCAACAGCATTCCAAAACTAAAAACCCACTGCCTGCTCTTACCCTGATTATGGCCATGCTGGCAACAAGCTGGAAGAATTAATGAACCTGCATTAATATAATATTCAGTACCTGAGAAAGCTCCATGCCTTAATAACCAAAAATACGTTAAGTGTAGTCAGTCATTAATTATAACATTTCCTACCTTAATTTAAGTCAAACTGTGCACAACACAATTCCACAAACAGCAATGCAATAAAACACTTGTGTGGTCATTAATGTACTGGTAAGGCAATAAACCTGCATCAGGGAACCTCGTTTCTTCTTCTACAAATTGTACTACAGGTTCTTCAACATCTGCCAAATCATTTGAAAGACGGTACTCAATGCAGCCTTACTTCAATATGGCACTGAATTATTAGCACTAATTATGTGCTCATCTTGGATCTCAATCCAATATCTTCGGCTCAAGATAGACTGTGTTACCCCTGTGCCAAGGCTTGAAAAACTCCTACTGCAGATCAAGGTGCCTGTTTTAGTCAAAGTCCTGGAGACACAATGGTATACCTGACATCAAAATAGCTGATACCATGTTTAATGTGATATTCAAAAGTAAGTGGAAAAAGATGAAATAAAGAGTCAGAACCAAAACTCTATTTGTTGACAAAGTTCTGTCAAGTCAAATCACAGCCAGTTCTAAAACATAGAAAGGAAAGAATTAAAAACAGCACCCAGTACAAATCTGATCCAAGATTTGGTGGGCCCAAGCTATGCCTGCCTCTTTGTAGGTTACGTGGAACAATCCCTCTTCCGTAGCTACAATGGTCCTAACACTGATGACAGTATCGGCGGCGCCTCTTGCTCCCACGAGGGGTTCGAACAGTTCATTCACTTCGCCAACACGTTCCACACCAATCTGAAATTCACCTGGATTATTTCTAATACCGCTCTCTCCTTCCTGGACCTCTTTGTTTCCATCTCTGGCAACCACCTAGAAACCGACATCCATTTCAAGCCCACCAACTCCCACAGCTACCTAGAACATATCACCTCCCACCCACCTTTGCACAAAAATGCCATCCCCTATTCCCAATTCCTTCACCTCCGCCACATCTGCTCCCAGGATGACGCATTCCACTCCCGTGCATCTCAGATGTCCTCGTTTTTCAAGGGCCACAAATTCCCTCCCACAGTGGTCGAGAACACCCTTGACCGTGTCTCCTGCATTTCCTGCAACTCATCCCTCACACCCACTCCCTGCAATAACAACCAAAACAGAACCCTCTCGTCCTCACGTATCACCCCGCCAACCTCCAGATCCAAAGCATCATCCTCCGACACTTCTGCCATCTGCAATCAGACCCCTTTTTCCGCTCCCCACCCATATCTGCTTTCTGGAGAGACCACTCTCTCCGTGACTCCCTTATCCACTCCACACTCCCCTCCAGCCCCACCACACCCGGTACTTTTCCCTGCAACCACAGGAAGTGCTACAACTGCCCCTACACCTCCCACGTCACCTCCATCCCAGGCCCCAAGACGACTTTCCACATCCAAGTAGATGTTCACCTGCACATCTGCTAATTTGGTAAACTGCACCCGTTGTTCCTGTCGTGGTCTCCTCCACATTGGGGAACTAAGCTGAGGCTTGGGGACCACTTTGCAGAACACCAATGCTCGGTTCACAACAAACAACTGCACCGCCCAGTTGTGAGCCATTTCAACTCCCCCCTACCATTCCTCAGATGACATGTCCATCCTGGGCCTCCTGCAGTGCCACAACGATGCCACCTGAAGGTCGCAGGAACAACAACTCATATTCCACTTGGGAACCCTGCAGCCCAATGGTATCAATGTGGATTTCACAAGATTCAAAATCTTCCCTCCCCCTACCGCATCCCAAAACCAGCCCAGCTCGTCTACGCCTCCCTAACCTGTCCTTCCTCCCACCTATCCCCTCCTCCTACCTCAAGGTGGCATGGTGGCTCAGTGGCTAGCACTGCAGCATCACAGCACCAGGGACCCGAGTTTGATTCCAGCCTCAGGTAACTGTCATTCTCCCCGTGTCTGCATGGGTTTCCTCCAGGTGCTCCGGTTTCCTCCCACAGTCCAAAGATGTGCAGACTAGATGGATCGGCCATGCAAAATTGCCCGTTGTGTTCAGGGGTGTGTGGGTTCTAGAGGGATGGGTCTGGGTGGGGTGCTTCAAGGGGTGGTGTGGACTTGCTGGGCCGAACGGCCTGTTTCCATACTGTAGGGAATCTAATCTAATCTCCTACGTACTAACCTCATCCTGCTCCCTTGACCTGTCTGTCCTCCCTGGACTGACCTATCGCCTCCATGCCTCCCCACCTAGACTAACCTTTACTGGCTCCATGCCCGCCTCTTCGACCTGTCTGTCTCCTCTCCAGCTATCTTCTCCTCTTACCATCTTCTATTCGCCTCCCCCCCTACCAGACTAGAGTTGCTAAACCGCACATAAATGGGCAAATTTCCACCATCACAGCAGTGAGTACACTTCAACAATACTTCACTGACTGTAAAGTGCTTTGTGATATTCAGTTGTCATGAAATGTGTCACACAAAAATAAAGATTTATTTCCTAGCAATGATCTCACCAAGAAAACCATAAGAACAGCTGATTTTCCAAAGTGTAATCTAACAGTTGTTTTAACTTGGCATCAATTCTGGTAATTACAAACTATGAATTTCAAGCCTCAACATTTGGAATACAAGTGTTTTCAAACAAGAATAAATGTCAGCTCTCAAATTTTAAAAAAAGGAACAACATTCTTTAGCAATCCCGACAAGCATAAACAAAAGTAGTATCCAGCATTAAGGTGCAGCTTGAGCATCTCATTGATCTGATTTGTGAAATTTTAGCCATGCATCAACAAATTAAAATTAAGACTGGAGAAACTACCAAAAAACATGTAACGGACAGGTACACTAAATACTCAAGACGCAGCAGTTAGAATGACAAGGCAACTAACCAGAACGAAAATCAAAAGAATCACTAAATATATTCAATGCCTTTGTCTAATGCTTACATATTGTTTCGTTAGTAACTTGAGGGTGTAATAATATATACTTATAAAAACTACATAGTTCATTAACATATAAACTGGGCCATTTACTTGTTTATTTTCTGCACTTATGTCTCCAATATTTCCAATAATGCTGGTCAGGAAATTGATTGGTAGTAACAATTGTGGAAATGCTTTGACTGGAAAAGCACTGAAAGCAGTAACAGGCTAACTCAAAGGATCAATTATATTTAAAAAACAAAGACTCTAAAGTCCATCATATTCGTTTTGGCTCTCTGCAAGAGCAATTAATAAAATGGTCTTGTGATCATTGGTGGTTATACATGAATAGATAAAAGTCATTTTTGAGAATGAATCTTCAGAATTTATAACAAGTTAAGAAACTTAGCATACACAAAACCATACTTAGCTATTTGAGTATTGCTTAGAAAGTTTTTTGTCAAAGCTTTTTGTCTTGCAGAACAATAAACAAAGCATATGAATTCAAGGGGAATCCAAATTTGGCTAACATGTGGGCAAGTATGCTGATTGGTTGGCAAATAGACTGTGATTCACAGATGCTTTGTTTTGGCAACTGCACTATTACTACTGATGGACAGTCAAATTTTAAACCAGCCAGGTTGAATCTTAGGACGCCTCTCATCCCTTCAGCTGTGCTGGAACAGTTACATTGTGGCACATCTCCTTTCTCCATGCAAAGAACATGGCCTAGGTACAAAGATGGGCAAATTCCAGCACAAAGCTGCAGTGAGCTGCATTGCAAGCCTGACCATCACACCCCAAATGGCTGTCATTGTAATTCCTCATACATTGTGCATTGAGGAACATTCAGCAAATGTTGTCCCCAATGTAATGTTGAGACATGGTTGTGAATTTTCAAAGTACAAGCTGGATGGATATGGTCAGTGACTTTCTTGCGGTGAATAGCAAAAAGGAACATATATATATAACACACACACTCACATATATAATGGCATCAAGTTGTGGCTCCAGACAGACTGACTTCAGCTATATTTTTAAATCCCTTCTTTTAAAAGGAAAAACACCCATATACCATAGTTTAAAATACAAACTCAATTACATTTTAGGTAACTTTCATCACACATCACCCCAAAGAATAATGAAAACAAAGGGAGATACTCATTTTTATCAAGATTTTTTATTTAAAATTATTATATCACATTAACAGCACTGTGATATTAACAAAGAACACACAATGTGTTACAGGGGAACCATATGTTTACACAAGGTCATTAGCATCACAGCACTGTTTCCACCATACATGGACATCATAAAGCACCCTTTGTAATATTGTTTCCAGATATGTGAATGGAAAACCATACAATGGAGGATTAAGCTCTGCCAAAAGAAAAATATGTTCTCATCCCAAATGTTTTCCTACAAAAAAAGGACTGTGTCACATCAAAATAACAATTTCTTACACATTATTGTTTATGTATATTTCAAAACTGGTGTGCAGAGGACAAGGATTTCACATCTCCTCCTCCAAACAGTTGTATTGACATGTTCAGTTATTTCAAAAACTTACTTACAGTCTGTTAAATCACCACTTTGTTATTTTGTAGTAAAGCAGCACCCACAACACTATCACTGGCATAAACAGCCATTTTGAATGGTTTCTCATAATTTGACAAGCTAAAGAAAATCAGTGCAGTTGTCACCACAGTTTGTTTTATCAGAGGCACTCTGGATATTCTTATATCTATTCAAATTTTCTGCCTTTTAAACCAAATTGTTAAAGGAGCCACTGAAATGCTGAAGTTTGGAACTAGTCCCCAATTAAATCCACACAGATCAAGAAAGCGCAAAATTTCACATATCCCTGTCCTAGACATGGTAAAATCCAAAATAGTCCTTACTTACACTTCTCTAGGTATTACTTGGCCTTGTCCCACACTGAGGCTCAAATAAGTGACCTTCACTTTAGCAAATATCAATCTTAAACTGATTTGTCTGTTTACCAAGGACCAATCTTGTCATAAGATCAGTCAAATGTTCTCTGATCTTCCGAAGTCTGGTTGAAAACCATTAAGTTGTCTACATACGCAACATTATTAAATGGCCCTTCAACAGTTTTGACGACTGATTGCTAAACAGTTTGTTCAATTTTTAAAATTTCAAATGGCATAACTTTGTGTTGAAGAAGTCAATTTTGAGGAATCATGTGTCAAATTATTTCAAAGCCATCCTCCAATCATGACAGGATGCAAGTCTATTTTTATTAATAACTTTGCGATAATACAGAATCATAATGACCCATCCAGTTCCAGCATCATGATAGGTAAACTCAAACTACTTGGTTCAATTATGTTATTGTCCATTATGAACTCCTTCAGTGGGAGCCAATTTCCCTGGATTGAGTCTGAAAGGTTATTTCTTCAGGGGTGATGCAGTCTCCACATGAACATCAGGAAGAGTTAAGGATGCTTGTGTATCATATTTGCACAAATGAAATTAGGATTTTCCAACAGTCATTGTACTGCACTTTGAATTTCCTGGGTGATAAAATATTACGCTACCTAATCTCTTAATTACCTTCACATTATCTAATTGGAGGATCAACTTCTGAATTTTCAATTTAATTCGCTAATTATCATGGTATTTTTACTTTGCTCACCTTTTCTTTCGCTGCCCTAAGAACTTGACAACTGACTACTGTCCATATCACTTAACTTACGTAATTTCTTTATTTGCTAAGATCCAGTAAATCTCACTTTTAATGGTTCCATAGAGGCAACTAACAATGTGACCACTGTTTCCGGCAACAAAATTCAGGCTTGGCCTTTTTCATCTGCTCTAATTTTTGCTGTTTGTTGAAGACTCCTCAAATGCTTCTCAGTCAACTTTCATACTTTGATTAGGTTCTGTCTGAGAGATCAAAACATTGATCGGAAGTCTACTCTCTAAACTTTTGGTTTTCAACTTTTCTTTAAATTCAGTTAAGTGGTCCCCTCGCCTCATGTTGACACATCAGTTCAAAAGAAGTAAATCTTGTGATCTCATTCCAAGTCCACTCATGGCACAAAGTAACAAGGATCAGTGGTCACCATCTCTTTTATGTATAAGATTACCTTTTGAATTTAAGTGCAACACACTGTGCAGGATCTACCATGAAGAAAATATACTAGACATTTTATTTTGGTACTGTATAAACCTAAAGCCAAGTATACATAATCATTTATTTATCTTCAACTTACCAATCCTCAGTTCAACATCTGTAATTGCACATTACCTGCCAGTGCCTTCAGGTCTGGGTTATAGTTTGAAACTTTGTTTCAGTCCAAATGGGAATCTGAGAGGTGATGCAATACTTGAACTTAACTTTCATTTTGGACAACACTGTCTCACAAAGGGTATGCAGGGTCAAATCACACTTGCATGACAAAAAATATGAAACAGTACAAGTGGGCACTTTTCTCAGTTCATATTGCTGTTCTTTGATCTGACTTTTAAGCTAAATATCATTTTGCATAGTAAGGGTCTCCACATCAACTCCAGTAGCTTGACAGTCAGCCAGTGGAATTTGGTAGTCAACCTACCAATGTCTACTTTAAGGAATAGAATGGGGGCAAAAATGGTGATTTTTTTTTTCCCAAATCACATCTAATTTCTGGAATTGCTGTTGATTTGTTCTGCCAACTTTGGCGTACACTGAAGTTTTCTAGGTGGAGGTGATTCATTTTGGAAGGACAATTTGAAAGCAGAATACAGAGTTAATGGAAAGATTCTTGGCAGCGTGGAGAAGCAGAAGGATTTTGGAGTTCATGCCCACAGTTCCCTGAAAGCTACCACCCAGGTGGAGAGAGTTGTTAAGAAAGCATATGGTGTGTTAGCTTTCCTTAGTAGAGGGATAGAGTTCAAGAGCAGTGAAGTTTTATGCTCCAGCTATACAAAACCCTGATTCAGCCACATCCAGAATATTGTGTCCAGTTCTGGTCACCTCATTACAGGAAAGATGTGGAAACATTGGAAAAGGTGCAGAGGAGATTTACCAGGATGTTGCCTGGAATGGAGGGAAGGCCTTACAAGGAAAGGTCGTCAGAGTTAGGGTTTTTCTCTTTGGAACAATGAAGGATAAGAGGAGACTTGGTAGAGGTGTACAAAATGTATAAATAGAGTAGACAGCCAGAGACTTGTTCCGAGGGTAGAAGTAGCTATTACAAGGGGGCATAGTTTTAAAGTGAGTGGAGGTAGATATAGGGGAGACATCAGAGGTAGGTTCTTTACTCAGAGAGTGGTAGGGCCGTGGAATGCATTGCAAGAGAGGGTGGTGGAGTTGGCCTCATTAGGGGCATTTAAGCAGCTATGAGATAGCTATATGCATGATAGTATAAGGTCGTGGTAGAGGTTAGATAGACCTTAAATTTAGGGTAAAAGTCAGCACAACATCCTGGGCTGAAGGGTGCTGGACTATCTTTGAATTTTTCCAGTGTTTTCTCCAGACTCAGGAACTGCTGTAGTGTTTTTGTTTGAATTCAGACCTCAGACTTAGTTTTGATTCGAATACAGTCACAGTACTGATCATATTTGCAAAGTCTCTTGTCCTTGCCCTGCAGTCACAGTTCAACTTGTCCAGGTTTTAACATTATACCTGTAAGACACCTGAAATTAAAGCACTGTCTGACAGCTCACTAAACACTTTATTCCTCCATTTAAGAATGATTTCAGGAATCATATGTGAAAAACTTTGCAAAGCCTTAACTTGACTTAGCCACCTCAACATCCGGTTACAAGGATGAGTTCACTGTGGGCAGAGTTCATCAACTAAGTACTTAAACAAGTGATGCCAAAAGACTCTTGCTCAAATTAAACTTTACAATCTCAACCAAAACCTCTCTTACATGCAAAATTTCCATAACTTTACTCACTAATGCTTGCTGGTGGATGACAGTGGTAAATGGCCAAAGAGGGGAAATCAAGATTACATCTGCAAAATGCACCAAATTGTGCCAAATATGTCTGGTGTAAATCATCAGTTGTGAAGAAGACAACTTCCGGATTGCAATGTTTTATCAAACAAATGCATACTTTTTGAATTATTCCCTGATTCAAGGGCAAAACGGCGAGATGATCTTTGGCTTTGTCCTTAAAAACCAATCACAAAATGCAATCATCTGGACTGTGTCAGTCATGTCAGTGGGCTCAAACTGCAGAGAAGCAGTCACAGCCCTTCAAATTCTGCTGTAGTTGCTGAAAAACACCTTCAAACAACGATTCCACTCATCCTGTACTTAAATGCACCAAGTGGCATCCCCTGGATTGCCATTTATTTTTTGCTGTTAAAGTTTTTAATTAAACTGTTAGTGACCACAGTCAATGCCTCTTTAAGCAAATGGCTACCTACAAATGTGTTGCTGAAAGTTGGCAAACATCAAATGATGCTTCAGTGCAGGCCTTAACTTTTTGCTGCTGGTTTGAAAAACAACTTGACCTTTACCACAGCCTTCAGCTTGTCAACTCTGTGCGAAGCATGCTGTTCAAGGGAAAACTTCCTTGGATTTTACTGGGTATCACTGTGTGGTGCCATACAAAATTTCCATTTTTGCTCATTTTACTCTGGTGACCATCAAGGCAAATGCTCTAACTCTTAGAGCTATGAAAAGGAAATCCCAATCCATGTGCAATGTAACCATTTTTAGCTTCTTTTTAGATGGCCCAGGCTCATCATTCATCATTATTGCTTCACTTGGCGATTCAAGAAGCTGCTGGTCATGCTGCATGTAGACCTCTGAAACATACAGAACATTGTTGGCTGCTTTCAAGTGTGGAGGACAGGAGGTTAATTCTGGGGTCACGATTTGTTTCCAAGCGCCTAATCCATTTGCATTGTTCGGATATGGCAGTTTTTCCTGTAATTTTTCTTCATTCTACATGGATCCAATCCATAAGCAGGTGATGAAAAGAGTACTGCACGTGCAAGACCAGAGACAGGAGCAGGATTAGATGAGCTGCTCTTGCAGACTACACATGGACATAATGGACTGAACAGCCTCAGATTCTTGTACTGTAACATCCTGGTTTCACACATCAGCTCCTAGTGTATTTTTTATTCATTTGCTTGCAATATCACCATGAAACTTATTGTACCAAGCAATGATAGCTTATCTGGTCCATACCAAAACATGATGCAATAACTGGCAAAACCTCTCAAGAGCATGCACTTTACTCTGACCACAGCTGTTACGGAAGCAGAACTCAAAGTGACGTGCACAGTAGGGAAGAGCAGGTGTTTGGTGCAAATCAACTGTCTGAGATACACTGCAAGGTAACCCAAGCAAAATGTGGAGATCAAATGTCAGAGACACTGCAATCAAACAATCGATCACAATCTACATGTAGGAGACATTATCAGCATGGCACAGTTAATGATAATCTCGAAATGGACTTCAAGGTTTGACGTCATTTTTTCGAAGCATCTTCAGATCACAGGCGCTGAGCTGAAGATGTAAACTGCTTTATTCCCAGGTCATCCTTTCTTCGAATATACCGTTAAATTTGAACCTTAAATCGGACTGTATTTTCTTTGGCTATTTCATATATTGTGAACAATTAAAATAACCTATCCACCACCATTTTGCAGAGTTTTTTTCTTGAAGGCTCTGCTTTCAGAATATGGAAGAACCCATATTTACAATATGCTGATTCACATTCCTAGTTTCTGGTAAGTGGCCCTGCATCATCTGAATGAGCTTTATTGTCGCATGTACTCAGATGAATACAGTGATAAGTTTACAAGTCACCACTTACAGCACCATCCTGGGTACAAAGGTATCTAGACACAGATTCTTCAGTACAAGTTCTTAGGGGGTAAAAATGATAAAATAAATAAAACGGTCCAGTATTGCAGATTGCAGGAATAAAACTAGAAAGTGTAGAAATAAAAAGTTCAGCATGGTCCTTCCAACCCAGTCCTGCCACCTAGCCTCCAGTCTGTGCCAGTCTTGACTCTAGACCACTGGGCTTCATCACAAGGTTCGAGGCCAGGAGACTGCTCTGGAATCACCTCAAGATCAGAATTAATTGCTGAGACCACGCCAGGGTGTAAGGCCATCACACCACACTGAGACACCACAAAAGATAGGGGAATTATGGTGACAGGACTTACCAATTCCCCTTAGTCTCTGTCCTTGCTTGAAATACCAACAACACTGGCACAGTGGCTAAGGGATTAAAGTGACTTTTTTTTGGAAAGACCTCGCAATTTGGCAGAGATTTTGAAATCGTAGAATTGTTATGCTGCAGATGGAAAATATTTGGCTGATTAAACCGGTCACGTCTGCACAGATTCTACCATTACTTTAACTTAGTGCTAATCTCCTCTCTGAGGAACTACTCAATGGTTCTCCGAATCTGCTACCAGAAATAAAGGAAATGGATCAAATGATGGCATATAGCAAATGGCAGATACAGCAAAAAAGTTAACATTTTCATATTATTCTGGCCAAACATCACATTTTAATATTTTAGTACATGTTTCCAACTGCCCAAGTGACCCACGAATGCAACTTCATACAAAATCTGCAAAATTTAATTAGCACACTCAGATGAAAATACCACGAATTGGTCCACTGTACATTTGTCAACAAACATTTTATGCCCTCCAATGCCACAAACCTGCTTCTTTAAAGAGAGATAAATAATCTCACTTAAATTTCATGAACTCAGGTCCTGGCAAGAGTTCCCATTTGTTACAATCCCAGCTCCTGTTACAGGGAGCAAATCCGAACTCAATGAAAGCTAGCTTTACAGATTCTTTTTCATGTAGTGTTCCTTTACTGAGGGGTGTCTCACTGAAACACAAGCGTGCCTAGCTATAGATTTGGTTTGAACAATAAAACAGAAGCTCATTTCATGAAAGAAATCGGTTTTAAAAAATGATCTAAATAATAGATTTCAAAACAGACAGCAAAATAATATCCCATCTACTCTCAAACAGAGTCAGCAAAATCCAGACAAACTGCTTCCCTACCAAAGCAGTCGGATTTATTCAACCGCAGCAAGGCTTTCGACAAGGTTCCTCATGGTGGACTGGTTAGCAAGGTTGGATCACACAGAACAGATGGAGAACTAGCTATTTGGATACAGAAGTGGCTTGAAAAGTAGAAGACCGAGGATGGTGGCAGAGGGTTGCTTTTCAGATTGGAGGCCAGTGACCAGCAGCATATCACAAGAATTGATGCTAGGTCCACTGCTTTTCATCATTCATATAAACAATTTAGAAGTGAACACAGGAGGTATGGTTAGCAAGTTTGCAGACAACACCAAAATTGGTTGTACAGCGAACAGCAAAGAAGGTTACCTCAAAGTACAAGGGCCGAAGAGTGGCTAATGGAGTTTAATTTAGATAAATGTGAGGTTCTGCATTCTGGAAGGGCAACTCAGGGCAGGACTTATACACAATGGTAAGGTCCTGTGGAGCACTGCTGAATAAAGAGGCCATAGAGGACAGGTTCACAGCTTCTTCAGCGTCACAGGTAGACAGGATAGTGAAGGTGGTGTTTGGTATGCTTGCCTTTATTAGTCAGTACATTGAGTATTGCAGCTGGGAGGTCATGTTGTGACCATTGGTTAGGCCACTCTTGGAATACTGTGCGCAAATCTGGCCCACTGTTATAGGAAGGAAGCTGTGAAACTTGGGAGGGTTCAGAAAATATTTACAAGGATGTTGCCAGGGTTGGAAGTTTTGAGCTATCTGGAGATGCGAAATAGGCTGGGGCTATTTTCCTGGAGCATCAGAGGCTGAGAGGTGACCTTAAAGAGGTTTCTAAAATCATGAGGAGCATGGATAGGGTGAATAGACAAGATCTTTTCCCCTAGTTGGGGGAGTCAGAAACTAGAGGGCATAGGTGTGGGTGAGAGGGTAAAGATTTCATGGGACCGACATGGCAACATTTACACGCAGAGGGTGGTGTATGTATGAAATGAGGTGTCAGAGGAAGTGATAGAGGCTGGTACAATTATTGAAATAGGCATCTGGATGGGTATATGAAAATGAAGGGTTTTGAGGGCTAAGTGACAAATAGGCCTAGTTTATTTGGGATATTTGGTCGGCACAGACTAGTCGCACCAAAGGCTCTGTTTTTGTGTTGGATATCTACGTCTCTGTTTCTTTTCAGTTCCAGCCCTGTGAGCTATGAAGTCTTTTATCCTGGAATATTCACTAAGATCTGAGACTTACGCTTCAAAAATCTGCAGAACTGTAACTAAACACTCCATGTCTCTAAGTTTTACAAACTACACTTTTTGGAGCTTAAATACTCCCAAACTCATTTGAACAACCTTCTTTTTCTCAGAAAGGTTATGTTTACATTTGAGTCTGGTCCTGTTGACTTTCAACTGAATTCAATAGCTTTCAAACTAAATTTTTCTTTTAAAAATTGGCTCATCTATAATCTGCTAAACTAATGTATCAGTTTTCTTTCTTCAGTCAGTCATAAACTCCCATAATATAAACAAACCTCCATTAACACTCCACAAGGCCTTGTAGCTATCTACTCATTGACAGTATTTTTTTTTGAGAGTCATGAATTTAAATCAATGAGTTTTTTAAATTCCTTCACAGAAAACAAACAAACACCATTGCACCATGAGCCGAAAATCCAAACACCTACAAAAAAAAGAGAAAATTTCACATCGCTCACTGCAGGGATTTCATATGTTCTACACCAAGAATGACACTGCAGCACCACGACTGACAAAGATGGCAGACTATTAAGGATATTAATGCTTGACTGGGTGAGTGATGGACAGCAAGTGAACAGAAGGGAAAAATCTTTGGACCTTGCCCTTAACAGTCTGTCACAAATGCATCTGTACATAGGAGTGAATGCCACATAGATTCATTATGGAGACCAAATCATGTCTTCACAGCAAGGATACCCTCCTTGTTGCATGGCCCTACCACCATGCTAAACAGGACAGACTTAAAACAGGAAACCAAAATCAAACATTAGAGTTTAGAAGGTTGAGGGAAGATCTAATAGAAACTTACAAGATAATGTATGGTTTAGAAGGGGTGGACGCTAGGAAGTTGTTTGCGTTAGGCGGGGAGACTAGGACCCGTGGGCACAGCCTTAAAATTAGAGGGGGTAAATTTTAAAAAACTGAAATGAGACAACATTTCTTCAGCCAGAGAGTGGTGGGCTTGTGGAATTCATTGCCACAGAGTGCAGTGGAGGTCGGGACGTTGGATGCCTTCAAGGCAGAGATCGACAAATTCTTGATCTCAAAAGGAATCAAGGGCTACGGGGAGAGTGCAGGGAAGTGGAGTTGAAATGCCCATCAGCCATGATTTAAATGGTGGAGTGGACACGATGGGCCAAATGGCCGTACTTCCACTCCTATGTCTTATGGTCTTATGGTCTTAAACAAGAACAAAAACAAATTGCTGGTAAAACTCAGGTCTGGTAGCATCTGTAGACAGAAATCTAAGTTAAACTTTCAGGTCCAGTGACTCTTCAATCAGAACTTAAAACAAATTTGGCCACTCAAAGATGAGCATCCATGAAGCACTGTGGACAATGAACAGAACTATATTCAATCACAATCTGAAACTGCATGGCTCAACAGATCCCCCACTCTGCCATCGCCATAAGCCAGGAGATTAATCCCATGGGTCTTTGAAGATTGCAGGAAGGCAAGCCAGATATAGCACCAGGTCTACAAAAAAAGGTGTTAACCTGCTGAAGCCCCAACACAAGATTATTTCCATGCTCAACAGAAATGGCATGCAAAGACAAGGCAAAGTGATCATACAATTAATGGATCAGATCTCTAGCCTTGCAACATTCACTTAATGGTTGTGGACAGCTAAACTACCAAGAGGTGGTGGCTCCATAAGTATCCCCAGCCATAATGATGTGGGAGCCAAGCACATCAATGCAAAAAGGCAAGACTCAAATATATGCAAGTAACTTGAGCCAAATGGACATCAATCTCTGCCTCCCCTGTAAAGTCCCCAATATCGCAATTATCAGGTTTGATCCAAATTTGATCCACTCCATGTCATATTAATAGGTAAAGACTATGGATCCTCCAAATACTGCAACAAAATTACTGAAGGCTTGTACTCCAGAACAATATCTTTACCCCAGGCTAGGGGAGTCCAAAACTAGAGGGCATAGGTTTCAGAAGAGAGCAGAAAGATTTATAAGGGACCTGAGGGGCAACTTTTTCCACAGAGGGTCATGTATGAAATGAACTGCTTGACAAAGTGGTGAAGGCTGGTATAATTACGACATTTAAAAGGCACCTGGATGGGCATGTGAATCGGAAGTGTTTAAAAGGATACGAGCCAAATGCTGGCAAATGGGACTAGATTAATTTAGGATATTTGTCGGCATTGACAAGTTGGACTGAAGGGTCCATTTCCATGCTATACATCTTTATGACTCCATAACTAGCCCTTCACTTGGACAAGATATTCCAGTGCAGCTACAACACTGTCATCTACCCAACATAAAAAGAAATTTCCCAGATATATCTGATTCATAAAGTGCCTAACAATTTCAACCTGGCCAATTGTCACCTATCAGTCAAGTGATGGAAGGTGCTGTCAACAGTGTGATCAGATAGCACTTGAAAATAAACTGCTCAATGATGTTGTTAGGTTTCACCAGGGCCATTCAACTCCTGACCTATCTACAGCTTTAGTTTAAACAAGGACACATGTGCTGAACTTGAGTGCAGCGACTCACTGCCCTTGATGTCGAGGCAACTTTCCAACTACTCCTGAAGATCCCTCAAAAATGGAATCAATTGCAATCAGGGCAAAACTCTACTCATTGAAGTCATACCTAGCACAAAGGAAGATAAAGGTGATTGTTGCAGGTCAGTCATCTCAGCTCCAGGACATCTCTGCAGATGTTCCTCAAGATTGTGCTGCTGGCCTCACCATCTTCAGCTGCTTCAACAACCCTCTATACAAGGTCAGAAGTGGCTATATTTGCTGATGATTGTACAATTTGTGACTCCTCAGATACTAACGTAATCCTGGCAGTTGCAAGACCTGGATGACATTCAGATTTGGGCTGATCTACGGCAAGTAACATTCACACCACACAGTGGCACAACATAACCATGCTCAATAAAAGAAACTATTGTTATTTACATTCAATGATGTTACCCCACTGAATCCCCCACCAACATTCTGGGGGTTGTAATGGACCTACCATAGAAATACTCAGAGTATAACAGCAGGTCACAACGTTAGCAATTCTGCAGTGATTACCTCCTCTCCTGACTTCCCAGCGCTGTCTACAAGGCACAAGTCAGATGTGTGAGGACATGTTCTCTACTTGCTTGGACAAGTGTAGCTCCAACAAAACTCACATTTCATGCCATCCTGGAAAAAGTAATCTGCTTAACTAGCCATTCCATAGAACACTTTCAAGACTTACTCCCTTCACCAAGATACAGTATGTACCTGCTGCTAGATACAATGCACTAACAGACCAAGGCACCTTCCAAACCAGTGACCCTGACCTTTCAAGAAGATGCATAAAAATACCACAATCTGAAAATTCTCCTCCAAGTCATACACAATCCTGATTCAAACTACATACTCATTCCTTCACTGCCACTGGGTCATAATCCTGGAACTCACTTCCTAACATCCATTCACCCCCAATAGTGACAGAAGTTTAAGGCAGCAGCTCACTGCCATTTTCTGCAAGGCAAATTGGAATGGAACATAAACGTGTAGCCCATGTCATGAAAAAATAAAAATGAGATTCAGTAGTGTGGCAGAAGCACTCTGTGCAGATCCAGCAGAACTAGTCATGCCATCAAGTGCTACACCCAAGCATATTGGTTTGTGCTAAGATAAACTTCTCATAGTTCCACAGAACTAAAGGCCTGCTCCCTTAGAGACACACAACTGGTTTAACCTGAAGGTCTCCATGCCTCAAGAGATACAAGAGATCAAGAAACAGAGTTCTTCATGTCACTTCATCCACTGCTGGAATTGAACCCACACTATTATAGCATCATTCTGTGTTCCGTCAACCAGCCATGCAACCAATTTATCTAATCATCGGTTAGGCTTTAGTTTCTAACCGTCCATGACAGTATGCATTCTTTTACACGAGCACTGTGAATGCAGAGTACATTGTTTCAAAGTGATTCAGGGCACAATGCTGTGTGCTGCAGTCATTTATCAATTTTTTAATATTATTAAGTATATGGTCTGGGATATAGATGGACAGAGCTTCAGAGACATGTCAGATACCATCAGCATAGATGAACTTGCAAGACAATCATTGGGAAGTCAGTGTATATATATTTTGAATAGAATTGGGGCTAGCATTGAGCCCAATCCACTAGGCCCAGATCTGAAGCACTCTGGTCACTTCAGGAGCAAGTCAGCATGCCACTATTTTCGAGGCAGCTATGTAGTCAGTAGCAGCTTGCCTGCCTTTGGCTTCTTTTGAGATTAATTTGATACAGTGTCAGAACTCGATCACGTGTTGCATCTCCTATGAAAACAAGTCTATTCAACACCAGCTTACATATTACAATAGTTCTTAGAAGTGTTTTTTGGCTCAGTCTCTCAGAATATCTTCCAAACTCTAACTTCTTCTGAAGAGGGGTCATCAGACTGGAAACATTAACTCTCGCTGCCCCACACATGCTGCCAGACCTGCTGAGTTTCACCAGAGATAATGGGAACTGCAGATGCTGGAGAATCCAAGACAACAAAATGTGAGGCTGGGTGAACACAGCAGGCCAAGCAGCATCTCAGGAGCACAAAAGCTGACGATTCGTTTCACCAGTTTGCTTTTTTTCTCAAGCTTATTAACTGAGCGATCAAACAAATAAACACACTGTTCAAAATTGCAATCTGACCTGCAAGTAAATGCAACATTAAATTCAACACATCAACTTCTAGAATATTGGACACATCTATCTTCTTTTAAATGATACAATGTTCCTGTCGTATACATTGTTTACATCATGCTTACAGCAAATTAAACTCAAAATTTTCTAATCAGTTAAACCCAAATTGCGAAATTTACAACCATGCTCTAAATTTTTTCAATAATAACACCACAGTAACAAAACCAAACAATAAAGACTGGTTTTAATGCAAATTAATGACAAATATAAAAAGCAACCCTGAGTGAGAACAAAGGACACACATTTTAAACACAGGCGCAATTCCATAAGGAAACAATTCCGAAACAGAGAAGTTACATATATCTTTCTCTAAAAAAAATTACATTTGGCTAAATGACCAAAAATGGCTGACAACTGATGTTTTATTAAAAACAAAACAACAGTAACAATTCTAGCAAAGCTTCTTAAGACCAAGTGCCAAGACCTTGTCAAGGTTCTTCATATCAATCTCTACAGAAAACACTGCTACAGGCAGAGCACTATGAACATAACCGTTTATGATTTACTATTTAGGCCAAGTTGTCTGATCTTTTATGCATGCTTACAATGTAATGCTGGATATGAGCACAAGTTAAATTGACTCAAAAATTAGGATAAATGCTCATATCAAACAAAATATTTGAATGAGTTATTCAGCTGTTTTTTCCATGTTTACTGGCCACAGATTTCCAGGAAAGATACAACAATTTGTTAGAAGCAGAGATGCCATTAGAGAATCGGGAAGCTGTCCCAACAACACCGAAGCAACTATGATATTCTTCTAAAACTGGACGACGAGGGGTTTGGACAAGAACTTGAAGGCAGCGTTGGTCCCCTGTATCTGCTGCCCTTGTCCTCCAGATTGTGACAGGCATGGGTTTTGAACTAGTCTGCCTTACCACCTTCAGGAGATCTGCAGACATGTATGCTAAGGTGTGGCACTTCCTCTACCACTGCCAATGTCCTCGATTTTTTGTTAGTCTCTGGTTTTGTTTGTCCTTCCCAAATGAATAACCTCATTTCTGCTGACTGAACTGCACTTTTCACTTTTCTGTCCACTTCACCAAACCACTGATCATGACCTGCAGTTGATAGCAATCCACAATTATACTTCCCACATTTCACTCTAAATTATTACTGTACACCCTAAGAGCAAGGGATCCAACTCTGAGGCCTGTGGAACACCACTGTGATGCAAGGTCTAAGGTGTTAGTGAATACACAACATTTATTTTCAAGTTTGAGTTCTGAAGTTGTTGTGAGTGGACTGTGTCCATGACTGTATCAGGTGTAGGCCATTCAGCCTCTCAAGCCTGCTCTACCATTCCATGAGATCATGGCTGATCCGTGATATACGTCCATTGACCTATAGCCCTCAATACCTTTACTTAACACAAATTTTTCTCAGATTTAAATGATCTTGCATCAACTGCCATTTGTGGAAGTGTTCCAAACCTTATCAGCCTTGGCGCATACAAGTGCTTTGTAATAGCTCTCCTGAATGGTCTGATCCTAATTCCTAGACTACGTCTCTTAATTCTAGAACATCAACCGGTGGAATTAGTTCATCTTTATCTACCCTATTGTTTTCTGAAGCAAATATGTTGTTACTAAGGTGTCGTGCACACTGATTTTCACAAAGGACTCCAAGTGGATTTAACCATAGCAAGGGGGCTGAATGTTAATATTTCTTGAGCCATGATTTTTTTAAACCAGCATGACAGTGTCTGTGGGGTGATAATGGGAATGTTAATGCACTGGGAGGTTTTCAAATCAGACACAGTAAACATTAAAGTGCATTTGCTTTGTTTTGCCTTGAGAAGATTCATGATTTTATTTCGCTTCAACAGATGGCAGAGAAGAATGAATATCTTGTAAAGTTTGTATTTCAGATCACAGAAGTCGTCCTTGTTGGGAGTTGGATGTAAAAGTACATATTACTCAATTTCTATTGTTAGGACTCTACTTTGAAAGTTTTAGCCAGAAGTCTTTGGCTAGAATCGTGAAGATGTTTTTCAGACCTGGGAAAGCCTAAGCTCCATTACGTGCATGGTCTCAAGAGCAGAAATTGAAACAAATGATTAAATCAAACCTACACACATGATAAAAAATGGAATTCTCTGTTTTAAGTACTATAAAGTGATCATGCTGGGATAGATAGGATTGTACTTTTACTGTTTTTAAATCTTTAACATTATATTATATGCAAGTAACTTGGTTTATTTTACTTGCTGTTCTGCATTAAAATTTTTCAGTTAATGCACAGCAAGTTTCAGTGAAAAACCACCTAATTAAACAACAAAGTTACCATCAATCAAGCCAGATGTAAACTCCAAAATAAATATCCAATAGCTGTCTCTTACCTATGTTGGTGTGTGTGACATTGTATTGTACGATGATGAACATGATAGCAAACTTGGCTGTGATCTGCAAACAAAGACAAACAGCTTAGACTTCAGTCATTTCACATGCAAAACAAAATAAAGCATAAATTGTCCAATGAAATTGAAAAGCACATATTTTTCTTCTTTGAGGCACTAAGTGGAAATTGACAATGATGTTTAATTGCTGAAGTAATCAAATCCATAAAATTTCTAACATGCTAAAATCCTACACTATAATTTTCTCTTCATCAACATCTACAGGAATGGCCAATTTGAAATCTATTCAGTGAGCAGTGGAGCCAAAGTAAGTTAGGCAAATGAGCGGAATGGAACAGTGGTCTAAAAATCATTCAAGTAAATTCAATGGCTATCTGGAGAGATGGTAATATAGAACACAGAACATAGAACATTACAGCACAGTACAGGCCCTTCGGCCCTCGATGTTGTGCCGAACTGTCATACCAATCTGAAGCCCATCTAACCTACACTATTCCATGTACGTCCATATGCTTGTCCAATGACAACTTAAATGTACCTAAAGTTGGCGAATCTACTACCGTTGCAGGGAAAGCGTTCCATTCCCTTACTACTCTCCGAGTAAAGAAAATACCTCTGACATCGGTCCTATATCTTTCACCCCTCAATTTAAAGCTATGCCCCCTCGTGCTCACCGTCACCATCCTAGGAAAAAGACTCTCCCTATCCACCCTCTCTAACCCTCCGATTATTTTATATGTTTCAATTAAGTCACCTCCTAACTTTCTTCTCTCTAATGAAAACAGCCTCAAGTCCCTCAGCCTTTCCTCGTAAGACCTTCCCTCCATACCAGGCAACATCCTCGTAAATCTCCTCTGCACCCTTTCCAAAGCTTCCACATCCTTCTTATAATGCAGTGACCAGAACTGTAAGCAATACTCCAAGTGCAGCCGCACCAGAGTTTTGTACAGCTTCACCATAACTTCTTGGTTCCAGAACTCGATCCCTCTATTAATAAAAGCTAAAACACTGTATGCCTTCTTAACAGCCCTGTCAACCTGGGTGGCAACTTTCAAGGATCTTTGTACATGGACACCGAGATGTCTCTGCTCATCTACATTACTAAGAATCTTACCGTTAGCCCTGTACTTTGCATTCCGGTTACTCCTACCAAAGTGCATCACCTCACACTTGTCTGCATTAACCTCCATTTGCCACCTCTCAGCCCAGCTCTGCAGCTTATCTATGTTTCTCTGCAACCTACAGCATCCTTCGTCACTATCCACAACTCCACCGACCTGAGTGTCGTCTGCAAATTTACCAACCCATCCTTCTACGCCCTCATCCAGGTCATTTATAAAAAGGAAAAACAGCAGTGGACCCAACACCGACCCTTGCGGTACACCACTAGTAACTGGTCTCCAGGATGAACATTTCCCATCAACTACCACCCTTTGTCTTCTTTCAGCAAGCCAATTTCCGATCCAAACTGCTATATCTCCCATAATTCCATTCCTCCGCATTTTGTACAATAGCCTGTTGTGGGAAACCTTATCGAGCGCCTTGCTGAAATCCATATACACCACATCATGAAGTGAAAGAAGAGGATGTTAACAGTAATTCCATACAAGAATCTGCAAAGCAAATTGCAAATTTGGGAGGAAAGTTGATGACAAATCTTGTTTTGGGATGACAGGTACATCTAAACTTTTCAACAGGAAAACTTAAAGTAATTGATTCTGTTTCTTCATGTTTGATGTTACAATACTATTTTACGATCATTGGTTACATTTCTTGGATTTGGACAACGCCCCTCATAATCCTTCCATTGAATCTTAATGAATTACCACGCACTTGTCTCTGAAAAGGAATCAAGAATACTTCCTCCAATAATCCACAAGAATCTGTGGGTTGATTCGCTGCCAGCAAATGCACAGCTTGAGGAACATATTCAAATAAATCACAGACAAAATGACAACTTGGTTGTACTTGTTACAAATGTCAAAGGATGACAGACAGTAAATAGGAAGTATTTCAGGGTATTTACTGTTTAAGAATGAAAATGCAAGTTATTGAGAAAATACTGAAGGTCAGACCAATAAATTGCTGAAGGTGCAGTATAAAGATTTCTAAGCATATTAATACTTGCACAAATATTTCGTCAGTACACTTGAGCACTAGATTGATGAACTTCAAACACTGACAAATTACAGAGCATGTTAGCTCATCTCACATCTAAAACGTGTTAGGAATCAAAAAGCTTTTAAAACCACTTTTCAGAAATGTAGAAAATTGGAGGAAAAGTCAGCCATTTGATCCACTGAGCCCAATCAATTATGGAACAAGATCACAGCTGATCCTCTATTTTAATGCCACACACTCTCTCTCTCCCCATACCACCTTGGGACCTCAAGTCACTGTAAATCTATTTCTTTCGTAAATGACTTTGTTTTCATAAAACTTGTGGTAAAGAATTTCACAGGTTTACCATCTTCTGAATAGAGAAATTTCCTCTCATTTCAGTTTGAAATGGCCTTCACCACAAATTCTGAGACTGTGATGCCTTGATCTGATGCAGGCAAAACATCATCTCTGCATACAGTCCATCCAGCTGTTAGATTTTTCTCATTTCAACGAGATTCTCTTTCATTCTTCAAAACTCCAATAAATACAAGCACAGTTCACCCATCTTTCATGCAAGCATGCCATCCCAGGAACAAGCCTAGTGAAACTTAGCCACATTCCCTCTGTGGCGAGTTTCAATTTTCTTCAATAAGGAGATCAAAACTGCGCACTATACTCCAGATGACGTCTCACCAAGGCCCTGTACAAGTGCAGTAACATTTCCTTCCTCATGTAGTTAAGCATTCTTGAAGACCCACATACCATTTCTTTTGCTGACTGTTTACCGCACCTCAATTCTTACATTCCATGACCAGATTACAGGACACCCAAGTTCCTTTGAACATCAATATTTCCTAATCTATCACCGTAAGACAGACTGCCATTCACTTTGTATGCTGAAGGAGAGAACTCCATGCTTATCCATATTATACTGCACTAACCATGCATTTGTCCACTCCTTGAACTTGTCTGAAAGACTCTGAAGTATCTGTAGATCCTTCTTACCATTCACAGTCCCACCTAACAGCCAAATTGGAAATACTGCATTTGATTTCCTCATCTAATTCATTGATTTATATTGTGACTAACTCGTGCTCCAAACACAGACCACTGTGCACTGCCTTCTATGCAAAAATGACCAGATTGATGTCAACCCTTTGCTCGCTACCTGTTGAATAATTCTCATCCCATATCAGTACATTACCACCAACTCCATGCGCTTTCATTTTGCACACACACCTCTTCTTATGTGGGACTTCAACAAAAGCTTCTCAAACATTGCTTATTTATTATGCTAGCCATGTCCTCATAAAAATTCCAGGTCTATCAAATACAACTAAATAAATCCATTCTGACTTTCGTACTTCTAAAGTGTTCTATTGTCACTCTTTTTTTAAACTGAATCAACTCCCACGTTTTCTTCCTACTGATGTTAAGCTAACAAGTCGATCATTCCAGACTTTCCTTCTCTTCCTTTTTAAAAATAGAGATGTTATATTGCCCCCTTCCAATATGATAGGCCTGCTCCAGAATCTACCAAGTTTTATTAGATTAAAACCAACACATTCTCTATTACTTGTCCCCACACCACCTCCCTCACCCCCATCCCAGGCCCCAAGATGACATTCCACATTAAGCAGAGGTTCACCTGCACATCTGCCAATGTGGTATACTGCATCCACTGTACCCGGTGCGGCTTCCTCTACATTGGGGAAACCAAGCGGAGGCTTGGGGACTGCTTTGCAGAACGCCTCCGCTCAGTCCGCAACAAACAACTGCACCTCCCAGTCGCAAACCATTTCCACTCCCCCTCCCATTCTCTAGATGACATGTCCATCATGGGCCTCCTGCACTGCCACAATGATGCCACCCGAAGGTTGCAGGAACAGCAACTCATATTCCGCCTGGGAACCCTGCAGCCATATGGTATCAATGTGGACTTCACCAGTTTCAAAATCTCCCCTTCTCCTACTGCATCCCTAAACCAGCCCAGTTCGTCCCCTCCCCCCACTGCACCACACAACCAGCCCAGCTCTTCCCCCCCACTCACTGCATCCCAAAACCAGTCCAACCTGTCTCTGCCTCCCTAACCGGTTCTTCCTCTCACCCATCCCTTCCTCCCACCCCAAGCCGCACCCCCAGCTACCTACTAACCTCATCCCACCTCCTTGACCTGTCTGTCTTCCCTGGACTGACCTATCCCCTCCCTACCTCCCCACCTACACTCTCTCCACCTATCTTCTTTACTCTCCATCTTCGGTCCGCCTCCCCCTCTCTCCCTATTTATTCCAGTTCCCTCTCCCCATCCCCCTCTCTGATGAAGGGTCTAGGCCCGAAACGTCAGCTTTTGTGCTCCTGAGATGCTGCTTGGCCTGCTGTGTTCATCCAGCCTCACATTTTATTATCTTGACATTCTCTATTACAATAAGCGGGGATGCACATCAGGCCCTGAGGCATTTCATCAGCTTTCACTGCCACAGCTGGGAGGCAATGGCCGCGTGGTATTATTGCTAGATTGTTAATCCAGAGACCCATTCTGGGGACGCAGGTTTGAATCCCGCCATGGCAGATAGTGGAATTTGAATTCAAAAAAAAAATCTAGAATTCAAGAATCTCATGATGACTGTGAATCAATTGTCAATTGATGGAAAAAACCATCTGGTTCACTCATGCCCTTTATGGTATGAGGGGAGATCTAATAGAAACTTACAAGATAATGTATGACTTAGAAGGGGTGGACGCTAGGAAGTTGTTTCCATTAGGCGGGGAGACTAGGACCCGTGGGCACAGCCTTAAAATTAGAGGGGGTAAATTTAAAACTGAAATGAGACGACATTTCTTCAGCCAGAGCGTGGTGGGCTTGTGGAATTCATTGCCACGGAGTGCAGTGAAATGCCTATTAGCCATGGTTTAAATGGCGGAGTGGACCTGATGGGCCAAATGGCCTTACTTCCACTCCTATGTCTTATGGTCTTTAGGGAAGGACTCTGCCATTCTTACCCAGTCTAGCCTACATGTGACTGGGAAGTTATTTGTCTTGTGTTCTGTGAAAACAGAAGTTCTTTGCTGTTTTAAATAATTTGGAGGAAGTGCGTGTCGCTGGTTGACCAACCAGCTTTTGTTTTCTGTCCCTAGTTTCCCTTGAGGTGATGGTGGTGAGCTACCTTTTTGAACCACTACATTGTTACCCACAATGTCCTCAGAGAGGAAATTCCAAGATTTTGACCCAGTGACACTGAAGGAACAGCAATATTTTTCCCTGTCAAGATAGTGAGTGACTTGCAGGGGAACCTGGTGGTGGTGGTGCTTCCATGTGTCTGATGCCCCTGTCCTTCCAGACGGAAATGGTTCTGCATTTGCATCTGAGGATCCTGGGTGAATTTCTGCAGTGCAACTTGTAAATACTACACACTGCTATAGAGTGTCAGTGATGGATGGAGTTGATATTTGTGGATGTGGTGCCGATCAAGCACGCTTGGTGTCAAGCTTGAGTATTTTATGGAGCTACGTCCATCTAGGCAAATATGATGTATTCCAACACACTCTTGACTTGTGTCTTGATGGACAGGCTTTCGGGAGTTATGAGTTACTTACCACAGTTTTCCTAGGCATCTGCTACAAGAATAGGTGAGAGGCTATGTGGCGAGTCCAGTTGCACTACTGGTCCATGACGATATCCAGGATGTTGGCAGTAGGGAATTCAATGTAAAGGCCGCAATCGTTAGATTATCTCTTATGGGCATTTGTGTGGCATGAATGGCACTTGCCTGAGTATTTTCCAGATCTTGTTGCATTTGAACCTGGACTGGTTCAGTATCTGAGGAGTCAGAATATCATGCAATCATCAGCAAACTTTCCCACTTATGGCCGTATGATGGAGAGAAAGGAAATGATGAAGCAGCTGAAGATGGATGGGCCTCAGACACTACCCTGAGGAACTCCTGCAGCAATATTCTGGAGATGAGATGACTGACCTCAGAACTACAACAATCTTCCTGTGAGCCAGATATGACTCCAACCACCAGCGAGTTTACCCACAATGCCCACTTTTTCCAATTCTGCTTGGGCACCTTGATGCCACACTTCATCAAATAATGCCTTGAATCCAGGGCTGCCACTCACCAACTCTGGAATTCAACTCTTTTGTCACTGTGTGAACCAAGGCTGTAATGAGTTCAGGAGTTGAGTGATACTGGCAGAAACCAAACTGGGCATCACTGAGCAGATGCTGCTTGATAGCAGCATTGATCAGACTTTCCATCGCTTTACTGATGATCCAGATTAGACTGGTGGGGCAGTAATTGGCCAGATTGGACCTTTTTCTACTTGTAATATAGAGGACATACTTGGACAATTTTTCACATCGTCAGGCAGATGCCAGCATTGAAACTGTGCTGGAATGGCTTGACTAGTGGAAGGACATATTTTGGAGCACAAGTCTTCATTACAATTGTTGGAATGTTGTCAGGGCCGGTAGCCTTCACAGTACCAGTGTTTCCCACCGTTGCTTGACATCTCATGGAGTGAATCAAACTGGCAGAAGACTGGTACCTGTGATGCTGGGGACCACTATAGGTGGCTGAGATGGATCACCCACCTGGTACTTGTGGCTCAAGATTGCTGTGAATACTTCAACCTTTGCTTTTGCACTGATGTGGTGAGCCCTTCCATTAGTGCAGGATGGGATATTTGGGGAGACTCCTCTTCCAGTCGGCTGTTTAGATGTCCCCAGCGTTCATATCTGGATGTGGCAGAACTATGCAGCTTAGACGTGATCAGTCGGTTGTAGAATTGCTTATCCGAGTTTATTACTTGCTTCTTAGGTTGTTGGGCATGCAAGTTGCCCTGTTTCATAGCTTCACCAGGTTGACAGCTCATTTTTAGGTATGCCTGGTGCTACTCCTGGGAATATTGTCCCTAATTGCCAGAGGGATGGATTTTAAAAATAGGGTGTTATGATGCAGCTATACAGGATGTTGGTAAGGCCCCATCGGGAGGTGTATGTACAGTTTTGATCTCCTTAGTTGTAAAAGGATGTACTGACATTGGAGAGGGTGCAGAGGAGGTTCTCTAGGTTGATTCCAGAGTTGAGAGGATTAGCTGAGGGCAGGCTGAGTAGACTAGAACTATACTCACTGGAATTGATAGGAATGAGGGGAGTTTTTATAAAAACAAAATTATGAAAGAAGTATGTTAAATAGAAGCAGGGAGGTTGCTTCCACTGGCAGGTGAAACTGGAACTAGGTGGCATAGCCTCAAAGAAAGAGGGAGCAGATTTAGGGCTGAATTGAAAAACAACTTCTCTCAAAGGGTTCAGAATCTGTGCAAGTCCCTGGCCAGTGAAGTAGTTAAGGCTACTTAATTGAACATTAAGTCAAAGATAGATTTTTGAACAGAAAAGGAATTAAGAGTTTGAGAGCGGGTGGGTTAAGTGGAGTTGAGGCCACGAAAAGATCAGAAGTCACACGACACCAGGTTATCGTCCAAAAGGTTTATTACAAAACACGTTCTTTCACACTTCTGCTCCTTCATCAGGTGAAGTGGAGGAAAGCAAACTGGCACAGAGTTCACAGTTAGGAAGATCAAAAGACAGTATAAAATGGTGTGAGTGCAGTGATGACAGGCTGAACAACAAACCTTTGCAGGTGATCAAAATTCAAGTGTGAACAGCTGACTAACAAGTGAAGGTATGACCTATGATCCACTTAATTGAGGCAGAGAGACAATTACAAAAATTGAAAATAAAGCGGTGCTGGAGACAAACTAAATGACTGGAACAACATGACAAGTATAAGAGTCGCAATCTGAGGGTCTGACTAAAATTAACAAACAATCCAAAACTGTAAAAACTGATTAAGATAGAGAGATCATAACAAGCCATCAAGGTGATGGCATCAAAACAGGACAGTAGGGAAAATTTTACAGATACAGAACATCGTGGTGGGGTTACATATAGCACAACATGAACCCAACATCATGGTTGAGGCAGCCTTCGTGGATGCCGAAGTTTGTTATCAGTTTCTGTTCAGCACTTCTGTTGTAGTGCATCTCGAAGTCCACTTAGGAGGACGCTTACCCAAAGATCAGAGGCTGTAAGTCCTTGGCCACTGAAGTGAGCGACGACTGGGAGAGAACATTCCAGTCTGGCGATTGTTGCGCTGTGTCCATTCATCCATTGTCATAGCATGTGCACGGTCTCACCATGACACCAATGCCTCAGGGCATTGTTGCCCGCAGCGTACGAGATAGACAATGTTTGCTGAGTGGCAGGAGTACCTGCCGAGAACGTGGTGGGTGGCATTCTCACGTACGATAGTATCCATGTTGATGATCTGGCATATCTTGCCGAGGTTGCCATGGCAGGGCTGTGGGATGCTGTGGTCACTGTTGTACTCAAGACTGGATAGCTTGCTGCAAATGACAGTCAGTTTATGGTTTGGCAGTCATTTGAGAGTGAGATATGAAGGCATAGGGATAACTTGGCAAGATGGTCATCAATGACATGTTTGTTGCAGCTTTCAACATGGCCTAATTTCTCCACTCCAGACAAGTACTGGACAATAAAGGTCATATATTGGTCATGTCCTGTGTCTGTCTTCTAACGAGGATAATGCAGTTTTTGCTAAGAAATGTCAGAATGGATGACTGAGGAGTTGAGCATCGTATCCCGTGCTTCTATGGTGACTTTCAGCATTCTTAGATGTCCAACACATTCCCCCCACTTCTGAGCAGATCCTGTGTATACGCAGAGCTCGTCCTTAGAGAACAGTTTCTTTAACAAGTTTAGGGTGGAAGCTAAAGAAGTGCAGCATCAGGAGGTTATCTGTAGGCTTGCAGCCGAGTGAAGTACTGAGGTATGCAGCCTTGATGGAGGTGCACGTGTCCAAGAATAAGACCCACTCTGAAGAGTAGTCCAGTGAGTCTGATGGAGAGATGAAACTTGCTCATATCGTTGTGTAGTCATTTCAGCGATTCCTTGCCATGAGTCAATGGACAAGGCCTGACCGGTAAGTCAAATGAACCCAAGACAAGGATAGGAATGAGAGACTGGGATAAAGAACAAAGAACAAAGAAAATTACAGCACAGGAACAGGCCCTTCAGCCCTCCAAGCCTGCGCTGATTAAGATCCTCTGTCTAAACCTGTTATCTATTTTCTAACAGTCTGTATCCCTTTGCTCTCTGCCCTTCCATGTACCTGTCCAGATACATCTTAAAAGACACTATCATGTCTGCATCTCCCACCTCCGCTGGCAATGCATTCCAGGCAGCCACCACCCTCTCTGTAAAGAACTTTCCACACATATCTCCCATAAACTTTCCTCCTCTCACTTTGAACTCATGACCCCTAGTAATTGAGTGCCCCACTCTGGGGCAAAAAAGCTTCTTGCTATCTACCTTGTCTATACCCATCATGATTTTGGAGACCTCAATCAGGAACCCGCACAATCTCCGTCTTTCTAATGAAAATAATCGTAATCTTTCTTCATAGCTAGCGCCCTCCATACCAGGCAACATCCTGGTGAACCTCCTCTGCACCCTCTCCAAAGCATCCATGTCATTTTGGTAATGTGGCGACCAGAACTGTACACAGTACCCTAAATGTGGCCGAACCAAAAGTCTTATACGACTGATATCACAGCTCTTACAGCAAGATGTCTTATGGATGGGCAGGCCTGGCAGCTTAATGTTCCGGGTACTGATGCTATGGTAAAGGATAGGAAGGGGGGGCAAGAGAGGAGGAGTGGTGTTTTTGGTTAGGGATAACATTACAGGTGTACTTGGGTGGGGGGGGGTGTATTCTGGAGAGTACACCAAATGAAGTTATTTGGGTGGAACTGAGAAAAAGGAAAGGGATGATCACATTATTGGGATTACACTGAATTGGGGGTGGGGGGGGGGGAAGGATCTAGTCAATGGGAAATTGAGAAGCAAATTTGTAAAAAGATCTCAGTTATCTGTTATGGTACAGCATTTAAACTTCAAGTATAGGCTGGAACCGCCGTAATGTTAAGGGCCTGGATGCAATGAAATTTGTTAAAATTTTCTGATTCGGCATGCAGATGTACCTACCAGAGAAAGTGTAAAACTTGACCTTTCTGAGGAAATAAGGCAGGGCAGGTGACTGAAGTGTCAGTGGGGGAGCACTTTGGGCCAGTGACCACAATTCTATTAGTTTTAAGGCAGTTATGGAGAAGAATAGACATGATCTAAAAGTTAAAGTTTTAAACTGAAGGGAGGCCAATTTTGATAGCATTCGGCAAGAACTTTCCAAAGTTGATTGGGAGCAGATATTTGCAGGTAAAGAGATGGCTGGAAGGTGGGATGCTTTCAAAAATTACACAACTAAAATCCAGAAACAGTATGTTCCTGTTAGTGAGAAGGGCAAGGCTAAGTGTTGGGAATGCTGGATGGCTAGAGGAATTGAGGCTTTGGTCAAGAAAAAGGAGGAGGAGGTAGAAAGTATAATGGAGAGATGAACAATCAAGTGAATCTCTGCAAGAGTCGAAAGGGAAGTAAAGTATACTTAAAGTAGATTATACTTAATCAGGAGGACAATTAAGAGGGGGGATATGATAGCTTTCGAAAGTCGAGTTAAAGGAGATTCTAGAGAGATTCTACAAACATATTAAGGACAAAAGGGTAATTAGGGAGACAATAGGCTCCTTAAATATCAGCAAGGCCTTCTATGTGTGGAACCAAACAAGATAGGTGAGATACTAAACAAGTACTTTGCATCAGTGTTTAAAGTGGAAAAGGATACAGAAGGTAGAGAACTTGGGGAAACAGTAATATCTTGAGAAGTGCCCGTATTGCAGAGGTGGTTGTGCTAGGTGTCTTAAAATGCATAAAGGTAGGTAAATCCCCAGGACCTGATCGGGTGTACCCCAGAACTCTGTTTGAAGTTAGAGAAGAGAATGCTACGTCCACTGTGGGGATATTTGTATCATCAGTAGCCACGGGCAAGATGCTGAAGACTGAGTAGTTGGCGAATGTGGTGCCGTTATTTAAGTAAGGCTGCAAGGAAAAGCTAGGGAACTGCAGACCAGCGAGCCTGACATCAGTGGTGGACATATTGTTCTTGGGGATTCCGAGGGACAAGACTGATATAAATTTGGAAAGGCAAGGTCTGACCGGGGTCAGTCAACATGGCTGTGTACATGAGAAACTGTCTCATCAACTTGATTAAGTTTTTTGAAGAAATGACAAAGAAGAATCATGACGGCTGAGAAGTGGACGTTGTCTGTATGGACTTCAGCAAGGCGTTCGACAAGGTTCCACATGGTAGACTGGTTAGCAAGGTTTGATCACGTGGAATATAGGGAAAGCTAGCTATTTCAAAACAAAATTAGTTTGATGGTAGGAGACAGAGGGTAGTGGTGGAAGGGCTGTTTTTCAGACTGGAGGTCTGCGATCAGCTGTGTCAAAAAGGGTCAGTGCTGGGTTCACTTTTTACCATTTGTATAAAAGATTTGGATATGAATATAGGGGGTATAGTTAGTAAGCTTGCACAGGATACCAAAATTGGGGGCATAGTCAACAGTAAACAAGGTTACCCCAGAGCACAAAGGGACCTTGATCAAATGGGCATATGGGTCGAGGAGTGGCAGATGGAGCTTAATTTAAATAAATATGAGGTGCTGTATTTTAGTTCAGCAAATCAGGACAAGGCTTATACACTTAATGGTAATGTCCTGAGGTGGACCGCTGAATAAAGAGGCCTTGGGTGCAGGTTTATAGTTCGTTGAAGGTGAAGTCGCAGGTAGACAGGGTGGTGAAAGCAGTATTTGTTCCATTTGCTTTTACTGGTCAGTGCATCGAGTCTCAGAGTTGGGAGGTCATGTTGCGGCTGTACAGGACATATTTTCCCTGGACCATCGGTGGCTGAGGAGTGACCTTATGCAAGTTGATATAATCATGACAGGAATGGAAAAGGTGAATGGCCAAGGTCTTTTGCCAAGGTAGGAGTGTCCAAAGCTAGAGGACATAGGTTTAAGGTGAGAGGGGAAAGATTTAAAAGGGACCTATGGGGCAACTTTTTCATGCAGATGGTAGTGCGTGTATGAAATGAGCCAGACAAGGTAGTGATGAGGCTAGTATAATTATACCATTCAGAAGGCATCTGGACAGGTACACAAATTGGAAGGGTTTAGAAGGATAAGGGCCAAATGATGGCAAATGGGACAAGATGAATTTAGGATATCTGGTCACCATGAACAAGTTGAACTGAAGCGTTTGTTTCAATGATGTATATCTCTATGACTATGACTCTGAGAAGGCGGGCTGATGCTACGTCGTTCTAAGAATGGAAGAATGGACACAATGTGGCAGGTTTTCACACTTAACAGAAGAGACATTTGAAACAAACTGCGGCTATGAAGGACAAAACACTCAGCCAGAACTAATTGACAGCAACATCACTGCACTAAGGGTAGATACAGTACAAGTCTAGAACATGGGCAGTAAAATTGGTTGAATCTTAAGCATAATGAAGATCTAAAGCAACTAAAAACTGTGAACTTAAAACAGGTTAGGTACAGAGAAACGCAGATCATTCTGACTTGTACACACATGGTAGCATTCTTTTGTTGTTAGGTCAAAGTCCTTGAACCTGCTGACAGCACCATGGGAACACAACTACACCAAGGACTGCAAAACTTCAGCAAACAGCAACTTACATTAGTGAATGCCAACTAAGGACAGCCAATAAACATTAACCTCTAAATAAAACCAAGCATTTGAGAAGCTCAGCAAGTCTGGCAGCATTTGTAGGTGAAGAAACAGTTAAAACTGAACATTTCTTCAGTTCTGAATAAGTATTCAATGCAGTAGGTCGTATGCTGTACAAAGGGGGAAAACTGAGAAAGGAGAAGGAAGAGGCGGCAAACAGAACAAATGGGAAAACTGATGGAATGAGGGTGAGGAAAATTACTCCTTTGATCACCAAAGGCAAACAGTGTGATAATGGTTATCGAAAAGCAAAACACTTGTGATATGATCAAAATAAAAAGACAGATCGAGGCCACAGTTCATGTTCTGAAGTTAACTTCAAATGTTCAGTCCAGAAGTCTGTCAAATCTGCCCAAGTGGGAAATATAATGCTATAGCCCCAGCACAAAGCAAGCTCACTTAAAATACTGCAGCAGGCCTCGCAGGCATGAAAATACATAAACACAATTGTATTTTGGAATCGCAAGTGACTAGAAGGTCAGGATGAATGGAGAGCAGAAAACAAATCAAGCAAACTCATGGAATGCTGGCCTTTGTATCACATGGAGGAAAACCTTGTTCAGACCCCACCTGGAGAAGTGAGACAAGATCTGGGAGCAAAGTGGGTTGACAAGCATGATTCCTGGACTTCGGGGTTAAGTTAGCGTATAAATTATGCCTGATTTCTCTTGAATCCAGATTAAAAGTGATCTGACTAAAGTCTTCAAGATATTAACAGCAAAAGACAGGAGATAAAAATAACTATTTCCAAAAGGTTGGTGATTCTCGAACTGGGGGCATAATCTCAGAACTAAGGCTATGCCATTCAAGGGGGATTCGGAAGCACTTCTATACACAAAGCAGGGCATAGATGGTTGGAACTCTTCACAAGCAGTGAAAGCTGGCTCATTTGTTATTATTTTTTTAAAATCTATTTTTGATTCAATTAAGCAAAAGGTATTAAAGGATTATGGTCCAATGACAGGTAGATGAAGATAGGCCACAGATCAGCCATGATCAGACTGAATGACAGAACAGGCATGAAGGGCTGAATGGGCTGCTTCGATGTTCCTATACTCCTATTCCTATTTGTGTTTGGTGTACCCAATGTAACAGTGAGCAGCAAATTCTATTAATTACGTTAAAATTAGTATCAAAAAATCTCTCGTTCACTTGGAAGGTGTACCTGATGTGAGGAGGGAAGAGGTGGTTGCACAGGAAGGTACCACAGGAGAAGGAGGAGGTCCTGAAAGTGACAGAGACATGGACCATCATGTTGCAGAGGAATGATCCCTGCAGAATAACAACAGGGGAGGGGAATGGGAAAGCGTGTTTCATGGTAGAATCATGCTAGACATGGAAGAAAGTGCACCTTGTTGGGAAATCAAGGGGATTTACCAAGTACGTAGCAACGTTGCGACCAAATAGGTTAAGCAACGATCACATGTATGCATTCTCAGACAAGAAGCCAATAATTTAAAGGTACTTTGCCCTTCGCTTTTACATTCACAGATGATGAAATGTAAGACTGAAGTTAAAACATAATAAAAAAACAAATTTTTCAAGTGTTTCTTTTCCCCAAATGGATGGACCTCTTACTCTGCTAACTTTTGCTGGTACAAGACTAGAATATCCAAGCTTTCCACCAAAAAGACAACCTTTTCATGCCAGGAATTCATTTAGAAAACCTTTTCAACTGCCTCCAACACATTTAATGTCCTTCCTTAAATAAAGTGGCCAACCACATAGTACATCAGATGCAGTTTCATCAGTGCCCTGTACAACTAAAGCATAATTACGATACTTTCGTATTCAACTCCCTTTGTGTTAAGTGATAACATTCTGCTGGTTTAACAAATTACTTTTGCTAATTTTGGTAAATCTGTATAACTTTTGGTTCATGCATCTGCAAACCAGGATCCCTCTGCATCTCAGAACTCTGCAATCTCACATTCAGATATGATTATTCATTCTGGCAAAAATCAACAATTTTACACAGTTTCCCATATGACACTTCAACGGCCACGTCTCTGCCCACACAACCGATCACTCTTTTTATAGTCAATGATCTCTTCACAAAATATTTTCTTACCTATCTTTGTATCATTCAGCAAATTTGGTAAACATATTTTCCATCTCTTCATCTCAGTCATTGAAATTCTGAACTGCTGAAATCCCAGAGATGACCATGGCACACCACTTGTTACATCCTGTTCCATGCCTGTTTATTGTTAACCAGATAATCTTATGGCCATGCAAACATATGACCCCTTCCACCATGACTTACGTTCCACAAAAACAATGGTGACACTTCAAAGGAGTCTGATAACCTGAGGACAATACATCTTCCAGTTTTCACTAAACCAGGCAGAATCTGCTCAATTGCCTTGGATTTTTCAAAATACCTTCTTAAAGCCTCTTAAATAATAGCTTCTGACAAGTTTCCTGAAACAGATGTTTACCAGTGGCCTGTAGTTTCATACTTTCTATTTCCCTCCATCTTTAAAAAAAAGGAGTTAAATTCATTTGCTTACAATCACAGACAATCCAGGAATCAAGGGCACCTTGCAAAATTAAAACCAATATAATCAAGTGTCTTGAAACAGCACTTTTAAGACCCATTTTTCCCCACCACCTTTATAAAAACTCTTGCTGTTTTCACGTTTCAAGCTAGGTTTAATACTCCTTCCCTCCAACTAACTTTTTGTAATGTTTTGCTTATTTTCTACATTCTATCCAATCTTCTGACTTGTATTTGTCTTTTCATGATTATATGCCTTTTCTTTCAATTTAACAATATCTTCAGCATTTCTTGTTCGCCATGGTTGATGGACTCGTCCCTTGCATTTTCTTCCTCACTCAATGCAATGTTTCTCTTACGCATTTCAAAATAGCCCCTTAAATCTTATTAAGGTAGTGTTCAACATTCAACAAATACAAAAAAACTTATTTTCAGGACCCGAGCTGTTTAGTTATATAAATAACCTGGCATTGAGTTATAAACTCACTCATAGCATTGCAAAGGCAACAACCCAGCTGGATGGTTAGTCTGGGGAACTGGGTTGAAATCCCAGCAAGGCAGAAAGTGGCATTTGAATTCAAATGAGAAATCCAAAGTTACGAGTCTAATGATGACCACGAATCCACTGCTGATTGATAGAAAAACCCATCTAGTTCACTAATCTATTTAGCGAAGAAAACTATACCGACTTGACTCCAGAACTACAGCAATATGGTTGACTGTTAACTGCCCTCTGGGCAATGAGGTGTTGGCACTAAGTGCTGGCCTAACTAGCTACATCCCCATCCTGTGAATGAATAAAACACTCTGCAATGTCTCATTTTTTTTTTACAGCAAGACCAAAGCTTTAAGAGCAGCGGAATAAAAGCCTATTGTCAGGGAAACTCAGGAAATCTGGCAGCATTGTGAAGAGAGAAACAAAGTTAGTGTTTTGAAACCAGAATGGCTCCTCCTCAAAACTGAAATGCTCTGAAGAAATATATTGGATTCAGACGGCTTGACTCTCCACAGTTACTGCAGGCATACAGGGTTCTTCCAGCGCTCAAATCTCCAGCATCCACAGGACTTGGCTTTTCTAACTGTACGATTGGAGGCTGTCATCAATTCAATTCATTGGAGCTTTGGCCGCGCGCGGGGGGGGGGGGGGGGGGGGGTCAACTGTGCACCCACTGCAGAGTCGCAGACAAGTACTTCTCACTTTCCATGTTGGTCTGCAATGTACTCAAAAGTTACTGCCAAGTTCAGTGATGCAGCAACAGCAAACCCTGCATGTTTTGGCATCATTACCACCAAAATCTAAGGCAAATAGAAGGTTATGCAACATCTCAAGCATGGTTCTGCTACTCCATTGATCTACAATGCTCAAATCTACATCTCACAAAAAGATTTAACCATAAGTCCATAAGACATAGGAGTGGAAGTAAGGCCATTCAGCCCATTAAGTCCACTCCGCCATTTAAATCATGGCTGATGGGCATTTCAGCTCCACTTCCCTGCACTCTCCCCGTAGCCTTTGATTCCTTCTGAGATCAAGAATTTGTCGGTCTCTGCCTTGAAGGCATCCAACGTCCCGGCCTCCACTGCACTCCATGGCAACGAATTCCACCAGCCCACCACTCTCTGGCTGAAGAAATGTCGTCTCATTTCAGTTTTAAATTTACCCCCTCTAATTTTAAGGCTGTGCCCACGGGTCCTTGTCTCCCCGCCTAACGGAAACAACTTCCCAGCGTCCACCCCTTCTAAGCCATACATTATCTTGTAAGTTTCTATTACATCTCCCCGCGACCTTCTAAACTCTAATGAGTACAATCCCAGGATCCTTAGCCGTTCATCATACGTTAAACCTACCATTCCAGGGATCATCCATGTGAATCTCCACTGGACACGCTCCAGGGCTGGTATGTCCTTCCTGAGGTGTGGGGCCCAAAATTGGACACAGTATTCTAAATGGTGCCTAACTAGAGCTTTTATAAAGCCTCAGAAGCACATCGCTGCTTTTATATTCCAACCCTCTTGAGATAAACAACAACATTACATTTGCTTTCTTTATAACGGACTTTACCTGCAAGTTAACCTTTAGAGAATCCTGGACCAACACTCCCAGATCCCCTTGTACTTCTGCTTTACGAATTTTCTCACCATTTAGAAAATAGTGCATGCCTGTATTCTTTGTTCCAAAGTGCAAAACCTCACATTTACTCACGTTGAATTTCATCAGCCATTTCCTGGACCACTCTCCTAAACTGCCTAAATCTTTCTGCAGCTTCCCCACCTCCTCAGTACTACCTGCCTGTCCACCTATCTTCGTATCATCAGCAAACTTCGCCAGAATGCTCCCGGTCCCTTCATCCAGATCATTAATCTATAAGGTGAACAGCGGCGGCCCCAACACTGAACCCTGCGGGACACCACTCGTCACCGGTTGCCATTCCGAAAAAAGAGCCTTTTTATCCCAACTCTCTGCCTTCTGTCAGACAGCCAATCCTCAATCCAAGCCAGTAGCTCACCTCGAACACCATGGGCCCTCACCTTGCTCAGCAGCTTCCCATGAGGCACCGTATCAAAGGCCTTTTGGAAGTCTAGATAGATAACATCTACTGGGTTTCCCTGGTCTAACCTACTTGTTACCTCTTCAAAGAATTCTAACAGGTTTGTCAGGCATGACCTCCCCTTACTAAATCCATGCTGACTTGTTCTAATCTGACCCTGCACTTCCAGGAATTTAGAAATCTCATCCTTAACAATAGATTCACGAATTTTAACAACTACCGAGGTTAGGCTAATCGGCCTATAATTTTCCATCTTTTGCCTTGATCCTTTCTTAAACAAGGGGGTTACAACAGCAATTTCCCAATCATCTGGGACTTTCCCTGACTCTAGCGACTTTTGAAAGATCACAACCAAAGCCTCTGCTATTTCCTCAGCCACCTCCCTCAGAACACTAGGATGTATCCCATCGAGGCCAGGAGATATATCAATTTTTAGACCTTTTAGCTTTTCTCGCACTTTGTCTTTTGTAATGCCTACCATACTCAACTCTGCCCCCGGCTCTCCCCAGTTGTTGGCATACTACTCATGTCTTCCACTGTGAAGACTGACACAAAGTACTTATTAAGTTCTTCAGCTATTTCCTTATCTCCCATCACTAGCCTTCCAGCATCAATTTGGAGCAGCCCAATATCTACTTTTGCCTCTCGTTTGTTGCTTATGTATTGAAAGAAGCTTTTACTATCATTTCTAATATTACTAGCTAGCCGACCTTCATATTTGATCCTCTCCTTCCTTATTGCTGTCTTTGTTATCCTCTGTTTGTTTGTTTTTGTAGCCTTCCCAATCTTCTGATTTCCCAGTGCTCTTGGCCACTTTATAGGCTGTCTCTTTTTCTTTGATATATTTCCTGACTTCCTTTGTCAGCCATGGCTGTCTAATTCCAACCCAGATAATCTTTCTTTTCTTTGGGATGAACCTCTGTACTGCGTCCTCAATTACACGCTTCCCCACTAGGCTCTGCTTCCAGTCAACAAACTCACAAATGAAAATTTCAACTGACCAAGCATCTGTAACACTCTGGGGAAAGTGAATCCCATATTTCCACATTTCCATGGAAACAGGCTTTTTAAGCTCCCTTCTAACTTGCCTAGCTCTATGTGAAGACTACAGCTCTTCATTCTAGAATCTCCGAGCAGAAGCTGCAACTTCTCTGCATCCACCCAAATCAAATTGTTTGGTGATTTTAAACATCACAATCTGACAATGAAATAAAAGCCAATATTATACAGCCCTAACACAATTCCTAAAAAAAACCTTCTTCACGAAAAGCCAACATCTCTTGCCTAATATTGTTCCAGAGCTGTACAACCGCAAAATAAAACTTCCAGCATTTGGTCATGTCGGTCAAAGCGACAAAAGTCTTTTTCACTGCTTTTCATACATGCCATATGACAAACTGGTACACTTTTATCTTTGAAGAAAACACCAGATGCCCACACATTTAGACCACAACCTCCCAGAATACAGAAAAGACAAACTTCTACATCAGAGAGTTATGTACTGAAGAAATACACACTGCAAAAGATCACAAATATAGATTTAGGAGTTTGAACAGGATAAAGCTTTACCTCAGCAACAGCAAGACAATTATTATGTGTCATAAAAATACTTTTGATCCTTATTCATTAAATTCCATACCACAGGTGCTACTCTATCAATTATTCATTATGGTGAAGGAACCAAACTGAAAACATCACAGCTGTGGTTACCTCCGTGTTCTTGACAGACAGGAGATCAAAACACGAATGCAAGTAAAAATATGCAGGCTCCATCAAAAGCTAACACGCAATATCCTGTGGTGATTTCTGTTCAAAGCTAGTCCTGTTGGAATCATTCAACTACAGTACTAATGACAACAGCAGAATCAGAAGGGTTAATGTCAGCCTGTGAACAAAGCGTTACCAGATGACAAGCTCCTTCATAGGACAAAAGTAGTATAGTGCTTTAATGGAGATCTTCATCCTATCCAAAAGTAAAGCCACCAGAAATCAAAGGGATTACACTCACTATTCTTGCAGTTGCACATTGGAGCTTTTTGAATTGATAAGGTGAACAGTACATTTGACCTTCAGACTGCAAGAAAACCTGCAAAGAACTAACTTTAGATAACTTTTATTATACAGGGGCATGATATTGCATAATGACATGAACTTTAACCAACACTCGAATTTAAGATAACGGCCAAAGAAAACCTCCCATTTTCTTTTAAGATCTCATAAGCTTGTAACACATAACTTACCAGTTCTCGGAGTTAACGAGTGTTGCAAGCAATAAGATTGTGCATGCTATGTACTAAGTGACAAAATTACCATTCTCCATAAAGATCAGCTCCTTCCACTACAGATGAACATAAAATTTTACCCTGCTAGATCAACATTGGTGCTTCTATCACTACTTCCAAGGCTGGAGGGATGATTAAATTCGTCCCTCTTCCTTCCTGAAGGTTGGTTTGAAATATTCTCAAAAAAAATTGCAATTTTCCTATGTACTTGCCAAAATGTGAAGGAATGAAAAAACAAGCCAGCCAGATTTGAGTTAACTAGCAAAGTTTGTTGCTAATTTTTGGAGGGAAAAAATTCAAGTCCACATATGTTTCTACAATTTTACTTTGTTTAAAAAAAACAAAAGAATGAACTACCCATGTTGGCAAACAAAAACAAATTGCTGGAAAAATTCAGCAGGTCTGTTAACAAATATTTCTGGATAAACTTGGTGGCTCCAGCAACATCTGTGGAGAGAAATCAGAGTTAACATTGCAGGGTTGAGCTGATCCTTCTTCAGAACTGCTTGAAATGTTAACTCTGATTGCTCGCCACAGATGATGCTAGACCACCAAATTTAGCCAGAAATATTTGTTAATATTTCCTTAGTAATCACCTAGTCATGGCCGCAGAAACTAGTGTTGTTCTTCTGGAGACAAACAGGCAGACAGACTTTTAAACAGCGATCAGACCTTTTCCACACTAAGTGTTACAGCACCTTATCACAGAATCCTTGCAGTGCGAATGCAGGCTATTTGTCCCGTCAAATACACACAGACCTTCTGAGCAGCATCCTACCCAGACCCATCTCCCCTATCCTTTAAAACTGCATTTGCCATGGCTAATCCACCTAACCTGCACATCTTTGGACTATGGGAGGAAACCGGAGTACCCAGAGGAAACCCATGCAGATACAGGGAGAATGTGTAAACTCCAAACAATCACCCGGGGGTGCAACTGAACACTGGTCCTGGGCACTGAGAGGCAGTAGTGCTAACCACTGTGGTACCATACAGCCCCACTGATGTTTTTCATAGTTCAAAATCCTCTGCTTTGGCAACGTATTCTAACCTACAGCAGAGATAGGATCCAAGCTTTGGTAAAAAAATACTCAGAGTTAGGTAATTATGCATGGCTATTCTCAAGGAGTTTCAGTCATGTGACAACTGATGACTGAAACAACTGCAACTACGCTAACGAAAAAAATCACACTCCCATTATCAAAGCTATTAAGATTGCTCTATTTGTTTCACTGTTATCTACTGTACTTTTGTTTTTCTCAAATGGTTTCCAAAATTTCCCTTCGGCCTCCGGCAGTTCCTGCAGGAAAGGCATGTGCGTACTGCACATTGACACTTTCAACCATCTTAACACAAATCAGTTCCACAGTAAGAACTGTCGATGCTGGAGGTTCCAGCCCAAAACGCCAACTTTCCTGCTCGGCCTGCCGTGCTCCCCCCCACTCCACACTGTGTTAACTCAGTTCTTTACTAAGGTTTTTTTTTAGGAATCTACTTTGAGATTCCATGGCCAGTTTACAAGTCAGATAACTTCTGCAGCCACTTTTAATCAATCATCTTTTTTTGTTCCTTACAAAACGGGATGAACACTTCCACTCTCAGGGTGAGTCAGAAATCACATGACCCCAGGTTATAGTCCAACAGCTTTATTTGAAAACAAGCTCTCGCAGTCTTACTTCTCCTTCAGGCGTTAGCGAGAGGGGTAGACTCAGACACAGAATTTCTAAGTAAAGATCAAAGGTTCACACCATTCAATATACCCTCAATGGTCATGAGTATTTATGTTCCTCATCTTCCGACACGGGGGTACATGGAATTTATGCTCCTCATCTTCCTACACGGGGTGGGGGGGGGAGGTGGTAACGTGGAAACTATATTCAGCTTCCTGTCTGAATAGGATTGGGTGGGAGATGTTTGTATAGGGTTAAGACATCCATAACTCTCCAAGGGGATGAAACTTCTTTAGGAGTAGGATACTTCCATAAAGGTATGAAACTCCTGTTTATACTGGAGTGGCCAGGTCAGTGACCTTTTGTTCAAGCCAGACACCTCAACAGCTTGAAATTGCATTCCGTCACTTCGGCGACTTGAAAATGCATCCTGCCGTTATCAGTCACTTCGCGAACAATCAATACTGTATCCTGTTCTCTTTATGTTCCATATGTAGCGATTTTTTTTGTATTAGCCAATTCATACATAGAGGAGAAAAAGCAGGGACTGTCCGCCGTTCGGGGAGAATCGCTTATGGAACTCAGCACTCTGTGCCAGGTTGTATACAGCAGTCCTCTACAGCTTGTACTTGCTTAATAACAAAGGATTGTTTTGTAGCCAGGCTATTACATCAAGTCTGTGAGGGTCTCTGAAAACGAACCTGATGGTGCGAGCCTTTGACCTTTCACTTATAAATTCTTTGTCAGAGACCACCTCTCTCACTAACACTGTGAAAGCCCGAGTTTTCAAATTGACCTGTTGGACTATAACCTGGGTTCGTGTGATTTCTGACCTTGTCCACCCATTCCAACACTGGCACCTCCACACCACCAATCTCAGGCTGAATACGTAGGTGGTTTTGCAGACCAATCCAGCTACCACAAGCTCTGTTACACTTGGGGCAAAAAGGCGGTTGTGGGCAAGGCATTGGTGCAGCAATGCACTCCTTTCACCATTTTTGCCTGACTTCCGCTTTATTGCCCCCACAACAGGTCGAGGTGCTCAATGCCTAACTGGATGCTTCTCCTCTCTTTTGAATGATCTTGGGCCAGTGATTCCCAGGTGTCTGTGGAAATGCCACACTTGGCCAGTGAGGCCTTCAGAGTGTCACTGAAGCTTTTCTACCCACCTGGGGCTTGTGTACTATTTCAGAGTTTGGAGTACAGCACCTGCATGGGGAGTCTCGTGTCGGTCATGCAGTTGATATACTCAGCCCATCATAACCAATCAAGGATGGTCAGTGCTTTGATGCTGGGAATGTCGGCCTGATTGAGGACACTGGTGTTGGAGCATCTTTCCAGCAGATTTGCAGGATCTTGCACAGGCAGCATGGGTGGCACTACTCCAGTATCTTCAGGTGTGTTCTGTCAACAGTCCACATCTCAAAGCCATACAGGAGGGTTGAAATCACCACAGCTCTGTAAACCATCATCGTGGTATCGGATCTGATGTTATCTTTAAACACTCTTTTCCTCAGGTGGCTGAAGACTTTGCAAGCACAATGAAGACAGTGCTGGGTCTCTTCATCAATACCTCCTTTAACCAATAGGATACTGGCAAGATATTGGAGGTGATCAACCTTCTCTAAAGCCACTTTTAAAGCAGTGTACTGGCTCATTGAAAGGTGCTGTAAGCTAATTCATAGGGTTAATAGATCAGATCAACACTGTAGTTATTGAACTTTATACAGAGTTAGCCAATATTTTGAGTCGAGTTCCCACTGACTCTCACTAAAATAGAACCTCTGAACAGTTAGAGACAAAAACTACAGATGCTGGAATCCAGGGGAGACAAACAGGAGGCTGGAAGAATACAGCATGCCAGGCAGCATCTGGAGGAATGGAGAAGTCAACATTTTGGATATTACCCTTCTTCAAACTGGATGATACAGAAGGGTAATACCCAAAACAGTGACTTCTCCTTTCTTCCAGATGTTACGTGGCTTGCTGTGTTCTTCCAGCCTCCTGTTTGCCTACCAAGAACCTCTGAATGCTGGAATAACTATTGGCAAAGATAAATTTCTGATCAAGTGGCCTTCTCAACATAAGGGAGATACAAGAAAATTTAAACAAAGGCAAAGAAAAATTGAGTTTCCAAAAAAAATGCGAACATTTCAGAAAGGTGTGCAACAAACAGGTACAGCGGTTGCAAAGCACACTATGCTTCCCACATTACAATGTTAAAAACACTTCAATCTAGGACTTTGATCAGGAGTTTCTCCAAAGCAGAGAGACTTAGCATCAACTACAACATGGATTTAAACAATCTTCAGCAAAATGTTCCATCACTGCTTAGTTAAGGGTCAACTAGAAGTTAAAAACAGCAGGAAAAAAAAATCGAACACAAATGTAAAGAAAATGCTTGGAGTCCCAAGATTGGAAAAGATGCAGCAATAGGTAAAGAATGAGGGAGAAACTTCAAAAGCAAGAGCAGTCATGACAGTTTGAGGCTCCCAATGATTGGTCAAGTGGGGGAAATGGAAGGCAAGGTTATTGTAGACTACATACTCAAACGTTCCCTGAAAGCACTGAAATCACAGAACAATTCCAAAACAATTAATTTACAGTTGCAAACAGAAATTCATTTTCCTATTTCTCATTACATTTGTTCTTCAGACAGTGCAGATTCAGTCATCATTCTTTCTCCACCTTGTAGTCCGTGGTGCTACTCTGCTGCTTAGACAGGCCTCTGTTCCCTGTAATTTTCTCTTTTTATCCACTGGTTCCATACAGTGTAAATTGCTGAAAAATAAACAGGACTACACAAAGTGGGCAGAAAAGAAGGACTAAGCTGCTCTGTTTAATTCACAGATCTCCAATCTAACTGGTTAAAAGAAAACATTTATTTGTCCTGTTTTATCAAATCAGATGCCATATTTCTCTTGTGTTGAAGGAAGTGTGAAGTAAAGATTAAATGGGCAAAGATATATCCATCTCAAGGTAGACAAGTGAATTCACTCCTACAGAAAATCACGGTGTATTATATATAGATTCGCTCAAAAAGGTTGATCATTTAATCTTCCCACAGGCCAATTTGATCACTGTTCAGTTATTTCTATCCACTCTTCTGGGTGATTAAGGGGCAGTGCAATGGCTTTAAAGGCTCTGAACAGTTCCGTTTGAATATGACATAATGAAACAGTGAACTCTACAGCTAAAGTAGGACTTTAAACTTCTGAGTGGGTGGGGGGGGGAGGGAAAGTGAAAAAGACAGGGAGTATGGAGTTAAATGGAAAGAGAAACAACAGGATAACATGTGTACAAGTGGGTTTAAGCTCAAGGCAGACTAGGAATACAGCAAAAAGGAAGGATAGCTTAAGACATCTTAGGATTTCCAATCTCCTCTTATAATGATAAGAAAGGTAGCATGAAGGCACTTTATCTAAATGCTCGTAGTATTCGCAACAAAGTAGATGAATTAACAGCACAAATCATCTTGAGTGATTATGATGTGGTAGGCATCACAGAAACATGGTTGCAGGGAGTTCAGGACTGGCAGTTAAACATCCAAGGATTCAGAACATATCGAAAAGACAGGGAGGTGGGCAGAGGGGTTGGAGTTGCCTTGTTAGTTAAGAATGAAGTTAAATCTACGGCACTGAATGACATAGGGTCAGAGGATGTGGAGTCTGTGTGGACGGAGTTGAGGAACCACGAAGGCAAAAAAACTACAAAGGAGGTCTGTACATAAGTCCCAAACAGTAATCAGGACCAGAGGGCACAAGAAGCACTGAGAAATAGACAGGGCATGTCAGAAAGACAAGGTCACGGTGATCATGGGGGACTTCAATATGCAGGTGGATTGGGCAAATAATGTTGCTGGTGGATCCAAAGAAAGGGAATTCCTGGAATGTTTGCAGGATGGCTTTTTGGAACAGCTTGTGATGGAGTCCACAAGGGAGCAGGCTATTCTGGACTTAGTGCTATGTAATGAGCCAGACTTTATAAAAGACCTTAAAGTAAGGGAATACTTAGGAGGCAGCAACCATAATATGGTACAGTTCAGTCTGCAGTTTGAAAGAGAGAAGGCAAAATCGGATGTAATGGTGTTACAGTTAAATAAAGGTAATTACAGGGGCATGAGAGAGGAATTGACGAAAATCAACTGGAAGCAGAGCCTCAAGGAGAAAACAGTACAGTTTCTGGGTGTAATTGAGGACACAGTGCAGAGGTTCATCCCAAAGAAAAGAAAGATTATCTGGGTTGGAATTAGACAGCCATGGCTGACAAAGGAAGTCAGGAAATATATCAAAGAAAAAGAGACAGCCTATAAAGTGGCCAAGAGCACTGGGAAATCAGAAGATTGGGAAGGCTACAAAAACAAACAAACAGAGGATAACAAAGACAGCAATAAGGAAGGAGAGGATCAAATATGAAGGTCGGCTAGCTAGTAATATTAGAAATGATAGTAAAAGCTTCTTTCAATACATAAGCAACAAACGAGAGGCAAAAGTAGATATTGGGCTGCTCCAAATTGATGCTGGAAGGCTAGTGATGGGAGATAAGGAAATAGCTGAAGAACTTAATAAGTACTTTGTGTCAGTCTTCACAGTGGAAGACATGAGTAGTATGCCAACAACTGGGGAGAGCCGGGGGCAGAGTTGAGTATGGTAGGCATTACAAAAGACAAAGTGCGAGAAAAGCTAAAAGGTCTAAAAATTGATATATCTCCTGGCCTCGATGGGATACATCCTAGTGTTCTGAGGGAGGTGGCTGAGGAAATAGCAGAGGCTTTGGTTGTGATCTTTCAAAAGTCGCTAGAGTCAGGGAAAGTCCCAGATGATTGGGAAATTGCTGTTGTAACCCCCTTGTTTAAGAAAGGATCAAGGCAAAAGATGGAAAATTATAGGCCGATTAGCCTAACCTCGGTAGTTGTTAAAATTCGTGAATCTATTGTTAAGGATGAGATTTCTAAATTCCTGGAAGTGCAGGGTCAGATTAGAACAAGTCAGCATGGATTTAGTAAGGGGAGGTCATGCCTGACAAACCTGTTAGAATTCTTTGAAGAGGTAACAAGTAGGTTAGACCAGGGAAACCCAGTAGATGTTATCTATCTAGACTTCCAAAAGGCCTTTGATACGGTGCCTCATGGGAAGCTGCTGAGCAAGGTGAGGGCCCATGGTGTTCGAGGTGAGCTACTGGCTTGGATTGAGGATTGGCTGTCTGACAGAAGGCAGAGAGTTGGGATAAAAAGGCTCTTTTTTCGGAATGGCAACCGGTGACGAGTGGTGTCCCGCAGGGTTCAGTGTTGGGGCCGCCGCTGTTCACCTTATAGATTAATGATCTGGATGAAGGGACCGGGAGCATTCTGGCGAAGTTTGCTGATGATACGAAGATAGGTGGACAGGCAGGTAGTACTGAGGAGGTGGGGAAGCTGCAGAAAGATTTAGGCAGTTTAGGAGAGTGGTCCAGGAAATGGCTGATGAAATTCAACGTGAGTAAATGTGAGGTTTTGCACTTTGGAACAAAGAATACAGGCATGCACTATTTTCTAAATGGTGAGAAAATTCGTAAAGCAGAAGTACAAGGGGATCTGGGAGTGTTGGTCCAGGATTCTCTAAAGGTTAACTTGCAGGTAAAGTCCGTTATAAAGAAAGCAAATGTAATGTTGTTGTTTATCTCAAGAGGGTTGGAATATAAAAGCAGCGATGTGCTTCTGAGGCTTTATAAAAGCTCTAGTTAGGCACCATTTAGAATACTGTGTCCAATTTTGGGCCCCACACCTCAGGAAGGACATACCAGCCCTGGAGCGTGTCCAGTGGAGATTCACATGGATGATCCCTGGAATGGTAGGTTTAACGTATGATGAACGGCTAAGGATCCTGGGATTGTACTCATTAGAGTTTAGAAGGTCGCGGGGAGATGTAATAGAAACTTACAAGATAATGTATGGCTTAGAAGGGGTGGACGCTGGGAAGTTGTTTCCGTTAGGCGGGGAGACAAGGACCCGTGGGCACAGCCTTAAAATTAGAGGGGGTAAATTTAAAACTGAAATGAGACGACATTTCTTCAGCCAGAGAGTGGTGGGCTGGTGGAATTCGTTGCCATGGAGTGCAGTGGAGGCCGGGACGTTGGATGCCTTCAAGGCAGAGACCGACAAATTCTTGATCTCAGAAGGAATCAAAGGCTACGGGGAGAGTGCAGGGAAGTGGAGCTGAAATGCCCATCAGCCATGATTTAAATGGCGGAGTGGACTTAATGGGCTGAATGGCCTTACTTCCACTCCTACATCTTATGGACTTATCATTCAGTCACAGTTTGCAATTAAACACCTTAATCCAGCTAAACAAATAATCAATTATCTTTCATCAAACGATTACCCACATTGGATCTGCAGAATTTACGGCACGCAAAAATTATACTATATTTAGCTCAGTGTTTAGTTTTAGTTCTCCTCTATATTGCCAGATTGAGGCTGTGCAACATGAACCATAAGAATTTTAACAAAAAGATCAAGAAATCTTCTAGGAGCTGCTTTGAGAACTCGCTCTCACCATACATACATAAATTTTATCGTGCCAGTTTTGTTCTAAGTCATAGTATTGTGATCAATCAGAACATACCTTAAAATCCTCATACTTCTATTTATCACCCACTGAACAACAAATGTTGAATTCCAATTTTGGAAAACTAACGCTGCTTGTTATAGAAATTTTAAATCAACCTGTTCAGACATGTTACAGGGCTTCTCTGGAACAGGTCGGGCTAAAAGCCAGGCCACTGGTCCAAAGAAGGGACACTACCAGTGCACCACAAGATCCCACTCTGTTCGTTACATACTTCGTAAAGGCTTCTTCAAACATCTGCACTCACATCTATTATGTAACATCCTCCCTGGAAAGCTGTCTGAGATAACAAAATTGACCAACCATGAAGTAAAACAGATGTTCCACGGACTTCTACTTAGGCAGCATCCTGAAACTTCAACTCAATAAATCCAGAGTCACACTATGCACGGTGGCACTGTTTTTTTTTGGGGAGGGGAGCAGCGGGTTGTCGGTGAGATTGAAGAGAGGTTAGCGTCTTAGGCAGCTGTTTATAATGCCTGAAGTGAACAATTAAATTGTTACTGCCCACACAAGATACTTTAATCTCTTTAAACTTCTGCCTTCACAATAAGGATGAGGTATTTGCAAATAGTTAAATGAAAACCAAGTGCTGAAGTTCTCCTTGAAATATGGATATCACAAGGAAGAGCATTATTTTCAAGTGTCAAAATGGACCCTTTACAGTCAATTATCTTCCCAAACAAACTAAATTAAAATACTCTTGCAAAAACCATAAAAACTGCAGATGCTGTAAATCAGAAACAAAAAAACAGAAATGATTAGAAAAATTCAGCAGGCGTGCAGAATCTGTGAGAGAAAGTAGATTTACCATTTTGGGTCAAATTTTTAGGAAGGGTCCCTCAACCCAAAGGATTAACTAAAATAGTCGTGCAATTGGGACAGAGGTCAGCAACAGAGAAAATGACTAAAACAATCCAAATAACATCAGAAACCCAAGTAAAGGAAGTGTATTATCGGAATTGGGAATCACACGTAGAAACTGAAGAACATTCACTGGGCTTTTCAGTTTTGGCACTGCTACGAACTGGGGTCTAAAATGATCAGCCACTTACTACACTCTGCCACTTCCCAAACTTGATGTCGCAAACTCACCTCTATGGACAGCATTTCAACATTGTCCTGTTCTCTTTTTAAAAAGTTGCATCAGCGTTAGATATTACCACCTGTAGCTGATAGTAATAGTGCTAAGAATAGGCACCCTACCAGCAGTTGAGAGTCAGTGGCAAATTGAACTATATTTCTCAGTTCATGATAAAAATGATTCATATGCAGTCAAAAATAGTCACTGTCTTAGTTTGTTCCCTGGAACCAGAGGGGATTTGCTTCCACTCTGCTTCCACGAGCTTATCAGCCATTCCAGAAGCTGAAGTACAAACAGTAAACACGCCACATGCTGGACCAGATCATTTGGAGGGTCAGGTAGACGAGTTGCTGCAAGATTTTTATGCTAGCTCCAGCACTGACTTCGTGCCTGTGGGGCCAAATCTTTACATATCGTGTTTTAACATTCTGCAGGTCTTGTTCATTGCCAGCATAAAATATATCGCAGTTCCACTCCTCCCCTTCAAAGTCCCTCTAACCCAAGTACATCATTCAAATACCTACGCTGCATATATAAATCTACACTGATCATTAAACTGGGAAATAAAATCTTGCTGACAAGTACACATTTCCTGGCAGAGACGAGTCGAGGAGCAGGAACTCTGGATCTGTCTGCTTTACCAGTTCCAATGTTGAACACACCATGGCAACCTCACAAACAGGTGAAACTAGCAAACAGCAGAAAATGCACGTGGGATCGAAGTGATGTGTATATAATTGGCATATGAACTACACTCCTCAACAGAGCCATCAAGAGAGAGAATCTCCAAAATGCTTGAAGAATGTTTTCCCCTATTGTGCTGGAGAATAACCTCTTTGCAGTAGCAAGGCATTAGCCCAGTTATGTCTTCTTCATATAAGGCAGAATAAATCTCATCTGGCCAATTACCACACTGTCAAAATAAGCGTCATCAGTACGCTATCAAACAAAGCTTGTTCAGCTCCAGATCACATGACAGCATTGGTCCAAACATGGATAAAAAAGCAGAATTCCAAAGGTGAGACAAGAGTGATTACCCCTGTCAGAACTGACATTTAACCACAGGTAGCATTTGGAGCCCTAACAAAACTAACAAGTCAATAAGAATTATGGAAAACTTGTCCACAGTACAAGGACTCTCCTCCAGGCATTTCTTACAGCTGACTTCTCGGCTTAAATCACTTTCAGCTGCTTTACCTATGAGATTATGTCAAGTCAAAGAATAACCAAAGAAAATTACAGCACAGGAACAGGCGCTTCAGCCCTCCAAGCCTACATCAACCTGGTGCTCATCACAACTGAAACCTCCTACCCTTCCGGGGACCATATCCCTCTATTCTCATCCTAGTCACCTAATTGTCAAGATGCCCTTTAAAGGTCACTAACATATCTGCTTCTGCTTCCACTACCTCCCCAAGCAGCGGGTTCCAGGCATCCACCACACTCTGCATTTAAAAAAGAACTTGCCTCGTACATCACCGTTAAACGTTGCCCCTCACATCTTAAACCTATGTCCCTTAGTAACAGACATTTCAACCCTGGGATAACAAAGTGTGGAACTGGATGAACTCAGCAGCCCAAGCAGCGTCCTAGGAGCACAAAAGCTGACGTTTCGGGCCTAGACCCTTCTTCCAAAAAGGGGGATGGGGAAGAGGGTTCTAAAATAAATAGGGAGAGGGGGGAGGCAGATTGAAGGTGGATAGAGGAGAAGATAGGTGGAGAGGAGACAGGCAAATGAAAGGGGCGGGGATGGAGCCTGTAGAGGTCAATATAGGTGGGTAGGTAGGGAGGGATAGGTCAGTCTGGGGAGGACGGACAGGTCAAGGGGGCGGGATGAGGTTACTTTCCACATCAAGCAGATGTTCACCTGCACATCTGCTAATGTGGTAAATTGCATCCACTGTACCCGTTGTGGCTTCCTCTACATTGGGGAAACCAAGCGGAGGCTTAAGGACTGCTTTGCAGAACACCTGCGCGCTTGGTTCGCAATAAACAACTGCGCCTCCCAGTCGCGAACCATTTCAACTGCCCCTCCCATTCCTCAGATGACATGTCCATCCTGGGCCTCCTGCAGTGCCACAATGATGCCACCCGAAGGTTGCCGGAACAGCAACTCATATTCCACTTTGATACCACTGGGCTGCAGGGTTCCCATGTGGACTTCACCAGCTTCAAAATCTCCCCTCCCTCCACTGCATCCCAAAACCAGCCCAGCTCGTCCCTGCCTCCCTGAACTGTTCTTGGTCTCACCTATTCCCTCCTCCTACCTCAAGCCGCACCTCCATTTCCTACCTAACTTAATCCCGCTCCCTTGACGTGTCCGTCCTCTGACCTATCCCCTCCCTACCTATACTCACCTCTACAGGCTCCATCCCTGCCCCTTTAATTTGGCTGCCTCCTCTCCAACATCCACCTTCGATCCGCCTCTCCCCCTCTCCCTATTTATTTCAGAGCCCTCTTCCCCTCCCCCTTTTCTGATGAAAGGGCTAGGCCCAAAATGTAGGCTTTTGTGCTTCTAAGATGCTGCTTGGCCTGCTATGTTCATCCAGCTCCACAATTTGTTATCTCGGATTCTCCAGCATCTGCAAATCCCATTATCTCTGATACAACTTCAATCCTGGAAAAAGCTTCTGACTGCCCACTCTGTCCATGCTCTTCATAATGTTGTAGAACTCTATCAGGTCACCCCTCAACCTCTGCTGTTCCAACGAGAACAATCCAAGTTTCTCGAACCTCTCCTCATTGCTAATGCCCTCCATACCAAGCAACATCCCAGCAAATCTTCTGTACTCTCTCCAAAGCCACCACATCCTTCTGCTAGTGTGGCGACCAGAAGTGAACACAATATTCCAAATGCAGCCCAAATAAATTTCTATCAAGGTGCAATATTACCAGCCACTTTTTCCAAGTCAATTCTCCAGCCGATGAAGGCAAGCATGCCATATGCCTTCTTGACTACCGTCTTCATCTGCATTGCCACTTTCACTGAGCTGTGAACCTGTCCACAGGTCCCTCTGCCTATTGGTACTTTTAGGGGTTCTGACATTTCTGGTTTCATATTTTCCATCTGGATTAGGCCTCCCAAAATGCATTACCCCATATTTTTCCAGATTAAACTCCATCTCTCTGCCCAAGTCACCAACCGATCTATATACTGCGGTTTCCTCTGATGGTCTTTATTGCTATCGGCAACCACACCAACCTTTGTGTCATCCACAAACTTACTAATCAAACTAGTTAGGTTTTCCTCCGAATCACAAAAGGTCCCAGCACTGATCCCGGAGGAAGGCCATTCGTCACAGCCCTCCATTCAGAAATACACCTTCCACTGCTACCCTCAGACTTCTTTGTCAGATTTTTATCCATCCTGCAAGCTCACCTCTGGCCCGGTGCAACTTTACCTTCTGTATCAGCCTGCCACGAGGAACCTTGTCAAAGGCCATACTGAAGACCATGTAGACAACATCCACTGGCCTACCATCATTGATCATCTTTGGCACTTCCTCAAAAAAACTCAACCAAGTCCGTGAGATATGACATGCCCTTCACAAAACCATGCTGTTTCTCACTTATTTACAAGTGGGAGTAAATCCTGTCTCGAAGAATCCTTTCCAATAATTTCCCTCCCACCAATGTAAGGCTGACCAGCCTGTAATTATCTGGATTATCCTTGCCACCCTTCTTAAACAAAGGAACAATACTGTAGAATAGCCAATCCTCTGGGACCTCCCCTGTAGCCACAGAGGATATAAAGATTTCTCTCAAGGCCCCAGCAATTTCCTCCCTTGCCTCTCACAGTATTTTGGAGTATATCCCATCAGGCCCTGGGGACTTGTCGGCCTTCATGTTTTTCAAGACTCCTCCCTTTTGATCTCAACATGACCCAATGCCCCTACACACCCTTCCCCAGACTCATCATCCAGCAAGTCCTTCTGGATGATACAAAGTACTCATTTAATATCTCACCCATTTTCTCTGGCTCAACACAAATTCCCTTCCCTGCCCTTGAGTGGCCCAACCTTCTCCCTCGCTACCCTCTTGCTCTTTATCTATGTATAAAATGCCTTGGGCTTTGCTATAATCCTGCTGGCCAATTACTTTTCACGATCCCTTAAGCAAGCAATCAGGAGGACCAAAGTTTCTTACGACTTTCCTTGCATTTTACCCTTGTTTTGTGTTGCCAGCCTCCTAACCTTGACAAATGCTTCTTTTCTCTTTTTGACTAGGGTCACAATATGTCTCATTATTCAAGGCTCCCTCAACTTGCCATACTGATCATTCATCCTTACAGGAATATGTTGGACCAGAGATCCCATCAACTTACAGTTAAAAGCTTCCCACATAGCACACATGGCTTTGCCCTCAAACATCTGCCTCCAATCTACATTCCTCAGTTCATGCCTAACATTGTTGTAATTAACCCTCACCCAATTTAGAACGTTCACCTGACTACTACACTTATCTTTATCCATCAGTGCCTTAAAGCTTAAGGAATTGTGATCACTGTTCCCAAGCTGCTCCCCTACTGAGACATCGACCCCCTGGCCAGGCTCATTCCCCAACACTATGTCCAGTATGGCCCCCTTCCTAGTCAGGCTATCTATATACTATTTCAACCAGCACTCCTAGACGCTCCTTACAAACTCTACCCCATCTATGCCCCAAGCACTAAGTGAGTCCCAGTTTATATATGGCAAGTTAAAAACCACCCACAACAACAACCCTATTACTTTTACATCTTGCCAAAATCTACCTCCACATCTGTTCTTCTGTCTCCCACTGGCTGTTCGGAGGTCGACAGTAAACCACAAACATTGTGATTGCACCCTTCCTGTTCCTGAGCTCTACCCATATTGGCTCACTGTATCAGCCATCGGAGGTGTCCGCCCACAGTACACCTGGTGATCGTGCAATTCCCCCAAAATCTTTTACATCTCCCCTCTATCCTGTCTGAAACATCTGTATCCTGGAATGTAAAGCTGCCAATCTAAGTCAGAAGTATAGATGTTTACCAATGGTTGCAGTGCATTCAGTGATAGTCACAATCCCTCAAAATGAAGTAGTGTTCTCACATGCAAGGACTGGGCAACATTCAGGTTTGGGCTGATAAGTGATAAGTAACTATTGCACAAGTACCAGGCATAAAACAGTTGCCAGAGAGAATCTCACCATTTTCATTTCATACTCAGAAGTATTACCATAGAAATCCTCACATCAGTGAGCATTACTACTGATGAGCAACTCAACTAGGCCAGCAGTACAAATGCCAGGGCCACAAGGCAGGCAAGAAGCTAGGTACAGAAAAGTGAGCAACCTATCCTCCTAACTTCCTAAACTCTGCCCATCAACTACAAGGCTCCAGTCAGTTCTATGATGGCCAACTCTTCTCATTTGCTTAGATGATTGCATTGGGCCCATTAAGTCCACACAGACTCTCCAAAGAGCCTCCCACCCAGACCCACCTGCTACCCTAACCCTCTGTTTCCCACTCTAGACAATACAAACAAATTAGCACAGCCAATCCACAACCTGCGCACCCTTGGTCCGTGGGAGAAATCAGAGGCAACCTACACAGACGCAGTGGGAATGTGCAAACTTCACCCTCAAGTTCATTTGGAAAACATCGATTGTATACAGAGAGCTGGACAAGCATTTTAAACATGATCCATTAAATTACTGTAGTTTAAACTGTAAAGTGAGGCATAAAATGAATTGATGATCAGATTAATGATGCTAATAATATTAGAATAATTATGATAACATAGGCATCTACAGAAGCTGATAGTACTTTAATAAAAAATTGTCAGTGTCAACAAAGATTATGTTCCCGATACCCTGTACAATACTTTTGCCCAAGTGTGCAAAAACATCATTGCTAACTTCATATACCCAACCTAAACTATATTACACATTCCAAATACTGGGGTCAGTGATAACAACATTCTCAGCACTTGCTACAAGGGTTCAGTACATTTGCACAGGTTTGTTTTCCTTTTCTGTATTCTAACTTGTAAACTAAACACGGAATTCTCCAACTAAGTGAACTCCATTTAGGCCAAAGACTGGGCTTAGCGTTTAGTCCCAACTTATAATAAATGATGTGCTTCGACTGGTTCTGGTGTCTGTCACCAGAGTAACACGCTAGACTATTCTTGATGTACAAACTATTTTTGTTGGATTGAATAAGTTACTTCTAATTCTAAAAGAAATGTTCTATGTAATGGAAGACAATTCAATGACAAATCACAAAAAAAATAAGAAAATATCAAATGGGTCAAAAAGGAGGGAAGAATTTGAAATGAATTAAATAGTGTGGAATAAACTGAAAGATATTTACCAACTAACATAGGAAAGTAAAATGGAGAAAAATACAAGCGATAAAGAAGGAGAGCGCAAAACTGCCAGAATTTAAGAACAGATGCTCCAATTTTTATGGGAACTTTCAGGAAAGAAAGTCATCCGAGCACAATATTTTTCAAAACTGATTTTCACTCATGGCTACTTATTTCTCGAATTCCTGATTCAAAGCAAGATATTTCAGCTTGATTTTGAATTATGTCCATTCTTAAATTGGAGATTTAAGCTAACAAGTCCCTCTACAATTACAATTTTTCTCATCTGTTTCCTGCAACATTCCAAAACTCAATTTCCTGTTGTATCATGCCCAAACTGAACGGAGTAACACTGATTTACTTAGTACAGCTGGTTATTCAGCCCATCGAGCCTACACTAAATCTCCAACTAAAATTATGACTCAGCATCATTCAGCTGCTTTTCCCACTGTTAGAGCGGACAGGGACACTCCTCTGAAAACAAAAATTCAAAACACCCAGAGAAGCTCACTTTGCCTCATAATCCGTTAAAGGAAACGTGAAAAGTGGTATAATCTGCCTCTCACCCGCCAACCTGTTATGAAGAAATTAGATGAGTGAAAGGAGTTCATTTTATTTATAATCAACAACCAATTTATCTAACAGTGAACAAATTAACTGAACCATGAACAAATCAAACAATTCCCCCCTAAATTATGAACTATTCCTGAATAAGACAAAATTCTCATGGTACACTGTTCCAATTAATAGAAGTCCCACTTATATAACCAAAATTAATTTTTCAAAAAAAACTTAGTCTCTCAAAATTACAGCCAGGACACATCTTCCAAAAATGTTCTGTGGCTTCTCTTCTCCACTGCCCTTCCAAAAGGAATACCTTTTTCTGTCAAATTATTGCATCAGGAATATTAGCTGAGAATGCCGTTGTACTTCTAGTCGGATGATGGTTTTCTGACAACTTCGAGAATTCTGAGAGAATAAGTGATTTTTCTCTTTTGGGCTGGTGGTAGTCAACTCTACCAGATGGCAATTGCTCTCTCACCAACTTTATACTCTTGATGATCCATCAGTTTCTTACAATAGGATTAGTCCTAGGTTGTCAAAATCCATCAGATTTAACTGGTTTTTAAATCTCTAAATGCTTGGTTTAAATCAGTTGGCTGATTCAAACTGGTTGCCTTAATAACAAAACAAGACTAATGCTAACCATGTAGCCTTTTGATACAAATATTTCAATTTCAGGAAGTCTGTGCCTTTTTAAATCTCCAAGCCTAAAAAAAAGCAAATAGTCTTTTAAAAGGGCCACACTCTTTCCCCCCCCCCGCCCCCCCACACCACCCAGCCCCCAAAATTTTACAAACAAATTTTAATGTCCTGCCTTCCATTCCACAAGTACTCTACCTTACTTTGCAACACACACCACCCCATGTTCATTTACAATTGTTTCTTTTCAACTAATCATGCAATATTCTTTTGATTTTCTGTCTCAACCACACCTCCAGACAGCATATTCTATATCAAAACTGCCTGTGTGGAGAAAGACTTTCCCTCATGTCACATTTCAAAGCCACTTTATTCCTGCCCTCATTCTCAATCCTTTTTGGGCAGGAGCAATTTCTGTCTACCGTATCCAAATGCCTCATGTTGAGACCTTCATCATTTCTTTTAGCTTTTTTTTCCTATCCAAAGTGCAGTTTTGAATTCTCCAATCAACATTCATAATTGAAGCTTCTCATCCCTGGAACAATTTCTGTCCATCTCTTGTGCACTCTCTCCAATACTTTCACATCCTTCCTATGGTGTAATGCTCAGACTGTATCCAATATTCCAGCTGAGGGCTGAAAAAAAGTATTTTACAAGTTCAGAATAACTACTTTGCTCTTGTACTCTCCAGCTCTATTGAAACAACCCATTGTATTGCATGCTTTATTAAATTCCTTCTCCACCTGTCCTTCCACCACTTGAATGTATACACCTAGGTCCCTCTGCTCCTGCAATCTCTGTGCTGTAGCCCCTTTTTCACTTTGTCTGCCCTTGTTCTTCATTCTAAAATGTGCCACAGGACAGGTCTCCATATTCAATTTCATTGACAAGTCATCTGCCTTCTCAAACTTGTCTATGTCCCTTTGGAAGTCAGTACTGTCCCCTATGTGGTTTACAATGTTTCAAATTCTCTCATCATTAGTGTACATCAAGAGAAGCAGGATTCCATTACTCACCATTTCAGAATTCTCCTATAAACCCTTTCACCAGCCTTTAAAATGCCCAATGACCATTACATTCTGGCTCCCAACACTCAGCCATTTTGAATTCACACTCCTGCTATCCCGTTTATTGAAGGAACTATAACTTTTCTCACAGATCAAAAAAGTGTGGCACTGCAAACATTTTAAGTTCATGTACACAACATCATTACAAAAACAAAGTTGCTACAAAAGCTCGGCATGTCTGGCAGCATCTATGATGGAAAATAAAAGTTAAGGTCACCGGACCCGAAACGTTAACTCTTTTTTTACCCTTCACAGATGCTGCCAGACCTGCTTAGCTTTTCCAGCAACTCTGTTCTTGTTCATGATTTACAGCATTCACAGTAATGCTGTTTAAACCGCAAGAACTATCAAGCCTGTTACCTCTTCAAAGAAAACTCCTACAGGTTTATCAAAACTGATTTCTTCTGAAAAATAAACTAACCTTTCTCCACATTGACAACCACTTATATCCCAAGTAGTTATTTCTAGAAGCTTCCCTACCACTGAAGTTAAGATGACCAATCTATAATTGCTGGCTTATCCTGGTAATCCTTCTTGAACATGGCCATAATGTCTCTAATTCTCCAGTCCTCTGACATCTCCCTAAGTCTAAGAAATACTGAAAGTTTACAGCCAATGGCCTTCTAAATTTCATTCACTTCTTTCAATTTCCTTGGATACAACACCTCTGGTCCCTGTGCCTTACCAATCCTAAGTATGAACAACATACCCAACATGTCCTATTTATTAATTTTGAACCATTCTCACTATCATCCTTGGCAAAAAAAGATACAAAGTACTCATTTGACAGCAAAGCCATACAACCTCCATGCCACTTCCCTTTATGACCTGTAACTTATCCTCCTCCTTTTAATCGCATCTGTACTATTGTTTTCCTGTGGAAGGCTTTGTAATTCCCCTTTGCATTCAGTACCAATCTTTTCATTATCCCTTTTCATTTCTCTAATGGTTTTTCACTTCTCCTTTGAACTTTTGTTTATTTCTGTTGGTTCCCAAATATATTTTCTAGACTGAATAAGATCTAACTAATATAAATGTATTATCTTCAATTATGTTTCACTATGAACATGCAGTTTGAGAACAACAATCTTCAACATGATAGCTGAACCATCGTGCCTTCATTTTCAGTGGTGTCACCATTACTGCAGCTTCCCACCATCAACATCCTCAGGTCACCACTGACCACAAACTTAACTTGACCAGCCAGTCAAATGCCAATACAGGAGGCCAGAGCCCAGGTATTTAACTGAGAGAGACCTATTTCAGACCACCCAAAATTCCTTACCATCTACAATGTACAAGGCAGGTTATTAAGTAATCACTTGAAGCTGCAACACCAACCACATCTAATAGCCTAGATAACATACCTTTAATACTTATAAAAAGAGTACATATACAAGTCCAGTACCAAGATGATGATGAATGATAACGACCCATCATAACATCATTCGCTATAATTCAATTTGTAGGAAGAATGCTGCCGAAACATCAAGTCAAAACTTCATACACCACTCCTGGATCAGGAACCTGGGGCTCTCTACCTACCATTGGCACATCAATGTGGACTGGAGACATTCAAAAAGAGGGTCCATCAAAACTTTAAAAAGTCAACAACTATGTGTAGGTCGTACATGTTGGATTGCCAGTGATGCATACATCCAGGGAATGAATTTCAAAACACTGAAATGGTCTGCAATGACACTTTGTGCCTTCCCAGGTTTGGAAATGCTAATTCTAATCATGGCACTGTTATGGCCAGGATAAGGTTGTAATCACAAAACTGACAGTAGTTGATGAACAAAGATGGAGTAAAAGCTGAGGAAAACACAGCATATTAACCCTTGAACGAATAATAAAACAAAGAACTATGGATGCTGAAGAATTTGAATAAGAGTCCATTCTAAGCAGGAGGTGGTACTCTCCACAGCATAACGTAGGAAGGTCTGAACACTCAAATTTCTTTTATCGTTATTATATGAGTGGCATTTTCAATATTTCATTAATCCTAATTTTCTCTCCAGAAATGCTGTCAGATCTGCAGAGTTTCTCAAGTAATTTCTGCTAATGTTTCAGATTTTGAATCAACAAGTTCACTTCATTTCAAATAACAGAATTTAATTTGGCCATCTAATCTGCTTGTGTTCTATTTTTCAGTCAGTCAATCGATTATGAATAATTGACATTTATCAAATGTTATATTTTAAATACCACTCATCTACCCCATTGTAGAGTCACTCCAAATCTTTTCAGACTTCTTTCACTCCTTTCCTACCGTTATTGCTCTGCATATAGCATATCAGCAAGAAATGTAATTATCTCAACATTGAGACAGTTTATGAACATGGGTCAAAGCTAGACTTCATTTGACAAGCATCTCCCAGTAAACTATACGGCTTTCAGGTGTACTTTAATCCAGTCCCATAATCAACTGTAGAATCCTACAATTTTAAAAACTTAATTGGGAGTTTTCATGAAGCATTTTAGCAAAAGCTTTTCATTCATCCAGACAGCTATATTACTGAAAACACTCATAACACTTATACCATGAAAAGTTTGAATGTTTCAGAACTTCCCACATTCCGATGGTAGGGACGATATCTCCTTTATCCTGTTACCTAGATTAGATTCCATTATTCAACTTCCTATTGATGTATAACCTACAAGCCTCAAGGTAAACAAGCTATGTTCCTTAAAAGGTGAGCATTTCACAGTATCTAAAGTGTTCTGGAACTCAAAATACCTAACTCCAGTATATCAAAAAAGTAATCTCCATTTACGTACAGAACTTGAACCATATATGAAGCGTTATCACAAAATTTAAGGCGCTGCAGTTTAGCAGTAATTCACCGGCTCCAGTGTTGCAGGCAATCACTACAACTTACGCACACAAGATTCCAGTGAAAGTCAATAAAGTCCAGTTAATTTGTTTTAATAGGGTTAACTGACAGCCAAGATATTCACTCCCTGTTCTTCATAAAGGGAAAAAAAAAAGTGTCATGTAGTCCGTCAGCTGATTTCACATGCACAACCTCAGGTTTTTGGGAGGTCGGAAAGTGGTGAGTAACGCACGTTAGAAATGATTTCGTTATCGTAGGCTGTAACTGGGTGAAAATCCTGGAACTGCCTTCTTATTGCACTGTTGTTGTACCATTACACAGAATTAGGCTGATTAAGCATTAGAGAATTGACAGAAGAACTAATCTTGACTATTGCAGCGAATTGTCAGCCTAGTAACACATTAAAGACAAGTTAACAAGCTTCAATTTCATGATTTCTCATTCAGAGAGAAGTCCACAATTCAGCAAAGTTGATATTTCATATTCAACTGTGGCAACCCAGGTGACAAATAAGCGAGAAGATAAAATTAAGTCTTTAGCTCATTATGAAAAATGTCAAAGGTTCTTGAATAAATTTGTTGCTCGGGTTGTGGATGCAGCGGTTGGTTCTCAGACGTTTCATTACCATGCTGGGTAACATCAGTGCAGCCTCCGATGGGGAGTTGTGTTTGCCCATCTGGTATTTAAACTCTGGGGTCCGTTGGAATTGGTTACCTCATTTCCGGCTTTCCTTCGCAGTGGCGCATATACAGGGTCTAATGCTACATGTTTATTGATGACCTTTTGGTGGAGAACCACACCTCTAGGGATTCCCGGGGTTGTCTCTGTTCGGCCTTCTTTGGGACAACATCAGTATCCTGTCAAACTGGTGGTTCTCTTTGTCTGTGTGAATGGAGACAAGTGAGTATTGGTTGCCAGTTGGTGTTCATGTATTCTTGTGGCCAGTTTCCTTCCTATCTATCCAACGTAATGTTTGTCACAGTCCTTGCATGGGACCTTTTTTTCCATGCTGGCTCTGTCCATAGTGGATAAGGGGTCTTTGGTTTGAGTTAACATAGGTTTGTGCGCTACTCTGATGCGCAATGGTCGCAGTAGTCTTGTGGGCAATTCAGATACGGTGCTCGTGTAAGACAGCGTGATGTGTGTGTCAGGGCACACTGTATCCTCCTGCTGTTACTTGTGTGATAAGCATCATCTGATCCAGTTGTTCAGGTTTCTGTTGTCCTTAAATACTTGAAGGTACTCTTCTTTTTGACATAGTTCCAGGTTGCTACAGTGTGTTGTCGCTTATTTAAAATAGTATTTTTATGCGACTTCTATGTGGGTGGTGGGGAGGTTGCTGTTGAAATTCAGGACTTGGTCAGTATGTGTGACTTTTCTGTGTATCATCATCAGGAATTCCCTGTTGGCCCGGAGTTCTCCCATGACATCTAGGATTGGAAGCTGTTGGTTCTTTTCTCTCCTGGTGAATGTGATGTTGGTGACAGTGTTGGGTACTAGGTTGTGTGTGTCCTCTAGTTTGGCGGTCTGTTTGATGACGACGAAAGCGCCATCCACATATCAATTCCCTAGTTTGGGCTAGATTTATGGAAGGGCTATGTTTTCGAGTCTCTGCATCACTGCTTCTGCTATTACTCCAGAGACCCATGACCCCATGGGTGTCCTGTTGATCTGTTTGTAAATTTGGCAATTAAAAAGCTAAAAGTGGGTCGTGAGGTACAAGTCCAGTAGTTTTCAGCACATTGCGGAGAAGGTATCACACAGGGGTCATTCTGTTAGGAGTGTTGCTAGTATTTCTTTTGCCAGTGGTATGTCTATCAATGTGACTAGGGCGGTAACATCAAATGACACCAGGGTCTCATCATTGTCTATTCCTATGTCCTTGAAGGATTTGAGGAACTCCTGGATTGAGTGGGGTGATTTGCTGATGAGGTGCTTTAAGCTTCATTGTAGCTCCTTGGCTAATCTATGTGATGGACGGTGATGAGGAGTACATCTTTGGAAAGCTTTCATTTTTAGGTAGCCTGTTTTGTTGATTTGTCCGTCTGTTTGACTCTCTCTGATGTGTAGATTATGTTATTACCCAATTGTGGTGTTCGGTCTATTTGCACTTACCTGTGCATTAGTGAGGTAGTCCCATTTGTTTAGTATTATTGTCATGTGCCCTTTGTTCACCGGTAGTATTATGTTATTGTCTTGTTTCAGTCCTTCTAGGTCCTTCCTTTATGTGTTCGAGTATCAAGTTCGCTCCTTCTGGTCAGTGTCAGGACCACTCTGACTGTCTTAGAGCTTGTTGTGTTTCCACATTGACGTTGTTGGTCTTCAGCGTGGCTAGAAATTCTTGTCTTGTTAGCATCTCTGTGGTTGTAGTTGAGTCCGTGTATTACAACAACTTTCTGTGTCTGTTAGTTTCTTGTCTGAAAGGTTTATTATCCAAGTGTCTGACCAATGATTGTCCTTTTGGTTGGTTAGGCTGGCCAGTTTATTTTTGGTCCTTGTTAGCTGTTGACTGGTGTTAATTTTTTTTAAAAACCTATTCCCATTCTTTGTTCTGTGGGTGTTCACCCACAGCAGGGACACATTTATTACCCATTCCTGGCTACCTTTAATCAGTTGGCGATAAGCCGCCTTCTTTCATTACTGCAGTTGAACTATGTAGGTGCATCTATTGTTGTTAAGGAGGGAGCTCCAACATTTTGACCCAGTTGCAATCTCCTACAGGTTTATCTAATAATTCATTCACCCACAAAGCAAACAAACAAACAATCCATTATTTATTTAAACAAAGTGAAAGTCAACATGCTTTCTCAAGGGACAAACTACAGTTAAACTTAATTTGCACATAACATTGGTTCCAAATTCCCTAGCTAAGATACACCTCTCAGTGTCATATGAACGCAGGACTCAGGAGTCAAAATAGGCCATTCAACCCTGCTGAATTTAGCACGGTCATGGTTCATCAAGTGATCATCTCAACTCCGCTTTCCTGTCAGCCCCCATAACTCTCCACTCGCTTGCCAAACTCATCTTTGAATAAATTCAAAAGACTCCGCCTGTACTACTTTACGTCAAGGAGAATTCCATATCCTCATCACTGAGAAAATTTCTCTTCTCAGGCTTTCGAGAGAGATTTCTTCTTCTTCTTCTTCTTCTTCCACTTCCATTTAGACTCTCCATGAGACATAACATTCTCCTGGTATCCACTCTGCCAAGTCCTCTCAGGATCTCATGTTTCAGTAGCGTATCCCATCACATTCTTTCTAAATCGCATGTGCACAGGCATGATCTGTACAATCTCTTGTCATAAAAACACAATTCCAGAAACTAATCACCCAAAACTGCTTCGTGTTTTTTTAACTTCAATTAAGCTGCCCAAAATTATATTGTTATGTCTACTGAAATCATTGGAGCAGTAACAAAAACTTCCCAAAATCAGACCTAAAACTTATACAATGGACTAACCTGTGTCAATAAAAAAATGCTGCAGATTTTGAAGTTGCAGGGTAATATAGGACAAGACGCTGGCAACAAAACTCAAGGCAAAGCAATCATTACAACAGCTGGGTGTCTCAGTTGCTACAACAGACAATTCAAATTGCTTCCATTTAGGTTGTTTTAGAAACAATGCAAAAACATAAGTGGCAGAAGCATCAGAAGCCCTCAGGAGAGCAAAAACACAAAGCAGAGAGAGACATTAAAGGTACAGCAAAAGTGGGGACCTTACTCAAAATGCTTGCTATTTAGTTACTTCGGAAAATATTCTATGATCAACATAATTCTGGCAAGTGATTCTGGATGATCAAGCCTTATCTAAAGGCACACTGGGGCATAACACTTGTGACAAAGATGATTCACTTTGCCATAGTAAAGCTTAAAACAATTTGTCTCCAGCTTGAAGAAAACGGAGCATAAATGAAATCATCCCTTTGGTTGTCGGACAATATGTTGGCAGACGTTGGAAGCATTTATTTCTCAAACCAAAAAAAATCCGGCTTCAATCACATAGAAACTCTGATCGTGTGGTTGACTCGAGCCAGTATCAGTAACTACGCACAAAGGAGATTTTAACTTCCAATGACAACTACCGAGCAACAAAGTCACCCAATTGTTCACTGACAATATTTCCTTTGTAGAGGAATAATTCAGCGTTCACTGAAGGCTTCATTTTTGAAATTTCAAATTCCATTAACAATAAGATCGGTACAAATTGAGCTGTACTCTTACTGATATTTCATGGCGATTTACAAAACAAAACAAACCACCTACTTTGGTTTTTAAAATTATGATATTAAAGTTCAGTAAGAGTAAAAAGCACTTTGGGGAAAGCGGTAGAGTCCACGAACCCATGAAACGCCTCTAAAACATCAATAATCTTAACGGATCAAGGCTGGCTACCTCAGTATACACCTAGCCCATTCCACCTGGAGACAACCATTCTCGTCAGCCCAGGTCCGGATATTTTCCCTCCTTGAATCCCGCAAGGTTGGCGAGGGGAATATTTCTATTCAAGTCAGGGCCTCTGCCGTTTTTGTCAACGTGACCACTCATGAATCCTTCCTTTACCTCGAACATCAGCCCCAGCAGAATCACCATCGCGACGCACGACACGATGTCCGCATGGTTCTGGATCACGAACTCATGACTGAAGACGGCAGGATTTTTGCTTTTCTTCCTCAGGCCCATGACGGCTGACGACCGAAACTACTTTTACCCTTATGCCCCCCCCCTTCCCTTCGAACTACAACGTAAACAAAATAAAACTTTAGTCAAGAGGAAGGGGAGTAAGAAAACGGGGTCGGGAAGGTGTTTAAAATAAAAATAATAAAAGTATATCCACTTCACTTCCCTCCTCAGGTTCCCTAACACCCACCAAGCCAGCTTCTCGCCGACCGTCTCCTGCAACAACTGTACAGTGTTGACGCCACTCGGCCCACCGCCACGCCGACCATTCCTGACGCCCATACAACTTTGACTGACAGCCACAGTGACCAATCCAAGCACGGCGTTTCCACGATGCCGCGCCTCTTAACGGTCGTTCGGGCACCTGTTGGCCGTCAGCTGATTGACAGGCCGGTTAGGAGCTCGGAATGGACAATTCCGTCCATCTGGTCGACGTAGAGCAACCAACCAGACGTGAGGATAATGGGAAGCGAAGGGTTTGGGTTGAGTCAAACGCTCGGCGTCAGCGCATGTGCAAATGGCTTCCCAGCAGATGCCAGTTAAAGTGTCAACTGTCAAACAAGGTGTTGCTTATGAGTCTCTCAGTGCTGGGCTTATCTTATTGAGGCGGTGTTTCTGGCATATATCATACAGTCAGTGTGAAACCATTTTGTTATGGCATTAAATTTTCTATTTATGGCCATTTTTTCCTATTATGTTCAATTTGACACTCCCTTTTCAAACAAAATTAGTTTTAAAAAAATTTGTATTTCACTCAAAATTAAATCCACACAGTTTTGTGACTTTAAGCAACTTGCATTAAACACAGACTGTTTAAACTATGCCCCTTTGACATCTGTGCCAACAGCAAAAGTATTGCAAAATGATTATGTAAAATGAAATTGTGAAGTTTTGGTTTCCTGCAGATGCAGTTGTGTCCACGGAAGTAGCTGTTTTATTACTGTTGAGGTATGTAACCACTGAGTTTGTAAAAAATGATTTCTACTTGTGATACCAAATATATCTGGAACAATTTGACCTAATGTGAAAACTTGGCTTTCTTGTTGTTAATAAATGCTGCATTGAACACTTTAGGTAATGTGGTTAAAAGGGAAATGGCCTGATCGGAAAGTGGAGGTTAATGATTTAATCAGAGGACTACTAGTTTCTTTTAAACAAACATAAACGTTCAAGTTGAAAACTCTAGTATTATCCAGTCAGATTTGTGCCAAATGAAATATGCACGAGCATGGTTTTGAGAAAAAAAGATCATGTGGCTGTGTATGTCTGCTTTAAAATGTTGGGCTTGCTGTCTGAGTTTCATTTTAAAATGTCTTTCAAAATGAGCAAAACAAAAAAGTCAGCAATCACTTGTTTTTGGTGTTTTGTATATTTCAAGGCACAAAAGAAGTGAGTGATGTTATGCGGGTAGCCAATGAGTTTAAAGTTACTGGATGTGTAAACATACCACAACTCAGAATAGTTTGACTTAGGAATGTGCCAGTGGCAAGTCCTTTTGCAGACTTCCAGTCATGCCTGAGCTGTCAAAGTGATATGTGGCGTATTCCTAATAGGGAGAAAAAATTGAGCAAGTTACAATAACCTGGAGCTTAGTATGGCATCACTGTAGACCTGGGAATTGTTGAAAGCAGACGTATCAAAACGTTTTGTCTTGGCTTCTGTGTCGCATAACTCGGGGCTTTGCTGAGTGACATATAACATTCAAATCATTACTATTGTTAATTTGTATTTGTGTATATATATTAGTTCTAAGAGTGCAATTTACTAATTAATCACTGAAGATGTAGCCTCACTAAAAACAGTTTCTTGCAAATTCAAAGCCATGAAATTCTATCACCTTACCTGAAATAGGTGTGCAACTACAATAGAGTTTCTGAGACTTTGCAGCTAGTTTAATATGGGCCATAAGCTCCACATTGGAGACTTCACCTTATATCTCTTGGCCTCCCTCCTGCAGGTTTTCAGGGCAGTTTGAAATGTAAAATTATTCAGGGGTGAGGAAGACTTTCCCAAATTTCCTGGTGACCAGGTCCAGCACTGGCCATAGGAAAGTTAAGGGAGAAAGACCTCAACTGTCTTTGAAATTTGCATCTTTTGCATGATGGATGTCGACCAGGATTGTCCTCAATTAAAACCATTTATTGACAGATTACCCACAGCTGGGTTAATGATTTTTGGATTAGGATTATTCCATGGCACAACATCGTGGGCCGAAGGGCCTGTACTGTGCTGTACTTTTCTATGTTCTATGTACCGTGAAATTCAATTTTCGTGATAACTGCTATCAATAATTATTTGGTTGCATCGATCAGTCCCTTACCTACAATTTTGCGTAGTTCTTTTCATTTGCATTCTACCATGTTCTTTGGTCATTCGTTCAAACAAAGCATTCTTTATTAGTACTGTCTACTGCTTTATTGTTGAAGATACTATGATGAAGGCATCACATATAATACATTTGCGATGGATGTTATTTGGAGTAGTTGGTGACCAGCCTGCTTATGGAAAGGAGCTTCCCAGTTTAGATGACGAGGTGTGGAGCTAGATGAACGCAGCAGACCAAACAGCATCTTAGGAGCAGGAAAGCTGATGTTTCAGGCCTAGACCCTTCATCACAAATGGGAGAGGGGAACAGGGTTCGGAAATAAATAGGGAGAGATGAGGAGGCAGATCGAAGATGGATAGAGGAGAAGATAGATGGAGTGGAGACAGACAAGTCAAAGAGGCAGGGATGGAACCTGTCAGGGACAGTGTAGGTGGGGAGGAGATTGGTCAGTCCAGGGAGGACGGTCAGGTCAAGGGGACGGGATGAGGTAGCAGATAGGAAATGGGGGTTCGGCTTGAGGTGGGAGGAGGGGATAGTTGAGAGGAGGAACAGGTTAGGGAGGTGGGGAAGAGTTGGGCTGGTTTTGGGATGCAGTTGGGGGGGCGGGGAGATTTTGAAACTTGTGAAATCCACATTGATACCATTGGGCTGCAGGGTTTCCAAGTGGAATTTGAGTTGCTGTTCCTGCAACCTTCGGGTGGCATCATTGTGGCACTGCAGGAGGCGTGGGATGGACATGTCATCTGAGGAATGGGAGGGGGAATTGAAATGGTTCGTGACTGGGAGGTGCGGCTGTTTATTGCGAACTGAGTGTAGGTGTTCTGCAAAGCAGTCCCCAAGCCTCCGCTTAGTTTCCCCAATGTAGAGGAGGCCACAGCAGGTACAGTGGATGCAGTATAGCACATTAGCAGATGTGCAAGTGTACCTCTGCTTGATGTGCAAAGTCTTCTTGGGGCCTGGTGTGGGGATGAGGGAGAAGGTGTGGGGCAAGTGTAGCACTTCCTATGGTTGCAGGGAAAAGTACCGGGTGTGGTGGGGCTGGAGGGCAGTGTGGAGTGGACAAGGGAGTCATGGAGAGAGTGGTCCCTCCGGAATGCAGACAAGGGTGGAGAGGGAAAAATGTCTTTGGTGCCAGTGTTGGATTGCAGATGGCAGAAGTGTCAGAGGATGATGCATTGGATCTGGAGGTTGGTGGGGTGGTACGTGAGGATGAAGGGGAATACTCTTTTGGTTGTTATTGCAGGGATGGGGTGTGAGGGATGAATTGCAGGAAATGTGGGAGACATGGTCAAGGGCGTTCTCGACCACCGATGGGGGGAGGTTGCGGTCCTTGAAGAAGGAGGACATCTGAGTTGTATGCGAGTGGAATGCCTCATGCTGGGAGAAGATTTAGCGGAGGCGAAGGAATTGGGAATAGGGGAAGGCATTTTTGCAGGTAGGTGGGTGGGAGGAGGTGTATTCTAGGTAGCTGTGGGAGTCGATGGGCTTGAAATGAATATCATATTCTAGGTGGTTGCCCGAGATGGATACAGAGAGGTCCAGGAAGGTGAGAGAGGTGTTAGAGATTGACCAGGTGTACTTCAGGTTGGGGTGAAAGGTGTTGGTGAAATGGATGAACCGTTCGAGCTCCTCGTGGGAGCACATGGCGGTGCCGATACAATCATCAATGTAACAGAGGAAGAGGTGGGATTTAGGGCCAGTGTAGGTAGGGAAGCGGGATTTTTTTCCATGTAACCTACAAAGAGACAGGCATTGCTTGGGCCCATGCAGGTGCCCATGGCCACCCCCTTTGTCTGTAGGAAGTGGGAGGAATTGAAAGAGAAGTTGTTGAGGGTAAGGACGGGTTCGGCTAAGCGGATGAGGGTGTCACTGGAGGGGGACTGGTCAGGCCTGCAGGACAGGAAGAAGCAGAGGGCCTTTAGGCCATCTGTATGGGAAATGCAGGTATATAGGGACTGGATATTCATGGGTAAAAATGAGGTGTTGGGGACTGGGGAATTGGAAGTTCTGGAGAAGGTGGAGGGCGGGGATGCTGTCACAGACATAGGTAGGGAGTTCCTGAACGAAGGGGGGAAAATGGAGTCCAGATAGGTGGAGATGAGTTCGGTGGGGCAGGAGCAGGTAGACACAATGGGTCAACAGGGCAGGTGGGTTTGTGGATTTTGGGAAGGGGATAGAAGCGGGTGGTGCAGAGTTGGGGAACGATGAGGTCGGAGGCTGTAACTCACTAAAACCGGTCCAACTCGTCCCCGCCTCCATAACCTGTTCTTCCTCTCACCTATCTCCACCTCAAGCCACGCCCCCATTTCGTACCTACTAACCTCCTCCCACCCCCTTGACCTGTCCGTCCTCCCTGGACTGACCTATCTCCTCCATACCTCCCCACCTACACTCACCTTTACAGGCTCCATCCCTGCCTCTTTAACTTGTCTGTCTCCTCTCCACCCATCTTCTCCTCTATCCACCTTCGATTCGCCTCCCTTTCTCTCCCTATTTATTTCAGAGCCCTCTTTCCCCCCTGCCCCCCCCACCATTTCTGATGAAGGGTCTCGGCCCGAAACATCAGCTTTCCTGCTCCTAAGATACTGCTTGACCTGCTGTGTTCATCCAGCTCCACACCTTGTTATCTCGGATTCTCCCGCATCTGCAGTTCCTATCTCTAATGAAGTTTCACTGGCAATTATGAGAAAGAGATCAGAGGACTAAACATGTTATTGTCAGTTATATTGATTAAGTACAGATCATTAAATGTTATCATAACAGCCATATTCCACAGGATTCACAAATATTAATACAGCTGCTCATCAGTAATCAAGCCAATTAATCCACAATGTCATTAAGTCTATTACAGATTCACATCAAGAAAATAAATGTGTTCTAATCATTCCTTAATCTGTGTGATGGATTTTGCCTCCCACTTTAATTCTAACAAAATTTTGACTTCTCTTGGCAGAATCATACACATAAACAACTCATTTTTTTCTTATTTTTAGACAACAGAAGATGCTCACCCTAGAGTTTCCAAGTGAAAAACTGTAGACATCTCCAGAACATCTTGCAATGCATTTCTGCTATAAGTCAGAAAAAGGTGCTGAAATACAAAACATCTGTTACACAACTCAACTCCACAGTGCTGTATCTGACATCGGCTCTGCATCTGTGACAAGCCAGAGTGCCCATGATTCAAGTGCAGGTCTCTGAATGTGGAACATATTATACCACAAGAATATTTTACATTTACAAGACAAGAAAAGGACAGGATTCTCAAGTCTTCTTTATTCCTGGTTAGAAATTTATAATTGTTTCAAAGTTATATTTTATAACCTATTATGAATGAACTATTTAATCAATCATTTTAAATTCCAGAGTTTTCCAAGACAAATCGTTTAATTGGTTCTTTTTCTGTATTAGGAGGAATAACAGCAACAACTGCATTTTTTGTGAAAGCATGTTGCATTTTAAGAAATTATGTTTTAAAAGTTGTGTGAAAAATAAATTAACATGTCCTAGAAACTGGAAAATGAGAACACATGCCATGAGGTCACAACATTTAACATATGATGGAGGCACATTTTCCTGTAATGTATTTCTTTGAATGTGACAGTAAATTAAATCACCAAACCCATACAACAAATTTTCTAATTTTCAATACATCCTAATCTTATTTCACTAACTTATCAAGCTGGTAGTTCCTATATCAGAAAATTTAATTGAAAATTTGGAGTTGACTAAGAGTCTTAAATTGCTCTCGCCATTAGCATTGAGAGCCATTTATTGGCTGTTGCTCCGACAGCATTCCCAAGGAAAATAATTTACCAGCTACTACTCAATAAACTTTTAGCTCAATCAATAATATTAAATAAAAAGAAATAATCAAATTGAACTACAATAAATAACATTATGACTTTTCTTTTTAAATCAGCCTCACTCTGAAGATCTTTCATTGGCAGGAGTCAAAAAACGTTGCAGGAAATTAACTTGTTAAATAGTTTTGGAAAGATTTTTAATAATTGTGGTATGATTAAAAATAGCAGAATATTGAAAATATTTCAAAAAATGCACTGTTACAGTGGTCATGATACAATGGGTAAAAACCAAACCAATGTCAAGTGTTTTTAAAACATAATTTCTTAAGTGTTTTTCATTAAGGTGGAAACATTACTCAGAAACTGATGAAGGGGCAATGGTCACACACCTCCCTCATGGTTGCACAGCAGCACTTGCAAGTAGCATTGAAATGGTTTAGCTGCCTGTCTGCTTTCTGCTGTCCTAACACCAGTTCAATAACCAACCAAACAGAGCAATGGTCTCTGCTAGTGCCCATGCCCCAGGCCAGGGAGTCTTGCAATCAGGGTGACTGTGAAGAAGGCAAAGAAAGGATCAGCAGTCAATCAGACCTTTTTCATGTAGAGAGCCCTATTAGATTCCAGCGGGTCCCGAGCAGCAGTTATTTTCTGTCTGCTGGATTTCCCCAGCCAGTGCTACCTCGACATGACCTCCAGGATCAAGAAGCAATGTGAGCATTTCCTAGAAGGTACTTGAGGAGAAAGCAGGTGAAGGTCCCCTCTCCCTTCTGTCTGCAGCACAACTATTTGTTCACCATGCACAGAGGAGCTAGGTTGTTACAATCCAAATGTATGACCCCTATGTGCCAGCAGCAGGCATGTACAGCTTGAAGCTACCTGTCGTACCTGAGGTAGCCTTGAGACTGCCAAAACTGTGGAGGTCAGGGCACATAGCAACAGACTGTAAAATAACCCTCTGCAGGAACAGGAGGGACACCTGACCAAGAACTGCAAGGAGACCAAGAGCTTCAACCTATGTGGGGAAGCAGGCCACCTATAGAAGGCTTGCCCAAGACGTGGAGGGGCCACATACACTCAGATGGTCGGAAGTGACAACGTGTGCCATAGACCCACAAAGGACAGTAAAGTGCCACCCTCCAGCCAGAAAACTCAAATAAGGGACAACTAGCAAGAGAGACAAGCAGGCACGAAGAAAAGGCTAGCCAGCATAGAGGAATAGCAATCAACCCAAACTCCACCTGAAGAGATGGAGTCAGTGGAGGAGGAGGAAACAAACAATGCAGGGGAATGAATACCAGTAAGAAACAACCACAAAATCACATCAAACCTCCATTTCCAGCAAAATGGAAAGAAGCAGCTTCATGGTGGTCAAAAGGATGCAGGGAATTTCCCAGCATCGTACATGAATGGACTTTGGGTCCACAGATAATTCTTTCAACTCTGAAAGTGGTTTTAAAATTCTCAGTATTATCATGCATGGCATTCAGTCTAATACATAATATGTTCCCATGCTGGCTTACTGGCCCAATGTTAAAGTGGACTTAGTGTTTCTGCACAGGTGTGGGATGCTGCATCTCAGCAGCTACAGGAAATGCTCAACGTTATGGGCCGATGCGTCATCAATATGGTCGGGAGGGGAAACAATAGCTGATTCTCTAGCCTCGGTATTCTGCCTGGAGGAGGCAACTTTACCATCTCTGATGTTAGGAGGTGGTGTGTGGGCACCTCCTCACAGCAGACATTTATGTCCAAAAATACTGCCCAAGTCTAATTAACGTGTATGCCTTGATGATAAAGAGCAAACAGCTAGTCTTTCTGCCGCAGCTCCCACTGCAGCTGGCAATGTTCAGGCCAGCCATTCTGGCCAGACACTTTGACTGCATCATTGATACAGATGGACGGTCTGGAGTGACTGACAGCAAGCCAAGTACCACGTCCATAATCCTGATGGAAAGAGTTACAGTCACCAGGCTGCATGACGTTTTCACAATCCCTGCAGACAAAGCAGTGTCGATACACCTGGTCACAGTCAGATGGGTCTAGTCGCCCAAGGATAGATTTCCTGTTCATGTCTTGCACATTCTCGCTCAGATCCACTGATGTCTATCCAGTGTTCTTCTCTGACCACTGTATCCTGCTGGTTGACCTTCAACAGGACAAACAATGGCTGGCAATGGAATGTGGAAGTTAAATATGAAAACACTGAAGACCTCAAAAGGGATTACACAGGTTGGAGAACCATGAAGCCCTCTTTGAGTCTCAAGTGGACTGGTGGGAGACAGTCAAGGGGAATTTCAAGGAGTTCTTCATTCTCACAGGCAAGGGAGAGGGATGTGGAAGACTGTCCAACTCTAGAAAAGCATGCAGAACCAACTCCTGCTGCAGACAATGAGAATTGATGTCACAGATGATCTCCAGCAGGTGAAGAGCCACTCTTTACCTCAGATGCCTCCAAGATAATCTTCTGGTCCAGAGTCTGCACCATGGAGCAGGATGAGATATGTTCATGTTATTTCTTCCAGAAAATATGCAGGGAAACCACTGTGATCAGCAATCTGAATGAAGAAGATTGCTGGGTAGTGTCATCACAGGATGACATCGTGAGAATCAGCAAAATCTTTAATGCCAGACTGTATGACACGAAGTCCTCAGACAGCACAGTCTCCCAGTCATTCCTATCCTTTATCACGGAGGCCCTAGATATCAGCACATGGGAGAGGCTGCTTCAGCTGTTTTCTCTGGATGAGCTGACCAAGGCCTTCGAGTCCTTTGAAAAGAATAAAATACCTGGAAGCAATGGCTTACCAGCCAAGTTTTATCTAGTTCAGTGAGACATAATTGGCCAGGACCTTTTGGAGGTGTACAACAGTATGCTCCTATCAAGTAGCAGGTACAATTCATAAAGATCCACACTCTCATCTACAAGCGGAAGGGGAAGAGGGAGGAAATTGGAAATTAGTAACTCATTTCACTGCTGAATGTAGGTTACAAAATCCCATCTAAGGTCATAGAATCATAGAATCCCTACAGTATGGAAACAGGCCATTTAGCCCATTGAGTCCACACTGCACCTCCAAAAAGCATCCCAGGCAGACTCAAGCCCGTAGCCGATGTCTGTAACTGTGTATTTCCCATGGTTAACCCACATAGCCAACCGTGTCAGTCTCCTGTGGGATCAATGATTCATCCAGACCAAACTTGTACTATACTGATCTCTGAAAGCCTTACACTCCTCAGGGATAAGATCGCCTATGTGAAGGACAAGGTACTGGATGCCCAAAAAACATGATCTCTCTTGTCTTGATTCACCTTTGCTCCTGAGGCCAGTTGGAACTGGTCACAGACACTCATGAGTCTGTGCACTGATAGTGGATCTAAGCAGAAAATGGTGACATTATCCATGTACAGGGAAAATTTGACTTGCAGGCCTCCATTGCCTGGAATAGTCAGCCATCTCAGGCTCACATCCTTCTTGATAGATTCGGCAAAAGGTGTTACACAACACACAAACAAGGCAGGAGAGAGTGGGCAGCCCTGCTTGACTCCATCATCAGCCTGCACCAGGAGAAGGCCTTTGGCAGGATATCACACACCCATATGTGGGATGTGCTGTTCAAGACAGGCTTTGGGGAGGGAATCTGCAACTGAATCCGACTGCTGTACACCAACATTGTTAGTGCAGTCTCAATTAATGGATGGGAATCAGACAGCTTCCCAATCAGATCCGTGGTCAAGCAGTGCTGCCCACTCTCTCCTGCCTTGTTTGTGTGTTGTCTAACACCTTTTGCCGAGTCTGTCAAGAAGGATGTGAGCCTGAGATGGCTGACTATTCCAGACAATGGAGGCCTGCAAGTCAAATTTTCCCTGTACATGGATAATGTCACCATTTTCTGCTTAGATCCACTATCAGTGCACAGACTCATGAGTGTCTGTGACCAGATCCAACTGGCCTCACGAGCAAAGGTGAATCAAGACAAGAGAGATCATGTTTTTTGGGAACTGGGCCAACTAATCCTTTATCCTTTTCATTGTCAGTACAGATTACCTGAAGGTGCTGAGAATATGGTTCGGATGGGCCAGAGCATGTGCAAAATCTTGGGAGGAGCGCATTGCCATGGTGAGGCAGGAACTGGTCTTCTGGGAGCACCACTCCCTCTCCATTGAGGGTAAAATCCTGGTCATCAGGAGTGAGGCACTCTGTCTGTTATTGTACATCGTGCAGGTTTGTCTCCTTCCCAGAAGATGAGCCATTGCATTCACCTGAGCCACCCTTCACTTCATCTGAAGATGTAAGATGGACCATGTCCATAGAGAGACCATGTACAAAGCTCTGGATTGGGGGTAAGCACATATCCAATTCTGCCCTCAACCTGTTGGCCACCTTTATATGTGGCTGCATCAAGCTGTGCGTAGACCCTGAATATGCAAACAAAGTGTCACTTCCTGTTGAGGTGCTACCTCTCTCTGGTGTTGCAAAGAACCGGTCTGGCCTTGTTGCCACAGAACGCTCCAAGTAGCTGGACTATTCTGTATTATCTATTCTTTGTGGAGAAATTTGCAAAGAAAAGCACCAATGACCACAAGTCCATCAGGAAGTGATCAGTACATAGTTTCCTCAAGACCCTGCAGGAAAAGGGGAGAGCAGATCCTGGTCAGTGATTTTCTGAGTAGACTGTCAAAATCATTTGGCAGAATACCTCATCACCAGAACTTCCAACAAGCACCAAGACATTGTTTAGCTGCTAGTGAACAGGGCTGTACCTATGAGATCCTTCATGTGTACCTGGACTGTCTGCACCACTGCACATCATCCTTGAAGTAGCTGCAGGGGACGGTAGACACTGTGACACATCTGCTGGAATGTGACTTTGCAAAGGATGTCTGAAGAAAGATGCAGTGGTTTTTGTCAATGCTCATCCAGAGTGACACAGGACTCTGCGCTCTTCAGTCTATTTTCTGGGACACATACCAAGACAAACATTGATTGTACCTGGAGGATCATCAACTTAGTGAAAGATGCCCTTTGGTCTGCCCAAACATGTCAGTCTTCCAGAGCAAGGTGTTGACTTTGACTGAACGTTGCAGACTAGCACATCCCAAGGTCCAGGACTAGGTGATGAGGGACTCAATAAAGCTTGGAGCAGCTGACGCCAAAGCACAGTGGAGAAAGACCGCTGTCTCAGGTCTTTCTGCTGAAGTTAAATGGGGGTCCTTGCAGTTTTTGGACCCTCCCAATGCCTCAAGTATATCTAAATATAACCATATACATGTAAGAAATGCCTTTGCTTTGTTTGCTAGATAGAGTCAAACTCCAATGTTTGTTTGTTTCTTCATATACTACTGTACAAACCCAAACTGCTTTAGTAACTAAGTATGTATACAAAGGATAGTTTTATAGGCTATGTTTTTGAAATTAAAAGTCTGCCCTCTGCTGTCCTTCAACTATACTACAATAGGAGTATTCTAACGAGAAGTTAATTGAAAATAATTTGCAATATTTTCTTGCTTTCTGAAAGGTACAAGTTTATACTATTCAATCTTAATTACACTGAACGAAATCCTAGAATAATCTTAAATGCAAACAAACCAATAACAGATTTGAATTGATCAGACAGTGACCATTTGGTTACCAGAGATAATGGGAACTGCAGATGCTGGAGAATTCCAAGATAATAAAATGTGAGGCTGGATGAACACAGCAGGCCGAGCAGCATCTCAGGAGCACAAAAGCTGACGTTTCGGGCCAAGACCCTTCATCAGAGAGGGGGATGGGGAGAGGGAACTGGAATAAATAGGGAGAGAGGGGGACGCGGACCAAAGATGGAGAGTAAAGAAGATAGGTGGAGAGAGTATAGGTGGGGAGGTAGGGAGGGGATAGGTCAGTCCAGGGAAGACGGACAGGTCAAGGAGGTGGGATGAGGTTAGGAGGTAGATGGGGGTGCGGCTTGGGGTGGGAGGAAGGGATGGGTGAGAGGAAGAACCGGTTAGGGAGGCAGAGACAGGTTGGACTGGTTTTGGGATGCAGTGGGTGGGGGGGAAGAGCTGGGCTGGTTGTGTGGTGCAGTGGGGGGAGGGGACGAACTGGGCTGGTTTAGGGATGCAGTAGGGGAAGGGGAGATTTTGAAATTGTTGAAGTCCACATGATACCATTAGGCTGCAGGGTTCCCAGGAGGAATATGAGTTGCTGTTCCTGCAACCTTCGGGTGGCATCATTGTGGCAGTGCAGGAGGCCCATGATGGACATGTCATCTAGAGAATGGGAGGGGGAGTGGAAATGGTTTGCGACTGGGAGGTGCAGTTGTTTGTTGCGAACTGAGCGGAGGTGTTCTGCAAAGCGGTCTCCAAGCCTCCGCTTGGTTTCCCCATTTCCCCAATGTAGAGGAAGCCGCACCGGGTACAGTGGATGCAGTATACCACATTGGCAGATGTGCAGGTGAACCTCTGCTTAATGTGGAATGTCATCTTGGGGCCTGGGATAGGGGTGAGGGAGGAGGTGTGGGGGCAAGTGTAGCATTTCCTGCGGTTGCAGGGGAAGGTGCCGGGTGTGGTGGGGTTGGAGGGCAGTGTGGAGCGAACAAGGGAGTCACGGAGAGAGTGGTCTCTCCGGAAAGCAGACAGGGGTGTGGATGGAAAAATGTCTTGGGTCGCGTCTCCCCTATTTCCCGCAACACATCCCTCACACCCCGCCCCCGCCACAACCGCCCTAAGAGGATCCCCCTCGATCTCACACACCACCCTACCAACCTCCGGGTACAACGCATCATCCTCCGACACTTTCGCCATTTACAATCCGACCCCACCACCCAAGACATTTTTCCATCCCCACCCCTGTCTGCTTTCTGGAGAGACCACTCTCTCCGTGACTTCCTTGTTCGCTCCACACTGCCCTCCAACCCCACCACACCCGGCACCTTCCCCTGCAACCGCAGGAAATGCTACACTTGCCCCCACACCTCCTCCCTCACCCCCATCCCAGGCCCCAAGATGACATTCCACATTAAGCAGAGGTTCACCTGCACATCTGCCAATGTGGTATACTGCATCCACTGTACCCGGTGCGGCTTCCTCTACATTGGGGAAATGGGGAAACCAAGCGGAGGCTTGGAGACCGCTTTGCAGAACACCTCCGCTCAGTTCGCAACAAACAACTGCACCTCCCAGTCGCAAACCATTTCCACTCCCCCTCCCATTCTCTAGATGACATGTCCATCATGGGCCTCCCGCACTGCCACAATGATGCCACCTGAAGGTTGCCGGAACAGCAACTCATATTCCGCCTGGGAACCCTGCAGCCTAATGGTATCAATGTGGACTTCACCAGTTTCAAAATCTCCCCTTTCCCTACTGCATCCCTAAACCAGCCCAGCTCATCCCCCTCCCCCCACTGCACCACACAACTAGCCCAGCTCTTCCCCCCCCCCCCCCCCCCCCCCCACCCACTGCATCCCAAAACCAGTCCAACCTGTCTCTGCCTCCCTAACCGGTTCTTCCTCTCACCCACCCCTTCCTTCCACCCCAAGCCGCACCCCCATCTACCGACTAACCTGATCCCACCTCCTTGACCTGTCCGCCTTCCCTGGACTGACCTATCCCCTCCCTACCTCCCCACCTATACTCTCTCCACCTATCTTCTTTACTCTCCATCTTCGGTCCGCGTCCCCCTCTCTCCCTATTTATTCCAGTTCCCTCTCCCCATCCCCCTCTCTGATGAAGGGTCTAGGCCCGAAACATCAGCTTTTGTGCTCCTGAGTGCTGCTTGGCCTGCTGTGTTCATCCAGCCTCTCATTCCGTTTGGTTACCAGTTTCTGCATCTCTTCAAAAATTTGTGTGGTTTAACAAATAAAATTATTTTAAGTATTGACCTGTTATCATGCCTAATTTGCAATAATTTATTCCTTCTTTCTATCCCTTGATTTAATTCGTGTTTAGCCTCTTAATAATTCACGTATTTCATTATAGCAATAATGGAATTTTGGTAATAGTCCCAGAAAAATTTAGTTCATCATAAAGTTTAGGAATGGCTGGGAATCCATATGGAAATAGTCACAGAGATAATAGGAACTGCAGATGCTGGAGAATCTGAGATAACAAGTTGTAGAGCTGGATGGACACAGCAGGCCAAGCAGCATCTTAGGAGCAGGAGAACTGACATATCGGGCCGAGACCCTTCATCAGAAATGGGGGAGGGGAATGGGGTTCTGAAATAAATAAGGACAGATGGGGAGGCGGATCGAAGATGGATAGAGGAGAATATAGGTGGAGAGGAGACAGACGGGTCAAAGAGGCAGGGATGGAGCCAGTAAAGGTGAGTGTAGGTGGGGAAGTAGGGAGGGGATAGGTCAGTCCAGGGAGGACGGACAGGTCAAGGGGGCAGGATGAGGTTAGTAGGTAGGAGGTAGGGCTGTGGCTTGAGGTGGGAGGTGGGGATAGGTGAGAGGAGGAACAGGTTAGGGAGGCGGGGACAAGTTGGGCTGGTTTGGGGATGCGGTAGGGGGAAGGGAGATTTTGAAGCTTGTGAAATCCACATTGGGAACCTTGCAGCCCAATGGTATCAATGTGGATTTCACAAGCTTCAAAATCTCCCTTCCCCCTACCGCATCCCCAAACCAGCCCAGCTCGTCCCTGCTTTCCTAACCTGTTCCTCCTCTCACCTATCCCCTCCATCCACCTCAAGCCGCATCCCTATTACCTACCTACTAACCTCATCCCATCCCTTTGACCTGTCCGTCCTCCATGGACTGACCTATCCCCTCCCTACCTACACTCACCTTCACTGGCTCCATCCCTGCCTCTTTGACCTATATTTCAGGAGATACTACATAGAGGATTATTTACCCCTGCGTGGTAGATCACCAGCTTATGTTGTAGATTTTAAATTTACTACAGCATTCAAAAGGTTATTGGACAAGTTTCTAAAGATATATATTAAATTTGCATAGAAAAGCTCAGTGGGATGTTCGTTAACACTTTAATAGGAACATGGGTTCAAGAGTACGCTGTTGAGCCTATTGAGCCTGTCCACCATTCAATACAATTCTGGCCAATCAAAGATTTCAATGCCTTTTACCCACCTCATCAGCACAACCCTATATATTATCTGTAATCAGAAATCTATCACTCCTAAACATACTCAAAGACTGAGTTTGCACAGCCCTCTGTCGTAGACAATACCAAAGGTTCACAATCTGCCAAGTGAAAAGCATTCTCCTCATCCAGGGAGTAAGTGGCATCTCCCTTATTTTTAAAATATGCCCCCAGTTCGAGATTCCCCAACCAGGAGAAACATCTCGTGCAACTACCCTGTTTATCCCTTTAAAAATTTTATAAGTTTCAATGAGATCACCTCTTAATCTTCAAAATTCCAGATAATACAAGCCCAATTTACTAATATCACTTCATTGGATAATTCTGCCAAGCCAGGTGAACATTTGTTGCACTCCCTCTATGGCAATTATATTTTTCCTGAGAGGGAGAGACCAAAGCTACGTACAGGACACCAATTGCAATCTGACCAAGCCCCTATAAAATTGAAGCAAGATCTCATTACTCCAGTAATCAAATCCTCTTTCCACAAAAGCTAACGTTCCATTAGCTTTCCAAGTAGCTTTCTGCACTTGTATGTCAGCCCTTAGTGACTTGTCAATGAGGTCACCTAGGTCACTTGGTACTTCCATACTTTCCAACCTCTTGTTAATCATTAATTGGCCCTTTCTCATTACACATCAATAGATTAGCAGGTATGATAGATTCCCAGTACTCAAAACAACCTGCCTGTTTATTGTGACGCCAGTCGTCACCCATTACCTCACTGCCTGTATGCTACTAATCTGCAGTGTGACCACCTTCCTATACTTGCAAACCGCATAGCTATGTGCCTTGCAATGCACTACAGTGACTCCAGGCACTGCTTAAGTTTGGAAACTCAGTGCTCATATTTGTGCAATTGGTGACACTTGCTGCAGATAGATTTGCCTACTACGCATGGTATGTCCATGACTTCGCACATACTACAGAATTAAACTCCACCTGCCATCACATAACCCCGAAGTTATTTGTTACCAACAGAATAATGATAAACTTAAAGTGAAAAAATAACAAGCTAACAAGAAAAAGGGAGAAAAAAAGACTACAGACTTCAACACAAAGTCAAGATCCAACATTCACTTTAAAGATTAGAAATACTGACGAATTGTTCTCACCAATCAACTGCTTTCCCTGCACCTGTGACATCATGTTACCTTTGATCTCGGTGCAGGTCGGCCTCCATTCTTCATTTTCCCTCTTTCTCATTGCTGGCTCTGAGACTTTATTTCTTAATTAAAACACCAATTTTCCCCTCTTTTCCCAAATGCCCACACCCTCATTAGATCTCCTTCACACTTGGACAAAGTCACCCACACTCTGATCACACTGTGGCCATATACTTTGGAAAATCCCTTCTTATATCCTTGTTCTTGTATCCTTGTTCCTGCATCCTTGTCTCATTGTTATCTTCCTGGCAAATCAAAGAATGTGAATTCAATACTCATCATGGCAGTTTGAGAATTTATATTTAATTTTAAAAATCTGGAAATATTGCTGGTATCAACAAAGGTGTCTTTTTCAGTTTGCTATTATCTTATTATGTGACTGGTTTTAAGTTCTGATTATTAATGCTCCTATGAAGTGTTTTAGGATGATTTAAAGTTGCCATAAGAATGTGAGTTGGTGTTGGACAGTTTGGTGGCTTTGCAGAAACATGATGATGTCACAAATATTGCAGGACTATTTCTTTTAAAAGCTACATTTAAAAAGAATGGACATCAAGCTGGCTACTGCGGACTATGGACACTTTAGTGACTTGGAATGTCTTATCTTTTAAGAAGACAAAAGATACCTCGTAATGTGATTCTCTGAGCTAGAGGATAAAAAAGGCCCCTCAAAACCTTCATTGTGAGAAAGCAGATATTCCTTTGCAAACAGGAGAGGTTTTGGTTGACTACACCACACATGGGAGAAGAATCCAGTCTGCTGATTGAACTACCATCTTATCTTATTTGAACTATGACTTGACACTTCATGTGAGACACCTGATATAATCCCCATTTATCACCACTTTCCTCCATCCAGCTGAACTTGTTCTCTCACTGAACAATTTCTCCTTTAATTCATCTCACTTCTGCTAAAACAAAGGAGTGGCTATGGGCACCTGCATGAGTCCAGTTATACCTGCCTCTTTATGGAGTATTTGGAACAATCCTTGTTCCAATCTTACATGGGCCCCCTACCACAACTATTTTCTCAGTACATGGACGACTGCTTCGGTGCCCACTTCATGTTCTGACCAGGACCTTGAAAATTTCATTCATTTTGACTCCAATTTCCACCCCTGTATAACTTGTACATTATTCATTTCCGACACTTACTTTCCTTTCCTTGATCTCTGTCTCCATTTTGGGGAATAAACTGTTGACTGCCATCCACTACAAAGCCACTGACTCCCATAGCTACCTTCACTACAGCTCATCACACCCCACGCCCTGCAAGGACTCCATCCCATTCTGCCAGTGCCTTTGCCTATGTCTCATCTGTTCGGATGATGCCAGCTTCCAAACCAGTGCTGCTGACGTGACTTGCTTATTCCATGTGGGTGGTTTTCCACACACTGTAGTTGACAGGGCCCTTAATGGTATCCACCCTATCACCAGTGCTTCTGCCCTTGCACTTTCTCATCACTCACAACATGATGGGATCCCCTTGCCCCCACTTTTCATCCCACCATTCAAAGAACCATTCTCCGCCATTTCAGACAATTCTGACAGGACACCACCACCAAACACATCTTCCCCTCAGTCCCCTTGTCTCATTTTGAAGGGATTGTTCCCTCCAGGACACCCTAGTCCATTCCCCAACACACCTCAACCAAAGATATAACAGAATTCAAGCATTTTTTCTACAGAATTTCATCACAAATGAAGTATTGACAGAAAAGTCATCAGGCCACTGCAATCAGCTAAGCAACTAAGTATTTACCTGCAATATGTTAAAGGAGAGACAGAGAGTGTGAGAGAGAGAAAAACAACCTGTTCTGTAAATTACTGCAACCTGATGTTCAACATATTGACTCCAAATAGATCATCCTCAAAAATCTGCACAGCTACCAAGAAATCTTTGCCTTCCACACCTTCACTCCAGTCAAAGCATCAACTCCACTAAGAAACATCAAGTCTGCCCTGAAATAGAGACTGAGTCTAATTCTGCTTTTCTAATTACAATTTTATCTTCACCTGTACAGTTGGTTCTGCTATAATGCATGTTATGGCAATGCAAATTGGCTATGACACAACAAATGAATAGGGAACACTATTTCTAAAGCACAACAGGAAATGCAAGCTTTCTGAGCTCAACTCCTGCCACAGGTGTAGTGTGAGACCGAGGATATAAACACAGAATTTATAAGCAGCAAGGTAATAATTTTTCTGATGAAGTGTCTAGGCCCAAAACGTCAGCTTTTGTGCTCCTAAGATGCTGCTAAGATTGTGTTCATCCAGCTCCACACTTTGTTATCTTGGATTCTCCAGCATCTGGAGTTCCCATTATCTCAAATCCTAAAACTGGCTGCTCCCTGTTGAATCTTTAATCAGTTAGGAAGGAGACTACTGATTAAAATGCAAACTCTAAATTTCTGTCAAGTTATTGTCCTGAGATAATTCAAGGTTTTATCAACGTATACAAGAGGTGACATCTGAGGTCAGACTATGCATTTTAGGTGTGAGGTCTTACTTAGGATCTGTCTATGTTTTAAATTGAGGTTAGGTTTTTTTTGAGCAAAACAGAATGTATTTGTAACTACACAAACATCTTGGATAAAATGATACGTGTGTGTTTGAATGTGTATGTGTGTGAGAGTAAATCGTGTGGTGGGGTCACCTGTAGTGTGACATGACCCCAAGATCACAATTGAGGCCATCCTCATGGGTATGCAACCCTGTTATGGCCTCTGCTCAGTGATTTAGTGCTGTTGTATATCGCAAAGGCCACCTTTGAGGGTGCTCACCTGAAGATCGGAGGCTGAATGTCCTTAACCCCTGAAGTGCTCCCCCACTGGAAGGAAACACCCCTGTCTGGTGATCATTGTGCAGTGTCCAGTAATGCATTGTTGTAGCGTCTACATTGTCTCACCAATATACCATGCCTCAGGGCAACCTTGCCCGCAGCATTTGAAATAGGCATTATCGGCCAAGTCAGATGAGTATCTGCCGTGCACATGGTCGGTGGTGTTCCCATGTGTGACGGTAGTATCCATGTCAATGATCTGACATGTCCTGCAGAGGTTGCCATGACAGGATTGTGTGGTGTCATTCTGAAGGCTGGGTAGTTTGCTGTGAACAATGGTGTGGTAAAGGCTTGGCAGTTGTTTGAAGGCAAGAAGTGGGGCATAGGGAAGATTGTGGTGAGGTACTCATTGCCATTGATAATGCGTTGAAGGCTGCGAAGAACGTGGCATAGTTTCTGTGTTCCGGGGAAGCCCTGGATGACGAAGGCTACCCTATTGGTTGGACCTCATGACTGTCTTCTGAGGAGGCCATCACGGTCTTTCATTGTAGCACAATAGAATTGGTAATCAATAAGTTGAGCATCATATCCCGTTCTTATGAAGGCGCCCTTCAACATCTTCAAATGTCCGTCGCATTCCCCCTCATCTGAACAGATCCTATGTATGCACAGGGCTTGTCTGCAGGGGATGGCTTTTTAAAAATGTTTAGGGTGGAAGCTAGAGAAGTGCAGCATGGCAAAGTTATCCATGAGCATACGGCAGAGTGAGGTATTGAGGCGCACATCCTTGATGGAGATGTGTGTGTCCAAGAATGAGACTGATTCTGAAGAGTAGTCCACAGTAAGTCTGATAGTAGGATGAAACAAGTTGATAGCACTATGTAGTTGTTTCAATGATTCCTCACCATTAGACAAAAGGAAGAAAAAGTCATCCATGTATTTAGTGTATAGCATTGGTTGGAGGTCCTGCGTAGCAAAGAAGTCTTGTTCGAACTTGTGCATGAAAACTTTGGCATATTGGGGTGTCTGCATGGCTGTTCAGTGTGTCTGAAAGAAGAATCAGTTGTCAAATGTGAAGATGCTGCGGTCGAGGATGAAGCAGATGAGTTGCAGGATGGCATATGGAAATTGGCATTTGTTGGTATTGAATACTGAGGCTGTGCAGTGACGCCATCATTGTAGGGGTTGCGAGTGTAGAGTGCCAAAATGTCCATTGCGACAAGAAGTGTTTCTGGCTCAACTAGTCCGTGAGTCCTGAGTTTCAGTACGAAATCTGCCATGTTGCGACAGAAGCTGGATGTCTTTGTACAATGGGTTTCAAGATGCCCTCGGTATAGCCAGCGAGGTTCTCACACAGAGTTATGATACAATGGGACGTCCAAGTGTTTTGGCTTTGAGTATAGTTGGAAGGCAGTAAAAGTCCTCTACGCAAGAAGTATGTGGGATGAGAGTGTGTAAGGTACTTTGAAGGACTGTTTCAAAAGTTTTGATCAGTCTGTTGAGTTCATGGGTGTGTTCTCTGATTGAATTGACAGGTAGTTGTCTGCAGTGTTCCTGGTTGTTCACTTGTCAGGACACTTCATTGCAATAGCCCATTCTATTCCATATGATGATGGCTCCTCCTTTGTCTGCTGGTTTGCTGATTATCTTGTGATTGGTCTTAAGAACCTGGATGGCCATGCGTTGTGCTTGGGTGATATTTTGCACCATGGCCCTCATCTGGATGATTTTATCAAAGATATTTGCATAGCTCTGGGTACATTCTGTTTTCCTCAAAGAAAACCTGATCCCAGTTTAAAACATAGGCAGATTCTAAGCAAGACCTCACGCCTAAAATGCATTGTCTGACCTGAGATGTCACCTCTTGTATACATTGATAAAAGCTTGATTTATCTTGGGACAATGACTTGAAACGAATCTGGATTTTGTGTTTTAATCTGTAGTCTCCATCCTCGTTGATCAAAGATTCAACAAGAGTATTAGAGTTGTTATCTTTATGCTTATAAATTCTGTGTCTCACACCCTCTCTCACACATTACACCTGAGGAAGGAGCTGAGCTTTGAAAGCTTGTGTTTTCAAATAAACCTGTTGGACTACAACCTGGTTTCATGTGATTTTTGACCTTTCCATAACATAACGTGATGTGGCAAAGCTCCAGTGCAGTCAAGGAGCATGCAATGGCATTTTGTCCCAAAGTTAAAAATTAATTGACAAAGAATACTATAATTTAGATCAAACGTTCAATTTGGATGAGACACGTTTATACCAGAAGTGAATGCCATCAAGAACCTACATTTCTATAAATGAAGCACACACTTCAGATTTTAAAGTGGCAAAGGATCATATGACTGTACTGCTAAGTGCCAATGCGAGTGGAGACTTAAAGCTTAAGCCTGTAATGGTGTACCACTCTGCCAATCCACAGGCCTTGAAAGGTTACCTTAAGTATACTCGAGGCATATACTTTAGGCCAAGCAAAAGAGGTTGGATGATGGGGCAATTTTTTTCCGACCTTATTGTTGATGTTTTGAAAGATGTTTTATAAAGCATTGCAGGAAAAGAAATTTAGATCTCAAGATCCTCCTCTTCCTGGATAATGCACCAACCCATCCTCCCACGATTGGTAAGTTTTTTTTGAAAACATCAAAGTACTATTTCTACCCCCAAACACAACCTCTCTCCTTTAACCCATGGACCAGTTTGCAATGGCAGCTTTCAAAGCTTATTACTTAAGGCGCACATTTAAGAGGCTGATTGCAGCCATTGAGCAGGATAAGGACAGTGTTGTCCAACTTTGGAAGAGCTTTAACATCAAGAACATAATTAACATCATCGTGGAGGCCTGCGGTGATGTCGGTGAGGACTGCTTGCATGGAGTTTGATGGAAACTTCTCCCAGATTCTTTTCAAGATTTTAAAGACTTTGATCGTCCGAGGAGTTCCCAAGCAACAAAGAGCATTGTGTTGATCTTGCAAAGCAAGTTGGATTTGAAGAAGTGGAGAGTGAGGATGTTGAAGAGCTGCTTGAGTCCCACATGTGAAGACATCTCTACAGCTGATCTACAACAACTTGTCCCTGAGGGATAAGTGGAAGCTGGAGATGAAGTCCAGGATTCAGCATCATGAGAGCTTTCCACTCCTGTTTTATCTTCTAGCCTGAGGGAAATTGAGAAGCGGTTGCAGCTCTTACAGGACAAAGATTACAATGCAGAAAGCAGCAGAGAAACAGTTCATGGAACAAAATCTTATTTGGCACCCTGTCAACAGTTTCTTCATGAAAGGAGAAAAAAGGCAAAGCAGCAAAAACCTCCTGCCCTATTAAGTCACCTTGACATTTTTTCAAGGTAAGATATTAAATTTACTTTTATTTTGTTATTAGATATGAATTAAACATTTATTCACACCATGTTATCCTTTTTGTTAGGCTTTTGAGTGATTTTTAAGCGATTCTGAGTGACGTTTTTTGGTGATCTGCCCCAACCCCACTTTTCCCATAGGCTCCATTATTTCTACAGCATGATTTTCTATAATGTGATGTTGCACAGGAATGCAAATGTCACATTGCAGCAGAACCAACTATGTAGTTTTGTCTACATTTGTCATGTGGATATGTTGAGAGAGTGAGATGCCACATTTTTATTCACCTTACCAGCAAATATGTGAGAAAATAAAAAAAACAATGTTAGACATACATAAGCTTGCTGCTGGTTTACTAAATTTGAATCAGATGGTAAGGAAGTGCACACATCTACATATAAATGTAGCAATCATTGGTAAATACAGGGAAACATCTGAAATTTGCCCGTGACAGGGGTGATTATCAATCTTGCATGTAAACAGCACCAAAGTTAAAGTAGTGACAAACTAACTGCGTGAAATTCTTCCTTTTTTTTATTAGAGTAACTAGTTTTAGTAAATGCAAACAGTTTAATAGAAGTATGCTCCTAAATCTTTAATTTGGTTTTGTGCGTTTTGTACAGGATGACAACATTAGCAAAAATTATAACAAAATTCAATACTTCATGAAGAATCTGTGATGTAAAGTGAACTTAGTTCTGTGATTTTGCACATACAAGAAGTAGTCTGGGACTAAGACTGAACAGAAATAGAGATTTTAGAACCAACTCCAGCATACTTCCCTCTACCTAGGAAACAGGAAGTCAAAATTAGAGTTTGGTGTCAGATTTTGTTGGAAATGATTTGATACTTTGGCAGTAGTGAAAGTCTTAAAAAAGCAGAGATTCCTTGGGAGCTGCAAAGGCTTTGTTAGTTATTTTCTTGGAGGTGGCTATTTCAGGTGAAAATGAAAGTCAAGTAGATTAGACGACAATATTTGTTGCTTTAAAGGTGTGTATTTCATACTGCAAATTGAAATTTCATGCAGTAACGCAAATCAGCACTGCTAACTTGATCAGAATATATTTGGTACATTGGTTACATTGGTATTATTATATTGGTAAAATGAGCAGCAAATACTAAGATTAATCTTGGAATGGAAGAGATGGGTAATGGTACTGGGAATTATCTATATTCATTTATTTTACACCCAAGAAATGGAAGAACAACACCCAGAAATTTTAGACATTACATTGCACTCAATAATACAGCGGAAAATCTTGTAAAAGATGTACAAATGAAGTACGGACGCTGAAGATCTGAAACAAACAAAAACAGAAATTTCTGAAGAAACTCATCAGGTGTGACTCATCTGTGGAGAGTAAACAAAGTTAACATTTTCAGTCCAGTGAATTTCTGCAACAATTTCTGGTTTTGTTTCAGATCTTTAGAATCTGTAGTTCTTTTGTTTTATCCTTGTTAAAGACACTTTTGACCAAAAAGGATGATTGTTGAAGAACCAGCCATCAACTTATTTAATCAGTACTTTGAAATGAAGCTTTGTTAAGCTTTGAAGAAGGGTCATTGGACTCAAAATAATAACTGTGCTTTCTCTCCTCAAATGTTGCTAGACCTGCTGAGTTTCTCCAGCAATTTCTATTTCTGTTTCCCCTTTGTACAATCTATATAAAACTCACGAGGCAATTCGATCATGCTATGTACTATTAAACAATTCTCCTTGGCAATATGTGGGCATTGTCTTGGCCAGCAATTGTTACGCACACAATAGCAAAATATTCTTCACACACATTAAATGAGAATGGCATATCGGCCAAGAATCTCAATCACTAGTGGGTATGAGAACAAGACTGGAAATGCCTTTCCTGACAGCCTTTCAATGGTCCAACACCTCAGGATGCGCTGTAATTTGTCAAAGGGAGGAAGGATGAAAGACTCAGGACCCCACTCCTGCAATGAATGACGGATTAAGCTGCTATCAGCTTTTCTCACTCGTGTAAAGGACAAAAAAGCAATCTGTAATCTACAAATCACTGATCCCTGACAGTTTGGTGCATGTAGACTCATAGAATATAATCATCGAACCCCTACAGTGTGGAAAGAGGCCATTTGGCCCATCAAGTTTACACTGACCCTTCGAAGAGCATCCCACCGTGACATAGCCCCCAACCCTATCCCTATAACCCCACTTTTACTGTGACTGGACTGTGGGAGGAAGTCGGAGCACCTAGAGAAAACCCACTCAAACACAGGGAGAACATGCAAACTCCACACACACAGTCACCCAATGGTGGGACTGAACCCAGTTCCCTGATGCTGTGAGGTAGCAGTGCTGACCACTGATCCACTGTGTTGCCCATAAACATGTCCCTTATGTGACAGTCCTATTCGTTTTAGTGCGGGAATATTTACGATTTTTTGTTATTCATGAATATATTTAAGTATTCAAGATTTTCTTTAAAAATTTGGATCAGGTTCAGCACCTTGTAGTTGGCCATTTGTCATTTGTCATTTCTCTACACAGGGAGGCTGCCGTACCTCCAAGATTATACCTTTCCACCTCTACAAACGCAGTCTCCAAGTTTAATCACCATACTAAGCAGCAACTTCCATCTCCTGACTGAGCTTTGCACAACAAATTCGTACGCAGCTAAATACTGACTGAATTTGGATATCTACACTTGAAAATAACATTGCATGAGCAGCAAAAATGCAAAGTAGGGTTGCAACCCCAAAATATATGGGCAATGGATTTTCAAATTCGGATTTAAAATCAAGCCACCCACTATTCAAATGAAAATATAATTAAGCTGTCACAGTCATTTTTTCAATTCCTTTAAACGTTTTCTCATTACTTCTATATTCACTAGTGCTGACATGTAAACAACTTGATCTTGAATCCTGTCAGCGAGGGAGTGGATTTTGCTGCACATGTTTGGATGCCATTATTATTCTAGGTATTGAGCTAAAGAAACCCAAATCCCAACCATGACTGAGTGTTGGATAAAGAGTCTCACAGCTGGAGGTAATCAAAGGAACAAGTGAGGTGGAAAAGATATATGCTCCTGACAACATGCAGTTGAGGGAGAGGAGGAGCAGAAGGTTCCTAGGGGAATTTGAAGCTTAGAAAGAGAGTACAGAAATGATACAAGGAATTCAAATAAATGATGGAGAATAGCTGATGAGTGTGGCATAGTGGTTTATAATAAAAGACGGAGAAAGATGAAGAAAGCAATGATAACTAAAGCAGCACAACCATTAAAAATTAATGGTGCCTTGCTTTCCACCTAATTTGCTATCTGTTCCTTTCCAATGTTAATGTTATTCTTAAGGCAGCAAACAACAACATTACCATGCAACAAATCCACTTTATCATCATTTTTTTTTCAATGTTACAGCAGCTATAAAATCTTGATTTAAATTTTTAATTTTGTCCACTCTTAAGCTGGGGCTATTACTCCAAATAATTTCCCACATGGTAGCTATGTTGAACAAAATATCAATGTAGCATATAGTAAGTTGATTAACTAAATGTTGTAGGATTTATGTCTTTTATTTACATAAAAGAATAAAATCATGTGTGCATTGCTAGTGAGGCCAGCATTCACACTGGATTGCCATTGAGAAGGTGATGAGTAACCTTCTTGAACTGCTGCAATTCATTGAGTATTATTAGAAATGGAGTTACCATCACTGAATCCAATATTGTCGATGGTGAATGAGGAAGACAGTTACCTGGGCCAGAGTTCACAGCCTCTGATCTACTCTTGCAATCACGGTATTTAAATGACTGGTCCAAATCAGTGATAACAAGGTGTAGAGCTGGATGAACACAGCAGGCCGAGCAGCATCTTAAGAGCACAAAAGCTGACGTTTCGGGCCCAGATCCTTTCTGGTGAAGGATCTAGGCCCAAATCATCAGCTTTTCTCCTCATAAGATGCTGCTTGGCCTGCTGTGTTCATCCAGCCCCACACTTTGTTATCGTTGGAAGACTTTCTCCCTTATTCCCAATGATTTCAGTTTTACCAGAGATCCTTGACGCCACACTCAATCAATTTGACGTGAAAGCAGACGCACTTTACTAGCCACTTGAGTTCAGCACCTCTGTCTATATTTGGGACAAGGAAATAATGAGTTCTGGAGTTGTGTGTCCCTGGTAGAACTTGAACTGAGTATCAGTGAGCAGGTTAATGTAACAGATGTGCCTCTTGGTAGTGACAATGTTTTCCATGATGATGATTGAGAGTCCACTGATGGGGTGGAAATTGACAGGGATGGATTTATCCTGCATTGTGTGGACAGGACCTCACTGGGCAATTCTCCCTATTGCCTGATAAATGTCAGCATTGTAGTTGTACTGGAACAGCTTGTCCAGGCACCCAACTAGTTCTGAAGCACAGGTCTTCAGTACTACTGCTGGAGTGTTTTCAAGTTGTCTTTTCAATTGCTGTTTCCTTTGCCCTTTTCTTGATATAACATCATGTGGTTTGAATTGGCTGAAGATTATGAAGTATCTTAGGACTAAGGACAAAAGTAGGATTTGTCAAGAGGAAGCTGAGGTATGTCACCTATTATAATCTAGAGGTATCATTATCATTCCTCAAGATTTTCAATTTATTTGTCCCTATGCACTTAAATTGTCATTGCAGGAATTTATCGTGAGTTGTTTTGAAGAAAAATATGCGATGCAATCGCCCAAGCGGGCCATATAGAAACTGGCAGAATTTAATTCCTAGTAATTGCGTCTCACAAATTTATATATATTACATATTTTTAAAATTACCTATTATGTTTTTGACAAGTTTAAGACATCATAGTCCAATAAAATCATTGGACACCTGCAGTGCTCCATAAATCCATCCTCAACTGTAAAACCTGGTGCAGTTCATTGTGAAAGTAATTTATGCAGACTGATTTGAATAAAAATTCATAGTACTACAATTTAATGCTGAGTTTGATGACTCAACCATTTGAGAGATTATGAATTCAAAGTCTCATCCCAATTTACACTCGTGTTCTGATACACTATCCAATATTCTAATCAGTGGTTGCTCCTTCCAAAACGTCAGAAGCTGTGGAGTTACTAATCTCGATATTGTAGTCAATACAGAGATAAGGAGAAATTATTTCTCTAGAGGGTCATGAATCTATGGAATTCACCACTCCATTGTCCAATGGATGCTGCAACATTGAGTAATTTGACGGATTTTTAATTAGTAAAGAGTAGAATGGTTGTGGAGAAAGTGGAGTTGGGGCTGAGATGAGATGAGCCATGATTGTTTCAAAATGCAGAGCAAGCTCAGGGAGCTGAATTGCCTACTCCTGATCCTGGTTCTTATGTTCTTGATAGAAATTTGCTACATTTCTTTCTCAGTCTACGAAATGAAGATGTGAATGTTAAGGGAATGGAACTCTTCCCACGTCACAGCTATGAAACACTTTTGTCAGATAAAGCCATGTAAGATATCAAACAAAATTTCTTCTGTTGTCTTGACAAAATGCCACAGCCCCAGCCATAAAGGAAAATCTCTTACTGTATCAATGTAACATTATTTCTATCTCCGACACCAATCATTCTTTGGCTTCATTGAGGAAAACTGCTAAATATTGCATTTCCAATTAGGAACAGTTTTAAGATTGAACTGAGAGTTTCCAAAAGCATGTCATGCATCTCCCTTACGAGTTTACAGACAGAGGTGACTTTCAGATGTCAAGTTAATCTAGATTTGATCTGGATCCCATGTGGAAGAAGCCAGTATCTAAACCACTGCACCACTCTGTTTGCCAAACCCTCCCACCGGCCGTTTTTCTGCACTTGACCTGTTCATGGAAAACCGTCGACATGACATTAGTTGTTTCAATTTCTCTGCCCTACCTTATCTATTCCAACTTATCTCCCTGTGCGCTGACTGCATTCTGTGTTCTCAGATCAAACCCAGACTTTGTAATTAAGCCTGCTGACAAGAGTGATGCTGTATTGTCAGGCAGACTGACCTCTACATTGCACAGGCTGAGCACCAGCTCTCAGGTACTTCCACCTGTCTGCTCCTGGACCATGACCCCGCCATGGAACATCAGGCTACTGTGTACATAACGGTCACTAACCTCATTTCATAGTGATCTCCTCTCCCATTTTCTCCAAGCTCATAGTTGCTCAATCCCGCACAGCTTGCGTCTACCTCTTTCCTAAAATCCACACTTAGACCTGCCCAGGCAGACCCATTGTTTCTGTCTGCTCCTGACCAACAGAACTAATCTCATCCTATCTCCACTCAGTTTTGTTCTTCCCTAATCAAGTCCCTTACCACTTAAAATGTCAGAGGAATTGCGGATGTATGTCAGTTTCAGAATTCCCAGTTTGCAGGCTCTAGCTGCCTCCTCTTTACCTGGACTTGCAATCACTTTTCACATCCGAAATAACTCCACAGAGTCCAATATCCCAACATTACGTCACCCTTTATTTACATGTGTATCATACTTGACACTGGTCTGGCTTCCCAAGGGCCAGCTCTCAGTGCAAACAAAACCTCTGGTACTCCTGTATATAGCTGTCAGCCAGGGCTCCTTGATTGGACCAGATTAACAACCCCAATCAGGGAGCTCATATTCTATGCTGTCCATCTGGCTGAATTAAATACAATCATTAAATTGTCTATCCTCCACAAGGATTGCTCAGAGGTGGCCATGGGTACCTGCATGGGCCCCAGTTATGCCTGTCTCTTTGCAGTTGATGTCGAACATTCCCTGTTCTAGTCCTATTTTACCCCCAACCACAACTCTTTCTCTGGTTTATCGATGATATCGTTGGCGTTGCTTCCTCCTCTCCCCCAGAATTCAAAAGGTTTATGAGTTTGATTTCCAACTTCCATGCTGCTTTCACCTTTACCTGGTCCATCGCAGACTCTTCCCTTCCCTTCCTTGACATCTCTGTTTCTGTTTCTGGGGTAGGCTGGCCACCAATATCCACTACAAAGCAAGCGACTCCCACAGCCTGTTCCTGTAAAGGTGGTGTTTTCAACATAGGTAAAATAGATTGCTTGAGCAAATGGAGAAGGACAGAATTTGTGTAACATCCATGAATTTTTATTTTACATTCCAAGCCTATTATATGTATGATTTTGTAATATCCTGTCTTATTATAAAAAAAAATCTGTCTGGATGTACTACAATACACAGTATGGATTTCATACCCTTAGGTAGGACTTGAATCTAAACCTTTTGGTTCAGTGCTAGGGACACTCCTCTAAATCACATTCATTCTTTTCAGAGTTCCTTTATTAACAGAGTAACATTTTAATATGCAAGTGAACAGAGAACAAAGAACAGAAATAACAAGGGCTAGATGAACACAGCAGGCCAAGCAGCATCAAAGGAGCAGGAAAGCTGACGTTTCGGACCTAGACCCTCCTTTTTCCTACTATCACAAAACAAAGAACAGTTCAGCTTAGTAACACGCCCTTAGGCCCACCAAGACGTGATGTCTTTTGCCTGTATGGTGTCCAGAACCTTCTATTACCTGCCTATTCATATGTCTGACGGGATGCCTTTGAAACATTGCTAGTGTATGGACTCTCACCATCTCTTGTGGCAGCACATTCCAAGCATTTTCGACCCTTTGTGTGAAAACAAAAAAGAAATTGCGCTCAAGTCTTCCTTAAACACCCCCTTTTAAATGGAATGCACTTTTTTTGTGTGTGTCAGATGCCAAATGCCCCCTGTCAAAAAGATAACATTCACTAATCTTATTCACTTATGAAACAAAGACTTTACAAGGTTTAGTGGAAATTAGGTGAGATATCAATTTTTCTTCCTCAGTATTGGCTAGATTGTATCTAGTTATGTGGCATGTCATACAATTGGCTGATGGGCTTCTAGGAATGAGAGAGGATCCATGTACTGCTTGCTGACCTTGGAAAACATACTGCTCAGAATGCAGTGGCTATTTGAAGCAGAACAACGTGACCATAGCCTTAGCATTTAGTGGAATTACACAAGCTTGATTAGATCTGATTTCTGTTTCCAAGACCAAAGGGCCTGTTTCTGTGCTGAATATCTCTATGACTCTATGACAAGATTGGCATTTAGGTTTTGTTTATTTGAAAAACCTTGAAGAGAGAGCACAAAGAGGTACAAAAATAGCTCTGAACAAATGACAGAAATTAGATGCTATTGTACTTGCACTTTAATAGTTCTCATGTCTCAAGAGTTTTGTTCTATTTTTAACATTTTCAATAAGTGTCATCTTTGTCATGCTGTTGGGCTACAGTGTAAATACAGTGGTCCAATTAATTTAGAGTTCAAATGCAAGGAACTGGTACCTTGTTTCATTTTCCTGAAACAGGAGACTTTAGTCTGACATTGAATTTATAATCCCACATTTTAATGTGTGGGTAACAGAAAATGTTAGTGCTCCTTGACCCTGGAATATTTCCTAGCACAAGCTTGAGGAACAGAGTCCCATTTTAGGATTAGATCCTTCATAAAGTTCTGAACTCATGGTTGAGTTTAATTTTAGGTTACAATCATTGCTCCCATTTTTGGGTGGTTGATGTTGATGAGAGTTTTACTGTAACCGATTATTACACCTCCACTGAAAGCAGGATGTCCAACTGTATGGTGGGTGGTCAAAACGGGATATTTTGATACGTGAGTAAGGATGGGAGGTAGGGTGGTTCTATCAAGACGGGAGAAATTGGTGGTGGTGGGTTTGGAAGAAATGTGTAGAATATATGTGATCCCATGTGAGCTTACCTGGATCTCTATCCCTTTATGGCCTCTCTGACTACTCCCTTTCAGACATGGCCAGACTCTCCTTCATCAATCTATTTATGTCTGCAGTAAAGTATCAAGAGAAAACATCTTCATTATGTCATTTGTATTTAAGTTTAACCATTGACATTTGACAGAAACAAGACACTCAGCACTGAGCTCAGCAAAAGTTACTGGAAATAACCTCATGGTTGCAAAAACACCAAGTGACCATAACCCTTCACTCACTGCCACAGAGCCAAATTTGAATTTAACTTAATACTTTCCGTTTAATCCTATTAACATTAAATTTGCTGACTAGCTTGCATGTGGGCCACTAACAAAAAGTTCACTAAAACCAATGTTAGTCACAGTTCTTCAGAGAAGGTAGCTGCTATTCTTTCTTCAATTCACTCACAGGATGTGGAGGCATATGTGGCTCTGCTAGCATTCGTTGCCCATCCCTCACTGTCCAGAGGGCAGTTACAATTCAACTACATTGCTAGGTACACGTCATGTGTAGGCCAAACCAAGTAAAGATGGCAGATTTCCTTCCCTAAAGGATGGAATGACCCAAATGGGGTTTTCCCGACAGTTGACAATGGCTTCCTGGTCCTCATTTGAACCTTGATTCCAGTTCCTTTATTGAATTCAAATTCCAGCATCTGCCATAGAGGAATTTGAGCCCAGGTCCACAGAACATGAGCTGAGCTTCCAGGTTAATAGTCTAGCGATAATACCCCTACGTCCCTATATTCTGTCATTAGGGAACTAACAAAAACCTGCTTGACATCCTCCTCACCAATCTCCACATCGCACATCCATCTGCCCAGGAGGAGAGACTACTGCATAGTTTATTGTGTAGATATTTTGAGCATGTTGTGTGATTTAACATTATGCTAAATAAATACCCATCCTGAATGATGGGGGAGCCCAACACAAGTGAAAAATACAAGGCTGAAGCACTTTACAACCACCTTCAGCCACATATGCCAAATGGATGGGCCGTTTGAAACTCCTCCTGAGGATCCCAGTATCACAGATGGCAATCATCAGTCAATTCAGTCACCCCAGGTGATATAAAGAAATCACTGAAAGATACTGCAAAGGCTATGGCCCCTGATGAAATTCTGCCAATAGTACTCAAGACTTGTGTTTCAAAACTAGTCTTGTTTCGAGCCATACATGGCCAGTACAGCTGCAATGCAAGCATCCAACCAGAAACATGCAAAATCACCCAAGTATAATCTGACCACTAACAGGAGGACATATCCAGTCATTTATCCTGGCCATTTGTCACCCCGTCAGTCTATCCTCAACCATCAGCCATGTAATGGAAGGAGTCACCAACAGTGCTGACTCAAGGCTACCCTGCTCATTGATTCTTGCTTTGGCTTTCACCTGCCACTGAACTCCTGACCTCATTACAACTTTGGTCCAAACATGATCAGAAGAGCTGAGCTTGAGAGAAAGTGAGGGTGACTGCTGTTCATATCAAGGCTGCATTTGACTGAGTGCAGCATTATGGAGCCCTTGCAAAACTGAGTCAATGGGAATCAATGGAAAAAATCTCCACTGGTTGGAGTCATATGATAACTAATTGAAGATTGTTAAACTGGTTAACTGCTGCTGGTTAAAAACCTCATGCACAGGACATCTCTGCAGGAGTTTCTCAGGTTGTGTTCAGGGCCCTATCATCTTCAACTGCTTTATTAATGACCATCCCTCCATCACAAAGCCAGAAGTGTTCACTGATAACTGCCCAATTCAGCACAGCTTTTGACTCCCCAAATACTGAAGCAGTCCATGTCTAAATGTAGCAAGATTTGGACAACATTCAGGCTATTGTGATAAATGGCAAGTAACATTAACTAAACACAATTGTCAGGCACTGGCCTCTTCTAACAAGAGAGGATCTATCTGTTCTAAGTGTGAAGCTGGATGAACACAGCAGGCCAAGCAGCATCTCAGGAGCACAAAAGCTGACGTTTCTGGCCCAGGCCCTTCATCAGAGAGGGGGATGGGGAGAGGGTTCTGGAATAAATAGGGAGAGAGGGGGAGGCAGACGAAGATGGAGAGAACAGAAGATAGGTGGAGAGGAAAGCATAGGTAGGTAGGGAGGGGATAGGTTAGTCCAGGGAAGACGGACAGGTCAAGGAGGTGGGGTGAGGTTAGTAGACAGGAAATAGAGGTGTGGCTTGAGGTGGAAGGGATGGGTGAGAGGAAGAACAGGTTAGGGAGGCAGAGACAGGTTGGGCTGGTTTTGCGATGCAGTGGGGGGAGGGGACGAACTGGGCTCATTTTGGGATGCAGTGGGGAAAGGGGAAATTTTGAAGCTTGTGAAGTCCATATTGATACCATTGGGCTGCAGGGTTCCCAAGCGGAATATGAGTTGCTGTTCCTGCAACCTTCGGGTGGCCCATGATGGACATGTCATCTGAGGAATGGGAGGGGGAGTTAAAATGGTTCGCGACTGGGAGGTGCAGTTGTTTATTGCGAACCGAGCGGAGGTGTTTTGCAAAGTGGTCCCCAAGCCTCCGCTTGGTTTCCCCAATGTAGAGGAAGCCACACCGGGTACAATGGATACAGTATATCACATTGGCAGATGTGCAGGTGAACATCTGCTTAATATGGAAAGTCATCTTGGGGCCTGGGATGGGGCTGAGGGAGGAGGTGTGGGGGCAAGTGTAGCACTTCCTGCTGTTGCAGGGGAAGGTGCTGGGTGTGGTGAGGTTGGAGGGGAGTGTGGAGCGGACAAGGGAGTCATGGAGAGAGGGGTCTCTCCGGAAAGCAGACAAGGGTGGGGATGGAAAAATGTCTTGGGTGGTGGGGTCGGATTGTAGATGGCGGAAGTGTCGGAGGATGATGCATTGTATCCGGAGATTGGTGGGGTGGTATGTGAGAACGAGGGGGATCCTGTTGTGGCGGGGGTGGGGTGTGAGGGATGTGTGGCGGGAAATGTGGGAGACGCGGTCAAGGGCATTCTCGACCACTGCGGGGGGAAAGTTGCAGTCCTTGAAAAACTTGGACATCTGGGATGTGCGGGAGTGGAATACCTCATCGTGGGAGCAGATGCGGTGGAGGCGGAGGAATTGGGAATAGGGGATGAAATTTTTGCAGGAGGGTGGGTAGGAGAAGGTGTATTTTAGTTCACAAACTTCAAAATCTCCCCTTCCCCCACAGCATCACAAAACCAACCCAACCCGTCCCCTCCCCCCACTGCATCCCAAAACCAGCCCAGCCTGTCTCTGCCTCCCTAACCTATTCTTCCTCTCACCCATCCCTTCCTCCCACCTCAAGCTGCACCTCCATTTCCTACCTACTAACCTCATCCCGCCTCCTTGACCTGTCCATCTTCCCTGGACTGACCTGTCCCCTCCCTACCTCCCCACCTATACTCTCCTCTCCACCTATCTTCTTTTCTCTCCATCTTTGGTCCGCCTCCCCCTCTCGCCCTATTTATTCCAGAACCCTCTCCCCATCCCCCTCTCTGATGAAGGGCCTAGGCCTGAAATGTCAGCTTTTGTGCTCCTGAGATGCTGCTTGGCCTGCTGTGTTCATCCAGCTTCACACTTTGTTCTCTTGGATTCTCCAGCATCTGCAGTTCCCATTATCACAGGATCTATCTGTTCAATGGCTTTGCTAAATTTCCCATAATCAATAACCTATTGTTCATCATTTACCAGAAACTGAACTAGACAGGCTACATAAATACGATTGCAACAGAAGCAGGTGAGGGACTTGCGATTTTGCACCTTCTGACTCCCCTAAACTGTTCACCATCTACAAAACACAAGTCAGAAGTATGGTGTAATACTCACCATTTGCCTGGGTGAGTGGAACTCCATTAACATTCAAGAAACTCAACTGATATTTAGGATGTTGATCATAAAACAAAACGATTTGCCTGCAAACTCACTGAACAATAGTAACACTACCAACACTTGGGAAATAATTTTCTTTTGCACGTTGATACCTTGGAACTGTGAATGCTGATGGAAAGAGAACAATAATAGTTTATGTCCCTGGATGGTCTCGAACTACCAAACTTACTGTTAACAACTGAATACACTCACCGATTGTGCCAGTGAGACTGATATAAAAATCATTCACAAGATTCCCAAGCCAGGGTATCAACAACTTTAGATTGCTTCTTGTGGAATAGCAATTGCCCTCTGTCAATTTTACTTGTCCAAAATAGAACCTGAGACATTCATTGTGGATGCATAGAAAATAGTTTGATCCCACCCACTGCAGAATTATCACTGGGAACAGGCTGTCATCCAAATGAGACTGAGATAATCGGAACTGCAGATGCTGAAGAATCCGAGATGACAAGGTGTAGAGCAGCTCCAATGATGATGCTTGCCCTGATGTGTTCATCCAGCTCTACACCTTGTTATCCAAATAAGACTGTCTCCTTTAGTACTTCTTGGCGTCTTATTTGCTATGAAGTATTCAAACCCAAGATTAGGTTTCATTTCTTGATGTGCGGTAATAAGAAGCTTTTCAATACATCATCAGTTGGATGTCACTGATGACTTTGGAGTTATCCAGCGTCTCAAAGAAGGGCAAGGTACCTGGGCTGTCTCTGGTCAGTTGAACAGTTCACTCTTCGCTCTTCTCTGATTCTAGTTCCCAAAGAATTTCAAAGCATTCACCAAAGAGGACAGTAGATTTTCTGTTTTTGTTTCTTTTTCCATTTTCAACCTGCCAGCTGACAATGTTTTTCAAACCCTTGAGGCAAACCTGTACCTCACGTCCAGAGATAAGGAAATGTAATTTTGTGGAGAGATTATAGGGACCAGGATTATCTCTTCAGAGGGAAACAAGGTAAAATGAGAATTCATTGTGTTGTTTGTAATTATGGGGTGGAAGCTCTCAAGATAGGTTGTTTGATGGAGTAGACAGGGAAAGACTGTTTCTCCCAATATTCAGTAACCAGACAACTGGGATCAAAAATAATTGTAGAATGCTTTTCACCACCATCAGGCATCTCAAAGCACAGTTCAACCAATTAAAAACTTCCTAGAGTGTCGGCATTGGTACATGTAGGACACACCAGCAAATAGCCATTTGGAAAACTCACACGAACAGTCAAGTGATAGCAAGTGGAGATTTGTTTTGTAATTTTCATGAAGAAATAAACATGCACTGAAAATTTCCATCCTCCTTTCTCAAAAATTGACATGGGATCTTAAATATTCTGGCACCTAAATCACATTCATACCTTTTCTCTGCTCACTGAACAAGCAAGAAGATTTCACTGGACCTGCAGTAGGCCTTAGTTTCCTCATCTCTCTAGTGGTCTTTCCTCTTTCTATGTTATGAGGTTGGCTTATAGAATGTCTCTGACTCTGTTACCAGTCTGCCATTTCCTCAGTTTCAATTATAGAATTAGCTTCTTTCTATCTTTAGGAGCATCTATTACTATTAGTCACTCTTCAACATGGTGAGCAACCATGTTGATTAGTAATAAACGCATTGATATCTGTTGCTGAGTGAACAAACTGCGAAAAGGTCTGTTAAGCGATAGTTGAAAATACTTATGACATTTATTGTTTTGTGAATCATTACATTTCCCCTTTTCATTTCTTGGAAAGTTACTCAGTCCTTTTGGAAAAGAGACTGTCATAGAGCTGTACACCACTATGTTCACTTAATATTCAACAACAAATGGCAATGATGCATCTTTTCACTTAAAGAAAAGTGAGTACCAACTGATAATGCTTGTCCAGTTTCAAACCCCAGGGACCTTGAACATGTAAAGAGAAGGGATCATCACTACACTGTTGAAACACTATGCTAGGTGATCTAAAAAGACCTCTTGAAATGTTAACCTATGTGATCAAACAGTACTTTAAATCTTTGTAATGAAGAAATGGAATTTGGCTGGTCTAATTAGGAATTCTGGAGACAATCTGATTTAATAGCCATCATTAAATGGCACAAAACCTTGAGAGGTCATTCAACTATTACAGCATATGTATGCCAATTCTTTTCAAACAGTTTTGTAATTAATCCCACTTTGTTTCTCCATAATCCTGATTTCACTTCCTTTCAAATCATTATCCACTTTCTTTTGACAAAGGTATAGGAGTTCCTGCCATGTCCCTGTATGTAATAATTAACAAGTTTCTGAAGGCCACTGACACGAAAAGTTCTACTCAATCTCTTGTACTTCCCAAAGATTAAGCAAAAATTATTAATGTAGTTGTTTTCAAATTAAATGTTCCAACATTTTTATTCTGATCAAGCATGTGCTCATTTTTCCTATTGGTATATACAATTTAATTTTCCTTACACTACAACACGTTACAGAGGCCATTACAGAAAAAGTGGAAAGGTTTATTACAGCTGTACAAAGCTCTCGTGAGTTCATACTGGGGGATTGTGCACAGTTTTGCAAATGGTATCTTGTAAAGGAACAATATTCACAGTAAAAGTTTGAGGAGCTGCAATGAATGAGTTTTGGAAATTGAAAGTTGTACATCAACAGCTTGTGGCACTGTTCCCCTTGCTCTTCATTTCTTAGTGATGCTAAACACACTTGATGCTGTTATTGGCTGATCAAGTCTCCCGTGTTTGAACTAAACCTACTATTATTCGGCACTCCCACACTTGTCGCCTGGGTTTATCTTTCATCAGAGAATGTTGTTTTCTTGTTGCTGTGTGAACTGTGACAATGAGCTGATTCTGGAGTCTCTTCCCCCTGGGATGTACAAAACTCATTACTTCTCTTCCATTTTCACCCCCTCCTTCCCAGTTTGAGTTGAATCTCCTTTCAGACCCTTTCACAAATCAATTTTGGCAGAACAAGTGGCAGGTGAAATATAATGCAGGAAAGTGTGAAGTCATTCACTTTGGTCAGAAGGTCGACATCAAACAAAGCTGCAATTCTCGAGGGTCTCTACGTTAAACAGCGAGTGGTGAGGATCTGAAATGCATGACTTGAGAGTGCGGGTGTGGCAGGTTTAACTGAATTGAACAATGATTTAAAGAAAAAAGAAATGCAGCGTTCAGAGGAACAATCAGGAGACTGGGACCAGGTGAGTTAATTTTCAGAGACCTGGCAGGGCCACAAGCTGACTGGCCTTCAGCGTTAGTTCCCACAATCTCTGAACCTATTTTCTACTGCTATTTTTAAATGAACAACAGTAGTGTGGGCGCTGGGCCTGTTGTCATGGTTAAGTGATTATAGCTAAGCGTTTGAAATTAACCCCATGGATTTTCATATCTTCCCTACTGCTTGTGGTTTATTCATGACTTTAAACAAGCGGGTGCAGAATTAATTTATCAGTTAAATTGAACATGAACCATGCAAATCTTGCATCAGTCAGCATTCACAAAATTTGTACTTGGAAACTCTGGGGTCTGTTACCATAGTGGTATGGCCTGACACATTGTTAACATTCTACTTTTTGCAGGATGCTAGTGCAATTTCCTATTTCCATACCTGCTATATTTCCTGTAAGTTTGCTTTACAAACATGTCGGCAAATTTAATGTGGGGTGTATGTGGTATTCTACTTTGACAGGAAAAATGAAGAGAGGCAGTACAGCCAGAAATTGCTGTGGGAAAATTGTGGAAGTTGCTGAACTTTTTCCTTTTCCAAAGAGCCATGTATTAAAAGAGGTAGAATGGCAGTCACAGCAGGCCAGGAGGAAAGAAAATGAAACAACTGAAACAAGGAACAAAAACATGAACTCGTTGAAAAATCACAGCAGGCCTGGCAGCATCTGTGGACAGAATCAGACTTAACGTTTTGGGTCGAGTGACTGTTCTTCAAAACTGATGGTCAGTGGGAAGAAGTTGATATTTATGCAGATAATGCAGAGGGGGAGGAGCAAAGTAGTAAATGATAGGTGGAGAGGGAGCCCAAAGAGAGAAAAGAACAGTTGGACAGACATTTTCTGAAGAAGGGTCTAGGCCTGAAACATCAACCTTTCTGCTGCTCTGATGCTGCTTTGCCTGCTGTGTTCATCCAGCTCTACACCTTGTTATCTTGGACAGACGAAAGAGTGGATAATGGCCAGCCTAGGAGAATGAATGGCTGCTAATGCGGACTATTAGTGACTAACAATAGGTAATATGGTAGCAAGGCCTGATGGGTTGGGTAACCACATGGGAGAAGGTTCCTCAAGCCCTAACACTGCTGAATTCAAATATTGAAGCCAGAAGGCTGTAGACTTCCCAAGTGGGAGATGAGGTGCTGCTCTTCCAGCTTATGCTCAACTTTGCTGGAACACTGCAAGCAAGACTGAGACAGAGATGTTGGCCAGGGAATAGAGTGGTGTGTTGAAATGGCAATCAACTGGAAGCTCAGTGTATTTTTTTATGGATAGAACACAGGTCCTTGTCATTATATTGCTTGTCACTTTGTGTTCCCTCACCACTGATCATTTACTCCTTACGCCTCTCCATCCACCTCCCACCTCCTGCCCCAACCCTATCATCTGCGTAAATGCCAACATTTTCCTAGCTACCATCAGCTCTGAACAAGAGTCACAGAACCTGAAACGTTAACTCAGATTTCTCTCCACAGATGCTGCGAGACCAATTGAGATTTTTGAGCAATTTCTATTTTTGTTGTTGACTTCTAGCGTCCACAGTTCTTTTGATTTTTATATTTAGATGGAGAAAGAGATTAAGGTGTACACCAAAAGAATAAATATGCTTCACCGTTCCATTTGTTTTTTTTAGAGGGTATTAGTTGATTATTTCAACAAATAATGTTGAGCATTATGGAGTAAAGACAGGAGTTGTGGTGCTCATTTAAAGTCTGGCACCAAGTCAATACGCTCAACATTTTCCTTCCACACCGACAATTCTGGTGATTCAAAACTACTCTTTATCCACATGTTCTAGGAAAAATTTGGTTTTTATTGTTGATATGAATTTTACAAGTTTGGGTCGGAAGTTGGCTAGCTAACCGAAAGTTAGAATCTTAATTTTCAATTCCAAACAGTTTTTAAAAATTATTTAAAATAGTGTCCCCAGAGCGAAGAAGGCAGATGTATTCTTTAAACTTAATGTCAAAGTCCCATCAGAGCATAATTCATTAGATCAAGCCAGTAGAACAATCTGGTCAGTAACGTATCACAAATTTAAAGGTAGGGCAGACATGAAAGAACCTTCAAACATTTTAAGCTTTAACTATTTGTCATCTTTTTAACTATAATCGCATTTTAGTTTATTAAGATGTTATATGTTGAATGTTATGTTAGTGAGGAGTGGTGTATCAATAGGGCAGTTTAGTATTTTACTCTACAAGAGGTGGTATCACGTTCTCCTATATTAGGTATGGGAAGATTTTGAATAAAATTCTCTCTGATCTGTTCAATTGAGATGAATTAACTTAAATCAGGAAAGGACACTGTTGTAAGTCAATATTATTTCACTTGGGGCGGCATGGTGGCACAGTGATTGGCACTGCTGCCTCACAGTGCCAGGGAGCTGGGTTTGATTCTACCCTTGGTCGACTGTCTGTGTGGAGTTTGTACATTCTCCCCGTGTCTGCGTGGGTTTCCTCTGGGTGCTCCGGTTTCCTCGCGCAGGCCAAAGATGTGCAGGCTAAGTGGATTGGCCATGCTAAATTGCCCATAGTGCTCAGGGATGTGTAAATTAGTTGAGTTTATAGGACAATGGGTCCGGGAGGGATGCTCTAAGGTTCATTATGGACTTGTTGATTCTCCAGGAGCAGATCTATACACATTTAGAAGCAAATGGACTTATTAGCAATAGACAGCATGGCTTTGTGTGGGGGTGGTTGTGCCTCACTAACTTGATCAAATGTTTTAAGGAGATGACAAAAATGATTGAGAGAAAAGCATTGATGTTGTCTATTGGGACTTAAGTAAAGGCTTTGACAAGGTCCCCCATGGCAGGCTGGTACAAAACGTGAAGCCACGTGGTATCAGGGATGACCTCACAAGATGAATACTGAACTGGCTTAATCAGAGACAATGGTGAAAGGTTGCTTTTTGGAATGAAGAGTTGTGACTATTGAGGAACAAAAACAAAGTTGCTGGAAAAGCTCAGCAGGTCTGGCAGCATTTGTGGAGGAGAAAACGGAGCTAACGTTTCGGATCCAGTGACCCTTCCTCAGTTACGACTATTGTTGTTCCGCAGGGAGCAGTGCTGGGACCTCTTCTGTCCGTGGTCTACATAAATGATTTGATGGAAAATGTGTCTGGTCTAATAGGCAAGTTTGCAGATGATACAAAGCTTGACAGAGTTGTGGATAGTGAGGAGGATTGTCAGAGGATACAACAGGACATAGATCAGTTTGAGGCATGGGCAGAAAAATGGCAGATGGAGTTTCATCCAGGCAAATATGAGATGATGCATTTTGGAAGGTCAAGTACAGGTAGAAATTATACAGTGAATGGCCATACTCTTAGCAGCATGAATATTTCTGAAGAAGAGTCTAGGCCTGAAACATCAGCTTTTCTGCTCCTCTGATGTTGCTTGGCCTGCTGTGTTCATCCTGCTCCACACCTTGTTATCTCAGATTCTCCAGCATCTGCAGTTCCTACTATCCCTAAGCAATTAGTATGTTTTAGTATGGAAGGCATAATGTGTTGGCACAGGCTTGGAGGGCAGAAGGGTCTGTTCCTATGCTGTATTGTTCTTTGTTCTTAATGTCTGGAAAAGAGGATTAATGACTAGTTATTTTATTCCGCCTTCTTCAAATACCAATTATTCTTCAGGAATGTGAGCATGATGGGATAAAAGACAGCAGTCTGAGAAAGAGACATATATTGTGCCTTCCCCTTTCGAGAACACACCAGAACAGAAGCTGAAAGCCAGTTCAAACTTGATTTGAATGTACTTGTAGAAGAACGTGTTCTAGTGAGCTGCAGTAATTGTGCGTACGAGCCGAGATTCAAGCTCTAATGTACATGAAGCTCATCATTGAAGAGCCATCCACTCGTCATCCCTGCAGCACAGGCGACCATATTTCTTGCTGTAAGAAAGCTAGTCAGCAAGCTAGTTCAAAGAACAAAAGAATTTTGATTAACCTGCAAGACAAAGAATCCTGAAATTGAGTATTCGACTGTCAGTGTTCCACTGAGATTGATCAACATATCCTTTTTCTTGGACTCACATTTCTACTGTTATTTTATCTTCTTTGTTTTGGTAGCACAAAAACTGATTAATTTGTTAACTCGAGAAAGCATGCCTAAGTTGGCTTCTTTTAAAACATAAATTCATTCGGCCTGAATAAAAGGTGAGCACAGGGAAGGGATCCTTTGTGAATTAACTTTGTTGCAATCAGCTAAGGGGTTAGGAGAATAAAGAAGGGGATCCTGGTTATTCCTGCTCACCTGGGAGGTTAACACTTTAGTATATCCTGCCTGGCATCCTATTAAGTTGGGAACTGGTCATTAATTTTATATAATCCGGATCTGATGTGTGTGTCCGCATCTGACCAACAAATGCATGGATCAGAAATTTTTTGCTACCTCTGCACTACCAAAAATATCATTAACCTTAATGTTGAAGGTACAAGTTTTCTTAATTTATGTTGATTTTGAAACTAAAATCATTAACCTAAACAAGGGTTTAAACCACAACATATTTTGCCATCATATAGGCCAACACGGAGAGATCTGTCTTCCTTGACCTGATTGCTTTGACAATTTATTTCTTCCTCTGGACATTTTCCAATTCATGGGATAATGTTATTCACTATAGATGTCAAAATGTTCGCAATTCTGTGTTAAAGGTTACGCTGTGAGACTGTGATTAATGAGTTCCATTATTTGTTACATGAGGGAGAAGAGTGGGACCTAATACAAAAAAAAATGAATTGTGACAAAATTCAAATTGTAGTGATTTGTCATGAGGTCTGCCAGATGGACCGCATAGAATATGAGTTCCCTGATTGGAGCTGTTAAAGAGGTCCAATTAGGGAGCTGTGGCTGACTGATAAGGACAGGCGTGTCAGACATCCTGTTCACTCTGAGAGAGCTGGATCAGTGCCAAGGACTCTTCACATATGAATAAAAGGGTGGCACAGTGCCTCAGTGGTTAGCCCTGCTGCCTCACAGCACCAGGGACCCAGGTTCAATTCCAGCATTGAGCAACTGCCTGTGTGGACCTTGCGCATTCTCCCTGTTTCCTCTGGTTGCTTCCTTCCACATTCCAAAGAAGTGCATGTCAGATGGATGGCAATGCTAAATTGCCCATAGTGTCCAGGTTTGTGCACGCTAGGTGGATTAGTCATGGGAAATGCAAGATTTCAGAGATACGATGGTGGGTCTGGGTGCAGTGCTGTTCGGAGGGTCACTGTGGACTTGATGGGCTGAATAGCCTGTTTCCGCACTGTAAGGATGGGGCATGGAATAGGCAATGGAGCAAAGAAGTGAATTGAATGGATGGAGATCGTGCCCAGAAAGAGAGAGAGAGAGACAAAAGGAAAGCAGACAAAGAAATTGCAGACTGTGAGCCAGGAGAGAAATAATTACTAAACAGATGTGTTCTGAAGAAAGGTCACTGGACCCGAAATGTTAACTCTGCTTTCTCTCAGCAGATGCTGCCAAACCGACTGAATATTTCCAGTAATTACTGATTTTGTTGTTGATTAGGTGCTAACAGGATGTGTAAATGGTTGAAAATGAGTTGGCTATACTGGAAGCAATCCACACAGAACAGGACCTGGGGAAGTAGGGATGGATAACAAACATCCAAGTAGGTGTTCATGCGCTGAAATGAAACTCAATGTTAAATCCTGAGGACTGTAAGGTACCTTTATTCTTTGTGGAACACCTCCACTATATCTGTAAAAATGGCCTTGAGCCTTGTCTGCCACTTCAACACGCCACCATGATCCCATGAGATAACAAGGTGTAGAGCTGGATGAACACAGCAGGCCAAGCAGCATCAGAGGAGCAGGAAGGCTGATGTTTTGGGCCTAGACCCTTCTTCAGAAAATCCATACCCTTCTGCAGTTCCTACTATCTCTGAAACCATGATCCCATGCCAACATTTCTGTCTCACGTCTGTTGCAGTGCTCCAGCAAAGCTCAATGTGAACAATATCTTATCTTCTGCTGAGATAGCTACCTATGAAATCAGTGCTGTTTAAGGAAAGATTATCTTCGACCAAGATTCCACAGTAATGGAACCATGAAATCATAGTTTATTGTCTTAATTCCCATCTGGCTCACTGACGCCTTTTTCTGGAAGAAAATCTTTGTCCTTATCAGATTTGAACCACATCTGATTTCAGACCCATAGGAATTGACTTCTGAAATAACCCAGCAAGTTCAAAGGCAGTTATGAATAGGCAAAATACACTGGTATGAAAAACATTCTTTAGTTGCCTCATCAATGATTTTCCCTCCATCATGTAATCACACTTGGGACCGTCAATCATTGTGCAGTGTTCAGATACTGACTTACGTCACTGTTCACGCGCTACAAGATCTGGACAGCATTCAGGCTTGAGCTGTTAAGTGGAAAGTATCATTTGCATCTCGAAAGTGCCAGATAATGTCCACCTCCAACAAAAATCCAACCATCTCCTCTTGACATTCCATAGTGTTACCATTATGAATAAAGAATATTACCACTATCAACATCTTGTAAGTTACTATTGATCAAAAACTGAACTGGACCAGTCATATAAGCACATAAGCAGGTCAGAAGCGTTGATTTTTTTTTAATTCATAGGATTGTGGGCACTGCCCAACCCTAATTGTCCAGATAATTGCAGGTAGGAGTCAGCCACTTTGCTTGGGTCTGAAGTTACATGTAGGCCAGATCAGGCATGGATGGTAGATTCCTTCCCTAAAGGAAATTAGTGAACCAGATGGGTTTTTACAACAATGGTTTTATGGTTATCATTAGATTCTTAATTCCAGTTTTTTTATTAAGTTCAAATTCCGCCATCTGCCATTGCAAGGAATTGAACCCTGATCTGCAGAACATCACATGGATTTCTGGATTACTGGTGTAGCAATAATATCACATCCCCATATTGAAGGTTAGTAATTCTCCATAGAGTTACCCCAATATGATTCTCAGCTAACCTGGTAAATGGTGGTATTTCTGCTAATGTTTGACACCATCCAGAGTGAAGCATTCCACTTGATTGTCATCCCATCTATCATCTTAAACATTCACTCCCAACACCACCAAAGTACAGTAACAGCAATGTGTACCATCTACAATATGCACTGTACCAACTCACTAGGGCTCTATGACCTCTACCACCCAGATTGACAGCAGCAGCATATGCATGGGAGCAGCACCACCTACAAGTTCCCTTTTAAACCACGCACCATCTTGGCATGGAACTATATCACTGTTCATAGACCATGTGGACTGTAGTGATTCAAGGATTTGACTCGTCATCCCCTTCTGAAGGACAGTTAGGGATGGGCAATAAATACTTGCCCTGCCAGCAATTCCCATGTTCTGCAAAAGAAATCGTAATGGTGACTTCTTCAGCTCTTGTAATACAATAAATGGTCTTGTTTACACCGAAAATATTTTACTATAATTACAATTGTGTTATTACTGAACTTTTTTTATTATAAGCTGATCTCTGAATTATTATATCCATTTGAAGCGTATCCATATGTGGTTAAACAGCTATATATTCATTGGTTTGATGAAGCAGTAGGTTTAACAGTCTCCTAGCAGCACTGAGCATCCTGATATTGTATTGTGAACTTGAAGAACTCTCAGCCTAAAATTGATAGCTAGGCTATAAAAAAACTCAAAGACCTCCGGATGCTGGAAGTCAAAAACAACAATAGAAATTGCTGGGAAAATTCAGTAGATCTGGCAGCATCCATGCAGAGAAAACAAAGTTAATGTTTCGGGTCAACATTTTGAATCAAAAGTTCAGGGGTATTGGACACAAAATGTTATCTCCACTTTCTCTCCACAGTTGCTGCCAGACCAGCTGAGTTTTCCCAGCAATTTCTGGTTTTGGTTCTTAATCGTTAGGCAGTTGCTCCATAGCTCCATTGTTGTCTTATCCAGGTCATTTATTTTCATGGTTTGGCTGTCTTTGAAGTCTTCCTTAAATCATCGATAGTACTGACAGCAGGATTTTAGTCACTAAGATATGATTGTAAATGACTGGGCAATTAACACGTGATCATCTAGGGATAATATACACTGCCATTATCATTGCCACAGTTCTGTTGTTTGTTTCATTCAGCCCCTTCAGACATGTTATTACACACCTCTGGAACATGTGGGACTTGAACGCAGGGCTCCTAAGCCTCTGCTCTTTTTTTAGGATTACTAAATTCGGATCAGTCACATTACAGTAAACTGAAAGCAGTTTGTTCAGACAAGGGAAAATGGCAAAAATACTGGTAAGATAGCACAAACCTGCAAGAAACTTAACAAGTTTCTTTAGTTAGCCACTTAACAAGCATTGAAGGCCAAATCACGCCTGCTGCCTTAGGCTTATTTAAATTTCTTAAGCTCCTGATGCCTCTTAGAGGCATAGGGATGGGCTGAGGGCTGCAACAATGCTTAATTCAGGCTTTGATGCCCATCTAGAGTGCTGAGGGCACTTTTTAAAATTAGTGGTATTAAAATGTTGGAAAAAGGGTACCTTCAACGTGAAATGTCTATTTTTTCCCTCTTAGCTGAAAGGGCACGTTCTATTTCATTAGTGCTGGAGGGCACTATCTATCCATTAGTTAGGATAGCAATTTCTATTGTTGTTTTACTAGACATGTAATTTTGAGGGCCCACCTACTGTCTTTAATTTGATGATGAAACTGCTTCCTGTCATTTAACTGACCAATTTGGAGAAACTTATTTCCAGGCAATATTTCCCATATGGTGCAGGCTCTGATTCTAATTTCGCTCTGTCGTTTGAAGCCCATGGTGAAGATCCTGCCCAGGAATTGTGAATAGAGAGACAAATGACAATCACAAGGGGGCCTGAGCATTGAGATAAAAATTAAATTTTGTAACTGAAAATATTGTAAATTGTTGCATCATCAGTGAATATGTTGGGATGGAGAGATTTTGTTCTTTTGGGGAAGAATGAGATTTGGGAAATGGATAGTAAAGTAATAAAATCCCTGCGGTGCGGAAAAAAGCCATGTAGTCCAGCCACTCTGCACCGATCCTCCAAAGAGAATCCCACCCAGATCCTTCGGTGCCCTAACCTATTCCCATAGCCCCACATTTCCGATAGTTAATCCACCCAGTCAACATATGTCTTGGACACGATGGACAATTTAACAAGCTAATCCATCTAACCTGTGTATCTTTGGACTGTAGGAGGAAACCAAAGTATAGCCACTCACCTGTGGCTGGAATCAAACCAAGGTCTCTGGTATTGTGAGGCGGTGTGCTAACCACTGCACCAACATGCTACCTGTCAATGTTGAAGCCTGAGATCAGCCAGGTAGAAAAGTAGAGCAGGCCTGACTATCCAAATGATGGTCTCCTGCTCTTATTTCCCATATTCTTATGTTCTTATGGTCAGGTCACATGGTACACTGAAAAAAAACATACATAATTAGGTCTGTTTCGTTAGGTTTGATTTTCCAAATAGCAGGAGAAGGTTACTTCAGCAAAGCAGCCAGTTTTGTTTTGGAAACAACAATTTATTTTAGATATTCAGATATATCTTTTGTTACAGATGTTATATATCACTGAATATCGGTATAACAGGTCGGCACAATATCGAGGGCCGAAGGCCTATACTGTGCTGTAATGTTCTATGTTCTATGAATGTGGTATTAATGCTCTGAATTTGGTCTGAAACAGTTGTGCTGACTTGATAGATTATAAAGGCACTTTAAAATTCAGTTTGTGAACAGTGATTTTTTGCTAGTCTTTTTCTGAGGCCTTTGTTGCTTAAAAGCTACAGCTCCTCCAGTTGCTGCCTCTTTGATTTGTACAGTGCATCCTTACGTGGACAATGATAATCTGGGATTACAGCATTTGGTTTACTACTGTTTTCTTCTGTGAAGCCAGGCCACCCCACTACAATGGTTCATGTGGAACTTGCACAGCTCTCTGACCTTCTTCAAGTGTGTGGAGCTATAAGTGAGGTGACAGTGACAGCCCTTAACATCAAGACCACATTTGACTGAGTGTAGCATCAAGGAGCCTTCACAAAACTGCACTCAATGGCTGTCAGAGAGCAAACTCTCCACCGGTTAGAGTCATATTTGACATATAGGAAGATGATTGTGGCTGTTGGAGGTCAGTCATCTCAGTTCTGGACATCTCTGCAGGAGTTCCTCAGGGTTGCTTCCAAGGCCGAATCATCTTGAGGTGTTTCAACAATGACCTTCCCTGCATCTTCAAGTCAGAAGTAGTGATGTTCTCTGATGATTGCACAGTGTTCACCGCTATTCACAACTCCTCAGATACTGAAACAGTCCATGTTCAAATGGAACAAGATCTAGACATTATGAAGGCTTGGGCCGACAAGTGGCAAGTCACATTCAAGCCACAGAAAAGAACATTATGCAATGACCATCTCCAGTAAGTGAAAATCCAGTCACTACTCCTTGGCATGCAATGGTGTTATAATCACCGATTTTCCCCAACAATCAACATTCTTGGGTTACCATTGACCAGGAGCTTAACCAGACTCATCAGATAAATACAGTGGATACAAGAGCAGGTCAGCTGCTAAAAATACGCTGGCGAGTGACTCACCTCTTGAGTCCCCAAAGCTTGTCCACCACGTGCAAGTCAGGCGTGTGATGGAATGTTCCCTACTTGCTTGGATGAGTGCAGCTTCAATAACACTCGAGAAGCTTGATGCCGTCCAGGACGAAGCAGCCCTCTTGATTAGCAGCACATCCACAGGCATCTTCTCCCTCCATCACTGATGCTCAGTAGAAACTCTGTGTACTGTAGTTACTAGAGTGTTACTACACTTAGAGAGGAGGCATGATGGCTCAGTGGTTAGCACTGCTGCCTCACAGAGCCAGGGCCCTGGGCTCAATTCTAGCCTCGAGTGACTGTCTGTGTGAAGTTTGCCGTGTCTACCCCCATGTCTGCGTGGGTTTCTTCCGGGTGCTTCGGTTTCCTCCTGCAGTCTTAGGACATGCAGGCTAGGTGGATTGGCCGTGTTAAATTGCCCATAGTATTCAGGGATGTGCAGATTAGGTGGGTTATGGGGAATGGGTCTAGGTGGGATGCTGTGAGGGTCATTGTGGATTTGTTGGGCCAAAGGGCCTGTTTCCACACTGTAGGGATTCTGTGATCTATACAATAGATGCATTGCAGAAATTCACCAAACATCCTTAGACAGCAATTTCCAAATACATGACCACTTCCATCAAGAAGGAGAAGGGCAGCAGATATGTGGGAACACCAACACCTGCAGGTTTCCTTCCAAGCCACTTATCGTCCTGACTTGGAAATAAATTGCCATTCCTTCACTGTTGGGTCAAAATCCTGGAATTCCCTTCCCTAAGAGCATTGTGGGACAACCTACAGCATGTGGAACTGCAGCAGTTCAAGGCATCAGCTCACCACCACCTTCTCAAGGGGTCCTAGGTACGGGCAATAAAATGTTGGCGGGCCAGCAATGTCCACATCCCATGAATGAAATAAAGAAAAAAGACCAAGTCAACTTAGTCAATGACTTGACTGCCTAATCTAGAGGCATGCACTGTGCTGACTCACCATGATCTATTCCTGCCTAGACTGCTAATGTATCATCTTACAAGTTTGGATGTGAAATTTCTGAGAGACCACTGGTTTGCATAGAAATACTTTATTTCTTTATCACCAGTTCCCTGACTCTTGGTTAGTTATCCCTGTCTGGCCTTACCTGCAGCGGATTGAGTAGTTGCCTTGTTTACCAGCGCACTCATGGGATGATGCAGAGCATCCCATCTGTGCATGCAGTCTCTCATGCTTGCCTGTTGTTGCTCTCCTGTGAGCTCATCCATTGAGCTCTACATCGAAGTTTTCCGCAGCAGTTTGAGACTGGCTTTTTGGTGAACTGCCAAATGAATAAATGTTTATACTTTGCCTCCTGCAATCCACTCATGCTTGCATGTTTCATGATGTGTTAATCCCAACCCTAAAAACTCAAAATGCATTCTGTGCCAGTATTAGATCAGGCAGCTGCAAGTATCAGAAAAAAACAAACAGTCTCTGCTGTACTGTTATTTTCTCTCTTTCTCCTTTGACTGCTACAGCTGTGTAGGCAACAGGTCTTCGGTATCTCAAACAGGAACCTGGAAAGGTAAAGTTGGTGGGAGGTGAGTGAGTGGTGTGGAAAGCAAAGAATCCATGACTGTAGAGCCCCTACAGTGCAGAAAGAGGCCATTCAGCTCATCAAGTCTGCAACAATCTGCCAAAAAGCATCCCACCCAGATCCAGCCTCCCAAACTATCCCCATAATCCCGCATGGCCAATCCACCTAACCTGCACGTGTTTGGACTGCAGGAGAAAACCCACACAAACACCAGGACAGCGCAAATTCCACAGTGACAGTCACCCATGACTGGAATCGAATGAAGGCCCCTGGTGCTGTGAGCAGCAGTGCTAACCACTAAGCCACCATGCTGCCAGAATATGCCATCAGTGACATGCTCACCCTGACAGACAGCAAGATTAGGGTGGACTGCGAGTTGAGAAGGGGAATAAGACTGGTGAAAATTTTAATTTTCCTTGTTCTCAGTAACTCCAGATGTCATAGGCTCCATCACAGCCACCCAAAGGAAATGGAACAACCGCCTCCTCCAAAGAACCCAGGATAGTTGCCTGTGAGCTCTACTATGACCTTTCTTCTGTATGCCACCATATTTTGCAAGGCTCAGCTGATTCACTGAAGGAATTTGAAAGCAGAAAGTGGATATGAGAACTGGCAACAGTGGATGATAAGTGATGGTGAGGTGGAGTATTAGATTATTAAACGTGAGGTATCATTTCTAGGGGATGAAGGGCTGGTACGTTGAGCAGCACAAGCGGGTGGGAGTGTGCTGGGTAGGAGCAATATTATATGAATATGCATTGACTAACCTTTACTCCATGGCCACTTGATCATGTATGTAAGGCCTTTAGACTTCTTGTGATGCTGTTCCCCGGTCCATAGGTCTAACTCTGCAATTGTCCTCCCTGGCTACCTCTACACGTTTCTTTGAGGGTAGCATTAAAAGGACTCCCAAGTCTTCCCATCCATAGCCACCTCCCACAGTACCACATCTGTCACCTTAGAATTCTCTTGACACTGATGTTCACTTTGCCATCATTTAATTTGCAGCATTATTTGTCAGCGCAGCTGGTCTTTATGACAGAAAGAATGCCTTTCAGGAGAGTACTTTGACTGCCTGAATAGATGTCATGATTATGCAAAATAAAAATCAAAAGAACTGCAGATGCTGTAAATCTGAAACAAACACAGAAATTGCTGGAAAAGCTCAGCAGATCTGGCAGCATCTGTGAAGAGAAATCAGAGTAAACCCTTTGGGTCCGGTGACCCTTCTCGAGAACTGTGGCAGTTCTGAGGAATGGTCACCAGACCCGAAACATTAACTCTGATTTCTCTTCACAGATGCTGCCAGACCTGCTGAGCTTTTCCAGCAATTTCTGTGTTTGTGCCATAATTCTGCAGATGGGGAAGATTGTGTGTTGCGCACCACGTTCTGAACAGCATGTGCACTGGCCGGTTGTCAATTGTGAGTCTTGAACCCAGAAAATGGCACAAACCAATTTGTAGCCCCAAATATTCGGCTAAAGTTATTTGTATGAACTCTTCTTAACTATGGAATAGAACTTAGTTTGACAAGTGTGCCCTGATTTTTCCTATGCCGTTTGTCAGACAAGATCATAGAATCAGGACAGTGTGGAAACAGGTCCTTCAGCCCAATGAGTCCACACCTATCCTCACAGCATCCCCCTCCAGACCCATCTCCCTATAACCCACCTAATCTACACATCCTTCAGCACTATGGGCAATTTAGCATGGCCAATCTACCTAACCTGCACATCTTTTTGGATTGTGGGAGGAAACCGGAGCACCCAGGGGAAACCCATGCAGACGCAGGGAGAATGTGTAAACTCCACCCTGACAGTCGCCCAAGGGTGGAATCGAACCCAGGTTTCTGGCGCTGTGAGGCAGCAGTGCTAACCACTGAGTCACCATGCCACCCAGACAAACAGCTCATGGATGTTCAACTTCTGATCCAACAGTTTGATGGTCCTCCTTTTTCTTGGTTTTCAGTTCTGATCATGTTTCATCTCATTACCACGAAATTCATTTGATGTTTCTCTACTTGAGCACCAATTGAAGTTCTGTTAGCTGAAACAATTTCTACTTTGTTTCCTCATTAGCCACCAGTCATGCCAATTCAAGTTGTATCCTTTTTGATTCAAACAATTTTGAAAGTCTTATATTTTCAAAATCTTAACCTTACACTGTAACTCAGTATAATCGGGAGGTGTCACCAATTTTATTTTGAGTTCAACTTTGTCTTAGATGATCATTTTGTTCAATGGCATCAGTTGCTCCCATAAGCAATTTAAATGTGAAATGTAACCTACACTGCTATTGAATTCTTCTTACATTCTAGATTCGTTCCCAATATCTGTACCTACGCGATCACTTTATCATTTAATCAAATTAGCATATGATGAGGCAAGGTCCTGAGAAATGTATTACTTTTAAAGCAAGCCTTAACTGAAGTACATTTTGCAGTAATTTCTGAATCAATTCTCTGTGTGAGAAAAATACTCAAAAGTATGAATGCAACCAAACAAAATGGCTGTTCAACCAGTAATAAATTGCATGTTTATGGATCAATGAAAACAGGTAAAGTCGGTTAAACTACCTTCCAAAGAAATAACAGAATGTGAATTCTGACAGAATGTGTAACAGTGGAATGAAGGGTAAGTAAGAAAGAAAGGTGCAAATAGGTTGTGAATCTCCATTTCAAAGTCATTCTCTAATTCCGCTCCTTTAATGAAATGACTCTAAAATGTTGCACAATTAGTACTTCTAATTTTTTAGTCTGATTTTAACTTATACAAAGACCATGAGGTAAACCTGCAGAAACTTGAATCAGGAACTGTTTATTTAATGTCTTTACAGCTACACAGTTGGACTTCAACTGCCCCGCCAAGCTCCCTACTCCACATTACCTTCTCTTAAAGGGCTGCACATAATCTCAACAACATTCATGATAGTAGATTAGAAGCCAATTGGAGTAAGCTAAACCTCTATTCAACCCACCTAATGGCCCATTTAATTTTAAACTGGGCTCCTGTAACAGGCTACCAAATTACTGAATCATACCTATCAGACTAGTTTCAAATTCAGTCCCTGATTTACATTGTGGCAGGTGGTAGAGATGGCATCAATGCTACATTGAACTAACTGACTTGAATTAGGGAGATGATAAAATGATCCAGGTTTCACATGCTCACAAACTATGAAAACTCATTCAATAGCACAACACACTACTTCCAGTTATAGCACTGGAAAAATAATCTAAAAACATTCCACCAGTGGAAGTCAGATGATTTGTCTTACAAATAATACTCATGACAGGAAAAGAGGATTCCACATGTCACAGTAAATGGAAAAGTCCTAGGGAAAATTGATGAACAGAGAGATCTGGGTGTTCAGGTCCATCGTCCCCTGAAGGTGACAACGCAGGTCAATAGGGTGGTCAAGAAGGCATATGGCATGCTTTCCTTCATTGGGCGGGGTATTGAGTACAAGAGTTGGCAGGTCATGTTGCAGTTGTATAGGACTTTGGTTCGGTCACATTTGGAGTACTGTGTACAGTTCTGGTCACCACATTACCAAAAGGATGTGAACACTTTGGAGAGGGTGCAGAGGAGATTCACCTGGATGTTGCCTGGTATGGAGGGTGCTAGCTATGAAGAGAGGTTGAGTAGATTAGGATTATTTTCATTAGAAAGACAGATTGAGGGGGGACCTGATTGAGGTCTACAAAATCATCAGGGGTATAGACAGGGTGGATAGCAAAAAGCTTTTTCCCAGAGTGGGGGACTCAATTACTAGGGGTCATGAGTTCAAAGTGAGAGGAGGAAAATTTAAGGGAGATATGTGTGGAAAGTTCTTTACACAGAGGGTGGTGGGCGCCTGGAACGCGTTGCCTGCAGAGCTGATAGACGCAGACACGTAAGCGTCTTTTAAGATATATTTGGACAGGTACATGGATGGGCAGAGAGCAAATGGACACAGACCGTTAGAAAATAAATGACAGGTTAGACAGAGGATCTTGATCGGCGCAGGCTTGGAGGGCCGAAGGGCCTGTTCCTGTGCTGTAGGTTTCTTTGTTTCTTTACCAAGGAGTGATTATGAGAGGGTATTCATTGAATTTGCATGGTCCAAGTTGGTAGATCATCCAACAATCAGCATGTTTTTAATGTCATGACCCACCAACTCTGTGTGCTTCTGGCATATTTGTGGTATACTCCAAGTTAAGGCATGAGAGCCAAGCCAGAAATGGCTTGGGGGAAAAAAAACTGCAGATGCTGGAAACCTGAAATGGTCAGAAGAATCCCAGCATTTCTTATAAATTCAGGGCTTCCATTGTGGAGACATGGAGCACAACTTTGGGAGCAAGGTCCTCATTAAATCTGTGGAGAGTAGAAAATTGTTGTGAAAGAATATATAGGTAGAGAAAGAAAATAAAAACCAAAAGAACTGCGGATGATATAAATCCGAAACAAAAACAGAAGTTGCTGGAAAAGCTTAGCGGGTCTGGCTGCATCTGGGAAGACAAATCAGAGTTAGTGTTTCAGGTCCAGTGACCCTTCCTCAGAACTAATTCTGATTTCTGTTCACAGATGTTGCCAGACCTGCTGAGCTTTTCCAGCAACTTCTGTTTTTGTTTCCAGAAAATGAAAATGTTTGTCTTTCCTTATTTGCCAGAGAAATTGCAAAGCCACAAGCTAACGTTTTGGAAATACAGCTTAGATTTACTGGAGTTATTGTCCCTACATTTCCCTACAGCCTGGAAACTGCCTATTCAATCTTTGTTTAATCCATAACTTGATTGTGAGTACATTGGCTCAGGCTCATCCATTAGTGTTTTCTTAACTGAGGAAAGACAAATAAGTGATCATTGTTCATAAAAATTTGTCTTGAACAGTTTTCCTTTACTTTTGAAAATAATTAACTGCTTTCACAGAAAGAACCATTAGTGAATCGTCCTTAATGTGGATAAGGAATGAACTTAATTATGCCCTCACGCTATCTTAACTAATGTTCTTTTTAAGATGTCAATTCAGGCACAGGAACATACATTTAAGAATCTTGGGTGGACTGCATGTAGTTATCAGCACTACCAGTCCCATTACTGAGCTGCTGAAAACAACCGAATACAATGGAAGTGACCTTTCAGCCCACACATGGTTGCTATTTATGGTTAGCTGTATCTTAATGACTTCCTTGGTTTTCAGATAATTATTTAGCTTCCTGTTTATTCTGACAATATTCTACACAATATTTTCCTTCTTGCGGTACTCTGGATTAACATAATTTTGTATGCTAGTCCACTTTGAACTGTTGCTAATTCTGTAAGTTTTTGGGACATAATAAGAACAAAACAAAAGGTCTGGCAAGACTATTCCATTTTATTCAGTCAACCCTGCCCACATGGCAGTAAGTTTTCACTTCTCAATTGAAATAATGCCATAGGAGGCCAGTATCCCATCACCAAGCCACCCTTTATTGACACATGGAGAGTCCTTTTCACTGATCCAATAGAGCCAGCTCTCAAAGTGAAGAGGATGCCTGACTACTCCTACTCTTATCTGTCAGCCAGGGGTCCCTGATTGGACCCGATTAACAGCCCCAATCGGGGAACTCATTCTATGAAATCCACCTGGCTGACCTCATTACAATCAGCAAATAAATAACAGAGCTTTTAAAAAATATTACTAAAGTCTCATGATCCTTGAACAGCACAACAAACTGGACAAAATTACAAAAGTAATTTCAGTCTATTTATTTCTAACTGCAGATGATGCTAATGCCAGCTAATAACAGTTAAGTTAGAAGCTCTAATGTGAAATCCACTCCTGAAAAGCTATGTATAGTATGTGGATCAGTTTGAATCACATTTCCCAGATGGCTGTGTAGTTGACATTTTAATAACCACATGTTCTTCATTATTGCAAGCAGAGGCATGTTTTGTCCTGATATAAAACAACAGCAATTACCATATAGTAATTACTATATGGAGAATATAAAATTTCTTCATTTCCTGTACTCAATGTCAGAAATATAACAATGTTTTCTCAGCTTTAGGGAGGCCAAAATGTGAACTCATAGGGGTGCAGCCTGCTATGAACAAACTCAGATATGAAAAGAATTAGACAATTTTCATTAGAAAACACACAAGTTAAGATATGATAGAATTAATTAAAACCAAAATGATTAAAATAGGTTAGATAAATCCTATTTTCACTTTATAAGGTGTCAAAAATGAAGCGATATAATTGCAGGACTAAATTTAAGATCTTGATAATATAGGGCAGGAGAATCTTCTTTATATAGGTGTGTGAGGCTGTGGAAGGCTCCTGAAATTCAGCTCTACATTCAGCTTGGACTGGGAGGGAAAAAGAATTGAATGGGTATACAGATATAGTAGGTAAAACTGATGAGAATTATTTAAAAGACTAACTCACTGCTGAGTGGGAAAATCAATACAAAATGCATCATTCAGGAGTGTATGGGGAAGACCTTTACAATAGTTATCTTGTGGCAGGCTTCATTTAGTCAGGGTTAGGGAGTTGATCAACCATGATGGCAGCACTGATTTCAGATTCTGTATTGTCACTGATCATAGCTGTGGCTAGAGAGAGGGGCTTGTTTCTCCTCCTGACCCAAATAGATTACGCTAAAACGTAATTGCTTTCTGGGTGATGTCAGTGCTCATGCCCCCTGTCCTGAGCCTGATGTTTAAGATTTACATCAAGACTAATGAAACTAAGTTCACGAATGAACCTTATAGTCTCCATTTAGGTCACCAAACTCTGCACTGTAGTCATGTGTTCCAGGCAGGAACCCTGGGTAATTGTTCTATCTTCCTTACTCATTCATGGCCTTTATACAAAGATACTGAAATTGTATAAGTTTGAAGATACAGCAAGTGTCGGGTTTTGCAAACTATCATGTCGCTTCATTGCAAAGACAGGTTTTGGAAATCTTAGTGGCAGCTGTGACCAATGTCATCTGTTCACACAGACCTAGTCTGGAGGGGATAGGTGAGAGGAAGAACAGGTTAGGAGTATCCTCTCCTCCCACCTCAAGCCGCACCTCCATTTCCTACCTACTAACCTCATCACGCCTCCTTGACCTGTCCGTCCTCCCTGGACTGACCTATCCCCTCCCCACCACCCCACCTATCCTCTCCTCTCCTCTCCAACTATCTTCTTTTCTCTCCATTTTCGGTCCACCTCCCGCTCTCTCCCTATTTATTTCAGAACCCTCTCCCCATCCCCCTCTCTGATGAAGGGTCTAGGCCCGAAACAGCAGCTTTGGTGCTCCTGAGCTGCTGCTTGGCCTGCTGTGTTCATCCAGCCCCACACTTTGGTTTGACCTGCTCACTCTTTGCGGCTTTTACATCTAGTCAGACTATGGGGAGACCATTAATCGTGATGGCTAGAACTCCTTCAGCAAGAACTGAATGAAGAATTTCAAACTGTTGTCAAGTGATATCATTATGACTGTACCAGTGCTGTCAACTAACCACAAGCAGTTAAGGGAGTAATTACCTTCAAAGGCAGTCTTCTGATGAGTAACTGATAGAGTTTTTTGGAAATACTTTTCTTGCAGTCGCTTCTGTTTTATCTCAACTCAAATGACCAGAAAGTGCTCTTGTTTGCTTTAATGGCTGAGAAACTCCGGGAACAGCAGTTTTTGCAGTCTTTTTCTGACTCCCATCTAGAGGGGGATGGGAAAAAGTGGAAACAAAGCTGCAGCTAGGAGAGAACAGCGGGTTAAATATTTTAAGGATCGGTTACCAAGCCTGAGTACAACTTACCTAGTGCTATCTGAGGAACATGAAGAGAAAATGGTCGCTCTTTTAAGCTTTGATAGCTGATATTCTCCAATTGTTGAACTTTGGTTTCCTGTTGTCGGCAAAGCTGCTGCAGCTCTGAATTTTGTCTCCCACCTTTGACAGAGGATATAAGCAACATGGTGAGACGGCAGTATGAAGGCCTGGCTGTATGAACATTGAGATAAGCACACTTTTCTTGGCTGATCATAGAATGTCAAAGCCATTTGTCAGAACCAAATGTGATTAATGGACACCATGATCTGACATGCTGTAGAAACTCCCTTGGAGGCAATGTAACAATTGCTGATTCACTCATTCTTTTAAAGCTACGTCCCTGAAATTTATACCTCTGTCTTCTTCAGTAGATCGAGAGCATAAGCTGGTTCTCTGGTTAGTTCTTGCCTGGGCTTTGCTTGCTATCTTTACCTTGTTTTTAGTGAATCCCTCAGTGCTGTCAACGAGTCACCTGATTCCTGTGATGGTATTTGGTAGTGTTAGAGCAAGGTCAATACATAGTTCTTTATCATTAGTTTGACTCTGGGAGAAGAGTTAAGAGACAATTGTGAATGCAAGTAATAATAGATCAGTAGCAGTTCGATTTGAATCAGGTCATTACACTCAACATATGATGTGAAAGTGTGCAATTGAAAAAGCTGTGGAAAGTGTCAAAGAATAAAGAAAATTACAGTGCAGGAACAGGGCCTCTGGCCCTCCAAGCCCGCACCGATCCAGATCCTGTATCTAAACCTGCCACCTATTTTCCAAGGATCTGTATCCCTCTGCCCTTCCCATTCATGTATCTGTCTAGATACATCTTAAGTGACACTATCGTGCCCGCTTCTACCAGCTCCACTGGCAATGCATTCCAGGCACCCACCACCTTCTGTGTAAAGAACGTTCCACATATATCTCCCTTTAAACTTTTCCCCTCTCACCTTGAAATCGTGACCCCCTAGTAATTGAGCCCCCCATTCTGGGGGAGAAACCTTCTTGCTATCCACCCTGTCTATACCTCTCGTGATTTTGCAGACCTCAATCAGGCCCCCCCTCAACCTCCGTCTTTCTAATGTAAATAAATCTAATCTACTCAACCTCTCTTCATAGTTAGTGCCCTCCATAACAGGCAACATCCCGGTGAACCTCCTCTGCACCCTCTCCGAAGCATCCACATCATTTTGACAATGTGGTGACCAGATGAGTCACTTCCCTTCATACTGTCATGTAGCATATGACCACCCTTGCAGGAAAAGCAATCAATTAATCCAATTCTATTTGAGTGACAAATAAAGCAGGCAAAATTTAGAACATTATTATTGGATAAATAAATTAGATGATTTGGCCCGTGCAGACCAGGTGCGCCAGCTACCTTTTGGTTATGCCCTACATTCTATATTCTTGGCTGTTACTGAAGAATTACATTGCTTCATAGCAGGTTAAATGTTCTACTTCTAGGTCAGAGGTCTACATTATTGCTTGCCACAACCTATAAATATTAAGTTATCAACAGTTTTCATTCATGTCGAAAAAGGTTTGTTTGTTTGAAGTGTATGCCTGTGAACGTGGTAATGATAATTTGGAGACAGATGAAACATAGTGTTCTGTTCACCATGTTATTTCATAATGTCAAATTGGTGAACACAGACCAGTCCCTATCATGTGACAACCATTTTTACAACCATCAGTGGAAATATTTTATTATATCCAAATGTTCTTGAAAAATCAATTCTCAGGATGTAGGTGACACTAGAAAGCTGTTTTCATTGCAAATCCTAGTTGCACTGACAAGTGCTGATGGATCCATTCTTTCCACGGGTATGAACAGATGTCCTTCTTAACTGTGTTTTTATTCATTTATAGGATGTGGGTGTTGCTGGCTAGGTCAGCATGTATTGTTTTTTCCTAATTGCCCGGAGGTGGGTCTGGAGACATATGTAAGTCAAACAAGGCTAGGATGGCAGATTTTTCTCCCTAAAGGACATTAGTTAACCATCCTTATTTTCCTCTAACGATTGACCATGGTTCCATGGTCATCATCTGATTCTTAATTCCAGATTTGTATCGAATTCAAATCATGGCAGGATTCAAACCTGGATCTCCAGAACATTACTTAGGTCTCTGGATTAATAGTTCAGTGATAATACCATGAGGCCATTACCTCTCCTATGATGATAAATGGAAAAATGACCTAATCTTGCTCTTATCTCTTACATTTTATGTAAATCTAGTCTAGACCCTATTCCAGTTCAGGAAATCCTCATTCAGAAGTCTTAGTACTGTTTAGGGCAATATTGTTGAATCAAACTCAGCACCACTTGTACAAGACTCACTTGGACTCAGGAACATTGAGACTTCTCAAAACAATAAGTCAAGAAGAGAATCTCAAAAGATAGCATTCAAATTGTGAATTGCTTGTGGTGTCGCAGCTTGGAGTCTGCAAATAAGACTTCACCAGCTATTCTTATTGTCACATTCAGGTAAAGTTGGATGGAACAAAAATACCTAACTGAAACAAAGGCAGCACTTTCCCCCTGCATGCTTCTGAACCATGTCACAAAGCTCAAGTGATGGTCAGATGCCAGCACTATGTAGGGAACTGTCATTAACCTGCTGTCCAACTCCCAATATGCCTCCTGGAAAATAGCCTGGGCACAGGATGACATCTGCTACAGGAATATTGTTAGGAGCTTGAGATAAAAAAGAACTGAATGCAAGAATGTTGCAAACTCTTAACACGTAAGACCCATAAGCTATAAACATAAGCATGGTAGAATTGGGCTTCACACTTGCCTTGTTTCATCAGGTCCCATTTTCATATAGTGTGACATCATGATGACATTTCTCTTTATGCTTCGCAGTTATTGACGCAGTATTGGACCAATAAACCTTTTAATCCAGATTTCCCCACCTTCCTGCCCACCACCAAAGTCTTTATCCCCATTTACAATGTACAATATTTACACATCATCTTATATCCTCTCTCTTTATTTTTAGGGGTAGTCTAATGAGCAGCAAGATATTATTTTGGTTATTGCAGCCTCATAGTTATGATCCCCCCTCAGTGCTATCCTTAAACCAAACCCTCTCCCCCTTTTCCAATGCCAACATTTTGTGAGTGCCGTATGTCTCGTTAAAAGTATAAACTTAACTGGTCAAGAGTATTTGTCTTTTTATTGTACTTTTCTGTGGCTATGGACCATGATGATTAACAACATATCAGAGACGGAATTGGTCTTTGGCCTCAAGATTACTGGCATTTCTTTGGCTCATTTTCAGTAATTTACCTTGCCTTCAGTGTTGTTGAAAAATTGTGTTTCTTCATACAGGAGTTACCTCCAAGTTGCTTTCTTCTGAGTGATGATGTCTCCGAGCTGTAGACAGTTGGATGAGTTGACAAACGTCTGACCGACTACCAAATGGGAAAATGTAAAATTGTTCCCTTTAGCGAGTAGAATTAAAATGTAGGATATTACTTAAACCGTGAACAACTGTGGGATTCTAGGCTGCTGTAGAATTCTGATATTTGAGTCACAAAAAGAAAGAATGTGAGTACAGTGTATAACTAAGAATACTAATGGAATGTAGTCCTTTATTACCAGAGGATTTGGACATTTAAGTAAGGATGTGATGCTTCAGTTACACGGGACATTGGTGTTCCTACATGTTGAATACTGTGTGCGATTTTGGTCTCCTTAATTAAGGAAGGATGTAAACACTTCAAAGTTTGTTCAGAGGAGGCTTACTATGTTGATAACTGGAATAACTGGTTGTCTTAAGAGCAAAAGTTGAACTGCCTGGGCTTGTTTCAAATGAGTTTAGAAGAGTGAGAGGTGAATTGAAGGAAGTAAAGGTTCTAAATGGCACTGACAAGGATGGATGTGGAAAAGCAGTTTCCCTTCATGGGTGACTTCAGAGTTAGGGATAAAAGGGTCACTCTTTTAGGACAGTGAATTGGAGAAATATGTTGTCAAAGGGTTGTGCAATGTTGGAACTCCCTGTCTCAGAAGGTGCTGGAGGTACATGGTCATTAAGTATTTATGTCTTTATGGCTTAGTGTAAGCTAACCTTTGACTTTGAGGCTTGTTACTCCTGAGCATTATAATTTGCCGGACGAAGGCTGAAGGGTAATTTGCTTCAGCCAGTTAAGTCCAAGAAAAGAGAACAAGTGATCACTGCTCCTATGTTTAACTTAGAATCTGTGTGTGAAGGTGTGGTGTTGGAATGGGGTGGACAAAGACAGAAGTCGCACAACACCAGGTTATAGTCCAACAGGTTTATTTGAAAACACAAGCTTTTGGAGCTTCACTCCTTCTTCAGGTGTTCGCCCTAATGCCTGAAGAAGGAGTGTGGCTACACAAGCTTATGTTTTCAAATAAGCCTGTTGGATTTGTGACCTTAGAATCTGTCTGATATCCATTGACTTTAATGATAGCACTTCAATATTGATTTTCATTCTTTGTGAATTCCCAAGAAAAATGATCTATCCTGTGCTTTATAAATAGGAGCTTTTTAGGTGATGCAAGTTTTTAAAAATGACCGTTGTTACTGCATAGTCTTCAGTGGTGCGTTCTTTCAGCCTGAGGATCCTTGCAGTATTGTGTGGATTTTGTAAAATAGAAGATAGGGACATTTCTGTGAATTCCTGATTGCTGCCATGATGTGCTTGCAGTATTGCACCGTCTGAGTTCTATAGCTTGAAAACTGTTCCCACTTGATCATTGTTTAGCTCATCTGGCACTCATCTTTATTCCAGAAAGTTCTTGTGTTGATTTTATTGCTTGCTGGAATTGAGTTTAGTGTCTGCTGTGGCACTGTGCATGTTAATCACTAAATTGTCTGCAGGGTTTTCCCCTTATCAGTTCAGTTGTTAGATAGCCTCAACATTCTTCAAACACAGCTTCTGATGCAGCTGGGTTTCTCTTCAGGCTTTATCCTGTTATCTACCACTGTTATTTTGGGTCTGATTGTTCCTCACTACCTTGTGTATATATATCATTAGCAGCTGGATGCAAATGAGACTGAACACAAGCCCAGTGCAAAATGCCAATATTTATTGCCTATAAGCTATATACATAAGCATATAAACATAGTGTTTCACTTGTGCTTCTTCTATTGTGGCTCCATCCCATGTAATCTTTCATTATGAGGCCAAAGCTCCATACACATGTTGTCTAGTTCCTCCATAAAACAAGTTAGACAACCAGAGTGTTTGAAAGAATTTATCCAAGTGCCCTATTATACCGAAGCGATCAAATTGCTATGACCCAACTTTATTAGGAAACAAGTTACAATAAATTTTACTGCAAAACAGCCCTATCTCTAATCCTATTCGGCCCCTTATGCTTATAGTGCTTCCTGAGTCTGTTGTATATTTGTGGTTGGGAGTTTCTCTTCATGGGACTGCAAAGCTGCTTTCTTTCATAGCCATACAGTATGGAAACTGGCTGTTCGGTCCGACTTGTCCATGCCTGACTAGGTTTCCCAAACTAAACTATTTGCACTTGCCCGCATATCCCTCTAAACCTTTCCTATTCAAGTACCTATCCAAATGACTTCCAAATGTTTGAAACTGTACCTGAATCTACCACTTCCTTTGCCATAGTTCATTTCCACATATGAAACACTCTCTGTTTAAAAAGAAACAGTTGCCCCTCAGGTCCCTTTTAAACCTTTCTCCTTTCAAGTTAAAAATATGGCTCCTGGTTTGAACTCCCTCATTCCATGGAAAAAACATTTGCTATTCACCATATCGATGCCCCTCATGATTTTTATAAATCTCTATTAAGTCACCCCATAACTTCCTAGCCTCCAGTGGAAAAAGTTCCAGCCTATGCTTGTAACCCAAAATCTCCAGTGCTGGTAACATCCTGGTAAATGTTTTCTGAACTTTCTCCAATTTAATAATATCCTTCCTATAGCGGGGCAATCAGATTTGTACACAGTACTCCAAAAGTTGCCTCACCAATGCCTTGTTTCACCTCAACTCCTATACTCAATGGTCTGAGCTATGAAGGCATGCAAAATGCTGCCTGAAACATCTTGTCTACCTGTGATGCTACTTTCAAACTATTATGTACCTGAACCCCTAGATCACTCTGTTCAACAACAATACCCAGGGCCCTATCATTAATTGTGTAAGTCCTGTCCTTGTTTGTTTAACCAAATTGTAATACCTCACATTTATCCAAATTAAACCCCATCTGCCACTTTGGCGCAATTGATGAAGATCCCTTTGTAATCTTAGATAATCGTCTTCACTGTTGACTATACCACCAATTTTAGTGTCTCCCACACACTCACAAACCATGCCTCCTAAATTTTCATCCAAATCATTTAAATAAATGACAAATGAAAGTGGACCTAGCACCAATTCCTGAGAAACACTGCTGGGTGCAGACCGCGCTCTCTGGACAGTTAGTAGGCTTCTGCCTTTTGACATGCCAGTCTTCTGAGAAGGTCGAAGAGGGTCCAAGAGATTAGTCTGAGGGCGAACCCTGCTTTTATACCTTTTTGGATGGGTTTTCTGGAACTTTCAACAGTTCTGACCAACGAGGGAGACTTGCTTAATAGTTTGAAATATTGTCAATTATTTGGGTGGCTTGCTACTGTTTACTTCTTTCTTTAACAGGACCCAGTGGCTTTCTGTCTGAGCCCTGCTTTGTTTAGTGGCTACATTATTGGGGATATGCCTGTCTAGAATAGCTGTTAGCTTTTTACATTATGCTGATATCATTAGCAGCTGGCCGCTGTGTTTTGCAGTATGTCTGGTGTCTAGGTTTTGTGACTTCAGGATTTTACTTGGTCTTGTACCCAATATCCCTTGCTGTTTGGCCAATTTAGCAATCTATTTGTGTTTCAGCAACCAGGAGACTGCTACACACACATTCAGAGTATTGGTATAATTAACCCTTTACTTCACACTCACCTCAATTCCCAGCCCCAGCAGTGCCTGTAAATCCTTGCTAAAGGATCATATTATCTACCGATCATAACAGCAGACTCCATACCATATTGAAATTATACTTGGGATTACTATAGCATGATTTCAAAGGCTTAAAAGTGTCTGAATTTGAGCTCATTTAATCTAATTTTACAGTCATGATAAATGATACCACAAGCTGTTCCCTGGGTTAGTATCCTTTGATTTGTATCCTGACAGGTTACTCTAAATGTAGTTACTGAAAACAATTTGAATGAATAAATGTGTTGTCTGTACTTAGTAACATCTTATGTTACTAGAGGAAACCTACTTGCTACAAAAGTAATCAATACTGCACCAATTTTGATACCCAGTAAAGCTTAATAAGAATGGTGAACAGTGCAGGACTAATCCAACTTCCATCCTGGTCAAATAATGAAACAGGTGTACTCCCCTCAAGAGTTGAACAATGGTAAAGAAGAGCAGGAGCCTTGTGCAATCTTATCCTTGATAATGTAGAGACAGTGGAAACCATGTTAGCAACTTCAGGCTAGATGCAGAAGTGTAAGTAGAGGCTTTTGGAATGCATAAACACCTGTTAAGCGAAATGCCTGGTTTCTATTTTGTAAATACTTTGTAACTTTGTCTCATGTGATCAATTGAGTCAGCAAAGAGTAGAAATTTATTCCAGCAGTTTTTGTGTCTATGATTCAGCCATCTATTATTTAAAATGATTGAGCATTTGGAGAACACCTTTCTCACATTCATACAAGTTGAGTTATATCATAGTTCTTCATTGCTACTGAGAATCTATATGCAGTGATCGGCTATATATACAACGTTGAACATAGGAACAGGACTAAGTAATTCATTCTTTTGAGGCTGCTTGACCATTCAAGGACATGGCTAATTTGTACCTCTCTGACTAGCTTTGCAGCTGTAAAATCTGTAGCTAATAATTTCAAAAAAACTTAGTCTTGGAATTTTCAAATGATTCAAAATCTGCAGCCTTTTAGGCAAACGAACTTCATGGTTTCCACTAATACTGTGTTGCAAAAATGTTTCCTGTTTTTGCTACCAATTGGTTGAGTTCTGATTTGAAGATAACCCCTTTGCTGTTCTGGATTCACTCACTAAAGGAAATGCCTTGGTGGGAAGATTGTGGGTGGGGAGGGTAGCTCATTGCACTTCTGTTATGTATTATGTACGTATTCCACACAAAAGTAATTTTTTCTCAAATTTAGAATAAAGCTTGCCATATTTTCCCCCTTTATGACTTGGTTTTTAATGTCTTCCTCCTGTGCTGAAAATGCTGAACTCTTAAAGTGAAAAAAATGATCCATGTTGCAGAATAAATCCCAAGGTAAACGAACGTTCCCTTAGCAACCACAGCACTGCCAATGAATGTATTAAGCATTTGAGACCGAAACAAATGTGAAAATGGTTTCTCTTATTAGTTGTCATGGCAACAGCTGCAGAAGAAATAAAAAAAATGCATTGTCTAATTTATTGCAGTAAATTTAATAGTACTCCATATTCAGTGCATTGCATAATGTGTATTCATGATAAATTATCCTTTCTTATACTTGCAGTTGACGAACATGGCGCTGTGGCCGGAGGGCCGTGGTTTGAATGCTGACATGGCTTACTTATTCAGTTTTTCATATATTAATGTCGATAAAAAGATTTTAATATAATGTGTGGAAGAATAGAAAATAACAGAACTACATAAGTGCTTTCTATTCTGCTAAAATCGAAGTATTTGAACACCTGTCTTTGTTAATAGTAAAACAAAGGGTTAGCATTAGCTTGTTCCATCACTTAAGAGTTGATCATTTCAATTCTAGACAGGATAATAAAGAAAATAGAATGGGTATCAAATGCTATAACAGCCTTGTGACTTTGGACCCGATTTTAATTCTTGTACAGTTTTTGGTGGTTTGAAAAGTTTGAGAATTTCTGGCCTTGTTATATCTTGTTGAATTTTCCACTGATTTGACAGAAAAAGCTTCCAATTTCTGGGTTCATGTGAGATACACAGCATGTGATTCGAAATGGAAATTTGGCACTTAAAGCTAATTTATGATATAATCCGTTTGTAAAAAGCCCTTATGCTAACACTAGTTAGGCCTCAAGTTGCGTGTTTTGTCCAAGATTGGCTAATATACACTATAGGAAAGATGTCAAGGATTCCAAAAAGAATAGAAAAGATTTCACCATAATTATCCCAGGGATGAGGGGTTTCAATTATATGAAATCAGTAGAGAAACTGGGACTGTGTCTCCTTTCACCAGATGTGGAGGTGCTGGTGTTGGGCTGGGTTGGGCATGGTCAGAAATCACACGACACCAGGCTATAGTCCAACAGGTTTGAAGAAGGAGTGAGACACCGAAAGCTTGTGTTTTCAGATAAATCTGTTGGATGATAACTTGATGTCTTGTGATTTCTGTCCTTTTACCAGATTAAAGGATATGACAAAACACATTGATGAAGATAGAGCAGTGGATGTGGTCTATATGGATTTTAGCAAGGCATTTGATAAGGTTCCCCATAGTACGCTCATTCAGAAAGTAAGGAGGCATGGGATTCATGGAAATTTGGCTGTCTGGATACAGAATTAGATGTCCAATAGAAGACAGAGGGTGGTAGTAAGTGAAAAGTATTCAGCCCAGACTTTGGTGACCAGTGGTGTTCTGCGGGAATCTGTTCACGGACCTCTGCTGTTTGTGGTTTTTATATATGACTTGGATGAGGAAGTGGAAGGGTAGGTTAGTAGGTTTGCCAATGACACAAAGGTTTGTGGAGCTGTGGACAGTGTGGAGGGCTGTTGTAGATTGCAACAGGACATCGACAGGATGCAGAGGTGGGCAAAGAAGTGGCACATGGAATTCAACCCAGAAATGTGTGGTGATTCATTTTGGTAGGTCAGATTTGAATGCAGAACACAGGGTTAATGGCAGGATTCTTGGCAGTGAGGAGGAACAGAAGGATCTTTGGATCTACATTCATAGATCCCTCAAAGTTGCGACCCAAATTGGTAGGGTTGTTAAGAAGGTGCATGATGTGTTGGCTTTCATTGGCAGGCGAGTTGAGTATAAGAGACATGAAGTTATACTGCAGCTCTGTAAAACTCTGGTGAGACCATACTTGGAATATTGTGTTCAGTTCTGGTCACCTCATTATAGGAAGGATGTGGAAGCGTTATAGAGGATGCAGAGAAGGCTTACCAGGATACTGCCTGGACTTGAGGGCAGGGCTTATGAGGAAAGGTTGAGGGAGCTAGGGCTTTTCTCATTGGAGCGAAGAAGGATGAGAGGTGACTTGATAGAGGTGTACAAGATGATGAGAGGAGTAGATACAGTGGATACCCAGAGACTTTTTCTCATGGTGGAAAAAGCTATCACGAGGGTGCATAAGTTTAATGTGATTGGAGGAAGGTACAGGCAAGATGTCAAAGGTAGGTTCTTCACACAGAGAGTGGTGGGTGCATGGAATGCGCTGCCAACAACAGTAGTACAATCAGATACATCAGGACATTTAAGCCACTCTTGGATAGGGACATGGATGATAGTAAAATGAAGGATATGCGGGTTAGTTTGATCTTAGAGTAAGATAATAGGTCGGCACAACATTGTGAACCGAAGGGCCTGTACTCTGTTGCACTGTTCTATGTTCTGAAGCTTGCAAGCATTCACCTTGGAGTATTTGTTTTAATTTCAGATGATCACTAAACTTAAGTTAATACTTGTGAACTTTCACAGGGGAAAATGAACATAAAATATTAGAGAAGGATGAACATTTGTGGATTTAGTGTAAAGTTAAGAAATCATAAGATATAAGTAGTAACAGAACTAAAGATAGTGAAATTTCTCAAATTTGGTAGTTTCAAACTTATTGAAATATCATGAGGGTTAAAAAAAGATGAGTAATAATTTTCTGAATGTCTCTAGTTTCAGAATTGTGTCTAATGGAGTCGTGCAAAGGCTAACCTTTTATTTGTGGAGGGAAGGAGGGAGAAACCAGCAAGGTAACTGCAAATGCCTCAATTTTACATCAGTAGTATGGATATTATTGGAGTCTGCCATAAGAGAGAGAGGCCTTGAAATTAATCGTCATGACCCCCCCCCCCTCACAAAAATGGGTGATGCAGTGGTATTTGAAAAGCAAAAAATGCATTAAATAAACCTAAGCTGTCAATGCAATCCTAGCCATTTTCATTGTGTCAGGGAATATGCCATGGAAGGACACCCTCAATAAGTGGGACACTTCATTCATGCATTTAAATCTCACTGAAACAAGGCCTGTTTTAAATTCAGCACTTGGAGGTTGGGTTTTCCAGGGCTTGGGAAAATCAGCAGAAAAGGAGCCTAAAATCGCATGTTCCAGACATAGGTGCTTTTTATAGTACTCATTACGGGTCAGGAAGAGCAGACCTTGTTGTTTAGCCAATAAAAATGTCTCTCCTTCCACAACTCACTCCACTCTCTTGGTCTTGACCCTTCCAATTGCTATTCTTTTGCTTTTCCCCACTGTATTTCTAAACATTCTCTCTTCATGCTCCCATCTGAGGCTCTCTTCCTCCCCACCACCAACTCCTGATTGCTCATTTCAACCCTCCTGATAGTCACTCTCTTTTTTCTGCTCTGACCAAGTCCTGATCTGTAGCTCCTTCCCCTAATTGCCAGGGGCTGTCCTCAAGGGATACCAGCTGCAACCTCGGTGAGCTGTTGTTTTGCTTGCAGATGTCGGTGAGTGTATCAACTTGCCAAGCATTGGGTGGGAACTTAAAAAAAAGAGAGATCATTGGGTCATGCTGCTAAATTTGGCTTTACTCTGAGCCACAACAGTGCTGTTCAGTCTCCCAACCTACCCATTAGTCAAGAGACATTGGTTACTGAGAACTTCAACAAGACATGGTGCAGACTCATGAAGGCTAGATAATCTTATCATTAGTAAAGTTTTTGAGTAGGTGGAGAAGTGATGATGGATATCATCTGTATGGACCTTCAGAAGGCATTTTAAGAGTTTCTTATAAATAAATGAACAAAAATCATAGCACATAATAGCTGAAATCATAATTTGTTGAGTTATGTTCCAGACCGAATTTGCATTCCTAGTTCTTCTTGTTATTCCTGATCAGTATGGTTTTATGTAATAGATATAGGTTTCTTACCCTTTGAGTGATTGTCCAAATTGAAATGAGTCCAACAGTGATCCTTTCAAGATGTGTAAATTTTGAAGGTTACCTGTTACATGCTTGTCTGACAAGTTTACAAACGTGATGTCGTACTCACTTGTCTCACACCTGATTCCGCACATGAGGATTAGAGGACAAATGAATAAAGTTACAATATTTGATCATTGTAGATCCCTTTTATAGCAGACCTGTAGTTTCTCAAATGAGTTACTACATTTGTTGAAGTGAAGATTTTATAAACCAGAGGATCATCGCCAAACTGTGATGCTTATTGTCATTGAAATTCCAGGACATTGGTTCTGAGGTGAATTTAAAGTTAGAAGTAGGATGGAGTCTTTCTTTTATCTCAAAAGCTTTGCTGTTTACTACTCCAGGCTCTTAGTTGACATGCAATCGATTGAATGGCTTCCTAATGGAATTTTATTTGTGCAAATCAGCTATGTGCCACTTTAAAAAAACAAAAAGTATGGCTGTTTCATTGTGCTACTTTATTGAAAATCCAGAGTTCTTTTCCAAATGAGGTGATTAGATCATTTTTACATTCTGCACTGTGACTTTTGCACCTTCAGATTATGAGATGGTGTCTTTGTACCTGAAATTTGAAATTGCGTTTTTGAAATTTTCTTTAGATAAAGACATTATGTCAGTATCAGTCTTAAAAGTTCCTTTAGTCTCCTCTCAACACTTAGGAATGTTTCAAACCACAGAAAAGGTCAGATGGTCTTTGGGAAGCCACATTTTTGGAGCCTTGAAATATAAATCATTGTTTGAAATAACAAAGCGTGGAGCTGGCAGGCCCGGCAGCATCAGAGAAAGTTGAAAGCTGACGTTTTGGGTCAGGAATGGCCTGGCCTGCTGTGTTCCTTCAGCTTCACACTTTGTTATCTCTGACTCCAGCATCTGCAGTTCTTGCTATCTCAGAAACTTAGTCTAAATTTCTGTAGACACTATAACAACAGATGAATGGACACCACACAACAATCACCAGACAGGGGTGCTCCCTCCCAGTGGGGGAACATTTCAGTGGCCAAGGGCATTCAGCCTTGGATCTTTGGATACAAAACAACACAGAGTTGCTGAGCAGGGGCTGATAGCCAAGTTTGGTACCCATGAGGACAGCCTCAACTGTGATCTTGGTTTCATGCTGCATGGCCCCACCACACTGTACACTCTCTCACATACACTGCCTCTCACACAAACACACTCATACACACACAGACTCTCTCTCACACACACTCTGTCTCTCACATACACACACTCACATGCACACTCACACACATATACTCTTCGCACACACACACCCACACACTCACTCTGTCCCTCACACACACACAGACGCACACACATACATATAAATTTGTAGGGTGAGTTTGCATTTACAGATCTGTAGTTGCAGATACGTTCTATTTTGTTCAAAAAACATACAATTTGTAGACAGTCAGTCAATGGGGCAGTTTATAAACTCCTGCTTTGCAAATGAAACCAGTATGACTCCAGCTTAAAACACAGACAGATTCTAAACGAGGCCTCTCACCTAAAATGCACTGCCTGACCTGAGATGTCACCTGTTGTATACACTTATAAAACCTTTAGTTAGCATAGAATAGTGACTAGAAAGAAATTCTGGGATTTGCATTTTCATCAATCAAAACCTGCATTATGTTTCTAACAAAGTGTGAAGCTGGATGAACTCAGCAGGCCAAGCGGCATCTTAAGAGCACAAAAGCTGATGTTTCGGGCCTAAACGTCAGCTTTTATGCTCCTAAGATGCTGCTCGGCCTGCTGTGTTCATCCAGCTTCACACTTTGTTATCTCAGATTCTCCAGCATCTGCAGTTCCCATTATCTCTTATCTTTCTAACTGATTAAGGATTTAACAGGAGGGAGTCAGCCAGCCATTTTAGGTTTATTCAACATACTTGCATCAGTTGTATAATCCTCTGATCTTTTACTTATCAATTCGATGTCTTGATACCTCCTCCCTCACTATACCTAAGGAAGAAGCAATGCTCTGAAAGCTGGCGTGTTCAAATAAACCTGTTGGACTTTCACCTGGTGTCAATATATTGGGATGTTACAGGTAACAGAGACAGCAGTGATAAATGTTTTGAGTCCATAACAATGGAATGTGAAAAGTGGTACTCTCTGTTGGTTTATACTGTGACTTCAGCTTTTCACAATTTACATTTATAAACCTTGGATAAAGGAACAAAATATGTACGTTCAAATTTGCAGATGACACTAAATTAGGGATAGGTTGAGTTATGTCTCAAGGAAGTTTGAAATTCGAAAATGAGTGAGTTGTACTGCCTCGATCTGGAGTATTGTGTTCAGCGCTGGGCACCAAACCTCGGAGCGATATACTGACCTTGGAACTGCTGCAGTGCTGATGCATCACACTGATACCAGGATTCAAAGATTTAATGCCTATGGAAAGACTATATAAACTTTGCTGGTATTCTTTCAGATGAGAAGCCTGAAGTGTAATCAAAATGAGTGACTAAAATGGTAAATATTTTCAACAGGATAAATATAGAAAAACTATTTCCTTTGAGAGCATCCAGAAACCTATAAGAAGCACTTTTAAGTATCACACCAGGAAACTTTTTTCCCCCACAGATGAAGTGGAATCTGACACTTTTTTCACCATCCTAATGGCTGTAAATTTTGCTCGGTAAGATTATTAATGCCGATGTCGATAAGGCTTGGGCTTAAATTGGCCATGATGTAACTGAATGTGCTAGACTTAAAACAGCTGAATTGTCCACTTACATTTCTCTGAAAGATTGGGATTAAAAGAATATTTTACTTTTATACAGAATTTACTGCTCACAAATGGGTCATTTGATCTAACTGAATCCTTGTTGTGGCTTTCACCCTCATTATTTTAACATCATAAGTCAACCAGCTTCCCATTACAGCACCCTGCTATTTCTTAACTGGGCTATGTTTTGACCTCAGCAAATATCTAAGGCAATTTATACCAGTCATTGATCATTCTCTGCAGGCATGATTTTCCCATCCCGAGAGGTAGCAAGAGAGGTGGCAGATGAGAAGGGGGTATAATGACGTCAGTTCGCTCAGAGAAAAACTCACTCCCCCTTTTTAGAACCTCAGCAATTAAGAAGACCTTCTCAACTTGTCAACAATTTAGGCCTTTTATGTGATCAATTAATGGCTACTTACAGGCCTCAACCCATAACCTTCCCCAATCACCTGCCTCCTGGTGGGAAACTATCATGACTGCCTGGCAGATGAAAAGAACCTCCAATTACTCCTATTTGGCACAATTGGAGGTATAGATGAGGGGACAAAAGAGTGGTCTTTTAAACCTCCCATCCCCCACTCCCCACCGCCTCCCCGTGACTCGCTCAGTACAACAAGAAAAAACATTTCTTACTGTTGGATTCCCTGAGTAGGCCTCAACGTTCGGATCCAGAAGCTGCCAGTTCTGATTGGCTAGCAGCTCCTGGCAACACAGGTTACTTGTGAGTGGCCTGTAATGGTTTAAGATACTCACCGTAACTCGGATTAGATGTTATCCAGCTGCAAAGGGAAAAAGGAAGCAAGCCATTAAGACTGGACAAAAGCTTGGGCACCGGTTCCTGGATCATGAATTCGCCACTTAAGAATAAAGTATGATCATGATTGGAAAAGTTTGGTCATTTTTAAAGTTCAGTAGGAGAAACTTTTATGTGGTCTACAGTTGAATTGGTAACAAAAGTACAGTTTAGGAATTAGAGATTACAGAAACTTCAGATGCTGGAGAATCCAAGATAACAAGGTGTAGAGCTGGATGAACACAGCAGGCCAAGCAGCATCATAGGATTGGGCCTAGAGTTTTGGGCCTGGACCTTTCATCAGAAATCGGGGAGGGGAAGAGCATTCTGAAATAAATAGAGAGAGAGGGGGAGGTGGATAGAAGATGGGTAGAGGAGAAGATAGGTGGAGAGGAGACAGACAAGTTAGTACCTGGTTTGTTTCAGGACATGGCCGAGCAATTTCAAGGCCGAAGAGATTAAGAGAGTTGCAGTGGGAGAAAGATCCCCTGAGGTTTGTCCGGAGGGAGGAGGGTAACTTCCCTTTTCCCTTTCCAGCTGGATTACACCTAATCTGAGGTCCTTTTCATCTGCCAAGCAGTCACGATAGTTTCCCACCAGGAGGCAGGGTCAACTCTCATTAAATATATTCTGTCAACACAAAACCCTTCACCTTCAACTGCCCCTTTGTGAGACTCCTGCCATTGTGCAAATAATATAGCTGTAGTCCCAGAAAGCTATAGATAAACATGAGGTAGAAGGAAATATGGTATTAATGTAATCAGAAGTAATGAGAGGAGGTTCAGGTGGAGTGAACGGACTAAAACAGTAGCACTTGTGAAGGACACATAATGTTTTGTATACTCCAGAACAGTGCACCAGTCTGACCAGTACATTCACTTCAGTATTATTGATTTCGTAATACCTTTCCCTGTCTTAGCCTGCTGCTGTAAATTATATATAATTTATGTAATTCTTCAGTGCATTTGAAACTATATTTTTATTTTAGCTGCAGTAAAAGGCACCAGCTGCAATAACATAATGCCATTTTGCAATTGCATAATCCTTTCTCAATATTTTGTCCAGTCCTGCTTTATGGATCACCTCTGTTCCCACGAATCCATATTTTTTTTAATGAACAACACCATACTGAAAATATTTCATACTTAAATTTCTGCTCGTTTCATTTACTCCCTATTACTAAAAGTTCCTGAATTATGTCTTTTTCTGACCCTGGTTTCTTGTATATCGCCCACCTTTTCTCCCACTCTAGGAGTTTTCAGCACCTGCATTCCTGAATTATGACCCTTACTGCCCCATCTTTCTGGCCTTTTCCTTTTCCTTTCCATATATTCACCACAGATTTTGGGTATTTTTATTTCCATCTTTGGTTCAGCTTCCAATATCAACTTGAGTGAAGCAGTTCTAGGTGGCTTTTATATGTTCAGGAGCAAAATAAATTTACATTGTTGTTCATTGTGAATAAGATGCAGTTTTGTTTGAAGCCTATTTTTAAAATTTAGTCATACAACTGAACATGATGGGCTTTTTTTTCATGTTTAACTCTTGTGGAACCCCAATATTAGATAAACACAGGGAGACAGTTTTATTTGAGATGCATGCAGTGGCTGTCATTTTACATTCAGGGCAAAGGACAACAGCAAGGAAATTTGTTGAAAATGTGCTGCTAGTGCAACAAGGTAGGCTATTCAGTAATTATCCCAGTGTTGAGAATTGAGCAATAGTTTGATATTTAGCTTTATTGATATCTTTCCTCTCTGCTGCTGAAACTGAGCCAAGCTTTGAATTCAAATTCTTTTCACAGAATGGCTTCTGCCTGCAAATGCTGTGCACAAGTAACCATTCAGGAAGTGTTCTAGCCAATCAGCTTCAGCTTTATATGGTGGTAAATTAAAGTGTCCAATTGCAGTATAGGTACTTTAGAGACTGACAGATCATCAAGCTTATGTTTCAAGCCCTTCTCTGAGTACTGAGTTACTGTCCACCATGTTTTTTTAAGTATTGACTTAACTCTGTGTTACAGTACAATGCAACCACAGAGGTAAGTACCAAGCAATTTCTTTCATGTACTTTTAAAGTGTTAAAGGTTATTTGTATGTACTTTGATCATCTTGTTGTTTGAAAAAAACTAGTTAACCAAGGACTTTCAGTAGTTGCAAAGCTAGTTTTTACTTTTTGCTTCCCTTGGTCACATGTTACAGCCATCCTGTTTAGCAGTGGTTCTATTTAAAGTGTGAGCTGCTGTATTTTAGGTATATTCCTTAATAAGTGAGAATTGACTTTAGGTTCACTGTGTTCTAATCCTCACTAATCAATTATAGTGGCCTAGCTTCTTTTTAGCAGAAGGTGCTTGCCCTATTGTGTAGCTGAGTCACATGCCTGTTGGTGGGCAAATAGAAGAAGCAGGCTCCTGCCCTACAGGGAGTCATTTCAGACATTAGCTAGTTTGAATTGCAAACAAGATCATCATCGTCACTAAGAAGGTAGGATACAGATTGCCATTGTCACAGAATTAAAAGCAAACCTGATTTTGTAAGCATAATTGAGTATATCCTGTTTTAATGTTGCAAAACAAAAAGCAAATTGCATGAGGAAGACATAAGCTAGGTGATTGTATAAAGTAATTTGCGCACTGTAATTTTGACACTAAATCATAAACTGATTGCATTATAAATGACACAGTCTACAACTCGGCTGTTTTCAGAGAAGGTGGTTGTACCTGTGTGTACCTTTTTATGCAGGAAAGGCACTGAGACCAACACAAGAGTGATCAACAGCAAAAGAATGAGACAGATGTGTATGCATCTGCCCTTTGTGTTTAATGACACAGTGCCTTTGTCCAGGAATTATGGGTGTTATTCTGTTTGTGAATGCAAACTGTGTACTAATGTACCATTCCCCCCCCCCCACCTTTTTTAATAGCTGTTTAATTTGAATACTTGAGGATCCTTGTAGCACCCTTCAACAATACAGTTTGTTTCCTTGACTTGGTGGTTAGGATGTTCTGGCCTGTAACAATCTACCCTGAATGTTGCCATTGCTGCTCCTTCAACTCAATGCACATTTCTTCCCAGACAAGTAAAACACATTTGAGATCTTATGAATGGGATTTGATTTGTAATTGATTAGTTGGAGAGACTGGTAGTCACAGTTACCTCCAATGATTGAACATTTTCAATGTAATTTATTTTGCCTGCTACGTGAAAAAAGCTCAGTTCAAATGGATGTTGGGTAGTCTGGGAAGGCGAAGAGTTAATTTGTTACGATTGTGTTCTGCAACTGGGAGTATAGAAGAAGTACAAAATGTCAAGGAAATCTGCTTTTAACAGTCATATTTCCCAATTAAAATGACTGAATACTTTTCTGCAACTATAATTGAAACCTTTGCTTTACATTGGCATAAATTTTTTTAAAAAGTGCAAGACAGAAAAGCACTGCTGCTCTATGTCCCTCTTCTTTTATAAACCCAGTCTTTTTTTAACAATAGCTGAACAGAGACAAATGCATCAATGAACTGGCTGTTTAAGATGTGCTGTTCCTGCTTCCCCTTCCTGCCCTGGGGTGGGGGTAGAAACACAATTGTGCCTGCAGCAATGCAGTTGTAATCAGGAGTTACCAGTGTAGGAAATCGTGAAGACAATCACGTAGCTAGCCACGTCATGGCAGTATTCAGCTGATGTGAACTGTAATGTTAGCCTCTCTCTCTTTTAATCGTTTTGGTTCTTAGCATGTGCATAATTATCAACCAGGAGCAAAAGCAATCTTTTCAGAATTTTGCAAGCATAATAATGGAAGCAAGGTATAGTAAATGTTTGCCACTTGAGCGAATGGAAGCTGAAATAGTCTTGCTCAGTGTGGTCTCTTTCTGTATACCTAATAATATATGTACTACCAATCTATTGGTTTAATAACTGACTATGGAGAGAGAGAATTGGACAAGGAGCACAAGTAGCTAAAGTTTGCCACTGTTCAGTGTCTTTATTTTCTCCCCCCAACCACACTGTTCTGTGTGCAAGGAGAATATTCATTTTAATCCACATCAAGGTGTGACGTTATTGATATACTAAAATACTATCCATTACCTCCATATCACCACATCACTATCTCCTCCTCCCCACAGCACATCCCCTCCAATATTTTTAAAATTACTGTAAACTGGAGGCTTAGGAGTTTTTTTTCTCAAGTTACGCAGCATTAGTTTCACTTTCTTTTTCCTTTTTTGAAAAGAAATTGTGACAGGCGTTTGCTCATAAGTTAAGGACAGTGTCGTATAGGGTATCTGGGTGCTGAGCTGTTCAAATGAGGATGGTCCAGATGGATTTGTTTCCTTGTGTCTGGCTATATTAGGCCTCATGTAGAGTGATTTGACTTAATTGTTAACTAATAACTGGAGCTAGATGATATAAATGTGAGAATAAGAGAAAGTTCCTTACTGTAATGTTCCACAGTGCAATAACTGGGGGCTTACATGATAAGCCCATTAAGAATGATTATTCAGGCTAGTTACTGAGCTACTGAAGTCGAAAGTAGTTACAACTGAACATATGAATTAGGAATACAAACTCTTCTTTTTGTCCCTCGAGCCTGCTCCTGCTCTGCTATTCAATAAGACCATGGTTATCCACAATACTACCTATCCTGATAACTTTCACCCTCTTGCTTAACAAGAATCTATTTGGCTCAACGTTAAAAATATTCAAGGACTCTGTTTCCATGATCTTTTTTTGGCAAGGGAATGCTAAAGAATCTTGTCCCTTGATGAGAAAATATTTCCCCTCATCTCTGCTTTAAGTGGAAAATACCCTTATTTTAAGCCATGCCTAATAGTTCTAGTTTTTCTCACCTAGAGAACACAATTTTCACATCCATCCTATAAAGATGCCTCCAGTTCTTATGTTTCAGTCATCACCTTTCACTCTTTTTAAATGTCAGTTGCTAGCCTGTACAAATATTCTTCATAAGAAAACATCACCAACCTGTGTCCAGGTTTTGGTCTTGTCAGCCTTCTCAGAATTTGTTCCAACTCTTTTTATATCCTTCCATATATAAGGAGACTAATACTGTACAGACTATTCTGGACATTAGATAGGGATAAAAATAAGAAATGAATAATAAATATTTGGAGTGCTATGGGCCAAGTGCAGGCAGTTGGGACTATTTTAGCTTTCAATTTGGTCAGCATCGACTTGTTGGACCAAAGGGCCTGTTTCCATGCTGTATGACTCCATGTTCTCAGCAGTACCCTGTAGCATAACTTCCCTACTTTTGTATTCACTTTTCTTTGCAATAAATGTTAACTTTCCATTAGATTTCCTAATTACTTTGGAGATTAAGACATCCAGATCCCTTTGCAAATTGTTCACCATTTAGATAAGAAGCTTTCTTTAATTCTTCCAACAAAAATTGGCAGTTTTACATTGTCTCACATTTTATTCAATTTACCAGATACTTACTCACTGGTTATCCATCATCCAGCTAAATTTGACTCCCTTCGTAACCTTTTCATCCTGTTTGCAGCGAGACCTCCTAGTTCAGAGTCATAAGAAAAATCTGCCAACACTCTTTTTTTTGACAACTTTTGTTTGAACCTAAAGTCATAAAATCCTACAGCACAGGGGTCAGGTCCTTCAGCCATACTGGTTCATGCCGACCAAAATGTCCATCCATGTTAACCCCGTTTCCCTGCACTTGGCCCATATCCTACTAAACCTTACCTATTCATGTATTTGTCCAAATGTCTTTTAAATATTGTTCATGTACCCTCCTTAACCACTTCTGCTGGCAGCTCATTCCATATATGTAGCATCCTCTGTGTTTTTTAAAAAATAAAAGTTATCTCTCAAGTTCCCTTGTATTCTTTTACCTCTGACCTTAAAATGATGCCCTCTCGTCCTCGATTCCTCAACCCTGGGAAAAAGGCTGAGGACATTCACGCTATCCGTGCCTCTCATGATGTTAATCACTTCTATGTGATGCTACCCCCGCGCCCCCACCCCCCCCGCCGCATCAGTCCCCTACACTCTAAAGAAGAAAGTCCTAGTTTGTCCAAACTCTCCCTATATCTTAGTCCGTCAAATCCTAGCAACACCCTTGTAAGTTTTCTTCTGCATTCCTTCCAGGTTGATAATGTTCTTCCTATAGCAAGGTGACCAAAACTGAACATAATACTCCGAGTTGCCTCACCTGCACCCATACAACTGCAACATAACTTCCCAACTCCTATACTCAATGCCCTGATTGATGAAGGCCAGTATACCAAAAGTCGCCTTCACCTCCCTGGCAACCTGTGACTCCACTTTCAGAGAACTGCACATCTGAATTCCAAGGTCCCCCTGTTCCACTGCATTCCTTAAGGCTCTACCATTCACCGTGAAACTCCTACCTTGATTTGACTTTCCAAAATACAACACCTCACATTTTATCTATATTAAACTCCATTTGCCATTTCTTGACCCACTTCCCCAGCTGATCCAAATCCTGCTGCAATTTTTGAAAATCTTTCTCACTGTTCACCATACTGCCTATTTTAGTGTCATCTGCAAACTTACTAATCATACCAAATACATTGTTATCTATATCAATGATTTGGATGACTAACAGCAATGGACCCAGCACCAACACCTGAGGTGCACCACTAATCAGAGGCTTCCAGTCCCACAAACCTCCTTCCATTATTCCTCTCCGCTTCCTACCATCAAGCTAATTGTGTACCCAATTTGCCAGATGTCCCTGGATACCATACGATCTAACCTTCCAGAGCAGCCTACCACATGGAATCTTATCAAAGGCCTTACTGAAATCTATGTAGACTACATCTACCGCCCTGCCCCCATCAACCATCCTGACCACTTTATCAAATGACTCTAACAAATTTGTGAGGCATGATCTCCCATGCACAAAGCCATGTTGACGACTCCTAATCAAACCCTCTGTTTCCAAATGCATGGATATCTAATCCCTCAGAATTTTCTCAAGTAACGTACCTGCCCCAGATGTTAAGCCTCCTGGACTATAATTCCCAGGATTTTCTTTGCAGCCCTTCTTGAATAATGGCAAAACATTTGCTGCCCTCCAGTCTTCTGGGACCTCGCCTATGGATAATGATGATGCAAATATGTCAGCCAGAGCCCCTGCAATAATTCTTCAGCCTCTTGCATGGTTCTTGGATAAATCTGGTCAGGTATCGGAGATTTTATCCAAGTTCATGCATTTCTAATTCTTCCAACACCTCCTGCATTGTGCTGTGGACTGTCCCCAAGGTATCGCCACTAACTTCCCCAAGTTCCCAAGTCTTCATGGTAACCACAGGAGAAATAACCTACCCATCAAATCAACTTCAACAACACTAAAGTAACCTTCAGTCACAAAATGTTCCAGAATCTCAATCCCTGTGTTTTTTTTAACCAGTTTGCAGCTTTTCACATGGGTTGGTCACATTATCCTCTTTCAGCCATACCTCACATCCAGTTGTGTGGTAGTGTCTTGTCCTGGTTTCAACTTTATCTATTAAGTCAGAGAGTCACCAGCAATGGCTTTTCCTTTCTAGTTCTATTATCCCTGATGTCCCTTGAGTGTATTCTTGGTTCTTGCCAATTCTCATGATGTCCCTCGACAATATCATTTGAAAACACAAGGTTACAAAAGGAGGCAGGCAACACCCGGCTTCTTGCCCACTTTTCTTATTTCTTTCACTGTCAAAATTGTTTATCATCAGGTCTTGGATAATAGAAATTAACTCTCCACTAAATATTAAGAAGAAGAAAGCGATTGTCTTTTGTGCCTGTGGAAAAACTTCCATCCCTAGATATTGATTCCCTCCCTCTCCCTCATTACTGAGGTTGAATCTGATTATTTGTAACTTTAGCATCCAATTTGAATGTGTGTTGAGCTTCTGACAACACGGCTACTCTATCACCATGACAACCTACTTTCACCACCATAACATTGTGTGACACTGATCCTGTCTCAGCACAACTTTAGTTGAAACCCTTGTTCATGCCTTTGTTACCATTTATTTATCCTCTATTTGTTGCAGTCTGTTCCATGTTTTACCATTGGTAAACTTGAACTCATACAAAACTGCCTGTATTTTCTATCATATTTCATTCACCTACATTGACTCCCTTGGATAGAGGATTAGCTAACAATCAGAAAATGGATATTGGAATAAATGGGTCTGTTTCTCTTTGGAAAGATACAAGAAGTAGGTTGTCACAGGGTTTGATCTTCAGGGCCTCAACAATTTAGAATCCATATATTAGTGATTTGGGTGCAGGGACAGAAGGCAATATTGTCAAATTTGCATCTGAACTTAAAATAAGCAAGAAAATTAAGTTGCAGCAGTGAAATATGAAATTAAAAATTGATGTGAATAGGTGAAGTGAGCAGGTCATAACTTCATAAATAAACTTGATATGTTTAATGTGGATAGGTGGGACTATCCATTTTTGGTCAGAAGAACGCAACGGTTAGTAATTATCTAAATCAATGTGACTTCAGAGTCACCAACAAAAATAGAAGTTACGGGAAAAGCTCAGCAGGTTTTAGCAGCATCTGTGAAGAAAGAAGCAAAAAAAAATCAGAGTTAATGTTTCAGGTCCAGTGACTCTTCCTCAGAGAGGCTTTATTTTCCTTCACAGGTACTGCGAGACCAGCTGAGCTTTTCCAGCAACTTCTGTTTTTATTCCTGATTTATAGCATCTGCAGTTCTTTTAGTTTTTATATAGTAACTTCAGAGTCCTTTGATGCAGAGGGATCTGGGTGTCCTTGTGCATGAATTTTAAAGAAAACTAGAATATAGGTATAGTGGGTAGCAATGAAGAAAAATTTAATTTTGGTACTTATTACTAAAGGAATAGTGTATACAAACAGGAAAGTGTTCCTGCAACTATACAAGGCATCACTGAGACTGCTCCTGAAGTATTGCATACAATTTTTTGGTTCCCTGAGTTCAGGAGGGATGTAGATACATTGGAGGCAGTTAAGGAGAGATTCACGAGATTGATTCCAGAGGTGAGGGCTTTAACTTATGAAGAGAGATTGAGCTATTTTGGCATATATTATCTGGTGTTTGGACGAATGAGAGCAGATCTAGTTGAGGGATATAAGATGTTAAGGGTGATTGACAAAGTAGTCTTATAGAGGATGTTTTCTCTTCTGGGGCAATCTAGAATGAGAGGTCAGTAGTTTTAGGATAATGGATAGCAGGTTTGAAAGAGGGATGATGAGACATTACTTCTCATGGACTCATAGACTTCCACAGCACAGAAAAAGATCCTTCGGCATGTCACGTCCACTCCAGTCAAAAGCAACTACCTAACCAGTTGAAGATAACAAAGTATGGAGCTGGATGAACACAGCAAGCCAAGCAGCATCTCAGGAGCTCCTGAGATGCTGCTTGGCCTGCTGTCCTCATCCAGCTCCACACTTTGTTATCTTGGATTCTACAGCATCTGCAGTTCCCATTATCACCTAACTATTTGAATCCCATTTTCCAGCACTTGGCCCATTTTGTCTTGGTTTCTTTCAAAGGTCGTAATGTGTGGAATTCACTACCCCAGAGCTGATGGGTTATGGAGAATGGGCACAAAAGTGGACTTGAGGCTGAGATGAGATCAGCGTGATCATACCGAATGGTGGATCAGGCTAATGGGGCTGAATTATCTATTCCTGCTCTTGCTTCATCTGTTATGCCTGGGGAATGCTTTGAATTTATAATTCTCATTTATTTCCAAATCCCCCGTATCATTGTCTTTCTCTGTCATGACTTTCTCCAGCCCTGCAGCCTTTTAAGATCTCTGCTGCTTTAATTCTGGCCTTTTGTGTATCACTGATTTTAATCACACCCTTGTTGGCAGTCAAGCCGTCAGCTGGCTGGGTGCTAGGCTCTGGAGTTTTAGAAACCTGCCACTGAGCAAACACTTAGTCACCTGTCATAATACCTTCTTTGGTCTTGGTGTTAAATTTTCTCTGTTGGCAAATGTTTCTGTGAATAATGTCAAAGTTTTACTCCAGTAAATACAAGTTACTGATATTGCTGTCTTGAGCACTTTGGATATAATTTTCATCCAGTATAATAACTCAAAGCCATTAGTATTATGAAATTTGTTGGACCTTCTGTGAGCCGTTTGATCTCTGACTTTAACTGTCTGGCAGCCTCCACAAGCTTGACATTTTTTTTCATGCTGAACTTCCAATTTCACATTCAGCCTGTTGTCCAGATGCATACCATGCATCTGTAGAAAATTGTTCATTGTACACTTGCCTTGCCCTTAATATTGCTGAGCTTTCTTAAAATCATGAGATAGAGGAGCAGAATTAGGCCATTTGGAAAATCAGGTCTTTTGATCATGGCTGATTGTGTTTCTCAACCACATCTTCCTGCCTTTCTCACCATAATCTTTGATCTCTTTGTAATCAGGTTCCTAACTATCTCTGTCTTAAAGACACTGCATGACTTGGCATCCAATCTTCTATGCCCATGAGGACCACATCATACTCGTGATTGATTTCAATATTGTTAATGTCCCAGTATGAACCTTTCACAGGTGTCGACTAATCTAGAGTCTGCCAATTCCTGTCACGCACCTATTACCCATTTTCATGTCATACTTTGGTTTCCTATGCTACAGTGAGTACACTTTCAAAATCCTCAGATCCAGCTTCAGTTGCTTGCTTCAAGCTCTCTCCAACCTATTGGCATAACTTCTCCAGTTCTGTGCGCACCTTTTTTGTTGCTGTGATTTGGATAGTTTTTTTTCCAATCCCTCAATCTGTTGCACCTTCAAATTGAAATTTTAAGTCAGTATATCCTAACCCTGAGATTATCCTCTGAGAACCATGTTGATTTGCGTTGTGTTGTGATCACTGACCCCACTTCAAAAGCATCTTTAAAAGTTTATGATTTTGACCGTGCTTATGTTTTCATTTTAGTTGCTTCACTTTTTTATTATTCTTCTTTTCTGCCATCCCCCACAAACTGTTATGGATTCCTTCAGCCTATTTGTTTTTCTACTTCTCAATATTTTAGTTTTTCAATTCCAGGAACTCGTGTTGTATGCTGAGTGCTTAGTTTGTTACATACATTACATTTGCTCCAACAGTGTGCATCATCTAGAGAATTTGCTGCAGTTCCTTGGTAGCAATAGAATTCTCCAGGGCCACAATAATGATACACTGATACTTGACTTCTTCTGTAATTTGGTGGCCAGTATGTCAGCTGACAAACCAGTTTTACTGATTTGCAGGGTTCTTTCTTTACAAATCATGTAACCTTGTGGCCACACCATGTTGCAGGGCAACAACCAGGTCAACAGTTGCAATAGCTCCTTTGTGTTTTTAAAGACTTACAGATTGTAGAAGGAAGGGAGGACAGGAAGGAATGAGGATTTCTACACTTTGAGACTCTATTGATGTTGGTGTGACTGGGCCAGGAGCCAGACAACTGTAGGGAGAACGTGCTAAATAGCTCTGTAGTAAATATGAGCCAAATTCAAGTGGTGGCTGAGCAAGCAGTCTGCCGTAGTTGGATGGGGATAAATTGGGTGCCTAAAATTATCTTATCAGTGAATTTTGGCTCGTAGATGGGTAGCACCTACTTTTTCTATCTTTGTGGTACTTTGAAAGGAATTTGGGAAGATCTCATGGAACCTTGCTCGATCAAAACGATCAAAAAGAAGTTGGTAGGCTGCATCAAAGATCTTATTTGCAGTCAATTTTCCTTTGACCATTTATGAAACATGTATAAACTTTTATTTATTGGAAGAAATTTGTAAAAATTTTCATACTGGCATAGTTGGTTTAGTTTATTTTCATTTTTGTGTGTTCAGATTCAAAGTACCTTGAATGGTCTCTTTCACTTATATGGTCTGAAGCTCTTGGTTAAACATCTTGCCAAAATAGGGTGAAAGGTAGCAACTGACTTTATTTTCAGATTACTTATTTTTCCCTTCCTCCTCTGTTCCCATTTAATTTAGTCCAGAATAAATACGGTCTTTTCAAGTAGTGATGTCAACCTTCACACCTCAAGCTGAGAAAATAACATTCACTGTCATGACCTTACTGAACCTTATTTTAGTTTTCTCAATATTTAGAAGAAAATATTAAAAAATGGCTGCACTAGCAGGCCCTACATGGCACAACAAAGTGGAGTGAAACAATAATTTCATGTGCCATGTCAAAGCGCCATTGTCACTGAAAATAGCTTTTCTTTTCAGCAGCCTTTAAATTCCAACTCCCACCCCCACCATCTGCCCCAACCACCCGCCCTCCCTTTCTGTCTATGTGTTTGTCAATCTGCATGTATGCATGCTTTCCTGTTCTTATGATCTAGGCTGCAATGCAGAAAGATGCTGCCTGAAACAAGGTAGCAGCAGCTGTACAGCTTCTCGCTGCAAACCAATCATCTCCTACCATGTAGTGTTTAACCAATAGCAGCACAGAATAGGTTAAAGATTGACAATTGCTGTAGCCGGACTCAGAGAGGCCTTCTGGAAATTTCCTCCATCTTTGTTCCACCAAAATAAGGTAAATTCAGCCAAGCTGATGAACTTTATGTATTTTTAGTGTTTAAAAGAAGGTATGATACTCTCTGTCGTTTATGTAACAAGCACTACATGGCTAAAAGGAAGCAATTTCTGCAGTTCTGTTAGCAATGTTGTATTTGGTGCTGATGGGATCTCCTGTTCAAGCTGTGAGACAAGAACAGAGCCCAGTGCATTGACTTCTTATGCCCAGGACCCTCCTCTTGTGATATCTTGTCAGCTCTATTCTCCATTATTTTATTGTAACAATGACTAGAGCAAAAGCACCAAAAAATGTTAAGTTGATCAAAATACTGATATAATTCAGTGTCTAGGAGAAACAAATGTCATGCCCAAGGTAAAAAACCGGTTCAGACCGGTCTGAGCAAGTCTACCATTGCTGCATCTACAATTCAGCTGCTTTTTCTTTAAATATTTCAAGCCCACTGAATAGGAGTTATAGTTTTGCTTTAAGAATTTGGTCTGTTTGCAGAGCTGTGATGATCAAGATTAATTTGACATGTACTCAATTAACAGCCAAAAGTATTTTCTACAAAGATCATTGGGATTCTGACTGGCATTTAATACCAATGTAATGTTCTCATGGCATTGTTTTTCATTTGTCTGTAATAGTTACTCAAGCGTTGGTTTTATTTAGCACATTGACTGCCTTGCATTGCAGCCTGATGCAGTTATTTTCTGTTGGTTAATAGACTTAATTGTGTCCTAAGTAGCTGTGTTGTACAGGATTGCAAGCTTGACAATTGCCAGAGTGATTATGAAGAGTGCCACCATTTTAAGCACAGGAACAGGCGGACAGTGCCAGGTTCCATCTTTGGACTCGACATGCGTAAATATTGTGTTTAGGACAAGTAAATGGCTGGTAATGGCAATTGCATGGAAAACTGAGCTATGTCACAGCAGTCTGGATTTCTGATTTTGTTTTTCTAAAATAAAATCTGACAAATTCTAGGGAAAATTCATTCCTAATGATATTCAGGTATTTCCAAAACCAAAACATAATTTTCTTATTAATTGGGGATTTTGTGATTTGTGTAGGCTAAATGAATTATACAGAGCCATTATTTTTGTCGAGACACTTTTACTGAATGCACTTTTCAGTTTGTGTGGACACAAAAGGTATTAATGTTATCGTTGTAAGATGATAAATATCTAGCTCGCTTGTGCTACAGAGTATCCTTGTAATTGATTCATCTCGTTGCATGATGCTGTTAATCTCTATTTGCTTTATCACAAACTTCTTTAACATGAATATAGACCTTGCTTAGTTTCGATGCCAAAGAAAGTACATTAGTGGATGTAATTGGCAGTTTGCCACTTCGATTTTAAAATTATATATGCACTGATCTTAAAAAGAAAGACATATTGAATTTAGACCAATGGTTTGAGGTTCAGTTGATCTACATAATCCATGTACTGTGCTAGCCATTCACACTGGGGAATATTGAGCAACTGTATGTTGCACTCAGATGAGGGAGTGCTGCGGGTTAATCTTGAGGCCCATGTTCTGAATGTGACTTTGGCCCCCTCCCACGCTAAATATAAACTGCGAGTTTATTTCCTGAGCCTGGCTAATTTTATGCTGTTTTGAAACCTACAAACAATTTTGCAGGTCCCTTCTGGGTCTCTATTTTGTACTGAATGTTTGTTTATTGTATGAGTTATAAATATTTAAGTATCCCATTACATTGTTTTGGAGAAGGAAATTACACATGATTCTTCATATAACAGATGAAGAGAATATGTCGTACCACACTTGGTATGAAAAATATCATGAGTTAAGGTGACTGGAAAACTAGAGAGTAACAAATGGATATTTGTTTTTGGGAGAAGAGTGATTTTTTTTTTTTTTACTATGTTTATTCTTGTTTTGATGCATTTATTGTACGGATCATTTATAAAGCCTTGTGATTGGGGAGAACAATCAATAGAAGCCATGTTGGAGAAGAACTGATGTAAGAAAGTAAACACGTGCATGATTGATGTAACCTGCTGCACATGTACCTTTTTAATTATTAGTTTATTATTTAGCCTTTTTTTTTAGTTTCATCTTTCATTCCCTGAAACATTTTTTTATTGCTCTTTTGAATTTTGGCTCACGATGAAGTACAAATTTAGTAAGAGTTGGCAATACCTGCCAAATGGTGATTCTGAAACTTTTATTGTAACAAATTACTAAATGCTGCTTTGTAGGCCCCTTATACTTTAAACTATAGAGAGGAATGTTCCTCTTTTATACTTAGAACCCATTGCACAACCCATAGGATTACACCTTCTAAATAACAGCTCATATTACAATGTATTCCTGTTTTTCCAAGTAGTAACTTTGTGTGGCTGATTCCAGGCACTTTCCTCCGTTTTCAGGTTATTTCTTGTGTCCACCACTAGTCGTCATGACTCTTCTTGCCCCTGGCCATAACATATTTTGTAGCATCCTCGGATGGTAGCCGGTTATGTATGTTTGTCTAGAGTCCACCTCCCCTGCGACATTGTGCTGTGGTAGTTTGCAAAGCAACCTCTTTTTGCTGACCACATTGATGTGCTGTCTGTATGTGATATCCTTTTGATTTTGTAGGGAAACCTGGAACCTGTTTTCCCCCTTGCCCTCGTTCACATAGCACTATGAAGCACGTTAACCTTGTATCTAGGAAGAAATCCTAGTTAACTATTAGTTCACAATATAAATGGACTGCTTGCATTTACACCCCTACATCACGCATCTGGCAGTTTGGGAGATTCTGCTTGTATTTTGCTTTCAAGTTCGGCAAATTTTCCAGCTTGTCTCACTGGTCCTGTTTAGGGTGTGGTTAGGATGGGAGGGGGGGTTGCCACAGGTTGTAGGATCTTTTGTTCTAAGGGTGCGGACAAGATGGAGTCAGTCTTACCACTACCAGATGTAGATCAGAGGCAGCCATCAGGCTGCAGAGGTGAGCTTTTTTTAAAAAAAGCATTTGCTTAGTTCTTTAGGACTTTGTTCCAGTTGTTTCTTAATCCTTAGGCCCTCCATTCAACCCTTTGTATTCCCTATGCGCCACTTCATGCCTGTCCAGTTACCAGTCCGAAAGATCCTCATAGCCTATGGTTAACCTTATGACCACCAAACTCCAGCATTTCAAGATAATAAAATGTGAGGCTGGATGAACACAGTAGGCCAAGCAGCATCTCAGGAGCACAAAAGCTGACGTTTCGGGCCTAGACCCTTCATCAGAGAGGGGGATGGGGAGGAGGTTGGTAGGGTGGTGTGTGAGAACGAGGGGGATCCTCTTGGGGCGGTTGTGGCGGGGGCGGGGTGTGAGGGATGTATTGCGGGAAATTCGGGAGACGCGGTCAAGGGCGTTCTCGATCACTGTGGGGGGGAAAGTTGCGGTTCTTAAAGAACTTGGACATCTGGGATGTGCGGGCGTGGAATGTCTTATCGTGGGAGCAGATGCAGCGGAGGCAGAGGAATTGGGAATAGGGGATGGAATTTTTGCAGGAGGGTGGGTGGGAGGAGGTGTATTCTAGGTAGCTGTGGGAGTCGGTGGGCTTGAAATGGACATCAGTTACAAGCTGGTTGCCTGAGATGGAGACTGAGAGGTCCAGGAAGGTGAGGGATGTGCTGGAGATGGCCCAGGTGAACTGAAGGTTGGGGTGGAAGGTGTTGGTGAAGTGGATGAACTGTTCGAGCTCCTCTGGGGAGCAAGAGGCGGCGCCGATACAGTCATCAATGTACCGGAGGAAGAGGTGGGGTTTGGGGCCTGTGTAGGTGCGGAAGAGGGACTGTTCCACGTAACCTACAAAGAGGCAGGCATAGCTGGGGCCCATGCGGGTGCCCATGGCCACCCCCTTAGTCTGTAGGAAGTGGGAGGAGTCAAAAGAGAAGTTGTTGAGTGTGAGGACGAGTTCAGCTAGGCGGATGAGAGTGTCGGTGGAGGGGGACTGGTCGGGCCTGCGGGATAGGAAGAAGCGGAGGGCCTTGAGGCCATCTCCATGCGGAATGCAGGTGTACAGGGACTGGACGTCCATGGTGAATATGAGGTGTTGGGGGCCAGGGAATTGGAAGTCCTGGAGGAGGTGGAGGGCGTGGGTGGTGTGACGGACGTAGGTGGGGAGTTCCTGGACCAAAGGGGAGAAAATGGAGTCCAGATAGGTGGATACAACGCATTATCCTCCGACACTTCCACCATTTACAATCCGACCCCACCACCCAAGACATTTTTCCATCCCCTCCCCTGTCAGCTTTCCGGAGAGACCACTCTCTCCGTGACTCCCTTGTTCACTCCACACTGCCCTCCAACCCCACCACACCCGGCACCTTCCCCTGCAACCGCAGGAAATGCTACACTTGTCCCCACACCTCCTCCCTCACCCCCATCCCAGGCCCCAAGATGACATTCCACATTAAGCAGAGGTTCACCTGCACATCTGCCAATGTGGTATACTGCATCCACTGTACCCGGTGCGGCCTCCTCTACATTGGGGAAACCAAGCGGAGGCTTGGAGACCGCTTTGCAGAACACCTCCGCTCAGTTCGCAACAAACAACTGCACCTCCCAGTCGCAAACCATTCCCACTCCCCCTCCCATTCTCTAGATGACATGTCCATCATGGGCCTCCTGCACTGCCACAATGATGCCACCCGAAGGTTGCAGGCACAGCAACTCATATTCCGCCTGGGAACCCTGCAGCCATATGGTATCAATGTGGACTTTACCAGTTTCAAAATCTCCCCTTTCCCCACCGCATCCCTAAACCAGCCCAGTTCGTCCCCTCCCCCCACTGCACCACACAACCAGCCCACCTCTTCCCCCCCACCCACTGCATCCCAAAACCAGTCCAACCTGTCTCTGCCTCCCTAACCGGTTCTTCCTCTCACCCATCCCTTCCTCCCACCCCAAGCCGCACCCCCAGCTACCTACTAACCTCATCCCACCTCCTTGACCTGTCCGTCTTCCCTGGACTGACCTATCCCCTCCCTACCTCCCCACCTATACTCTCTCCACCTATCTTCTTTACTCTCCATCTTCGGTCCGCCTCCCCCTCTCTCCCTATTTATTCCAGTTCCCTCTCCCCATCCCCCTCTCTGATGAAGGGTCTAGGCCCGAAACGTCAGCTTTTGTGCTCCTGAGATGCTGCTTGGCCTGCTGTGTTCATCCAGCCTCACATTTTATAATCTTGGAATTCTCCAGCATCTGCAGTTCCCATTATCTCTGAAACTCCAGCATTTGCCTTTTTACACCATTGATGCCAATTTTCCTAGTAACCCCCATGGCAGACATTTGGAGCTATGATGTGATAAAGTAGAATGAATTTCTGAATATTTACAGGAGCTCACCCTTTTCAATAAAGCACAATTAAATCCCCTCTGTACTTAATCTCTTAGCAAGACAAACAGACTTGTATTCATAACCCAGATCAAAGACAGCTAATCCTTTGATAACCGCTTAGAACTATCAGTCAAACTGAACTTACTCTGCCCCTTCCCTGCCAAAAAAAAGAAATTAGTTGTGGAAAGTAATCAAGAATTAATAATACTATAGTTATGGCATTAATGGTTATGTCAGGAAACAGCCAGAATGCTTTTTTAAACTTGAGCAGGCAGATTTCTTTCAAGAAAGAGATGGATAGAGCTCATAAAGATAGTGGAATCAAGGGTTATGGGGATCAGGCAGGAACAGGATACTGATTGTGGATGATCAGCCATGATCATAATGAATGGTGGTGCTGGCTCGAAGGGCCGAATGGCCTACTCCTGCACTTATTGTCTATTGTCTGTTTTTCCCCTAGTTTTTAAGGGGTTGCTCATTGAAATAATTGACAGTCCAGCAAACCTTATGTACCATTTAAGGGTATTTACAACTCCAATAAGTATTTTTGTTTTCCACAGTCTAGAATATTGTCTTTGTTCCAGTGAAAATGGTTTCTGTTTGAAATCAGCACTGACCTGGTTCCTGCTGACATTTTGGAGGGTCCACAGAGCCACCTCAATTCTGCACAAGTCCAGGCCTCAGACTCATTATAAATTCAAGCCTACTGCTATTATTGCTCAGCATAAATAACTTGCATCTTCTCAGGAGAACTATTTAAGCCTCCAGTTTGATCTCTGACAGTCATACCACTAGGTTTACCTCCTGATAGCCTTCAGAGCATGTCACACTGAACCTTTTTAAAGATAAAAGCTTCAAAAAAAGAAATGATACCACAACACAATTTTTATAAACCATTTAGAAGCCTGAAGGAAGTCACAAATGATTAAACTTGCCACTTGAATTCTGAGCGTTATTTGGATGGTGAATTTGGGGGAGGGATCCTGACCCTGCCCTGTTCTTAGATGACAAAATGTGGAGCTGGATGAACACACCAGGCCCAGCAGCAACTTAGGAGCACAAAAGCTGACATTTCGGGCCGAGACGTTTTTCTGATGAAGGGTCTAGACCAAAAATGTCAGCTTTTGTACTCCTGAGATGCTGCTTGGCCTGCTGTGTTCATCCAGCTCCACATTTTGTTATCTCGGATTCCCCAGCATCTGCATTTCCCATTATTCCTACCCTGTTCTTGTTTGTGATCCATGGTGAAAAATATAGTCATTGCAAAGCAGCAGCCAAAATATCTTAAAAAGATTAAGACTAATTGTATGAAAATGGTTGTGACCATCATGTTATGACATTGTGCCTTTTGTCCAGCTAAATGTTTTCTGTGCATGGCAGTGAGATGCTAACTGACTTTGTCAGCAAAGTAACTACCATAATTTCTTGGATTTGACATTGAGGGAGGGAATTCCAGAGCTTAGGATCTGTGCAAGTGCAATCAGAGCCAATAATAAAAGCAGTTGAGAAATCGGGAAGGTACAAATGACTTGAATTGGAGGAGTACAGAAATCTGTCTGGGTTGGACGAGGCCAGAGAGGGATATGAAAACCACCATGATAATTTAATGACCAAGAGCCAATGTATGTTAGCTAACAAAGAGACAGTTGAATTAACTTGGTATGAATGTTGGATGAGTTAAAGTTTGTAGGAGGTAGTAGATGGGAGACTAGCTTGGAAAACATTGGACTAATTGGTTCATAGCATACCTTATTAAGAGTTTTAGCAGCAGATGGAACTGAGGTAGAGGTAGAAAGAATTGATATAGGCTGTGGATAGTATATGGGTATAAATTGCACCACTTAGCATGCCACAATAATAAATATCCAGTTCAAATTCATTGACATGGAAGTGGAATGGAATTGATGGCCTGAGGATGGATTTTTGAAATGAGGGTCTGCATATTACTTGCTCATTTTCTTCTGAAAAATGGCAGCAAAGCATTCTAAGTACTTTTTGATGCCAATTCATTTATTATGCCTAAAGCTTAAAACGGGTGTGAGAATTTCAGCAGCTATATTACTCTGTGTGTTGATCAAAATTTAACTTTTAAATATCTCTTAATCTGTTAAAGATACTTGTAGCCAATTTGTTCAGATGTAACATGACCTGCCTCTGGAGCAGGTCCAACTTGAACCCAGGCGTTCTGGCCCAGATCTTGGGACACTACATCTGTGCCACAAGAACCTTGCTCAAAGCTTAATATGTTATATTGGCAGCAGAGTCTTAAGCAGCTTAAGTTGGACTACAAGCTGGAATGTCACTTAGCTTCACTTGTACCAGTCACGTTTGGACATAGAGCAGTTTTTCCGCCGCCTTCGCCTCCACGCTTACTTCTTTAACCAGGACCCTGACCCTCCCTCCAACGACCCCTTCGCACACCTCCAACACAAGTCCTCCTCCTGGACACCACCCCCAGGCCTCCTGCCCTCCCTCGACCTCTTCATTTCCAACTGCCATCGAGACATTAACCGCCTCGACCTCTCACCCACTCCAACATCTCCCCTGCAGAACGGGCAGCCCTCCGCTCCAACCCCAACCTCACCATCAAACCCGCAGACAAAGGAGGCGCAGTGGTAGTATGGCGCACTGACAACTACATCGCCGAGGCCAAATGCCAACTCTCTGACACCACCACCTCCTACCCCCCCCTTGATGATGACGCCACCCCCGAGCACCAAACCATCATCTCCAATACCATGCATGACCTCATCACCTCAGGTGACCTCCCACCCACAGCCTTCAACCATATTGTTCCCCAACCACGCACTGCCCGCTTCTATCTCCTTCCCAAAATTCACAAATCTGGTCAACCCATTATCTCCGCCTGTTCCTGCCCACCGAACTCATCTCCACCTACCTGGACTCCATTTTCTCCCCCTTGGCCCAGGAACTCCCCACCTACGTCCGTGACGCCACCCACACCCTCCACCTCCTCCAGAATTTCCAATTCCCTGATCCCCAACACCTCATTTTCACCATGGACGTCCAGTCCCTATTCGCCTGCATTCCTCATGCAGATGGCCTCAAGGCCCTCCACTTCTTCCTGTCCCGCAGGCCCGACCAGTTCCCCTCCACCGACACCCTCATCCGCCCAGCTGAACTCGTCCTCACCCTCAACAACTTCTCTTTCAATTCCTCCCACTTCCTACAGACAAAGTGGGTGGCCATGGGCACCCGCATTGGCCCCAGCTATGCCTGCCTCTTTGTAGGTTACGTGGAACAGTCCTTCTTCCGCACCTACACTGACCTCTGGATACAACGCATCACCCTCTGACACTTTCGCCATCTACAATCTGACCCCACCACCCAAGCTATTTTTCCATCCCCACCCTTGTCTGCCTTCCAGAGAGACCACTCTCTCCATGACTTCCTTGTCCACTCCACACTCCCCTCCAACCCCACCTCACCCGCCACCTTCCCCTGCAACCGCAGAAAGTGCTACACTTTCCCCCACACCACCTCCCTTGCCCCCATCCCAGGCCCTAAGATTACTTTCCGTATCAAGCAGATGTTCACCTGCACATCTGCCAATGTGGTGTACTGTATCCACTGTACCCGTTGTGGCTCCTTCTACATTGGGGAAACCAAGCGGAGGCTTGGGGACCAATTTGCAGAATACCTACGCTCGGTTCGCAATAAACAACTGCACTTCCCAGTCGCGAACCATTTCCACTCCCCCTCCCATTCTCTAGATGACATGTCCATCATGGGCCTCCTGCAGTGCCACAATGATGCCACCCGAAGGTTGCAGGAACAGCAACTCATATTCCGCCTGGGAACCCTGCAGCCATATGGTATCAATGTGGACTTCACCAGTTTCCAAATCTCCCCTTCCCCCACTGCATCCCTAAACCAGCCTAGTTCGTCCCCTCCCCCCACTGCACCAAACAACCAGCCCAGCTCTTCCCCCCCACCCACTGCATCCCAAAACCAGTCCAACCTGTCTCTGCCTCCCTAACCGGTTCTTCCTCTCACCCATCCCTTCCTCCCACACCAAGCCGCACCCCCATCTACCTACTAACCTCATCCCACCTCCTTGACCTGTCCGTCTTCCCTGGACTGACCTATCCCCTCCCTACCTCCCCACCTATACTCTCTCCACCTATCTTCTTTACTCTCCATCTTCAGTCCGCCTCCCCCTCTCTCCCTATTTATCCCAGTTCCCTCACCCCATCCCCCTCTCTGATGAAGGGTCTAGGCCCGAAACGTCAGCTTTTGTGCTCCTGAGATGCTGCTTGGCCTGCTGTGTTCATCCAGCCTCACATTTTATTATACTGCAGAAGTATACAGATGCGTTAAACATTTTTCCTCACATGTTTCCTCATGTAGGTGAATCTAGGACTGGGAGTGACATCTTTGCCTTAAAATGGAAACAGAGTCCCTTTTTTTCCTCACACAAGTGACTTTGAAAATGTGCTTTCATCAGTTTTTGAAGAAGAGAGCCCTTTCCATGTTTTTAAGGCAGAGGTAGATTCTGAAAAGCAAGTGGGTGAAAGGCATCACGTGTAGGTGGGAATGTGGAGTACTCCGATCAGTCGCAATCTTCCTGAAATGTCAGCTTTTGTGCTCCTGAGATGCTGCTTGGCCTGCTGTGCCCATCCAGCTCCACACTTCGTTATCTTGCAATCTTGTTGAATACTGGAATGGTGTTCAGGGGATAAAGACCCTCTTCAAGCTTGAAATTGGTATGTCCATGTTGTGGAAGCGTGCCGTCGTCAAGTTGACTGCTATGTTTGCTGATGTAACAAGTCTCCTACACATCAAATGCAAATTAATTGATGGCGAGTTTTTTTTTGGGAGCATCAAGTTGGAATGCAAATAAAATTGGGTTATGTCATCAGCTGGATTGTTTGTTTTCATTTTGATTTTGTCAGCTTATTGTTACAATTTGCACAGTTTCTATTTATGGTGTCTTTGTCGTTGGCTGTTCGAAACATCTCCAGTAAATCAGTCTCTCCATTCTTGTCAGGCGTAAAGAAGTGGGCTGGGTCCTTCAGAGAGAGCTGAATGTGTGCTGTTAAAGTCATAACTATATATTGAGTTTGATTTGCAAATTCTTAAGCTGATTGCACTTGCAGAATTTTTAATACCAGCCAATATTTCGGGGAAAAAGAAAGTGACCTTGTTATCCAAGTACCGTTTTTCTTTCCTGTTGGTGATTTTACAGATAGGATAATAGTTTCAACATTGACTTATTTCAAATAATCCCTAATATACTTCTGAAAACTACAGTACAAATTTCATTAAAAGTAAGTATTTGCTAGTTAAACAAAGAGGAACTTCTGTTTTCTGTTGGTCCTGTAAATATAATTGGGAAAGAACAAGTGTGGTAATTTCCATTATTGTATACTTGGTAAATGCAACATTCTTATTGGGTGATAAGAATGCTAATGATGATTTGTAAAAAATTTGATCGTCAATTAGCAATATTTGTTGTAATTTGTTGTAATTTTCCACTATTGACCAACTTACAATCTAAATCGACTAAGTTGCTAACCTGAAACTGGAAAATGTTCTTTGAAAATGTAAGACAGTGATTATGCAAATTGTTAGCTTCTGTTGGAGTCTGAATGAAGAGAAGTTGACAGCCTCTTTTGGGGAAGGAGCGAAGAAGCTGTAGATTCTAATCATGGTTGGGATATTGTTTATTCGAGTAGGCCCAATGTGAACCTCTTTGTTAGAGGCACTAAGTCAAGTGGATTTGGAAAAGGAGCTTAAAATAAAGAATAAACTTCCTCGCGTACTGTCCTTTGATTGAAGTGTTTTTTTTAAATCAGATTTTAATGTTATCGAGACAGACTGGTTTGATCTCAACTGAAATATTTGTATCCAATACTGGATGCTTTGCTTTCGTAATGATGTAAAGGATTGGAAGGTGTTCAGAAAAGATTTGTGATTCATTCTGGGAATAAGAGACTTTGATTATGAGGATAGATTGGAGAAGCACAGGTCAAGAGTTCGGGTGAGGGGTGCAAATATACAAAGATTTACAAAGCAAAATGCTATGGCAGTATTGCAGGGTTTACATCCAGAGTAGACCCAAACGGACAAAGTGTACAAATGCAGAAAAACAGCAGCTAATAAGGGAAAAATGCTAAGGCAAAACTTAATGGCTGTTCGCTGCATGTAGTATTCAGAGAGAAATAAATGAGTTAATTGCATGACTGGAGGTTAATGGGTATGATCTTAAAGCAACTGCTGAGACATGGTTATTAAAGAATCAAATCTCGAACTATATGTAGAGTATATGACCTGTCAAAATGACAGACAAGCTGGAAAGGATGATAAGATGGCTTTGTAAGTATAAGACTGACCAATTATGACAACAGAACTGATTTTGAATCAGAAATTTTCAAATCCATGTGGATTTAGGTAGGTAAGAAAAAAATGAGGAAGGAAAAACTGGTGGGAGTAGTCCATTTGCCCAGCAAGAGTAGCAGTACTAGAGGAGAGAAAGTAACCGGTAGCCATGAGCCATATGTACTCGACAGTTTCTTAGAATCATGTTAGGGATCTCAGCAGGGATCAGACAATTTTGGATCTGATGATGAGTAATAAGACAGGTTTAGTAAGTCGTCCCAGAGTAGAAGTTCCCTGTGGGAGTTGGTGACCAGACATGGTAGAGTTTAGCATTTCCTTTTTGAGAGTAAAACTTGCGTTGTGGAGCCATAGATCTACAGCACAGGAAACGGCTTGGCCTGTTGAGTCTACATTGTCAAAAAGATCCACTTAACTATTCTAATCCCATTTTTCAGTCTGTTGCCTGAAGCCTTGCATGCTTTGTGAGTTCTTGATTCCTACCTCCGTCTGGGTGAAAAGACTTCTTCATCTCTTTGAAACAACCTACCCCTTACTTCAAATCTGTGCCCCTGGTTTTTGATCCCTCCACCATAGGGAAAAGTTGCTTCCTGTCTATGCCCATACTTTGAAACATCTCGATCATGTCACCACCACACCTCTTCTCTTCCCCCCCCCCCCCCCAACTTGGTTTCCTCTTCTCTTTTCTCTAAGGAAAACCTCTTCAGTTTGTCTAAACTCTCCAGTCCAGCCAACATACTGGAAAATCTCTTTTGCACCCTCTCCATTGCAGGCACACCCAGCTATAATGTGGATTCCTGAACTACACAATATTTTAACTATGGTTTAATGAACATGTTATACAGTTAAAGCATAATTTCACCACTCTTAAACTCTCTGCCTTGGCTAATAAGAAGGGTCTAGGCCTGGAACATTAGCTTTTGTGCTCCTAAGGTACTGCTTGGCCTGTTGTGTTCATCCAGCTCCACACAAGTGTTCTATATGTTGTCTTAGTCACCTTATCTACCTCTCCCTACTACCTTTAAGGGACGAGTGTACATGCACACCGATCTACCTCTGATCCTCTTTGCGTCCCAGGCTCTGACTGTTCATATGTGTTATCTTACCTTGTTTGCTCTCCCCAAGTGCATCACCTCGCGCATATCCAGATTGAACTCCGTGTGTCACTGATCAGCCTGTCTATACTATCCTGTAGTCTAAGTCTCTTTACAGTCTCTTTACTGTTTGTACCCCTTCACCCACACCCGACCATCAATCTTTGTCTCATCTGCAAATTTACTGATCAGCCATTCTACATTCCAATCTAAACTGATTTTTGCATGCCACAAACATCAAGGGCCGCAACACTGATCCCTGGAGAACTCCACTGGATATAGGCCTCCAGTCACAATAACACCTCTCAACAGTCATGCTCTGCTTGCTTCCATTCAGTCAATTCCAGATTCAAGTAGCCAAATTTACTTGGATTCCATGGACTCTTACCTTCACAATCAGTCTGCCATGTGGGGCCTTGTCAAAAGCCTTGCTGAAGTCCAAATAGACTGTTGAATGCATTGCTGTCATTTACATAACTGATCACATCTGAAAGTTGGTCAGACGTAACCTCCCCTTAACAAAACCATGCTTGCTGTTCCTGATTAACCCTTGCCTGTTCAAGTGCAGATTAATTCTGTCCCTCTGAACTACTTCGATTAGTATCCCCTCCATGACATTATAGTGATTTGACCTGTAGTGTCCTGGTTAATTCCTTGCTGTCTTCTTGAATAATGGTGCCCCATCGGCTGTCCTCCAGTTCTCTGGCATCTCTCCTGTAGCCAGACAGGTATTTGAAAATTAATGCCAACTCCCTTGCTATTTACTTCATTTTCTCATTCTGGGGGAAGGCACTGGTAGTGATATTATTGCTAGACTGTTAATCCAGAGACCCAGATAACGCCCTGGGACCCAGGTTCGAATCCCACCGTGGCAGAATTCGAATACAATAAAAACCAATGTCTGTAATTAAGGATCTACTGATGACCATGAAACATTGTTAATTGTCATAAAAACTCCTCTGGTTCACAGATTTCCTTCAGGGAAGGAAATCTATCCTCACGTGGTCTGGCCAACATCTGACTCCAAACCCACAGCAATGTGGTGGACTCTCAGTTGCCCTCTGAAATGGCCTAGCAAGTCATTCGGTTGTACCAATCATTACCAAGTCTCAAAGAAATGAAGCCAGGTAGATCACTTGGAATCAATCTGGGCACCGGAAATGACAATGGCAGAAACAGCCCTATTGACCCTTCGAAGTTTCCCTTGCACAAACTTACTCCTGTAGGGCTCCTGTTTTCAGCCCTGTGTATCTGTCATAAGCTTCCATTTTTCTCTTTATCCAGTCTTGTATATCCCTGGATTTATTGGTCCCATCCTTTTTATCTTTTATTGGAAAACGTTGGCACTGTGCTCTAAGCTATTTCCTTTTTGAATGTGTTCCACTTCCCTGATACAGGTTTACCTAAAAGTTTTTGTCACGGTTAACTCTGGCTAAACCATACCTGGCCTTATTAAAATTGGTCTTCATCCCCAGCCAGTTTAGAAATTTCATTTCCTCATTCTTGGCCTTTTCCATACGATCTTGAACTAACAGAATTATAATCACTCCTGCACAATATTCTCCCTACTAATTATTTGAACCACTTGCTTAGCCTCATCACCTAAAAGTAAGTCTAACCCCTCTTTTCTCAGGCCTTCTACATATGTCTTCAAAAAGATCTTGATGCAGTTTAAGAATTCTGCTCCCTCTAACACTTTCACACTGACTACCCCAGTTAATGTTGAAAGCTGGTATTCCCTTACTTTAACTACCTTCTTTCTTTCACATCTCTCTGAAATTTGATTACATACCTGCTCTATTGAGCTAAACTTTTTTAAATAAAAGTAATTACAAAGGAATGAGGGCAACGTTGGCAGAATTGGACTGGGAATTGGGTTTAGTAGAATCATTGAACAAAATTGTGACTTGCGCAAAAAGTTCTAGAACAGGGATGAGTGTACTATTGTTAACAAAGGAAGTTAGGGATGGCATCAAATTGGGGGGACAAAAAACATAATTTGGCAAAGTTTTGTAATAAGCCAGTGGATTGGGCATGTTTTAAAAGCCATCAAAAAAGTAGAAAATAAAGTTTGAGGGTAAAACAGTAGAATTTTAAAAAAGGGTGGCAAGAGCTTCTTGAAATACATAAAATGAAAGAGAGAAGCCAAAGTAAACATAAGCCCCTTACAGGACAGGGCTGAAAAAATGATAATGGGGAATCAGGAAATAGAACAGGAGTTGAATACTTGGTGTCAGTCTTCACAATGGAAAACCTGATTAGTATCCCAAAAACACTAAAGGTGAAATAGTAGGAAAATTAATAGGGCTAGTCTGAAAAATCCCCTGGATCTGATGGATTGTATCCCAAATATTAAAGGAAGTAATTGCACAGATAGTGGATACATGGCTGGTGATCTTCCGAGAATCCTTCGATTCTGGAAAAATCCTGAAGGATTGGAAAACAGTTGACTAACAACACCCTTACTCAAAAAGAAGAAAGAAATACAATGACTGCTAATAATAGAATAGTTCTGAAGAAGTGTATTTGGACTTAAAATGTTACATTCTTTCTGTCTTCGTAGATGTTGTCAGACCTGCTGAGTTTCTGTAACTTTTTTCCATTTTTATTTTTTTGCTGATGCTGTAAATGTGAAATATTTTGCTTTAATTTAACTATAGGCTAGCTAGCATAACGGCTCTCTTTGGGGACAATGTCAGTATATAATTCTAAAGGGTATAAGAGCAGAACATTTAGACATACCAACACTGTTTGATAAGATTTTGTATGATTTCATGAAGGGAAATCGTGCTTGACAAATTTATTGGTATTCTTTTGAGGACGTAACAAGCTGGATAGATAAAGAGAAAACAGTGAATTTAGTATATTTGTTTTTCCAAATAACATTTAATGAGGTACTTACAAAAGACTACTTTAGGTACAAGTCGATGGTTGATGAGCCGGAATCCTGTTGTGTGGTGGAGCAGACTGGAAGGGCCGTTGTGATGTTGAGAGTAGTATGTTTGCATGGAATAGAGAAATAGCTCTGCAGCCCTTTGCAGAAGTAACCCACACCCACTTGAATCTATTTTAAAATCCAAATTTGAAAAGTGATATAATTTATACACTTTTTCATCACAGCAGTAAGTGGTTAGTATCTTGAATGTACTGTATGTGAGTTGGAGGCAGATTCAATATGGCATTCAAAAAGGAATTAGATCAAAAGTTGGAGAGAAAATTTACAAGGTGGGGAATGAGACAAGTTCCATAGAGCTAAATGGCTTTTTGATTTTTATATTGCTGCTATATGATTTTCTGCAATTTTCATTACAAGGCAGTTCATTTATTTCTTTATGTAGTTTGGCTGAGGACCCGCCTAAACAGGAGCAGGAAGAGGAGGAGGAAGAGGAAGAGGACATGGAGATATCAACCAGATCAAGAGGTGGGTGAAAGAAAATCTTTCTATCTTGTGTCTGTCTTCTCCTAGCTACAGTGACAGACAAATTGTCTGAAAATGATGAGTTGACTCCATGCTATTGAAGTAATCCATTTATGTAAAATCATTGCCCATGGATTATACATGTGACTGTTGTTTTTATGTATATTCTAGCTTTAAAATTCTCATTTTCAAGTTCCTTCATGGCCTTGCCCCTCCCTAGCTAGGTAATGATTAGTAATTTTCACTCGGAGGATAGTGGGGATCTGCAACTCACTAATGGTTAGAGGGAGAAATGATCATCATTTCAAAAAGTAATTGATTTGCATTTGAAGTGCTATTACCTACTGAGCTCTGGACCAAGAACTGCAAAGTGAGATCAGGCTACTTGTCAACCAGTGCAGACACAATGGTCTGAATGGCTTCCTTCCAACCTGTAAATTCCTGTTTCAGCTTTGTTTTTTTTTGAAAAATCCTTTGAAGCCTTAGTGCTACTTCCATTTCGTCCCTGCACGGTTTGCAATTTTTATTAATCCACCATTTACAGTCTTCCTCAAACTGTCTTAGTCCATAGCCCTAGGACTCTGTCTCCCACTCTTATCCATTCTTTTAAACCTACCATGCTGTTGTTGAATGTCTCCTTGTTTCACTCTGTTAAATTTTGTTTGATAATTGCTCCTGTGAAGTTCCTTGTGACCACATGCACCTTTTAAAAGATAATGTATGAAGTTAACCTGAATTTCGATTCTGTCAGGCCAACATGAAGAACTTCTAATATCTGCATTTTCCTCTCTTCTGTATCATCTCATTGTCCCTCCTCCGAGTGAGATTATTTCTTGTTGTCTTACTATCTTAAGTATAAGTGCAAAAGTCTACAAACTGTAAATTTAGAAAGTTTTCAAAGGCATGTATTTAATGTAGTACAAAGCTCTGATTATCCCACAAAGTACACTGACTGACTAAGACACAAGCAAAAAACTGCCAATGCTCAATTTCTAGAATTAAAAACAAACAGGAAACAATAAGCAGATTGTACATTAAGAATTGATAAGGTGGTGTTTTTGATGCTGACTACCCCGCTGAATGATTTCTGTATTTTCTGCTGTTGTGAAATGCTACAAAATGAATGTTCAATAGTTTGTCAAAAATTCCCATCTCTAACAAGTAAATTTAATAAGGTATATGCTGCTAAAATTGTAAGGAAGACTTTCAGATGAAGATATACTGTTTTGTGTGGTTTCTTAGGTTCTGAAGAAGTCTATTTCCCGTTTCAGCAAAATTGGGACAACATTCAGACTTGACTACTAAGTGGTCTGTCATGTTTACGTTAAGCGAGTCAAGTACAACAATTTTAAACACTATGGAATCTAGTCTCTTCCCCTTGACATTTAATAGTGGAACTGTAGTCAAATCCTCAACATGAATATCCTGGACTGTCACCATTGACCAGAAACTGAACTGTACCAGCGAATACAAGAGCAAGTCAGAAGATTCTGTGGTGGGTGACTCACCACTGAAGTATGCAAAGTCTTTCAGTTTGGAGATAATGCAGTATTCTGTCCAGACTGGATGCATGTAGCTCCAAGTTTCACACCTTCCACAGTAAACCAGCTTACTTAATCGGTGCCTAATTCTCTGCCACAGCATTAATTGTCTACTTGATGAATTTGCTCAGGTGTCTTCAATAATAGCTTCTAAACCTATGACTTTAGTGATCTAAAGAACAAGGGCGATATGCACATGCGAATACCACCATGTACATCTTCCACCAAGTCACAAGCCATCCTGGTTTGAAAATGTACGTTGCAGTCCTTTTAAAATGAGTGGATAAAATTCTTGAACTCCCTACATAACAACACTGTTGTTTACCTAACCCATATAGATTGCAGGAGATCAAGGGATGCTGTCCTCCAGGGAAATGACGGACCTGCAGTGAATGCTAGTCTTGTCAGCAACACCCTCTTCCCATGGTTGAATAATTCACATTTTTAAAAATACTCTTAGTGACTTTAATATTCTATTGTTTTGAATTTCACAGAATGAGTCTGGAATATCTGAAATATGGGAATAGGCCACTTCATTAATTTAGTTCACTAATTTATATGCTGAATTATATTTTGAAACAAATGTGTAGACTTTCAGATATTTGATATATTGCCCTGTAATTTTTAAGTCACGTCTTTCCTTCTCAATCTGAATGTACACAAGGCTAATTTGCTAATTGAATGCAAATTTGAAGTCACTTGCAATCTCATATCATCTCTTTTGTGCATTCTCTGCTTTTAGTATAAAAATCTTAACAACAGCCAAAAACTGGAAGTGCTAACTGCATGAAACTAATCAGGCTGCATACTGTGAGTTTTTTGGTCCTGGTTAATAGAAAGCTGATTTGTTCGAATTCTACACCAGTGAAGTTGCAACAAAGGAAAATGTAATTAGATACTCAGTCACTGGCATTCGAGTTTGGCCATACAAATGATTTACGTGTACCTCACTAACTCTAAATATTCTAGATTCAAAAAGGTGCTGATTTTATACTGTTACTACATAATTTTCATTTTATTTATGTCTTCTATTATGCCAAACAATTGTAAATGACTGGAAATGTAACACTGAATTTGTACTGTCCAATTAAATATTTTTAATTTAGGAGTGAAACGGCATCTGATACTCTACAACCTGAGAAATATTTATGGGGAATGGATTTTACCATTTTGGTTAAACATCAATTTCTTTGTCATTAGTTTTAAAATATCCAGGATTTATGATGGAGGTTGCTATCTTGTTGCAGCTTAGTTTGCAAAATGGAATGTGCTGTCTCTGGTCCAAGCCAGGTGTTTGTTCAGTGAGATTGTTATGAAGAAGGTGCTTTAATCTAAAAAATAGTTTACTTTGTTTGTGTGAAGGGCTTCTTAGAGAGTGGAGAGCTGTTATTTGACTTGGAATTCGGCAGGTTTATGTTGTCATGTTTGATTCAATGGAAACTGGATTTAGAATACCCCAGAGTCGATGCAGTGTGGAGCTGGAGGAACACGGCAGATCAGGCAGCATCAGAGGAGCAGGAAAGTGTACGTTTCGGGTTGGGACTCCTATAAACAGGACTGATTTCCCAACCCAGTTCTCTTTGAAACCATGCAACTGTCAGTTTATCTTTAGGTTGGGACCCAAGTTCTAGAGATGAGTATCATAATGCTAAATTACTGGGTTTGTTCTGTGATGGACTCATGGTGTTATAATGACACACAAGGAGGTCACTCGTTCCCTTGAGTGAATGCTTGGTATATTTAGACATGTTCAAGTCTCCCACTATATCAGTGAAGCCCTGAATATTGATCTCCCTCCAGTACCCATCCAGCTTTGCTTTAAAATCATTCTTTGTCTACGCATCCACCACCCTCCTCTGAAATGAGTTCTGAGTTAATACCACTCAGTGAACAAAAGAAAAATTCTTCTCATTTCTTGTCCACAACTTTAATACTAATCCACTAATCTTTATACTGTCAACTAATGGGTGTAGATTTTCCTGGACTAACTTGTGTAAATCTGAGACAATTTTTGCACATCTCCATCAAATTTCCCCCCAATCTCTGACTCAAATTACCATTTTGTAAGTGCAGTGTTATGAACAGAAGGCCTAAATAAACCCACCTCTTTTCTATAGGTCAATCCTGTGTATATACTTTTTTTGCCATTTCAGTTATTTTCTCCCTTACGTGACTTCGCCTTCGACTTTTCTGTCACTGTCAAAATTAAATTGACCTTGCATCGCCAAGCTATGACCGTGGTTAGCAATATCCAAGCAAGATAGTGCTTGCTTTTGTATGTAGTACTGAGTTAGAATTAAAGCTTCAATGTTCGTTGAATGATTTGGCCACACTTTCTGAGGATTATTTTATAATGCTTGTTTTTATTCAAAGAAGGGACTGAATTTAAGAATCCCCATTTGACTTCATATTTCAAATTTGTACTAAAATTCATAGAACATTGATAGAAATTTGATGAGAGCTCCACAAACAAAATAACTTAGCCAAAAGAAGAACTTTGACCTTTTTTCTTTTTTGAAATTACTCCTCCATAGTAATATTGAATCTCTAATCTTGGCTCAGATGTCTTGGGCTAATAAGTGAAATTTTCTTGGCTTGTAATGATTTGAAGCTTTTTTTTTCAGACTCTGGTTCTGCAGAACGTGCAGGACTGAAAAGAAAACAACTTAGCCCTCAGCCATCCTCAAATGGACACTCACCCCAAGATGAATCATTGAGTCCAATTAAAAAGAAGAAGAAGCCTGGCTTGGCTAATTCAAGTAAAGAGCAGGTATAGCGTGAATGGTGTATGTCCAATTCCTGTTTTGATAATTGGCAATTGTTCTTTTATGAAGCTGCATTATCCCACAATTGTTTAATAGTGTTTTGAAATTAAACGTAAATCTGAACATGTACCCAAAGAACGAGAAAAGACCCCCTATGTCGATCAACATAGAGTGAAATCTAGTGTAACTTTTTTAACCAATCCCAAACTGTGATGTCCTAGTAGAGGCTGAACAAAAAAAATCCTTAAAGGATCAAGCTTAAAAAAAGCTCTACTAGACCATAGTAACCAATAACTTCTCAAGCACAATTAACTCATGTTTGCTTACCAAAACCAAATATTTAATTTTTGCTCAGGGACTTGACAGAAATGTAATGCATTAATTTGACTGATTTGGCTCTGTGTGGGTTTGTTAATTCCTCTTCTTGTCATTAATAACCTTTTTTTAAAATAAATTCTAGTGAGAGGTTCTGCAGCTAGTGTTCTACTTTGAAAAATGTGTTAATTATTTAATAATTGCCAACATTTCTGGCTATAAGTGGCAACTTAGGAAACCACTTACTATAATACTAAAAAGCAGCAGAAGCTGATTTCCAAAGCAAGGAATGCTAAAATTGGAAACCCTTTGAGCAGAATAGGAACAAGATAATCAATGATCATGGAAAATTGCAGAACCACATGTTGGTTTTCATAGCCTGATCCTTTATCTTGTATCATTTACCCCACCCCCATGCCCACCTTCCTTAATTAACTGTAAAGTGTTTATAGACATTTCCTCTAATTTTTTTTAATTCAATTCGTGCATTGACTCCTGTGCTGAGTACGAAGGTTGATGTTTTATTGTCAGTCCTTCAGTTTGGTATTGAACACTGCATTCTCCACAATTCTTTATGTCATGATTAGTTTATAATGATATAATCTGAATTATCTGGTTAATGATCATTGTGACAGTATTCAAATCAATATTAAATTTAGGTTACAGTGTACTTTAAATTATGGCACTGTAAAATACAAATTGTCAGCCCGAGTCCCGTTATTTCAGATTTTTGCCACAGCTACTACACTGGCATTTAAACTCTTCAAACTTTATTACATTTTTAATCCCCAAAATTTAGTGAAATAGCAGCCATTCTCTGAAGTTTGTTACTGTCAATAGTTGGTTCTTGTGTTTAGCTGAAAATATTCCAGCATTTCTGCAATGGCATTTAATTAGTGAAAGTGATATTCATTGGCTTGTCTCACCTTGACAAATGGAGGTTTAATTTAATTGCAGCCATGAGTCACTTAGGTTTTAAAGATGATTCTGTGAATAAGATAAACTTCCAGCCAAATTGCTTTGCCATTTCGTAACCAAAGTGACTAATTCAAGTTTGATAGTACTTTAAGAAAAGATTAGATCAATCGACAAGATTGGTGTCAAAATACTCTTCAGTCCAAAGTACTATTTATTTTTCTTTATCTGGACAGACTTGTAACAGTCAGTTGCAAGTTTTTAGAAATAAATCAAGACAACAGATGTAATTAATAGCTTGCGCAATGATGAATATCAAAATTCATCATTGAATGACTAACAGGTAACTTCCAAAATATTGAGGCATTCAGGTAGTTGTGCTTTTGTTAATTGGCTTCCAAATCTAAATTTAATCTATATTCTTTGTTTTACTTTTGATTAAAGGTAATGTTTGCAGTTTGTTTTTAATTTTTTACAAGTATGGTGTAATGCAGCTTTGAGTTGGTAAAGTGTTTTATACCTTGTTTCTTCCACTATTTGTGCTGAAAAAGTCAGAGTGGCATGTTTACCAGAACTTGAAATTGTTTAGCTATTGGTTTTGAAATCATTAATCTTGTTGCTTGTAAAGATGCTAGGTAGCTTTCTCAGTATCTCCTAAACTGTACCTGTTTATCATACCCGTTTGTGTTCTTTAGACACAACACTATGCATGTGACATGTTGGAAGGTGGTCCATTAATAAATTTTTAGTTTCATTCTAAATTATGACTGAGATTCCACTGATTTATACACACCCAAAACCATGGCAGTAAGATGCAATTTGGGTGTGCAATGTTCAGGCTCAGTAATGTCATGAAGCATACTTGCAGTCTGACTTCTGAATAGGCCCTGTGAAAAGATGTGTATTTAAAGTTCTCAACTAGTTCATTTGGATGGGTATTTTGGAAACTTAATACATTTTCATGCAGATAACCCTTATTGATAAGATAATAAGTAATCCTGTTTGTGTTGTAAGATCAAAGGTGACTTTAAGTATTCCAAATCAATTGTTTGTCACGTTGAAAACAAAATCACTGAAGTATCACATTACACTTAATTTATACTGGCTGTGTAAGTAAATAATCAGTGTATTTTAATCAACTTGATCCACATGTGATGCCATATTCACAAAGCAATACATTTTTTGTAAACGTAGAACCTCTACATCCTATCTGTAATACCTTTAAATATGCAATCTAACATTACATGAACAGCAGTGAAAATGCCTGGTTATTTGAGGCACGTTTTTATTTTAGGAAGTTGAAGTTTTGATGCACTACTGAAACCTCAGTAACATGCTTACTTGGCAAAGAGTTCAGTTTCCTTTCTTAACCTTTTGAGAAGTACAGTCCTGCTAATTATATCTCTTTACATTTTCTTAAAATATACCTTGAATCGAGAATTAATTCCTCCAGGACCACTAACTGTATGTTCTGGACAGGCTTTCATTTTTTTTCTTCTTAAAAGTTTAATATAATTTTATATAAACTTTGATTCCTTTAGCATTTTCTGTCAGTCGTATCTGTGAATGTTAAATGCCCTTCATTATACAAAATGCTAACTAACTTTTCTTTTCCCACTATCCAAAATTCTCAACCAACTGGCAGTTTGATGAAATAAGCATTCCTCAAGTATAGAGTAAGAGAATGTTTGAGAGGTTTAGACATTATCTGTGATTTGTGGTCAGATGTCCATGCACGGTCGCTTTACTTGCTAAGGATGGGGTGTTTGGGCTTTGATTTTTGGTTCTCTCCCTCTAGTTCAGGGCAGCTGAGGTATATCAAAGGCAAACAACTTTGAATTTTGTATAAAGCCAGAGACCTTGACAGCCATTTAAGCATATTTGAAACATAGCTACAGTTGTAACCGAGGAAAAGGTGTGACGTGCAACAGAATCCCACAAACAGCACTGAGACAGATGAGTCATCTGTGTTTTCAGCAGAATTGGTTAAGGAATAAACGTTAGCTAAGACGGTTGGAGCACTTGGAGATCTCTAGCATTGCTGTTTTGAAAAATGACGTAGAATCCCTTTACTTTGAACTGAACAGGCAGAGAGTCCAAGTAACATCATTTCTGAAAGATAGCACCACTGACAAAACAGAACTTGTTCATTATTGCTCTGAAATAATTTTCTAGAATGTGTGTTCAAGTGGAATGGGCCTTGAATCTTCTGACTCTGGTGAGAGTGCTACAGCAGAGCCAAGGCTAATAGATAAGTTGTTGCTATGGCTGACATAGACACAAACATAACATAACATAACACAAACACAAGTCGTTTTTTAAATTGGAAATCCAATGAGGAGCCTTGATGGTCACTACTTTTAAATAACTACTAAACTAACTGATGAAGCCAATTTTGTTAAATTTTAACCAAACTTCCCAAGTCAAAAAAAAATTGTAAACGTACAATTTCTATGGAAATTTTTGTTCATTTAATAAATGTGGCAGATCTTTCTGGTTTTGAAAGAAAACAGCAACATTTTCCCTTTTGGGAAATGCTATATCTATTTTTGTGGTAATTATCTGGGGAAATGTCTTATAATTTAGTTGGTGGCTCATTCAAATCTAGAATTTCCTGGATTTAGCATGTTTTGGTGCTTTTGAAACGGACTTACCATACATCAGGTGAGCGAAAAGGTTGAGAAGGAGAGTCCTTCATGTTCACCTCAGCTCTCAGCAGGTTGCACTGAGAGTAACGGGGGTGGTTAGCACTGCAGCCTCATAGTGCCAGGCACCCGGGTTCGATTCCCACCTCGGGTGACTGTCTGTCTGTGTGGAGTTTGCACATTCTTCCTGTGTCTGCGTGGGTTTCCTCCAGGTGCTCCGGTTTCCTCCCACAGTCCAAACATGTGCAGGTTAGGTGGATTGGCCGTGCTAAATTGCCTGTAGTGTTCAGGGGTGTGTGGGTTACGGGGGGGTGTGGGTCTGGGTGGGATGCTTCAAGCGGCGGTGTGGACTTATTGAGCCAAAGGGCCTGTTTCCACACTGTAGGGAATCTAATCTAATCTAAAAACAAATGATCTTGAATTTGGAGGTCGTCTATTTTCCTAATATTGCAGTTGAAAACTCTTGACAGATTGCCGCTGCGGACTTTAGTAAACGTAACCAGAAGGAATCAAAGAATAAATATAAGAAACGGGAGCAGGAGTTTCACTTCGAGTTTCTTCTGTCATTCAGTAAGATGATACCTAATTGGATCGTGGCTTTGACTCCTCATTCCTGTCTGTTCCGTAACCCTTGGCTCTATTGGAGAGCAGAAATCTGACTAACACGGCCTTTGAATATATTCAGTGACCCAGCCTCCATTGCTTGCCAGGATACAAACGTGCCTTGTATCTAAGATTTGGGGCAGAGAAGTAGCAGTGTTCATCCTCATGTCTTGAACAGGGGTTTGTCCTCTTCTGTCTGTATTTCTTTATTCGCCCTCTTTTTTTTTTAAACTTCTGCTGTTGCTTTTTTTTTTCCCCTTTTTATCAGTGGCTGTGGTCCCCTACCAGGAATGTTGGCAGTGGCAGGTTCAGTTCTGTCCCAGAAAGTTGACGTGGTGGGCCCAATATCAAGTTTGACCCCAGTTCAGGACCGAGCAATGATGTCAGTGGAGGCAGGGTGGGCCCAAGAATGATGACATGGTCTCAATGGTGCTGGCGTAGCTCCAGGCTGTGGCTGGGCCTGAGTTCCTGACAATGTGGAAGTGATGGTGTTCTGGATGTAGCCGTGCTCAGGTCGCCTCAGTGTTTGCAATCTGAGGGATGGACTTTTGTGTCTGTTGTTTTTCTGGCAGCAAGGACTCATGGTGGAAATGGAGAGGTCCTGATAACATCCCCCTTTTTCTTTTTGTTGTTTCTTTTATTTCTGTTTCTGTTTTTAAATACTATTTTTTGTATTCTAACATGGCAGCAGAGAATGCTGACTTTGTACACTTTTTGCTGTAGTCCTTTTATTCGTGTACTCTAGTACACCCGACAATAAATTCTAAATTCAAACGGTGGACTTGCATTGAGCAGTCTTCAACTGAGTTATTCACCATAGAATTCCCAGCCTCTGAACTGCTCCTATCATCAGAGTATTTCTGTAGCTAGTCCAGTTCAGTTGCCAATCAAAGGTAACTCCCCAGAATGTTGATAGTGGGAGGTTCAATAACAATAATGCTGTTAAATGTCAAGGGATAATGATTGCTTATCTGTTATTGAAGGTAGTTATTGATGGCTACTTGCCACTTATCATGCCAAGCCTGGATGTTGACCAGGTCTTGCGCATGTGGACAGTAGTTGCTTCTGTGTCTGAGGAGTTTCCAAAGGATTAGAACGTTATGTTCTCATCAGAAGTCCCACAACACTAGGTTATAGTCCAACAGGTTCAGCTGAAATCTCTCAAACTTCCAAAGCAAGCCCCTTCGTCAACACCAGCACCTCCACATTATGTAGTCATAGTTACCATTTCCATTTCTGATTTTTGGAGGAAAACAAAAGCATTGAAACAGCTGAAGACGTTTGTGTCTTGGACACAACTGTGAGGAACTCAGTCATGTCACATGTTTGTCTTGTAACAGCCATTGTCATCCTTCTTTCTGCTGAGTATGATGGACTAGTGGTGAGGGCCACCATCCCCCAAAAAAATTCTTTTACTCCAGTTTTGCTACTGCTTCTTACTCTAATGTCTTTCTCCATCAAACACTGCCTTGATGTCTTGTTTGGTGAAGAAAAACTGTCAAGAAAGTGCTCATTGTTGCTTAGACTTTTGAGGAGTCATGTGGAATTGTGAGCATTTTGCATTCCAGTTGACTTTTGCTTGAAATCAGAATCTTGTTCTTTGAACAAAACGATGCAATAACCAGTTAAACTTGTCTTTTCTTGTGACTTAATATTGTGTGTCATGGTTCTCGTTTGTCACAAAACGGCAAAGAAGTCATTCTTCACTTGTTGTTACTTCTTTTCTTATTCACTCTTGATGCTTGACAATGAAAACATCATTATCACATTGGCCATTTGGCCCATTTGTGTGTGCCTGCTTTTTGGTTGGAGTATTTGATTAGCCCCACTCACCTGGCCCTTTCCCATAACCATGTTAATTATTCTCCCTTTTGAGTATTTACTGAATTCCTTTTTTTTAAAAAATCTCAGTATTAAAGGTATTACCTCTTTTCTGTTGAGCACTTGTGTTCTGATTGCAAATTGCGAGGTTATCACCTCTTTTTCTTTTCACAATAATCTTCTGATTGTTTCTGTAATTTAAAAGAAAAAATGGTTATTGGAATATGGGTGATGCTGGCAGGTGAGTAATTTGGTTTGCCAAGATTCAGCCATGGCATGGGCTCTGATAGCTTTCGAAGTGTGATAGATGCCCAATTCACTTCAGTCAGCATCTCATGGCTTTTGTTTTTTGGTGCTGACACATGTACTGGACGGTGACCGGTTTAGTGAATTCACTTTCACAGCTTGCTTCTGGTTTGTCAATTCACCACACTGTTGAAATCTTGGTGCGTTAGCTTGAGATTGATACAATGTAATATTGTCACATGAAAGGATGAACTAAGAATTTGTTTGTAGTTCTTGTTGTTTTTAGACTGGTATGAGAAGGTCCCAGTGGACTACATAAGCAAGAACGTGGAGTTCTTGGTGCCACGTCTATCATTTGTCCCTCAACAAATACTGCAAAAAAGATACATTAGCCATCCATCTCATGGCTTGTTTTACTTTACTTTTGAAATAGATGTGTCTGCTTTGTCCTCTGCATAGAAGGAAGTGGTATGGAATTTGTACCAAATATTGGAGTAGAAATTAATAAAGTAATGCATAGATTTGAACTGATTTCCCAGACAAGGCCACAAGTCAGTGTGGCCCACGAGGAGTCCATTTATGATGAAGAGTAACATGCAGGCCACAAGAGTAACCTATCACTGATGAATTGACCAATGTTCAAAGTATCACAATTAAAACCAACTTCATCCTGGTATCTCCAGACTGACAATGCCACCTAGTGCATTGCGGATTCTCTGGACAGAACAAAGAAGCAGGTCCTAAATCCGCACCAGTCAGAATGGGAATCAAAACATTGGTATTAGCACCACTCTGATCCACTCAGGTCATTTCCAACTGAGCTAGGTTGCTGTGAGGCATTACTAAGATGCCTAAATTAGATTGGCTAATAACATAACCCGGAGCAGGATAGGCCATTCAGTTACTCGAGCCTGCCCTGCTGTTCATTTAAGATTATGGCAAATCTGCCCCATCCCTCAACTCCCCTTTCTTGCCAGTTCCTCATCGCTCTCAGATTTTCATCCCATCGAGGAGCTATCTACTACTCTTTAAATGCTTTGAGTGATGTAGCCTCCACAAGTCTCTGGGTGTAACAAATTTTGCGTGAAGAAATTCCACAACATCTTTTTTGAATGAGTGTCCACTTATTCTATTACTCTGTCCCCTTAGTGTTCTGGTTCTAATTTCTCCTGCATTTTTCTGCTTGTATTTTTTTGTCAGTTTTCTGACAGACTGATTTATTGTTTGCCTCTTCACTACCCTGCACCTTTTGTTCTCTTGTTTAATTTTGATTTTGTCGTGTCTGTCTTGGATAGTGCACTAAATTTCAAAGTCCCCTTATTCAAACTGTCATAATTCTTCAACAGTCCTTTGTTATGAAAATGTGCTTTTCTCATTTTGGCCAACAGTTGAAAATGTGGAAAAATAAAAGGACATAGTCATAATTTTAATCTGCTCTTGCACTCAGTACAACCACCTCTCCTAAATCCCTAGGGCCTGATGTAATGTATCCCAGTGTGCAATGGGAGGTGATGGAAGAGATTGCTGGATCCCTAATGGAAATATTTAATACTCTGCTGGCCACAGATTAAGTGCCAGATGACTGGAGGAGAGGTAGTTTGGTTCCTTTTTCAAGCAGGGTGGCAGGAATAGACAAATCAATGACTGTCCAGTTCGTCTGTTGTCAGTGGTAGGGACATTCTTGGGGGGAAAAAAAAAATTCCAAAGGACAGGATTAATCAGTACTCGGAAAGGCAAGGGTTGTTAGTACAGAATTGTTAGGGGGGCGTCCTGTCTCAGTAATTTGAGTTTTTTAGTAACCGTGATTAAATGTATTGATAAAGATAGTTCAGTTGATGCGGTTTAGATCGATGTCGGTTAGGCCTTTGACAAGGTTATGTCAAGATTATGGCAAATCTGCCCCATCCCTCAACTCCCCTTTCTTGCCAAAAAATAAAAAATAAAAATAAATAAAGGATGAACTAAGAATTTGTTTGTAGTTCTTGTTTTTAGACTGGTATGAGAAGGTCCCAGTGGACTACATAAGCAAGAACATGGAGTTCTTGGTGCCATGTCTATCATTTGTCCCTCAACAAATACTGCAAAAAAGATACATTAGCCATCCATCTCATGGCTTGTTTTACTTTACTTTTGAAATAGATATGTCTGCTTTGTCCTCTGCATAGAAGGAAGTGGTATGGATTGACAAGGTAAGAGAGAACGGAATGTTTAACAAGTTAGCACATAGGATTCAAAATTACCTTGCAAATAGGAGGCAAAGGGTGATGGTTGTGAAGCCTGTGACCAGTGGCATACCACATGTTTGGTGCTGGGACACTTGCTGTTTGTTATGTAGAAGGTATAATTAGTAAGCTTGCAGGTGGCATGAAAATCTGGGGTGTTGTTGATGTTGTGGAAGATGGTCTGAGGCTACAGTCTGATATTGATCAGCTGATAAATTGGGCAGAGCAATGGCCGATGGAATTTAATCTCGATAAGCGCAAGATAATGCGTTTTGGGAGGCCTAAAAGTGGAAGGATATACACAATGAATAAAAGGTCTTGAGGGAGCACTGAGGATCAAAGGGACCTTTTTGATGTAAAGGTCCACAGATCCTTGAAGGTGTTGCCACAGGTAGATAAAGTGGCCAATAAGGCATATGGGATGCTTGCCTTCAATAGCCACGGCGTAGAATATAGGAGCAACGAAGTCTTGCTACAACTTTATAAAACATTGGTTCAGCTATAGATGTGTGCAGTTCTGGTTACCACACCATCAGAAGGATGTGATTGTACTGGAGAGGGTGCAGAGGAGTTTCAGCAGGATGTTCCTGGGATGGAAGGTTTCGGGTACAAAGAGAGGTTAGCTGGGCTGGGTTTGTTGTCCTTGGAACAGGACGCTGAGGAGATCTGACTGAAGTGTACAAAACTGAGCAGTATAGCCAGTAGATCAGGAGAATCTCTTTCCCCATAGCAGCTGTGTCTAATACCAGAGGGCATAAACTTAAGGTGAGGAGCAGGTGATTTAGAGGAAATTTTGTGGAAGAAGTTTTTTTTACTTAGGGTGGTAGATATATGGAACATGGGCATGTGGTGGAGGCGAGTATTCTCGCAACATTTAAGAAGCATCTGGATGAATACTTAATGTCAGGTTACAGTAGGCTTTGAACCAAGTGTCAGTAAGTGGGATTAGTGTAGCTTGATGTTTGTTGATCGACGTAGGCTGCTCAGCCTACCATGTCTATTTCTATGCTGTATGACTCTGACATATTGTACACAGAGTTTAATATATAAAGTTTCTCTGAGAGCAAAGAATGTTTTCCTTGCAATTAATCATCAGTGACTGCTGAATAATTTCAGAAACTGTAAACTTTTAAAGAATTTTCTAAATAGCAAAAATCATTTTTTACATTTAAAAATTGATTAATTCAGTCAGCAACAAATTTGAAAGGACTTGTATTAAAAAGGTTGCTTGGCCATTCGTACTTAAATCCTGAAGGCCATCAGAAGTTGGTGTACTTGGTTGTGGATACGCATTTAGTCCATTCTTGTTAGGAAAGTAACCTTTTCAAGTAAGAGTGCTGCATGAACTGCAACAAGATTAATAATAACTGCGAGGTTTAACAGTTTTAGCTTAACTCTGTTACCCTAACTATCAACACCATCCCTCTAATATTAAGCCAGTCCGTTCCCAACCTTTGACATATTTCATTCTTGGACAAACTTCCAGCCTCATTGTAAGACTGACTATTTCCACTTCGTGGTATGATATTGCCTGACTTTTCCCCCCTATCGCAGTTCATCTGATATTGAAATCTTTGTCCATCCTTTGATTATCTTTTGGGTGTGCCTATTCCAATGCATCCCTGGGCAGTCTCCCACGTTCTAACGTCTGTAAGCTAGAGGTTATCCAAAACTCTGCTCATGACTTGACTTGCAGCTAATGCCATTCCTGCATCATCTGCATGTGCTCTGACTTGCATGAGTTTGTGATCAAGCAATATCTTGACTTTAAAGTTCTCATCCTTGTTTTCCAACTACTCCATGGACTTGCCCTTCCCTATTTCTGTCATTCTCTTTAGCCTTCTCAAACATTGTATCCCTCTAATTCTTCCCCCTTATTAACACCCAGTATTGTCACTCCACCATTTAATGGCCTTTTAGTCAGTTGCCCAAACCTAAAGACGTGGATTTCCCTTTCTCTCCCTTGCGTAACTCCTTGTAGGCATTCCTTAAAACCTATCCCTTTTGACTAGCCTTTAGTCATTTCACCCGTTATCTGCCACTCCATGCCTTCTTTAATGTTCCTGTGATGTTGCTTGAGATATTTAATTATATTAAAGGTACTGTCTAAGTCATTTATGTGCAAAGAAAATCGCTGATGTATAAAATTGGTGTTACTTATATGCTTCTGATTTAGTGTTTCCATCAGGAATTGGTTTAATTCGAAACCCCAAATGCTATATTATTGTGTTTTGTTAACTCTCTATTTTTGTGGTGGTAAATTGCTCATCGTGAACGGGCTGATGTAATTCCACTTGTGTTGTGGTATGTGTAATTAGACTATCTTGTCTCAAAGATGGCAGGTGTCTTTCATTTCTAACAGTCTTTCCATTGTGAAATTTTAATTTGTAAGATCTTGCATTATTTTGCTGTTGCACTTGTTAAAATAGCTAACTTCAAACTACTTCTCAATATTTTATTAGGTTTTTCTGTAGAATTGTATTATCCGGCATACACAATAAGGCTTCACTTGCATAATTTGCTCGCCTCAGCATGAGAGGTTGGTTTGCTTTAGGATGCTGTGTCTTTGTTCACTGGGCCAAACTCTAAACAGGTGAACTGTCTAGTTTTCATCTGATATACATTTAAAGGTCTTTGCTGGACCTGTGTCTTTTGCTTTTTGCAAATATATTTCTGATAAAGAGAGGATGATACTAATTTGCAAACAAAAATTCCAGAGCTAAATGGTGAATTGGTGAATGTGTATTGTTCTCCAATTATTTTGGAGTTCAGTTGATGGGAAAAGTGGTCCATTGTGTGATACACGATGGACTTTAATAATCTGAATTTTAATTTCTGTTACTTCATAAATTTTTACAGCATAGTGATTTTTTTTGTTCTATTGTTCTGGCTTTGAAATGTGTTAATTTCATGACTTGCTTGTCATCAACTTTAGAACATCATATCAGAACTTTGACCAGGAGTAGGCATCAGCTCCTCGAGCCTGCACCATCATTTAATACGATCATGGGTGACCTCATCTCGGTCTCAACTTCACTTTCCTATCTCCTTTCATCCTTTCAACTCAATACTAATATCCCTCTTAAATTTGACTTGAGTACATTTACAGTCATAAGCTGAAAGTAACAACCTTGCACATCAGTGGAAAATCTACATTTGCTTTCAACCTAATGGTTTTTCATTATTTCCTTTCAAACTTTATACTGCTCTCTTTTATACAAATTCAGTGTTTTATAGTTCTGACTCGCTGGAGTAAAGTGCTGGAAATCAAGCCCTGCTACTTCTGGAGTGGTCACAAAAGTTAAAGATTTTAAAATTATGCCAAATTTCCAATTTACCTGACTTTCAGATTAGGTTGATAGAGAGCATTTTTTATGTTTCTGTGCTGAACAAGAATCAATATTTATTACAGGTAAGTAGAGTCTACTTACAAGTTACAACATTAGAAACTATTGGCATATCATACTACCAATTAAAACTCTAATCTTCTTTATAAACATCCACCTTGCATACAAACAGGGTTAAATAAGCTCTGAATGGAGGGGAAAGCCTGGAAACGCGGTTCTTGGCCTTTGTTTCTAGGCACGGTTGTTGAGGTAATCTTTGATTCTTCATCTGGCCGGCGCATTACTTCAGTTGTTTTTCTCTGGGTGCTCCCTCTGCATGGTAAGAGATACAACATAGCTAGCTTATTTCTAAAAGGTCTGACTTGTCAGTTAAAGGTCACTAGCTTATGACAATTGTTGCAGGCAAGATAAACTGGTTTTCTTCAGGATCATAATTTTGACTGTAGAGAATAGCGAGACTGCTCCTGAGCTAGGGAAGAACTGAGTACTTCTTTCTCCTTCGCTCTCTGTAACTTGTTACCAGAGCACTAATCACCCTTGTTGGCGGTCCAAAAGGTCTCTGACACTGATGGCTGGTCACTAGTCCACAGACCAATCTACTTTTTGCCAGCAAAAGCTGTATCTGTACACCACCTCCATTACAAATTGTCTCCAATTCACCTTCAGTTACTGCTGGCTCAAACAAATGTTCACACGATATCTACCATGGATGCAAGATACTTGTTTTCAAAATTGTATCCGTGCTTTCAAACTGTTTGTAAACAGCCTTTTACAAATTTCAGCCCACAATGATACAAAAATAAAAAGGCATAGTCTTGAGTTGAATGTTCATTCACAGATCGGGTGCTGATCAAGGGGGCTGTTTGGATGGTATCCAGTTCCTTCAATATTGTTGGAGGTGAACTTGTCCAGGCAGGTAACGATTATTCCATCACACTCCTAACTTCAGCTATGTAAAAGTGCCTGTAATCTCAATTGGTGAACAATTTTTGCCATTGACTGTATTCTTAGCTCACCACCTCCTTGAGGGCAGCTCCAGTTGAGCAATAAATGCTGGCCCAGCTAGTGATGGCCACACCCTGAGTGAATAAATTATAACAAATGCAGTCTAGCTGAAATATAACTTGCTTGATCTTTCACAGATCTAGTAACAGACGATGAAAGGTGATCTTTATCTAGGTTGCAAAAAGTTTCATCTGGAATATGTATCTGTTTGCCTTTGATCAATTTATGAACTTTGCCCATGTGACGGAGGAATAATTCAGGTCAGCTCTGAGTAGGACAGGCTTTGTGACCATATAATTTGTAGCCCATTTCAGATGTTTTCAGATGTCTTTGGCTTCATATCTGGCATTACTTTCTTCCTTTTTCTCTGCTATATATTACAGTTAATTTAGCTGCTTTGCTTTTTCCACTTGCATGAGATTTTTACTTTGTCAAGTCCCTTCTTGGTATATTTTTGAATGTCCAATGATTTGGCTCTTAGTTTGCTTCAGGACATTTTTCGTGTTTTCAATAAGTTACAGAGACTCAACATTTATAGCTATGGTTTCATCAGGATCATGATCCTGAGAACACAAACATTTGTGGGTTTGATCTGTCACGATATTGTTCTGATATAGATAAGCATATGGATGTACATGGAATAGTGTAGGTTAGATGGGGTTCAGATCGGTATGACAGGTCGGCACAACATCGAGGGCCGAAAAGGGCCTGTACTGTGCTGTAATGTTCTATGTTCTCTGTTCTGATATACTCTGGTGAATAACAGTGTCAGTCTTACCTTTTATGTCTCATACTAAAGACCCAAATATTGTCAATGCTTCATTGCTAATTTTGTTGTAATCTTGATATAATTAGGCTGCTTAATGAGAAGTAATAAAATCTTCTGATTCCACTGCACTCCCCACCCCATTAGAACAGTTTAACTACAAAAGCTTTTACCATTGGTTGCTAAGTTATTTGCCATCTCCCGCTTTGCTGTGATGTGAATGCTGCATTTTCCAAAGTGAATTCCAGGAACTGTGACAGTTTAGCACTTATTAGTTCCTCAACTTTTTGAGTATATTGCAATTAAGCAAAAATAGTGCAAGATCTGTATGATTTAAAGTATTAGGATGAAAAACAAACTAGGTAGCTGGAAACTGATTTTTCTGCAATCAAGTATTAATTTTTTCCATTCCAGTTTTTGTCCCAATTTGTGTACCTGTAACATTTTTGTAATTGAGTTGAGTTGTAATGAAACTAATAAAGACGTCAGAGCTGAATGTACTATTTATTGTCAATCCATTTGTGAGCACTGTCTGGTGTCATTCATGCAGACATAGTGGAGGAGGGAAAACTCCTGTATTTGGCAAAATTTTATATGTAAATGAAAACATCTAGATTGCACTGATTTTAATATATAATGATCAAATAAGTAAAATTGCACTTGTTCCAGTACTAAATATTGAGTTTTCAATATCTATGATGTAGCCATCCAGTATATTTTATAGCACATCACTGAAAGGCAAAATGAGCTTTAATTTGTACAGGGCTTTATGATATTGGACTTCCCCAAATGCAATACATCTAACATATAAATGCAACAGCCAAGCTGTGTATAGCATATCCCCTCAAACGGTTTTAAAATGAACTACCACTTTGATTCATATTGTGGGAGGAACTTGAAGAGCTCCTTTTGTCTTGAAATGGACGCACTGGATATTTTGTATCTGTCTGAGGGGCAGAAGGGACTTCTGTAATATCTCAAAGAAATTGAAGTACTGAGGCTGTTTTAACACAGTGTAGAGCTGGAGGAGCACAGCAGGCCAGGCAGCATCAGAAGAGCAGGAAAGTTGACGTTCTGGGTCAGGACCCTTCTTCAGAAAATTAATCTGGCAGGAAGCTAGCGAGGAAATGTAAAATAGACAGGAAATGTTGCTACAGGTTAAAGAAAAATAAACTACAGTGAGTGGTCCTCTAAAGAGAGTGAATGGGGAGTTAATATTAGTTAAAGAAGTGGTGGATGAAATGATCAAGGATTTTTTTTATGTTTTCATGATAGGCGATACAAAAAAATCTCATTACCATGTATAAATCAGGAGGTGATAGGGATAGAGGAAGCTTGAAACTATCATCACCAAGGAAGTGGTCAATAAAAACCGAAAGAACTGTGGATGCTTTAAATCATGAACTAAAACAGAAGTTGCTGGAAAAGCTCAACAGGTCTGGCAGCATCTTTGTAGAAAATTCAGAGATACCTTTTTTCGGGTCTGGTGACCCTTCCCCAGAACTAATGGCAGCTGGGAAAATGTCGGTTTATATGCAGAAAATAGGGAGAGGTTTGGGGTAGGGAGTAAATCATAGGATAGAGCCCAAAGAGAGAGAGAGCAGTTGGATTGACCAAGGAAGTGATAACTCCCTGACTAGGAGGGTGAATAGTTGGTAACAGGGATTGTTAAGGACGAACAACGGGTGTGTAATGGCAGGCTACGTGATAACAAGGCCTGGTGTGTGGGGTAGGGGTCTAGGTCAAGGGAGACTTTAGGCCCTAATAATATTGAACTCACTTTTGAGGCTGGAGGGCTGCAGGGTCCCCAAACAGAAAATAAGGTGTTGTTCTTCTATGTTGTGTTGAGCATCACTGGAACACTGCAGCAATCCAGAGAAAGAGATATGCCAGGGAACAAGGTGGTGTGTTAAAATGGCAGGCAACAGATAACTTGGAGCCTTTTTTGCGACAGAGCGTAGATGTTCTGCGAGGCGGACACCTAGTCTACACTTCATTTCCCCAATGTGGAGGAGACCACACTGAGCAGCCTTTAGTGGGGAATGGACGTGTAAAGGGATTGGACATCTATGGTAAAGGGGCGGCAGCTGGAACCTGCAAGCTGGAAGTGTTGAAATCCGCACAAGGCATCAGAGGAATCACAGGTGTATGTGGGTGTGAATTGGTCCAGGGGAGAGAAGACTGAGTCAGTGTAGGAAGAGATGAGTTCTGTGGGGCAGGAGCAGTCTGAAGCAGTGGTGCTGCCCGGACTGTCCTGTTTGTGGATTTTTGGAAGGCAGTAGAAGCAAGCTGTGTGGAGCTGAGGGACTATCAGCTTGGAAGCAGAGTGGTGGGGAGGTGGGGTGGTGGCGCGGCAGCAGAAGATCATTGGCTTTTTGAGGTCAGCTGATATTTACAGTAGTTGCGAAATAGTTGCAGCTTTATGGCCTCCAAACTATGGAATAACTGAGTCTGAAGGTGACAATTGCTTTGATCAGGGTTTCAGCAGCAGATCGACAGAAATTGAGGAAGATATGGGCAATGAGGTGCCAGTAGACAGACTTTATGATGGAGACCACATGCAATTGTAAATGTCCCTTGAGATCAAGTAGGATAACAGAATTACGTCAAGTTACGTGACACCAGGTTATAGACCAACAGGTTTATTTGAAATCACAAGCTTTCGTAACATGCCCCACGGTCAGGTGAAGTGAGAAAGAAGCACACAAAACACAGAATTTGTGCACAGAGATCGATCATGGGCAGAGAGATCAAAAGACCACATAAATGGTGTGACTGGAGTGCCGAATAGTGATCCAAAGTGTTAGACAGTGTGAGTAAAGTGTCAACAGCTGAATCACAAGCAAAGGAATGAACTATAATCTGATTAAATGAGACACAGATAATTACCAAAGTATAAAAAGGTGGTGCTGGAGACAAACCGAATGACTGGAATAACATGATAGATCTAAGAGTCGCATGCCGAGGGTCTAACCAAAGTCCTAAGTAATCCAGAACTGTACAAGCTAATTAGAAGCGGAGGCATAGAACATAGAACATTACAGCACAGTACAGGCCCTTCGGCCCTCGATGTTGTGCCGGCCTGTCATACCGATCTGAAGCCCATCTAACCTCACTATTCCATGTACATCCACATGCTTATCCAATGACGACTTAAATGTACCTAAAGTTGGTGAATCTACTACCATTGCAGGCAAAGCATTTCATTCCCTTACTACTCTCCGAGTAAAGAAACTACCTCTGACATCTGTCCTATATCTTTCACCCCTCAATTTAAAGCTATGCCCCCTCGTGCTCACCGTCACCATCCTAGGAAAAAGGCTCTCCCTATCCACCCTATCTAACCCTCTGATTATTTTTTATGTTTCAATTAAGTCACCTCTCGACCTTCTCTCTAACGAAAACAGTCCCCAGTCCCTCAGCCTTTCCTCGTAAGACCTTCCCTCCATACCAGGCAACATCCTAGTAAATCTCCTCGGCACCCTTTCCAAAGCTTCCACATCCTCCTTATGCTGCGGTGACCAGAACTGCGCACAATACTCCAAGTGCAGCCGCACCAGAGTTTTGTACAGCTGCAGCATAACCTCTTGGTTTCGGAACTTGATCCCTCTATTAATAAAAGCTAAAACACTGTATGCCTTCTTAACAGCCCTGTCAACCTGGGTGGCAACTTTCAAGGATCTTTGTACATGGACACCGGGATCTCTCTGCTCATCTACACGACAAAGAATCTTACCATTAGCCCAGTACTTTGCATTCCGGTTACTCCTACCAAAGAGCATCACCTCACACTTGTCCGCATTAACTCCATTTGCCACCTCTCAGCCCAGTTCTGCAGCGTATCTATGTCTCTCTGCAACCTACAGCATCCTTCGTCACTATCCACAACTCCACCGACCTTAGTGTCGTCTGCAAATTTACTAACCCATCCTTCTACACCCTCATCCAGGTCATTTTCATAAATGACAAACAGCAGTGGACCCAACACCGACCCTTGCGGTATACCACTAGTAGCTGGTCTCCAGGATGAACATTTCCCATCAACTACCACCCTCTGTCTTCTTTCAGCAAGCCAATTTCCGATCCAAACTGCTGTATCTCCCACAATTCTATTCCTCTACATTTTGTACAGTAGGGATGATCTTGGCAAGATATTTTCATCAATGACATGTTGTTTGCAGCCTGGAACATGGTATAGTGTCTCTGCTCCGGGGATGTACTGGATAACAAACTGTCCTCTCTTGGTTGTGTCTTATGAGGAGGCTGTTGCGGTTTTTCGCTGTGGCACGTTGAAGCTGGCGATTGAGTTGAGCGTCATATCCTGCTCTTATGAGGGCATCCATCAAAATCTTTAGGTGTCTGTCACGTTCCTCCCCATCTGAGTAGATCCTGTTTATGCACAAGGCTCGTCTGTATGAGATAGCTTCTTCAACATGTTTAGGATTGAAGGTAGAAAATACAGCATTGTGTGGTTGTCTGTGGGTTTGCGGTAGAGTGAGGTACTGAGATCTCCATGCTTGATGGAGATGTGTGTGTCCAAGAATGATATCGAGTCTCTGAAGAATACTTCATGGTAAGTCTGATGGTGGGATTAAACTAGTTGATATCACTATGTAGTCATTTCAGTGATTTTTCTCCAAACTACCCCCTACCATCACCACCCCATCCCCCCCACCACCCCAAGTCCAAAGGAAGGAAATGTCGATGATTTGTATGTAGTGTGTAACATTGGCTGGAGGCCCTGTGCAGCGAAGAAATCTTGCTCAAATTTGCGCATTAAAATGATGGCATATTGGGGTGCACATTTGGTCCCGATGGCTGTTCGTATGGTATGTTCTTCGGAGCCTTTAATATGTCATCAATGACAACGGCATCCCATCAACATCATCCCTGCGCCTCTGCTTCTCACCTTCAAACAGCTACCTTTAGGAGAACATCAACCACAACACCCTATAGCCCTGCCATGGCAACCTCTGCAAGATCTGTCAAATCATCGACATGGATACTACGAACACCACCCATCACATTCACAGCAGATACTCATGTGACTGGGCCAATGCTGTCTATCTCAAATGCTGCAGGCAACAATGTCCAGGGGCATGGCGTCATGGTGAGACCATGCAGATGCCATGACAACAGATGAATAGACACTGCACAACTATCGCCAGACTGGAATGTTTCCTCTGAATTGGGGAACACTTCAGCTGTCAAGGACTTTCAACCTCTGACCTTCGGATAAACATCTTGCAAGGCATCCTTCATAATGCACAACCAACACAGAATTGCCAAGCAGAAACTGATAGCCAAGTTCGGTACCCATGAAGATGACCTCAGCTGTGATCTTGGGTTCATGTTGTGCTACATGTGACCCCACCACATTTTTCTTTATCTGTAAAATATTCGTGACTGTCCAGTTTTGTCACCATTACCTGGATAAATTGTTATGATCCATCTACCTTAATTAGTTTGTACAGTTTTGGATCACTTATGACTTTGGTTAGTCCCTTGACATGCGACTCTTATGCCTATAATGTAATAGGACAAAAGAGATATACGGCACAGGAACAGGCCCTTCTGCTCTTCAAGCCTGTGCTGATTATCATGCTCCGACTAAACTAAAAAACAAACCCTTTAATCCATAATAATGGGAACTGCAGATGCTGGAGAATCCAAGATAACAAAGTGTGGAGCTGGATGAACACAAACGTCCGCTTTTGTGCTCCCGAGATGCTGCTTGGCCTGCTGTGTTCATCCAGCTCCACACTTTGTTACCTTTAATCCGTATCCCTCTCTTCTCTACCTATTCATGTAACCATCCAGAATCCTCTTTTAAATGTCACCAATGTGCCCGCTTCCACCACCTTTTCCAACAGCGCATTCCAGGCTTCTACCACTCTCTACATGAAAATCTTTCTTGTACATCTCCCATAAACTTGCCCCCTCTCACCTTGAACCTGTCTCCCCTTGTAATTACAACTTCAATTCCTGGGAAAGAATCTCCTGACTGCCCACTCTATCTATGCCTCTCATAATTTTGTCAACCTCTATCAGATCTCTTCTTAGTTGCTGTCTTTCCAGTGAAAAGACTAGGATTGTTTTTAACCTTTGCTTATAGCCAATGCCCTCGAGACCAGGCAACATCCTGATGAACCTTCTCTGTACTCTCTCCAAAGCTTCCACGTCCTTCTGGAAATGTGATGACCAAAACTGCACACAGTACTCCCAAGTGTGGCCTGAAAAGGGTTTTTTTTATAGCTGTAACATGTTTTGCCAATTCTTATATTCCACACCCTGTCCAATGAAAGGAAGCATGCCAAATGCCTACTTAATCACCTTGGCTTACCTGTATTGCCATTTTTAGGGAACTGGACCTGCACGCCCAGATTTGTCTGTTTGTTAATATTTCTAAGGGTTCTGCCATTTACAGTATAATTCACACCTGAATTTGATCCTCCAAAATGCATCACCTCACATTTTTCTGGATTAAACTCTGTCTCCCATTTCTGCGTCCAAGTTGCCAATCTACCAATATCCTGTTGTATTCTTTCACAATCGTTGGTGGAGTTTCTGATGGTACCAATCAGGCCCACCCACATTTTCCTCCAGATCATGTATATATGCTGCAAACAACGGAGGACCCAAGACTAATCCCTGTGGAACACCACTAGTTACTAGTGTCCATTCTGAAAAAAAAAACACCCTTCCACCATCACCCTCTGTCTTCTATGACCAAGATAGTTTTGTATCCATCTGGCCAGCCCCCCCGAATCCCATGCGATTTTAGTTTTTGTACCAATCTGCCATGTGGAACTTTATCAAATGACTCGCTAAAGTCCAGATAAACTACATTCACAGCTCTTCCCTCAACAATTAACTTTGTCACCTCTACAAAAACTTCAATCAGGTTGGTGAGGCACGACCTTCTCCTTAGGAAACCATGCTGCCGGTTGCTAACTTGTCCATTTTCTTCCAGTCATTTGGTTTATCTCCAGTACCATATTACTTTTAATTTATTGTTGTTATCTCTGTGCCTCACTTAATCAGATTGTAAGTCATACCTTCGCTTGTTATTCAGTAATTGACACTTTACTCTGTCCGTCTAACTCTTCGGATCACCTGCAGGGATTTAATATTTGGCACTCCACTCACCATTTGTATGGTCTTTTGATCTCTCTGCCCTTGATCTGTCTCTACCCATAAATTGTGTGCTCTGTGTGCTACTCTGTCCCTTCACAAAGGGGCATGCTCTGAAAGTTTGCGATTTCAAGTAAACCTGTTGGACTATAACCTAGTTCTGTATGACTTCTGACTTTGTCCACCTCAGTCCGACACCAGCACCTTCACAATCTAGTTCAGTCTGTGTTGATGGTTGGATGCACAAAATTTACAGTGGTGGCTGCCAAGCTGACTGGATATCAGTGGGTTGGATCTGGAGGATTCATGGGGGCACAACTGAAATCTCATCAGCATACATGCTGAAGCTTTCCACCTGTTCCCTAGGAGAGTATGTGGTTTTGGAAGTGAAGGGAGCCAGGAAACCTCACTGCGACTTCCCAAGATATCTGGGGTTGGAAAGAAAAGCCATTTTTGCACATGCTCTGGCTGCTGTCATATAAGTCAAAGTGAAACCAAGTGAGGACAGTTTCACTCAACTGAACAATTGCTTCTGGACATGTGTTCCATAACTGTAAGACTGTCCTTTTTAATCTGTTCCCGGTGGACACTCAGCAACTGGGAACTGTGATGCACACTTGACTGCTTCAATAAAGGTGATATGACCTTGATCCTTCCGGGTAAGTGGACAGTGTGATGCCCCAAAAATTGGAGGACTAGGTAGTGTTAGAATTGATCCATGTCTATGATGAACTACTTTTGAATTCTACATACACTGCATATAGTCTAAACACAGAGCTGATGTAGTAGCAGTAGTCACAAACAGAACTTTTTGTTGGGATTCAGACTGGCTGATATCAAGTTACAATTGACTGTTAGTCTTGCTGAGTGCATACAAATCGATTTTACTATTTAGTAATTACCATTCAAGCCATTTTATATTCATCTTTTTAGGCCAACGTAGAATGCATGTAACGTAGTGAATGAGATTCATTGGTGCCTGCTAATGTTTAATAGTAAACATGAAGTCTGTCTACAGACAGTAATGATTACAGACAGTATGAATAAGGCTGATATTTAGATTCATTCTCTAATCTCAACATACCTACTATACCTGTTCTGCAGCATTACTTATTCTTTCTTTAAATTTCAGTTTCAGAATCCATGTCTCTTCACCTTGTCTTTGCTTTCTGCTTTATTTTAGAAAGTTGGAGTATAGATGCAATGACGTTTTTAAAATCTCAAAACTTGTATTTAGCAATAAATGCAATGAGGCATGATTTTGTAAACTTTCGTGATTACTTCTTTTGCATTCTCTAAATAAGGAGGAGAGCTGGGTTTGTGTGACTCGTAAGTTCTGATAGATTAATTTGTGGTTCTGCTTCACACTTAAGTGATTTTTTTTTAACATGCCTCATTGGAAAAATGCTTGAAAGATTAGATACATGTTAGCTTAATGACCAGTGATTTGCATCATGTATTTGCACATACCCGTGAAAATCTGCCTATAAATATTTGGTAGCAACTTCAACATTTTCAAGTCTTCCAGTTGTTCCCATGGCAGTTTAAAAATTCAGCTCATTATACAATGATAATAATGCCAACCGCAGTGTGTAGCAAATCGAGATTGGAATAAAACTAGAGTATTTTTTTCCTGACACAAAGCAATATAGATTCACAGTTTTTATTTTAGTAATCATTGGAGACTTGACCTTAAAAAGGTCAGCTCTCTTGAAAGACTATGGATTGAATTTCCAGGGGTCTCCCAAAAATGTAAGGGGGCGTGATTAACCCTGGGTGTGAGGGTATGCCAGAAATCTGTTCACACTAATTGAAACCAATTCACTCTATTTAAAAATTAATTTAGTGCTTGTCATCATTCTTTTAAGAAAAGTGCCAGGGATGTCATTTATTATCTTGTCCTGTTGGCTGAAGCCTGAGAGAATATGCAGTGGGCAGGGGATTTGCAGAACACAAAGGGGACTTGGCTCTAGGGTGTAAGTGAGTGTCCAGAACAGTGTAGAGCTGTGCTCTCCGATGAAGGGTCTCGGCCCGAAACGTCAGCTTTTGTGCTCCTGAGATGCTGCTTGGCCTGCTGTGTTCATCCAGCTTCACACTTTGTTATCAAGGAGAATGGACGTGTTTGTAATTGAGTTTTGAATGGAATGTGAAACCACCTGTCATTGCAGGACAGAAAAGCAGGAGATAAGGCTGTCAAAGACAGGTGGCCACCTAGCCAGAAGGAAGGCTCCAGCTGGCAATGGGAAATGGCTGTCCGATTTTGAACCATTAATTAGGACAGAAATTTCTTGCAGGAAATCACCTGATGATGACAAATCCAGTACCATGAGAGATAGTCACTGATGTCTCTGACGTACTCATTGCCAAAAACACTGGCTGTTGTTGTGCCCAGTTGGTGGCCAGTAAAGTCACTGTGCACCATGAACATCGTCACTTCTGGCTCCTTCCAATATCAATGTCGATCATAGTGGCAGCTTGCAAACAGCTGCACGTGATTGCAGTTTGCTTGTCACTGTTTAAGTTTGCTTACAGAAGCTAGATGGCTCAACTGTTAAGGTTTCAGTCTTTGACCGCCCAAGTTGTCCATGACCACAGCAAGACTTAACTTCTGTTTGTGCATTTGTTTAATTGGCTGCTGCAATAATTCCATCCTCACATATGTATTGCCTTAGTTTCACTCTCAATCATCAAAATGCACGAATGGCTGAGGAGACCAGAGATGGCTACTGACCTTTCTATGGGAGCCTTAGACAAAGATGCAGTCAATACAACCAAAGTCACTGCCTTGAATGGGTCATTGGGCTTCTGAAGATGCAGATCTGCTGTCTGGATCAGTCAGCCGGAGCCTGCTGTTTTGATGTTCCCACTTGGCAATATATAGCTCTCCAGACAGAACTATGGGATGGAATTTGCATCTGGGTCAGAAGGTCCATCTATGAACATGACCACTGCATTACAAGAACTCCAAACTACACCTGCATGTAAACTTGTGGATAATCAAGTGACAACAAAGTACGTGAATGCTAGTCCATTTGATCCACATCCAATTAGAAGCCTTGCCACTAATGTGACACCTCACCTGAGGCTGCCAGCCAATTGGCAGCTTTTGGCAGTTGAAAAGTGTAGCTAGAGACCTCCGCTCTGCAGCCATTGAGTTGCACAAGTGAATAGATTTTTGTTTTTGTTGTGGGGAATGGGGACGTGTGGAGTGGGTCAGGGTGGTTAGAGGCACGAGCAGGCTGATGGCTTTTAGGGCCCAATGACCCTGCCCCCAACCCTCCAATTTTGCCTGGTTAGGGCACATGGAGGCCTCCCCACAATCCAGCAGGCAGGTTGACCTGGAATGAAGGCAGCATCGATTTTTCCCTAACAGGGAGGCCAATAATGGGGCCAGTGGCAGGTTAAGATTATTTAGTAGCCATTCAAACAATCACTGAAGAGTCTTAATTAAGACCTTGGGGCATGGGCGGGGGAAATGATGGCCCAGCAGTATTAACTCTGGACTCTTAATCCAGAGATCCAGATAACATTCTGGGAACTGGGGTTTAAATCCACCACAGCAGATAGCGGAATTCAAATTTCACTGGAAAAAAAATGTGGAATTAAGAATCTAATGACTATGAATCCATTGTTGATCATTGGAAAAACCCATCTTGTTTTACTAATATCCTTTTAGGGACGTAAGCTGTCATCCTCACCTGGGTCTGACCTACCTGTGACTCCAAACCCACAGCAATGTGGTTGACTCTGCCCATCCCAGAGAGCAGGTCAATAAATGCTGGCCGAGCCAGCAGCAGCCATATCAAGTGAATGAATGCAAAAAAATTAGTGGTGGGTGCAAAGGTTGCTGGTGAACTTTCTTGGAATTTGGAGGTGGCAAAAAGGGGAGTTTGTCACTCTGCAGGGTCAACCCAGCCAATTATTTGCCTTTCAGGAAAGAGAAATATTGTCTCTATTTTTTCCTCCTCTGTTAGATCAACAGTTGATACCAATAGGTGAAGTGAGTGAGCAGGAAGCTGTTTGAAGCCACACACGTATGTCATGAGTAGATATAGAAGCAAGTTTTTGGAAAGACCAATCTTAGTTAGATTTAATACATTTTTAGCTCTCCTAACAGTATTCATCTATAGATCATCTTGATGTATGAAGGGTCGTGACCAGGAATAGCAATGACAAGACTAATGTGAGGGAAGGGGCCAATATGAAAAAAGTGAACACTGTCAGAAATGAAACCAGTGATTAGTTTGAAAGAAGTGATCCAAGTAAAAATACCAGTGCAAGTGATGCAACAGACAGTTTGCTAAAATACGTTATGGCATGCGAGCAGGTTCCAAAGGTTATGAGAATATCAGTTTACATTATATACTGACGTGGAATATTTTCAGATTTCTTTCTGTATTCTCCTAGTTTCTTCAGTTAATATTTCTGACTTTGAGCCACTGGATGATGATTTGCTTAAAAAGTTTCAACCGAATCACGCTATTTTTGAACATCTTTCCCCTTTTGCCCAACCATTCTAGTTCTACCCAACCATTCCCTTCAATAGAATTGATTTCTCTGACTATTCTCAATTTGTCTGTTAGGTACTTTGCCAACCTGTATGGGAGTCATTCACAAAGTTAGTTCTGGAAGAAGTTCAAAAGGTTTTCATAGATGGATGTGTTGTGTTTTTAACCTGCATGTCAGTCACAGTGTTGGAACTGATACAGTCACAGTGTTGGAACTGATACATCGGATTTGCTGAGGTAGAAGGGAGTATTTTCATTCAATCAAAGAGGCTGAAATCTTAATCATTGGTTTGTGTTATTTGCTTGTGGATTGAGCCATGTTGCAGAACCCAAGGGGTGGAGTTATGGAAGTTGAGACTGTAATAGCATTTCTCCCCACCATTTGGCAAAGGCAGGTCAGCAACCACTACTTGCGATTGTGATCATTTGTCATACTGGGGTCACATTAAAACTCTGGCAGTCAGTAACAATGCGAACTGGAACTAAACACCTTGCATTTGACAGCACCTTGGCTCAATGCATCCAGTCTCAGCTACCTGAACGTTGACGTGGTACCATTGACAGAGCTCTCTTCAGAATTCGCCCTGGGGGTGCAGACTTCAGAATTCCCTTCTGACAGGGGCTAGATTTTTTGCTTAGGAAATTGTGTCTTTGTGGCAAGTGTGCACAGATATGTTGCTTAAGTACCCTTTGCATAAACCAGAAGGTCAGAATGTTCTGGCTCAGAGTTGTTAAAAACTGGATTTGATGTAATCTAAAACCCTAGCAAATCACTGGTATTGCATTGTAAACTTGGTGAAAATTCCAAGACTTATTTAAACTTTCGGCAATAATGTTGAGGAGAGAAAAGATACATGTCTCACATTTTAATTATTGAAGTTTTCTGGTTTTCCACTAGCCTACCTTGAACTTATTGACTATTTGTTTTATTGGTTAGAAAACTGTTGGAATGGGAAGCAAAAAAGCCGAGATGAAGTCTCTCTATGTGATTTCATGATGCTCTTTTATAGTGGGTTTGAATTTTGGATTGTAAATATGCATGCATTGTTTTGAATAATTTGGATTTGTACCAGAAATATCCTGAATAATTGCTTCCAGGAAAAATGTAGTCAGGTTTGGCCACCTTGTAATCAATAATTTTACAAGAAAAACATATGGATGTCTCCAGCATTTTATCAACAGCAGTTCTGCGCAATGACCATACGCAGTGTAACTGTTTAATGTATTTTGCCTCCGATGTACTCTTTCCAAACTTGCATTGGAAATTGAAGTCTCTGTTTCAGACATGAGCACTCGTGGTGTGGGAGCAAATTACTGCAGATGCTGGAATTTGTACTGGAAACAAAAAAAAAGATGATTCTACATGAGATAAAGACAAAGTATCATCTGGACTCAAAATGTTAGCTTGTTTGTTCTCCATGGATGCTGCTTGATTTGCTGTGATCTCCAGTATTTTATGCTTTTGACACACTCGGTGTGTATGCTTCATAATAAGCCATCTCCCCATGGCTATAAATCACCAGTCTGCAATAAATTCTTAGTGCTTTTGATTTTGCTTTTCACATCTCCAAAATGCCTCCTAAGCACTTGTGTTTGTGTGTTTTCCTTCTCTAAGCTTTCTATTAGAACTATAATCTTCACTTGTCCACTGTAAGTCCTATTTCGTGCTGAGGAAGGTATTTTTTCACCCAGACCATGTTCTCTTTCTTTTAATCACAGTACTGCATGGGAATTTCTTTGTTAAAAACAAACAGGTGAAATGTAGCTCAATACCTGCCTGTCTTTAATAAGGCTGGTATGGAACATAGATTCAAAAAGGAAGAGTGAGTACTTGGGGCATATAGGCAAAATATGGTTTACTGCAGTTGACATAAGGCCAACTAATTTGATAACTATTTTCAAAATCATACTAAATCTGTATGTAGATAAGCTTTAAACAGCAGTGATTTTTTTTCCCTGTTGCTTTCGGAACTGAGCCAGAATAGAGGACACACATACTTGATTAAAATAGAACTACTGTTGAATCTCTTATTCTTCTACCCTCGTCTCGTCACTCAACTCTTTCCCCCACTCAAAGCAAGTTAACCTTGCGTTTTCTCTAATATTTTAATGCTGCTGGTGTGAAAATAATGACAATAGGTAAATCCGACTTGTTTACTTTTTAAAGCACTTCAATTTTTCCATTTCTTCTGGATATTACTGTCATATGTATAGTTAATATTCTTCATACTTCAGTGATTTTTTTTGTGAGTATTTGTAATCAATGCTGTCTTCAAGTGCATTGGTGCAACCATTGAGTGCAGTAAGATTCATAATTTACAAGAAAACAAATGCTCTGCGCACCTGCCCATAATTTCAGTTGTAGCTGGGAGATAAAATCTTCATGTTTTTTGACTGTAGCTCCACCTGAGAAGAATGTAACGGGATGATTTGTAACCTGGAGAAAGAAAATTAAGTAATCATGAAATACAGTAAACTTCATTTTACTTTGAACATTTTCCTTGAATTAAATTTGAATGTTTTCATTGCCACTTCAGCCTGGGGACCACCTAAAATTGTCAAGTTAGACACCTGCTTACTGCTGAATTCCTGGAATTAAAACCCCTGTGTAACACACTTAATTCACAGGTGAATAGACAGTCTTGGCCAATATTTTGGAAAAAGTTTTTTTTTTCAAAGGATGTCTGTGTCAATGGCATTCAACCATTTGTTGCCCATCCTTAAATGCCAGTGAGTGAGTGGCTATCTGGGTGATTTTTTTCAGAGGGCAGTTAAGAGTCAACCATACTGCTTTTCCATATAGGTCAAACCTGTTAAGGACAACAGATTTCCTGCTCTGAAGACAATGTGAACCAGATTAGTTTTTACAATAAATTTAATGAAGGTTTCATGGGCATCAATGCTGAGACTTGTTTTTAATTCCATACCTTGTTGATTTGAATTCAGATTCCACAGTTGGCCATACTGGGATTTGAACCTCTGCTCCCAGAGGATCAACCTGGGCCTGTGGAGTTCGGATCCAGTGAGGTGATGGCCTGGTGGTATTATCACTGGACCTTTAATCCAGAGATCCAGATCATGTTCTGTGGACCTGGGTTCAAATCCCGCCAAGATAGACAGTGACATTTGAATTCAATTTTTAAAAATCTGGAATTAAGGATGTAATGATGACCATGAATCCATTGTTGATTGTGGGAAAAACCCATTTGGTTCACTAATGCCCTTAAGGGAAGGAAATCTGCTATTCTTACCTGGTCTGGCCTATATGTGACTCCAGGGCCACAGCGATGTGGTTGACTCTGAGCTGCCCTCTGGGCAATTAGGGATGGGGAATAAATTCTTGGACACTGTGTGGCAGTGTTCTTTCAGTGTAGAAATAGAATATGTTTTTGGATTTATCAGCTGAATAAGACAAATCAACCAGCTTCAAATAATTTTAACTTGCGATGTATAAATATGTTCAAAGGGTCCGCGATGATGACCTACATAGATTAGGCCAAGAGATTTAAAAACCTGCAGCTCACAGGTAGATTTTGAGAGAGAGAAAGAGGGGGAGTCAGAGAGATTAATAAGGAGAATTCAGCAGAGGTGCCTAAGCAATCAACAATGCCTAATAGGCCAGAATTGGCAGAGCACAAATTTCAGGGAGAGAGGAGCAAGAATGTAAATGGAGCTGAACATGCAAACACAAGTTATTTTGCGGCATGGAGGGAAGCTAATTTAGTGAGTGAAGATGTAATGGGTAGGACTTGGTCATGCTAACGGAGAATTTATAGGATTGGAAGCTCAGCTGAGGATCAAACAGAATGAGGCACAAATTTGGCAATCAGAAATAGGAAGAGAGAGGGTAGAACTGGAAGCTAAGATAACGTTAGATGCCTTCACGGCAGAGATCGACAAATTCTTGATCTCAGAAGGAATCGAGGGCTACGGGGAGAGTGCAGGGAAGTGGAGTTGAAATGCCCATCAGCCATGATTTAAATGGCAGAGTGGACTTGATGGGCCGAATGACCTTACTTCCACTCCTATGTCTTATGGTCTTATAAAGAGTTTGTAGTAAGAGCCAAAGATACTGACAAATTACAGGATGGCACATTTTTCACACTTCAGCTGATTTCTGGAATATTCTAATTTCTTCTATTTCTTGAATTTTGAGCAAAGCTTTTCAAATATCCTCCTTAGAGTCTCGGTTTCCTGGTGTAAATATGTACCTGTTGAATGTTGACTTAGCACTGCTGTTAAAATGACTTAATAATTGTGAGCCTTTCAGAATTTGACTGACACAGTTTAGTAAGCCCTACCTGAATTGAATGGGTTTAATAGTGCTGCATGTGTTGAAGTGGTTGGTTGCCAGATGAACACAACTAGGAAGGGGTCCCATAGTTAACATTCAACGAAGGCGAGCAGTTAAACACCAGAAAACTTATTTCTTAAAAGAAATGTTAGTAATTTTGGCTGACTGCCAGTGAGAGGCCAAAAGTAATGTTATGTTGCTCAGAACATGCATGTTAGTATGCATTGCTAATATTGGTACAGTATTGCTAAGTAAATCTAGTCGATTTTAAAATATTTTTAGTATTGCTTAATGCATTAGATGTGAGATGTTTAAACCTTGATGTAGTGTAATTAGAATACCGGTACTTGTTAGGTATCAAATTGCATATTCAGATGGAAGGGTTTCTGTTACATTTTCATAAAAAATGTATCATCTTTCCTACTAAAATTAATAAACAATTGGACATTGCCTCTGTGCTTTTATTTTCCTGTCTCCGTTGTGCAAATACGTGTAGTAACTTTTACTACTTGTAATCTTTCATCTCACAAGACAAATGTCTGGAAAATTTAAGTGCATGTCTTGAAAGTATCGAGTACAATTGCCTGAATTTTCTGCGACTTGCTTCCTTTTTTTTAAAAAAAACAAGCCTGTCACTAATTTATCATCTCCTGAGTACCTTGTACTATTCTGGGAACCCTGTGACAATGACTGTTGTTCATGTTGCATCCTTAACCATCTGGTGTTTAGGATGAGAAGCCTAACAGAACTGGTATTTTTTTTGCACCCTAACAATTGCTGATCATCCCATTTTGAAACCAAGCCTGTTTCTCTTGCCTGCCATTTCAGTTGACACTTAGACGTGGTCCCTTTGCTTCTATGAAGCAGCCATTCACCAAAGACCTTCTTCATGTTGTACCACAGGATGGTCGAAATGACTTCTATTGCTGGGTGTGCCACCGGGAGGGCCAGGTTCTGTGCTGCGAGCTCTGTCCTCGTGTCTACCATGCAAAGTGTTTAAAACTGAACGCTGAACCGGAAGGGGACTGGTTCTGTCCAGAATGTGAGGTATGGTTAAAGATAGTTAAAACTACGGTGAGGGAAATGGGCATGAACTTGTTCAAATTCAGTTTTTTTAAATTAAGAAAGTGGGATTTTTAATTACGATTATGTGTTATAAATCTGGTTGAAGGACGCATGTAGCCACTATTCCTGGGGTAAGGTACATCAGTAACACAAACTGGTATGGATACAGGGAACTGAGTTGCTAAAGTGTATGATTAGCATTCTGTAAGCTTGGCAGAACATATGTACATCATTAACCCTTTGAGCAATGAAGGTGGAATTTCTGACCAAAGTATTCTAAGTGACTATTCCTAATCTGCAGCTGTTGTAATTTTTAATTCTCTAATTGTACTTTTTATAATCCACTTAGAAGATGAAGAATACATAATTAAAAGTGTTTCAAAGGGTTAATGCAGTATCTTGGTGTTAAATTTGCTGGCTTTGGCATTGTTTGGTATCCTTGCCATTCAGACCGTTGTGCAGTTATTGAAGAAAAGGAATGTCTATTTGGAGATTAATATTGTGCTTCCTGGAAAGCTGCAATCGACCAGTGTGACATGTTATTCTGCTGAGATGTTTCTGCAATTGATTTGAAGTTTTGTGCTCCAGAAATTCACTGTAAGCTGATTTGTTTTTTTTTGTAAATTATTTTAAATCTGTTTGCTTCACAGAAAATCACAGTCGCTGAATGTATTGAGACTCAGAGTAAAGCTATGACCATGCTTACTATAGATCAGTTATCTTACCTGCTGAAATATGCACTACAGAAGATGAAGCAGCCAGGAGTAAGTAAATGTAGCTACAATTGGAGATGCATTTTTTTCCTTCTGACTTCCTCATGCGACATACCACTGATATCAGTTGAGCCTGAATCATTGGCTGAGGCTATTCAGCTCTAATGGGGTGATTGTTCATATAAAGTGAGCAGGGAAAACAATATATGGTGAAAATTGATTTAATACAACTAAATATCATTAATTATCCTGTATCCTATTTAATAGTGATCAAGACCAAATTGGGCAGCTTGTTTTTTTTGTTTGCATTTCTAATAATTTTCAAATATAAAATGGAGTGGTTTGCAAAAGTCAAAAACTGCAGTAGCTACATGATGACCCTGTTTAATGAATCCTGGAAACAATAGAAAACAGAATTGCTAATCACTCAAAATACAAGAGACACTAATACTTACTGTTGTCACATGAGACAAACTACTTGATTGAGGATTTACTACTTGAGAGGTCCTCTATTTATGATTTGTTTAGTGGTTCCATCTCCAGCTGTCAAAAGTGGCAGAGGTGATCCATTTTTCTCCAAAAAGCATTGGAATATCTCTCTGCCTCCTCGTGAAGAAAATACAAATAAAAGCTGTGAGAAATGCCTCATTTCCATAGACCAGTGGTATATTTGGGTAATTATTTCCCTTTGTGTTATTTCTGTCTGCCAGTTTTTCTTTAATTTTTGTGAATTCTTTTAAATGCCTTGATTAAGAGAATGGGTACATGACCCACACCAGGCACTTGTCAGTGGTATTATCAGTTGATCTGTTAAGGAGTCACTGTGTAATCCATCTGAGATTCTCAATGGCTAGTTTATTTGCATTGCTTGTCTTCCTGTTGGCTCCTAATGGGGCATGCTGCGTCGATCATTTGTTACCACTTATTCCATGTGGCCCAGAGTACACTAAACTGTATATTTTCCTGCAGCATAACCCTGAACACTGTGAACAGCTCCTATCGTCCTTTATGCAAAGGCCTTTAATCCTGGCTAGGCCCATGGTTTATCATTGTGATAATTAATGGCATTTGTCATGACCTGACTAATCATTAGTTTTAATTGTGTTGTGCTGCAGTTTTTAATCTGGACATAAAATCAAAATCTTAATACTGAAAATGAATTGAAACTTGTAACTTTTTAATATTTTACCTAAACATTCAGTTTGTCACCCTTCACTTCTCTGTCAGCTTCATAAATCACTGTTCTAACTTTTTAACAGACTGAGCCCTTCCAGAAGCCAGTTTCATTAGAACAGCATCCTGATTATGCTGAGTACATCTTCCATCCAATGGATATTTGCACATTAGAAAAGGTAAGCTCATTTGATGAGATATTTGTACCTTGCTTCCCAAGTTGAGAGCAGCTCTGTTACCCTGTACTGAATTTGCATTTGTTCACTTTGCTTCCAAATCCAGCGCAGAAATAGTTTTCAGCAATTTCATTTGTTTTTGTTTGCTGCCATCTAGTGGTAGGGTTTGAATATGACAACACTGCCCTTGTAAAAGTGAACAGCATTTGCCTGTTTGCTCAATCAACTAACAATCAACTGTATCCTACAGTTTTGGTGCTTTATTTTTAGTGTTTTTGTGCCTTCATTTTCAGGTGAAAGTTAAAACAGTTTGATTCAATCTACCTGTTTTGGTTACATTTGGTAGTTTTTGTTGAAACCTTTCTCCCTCTTGCAATGTGCTGTTTTAAAAAAATGTAGAAATATTAATTTAATCCAAATAAATTCAGAAGAAAACATGAAATCATGATGTAAATTCTATGCACAAAGAAACAAGCATTTTGATAATCCACTTTGTCAGTGTTTGTGCTTCACATGAGCCATCTCTGTTCCTATTCTGACCAATATTGCACACTACTTGCGTTTGATATTTCCTACCCTTGATTTAGGGTGAAAGGGGGAAACCGGGAGATTACAGACCAGTTAGTCTGATAAATTTGGGGAAAATGTTGGAGTCATTTTCGAGGATAGGCTATCTGATCACCTCAAAATTTTAGTAAATCAAGGAGAGTCAAGATGGATTCATGAAGGGTAGGTCTTGCCTGACAAACCTCCATTGATTGTTTTAAAGAGATGACAGAGATGGTGGACAGAGGTAGGTTCGTAGATATTGTTTCTGTGGACTTCCAGAAAGCTTTTGATAAAATCCCACAGAAGAGACTGTTAGCTAACATGGAATTGACGGCAAATTACTGACTAGGCTAGGAAATTGTTTTGAGTGACAGGAAACAGTTGGAATAATGAGTAAGGACTTAAATTGGCAGACATGACTCATGGAGTCCAGGCAGGGATCTGTGTTCTGGACCTCAATTATATGTAATAATTATTAATGACTTGGATAATGGCATTTAAAGTCAAATATCCAAAATTGCTCGTGATACAAAATCGGGCAGCTTTGTAGATAATGTTGATGACAGAGTGAAATTATGATAGTATTGATAGATTAAGTGAATGAGCAAAGCTGGGGCAGATGGTTTGAAATATAAACATGTAGTCATACATTTGGGAGTGAGGTGCAGAAAATAGTCATGAAGGCTAACGGAATGCTGGTGTTCATACATAAAGGACTGGAGTTTCGGGCTGCAGATATTACACTGAAGTTAAACAAAACTTGGTTTGGATGCCACTTGGAGTACTGTGAGCAGATCTGGGCACCACACCCTTAGTGAAGATGTTTTGGCCCTGGAGGGGAGTTCTGATCAGGTTTACAAGTAAGACACCTAGATTTCAGGGGTTAGTTTATGAAGACAGACTACACAAATTAGGTCTTTACTCTCTAGAATTTACTAGATTAAGGGTTGTTCTAATTGAGGTCTTTGGAATATTAACAGAGAAAGACAAGCTAGATAAAGATAAACTATTCCCACTGGTGAAGAGCCGACTCACAGTCTAAGAATTAGGGCCAGGTCATCCAGGAGAGATGTTGGAAAGCATTTCTACCTGTCACAAGTCACGGAGATTTGGAGCACACTTCCTCCAAACAATGTTAATTCAGTTGTTAAATTTAAATTTGTAATTTTTATTAAGCAACAGTATCAAGGGATGTGGACCTAAAGCGATAGATCAGCCATTATTGACTGGCAGAGCAGGCTTGAAGGGCCGAATGGTCTCATCTTGTTCCAATGTTCCTTTATCATTCATTCAACATCCCTTTAAAAGCATCACCTCTATTTTCCTCGGTCACTCCATATACCAGCTACTAGTAGACTGACTTACTCTTGGCTGCTTCATCTTCTGTAGTGCATATTTCAGCATAATCCATATTCCAGCCTCTTTATGATTAAGAGACTTCTGAATTTGAAATTTGATGTATACACACTGTTAGAGCAGTAATTTCTGATTATTTTATCATAATTTGAAGGAGAAAAATATAGAACTCAAGAGGAGCAGCCACAGACAGGACCTTTGTCCTTTTGATAATACGCAGAACAGAATGCATAAATAATGTTGGTAGCAATAAAAGAAATTCAGTTCTATCCCGCTAGAATTCACCTCTGATTTCAAGGGATCTGTGCTATTTGTTGCCCCAATGTTGTTTGTTTCACAAAGATGTCCCTATTTTATTAAGGAACAGTTTTTGGAATTTGTTCAGCTGTTGCACACCTTATGGCATTGTCTTGAGGAGTTGTTAAATATCTGTTCTAAATACTAATTAAATTCTTATGGCAAATAGATCCCTGTTTTTCATTATTTCATACTGGTTGGATTTTCTTGGAATAGATCTCCTATGAGTAATGCGGACCTCTGTACTTGGTATTTTTGACAGATTTGTCCATAATTCTGTTGCCACTTTTATTAATTTGTAAATCGGTACTCAATGATCCCTTTACTCCTCCATCCCACATATAACAATATAAAAAGAAATATGGATTGTTTTGCAAATTCATAGACTGTATAACCAAATGTTTCCTGATTATCTATATTTTGGTGATCTTATCAAGTAAACACTGAAAAATTCCTGGGTGACCGAAATAGTTATCCCCCTAAAAATGAATAAACTTTGTTTCATTGTAGTTTTAAAATATTGCTCTCTTTGACCTTTACCAATCATTGTAGCCATATATTAATTATATTTAATTGCAGATACATTTAATCATTTTATATTCTGCTTGATTGTATGCAGATGTCAACTTAAAACTGGTAGTCTTACTTAACTTCCAGAGCTCTTGTGGCACAGTGGTTATGCCTCTTTCTCTGAGTCAGGAGATCTGGATTCACATCCCGCCTGCTCCAGAGGTGTATAATAATATTGTGTATACTTCTGTACAGAAGATTCTGGGCCAAGTACCACTCGCTGCAGAGGGGTGCTGCAGCATTTCTGAACAGGTTGATTAAAAAGACTAGTTTTGATGCCTTGCTTCAATGGTATGTAACTCTGGTGAAATAGTCCCTGGAATATTGTGTGCAAGTTTCCAGAGCTCCTCTAGTAGTGTAGTAGTGCCGCTACCTCAGAGCCAGGAGGCCTTGGTTCAGGTCCCACTTGCTCCATAGGTATGTAGTAATATCTCTGGACAGATTGACTGGAGAAATATCTACAAGTAGGTACAAACTAAAACTGTGGTGTTTTGGACTAGAAAGTGTAGAGAAACTTTTACCAACTTGTTCAGATATGTTATGACTTTCTGACACAGATGTAGAGGCACTATCAATGTATTACATGATCACTGCTGAGAATTGTATGCTTGAAATTTATAATTGTAAAATAAGAAAAATGAGTTTAAAAATATGTGTGAAGATTAGTTTCAGTTCTATCCATCAACAGCTAGTTTTTTGGAACAGAGCATGGCATGTTTGAATATTTGCTTCAATCTCTGTGGAACTGCCTGTTGAGAAGCAAATCTCGATGCAACTGAATGCAGCAAGATATCGCGTTAAATAGAGCCATTGTTTGTGTGAATGAACCTCATTTTTTACTTATTATATACTGTGCTAAATTCATCCATGACTGTCGCTAACAAGGCCAGCTTTATAAAAGCATTTAACCTACTTCAATACAGTCAGTTTGACTATAACGCTATTGTTGCATTCCTGTGCAACATTGCGTGTCAGGCCTTCTTATTTCTGTAGTGCGATTTTCTTTGGGGGAAAAACAGGATTGGGGCAGATTACCAAAAAAAAACACAGAATCACTCAAAAGCCTAAAACAGTGGATAACACAGTTTGAATAAATGTTTGATTCAAATCCAATGATGAAATAAAAGTAAAATTAACATTTTACCTTGAAAAACTGTCAAGATGACTTAAATTGGGGAGTAGGTTTTGAGGTTGCTCAGTTGTTAATGCAGGGGCTGAGGGTTGTTATCATCATTATTATCAGGTGCAGTTGTTGGTGCAGGGTTTGGGTGAAAAATCCAGAAGTGGATGGCTGTGGCTCATTGTCTTCTGACTGTTTCTTGCGGGTTGGCTTAAAAATACATCCAGTTTTTGCTGCTTTTTGCTTTTTATTCTTCCATGAAGAAGCTGTTCATAAGGTGCCAAATAAGATTTTATTCCACGAACTGCTCCCCTGCTGCTTTCTGCATTGTAATTGTTGACCTGTAAGCGCTGCAACGGCTTTTCAATTTCCCTCAGGATAGAAGACAAAACAGGAGTGGAAAGCTCTCATGGTGCTGCATCCTGGACTTCAATTTCCTTATCTCCAGCTTGCACTTACCCTTCAGCAACAAGTTGTTGTCAGCTGTAGAGAGGTCTTCACAGTGGGACTCAAGCAGCTCTTCAACATCTTCATCCTCACTGACAACTTCTTCAAATCCAACTTCCTTTGCAAGATCAACACAGTGTTCTTTGATTCTTGGGAGCCCTTCTGACGGATCAAAGCCGTTAAAACACTTAAAAAGAATCTGGGAGAAGAATCTCACTGACATCATCTCCGGCCTCCACGATAATGTCAATTGTGTTCTTGGTGTTAAAACTTTTCCAGAATTGAAGAATACTCTCCTTATCCCCCTCAGTGGCTGGAATCAGCCTCTTAAATAATAAGCTTTCAAAGCTACTGTTGCACCCTGGTCCATGGGTTAAAGGAGAGAGGTTGTGTTTGGGGGTAGAAATAGCACTTTGATGTTTACAGAAAGCTCATCAATGGGGGGAGGATGGCCTGGTGCATTATCTAGGATTAGGACCAATGTGATATCCAAATTCTTTTTTCTGCAATACCTTGTAAAAACACCTTCCAAATCCATGAATAAGGTCAGAAAAAAAAAATTCCCTATCATCCAACCTCTCTCGTTTGACAAAGCCTGTGAAGCGATCACGTGATGCCAGCACAGAGATACTTTGGACACTAACATCGCACGTATTTCGGACAAAGCATGCAACACGATGTTGTGATGTCAACACACACTCCTTCACTCACTGATGCAATTGTTATAGTCAGTACAAGTTCACATTTTAGAAATGCTGTTCCCCTTTCTGTCAGTCATGTCATAGCCAATTTGCTTTGCTGGAACGTGCATTATAACAGAACTGACTGTATATTGTGGTTCCATTCTCTTTATTTGCAATTTGAGTGTTTTTGTTTCTTTTCAGAATGTCAAGAAGAAGATGTACGGGTGCACTGAGGCTTTCCTTGCTGATGTCAAATGGATATTGCATAATTGCATCATATATAATGGTGGTAAATATCATAATGGTCTACAAGAAAATATACTCCTCTGTAATATTTGACCAGTTACTTTAATTGCCAGTTCTTCATTGGCACCTCAGTAAAGGAACACTTTGTTCTTAGAAGTCCTTGAATAACTTATCTAACTGGTAGTAAGTTCAAATAAAAATAAATTTGTATTACTTTTAGAATTAACTGTAGAAAATCATAATTTTTCAGTAGTTGGAAAAACTGCACCAATGTTGTCTGAGTTTAGCTTGATGGAGTAAACAAATTTCAGTTATTTTGTGGTTACGTGTCCACAAAGGTTTCATTTTTTTGCCCTTTATAAGAAATGAAATAATCATAATCACAAATCAGCTACAGAAATAACTACTTGAAAGAAACCTGCAGTTGACTGAACATATTTGTAATTGAGGTAAATGCTACATTTGGAACCTTACTGCCCTCTGTTGTTCTTGTGCTCACTAATAAAGCTCTGGTAGTTTGATAATGTACAAATTGTGTAGTTTCCTCCAATATTGTGGAGGTTTACACCCAAATGTTATCGTTATTTGAACTGCCATTGATTTACTTCCCCTTTTTCAGTTTATAAATGTAATCCTTACAAAGTGGTGTCTGTGAAGTTTGATTAAACAACTTCCTTCTGAAAAATTGTACAGTACACAGCATATCCACTCCAGTCCATTCGTGTTCTGGTGTCTGTCCATGGCTGTAGGAGTGAATTCTGCTCCTGTGGACTTAGACATCATTATACTCCAAATGTTAGTGTATTGGCTGTAACTGAATTTTAATTTTGCTTCTGGTTTTGTGTTGAGGGCCCTGAGAAACCTTTTGCAAATGAGTGAAAGAAAATGAACTGAAGTTCAGGCAATTTCACATTGGAAAGCATTGCATTTTAGCTCAACCTTTGTCCGTGTTACACTGCACACGTTAGCGTTGATTAGCAGGTAATACTGAGGAATGACCAGGAGTGGAATGTTTTATTTCTTGTCTCCTCCCCTTTCATTGCTGGGTGAGATTGAAACTAGCTCTGTAAAACCCTGCTGCAACTATTGCGATTGCGATCTGCTGCTTTGGAATGGACTGGAAAAGCTTCATCTTGGAGCATTTCGTATGTGCTACAATCTGGAGCATTTAAGCATTGAGATAGCAGGAACTTGCAGTATAAGAGTGTACAAGTGGAACATGTGAAAATCCAGCACGTGTATGCTTTGTGGTTATGAATGTAAATTTCTCCTTTCACTGAAGGGGAATTACGTTAATTTAAAGTGAGTTATTTTATGTCAGATGACCGCACAATCCACCTTTCTCTCTGATTATTGTTCTTCCTTCCTCTCGATGCTGAGTTGGCTTCTTGACAAGTTATTCCTGTTTGAACTTTGGCACTGTCAGCCAGCTTTGTCCAAATCTTCATCTGGTTTACTTCCATCCATATTCCAAGTGGATAAGTGCTCCAGACGTAACAAAGGAAATGGATCTGACGATATCTGGCTGCATTGCTTCACTCCTGTGCTACAGGCCTTGCTGCGCATTTAGTTAGTCCCAGTCCAGCTCTAATACTGGCATCTACCTAAAGTTGAAGAATTGTCCTGCATATTACACAAAAGCAGGACAAATCCATCTGGGTCAATTACCACCTAGCAACCTACTCCCAATTAACGAACTAACAAAAAGGATCATCATCAGTCTCTGAACTGCAAGTATCAATCAGCACTTGATACTTGGGGGACATGGTGGCTCAGTGGTTAGCACTGCTACCTCACAGTGCCAGACACCTGGGTTCGATTCCACCCTTGGGCGACTGTCCGTCTGTGTGGAATTTGGACGTTCTCCCTGTGTCTGCGTGGATTTCCTTCGGTTTCCTCCCACAGTCCAAAGATGTGCAAGCTCGGTGGATTGGCCATGCTAAATTTCCCCTAGTGTTCAGGGATGTGTAGATTAGCTGGGTTATGGGGGATCGGTCTGGGTAGGATGCTCTGGGAGCCAGTGTGGACTTGTTGGCCAAAGGGCCTCTTTCCACACTATAGGGATTCTATGACCTATGGATCTATGAAAGGTGTTACCAAGTAGCAATTAATCACCAGTAATATGCTATGTGCTCTGGTTTTGCTGCAACCCTCAATTCAAGTTTGGTCCAAACGTGGATACTGCTGATTTCGAGAGTTCAGGTGAGAGTTACTGATCTTGACAATCAAGGAAGCTTTTGCCTGACCATGGTGCCAAGGAATAAAACTGTAGTCACTGGGATAGAAAATAACTGAAACAAAGAGAGATGGCCAAGGTCATGAGGCCTTTCATTTCAGTTTAGGTCACTGGTGCAGGAGTTTGTTAGGGCAGTATTCCAGGCCTGCTTGCTTGAACTTGGTGAGTGATCACTCTGAAAACATATGGTCGTAAATATGGTGGTTTGCTGATGAAAGCAGCATTCAAGTTCCACCTGAAGTTGCTCAGGTAATGAATCAGTCCATGCCCTCGTGCTGCCAGACTTGAATTCAAAGTTTAAAATAACACTCTACTGCAGATGCTGGAAATCAGAAATAAAAACAAGTTACTGGAGAATTTCAGCAGGACTGGCAGCGTCTGCAGAGAGAAACAGCAGCAGTGTTTTGAGATCAATGACTCTTATTCAGACTTGAAATGTTAACTCATTATCTCTCGCCATAAATGCTGCCCAACCTGCAGAGTTTTTCCAACACTTTCCGTGGTTATTTTAATCCAAATAGAGCAGTTTAGCTGATGGTTGGAAAGCACCATCCACACCACAGACCGTGACCATCTACAGAAAATGGAGTCCTGATCATGACTGTTGTTGCATCAGTGGGTCTCCTGTTGTAAACATCCTCAGGTGCTCCATTCATCAGAAACTTCACTGGACCAGTCACAGAGGTCCTGATACTTGCAGTTCAGAGACTGGTATTCTGCAGCAAGTGGCTGACCTCCCAACTTTACAAAGATTGTACAACCAACAAGGAGCAATAAATACCAGTTCTTCTTCTTCTTTGTTGCATCACGCCAATGTAACTTGTTCTCCATTTTGTCTGGATGGGTTCTTCTCCAACAACTCTTCAAGTTAGAGACTATCAAATGCAAAGCAACCTGTTTGATCAGGTTCCCATCCACTGGCTTACATCCCCTCCATCACTGGAGAAGTGTGCCACTTGCAGGATCTACTGCAGCCACTCACCAAGGCTTCTTTGGCACCTTTAGAACTGATGACTTCTACCACCTGAAAGGGTATCAGCAACAAAAGCAAGGGAATGCTGCCAAGTTTTTCACAACACCATTCTGACTTGGAAGTATATTGCTATTTATCCGTCATTATGGATGGAATTTTGAAAAGCCTATTTTATGGCTCTCTTCCCACTGTCCATCTGATGTCTGTCTGAAATAGAATTTTCAACAGTATATTGCTGCCTACAAGAAGAAAAATGCAGAAGGAAAAGTTCTTGGTGTTCTTTGAAAAAGAACCTTTCGGATCTTTTATGTTCATCTGAACAGAGAAAACAGGCCATCATTCCCTATGAAAGGTGTCATTTTTGACAATATACTCCCTCAATCCTGCTCTGAGGAGTCTATGTAAATTATGCTCTGGGTCAGTCCTGGGTATACAACCTTCTAGTTAGTAGGTGAAACTGCTGCCACTTTGCCAAGACCTATAGAATTGTGCAATACAACATTCATAGGATGTGCTCTGTTAATGACTTAAGTGTTAATATTGTAGTGTTCTGTTTTTAAAATCAATAATAGATTTTTGTATTGCAGCCAATCACAAACTAACAGCAACAGCAAAAGTGATCATTAAAATCTGCGAGCATGAAGTAAGTATGACAAGATGAGTGCATTGTGTCTCAACACTGTACTTGTGATTTATAAGGCATTATTGGGGGAATGCAGAAGGATCTTTTACCTATATTGTGCTATATGTTATATGAAATAAAAACACAAGGTTAGCCATATCATTCATATCTTTCAGCATACAAATCTAGTTTTCTTTCTTTCTCTTTTAAACACTGCTGTTCATTTCTGACTTTCCTTCAGTTATCTTGAGACTCAGTAATTTCAGGTGACTATATTCTTCTTTTCTTTTAAATAGATGAATGAGATCGAAGTTTGTCCAGAATGCTACTTGGCAGCATGTCAGAAGAGAGACAACTGGTTCTGTGAACCTTGTGTAAGTTGGAGTTTTCTGGAGAAACTGAATGACAAACCTCAGTGTTTATGACAGCAAAATACTGCTTGTCCATTCATCAGACAACTTAGACTTCAATTGAACTCACTGTTTCTTATTTTCTGTTAGTCAGACCCTTGCCTATTATTAGAGAACTTTGACTCTGCTGCACTGAGCTTTATTTTAGTTGTGAGTTATGTGTTTTGCATTTCAGCCAAATACATTTCAGCTTTTGGCATTAAAGAGAAATGCCAGTTGAAATTCACAATGTAGTCAACAACTTCCCAGCAACTGAAAATGCCCTCTAATTGATTTGGCTTGCAGATTTTCTTAAGAATAGTTAGCCTTCCATGATTTGAGACAGAAGAACACTAACACCTTCTGGCTTCAAAAGAATGAATGAGTTTGCATGTATTTCAATTTTGATGGCAGAACAATATATTGGCTCAGATATTCCAGTAGCTTGAGTTGCTGGATGACTGGAGTTGTGGGTCGAAAGAAAGTTACCTCCTGGGGGCATCCCCAGGAAATTGAAGATCACGATGGGAAATTCCCCTGTGTTTTGAACTCTTTTTATTCTTAAAAAAAAAGGCCTCAAAGCTTAATTCTGAGTACTTCAACTCATGAAGCTTAATATTTGCCCAGAAATTTTGGGGTTTTAGAAACCACTTCCCCTAACTCCCGGATGACTATTAAACTGAAAGCTGGATTCTCAAAACTGCCATTGACTTCTCGGAAGGTCTTGGCCTCCAGACACTGATGCACCCATCTCCTCCCGCCTTGCCTCCGAACCCCACCCAACACGCCGCATCTCATCTGTCCTAAGCAGTCATCTGAGAGCCCACTCGCCCCCTCATACCTGACACACACTGCCCCCTTTCCCATCCAGCTGTTATGTTACCTTACCTTACCACTCACTCACTTTCCCTCAGTCACTGTCAAAGTGGCTTTGGGATCTTTAATTCCTGAAACACAGTGCTGTACCAATTCTGGCCTGCAATGCCATTCCTGCATGGAGTCGATTTCTCCCTGGCTTCCTTTCGATGGATGCATGCAGGAGAAGCTAGATTCGGCCAGAAAAAACATAACAGATAAATGTGTAGTTTGTGAAGAGGATTAACGTCAGTCAAATCTGTTCCCAAGTTGATCAGACCTTGTGGATTGTTTGTAATCAGAGTTATGTAGCTTGGAAATGGATCCTTAGGTCCAACTTGTATGCACTAACCAGAAATCCTAAACTGATTTCATTTGGCCCATATCCTTTTGAGCCTTTCTTATTCCTGTACCCATCCAGAATCCTTTTTAAATGTTGTCATTGTACCCGTCTTCACCTCCACCTTTGCCAGCTTGTTCCATACATGCATCACCCTCAGCATGAAAAGGTTGCCTGTCAGGTCTCTTTTAAAATCTTTCCCCTTTTCTCCTTACACCTGTTCCCTCGAGTTAGATTAGATCTGGATTTTGCAGTAGTGAAACTATCAACATTTGAATGATTCGAACTGGAAAACTGACAACAACTCTGGCCCCATCATGTGGGCTATTTAAATGTAGAAAATAGGGTGTTTCTGTTGGTGATTCCCTGCTCCTCTGTAACGTGATCGTGATAGTCCCTGCAATTGGAAATCTTCAGGAATCATTTGAGTTGATGTGAACTGCCAACTTCTTCCATTTCACTGTAACCACCCGATTTTAAAATTATGCCTTATTGATTATGGTTACCTGGGTTTTTAACAATATACTGTTGTCACAATAATTTCTGAACAATCTCCCCACTTGTGAAAAACTTTTTTTTTTAATAATTGTGGAATGTCAAATTTGCTAAGTTCAAAAAGGTTACATTAAGAACTTATTTTCCTATATCATCTTTTGACTTTAATCCTGTGTATTTGAAACTGAAATAAGGAAGGGATGAGAGCCTCAATGGGATTGTACTATAGACCACCACTATCCCCCAATAGTCAGCTAGAAATTGAGAAACAAATTTGTGAGGAGATCTCTGTTATCTGTGAGAATAATAGGGCAGTTGTGGTAGGGATTTTAACTTTGCAAACATAGACTGGGACTGCCATAGTGTTAAGGGCTTGGATGCAGTGGAATTTACGTGTGTACAGGAAAATTTTCTGTTTTGCCATGTGGGTGTACCTACCAGAGAAGGTGCAAAACTTGACCTATTCTTGAGAAATAAGGCAGGGCAGGTGACTGAGGTGTCAGTGGGGGAGCACTTTGGGGCCAGTGATCACAATTCTATTAGTTTTAAAATAGTTATGGAGATGGATAAACATGATCAAAAAGTTGAAGTTCTAAATTGGAGCAAGGCCAGTTTTGATGGTGAGATAACACGGTGTGAGGCTGGATGAACACAGCAGGCCAAGCAGCATCAGAGGAGCAGGAAAGCTTGACGTTTCGGGTCGGGACTTTCTTCAGAAATCTGAAGAAGGGTCCTGACCTGAAACGTCGAGCTTTCCTGCTCCTCTGATGCTGCTTGGCCAGCTGTGTTCATCCAGCCTCACACCGTGTTATCTCAGATTCTCCAGCATCGGCAGTTCCTACTATCTCTAACAATTTTGATGGTGTTAGGCAAGAACTTTCAAAAGTTGTTTGACAGTGGTTACTGGCAGATACAGGGATGGCTGGAAAATAGAAAGCTTTCAAAAGTGAGATAACGAGAGTCCAGAGACAATATGTTCCTGTTAGGGTGAAGGGCAAGGCTGGTAGTTGGAGGGAATGGTGGATGACTGGAGAAATTGAGGTTTTGGTGAAGAATAAGAAGGAAGCATATGTCAGGTAGAGACAGCAGGGATCGAATGTTTTCCTAGAAGAATATAGAGGCAGTAAGAGTGTATAAGAAATGTCAGGAAGGCAAAAAAAGGGACATAAGATAGCTTTGGTGACTAGGGTTGAGGAGAATCCAAAGGGATTCTACAAACACATTAACAATAAAAGGGTAACTAAGGAGACAATAGGGCCCCTTAAAGATCAGCAAGGCCACCAATGTGTGGAACCGCAAGAGATAGGCAAGATACTAAACAAGTACTTTGCATCAGTGTTTACAGTGGAGATTGATTGTGGTAGATATAGAACATGGGGAATTAAATAGTGATTTCTTGAAAAATGTTCATATTACAGGGGAGGAGATGCTGGACATATTAAAATGCATAAAGGTAGATAAATCCCCAAGATCTGATCAGGTATCTTCCAGAACTCTGGGAAGCTAGGGAAGTGATTGCTGGGCACCTTGTTGAGATATTTGTGTCATCAAGATCCACAAGTAAGGTGCCGGAAGCTGGAGGCTGGCTAATGAGGTGCCACTACTTAAGAAAGGTGGTGAAGGAAAACCAGGGAACTCTTGACTGGTGAGCCTGACATCAGTGGAATGAATCCCAAGGGACATGATTCACATGTGTATAGAAAGGCAAGGACTAGGGACTGAATAGGGATAGTCAGCATGGTTTCGTGGGTGAGAAATCGTGTTTCATTAACTTGATTTGAGTTTTTTTTTGAAGAAGTAGCAAAGAGGATCGATGAGGGCATAGCGTTGGATGTGATCTACGTGGACTTCAGGAAGGTGTTTGATGAGGTTCCTCATGGTAGACTGGTTAGCTAGGTTAGCTCAACCAAATAGAGGGAGACCCAGCTATGTGGACACAGAACTGGTTCAGAGGTGGAAGATGGAGGGTGATGGTGGAGATTTGTCTTTCAGACGGGAACCTGTGATCATTGGTGTGCCACATGGATTGGTGCTGGGTCCACTGCTTTTTGTCATTCATATAAAATGATTTGGATGTGAATATTGGCGGTGTGGTTAGTAAGTTTGCAGATGACACCAAAATTGGAGGTGTAGTGGACAGTGAAGAGGGGTACCTCAGAGTACAATGGGATCTTGGTCAGATGGGCCAGTGAGCTGAGGAGTGGCAAATGGAATTTAATTTGGTTAAATTTGGGCAGAATGTATACACTTACTGGTACAGTCTGGGGAGTGTTGCTGGACAGAGACCTTGCTTTGCAGATTCATAGTTCCTTGAAAGAGGAGTCGCAGGTAGATCATATAGTGAAGATGGCAAGTGGTATGTTTGTCTTTATTGATCAGTACATTGAGTATAGGAGTTGGGAGGTTGCGTTGCAGCTGTACAGGACATTGGTTAGGCCACTATTGGAATACTGCGTGCTATTTTGGTCTCCCTGCTATAGGAAGAATGTTGTGAAACTTGAAAGGGCTCAGAAAAGATTTACTAGGATGTTGCCAGGGTTGGAGGGTTTGAGCTGCAGGAAGAGGCTGAGTAGACCGTGGATGTTTTCCCTGGAGCATCAGGGACTGAGTGGTGACCTTTTTATAGCAGCTTCTAAAATCATGAGGGGCAAGGACAGGGTGAATAGCTAAGGTCCTTTCCCCAGGGTAGGTGAGTCCAAAACTAGAGGATGTAAATTCAAGGTGAAAGGGAAAGATTTAAAAGGGACCTAAGGGGCAACTTTTTCACACAGAGGGTGGTGCGTGTATAGAATGAGCTGCAAGAGGAAATGGTTGAGGCTGGTAAAATATCAACATTTAAAAGGCATCTGGATGAATATATAAGTAGGAAGGGTTTAGAGGGACATGGGCCAAATGCTGGCAAATGAGATTAGAAGTATATAGGATTTCTGGTTGACATGGACGAGTTGGACGATGGTTTTGTTTCTGTGCTGTATATCTCTATGACTCTTTGTTCCAATCTCTTTGCTGTCTTTCAAAATAGCAAAATATGAGGGCTCATGAATGTTTGTTGTTTTTTTTATTGCTTTACTGTCCATGAGCATCTTTCATTGTGATTGGATGTTTAGCCTGTTTGATTACATCACAGCTTGCTGGAAATCTGAAGAACCCTACAGGCCAGTGCCAGAGTCACACTTAATTTTGGGAAAGAATCAATTTGCGTCATCACTTTGTTTATGATCACCGTCACTTCACCTCAGAAAACACGGTTGTGATGTGGGGTTATAATGTCAGTTGCAAGGGCAGAGGTGGCTATTGATTTCTTATTGAGTGCCTTTGACCAAAGCATCTTCCTCTCCCAACCTCCAGCCCATAAACTAGCTGGATTAATGCCAGCAGTGTTGGGCTGAAACTGGGTGTTAATTCCCCATGTAAGGGCCTCCACTGGGAGTAGATTTGAATGGTTGTCCACCGATGTAATTAGGCAGGAGATGGGAAGGTGGCATGGTACGTGCCTGAGGCTGTCTTGCTCAATGAGTTATCCCCTTCCTTTAGCACCACCAACCACACCATGGAGAGGAGTACAAAATTTCATCTTGTATATCCATTTTTCTCCTTTTAAGGTTTACTTCCAAAACTTGAATTTTATACATTTCTTTCTCATATTTCCTTTTGAAAGTAAATAAACAGCATTTTCTTGCTGCTGTACTATTCATTTATCATGTTCATATCTCAGCCTTCAGTGTATTTTATCAGTTGTCTTTTGTCTAGTGTTGTAGGTCCACTGATGTTCAGGCAAAATGTAATAATTACATTCCTCAGAGTTTTCCCAACTCTCAATATTACCTTGTTGAAACAATGCTGCTGTGTGTCCCATAGCTTCTGAAGGAAGTTGTGGTATGATGCCACCTTGGCTCCAAAATACATAATGCCTATTCCAAAAAAAGTACAGTATTTGACTGTCATGCTGGTGAATAATTATATATTTGGAAAGTTTTCAAAGTTGAACCTGACTCTGTAAGATTTCCATTTCTCTCACTCTCACAGCAGATCATTTCATTTTAAGAAAGTAGACTGAAAATTTGTGGAACTGGTACTTAAGTTCCCTCTCACCATGAAGTACAGCATCTCCTAACTCAGAATTGAGCCAGCAAATTGTTCCCCTTTTCTCATGATGGGTGTACTGATTGAGTTGTTCATCTAAATGCTTCCAATACCTGTCAGATGGGCACTGATGTAAAGACATATGTTGCTATATTCTATGGAAATATTAGGTTTTCCAGTCCATGATGTTATGAGAATTGGAACTCTTAAGTTGTTACAGAATCCCTGTAGTGCAGAAAGAGGCCATTTGGCCCATGAGGTCTGCACTGACACTCCAAAAAGCATCCCACCTGGACTCCATGCCCCTCCTATCCCCACTCCGTCCTGTTCTGTCCCTGTAACCCTGCATTTATCATAATTAACCCATCTAACCTGCACGTTCCCGAACACTACGGGCAATTTAACGTGGCCAATCCACCTAAACTGCACATCTTTGGACTGAGATGAAACCAGAGCAGCTGGAGGAAATCCCCGCAGACACTGGGAGAACCTGAAAATGCAACGCGGACAGTCCCCCGACGGTGGAATCAAATCTGGGTCCCTGGCGTTGTAAGGCAGTAGTGCTAACCACTGAGCTACCTCGGAGTCATTTGCACTGAACATTATCAATCCTCTACTCTCTTCTGTTCTTTATATTTTGTGTTCAGCTCTGCAGATGTCCAAATATTTCTCCTGTTTTTGTGCGGTAAAATTTACAGATCCCTTTTTATTTATGTATAGAGTAACCCCCACCCTCTTGTCTGGGCTAAACTTAAAGGCTTTCCCTTTTGGCCTGCAAAAGCACTGCGCGATAAGGATGGACAGGTTGATGCACGCTTCTTTGGACAGCATGACAGGTGAGAATTGGTCTGGTCTCTGGTAAGTCATTCATGACAGAATTCCTGTATGCTAGTCTACATAGGAAACTAATTAATTTGGTACCCTTAGCACAGTCCCATTTCTTAAAAACATTTACAACATTGCATTTTGATTTTGTGTGATGAAAAATTACAGAAGGCAACGCCGTGTTCATCTTGAAACTTCATTTGAAGCTTCTAATGTGTATTTGTTAGCAATTTGGTCCACAATTTCAGTAAAATGTAACTTTTAGGGTTGTGAACTGTTCATGCTATGTCAGTTAACAAGTGGCAAAAAAAGCACCAGCACTATAATTTAGTTTCTTTCGAAGCTCGAGCTGTATCCTAGCAGCAATCCAGCACTCTATTAAAGGTACCATTAGTTCAGAATTGTCGCTGGTGCTGATAATCATTGGAGCAATTAAATTTAAGGCACTACACAATAAATTATTGGCTCAAGTACATATTTAAAAATTACTACTTCTTGTAGCATTTAATGTATCAATATACCGAGTAGCTGATTATAACAGTGTCAGGATTTGTAAGAACATAAGTTGAAGCAGGAGTAGGCCATCTGGCCCATCGAACCTGCGCTGCCTTTCAATAAGATCATGACTGATCTTTTTGTCTACTCAGCTCCACCATAATCCTTAATTTCCTGACTGTTCAAGAATCTATCTTTGCCTTAAAACTATTCAGTGAGGTAATTCCATTTAATGAGGTGTTGGTGGCTGTCAAATCAGAAAATCTGTCTACTGGCGACAGTAGCTAAGCACTGTTAGTTTGGCATTCTTGTGCCAGCAGTTTTAAAATAAGTTCCTGTTTTCCAAAACTATGGAGTTGAGTCATATAGAGCAAGAGACTACTCAATTCATGCACTGAAGGATTTTTTTTGTCCTTTATTCATTAATGGGATGAGGGCGTCACTGGCTAGGCAGCATTTATTGCCCATCCCTAATTACCTAGAGGGCAGTTCAGAGTCAGCTGCGTTGCTGTGAGTCTGGAGTCACATGTAGGCCAAACCAGGTAAGGATGGCAATTTCCTTCCTTAGTGAACCAGATGGGCTTTTCTGACATTCGGCAATGGATTCACAGTCATCATTACATCCTTAATTCCAGATACTTCATTGAATTCAGACTCCACTATCTGCCACGGCAGGATTCGAACCTGGGTCTCAGAATGTTATGTGGGTCTCTGGATTAACAGTCCAGCGAAAATACCACTGTACCATTCCCTCCCCGAGTATGGTATGATGATGGTAGTATGGTTTGCCTTGATAGTTGTGGAAAAAAAAGCAGCATTTGTGGGGAGAAATGGTTAACATTTCAATCAGTAATCCTTTATCTGCAGTGACACTGTTTCAATGAAAGATTTTCATTGACTTGAAATGCTAGCTCTGTTTTTCTCCACAGATTCTCCATGACACACACTGATTATTTCCAGCCTTTGCTGATCTTGCTTCTGATTTCCACCTTTGCATTTTTATGCTTTTGTTGCAGATATTGGTTGAGGGCTCCAATTTGGCCAGAACAGATGGAGGACTCCTTAGCTCTTTCTCAAATTGTGCTACGTTGGCCAGAGAGTTCAAATAGAGTCTCTTTTAAACTGTCTCACATGTAAAGCAGCACCGCCAGTTCATGGTGATGTACTGAAGTGCGAGCTGAGATTCACAACCTCTCTGAAGTAGGACTTGAACCCATGACCTTCTGATGTGGAACAAGAATTGTAATGAGCTAAGGATAACAGTTTTGTCCAGGACGTCAGTTCCCTCTAATTTCCGCAATGAAAGATACAGTCTTATTTCAGTATCTCAAATGAAGAATGGTTTTCTTAGCAGGATGAATCTGTTGCTTGTATTGTTGCCTGGTATTGTTGCAACCTTTCTAGCAGTAACCAGAATTAAAAAGCTATAAATTCTATTTTTGGTGACAACAACAATGCGTTAATGTAGCACTTTTTTTGGAATGAAATATCCCAGGGATTATCAAATGAAATTTGGCACTAAGCTAAAGATACATTTGAGCAGTTTAGTCAATATACAGACTGTAAACAATGCATTTAAAGGGGAAATGCATGGGAGAAGAGAGAAATTTAGCAAGTCAGTTCCAGAACATGGAACTGAGGAAACTGAAGACAAAGCCACCAATGGTAATGTAGAAAATTGGATGTGTGGAAGAGGCCAGGTTTGAAAGAGTGCAGCTCTGGTTTCTGAGCTTGGGATGATTACGACGATAGAGAGGGGCAAAGACACGGAAGGATTTGAAAATTAGGATAAAGATTTTAAGATTGAGGTGTGACAGTACTGAGAGTCGTTATAGGTCAGCAAGTGCAAGAATGAATGTGACTTCATGTGAGAGGGCAGCAAACAATTGCTCCTGGGATTTTCTCTTGTACTTAAGCAGTTGAATAAAGACCAAGGTGCTATCAATGAGAAGGTCAACTGTGTGTTCTCATAATATTTTTGTTGTTGGAATGTGGAGTTGATAAGATAACCAGAATTAGAAAAGGATATACATTAATCCTTGAACCAAGACAAATTACCTTGATTTCAAATTTTACAGATACATTTTCTCTTCTAAATGCAGGGCCTGGGTTCCAATAAACAATTGCTACCTCATGTCAAAGGAAATTCCTTTTTCAGTGAAAAAAACTAAAAGCATCTTCAACAGTGCAATGCAAGAAATGGAGGTTTATGTGGAGAACATTCGCAAAAAGTTTGGGGTATTCAATTATGCACCTTTCCGGTCGCCATACACTCCCAACAACCAATTTCAGATGTTAAAAGATCCCCAGAATCCAGCAGCAGGAACTGCTAAACCTGATAAATATGAAAAAATGAAATTAAACTTTGATATGACTGCATCACCGAAGATAGTTCTCAGCAAGTCCATGTTGATCAGTGGTCCCAATAGGAGAATTTCACTAACGGATATGCCCCGCTCACCCATGAGTACAAACTCTTCAGTACATACTGGTTCTGATCTAGAAACTGAACCTGCAGAAAAGAGTATGAAAGCAGCTTCCAGTCACTTCAGTGCAAGTGAAGAGTCCTTGGATTTCATCGACAGAAATACAGGTATGATCCCCCAAGGTAAGAACTTGGGTGAGTAGCTGATGGAGTAAAGAGAAATCTGCTTCATATTCTAGAAACGGGTGAACATAGTGCATGGAGGTTTAACCTAAATGACTTCTAGAGCAGAACTTATACTTGGGTATTGTTCCAATAGTGACTTAAGATACGTGTGGCTGCATCATTGGGAGGCAGAAATGGTTTGTGCTGGTCACTTTTTTTATACAGACATTTCAGAAAGGTTGCGCAGCCTTCGCAAACTTAAAAAGATTTGAAAATAGATGCTCTTGAATTTTAAATAGTTCTGTTTCATGTTGTTTCATTTGAACAATGGATACTGTATTGTAGAGATGATATGAAAGTGTCGCCAGCGTCTAAGTGATGGGGTTTGCTACTTCTGTTGGATGAGTTGGTTAAAAAATCTTGAGATGCATCCACAAACCTCAGACACCGTGCATCATTGTTATTCCAAATGAGCAAAAGGGAATGTGGGGATGCTTGATGGATTACCATTGAATATGGAATTTATCTAGTGAATTAAATATGTGTTAAGAAAGAAGTCACGAGTTGTGCAGGAGTCCCTTGTAGGTTTGATGGATTCCATATTCACTGGTTAAACAGACTGTGCGGCATGTGCAGTTACTGGATAACAAACCTTTAACCCCTGACTGACTTCATGCTCAGTTGTGGCACAGGTTGCAAACTTTGTTCAAAACCTGGAATTCTCCGCCAGCTGCACATTGATCCAGTTTGTTTCCTCTTTCAGCTTCTCCTGGATCTGTGAAGACGAGTCAAGCTGGCAGTGTGTCGGGCAGCCCAAAACCCTTCTCTCCTCAGTCCTCCACTCCCATTGCTGCTAAATCAGAAAGGACTTTGAAAACCCCTCCTACGGGCAGCATTCTTAACCTAAACCTTGGTTAGTTGTGACCACAAAATGTTTTTTTCCATTGGTTTTGTAGTATTTCTGATCAAAGTGCAGTGAGATAGAGAGAGACTGGGTGGGATGAGGTGTGTGTGCATGTTTGACAAAACTGGTCCAGGATTCTGTGACGTCCTGGAAAGACACAGAGAAGCAAGAGACTTTGGAGCAATGAGTTGATTTTCTTTTTGAGGGATATAGATGTACAAAAATGAAAGCATGTCATCCTTTTTATTGACACCAATTTAATGATTCAATAGATTTGTTCCCATTGTGTACAGCCCCTGTTATTTTAGAGGCACTTTTTATGTTGAAAGTCATTAGATATACAGAGAAAAAGTAGCCAGCTTTTCCAGAAGGTTTCTATATATTGACCGTATGTTTGTCCAAGAACAATTGGGGAAACTTGACTAACTATTATTTACAAATGCGTTTACTTTATGTCTTCAACACTACTGCTGTTCATTTGGGCTTTCATCCTATACATAGGTTCTATTTATTGATGTAAGAATTCTCATTTTGATGAGTCAGCTGAGTTAGCAAACTGAGCAGGTGCAGGTAGCATCGATGGAGAGAGAAGCATAGATGATGTTTTGGATTTGTGAACTTTTCATCAGTACATCAGGGTTCTGTTGAAAGATCAGAGGCCTGAAATATTAACTCTGTTTCCCTCTCCACAGGTGCTGCCAGACCACCTGAGTGCTTGCAGCATTTTGTTTTCTTTTCAAATTTCCAGCATCTGTAGTATTTTGATTTTAATTGATTAAGAAGACTGCTTATGTTCAAAGTTTCAATTGTGTGTTGGTACACAAGTATATTGAGCCATTGACTGCTCATGTGATAAGTTGGCTCAATGTCTTTTCAAATATAGCTAACACTGAATTTTGTGTTGCTCTCTCACTAATGTTTTGCTTTTTCTTTTCGTATGATAGATCGCAGTAAAGCGGAAATGGACCTTAAAGAGCTCAGCGAATCTGTGTTGCAGTCAACTCCCGTGCTCCTCACTTCACCGAAAAAGCAGCCAGTGCGGAGTAGCTTCCTACTTAACCTCGACAAGACAATAGAAAGTTGTAAAGCACAACTAGGTGTGGATTTAATTGTTTTTTTCTCTCTGCTCCAAAAAGCCTTTGTAAATGTCCTTTTCTGTTTTAGGAGAGAGGGATAATACATTAACAGCCTGGACTTTGACCATTACATTATCTGAAGTTAAAGGTTGCTTAGAGTCCGGGCACATGCTTCTCAAGGTCGAGTTTTATTCCAACTTTATATGTCCGAATACTCCCAACAACCACTGATTACTTGTATACGCACCTAATTAAGGTCTCACTCAGTTATTAGTTAACCAGCATCTGAACCTTCATTCACTTTGGTCTTTACCATCCCTGACAGACTCTACCAGATGACAAGTGAAAATATCTCCTTCCACTGTTAATTGGTTAAGAAACAATGGAAGTGGCATTGACTGAGGTCTGTGGTGTTGGCAAGGCATATATATTTCCCCTCACCTTTTTCGTCAAGATGGAGAAATGAATGTTAATGAGCAGACTAATGTTCTGGGACCGAACTGCTGAAACGTTTCTCCTGAAGGGAAGTCCCAGCAGAATGATTTTTGAACCAGAGATTTGCACTCCCTTCCATCTGGGTCGGTGCCCAGCACACTCTTAGTGAAGTTACCAACATTAAGTCAAAACTTAAAAACAAAAACAAACCTCTTTATTTCGGTTGCAAATTTACACTGGTCTGTTTCATTTTTGTTCTGCTCACTGCAAAGATTCATTTATTTGTACTGAAGATCTATCACTAGCTGGCTGAATAAAACACTCAAGATGTCTTACTTCAATTCATATTGTGTGCACTATTTTAGTGAAGTACCCAGTCACCTTTTTATCTTATAGCTACATGTAAAGTACATTTCAGGGTATGAAGCCATGCAGACCAGAACCAGATATTTAAGTTTATAGTTGATGCTGTTAACCAAATTGAACCAAGGCTGACATTATCCTCCTGGGGAATTTGCTAGAGCTTCTGCTTCAGATAGTATTCAGTGACAACTGCTGGTGAAAAAATGGGTGTGTATAACATCTGATGAGGATGAATTATGATCTGTCCATGACCAACCAAATAATGCAAACTGTTGTAGCACAAATGCATTATCATCAAAAAATATGATTAGTTATTTGAATCACCAGAGGATTTTGGGATTATTTGCAACAAGAAAACATACCTTTGGAAGATGAGGAGTGACAATTGAGATGCAGATTTTTTTTGCAGTACAGCCCTCATTCATTTGAACACTGCAGCTCTGTCATGTTGAATGGGCCCTCTTTGCTATTTGTTTTCTGCTTTATTTTGTTATACAATTACCTTCGTCTTTCAGCTTTTCCCATGGTAAGTGGTGGGGGTGGGGGTGTGGCGTGGGGGCAGGGGTTTCATCCCAGTCTCCATTGTGTCAATCATCATGCTTGTTCTAGCAGTTGAGGTGTCCACAGCTCAGTGCATCCTTCTGCTAACTTGTCCATTTGTCCAGGTTGGGAACCAGAACCAATGCGTTACCACTTGCCTGTGCCAGTAGCTGGGATTTTGTTATAAAATCTGTTCTTTCATGTATTAAATTCTCATTCGTTACAACATCCTTATGACCAATTGTAATGCTTCCCCACTCCCTAACCAACTGAATGCACACGTGCACACACAGGCATGCACCACACAGGAATGCACGCGTGCACACTTACACATACGCACACACACACATTCATGTAAGAATATATTGATTATAAAACTTTTTGTTACTGCGTGGTAATTTTAAGCAGTAACCAGTGGTAGAGATTAGCATCAAGATGTTATAATTAAAATTCCATTAGTAATCAACATTGGTTCTGCGCTGAAAGTCACCAGTAGGATAAATCTAGAATAAAATAAAGACTTTTTCACTATGTTTGCGATGAATTGAGGTTGACCAAAAGCAGAAAGGTTGGTGGGATTTTAGCAGCATGTAGTGTATGTGTAGTTTGATATTCAGTTCTTAGTTACTATTATAAATCCTTAAAAGTTTTATGCCTCTTTAAACATCTGATTTAGATCTTTGGATTTTTTTTCCCTTTATTTCTTGCACTGTCCTTTGCAGATTTTTGAAGTGAAATAAATTCTGTTATCAGTACTTAAAAATACATTATTCCTTTAAGAACATTACTAAATGCGGAGAAATGTTTTCTGTTTTTGTTGTATACCATACACCATTGTGGTCCAGTGACTAGTTTTGACACATTACCTGCTTACTGTTGTACAAGAATGCACAATGGCAGTAATCATGGACATGTCTTCTTGTGCAGGGATATTTATCCAGTCTGTAGTGTTTCTACTCAGTGTTTGAGGTTTGTAGGTATTTGTTTTGTGACTTCATTGACATTATTCCGGATGCGGAATGAAAATAGTACTGTCTGAAAATTGAATGTTTTTATTCCAAGGAATAAATGAAATTGCTGAAGATGTTGATGGAGGACCTGAACACAGTGATTCTGAGGATTCAGAAAAATCAGACACCACTGATAGTGAATATGCCAGTGATGAAGGGCCGAAACTAAACAATGGACAAGAGGAAGGAGAGGAAAAGGAAGGTGTCAGGGGTGAGAAAGATTCCCCTTTTGTGAAAAAGAAGCCAAAGCAGGTAATGGCTCATGATGAAGTAAAGCAAGAGACAAGTCCAAATTCGGCTATGGGTAAAATTGAAACCACTGGGCAGGAAAAGACCAATGGGGACCCTGACAAAGAACTTGTTGAGAAAATGAAAAGTCTACATCAGGCAGCAAAGGAGAAACTCGGGAATAAAGATGAGACTGACTCGCCAACAGTACACTTGGGACTCGACTCTGATTCTGATTCTGAGAATGAACTGGTTATAGACCTGGGAGACGAAAGTAAAGAGGCTATTCGAGAAGGTAAAAAAGGGGAGAAAAGCAAAAAGGATCAAACTCTAACACCGGCATTGAAGGAATCACCATCTGCATCAAATACAGAAAGTATGTATCTTTAGACGTTGATTTTCTTCACTGATGTATCAGTTTGTTATACCTGGTGGGTGTGAAGTGATTTCTCTAAAAGTTAGATTTTGGATATTTTGTGACACCAGATGCGTAGGACAGGACCTGATCAAAATTAGTAACTCGACAAATCAATGCCTTGTATTTAAAGAATTGTTTAACATGAGAATGAAGTATCTTAACATGCAAAAGAAGCAATTGCATTGCCTAATTATAATTAACAAACTGGCAATATAAAGGGATTTGGAGTTTTTTTAATTGTAAACTGCTCAGTAATGATATATATGCAGACTCTCTGAAAAGTGGGATCATGGTGGAAACTTCAGATTGCCTGAATCAGATATTAAACTTTTTGGTGTAGATTTTGCTACTATGATGTAATGCGTTGAAATGAAGGAATACAGCAAGGTGTGGAAGGATGTATTTCATTTCAAGTTATTTCCACTTTTCTGTTAAAATGATTTATTGTCAGAAATCTAGTTTTACACTTTTGTTTTTAAATATTCATTTTTCAGTTGAGCCAAAGCCCTTGTTTGCTTCAAAATGCAGAAACCTAAGACTTCATTGACAGTCTTGTTTTGGCCTCAGTTAAGCTACAAGTAGCTGTGACTTGAAACTGGGCTTAAAACTTCATTGACTCAGGGAAGATTGAAGCCAGATTTTTGAGAAGCACGTAGTTTCACTGTAAACTGGTTGGTGGTGTTTGCTGGGGAGGGAGTCACTATCTTGAAGAAAACATCGTGCTAACTAGAGAACTTGATCATAGATAATCAGAGGTGCGTGCATCAAACTGCTGATTACCCTGTTCAACAGTTAAAGGGAAAATATAATATTCCTAATTATGTATATAGGTAAAGCATCGCCCACTTCAACTGTGGCCAGTCAACCGAAAGGTGAGGCTGTTTCTTCAGTACCTAGTCTCCCAAGCCAGACCCCTTCAACCAGTATTACAACGACTGCCAGTGTTGTGCCTACTGCCACAGTTCCAGCTGTTCCTGTTAGCAATAGTCCGGTTAAAAAACAACGGCCTCTGTTGCCAAAGGAGACTGTTCCAGCTGTTCAGCGTGCAGTGGTGTGGAATCCCTCGACAAAGTTTCAGACTTCCTCACAGAAATGGCACATGCAGAAGGTACAAAGACAGCAGCAACAAGTACAAGCGCCACAGCAGCAGTCTCAAACCACAGGGACACGGTACCAGACAAGGTTGGCTGTGAAAGGTATAAATATTTTGCATATTTATCTCTAATTCTAGGAAAACATACAACTTTGTGTTATGTTGGTAAATTTGTTGCAATTTTAAAATCATCTTGAACATTTTGGTTTTGTATTAGAGAGGTCATGTTGACCCAGGTCAGGCAGTAAATTAGTGCTGTATTAAGGAACCAGAAAGTATCAGCAATAGGAGCTAAGCTCATAAAGACATTTCCGATGATTTTGGAGTTGCACTATATCCCACTGTTTCATTTTAAAACTATGACCTCATAACACTGGGGCAGCTGACAATATACAAGGCAGCACAGTGACGACTGCCCTTCTCCCTTCTTGTCATGGGACTGACAGCCCTCTCTTATTTTCCATCCTGTAAAAGAGTCAGAGTCTTTAAGCATGGAAACAAACCCTTTGGTCCAACTAGTCCATGCTGACCACGTTTTCAAAATAAACTGGGCCCATCTGTCTGTTTCGCCGTATCCCTCCGAACCTTTCCTATTCATGTACATACCCAAATGTCTTCTAAATGTTGTAACTGTACCTCATCGGCCACTTCCTCTGGCGGTTCATTCCACATATGACCCGCTCTGTGTTTTTAAAAAAAAATGCTGCCCCTCATGTCCATTTTAAATCTTTCTTCTCTCATCTTTTTTAAAAAAAAGTCTCCCTAGTTTTGAACTTCCACACCTGAGGGAAAAATACCTTTGCAATTAACCTTATTTGTGCCCCTCATTTTATAATCCTTTTGTAAGGCTTATATAACCTCAGCCTCCAAATCTCCTGTGGAAAATGTCCCTATCTAGCCTGTCCTTATATCTCACTGTCCATTCCTGTCAACATCCTGGGAAATCTTTTCTGAATCCTCTCCAATTTAATAGCATCCTTCGTTTAGCAGGACAATCATAACTGTACATATTACTCCAAAAGAGGCCTCAGTAATGTCCCGTACAACCTCAACATGACGTCCCTACTTCCGTAATCAAAGATCTGAGTAATGAAGTCAAGATTGCCAAATGCCACCCTGTCCATATGTGTTGCAAGTTTCACAGAACTGTGTACCTGAACATCTATGTCTGCCTGTTCTACAACACCACCAGGGCCCTCTTGTGGCATCTGAAATGGCAGCGAAGTGCTAGGTTAGGTGTTCAAATGTTCGAATTATTTAACTTTGTTCTGTAGGAATGCACCAAGTTAGAGCACAGTGACTGAAGTCTCATGCTGACATTAACTTTTGAATTGCAGCTGTGCAGCAGAAAGAGGCAACCCTAGCAACTTCAACATCTTCTATCACTTTGGTTACAAGCAGTTCATCTACACCGGTGGCAGGCAGCAGTTCAGCAGTGGTGAGCACAGCTTCCAGTTCAGTCTACAGTACTGATTTGCCTATAGTTACTCCATCTGCTGATGTCGCTGCTGACCTTACAAAGTATACAAACAAGGTATGTCTGCTGTTTGCCTTTTATTGAATAGGTTTATCACATGACTGTTACATAGATTTGCACCATGGATGCAGCTTATTTGGACCTTATGATGTACTACGTGCAGAACTGGTCACAGTACTTACGGAGGATATTAATGTGTTGGAAGCAGTTCAGAGCAGATTTATTAGACTAATAAAGCAGATTGTCTAGCTGCCTAGCGTATGCTTATAAGGCAATCCAGGCCTGCAACCTCTCAAGTTGAGAATATTCCGAGATGACTAAATTGAAACATAAAATCCTGAAAGGAATTGACCAGGTGGGTATTGACAGGATACTTCCTGTTTCCCAAGAGTCTAAAACCAGGAGTCATAGTTTAAAATACATATGACGAAACATTTTTCTTCCTCAAACAGTGGATGCAGAATCTTTGCTTTCAAATATTTAGAGGTAGCTAGGTTCTTGATTACCATGGTCATGAAAAATTAACAGGGGTCTGCAGGAACATAGAGCTGAGGTTGAAATCGGGGGATCAACCATGATCTACTTTGAACAACAGAGCCAAGTGACCTACTCACGTTCCTTGTTCATATGTTAATTTGCCCAATCAATTCATGTTCATCTGTAACCCATGTGGCTAGTAGTTCTAGTGCAATGTAATTGTTCCCTTTCAAAATCATTTTTATTTCCCTTCAGCCATCTCTTAAATGTTGGAAATGATTTGTTTCAGTCACTAACTTCAGTACACTTCTCAGACTCAGAACCTTTTGTCAGTCATTGGGTGGAGGAAGGGAAGAAAAGCAAATGGTTTCCCCAGCTTTTTATATATATCTTCCACTGTATTCATGTCGTATAGTTCTTTGATCCCCAACCTTGAAAACATTCTCTCCCAACCCTTCTTCATTTTAAACATTTCTGTGTAGCCTTGATTTCTCTTTGTTCCAAACTGGCACAGACAAGTAGAATTTGCTCAGGGTCACCTGAAAAGCCTGAATTTTACCATGCCTGTCTTCATAGTTGTCCTTCCTCATACAGAAGACAAGTCTTTGAAAATCATTTGAGGGTCTAGGCCCGAAACGTCAGCTTTTGTGTTCCTAAGATGCTGCTTGGCCCGCTGTGTTCATCCAGCTCCACACCTTGTTATCTCGGATTCTCCAGCATCTGCCGTTCCTATTATCTCTTTGAAAATGCAGTTTAGTGTCTATTGCATCAGCATTCTTCCTGTTTTGTGGAGCCCAAAATTTCACACAGTGCTCTAATTGTGACTTTGTTCAGGGTTTAAAGAGCCACTGTTACATCTTGACCTCCACATTGTGTATTTCATTCCATAAAAGCCTGTAATATGTTAATAATTTTATGGCCTTCCTCAAGGGAGCTGCTGCTTTTTAATGTTCACCGAACCTAAGCCGCTAAGTCCATCTAATGTTCCACATCACTTAGTTTCTTACTATCAATATGTAATTGGTATATTTTGGTAATAAAAGCAACAGTTTGCATTTACTGACATAATTGCTTTTGCCGTGGTTGTGCCCACTTCACCATATTATCAATACTCTGTGTTGCTGCTTTTGATTTTCCTATTTCAGTATTGTCTGGAAGAAAGAACATCATTCCATCTAATCCTGTGTATCAATCATCGATCCACACAATGAACTGATAAAGAAAACACGCATTTTATGGCTGTAATTTATGTAGTATTTTGAGTTGTAAATGCTCAAACCACTAGTCTTTTATGTTTCATGTCGATTTCAAATAAGTTTTCTCATGCTCAAGTGACAGTGCAATTGTGTAGTCAAGTTGTTCCATATAATCTGAAATATGACTTTGTACCTGAAATAACCAGGTTTAATACGTCACAGGACAAATGGCTAACTTTTTCTTGAACAATTGATTGCAACAAGCAAATAGTAAGATCTTTCTTGCACCATACACACGCAATATGCTGTAGAAGGAGCTGGGCAGTGAACTTCCCACTGTAGAAGTCAATATGGCCACTGACTATCTTGCCAGTGGTAATGCCCCAGAAAACAATAATATTCTATCTTAAACTATCAAAAGTGGAAAAACAGCCCCTGCTGTAGAATCACCATAAGGAAAGAGTGATATTTCTAAAGATATGTGCAATGGAACCATAATCACCTTGTATAAAAACCAAGGAGATCACATTGACCGTAAGAATTAGTAAGACATATCCTAATTAAGTATTGCAGGGCAGTTCTTTGCTTTCATTGCACTGACCAGACTATAATCCTAGTGCATTTTCAGAGATTGCAGGTTAATGGTTAATGTGGCCCACTCTACATTGCCTTCACAGACCTCACCAAGGCTTTTGAGCTTGCTGGCAGAGGTGGGCTCTTTAAACTACAGTGAAAAGTAGGCTGCTGCCTGAATTTGGGCTTTTTTAATTTGCACTAGAAAATGCACAGTTTTATCAGTTACAGTGAAGCATCATCAGAAGCTTTGAAAATACTTTGAGTAAAGTAGAGCTGTATCCTGGCACTAGCTCTGTTTGGTATATTTTTTTTTCAATGGTGCTAATGAATGCTTTTGACAACGTAAATGAATGTGTGTCCCTGGATGCCAGAACTGGAGGCAAGCTGTTAAACTTGGCGGGACTGCATGCCAAGACTGAAGTGCTCCAAAGTCCTAGTCTGTGATCACGCTGTAATGGCATCCCACAGTGAACTTTACTTGCAACAATGGTACATTAACTCTCTCCGGCCTGCCAGGAGTTTGAACTCTCAAATCTCTCAGGAAGACCAAGGTTTTGGGTCAGGGTTTAGAGGCTCTACCTTCCATTTAACATTAATAGCCTTACTGTGGAAGTCATCAACAGTTTTTTGCACATCTTGGATCAACAGTTACCAGGAAGCTATTTCGTGATTTTGAAATATGTGCCAGGATTGCCATGCTGGAGCTGTCTTGTTGAAGTTGAGCAGTAAACTGTGGCAAAAAATACAAAGCTATGTGTGTGTAAGGCTTGTGTTCTCAGCAACCTCCTTCTTCTATTCGGGAAACATGTACAAGTCAAGGAAAGATGCTGTACCACCTCGACTGCCTCAGAAAAATATCGACATCTCTGAGCAACATAGAATGCTGAACTTAGACAAACCCCAGTCACCAGGGATCACCAGGATGTCTAACCTCTTGAGTTTGTGGTGACTCTATTGGTTTTGTCATGTGGGCAGAATGGATGACAGCCACAACCTCCAGGGTAAAATCTATGATAAGCTTGCTATCAACATGAAACCAACAGATCACTGCATCTGCAATACAAAGATGTTGTCAACCATGACCTTAAATTTAGTGGGACCAGAATTTGGAAATCCCCACTACTGACTAGAAGTGCTGGAAATGAGAAAAAGACAAAAGAAGTGACCAGATACTGAGCAAAGGACTCTCCCAGTTGGAAAAATGCATCGGTTGACCCTAAGCAGATTCTTAATCCAGAAATGACACATGGCAGGCACTATCCATTGTCTCCTGAGATGGACGGATGCTGAGACAAATGCCAAAGCAACAAGTAAACATGCTTTATTCCGTACCTGTCATCAGTATAACAGAATTGATCGTTTCGCAATAAGTTGATTTAAGTTGAGAAACCACATGAAAGCTATCGTAATGAATGGTTATTCATTGTAGGTGCAGTGGCCAGATTGCCTCTAAAGAGTTGATGTCAGTCAAATCATAGGTCAGTGCATTTAACAAACCTTTTCAAATTATCACTGTCCTGAATACACTGCTTCATGTTCTTGAGAGCTCAACATTGCTCAAGTGAATGATTAGCTCAAAGTTAATGGAACAAAGTGAAATGGTAAGCATTAGTCCTTACAAGAGAAGGAAGAATTCTGTCCTGAGACTCTTACTCATCCTCAGAACTTTCTTGGGTCATGATTCTGGCAGCTGTGCACAAGAATACCTGTTGTAAATTGTGAATATTAGATAATGCTCAGCTATTCGGAAGGTGGGGAAGGTATTAGTTGTAAGTTATGAGTTACAGTTGGAGAGAATAAACAATTCTTTAATTTTGAAATCAGACAGAATTTCATGTATTGCAGTCAAATAATGTGATTATAGAAGATTTTACAACTCAGTCTTGTTTTTATTATAATCCATATGACTCTTACTTTCTAGATGATGGAAGCAATAAAGGGAACAATGACTGAAATCTACAATGATCTTTCTAGGAATAATTCTGGAAGCACGATAGCAGAGGTTAGTCACTTGGGTCCAAATTGGAGTCTATCTGTGGAGTCATGTCTAATGTCATCAGCTTACTGAGCTGAATTGACTGTTTGTTTATTTTGTTTGACAGATTCGACGAATGAAAATTGAAATTGATAAACTGCAATGGTTGCATCAGCAAGAGCTAGCTGAGATGAAACATAATCTTGGTAATTGTTATGCATTACTTTTATGCTGCCTATTGTATTTTCTCTCTGTTGAAAAATTATTATTTTCTTATACCTACTGTGTCATACTTTATTAGCCTGATAAGGCACCAAAGTAAGACTGGAATGAGGAGGATTTCTTCTGAGGGTTGAGTCTTTGGAACTTCTTGCCACAAAGATCTGTGGGAGCAGATGCTTTTTGTATATTTAAGGCTGAGATAAATTGTTGATTTGACAGGGAATTGCAGGTTATAGGGAAGTGGCAGGAAAGTAGGTGTGAGGAGTGTCAGATCAGCCATGATCCTGTTGAATGGTGGAGCAGATTTGAGGGGTTGAATGGCCTACTCCTGTTCCTAGTTCTTGTGATCAGGGGATTGCACAAACCTGTTTATTAACTGAACTATCAAATTAGGAAACCAAAATGAGCTGACTGTATTTTTGTCCCTCAAGGGTGGCATGGAGTGGTTATCACTGCTGCCTCACAACACCAGGGACCTGGGTTCAATTCCAGCCTTGGGTGACTGACTGTAGAGTTTGCATGTACTCCCCACGTCTGCATAAGTTTCCTCTGGGTATTCTGGTTTCCTCCCACAGCCCAAAGATGTGCAGGTTAATTGGATTAGCCATACTAAATCGCCCTGTGGTGTCAGGAGATGTGTAGACTAGGTGGATTAGCCATGGTAAATGTGGGGTCATGGATAATTTGGGGTCAGGTTCTGGAAGGGATCCTCTTCAGAGTGTCTGTGCAGACTCGATGGGCTGAATGACCTCTTTCCACTCTCTGGGGATGCTGTGATTCCGTGACATCCTGAGACTCAATGTCTTTTTCTAATGTTACACATGAGATTGGCGAGCAAATTATGGGCCCTTGAGATTGGCGAGCAAATTATGGGCCCTTCTGATATTTGGCTTTTTCTTTTAAAACCAGATATTCCCCTTGTAAAGATATTTGTGTCGATTTTCAACTTATTGCTCCGCCTCAGAATTGGTGCTGTGAATCGGCTGTCAGGTTTCCATATCCCAGTTGCAAACCTTTTGTGTTTTTGTTTTTACTGTTTGCTTAAGTTTTTTGCATTATGCACCATCCTTGTTGAAGAGATACCCTGGCAGATAGCTACTCTTGCATCTGTCAGTGTCATTCTGAACATAGCTGCCGGAAGGTGTGAGAGAGGAGTAAGACTTGGCTTTCTTCTCTTTTGGGAAGTACCTAGCCTCTGCAGTTTTTATATAAAAGACATTTGATGTTAGTAACTTTTTTTTGCAGAGAATTTGTGTAAATATTCATTCAATTACTTTGCAGCATATATAGATTTTCAATATGCTACACCTTTTTCCTTGCCTCACTTATGGATAGGTGGTTGCCATTTGTTTTATGAATCATTGATCCAAGTGGACTGGGAATAATAACTGCAGTCTTGTAAAGCTGGATTACTTCCAGTTGCTTATGTTGTTTTAAGATCAGTGGATCAAATTTTTACAAAGGATTTCAAATTCTGGATAAGTTTGATATTGTTATAAATGAGTTCCTAAGTTCTTGATCCACCAACTCTTTAAGGTCATATCATAAAAGACTGGAATGTAAATGTAATCAGTTGTTTTGGAGTAAATTTTAGGTAGGTTGTTCCATTCTATTGCAGCCATTCAACACTCTATGGCTGGGACTTGGGGAGCTTCCCAGATATAAACTGAAGCACCTGCATGTTTTCTGGTGTATTCCTGTATTTTACTCAGTTTGTATGCAGGAGCAGAATTGGTACAGAAGCTCCTTTAGTCCACAGAAAGAAGTTGAATAGGGGTCTGTGACTGGTGCAGTTTTGGTTTTGATGGCCAGATTGTGCATAGAAGTTTTATTCAGCTTGAAAGTACAAGAGCTGAATGATGGAGAATTGAGATACCATTTAGATGCATTGCTATCTCTCTCTGTAAATCTTTGTTAGTTTAAAAAGAACCATCCTCTTTTCACACATTGTTTGCATACAAGCTGTGATCATTTTCTGAAAACAGTTTCCGCTTATGTGTCTTAGAGTTAACAATGGCAGAGATGCGACAGAGTCTTGAGCAGGAAAAGGATCGTACAATCACAGAGATGAAGAAGCAGATGGAGGCCGAGAAGCAGCAGGCTGTTGATGAAACTAAGAAGAAGCAGTGGTGTGCAAATTGCAGGAAGGAGGCCATCTTCTACTGTTGCTGGAACACCAGTTACTGTGACTATCCTTGCCAACAGGCACACTGGCCAGAGCACATGAAATCTTGCACTCAGTCAGGTACATAGTATCATAACTTAGACACAGACTTGAGCTTTCTAGCCTGGATGTTGTTTTCACCTTGAATTATTATATAATTTTAATACAGAACATAAATGGAAATAAACACCTTTCCACAAAACCAGTCAGAAAAGCTTTCCCTTTGTTTAAAACAAAATTGGAACCCTTTACCTTTTCTTGAATAAAGACTAGAATTGTGTATTTTAGGAATACTGATCCTATAAAGGCAAGTATCTGATGCTTTTTTTTATTTGCCTTTACGGTAATGTCACCTTATCCTTGAAACTGTGGGTAGGGAAGATCGTGTTGATTGTAAGCCCTGAATGTGAGGAACACTAGACATTAATCAAACATGTGGTAGATTTGACCCATTATGAAACAAATACCTGGCTGTCTTCACTCTGAGGGCTGCGGAAGGGTCATTGAACCTGAAATGTTAACTCTGATTTCTCTTCACAGATGCTACCAGACCTGCTGAGTTTTTCCAGCAATTTCTGTTTTTGTCTCTTCACTCTTAATGTCCAGAGTAAATTTCAGTCAGAGAGAGTTAATCTTAAATAAGACAGTTGGCATTTTTCAAGGATTGCCATTAAGTGCAACAATTTGATTTCAACAGTTTTATCTTTTAATTGTAGCCACTGCAACTCAGCAGGAAACTGAATCAGAAGTGAATTCTGATGCATTAAGTAAGAATGCACAGCAAGCCCCCACAGTCCAACAATCACCATCGGAGAGCAAAGCCAGCCAAAATGACAAGGAGCCAGGCACAGATAAAAGCAAGGAAAATGTAAGTACTGGCTGGTTACCTTTAGTCAATGAAACTTTGTTTTGTACACTCCAGGCTTATACTAGTCATTGTGTTCTTTGAATATCGTTTTCATTTACAGAGCTATTCCCAGCTCAGTTAAGCAAATCAACTATTTGTAACTGTCAAAACATCAATTAAAAGTACAAATGTGCTGTGAAGCTCGATTTTCAGAATTCATCACATGTTGCAATGCTGCTTTGTTTCAACTTCTTGCCAGAGGATAGCTAAAGATATGAACTCTAAGAACTTGAAAATGCTTCACAATTATGTTTTTTCTTCAGTGTCAGTTATTTCTGATAATATTGTTGCGTTTTGCACGGTTACACTGTTACTTTGAATGCCTTTCACAGATCCCGATCTTTTTCTGTTTATATAGATTCAAATAGCAACTAATGTTACAAGCTTAACTGGTTCTAAATTGATGGGAATTTAGATGGGAAACTGCAGTTGTATGTAAGATACAACTTATGTAAGATAACGAGCTTCTTGTTTACATGTTGAGTAAGATAGTGAGACTTTTAATCCTCCCTTTCAAGGATCATCCTATAGAAACTTGATACAAATCTTCACTTACCTCAAGTTTTTGTTGGGCAAAGGCCAAATTACTTAATCAGCACATCGGTCTTTTGAAGTATTAGTTTAGAAAGGAACTTAAATATTTAGTCAAGACTAGATTTCTCTTGGATATTACATCTGTGTTCTTTCCTTTTGCAATGTTTTTTATTCTCCTCCTCTGTCTTGAAGGAGTTATAGCCTTGCTGCAATATGTTTACTCAAATACTAGACTCTCTGCAACATGTTATGTGCTCGTTGTTCCTCTAAGCCTCTGCAGTGAAAGTCAGCAAACTAAAAGATTGTATTGCATGGACTTCTTAGCTGAGCCTAATTCTGCCTTCACGTCCCTGGTTGATGCTAGTACGTGCACCTGCAGTAGAATGTGTTGTCCTAACTAACTGAGCCACTTACAAGGTTTCAAATAGCCAGTATAAAACCGTTTATGTGCATAGCAATTTGAATACTGTCCAACTGGCATGTTTCTGGGTTTCAGTCATCTTCTCAGGGTGGAGACTGGAGCTTGCTAATGAAATAAGAGGGCATTTCAGGAGGCAAATGGACTGATTTGTACTTGTGTTCTTTTGAGCAAGCTGTTTGTTCTTCGTGTTATAAGTCATTCTTCACAAGATATGTATATCCTTTAATATGGTTTTTAAAAATAATTGCAATAGGTAAAGAATTATGTCTTGGAGAATGGAACACTTATTATCCAGTGGCAGTGTTAAATCAACCAGGAACGAGATGTGGATTTAAATGCGCCCCCCCACCACACCACCTGCAATGCTAATTTCCTCCGATTTTTTTAAATTAAAAATCCTACACTGCACTAGATTAGATTAGATTCCCTACAGTGTGGAAACAGGCCCTTCGGCCCAACAAGGCCACACCGCCCATTGGAGCATCCCACCCAGACCCATCCCCCATAACCCACACACCCCTGAACACTACGGGCAATTTAGCATGGCCAATCCACCTAACCTGCACATCTTTGGACAGTGGGAGGAAACCGGAGCACCCAGAGGAAACCCATGCAGACATTGGGAGAATGTGCAAACTTCACACAGACAGTCACCCGAGTCTGGAATTGAACCCGGTTCCCTAGCGGTGAGGCTGCAGTGCTAACCACTCAGCCACTGTGCCGCCCCCACTAATAGGATTCTTTACTATTTTCCCACAATCATTTTGCTTCTCCGTGTCAGTTTGAGCCAATGTTAAATTAATGGTATAGGTTTGATAACAGTGATACTATCAATGTTCATTGCTTTAATAGAATGAATTGGACAACAAATTTCAATGAACAAAGAACTGTGAATGCTGGATTTCAGAAACAAACCCAGAAATTGCTGGAAAAACTCAGTAAATCAGGCAGCGTCTGTGGGGACAAAGTAGATGTTTTGGGTCCGGGGACTCGCCTTTGAGACCCAAAACATTAACTCTGCTTTCTCTCCAAAGATGCTGCCTGATCTGCTGAGCTTTTCCAGCAATTTCTGATTTTGTTTTTGAACAGATTTCAGTGACTGGGTAACTCCTAGTTCAGTGGCAAAATGGTAACTTCATTCCCAGTTCCACTGTGGTTTTTCTACAAACCTCACTTCACCATAAATCATGATAGACTCACCGTTAAAACGCACAAGGGTTGTGAAGTTATGGGGCTGAAAAAGTGGCCCCTAAATCTGTTGGAAAAGTTACAGTGTGTATTTATGTATGATGAATGAGTCCTACTCACACTAAAAAGTTATCTGTACAAGCATAAAGTTGCAGCCTTCTGTATTTACACTTCAGTTATATGTTAAGCAAAAAGTAATTTTTATTTTGTTCTCTTCCTAAATGTTCCAAAACTTTGACAAGCCTGTTCACGTCTCCTTCAAAGTGTTCCTTGCATGCTACTGCTTTGGCCATCTTTTGCATCAAAATGGCTGTGTATGACTTGGGGTTGGTTTTGCTTTGATACTCCTTTTGAAGCTTGCTTGGGTGTTTTAATATGTTAAAAGATTTCCTATAAATACAAGTTGTTGGTCTGTACTTCTCCATCACTTTATCTTAGTTGTAGTTTTCTTTTTTGCTGCCTCTCATTTTATTTCACTTTCTGTATGTGATTTTTAAATTGAATTAAATACTTAAAGCTGCTCTGCCTGATTTAGACGCAGTTTAATCAGTAAGGAAGAGACACCTTTGTTTGCCCTGCTCACAGATGCATTGTAGAGGGTCCTAGATTGGAATGGTTCTCCAATTACCATACACTGCTATACAAAAACCCAGTGATAGTCTGTAGGCATTGTGAACATTAGACACTATTTGGTTGCCACTGACACCAAAATCAGAGTAATTTTGGACTGTAGGGCTGTTGCAGCAGAAGGAAAAAAATATAAGTTTTATTATGACAGTCAGTCTGATTTTTGATTACACCTTAGGTTTCAGAAGCAACAGGACAATGCTTTAACCTACTGCATCATCGATTTATCTTTCTCCTCTTCAGTCCTGAGTTCTTCAAACATAAAGATAGAAACAAAAATGGATGGAGCAGCAGGGTCCATATTTTCTTTCTTGTCCTATCTGTTTCTTGGTATCACCAAGTGGAAATGCCTGATTCTTTTGGAGTGAGCTTTGCCCGGGGATTACCACTTCAAATTCAAGCCATAAAACTGCTGATTTTAAGTTCCACTGACCTTTGTCAGTCACCCAGATCCACTTTATCATAAACTTTGTTTAAAAACACCATAGAGGAGTAATTTTTAACATTAACACTGAAGTTTAAAACTGGCATCGTGAGTTAGCAACGTGTTATAGAAAGTGCCCCATCTTCCTTTCCCTTGATTTTAGCAGAGGAGCTGATTTTATAATCCAGTGATGAGTTATAAACAACTCCCACGCTATTGCCTGCAACTAATCCTGAGCTGGGCCACGAGAGCTTTACTGGTGATATATAAAATTTCAAACAAAGTAATAACTTTGTAGCCCAATTCTGCTGTGGGTTGATTAGATTAGATTCCCTATAGTGTGGAAACAGGCCCTTTGGCCCAACAATTCCACACCGCCCATTGAAGCATCCCACCCGGACCCATTCCTTATAACCCACACACCCCTCAACACTACGGGTAATTTAGCATGGCCGATCCAGCTAACTTGCACATCTTTGGACTGTGGGAGGAAACCGGAGCACCCGGAGGAAACCCACACAGACATGGGGAGAATGTGCAAACTCCACACAGTTGCCCGAGGCTGGAATCGAACCTGGGTCCCTGGTGCTATGAGGCTGCAGTGCTAACCACTGAGCCACCATGCCTTAATTTGAAGCTCATTCTAATAAACTCAAGTGAGAAGTGGCCAATTTCTGAGAACTGTGATTTGATTGAACACTATTTTGCTTGTCCTTTCTCTGGGACATTCTCTCTCTTTTAAATAAAAACATTGAAACCCTTAATTATGACAGAAGCACAAAGGTAGAGTTAATCTGTTCTGAAATTGTCAGTGGAGTTTGTGTGTCACGATGGCTATTGTTCTTGCACCTAGTCTACTGCACATTTTTACCATTTTTCCCCCTTTTCCCCCCCCTCCCCCTCTCCCCCTCCCTCTCTCACATGAAACATGGCCATCACAAGCCATGCTCTGCTTGGAATGAGTGACTCAGCTGGTGTTGCTTTTCCTGTTTTAATATTTTGTTGCTGAAGGGTGCACTTCAGTTTGACTCTGAGGCATTGCACCTATTGTGTTAATTAGTAGTGTTTGGGTGTCACTGTAGAACTCTCTTTCTGCGCAGACAATATCCAGAGGATTCAGTTTACCAACACAAAGTTGAAATTCATCTTCAGGTAAGCCAACTAGTTCTAAAGCATAGTTCTTGGCATATTATACCTATATATAGGATGTATAGCCCTAATCTCTGATAGGACAATATCACTTTGGTGATTCAAGTATAGATGGATTAATTTAAAATTTAACAAAAAAAGTATACTTTCTTGAGTTCTGATAGATGCAGTACAAGAAATGAAGTAACAAAATATCGGAGATGCTGGAAATCTGTGCGGATTAAAACTCAATTGTAACACTCAACAGAGATAATGGGAACTGCAGATGCTGGAGAATTCCAGGATAATAAAATGTGAGGCTGGGTGAACACAGCAGGCCAAGCAACATCTCAGGAGCACAAAAGCTGATGTTTCTAGGCCCGAAACGTCAGCTTTTGTGCTCCTGAGATGCTGCTTGGCCTGCTGTGTTCATCCAGCCTCACATTTTATTATCCTGTAACACTCAACAGTCTTCTTTACACAGCTCTTTTGGGGTCAGTGAGTGGTTTTCTGTGTGGAATATATTGTTCAAAGTGAAACAACTCCTTTTTGAATATTGGATTACCTCTTGGTGTACAACTAAATTTTTAAAAATGTAGTTTTGTATGTGGCCTCACACTTTGTAATTTTGAAGAGGCTGATTTTTGTACTGCTTGCATGGTGTGTTTAGGGCTGTTGTGAAACCATAATACTTAAATGGGAACATGTGCTGTATGAAGATGCTGTATTATGGATGAATCTGAATTTACTGTGGATGTCTGTTCTCTGCCATTGGCAAAATCTCGTTCGTCCTTCTTGTCTTTTTTTTTTGTTCATGAAGTGATACCTTTATAGGTAATTCACATTTGCGGTGCTGTGGTCCTATTGTGCTTTCTTGCATCCACAGTATATGCCATTTTGGCTACTAATTTGAGCTAATGTTTTCCTGTTTGTTTCTTGTCATTATTTGAGAAATGGAAGTAATGATGAAGTTAATTTGAAGTTTTGTGCATAGCAGGGGAAAAACGTATTTTTCTCTTTGTGCAGTTTTGATCATGTTCTGTAGGATAGAGGGAGATGCTCATAGTTACTTCTCTTCTGAAGAAGATCAGAATCACAGCAGATAATCTAATTTCGTGGAAAGGGGAACATGGGCAATACAAAGAAGGAGAAATGAAAAGTAAAGTGGATGCTTGGGGAAGCTCAGAGTTCAGTGACTTATGACTTTTTTGTAATTTTCTCATGAATATTTTGTTCTGATGTCCTGATTTCCATGTCTGTCCAGTCTACAAGAAGGTGGGGTCTTGGCTTTACAGAAGTTCAGCGAGTTTACATAGTGATACTGGTGGTATGAATGCTGCTGTAGAGAGTGGGATGTATACAAAAGGCATATCTTCTTATGTACCTTGAATTTCTAGTGATTGGCGGTGTGATATGTGCTTAGAGATTGACATATGCATTGCTCATTTTCTGGTCTTTTTGCTCCTCTGCAAAATGGTGGGCAGGAAGAATAGAGATAACACTGTGAAGACGGGGATGAACACAGCAGGCCGAGCAGGAAAGTTTGACGTTTTGGGTCGAGACCCTTCTTCAGAAATGGGGGAGGGGAAGGGGATTCTGAAATAAATAGGGAGAGAGGGGGAGGCAGATAGATGGATAAAAGAGAAAATAGGGTGAGAGGAGACAGACAGGTCAAAGAGGCGGGGTTAGAGCCAGTGAAGGTGAATGTAGGTGGGGAGTTAGGGAGGGGAAGGGTCAGTCTAGGGAGGACGGACAGGTCGAGGAGGCGGGATGAGGTTAGTGGGTAGGAGGTGGGGGTGGGGCTTGAGGTGGAAGGTTTGTTGGGGAGGCAGGGACTAGCTGGGCTGGTTTTGGGATGTGGTTGGGGGAGGGGAGATTTTGAAGCTTGTGAAGTCCACATTGATACCCTTGGGCTGCAGGGTTCTCAAGCGAAATATGAGATGCTGTTCCTTTACCTTTTGGGTGGCGTCATTGTGGCAATGCAGGAGGCCCAGGATGGACATGTCGTCCAAGGAGTGATTGGAGGAATTGAAATGGTTTGTGACTGGGAGGTGTAGGTGTTGCAAACTGAAGAATACTTCAGTTTGAATAACCATGGCTCATCATTTTGTGAAAGAAACAATATAAGAGTTTTTTACTTGCATCTGAAGCAGTATTGGACTCTTGGATGTACAAATAAGGGGAATTTATTCCTTCTTAAGTCCTCTCGAGGTTGATTTGCCCTGACTGTCTTCTCAGAAACCAGTTCGAGGTGTCATCTGCAACAAGATACAAGTCACTTACCTGAATGTGACACTGGTTGGAATGGGAGTGCCTCTCCAAATTCCGCATTGAAAAGAGAAAATCACAGCCATGTCCCTATCTCACCACCTCTAGGTCAAACATCTGCAATCATTGCAGTCACCTTCTGAACTGTTCAAATTTTTAAAATTGCTAAGGTAGTCTAGTCCCCGAGCGTTATCAATTTCTAATATCAGCAGGAAACCAGACTCCCATTCAGAGGCTAGCCAGCAAAAGTTGGGCAAGTTTATTCTGAAGCAGAATTTCACCTTTTTTTGCCAATTTTTAAAGCATTATTAACAGAAAGTTACTGTTGGATTTATTTGCATCACTTTTACAAATACTCCCAGTTTTTATACCACTTTATAATAAATATCTGGCACTTGACACATTCTACCACCAACTATATCTTAGAGTATTGTTGTTCCTCCTGCAATCACATTGGAAAGAGGCTGACGAATGCAGAAGAGCTGTAATCTCCTCCCACTGTCTGCAGTCATATTAAGAAGGGATCAGTTGTACTATGGACAATTGGGAATAGAATGGTGACATTTTAAAACTGCCACTTATGAGCACAAATTAATTAAATGATCACTGTCTTTTCATGTCCATCATTATTTTGGAGTGTCTCATCTTGGTACGAGAATATGGCAACATTGCTCTGTCTGCTGAATTCTCCTTCTCCTTGAACCTTGTCAAAATAAAAATTACACTTGCTTCTTAATGTTAAGGTGATTAAGCTGTTTTTAAACCTGTCATGGGAGACTGGAGGTGAAGATTCGCAGACAGCATTCTGTAAACTCTGCTATGTCCTGATGTCTTTCAAATTTAGGGGTAACCTGACAGGTTTTATTGTATGTCAAAGGCAGAATAAATGTGATGTGTTTAGTTTGGTAGTTACCAGATTCATAATTGTATTCTAATGTTTTCTTTGATTGTTGTGTGCCCCTTTGCTTTCTGATGAATTGGACATGTTCAGTGACCTAGTTACAGAATGTGATCCCCTATTTCTGTACAGTGGGTGGAAGATTTGGAGAAATAGCAGGTGAGTTATGGGCACCCACGTTGCAGGTGGTCAATGAGCTGCATCAGACATGTTCCAGATGTTGCCACACAAATGGTCTGAATTACAATTTTTCTTTTAGAAATTTGCAAAGGTAAGCAATGCACTGTTTATTTGTCGAGGATTAATGGATTTACAATTAAATTCAAATGGTGTTTTTCCACCTACAGACTATGCCAGTTGTCGTGACTCCAGCAGTTGGTGCAATTGCAGTGCAGCCAGAAGTCCAGTGCACTCAGACCACAATGCCTGTCCAAACCCGCAGAACCTGAATGCCCTAGATCTTGTTGGATGACATTTGAAGAAGGCAGCATTATGGATCAAGACTTTGCATGGAGAATTTGTGAATATTGCCCTCGCTCTCCAATGAATACATACATTGCTTATCTGCTTTGTACATAACATACAGAGCTTTCATGACACTACATTCTTGCCTAGCATTAAAAAAATCGAGAAGAATCCAACCTGAAGTCTTCAGAATATGATCACATCCCGCAAGCCTTTCATCTTTTTTAGAATTTGTCAATTCTAAAGCTTCATCCCCTTTGTATTTTCTTTTAATATGACTTAATGGAAGATTCTAGACTCTAGTTTCTGAAAATGTAGTGAATTGGGGAACGTATACAGCATGCAATAAAAAAAGCCTTTAGTAGTTGGACCACAGCATATAATATTTATATGTAGGAGTCTGTGAAACCCAGTGACGTAATGAGCATGAAATGGGGGGTACTTTTGGCATTTCTAATGAAGGAGTACAACATGGGGAGGTACATCTCGCTGCTCATTTATTTTCCTCTTCTCCACATGTTAGCAATTGTTTGCTCTTGGTTACATATGACATTTGAACACAAGGAGTTTGTGTGTATATGAGATAATCCTTTATGTTCAGAATGATGCCAGTGCTTTTCTGATGTGTATATTTTTGTTTTTTATTTTTCATCCTGGTTTATAAAATAAGCAGTTTGTACAGTTTTCAGCCAGTCCTGATGGGTAAATGTTATTAAAATAAAAAGTTTAAAAAAATTGACACTATAGTAAAATTACCATTGTTTTTTGAGAACATGACTTGCTAGCCTAACTTGTGAAACAGAATTGCTTTTAGCATAATGGAAGTATTTTTTCACATTTCTTTGTACAAAGTTTATATTAAAAATAGCAAAAAAAAATCAATGGCTTGTTTCTCTATTATAACCTCTTTAGTATCTTTGAATCTACAAGTAGCTGGTAGCATGGAAGAAAATTGCTTTAGTGCTCACATCAGTAAGCATTAGAAAATTGGATATTTGCTCCTGGTATTTTCGACTTCTTGTCACACTATGGAAAGTGAAAATCATTGGTTGGATTTTTAAACAGATTGGAGGTGCACAGGAGAGCAGTTATGCACTTGTATCCTCCATGTTCCTTTGTGTGCCATCATTCCAACCCCAATTGAACCAACAGCCTGTTTCTAACCCAGAATGGAAAATTATGGCCCATGGTTTCATACTGAAAATGAATAGGTGAGGTTTATGGATTAGTTTAGCGAACATCTGTTGTTTCACAGCTGATGTTAAGGGCTGCTTTTAAAATTTGTTAAAATTTACAATGCAACTTGCTGTGGAGTTCAGAAAAAGCATATTGTTTGACTCTGTCTTCATCAGTGACTCAAGGCAGGAGTCTGTCATCACTTTTTAAATTAAAAGTTCAGCTCAATATGTAATGTGACTTGTTTAACACATGGTGGGGCTGTAACCTTATAAAAATGGCTTGTCAAAATGAGATACTTTTCAGGTCTTGTAAATATAATCCCGTAACACACAGCAAATATATTTTTGTGTGACACCTATTTACAGTATTACATAATGTATTGTTTAAGGTTGGGATGGTAGAATTTAGTGGAAGTGAACTCTTATTATCAATTCTATATTTAATGAGATAGTACCTACCGTAAATGGGGTCAGTTGGCTTGTTTATAACTGAGGATTATCTTGCCATGTATAGCTTGTTGAATACTATTGAATCCTTTATAATTCAGATATAGGAGAGGTGCAGCTGAACTTTCCCAATGCCTGAATAGCATGAGCATAGGCGAGTCAGTTGGTAAAATATGGTAAAGGTCAGAAAAATTAGATTCTTGATGTGAGAGAGTCCAATTTTTACACCTGAGGTTTTAGTGGTGAGATGAGAATCTTGTTAGTGAGTGGCAGGAGGCCTATTTGAATGTATTAACGTCAGGTTATTACCTATTATCACCTCATTTAGATGCAGTATGCTATTCTCTGGAGGTGTGGCGTTGGACAGTGACAAGTCCTGATCTGAAAATCCGTGAATATCTGGTAGCACCTCCTCCTAACAATTCGCCGCATCACGGGGCACGCTGCACAGAAAGTGACTGCCTGCACTCTAAACGCCTACCCCACCACCCCACAACCCATCAGCCTTATCACATCACCTGTCATATCTCTTCCTTAGAATACAGTTCTCCACTTTAATACTGCACTTTCGAGCAGAACCAACACCTTACATTGTGATACAGCCACCAGACCACTTGAGCACAGGGACAGGCATTGGAGCAGTCTGCATCTCAAGGCTGTTAAGTAGTTTAATGTCTGGTACCTCATCAGGTGCATTCTGAAAATCCAAGAAATACTACATTCTGTGCTTTCCCCTTTCTCTATCCTGCTTGGTTCTGCCACCAATTCTAAAAAAATTATTAAGCATAAGTACCATGTCACAAAGCCATGCTTTGACTTTGTTTGATCATGTTAAGCATTTCTAAGTGTTCTGCTATTACATCCTTTTTATTAATTCTAATTTTTTTCCCAATAAATAACATTTAGCTAACTGGCCACAAATTACCTGTGGATTTTTTTTGTCTCCCCTCTTTTAAATTAAGGTATTGCCATGGCACTTTTCCAGTCCTCTAGGACCTTTTCAATATGTAAGGATTCTTTGATTATTGCTAATACATCCATCATCCCTGTGGCGGCTCCTTTGAATACCAAGGATGCATCCCATCAGGTCCAGGTGATTTATTGATTCTTAGCCCCAGTACATTATGTAACCCTTTTTCTCTAGGGCTAGTTATTGTAATTATTTCTTCTCCTCATTTTGCCCCTTGATTACTCAATAATTTTGGCATGCTATTAGTGTCTTCTATTGTGAAAACTGGTGTGAAGTATTTATTCAACTCCTCTGTCATTTTCTGGTTTTCCAATATTAATTCCCCGGCTTCATTATCTCCGGGACCAATGTTTACTTTGGCTTCTCTTCCCTTTTACATATGTAAAGCAGCTCTTGATCTGTCTTGATATTACTTGCAAGTTTGCCAAAGTTCAACTTGTCCCTTATTTTTTGCTTGCTTGTCTTTTGTTGTTTTTTAACCCTTTCCTAATCCTGTTACCACTATTTTTTTCCTATTTTGCATTTTTTTTTTCAATGTGATGCTCGCCTTAACATTCCTTGTATTGGGTTATCCCCTTTCTAGAATCCTTTTTCACTGGGATATAACTTCACTGTGAGCCAAGAACGATTTTCTTAAATATCTGCCATTTTTCCTCAACTACTTTTTGCAGCTAAACTCCTTTCTCAATCCATTCCACCTAGCTCTACCCTCATTTCTTTGTGATTATCTTATTTAAGTTTAGCTTGGTTGTTCCTGCCTCTCAAATTAAATGCTAAATTCTACCATGTTATGGTCACTGTTTCCTACTGGACCTTTTGCTCTGACATTAATACTAAACTCACTTCATTACATATTACCAGACCCAAAACAGCGTGATTCCTGGTTGGATCCATAACGGATTGTTGTCGGACCTTGTGGCTACCTCTGCCAATCTACATGAAGGTTAAAGTTGCCCATGATTAATGTAATGCAGTTTTACGTGCCCTTATCTTCTTATTTATTCTGTATCGTGATGAATAACAACTGTTTGGTAGCAATCATCGATCGGTCCCATATGTAATTTTTCTGTTACTTAACTCAACTCCACGGGAATCTATATCAACTTATCAAAAGTAATTTCTCACGATCTTACTTGTTCCTTCCCATAGTAACCATGTCATCTCACCATTCTTCCTGTAATGCTGCTACATCCCCTTGTTTTGTAGGTTTATATTTACTCTTTCCCAAGCAACATCCACCTTCTCCCCCTGCCCCCCCCCCTACCGCCAAAATCATCTAAAGCACTTCCTGAAGCCCTAAGTATTCCATTTACCAGGTCATTTGTCCCAGCATGGCTCAAGTGAAGCCCATCTCACCAAAAGAGCTCCTTTTTACCCCAGTACTAGTGCCAGTGCCCCACAGACAGACAGCCATTCCGGCCATAGCAATCCTTGAGCCAGACATTTTAACTCCTTGAATTTTATTTACTCTAAGCCAGTTTGCCTGCCTCTTCACCCCCTACCCCCACCCCACCCCAGCTCTGCTAAATTCAGAGGTTATTGTCCTGCAGGTTCTGCTTTTTCATTCAGCTCCTAGCTGTTCAAAATCTTTCAGGCAAACCTTCTGCTGGTATGAATGTGGACAATGATTTGGATCTCTCCCATCCCACTCCAAGTCCCCCTTCTGCCATGAGGAGATGTCCTGAATCCTGGCAGCAGGCAGGCAATTCAACCTACCAGAGACTCATGCAAAGCTAGAGAGAGCTGTATCTATCCCCTTTAATTACATTGTCCCCCACCACTGCTACATATTTATTCTGTTGTCCGACTTGAATGGTTCCCTGTACCAAAGTATTTTGGTCAGTTTGTTCATTCTCCCTGTAGTACTCGCAGCTTACAAAAACTTTGTAATTGTTTGATAGTTGCAGAGGCTGATGCTCCTCAACCTTACTCCCACCTCTCCCCCGGTCCTCCTATCTGCCTCATCACTTGTCCCTGATCACAAACCTATTTTGAATTACCAATCCTGAGGGGTGTGACTGCTTCTGGAGCAAAGTATACTGGTAACTTTACCCTTCTCGGGTGTGATGCAATGTCTGGAGCTTGGACTCCAGCTCCTCAAATCTGATCCAAAGCTCTTTGACTCTAAAGTGTTTGCAACTTATAGGGTTGGAAGGGATCCACAGCATGGAAACAGGCCCTTCGGTTTAACTTACCCATGGTACCAATCGTATTACAGATGTGTTCATTTTGGATCACATTAGTGCCCGGTAGCTTCCGCTTGTAAATGCAACACATCATCCATCTTGCCACCTTATTGGACTTAATTTAAAGAGTAGTGAATAGATTCCTTGCTGTTTACTCTAATTTTGTTTCTTTAAACAAAAGCACCAGTGTCAATCTTGTACTTCAGCTATTTCTAAGAGAGCAAAGTGAAACAAATTAAACATAAGCTGACAATTTTGCTTTTACTTTAGAGACCAGAAGTAGTCACTAATCCTATTTTCCATCTTCCATCTCAATGTTTGTGTCACCCTGTGGTGTATAACTGGTCTCAATGCAGCCCAGCCTTTTGATCCACGTCTTTTATGTTCCCCACTCACCTCATTCTGATGAGTTTACGTTTTGTAGTAAACCTAACAGAAAGCACATCTGCTTCTCCCCTGCAACCCAGCCTCATGCTAAATTTTGGCTTTAAACAAAATTTCCAAAAGCCCTCACTCGGTCTTCAACTCTGCTGAAGCCTCCTTATATTGATCAAATGTGTGAAGTGTGCATCAACCGAATAGGCATGTCTCAAAGTCTAAGGGGAGAAGTCCACAGTTGAGTTAAGGGGCACTGTTCTCAGGTGGTGCCAGTATATTAAGTCAGGGGCATCATGCGTCATCAAGCCAGAACTTTGGACATGGTCAGTCCAGCCACCTTTGGGGCCAAGGATTCCATATTGCTCAGTCTCACAGGGTGTGAGCCATGGTTAGCCCTGAGAAATGTCCAAACTGCTTGATTTTAAGGAGACTCTGTCCTGGTTTTAGTTTTTACCTGATTTACATTTTTAAGATTCCTTAGTATGGGTTTCTGAAAGTTATGCAGGAGGTGAAAAAGGCTGGATCCACGAGGTATGTCCTTTATTCTCTACTGACAAGGAATAACAGGATTGTTAGCTCTTGTCAGACAAGTTTTTGTGTTTCCAGCTTCACATCTGCCCTGTCCCCTGCTGGAGAACTAGCTTATGGACCGCTTTAAAACTCATGAGAGTGATGAAGACTGACATCACCACTTTCCTGCCAAATACTACCATATGCTGGTCAATCTTGCAGGATTTCAACAAACAACAGTTTCAGATTATAGCCACCTGCCACAGCCAGGGTCTCCCTTGTCCTCAGTTTCCAAAATTCATTCACTGCCTCTTGTTGTTTCCAAACCTTCAAGGCAGTGCTGCCATTAAATGCTGTTACACTTTCTGTGGAATGAGTGTATTACATGTTCCATGATAACTGAAAGGTTCAATTTTTTTTTGTGGAAAGTGTAAGGTTCGTTATTGATATGTAATTTAAAAATGCCAATGAGATTTTAGTTTGCCTTTTTTCAATATCAAGGAGACTTTTTTTCACCTTTACCTTGTTTTGCACTTTGAAGGTATGTAAAAGTGCTGCACAGTACTTATATACACATACATTCTACACTTTATTAACATTTCCTGTCGTGACAGATGTCTGTATGCTTCTCTAACCCCTTATTGCTCAACTCATTAACATTTCAACTGTCAGCCCCAGGCAGTGACAGCTTTGGCTAAGACCCAAAAGTAGAAAATTACATTATGACCCAAAACAAGATGTTAGGGGAAGACGTAAAGATAAACATGGCTACTTCCTATACAGGACATTCTCTGTGTGTGGATTTCATTCATAATTCAAAATTTAACTTGCTATCAACTCTAGCTACACTTGATTTACTTAACGCTGATGAGTGGGCAAACGTTACCTGGTCTGTATACTTGTTTTTACTGCGATGGTGGAATTACGAGAGACAACATGGAAAGGGTCCATTTTCTCCACCAAGTTTGTGTTGGCTCTTACAACGTACAATATAACCAGCACCAATTGCCTATTACTGCAACTCATTCCCCATCTTCGAAGTATTTTTATGAGGCAATGATTTGGCTTCTCTGTTAATGACTCAGCAGCTTCACCAGTGAGTACCTGAGAAAGGCATTCCACAAGAACCCAAGTTCTGCTAGGTTGGATGACTCTAGCCAGAATAATAGTGGTGCCACAATAACTGACCTTGATGGTCTTTGGAAGTGAAAAGTAAGCCAGGGCTTCTGCTTCTGTTTGCAATCCAATAGCTCTTCCTGAATGCCTCTATGTACCATCTACAAGCTGTGTATGGACAGGACTGAACTTGTCAATACTTGTTATCTGCAGTAACATTTAATCACTTGGATGAGCTTGAGGTCACTGGCATCATGGAACTATAATGACAGGAAGGATTCAATGCCTTTAGGAGAAGACAGGGAACTGGGGAGATAAGTGATGGAAAAACTGTTATAAATCTTAGTAGTGTATTCACTTTCTCAGAGGCTGTTTAAATGATTTGAAGCTTGGGCTAATTGTTTCGAAACAGTCAGATAAAATACCCCTGCAGCAAGCCATGAGATCAGCTCTGGTTACCAAGCCCAAGTTATTTTAGTGTTAGGGCTTTGTGCCACTATTCTGTTGGCCACAGTTTGAGATAAATAACTTACCCAAAAGTAGTGTATTGTTAGTTTTCTTTTGAGGTTTAAAGCAAATTAAAGTGTTTGTTGAGGTAAAATTACGGAGGGGGAGGAAACCTTGATTCAACATTGGCCATGCACACAAAATATTCACACTGTCTTGCTTAACAGCTATCTCACAGCAAAGTAGTAGACTGGCTGAATAATCATTAACCTACACTAAATTACATTGACTTCTAATATGGATTCCTTCCCTGTCTATTCTATGTTCCAGAATACAAAAGTATGGATAGGATCAAATTTTGCAGATATTGCTTCTGGTACAGAGTGTGGTGTGGTCATGTAAATATTGGGAAAATATTGGATCTTGGGATGTGGAACTCTGTGGCAGGTGCTAAAGTTGAAAAATGTGTCAAAGTTGCCCAAATAATACAACAGAGATCTTGTTGTTTAAACATACTTGTTTCCTGTATTTGTAAGTCATACAGAAATGTGAAGCTTTCTTATCTTTATAACACATTTTTCTTCACAACTGGACTTCTCAAAGAGCTTTACAGCCAATGAAATACTTTTAAATTGTACATAACTAACAAAGATAATGCTAAGTATAGAGCAGTCCCTCAGGATCTTGACTGAGAAGGTGAAATTTTCTAGTTCACCAATAAGATATCCACGGTGGGTGAATGAATATTCAACCTACTCCAGTAGACATGTCAGCAGATTGAGAACAACATTACCTTGAAGCTTTCTGATTGTGCTCTCAGCTGCTCTGTTGTATTGGCCATGGCAATTCGCCTTCTGACATGGATTGCAGCATTGACATCCCATTCCAGAAGTCACTGCTGATGTGGACCTTGGAGGTCCATGCAGAAGAAAAACAGAAGGAAAACACTATTTAAGAGTAACGAGGCTTTGGATGGGGAAGAAGCAGTCCTCCATGAGGTCCCAATGGAGACAGGCGTTTAATCTCTGACTCCTGAAAGTCTTTGTAATCATGCCTTATTAGTCAACATATCTTGCACCTGTCACTATCATGAAATAAACTACAACTTCTTTTAGACACATTCCTCTTTTGTTAAGACTTTGTTGTGTTTTATTTTATTATTTTGAGTCAGAATGTATAAGGTCTAGTCCTATGTGCCCAGGAGCTATGTTGCAAAATATCCAGGGAGATTGATTAAAAATAACATAGAAAAGAGAATTTGGTGGAAACACTGTACTCTAACTATAAGCCACCACTGATTGGTACCGTGGCATGCAACAACAATGACCAGATCATTGATCTTGTGATGTTGATTGAGGGATAAATATTGCTCAGCACACGAGGGATAATTTCCCTGCTCTTCTTTGAAGTGGTGCCATGGAACCTTTTATGTTTACCCAAGCTTGCAGGTTGTACTTTGGTTTAGTGTCTCGTCCGAAAGATAGCACCTCCAACAATGCAGTATAGTCTCAGTACTGCAGACGTGTTTCGGCTTTAATTCTTATGTTCAAGTCCTTGTCTAAGGCCTTAATCGCTGAACTTTGTGACTCGGAGGCAAGAACACTAACAAGTGAGCTGTGACTGGCATACGTCTATCACTGCAGTCTATCATCATGCATGGACCACTTAATGTGTCACTTCTCGAACTGATATGTATATCAAGATTAGTTCTGTTTGTAAGTAAGTACTTCACTCATTAAATTTTTTGTACTCTTAGTTTACAGTTAATGCCATTATTAGCTGAGGCATAGAGTTTGAGAGCAGGGGGGTGATGCTGGAACTGTACAAAACGTTGCTTAGGCTACAGCTAAAGTACTGTGTGCAGTTCTGGACTCCTCATTATGGAGTGATGTGGTTGCACAAGAGAGGGTGCAGAGGAGATTTACCAGGATGTTGCCTGAACATGAGAGTCTTAGTATGAAGAGAAATTAGATAGATTGGGGTTGTTTTCCTTGGAGCAGACAAGACTGAGAGGGCACATGATTGAGACATATATAATTATGGGGGGCATAGATAGGGTAGATGAAAGGGAACTTTCCCCTTTGTGGACAGATCAATGACGGGGCGGGGTGCATAGATTTAAGACAAGGGGCAGGTGGTTTAGAGGAGCTGTGAAGGAAAGTTTTTGTAAACAGAGAGTGGTGGGAATCTGGAATTCACTACCTTTATGGGTGATAGAGGCATAAACCCTCATAAGATTTTAAAAAGTCTTCAGAAATGCACTCGTGATGCCAAGGCATACAAAGTTTTGGGCCAAGTGCTGGAAACTGGGATTAGAATAGTTAAGTGGTTGTTTTTGATTGTCACAGGCTTGATAGGCAAATGGACCTTTTTTTTCTGTGCTGTAGACCTTCTTGAGTCTACTTCTGTATGGTATATTGTACTAGATATGATGCGGTGTTAACAGTATTTGTTAATCTTCAAACAACTAAGCAAATATTTACAATGAAATCTCAACATTGCACAATTTTTACTGCAAATAAGGTTGGCCTGCTCTTTCTAAAGAAGGCAACTACATTGGGTTGTACTGCCAGCAGTCCCAGGCAACAAAACATAAAGAGAAGGAGTCTGTAATGTGTCCTGGAACAGACCCTCATCCTCCAGGTGAGGGATGAGCCTAGTTTGTACTACCTTGCCTTCCAGGTGAAAGGTGGATCTAGTAAGATGAGTCAGTTTCAATGGTAAAATGAACAGAAATGAATCTGTTTTCCAGCATCTTTCCTCCTTAAATGGAATGTAGCACAAAACTCGTTTCGAAACTGTGATTTAAATATTTCCACATTTAGCTTGTGTGTTTCAAATACAGATGAGATATAACAACTTATTTGAAAAGATCTGATAACATACTTGAAAAAATATAATAATGTTTATTGTTATTCCAGCCGTGTTTTTTAAAAAAATAATGTAATACAATATTAAATGGCCATGGGTGTTAGTTTAATTTAATCTTCATTTGGCAGGAGAACAGACTGATTAATGTCAAAACTATCACAAGTTTCTGCATGAGGTGATTTGTTGCTGTTTGTTCAGCATTTAAATAACTTGAAAAGTGAAACCTGACTGATATGAAGGATGTTGGGACTGTATTTGGGGTGAGTTTCAGGTTAATGTTAAGGAGACTGCGACTTATCTTATTGCTTCACTACTGATTTCAAAAGATGTGGCCGTTATGTAAAAGAGTGCAACACAATGGTACAAGATAGAGCTGTGTCCACAATGCCTCAAGTAATGAGTTCCTAATATCAGAAAGGGGGCAAAATCCATCTTTAGCCTTAGTGTAAAACTAACTATAGTAAACCAGCAGCATGTTTTATATTCGGCTTGATGTGCTTTTCCCCTTCCAGAGAGTTACTAGTGGGTGGAATCTGCCAGGCAGTGACCAGCTTCATGTAGAGACAGTCTAGAGTAAGTCAATTAATCTGTTTTATTTTAACTCTTTTTGTGGCAATCAGGTATCAGCCGGGCTGTACTGGAACTCAAGACCAGTTTCACCATATTGGGAATTCATATCTTTCATCATTCCTGGAGTATTTCACAATCATTAAAGAGATGTAAAAAGAAGGAAACAGCTTGAAAGCAGACTTTGAAATGATTTGAAATAACATACAACAGCTGACGATTATAGAGAACCTTTCATGTGCAATGCTGTATGAAGTGAAGAACAAATCATATGAGAAAGAGATTTCAAACCGTAGAGGAGATATTGTCCCCATTTATAATGTGGTCAAATGGACAAACTTAAAAATATTTTAAGGAAATAGAGAAAGAGTCCCAGAGAGTAGTGCCAAAACAACTCCATTGAAACCCGGAAGATCCTGAGGGGTCTTGACGGAGTGGATGTGGAAAGGATACTTCCTCCTGTGAGAGAATCTAGCAACAGCAATGATTTAAAAAATAAGCGGTCACCTACTTAGAACAGAGATGAGGGGAATCTTTATCTCACAAGGGATTATTGATCTTTGGAACTCTCTTCCTCGAAAGCGGGTGAAAGCAGAGTCTTGAATATTTTTAAGGCAGAGATAAAAGATTCTTCCTGATAAGCTGGGGGTGAAAGGTTATTGGCAGGAGGCGGGAATGTGATGTCATCAGATCAGCAATGATCGTACTGAACAGTGGCTTGCAAGGGTGCTCCTGCTCCTAATTGTCATGTTGAAATGAATACAGTTCCTAAAAGGACAGGTAAATGCAGAAAAGACCAGAGCTAGAAATCCGAAGAATTTGGGAAGAATATGGGAGGGAATGTAAGGTTGAAGAATCCCACCAAGGCTATGGAGGGACATCAGGATTTGGTCACCAGGGGTGTTTTAAATTGAGTATATCATGAGTTAAGTTTCAGCAGCCACAATGGGGTGAAGACAAGTACGGTTTGGTGTATGAAGGATAATACAATAATGTGGAAAACTTAGAATTTGTGAAAAGGCATCATATCAAACAGTAGGGGAAAGTGACTCTGGAGATGGCAAAGGTTGGAATGTGCTGTTATGTGACAGGCAATGCTGTGGACATGGAAGAAAGTGGAATTTGATAGCGTGTGAGCATTTGATTGTCCACTCAGGTTTAAAGAGGTCACTGATGTTTCTTATTGTTTGGTTTACCTTGATCAAGTAGCTGGGGAGAGAAATGACGTTGGTAACAATCAAATAAAGTCTGTAGAAAGAACTAGATGTAATTACATATTTATCAACTTTATGATGTCTACAATAAAGTAAAAAAAAATTAAATGGACAGACACTCAGGTTTGCTTATCTAAAAATATGTTGAACATACCTAGTTTTATTTTTGTATTTTCATTACTGTTCAAAATTATATTTCTGATCTCCCCATGTCTATTGCATGAGGCTAATGTTATGCTCACCAACATTCTGTCTGCCTGTAGCAACTAGTATATGTCTTTAATGTATAAAATTTCACCCTCAAATTGTCTATTAAACCTAATAGCTAACTTACTCTCATCAAACTATTTGCCCTGACTTTTCCTTTGTGCATCAGTATTTGGGTGGCATTTGGATGGTCAATCAACTTGGTCAGTATTGGAGTCTGTTTATTTTTCACAATGTGTTTTAATGTAAATGGGGTAATTGTTGCCAGCATAGCAGGTAAGAAACAATTCAAGCAATTAGTAAGGAGCAGCACTCCTTAAAAAGTATTCAGTTACTAGTTTCCTCCATTACATTGAACTTTAAGTATGGCAAGTACTAAGGCAATTTGGGATGAATAGCTTCACATCATTAACAAAATGCCGCAATGGTTGATTATATGGTTATTTCTAGTCATTTCATTATGATGGGCTAGTATTTAATGTGAATCCCTGAATTACTTACTTTGACCATAATGAAACTAATATAAAGTATAGAACATTAATCTTAAAGAAACAAAGACAAATTCTGTAATATTTTGAAAAATATGGATTTTCACTAATCAGTCTAGATGAGTTGTCTGACAGGGCAATAAAGAGCTTTCAGTAAACAATGTAATACAAAGCAGAATGGATTATAAGTTACGCATATTCTAAGGCAGACTTCAAATTTGAAATTTGTTGGCAAATATTTCTATTAATTTTAACAATTAAACAAAGACACCACTTTATTTAAATATACTATTTTCTATATTGTTACAGTTTGGGACCATCCAGTGCTAAGTTCTCTTTGAAACAGCCTAACACAAAGGAGCGAATTTAATGCCTTCCTTGAGGCATGTCAGGTCATGGGGGTGCCATGTATTCATATAGGAGAATGGCAGGCAGGGAGCCCACTGCCTTTGTGCCCCTGCCTTGATTAAGTCCGTGCCAGGAAGGCTTGTGGATGACCTTCCACCACCACTTCTAATTCAGGTCTTTAATTGGACCTTCTCGTGTTCACCATGGTTCATCGTGCGATCCAACAGATATCATGGAACAGGATGGCCCTTGAGGTAATGAGTGCGGGATTTGCTTCCTTTTCTTCCCATTCCTACTGCCACTCTGCATCATTATTGAGACATTGTGATGTGAAACATCATGCAGCTTATTGAACAACATGTCACCGTTTTAAAAGATTGGTAGCAAGCTCCTCCCAGTCATTCTGCCTCAATGTTTCCACACTTCATGGAGAGCTTCAGAAATTATTTGTTTGAAAACTTGTAGCCAGCATTTATTGCCAATTCCGAATTGTCACTTAAGAGTTGACCACATTGCTGTGGGTCTGGAGTCACATGTGAGTAAGCCATGTAAACATGGTGGCAGACATTAGTAAATAAAATGGCTATATGATCACCATTAAGTCTACTTTCTAATTTACGTGTTTATTGAATTAAATTTTCACTGTTTGTTATGGTGGGATTCGAATAACCTGGGGCTCTGAGTTGCCAGTGCAGTGACATTACCACCTCACCACTATTTCCCACAAAGTGCCTTTGACTTTCTTTATCCTCACCTAGAGCACTGGCCTCCTGAGAATTGAGTAAACAAGACCTAGCAGGGGAGATGCTTTTCAGCATCCAGGATCGGTGCCTACACCATTGAGAGGGTTTATTGTGCATGAGTTTTGCCTGAATGCCTGTTGTCCTGGCTTCAAGAAGAACATTAGCATTCATCTTGTCTGCCCATGGAATCCAAAGAATGGTGGGGAGGTATTGCTGATGGAATTTCTCGACGAGTCATGTGTCACTGACGTATAGTTCAGGTCTCACTGCAGCAAGCAGTATCATGACCTTGAAGATAAACTAGGACTTTGGTTGACTTGCAAAAATCTTTGACGTCACATACTTGCTAGAGTGACTTGTAGAAGGCTGAGCAGGTGCAGGGAGCCAATGTTGTACCATCTCATCAATTGCCTTTTAAAATAAATGACTACTAAGGTACGAGAAGTGCTCGTCATATTACAGACTCTTCCCATGAACACATATGGGAGGCAGAATATTTGGATGACTAGGTGATGGATTGATACGTGTTTTATTTTGGCAACATGGGAAGACAGGCTGAGTTTCCTGTTTGCAGAATTAATGAGGTCAAAGTGGCTTGCAATTCTGGTGCAGAGTGGGACATGACATTGCAGTCATCCACAAACTGTAAATCGTGTATGTCTACTGGGGGCACTTTATCTTTGGCGCAGAGATGACTGAGGAAAAGTCCATTTTCCATACAGGCTGTACTTAATACTGACACCAGAGGACAGTGATCTTTGAGGTGAATAGCCACCGTCAGATAGATTGTAAATGGCACAGCTTTCCTTGATACCAGTCCAGATTTTGAAGGTATCTATTTCAGATTTACCATTCAAATTATGGATACATCACCAAGAATCATTTGTGGATCATGATGAAGTTTTTTAGATATTGAAATCTATGGAGAACAATTCAGAGCCTTGTAATTTTCTGAATCAAATGCTTTGGTCGGATCAATGAATATTATGAAGTTGTGTTATACTCAGCATTTTTTCTTGGACCTATCTGGGAAAAAAAGGAGCATATCAGAGGCCATTAAAATTATGAAAGGTTCTGAAAATTGAATGCGGAGAAAATGAGCCATGTTGGAAGGAAGGCGTACAACTTGAAACTATCAGGATAAGATATTCACCAAGAAATCAGACCAGCTATTCAGAAGAACCCAAAAAGTGGTAAGAAAGGGTCACTGGACCTGAAATGTTAACTCTGCTTTCTCTTCACAGATGCTGCCAGATCTGTTGAGTTTTTTCAGCAATTTCTGATTTTGCGTCTGGAAACTTAAATGGGTTTGTTACTTCAATCAGGTTTTATTTATTAATCTCATATCATATTCCTGTGCTTCAATTTAATTGATCCTACCTTTTGACTAAGTTATCATTCTGGAATTTATTAGAATAGAGGTGATCTCTGTGTGTATGTGTATGTTCGGTAACATTGGTAAAACCATTATTTCCCATTTACACAGTGTTAAAGTGCTCTGTTCACAATGGCATGCAATCTTGCATCTAAGATATTGAGGTACATCTTCTTAATATTAATTAAAGTGCCACAAGTACCAGGAAAAAACAGTTCCAAAATAGGATCCAAAAAAGGGCAACTACACACTGCAGCAACATGGAACTACGCCAAGAGGGGGAGGAATATCTCTTCCAAGTGGTCAAGGATAGTGCATATCCAAAGAACTAGGTCAGGAGATGCCTACAGGAACAGCATCAGAAAGATTCTACATGCCCCGACACACTCATCACACTTCCCTGCATCAGGAACGTGTCAGAGCTGACCACAAGACTTCTGTGACCGCTGGGCATCAGAGTGGCACACAAGCCCACATCAACGCTACGACAAGTGCTCACCCAAACAAAAGTCCCACTCCCCGCCATGGACAGGACCAGTGTCATCTACAACTTCCCTTGCAGAGACTGCGAGAAACAGTACAACAGACAAACAGGAAGGAAACTAACAAGAGAACATGAACACCAACTGGCTACAAAAAGACATGACCAATACTCACTCATCTCAATCCACATGCACAAGGAGAACCACGACTTCGACTGGGACAACACCAAGATCCCGGGACAGGCTAAGCAGAGACGAGCACGAGAATTTCTGGAAACATGGCACTCCACGAAGCATGCTATTAATACACACATTGAACGCGACCCCATATACATTCCATTACGGAGGAAACCCGAAGTGAGGCAATCCATCACAACGGACCCCAGAGTTTAAAAACCAGGCGGGAAAACAAACCGTTGCATCATCAGAGGCTGCACTGAGGATGTTACCAAGCACGGTAATGAAACATCTGCGGAACAACAAACCAGCTCAGCGAGCCAACCAACCTCAACAGGATCTATTCTTGTATGAGCTTTTGTCAAATATGGTTATGCTGTCATAACAAAGGACACCTTTTAGATACTTGCAACAATTGCTTCTGAATCTATAACATAGGCATAATATCACAGGAGTGCAAAACCCTGGGTATTACATCCTTTGGAATTTAACACTAGCATATCATAGTGGGCAGTTTTTAATTTCTATCTAATGTGAAAAATGCAAATAGCAAGTTAAATAAAAGTATAAAAAAGTAAGAAGGGGAGACAACATATCATTCCTTGAGCATTTTCTACTTATCAGTTAATTATTGAACCATAACAACTCCATACATCTTCCTTAACTCCAAAATCAACAGCAACTTTAATGCTGTTAAAGGTGCCATGTAAATATCCCATCCCAATGCAGTTCACAGGAGCATTTGGAAAACAAATTATGGCACACCACCACAAAAAGAGATGGGGTGGATGTCCAAAAGCTTGGTCAAAGAGGTAGATTTTGAGTAGCAAGGTAGAATGTCAGAGACGAATACGGAGAGGTAGCCCAGAGCTTATGGCTTTGGGAACTGAAAGCAGGGCTACCAATGTTGAAGTAATTAAAATAGAGAGTATTCAAGATATCGGAATTGGATGAGCTTAGATATCTTGGAGGGGTGTGAGGCTGAGGGAGATTATAGAGATCAAGGAGAGATTTGAAAACAAGGATAAGAATTTTATAGTCAAAAGCTTTTTGCAGTTATCCAGGTGTGGTCCAACTAGGGTTTTGCACAGCTGAATGAAGATATTGACCAACTTGTATTCTAAATAGGAAAAACAACATTAAATGTTAAATTACTTAATTAATTGCAGGGCCACGTGAATTCATACATTGATATCTTACTTTTAGTGCAGGTATAGTCAGAACACTTGCTGGGATTATAGCCTTGTTTTTTGTGGTTAGTTCAGAGGATATGAAGCAGAATGGTTTGCAGCCTGAGGGTCCAGTTTAAATGTGTTAGTTCAATAGTTGGTGTTCAGTCCTAGCAGTGTTTGAGAACCAGGTGCATTCAAATATCTGCTTAAGATTAGAGCTTTCATTGGTTTCCTTTACTCCTTAATTTATTTTGCAACTACTGTAGTGGATTTCTGTGACATTGGTCACAGTGGTTTAGGTATCGTGCTGTTCTGGAGCGTATACTGCTGAACGTACTGTCTGCTGCTAGCATGGTGCAGTGTTTAAACTGGCCTTGCTCTTTTGTTAAATCCTGAATTTATTTATATTTGTTTGATCAGATATTTTAGTGACACCAAGTACTGTTGCAGATTACTCGAGAAAAGTAAAACAAAGCAAATTAATTTATATTTTAAAAAACTTCATAATTTCTGTCTCACATTATAAAATCTACACTGAGTGACAGTGATTGATTTGGGAACTTCCATGACCTTGAGCTCTAGACTTCTTAGTGAGGCACAAAACTTTGAGAGAAAGTGTCATTAATCACATTTTAGACACATGAACTGCTACAATATAAGTGTTTTTTTTATCATGATGTTACAAACTTCCAACGTACCTGAAAATGATTTTCAATAATTAAATTTATTGTTGTTTCATTGATAGAATATTCTGCTGGTACATAGTTGACCAATTGCATTTGTGCATTTCGGTATTTTTCAAGTTGATGTTGATGTTTTTGGCTTTGGTATTGTTTCTTACTTTTCGGCTGTGATTTGTTGTGGTTTGTAATCTAAGGTGCATGAAATAATTTAATTGGATTGTTGCATTGTGGATGAGGTATGTAGATGCAACACAGCCACTCATCCTGTGTGGCAATACTGGTTTAGACCATTTGGACTGAATGGCCTGAAAATTCTTCATAATGTATTACAAATTTAAGTGTACCGAAATGTCTTCGGGATTTGAATAGTTATGTTGTTTTATCAGAAAAGCCAACAACAATATTAATGTATGAGGCTGTTCATGATGATTTAAGTTGTTCTCCTAGAATAGCAGAATTGCATTGGCGCTAAGTGTCTCATAAAACCTTAGTTTTGTATGAAGTGTTACATTTAGCAAAGAAATGAACACTGGTCAGTCTGGTTTCAATTAACTTATTTAACACCATGACAGACAAATCATTCCTTATTTTTGTTTTATTGTAAGAATGACAGCAAGGTTTAGATGGTGGGTTCATGTTGTTTCAAAAGTTAACAAAAAGTAGATATCAATGTACATCTTCCTTGGGGGTGGAGAAAAAAATACTATTATCAATCTTAGTGTGATCACTTGTAAATGTGATCACACATAAATGCCAACGGGTACTTTTCTATTTCCAGAATACAACTCCAATCTGTCCAAGACAAAATTTAAGGCATCTGCTCATTGGGAATTAATTCATGATTTGCAAGCTGGTAATATTAAGCAACACTTCTTTATTCTTTTTCTTATAAAACTACTTCTGGACCACTTGACAGAAATGCCTGTGAAGTGGCTGTTCAAAATTCAAATGTGCAGGGCTTCCAAAAGCACAACACAGCCAATACTTGTAGCTCCAAAGCTGTTCCATATGCCCTTGCTACCTCAGAGATGTATCATTTTCATCAAAGGGGTCCAGGGGTTTCATTCACATGTTAGGTCCATAATCCAGTACAGCAGACAATTTGGCAATCATTTGTAAAATATAAATTTTTTAGACAAGAATAAGGCTCTTTCAACAAGAGCGGAAAACAGGGACAATATTGTGCTTTCTCACAATGCTAAACTGAAAAGAAGGGGAAAGAAAACCTGACTCCCTGCTATGTAAAATATGGCAAGAACGTGGAATACAAAATCCAGACCTTAACATAAACTAATAACAAAGAAATTCTGTCATAGAAGTTTATTGAATGTCGTTATAAAAATGTTGAGAGGAAGTGGTTAGGTATGACTATTGTCTGTAATACTGACCAGCTGTGGATGTTGAATATGAAACCTCATGAAATCAGACAGAATTTATAAGCTGAGAAAGTGTCAGACCTGATTCTGATAAATTGTAGACATTGCACTACTTGACCTACTGCTTCTTCAGGTCACTAAGCACTTTGCCGATTCCACAGTATTGGAAACAGTAACATCTTGACTATAGATGGGGGAGCATTGTTCTTTAAGAATCTGTCATTATCAACCTACTTAAAAAAACACAGGTTCCTTTTACTTTTATTTCAAGCTACTTGCTCTTCTTACTAACATATTCACGTTAACTCGCTCGATAGCTGTGTTATCCTTGGATCAGGTGGTATTGGCATCGAGTTCCATTCCACATATTTGAAACTAGGTTGACAGGACAGTATTAAGTGAGTGCCCCACTGGCAGAAATATTACCTCTTAGATAACATGCTAAGTTGAGGTCCTGTCTACGAAAAATCCAAATGGTACAATTTGAAGAAGCCTGAGAACGTTCTCTCTGATGTTCTGACCAGTGTTTATCCCTTCACTGGTATTAGTAAAGCAAATTACCTGGCCATTATTTCATTGCTGTTGGCAGAGTCTTGCTTTGTGTAAATTGGATGAAATGTTTTCCTAAAATAGTGACTGCACTTCATAAATGCTTCAATAGCTGCAAAAGCACTTTGCAGCATCTTTAACAGCACTATATAAATATTCCTCTTTTCCTTTTGGTTTATTTCCTTCCTTCCTGGCTGAAACAATTTCTGCTTTGTAGTTCACTACGTGGTGAAATATTAATCTCAGATGGATGGTGAGATCGAGATGCTTCTTAAGAGTGTGAGACAGAAATTCGGAAGAGAAGTCAATCACTAAAGCTTTCATGTAGTTCCTGGTGACTGGTTGAAGAATAGGATTGGCAAATGCTCAATAAAAGGTAACTTTCCCGTTTTATTGGTTTAGGATTATAAACATTTTCTTAAAATGTTCTAAGTAAGATTCTCTTACTTGGTAAGCCGTTACATGGGGTATGGTGCCTAAGCAAAACCATTATGTTTATGTTGCAGTGAAGTATTTGTGTCTATGCAATAGCTCCTGTTCTTGGTTTGGGCAAAAGTTTCAAATTCACCCCTAACAAACTAACCAGTCTATCTGAATTTCAAACTCTAACCTTCCTGCACCAACATTGTCCTGGGAAGTCCCTGATCTTTACAGCTTCTGGATGTTTATGAGAAAGCGCAGGAACTATAACTCATTAACATGTTGAGAGTATATTACCCAAAACAAAAGGCTCTTCTTTTGAATTCTTTTCTATTTTGGACACAGAACAGCATGATGTCCTTCAAAGTTCCAACAGCCGTGCAACTCTATCTCTCAACTTGTACAGATGAAATAGTCAAGAAATGCAAATGATCTTTGACAGTTTTTAAAATTAATTAAAAACATTATTCAATCAATACTACTTTATGGAAGGCGATTTTCTCACTGCCAGAAGTTCCTGCTGCTGTGGCACGTCCAAAGGACAGAGGGTTTCTTGTAACGATTAATTGATGTGATTTATTTTCCCTTTGCCATTTCGTGTTTGAACTGGATCTGGTGATCTATCGTCGTGTGAACTGGCAAATTTCAAGATGAAGTCAAAGTGGCCTTGAGCAAGATTGTTGGGCTTTTATCATCACTGACAAGTTTACTCACTTCATCATCCTCCTCCACCCAGAGCAACACATCAACATCTTCCAAACACATAAAAGGATAATCTAACTAATTTGATCTAAAAATATGTTATATCACTGTGCTGTTATTGTTCTATTGTTGCCTCACTCTTTTGATGGCATGGGAAAAAATGCATAATCAAGGTAACTAAGGATTGCAATTACTTTTCTTCCCCTCAAATGATGGCCTTTTTGACATTAAATTATATTGTTCCAGAACAGCCTCCCCAGAGACTGTAAAGGAGGATGTCAGAACTTTGCCTTCTAAACTGAGACCCTGTGAATGAGCATTGAAACAGCAGGGATCATGTGAACAGTCTGCTCAAACAGGTCCCCTCCGACCTGTCAAGTCTGTAGCCCCAGGTAGCATCCATAAATGTGACAGCTTGACTTGTGTGTCTATATCTGATCCCAGGCAGCCATCACACAAATGGCCGTCTACATGCATTAATGTGAACTGTAGGGCAGTAAAATATTCCGACACAATGAGATGAGATGAGAAGGAGAGTGACTGCTCTTTTGTTCTTGAAATGATAAATGATGTCCATGTTGGGACATCAGTGACTCATAGATTTAAATATCCACGCGCACATTTCTTCTCAATTTTAACAACAAATCTATGGTTCAAGATTTCAAATCATTAGACTTCAGTATGTACCCACATGTCCATGTTCAGGGGCTTTCTAGACAAATATTTTGAAAATTCTTAGTGCTGTGTTTCAAAGTATACATTGACAATTCTAATGAGATACTCAGAAAAAGCCAAATATAGAAAGCAAAACATCGAGTATTTTTAAAAATTCAGCATTGTGATAGCTTTGGAAGAGAGTTTGTATTAATAATGTGGAACCATATGATAAAAGCAAAGATTGTTCAATAAAACTATGAAATGCTTAAAATGCCTTTGTAACCAAAGTTGACTGTAATTGTCTGTATTTAAATGGAGTGGGTTTTTTGTGACTGTACAGAATTTAGCCATCATCCCAGGATTTGGAAACTTAGGTCAACCCATAAATGTTTCGGCTTAAAGAGGCTATTTTGACCTTTCTCCAAAAGGTTAAACCCTTAGATTGATTTTTTTTATTGTAGGTTTCTATGACAGCTGTGCAGTCAGTTTCAGTGCTTTACCTAAACAGTTTTGTAACCTCCATTTGCTGAGTCCCTTAGGCCAACCTTGTGTTTTGTGACAATCTTCCATCTGTTACATGTATCACTCAGGAGGTTCCTTTCATGTCCCCTTACTTTTGTTGTTCTAAGACTTGTGTAACAGTCTGATGTCTCAGACAAAGTAATGCACATTACTTCAGAGAACAGGCGTGCCCCAATTCCATGGAAATTTCTCGGTGCTTAATTCCCCATATAAATTGTAAATCGCAACTGGATAAAGTGTCTTCGATTTTCACTGCATGAATATTTTTATTTTGACAGGAAGGGCTACATTTGATAAAGTACTTCCTTCGCTGCTTTTCTCTTTGTTACCAAGCCACAGATTCTCTTCCACAATCAAGAACACGGTGAGGTGACTTGCTCCCGTGCTTTTACCAATGGTGATTTGAAACTGGCAAGTAAGAAGAATGCTAATAACTGCAGGGACCTACTGTTGATTTTGACTTTGTCTTGGAAAATATCCTTGGCTGTATTGACACTTGCCCCATGGTGGCACAGGTGAAATGGGTAATGCCTTGTGTAGGGCATCACAGACATGGATCTTGTGCTTTTCTTCTGTAGCACAGCAAGTTGGAGTTCTCAAGACACACTGTTACCACACTGACTCTTAAACACTGGACAAATTCATAGCCATTGTAAATATAAGAGAAGCAAAAATGTCTTTAAGTAAAAGTCCATGTTGCAAGATGATGTACAGTGTGACCAAATTAGGTGAACATTTATTTTGCAGAATGTGTGAAGTAGGGAATTGTGGTGACAATCTGAAATAAAACGATTCAGGGACAGAAGCTTTCTAGATGGAAAGTGCAGATGGTTGTCATGCATGAACATATTCAACAAACTTGCATTATATGTTGACAATTGTAGATTTTCCCTCAATGGAGTAATAGTTTCGGAAATTTCACCGACTGAGCATTGCATTTTATACATGTTTGAGGGAGTAGTTAAAATTTCCAGTACTTAAGAAAAACATGCTCCCTAAAGTTCTGAAGCATTCCAGCCCTTTTTGCCAAACAGAATGGCTAATGTCAACAAGAAAAGACTTATTAAGAATAAACTGGACACCCAATGTTGTGATGTGCTGACAGAAGTGCTCATGTTAAACGATAATCAACCATAACCCATATGTAATTTTCCACCCAGCAGCCTAAGGGTTTAAGCATCCTGTAAATGTTTTATCCAAATGGGAGGTGGGCAGTGCTAATTGCAGTCCACTACCAATGTTCCACATTTAGTTCCGGAGCAGGTTTAGAGTCATAAAACCTGCCCTGGCAATTATTTTCTTTGGGTTGAGAAAGGCTCCTCCTTGCCCCCACAATTAGAACTCAGCCTGCAGCTCTCCATTTATTATTGTACATGTAGCTAATGCATTATTCTTTATGTTTTTAAAGAAAAAAAGACCTTCCAACACAAATATACTGCCTTGGGCCAAGTTTTTACATTTCATGTCTAACGGGAAGCATAATGCCAGAGGCCAACATTCTCTGCTACTTCCATGGCAGTTTTTGGTGAATTTAAATATTTAAATAAAATGCTCTAAGCTAGCATCCAGAAATACACTTGTCAGAAAAATTGTACTTTGCTCAAATGGGGACCTATGCCATTTGAAATGGGAAAGCAGTGAAAAAGCAATGCATTTAGCTCAGACAAAGAGAAGTTAAAGCTGTTCAAGATAGTTTTTGTTGTGTTACCACGGCAGTGACAAATATTTTTCCTTTAGAAACTAATTATTTTGTTGTCACTTAAAGTTTTTTCCTTCTGTCTCTATTTTCCGCAGCCAATCTGTATGCACACCAGTCCAGAAGCACTGCCTGTGTGCATTTAACTATCAATCCAATTTGTATTAGACCAGGACCCAAAGCTCAAAAGTGTCACCAATTTGCCACTGTCACAAATAAAGGATAATTGTTTTATGTTTGGCATACTAAAATGGGGGTGGTGTATCACTGCTGCCCGGCCATTGCCAGCTCAATCCTGATAGATCTACAATGATTAGCACTCTGATGAATACTTATTGACCTCCAAGGTTAACTCTGTTTCCCTCTCCACAGATACTGTCCGATCTGGGAAGTATTTCCAGCATTTTTTTGTGTTATCACACAAGAGAGGCTGTTTACCTTTCCAAGCAAGGTATTTGCATCTGTTCCTTTTCAGAAATATTTGCTAGGCTTAAACCATTGGATAAATACAGTATTTATTCTCCATAGAAAAACAGCAGGAGCCAGTGAGAGGCTTATAAAACTGTGGCCCGACTTCTCAGAGCCACACTTGTCAGCAAGTCAATGATGAAAGTGTGTGATAATTACATTTACCTAGGTTACTCTTCCTTGATGTTTCTAGAAGTCATCAAAGTTCAAGGTCTTGATGCAAGAGATTGGAAACCATTCATTCCAAGAGCGCAACCCGGATCAGAGGCAAACTTATATGTAGAATAACTCTCCCTCTATTTTATCCTGATACACCACCCCCATTTTAGTATGCCAAACATAAAACGATTATCCTTTATTTGTGACAGTGGCAAATTGGTGACAATTCTGAGCTTTGGGTCCTGGTCTAATACAAATTGGATTGATAGTTAAATGCACACAGGCAGTGCTTCTCAAACTTTTTCCCATTATGGCCCATTTTCAGCTTGAAAATTGTCACAGCCCCTTACTGTGAACTATGAGAGGAGGAGGAAGGCCTGTATGAGGTGGGTGCTATGAAAATGGAAGCCTGTCTGTTGGAATGGGAGCACAGCTATTACATAGAACATTGAACATAAAACATAGAACAATACAGCGCAGAACAGGCCCTTTGGCCCTCGATGTTGCGCCGACCTGTGAACTAATCTAAGCCCCTCCCCCTATACGATCCCATCATTATCCATATGCTTATCCAAGGACTGTTTAAATGCCCCTAATGTGACTGAGTTAATTACATTGGCAGGCAGGGCATTCCACACTCTTACCACTCTCTGAGTAAAGAACCTGCCTCTGACATCGGTCTTAAATCTATCACCCCTCAATTTGTAGCTATGCCCCCTTGTACAAGCTGAAGTCATCATCCTCGGAAAAAGACTCTCACTGTCCACCCTATCTAATTCAGTTAAAACTTCATGGTAGCCACTGCTACCTTGGAGCTGTGACTCTAATGTTGCAATTTGCAACTCAATTGGGAAGATGTGACATGGAGGACCCAAAATTCTCTGGCCTTACTTTTGTTCCCAAAATTTGTCAGGGTATGACTTCCAGCTTTTGGTCGATAATGTTTACTAGTGTATGTCTCACAGAGACATGCCATATCTTTAAGAGACATGCCATATCTTCACACTATCTCAGCATGTGACCTGATGGTGCACTAGGTCTCAGAATTTGTCTTAGCTGGAACCACTCTAAGCATGACATGCTGATGGAAACGTGCTCATGTTTGTAACCAGGTATCAGCCCAGACACTTTTGACTGTAACATATGTATATATCAGGAGCTGTAATAAGTGTCCATCAAATCTTTTAGAACCACATGACTGATTTTGAGATTCATAGAATCCCTATAGTGTAGAAAGAGGCCATTTGGTCCATCGAATTTGCACCAATTCAGCCATCCATTCTATCCCCAGATTTACCACAACTAATCCACCTAATCTACACATTCCTGGATACTACAGGGCAATTTAGCATGGCCAATTCACCTAACTTGTCCATCTTTGGACTGTGGGAGGAAACTGGAACATCCAGAGGATATCCATGCAGACCAGAAAGAACGTGCAAACTCCGCACAGATAGTCACCTGAAGCTGGAATCAAACCTGGGTCCTTAGCGCTGTGAGGCAATAATGCTAACCATTGAGCCACTGTGCCATCCCTTGTTCTTCTGTAATGTAAGTATTGTCTCATCAGGTACAAATACTTTGAATGCAAAATGTTGGGGCCATGTGATTTCAATGGGGGAAAGCCCCAGTTATGTATGGTTGACCATTTGCTTTTGGCAGTCAGGACAGAGCAACGATTTCAGAGTTACCATTTGCTGAAAGTTGAAGGTGACTGCCATGTCAACTGAATATGATTGGAAAAGAAATATTTAAAGTTGTTGCTTTTCTAATAACAGCTAATCTCCCCATGATTGATCATTGTTAGTAAATTGGCATTTGAAACTAATTTCAATTCTGGCCCACTGCTCGTGGCGGGGTCGATGGAGGCTGAATGGGCAAGATTTCTGCTTCAAAGATGATGTCCATGAATGGGCTATTACAGCTGGACACATGAAAAATCTACTTTGAGTGGAAATTGCCATTGTTTAAAATAAATATGCAAAGATTGATTGAGGTGGGTCCTGCTCTGCATTTCAGCACGGTCACCCCCAATTGCATGCTTAATGGCCTGTTTCCAAGATCCAAGGTCCCTACAGCTGACAGAGAATGATTAATCCCTGATTAACCTGAGCTGCATTTGAACCTAGGGGTGTGTAACTGGCATCTACTCAAAACATTTATGTGCCATCAGCACTTGACTAGTCCAGGCTACAGTGGGCAGTATACATTCTGTGAAGGTCAGTGAGCAGTTTCTGCAGGCACCCTATGTCCTGCTGTCATGGTTCTCCACGAGGTTGGAAGCATTTATGTACTCTAAATCATGGGCCATGATGGCATACCTAGCCCATGATTATTTACTGGCTCAGTGAACTCAGATGTGAGGAAACACATTTTGCTTTGCTTTACATAGATCCTTCTTTTCTGAGAGCCGAGAGCCTCTGCATCTGTGTCCAGCTGAGCAGGGATGTGTTTGACTTTCATTTCCCATGAGGACCGTTGACAGCTACCTCTTCCCACGATCCCATCTTTTTGCACAGCCATGTTGTGTTTATTGCCCAGTGCCACCCTATTAAGTCATGTAGGAGGTCCCATTAAAGCCACCGTTTCAGCACCAGTGCAGGGTTCATCTGTAAGGTATGCCAATTTACTAATGACAACTGTGAGTCTGTGCTCAAACTTGGTGAAAGCGAGACTGTCAGTTTAATAGCCTCAAATGTTTACATTTATGGGGGGATATGAAGACATAATTAGAATTAACTTTGGAGAACAGAAATCTCTGTGCTGAGGTTTCTTAACGCAACTCAGTGTTGGGTATGCTGTCAGACAGCTTTGAGTACGATGCACCCCCTTAATGAATGCACTGCATTCTCTAATCAGTATCTTGTGGATGCTCATCTCATCTTGCTCAAGATCCTTCAGGTCAGCAAGCCTGACCGAAGCTAATGGTTCCCCCTCCTCCATGATGGTATTTACTTGCAGATAGGGAACACTTCCATCTCATCTGAGCCCTCTCTCAGGCACTACATGCCCTCAGTTTTAAAGAACAGCATGATAAGTCTTACTGCCATCTCTGAGCCAGCGCTAACCTCCTATCCATAGAAGCTACATGGCGCAGTGCTAGTAGGTCCTCAGCAGCAGTATTCTGAGGGTTCAAGAAGTTTTCTGGCACACTTCAGACTGTATCAGCTAGATGGTGAATAACCCAAGGCCTACCCTGAGGGTTTGGCATGGGTCTGCCCTTGCCAGCGTCAATAAGAATGTTGAATGTCTTGCTCTGGTTCGAATATCTGTGCAACACACTCTGTCCGCTTACTGTCTAGAAACGTCTATTCAGGTCTGCTTAGCCTGGGTGAACCTGCTCCTCCTGCGTCCTCCCTCACACCTGTCCCTCATTATCCTGGGTAGGACCTCTAGGTCTGTATCCGTGAAATGAAGGGCAGCATTGTCGTGATTCCAGGCCTTAGCCTCTTCTAAGACACTTTTCCACCAGCAAGTAATTCATTGAAACAACAATTACATAATGGATCCAATTGTAGGTTTAAATTGAGTTTGCACTGCTTATCGTCATGCTTCTGTTTCCATGCTCATGGTGACCCTCTAGCCCATTATTACAGCGTCTCCTAAAATTTAACCTGGTTTTGGATCTGGACACACAAATGTCCCAGCCTTGATTCCCCACCTCCAAAAGAAAAGTCCTGTCCAAAATATGACAAATAATTTACAACACAGGAACAGGTCACCCGACCCAGTAGTCTATGTTGGTATTTATATTCCACATGAGCCTTGTATCGAATATGTCTGCGCTATTCATATAAATGACTCCCTGCGGTAGCAAGTTACCACTCTATGGATAATGAAGTTTATCTTGAAATCCTAAAGCAAACAGCAAGTTAAGAAACCTAAAGTTGAAGTGATTTTTATTTCAGATTAGTTAGATAGCGTGACTCCCACTAACAGTAATACGCTGTGTTGGTGGGATAAAAATCTGTTTCAGAACAGGATTGAAGATTATACAGTTAAATACTGAGCTGAGACGCTCGAATGTTTGGATTGCAATGATACTGTGCTGTCTAATATTGTTAGTGGAATATAAGATATCAAGGTTGACAAATATAAGCTAAAATATTAAATTAGGAAGCAGAAATTTGCTAAATTACCTTCAGGTTTCTGAGAGGAGTTTCACATATATTTACTTTTGACATTTTACCATCAGAATTACCAACACTTGCGATTTACTCACATGTCTCAAGGTTTTGTGCTTTTCGTTTAATATTTAACAGAAATTTAATTGTAGATTTCCACATGCTTCAACATTGCATGTGAACCACACAGTTTACAAAAGGAACGTTCAACTCGAAATGCATTTGAGCTGTTCTTGTTAAGATAGTGGCTTGCCATTTTCCTCAGGAAATTATACAAACTCATAATTTTATAAGATAAATTAGGCCCAGGCTTCGAAAGGACAAACTAAAGGGCCACATTCTGTAATGTCAGAAATGGCTTGAAAATGGCTCAGAAGGTTAGTGGCCCCCATTGATGGGTGTTTATATTTCATCCCATACTGACAGCATATTAATACAGGTGAAGCTAATTATTCATTTCAGATTAACATTTTGTGATATTAAGAGATCTCGTTTAAAGTTACTTACTGTATATTCTGGTTGACTAATTAAAATTCAGTACCAGCAAGATAATTACATCATTCAGTAGTGCAGTCTGTTCATGTTTAAAATGTTGCACAATGTGCAAGAGTTTTGGAAACAATGTGGGTGAAAAATTGCCTGAAGTTGAATAGTTATATGATTGCCAAGAGAAATAAAAGGGAAAGTCTGTCGTTCTTCACTCAATTTTTATCTGCCTCGCTTTGCTCATCCTAGAGTGTGAACTGTTGCAACTCTGGGCCAGTTTTGTCCTAATTCTAACCATATCTGCCCAAGTGATAGGGCTGTTAGAGCTGCCAGGTATTTAGAACATAGAACATAGAACAGTACAGCACAGAACAGGCCCTTCAGCCCACGATGTTGTGCCGACCATTGATCCTCATGTATGCACCCTCAAATTTCTGTGACCATATGCACGTCCAGCAGTCTCTTAAATGTCCCCAATGACCTTGCTTCCACAACTGCTGCTGACAACGCATTCCATGCTCTCACAACTCTCTGTGTAAAGAACCCGCCTCTGACACCCCCTCTATACTTTCCTCCAACCAGCTTAAAACTATGACCCCTCGTGTTAGCCATTTCTGCCCTGGGAAATAGTCTCTGGCTATCAACTCTATCTATGCCTCTCATTATCTTGTATACCTCAAGATGTATTTTATGTTAAACTGGTGACACGTACATTCACTGAATGGTGGCTTTTATTGCATCATGGGACCTAAATGTAAATTTGACAGTTGGCCAGAGTGAGGGTGTCTCTGTGGACTTTGCTCCTGGTGAAGCCTGTGGGGCCTGGTTTGGAATATCCCAAAACAGGTATTTGTTTTACTATCCTGATATGACCATAAGGAACCAGAATGTTCTTCAAGGATCTACGCTGCCACACTCAATTCCACTCTCACTTCACCCATATTTATTCAGCAAGGTAAGACCTGAAGCCAATTCCACTACTTACATGGTTTGCAGTGGGACTCATCTTGTTTTGAGATTTCCGTCCACTTCATGCCCACTCCAGGAGAAATGTTAGTGGTGGGATTTAAATGAAGCTAGGGATTGAAATTGCATGGCTCTAAATTCTGGAACTACAGACAAGTTTCCAACTTATCTCACTAACAACCCAGAGTTAAAATTGGGTTAAACTGATCTTTGTCAGAACAGAGAATACCACATCTTTCTACAGGGGTCATTGCAACGTGTTCATAAGTACAGGTGCTAATATTTACACCTTTAATTTTGATAATATTTAAGATATTTCTGACTAAAATTAACAGCATAGTGTATTCCTAAGCTTGCTCAAAGTACAGATAGTGCAAAGCAGTCCCATGCAGTGCATTGTGAATGCCACCTTGCTATGTCATTATTTGAGGGAAATCAATTTATAATCGGACCAATTGTAACTTGGTATAAATAGGTGGGTTTTTGAGCTTGTCAAATTCTTGTCCAATGGAATCACTGCACCCAGGTCCGTATTTCCCTAAGCCAATAAGTATCAGGTTTAGAGTAGTAGGAACTGTAGATGCTTTAAGGTAAAATAAATAATGGTCACCATGCACAACGTCACAACTGCAAAAGCAATCCATGCACCGTTACAACATATTAATTAACAGGTTTTGACACATGAATTGTAAGCATCAGATCACAAATCAAAGAAAGTTTACTGAATGGAAATTGCCAAATCATAATCTGAGTAAGATTCTATTGAAACTACAGACAAGAGTTGCAATCAAACGTTTGAAAGTACTCCAACAAACAGGGAAATGTACTACAAAGTCTAATGAATCTGATGGAAATAATTTTGCACACTTTATGTGTAGTGCTTTTAATGTACTTCATTTTTTATCTCATCCCAGCCATAAGGTCAAGTTGATTTGCTTTCTACATTTCTGCTTTTCTGTTCTGCTCAGAAGTGGATGTGAACCATGACTCCACCTTTGGCTATTTTCAATGTGACCCTGGAGAAGTACCTATTCTCTACTTACTACTGTACACATAAGTTACTAGCGCACAATTTCATAAACTGCAGGAAAGAAGCTATAACTTTTCTGCCGTACAACTTTGTTCACAGGTTTTAATGTAATGTTCTTCAACACATTTAAAGAAGTGCTACAAAGAATGAGAGGATAGGATTTTTCTTCCCACAGTTCTCTATATGGTAAGGTTCTACACCTGATCCATCTGCCTAGAGATGTGATTACACAGTGTGAGAAAGTAACTACATAGTTTTGACACCCCTTTGCTGTTCATGTCATAGAAATGCTTCTGGATTTACAGAGGCAGGACACTTTCCAATTTACCTTGTTGACCTTACAATGATCAGTAGTGCTATCTTGTGTTGTTTTTGAAGTCTTAAAACTTTTTGAAAACATACATTATTTCAGAGCCCTATTTTTCTTTAAAACATTATCAAAAATATATTCTGCAGTCCAGAATAATGAAGGCCTAATTCCTGAATATAACGTGTAGATAAAGTTACTTTTGATTATGAATACTGATACAAGTTGATCACTAAAATTAATTTAAAAATAAGGTTCTTCAATTTATGACAATTTAAGGAAATCGTTCTCTCAGAAGGGTAAAAGTGTTTGGAACTTTCTTCCACAGACAGCAGTGGTGGTGGGTCATTGAATTATTTCAAGGCAGATGCAGATAAATTCTAGACTAACTAGCTGTTTAGCTTAATGGCCAAAAGGCAGGAATGTGAGGTTGAGGCCACAATCAGATTATCCATGTTCTAATTGAGTGGCAGAGGCGGTTAGAGAGATTAGATCGCCTACTCCTGTTCCAAATTCATGCATTTAAGTACAATTTATAACCTATTCCTAGGACATTATATAAAGGGCAATGGGCTCCTGTAGGATGTTGTAGTCAGAATATATGATACTCAATCATTTAGTTCAAAATAATTGCAGTGAAAGAACTGACTGAATTGCCCTTAATTCTAAGATGATTTGACCTGAGAGCAGGACCTGTATTTATCATGTACAAAGTCATCTACCTGGGGAGCATAAGGTCTGGTAAGTTCAAGCTAATAGTCCAACAGTAACCTAGCAGGGTGAGTCATTCCATCACTGCAGACCCCGCTCACTTGTTTGTCCCATTGATTTCAAGGAGCCTCTCAATAGTCTCTCTCTCTCTCTCACTCACACACACACACACACACACACACACACAGTGGATTGTTTTTGAAAGATGTGTTTGCTATCGAGTGGATGAAAGATATTTTACCAAGGCGTGTAATAGAAATTGAAAGGCTAAGGTTTCTTCAATGCAATGATGCAGGAACATGGATAAAAGACTTGCCCTTCTATATAGTGTTGCTGAATAGGTAGCGGAGATTGATCATTATAATTCATCAACAACTCAATGATCATTGTAGCATGTCACTACCAGAATGGTGGAAAGCGACCTAGATAGGCTATGGTCTTTTATCTTTTCGCATTTCCTATATTTCTATGCTCCACTGTTAGTATCTTAGTCAATTTAAATAAAAGAGGCTCTGTGTTCAGGAGGCCTTAAAGCTATAGGCATTTGAGAACCTTCACTGTTTAGGAAAATCCCTAAAATCATTAAATATGTGTGGGAATATTTATTTGTTTATCTGTCCAATCTGCCTTAGGACGCGAACAAACAGGAATCATTTACAAGTCTGATTGAAAACCAGTTTAATTTATTGCATATTAGTCATTTTTTGTCCTTTTGCACGTAAGTGATATGAGGATATGTTCTACCTAAATGAATACTGGCTACATTCTTAATATTGGATGTATGGTCGAGCTAGTTCACCATGTGCCAGATTATTTGGCTTTTCTATGACTTGTTTCAAAAGGCCTTGGAAAATTTCAAATCTTTTTTATTCAATGCCATTTAACCACAAGATTCATTGTCACAAAAGTACTATCTGCACATATTGATCAACAAGGTGGTGGCATAAGGCAGAGTGTAGACACATGCACAGTCCACAGAACACCTATTTTTAATAAAAACACTCACGGGTTGCTATTTGCAGTTACTATTGAAAACAACTTGACAGTATGAGAGAGAGAAATATCATAAGATTACAAATTTACACAAAAAAGATTACTTGTCTTTTGATTGTCTTAGCAATAGCAGGGTTTTGTATTTTCTTTTAAATAAGAACTTATTTTCCTTTTGGGACAAGTGTGTTTACACAGAGCACAGTTCATAAAGGGGGAAAGCATGAGTTCATAAATAGCAAGAACTATTTAAAAAAGAAAACTATACTGGAGATGAGGACTATGGGGAACAGGCAGGAAAGTGAAGTTGAGGCCAAGATCAGATCAGCCATGGTCTTACTGAATGTTAGAGCAGACTTGAGGGGCGAAATGGCCAAAGCCTGCTCCTATTTCTCATGTTCTTAAAAACAGTGATTGTACCACGCTGTTGATAACCACAAGTCTCTGCTCCCTCTTGGTGTCCAAAGTAAAGTCTTGCTGATAAAGAAGGATTCAGTCGACACTGTAGTTAATATATCAGGTTTGTGTCTTTTCAATAAAGGCACATTTCCATGATAGTGACCTTGGTGCAGTGGTTTTTAAATCAATTTTTTTTTGCTCTTAGAAGGCAGATCTCACTCATAATTCTGAAACCATTTTCATTTTGCTTCCGTGAAGGTTAAGACAAAGCATATATCAAATGCATAATCCACACATCTCATAGCTGGATCAGCACCACAGTCAAGGAACAAAGGTGCAGTCTCTTTTCTGCTACAAGTACTCAAGTTCCAGGGCATGCCGTAGGGCCTCGAGGTCTGCATGGCACGAGATCCTCCAGAATGGCATATTGTTCTGCGAGCAAGCACAAGAGAGGTTAATGGAACACCGGTCCTTTACTTCAATAAATCATCCTAACACCTACTACAGAGTGCTCCACCAGAACATCTAGTTCAGAACAATTTTCCAGACCACACCAAATAGCTCAGCTCAATAGCATTGCTCACTCAAGCCAAATGAGTTTTGATTGTGGTCAATGGTTGGAAAAGGACTGGTTGGCTCAGTTGGTTGGGCATCTAGTTTGCAATGCAGAGCGATGGGTACAATTTCCACACCAGCCAAGGTTACCATGCAGGATCCTCCTTCTCAATCTCTCCCTTTGACCGAGGCATGGTGACCCTCAGGTTAAGCCACTACCGGTTGTGTGTCTGATTCTCTAATGAGAGAGCAACCCTGTGGTCTGGTGAGCCCTGTGCTGACTTTACCTCTTCAACGGGCAGAGCCATTGCTGTTGAGAAGGAAATTTTAGAAGTGACCATTATCAATTCAGTGATAACATGGTGTGCAGCTGGAGGAACACAACAGGTTAGGCAGCATCAGAGGAGGGGGAAAGCTGATGTTTTGGGTCAGGACCCTTCTCCAATATCTCATTATCAATTCAGTGAATTGATTTTGTTTGTGTTGCCATTAGCAGTTCTGGAAAGAGCACCTCTGCATCAAATTTAGAATGGACCATCTATAGTGAGCAGTTCATTTTCCCTTCAAAAATATGGCCCAGGTTTGATGTCAGTAAAACACTGGCAGCCAGGCTTTTAGAAAGAGTGGGAAGAGAGGGTGTGTAGATAGGGCTTAACAGTTGAGCTTCTGAGGTCAGCTGTAATTTCATTGTGACTTCAGTGTTCTAATAAGAAGGTGGAACCTGTACCATTCACAGCATGTTGCTCTGCGACCTTAACATCATATACAGTGTAACAATAAATAGAGTTAAAAACCAAAAGAACTGCGGATGCTGTAAACAAAAACAAAGTTGCTGGAAAAGCTCAGCAGGTCTGGCAGCATCTGTGAAGGAAAAAACAGAATTAACATTTTGGGTCTGGTGACCCTTCCTCAGAACTGAGTTTAACACCTACAAAGACTTCTGGCTTAAGCTTGTAATATGACATGAAGAACTTCTACTAGAAATTCATGAAACAGAGGGGAATCATTGAAGTCTGATGCTTGTACTTTAGTGAGCACATTTTGAAGCTTTTAGCTTAATACATTAATACTCTAAAATGAGTATACACTTCTTATAAGTGGATATGAGGGTAATTCTGTGTGGAGTTTGGCACTATTTTCACCTTGCTATGCTGTAGTCCTGTCTCCAAACTATACTTCCATCTGGTGAGGTCTCCCACAGGGAGCAGTCTTGCAAAGTCACCTGTTAAAACTGAACAGTCAAAGCAATTCAACATTGCATTCCGCGTCGCAGCACCCAGCCCAGACAAGGAAAATAAATATGTTAAATGCACTTTGTGCTGGACTGGTCCAACAAACAGACTGCACCAATGCAGTGGTTGTTGATTTAGTGGGAAGAAAAATCATTTATCTAGCAAACTCTCGCCCAGCGTGTGAGTAATGTGCACAGGGCGGACGTAATGTGAAACTGAATATGGAACAAATATTATAGCTCACTTCTTCCTCCAGGAAGGAAACAAAAATTAAATCAAAGCAACTTCAAACATGTTGAAACCGGAGTTAGAATTGCCCACCTCAGTCCAGTATGATGCAAAAACATCTTCACACCCACTCATCACGGCCTGATATGATCAACAGGACGGGCCGTAGCCACATTTGGATTTGGGATTGGGCTGTGAACTGTGCTTGGAGCCTGAGCAGGCCCTGCTGCTGTGACTGGGGAATTGAGACTGCAGCTCGACCAAGTCAGATGAAATTCATCTCATTTTCTCCTGTAATTTTCTGGTTTTCAAAAATGTGGTGTTTTAGCTTCTTCTGAAACTGGTTTCTTTGGGAAGGTGCTTCCTCCAATCTGTGCCTCTGGGCTCTGAAACCTGACAAAAAAGCTTCTCCTTCAATTAGTTGTTTGACAAACACACCCTGATACTGTTTACCTGTTTTAGGTCTCATCTGGAGTTACTCACAGCCCAGTTTGTAAGCTGCTTTTTTTCCCGCCCTTCTAATGACCATGCAACATTCTTCGCCCAAACAATGGTGGGATTATGTTTTCTCTCATGAACTGTGCTATCTACAGTTAGACTTTCCAGCATGTCACTAATTTAGGACTTGAAGTGGGCTGCCCTCTGTACTGACCCAGCAATGGTTGGGGGTTGGGGTTGTTCCTGGACAGCACCAACAGACTAATGTGTGCCAGGCAGCTAGTGGTCTCCCAGTAGGCTCCCTCCTTCAAAAGCACTCAGCAGCTGTTTGAAGGACCCGTTATTGGGAAGGAGGGAGTCTCCCGTTCAGTGAGTCCCCACTGAACTTCATGCCACCTCCCATGATTACCTCACCCTGTGATCCGAATCAATCCCTGGCCTCTGATTGGTCGGGTGCTCTCAGACACAAGGCCTTGAGTCCAGGCACTCATGTGTCTAAAGGCACTGAATATTCATGGGTTTTCTCAAAGACAGCAACACAGATCGCTTGCTGACAGCAAGTGTTACCCTCCTTAAAATCGAATAGTGGTGAACGTGAATGTATTTGCGTTTATGAGGAAACAAGACACGAATATAGGGAGAAGGAGCAAAGTGGTTAAGGTAGTAAACTTACATCAATACATAATAAACACCAGCATGGACTGTCTGAGCAGAATGACATGTCTCTCTGCTGTATACCCAACGTCATCCTATGTGCGATTTACTGAATTTGGTTTGTAATGGGGCTCTTGGTCCTTTTGAGTAAAACGTCTTTATTAATTTCATAGCTGATTTATTTGTGGTGCGTTCTTTTTATTCACTTGTGGGACATGAGCATCAGTGGCTGGCCAGCACTTATTGCCCGTCCCTAGCTGCCCTGGAGAAGGTAGTGGTGAGCTGCCTTCTTAAACCACTGTAATACATGTGCTGTAGGACACAAAGCCACTTGGGAGGGAATTCCAAGATTTTGACTCAGTGACACTGAAGGAATGGTGACAGATTCCCAAGTCAGGATGGTGACTTGCTTGGAGGGAAGCTTGCAGATGGCAGTGTTCCCATGTATCTGCTGCCCTTGTCCTTCTAGAATGCAGTGACCATTGGTGTGGAAGGTGAATTCTAAGGATCTTCAGTGAATTTCTGCAGTGCATCTTGTAGATAGAACACACAGCTGTTACTGAGCGGTGGTGGTGCAAGGACTGGATACTTATGGATGTGGTGCCAATCTAGCAGGCTGCTTTATCCTGAATTATGTCAAGTTTCTTGAGTATTGTTAGAGCGGCATTTATCCAGGCAAGTTGTGGGGAGGGGTACTTTGTCACGCTTCCAATTGTGTCTTTCACATGATGAAAGGCTGTGGAGGGTCAGGAGGTGACGTACTCACCACAGTATTCCTAACCTCTCACCTGTTCTTGTAACCATTATATTGATATGGTGAGTTACTGGTCAATGTTGACCTCAGTGACAGTAACACCATTGAATGTCAAGGGTGGTGATTAGATTGTCTCTTAGTGGAGATGGTCATTGCCTGGCATTTGTGTGGCACAAATATTACTTGGCACTTGTCAGCCCAAGCCTGGATATTGTTCAGACCTTGATGCATTTGGGCATTAACTACTTCAGTATCTGAGGAATCATGAAAGGTGCTGAAGATTGTGCAATCATTGGCGGACATCCCTAATTCTGATGGAGGGAAGGTGATTGATGAAGTAGCTGAAGATGGTTAAGCCTAGGATCCTAACCTGAGGAACTCCTGTAGAGATTTCCTGGATCTGAGACGGTTGACCTCAAACAACCACAACCTCGTTCCTATGTGCCAGGTATAGTTCCAACCAGTAGAGAGGTTGCCCCTGAAACCTACTGATTCCAAGTGTTCCTTGGTGTCACACTCAGTCAAATTTGCTCTTATGTTAAGCAAAGTCACTCTTACCTCACCTCTGGAATTGAGCACGTTTGTCTACATTCGAACCAAGGCTGTAATGAGGTCAGGAACTGAGTGGTCCTGGTGGACCCCAAGCTGAGTGTCACTAAGCAGGTGCTGCTTGATAATACTGTTGATGTCACCTTCCATCATGTTACTGATGATTGAGAGTAGACTGATGGGATGCTAACTGGCCCAGTTGAATTTGTCCTGCTTTTTGCACACAGGATCTTTTCCACATTGCTGGGTGGATGCCGGTGTTGTAGCTGCACTGGAACAGCCTTGTTGGGACAGGAGCAAGTTCTGGAGCACAGGCCTTCATGTACTATTATTAGCCACCATATCCTTTGCAGTATACAGTGTCTCTAACTGTTTCTGGATTTAACATAAAGTGAACTGAATTGGCTAAAGACTTGCACCGAAGATTAAAAATGGGGATGATCTCTTTATCCATCACTAGGGGCAGTCTGTTGGAACAAATGGACATTTCCATTCCCCACACCATTCATTCCTACTGTCATTTTGACATTTCTGCAAAGAAGATGGATTGCAGGCCAAATTTTGCACAGCATTTGAGGAAAGATTGAGTAGGTTCGGTGTGTACTCATGGGAATTTAGAAGAATGAGAAGTGAACTTGTTGAACCAAAGAAGGTTCTTAATAGATAGGACAGGCACAAAGAGATTATTTCTTCTTGTGGGAGCGTTTGGGGCAGATGGCACTATCTCAGATAAAGGGACTGTACATTTAAGACAGAAAGGAGGAGGAATTTCTTCTCCTTCAGCATAGTGAATCTGTGGAATTCTTTATGATAGAGGCTTGTCAAGGCTGCATCATTAAGTATATTCAAGGCTGAGGTGGACAGATGTTTAATCAGTAATGGAATCAACAGTTATGGGAAAAGGCAGGAAAATGGCATAGTGGATTATCAGATCAGGCAAGATCTCACTGAATGGCAAAGCAGACTCAATGGGCTGAATGGCCTACTCCTACACCTATGTCTCATGAGCTGGGAAGATTCAGGCCTGGCTACTGAAAATTGTTTAGATGTGATTGCAGCCACTGCTTAAAATATTAGGTTGCTATGTTGCTTTCTAATCTGAACAGCGCCAATGCAAGTATTGCTCTGCGTGCATCTTCCATACCTACTTGCTCCTTACAGTCAAACAGCCTGACACATCCCTGGCATAGCAAGGCGGAGTGAGTATCCACAGTCCTCCCCTACATCAACTCTGATACTGATTATCGTCCCTTTATCATGTTTTAGGAGACAATGAATAACCTTTCTGGGAAGTTTCAACTGTACTCCTTGTTTGTTGTCACTTGTATGAAGCCCAATCATGCCCACAAGACTGGTATACCTCAGCTCATTGAAAATGTTGTACTGCACTACTAAGCCATGTAGGAAGCAGGACAGCTCAGTTGGTTAGAGTGTGGTTTAAAAAAATGACGCTAACAGTAAGGGCTCAATTCCCACTCTTGCTAATGTCAACTTGGACTGGCGTCCTTCCTCCTCCCTTGTATTATGTAGAGTGGTGCCTCTCAAGCCATGTTACCAATGGTCTCCCTGGAATGGAGAAAACTGCCTACAATTCCTTGTAGACTATGGCCAATTGCTTACCAACCAATTTACATGAGCCTTGGTGAAACTAGTTTGTTAATATTTCCCAGTGAATTTCATTAGTTACCAACAGAGTTACAATGGGAGATCAGTGGAACCCCTGCAGGATATTTGGGATTTCCTGTTCTTTATAATGATGATGTAGCAGGCACTACTAACAAATTAACAAATTAAATCAGTCCTCAACCAAGTTAAATTCTTCCCAAAATAACAACTTACCTTCATGATGAGAAGTAAAAGCTTGTTCAGAAAAATCACATTTCATTTTATAGTCTAAAGGTGGAATTTTATAGGAATCTAAAAAGAGTGGGCTATAGCAGGAAGTGTGGCAGAATCAGGTAAGAAGTGCAGTAAGGCCCATCTCGACATCGAGATCATCTCATTCCATCTTTCATGCTTTTCACAAGTGGCACAGTGAGAGCCTTGTTGGGCAATGGAGGTGCCAATCGACAGAGATTAACACTTGTTAAATATCTTGTTAATGCCACAACTCACCTCATTTAGATTAAGCCTCTTATCTCATAAAACTTGTCAGAAGTCAGGAGAATTCAGCAACAAAACCACAGCGAGTACCTGATTGATTCAGGTTTGCTCTGGGTGATCTCAATGGTTGGACGTTGGCCACCGACATCTCAGGGCACACTCCAGGTACACACGTCCCACATCTACAGACATTGGCATCTGGTCTCTGTCAACCTCTAGGAACCCTCATGGTAAATCTCCAATTCACTTAAGGACTTTTCCACACTTTAAGGCTGTACCTTGGGTGGTACCAGCATCCACACTGGAATGTTTCAGCAAGGACACTGTGCACTGAGGCACATACGCCCAGCCCACAGACTGGACCAAGCTCCATCTCAGGGCTCTTAACTTGGTCTCATTGTGTTTACTCACTCTGAGCCTCCTGGATGCTTACAGCACCCTTGCTTTGCATTACCTTGCCATTTTGTACTTAGTCCCTCATGGGCAAGGGAATACGTGCAGGGGGATTAAGGCAATGAAACAGAAGACAGAAAGGAACATGCAAAAGTGGAAGATGAACAACATGGGAGAAAAACAAATGGGGCCATATTGCAAAATTAAACTGTAATTTATCAAAAGGTTAAATGGACAAGGTTAAAGGCCTTAAGGTCTTAAGGTTTCAATGAGCAGAAAATTGCCAGTAAAGTTGATAAAGTAGCTGTGCAAACAGATCTAAATGAATTGTTAACATTGACATCAAACTAATAGGCTGAATAGGCTAATTTGAATAGAAAACCTTGATGGACTTATCCTTGCTCTCTTCCCTCTCTACAGTCTCAGAATAAGGATCCCCTAAAAGGACCCTCACCAACTTCTACAGATGCACAATTGAAAGGGAGCTGTCCAGGTGCATAACGGCCTGGTGTGGCAACTGCTTTGACCAGGACTATAAGAAACTACAGAAGGTTGTATGAACAGCCCAGATCACCAACCTTCCATCCACATACTGCATTTACATGACTCGCTGCTGCAAAAAAGCTGTTAATATCATCAAAGACCCATCGCACCCCAGTAATGATCTCCTATGACTTCTCCTATCAGGCTGAAGGTATAGAAGCCTGAACACATGCACCAACAGATTCAGGAACAGCTTCTTTCCGGCTGTTATTAGACCAATGAAAGGACTCTTTAGCCTCAAATAACACTGATCTTGCTAATGTTGATCTCAACTAGTGCATGCCTGTGCAATTTAACCAGTATGTCTCTGTCCAAGTCTTTTGATGTGTACATCCTTTGCTTACTATGATCTGTCTGTACGGTTCATTAACAAAGCTTTTCACTGTACTTCAGTACGTATGACAATAAATTAAACAATCAAAACAAGTATTTGGTTTGTCAGGTTACATAATCATATAGCTTTTATTTCTCACGTCTTTTATAGAATCATAGAACAATACAGCGCAGAACAGGTCCTTCGGCCCTCTATGTTGCACCGGCCTGTGAACTAATCTAAGCCTACCCTCCTACACTATCCCATCATCATCCATATGCTTATCCAAGGACTGTTTAAATGCCCCTAATGTGACATTGGCAGGCAGGGCGTTCCACGCCCTTACCACTCTCTGAGTAAAGAACCTGCCTCTGACATCGGTCTTAAATCTATCACCCCTCAATTTGCAGTCATGCCCCCTTGTATAAGCCGATGTCATCATCCTAGGAAAAATACTCTCACTGTCCACCCTATCTAATCCACTGGTCATCTTGTATGTCTCTATTAAATGCCCTCTTAGCCTTCTTCTCTCCAATGAGAACAGACCCAAGTCCCTCAGCCTTTACTCATAAGACCTTTGCTCCAGACCAGGCAAGATGCTGGCAAATCTCCTCTGCACCTTTTGCAATGCTTCCGCATCCTTCCTGTAATGGGATGACCAGAACTGTACGCAATATTCCAAGTGAGGCCGCACTAGCATTTTGTACAGTTGCAGCATGACCTCACAGCTCTGGAACTCAATCCCTCTACCAATTAAACCTAACACACCATATGACTTCTTAACAGCACTATCAACCTGGGTGGCAACTTTCAGGGATCTATTGCGTGGACACCAAGTTCCCTCTGCACATCCACACTATCAAGAAGTTTTCCATTGACCCAGTATTCTGCCTTCCTATTATTCTTCCCAAAGTGAATCACCTCACATTTATCTGCATTGAACTCCATTTGCCACTTTTCAGCCCAATTCTGCATTTTATCCAAGTCTCCCTGCAACCTGCAACATTCTTTCACACTGTTCACCACTCCACTGACTTTAGTGTCATCTGCAAACTTACTAACCCATCCACCTATGCCTGCGTCCAAGTCATTTATAAAAATGACAAACAGCAGTGGTCCCAAAACAGATCCTGGAGGCACACCACTAGTAACCAGACTGAATATTTTCCATCAACCACACTCATTGCCTTCTTAGAGAAAGCCAGTTTCTAATCCAAACTGCTAAATCTCCCTCAATCCCATGCCTCTGCATTTTCTCCAATAGCCTACCATGTGGAACCTTTTCAAAGGCTTTACTGAAGTCCATGTACACCATGTCAACTGCCCTACCCTCATCCACATGCTTGGTCACCTTCTCAAAAAACTCAATGAGGTTTGCGAGACACGACCTGCCCTTGATGAATCCATGTTGACTATCTCCAATCAAATTGTTGCTTGCTAGATGATTATAAATCCTATCTCTTATAATCCTTTCCAAAACTTTTCCTACAACAGACATGAGGCTCACTGGTCTAAAATTACCTGGGTCAATTACCTGGCTGGTTAGCACTGCAGCCTCACAGCACCAGGGACCCGGGTTCAATTCCAACCTCGGGTAACTGTCTGTGCGGAGTTTGCACATTCTCCCCGTGTATGCGTGGGTTTTCTCTGGGTGCTCCAGTTTTCTCCCACAGTCCAAAGATGTGTGGGCTAGGTGGATTGGCCGTGCTAAATTGCCTGTAGTGTTCAGGGGTATGTGGGTTATAGGGGGATGGGTCTGGATGGGTTGCTCCAAGTGGCGGTGTGGACTTGTTGGGCCGAAGGGCCTGTTTCCACACCGTAGGGAATCTAATCTAAGCATATTTTATGTTTTTTTAAATTGCACTGTTACTTTTTTAAAAAAGAAAATCATCTGCACCTACTAAAATGCCATAAACCATCACTGCTGCTGGTTCAGCAGTTAACTGTAGTGAAAGTCTTTCCTGAAGATATTCTACACAGCTCAGGTGTGTAACTGAATCAGCCATTCCCATCAATCATGTTAAAGACAGGCATGCTGGCTGCTCTTCACGCACTGCCCTCACTACACAAATACTGCATTCACACCAGGAGACATCAATAAGAGGCCACTTCAAACCTTTTCTTCAAACAACTATTCAAGCTTATTAGAGTTCAATATCCTGGAAAACACTTTGTTTGCTCAGTTGTTTCAGGTGCTGACCCTGGGAAACGGGGCTTTCCTTGATATCATTGGGTATATCTGCTAGATCTTTGTTTAGTGAGTCAGTTACTGGAATACTGCAGCTTGTCCAATGGAATCTCCACAACCTGTCATCACAGCTATATCCACATTCAGCCCCATACCTCACCCCCACAACTGCCTCCCCTAACCTCAGGCTCAATTGTGGAAATTTGTGGATAATGGAAAGCCCGAGGCACAGGATCAAAAGAAGAACAAAACCAATAATATTAAATTTAAGTATTTTTTAAGGTCAAGTAATGTCATGCAGGAATTTAGCGATGTCTTATACTAGTTCTATTCTGTGGCAACTGGGGAAGTGAATCGCTTTACTGCAGTTAAGAATAGTTTTCCTGTATTGGTCTGAACGATATTCAAGTATACGTTAGAGTACAAGAGCAGGTCCCCAAATATGGTACTATGGATATATACACAATGTTAACAACACAATATCACAGTAAATGGGAATATAAAACAAAGAACCATGGATGCTGGAGAGTTGAAACACTTAGAGAAACTTAGCAGGTCTGACAGCATCTGTGGAGAGTAAAACAGAACTATATCTTGAGACAAGGGGGAAGCGGACCGAAGATGGAGAGGAAAGAAGATAGGTGGAGAGAGTATAGGTGGGGAGGTAGGGAGGGGATAGGTCAGTCCAGGGAAGACGGACAGGTCAAGGAGGTGGGATGAGGTTAGTAGGTAGATGGGGGTGCGGCTTGGGGTGGGAGGAAGGGATGGGTGAGAGGAAGAACAGGTTAGGGAGGCAGAGACAGGTTGGACTGGTTTTGGGATGCAGTGGGTGGAGGGAAAGAGCTGGGCTGGTTGTGTGGTACAGTGGGGGGAGGAGACGAACTGGGCTGGTTTAGGGATGCAAGATAATAAAATGTGAGGCTGGATGAACACAGCAGGCCAAGCAGCATCTCAGGAGCACAAAAGGTGACGTTTCAGGCCTAGACCCTTCATCAGAGAGGGGGATGGGGAGAGGGAACTGGAATAAATAGGGAGAGAGGGAGAGGTGGACCGAAGATGGAGAGTAAAGAAGATAGGTGGAGAGAGTGTAGGTGGGGAGGTAGGGAGGGGATAGGTCAGTCCAGGGAAGACGGACAGGTCAAGGAGGTGGGATGGGGTTAGTAGGTAGCTGGATCCACTGTACCCGGTGCGGCTTCCTCTACATTGGGGAAACCAAGCGGAGGCTTGGGGACTGCTTTGCAGAACACCTCCGCTCAGTTCGCAACAAACAACTGCACCTCCCAGTCGCAAACCATTTCCACTCCCCCTCCCATTCTCTAGATGACATGTCCATCATGGGCCTCCTGCAGTGCCACAATGATGTCACCCGAAGGTTGCAGGAACAGCAACTCATATTCTGCCAGGGAACCCTGCAGCCATATGGTATCAATGTGGACTTCACCAGTTTCAAAATCTCCCCTTCCCCTACTGCATCCCTAAACCAGCCCAGTTCGTCCCCTCCCCCCACTGCACCACACAACCAGTCCAACCTGTCTCTGCCTCCCTAACCTGTTCTTTCTCTCACCCATCCCTTCCTCCCACCCCAAGCCGCACCCCCATCTACCTACTAACCTCATCCCACCTCCTTGACCTGTCCGTCTTCCCTGGACTGACCTATCCCCTCCCTACCTCCCCACCTATACTCTCTCCACCTATCTTCTTTTCTCTCCATCTTCGGTCCGCCTCCCCCTCTCTCCCTATTTATTCCAGAACCCTCACCCCATCCCCCTCTCTGATGAAGGGTCTAGGCCCGAAACGTCAGCTTTTGTGCTCCTGAGATGCTGCTTGGCCTGCTGTGTTCATCCAGCCTCACATTTTATTATCTTGGATTCTCCAGCATCTGCAGTTCCCATTATCTATGTCTTGAGACAAGTGAATCTGACAAATCTGTTAGAATTCTTTGAGGAGGTAACAAGCAAATTAGATAAAGGAAAGCCAGTGAATGAGATCCACTTGGACGTCCAAAAGGCCTTTGACAAAGTGTTGCACAGGAAGTTGCTAAATAAGATAATAACCAAACGTGTTAGGGCAAAGTGCTGGCATGGATAGAGGAATGGCTGACTGGTGGAAGGCACAGAGTAGGGATAAAGCGTTCTTTTTTCAGGATGGCAGTTGGTTACTAATGGAGTTCCACAGGGGACCACAACCATTCACCTTACTCATTAACGATCTGGACAAAGGAACTGAGGACTGTAGTGATTCTACCAAGGTCATCCAGGTTGACCACATGCTGTATTAATTCCTTGACTGGGGCTGTTAACCTGGTCCAATCAAGGAGCCCTGGCTAATAGATAAAAAGAGCTCTGAGGGAGCTAGATCAGTGTCAGGGACTTTCCACATGTAAATAAAGAGTGACTTGGTGATTGGATACTGGTCTCTGTGGAATTAGTTCAAAGGCATTGTTGTTAAGTTCACAGATGTCACCAAGATACATAGAGAAGGTAGTGAGGAAACAGGGATTTGGACAGGCTAGGAGAGTGGGCAAAGAAGTGGCAGATAGAATACAGTGTGGGAATGTGTGAGGTTATGCACTTTGGTCAGAAGAATAGAGGTATACACTATTTCAAAATGGGGAAAGGCTTTTGAAGTCTGAAGCACAGAGGAACTTAGGCATCCTAGTTCAGGATTCTCTTAAGGTTAACGTGCAAGTTCACTTGGCAGTTAAGAAGACAAATGCAGTTTTCATAATTGTTTCAAGAGGGCTAGAATACAAGAGCAGAGATGAACTGATGAGGCTGTATAAGGTTCGGGTCAGTTCTCATTTGGAATATTATGAGCAGTTTTGGCTCTCGTACCTTAAGAAGGATGCACTGGGGAGGTGGGGTGTTGGGAGGGGGGTGGTGAGGTGGGGTGGGGTGGGGGAGGGTTCCAGAGGAGGTTTATAAAAATGATCCTGGGGTTGAAAGACTTGTCAAATAAGGAGCGTTTGAGGTATCTGGGTCTGTACTCGATGGAGTTTAGAAGGATGACAAAGAATCTAATTGAAACTATCAGAATACTGAGAGGGCCAGATAGAACGGATGTGGAGAAGATATTTCCAGCAATACATGAAACTAGGACTTGACGGTAATGACCCAGAGGGAAGGAACAACTTAGAACTAAGAAGAGGAAGAATTTCTACGGCCAGGGTGTGATAACTCTGTGTAACTCTCTGCCACAGAAGGCTGTGGAGGCCATGATATTGAGTATATTTGAGACAGAGATAGATTGGTTCTTAAGTAATGGATAGATAGTAAGGAGGCCAAAGATTGTGGGGAGAAGGCAGGAGAGCAGAGTTGAGAAAAATATCAGCCATAATCAAATGGCAGAGCAGACTCGATGAGCTAAATGGCCTAATTCTGCTCCTACATCTTATGGTCTCATGGTTTTATGGAACATTTGCCACAATAAAAACGATTGTATGATACCACTGCCACTTTGTCTACTGTAGATGAAATGATCAATGTGGTTCAAAACTAAAATATGCAAAGTTAGCAGTTAGATTCTAAGCTGCTTTCAGAATGAGACCTATTTTTCAATGGATAAATGCTGCAGAACATTTTAGAGGATGCTGTTCATGTCAGCTGTTGAGAAAGAACCAAGGCTCAGAAAGTAGGACATCAAAAAGGCTATAAAATATTGAAACAGAAGGTGATCAGGAATGAACAATGATGTGACTAAAAGAATATCCAATAGGAGAGCCACCAAAGGTAAGAATTATTGGACCCACAGCAGATTCCACATTGACCCCAAAATGAGCGTGAAACTTGATGTTGCCTCTGTAGTAGTCAAGACTGCAAACAGAGTGCCTCAAACCTTTTGCAAGTTCAAGCTATCATTTGGAGCTGGCTGGGAGGTAGGACCTCTTGGAGGCAGGACCTGAATGTGCCAGATGGTTTTTAAGGGTTTCATAAAGGGAAGCATTAGCTTATCTTTTCCCAGGCAGCCTACAGAGAAGCTCCTTTATGTACAGTTGGTTAGGCTGCTCATAACCTTCTGTGACTGGCACCAGCAAGAACAATGCATTCTCTGTTCATACATTCATTAACACTGCTATTTGAATTCCACAACCAGTGTAGGACAATTTGCATACTTAATACCATGTCTGCTTTATGAAAAAAAGCTGGAAAGATATCCAAGAAACAAATCTCCCTCTGTCTGCAGTCTGGCTGTCAGGTGAGAAATGGGAAGTTAAAACTCTTCCCAAAGAGGAAGGGTGAAAAAATTATTTGCTCCATATAAGCACCTAGAGGTCACCTATCTGATGATATCAAAAGCCATAAGGAATATAAGCATAAACATTTATTTATAATATAAATATTTGCAAGCTGAAGGGAGGTAATTGCATTAAGTGGATGTCTAGTAAATTTATTAGAAACTTGCTTGAGATCAGTAGCTGAGGCTTACCTTTTTTGCTGCTTGTTCTTCTTCGACGCCATCTCCCACTACAATGTAGACTGCTTTCCTTCCAAACCTCTGAACTATCCTTTCAAAGCAGCTTTCCTTCCCTAAAAAAAAATCAATGATTAATTGATCGCCATCTAATCTTGGTGAGCAGCAATCACTTTGCAAAGTGTTTGCTGATAAATTTGAGATAACAAGGTGTAGAGCTGGAAGAACACAGCAGGCCAAGCAGCATCAGAGGAGCAGGAAGGCTGACGTTTTGGGCCTAGGCCCTTCTGAAGCTCCTGAAGAAAGGTCTTGGCCCAAAATGTCAGCCTTCCTGCTCCTCTGATGCTGCTTGGCCTGCTGTGTTCATTCAGCTCTACACTTTGTAATGAGATTCTCCAGCATCTGCAGTTCTTACTATCGCTGATAAATTTATTTTGTTTTTTAAAGTTGGCCATCAGCTTTGCATAATACTTGTGGAACAATGTTCAGAAATGGGTGTGAACGTATATTTTACATCAAGGTAACTTATACAAATTGATTGTAGCTATCGCAGGTTGAATTGTTTCTCTTGAGCAATATGATTAAGAGAATCGCACCCCCTATAAAACATCCTTGCTAAATCACAATGAAATTAGGCTAAATAGAACTCTTTCTTCCTTGTTCTTGATCTAAATATATCTGCCATATGTTGACTATTTCTTTCAACTATTTAGTATAATTCTTTTTAGTTCAAGTTCAATAATCTATTAGTGTTAATCATGCAATTTCTGCAGGCAAATGCTATCTCTACCTTTATCTGATCATTGTTTTCGCACAATACGCAAATCAAAAAGTGATTCATCTACTTTAATGCTGAATACATATGTTTCATAATGTTGTTACATTCATGTGTTATTACCTGTTTTTGTAGCGCTGTAAATATTTTCTATTGGGAAGACTGTACCCAGCCCATATAACAGTACCTTTGAGAGGGCTGGTATCAACTGTGTTGTTGTAACAAGAATATTCACACAATTTGACCTGTAAAATAAATCAATCAAGTCGCGTTTTACGCAGCAGTTACATGGGAAATGTTGTTCTGAGCAACACTGCCTCGATTGCCCCACTTTCCAATAATGCCGCTTCACTGGACCTGAGCACTTTGAGATACTGACCTCAACATTATTACCCAGGACAATTTGATATATTTGATTGGAACCCATCCATAACCTTAAGTATTCACTCCCTCCACCACTGGTGCAATGTGGTTGCACTGATTAGCAACTAAAAGATTTTTTGTCTTGCCTTCTTCAACATCATTTTCCAAAGTCACATCTAGAACAATAAAGGCACCAAGCACATGGGAAGGATGCCGCCTCAAGTTTCTCACAAAGTCATACCTCATCCTCATTTGGGAATACAATATCATTCCTTCATTGGGCCATAATTCTGGAATTCCTTCCATAATAACACTGCAGGGGGCCATAGCAGTTTATGAAGCTAGGTCACTGCCACCTTCTCAAGAACAATTAGGAATAGACAGTAAATGTTGCCTTTGTAAGCGATGCCAAATCCCATTAAAAAAAATAGAAATCAGACCAACATGCATCACCTTTAAAGCAAGCAGCTTTCATAACTACAATCTGAAACTTATTCTCTCTATTTGTTTGCGTATTTGTCTCTTGCCAAATTAAGGCCCTGGTCACAGAATGCTGTTCAAGTGGCAGCTTCACATATGTGGGCTTTATTTGATAGTGAATTCTGGCAATCTAATTGACTGCTGACACCACTTATCAACAGGGACTTCAGATCAAAATCAGGAGCTGAAATCTTAGGCTGATTATTCTACTCTCCAGCTCAGGGATACTTAGGTCAATGGCAATACCCTCACTCTCATCCCACCTGAGGGCAGTTTGTACAGTGCAGATTGGAAAACGAACACATCCCAATACTGATCCTACTATCTATACTAATCTCACAACATTAAATGATGTTACCAGATTAAAAAATAGGATCAAGTGTACTTGTTGTAGTCAGGACAAAAGTGGATAATGCAGAGCCATATATAAATGCAATCTGCAGACTCCAGAGATCTGAAACAGCTAATCGACTGGTTTCCATCACAACATGTTACCAGTTAAGAGGTGCCAGTGAGCGACAGGTTACTTACCTAGAGTTAATTAGACTGAGTGCTTTCAGTGCATGTGTCAGCCACAGGTCAGTCAGAGCCTCCATGTCAGCTCTCAGCTGCAGCCACCCTTCCCTCTTGGGTGTTCCAATTAAACCTGTGCAATGACACAGATCCAAGGTTTAATGCAGAATTAGTGATTCTGGTGGCAAGGTGCTACTGCACAGTTTCATAATCGAAACTAATCAGGTAAAGCCACAATAGATAACTATTACACATTTTGGCAACATTGTGGATATGGATCCATCAACACAAAAATCCATACTGTCATTCATGTGATGAATTGTTATATTCACTTAACTCATCCAAAAGGTTAGATGATTCATTTGTGGAACTCATCCATAAATATGTTGCAATTGCTGTTTTTCCCATATTTTCCCTTTTAAAATTGCATTTTGCATATTGTTTTTGAGAGTGATTTCTCATTGGGGAGACACAATAAGTATTTCAATCTTGAGTGCAACATCTGTCAAATTTGATACAACTTAAAGAGCTCCTACTGAATCATTCTCCAGTGGATCTGTTTGCTATACAACTTGTGTCAGAATTTGCGGGCCAAAGCATTATGGTAAGAAATCTTTTAGCGTACTTAAATTGAAAATACTTACCCCCAACATTGTTTTTGTAAGTGTTGTACATTTCTTTTACGCGACGATAGCGGAATGCTAATTTTCTCATCCAGTCTACACCCCCATGCACACCAGAGCCTATGCAAAGATTTCCACCAACTGCTGCTGTTTGGAAGCCATCTGTTGCAAAGTTATACGTGCTGTGTGGGCGGAGAGAGGAAGACTGTTAGCGACATTAGTTCCATTAATTAGTACACAGCTGACATTCTGCAGAATAAAAGGATCCACACAAGGCTTATTTTCAATGAGAAACTTACCTCAAATCCTGCCCATTATCATCTGAAGACACATCGTCGATGTGAACCTGGTCACACTCCTGTGGAGCACAATTAAAATAAAAACTCTAGAGTTTAAACAAATTGCAGTACACTGAACATTTTAGACATCAAGCAATTTGCAGTGGAACACTTTCCCAGGTCAAGAACTCTTCCTGAATCAGCTGGGGATGAAAATATGGCATCGGACGTTGTATCATACACCAGAAAAATGATTTTAAACTTTAACCTTCTACTAAAATCTATATTCTGTCTTATTTAGCTGTTCTCTCTCATGGTGGTGAGTTCGAAGTTGAAACCCATGTTGAATTTTTGCATTCCACGAGTGAGATCACAGGTTTTAACCAAAGAATGTTTTTGGAAAGTACAGCTACTGAGGAAATGTTTAGTGGTTCTGTCAGGTTCTGTGTTTCCACTTTATCACTTTGAATCAGGAGAAGTTACAGTAAATTCCTTTTGCAGATGTTCATTTGATTCTAAATGCGCAGAGACTTGGAAAGCTGCAAAGTCCATTCTGGCTCAGTGGTACAGCTTTGTATGCGTTGTGGTCAAAAATAACACTGCTCCAATGTAAGTCACATCAATTGTCATTCACAACTGGATTTCATTCAGCAGCAAGGGGCTAAGTTAATAGTTTCACTTTAATCTGAATTATGTGAAAAAGCATAGAAAAGTACTGACAGAAATTGCTCACTTTCAAAAAATAGGTGTAAATGCCCACAGAGTTCCAAATCTGAACCTTTCTTTTATTTTTACATTGGATGTGGGCATCCCCAGCAAGGCAATTACTAATTGTCTTTGAAAAACAATTAGGTGGTGAGCTGCCTTCTTGAATGGTTGCAGGCCATGTGCTGCAGGTATACCTGCAATATTGTTTGGAAGGGAGTTCTAGGATTTTGACCCAATGTCAATGAAGGAACAACAATATAGTTCCAAGTAGAATGTGTGTGGCTTGGAGAGGAGATTGCAGTTGATGGGGTTCTTATGGATCTGCTACCCTTATCCTTACAGAAGATCAGGACTACTGGTTTAGATAGTGTTGTCAATGTAGCCTTGGTGAGTTGCTGCAGCATATCTTGTATACTCTGCATACTGCTGCCAGTGTGCACCAATGGTGGAGGGAGCCCATGTTTAGGTTGATGGTTAGGTTGCCAATCAAACTAGCTCCTTTCTTGTGAATGGTGTTGAATTTGTTGTGTGTTGTTGGAACTGCATTTGACCAGGCAAATGCAGACTATTCCATCACACTGCTGACTTGTGCTTTCTTGATGGTAGGCAGACTTTGGCAAGCCAAGACATGAGCTGTTTGCCTCAGAACTCCTAGCCTCTGACTATGTGTAAGGTCCAGTTTTCTTTTTGGTCATTGATAGCAGGGGATTCAGCAATGCCAATGACTTGGAGAATTGGTGACATTTTCTTCAGTTGGAGATAATCATTGTCTGGCAGTTGTGTGGCACAATTGTTACTTGCCACTTAGCTGAAGCCTCAATATTGCTTAAGTCTTATTGTATATGGACACGGCCTCATTCAGTATCGGAGCAGTGACAAACGGTGCTGAACATAGTGCAAACATCAGAGAATAGCATCATGACCTTATGATGGAGACTAGGTTATTTATGAAGCAGCTGATAATGACTGGGGCTCAAACACTTCTCTGAGCAATTGTTGCAGTGATGTTTTGGGGTTGAGACCAGCAACCACAGCCCTCTTCCTTTGTTAGATTATTGAAGCTGCAAGCTGATATATGCCCAGATCCTAACGGATTTCATCCTAGGATCTTAAAAGTAGTGGCTTGTGAGATTGTTGATGCATTGAGTTTAAATTTCCAACATTCTCTAGATTTGGCGAAGGTCCCATTAGATTGGAAGATAGTGAATGTAACTTTTTTATTCAAAAAGCAGGAAACTACAGGCCAGATGGTTTAACATCTGTCATAAGGCACATGTTCAAAGATATTATTAAAGAACTTATAGCAAGGCACTTAATAAATTCAAGGCAATCAGACAGAGTCTCCATGGTTTTTTGAATGGGAAATCATGTTTACCCAACCTATCAAAATTCGTTGAGAATGTCATATGTGCTTATATTGTATTGTGCTTAGATTACCAGAAGGCATTTGATAAAATGCCACATCAAAGGTAACTGTGGAAAATTAAAAACAGATGGTCTAGAGGATAGTATATACTTGCACGGGCAGAAGAAAGCCTAGCCAGTGGTAGCAGAGATTAGGCAAAAATGGGTGTTTTTTTCAGACTGGCAAGATGAAAAGAGTGGTATGTCACAATGTTTGGTGATTTGACGTCAATTGTTTACAACTTATTTAATGACTTGGATGAAGGGATAGATGGTAAGATTTCCAAATTTACAATGCCATGAACATAAGTAGGAAAATATTTTGCGAAGAAGATGTTACAAAAAACAGATAGATAAGTGGGGAAAGATCTAGTAAATGGAGTAACATGTGGGAATATGTGTATTTTCCATTTTGTCAGGAAGAATAAAAAAGCATATTATAGAAACGCAATTTGCAAAGCTTTGGGTAATCTGGGTGTCCTAGTATATGAATCACAAAAGGCTATATTGCAGATATAGCAAGTAGTTAGGAAAGCTAATGGAATGTTTTTTGCAAAGTGTAGTAAGGTTATGCATTAGTTATATAGAGCACTGGTGACACCACATTTGGCATATCATGTACAGTACCGGTCCAGCTTATTTAAGGGAGGATATTACTGCACTAGAAGCAATTCAGAAAAGATTTACCTAACTAATATCCGGATTGATGGGCTGACTCAGGAAGAAAGATTGTACAGGCCAGGGTTTTCTTTGCTGGAGTTCAGAACAGTAAAAGACCACTTGACTGAAATGTATAAGATTCTGAGGGCTCTTGACAGGGTGAATGTAGAAAGCACATTTCTTCTTGTAGGAGGATCCAGAATTATCAGTTACTGTCAACGTTCCTTCTAGGAGGCGAGGCGAGGAACAGGGAGCGGGCGCAGCTTAACACATGGCTACGCAAATGGTGTAGGAGGGAGGGCTTCAGATATGTAGATAATTGGGATGCCTTCTGGGGAAGGTGAGACCTGTACAAGAAGAACGGGTTGCATCTGAACTGGAAGGGGACCAATGTCCTGGGTGGAAGGTTTGCTCGAGTAGTTCGAGAGGGTTTAAAACTAGTATGGCAGGGGGGTGGGAACCTGAGCTGTATACCGGAGGTGAGAGTTGATGCAGGTGAGGCAGTAGCAAGAGGTAGACCAGCTAGTGGGAAGGATTTTCCTGGGAAGGAACCAAGGGATCAGTTAAAGTGTGCTTGCTTTAACGCAAGGAGTATCAGGAATAAAAGTGATGAACTTAGAGCATGGATCAGTACCTGGTGCTATGATGTTGTGGCCATAACAGAGACATGGGTTTCTCATGGGCAGGAATGGTTGCTGGATGTTCCAGGGTTTAGAGCATTTAAAAAGGATAGGGAGGGGGGGAATAAAGAGGAGGGGGTGTAGCACTACTAATCAGAGAGGGTATCACAGCTACAGAAGCTTCCATTGTCGAGGAAGATCTGCCTACTGAGTCAGTATGGGTGGAAATTAGGAACAGCAAGGGAGTAGTCACCTCGTTAGGGGTTTACTACAGGCCCCCCAATAGCAGCAGGGAGATTGAAGAAAGCATAGGTCGACAGATTTTGGAAAAGTGTGGACGTAGTAGGGTTGTTGTAATGGGTGACTTTAACTTTCCCAATACTGATTGGAACCTCCTTCGAGCAGAAGATTTGAATGGAGCTGTTTTTGTAAGGTGTGTTCAGGAGGGTTTCCTAACTCAATACGTTGACAGGCTGACGAGGGGAGAGACCATTCTAGACTTGGTACTTGGAAATGAGCCGGGGCAGGTATCAGATCTTGTGGTGGGAGAGCATTTTGGTGATAGTGACCATAACTGCCTCACATTCTACATAGCAATGGAGAAGGAGAGGATTAGGCAAAATGGGAGGATATTTAATTGGGGAAGAGGAAACTATGACGCGATTAGACATGAGTTAGGAAGCATGGACTGGGAGCAATTGTTCCACGTTAAGGGCACTATAGACATGTGGAGACTGTTTAAGGAACAGTTGTTGCGAGTGATGAGTAAATATGTCCCTCTGAGACAGGCAAGAAGGGATAAGATAAAAGAACCTTGGATGACAAGAGCGGTGGAGCTTCTCGTCAAAAGGAAGAAGGTAGCGTACATAAGGTGGAGGAAGCTAGGGTCAAGTTCAGCTAGAGAGGATTACACGCAGGCAAGGAAGGAGCTCAAAAACGGTCTGAGGAGAGCCAGGAGAGGGCACGAGAAAGGCTTGGCAGAACGAATTAGGGAGAACACAAAGGTATTTTACACTTATGTGAGGAATAAGAGAATGGTCAAAGAAAGAGTAGGGCCGATCAGGGATAGCATAGGGAACTTGTGTGTGGAGTCTGAGGAGGTAGGGGAAGCCCTAAATGAGTTTTTTGCTTCTGTCTTTACGAAAGAAACGAACTTTGTAGTGAATGAAACCTTTGAAGAGCAGGTGTGCATGCTGGAATGGATAGAGATAGAGGAAGCTGATGTGCTGAAAATTTTGTCAAACAGTAAGATTGACAAGTCGCCATGCCCGGACCAGGTTTGTCCTCGGCTGCTTTGGGAAGCGAGAAATGCAATTGCTTCGCCACTTGCGAGGATCTTTGCATCCTCGCTCTCCACTGGAGTCGTACCTGAGGACTGGAGAGAGGCAAATGTAATTCCTCTCTTCAAGAAAGGAAATAGGGAAATCCCCGGCAATTACAGACCAGTAAGTCTCACGTCTGTCGTCTGCAAGGTGTTAGAAAGGATTCTGAGGGATAGGATTTATGACCATCTGGAAGAGCATGGCTTGATTAAATGCAGTCAACATGGCTTTGAGGGGGGCAGGTCATGCCTCACAAACCTTATCGAGTACTTTGAGGATGTGACTAGAAAAGTTGATGAGGGTCGAGCTGTGGATGTGGTGTATATGGACTTCAGTAAGGCATTTGATAAGGTTCCCTATGGTAGGCTCATTCAGAAGGTCAGGAGGAATGGGATACAGCGGAACTTAGCTGTCTGGATACAGAATTGGCTGGCCAACAGAAGGCAGCGAGTGGTAGTAGAAGGAAAATATTCTGCCTGGAAGTCAGTGGTGAGTGGTGTTCCACAGGGCTCTGTCCTTGGGCCTCTACTGTTTGTAATTTTTATTAATGACTTGGATGAGGGGATTGAAGGATGGGTCAGCAAGTTTGCAGACGACACAAAGGTTGGAGGTGTCGTTGACAGTATAGAGAGCTGTTGTAGGCTGCAGCGGGACATTGACAGGATGCAGAGATGGGCTGAGAGGTGGCAGATGGAGTTCAACCTGGATAAATGCGAGGTGATGCATTTTGGAAGGTCGAATTTGAAAGCTGAGTACACAATTAAGGATAGGATTCTTGGCAGTGTGGAGGAACAGAGGGATCTTGGTGTGCAGATACATAGATCCCTTAAAATGGCCACCCAAGTGGACAGGGTTGTTAAGAAAGCATATGGTGTTTTGGCTTTCATTAACAGGGGGATTGAGTTTAAGAGTCGTGAGATCTTGTTGCAGCTCTATGAAACTTTGGTTAGACTGCACTTGGAATACTGCATCCAGTTCTGGTCACCCTATTATAGGAAAGATGTGGATGCTTTGGAGAGGGTTCAGAGGAGGTTTACCAGGATGCTGCCTGGACTGGAGGGCTTATCTTATGAAGAGAGGCTGACTGAGCTCGGACTTTTTTCATTGGAGAAAAGGAGGAGGAGAGGGGACCTAATTGAGGTATACAAGATAATGAGAGGCATAGATAGAGTTGATAGCCAGAGACTATTTCTCGGGGCAGAAATGGCTAACACGAGGGGTCATAGTTTTAAGCTGGTTGGAGGCAAGTATCGAGGGGATGTCAGAGGCGGGTTCTTTACACAGAGTTGTGAGAGCATGGAATGCGTTGCCAGCAGCAGTTGTGGAAGCAAGGTCATTGGGGTCATTTAAGAGACTGCTGGACATGCATATGGTCACAGAAATTTGAGGGTGCATACATGAGGATCAATGGTTGGCACAACATCGTGGGCTGAAGGGCCTGTTCTGTGCTGTACTGTTCTATGTTCTATGTTCTAATGTCTTTTTTTTTCTGCACAGGCATCCAAGGTCCGTAGAAAGCAGAAGTCAATGTACCAGCATGCTGACTTGTGCATACGAAACCCCCCAGTCGCTGCAAAGTTTAGAGGGAATGTTGGTCACTGATTAAAAACAAGAGGTTGTCGATTTAATGCAGAAATAGGAAGTGCTTTCTCACAGATGGCTGTGAGCCTTCACAACTCTCATCCCCAAATGGCAGTGGAAGCAGAGTCTTTGAAGATTTGTAAGATAGATACGGATAGATGCTTGGTAAGCAGGGAGATGGGAGGCTATTCACTAACAAAATGGTCTGTGTATTTGAGGTGTGGTCATGAAACAGCCATAATTTTATTAAGTGTGCTCAAAGGCCAAATATTCCATGTTCAGATGCCCATTTGTACTGCCTATGGCATGAACTATTGGAGAAAGCTTTCTGCAATTTCCTTTGTCTTCCATTTTGCTGGGGGTCTTTGCAGCCAGACTTGGTCAAATGTTGCTTTGATGTCAAGAGCAGAAATTCTCACCTCACCTCTAGAATTCAATCTTTCAACTCTTCAGCTGTTTTAGCAGAAGAAGCTGCAAAGGGAGATGAGGGTTTAGTAGGTAGCAAAACTTCCTCATCTGCTCCCAGCATTGCCCGAGGATCAAAACATGAACTGCAAAGACAGCCCCATCAGAAACAAACAACAGTAACCCTGGCCAGGGAGACAAAAAGTAAGAGTAGAAAGAACAAAAACATAACAGACATAAATAAATGACTATGTAATATTGTGTTTCAAATTCAGAAACAGGAAATTTGTTACAAATACAGCATTACAACATTGAAAATGTTCAAGACTCTCATGACTGACCATTAACAATCTGTTTTCTGTATTAAATAATGCAATAATCAGATCTCAGCACTGAAGAAGATAACACATTGACTTTCTGGGGACTGTGCCAATATTAGCCATTTCCAGAGCACTTGTCACTTAGCTATTCAGCAACAGTTTTCAAACATTTTGGTTGCAGGATCTCTTTTCAAATGAATTCTTAATCACAGAACTCCCTTCATAAATTATGAAACTACATTTTGGTATCAGCAACAATAGATTTTGGAGGAACAGAGAGCAAAATAAGTGTTTCCTTTCCAGCAGGAGTTCTAAAACATATAATCCCCCTCTTGCCTCAAAATGGGAGAAGCGCAGATTGTAGAGGCATTCACAAAGTATTGATCAACTATTAGGCAGACAGCACATGGTGATTAGGGTCTAGGACCGAAACGTCAGCTTTTGTGCTCCTGAGATGCTGCTTGGCCTGCTGTGTTCATCCAGCCTCACACTTTGTTATCTCGGATTCTCCAGCATCTGCAGTTCCCACTATCTCAGCACATGGCGGTTGTTGTGTTTCACTCCGCACACTAGCAGTGTGTGCACGGCTCTTGTGTGAGATAGCCAGTTCCGTGTTGTATAAGCGATGGGTCCCGTCTGGCACCAGCCCACCTCTGGCTGCTGCTTATTCACTTTCTCTTGTTAATGTGACTACCACACAATCTCCCTGGAAATAACTGCACACTTCTCCAGGTACCAAGGCAACAGAGGCTCCTTCTACTCTGAGCAAAATAAATTGTTACAATATTAGCTCCATTTGAAACTAATTGCAACATAGCATGTCACTTCTACTTACGGATGTCCTTCTGCCATCGTGGTCAGGATGTTCAGCAAAAAGAATAATCAATTATTTTGTGGACTCACCACTCCTGTAACCCAAACACTTAAAAGGTCTTAAAAAGTCTGCCCTAAGGTCTACAACCACCAGCTTCTGACACACAGATACACATATACATATCTGTTCTGTTTTAGCCTTAACTCCAATTTTAAAAGTTCATTCCTTTGCATCAGCTTGTTGTCCACTCCTTACCCCAGTTCCTCCTTCAGCATGCCACTTTGGTGGGGAATATAGATCACTTTACAATATATATTTGTACCTCATTTTCACTGACAAGCCCCAAACTCATTTTCCCTAAGATCTGTAGAGGGGAGAAACTTTAATCCTTTCATTCTCAGCTGCATTCAAACACAGGACTTAAAAGTGAAACATAGTGTTCTAACACACTGAGCGACCGTGTCCCATAAAGATTTAAGTATGTTTTCCAAACAGAGGGGTTTAACCTAAACCTGATCCCTGCAGAAGCAAGGAAGTGACCTTTCACTCATGTCTGTAAAATAACTGCAAATATTTTTTAATAAATCATACAACAGTAATGAATCACATTGGTTAATCATAGTAAAACTCTGTAACACGGATACTGCACCATAGTGGCAAATTTCAAATCTTTAATGTATGTTCATTTTGAGATAGAGAAATGAGGAATTCAAAAACTATTACGAATGGGGTCAAAAGAAGGAGATTACTTGGTACAATATTTCTAAATACATCCATGGGCCCTAACCTAAAGCTTTCTATCACAGCTGTGTTGAGCTCATGTTTTCAAAATGCATGAAAATAAATCAAACTGCACCATCATATGTTCCTTAACGGATCAAGACGAGTTCTTTTTTGTATTCCTAACCTATCACAATTATCTCCAAGGCAACCATTCCATTGAATAAGAAAGATCATTGGTAATTTTTGCAAAGCATACTAGCCAGCAGGTGTCTCCATAAACTTTACAAAGTTACTACTTTGCTGCGCTTATTGTTTCAAATGTGTCTGGGAATAGGCCTCCATGTGTGTTACTTATCAGTCCTCATTGACACAGGTCTAGCCAACAACAATGGAAGTTATCCATCAGGGGAAATTAGAGTGCGAAACCAATTTTTCAAGCTTAGATTTCTCACTTGAGGGTTTGCACTATCTTTTCAGCACAGAGTAATTCTCACTGCTGCAATCAACACTGTTCAGTACGCATGAGCTCTTCTGAAACCGCATGTGCAATTGTTTAGCGCTGCATAGTTTTGCTATTACATGCAATGGACAAACGTTAATGATTTATTATGCAAAATCATTATATATACATTTGTTCAGCAGAATAAATGTGTTCAAGTCTCAGCCAAATCCATTCAAGAATGATTGCCTGCCAACAAGGAATAGCAGGGAGTTTGTATCTGTCAACAGTTGGACTGATGCTCTGACAATAGAAGTCATGTTTCCAAATTACACAGATCAGTATAAAATTCGAATGGAGGGTCGTCCTCGTGAATGCAGCATAAATATCATGCCTTCATTGTTTTCTTGCAATATCTCTTCATATTTACAATACAAAAGGATTGAATGAGATAGCTGATTGCTTTGAAAATCTATCATTTTCAAATAGCTGCTTCAATGTTTTGCACGTTGACCAGCATCAATTAGTAGTCATCGTTATGACGCACTTGGCTTTTAGCTACGAGGTGTCCAAGTTTTAAGGCCAACCTAACACTTCCATTCTAGTTTACCATGTAATCCCTTACCACGTACTGACATCTCACTCTCAGCTACACACCAAGTTGCAATCCAAGTACACGGTAGGTCAACCAAAAAAGTATTGTTCAGTTCTATTATTTGGATCTACCTGATCAACTACCGAATTCCTTGATGTTACTGTGATTGCAACCTCCAGACACAAAAACTCTATCACCGAGAAGGACACAAAGTGAATTTCTGTAGCACATTTAGTAGAATGAAATATTCCCAACCACTTTACAAATGTTATCAAATAATATAAGACATTGAGTCATGTGTTGGAATATTAAATAAAGAACAGAAAGTGCTGGAGGCACTCAGCAGGTCTGACAGCAACTGCAGTCAGAGAAATGGAGTTAACATTTTGAGTCCTAGAGTCCACAGAGTGTGGAAGATGCCATTTGGCCCAAAAAATCTCCACCGACCCTCTGAAGAGCATCCCACCCAGACTCAGCCCTCAATTACCATGGCTATTCTACCTAATCTGTGTATCTTTAGAATGTGGGAGAAAACTGGAGCACCCAGCAGAAACCCATACAGACACAGGCAGAACATACAACTCCATAGGGACAGTCATTCCATGGCTGGAATTGAACCTGGGTCTCAGGCCCTATGAGGCAGCAGTGCAAATCACTGAGCCACTGTGCTGTTCACAAGTCCCATTACACTTCTTTGAAACTGAAGAGATCTGGAAATGATCAAAAACAGACCAGGTCACTGATTTGTGGAATACCTCTGCTCTCTCCATAAGAATGACCTTCACCTTCTAGTCACTTGTTAGTTCAATACACCATCTTGTTGTCATGTTAAGCTCTCTGTCCAGGCTGTTGCCGTGTATCAATAAAGTCCAATGCAAGCTGGTTCAAGTTAGCCTTTGTAGAAGTTGACTTTGGGCTCTTCGCATTCATCTAATTCCCAGCAGTACCATTTTTTAATAGGCTAGTTGCGTGTGGAGAAGGTATTCTATTTACCTCATCCTTCATACAATATAGTCCTCTTTCTTTCATTCTTTCCATGTGCAGGAGGCAGGAATTGGGCTGCACTCCTAGAATAACAGGTCTCTCTCCCGGTATCCTGTGTTTTGCGCCCACGGAATCCACAGTCCCTCAAAAAAAAACTGGAGGAAAAGAAGCCCCACTGTCTTTGAAATTATTGAAGATTATGATAGTAGCTCTGCCCATTTCCTCATCCTCTGAAGGAAGAGGTTAAGACAAATTCACGTTAGGCCTTTTCTTCCAGCTTTTGTGGTCATGTCCTCTTGTTTTATGCTCCATGGGAAGTATAAAGAACTTGTTAATTTATACTGGAACAGTTCTTCAGCAATTTAAACACTTGTCCTCTGTCCCTTCCAAACCCTTAATTGTTTCTTTGTTGAAGATAAAAACCCTGAATACTTTCAGTCCATTTTGTATTTCTTGGCTCACAGCCCAGAAATCATCCCAGTTGGTATTCATTCCACTTTTTCCGGAACAGTCTCTATGGGGATTCCTACATCTTACGGAAATCTTGAGCCTGACACAAATATTGGATTGAGTTCCTGAAATTATGAACCTATGTTCACTTATGTTTGGTGCACATCAAAAATAGCTATTAAAATTAAAATTCCTCTTGAACATTTGTAATTGGGTTAGTAATTTCTCCAAGAACCTTGGAGATTCTTGCACCAATAATTTTCTATATTTCTGTGATTTGTATCAATGAACAGTCTTCTATTCTACCATTTGGATAAAGAGCAGCAAGAGTAGAATTCAAACAGGAAATGAGTAGCACACCAGCACAGATTTCAGGTGAGGGCAAACACTGCATTTGGTAAATACAGGAATGTGTGGCCCTATCTGCAAAATATTTTCCATTACATTCCTTTGTGAATGAACAAGACATTAAAGCTGATTGCATATGACACAAGAAACCATGCAATGGACTTACAGAATGGAACAAAGTGTTGGCAAATGGATTTACATCAACTACACAATTAGAAGACGTGCAACAAATTAAACAAAGCAGTGACGCATATTATAAATAGACCAAATATTTCGAGCACAAGCGAATAAAGGGAATTCTACTAGCACAGACAGAGTAATTGTAAACAGACCACTTTCAATGTCCATACAGCATTACAAAATCTAATAGAAGCCTATAATATATTTCCAGAATAGTAAAGTGAGCACACAGAAATCACACTGTACTTGCCACTTGGAATATGGTATTCAGTTGAGACACCAGATCATTGCATTGCTTGATTTAGATCAGATACGGCAGAGAGAAGATCAATTAAAAAATAATTGCCACAGGAATACTAAATGGGGAGAGACAAAATAGTATCTAAGCTTTGCTAGGAAATGACTGCGTTTGTTGTGAGTTGTGGCAGGGGTGGTGGAGGGATTCATTGGGTGTTCTTATTTGATTTTGACAGATAAAGAAACCCAGATTTCAATATATACTACCCAAATATAACTGTAGCAATAACTAGAAATTAGAGGAAAGGAAATGTGCAGCAGGTATCATGAAAGCTATTTTTTTCCAGACGAGGAATATGAGTTGCAGAAGACAGTCTTTAAAATCAGATTGAATTTTGTTCTATGGAACATACATAACTAGTTCGAACACTGCTGCTGTCCCACTATATACTGAAAACTCAGCTTAAGTGCTACACTTTTGTAAGAAATTAGGTTGATACCAAGTGTGAAAAAGATTTTATTTCTGCATTTTAAACCCTGCTGCAGCCTTGCCCTTCCTTGCAGTAGCTTTTTCCAGCCCTCCAAGATATTTATGTCCCTACATTTCTGGTCTCCCTGATTTGCATCCCTGATTTTAATTGTTCCACCATTGGTAGTCTTGTCTTCAGCTATTTAGGCTCTGGAATTCCCTCCCTCAGCCTTTCCAGCTGCCTACTTTACTTTTCTCCTTTAACACACCCACTTCTTAAAACTTGCCTTTTTGATCATCTGACTTATGATTTCCATATGTGGCTTGGTGTCACACTTTATAATGCTTCTGTAAAGTTTCTTGGATCATTTCATTTCATTAAAGGAGTTATGTCAATACAAGTTGTTATTATTGTTGTTGCAGTAGGAAATTTGTGTTAGTAAGAGTGTGTGAAGGAAGTGACAAGAGAGAACTTCAGCAACAATTTTTACCAAATTTTGTTGTTTGCAATCCTTGTGTTGAAATTCCTTTCCTTTGAAGGTTATCAATGTGTTTCTTTTAAAACAAAATCTTCCTTTCTAAACGTCTAGCGTTTTATGTTGTGCAGAATAATTTGCTTAATGACATCAGTGCATCACCCATTATATCGTGCAGACTGCTGTCTATACAGCTGGTAGGTATAGTGGCCCTTTAAACGGCTGAGCATGATTTCAGTGGAAATATGATTCCGAATGATTTTCTTTGTGAGGCAATTGCTTCAAACGTGGCCTGATGTAGAGAGAGGTTCTGCCAACATCATATAACTAGCTTCTTAGCCTTCACCTTTCTCTGTAAGGTAGATTGGAAAGGTTTTATGTTAAGATGGGAAGGAAAAAACCACGTAAATAGGAGGTGGACACCGGTTGTATGACAATATACTTCTTTATCTCAAAAATGTACATCATTCCTTGCAGTCATGGAGTGTTTGGGTGTAATTTCTGCATTTCCATTTAAGTGCTGCAATGAAATTCCCAAAGGATTACTATTACATACTCTAGTTATTCCCATAGGAATTCTGCTGCAATGCCTGCTATTTTTGTAACTATTTCTAAGGAAAACTTTTGCAGAAAGCAAATCTCTGAATATAGATCAAGATTAGTTGATTTTCATGAAACTTCTGATTGTGGCAGATTAAAATGAATACTTTGAAAAATTTCCCATGGCTAATTTAAATTAAAAACAGTGTTCTACAAAGCTTGACTTCTTCTTTAATCTTGAATTCCTTTAATGAATCCTCCATAATGCTTTCTTCCTCTTTTGTTGACCTGTATTATGCATCACTCATTGGCCAGATGGACAAGTATGCTCCACACCCATAATACAATGTTTAATCATGAAAACATAGGTGAGAGAGACCCACGGGGATACAGTTACCAATTCTTCCCTTGTTCATCGCACTTCTTGGGGAAAAGCACTGCTTTATGCCTCTCTCTCTCTCTCTCTAAGGTCACCGCTGCATTTGGAAAAGCATCTTTCAAACAAATCTATGACCTACCATTACAAGTGACAGAAGGCCACAGCCTCAACTACCTCCAGGCTTTTTAATTGTCCTTATCTTCTCTTCCATGCCTGGCAGAGTGAGAAAGACAATGTCTTTGATACTTTTACAATGAACAGATTGAGCCTCAGTTTGATTCTGCAGCAAAATCACTTTTTGCAGCACATAGCCCTGCCTCTCACTTGCCTTCCAGGGCCAGCATTTATTATCCATCCATAATCCCAGAGGGCAGTTAAGAATCAACCACACTGCTGTGGGTGTGCATCAATTGCAGGCCACATTAGGCAAAAATGACAAACTTCCTTCCCTAAAGGAACATAAGTGAACCAGATGTGTTCCCTACACAATTGATAATGGCAACATGTTGATTACTTATTTTTGATTGAATTCAAATTTCACTATGTGCTTCAGTAGATTTGAATTCACAATCCCAGGATATTATCTTGGTGTTTGGGATTATTAGGTCAGGTGACATTACCACCATGCCGCTGCCACCCCATAGATATGATGGAGGGGAGCATTACCCCTTTCCCAAAAGACTCAAAGACCCCACTGGGTGTCACTCAGCATTCAGAGGCCTGAGCCCTATCCTCCCATTTACAGTGATTGCAGCGGGATGAAAATTTACATTTCCCCTGAGCAAAAGCCAAAGATTGTAATTAAGGAACTGAATCATCAACAAACACAACCAGTAACATGTGACCTTGCTCCTAGCCCCCAACCAAACACCCCTTCCCATCAGTCCACAAGCTTCCGAGTGACGGCTAGTGCCCTCAAAAGCAGGTTTCAACTTGATATTTTAAAAGCTGCAATGGCACATGTGTGCTCGTACAATGAAAAGTACAGAAATGTTACGATATCTATTAGTCTTTGAACAAAGTCTTGTAGTAGACATAATCGAATTGAACAACTGAATTTATGGGATGGTCCTATCCAAACCAGTAACTTTTTTTTAGAAAATCTTACATGTAAAGAGATTAACATATTTTTAAAAATGCCACAACTAAATAGAGATTAATCTGCATCCATAGATCAAATATTGCCCAACTTTTCCGTTGAGTTTAGACTCCAACCACAATTTCACTTAAAAAAAGCGATAATCAATCGACTGCTCACTTAGAACTTTTGCATTTTAATTTCCCATTTCCAGAATATGTAGGAGACTAGCTGAATCTATGGATGTTGTGGATTAACTGTGTATGATAGGCTGCGCGGCCTACCCAACTCCTATTAAGGCACAGTTCAAACTGTCTAAGCAGTTTGGTATTTGCTTGGGATCTGTGTTTTCCATTTTCTACTTTTTTTTAAAACTGATTGTTCAGTACAGGAACGTGCAACACTGGTAGCTATCACATTACTGACTTAATGAAATACCATGAAATTAACTGAGACACTACCTCAGAACCCATCAGCAGCCACTATCGGATTACTGACTAAGTGACTTGTACAGAAATTGACCGAGACACTAGTTCAGACTGGCAAGTCGGACTACTTTATTGCTACTTTTCGAGGCTTTTTTTGTTCACTTTTTTTTGTCTTAAAGCTGTGCAACTTTATTACGTAAAGCTTTAGAATGCAGATGAAATATAGGAAACATGGATACAAACTTCGTTCCCCATCCTTCAATAAATATAGTGAAGGCATTGGCTACAGAGTCACTATTTCTTTTGAATACAGAAAATTGCAGCAGCAGCCCTTTCTAAAGGTTACATTAGCCTGATCTAAATGGCCTGCATGACCTTTTCGCATGACTTATGATTTAATATGTCTGTATTAGTGGAAACAAACTGCACATGACCTACCGGGGAGGGGGAGGGATTTATTTCGTTGGCTAGACAACTAGAATGTGCATCAGTTTAATGCCAACAGCATGGAGGTTTGGGGTTTGATCCCTGTTCCAACTGAAGTAGGATCCAAGCCAACATCTCCATCCCACCAGTCAATAGAAATACATCATGCCACTGTGCTGTACTGCAATGAATAATTACTGGGCCTGTCTTTCAGTAGGATACTGAAGAAGAAGAAGACCTGACAGGTAATTCCCACATGGTGCTAGCCTCGCCTTCTTGAATAGCATTAGAATAAGTTCAGCACTTTACACTATTGTCCTGTCAATGTGGCTTGTTGATGGGAACGTAGTTGTTGAATTTGTTTTAAGGTTGTCGAATTAAATCTGAAGTCCAGAGATGTGCAGGTAGGTGGATTGGCCACACTAAATAGCCCTACAGTGTCCACGGCTGTGCAGGCCAGGGGGTGATAGGTACGGTAAATGCGGAATTGCAGGTTTAGGATGGGAGAGGGGGTGGGTTGCTCTTTGGCGGTTTGGTGCAGTCTCAATGGGCTGAATGGGCTTTATTTGCACTGTGTAGGATACTATGATCCTTCTAAGTGTGATTGACTCTTCCCAGCACGGTAACCGGTTTGAGCTTACACTTTTGGAATCAAAATGCCAACTGCAGTGCCGAAATAACTGAAAAATAACAACTGGATGGCAGCATTAATTCTGTACTTCACTGTATCTTATATCATAGACACTTGAACCTAGTCTGCTATTCAATTTAACCACAGTTAAGCTGCATCTTAATGTCAACAGATTGCTTTAGTTTTGTTACCATTCATGCTCATACTTAAGAAATACATATACCGATCTCTATATTGAATATTCAATTGACCTCCCTGCCTCAACAGTTTTTTGGAAGAAAGAGTTACAGAATTTTTGCATACTTTGTGGAAAGAAATATTTTCTGCCATCATTCAGAATGTCTTCACACTAATACTAAAGTTATGCACTCTTGCTCTGGACTCTCCCACCAATGAACACAGCCTCTCTCATAAAATAATTTAACCATCATAAATAAACACCTCAGTTAGGTTATCCCTTAATCATTTATATCAAAGGAGATGCATAATTTAGCTCTTTCAGACCTTGTGTCATTCTATTGAGTCTGTGCTGCATGCATCGAGCATAGTGCCTAGACTGTGTATTTCTATTCTATATCAGGTCTCACCACAACTCTATACTGCTGTAACTTAACTTTGATCTTCTTACATTCCTGCCCTCTTGAATTTGAGGCCATCATTCCATTTGCCTATTTACTTAATTTTAACACATATCCACTAGCTTTTAATGACTACTGTACTTGGACCTCAAAATCTCACTACTCATTCACAGTTCCTAGCTTCTCACTATTTCAAAAATACCCTGATCTATCTTCCATGAGTCCAAAGTGGAAGACACTTGTTAGACTTCAGATGGAGTACTGTGTACAGTTGTGGGTGGCACATTTTAGAAAAGATGTGAATGCATTTGAGAGAGTGAAGAAGCGATTTACAGGAGTGGCTTCAGTTATGAGAAACTTCAGTTATGAGGATAGATTGAAGAAGGTGGGACTGTTCTCCTTGGAGGGCAAGAGAAAATTTAATTGAAGTTTTCAAAATCATGACTGTGTTGTACAGAGTAGATAGAGAGAAGCTGTTTCCACTCAACAGAAAAATTGAACAAGAGACCGTAGATTAAAAGTAATATGCAAGAGGAGCAAGGGTGATGTGGGAGAGAAAAAGAACATTTTCACACAATGAATAGAGTACAGAATACACAGCCTGGAAGTGTGCTGGAGGCAGGTTCAACTCAGGCATTCAAAAAGGCATTGCATAGGGTTTTTTTTGGATAGGAATGGTGTTTGGAAATATGGGGACAAGGCAGGAGACTGGCCATAGACGAAAGAGCTCGTGCAAGCATGATGGGCCAAATGGCGCCATAATAATTCAGTGTGATTTCCACACTTTCCCACATTGAATGCCAGCTGTCACAGCTTTTCCCACTCACCAGGCAGAACTTAATGCCTGATCTGTTGGTGGGCTTGGTAATGTGTGGAGCATTTCATCAGGCAACAGGAAAAGCACGTGAATGGTCTTCCTGTCCTGCTGCTGATTAAGGTGCTCACGTGGGCAATTAAGAGACCTCAGCCTGCTGAGGGAGGGGGTGGGCGTGCTCCCAGCAACACATAGAGTACTTGCCTTGCTGAAAGCCTGAAGCCTGAAAAGCAAACGTTGATAAAGTTGCTCAAATGGTTTCCAGAGATGGTCCCTCATTTAAAGGCTCCCAGTGTCTGATTGAGGGGCTTTGTATCCACAGAGAGCCATTCCTTGCTCCCACACTGATGAACAACAGCCAGCACCTACAAAGTCTGCTTCCATTCTCCTCTCGCCATCGAAAACTGTGGCCAGTGTTTCTTTTCTGATCCTGCGTCTCTGATGTATTACCTGCAGCAGTCACTGCCTCCTTGGTGGTGCTGCTGAGCAATGACCTCTGATGCCTGTTGACCCTTGATGTTCTTATGTAATTTTCTGCTTCCATCTACACTATCTTTGTCTGCTTATTGACTGCGATCAGCAAATGTAGATTGGCAGCACTAAAGATATTCATCCAAGTCATTTGTAAATGTAGTGAAATTAGAGGAGTGGATGGGGCATGGTGGTGGTATAATAATACTGTCACAGTAAACCAGGGAGGGATGGGTTCAAATTCCATCATGGCTGATGGTGAAATTTGAATTCAATAAAAATCTAGAATTAAGAAAAACTAGGCTAACCATACCGTGTAACCACTGTTAGTTATTGTACAAACCTATTTAGTTCACCAAGATCCTTATAGAGAAGTAAATCTGCTGTTCTTACCCGTTCTGGCTTACATATGACTGTAAACCCGAGGCGATAGGGTTGACTCTTAACTACCTTTCGGGAAATTAGGGATGGGCAATAAATTCTGGTCTAGCCAGCAATGCCCAATTTCCATGAATGAGTACAAAATATACTGCACATCATTTTATCAAATGTATTCTTGATGGCAGACTTTGACTCCAACCACCACTGCAATTGTGATGTCAAACAGATATTGTAGTGGGTTGGAGGAAATATTCTGAAAATACAAATTTACTTAATCAAAAACTGAAGTTAAACTCTTAGATTTTCCATTCTTGGTAGACCATTCTTTGCCTACCTACCTTGTAACTCACCACTTAAAAGGTAGTTTCATAGAATCATAGAATCCCTACAGTGTGAGAACAGGCCAATCGTCCCAACAAGTCCACACCAACTCTACAAACAGATTCACACACAAACTCACCCGTGTACCTTATCCCTGTAACCCTGCATTTCCCACGGCTTATCCACCTAATTTACACGCTCCTGGACACTACGGGCAATTTAGCATGGCCAATCCACATAGCCTGCACATCTTTGGACTGTGGGAGGAAACCAGGCACCCAGTGGAAACTCATGCAGACAAAGGAAGCACGTGCAAGCTCCACACAGGTAGTTGCCTGAGGCTAGAATTGAACCTGGGTACCTGGCGCTGTGAGGCAGCAGTGCTAACCACTGTTTGCAGCTTTTATTTTATTGAATCATTTGCTAATGCCTCTTTTTCAGTCCTGGCTATCCAGGTTTGGCTCAGGACAGCAATAATGTGGGGAATGTCTGTTGCAATGCAAACCCATAGCTTAGGCTTCAATTCCAGAGGACATGTGAGTGACTGAGGCACTATTTCTCATTCCTGGGTGGGGGAAATGTTCATCCAGTTTTCTGAATCAATTATCATTTATAGAAACTGCCCAATTTCATTCCCATTAACTTTCTTTTTCTCGGCCTTCAATAAGCCAAGTCACAGGGGTGGCCTGGCAGATGTACAATAATGAACACAACCTCATTACTGAGACTATTTGAATTTAGTAACTAGTTCTGAATAGCAGAACCACATTTTTACTTCAAGATAAAATTGTTTATCAATAATATTGGCTTGTCACTTTGGATCTGAAGACATTTAAATAACAACTTAGGAAGCAATGGCAACAGATTTTTACTTGGACCAGTCCACCATTTGTACCTGGCACAAACAGTGAAAATGTGCAGTCATCTGACATTCATTTGCGTGTAACTTTTATTGAAGTAGAGGTTAACATGGGATTAAATTAACTCCAGTTACATGGAAAGATTGGAAAGGTTCGTACTGTTCTCTTCTGAGAATGAAAGGTTGAGAGGAGATTTGCTAGCTGTGGTCAAAATCATGAAGAGTCTTGACAGAGCAGATGGTGATAAACTGTTCCCATTGGTGGATGGATCGAGAACCAACAAGTATAGGTTAATGACAGTTGGCAGAAGAAGCAATTGTAACGTCAGGCAATATGCCTTCATGCAGTGAATGGTTAGGCCCTGGAACACACTGCCTGACAGTGCAGAGAAGGCACTCAATTTAGGGGTGCAAAACTGAATTGGATCACTTTCAGAAAAGGAGCACTTTGCAGGGCTAAAGGAGGGGGGGGGGGGTGTTACAGGAGTGCATGAGGTGAATTGCTTCTTTAGAGACCTGCACATTCATGACGTGCCAGTGGCGCTGTCACTATTCTATGACTTTATGACTGAGGAGTGAGAATCTGATGGGTCGAATGGTAGCTATAAGATTTTATAATTCTATGCTTTTATGATGCATTCACGTCTAATGCAGACATCAGAGAAGCCGTACGGGATGACCAAGCACTGAACTATTCAGATGCAAATAAATTGAAAAAGTTTAGCACCTATTTCACCACTCTATTGCACCCACTTTCTTAACGCTCAAGGCAGAGAAAAATTGTTCTCTTGTCTCTTGAATGTCTCTGAACTCAGCATGTCAAACATACTTGATGAAAAGCGGATGGCTCTCTTGCTGAAGGACCTTTGCTCTCTCACTGCCTTCTGCATGGTCTTGTTGCAGCAGACTTAACAGGTGGCTTTGAAATTAACCTGTGCCTCCCGCAAATAACCATCTACAAGTTAAATTCCAAGTGAACGGGATTGTCAGCTCTGTGCTGAAAAGGTTGCCTTTCAATCACACTAAATCCCTTTATGTAAGCATTGACCACGTTTACAAAAGCACAGAGAAGTACTTAGCAAAGGAGGCTTGAACGCTGCTTGGGAGGCAATTAAACTCCTGCATCTGATTTTCTCTTCCTTCCCTCTGTCTTTTCTCCCATGTAATTAGGTTTGGCCGCTCTGACACATTGCCACTTCTGTTCTCAGCTTAAATATATATATTTTCCTCTTCACTGCACCAAGCCTATAAAGATTTGTCATTAGCAAATGGAGTTCTTAATTATCTGAATGAAGGGACCATGTTAGACATATTTTCTCCAATAACCACAACAAAGCATTGTTCTGTGTTCTAGTATTAATTACATTTTTTCTTCAGCCTCACTGAAGGGCTAACTTCCAAATATGTTTAACAAGAGTCTTTCCATGCTGCATGATTCTATGACTCTTTAACTCCAACAGCCCAACTATTACTGATATGGAATCATTTAACAATAAACTTCATGGTAGGATCCCTGCAATTACAGAATAATTGACAAGGCTGTACAATTACAAAACAGAACAGCCTGTTCTAAGAAGCACATAGCATTTTTGAAAAGTAAGCATCACACACTCCATAAGGGAATATGGCCTGAGTTGCTTTATTTGAAAGTTATTTTATTTGATAAAGCCGCGCCTTTAAAAATTTGTGACATAACCTGCCATAACAACCCTGCAAAACTCTAGAAGCTGAACATTACATGTAGTCACCAGTTGGGCTTTCAGTGGGCAGAGGCAGCAGAATATAGATTGGTTAGCTCATCGCCATTGTACACACCTCAAAGCTCACTCCATATCACAGACAGTGCGTGGACATTGAAATTGTTTTGTTAAAAAGCATTTTAAATGATGGGTAAGGAGGGAGTACTATCTTTGGGTCACTCCCCAATTAGATAGTAAACTGCCTTCTACTCATATATACTTTAGAATCCACTCCACCAACCACCTCCCAGAGGTGCCAACAGGGTCCTCCGCCCAAAACCTCCCAAATTGCTACCCCTCCAGGATTTGTTGGGTTAGTCTCCTGGTCCTGTTTGCAGTATCAGCAGCAGCTACGAATGAGTTCCGGTGCTGTTGGAGCTGACAGATAATTAGATGGGTATTCCTTTTTGTGAGGGGCCGAAGTCACGCTCTGCTTCAATTTAGCCCACCATGCATTTTATGTCTGTGGGATAGGCTTCTTACTGGGCTGTCAGTTTGCTGGCAACTTTTCTTCTGGTGGAGTTGGGGTACAGATGGGTGCTCTGTGCTCGCTGCCACCCTGACCCTCACATGTTTCTGCCCTGGAGCTCAATGTTCCTAAGGACATTTTCTCTTCCCTATGGCTTCCCTAAGGCAAACTGAGCTCATATTCCCTCAACCATTTTAACCTGAATGCCCTCTATGCAAATATACTCTTACAGTGCTGATCAAAACAAACACAGTTTTTCCTTAAAATGACTTAGAGTCTTGAAAACATTTCTTCCTTATATCTGGCTTGAAATACAACTTTATTGAATATGATGCCAAAAAATTCAAGAATCTGTACTTATCTGATAGGACAAGAAGCTTGCTAAACAAACATCCATTTATGTGCAAGAATCGTGATGAGGAACATTGAGCACTAGCATTCTTGGGTCACTTTATCGTGGTTGGATTCTATCAGATATGCATTGTGCAATAAAGGTGAGGATTATCATGTTACTTAGTGAGGAAATTCCTCAAAAAATTATGGACAGGAAATGAGTTTGGATTACCGGCGTCTTTTTGTATATACATGTCTGATGTTATTTGAATGGTAAAATACGTCCAAAGGCTCATAAACTTCTGATCCAAGTAGACCCATCCAGTCCATTTAATTTGATCAATAGCATTTAATTCACACAAACACACAGAAGTATAAATAACCAAACGCATCAACACAGCTGCAGAACTAAAGCAGTGATTCACTGCAAGTGAATGCAGCTCAATGGGTAAAATGTGCCACCAGCTGCCCTAGATGAGTCCCTAATTTTTCTGAGGCCTGCACTGACCTCAGCTGATGCGATTGTTGTAGTACTGCAGTGAACAAGAAAGGCAGCGATCAGCCAAATTTGCCATGCCTAACAATATCCAGTGCAAATATGCAGATATTAGTCAAAACCATCATTAGACTCAGAGAGTCATGAAAATCAGCATATTGACCACCTTCTAAACACCCCACCCAATAATCAGACTCGCAACTCTCAACTGAACAGAAGGCTGGATGGTGTGGACAACACAAAACTACCTGCATGGCTCAGAACTAATTTCTACTATCCTTGTTGCCTCATGAACCCACCCAAATTTAGTTGATTTCCTTTCTAATATTCTTTTTTGTAGTTACATGTGAGACACTGACACTTAAGTGAGATATTGGAGGCCTGTCACTGCCCGTGAGGCTTGACCAAGATTAACAGTCTTCAGGAAAAATGAAAAGAAAATCAGTTTTAAAATTGTGCATTGAAAATAAGCTGAATAGAAATAGTTTCATTTTGAAAGATCGTGTTGTCATTGACATGTATTTCTGAAACTATTTTGCTGGACAGTTATGAATATGCAGGAATTTTGAGACATTCAATGATTGATTTATTTTGTTTACATAAAACTTCTTCTTACCTCTAAATCATTGAAGAATAGGTGCATATCAGCCAAATTAAAAATCATTTCCTCCATTCGTAACCCAAGTGACACTGCAGTGGGTGTATCCTGGAAAAAGAAGGGGTAGACTTAAGTCAAAGCAAAACACTCTGTCTACCAGAGATCTGAAATAAAGATCAGGACCTGAAATATTCACCTTGTTCCTCTGTCCGCAGATGCACTCAGTCCTGCTAGGCACTTACAAGTGAATATGAGATAATCTAACCAACGGCCTTTGACATTCAATAGGGTCACCATCACTGAATCCCCACTATAAACATCCTGAGGTCTATCATTGCCCAGAAACTCAACTGGACTTCTTATATAAATACAATGGCTACAAGGGCAGGTGAAAGGCTGCAGCAAGTAACTCACCTCCTGACTCCTCAAAGCCTATTCACCATCTATAGGACACAAGTTAGGAGAGTGATGGAATAATCTCCACTTATTTGGATGAGTACAGCTCCAACAATGCTCAAGAGCTTTGACACTATCCAAGACAAAGCAGCCCACTTGATTGGCACTACATCACAAGCATCCACTCCCTCCACCACCAATTCTCAGTAGCAGCAGTGTTTACTATCTATAAGATGCAGTGCAGAAATTCATCAAAGATCCTTTGAGAGCACTTTCCAGGCCCATGATCACTTCTGTCTAGAAGGGCAAGGGCAGCAGATACACGGGAACATCGCCAGCTGTTCCCCTCCAAGCCACTCACCATCCTGACTTAGAAATATGTAACTGTTCCTTCACTGTTGCTGGGTCAAAATCCTGGAATTCCATCCCTAACAGCATTGTGGATCAACCTACTGCAGATGGACTACAATGGTTCAAAAAGGCAGCTCACCACAACTTTCTCAAGGGCAATTAGAGATGGGAAATAAATTCTGGCTAGCCAGCAATGCCCACATCCCATGAATGAATGATGAATAAAAGGAGGAAACCAGTAGTGAATGGAAGGACAAGGGAAGGTTGCAGGAGGTGGGGTGACTTTGGCAGTCATCACTATTGTGGCCACTACAGGGGGCTGTGTAGCACAATGCATTACCAGACTTTAGTGACGAAGCTCAAGAAGAAAGGAGGATAGTTGGAATTGCAGTTTGAGGTGGTGGGTCTCAAGAGAGGGGCTGGTCAGGGGCAACAACCTAAAATGGGACATGGAGGCTCAAGGGGGTGGGTACCTGATGACCAGGCTGAGCGTGCTCTTTCAGAATAAGGCTCCCGACCTGAAACGTCAACTTTCCTGCTCCTCTGATGCCAGGCCGACTGTGTTCCTTCATTTCCACACTGTGTTATCTCTGACTCTAGCATCTGCAGTTCTTACAAGCTCTGAATATTGTCCTGATACAGGTTCACTGCAGCTGTCACTGAAGGATCCAGCCACAGGAGGTGTGATAGTCACACTGGTCACCTTGGAAAGAAGGTGGAGGGAGATGGAGCAAGTGCACCAACAGGACCCTGAGCAGGAGTAGCCTGACATGGAAGCACAGGAAGAGGTCTCAGCTGAAGGGCTCCTCAGGATGTGATAAGTCACCTGTTTGAGCAGGGCTCAGTGATAGAACAGGTCTACATATGTCCTGGGATACCGTGACTGAACTGTTCAAGTTACTGGGTAGCACCAATGTCCAGAAGGAGTGGGTGACCTTCCTGATGATCAGGATGGTGACGGCTTCATTGAACATCTTTGCCATTGGTTGCTTCCATGGATGCCAAAAGGGACCTCTGTGAGAGCTTTGAATCATCCGCCCACGAGACGGTAACTGATGCGTCATACCAGTTCATTTCATTCCCCTGTGGTGAGGTCAGTGCTATAGCCTGGACAGTAGAGGTCAACAACATGGGTTGCCATCAACTACAAACACAATGTGCTGACAGGGCTGTCAACCCAGCAGATGTTGCTAATGGAAAAGGGTTTTTCTCCAGCAATGTGCAAGCGATTGTGATTACTGATTCCACTTCTCAGAGATTTGCGCCTGGAAGCCTGGGAGCCACCGCGACTTGTGTATCCTGGAGAACTCTCATGTTCCTGCTGTATTTGAGGATCTCAACACCAACAAGGCTGACTGCTGTGGTACAAGGGCTACCTACTGTGACCATGCTGGATGACACTGTTGTACTACACCCTCAGTGAGGTGGAGCACAGGCACAATGCAGCCCACCCTACGCTCAGGGCTTTGGTGAACTGGACAACAGGGTTCCCAATGTTGAAATTCCACTGCCTGGGCAAGTTTGGTGGTGTCTTACACCAGATACCAAACAGGGTGTGCTGCATTATCTCGGTATGTTGTGCTCTGCACAACTAGAGCAAATAATGAATGGATGCAATGGATGTTGAGGAGCTGGGAGACTGGGAGAAGTTTGCTGAGGAAGAGAATGAACATGTATTTCAGCAAGGCATTTGGTAAGGTTCCCCACGGCAGGCTCATTCATAAAGTCAGGAGGTATGGGATACAGGGTGATTTAGCTGAATGGATTCAGAATTGGTTGGCTGACAGGAGGCAGAGAGTGGTTGTAGATGGTAAGTATTCTGCCTGGAGGTCAGTGCTGAGTGGTGTCCCGCAGGGCTCTGTTCTTGGGCCTCTGCTCTTTGTAGTTTTTATAAATGACTTGGATGAGGAGGTTGAGGGGTGGGTTAGTATGTTTGCTGATGACACAAAGGTTGGAGGTGCCATTGATAGTATCGAGGGCTATTGCAGGCTTCAGTGAAATATTGACAGGATGCAGAGCTGGGCTGAGAAATGGCAGATAGAGTTCAACCTGGATAAATGCAAAGTGATGCATTTTGGAAGGTCGAACTTAAATGCTGAATTTAGGATTAAAGGCAAGATTCCCGGCAGTGTGGAGGAATAGTGGGATCTTGGTGTTCAAGTGCATAGCTCCCTCAAAGTTGCCATCCAAGTGGATAAGGTTGTTAAGAAAGCATATGGTGTTTTGGCTTTCATTAACAGGGGGATCGAGTTTAAGAGCCGCGAGGTTTTGCTGCAGCTCTACAAAACCCTGGTGAGACCACACTTGGAATATTGTTTCCAGTTCTGGTCACCCTATTATATGAAAGATATGGAGGCTTTGGAGAGAGTGCAAAGGAGGTTTACCAGGATGCTGCCTGGACTGGAGGGCTTGTCTTACGAGGAGGGGATGACTGAGCTCGGACTTTTCTCTCTGGAGAGAAGGAGGAAGAGGGGTGACCTGATCGAAGTGCACAAGGTAATGAGAGGCATGGATAGAGTCGATAGCCAGAGGCTTTTCCCCAGGGCAGGATTGACTGCCATGAGGGGTCATAGTTTTAAGGTGTTAGGAGGAAGATATAGAGGAGATGTCAGAGGGAGGTTCTTCACCCAGAGACCTGTGAGCGCATGGAATAGTTTGCCAGTGGTAGTCGTGGAAGCAGAGTCATTAGTGACATTTAAGCGACTGCTGGACATGCACATGGACAGCAGTGAATTGAGGGGAATGTAGGTTAGGTTATTTTACTTTTGGATTAGGATTAATCCACGGCACAACATCGTGGGCCGAAGGGTCTGTACTTGCTGTACTTTTCTATGTTCTATGTTCTATGTTTGCCAGAGGAACATCACTTTGTGCATAGCAAAGTGCAATTGGGTGCTACAAGCCAGACAGGACTTAATTGTGCCCCCTAGTCCATTCTTCTTTTAGTCCCAACACCACCCACCACACCCCCCCGCAATCCCTGCAACAGCCCTACGGCACCTTCCCCTGCAACCAGCAAAGGTGTAACACCTGCCCATTCAGCTCCCCCTCCCCACTATCCAAGGGCGCAAGCATACCTTCCAGGCGAAGCAGCACTTCACCTGCACTTCCCAGAATCTAGTCTACTGGATTCACTACTCACAATGTGGTCTCCTCTAGATTGGGGAAACGAAGTGTAGACTGAGTGACTGCTTCTCAGAATATGTACGTTCTACTCGCAGAAAAGACCCTGAGCTTCCAGATGCCTGCCGCTTTAACACACCAGCTTATTCCTTGGCTAACACCACTGTCTCTAGCTTGCTGCAGTGTTCCAGTGAAGCTCAACAGACGCTGGAAGAACACCTCATTTTCCGCTTGGGGACCCTGCGGCCCTCCAGATTCAATATCAAGTTCAATAATTTTAGGGCCTGAACTCTCTTATGTCCTAAGCACCTATCCACACACCAGGCCTTGTTATTACATAGCCTGCCATAACACACTACATATTGTTATCGACTATTAGTGCCCATTAACAGCTATTCATCTTCCTAACCAGATCATTATCAAGTGTTTTGTCTGTCCAGCTGTTCTTCTCACTTCTGGTGCTCTAAGCCTACCTATCATTTACTCTTACCCCTTCCCCTCACCATTTCTGCTGCATATAAACCAACATTTTCTCGCTGCCATCAGTTCTGAGGATGGGTAACCAGACCCGAAACACTGATTTTTCTTCACAGATGCTGCCATATCTGCTGAGTTTTCCAGCAATTTCTGTTTTTGCTCCTGATATACAACATGCGCAGTTCTTTCAGTTTTTATTTAGAACTTAATTGAATCCCAGTTCCAGCAGATGAGAGCTTTGTGCAGAGATCACTCATTGACTGTAAAATCATTGTTGTAACATGCAAGTAATTTGTTTTCATTCCGGGAGAGAAGCGCAGCTTCTGTTTGCTTTCTGTTCACTTTTGATGTTTGCAAATACAGATAATCTTTTGCATTGTTTGAAGGCTCACCAGTCAGTAACAGTTCCCCCACTGAACAATAAGATACTAGTCTACAGTGAGCAGCGGCCATGATGCAGGGAGGGTGGTAAGATGTGATGCAGCCAAGGACAGGTGTCTGGCCCGATGGCTAAACAGAATTCTGACTTGAAGTCACTGTAGTAGAGTTTCTCCACTCATCAATAGAGATCATCAATAAAGTCATCCATGGATATTCGTGGATACTGACCACTTCTCCTAAATCTTGTTCATTCAAGTATTTTATTAGTTCTGAGGTTGAGATAAATCACAAATGTTTTCAATAAGTCTTCAAAAGAATCTGATGCTTTTCTTACCTCTTGACAAGTTATAATGGCATAAACTATACTGCCAGTTTTTATGTAAGTGTAATTAACTGTTCGGCTATTAAATTGGTACCTAATTTTGAAACTGTTTTGTATCTCCCAAGTTGTCTTCTCCAAGGCGTCCAATTCTGTGCTCTGTTTGGCCCATCTTGAAATCAATTTTCCTGGAAATATTATTTGATGACACGTCTTCCTAATGTGATTATATATTTTGCTTGTTTAATAGACCTCTATTTCATTATTGTAGCAGTTTTGCACTTCTTCGTTACCACACCAGAGGATTTCCAACCTTTCTGCAGCTGAAGCAAAAAGACCTGCTGAGCTTTTCCAGCAACTTTTGTTCTTCTTCCTGTCAATGCTTTTAATCAATCCCATCATATTGCTTTAATTTCTGGCTTCTTGACATCCTCACGATTGCTACTTTGAATTGGTGTTTCTGTTTTAGTCCTTTAATTCAGTTTCTGAAGCCATGAGTCTTGATTCCATTTGCTTTAGAGGTGATACTTGATCTGAGGTGTAAGTAACTTTTTAAAATCCTCCACTTCCACCATGGATTGCTGCACCTTCATAAAACTTCCTCTGGTCCACCAGGGATTTTAAGCTTTATTTGTGGAAACACTGATGTATGTTTGCTCACTGCTAAACTCACACTCAAACTGGTCCCGCAGACACCTCTGTGCAAATCAGCTTTTATCTGTTTTGGAATTATCATTCACCTTTCTTCTATGGTTCTATAGTTCTCCTACAGTTTCTCACACCGATGCAATAGTCAAGAAGGCACAACAACACCTCTTCTTCCTCAAGTGGTTCAGGAACTCTGGCATGTCCATGAGGATTCTCAGCAACTTTTACAGATGCACCACTGAAAGCATACTGTCCAGGTGCATAATGGCCTGGTACAGCAACTGGTCTGTTCAGGACTGTAAGAAACTACAGAAGGTAGTGCGCATGGCCCAGACCATAAGGGAGGCTACCCTCCATCCATGGACTCATATTTACATGGCCTATTGCCGCGGAAAGGCTGTCAACATCATCAAAGGCCCACCACACCCTGGTAATGATCTGCTACAAACTATTTTGTCAGGCATAAGATACAGAAGCTTGAACACATGCATAGCAGGTTCAGAAACAGTATTTTCCTGGCTGTTATTATACTGATGAATGGACTCCTTGACTTCAAATAATGATGATCCTGCTGATTAAATACCGAAAGAACTGCAGATGCTGTAAATCAGGAACAAAAACAAAGTTACTGGAAAAGCTCAGCAGGTCTGGCAGCATCTATGAAGGAAAAGACAGAGTTACCGTTTCGCGGTCTGGTGACCTTTCCTCAGAACCGGCCTACACTGGGTCTGCTCTTCTCCAGTTTCTACAGCAGTTGTCTCCAAATGGTTTGATTTCTCAAAAAATATCTTGAACAACTGAGTTCTACCCCCTGCTTCACATTATCCTGAGCATCCAACGCCCATTCACTGCAAGCAACACTGAATTTCTCTTTCCAAACTAGGCAAACTGTCTGAGGAGAGGTGACCAAAGAACAATTAAATTTCACGTAAAGTGGATTTGAAACAGGTATGTTCATTTTTAATCATTTTTGGAACAGGCTAAGTGTGGAGCTTGTCACTGCTTGTTGGTAAGCTGCTGTAAGCTTTAGGAAACAAGTCCATTTGTCAGGTTTGTCGCTCTCCCTATTGGGTGAGTGCAGCAGCATTTTTTGGGAGGGGATGAGAAAGGAGTTAGAATATTCCCACTTTTCATGTTTAATATTTTCATTCCCTTATGTGATAATTATCACTCAGAGAACTTCACCTAGGTATTTACTGTCAGTTTGATCTTAGCCCTCAGAAAACTTGGCAATGAATTAAAAAGATGTTCAACATGGTTTATACCGGATTTTGGATTGTCCTGTGGGCTTCATGCCTCAGAGGTTGGTATCAGATTCTCTCCACACAGTATAGAATTGACCCTTCTGAGCACCTTATTATAACATTACAGAAAACCCTTTTTTAGATACTAGGTGATAGAAAACATATTTGGGTGGTAAGTTAACTTTACAATCAAAGAGTTCATATCGTATAGAAGTATATTGCGTGGGGACAGGGAATGCAAATCATGTTTTCCCTGACTTTAAGGCAGCCACAGCTTGACTCAGAATTACAGGAATAATAATAAGGTGAAATATGTTCCTGTTTAAAATTTTTAAACCTACATTTTAATTTAAGCAGTTGAGATAAAACCCTACACTGTGCAGATTAAAGACCCAGGGCTTGTCACAAATATAAGAATGTAATAGTTGTCAAAGTAATCTTGTTATACTTAGAGTTCATGACCTGGATTTTACTCTCAGGAACATGGTCAATAAGTCTCCAAGTGTTTCTTTTCTCATGATATCTCTCAGACACAGATGAGTCCTAACAAGTTCATTGACTGAGTGGTGAGTGAGGTAGCGTCTTAATAAGTAAAATCATTTTCTGTGATTCTTATGTCTCTCATTCCCAAAAATGCCTGAAGGGATCTTACACATGCACCTTCGTTACTTGATTAAAAACAACCATAATTTCAAAATCTTCTTTTAAATCTCCCTTTAACCTTATTTGCTTTAAGAAGAATAATCAACTTCACTAGTCTCTGCATACCTGATTCCTTTAACTCCAGTATCATTTTGGTAACTCTCCTCTGCACTCTGTCCAAAGCAATGCTATCCTTTCATAAGACATGCTGCTTGGCCTGCTGTGTTCATCCAGCTCCACACTTTGCTATCCTTTCATAAAGTGCTTTGTCCAGAACTGGATATAATTCTCCAGCTGATGTCTAACTGATGTTTTATCAAAGTTTGGCATCACTTCCTTGTTTTAGACAATTTTGTGCTCTTTCAAACATGGCAAGGAAACTCTGCTTTTCTTAAAATAAAAGTGTTTATAATCTTGTATAAAGATTTCAAAATGTATAATTAAGATTATGTTGTATCACTTGCTAATTGTTACAAATAATCAACATTTCACAAAAAATTTGTATCCAAGTACGTGTGTAATAGGGAATGCAAATAGAATATTGGCCTTCATTTCAAAGGGAATGTAGTATAAACATTTTGCTAAAACTAGACGAGCTACGAATCAGACCACAACTGGAATACTGTGAACGGTTTTGGGCCTGTTATGTAAGGAAAACATACTGGCATTGGAGGCAGTCCAGAGTAGGTTCACTAGGCTGATACTGGATATGGAATGACTATCTTATGAGGAAAGATTGAGTAGGTTAGGTCTATAGTCATTGAAATTTAGAAGAATGAGAGGTAATCTTATAGCAACATACAAGATTCTCAGGGGACTTGACAGCGTAGAGGCAGAGAAATTGTTTTCCCTTGTGGAAGACTGAAGGACCAAACAGCACAATCTCAGTATATGGAGTCTCACAATTTAAGATGAGGAGGAATATATTCTCCCACACAGTAGTGAATCTGTGGAATTCTCTACCACAGGGGCCGGGTGAAGTTGGGTCCGTAAGTAAATTCAAGGCTGAGGTAGGCAGATATTTTTAATTAGTTGAGGAATCAAGGATTGTGGGGGGAAAAGCAGTAAAGTGGAATTGATGATTATCAGATCAGCCTTGATTCTAATTGGATGACTGAATGGCTTACTTCTGCTACTATATCTTACTGTCACTGGGTGAGCCCGCAACCAGAATGGTCAGAAGTGAAAAAGAAGGACTTTTCACTTTCCTTGACTAATAAAGCTGAGGAACCTATTATTATTTAACAATTCTCTGCTGTTGAATCTCTGACCAACAACATCTTCTTATTCATTCATGAGACATGGGTATCACTAACCGAAGTGGCATTTATTGCCCATCTCTTATTGCCGAGTGGGCAGTTGTGAGAGTCAACCGCATTGATTTCGTCTGGAATCAGATATAGGCCTGACCAGGTAAGGGCGGCAGTTTCCTTCCCTAAAGGACATTAATGAACCTGACGGGTTTTTCCTGACAATCATCAATCTTAACTTCTCATTAGGATGTGATTATAAATAAAAACCTCTGCCAGATTGCTTCAAAATAAATCAGTATAAGTTCCTTTTTAACAAGTGTGGATTATTGACAATAGAGCAGTTCAATGATTATAATGTCCTTTGCAACCATAATAAAATTAATATGATGCATTAAGGAAACAGGATTTTGTGGCTCTAGAATAAGTAAAACCCATGTATGTTTTCAGGCTTTTAGCAATCCCCAACATTGAGTTTAGTTTGAGTCCACAGTGTAACAACAGATTCAGAGACAGAAATCACAGGCCTTACATTGGTCCTGGCTTGGGGCACCAGTTCCAATCCAGATCCTAATTTGAACACAGCAGCTGTGCACTTGATCCAACTGCAGCAGGTCCCCTAGAGCACTGGGCCCGAGACATGACTTAGCCTCCTATCCCGGGACCGGCATAACCTTAATCTTAAGGACTGAAAGACCGACATGGAATGACTTACTCAGCCTTAAAAAGTTGAAACAAGTCCTCGCACTTTGTAAACCAGGATAGCTCCTAGTAATGATTAAACAAAGACACAGCCTGCAGCAATTAATAGCTGAGAATCATTCATTTGTTTTCTTCTAAAAGAATTCTTCACAGTAGGGACAGACAGATTGATTTAAAGACAAGCAATTGTGGAATTCCAGAAATAAATGAGTTTCTGTGATCGCAGAAATGACGAGTGGATTGTTTTGCCCTGAACATTTTCTAACAGTTAACTCGGAAAGGCAGCTCTTTACTCTCAAAATATACACTCTGCATTGCTGCAGTATTCAAAAGGGTGAAGTTTAACACATGGCCATCTGCTTTGCACCAAAACATTGGTGCTGGTGCTGCATTTTAGTCATTCCATTGATACTCAAGACCCATGTATTTCCATATTTAGAGATAATGGGAACTGCAGATGCTGGAGAATTCCAAGATAATAAAATGTGAGGCTGGATGAACACAGCAGGCCATGCAGCATCTCAGGAGCACAAAAGCTAGTCAGGTTTGTAAATGGCCATCAGCTTGCCCACCTGAAACCTTGGATGCAGGTTCCCTGTACATAGTTTGAGCATAGCTTAGTTGCACCATTTGCTTGTCAACATTAAATTCGGGATGAGTAGAAATTTCTTCCACTTGCGACTGAAGCAGCTGCCTGATATTGCATCTCGCTAAACTGTTTTAAGCTTTTGGTGGAACTAGGAATTTCAAAATGGGAGAGGCAGAAAAGAACAGGATTTTAAGGAACAAGAATAATTTTGATTGCTGGCTGTTAGATGCTGAATTAGGCTTTTTAAATGGAGCCTTTGAAGATGGCAACTGGACACCAATCTGGAATTTGGTCATTGAAGCAACTCAATGTAAAGAGAGAGTAGATGCTGAATGGCCTTCACTAAAGGAAGTTGTCCAAAAGACAGAAAAACAAACAATGAGATCTGAAAGCCAAAATCAGGAGGCACTAATTAAATACGTCATGATGATATTTAATTTTTTTCCCTTATAAAAAGGGACAATAGTCTAAACTGATACTGAGGAAATACAAGTATTACATTAAATTTATTGCATTAATAGTTAAACTCCATAACACAACATAGAACAGGCCAGGAGAGGAACAAGTCCTTTAGCTCACCATATCTATGCTGACCATGATGCCTTTCTAAACAATTCCCTTCCACCTGCACATGGTCCGTATCCCTCTATTCTCTGCCAGTTCACATCTGTCTAAATGCATCCTAAATCTTGCTTTAGTATCTGCTTCTACCACCTCACCGGCAGCACATTTCATGCACCTACCACCTGCGACATAGAAAACCTACCTCATACATCTCCTTTAAACATTGCCCCTCTCATGGTACACCTATGCCTCCCACTCTCATTTTTGACACTTCCGCCGTGGGAAAAAGACTCTTGACTATCCACCCTATCTATGTCTCTCAAAATTTTACTTGTATCAAGTTGCCTCCTCAACCTCCGAAACTCTAGCAGAAATAATCCAAGTTTGTCCAACTTCTCTTTATAGTTAGTGTACTCCAATCAAGGCAGCATCCTGGCAAACCCTCTCTAAAGCCTCTGTGTCCTTCCTATAGTGTGGTGACCAGAACTGCACACAATCCTCTAAGTGTAGCCTCACTGACATTTTGCACAGCTGCAACATAATCTAACTGTGGATATCATTTGAGTAATATTTTCAAATTTAAACCTAATTATTTCAATACAAATGATGTATAGATAACAGGGCAAGTGATGTGTTGCAGCAGTAGCATGTGGGAACTGGCGTACGTTTGTGTGATTCATGGCAACTCCATCTCCAATAAAAGCTAGCAGTTCTAGAGGATGGATCAGCAAACTAACCACAGCAAGTAGTGCAGGGGACATTCAAGCTGGGGTTTTGGGGAACAAACTAAGGAATGCAGCAACAAAAACAGAAGTTGCTGGAAAAGCTCAGCAGTTTTTTTATGTAATGCAGTGATTCTGCTCTCTATAACTAAAAGCATGAGCCACAAAGGCCGTGTTTCCTGTCTGGTACCTGGATTAAAGATATCTTCTCAGGACTACTGAGGCACTTGGAGTGGGAAGGGAAAGATCCAGTATAAGTTGTCCACAGGGGTACCAGTGACACAGATAGGAGTAGAAAAGAGGTTCTGCTGAAGGAGTACAAACCAAGGACTAAATGAATGAGTTGAACTACAAAGGCAGTCTCAGACTGTCTCTCAGGATTGTGGATGATTAGTTTCCACTGTGGCTTGATGGGTGCTAAGATGGCTCAGATAGCTACTATTTCTACCAAATGATCTGTAAATAATCCCATTGGGGCAGGTGGGACCAGGTTGGGTATAGGAAGCATTTAGAGATTTATTTGCTCACACTGACCAGCTTCACCCCTGCACATTCTCTTGATGTAGTCATTGCCTTCCTGAATTAAACTTCTCCATTGTGGATAGGCACAAGCCAGAGTCTTCCAGAACTTCCTTGAGAATTTCACGAAAGCAGTTATGCCTTGCTCCTGCAGTGAAAAAGCTTTGAGTACAGCAATTGCTTTGGGAGCTTGAAGTCAGGCATACAAACGACAATTCCTGCCTATCAAGCATAGGATGGCTAAGGCTAAAGGGGGAATTGTTCAACTACACTGTCTTCAATCCAAATGTGAAACCACTGCAGCTCAGTTACAGAACTTCAATAAGTGAGGACACTTATTGGTTTGCTCACTCAGAAACAGAGTTCCAGGTCTTTACTGACTCCATTTTCAAAGCATATGAGAAAATAGCCTTTTGCCAAATACTTGGAAATCTTAGGTCTGCATACAAATAGCTCCAATAGCTACACTGAAGGACAGAGCATAAATCAAGAAACAATAGGGGCTTTTAAAGAAAAATGCTGCACTAATCATGGAAGATGTTATTCTTCAAATAGAATAGATGAATCAAATTAGCAAAGGTATTCAGGATAATGAAATGTGAGGCTGGATGAACACAACAGGCCCAGCAGCATCTCAGGAGCACAAAAGCTGACGTTTCGGGCCTAGACCCTTCATCAGAGAAGGGGATGGGGGGAGGGTTCTGGAATAAATAGGGAGAGAGGGGGAGGCGGACCGAAGATGGAGAGAAAAGAAGATAGGTGGAGAGGAGAGTATAGGTGGGGAGGTAGGGAGGGGATAGGGCAGTCCAGGGAAGACGGACAGGTCAAGGAGGTGGGATGAGGTTAGTAGGTAGGAAATGGAGGTGCGGCTTGGGGTGGGAGGAAGGGATGGGTGAGAGGAAGAACAGGTTATGGAGGCAGAGACAGGTTGGACTGGTTTTGGGATGCAGTGGGTGGAGGGGAAGAGCTGGGCTGGTCGTGTGGTGCAGTGGGGGGAGGGGACGAACTGGACTGGTTTTGGGATGTGGTGGGGGAAGGGGAGATTATGAAGCTGGTGAAGTCCACATTGATACCATTGGGCTGCAGGGTTCCCAAGCGGAATATGAGTTGCTGTTCCTGCAACCTTCGGGTGGCATCATTGTGGCACTGCAGGAGGCCCATGATGGACATGTCATCTAGAGTATGGGAGGGGGAGTAGAAATGGTTTGCGACTGGGAGGTGCAGTTGTTTATTGTGAACCGAGCAGAGGTGTTCTGCAAAGCGGTCCCCAAGCCTCAGCTTGGTTTCCCCAATATAGAGGAAGCCACACCGGGTACAGTGGATGCAGTATACCACATTGGCAGATGTGCAGGTGAACCTCTGCTTAATGTGGAAAGTCATCTTGGGGCCTGGGATAGGGGTGAGGGAGGAGGAGTGGGGGCAAGTGTAGCATTTCCTGCGGTTGCAGGGGAAGGTGCCGGGTGTGGTGGGGTTGGAGGGCAGCGTGGAGATGACAGATTAAGCAGAGGTTCACCTGCACATCTGCCAATGTGGTATACTGCTTCCACTGTATCTGGTGTGGCTTCTTCTACATTGAGGAAACCAGGCGGAGGCTTGGGGACCGCTTTGCAGAACACCTCCACTCGATTCGCAATAAACAACTGCACCTCCCAGTCACGAACCATTTTAACTCCCCCTCCCATTCTTTAGATGACATATTCATCATGGGCCTCCTGCAGTCCCACAATGATGCCACCTGAAGGTTGCAGGAGCCGCAACTCATATTCCGCTTGGGAACCCTGCAGCCCAATGGTATCAATGTGGACTTCACCAGCTTCATAATCTCCCCTTCCCCCACCGCATCCCAAAACCAGCCCAGTTCGTCCCCTCCCCCCACTGCACCACACAACCAGCCCAGCTCTTCCCCTCCACCCACTGCATCCCAAAACCAGTCCAACCTGTCTCTGCCTCCCTAACCTGTTCTTCCTCTCACCCATCCCTTCCTCCCACCCCAAGCCGCACCTCCATCTCCTACCTACTAACCTCATCCCACCTCCTTGATCTGTCCGTCTTCTCTGGACTGACCTATCCCCTCCCTACCTCCCCACCTATACTCTCCTCTCCATCTTCAGTCCGCCTCCCCCTCTCTCCCTATTTATTCCAGAACCCTCCCCTCATCCCCCTCTCTGATGAAGGGTCGAGGCCCGAAACATCAGCTTTTGTGCTCCTGAGATGCTGCTGGGCCTGCTGTGTTCATCCAGCCTCACATTTCATTATCTTGGATTCTCCAGCATCTGCAGCTCCCATTATCAAAGGTATTCAGGAGATCATTTCATAACATGTACTCAAAACTGTTTTTGAGAACAGCACATTCTGGAAACAACAATAGAACAGGCTAGTTTAAACTTCGTAATGTGTAAAGAAGCAGGATTATTTGTCAATGGACCCAAAACATTAACTCCACTGGCACTGTCAAACCTTCTGAGCTTTCCCTGATATTTCTGTTTTGGTTTGTGTTAATTAATAAATTCACAGTATGGGGTCTTCATAATAAGGCTGATCATTACTTGACAGAAATTCACATTCAATTTGAGGTGAGAAATTTAGGTTGGAAATTAATGTCTTAGAATGAAATAAAAACAATTACAAGATATAAAGATCATGTTGGCTAAACTGGAGCAGGAAAACACATTAAATTTTGTGATGGTAGCGATGAAGCAACAATTATGTAAAGAGTTTGGCATTACTCTCAAGAATTTTATATCCCATTGGGAAAGACAGACTCTGTGGGAAGGATCCACCACCTTTGATTAACTAGGGAAGTTAAGGATGGTATCAAATTGAAAGAAAACGTGTACATAGCTGCAATTGCCAGTAATAGGCTAGATTATTGAAAGTATGTCAGAAACCAGCAAATGGTTATGAAAAATGTAAAAGACAAACCTTGGAGTATGGGAGAAAATTAGCAGCAAGATATAAACAGACAGGAAAAGCTTCTACCAATATATAAAAAGGAAAATGGAAGGTTGTTTCCAGTGGGTTCTGAAGGGTCCTCCATGCTGGGGCACTTGCTGTTTGTGTTGTACATTAATGATTTGCACTTACATGTAGGGTTATCATCAAATAGTTCACAGATAACGTGAAAGTTGTTAGGGTGGTACCTAGTAAGGAGGATTGGCACAAACTGCAGGAAGACAACAATGGAATTGTCAGATGGGCACAGCAATGCCAAGTGGAAATCAGAACTGGAAAAATGTGAAGTAGTACAGTTGAGGAACCTAAGCAGGCCATGGATTACACTGTGAATACTAGGATCCAGGAAAATATTAAGCAGCAGATGTGCACACAAGGGGAGGCAATGGCCTAGTGATATTATCACTGGACTGTTTAATCCAGAGACCCAGATAATGTTCTGGGGACCCAGTTTTGAATCTTGCCATGGTAGATGGTGGAATCTGAATTCAATAAAATCTCTGGAATTAAAAATCTAATGATGACCATGAATCCATTGTTGATTTTCAGAAAAAAACCAGTCTGGCTCACTAATGTACTTTAGAGAAGGAGACTGCTGTCCTTACCTGGTCTGGCCTACATGTGACTCCAGACCCACAGTAATCTGGTTGACTCTTAACAGCCCTATGGGCAATTGGAGATGAGCAATAAATGCTGCCTAGCCAGCAACACCCTGATCCCATGAATGAATAATGAAAAAAACACAAAGATCCCTGAAGGTAGCACCTCAAGTGGATAAGGTGTTTAAGAAGGCATATGGGATACACTTGGTTCTGCTAAAACCCGTGTTCCAGCAATGCGAATTGGCTTTAACGCGACTGACGAATATGGGAATGCTATTTCTAAAACGCGAACTTGTGTTGGCTATTACGTAATTCCATTGGTATCAATTTATGAAGATCTAACAAAAAAAGCTGAAAATCCTGCAGATGTGCCTGCCTTTAAGTGCTAGCAGTGGCTGGTTCGCTGGTTTTAAGAACCATGATGCTTTTCACAATGTAGTTATGTGGTGAAGCTGCCAGTGCAGATGAGGAGCATGCCATGGCATTTCCTCCCATAGTAAAAAAAATTAATTGATGAGGAAGGCTACAGCTGAGATCAAATATTTAATTTGGATGAGATGGATTTATGCTAGAAGCGAATACCATCAAGAACCGACATTTCTATGAATGAAGCACACTCACCAGGCTTTAAGGTGGCCAAGCATCATATGACTGTGCTACTGGGTGCCAAAGGCAGGGGTGTACCAGGGTTAAGCCTGTGGTGCTGTACCACTCTGCCAACCCACAAGTCTTGAAAAGTTACCTTAAGTCCACTCTAGGCAACTACTTTAGGTCAAGCAAAGGAGGTTGGATGAAGCAGCATATTTTTGTTCTGACCTTATTACTGATGTTTTGGAAGATGTTTATACTAAGTATTGCAGGAAAAAAAAATTGAATTTCAAGATTTTCCTACTTCTACCTGCAAACACAACCTCTCCCCTTCAACCCATGGACCACAGTGCAATAGGACTCCTTAAAACTTATTATTTAAGGTGCACATTTAAGAAGCTGATTACAGTCACTGAGTGGGATAAAGAGATCGTTCTTCAATTTTAGAAAAGCTTTAACGGTAAGAAAGCAATTGACATTATTGTGGAGGTCTGGGGTGATGACCATGAATCTATTGTCAATTGTCAGGAAAAACCCATCTGGTTCACTAATGTCCTTTAGGGAAGGAAACTGTCCATCCTTACCTGGTCTGGACTACATGCAACTCTAGAGCAATGTGGCTGAATCTGAACTGCCCTCTAGATGGGCAATAAATGCTAGCCTAGACAGCAACACACTTATCCCACGAATGAATAAAAAAAAATTGAGCAATATCCACATATTCATCTGCATTGCCACAGTCGTGAGGACAATGGGCCATGAGGCGAAAAGTGAAATAGTTTGATCAGATCTTTGTTGATCAGTACTGGAGCCTCAAGAATTTATGATATATGTCATTGGTTTGACTAAAGGTTCCGACTCTGTTGTAGCTTATGATATAAAGAGAGGTAGAAAAATAAGGCAAAAGAAGAATTTGCAAAGGCTAAATGAGTGAGTAAAAATTTTAGAAGGAATGTAATTTGGGAAAATCTGACACTGTCGACTTTTGGAGTTGTTGGTTGGTTCGCCGAGCTGATTCGTTTTTGTGCAAATGTTGCATGTCCCTTCCAGGTGACATTGTCAGTACTGTGTAACCTCCTTTGAAGCGCTGTTGTTCTGTCCCATTTTGAATTTATATGGTCCGGTCCGTCATGACGGGCATTCTTGTTTCTGATTTCGTACCATGGTATGTAGATGGGTCTATTTCAACATGTTTGTTAATTGCATCAGCGGTTGAAAACCAGGCCGCCAGGAATTCTCATGCTTGTCTTTGTCTCGCCTGTTCAAGTGCTGTAACTTTGTCCCAGAGGCCCATAGTTTGTCCTGCCGGGCACACTAACACACAGGCTAGCCAAGGAGTTACAACAGAGACTAAAACACCCCACCAAAGGATCCGACCCACTCCATACACTCAGTGCAGGAAATCCTGGACAACATCAGGAACATAAAAATTGACAAGGAGGAAACGATGGCGTCCTTTGATGTTACAGCACCATTTGCCTCGATCAACATGACACTAGCAAAGGAGACACTGGCCCCATTACTGGACAATCCGAAAATACAAACCTTCAATGAAGCCATCAGAAAGGACAACATGCTAAAATTACTAGACCTATGCCTTACCACACACTTTGTTTTCAATGGCCAGGTATATGAACAAATGAATGGAACACCCATGAGTTCACCCATTCCTGGGTTCATAGTGGAAGCTGTGATGCAAAGTCTGAAGCTCCAGCCCTCCCCCAGGTCCAGCCTAAACAATGGGTTAGAGACATGGACAATACCTTTGTGATCATTAAATGAGCCAAGTTAGAAGAAACACACCACCTCATTAACAGCGTATTCACCAGGATCAACTTCACCTAAGAAGAGAACAATAATCACACCCTGTTTCTGGACATAATGGTGGAATGACTGAGCAACGGGGCATTCCTCACCAACGTATACAGAAAGTCTACACACACAGACCAAATACTGAATTACAACAGTAACCACCCCAGCATCCACAAACAGAGCTGTGTCCAGATTCTTTAAGTAAAGAGACAACTCACTGCAACACCCCAGAGCTGCACAAAAACGAAGAGGAGCACCTATACAGAATCTTTACAAACAATGGTTATCCTAGATAATAAGAACTGCAGATGCTGGAGAATCCGAGATAACAAAGTGTTCAGCTGGATGAACACAGCAGGCCAAGCAGCATCTTAGGAGCACAAAAGCTGACATTTCGGGCCTAGGCCAAAATGGTTATCCTGACAGCTTCATCTGCTGATGCCTGGCAAACAAACAACGCCAAGAAGAGACTGCACACACCAACACACTGGCCACCCTATCCTTTATTTGAAGCACATCAGAACTGACTACACCTCATGGGATAAGGATAGCACACAAACGAACAGCCACATTTCACTGGATACTCTCAAAGACGAAAGGCCCCATACCCAGAATGAGCAGGACAAATGTGTTATATAAAAAAAATGCAGTAACTGTGAGAAACACTTGATAGGACAGACTGGCTGGAAACCCGCCACCAGGATACACGAACACCAACTCACAGCAAAACAGCACAATAAACTCTCTTGTTTCAATACACTCTGACATAGAAGGACATCAGTTTAACTGGGACAAAGTTACAGTACTAGGGTAAGTGAGACAAAGCCAAGCACAAGAATTCCTTCAGGCCTGGTTTTCAACCACCAATGCAATTAAGAAACATGTTGAAATAGACCCCATCTACATACCACTATGGCACAAAACCAGAAACAAGATCGCCCACCATGAAAGAACGGGCCATATAAATTCAGAGTGGGTCAGAACAACAGTGCTTCAACAGAGGCTACACAGCACTGAGGATGTCACCTGGAAGGGAGGTGAAACGTTTGCACGAAAACCAGTCAGCTCGGTGAACCAACCAACAACTCCAACCGCAACCCGAGCTACAGGTCTTTGTTAAAACATTAAACTGTCCACTTTGGCAGAAAGAATAAAAAAAAAGAATATTATTTAAATATAAAGAGGTTATGGAATGGTACATTAGGAGAGGGGTCTGGATGTCCTTTAACAAAATGTTACTGTGCAGGTAATCAGAATAGCAAATGGAACACTAGCCTCTATTGCAAGGCAATAAAGTATAAATTCAGGGAAGTCCTGCTACACTTGCTTAGGCCATTGATGAGACTGCACCAATATTCCTGTTGCCACATTTGAGGAGGGGCACACTTGAATTGCACATGGTTTAAAGAACGCTCGCTAGGCTGATTCTTGGGATGAAGGGGCTGTCTTATGAAGAATGTTTCAGCAGGCTGCACCTTGATTCAACAGAGTTAAGAGAATAAGAGATGATATTATTGAAGCATATATGATTCTGATGGGGCTTTACCAGTTTGATGCTGAATGCATGTTTCACTTCTTGATGGTGTGTCAAACTAGTGCTATGGTTTAAAAACAAGGACATAACCATTCATGTTCGAAATGCAGGGGAATTTTTTTCACTCAGAGAGTTGTCATTTTTGAAATTCTCTTCCGCAGAGAACAATGTGTCATTGAATATATTCAAGGCTGAGTTAAACAATATTTGTTTGTCAAGTCAGTCAAAAGTTAAGGGAGGGAAGTGGAATAATGGCCACAATTAGATTAGCCATGATCTTACTGAATGATGAAACAGGCACAATATGCCAAATGACCTTTCTTTTCTTGCTGCCATTTTTCAAAGAAAGCTCCATTTATCGACATCACTACACCATGTCCTGAATGGTATTGGAATATTCCTGCATGAAACACACTTGGAAAATGTATAGCTGTAACTCATTTCAATTGAGTTATGCATAAAATGCATATGCATTTGTCCACCACTGTGTTTTTCTTGATAAACAATTGCCAAGTCACATATAGAGTAATTAAGCCAGGTGACTGGTCAAAGAGCTCAATCTTAAGAATTTTCATAAAGGTGACAGAAGAGAGAACAAAGAACAGTACTGCAAAAGAACAGGCCCTTCGGCCCATCAAGCCTGAACCGACAGGTAATGCCTTTCTAAACTAAAAATCTTCTGGCTCCAAGGGGTCCATAATCACGATATTCCTTTTCTATTTATGTGTCCGTCAGGATGCCTCTTAAATGTTGCTGTCATATCTGCTTCTACCACCTCCTCTGGCAGGTACTTACAAACCTCTGTGTGAAAGATTTTACTTCTCAGAACGCATTTGAAGTTTTCCCGTTTTACTGTAAACCTGTGACACCTAGTAATTTACATTTCTACCCTGGGAAAAAGACTCCAACTATCCATTCTATCCCTGCTTTTATAATATTGTAAACTTCTATCAGGTTGCCTCTCAGCCTCCAATATTCAACTGAAAACCAAGTTTGCCAAATCTCTCTTCATACCTCCAAACTAGACAATATCCTGGTAAAAATGAACTGTACTCTCTCCAAAGCCTCCACAGCTTTCTGGTAGTATGGCACAAGAACTCTACACAATATTCCAAATGTGGTCAAACTAAAATGCTATACAGCTGCGACATGACTTGCCCATTTTTATAATCTATACTCCAACAAATGAAGGCAAACATGCCATATGCCTTCTTGATCGTCTTATCCACGTGTTGCCATTTTCAGGGAACTGTGGACCTGTAGTCCAGATCCGTCTGTACGCTGGTGGTTCTAAGGGTTCTGCCATTTACTACATACTGCCCTCCTGCATTAGACTTCCAAAATGCATCAGCTCGCATTTGCCCAGATTAAATTTCATCTGCCATTTCTCCACCCAAGTCTCCAGCCTATCCTGCTGTATCCTCTGGCAATCCTCACTATCCGCAACTTCCCTAATCTTTGTGTCACTAACAAACTTACTAAGCCGACCACCTACATTTTCCTTCGAATCAATAACATACACAGCAAATTTTTGATTAACTGACACCTGTGGGACCAGGAATGTGCTGGTTGATCAAATATTCTGGCCGATCAAGCGGTTCACATAATCAACATAAAAACACACACCAAGTAATTCAAAAATAATGTGGGTGTATAGACATCATTGTTATACTTTACTTACAGGATAAAATCGCTTAGATAATAACACAACTTTGCCATAAATAAAACTTACCAGCAGAGAACATTGCACCCCCAACTGACTACTTGGATATTGCAGAGATCATGATAATATAGCAAACTTCTGGTATTTGAGATATATCATTTTTGCTGGTCTTTTGAGAGTACTAGTTCATAAGGAGCCAGTTTAAAAGAAAGTTTTCTGTATTACAAACAACAGCGGTCCCAGCACCGATCCCTGTGGAACACCACCAGTCACAGATTTCCTGTCAGAAAAATACTCTTCCACAACTATCCTCTGATTTCTTTGACCAATCTCGTTCTGTATCCATGTTACCAGCTCACTACCAATCCCACATGACTTCACCATTTGTACTATGCCATGGTGGACCTTGTCAAAGACCTTGCTAAAGTTCATGTAAACAACACTAATTGTCCAACCCTCATTAATCATCTTTATCACTTCCTCAAACTCAATCATGTTTGCAAGACACGACCTTCTTCACACATAGCCATGCTGCCTATTGCTCATAAATCCATCTTTTTCCAAGTATGACTAAATCCCTTCCCTTCTCCAATAATTTCCCTACCACTAGTGCAAGGCTCAGTGGCCTGCAATTTCTCAGATTATCCCTGTTAGTCCTCTCTCGACTCATCATCCACCATGTCCATCTCCTTTGTAAATACTGATACAAAGTATTCATTATGAAGAGGTTGATGGAAAATGTCCAAATTTAAGAACTTTGGCAGCAACAGGTTCTGACATAGATATTGGAGCTAATAAAATTAAGGTCGTTCATGAAAGGAGAGAGATAAACGCAAGAAACTAGAGACTGGTTAGTCTAACAATTGTCTAACAATGGGGAATGAAAGGATCAAGGATACTTCAGAGTTGTAGAACAAGCAGAGGAGATGAGTGCATTGTGGGAACGTCACTGGGCTAGGAATCCAAGCACCAGGATAATATTTGAGGACATCTGTCTGGACTCCACCAAAGCAAACGTTGAACTTAGAATTCTAGAATTAACAACTCGTCCAATGGTGACCATGAGTGCGATCTTAAAGGAGTCAGAGAGACATTACTGCTTCCTGGAGGTGTGTACCCACTCGCCTGCCACGACTCCTATATCCTGGAGCACTCTCATGTACCTGGTGCATTGTGAGTCCAGAAGCCTTACATGGCTGGTTACTGGGGGACAAGGAGTACTCATTGTGGCCATGGCTCATGACACCATTGTGCAAACCCTTGAGTGATGCGGAGTGCAGGTTTAACATTGCCAAGCCTTGACCAGGGCTGAGGTGGACATGACAATATCGTTTCTGAAGATATGATACTGCTGTTTGGACAGGTCTGGGGTGGGCCCTGCAGTATAGTTCAGACAGTGAGTGCCACATTGTCCTGGCATGCTATGCTTCGCACAACTAGAGCAGGCAATGAGGTGAAGTGCTGGATATAGAGGGACTAAGGGTGGAGGAAGCTGATGTTGGCCATGACAGAGCTGAATTGTGGTGGGAGCTACTAGCCAGTCAGAACCTCACTGACAAATAAAACAGAAATTGCTGGAAAAGCTCAGCAGGTCTGGCAGCATCTGTGAAGGAAAAAACAGAGTTAACATTTTGGGTCCAATGACCCTTCCTCAGAACCTGAAACGTTAACTCTGTTTTTGCTTCCACAGATGCTGCCAGAACTGCTGAGCATTTCCAGCAATTTCTGTTTTGTTTCCTGATTTAGAGCATCCGCAGTTCTTTCATTTTTTATTTAGAACCTCATTGACATCTGTTTCCAGCAAATGAGGGCCATAGACCGTCACGGGCTGTGTAACTTTTGCTTTGGCAAAAGCCAAAATTTGCTTTGCATTGTGGGGGTGCAATTCAGCTTTCATTGATTTTGTTTATGTTTGCTTCTGCAGTCTGTAAATCAAAGATCATATTTTTCTCATTGCTTGCCTGAACATGATGGTCCCCTACTAGACAATGACAAGCGGTGTGTCCATCGCAGGCATGGGGCAACAGGGTAGCCCTGCCTGAGCACGTGCTCAGATAGTTAAAGTGTGTGTTGCGGTGGATATACAGCAGCAAGGAGGAGGGAATTTCAGCCTTATTGACCCTGTGGCTTTGTGGCTGCTGTGCCATGGCATTGAGTGACTGGCCTGGGTGCATGGTGGCCTTTCAAAGATGGAGAAGGAACAAGAGAGTTTTGCACATATTCACTGAATGGTGGGTTGTTCTGGGAATGATATGAGGTAAGACAAGGCAGAAATCTGACATGGGGTATGTCATGAGAACTGTGTTTAATTAGTTAATGTGGCAAATTTGACAAGATTCAATGAGAAAATTCACCAGGCCTTATGATGGAAGTCCTTCCAATAAAAATCGGCTCAACTTGAAATTAGCCAAGAAAAGTAAGATTTAGTCCAATGGGACCACTGCTGTAAAAACCCATCTGGGTGACTCCTGTTCTTCAGGGAAGGAAATCTACCAGATCTGGCCTCCATGTGACTCCAGACTCACAGCAATGTGGTTGACTCTGAAGTGCCCTCTAAAATGACCTAGAGAACCAATCAGTTCAAAGGCAGATGGTAAGAAATGCTGGCCTTGCCAGTGAAGCCCACTTCTTAAATAAGAACGAAACAGAGAATTTGAGGAATTTGAAAACCAGGATGAGAATTTCCAAAATCAATACGCTTTTTAAATGAGAGGAGTTGTAGGTTAGTGAGCATGGGATGATGAGGAAGTGAAACTTGGTGTAAGTTAGGACACAAGCAGCAGAGATTTGAATTACTTCACGTAGGGAGAATAAAGCATGGGGAGCTAGCGAGTGTTGGTGTAGTCAACCACTGCATAGGATTAATTAAGGGTTTCAGCAAATAAAAAGTGAGGCAGGGTAAGGGTGAGCTGGGTGAGGTAATAGAGCTGAAATCAGGCAGTTTTAGGGGTGAGGTAGTGTTCAGGGATCAGAAGCTTATCTTGGTGTCCAATCAGATACCAAGTTTGTGGGCTATCTGGGTCAGCCTCAGAAAGTAACCAAGTAGAGACAGGGGGAGATGATGGTCTGGTGGTATTATCGCTGGACTGCTAATCCAGGAAACCTAGACAACATTCTGGGGACCTGTGTTCAAATGCTGCCACAGCAGATGGTGGAATTACTTATTCAATAAATATCTGGAATCAAAAATCTAATGATAACCATGAATCAGTTGTCAGGAAAAACCCATCTGGTTCACTAATGTCTTTCAGGGAAGGAAACTGCCATCCTGGCCTACATGTGACTTCAGACCCACAGCAATGTGGTTGACTCTTAACTGCCGTCTGAGCAATTAGGAATGGGTAATAAATGCTGCCTGGCCAACGACAAGCTCATCTGTGAATGAATTTTTTTTAAAAATTTAAAGAGGGCTGGCATCAGTAATTGGGGAACAGAGTTTGTCTTGAGGCCTGACACTTGATTCAGTCATTCCAATACTTAATTGGAGGAAATTTCTGCTCTTTCAGAATTAGATGCTGAGCAAGCACTTCGACAACTCAGAGACGGTGAGGGACATAGTGGACGGGAGAAAGAGAGAGAGAGAGACCCCCAATTTAAATAGATTCTGCAGACTGTTTGCTTTAATTCACTGTTTAAAAAGCATCTGCATTCTGAGTAAATAAACTGCCTGACATGCTGCATGTTTCTAGCATTTCCTGTTTCTTTTAATACCAGAATTTAAGGACGGTTAGTACCTATAAGGCTGTCTTTAAAAAATAATTTTAGAACACTGCCTGTTAGTCTGCTGTTCTCACATATAATTGTGGAGGTCTTTATTTTCCTGGAGTGAGTTTTTGTTTTCTAAATCGTTGCAACATAACTGCAGGATTCAACAGGTACTGCTGTTTTTATTGTATGCGTACCAGCAGCTGAATAGACTGGCGTGTCTCTGTGATAACCATTTCCAAGTAATTAAACTATTGCTGTCAGTTTCTACCTTGCAAGGAACATGTTTTGTATTCTAACAGCAAACGACAGCGTCGCGATTATCTCAAAGAGCCCACAGCAACGCACTAATCCCTGCCTAACCTCTGGTTGACTCGCATACAATTAAACCCACATTGAATACAGGTCTAATTTTAATAGTGTACACTCCCCTACACTTACTACTCTATGGACACAATAGACTACTTTGAGCTTCATCACACAGGGTTCTCTTTAAACTCGTCTCACTGGGATGATTTTCTTGAAGATCTTGAGAATGAACAGATTAATTGTTGACAAGTTTTAAATTGATTTTTCACTTTCATTCAATGTAATATGATTTCAGGGAATGCTGCAGTCAATATTTTATTCTGAATATATGGGAAATTTGCCAATATTAACTCCCTGATTTTGGAATGAGTTATGAAGGAGCAGAAGTAGGCCAGTCAGCCCCTCAAGCTTATTCTGTCATTCAATTACATTATGGCTGATTTGTTGCTCAATTCCATTTGCTTGATGGTTCCCCATATTCTTTAACATCTAATGGAGATCTATCACTCTCAAACTCGAACAATTTAATTAATTCAGCATCCAGTGCCTTTGTTTGTTGGAAGAAGTACTTCCTGATCCCAGTCCTAAATGGTGAAATTTTACTCTCATCCTATCAGCGAGAGAAAAAAATAATTCATTCACTGGATGTGGCTGTCACTGGCCAATAAAGTATTGACTGATCATTCCTAACTGCCCAGAGGGCAGTTAAAAGTAGCCACATTGCTGTAGGTATGGGGTCACATGAACACTAGGGTAAGGATGGCAAGATTCCCTCCCTAAAGAACATTGAGGAACTAGATGGGACTTTCCTGTAAATTTGTTACAGTCATGATTAGACTCTTAATTCTTGATTTCTTTTATTTGATTCAATTCATCTATCTGCTATGGGCAAGATTTGAATCCAGGTCACCTGAGTCTCTGGATTAATAGTTGAGTGATAATACCATTAAGCTACCTTTGTAACAGCCAACAAGTCCCTTTATTATTTTGAAACTTTTATTAGCCTACTCATCAAGAGAACCTATCGCAAGTTTATACAAGAGATAGCAGGAACTGCAGATGCTGAAGAATCTGAGGTAACAAGGTGTAGAGCTGGATGAAAACAGCAGGCCAAGCAGCATCAGAGGAGCAGGAAAGCTAACATTTCAGCCCTAGACCCTTCTTCAGAACTGATTCTGGCTAGCAAAAGATTGGTATATATGTTCATCATGGAACTTTGGTCTTTATCTTCAGGAGTCTGGAAACTTTTTTCTGAAGATGGGTCTAGGCCCAAAACGTCAGCCTTCCTGCTCCTCTGATGCCGCTTGGCCTGCTGTGTTCATCCAGCTCTACACCTGTTACCACAAGTTTATACAATATGCCCATGTAATTTAACTCTAAGCATTGGCATTTAATTATTTACTTCTTTGAGCCTTGACATTATCCTGGTAAATTTGTGCTGTGCTTTTTCCCAGACAAATATATCAATGTAAAAGAAAAAATATTGCAGTCTGAATTATCTGAAATTAAAACAAGAGAATTTGGAAACACTACACAGGCCTGATAGCGTTTGCGGGCAAAGGTACAGAATTAATGGTTTGAGGCTGTGAACTGAAGGATAATTCAACTGAAATATGAACTCTGATTCTCTCACCATTCCTGTTGCTAGGATGAATTTTTCCACATCTTTCTATTTTATATAATTGCTGAGGCCTAGTGTCCAAAATTGAACACAATCGTCCAGATTCGGTGTGATCACAACTGTAAACACCTGAAGTATCATTTCTGTATTTTGAATTCCAGACTCCTTAAGATAAAGACTAAATGAGCATATATACCAATCTTTTGCTATATACAATCAGTTCTGAAGAATGGTCACAGGACCGAAAATGTTAACTCTGCTTTCTCTCCACAGATGTGGCCAGATCTGTTGAGATTTTCCAGCAATTTCTGCTTGTGCTTCTGATTCCCACTATCTGCAGTTCTTTGTTTATTTTTCCCTAAATTTCCATTAGCCTTGTTGATAAGCTGTTATTCCTGTGTGCTGACTTTCAGTGTTTTGTGCATGGAGACATCAAATCTCTCTGTGTCCACAACACTCCTGGTCTCTCACCATTAAGAAAATATTCTAATTTTTCTTTCTCGCATCTAAAGTATCTGAGATCACATTTTTCCCATGATGAAAATCATCTGCCACAGTTTTGTAAACTCACCTGGTTTGCTTGTATCCCATTGTAAAGCTCTGCTCTTGTCTATGCTACTTACAGTGCTTCCAGAGTGAGTGTCATCTGTCTATTTCTATTCCTTCATCCAAGTCACTAATAAACAGTAAAGTGAACAAAGTTGGAGTGGTGGCAAACACTATCTGACACTAAACACCATGCAGAATGGGAAGTCCTGGCCTGGGAAAGTGAGGACAAAGGTTTCCATGGATCTGCTGTTCAGGGCTCATTAGAAAACAAAGAGATTAATAAAGTGTAACCTCATCTGTTCTCACCTAGTTTTGCAATGTTACCAGAAGCGTCTACCGGGGCTTCAGTTTATTGTGATAGACCAAAATGACTACATTGCACCATAAGCCTTCTTCCACCCCTCTTCATCTAATCCTATGAGCATAACGTTATAATGATATTGAGAATTCTTGTAGTGCAGTTTTAGAGTCCCTACCTTTTGGTCAGATAGTCCAGGTTCAAGTCGCACTTGTCCTGAAAGTGTGTCACAACAAGGCTGAACAGGTTTATTCAAATAATTATTACATTTTTGTCTTTTCCCTCATATGTGGTTATCTATTTTTTTCATAAATGTATCTACGCTAATCACTTCAGCTCCTTAAGGTCCTGCATTCTGACCATTGCCTGGGTAAATAACCCGTGGAATCTGATGTATGTCTCTTGTGCTCGCTATCACTCATCTACATCAATATTGACTATGGTTAAGGTCAAGATCTAGATACAAAGTTGGCTGAAGATAAACTGATGACTATTCTGTGAAGTTGACAGTCTGCCTTGGATCTGAAACTATTTTCTTTACCATGTTTAATCAAATAGATGGCTATTTTATCAATTAAATATCCTCTAAAGGTTGAGGGGTGAACTTATTGAGGTTTATAAATACATGAAGGACATGGATAGGGTGAATAGCCAATGTCTTTTCCCCAGGGTAAGGGAGTTCAAAACTAGCTGACATAGGTTTAAGGTGAGAGGGGAAAGATTTAAAAAGGACCTAACGGACAACTTTTCACACAGATGGTGATAGAATCCCTACAGTGTGGAAACAGGCCCGTCAGCCCAACAAGTCCACACTGGACCTCAGAGTATCCCAGACCCATCCCCGTATAACCGACCTAATCTACACATCCTCGAACACTACAGGCAATTTAGCATGGCCAATCCACCTAACCTGCACATCTTTGGTCTGTGGGAGGAAACTGGAGCACTTGGAGGAAAACCTGCAAACACGGGAAGAATGTGCAAACTCCACACAGACAGTTGTCCGAGGCTGGAATTGAACCTGGGTCCCTAGTGCTGTGAGGCAGCAGTGCTAACCAATGTGCCACTGTGCTGCCCTCAAAAGCTGCCAGAGGAGGTGGTGGAAGCTGGTACAATTACAACATTTAAAAGACATCTGGTGGATACATGAATAGGATTTAGAGGGATATGGGCCAAATGCTGGCAAATGAGACAATATTAATTTAGGACATCTGGTCGGCATGGACGAGTCGGACCGAAGGGTCTGTTTCTGTGCTGCATATCTCTATGACTCTACCTTCAACATATTCAGTGAATCTGTAGCCCCTTTTTATTGCAAACAGTTCCAAAGACTCGTGTCTCTCTAAGCTTAAAAAAAAATTTCCTTGTCTTCATCTTAACTGGGGCACATTTTATTTTTAAACTATATCCCCTAATTCTAGTACCTTCCGAAAGGGAAAACATCCTTTCAGTATCTACCCTACCAAGTTTCATCAGGATCTTGTTTGTTTCAATAAGATTACCTCTTCGTTTCCTAAGCTTCGGAAGATATAGGCTCTGGCTGTCCAACCTTTCCTCGTACAAAAAGATTCTCATAATTAAACTATTAACAGTAAGAATTTTGTTGACTTGTAGCAGTTATTATTTTGTCTCAATGTGTTGTTTTTAAACAAATATATTTTTAAAGACTTGCATGCTCCATCAAGTCTGACAGGGTTTCAAGTACAGTCCATGATTGTTGCTTAGTTAATTGGTCTCAATCAAGATGTCAGTGGAGGGGTCATTACAATTGACCTTTATAATCCATGCTAAAGGGGCAATGAACCACCCATGGTTCCCAATCCTGACTGCATAATAATGACCCTTGCTGAATAAGTTCATGAACATAAATGCCATGCTAGGATATAATTGACTTTGGCTGTGAGGATCACAATTGAGTTATCCTGCCAACATTGATTTTCAGGGTTCCCAATTTGAAATAAGACCACTTTGTGCAACATCAGAGGACGGCTGATACGCCTGTTCTCTACCGGACTGAATTTGGGTATGGGGTTTTGAAAAGGAGAGCAAAAAAATCTCCAGAATTGATTTCATTGGTAAACCATTCTGCAGAACAACAGAGCCTGACACATACGCCAATAGGACCCCCAAAGCATTTTATGGGATTCTCTTTAAACTTGTTTACAAGAATATTTAGGAATATTTTTAGCTGTGTCTCTACCCATTTTACTCAAATGGCATATATTTAGCTTGGCATCTATGGGATGCCCAGGCTATTCCAAGGGCATGTATTTAGCCAGGTGTCTGTGGGATGCCCAGAGTGTTCTGGCATCTGTGAGATGTCCAGTCTTATTTACTGGTATATTTTTAGCTTGACATCTGTTAATACCTAATTTACTCTGTGAGTCTATCTGTGCTTTGGTGTTAGTGGCTTTGGATCTTATCACGTAGCTACTGACATATGTACAAAAAAAAAACAAAAATGCTTTGAGAAAAATAGGAAGCTAAATTTCACTACACAGTATAATGTACAGGCATTAATAAAAAGATTTCCTGTTGCTTTAATAGGACATTATTTTGATATGAATGGGTTACAGCACATTGAAATTTCAAAGCCCTAGTTTCCAGATAAATCACCAATTGCAATAGAGAGTCTAGGCACACAATTCATTCAACTACTTTTTTTATAGATACCAAAACAAAAAATTGCATTTGATACATAGTCTGAATGAAGGCTCATTGACCTCAGAGCAGACCTCAAACTTGGTCACTAATGTGTAGCACTAATCATTCTGGCCTCAGATACATAGGAACTTTATTTAGGTCTCTGCTAGCAATTGTGATTGACAGATTACTGATTTTTTGAGTAGAGAACAACTTATACTTGCCACGGCTACAGATTCAGCTCAGGTGAATACTCAAAAGAAGGCTTTGTTTTGTTCTTGTTCCACATCAATTATTTTTATGCTGCTAGCATAGCAGGCACTCCCATCAGGATCCCCTTAGGAACCTTGTGATGTCTTTACGGTGTATGGCTTAATCCTGTTGTCTAACATTAGGACAGTGACTATATTCCACTTATTTGGCTGTAAAGTGCATTGGGATGTCCTAGGGTCATGAATTACCGTAGATAAATAAGACCTTCTTTTAAACGTCCCCTATTGCCTTTCAATGTTACATCTGTTTACTTCTTGTTTTTAGGAAATGTTATAAAGTAGCAAAAATCCAAACAAGGTTGCTCAGAATCCTTAATGCTGTTTGTTGTGGCTAACCCTACTTCACAGCATTTCACTGGAACTAGTGTAAAGTCTCCGAACCTGAAACTTCCCTCTGACAAGACATGAATAATGATCTTCGTGGCTTCTTCAGAAAGGATGGGTCTGACCAGAAGTATGCCAAGAATGTCTGTTACCAACATTAGTATCCAAGTGGTTGCTGGTGCCAGAAAGACGCTGACTTGTGCTGATGGCTTGGAAGCTTTAGAGACATGGGAAACTGAAGGGCGATTCACAGACTGGTTATGGGTCACTGTTGAACTGTATGGTTTGACCTGTGGTGTCAGGTGGCTCAACTGAGTGTTTACAAAGAAAGGTTAAAAAGGATTTGGTAACGTTAAGAGACAGTATCCGGTTGGGCAGGTGAATGAAAGCTGAACCAAACTGATGTGAAAACAATTATTTTCCAGTCTGTGAGAAGGCCTTGTAAGAATCTTGGCAAAATTTATTAGAAGTCAGTCATTTTCTTCAGTTCACAACTAATAACAAGCCTATAAATAAAAACAGGACCTGCACAAAAATGTGTATTTATTACATGTTGACGTGTTTTACAAATTGGAAATATTTTACTATGATATTATATTTTCTTTGTTATCTCCTTTCAATTCTCATTTCCTGCACATTAATATATCCCACCAATCCACCTCAATAAGGAAGATAGCTCACACTAACTGTAAATAATTCCACAGGTGGCATTTATTCTGCAAAGGAAGGAACTTTGAAGGGACCCAGTTCACCTCTCTGCAGTCTTACCAGGCAAAATGCACTCAGCCATTTAGAGAACCTAACTTAGTCAAAGTACAGCATGATGGCACAGTGACTAGCACTGCTGCCTCACAGCACCAGGGACCTGGGTCCAATTCCAAGCTTGGCTGACTATCTGTGTGAAATATGCATATTCTCCCATGTTTGCATGACCCTCCTCCAGGTGCTCTGGTTTCCTCCCACAGTCCAAAGATGTGCAGGTTAGGTGGATTGGCCATGCTGAATTGCTCATAGTGTCCAGTGATGTGTAGACTGGGTGGATCATCTATGGGAGATGCGGGGTTATAGGGTTAGGGTGGGTCTAGGTAGGATGCTCTTTAGAGGGTCGGTGTGAACTCGGTGGGCTGAGGAGCCTGTTTTCACACTGTAGGGATTCCATGAAGTATTTATCAAAGTGCAAATGTTTGTTGAGACTTTAATTGGAACTTGGGTTGCCTGAGTGCGAACAATTGAAGACTCAATTCACTAGCTATCATTACAAGCTAATCCGATATTTCATTCCCTTTTTATGCTTTAGATTAAAACTACTCCTTTCGGTTGGGCAAATCAGAAGTAGAAATACGCCGCACTTTGTTATCCTTCACGTTATTTAGCTAAGATATTCGTAGGTTTTGCACCAACTAGGCTTAGTCTTTTTTTTATATAGAATTATTATATTTTGTGTTACATTTAAAAGCATTTTTTCGTCTGATTTGGTGGTCTGACCATGCCATTATTAATACTTGTCCTTGTAGGTGAGATTATTAATGTTCGATACTTGGTCATCAATCATCCTATTGCCAGAAAGAATGATCTTTTTTCTTTTTATACGTTTTCAGTTCGACTTAGAAGGGGCTTATTCAGCAGTCACAGAGGAAATGCTCAGAGGAATTAGACGTTTGGCAGTATGTCAATTAACATCAGACTGAAATATGTATCAACTGTTCAGCTGCCATAAACTTGGCTGAGTGACATAGCAACAACCGGTTCTGGGAATTCAAAACATCTCCAGACAAACCAATGAGCCTATTGTTCAGCATATGACTATCACAAAAGTTATAAGGTGCTAAGTCCTCAAGCAGTGTCATTTCATGTGCAATAGGCAAAATTATGTGGACTATACAAGGGCATGCAGGAGGCTGTGCCTGACTGTTGTTTGTCTCCAACATTCATAGTAAATAAAAGGTTCTCAAGCTTGGCAATTGCTTTAGTTTTCAATAGCAAACCCTTAAAAGGTATTCAGCATCCAGAATGCTTTCTCTTTTAATTTAAAGGTGCAAAAAGAAAAGTGGAGAGGTTTAGTTGTGTACAGATTTTTGTGGTTTCCTAGCCTATGTTTAAGAAGACTGTAATTAGTCAGTGGAGCTGAACATTGTTACCGCAATCTGAACTTGTGAGGATTCTGTGGTGTAGCAACTGTCCTGTAGAGAATAATCACAACTCAAATAATCAGTTTGGTTCTGAATTGCCTACACCGTTCAATTGTGCTGTGTACATTGCTAGTTTCCTCCAAGACCAATTCAGCAACATTGGAGAAAATTAAAGGAAATATAGATTTGCAATGACTATATAAGAGCTGACAGATTTTAATTATCAGTGCAACTGACAAATTGAGTTATTACTCCAAACTCACTGTCAAGTATTTGTTCATTATGTTACATGATCCATTATGCATTTAATGAAGTTACTCATTTTTAATTGAAATGGTGCAGATGACAGAAGAAAAAAAATTGAGTTGTTAGCTAAATATTCAACACTCCATAGATCACATCCTACAGTGCAGTGTTGCTTCAGCAGTGTATTTCTGTAATCACACCATACATAATATTATTCTTGTGACTTACGAATGTAGAAGTTGTACATGGTGAACCCTGCTGAAGTTAACAAAATACAGTACAGTATGCTATTTTACATTCTGTCCAAATTACATAAGGAACGGTGCAAATTTTAACATTATTTTTTTAAAGTTTATTTTTGTATAAAAGTGTGGTTATTTGTCATACTATCAGGTAATTGGAATGTGATTTGAACATAGGATGTGGAAGCAATAGCTGCTCTCCATGCTGTACCTATGTAGGTAAGGATAGGTCAGTTGGGAAATCATGGCACAATAGAAAAGTGAGATTCTTGATATTGAGAAGAACAGATTCGACTTTTCACCTGAAATGATGAGAATCTCACTAGTGAGCGGCGAGGGGCCTGTTTACATTTCTTTATGATTTATTCTTGCTTCATTTCTACACAATTTCCTGTTCTCCCGCGTGGCAAGAAGAAATAGGAAGGCTACAGTTCCTGGCAGGAAAGTCAGAGTGAGGGTAGCTGGAAGTTCAAGCTCACCACTTGTTCCTCTGGGCCTCTGTATTGGCTAGAAGTCCGCCATGTTAGAGGGGACATTCCAGGGGCAGCAACCACCTACATCCTCTATCCTTTAAAGCTGGCATTAGACATGCACCACATCATCATGTCACATCTTCTATTCACACACAATAGTTACCTACTTCAATACAGAACTGTGGTGCTCACCAATAATAAAAATTACATTGTAATGCTACAGCCATGCCAGTTTGTGCACTGGGACCAGTACTCACCTTATACAGTACATCTCATCATTCTTAGTTTTCTCTTTTAGCACTCATTCATATTGTGCATAATTGGATGTTCATAAACATAGAACATAGAACAATACAGCGCAGAACAGGCCCTTCGGCCCTCGATGTTGCACCGTTCATATCATTCTTACCTTGCCTGGATCTGACATGCGCATCTGACATTCACTCAGAACTTATAGGTTCACAGTACTTCTGTCTTGCCTTGGCTTTTAGAACAGTTGCAAAGTCAGGGAGCCTGTCCCATTTGCCAGCAATGATCAGTTGATTACTTTATGGCAACATGCTATATTAATGTCAAACCTGTATATTGAGCCAGCAGCTTATACAACAAACAAACTGCAAGAGTTTCAAACAAATGGCCATGTCTCAAAGTCTAAGACAGTGGTCCTGAATAAAGTACAGGGGAACTGTTGTCAGTTGGGGGGCACCAGCACAGTAAGTTAAAGACACTGTCTAATTTCAGTCCAGGAACTTGCACGCAGTCAGCCACTTGGGTGTTCAATGTCACTGGTTCCTATCATTACAGGCTGGAGAGTGAGCCATGGTCAGTTTTCCAGGTCCACTCCAACCAAGTCCAGAGATTAGTGGTAAGTCAGTCAGGCATTGCACAGTAATCACTTGGGGTCAAATCATTCATTTGTCAGGGCTGTCTTCCAACTCAGTCAAGGGGGTTGGATATGTTCAGTCTAGGAAGTCTGTTGACTGAAAGTTAATGGAGTTATCGGGGTCACTGCTGTGATGGTGAAGTTGGGTAGTCATAGAGTCAAACAACACAGAAGGCACCCTTCAGCCCGTCAAGTCTACAACAACCTATCTATATTAGTACCAATTTCCAGCACTTGGCTCATGCCTTGAATGTCATGAATTTTCAAGTGCTCATCCACATACTTTATAAAGGTTGTGCGATTTCCCTCTATTACCTTCACGGTCAATGTTTTCCAGATTCCCACCCTTTCTGGATGAAAAAAAAATCCTTAAATCCCCTCTCACCCTCCTGCCATTCACCTTAAAATGATGACCCCTCATGGACAATTCAAGTCAACTCAGTTGTGGAATCTGGAGGCAGCATGCTGGGATGAAGAGAGGACAATAATTATGAAGGGAAGAGACTCTGAATGCAACAGTGGAAATGGTAGAGCATTGGTGGATACAGGTTACTGTTGGAGGTGGTCATTGATGGTTATCACTACCTGGCTTCCATGGGGGAGGTAATGCATCATGATGGTCAGCAGAACTAAGCCTGTGGTTCAGGGGTTAATGTGGGGAGATGAAGACTTAAATAAAAGAGTCGGGTGAGAACATGTGGAAGGTCTGAAATGATGGGGTTGACAGGGAGTTCAAAAAACAAGGAGCGTTAAGGTTAGGGGGAGTCACCTAGATTGACAGGCTGAGCCAGCACATTTTCTCTGAAGCATGGCCTGCGTTGCCTTTCATCCTCATTCAAATTGCAAATGTGCAATGGGAATGACAAATGGCTGGCACAGACGAGCCTTTGCAATTATGGTTGGTTTCGCTGATACATAACCCCATAAATGAGGCCAAATTTAGAAACAATGCAGCCCACTCTTCCACCGAGTCATGCTTGGACTGGTCTGGCCAGAGCCTTCTGTACACTCTGGACAGAGTGTGCTGCATAATTTTTAACATGCTGCAAAACTGAAGCAGGTACAGAGGATCTTGTGGTTGAGGTGTTGTGCCCATACCTCTGAGCCAGGAGGTCTGATTCAAGTCTTCCTGCTCCAGAGGTGTGTTATAACATCTCTGTAGTGGTTGAATAGGAAATACACGTGAATGCCACAGGGTCTTGGCAGCACTGAGTATTCTACCGCTGGTGAGTGCATGATAGTGTGAGTGTGACACTGTAGAGCTGTGATGCAAACATAATGAGGTAAGCTGCACAGAATTCCACGAATGGGCTTGTGCAGGGATACACTCAATGAAGCTCCCCCAAAATAAAAGGTAGCTGACTTTTGTTAAAAGCCAGAACTACCCCCTCCAATACTGGTGCCCATTCCAGTGAGACTGGGTGGATGGGCGGAAGGGAACTGGGAAGATATCTTGTGGGGAGGGGAGAGGGTGTTGGGGGGAGGGATGGAAGCATGTAAGAGGCCTGTTATCACAGCAAAGGAAAGCTATTTGATCACAAGATTTTTAACTAAAAAGCAACTATCATCCCATTAGGTTGTTTAGGACTAGATTGGGAAGTTAGACTATAGTCATTATTAAAATAATAGCTGAGTTTTAAAGGGGACATTTCAGTTGTTTGCACTTAGTTAGAGCTCCAATGGCAGCTAACCCTGCACCTTAGTTTGTGATCCCAAATCTTTGGCTGACAAATCCATTTGGGAGGCTGCACCCACAGTTCAGGAAGGCCAGAGTTAAAAAATTAATACTTGATTGTTGTATCAAAACCATGGAATTCCTTTGTTATCAGTTCCAAGGGAACATCTACAATAAATAGACGGCAGTGGTTTAGGAAGAGATAATGGGAACTGCAGATGCTGGAGAATCCAAGATAACGAAGTGTGGAGCTGGATGAACACAGCAGGCTAAGCAGCATCTCAGGAGCACAAAAGCTGACGTTTCGGGCCTAGACCCTTCATCAGAGAGGGGGATGGGGAGTGGGTTCTGGAATAAATAGGGAGAGAGGGAGAGGCGGACCGAAGATGGAGAGAAAAGAAGATAGGTGGAGAGGAGAGTATAGGTGGGGAGGTAGGGAGGGGATAGGTCAGTCCAGGGAAGACAGACAAGTCAAGGAGGTGGGATGAGGTTAGTAGGTAGGAAATGGAGGTGTGGCTTGAGATGGGAGGAAGGGATGGGTGAGAGGAAGAACAGGTTAGGGAGGCAGAGACACGCTGGGCTGGATTTGGGATGCAGTGGGGGGAGGGGATGAGCTGGGCTGATTGTGTGATGCGGTGGGGGAAGGGGAGATTTTGAAGCTGGTGAAGTCCACATTGATACCATTGGGCTGCAGGGTTCCCAAGCGGAATATGAGTTGCTGTTCCTGCAACCTTCGGGTGGCATCCTTTTGGCACTGCAGGAGGCCCATGATGGATATGTCATCTGAAGAATGGGAGGGGGAGTTAAAATGGTTCGCGACTGGGAGGTGCGGTTGTTTATTGCGAACCGAGCGGAAGTGTTCTGCAAAGCGGTCCCCAAGCTTCCGCTTGGTTTTCCCAATGTAAAGGAAGCCACACCGGGTACAATGGATACAGTATACCACATTGGCGGATGTGCAGGTGAACCTCTGCTTAATTTGGAAAGTCATCTTGGGGCCGGGGATGGGGTTGAGGGAGGAGATGTGGAGGCAAGTGTAGCACTTCCTGCGATTGCAGGGGAAGGTGCCAGGTGTGGTGGGGTTGGAGGGCAGTGTGGAGCGAACAAGGGAGTCACAGAGAGAGTGGCCTCTCAGGAAGGCAGACAAGGGTGGGGATGGAAAAATGTCTTGGGTGGTGGGGTCGGATTGTAGATGGCGGAAGTGTCGGAGGATGACGCGTTGTATCCGGAGGTTGGTGGGGTGGTGTGTGAGAACAAGGGGGATCCTCTTTGGGCGGTTGTGGCGGGGTTGGGGTGTGAGGGATGTGTTGTGGGAAATGCGGGAGACGCGGTCAAGGAACGTTGCGGTCCTTGAAGAACTTGGACATCTGGGATGTGCGGGAGTGGAATGCCTCATCCTGGGAGCAGATGCAGCAGAGGCAGAGGAATTGGGAATAGGGGATGGAATTTTTGCAGGTGGGTGGGTGGGAGGAGGTGTATTCTAGGTAGCTGTGGGAGTTGGTGGGCTTGAAATGGACATCAGTAACTAGCTGGTTGCCTGCAGAGGTTCACCTGCACATCCGCCAATGTGGTACACTGTATCCATTGTACCCGGTGTGGCTTCCTCTACATTGGGTAAACCAAGCAGAGGCTTGGGGACCGCTTTGCAGAACACCTCTGCTCGGTTCGCAATAAACAACTGCACCTCCCAGTCGCGAACCATTTTAACTCCCCCTCCCATTCTTCAGATGGCATGTCCATCATGGGCCTCCTGCAGTGCCTCAATGATGCCACTCGAAGGTTGCAGGAACAGCAACTCATATTCCGCTTGGGAACCCTGCAGCCCAATGGTATCAATGTGGACTTCACCAGCTTCAAAATCTCCCCTTCCCCCACCGCATCCCACAACCAGCCCAGTTCGTCCCCTCCCCCCACTGCATCACACAACCAGCCCAGCTCATCCCCTCCCCCCACTGCATCCCAAATCCAGCCCAGCGTGTCTCTGCCTCCCTAACCTGTTCTTCCTCTCACCCATCCCTTCCTCCCACCCCAAGCCGCACCTCCATTTCCTACCTACAAACCTCATCCCATCTCCTTGACCTGTCCGTCTTCCCTGGACTGACCTAACCCCTCCCTACCTCCCCACCTATACTCTCCTCTCCACCTATCTTCTTTTCTCTCCATCTTTGGTCCGCCTCCCCCTCTCTCCCTATTTATTCCAGTGGTTTAAGAAGATGACTCATCAACAGCTTCACAAAATTAATAAATGCTGGGCCCACATCACGTGAACAAGTGAAAAACAGTAGTCTGGTCTCAAGCTAAGCTACTAAATACTGAATGAAATGACAGACAACCAGATGTTTACAAATTAAACAACAAATCATTTTATGTGCTAATAAAGAGTAACATGAGACTTCATAACAGTAAAATATATCAAGGTGCATGCAATGAGAATGTCTAGAAGGAGTCATTGCCCTTTCCAAGACTAGCTTCTGATTAAATTCAACAGTCTAAGTTCTCTTTATGGCATAATTAATTTAGGCTCTTTTTATTCTCTCTTCAAACATTCATTCATCTTCAGGCATAGTTTATTTATCTGAGAGTTCAGTCAGTTCAAAAAGCATTTTCAACCAAGCGCAATGCTATTTCAAGCCTTTCCCTTTTGTCTTGTACCAGCATCTCTTTTGTATTTAATCAATCTGGCTCTCTTGTGTATAAAAAGCTTTTTCCTTTATTTGTTCTTCTCCCTTCCCCACCATTCTCCCTTTCCTTGGTCCTGTACTCATTTAGAAACTACTGTTCTCTTAACTCCCCCAGTTCCAAAGAAAGGTCAATGATGTAATATATACTCTGTTCTCCCCTCCACAAATCTTGCCTAATCGGCTGGGTATTTCGAACCTTTTCTGTTTTCTAATTCAGATTTTCATCACGTGGAGTATTTTGCTTTTGTGTTATGGTGCTATTTCAACTCTCTTCGGTTCACTTGAGACTTAGTTGTGGGCAGGCATAGGGCAATATTTAGGGTTTCATTTGCTCATACATTGAAGGGCTTCTGTGGTGTAGTGGTAGTGTTCCTACCACTGAACCAAGAGACCCAGGTTCAATTCCCTCCACATGTTGTAACATCCTGAACAGGTTGATTAGGAAACTGTCTTTGCTCATGTCTTCAGATGCTGGAAAGTGTCTTGCAGCTTAGTGATAGCATCCCTACCTCTGGGCCAGAGGTTTGTGTTCAAATCTTACCTAATGCTGAGCCCAAATCCAGGCATTTTTAAGGGTCTTATAGTGTAATGCTAGTGTCCCCACTTCTGAAGTGGTAGATATAGTCTTGACATGGCTGAGCTGTTGATTAAAATATATTTATATACAAAGAGGCATCAGATAAAGGTCTTGTTTTGCAGTGCTAGCATCTGTATCTCTGGGCCAGACAGTCCGGGTTCAAATCTCCTACATTACTAAAGTGTGTCATGACATGCCTGAACAGGTCACCTGAAAAATACCTATATGGCGTCTTGTGGCAGGGTGGTGGAGACATAGAGTCATTCAACACAGAAACAGACCCTTCGGGCCAACTCATACATGTCAACCAAGTTTCCCAAACCAAACTAGTCCCATTTGCCTGGTTTGGCCCATATCCCTCCAAACCTTTCCTATTCATAGTGCTCCTACTCCTAGATCAGTCAGTCCAGGTCGCAGTTGAACATCGTCCAAAGGTGCATCATAACATGGCTGAACAGTGTTGATTAAAATTATACAGATACACCATCCAAAGGGTCTTGTGGTGCAATGGTAGTGTCCCTGACTCTGGGCAAGGATATCTGGATCAAGTCCCACATCAGGATATAATGGCCACAGTGATGTGTCAGAAAATGTCGAAACCAGGTGATTTTATATGGAGACACTGAAAGAGAAATGTGGCTAAGTTAAGAGGTCAACACTCAAATGTTACATTCTATAAATCAAAATAAAAGAACAAGTATTGGTCCCAGCGCTACCATTCATAAACTTGATTTCAGGATTAGAGTGCCTTTGAGTATAAACAAAAGGGCAGCACAGTGGTGCAGTGGTTAGCACTATAGCCTCACAGTACGAGGGACCCAGGTTCAATTCCAGCCTCAGGCAACTGTCTGTGTAGAGGTTGCACATTCTACCTGTGTCTGTGCAGGTTTGCTCCAGTTTCCTCCCACAGTCCAAAGATGTGCAGGCTAGGTGGATCAGCCATGCTAAATTGCCTGTAGTGTTCAGGAGGGTGTGATTTCAGGAGGGGATGGCTTTCAACTTGTATATAAAGGGTGACCTAGTGACATGTTACCAGCCTCTATGAGTTACTTCAGACACTATGTGGCTCCAGCTCAACTCTTACCTCTCTGGACCTCCATCTTAGCCAGCAGCCCTCATGATCTCAGCACACTCCATTGTCACTGAGTACCTGCACACCTGCTTCACAGAAGTTAACACTAGACATATACCAGCCTCACCACAACACCAAGAGAACATTTCAGAATACTCTACTTCAGCCCTCCACTTTGGAGCACACTGACAACTTGCATTGCAGCACTCCTGGCAGACCCACTTTGTGCACAGGTGACGGGCACCCATCTCATGCATCAGATCAGCGTGAACCTGATGGCTCTGAGCTTGGTTTCTTTGTGTTCACTCACTTTGTGCCTACTTGTATGCCCACTTGTCTCTGTCTTGCATTGCCTTGACTTTTTGTGCATAATTCTGTATAATTCAGAACCTACCATATTTCTGTCTTTTCTTGCCTTTTAGCTCAGACACAATGCCGGGCAATTTGTCAGGTTTGTCAGTAATGCCCATGAAGTGGCTGGGAATGTTGCTGTCTGGCAGCATGCCATATCAATGTCACAGTGTAGCATGAACCAGAAACTTATATAGCAAACACATTGGATATGCTTCAACAAAATGGCTATGTCTGAAAGTCTAAGGGATTAGAACTCAGTCAGTAGGATTGTTGTCTTTAGACAGAGAGTTCTGGCACAGTAAGTCAAGAGCCTCATCTGATAACAATCTAGTTTCTTATCCGTTGGATGCTAGGGGCCCTCAGAGCTGGGGTACCATATCCTTACAATCTAGGGAATTGACCAAGGTCAGAGCCACCAGTCCAATGCAAGTCAACGACTGATTAGTAGTAAGTCATTTGGGAGCTGCAATAGACTAGTTGTGATTTGGTACATTTTCAGTCAAGACAGTCAGGAGGATAAGCCATAGTTAGCCCTGAATAGTCAGTCTTATAAACACAAGATACTATGCTACACTGGACCATGGGAAAAGAGTAGAACTCCCTTAGATAATGTTCTAACGTGGTATGATGTAATTCTTAGCGCAGTCTGGATAGTTTAGCAAATGATATTGAATAGCAGAATCATTAGAACTACAGTTCCTCCAATTGATATGATTCTGCTATTGGACATTATTTGTCGAATAACCCAGACTGTGTTAAGAATTATCCCTGAAACTAATTTAAGATTATTAGTTGCACTGACAGTGTGATACCTTTGCATGTGCTACAAGCTACTTATGTAAATACACAGCACCTTGTTTTATGTAGGCAAAAGGAACTCATACGTTGAACCTTTGCAGAAAAGAAGTAGGTCATAGAGACTGCCAACCTCTGCTGCATTCCCAAAGCAACAGCCTGACCAGTCAGAGACTACCTGCTTGGTCTGAGAATTAAGGTTAATACTTCATGGTTCCTGCTACATCTCCATGCAAACATTGCAAACAGTCACCCAACCACTCGGCATCTTCTTCTCATGCTGCATAAATTAGTGTCCCTTTCCTCAGATCTGTTTCTTACTTCTTAATTCTGATGAGTGTAAGACAAAAACTTTCAACTTCTTGTCTCCTTAATGTGTCCAACAGATTTTGTGGAGACTTCTTTCATCTCAAAGCTTCTGGAGAGAAAAAAAGAAAACTGGCAAAAGAAACAGCAAAGAATGCATCCCATGTCTGAATGCAAGTTCTGTGGCTCATTCTTTTCTGAGTTTATACCCTCTTTTAATTAGCTAAGATTTGCTAAGCACCCAATACCATCTTGAAACCACTAAGAATTTTGAAAATCTCAATTCAATCCTACTTTCCGTCAAAACAAAATTTTATTTCCTATTATTTCGCAGTAGTAGTCCTCTAATTGAAAAGTTGGAAACCTACATCAAGGAGTTATGTGTGTGTGTTTTTTAAAGGTTGGATTCCCTACAGTGTGGAAACAGGCTCTTTGGCCCAACAAGTCCACACTGTCCCGTAAAGCATCCCACCCAGACCCATCCCTCTATAACCCACACCCTCCTGAACACTACGGAGGTAGTGGCATTACTGGCAAACCTGACAAATTGCCCGGCATTGTGTATGAGCTAAAAGGCAAGAAAAGACAGAAATATGGTAGGTTCTGAATTATACAGAATTATGCACAAAAAGTCAAGGCAATGCAAGACAGAGACAAGTGGGCATACAAGTAGGCACAAAGTGAGTGAACACAAAGAAATCAAGCTCAGAGCCATCAGGTTCATGCTGATCTGATGCATGAGATGGGTGCCCGTCACCTGTGCACAAAGTGGGTCTGCCAGGAGTGCTGCAATGCAAGTTGTCAGTGTGCTCCAAAGTGGAGGGCTGAAGTAGAGTATTCTGAAATGTTCTCTTGGTGTTGTGGTGAGGCTGGTATATGTCTAGTGTTAACTTCTGTGAAGCAGGTGTGCAGGTACTCAGTGACAATGGAGTGTGCTGAGATCATGAGGGCTGCTGGCTAAGATGGAGGTCCAGAGAGGTAAGAGTTGAGCTGGAGCCACATAGTGTCTGAAGTAACTCATAGAGGCTGGTAACATGTCACTAGGTCACCCTTTATATACAAGTTGAAAGCCATCACCACTGACTCAGGTCTTTCAGAACCAGCTCTCAGAGTGAACAGAGGGTCTAGGCCCGAAACGTCAGCTTTTGTGCTCCTAAAATGCTGCTTGGCCTGCTGTGTTCATCCAGCTCTACCCTTTGTTACCTCTAAAATTCCTGTTCTTATCTGTCAGCCAGGGTTCCCTGATTGAACCAGGTTAACAGCCTTCATCTCTTCTCTCTGTTCAAACATTGGTGGAAAATTAGACTTCTTGTTATTCGCATCTAATTTTTCCAATCTCCCCATCTTTCCCCAACTGACTCACCAGTGCACGTATTATTCAGGAGCTGGGAAAATTCTGCCCCTGTGTGGCTATAGTAAAAGCATACCATCCATCATTACATTTTTCAACCTGTTAGTAGCTTTTAACACGGGTGACCCTCGAGTCTTCCTCTTCTGTCTCTGCCATTGTCCAGCTGCATTGGGACTGTCCTCACCTGTTCCATTCTTAACTAGCCTATTGCAGAGAGAAACTCAGCTATCGTAGTTTTTCTTTCTAGTCCCACATCATTCTATAAGATTGCCCTTTGACCCCTCTCATTTCCACTCCCGACTTTCAATGACATAACCTGAAAACACAACACCAGCCTCCCCATGCACGCAAATGATATCTAATTTACCCCATCTCCTTCCCTCTTCACTGAGTCTGAATTGTCAAGATTCCTCATCCAACATCCAATTTCAGATTAACAAAGAATTCCTCCAATTTAATTCTGGGAAGATCCTTAATATAAAACCAACGGGTGAGTCTGAAGGGAGTCAATTTCTGAAAGTTCTCCCTAATCCAAATTCATCCACTTGCATTTTAACTGAAACAGAAAGGTAGGCAGATGGCCAATCCACTCCAAGGAAGTGGATTTATAGTTTAAATGGATAATAGCGCTCTGAATGTCATTGCCATTTAGTTTCTCAGCATCAGTTCTGATCTCTTGGGTTTCTTGTCTGTCAGTAAACTGGAGAGATTTGTCCTGGTGAGATCGTGGCAGAATTGAGAGTTCAGTGCCTGATGGGACTTAGATGCCTCTCTGAGAAGCACTCATGATTAGCCACTGCCTCTCTCAGTGTCCCAACCAACCCTCCTGACCTTCTACTGAGAACTCCATCCCAATCATAAAACCCCAGCCCTTCTAACCAACCATAAAATCTCACTTTGCCTTTCTCCAGGGTCTCAGGCCTTACCCTGAGGCCTCCAATCCCACCTCCCACTCAAGGCATCTGATTCCAAACCTCACCAGACCTCCAATTCCCATTGCACGTCTCTGATCTCCTGCCCCTACCCCGGCACTCCTTTTTACACTCACTTCCATCTCCCTGACCTCTCTGAACTCCTCTCACATGGTTACTTGGCAGCAGCTCTAGCTCGATCAAGGCTCCTGTCCCCAGTCAGGTTTTTACATCACTTCATTCACTGACCCCTGCACTGATGTGGTCCTGTGGCCATCGCTGATCAACTCCCACCCAAGTGTGTCAACCAGGCCAAAAACCGATCAGTAATGTCTGGCACATAATATGGAGTTAAAAATGTAGAGCCTGCTTTGGAATCTCAATTTCTGAGTTCCTGATAATTTTACCAGTGAATCCCAGTGGGTAGTATGGACCATGCACTCTGTCCATAGGTAACCAACTTCATCCCTCTCTTTGCCAAGTGTCTAATGTTGCATTAGACTGCTCTTAATGTTTTTGTCATGTTTGACCCGTAAGTCAGCTTCGTTGCCACAATAATAATCACCAATTTCCATTTCATCCATTGATTTCATCCTTACCTGAGCTAATTTGCTGCTGAGTCGCTCATACATGCGTTCATTTTTTTCTGTTTAGGTTTGACTGTTTCAAAGCATTATTAGATGGCTTCGTACAGTCTAACACTTGTAAATTTGAGGTGGTCCGAAGTATTTCTGCCTCTGTTCTAACTTGCACTGAGTCCTGATGTCCTGCAATGATTTCTGGTTATGCAATGGCCTGAAATTAAAATATTGAACCTTATGCTCAAATGACTCCACAGCTGCATCTGTCTATATCTGTAATCAGCTCTACAACCTAAAATATCTACACTCCTCGACTTTAATCGATTTACAATCAGTGGCTGTTATCAGCTGTTGAGTTTCTAAGCTCTGTAATCCTTTCAAAACCTACCTGTCTTACTTCTTCCTTTAAGGTGCTCCTTAAAATGTATCCCTTTGAAAAGCTTTTGGTCATTGACCCTAAACTTGCCTCTGTGGGTTGTTGTCATATTTTGTTTGATAATGCTCCTGTATAGGACCTTCAAAGATTTTGCCATGGTAAAGGTGCTGTGCAAATACAAGTTGTTGTTGCTGTATGTGCAGATCTGCCACAGTCTTTAAAATCAGGCAGCCAGTTCAAAGGGCAATCTCAGTCTTTAGTAAAATGACAGAGAAGGCAGACTTGGTGCACTTCTGAAAGGAGACATTGGGAGGTCTGTCATTTTGAAGAGTGGCACTTTTGACAACAGATGCTTTGATGAGGTATGACATTATTGACACATGTTGGACACAAGGTACGCAAGATTGATAGAATGGGATGGTCATGTCGGACAAACTAGCCAAGTGTGAACTACATATAGTAATAATTACTCATGAACTGATGGAGAACACTCCCACTTGACAGCACCGTTGTCAAAGCTATAAAAATTATGTTTTTTTTCAGTGGGTTCATGGGATGGCACGACCAGCATTTATTGTTCATCTCTCAATGCCCTGGAACTGAGTGGCTTGATTAATTAACCTCAGTTGATTCGTGAGTGGAATCTGTTTTGCCTGGAGAACTTGTGGCAGTACTGGCATTCTTGGTTGAGTGAGCTCACGAGATCAAAAGACAATGACAGATGACAAAGACTCATCAAAGATCCTCAATTTCCATTTTCAAAGCATTGATGTTAAAAAGTTCTGAGATTTTTCCCATCACTACTCTATCCATAAACGCATTTCACATACTGATCCTTTATGCAAAGTACTCCAAATTTCCATTCTAAATATGCCATAGTAGCTTGAACCATTGTTACTATGTCTTATTCTTGCTCTTTAGTTTAAAATACCATGAACTTTCTACTCTAATCACATTTGCCTGTTCATTTTCTTATCCTTTAACATTTTTCTTAATTGTATTTATCAAATTTTCTATTTAAATTTCATGTTTGATGGCTTCTTATACTATCCCATATTTTAATGCTCTGGATGAAAAAAAAACTCAACCTACTATGTTTCTAGCACAAATCCTAGAATTATGGCCCTATTTGCAGACTAGGGAAATAAACTTTGCACTTTAAAACCATTTCATAACTTTACACACTTCTATTAGATTTCCTCAGTCTACCCCGCTTAAGTCAAAGCAACATCAATTTTTTGAATTTCTCATAAGTTTATCCTGATGTTCCTGATATTATTTTGGTAATGCTGTACCTTTCCCCAGTGCTCTAATATCCGTTCTATGAAGGAGGCCCAAAATTATATATAATTTAATTATGGCCAAACCAGTCTTTCACAGATTCACTATCCTTTTCTTGCTTTTATATTAACTTACTTGATTTTTCATGCACTTTTAAGAAGTTATATTTGTATGTCCTCATAAATATGCCTTGACTCCATTAAAGCCCAAACGGTTATACAAGCCTTAGTAATAGAAAAAGAGCAAAGGAGTAAGAGCAAAATAAGCAATATGGTTAAGTAAACCCTTTGGGAGATTCTTTCCCAAATTATTGTCTTGTGGATTCTTCTTGTATCATCTTTGCCATGTGATTGGAAGAGTTAGGTCTGTGACTTATATTAGAAATGCCTTATTAAATCCTGCACTTTAAAAATCCACGGTCTACTGAGCACATTATGTTCTATTTGTTTTCTAGACTAGTTTAAACGGTTTAGTAGGTTCTGTTTCAATTCATTTGCCTGTAAGCCAAGCCAGTGTTGGACTAAGGCATCTGCAGCTCTTTAATGTCCCTGAGTGCACAGCACGCATGACTAACACAGTGTAAATAAACACAGCTGAGCCGGGCAGAAATTGGAAGGTTTTCTCATTAGAAAAATAAAATAAACAGATGCGGTTAAGCGCTCTGTCTAAAGTGTTTGTCCAAAGAATGGAGATCTCTCAGAAGTTTGAGCACAAAGGTGAGAGGGCCAAGTCTCGTGTAAAAGGAATGGAATCTGTATGGTCCTTTTAACTAATAGTCCTTGGGGAAGCCTGTTGATTTTAACCTTAAAGGAGTGTTACGTCTTGGGATTTTGGCAGCTTTTCTTTTGGTTCTTCAACAACAAACTTGGGACAGTGGTTTTGTGTTTCACAAGAAGCAGAATTTATTGAAGTTGCCCATTGCTGATGGTGGGCCAAGAAATACCTAATTCAACCAATCTGGCTGAAATGGAGTTGTTTTTATAACACAATGGAGACTATGTGCCTCTGTATGAAACACAAGGTAACTCAACAGCCGCAGTGATCATTGACCTCTTGATTAGTGAAATGCTATTACATCCTTTCACATAGCAATTGTAACTATACACTCAAAGCATCCCTCTGACGTATTAAGTCCTGCTAATTGTGTGAATATTTTTATTCCAGTGAGGGAGTCTGCAAGGAAGTACATTTTAGGGGATCATGTCGTTTACCCTCTTTAAAATTTCGATGAAAAGTATAAACTGAAGACTCCATTTGCTGAAAACAAAGCCGTATGAAGATTTTATAACAACATATGAATCCGAATGAAGAAAACAAAGAGCAAAATATTGTGGAATTATTGTTTTCTTTAAATATTGATAAATTATACCAGCCAATACATACATTTCATTCCCTCTCTGCAGAATCTGTAGGGGACTTTTCTCAGGATAAGCTGTATGATTACAAGACAATGTTAACATTAACTTAAAGTAGTTGTTGGTTTCTGGACTCAAACTATTTCTTGTCTGCATTCTAGATCCAAAACGATTCAGTGCTCTCAGTGATACAGAGGGGGCTGTCATGTAATTCCTGAATTGTATCCCTGTAATTTCCCAAAATTTGATCACCGTGGGCATTCATTTGCATTGCAAGTGCCAGATCATTCCTGAAATCAAAACTTGCGTGTATCTGATGCTACAATTTATAAATAACTTAATCCATACCTTAGTGTTGTATCCATGTTGTACATACCTAATGGGATACTATAAAATAAATTTCCCTTGATTGTTAATTACAGTTTCTAATCTGAAAAAAAAGCGTGATCTTTAGGTCACTATACCTACCAGATTTTAGCGTGCTTCAAATTTCAGTGTAAAATTATTTGTCAATGGCTGAGTTCAGGTTGATTTCACAAACATGCTTATAGGTTGTGAAAAGAAAACTAATCGTAAATCAAAGCATGAGTTCTTTACGCAGAGGGTAGTGGGTGCCTGGACCGTGTTGCCAGTGGAAGTGGTCGAGGCGGGCACGATAGTATCATTTAAGATGTATCTAGAAAGATACATGAATGGGCAGGGAGCAGAGGGATACAGATCCTTGGAAAATAAGTGGCAGGTTTAGATAGACGATCTGGATCAGCACAGGCTTGAAGGGCCAAAGGGCCTGTTCCTGTGCTGTAATTTTCTTTGTTCTTTCTTCTTTGATATCCACAAAAGTGCAATGCATTAAATTCACTGGAAATTAAAACTAATGGTAGAGAAACAGTTTATCAGAATATATTTAGACCCAGAAATTTATAGCCACAATATTTCTAATATTGTAATTGCTGCAAGGACGAGGATCACTGATTGTTAAAACATTTTAAGGATGTGGGATTCAAAGGCATGGGTTGAGAGAACTGAGATTACCAGAAAGCATCAGGGATAGCCAGTCATTGACAAAAAAATCAAGAATATCCTTCCATGTGTCTGTTGTGACTTTGACAGAAGATCAGCACAAACATTGGACTAAGAGAGAATTATATGTACCTAGTGATAGAATTATTTGTATTTAGCGGCAGAATTTATTCTGTATATAGATATCAAAAGATTGAATTCAATGCTGATGATGTATACTAATACAGAGATATTATTACACATCTCTGGAGCAGGCAGGTTTGAAACCTCTTAGTCGAGGGATAGGGATACTACCACTACTCCACAAGAGCCCACTGGAATTCTGAGCCTAAACGAGAAGTGTTGATTGGAACACCTGAAATAAATTTCCTTTGGATTGTAACAATTAGACTTCTGTATCAGACTATACTTTTAACATTAAATCACCTCCAAATTTGGCTGTGTTTTAGTAGTAAAACTGAAACTACTACAGTGCATTCATACACAGGCTCTGGAACAAAGAGAACAGTGCAGCACATGGTCTGTTCCATACAACGAGGACAAGCCAGTTCAGATTTTGATTTGAATCATCTTAAGGGGGGGAATTAATGTTTGGTTCCACCACAAATCATTCTGGGTTCTGAGCTTCGGAAAAAGAGCCAGCTGCAGAATGAGGCTAGGCCTTACTTAGTGCTGACTCCCTAGTAGCCTCATCCCATGTGCGTAAATCCCAGGATCTCAGGCATTACACAGTCTCTAAAACTTAATAGTGTCAGGCAACCACCTTTCATGATAATGACAGTCCATTTTCAGACCTATTTTGTCATTGTCTTGCTAAATCCCTAGTCACTCAACAACATTTTTTATTTTCACATGTACATTGGCAATTCTCTCTGTGGACCTTAAAGCACCTTTTATTTCCTTCCTCCTTCGAAATGATGGCCTCAGGATTACAAAAGCTTGTCTGCAGCAATTTCTTGAGGTGTGCCTGAGCTTTATTGCATTCATTAGCATTTAATCTACAATACTATGCATTAATATCAGATTCCAAATACACTTCAATATTTTGCTTACAATTATTTTACCAAAATGTCACACTATTTTGGTCAAAATACCATGAAAATCAGAAAAAATGAGTCATGCCATATCACGTGCTTCAGTTGTTTGTATTGTCATCTTCAAGCTAAGTATCTGTGCAGATAAATGTTTTGACAGAATGTATTGCTGTGTTTAAAAAAAATCATGAGTGCTCACTCAGATCAGCCCAAGCTATTTCACTGAACATCTTGATTTCTAAAATTATTTGACGCTCGGAAGGAAATCTAACTCCCCTGAAATACAGTAGTTTAGAGAGTTAACGTTATAGAGCAGGGCACATATCCGCTCACAAGCACTTAGATCTCTGAGAATACTTCCTAAGTCAGACTCCTGCTGTTCTTGTCTCCTGACTCAGGACAATAGTGAGACATTGTCTTCACCTCCCCCACAACCCCATCCCTCACTCTCAAACCTCTGAGTTTACAGTTGACAGCGGACCTATTCCAGTGAATGTTGTATATATGGATGGAGTTATGATGTCAGCAGACAGTTATTCTCATTGCAGCTGATGTACAGTGTAATTCTCCATTTCCTCTCCCTTGTTCAGGAGCTACTCTATGAGGTCCAATAGAGGATTGCTCAGATTTCATCAAACAATCTGCAAACTAACCTACAGACACCACTTCCTTTTTGGCTAAACATACTGCAACAGACTCCTGTCGAGAGAATGGCTGGTTGTCGAAAAGCTTTATTTTCCATGCATTATTATGGACTTTCATAGAGATGCATTCAGCTCCTTGCTGTACTCTGCACCAAGGCACCAGCTTTTAATTCATTTTGTAACAACAAAATAAAATACAGTGTTATTTCTTTTCATACAATAAATAAATGTGTTTTTGTTGAATTCAGAGAATGAGACAATTATCACAGCTGACAACAAGAGCCAGCATCAATCACTACCACATTTCAGTGAGCAGCAGGACAAAGAAAGAGATATTCACCTCAATTGTCTGAGTTAGATCTGAACCCAAGTTTTAAGAGTGTTAGAAATAGAAGCATAGAAATTTGATGGCATTGTTTTTATTTAATAGATGGAATTCTACACTTGTTTGCAAATGTGAATATATATGGGTCATCTGTATAATACCTTTAGTCCAGAATGCAGATCCAGAAATCCCCTCTCCATTTCTGTCTCAGGCTGTTTTCAGCAATGCAGAAAAGAGGTGCGTGTGAGTCAGGAACCTTGCTCAGTGCTGTTTAATGTGTTCTTCTTTATTCTTTTTTAGGAGGTGGGATCACTGGCGAGGCTAGAATATGTATTCTATCCCTTTATCATGCTTGAACTGAGTGACTTGGCGGCCATTTCCATGCACGGTCAAATGTCAACCATGCTACTGTGGACCTGAAGTCACATGTTGGCCACACCAGATAGGGACGCCAGATTTCCTTTGCACAAAGATGCTAGCGAACCTAACAGGTTTTAAAAACAATTACTGACAGTTTCTTGACACCACCACGATTAATAGTTTTGTAGTTCAGATTTATCAACTGAATTTAAATTCCACCAGTTGCTATAAAGGAATTTGAAGCCTTGCCCCCCCCGAGCATTGATCTGTCCTCACTGCCAGCACTATTTTGGGAGGATGGGCATTTCAGGACTTCTGCAATTTCAGTGAAGCAGTCACATTTTGGAAACCTCCCTAATCACGCCTAGTGAGAAGATGTGACACATGGATTGGAAATGGGAAGAGTTCATCATGAAATGCTATCGCCTGAGGTATATTCATAAAAACAATGCAACTAAAATGAATTATGACTGTGCTGTGATTTTAAAGGAAGCCATTAAATAATGTGGGTCCCAGACTGTTACCTCTGTCTACTGACAAACTATCAAGTTATGGAACAGTACTGTAAAAGTGAAAAAGTTTTTTAGATGCATTAAAATAGATCATCCACTGAATAAAGTGCTATGCTGCATTGCATATTATGGAAAGTATTGTCCAATATTAAATGAGAAGTAGTTAGAGAATTTTTGCCAATGGTTTTCACTGATTCTTTAAGGAAAAGCACAAAAATCTGTTTGGTTGTTTCAATGCTTTGACAGACTGCCAAACTTTGACTGTCTTCAAAATCATTAATATATTTTGCACTGCAGCATTTGCTTATACTGTTGTGTTGGGGGATGCTGGTTTGAAGCTTTGATTGCTTTCCAGAACAATGGATCCTTCATAGCAGGATTTCCTTACATAGCTATCCAATCAATGAAACTATTAATTATGTACAAATTATGAGCTTCATGTAAGTTAATAGTTTTAAAGTGTATATTATTATTTTTCATTTTGACAGTTTTATGAGCTCTGGGACCATTTTTAATTGTCTATTCAAGTGATGACCATTTTTTCTGCCAGATGTATGAGTTTCCAAAGATTTCCAACGGTTGATATGCATATTATATTCTGATCTTACAGCAGATACTGGAAGATTACACGAGAGAAATAAAAATAGATGTGAACAGAGGATGAAAAAGGCATACTTGTAAAGTAGGTTACATGATAACCTGAAGAACTGGACCAATGAATGGAGGCATGCCTTTTAACTTGGCAGCTTCCACATCAGACCATTTCTTTGTCCACATTTGGCCTGCTGCCTTGCCCAAGACCAGGCTGTTCCTGGCTCTCACCTACTGGCAAAGAAGCAGGATTCTGAAGTTCAAGCCTCCATGAAGAAGAAGTGGCCCAGAATTTCTTTCTAACAGATGGATGTTACCAATACACATATATGAAGATTTGAGTTTAGAGACATCCTTTTCCTGCCAGATAGTAAATCAAAAACCAAATGACCAAATGAATCGGTCACACATACATTGATTAGTACCTTGGGATCTATTAGTTTGTATCTGCCTATTTTCAGAACCAAAACAGGCAACACATTCAGAATTCATTCCAGAAGCAAAGGGCCTGTTGGAACTTGGGGTTCATTAGCATAATTCTAGCAAAGCCATACACACCAACAGAGTACCCACTGGCACTTACCCATGAGAACTGATTGATTTCTGTTTCCATGTGAAGGTTTATAAAGGTAAAAATTGTTTTCAAGCTCCAGCAATTCCCTTAAAAATCGAAGGTTAAGTTACAGCAAAACACTAGTGGTTATATGAGATCACAAAGTGTGGAGCTGGATGAACACAGCAGGCCAAGCAGCATCTTAGGAGCACAAAAGCTGATGTTTCAGACCTAGACATTTCCAAAACGTCAGCTGTTGTGCTCCTGAGATGCTGCCTGGCCTGCTGTGTTCATCCAGCTCCACACTTTGTTATCTTGGATTCTCCAGCATCTGCAGTTCCCATTATCACGAGTGGTATATGCTTTGCTGAGCATCAAGAGGGTTCTTAAATCATCATTAAGTTCTTCTTTAGCATTTGTAGGTGAACCAGTACATATTTATAATGGCAATCTGAAATTACCTAATAGATAATGAGCAAAAATAGCATGTACATCTATTTCAGGCACAACAAGTTTCAATTTCTGCTCATAGCAGAGTATAAGAGACTTATACATCAACCACCATTTGATACATAGTAGGACAAAGGAAATTCTACAAGCAAAATTGGTAAAGAGTTTGGAAGGTAAGAAATAAGATTAGAGACTGTGGAAATCCTTGTTATCTATGCTTTTATTTCTAGTCCTAACTGTTTCATTGTATATTTTGCAGGCTGCTTAAAACTCAACAGAAGCTCTGCTGTTCATGTTCTAATTTGAAACAAGTTCTGTTCGCCTACTAGCCTTGTGCTTACGGACCTGGACTGGCTCACAATTAAGCAATACATGGATTATCATCAACTGCAAGTTACCTTCCAAGTCATTCAGCATCCTGTCTTAGAAGGATATCACGGGCCCCTCACTGCTGGGTCAAAATCCTGGAACTCCCTTCCTAACAGCATTATGGTTGCCCTTACATCCCAAAGACTACAGCAGCTCATGAAGGCTATAGCAACTCACCACTACTTTCTCCCAGGCAATTGGAGAAGAACAATGAATGCTGGCCTAGCCAGCGACACCCTCATGCCATTAACAAATATTAACACAGAAAGCAACTGGAAAGCTTTCTGGTAAGGTTGCTGTGAAATTAGCAACTTTCCAATCTCATGGAACCTGCTAGGGAAACAATACTGAAGTAAATACTCATATAAGCAGTTCTCAGTGTTTAGTTCTAGTGGTGGTCTTATGATTCTGGATTAGATATGGTGTATGAAAAACATGAAGGAACATAAGACAGACCTGTGCTCTGTTCAACCAAGTTACTTTTCCATATGGTCTAGATGAACATAAAAGCTTTAAAATAAATTGCTTCAAAACTCAAGTACTTATGGTCAAATGTTAATGCGATCCTAAAGGGGAACTCTTGCACACCTGATTCTTCTATTTTCCATACATCTGGCAAATGAAGGCTCATAATCCTGAATGCTCTGCATTTTAATTATGATCCCTTGTAAAAATGGCTTCCTCTAAATGCCAAACATTCAATTTTATGCCAGAGAAATGATTAAATCAACAACAAAATATTAACTTTCAATGGTTTCACGTAAACAAGAAGGCGTTGCCTTGATCGAATGACTGTATTACACTGGTTCTCAAGAGGTTAATTAAAGCCTGTGCATACCACATAAAACAGGAGGGCTAAATCTTTCATTTAGTAAATACACATATTCTTTGTCCTCCAAGGGATAGGGTTTAGAGTAAAGGTCCTACCTTTCCAAAACGGGTGGCATATGTCCCTGTAAGTAATGAATGGAAAATAATGATGGTTTCATCCAAATCCCAAACAAAAACTCGCTGTGAAAAAGAAAGGGAGAGGTTAGCTTTGGTTATAATTTGAACTAAACTACAGTATCATTAGTCTTTAAATGCGGGTTCATGTAATTTCATATGTTGGAAGCTGAATTAAGAATCTGGCATCTGCTTGTCAATTATTTGGAGCTGGTGAGGTATGAAGTTATGCTTGTTCAAAATCAACAATGCACCTCTGGAATGGCAATTTATTAAACCAGCAAGAAGGGAAGGTGAATTAGAACTGGGATCAATGCCTGATAAATCTATGAATATGATGAAAGAAAAGATTTCCTTGAAACAGTCAATCATTTTCTAAAGTCACCTTCACAATAGAATATCACAACTGTTCTAATAAACAAATGCACTGTTTTTCAATGTTCGTGGAAAATGGATGAATCTCATGTCCCCAAAACACTGCTAAAATCCTGAAAATCCCATCGTCATATGCAATAAAAATGGAATTTCAGTCAGTCAGTCACCATGATCCAATAGCCCTAATTGTAAACAGACGGAGTCCTGGAACTCAATCCCCAAAACGCTGGTTAAAAAAAACATAGAATCCTATGTAATTAAACCAGAATTTTGCTTTTTGAGTTTATTGGAAAAAAAGTGCCCATGGAAATAAGCTATACAATGGAATTGTGAAATATGTAATGGGGTTGAATGGACAAACAGCCTGAGTGTCAGTTTTTCTTTATAGAATACCTACATTCTGGATGCAGACTATTCATCCCATAGAGTCTGCACCAATTCTCTGGGGAGCTTTCTACCCAGACCACCCCATCCCTCTTACCCACCTAGCCTACACATCCCTGAACAATTTAGCATGGCCAATCCACCTAACCTGCACATCTTTGGACTCTGGAAGGAAACAGGAGCACCTGGAGGCAAACCCACACAGACACAGGGAGAATGTGCAAACTTCACGCAGACGAACGCCCAGGGGTAGAATCAAACCTGGCTCCCTGACATCATGAGGTAGCAGAACTAACCACGGAACTACCATACCACCCTCTGTTTCATGTGCAACACAACCAACAATTCCAGATTTTTCCAAGGCAAGCTCATACACAGAACAGGATTATTCTCTCAGTTCTCACTCAGCAATATAGAAAAGGACTGATGTTCCCACTAAAAGAAATAGTTGTATTTATGTAGCTCTCATTATGTCCCAAAAATGACTCAGACACATGTGCTGTGCAGTAGTTATTGTCATACAGATGAACACAATAGCCACTTTCTACACAGCAGGATCCCAAACAGAACACTGCAATGATAATCAGTTAATGCATTCCCGATGATGTTGGGCAAAGAAAAACTACTTGTTAGGGTTTGAAGAACTCCCCAATCTCCTTTGAAATAGTGCAATGTGGAATGAATTTGTTTTATGCAGTACTGTAGGATGGCCAGTATTGAATCAGGTGTGTGGTGTACATCTGTGCTGAACTCATTGAAAATGAAAATCAGGAGAGGTGTATAACGAATACCTGAGTTAATATCACTTGATTTTCAGTATTATCCGAAGTCAGTAGTATTCTCAGGTAATCTTTAACAAATGATCCTAATTATGGTAGGTCAGTATAATTCTTTCACCAAAGTACAGCCTCTCCAAAAATGCAAAACACCCTCCCTACTGCAAGAGATTACTTGCAAAGATTATCTACTCACATCCCAGAACTGGTCATCAATCAAGCTTTTTCTAACTCAATAGTGTGAGTACCACTATCTGAGTTGAGCAGGCACCCAGCACAGAGTAGGAGAGGAATGTAGGCAAAACCAGTTTGACTATTCGGTATTACAGAGTTCAAGCTATAACCAGAGATTTTCAATAAACTTGCATTTACACCAATTAGCTGCTCATTTATATTGCTATGACAGCCTGTTGTCGAGTAAATTATAAGCACTTGCAAAGCTTATGAGCAAATTTCAAAGTAAGGTCACACAAGTAGTTCTAATGAGAGGGCTACTTTAATCTTGAGGAAATAAATCGACGGATATATTTCTGTATGCATAGCTATATATACCTTTGGATACAAAGTTATTTATAAAGTCATACTGCACAGGGCTCTCTGGAAATTTCATTCCAACAGTGAAACAAAAGTTTAGTGACAAATTCACTGACCAGATATTTTTCTAGAAATCATATAGATTCTAACTGCATTAATATTGAAAAAAATATATTACAGAAAGGCATTAATGATCAACGTCACAAAATCACTCACTTTCTAAAGAACTTGTAAATGATAGCTCATGTGAATGTATGGGAAGGGCATGTGATGGCCACACTATGTCGCAATGGCCACATTAAAGAGAAATGCCAGAGGGGACTATTAAAGAGAAAAGATGAAAGGATGAAAAGGATATGTCATTGGGCATTTTAAAGGGACATCTTGCAGAACACATTAAAGGTAAACTTTAAAAGACATGTAACAGATACAAATTTAAGTCAAATGAAACAGCGTGCCATCTTTTAAAAGTGATCTAGGTCTCGTCATGTCAACGCATGAAAGTAAGATACCACTAGTTCATTGAATCTTTTCAAAATGCGCAGCTTCAGAATCTAATCAAAAAGGCACCATCTTGAAAAACTAGTACATATGTAGAGTATGATGATTAGATTTAAGAAAACATAGTCAATACTGCAAGTGAAATCGAACTATCATCAAATGACAGGACCAAAGCTTAATGTGCCATTAGTTGCTTTTTCTAATTAAAGTCCTTTAATAAACAGGGGCTGCAATATGACAATCAACAATGTTCTAGTTTTCATTACTTAGACATTTTACATTTTCTGTTTAAATACTAAATTATTTAAACTTTAAACATGGACAAACATTGGCTTTAAATGTGATAATGTCACACTAAAGTAGCACATCCTTTATATATAAAAGATTGGGAAAGCAGTAGGATAGCTAGCTAGTATCAGCTAGCTAGTTTAGACAGAAATTTCCTTTGTTATGGGCTTTTGCAGAGATTACTTGACCTATCACAGGCTTAGAAAATATAGAGATAGAAAGTGAAAGCTGCATCACAATATTTGATTGACATCACTGTAATGCCGCAACATTATAACATAATGACAATTGCATTGCTGCACCAACTTTTATGGGATGGGGATATTACTGGCTAGGTCAGCATTATTGTCCATGCCTGATTCTATTCTAGGCCAGACAGCAGCTTCCCTAAAGGTCTTTAGTGAACCAGAGGGTTTTTAATGACAATAGTTGCTATTAGATTTTTAATCCCAGTGTTACTGTGGATTCATATTTCACCATCTGCCACAGTTATATTTGAACCTATAGCCCCAGAAATTAGTCTACGGTTTTGAATGTGTAGTTCAGTGACATTACCACTCTATCATTGCTTCCATGTTGCATTAATAATTCTAGAACCATAGTCTCGGTGTGCCTACTGTCCCTTTATGATTCTTCATTTGACCTAAATGGACCAAGCCAGTTAGCAATACAGAGCCAATTGCTGCTTTCCTCCACCATTCCCTTGTGGAAATGACCATCAGCAGAAACTGCATCTGTGCGCAGTGAATATTAGGCTTATGTTAGTGAAGGAAACGCACTCTATGCTATTTTACATGCTTTATACATTGAAATCAGGATCTATCTGTGAAACATAGGTGACCATACCCTTTTGAAAAAGACACCACATCCCCAGAAAAAAAAACAGAACGTATGCAAGTGAAGAGCTTTCAGAAAAACTGCCCAATAAAATTCAGAGACACTCTGTCAGCCAGACCCCATTTCCGTCAGGATGCATGCATACTATTGGAGGGGATGAATGGTTTCCAAAATTACACAACTAAGCAAAACATGAGAGAGGGATAAACCAGGAAATTACAAGCACAAAATAAACTTTTATTTGGAAAGCCGTGAGCTAATCGAGGAGAAGTGGCTTGGATTTCCTAATTTTAATTGAGTTTGGCTAACTTAAATCAATTTTTTTTGATGAAGTATGAAGAAGGGTTGATCATGACAGTGTGGTAGATATTACGTAAGTGGTACTTCAGAAGGCACTTGACAAAGTGCTAGGCAAGAGGCTTATGAAGAAGTTGAAAGCCATAGAATTAAGGAGAAAGTGCCTTTATGGACATAATATTGCTACATTCATTGAAGCAAAGGGTGGTGATGGATGTTATCCAGGTAAAGAGGTGTTTGGTAATTCTGCCTTCTGCAGGTCATTTTGAGGTACATTGCTCTCTGTGATGTTAATAAGCAACCCAGATGTCTAGGGTGCCACATCTAAAAGTTGCAAATTCAACGAAACTTGGTAAACTAACAGATTGTGATGAGGTAAATTATAGATTTCAGGATTAATTTGATGAGATGATGAAATGGACAGAAGCACAGGAGATTAAATTCAATGCAGAGAAGTGTGAAGTGATGACCTTCGAGAGGGCTAAAATGGAAAGATAGTATACTATAAATTAAATAATTTTGATTAGGTGTAGCTTATACAAAGACCTTTAAAGGTGGTAGTGAATTTGCTAAGGTGGATAAAAAAAGCATATGGGTGTTTAGGTTTATAAATAGATATAACAGAGATTCCAGCAGCAAGTGGTGATTGTGAGGAGGGTATTACTAAGCAGGGTATTACAGACCAAAAGCAAAGATATGGATTTTAATATGATTGCTTTTTTGAAGATTCATGAAGGGCTGAATGGCTTTCTTCTGTGCTTTAAGTTTCAATAATTCTATGCTGTGGCAAGGGTACAATGCCTGTCACTTTATTTGCCAGTGGAGGTCAGATAAACCCTCTCCTTTCACTTACCAAGGTTTAGTATAATGCCTGACATCAGCAGGGCATTTCTGGGCAGGCATAAGTACCGCACACTGGAGCTTCTGCCAGTGATGGGGAGAAATGTGTAGAAAGCTTGGACCTATAGCTCTATATTGGTTTTATACTGTAACTTCATGTTAACTGCCTCACACTATAACTCTCCAATATTACATTCATAATGGTCCAGTGTGGTTTGTGATGTTGCAAGTGTAGTATCAACTGTCATGTTACATCTCGACTCCTGTGACTCCTTAACACTGCAATACCAACTTTAATGTTGTGATAAATGATATGCTGGGATCGCTGACAGATTATAACTAACATCACAACTCAGTAATACTGTTGGAAACATCAGAAAGATTTGGTTAAGTCTGATGATTAGTTAGTACCTCAATGTCAGTGTCTAGTAGAGGAGAAGGATCATTGTTCCTTTTTGATCTTCCACGTAACTTTCCATCTGAACTTCTCCGTTGTCGATCTGAATCCAAATCTTTCACAGGAGTTCTAGCGCGACTGACAGTATTGTAATCTCCTGAAGAAAGCAACACAAACTGTTTAAAACATCTAGAAAGCCAATGGGGATCCTTCAAGTTTCACAGTGTTGAAATATTGAGGTTAAGTTTGTCACTTGAAGAATATGAAAACACAAACTGGCCCAGTTACAACATAAGGATGGGCTTACATCACTCTCTTGCAACGGGCATTACAATACTGTATAAATACACCGGTGCAACTGTATAATGTAAAGCGCTGCAGAACCTGCTTTATTGGTTAGAGTCAATCCATATGAACTGTATTGTTTGCCGCAGAGATAGACTCACTCTGTATTAGTTGTTTGCCTTTCGATAGGGACTCTTGTGATTCGTCCTCACCACATTGGTTACAATTATTTTCCATATTGATTCATGTTACTGGGTATAGTTACTTGCCATACTAGAACTTTAATCTCCCTGCATTGAGCATAAACACTTATCACATGGACTGTGTTGTCACACAATAATATAGTAATGATTGCCAGGTGATGAGCTACTGTAACTGGTTCACATTTGAATTGCTGAGATTTCTAATCCATTTACCACATGAAAGTAACTTAGCATTTTTTTTTACCTGGGCATTATCATCCTAATGTGCTACGGGGATCTTTGAATATTGGCAACACAGAGTATGTCCTTCTCATATGGACTCCCTTCTCACATTCTTTGACTTTACACAATAAGTGTTGATTAAGAAGAACATTTATAGAGGGCTCTATTCAAGCCAGACTGATGTATACCAGGTTTTCATGTGAAATGAATTACCCAGAGCAATTAAATTCATCAACATATTCTGTTTCGCTCCTGTTTCTTAAACCTCTAGTGATCCAGCTCATTTAGAGTCTCTCAACTCTATTAACACCTGCTGAAGTAACAGTTTATTAAAGCTCATCACTTTTAACAAAGAGGTCACAGTATTTTCATTGGAATAATACAACTCAAGTTAGCATTAAAATTAATTTGTGATTAAAAATAGAGCTAAAGACAAAATACGAGTCATATTCTTAGTATTTGTTTTCTACATTGCTGCAGGGAAAGATAACACATTTTAGTACTGTGTCATTACTTTACAGTTTTCAGATATTATTTCAACTGCTCTATATTCTTGACCCACTTGCACCCGGCAGATAGGGTGTGCCACTTCAAGGCTGAGTTGAGTAGAATTTTTCCTCTCAGAAGGCTGTGTGACTTTGGAACACTGCCTCAGAAGAGGGTGGAGACTAAGTCATTGAAATTGAGAAAGATGTATCACAACAAGGGCACTGAAAACTATTAGATCATCCTAGAAGAACAGAAAAATATGCTTTTGTTCTGCACATAGTAAGGACGGTTGATGAGGGTAATGTATTTGCCATACTCTACATGGATTTTAGCAAAGCTTTTGATGGGGTCCCTCATGACACATTGGTCATAAAATGAAAATTCCATTTGATACAAAGCAAAGTGGCAAGTTGGATCTAAAATTTGATCATAGGTGGGAAGCAAAGAATAATGTTCGATAGATATCTTTGAGACAGGAAAGCTGTTTACAGCAATATGTTGTAGAGATCAGGTGAAGACCCCCTGCATTTTTTAATGCATACGTCAATGATTTGAACTTGAACATAGGCAGTTTGATGGAGAAGTTTGCAGACAATACAAAATTTCACCGTGCAGTTGCTAACGAAGAAATATGGAGATTGCAGGAAGAATCAATGGACTATTTAGGTGAATGATGCAGTGGCAAACATTAAGAAACATAAGGTAATGCATTTGAAGAAGGCTAGCAAAGCAAGGGAACATAAGGTGGAAGCTAGGCACAAAAGAAGCTTTTTTTTCTTCTAATTGGAAGGATATGATGGGTGAAATCTTGGAGAGGTTCGTGCTGTGGTCTCAGATTTTCATAATTTGCATCAATGCAAAGAGCAAAGGCACGATAACTAAATTTGCTGATGACATAGAGATAAGCAGTAAAGTAATTTGTGAAGAGGATTAAAAGGATGCAAATGGATACAGATACATCGAATGGGTAGTAATCTGTCAGATGGAGCATATTGTGAGAAAATGCCAAGTTGTTCGCCTCAGCAGGAAGAATAAATAAACAGAGTACTACAAGAAATGGAGAATGACTGCTGAATTCTGAGCTGCAAGCAAAACTAGATTTTGTTCCAACTGAGTCACAAAATGTAACTATGTAGGTATTACATATAATCAGGAAAGGTAATGGAATGCTATCATTTATTATGAAAGGAATTGAACATAGAAATAAGGATTTTAAGCTTCACTTATACAGGATGTTGGTGGGATTACATCTTGAATACAGTGTGCATTTTTGAGGATCTCCTTATCTAAATAAGTAAATGCGATAGAGGCAGTATCAGGAAAGACTGGACAGGCTGGGATGGTTTCCACTGGAGGTCAGAAGAACGAAGGATAACTTGATTTAAATACATAAGATCCTGAACTATCTTGAAAGATGAGTATGGAATTAATATTTCCTCTTGTGGGTTAGTGTAGGATTAGAGAATACAGTTTATAAATTAGGGCTCACTGTTTTAGGATAGAGTTAGGGAGAATTTGTTTTCTCTCAGAGGGTTGTATGACTTTGGAACTCTGCCTCAGAAGGCAATGGGGATGGTGATCACTGAATGTTTTTAAAGCAGAGGTAGACAGATTCTTGTTAAGCAAGTGAAACAAAGGTTATTAGTTGGTAAATGGGGATGACAAAGAGATCAGTAATAACCTTACTTAATGACAGGGCAGATTCCATGGGCTAAATACCTGATGTCAGCTCCTAATTTGTAATAAATGGTAAGATATTGCGAAGTGTGCAGAGAGGCAGAGAGACCTTGGAGTACAGGTTTATACATTCCTGAAGATAGCTGGGCAGGTAGATAAGATGTACAATAAGGCACATGGGAATTTGCCTTAATTAGCCAAGGCATAGAATATAAATCAAGGAAAACCCTAAAGCTTTTTATAGGTATGTAGGAATAAAAGAATGACTAGAGTAAGATTAGGGCCAGTCAAGGACAGTAGTGGAAAGTTGTGCGTGGAGTCCGAAGAGATAGGAGAGGTGCTAAATGAATATTTTTCATGAGTATTCACACAGGAAAAAGACAATGTTGTCGAGGAGAATATGGAGATACAGGCTATTAGACTAGATGGGATCCAAGTTCACAAGGAGGAGATGTTCGCCATTCTGGAAGGTGTGAAAATAGATAAGTCCCCTGGGCCAGATGGGATGTATCCTATGATTCTCTGGAATGCTAGGGAGGAGATTGCAGAGCCTTTGGCTTTGATCTTTATATCGCCATTATCTTCAGGAATAGTGCCAGAAGACTGGAGGATCGCAAATATTGTCTCCTTGTTCAAGAAGGGGAGGAGGGACAATCGCGGTAATTACAGGCCAGTGAGCCTTACTTTTGTTGTGGGTAAAGTGTTGTAAAGGATTATAAGAGATAGGATTTATAATTTGATAAGAATAATTTGATTAGGGATAGTCAACATGGTTTTGTGAAGGGTAGGTCATGCCTCACAAACCTTATTGAGTTCTTTGAGAAGGTGACCAAACAGGTGGATAAAGGTAAAGCGGTTGATGTGGTGTATATGCATTTCAGTAAAGCATTTGATAAGGTTCCCCACAGTAGGCTATTGCATAAAATATGGAGGCATGGGATTGAGGGTGATTTAGAGGCTTGGATAAAAAAATTGGCTAGATTAGATTCCCTACAGTGTGGAAACAGGCCCTTCAGCCCAACAGGTCCACACTGCCCCTTGAAGCATCCCACCCAGCCCCATTCCCCTATAAGCCACACACCCCTGAACAATATGGGCAATTTAGCATGGCCAATCCACCTAGCCTGTACATCTTTGGACTGTGGGAGGAAACCAGAGCACCTGGAGGAAACCCATGCAGACACAGGGAGAATGTGCAAACTCCACACAGACAGTTGCCTGAGGCTGGAATCAAACCCGGGTCCCTGGCACTGTGAAGCTGCAGTGCTAACCACTGACTCACCATGCTGCCCTCCAATTGGAAGAAGACAGAGGGTGCTGGTTGATGGGAAATATTCATCTTGGTGTTCAGTTACTAGTGGTGTACCGCAAGGATCTGTTTTGGGGCCACTGCTGTTTGTCATTTTTATAAATGACCTGGATGAGGGCGTAGAAGAATGGGTTAGTAAATTTGCAGATGATACTAAAGTCGGTGGAGTTGTGGATAGTGCAGAAGGATGTTGCAGGTTACAGACGGACATAGATAAGCCGCAGAGATGGGCTGAGAGGTGGAAAATGGAGCTTAACGCAGAAAAGTATGAGGTGATTCAATTTGGAAGGAGTAACAGGAATACAGAGTACTGGGCTAATGGTAAGGTTCTTGGTAGTATGGATGAGCAGAGAGGTCCCAGTGTCCATGTACAAGATCCCTGAAAGTTGCCAGCTAGGTTGATAGGGTTGTTAAGAAAGCGTACAGTGTGTTAGGTTTTATTGGTAGAGGGATTGAGTTTCGGAGCCACGAGGTCATGTTACAGCTGTACAAAACTCTGGTGTGGCTGCACTTGGAGTATTGCGTACAGTTCTCGTCGCTGCATTTGAGGAAGGCTGTGGAAGCATTGGAAAGTGTGCAGAGGAGATTTACCAGGATGTTGCCTGGTATGGAGGAAAGGTCTTATGAGGCAAGGCTGAGGGACTTGAGGCTGAGAGACTTAGAGAGAAGAAGGTTAAGAGGTGACCTAATAGAGTCATACAAGATGCTCAGAGGATTAGATACAGCTTTTTCCTCGGCTGGAGGTGGCTAGCACGAGGGGACATAGCTTTAAATTAAGGGGTGATAGATATAGGACAGATGTCAGAGGTAGATTCTTTACTCAAAGAGTAGTAAGGGCATGGAATGCCCTGCCTGCAACAATAGTAGACCCACCAAGTTTAAGGGCATTTAAATGGTCGTTGGATAAACATATGGATGATAATGGAATAGTGTAAGTGAGATGGGTTTCAGTTTGGTTTCACAGGTCGGCGCAACATCACGGGCCGAACAGCCTGTACTGCGCTGTAATGTTCTATGCTCTATAACAGCAGAGACATTATGCTGGAACTGCATAAAATGCCAAGGGTGTCACTGCTGGAGTGTCATGCGTCGTTCTGATCATCTCATTATCATAAAAATTTAACTGTATTGGAGAGGATGCAGAAGAGATTTAGACTAGAGAATCTTAGTTATCTGCGGGAGTGGGGCACGGGGTAAACTAGGGATTTTTTTCTTTGAGACAGCGGAAGCTGAAGTAGGTGTTAACTGAGGTGTATCAAATCCTGAGGGATCTAAGGAAAGTAGGAATGTCCCTATTTGTCCCTAATCCTTTTGGAAAAGTTGTCCACGACCAGGAAACATAGACTTAAACTAAGAGGTAAGAGGCTCAGTGTGGATTTTTATCTCCAGAGGATAGTGGAGTTTTGAACTCACTGTTTGAAAGAGTGACAGAGGCCAGAATCTTTTTACTATGTAAAAAATTCTCGATATATACCCAAAGCTGCCTGGACTGGACGGCAGGTCTTATGAGGAAAGGTTGAGAGAGCTAGGGGCTTTTTTCATTGAAGTGAATATGGATGAGAGGTGACTTGATAGAGGTTTACGAGATGATGAGAGGCATAGATAGAGTGGGTAGTCAGAGACATTTTCGCAGGGTAGAATTGACTATTATGAGGGGGTATAATTTTAAGATGATTCGAGGAAAGAATAGGGGTAAGTTGTTTACACAGAGAGTGGTGGGCATGTGGAATGCGCTGCCATCAGTGATAGTGGAGTCAAATACTTTAGGGATTTTTAAGCGACTCTTGGATAGGCACATGGAGGATAGTAAAATGTAGAGTATGCAGAATAGATTGATCTTAATAATAGGTCAGCACAACATCTGGGCCTAATGGCTTGTACTGTGCTGTACTGTTCTGTGTTCTATGTTCAAAGTATCATACAGATCAAGAGCTTCGGCTTACAAGTAAGGATTTGGCTGGATGGCTATTTGTTGGCCTGTGTGGACACAATGGACCAAATGGCCTTCTTCCAACCTTTATATTTCCAGGTTCCAATGATTTGTTTACTGGAGGAGCAGGATATGGTACTATTACATAGAAAAAATGGGAGCCCTTACTCCAATATGAGGGGGAACTGACATTAAGAGCAATGGTGTTTCAAATTGCAATTCCATTTTAAAAATCAGAAAACCAAATAAAAAGGTTTTATTTTAATGTAGATATTATTGAGAGTTGTGTGTTGAAATCTTTGAGAATGGTCTTTTGTGGTGCCGTCATTCATTTGGTTGCTGACGCTGTTGAGTGAGAGCTTTCCCTCTTCCCACTTTGCTCATTTAAAAACAATCCATAATATGTGAACATTGCTGCCATGAGCAGCAAATATTGCTGATCTAATTGCCCTTCAGAAGGTGGTGGTGAGTCATTGAAAGTTTTTTCTGACTGATAGCAAATGCCTTCCCAGCATTAATATTCAGATGTGATTATGAAATCTTTTGGACTAAGCTCTCCTTGCCTCTTCGCATTTTTAATTCTTGACTTTTGTTTCTCCTCTTTATCCACAGCTGCTGGCATTTGTTGCAGGATTGACGTATTGAAATGATTTCACCCAAGACTATGTGCTCAAGTTATGGGAGTAAGTAAGAAACCGTTGAAGATATATGCTCTGCTCTTACCTGACACTGATTCTGCACTCGTTTGATTAGTTATAGCAATCGGTGGCTCCGGGATCTGATAAGTCATTCCAGAAATGGCTGAAGGGCTAATGTTATTTGCGGTTACGTATGGAGAGCTGTATGCAGAACTGTAATACTGTGGATACTGTCCCTGTGGGAAGCCTGGATATGCAGTATATTCCTTAGAAAACAGAAACCAGCATGATTTTAGCATGATATTCAAAAGAAAAGTCACCTCAGTACAGTCAATGTCAGTGGTTTTCTGCTGGAAATAAATTGCCAACATCTTAGTTGTGGGTACCATGTCACAGGATGTTCTGAGTTACTCGAAGCACGGTAAGGTTTGGAGGTGACGTCCTTCAAAGTCTGCCTGGCCAGGAGACACCATGTGGGACTGGAATTAAAATACAGGACCTCAAAGCTATTTCGTTGGCTGGAACAGAACATCCTCTGCAGATACTTAGCTGTGTAGAATTTGAAAGCCAGCCTACCATGGTACTCCTGCACACTCCAGCAATTGTCAACAATGGAAGCAATTCAGGATTTTTCCAACATTTTTGCTTATTGATTATGAAAATGTTGTAGTTAGGAGCGAAACAGTTGATAAGTAACATTCATGTCAGATACATGCTAGGTAATGACCAACCCCAACAAGAAAGAATCTAATCATTATCCTGCTGATGTTCAATTGTATTAGCCTCACTGAATCCCCCGCTAATCTGGGGATTACCACTGACCAGAAACTCAACTAGACTGGCCACATAAAAGTAGTGGCTACAAAAGTATGTCAGCAGCTAGGAATTCAGTATCCCCAGTCACTACCTACAACATACAAGTCAGAAGGACCTTGGAGTATCTTCACTTGCCTGGTTGAGTCAGCTCCAATAAACAACAAATGGGCCTAAATGATTTACACCTATTAGCCACCTTCAACATTCTTTGCCCCTTCATCACCGAAGCACAGTGAGGCCCACCTACAGGATGCACTGCAGCAACACTTTCTTCAAGAGCACCTTCCAAACCTGAAACATCTACCATTTCAAAGGACAAAGCCAACAAATGAATGGAACACCACCACCTCCATGTCACACACCATAATGAATTAGAATTATACTGTTATTCCTTTACTGCTGCTGGGTCAAAATCCTGAAACTCCCTTCCTAACACCACTGTCAGTAGTCCTACACCCTAAAGGACTGTATTGGTGAAAAGACTGCATTCTCCACAACAATTAAAAATGAGGAATAAATTCTAGCTTTGTCAGTGATGTCCATATCACATGAATACAAAAAAAATGATAATAAAGTGAGTGCTGACATTCGAGTTGCAGAGGGAAGATGTATATTGTGGGAACAGTCATGGCAGACACCAGGAATGAGCAAAGGAGTGGGCAATTTGTGAGGAAATCACATAATGTAATCTCCAAATTTATATCCAATTAGAGCTGGAAATTTTACCATAGATGGAGACAGAATGGACTGGAAAGTCCCAAAAGGTAAATACAAGAATTTATAGGTAGGGGCAAAATCAGTGTTCCCCAATAGACAACTGTGTAGTTCCATCATTGTTTGTCTATCACTGGATGCAGCTCAATAGGATTCAATTCAAGACACAAAATGGCAACAGACTTTCAAACCCTGATATATGCTATGACACTATTATAACAATAATGTCAACAATTGATTCAGGACAGATAGCAAATGCTGAGAACATTACTTGGTTGAAAAACTTACCCCCACAAAATTGCTCCAACCAGTAATGATGAGGCAGCTGAAGGAAGTGGATCTTGTCGACAGAATTGACGATGAAAATTGGCAACATGTCACCATGATTAGACAATATGAAGTTTGTACCAACAAAAAAAGCATTGCTCTAAATTTAACATACCAAGATCATTGCTTTGAAGTGTACTGTTAAGATGACATGAACTCATATCATCCATTTTTCAGGAATACAATGATTTCACTGCAGGCTTTCTCGAAAGATGCTTTGCTGACCTTCACGAGTTTCTCCAAATGCACATAACTTTAAAAAAAATTATTCACAGAATATGGGAATCCTTAACCATGCCAGCATTAATTGCCACTGCTTAAGCAGCCTTGAGAAAGTGATGATAAGTGACCTTCTTGAACCATTGTATTCTGACTGATCTGGGCAGACTTGAACTGTCAGTAAGTTGGAAGTTCTAGTATTTTGAGGCAGTGATGCTGAAGAAATAAGTGATATATCTCCAAGTCCGGGTTATGTGTGATTTGGAGGGGAACTTGTAACTGTTGGTGATCCCATCTTCCACGGCATGTGACTCACTAAATCATTAAGGTTCATAGGTGGGACAGTTTTAGAAATTGTTTGCTGTGGTGAATCTTGCAGATGCTATATTCTGCATATTAAATGTCAGTGGTGGAAATAGTGAATGTTTAAACTGATGGATGGTGTGGCAATTTAGTGTGCTGCTTTATCCTGAATGGCACCCGACTTCTTAAGTATTTTTGGAGTGGAGAGTATTCCATCACACTCCCGACACGTAGCCTGTTCATTGTGAAAAGGCTTTCAGGGAGTCAGGAGGTGTGTTATCAACCAAAGAATGTTCAGTATCTGACCTGCACAATATTTATATGGCTGGTCTAGTTAAGGTCTTAGACAATGCTCCCCATCACCCACACACCTCCAAAACCCTGCCACTCCCCATCCCCAAAAGATGTTAATGCAAGGGATTCAATTATGGTAATACCATGGAATTCCAAAAGGAGAAGGAGAAGACTTTTTCTTGTTGGAGCTATCACATGGTAATGATATGACATGAACTTTGCATATCATATATCAAACCCAACTCAAAAGGTGTTCAGGACAATAAAATGTAAGGCTGGATGAACACAGCAGGCCCAGCAGCATCTCAGGAGCACAAAAGCTGACATTTCGGCCTAGACCCTTCATCAGAGAGGGGGATGGGGTGAGGGTTCTGGAATAAATAGGGAGAGAGGGGGAGGCGGACCAAAGATGGAGAGAAAAGAAGATAGGTGGAGAGGAGAGTATAGGTGGGGAGGTAGGGAGGGGATAAGTCAGTCCAGGGAAGACGGGCAGGTCAAGGAGGTGGGATGAGGTTAGTAGGTAGGAGATGGAAGTGCGGCTTGGGGTGGGAGGAAGGGATGGGTGAGAGGAAGAACAGGGTTGGGAGGCAGAGACAGGTTGGACTGGTTTTGGGATGCAGTGGGTGGAGGGGAAGAGCTGGGCTGGTTGTGTGGTGCAGTGGGGGGAGGGGACGAACTGGGCTGGTTTTGGGATGCGGTGGAGAAGGGGAGATTATGAAGCTGGTGAAGTCCACATTGATACCATTAGGCTGCAGGGTTCCCAAGCAGAATATGAGTTGCTGTTCCTGCAACCTTCGGGTGGCATCATTGTGGCACTGCAGGAGGCCCATGATGGACATGTCATCTAAAGAATGGGAGGGGGAGTGGAAATGGTTTGCGACTGGGAGGTGCAGTTGTTTATTGCGAACCGAGCGGAGGTGTTCTGCAAAGCGGTCCCTAAGCCTCCGCTTGGTTTCCCCAATGTAGAGGATGCCACACCGGGTACAGTGGATGCAGTATACCACATTGGCAGATGTGCAGGTGAACCTCTGCTTAATATGGAAAGTCATCTTGGGGCCTGGGATAGGGGTGAGGGAGGAGGTGTGGGGGCAAGTGTAGCATTTCCTGCAGTTGCAGGGGAAGGTGCCGGGTGTGGTGGGGTTGGAGGGCAGTGTGGAGCGAACAAGGGAGTCACAGAGAAAGTGGTCTCTCCGGAAAGCAGGCAGGGGTGGGGATGGAAAAATGTCTTGGGTGGTGGGGTCGGATTGTAGATGGCGGAAGTGTCGGAGGATGATGTGTTGTATCCGGAGGTTGGTGGGGTGGTGTGAGAGAACGAGGGGGATCCTCTTTGGGCGGTTGTGGCTGGGGCGGGGTGTGAGGGATGTGTTGCGGGAAATGCGGGAGACGCGGTCAAGGGCGTTCTCGACCACTGTGGGGGGAAAGTTGCGGTCCTTGAAGAACTTGGACATCTGGGATGTGCGGGAGTGGAATGCCTCATCGTGGGAGCAGATGCGGCGGAGACGGAGGAATTGGGAATAGGGGATGGAATTTTTGCAGGAGGGTGGGTGGGAGGAGGTGTATTCTAGGTAGCTGTGGGAGTCAGTGGGCTTGAAATGGACATCAGTTACAAGCTGGTTGCCTGAGATGGAGACTGAGAGATCCAGGAAGGTGAGGGATGTGCTGGAGATGGCCCACGTGAACTTGAGGTTGGGGTGGAAGGTGTTGGTGAAGTGGATGAACTGCTTGAGCTCCTCTGGGGAGCAAGAGGCGGCGCCAATACAGTCATCAATGTAATGGTGTTCAGGTCTTTCTGCATGAATCTTTATTTTATGAATTCTAATATTTCCAAAGCTCAGATAGTAGGGATAAAATTATGTCAGTCTGAGGGGATATGCAATGCCAACAAGTATCAAATGATCAGTAGATAAAGAATGAATTGATCTAAATCTGACCTGCTGTGCACTGCTGAAACCTGTAGAGCTGGTGATTGTATTATTTCCCTGATAAATCCCTGATGTTGCTGTCAGGCCACTGCCTGTGAAAGGAGAACAAATCCAGTTATAATCAATATACAGACGAAGAATAAGCACATATTGGCACACATACCAAATCTACCCTACTTTCAGTATGCTCACATATTTTGTATGCATATCATAATGACCTTATTCTTAACCCCTCTGCAAACCATCTGCTCTCACTGACTGAAACAACTGCTGGTTTAAACAATCCAATTTTCATGAAGGTGTATGTAATAAATGCTAAGAGATACAGAGAAACATTTACAGATGGACACAACAAAAGATAAGACAGATTTATGAATGGAGGTAGTTACAGATGGATAGGTTTGCACATTGATAGATTTACAGATGGACATACTTGTAAATGAACAGGTGGAAAGGTTTATATATTGGCAGAGGACAGATTTATATAATGACAGGTGACATATAGCAGATAGACAAATAGACCAGTCTACAGATGGATACCTTTAGATATGTGTCAGAATAATGGGCTGTGGTGTAAATGAAAGATGAATAGACTTTCAGCTAGACAAACATTCAGGGTCATAAAAATACATTATAACTTTATAAATCGTTTGAATAACATATCAGATTAACATTTCAGTACTGTTTATTGATTGTCTTTAAGTTGAGTAGGTGAAGTGAATAATGCTGCATATTTTAGAAAATTACTCTATTTTAATTGTTCTTTGAAATAGTAGACAAACAAACCTCATCCAAATACTTTAAATTTTCATTCGTTAATAGTTAATTTGTTACCTCATTGTTTTCGGATAGGAAGGGTACACTTACTGGTTTACAGGTAGTTTATTAATCTGTAAATTGAAGATCTGAAACAGCAGGGAAATATAACAAAGTTGATAGTACAGCTGACAGACAGGTTTGTAGATTTATGGTCAATCTTGGAGGAAAGGCAGTTATTTGATAATGTTCTGAGAACTCCTGATGGAAGTGCATGTCTGTTAATGATGGTCAATGATCAAATATAGTTTGGGCAGAGTACTGGTGGACCTATGGTTCATATAGACTGCCATTGTCAAGGTTCACTTGTATGATTCTGACTGAGCTAGACTACACAGCATTTTAGAACTGAATGTTTCATATCATTGCTTTGAATAAATAAGTGTTTTGTAAGCCCCACTTCTAAATAAACCGAACTAATTTTAAGGTTATTCTCTCTTGTTATTCCCTCCCAAGCAGGTGAAATGTTCTGGATGTGAGTTTGCTCGCTGAGCTGGAAGGTTAGTTTTCAGACGTTTCGTCACCATTCTAGGTAACATCATCAGTGAGCCTCCGACGAAACGTCTGAAAACTAACCTTCCAGCTCAGTGAGCAAACTCACATCCAGAACCTCAACCTGAGCTACAAATCTTCTCAAAACTCGCTAGGCGAAATGTTTTCGTTATTGACCTTATTGAATCTCTACATCACTTAAAATACCTCAATTAGATCACCTCTGAGCCTCCTGAACTCAAAGACCATACAAAGTAACTTCATAAGATTGTTTTTTAGAATATAAACCTTTAAGAATATTTCTAGTGAATCTGCAATATACGCCTTCCAAGACCTGTAAAACTCTCCTGTGATTCAATGCACAAAATGTTCAGATGAAATCTGATTGGGGTTCAGAAGAATTGAAACATTACTTCCTTGCTATTAAATTTGAATTGTCATGAAAGAAATGGCCAATATCTGGTCCTGTGTAATGAGGCAGGAATAAGTTAATGATCTCATAGTTAGGGATCCTCTTGCAAGGAGCAATCATGGTATGGGTGAATTTAGAATAGCGATGGAAAGTGAGAAGGTAAAATCTAATATCAGGGTCCTATGCTGAAACAAAGGAGTTCACAAAGGATGAGAGAGGAAGTCATCCATTTGGTAGAAATAACAGTAAAAAGGACTATTATCTGAATTGCAAAAAACAGCAACATGCTGCAGTACAGAGGGACCTGGGTGTCCTTGTGTATGAATCGCAGAAGGATGGTTTGCAGGTCCTACAGGTAATTAAGAAAGCAAATGGGATTCTGTCCTTCATTGCCAGAGGGATTGAGTTTTAAAGCAGAGAGGTTATGAAGCAGCTCTATAAGGTGCTGGTGAGGTCACACCTGGAGTATTATGTGTAGCTTTGGTCTCCTTACTTGAGAAAGAATGTACTGGCACTGGAGGGGGTGCAGAGGAGATTCACGAGGTTGATTCTGGAGCTGAGAGGGTTGGCTTATGAGGACTGACTGAGTAGAGTGGGATTATATTCTTTGGAACTTAGAAGAATGTGGGGGGGATCTTGTAGAGACATATAAAATTATGAAGGGAAGAGATAAGCTAGAAACAAGGAGGATGTTTCCATTGGTGGCTGAAACTAGAACAAGGGGGCATTGCCTCAAAATTAGGCGAGTCGATTTAGGACTGAATTGAGGAAGAACTCCTCCATCCAAAGGGTTGTGAATCTGTGGAATTCCCTGCCCAGTGAAATAGTTGAGGCTTCCTCATTGAATATTTTTAAAGCTAAAATAGATAATTTTTTGAACAGTAAATGAATTAATGGTTACGGTGAAAGGGTGGGTGAATGGAGCTCAGGCCACGAAAAGATCAGCCATGATCTTGGTGAATGGCGAAGTGCGCTCGAAGGGCCAGATGGCCAACTCTTGCTCCTGGTTCTTATATCATTATTTCATCAACTTTGATTAATATTCATGCCTGTGCAGATTGATTAACAAATAGATTCGTGCAATAAAATTCATAGACAGACAGAGAAACAGTAGGGCAAATCAGAAAAGATCAGGCATACTTGTCAATGTATTTACATGTGGGCAGATATATGGTTGGACAGGAAAGACAAAATATTATAAGTTATTTATAAGCTGAAAGCTTGATATGTTCAAAATAAAAGGGCATGTAGAAAAGTGGTCAGACGAGAACAGTCTTACAATATGACAAATATGCTCATTTTGGTTGTAGAAGAATAATTTAGAATAAAGGCAAGATTACACAAGGAGAGATGGACAAATGCTTCAATTGGTAGCTTATGTCTGGAAAATTTACATATTATTAGCTTTGCAAATGGACAGATGGTAAACATATTAATTATATATTAGTAGCTAAATGGATTTACTAATCCAGAGATTCATAGTCCAACAGGTGGTGTGATTATTGATGAATGAATGCAGATTGACAGATGGGAAGATTTATTGATATACAGATGGTTACATTTAAAAGACAGACCAATTTCCAGATGAATATATTTATGTATTGACAGAATGATGAATAGGTGAAACACTTGAGTAGTTTTCAGATTGATGGATTACGGTGAAATGCAGAACTGATATGGAGATTTGTAATTTGAAATGCCTATAGATGTTTAAATAAACAGAGGAATCTATGAAACAGCAGGTGGGTACATTTTATAGATATTTGTCTTTGTTTAAAAGTAGCAATGTTAACAAACATATGAAGTGAATGATTCATTTATGAATTTAAATTTTTGGATGAACAGAGTTGCTGTTAGGTATAATTTTTTTTGTTCATAGAATACTTAAGGCTAGTCCTAAATTGGTCTGTGACCCTGTTTAACCTCTTTTTGTATGAACTGCTTGTGCCTGTCTCACTTTTACCGAAAAGAATATTGAGCTGTCTGGTCTGCAAAAAAAAATGTACATTGCAATTTGAAGAAATGACTGGGAATGGGGGTCAGTCATGACAACGATAAAACCAGGGGTAGCAGTATGATTTAATGATGCTGAAATATTCCATTTGGAGTAGCCTTGGCTTTCACTTTACTCATCACTGACCAACATTGGTCAGCGAGTACAGGCAGTTGGGAAGTTACTCAGTGCAGTGTTTCAATAAAGTGTTCTCAACCGTAAGAACATAGGTATATACATGACACCAGCTTTTGGCAAACGGCAAAAATGCCTGTAACATAACAATGCCATACCTAACAGTGGCCTGACTGCACAGCAGCTCCCTACTCAAATCATCAAAGTTCTGCTCAAAAATGGGGCATAATGCTTATGCATGAAGAACATTGTGCTTCTGTGTTTCTATTGCCTGCTGTTTTAGATTGAAAACCAGGCAACCTTATTTTAAGAGTAATGATGGAACGGCAGATAAAAGATTAACGGAATGCATGTTTACAGATTGATAGAGATGATGATTATGTTTACAAATGGACAGACATGCAATTTAAACAGGTGAAAAGATTGGTAATCTAGCCTTAAAGTAATTAAAGATGCAAAGTGACATTTGGAGAAATTAACTGATACATATCTTTGCAAAAGGTAGACTGACAAAATTATAGATAGAAAATAATTTTTTATATTTATTTGTGTTATGAATATACACATTCATGTATTTATATATAAAAATCAGAACAATCTGTTTTTAAATGTAGACCCTAAGCACATAAGAACATCAGAACTAGGAGCAGGAGTAGGTAATTTAGACCCTCGAGTCTGCTCCACCATTTGATGCAATCATGGCTGATCACAACTCAGATTTAACTCTATTTTCCTGCCTGCTGTCTGTAAACCTTTAATCCACTGCTAATTAATTAATTCCTTCAATTTACTCAATGTCACTGCGTTCTGGGATGTGAATTCCACAGAGTCACAACCCTTTGAGGGGAGTAGTTTCTCCTCAATACTATTTTAAACCTGCTATCCCTCATCCTAAAACTGTGATCTCTCATTCTGGATTGCCCCACAAGAGGAAACATCCTTTCTTCTTCGTCAAATCCCTTTATCATTTTATATCCTCAATTAGATCTCCTCTCATTCATAGATTCATACTGCGCAGTAAAGCCCTATTGGCCCATCGAGTCTACACCAACATAACTTTATTTTTATTCATTTGTGGCAATGTGGTCATCACTGACTGGCCAGCTTTTCTTGCCCATCCGTAGTTTCCCTTGAGAAGGTGGTGGTGAGCTGCCTCCACCAGCTGTAGGTTGACCCACAATGCCATTAGGGAAGGAATTCCAGGATTTTGACCCAGCAACAGAGGAGGAACAGCGATACATTTTCACATCAGGATGGTGAGTGGCTTGGAGGGAAACTTGGAGGTGGTGCTGTTCCTATTCCTATACGTTCCGATGTAACAACCACTAAATATGTGCTAATCCCAATGTCCTGCACTTAGAACATAGAGCATAGAACAGTACAGCACAGAACAGGCCCTTCAGCCCACAATGTTGTGCCGACCATTGATCCTCATGTATGCACCCTCAAATTTCTGTGACCATATACATGTCCAGCAGTCTCTTAAATGACCCCAATGACCTTGCTTCCACAACTGCTGCTGGCAACGCATTCCATGTTCTCACAACTCTCTGCGTAAAGAACCTGCCTCTGACATCCCCTCTATACTTTCCACCAACCAGCTTAAAACTATGACCCCTCGTGCTAGCCATTTCCGCCCTGGGAAATAGTCTCTGGCTATCAACTCTATCTATGCCTCTCATTATCTTGTATATCTCAATTAGGTCCCCTCTCCTCCTCCTTTTCTCCAATGAAAAGAGACCGAGCTCAGTCAACCTCTCTTCATAAGATAAGCCCTCCAGTCCAGGCAGCATCCTGGTAAACCTCCTCTGAACCCTCTCCAAAGCATCCACATCTTTCCTATAATAGGGCGCCCAGAACTGGACGCAGTATTCCAAGTGCGGTCTAACCAAAGTTTTATAGAGCTGCAACAAGATCTCACGACTCTTAAACTCAATCCCTCTGTTAATGAAAGCCAAAACACCATATGCTTTCTTAACAACCCTGTCCACTTGGGTGGCCATTTTAAGGGATCTATGTATCTGCACACCAAGATCCCTCTGTTCCTCCACGCTGCCAAGAATCCTATCCTTAATCCTGTACTCAGCTTTCAAATTCGACCTTCCAAAATGCATCACCTCGCATTTATCCAGGTTGAACTCCATCTGCCACCTCTCAGCCCATCTCTGCATCCTGTCAATGTCCCGCTGCAGCCTACAACAGCCCTCTACACTGTCAACGACACCTCCGACCTTTGTGTCGTCTGCAAACTTGCTGACCCATCCTTCAATTCCCTCGTCCAAGTCATTAATAAAAGTTACAAACAGTAGAGGCCCAAGGACAGAGCCCTGTGGAACTCCACTCACCACTGACTTCCAGGCAGAATATTTTCCTTCTACTACCACTCGCTGTCTTCTGTTGGCCAGCCAATTCTGTATCCAAGCAGCTAAGTTCCCCTGTATCCCATTCCTCCTGACCTTCTGAATGAGCCTACCATGGGGAACCTTATCAAATGCCTTACTGAAGTCCATATACACCACATCCACAGCTCGACCCTCATCAACCTTTCTAGTCACATCCTCAAAAAACTCGATAAGGTTTGTAAGGCATGACCTACCCCTCACAAAGCTTGAATGTTATGACATGCAAAGCACTCATACATACATTTTTTAAAGATTGTAAAGTTTTCGGCCCCCACTACCTTCCCGGGCATTGCATTCTGGACTTCCAGCACCCATTGAGTGAAATAACTTTTTTCTAACTCTCTTCTGAATCTCCTTCCCCTTGTCCTAAAACTATGCTCACTCACGGTTGATTCCTCAATGAAGGGGAACAACTGCTTTCTATTCACCCTGTCCCTAACCTGCATAATCTTATACACATCAATCTGACCACCCCCCTCAGTATTTTCTGCTCTAACGAAAACAATCAAAACCTATCTAATCTCTCCATGTGGCTCAATTTCTTCATCCCAGACAACATCTTGGTGAACCTTCTCTTTTCCCTCCCTCTAGTACGATGACATCCTGCCTGTAGTGAGGTGACCAGATGGGTCACACAACTCCAGTTGTGGCCTAACCAACACTCTGAACAACATTACCTCCTTGTTCTTATGCTCTATGCTACAACTGATGAAAGCTAGTGTCCCATTGGCCTTCTTAAATATCCTATTCAAGTGCTCTGCCGACTTCTAGGATTTCTGAACTGTTACCCCAAAATACTTCTGTTCTTCTAAGGTGTCCAGTGTCCTGCCATTCAATAAACCCTCCCTCGTCCTGGTTCTTCTTCCAAAGTGCATCACCTCACATTTATCAGGGTTAAATACCAGCTGCCCATTTGACCAACCCATCTATATTTTCCTGTAATCTACAACCATCTTCTTCACTATTAACCATTCTACCAGCCTTGGTGTCATCTGTAAATTTGCTTAACATTCACCTCACATTTTCACCTCTTTCATTTATGTATATACTAAACAATAAGGGTACCAGTGCTGATCCCTGCAGTACACCGGTCTCTAATCACTTGAACAGCCTTTTACCACTACACTTTCAGGCATACTACTAAGCCGGTTTCTGCTCCATTTCACCAAATTTCCCTTAATTCCATGTACTTTAACCTTCTCTATCAGTCTCACATGTGGGACCTTGTCAAAAGCTTTGCTAACGTCCATATAAATGACATCAACTGAACTGACAAATTTGTTAGGCATGACCTCCCTCTGATAAAGCCATGTTGACTATCCCTTTCCAAGTGGGTATTAATTCATTGAGGTTGGTTGGCTCTCAGAGCTGATTTGTTGTTTTGCAGACGTTTTGTTATCATGTTTGGTAACATCCTCAGTGCAGCCTCCAATGAAGCGTTGGTGTGTTTTCCCGCCTGGGTTTTAAACTCTGGGGTCCGTTGAGGTCGACTGCCTCCCTTCTGATTTTCCTTCATTGAATGTATATGGGGTTGAGTTCAATGTGTTTATTAATAGCATGCTTCGTGGAGTGCCTCTCTGCCTAGCCTGTCCCAGGATCTTGGTGTTGTCCCGATCGAAGTCATGGTTCTCCTTGTACAAGTAGGTTGAGATGAGTGAGTAACTCATCTCAATCATCTCAATTCACATGGACAAGGATAACCATGACTTCGACAGGGACAACACCAAGATCCTGGGACAGGCTAGGCAGAGAGGCACTCCACGAAGCATGCTATTAATAAACACATTGAACTCAACCCCATATACATTCAATGAAGGAAAATCAGAAGGGAGGCAGTCGACCTCAACGGACCCCAGAATTTAAAACCCAGGCGGGAAAACACACCAATGCTTCATCGAAGGCTGTATCGAGGGTATTACCAAGCATGATAACGAGATGTCTGCAAAACAACAAACCAGCTCTGAGAGCCAACCAACCTCAACGCCCACAACCCGAGCCACAGATCTACTCCAAAATTTTGGGTATTAATTCATTCCTTTAGAATTTTCTCCAATAGTTTCCCTAACATTGGCTTGAGGCTCATCGATCTATAATTCCCTGGGTCATCTTTACCACCCTTCTTGAAAAGTGGAACCACACTAACCATCCTCCAGTTCTCTGGCACCTGTCTTGTGGCCAGAGAGGAATTTTAAAAAATGTCAGAGACCTTGCAATTTCCAACACCACCTTCCACAGCAGCCTGGGATGCAATTCATTTAGGCCAGTGATGTGTCTGTTTTTAAGCCTGACAAACACTCCAATACCTCCGCATTCCTATGTCAAACTGCACAAGTTCCTTTTCCTGAATTCTGTACCTATGTCTCCTTTTCCAGAATGAAGATCAAAGACATGTAATCATCCAACACACTTTCAGCTTCACACACAGGTTTCCCCCTTAGTTCCTAACAGGTCCCATGCTTTCCCTCTTCTCTTTAACGTATTTATAAGATTCTTCTAAACTCCAGGGAGTGTAGGCTAAAACTGCTGAATTGCTCTTTATAAGACAAACCTCTCACTTTGTAATCAATGAAATGAACCTCCTCTGAACTGTCTCCAACACAATTACATTCTTCCTCAAGTAAGGCAACCAAAATAGTACACAATATTCCTGGTCCGGTCTCACTATTGCCTTCTCCAACTTCTGCAACAGTTCCCTTCTTTTACAGTCTTTAGCAATAAATGCCAAAATTGAATTTATGTTCCTCATTACCTGTTTCACTGCACTCTAATTTTCTGCGATTCATGCATGAGGACACCCAGATTCCACTGCACCAAAGTACTCTAAATTCCTCTCCATTTACATAACAAATTACCTTTCCATTATCCAACCAAACAAAGGATAACCTCACACTTATCCACATTAAACGTTAGACAGAGTGCAGACTCAAGACAAAAGCACATTTTAACTGCTGGAATGATGAGTGAGAGTGTCTCATCATAATAGCAGAATAAAAGATTCAGTTGATAACATTATAAACAGTAAGCTTTAGTTTGTACAGTGGTATACATAATCACCCATAAACAACCCCATTCAAAAAGATGAGCAGTTATTCAGAAATGTGAATAAGCTTCAACAATTATCCATCATTTGGATTCTGTTACTTTTTATTAAAGTACTATTTATGCTCATTCAGTTTAAACTGAGTGTTAATGACATTTCTTTAAAGAATGAGCATGCAAAAGCTTCTACGCACTACAGTATGAGGGACTACATTAGTCAGCACAGTTAAAAATAGAGCACCATTGATTGGTTACTGCATTTTAACTGAGATCAGTTGATCTCTTGCACAAAACTAATCTCTGTAAATATTCAAAATTTCAATCAACGAACAAAAAAATATTGTCATATAGAACATCAATGATGCAATTAATCATCTCAAGGGGTTTCACAGGAGCATGATAAAACAAAATTAGACACCAAGCCACAAAAGACAGATAATCAAAAATTTTCTCAGAGGTGTGTTTGCAAGGAATGTGTTAAAGGAGGAAAGACAGGTAGTGAAGTGGACAGGATTAGGGAGGGAATTCCAAAACTTCGGACCGCGGCAGCTGAAGGCTTGGCCACCATTCACGTGGAATTAAAAGTATGGGATTCTGCAGAGAGCAGAATTATATCAGCACATATTTTTGGGAGGGTTCTGGAACCAGTGAAGATTTTAGAGGTAGGGATCAGTGAAGCCATGAGAAGTTTGAAATTAAAGATGTAAAAATTGAGATATTGCTTAACTTGGGATCAATGTAGGTCAACATTGATTGCTATACTTCACTTGCTCATTTGCTCTTGCTAAATTATTAATCTGTTTATCTAATAGCTGTTACTGCGAAAGCAAAAATTTCCTCTGAGTAATTTTTGAGAAGACTGAAGCCATTGTCTTTGGTCTAAATGTATAGGCTCAGCCATAAGTACAGTGGAGCAATAAAGCCTAGAGGTAAAAGGCAAGCACAAGGATTTCATCAGCACATGAACTAAGGCCGGGTGGAGTCAGGAGAAGTTATACAGTTGGGAACAAGCCGGCTTTGTGGTAATACTGAAATATGGCCAGAAGCTCATCTCTGGGCCAAACACAACACGAAGGTTGTGAACAGTGTGGCACCACCTCAGATTGTTGGCAAGGAGCGGGATTGAGTTGATAACTCGAAAGCAGAATTTGAGCCAGGAACCAAAGTCAATGGCTTTAGTCTTCTCAATGACAACTTAAGAGGAAATTTCTGCCTCTCCACTACCAGATACTGGTTAAACAGACAGACCATTTAGCAAGGTGAGGTACAGCAATCCTTAATAATGAATGAGAACATAATAATATAGATCAACTAGAAAATTTAGGGAGGTTTTCTGAAAGTGCACAGAATATCCAAAACTGGCCTCACCAACAACTTATGCATGATTGGAATAACTTAACCAAACGAGTTTAATTAGTCCTGCTAGTAACTGTGTTTTCCTCATTACTCTCAATACATGTCAACAACTACAACTAAATCCATGCTCACCTAGGTCAACAGGCAACCTTTTCGCATGTACTTATCTAATATTCCCCTTTACATTACAAAACATTTATCAAACTTAAAATCCTTCAGACCTTCTTCAGGTAGTAGAATTTAAGGGAATTCTATTTTGTAAAGATTTCAGTGCAGGGCTTGTTAGCCTTTTATTTCAAATCACATCAATTGATCTTTATATCATAAGTTTGAATGAATATTCAAGAGAATATTACAACCTCAAATCGTTCTTTAAGCAAAGTAATTGTGAAACAAGATATTCTCTGTAATTAAGGAGTCAGGAACTATTCTGAAAAGTTGATGATCACTGACAGAAAAAGAGGTATTCTCCTATTTTTCACTTACATGGCAATTACTCAGCTTAAATGTTTCCAATTTCGTGTTTGAGAATGGGGGTGGAAACAGGCTGTTCTTCTACAGTTTGGTTGCATCTCCAATCAGGGCGACCAAAGAGTAACGTTGACCTATTGTTGTAAAGTGGGCAGAGAACCAAATCATTCCTCTCTTCAACCTTATCACCCCACTGCCAAATGTCTGAATAAAGCCTGTACAAATTGACAAAAGTGTGTGAAGGTGGACATGCTCGATGAGTACAGCATGCAGAAAGAAAATGCAAACAGATTCAAAATAGTTATTTGAATAAATAAACTGGATGCACTGAATAACTCGTTATTCCTGAGGGTATGTCAGTTAACAGTTGTACCTATTCAATTCAGGAATTAAAAAAATGCCTTTGACAATTAAGCTACTTTTCACAACTGTGGAGGAAAGGATACTAAACAAAACATATTTTCTAAGCTCAACCATCACAGAAAGCTGCAGCAGGAAAGTAATGTCAAAACCAAACTAGGTCTGCCAGCAGAAATGAAAAAAATGAAAGGACGATGTTGCCCTAGCCTCATCCTTTCTGGAACAACTAATTGTGGTGCTTAAATTTTCATGTGCAATAATAATTTCAACTTATATCTGTTTAGCACTTTGAATGGAGTAAAATATTGCAGTCACGTTACATAAGGACAATTTTACACCAAGCCACATAGCAGGCAACAGGGCAAATAATCAAAGGCATGGTCAAAGAAATAGGTTCAATTAATATCTTAAAGGGCTATAGTGAATAGACAGGTGGAGAGGTTTATAGAGAAAGTACCAAAACTTCGGGCCTAGGAAGACGTCATTAATTGTGCAAGTGTGTTAGAAACACACATCTATGGAACATGACAATTGAAAAATGAACTATTTAGATATTCCTGGACTGAAGAAGGATTTAGCATTCGAGTTCTTTTTACAGTGCTCCACATGACTGATGGATTGATACATTGCTGCTCAGCAGCTATGTGCAGTGCAGCAGTAAATGTGGCAGTCTGGATATACATTCTCATAGCAATGGCTCCTAGCTCTTTACAGGTGACATACTAAGACATGAATAACATCCCTTTCTTGTTACAAAAAACCTCCATGTATCAATTTAACTGTTCCAAAACTTCCCTTTAATGTCTGATCTAAAATAAGACTAGTATTTGACTTAAATAAAAAAAACCTAAACAGCCTTTTTCAATTTGTTTTCTATTCTGAAAACCAACTATTCACTGCATTGCTTGGGTGTTAAATGTTGTGCCTGTTCTTCTGAGCTAAAGCAGTACATTGCAGCTTGTTCTTAGCCTGGCCATATATCTCCTCAAGCAGCACGTTATGATTTCTAATCACTCTTTATGCCTGTCTTACACCAGTTTTTCAGCTTCCTGCTTTGCCAGTTTCTTGCGTTTTGTGATTCCTCTTTTAAACTTTGCTATTTGTATCCAGTAAATCATTCCCTGACTGTGAATAAGGTATTAAGCTGCATCTGCTATTCAGTAATTTGCTGCGAGAACTCTGCACTGTCTTTCTTTTCTTTTTCAAGTTCTTTGATTTGAAGGATGTAGTGTTCGAGCTTTCAACTGAAGTTTGTGATGTCCCCCTTGTCTTGTCTCCTCTGCTTACTATACAGCTTGTAACTTCTCTTCCACATTCTCCCTTTCAGCGTGCCACATAAAGTGTTTCTCGACCTTTCAGCCATCCAAGGTTGGTAACTTTCTTCATTAATTCTAACTCATCATCACGAAATGCTTTAAATTTCTGGAAATCTTCGACAGCCACTGAGCTTTCCAAATTAACTATCTTTCCTTTCCTTAAAGACATCAATTAATATTTGCCTTGAAAACTTCAATATCTAACTGAATTTATTGGACTTTGTTCATTATCTCGTAACAATGGAATCTATGGGATCTATGAGTCTAACGGTACCTCCTTGCTTCTGATTGGAAATGTCTTTTCAATAGAAAGTACTATCTTCAGCCCTCTGTCAGCACCTTCACCTTGTATTTTGCTAAAATAACCTGGAGTGTGTCAAAATTGCTCAACCCCAGGATAGCAGCATCATCTGTATCAGTCAGGTAGCAATTTTCCCTCTGTGTGTTTCTCTGATTTAAGTTGTTCCCAGCCAATGATGTCCATTTCTCCCTGGTATGTCATTGGCCTGACATTGCTCCGTTTCAAATGTAAACATGTTCATTCAGATTTTCAGTAAGGATCTTTCATTACGGTTTGTGTGGAACAAAGAAACAAATTGTTGACAGGCTCACCTGGTTCCTGCTGTCCAGGCTTTCAAATTACAGCAGTGGGTCCAGTGATTTGATTTTGATTGTGCTCCAGTATCAACTTTCAAGTTTAGATTTATGGTGGATGGGCTTAGTTCTCACCCTTGAGTTGATCTAATTGACTGTGTGAATTGAGCGCATTCAGGTATTTCACAAAGTTGCATGGTTCTTGAGTCCTCAAACCAAGAGTATAGAGTTATGGTTTCTCCATCTTCTCATTCGCTCTGTTGCCTTGTTTCTAACAACTCATTAGTCACCTTCTTTCTTTGATCTGCACATCATTTCCTATAGACTGAGCCGTCAACAAACATGATGGCTTAGTGAATAGCACAGATGCCTCAAAGTACCAAGGACCTGGGTTCAATTCTACCCTTGGGCAACTGTCTGTGGGGAGTTTGCATATTTTCCCCATGTCTGCATGAGCTTCCTCCAGGTGCTCTGCTTTCCTCTCACAGTTCAAAGATGTGCAGGTTAGGTGGATTAGCCATGCTATATTACTCAACAAGTCCAGTGATGTATAAATTAGGTGGATTAGCCATAGGAAATGCAGGGTTATAGGGACGTGAGTCTGGGCGGGATACTCTTTGGAAAGTTGATGTGTATCTGTTGGGCTGAATAACCTGTTTCCACACTGTAGAGATTCTAAACAAGCTCTGCCATTTAATTAAAATGTCAGACATTTCCTTTTGTCTCAGAACTCATGCCATTGTCCAGACTGCTTATCTTTCTCCATTTCTGGTGTGCATTCCTTTTTTTTGCTATTTCACTGCATTAGACTTGCTGTCTTTCTCTTAACTTAACAAAAGTTTAGCCATTTCAGTCATCGGTATCTTCATTTGTCGACTTGTGGCTTCATGCTTTCTGGCAATGTCCACAGCTTGCAATTTTGTGAACTAGTCCTTTCCAACTAATCTGTGTGTACTTCAAGGTGCTGTGAGCCCCAAACAGACCAGTCCAGCCAACATTCATTTGTGCTCTAAAATTTACATTTTCTGGCTCCATTTCTCAACCTTTTCAAGAAATTGTTGGTTCCTGCTACAGGCTTTGACTTTGTGATTTGACTTTGGCTGGGGATACGTCTTAAATCTTTTAAAAATTTTATGAGTTTTCATTGCCAACTGAACTCATCTCTCAGGTCTTAAAATATTTAACCCTTTCCCTCTTGTTCATAAAAAGATGTAGCTGACCCTTTCCTCTGCGCTAGTGCCCTTTCGAAAGTTACCAAATGTCCGTATGGGCTTCTGTCTAAACATCTGAAATGCTCTGATATCATCCGTATTTTCTGTGAATCCTTGCTGATTTTAAAATTGCTTTTATTTTATTCTTTTGTCAGATTTGGTTAGGAGCTGTGAACTGAGAACTAAGAACTGAAATTGACCTTTGGATTACTGCTGTTTGTTTAAGAGGCCAGGCCTGAAAGTTAATTGCAGGCTAGCTCTTGATCAAAAAGTTCTACAACTGCTTTGACGCGGGGTAAAGCATGCTTAAACAGATAGCAGATATTGGCCATTAATGAGGTCAGTACCGAGGAATTGGTTACAGCAAGTCTGGGAGAAACCTTACACTCTGGCACATGGCAGTCTGACAGGGAGAGACTAGATTTTGAACTCAGGTTTGAACCGTATTTTCTGGGAGAGGAGTTTGGTTGTTGATACTACAACTTGAAGATGTGAAAGCTCCCTGGCTGGCCTAGTGTTACCAGTTATTTGAAATTAGGAGAATACAAATTAAGTTGTATTTATCACTGACTGAACTGAAAAGGTGGCCCTTCCAAAGCCAACCGAGAAACAATCATTTATGCCTGTGGAACAATGCAATCATGAAAACCACTTTAGTAATCTGACCAGTTTTATTATTTCCTTTGATTTATCCCTCAACTGTGTTTGTGTGTCTGTCTGTCTTTTGTGTGAATGGGGATGAAAACAATGGTTATTGGGTTTAAATCATAGGCATTAGATTACTCGGCTAAAGACTTGCTCTGCTAAAGTTACATATTGTTAATAATTTGCTAAGTCTTTTGTTTAAGCCACAAACTGAGATTTGATCATTCACAGAGTCTGAGAATGGTTGTTCAAAAAAATCTGGTTAGGAACTATTGGGGTCAATTTTCAGGGTCTTTGAAGGCTTTAATTTTACTAATTCGCGAATACAGATGCAGAAAAGCTGACGTAATTCAGCTGTCTGTCTTTGTGTCATAACACTTTTAATTAATCATGAGCTGTGTGTCCATTGCTGTGGCAATGACCATTTCATTTTTATACAATCTAGCCTGTTTATTTCTCTCTTCCTCTGACACTAATTTAGGTTGAATTTTAAAAACTAAATCAGCATTAAATCAATTTAAAATTTTCAGATTTTACTCAGACGCACCCTGCAACCAAGTTCCATCATTTCCAATCCCAAATTTCCTACATTGTCACAGTTTTAGAGTAGGAGGCCAACTGATCCCTCGAGCCTGTTCTGCCATTCAATAAGATCATGGCTCATATGATTACTTCACATTCCTGCCTAGCCCTTATAACCTTTCACATCCTTGTTTATTAACAATCTATTGATTTCTGCCTTAAAAAGTGCTCAAGGACTCTGACCCACTGCCTTTGGACGAAATTGAGTTCTAAACCTCCTTTGAGTTCCAAAGACTTATAAACGCCTGTGAGAAAAAATCGAAATGGACAAACCTTTATTTTTAAATTGAGACCCCTTGTTCCAGATTTTCCCACCAAAAAGCTTTAAAGGGTGTATTTCTTCCTGCTCCACATGTGGCTGGTAGATTGATACATTGTAACTCAGCACCTGGCTGTGCAACAATAAACAAGACACTCTGGGTGATAATTAATTCCTATCTCTCTGTGAATAATGTCACAAACTAATATCACCACTATTAAATCCCATAGGTTACTATTCACAAGAAACTTGACTGGATCTGCCACATAAACACTGCTAACAACTGATCAGAGGCTGGGAATTCTGAGAAATATAACTCAACTTCTGACTCCTCAAGCCCCGTCCACCAGCTACAAGGCACAAGCCAGGAGCAGGATGGATACCCCAACTTGCCTGGATGAATGCAGCTCCAATAACTCTCGAGAAGCTTAACACCACCAAAGCAGACCATTCGTTCAGCTCCCTATCCAGCAACTAAACAGCCACTCCTTTCACCAATGATGCACAATGGCAGCGGTGTGTGCTACTCACAAGATATAATGCAGCAACTCAACAAGGCTTCTTCGATTGTACCTTCCAAGCCCACGGACCCTGCTACCTAGAAGGGTAAGGACAGCAGTTCCACAGGCACACCACCCTCCAAGTCACACAGTATCCTGACTTGTCACTGTTACTGAGTTAAAATATAAGAATCGTAGCAACTAGGGGCAGCAGTCATTCAGCTCTTCAAGGATTTTCTCTATTTATTACCTTATAGAATGTGGGCATTGCTGGCTGGCCAGTATTTACTGCCTGTCCTTAGTTACCCTTGAGAAGGTGGCACTGAGCTGCCTTCTTGAACTGCTGCAGTTCATCTGTTGTGGGTTGACCCACAATGACATTAGGAAGAGAATTCCAGCCTGCTCCATTTTTCACCATGATCATTTATTTTATTGTTTATTCATGGGCAGTTAAAAGTCAATCACATTGCTTTGGTCTGGAGTCACATGTAGGCCAAACCAGGTAAGGGTGGCAGCTTCCTTCCCCTAAAGGACATTAGTAAACCAGATGGGTTTTTCCTTACAATCAACAATGGATTCACGGTCATCGCTAGACTCCAGTTTTTAAAAACTGAATTCCAATTCCACCACGGCGGGATTCAAACCCAGGTCCCCAGAACATTACCAGGGTCTCTAGACTAAGAGGCCAGCAACAATGCCACTTGGTCATCACATCCCCATCATGGCCAATGCTCCATCCGAATGCCAAATTCCTGTTTTTCCCTCATACTCTCTGATGCTTTTAAAATGATCTACCTCTTTCTTGAATGTAGTCAGTGATGTGACTACCACAGCCTTCTGTGGCAGAGAATTCCACAGGGTCACTACCTTTTGAATGAAGACATTTTTCCTCACCTCAGGTCTAAATGAATTCCCAAAGTTGCACCACATGGACTGCAGCTGTTCAAGAACCCAGCTCATCATGACCTTCTTGAGGGCAGTCAGTGCTGGTACTAGACGCCCATATCATGTGAAAGAATGAAAAAAAATAGGGAGTTGATCATTTGACGGATTCAAACACTGAATTCCAAGGGTAATGAACAAGGATTTGGGAGGTCACAGCATGTTTAGGAGGGGAAAGGGTGGCAGGAGATGGAGTAGTGGACCACGAGACCAGAAAGGTCAAAAGTTTGAGGAAGGGGGTGAAGTTGTTGTTGCTGAACCTTGTGCCTGTCTTATTCACACAGCAGGAAACTGAGGAATTATATCATCTTTCCTTCCACGTCTAGTTGTGCTACTTATTTTACCTAAAGTCTTGTAAATGCATGGGTGGAGGAGACAGCTGCACAAACTTCAGTAACTGGACCATCCCTGCAAATAAAGCGCTTGAAAAAAAGAGCACTGAGACGCCTCAATGGCACGTGGCCCTGAAGCCCTTTTGAACAAAACAGGAAGTATGGGTTTTACTTCTGTATAAACTCTTCTTCCTTCAGGCCCCAGTAGACCTGTTTTGTCTGAACTATCACATGCAAAATACCTCACTCTTTTCTTCTGAATGGAGGGCAGAGGAAAGGTGGGTAGCTTTATTGCTGTAAGGCAAAATCTTAATAACTGATACCTAAACAAAAAGGCCCTTGTATCTTTGAGCCTGCAAACAAAGCAGGCTGGAATTTTTTACTCTTAACAATGTCACTTCATATAGATCCATCATTCTTTATTAAGACTGTCAATGTGAGGACACAGCTTTAGGCAACCAGCACTATCTGAATGTTAAGAGTTTATTACCTGTACTGAGGCAATATGATACTCTGCTTTACTCATACAAACTCAATATGACGCCCTGCTTAATTCTGTGGGAGTAGGAGATAATTCCATTGCCCAGGAATGTTAGCATTAAATGCAATGAAAACAACACTACTAACAAAGTGCCAGAGATTATCGTTTAACGGACTGAACTAGAAGACACATTCCAGGACACGATCAGAAGTAACTCTATTGAATAAATGGAACAGTGTACATTGTTGGAGGTGTCATTTACACAAAATAGTGTCATATCTCACTTACGCTTAGGACACTTATGATTTACAGTTCTTTCATGTAGCAAGGCTGTACATGTAAAGCATTAATTACTTCTGCACATGTTTTCCTTCAGGTCTTCCCTGACCATATATTATTCTTAAGCGTATCCAAATACCTACATCTAAGGTCTATAAAAATGGCAATGCCTAACAATCCCCTCTGCATAAAAATATCCAAAATATAATTTTTAAAAATGTTTTTGGTATCCCTGTTCTTTCTGCAGCAAAGTGTCCTCGTCTCCTCCTCCAACATGGTGCAGTCAGAGTCTGGCAATGTGTGGAATTAAAGCAAAATACCATGGATGCTGAAATAATGAAATCAAAACAGTAAATACTGGAGAAATTCAGCAGGTCTGGCAGCATCTGTGGACAGAGAAACAGAGTTAACCTCTGAGGATGAATAGTCACGTTGGACTCAAAATGTTTATTCTGTTTGTCTCTCCACATATATTACTAAATCTGTTGAATTTCTCTAGCATTTTCTGTTTGCATTTCTGACAATGTGAGGAAGCACTGAGTATTTTGCAGCTGCAATTTGCCACTTTGTCCTTTGTCTGGCTTGCAGAAACAAATGTAAAATATAAGGTCCAGGGTTTGGGATGTAGAGGCTTGGTTGAGAACTTAAAGCCACAGAATGGAATCTGTTCTGCTTTCAGAAAGCGTGTTTCATACTGACCATTTTTACTTACTTAAACAGCAGTGAATAGAAACTCAAACGACTTCAGTTCTAAACGCAGTGAATTTAATTTGCCATATGAGCAAATCCACCAGGACTCAGCTGCAATAATACTCATTTCATGGCCCTCAAGTGACTTATCAATGATCTGTCCAGTCAAGTGACAGCCAACGACATTAATCCAGCATTGAAGAGCAGGAAGCCATAGGAAATTAAGCACAGTAGTAAATTTCTAAATCCTGATTCACATCCAGATTTTGAAAGACGGCTTTCTCTGTGGGGTCATATAAACAAATATTCCAAACTGCTTGACATCAGGCAGAATTAGGAAGTAGGCTAAAGTTGATGGTTGAAAACACTGTCAAAGAGGTGAAGGAACTCTTGTATTTATGTAGTGTTTTGCATGACCTTGCCATGTCATACAAACAAGGAACATGAGTAGCCCATTCAGCCCCCAAGCTTGCTCTGTCTTTTAATAAGGTAATGGTTGATTTGATTTTCAACCCAAATCCACATTCCCACCTACCCTGATAATCTTTCACACCGTGGTGTACCAAGAATTTATCCAATGTCAGAAATCATATTCACATTTTAAATGTTGTGTCACTATTATAATTTAATGACAGCCAATTTTCAACAGCTCAGCGCTGCACGCACCAATGAAAAGAATAATCAGATTATCTGTAAAAGGTGACAGTTCAGGGTTAAATGCTGGTCTAGATACTGGAAGAACTCATCTGCTGTTCCTTGAAAAGTGCTAAGGGATCTTTATTAGCCATATAAACAGGTAGATGGATCCTTGGTTTTAAACTCTCATTTGACAACTCAGATAGTGCAGCAGCTCCTCAGCACTGGGGATTATGTGCTCATGCGTCCAAAGCAGTGCTTGGACTCAGGACCATGGGTGCTGCTATCGAAGCATGGCTGGTAAAGTAAATTTAAAGGAAACATACGAAGGTGGGGAGAGAAATAATAAAGGGTTTACAGTGAGAAGTTCAAAATGCTAATGTTCAATACCAATTACTCTTGATAAAGGACCAGTGCTATGAAAACTTGTGATTTTAAAAAAAATCTAGTGGACTACAAGCTGGTGTCATGTGACTTTTCAATTTCGTTGAAGGCTTTGCCAGAATGGAAAATGGAGAATTTAGGTAGACCAGATGGCATTGGAAAGCAGTACTTCAGGGGCTTGCTTAGCTTGGGAAAAACAATACTATTGAAGAATTTGGAAATGAATATTTGATTTTGAAATCAATCTACTGTGGGCAATACAAACTATAAAGGTGAGAAAGGATTGTTGTGGTTGGTGACCTGTACTTTATCTAGAAAAGAAAAATGAATGGCAGAATTCAAGTTGAGTTGAAACTTAAATTGGATGGAGTTTTGGAAATGTGTGAAAAGGGCGTTGGTAAAAGTGACAAAGTTATGAATTATTCCTTCACCAAAGGTGTAAGCACAGTGGGAACAAACAGAAGTGATGCTTTGAAGATGGAAGGACTCCATTCTTGGTGATGGATCGGATGTGGCATTTGAAGTCAGCTCATTGACAAGCAGTGCATCAAGGCCAAAGGCTGCTATAGTAGTTACAGCTACCAACCTGGTTTACTGCCAATTTTAACGTCTGTCTCTGTAGATATAGCTGGTAATCATTCGAATATGTCATATTTATTAGTTTTAGTTAAATCTATGATTTATTAAAAATTATATTTACTGTACCTACAAACCATATGGCAGTTTTGTAACAACAACCATTCTGATTTTTCATCAATGAAATCTCACAGTGAGGAGCCAAGGGGTCTCACAATGAACTTTGTAATGCAGTCACTGTTGTATGTGTTATTAAATTTCACACAGTGAACAGACTGATTTCCTACATTAAAAGAGTGAATACGCTTAAAATTTCATTGACAATGAAACTCAGGCAGATCCCTAAGTCATGAAAGATACTACCTAAATGCAAACTTGAATTGTTGCTGGTTATGACTTTGAGCTCACTTTATTTATCAATGGACTGTGAATCTGATTGAAGCCTCCATGTCTTGTTATGGAATGCCTTGATTGACAACATTTCTCTATGTTACAAAAGTTTGGAAATATGTGAAATTGGTCTACAGAGTGTCTGGTAAAAATAATTACATCCCTCTTCGTTTGAAGTGCATCATTAAAGAAACTGAATGACTTAAATTTCTACAACATCTATTTTTCAGTCATACAATAACTGCCAAAATGTAGTTCTTGATGAAAGACTAATGTTATTTTCAGTGAATTTGCCCAAAAGGCAGGTAGCTTTTAGTTAAGCATTCATGGTGCATGGACAACACAAGGATTTCTTGTCTTTCCGAAACAGCCTTGATAAAATGATGGTGTTTATTCTTCGTGGAATAGTTGGGAGGTGATCATTCGCCATAAGGTTCCCAACCTCTGACTGGCCCTTGTAGCATCAACATTCATGTGGCTTGCCCATTTAATTTTAGATCAAGGTGGCCCCAGGATTTGATGGTTGGGAAATTACCAATACTAGCACAACTGAATATTAAATGAAGCTGGTTAGAATTTCTTCCCTGGTGAAGATTATTGCCTTGTATTTCCATGGCGTAAAATATCAGGCCAAGCTTAAATGCTCTTTAGATTTATGCTTCATCATTGGAGTAGCATCACACTCTGGGGATATGAATTTGAATCCTACCATGGCAAGATAAAATAATAGAATCCCTATAGCGAGGCAGCAAGCCTTTCAGCCGATCATGTCCACACCAACCCTTCAAAGTGCATCCTACCCAGACACCCACAACCCGCGCAGCCCCCAACCCTGTAACCCCGCATTTCCATGGCTAATCCATCTAACCTGGATGCTATGGGCAATTTAGCATGGCTAATTCACCTAACCTGTGCATCTTTGGACTGCAGCACCCAGAGGAAACCCACATAGATATAGGGAGAATGCGCAAACTCCATACAGACAGTCGTCCGGGGGTGGAATTGAATCCAGGTTCCCAACACTCTGTGGCTGCTACCACTGAGCAGTCCTACTACCCCATTCCACATAGTGAAATATGAATTCAATAAAATCTGGAATTACAGAAGTTAGTGTCATGGTGAATATGTAGCCACCATTGTTGATTGTTGTGAAAACCCATCTGGATCACCTTTAGTGAGGGAAATCCTATCCTATCTGGCCCAAATGTAACTCCAGACTCACAGTGCCTCTGAAATGGCCTGGCAAACCACTCAATTCAAAGGTAATTAGGAATGGGAATAAATGCCAGCCTTGCCAGGTATCCTATGTAAGATGATTAAAAAGTCTGCATTTACTTCAAAGAACTTGTAAAAGTTGGAAGAATGGCGATGGATTTTGAGTCCCGCAATTGTATCATCAGAAGATGCAGCTAATGGAAACCTTGGCAACAGGCCAATTCTAACACAAACATAAGTATGAAGTGTGATTTCGTACTCTGCTTCCCCTTGGCCAGGTTTGAAATAGCTGTGCACTAAGCTAACACTCATAACCAAACTCTTGCATTGGCAAATGATTAAAATACAACTTTTTTCATATTATGCACAATAACATCGAATTTTTTTTAAACTAACACTCAAAAACTGGTTTTATCATTTCATGGAAATATATGAAAATTCGTGTAATTATCCTGCTATGCAATTACTCTTCAAAATGTGCATTGGTGCATTACTAATAGCACTATCTCCACTTTTCTGTGAAGTTTGAATTAAAAGCAGAGTTTAAGGAAGTCTTTATTTTCTAACTAAATGAACATTTCTCTTATCCTGCTTCTTCAAACGTTCTAACAATATAATTCAACTTCTGACATTCTGCTTTAACTGGTAATATTTGTGTTAGTAAAGGCAGCCAGCAATACCAGTGAGTGAAATGATACTCAGAATTCAAACTAAACTATTCAAAAGAGGGCTAAAATAGACAATGTATAGCTGAGTTGCTTTCTTGCACTTCTGTCCTGCTGGCTGTAAAATTAAGTTACATGGATATTAACAATGTAAACATTTAATTCTTTTCTCTGCTATTTTGCTGGAGTTCAACCCATTTCAAATAAATAGGCAAACTTGTCAATTAAAATTGCAGACGAAGAATGCATGAGACAGCCATACACTAATATTTGTATAGCATATGTGCCTACATAAAGTGTATTAAGTTTACTTGTGGAAGTCTTAGACATCTTAACTTGGAGGTGTTTCTCTTCGTGGTTTATTTTTCCTGCAATAACTTTGGAGATATGTGCTTTAGTACCTCAGTGTAACTTTTAAAAAGCACAGTGATTGCTGAATTGGCCTTGATGTCATTCTGGATAACCTGTATCTCATTTCCCACATTACGAATTTTAACACTGTGGCAAATAGTTTCACGCTGAACAGATACATTTTCACGCTTATGATGAAACAGTAAAGGTGATTATTTCTGCTACATTTAAAGTCGACCTGTGTTTGTTTGAACACTTCTGAACCTGATGGGGTGATTTTCTGCAGTGATTTTTTATCATGCTGTTTAAAAAGAGAGGCTTGACCTCTTCTGAAGGAAGTGGCTGCTCTCGTGCTGTGTTCACCACCATTGCAGTCTCACAGACTGTGCCAAATGAGAACCATGTGTAGCATGAGAGGCCAAGAGGACACAGGAGTTTATGGTGGCTTTGCTTTTAAAATTATATATGGCAGAAGTTTAGCTGTTGCAATAAGTTATAAAAGGAGTTCAGAAGTATCTGGAGATCTAATGCATGGGGAGAGGGGTGTTTTCGTATGTGAACTTTTCTTTTCAGAGAAAAAAAAGAGCAACCTCCTTTTTAGAAAGGTCAGAGTTCAGCCTTGTAGAGTTCCTGAAGGCTCCATTAAAAAAAAAGAGCTTTTCAGCTGTTTGAAGCAGTCTCGCAGAGAAAAATTGATAGATCCCATGAGAATGACTTATCTTCTCCTCTTCAGCTTGGACCTGTACTTGGATTTTCATGAAGGGTTAATTTGCTTTTAAGTCTTTTTACAAGCTATAGTGTGTCGAGACGTAAAGGGCGGTGCTCTCAAAAAGAGAATATAAGTTTAAATTTCAACCATGCCTCAACTGTCGACAGATGAGACAGGCAATGTTAAACTGAGGGAGATGAGATTATTGAGGCAGAGCTATACATCCTGGTCAAAGATGAAGGAAAACAAGTTTGTGAGACTTTTGTTGAAGAAGGGGCACTTGGTAATGTGAGGCCTGACAATCTTACTCTCCTAAATGAATGATGATATTCCACCTCGAAGTTACAAACTAATACTGATTTTCAGTGATAACAAAGTGTGGAGCTGGATGAACACAGCAGGCCAAGCAGCATCTTAGGACTATCAGTATTGTTTGCATCTATCTAATAGCTGAAGAACAAAGAAAGCCTTACACAGAGAGCTTATTGAATGAGGAAGTGATTGATGGTGGCTTGTTAGGTTTATAAGTGAACATTTTGGTCAGTTATTCTCCAAGCACATGGTCTAAAATTGGGCAAGGCTTGGTCAAGACCTGAATTGAATGTGGTGCAGTGTTCCCTGTGCTCCCTAGCTGTACAGGTGCCGAGAACCCACAAAATGGCCAAATGCCTGGCAGCCGTTTAATATTTGGTGGGTCATCAACTAACTGAAGGAGAAGAATACTAGCTCCATCTGATGAAGTGGACCCACGCATGGAGCGCTCCGAAAGCTGGCTGCCCCTGTAATCCCAGGAACATCAGGTTTGAGCAGCGACCACTGCTGAAAATCCCTGAGTTCCTGAAAGAAGAGGCAGAATACCAGGAAGATCTGGATTTCAGCTTAGCAAGTGAGAAGGATGAAGGGGCTGTGAGACAGGTCAGATCTGAAAGGCCAGAGAAATGGCATGAAGTGGTGGAGGCATGACTTCCCCAAAGGGGCATCTCACTCACCTTGCCTGACACCAGCCTGTACAGTGAAAGGTGCTGAGCCATCCACGTGGCATGCTGCCACCACTAACCCCTCCCCACATACACTCTGACGCAGAGTAAGGGGTGCACAGGATGAGGCAATTTAGTCTTTAATTGTGTGGAGCTAGAGGAACACAGCAGGCCAGGCAACATCAGAGGAGAAGGAAAGTTGACATTTCTGGTCATTTCTGAAGAAGGATCCCGACCCAAAATGTCAACTTTCTTGCTTCTCTGATGCTGCCTGGCCTGCTGTGTTCCTCCCGCTCTGCAATGTGTTATCTCGGGCTCCACCGTCGGCAGTTCTTACTATCTCTTAGTCTTTAATTGGCCACTTAGGGGCCTCAATTGCCCTAGGCACTGAACCCTTCGCTGATCTCAGAAAAACTGGGCATAGGCTGAGGGTAGGCAGGAAGGCAGAAGGCAGGCTACACTCTGAACTCTGCAAGATCTCTGCTTCCAAACCTTCTGCAGGCAAGTGTACATTTCAACTGTTATGCAAGGTCAATCAGTCGTCTCACAAAATCTGTATACCTTCAAAATAAAGCCAATCATTTCTTTCATTTTGAAAATTGTGTTAGGAGTAGCCAGTAAATTTGACGGGATAAACCATGTCAAAATGTTCACATTGAAGGGGAAAGGGAGAAAATGAGTAATTTCTTAGTCGCTCAGACAATTCCTTATTGATAGAACATCTAAAATGTGCGTTTTGCATCACATTGAGATTCTGAAAGCGAAAACCATTTGAACTTACCAGTTCCATTTTTGGTTGCAATGGAGAAGGTCAAAATGATGAAAAACTGAATTTCAGAATTTTAATGAATATTGAATTTACTGTGGAATTAAATGAGTCGTGTTTGTGAAATGTGAACCTATTGGGCGTGCCCTATTCCCTATATCTTGGGGCAGCATGCAGCAAGGAGACAATTAAATTTGGAGTCACTATGAAGACCTGTGTAATTTCAAACAGCTAAAGAATAACTCATTTTTCAAAGTAAACTCAATTAGGTCTTAGGTTCATTGGGTGTGCACAATGATGTACGCGACGCACATTTCAAGCCTAAGAGTTCATATGACAATTTTCATGAGCCGTTATGTTCCGACTGGCATTGAGGCAAAGATTTAGATCTAAAACATCTTAATTGTAAACTTTAAAATCAGCGTTTCTAGTCTTGTCAGTTATTAAGCAGAGTGATTAATTTGGATTAAGTACAGCATGACATTCTATGGCTCAATTTCTGAAAGTACTGCAGTATTTATCTTTGGAAAATAGTGTAAAATCTGTGAAAGTAAATCAACAACTAGATTTATAGGCTTCCCAATTTTATTTCTGCTGACTCTAACAAAAATAAACATTGAGGGAAACATACAATGGATTGACAACTCACTCTCACCTGTTTTATAACACACAAAATCAAAAGTTACTCTCATTGAGTTAGAATTTTTTATTTTGTATGTACTAAACTGAAGGGTGTGCAACAAATTTATATTGTCAAGAATCCTGCTGGTATTGTCTTTGGTCCCCCACACAAACTTGAATCCTTAACTGACTCCAACCCTCTCCCAGGCAACTGCCTGAGGCTGAGTAAGACGATGAACAGTCTTGGTTCTGGATGCGAGTTTGCTCGCTGAGCTGGAAGGTTCGTTTTTCAGACGTTACCCGAGGAAACCTAACCAGATAAATAGAAAGCGGGACATAACACCAGCGCTTCGTCAGAGGCTCGCTGATGATGTTACCTAGAATGGTGACGAAACGTCTGAAAACAAACCTTCCAGCTCAGTGAGCAAACTCACATCCAGAACCTCAACCTGAGCTACAAATCTTCTCAAAACTCGCTAACAGTCTTGGTGTCATGTTTGACCCCAAGACAGGCTCCTGGGCACAGTGATGCCATCACTAAATCCACTTATTTCTACCTCTGTAACACTGCCCAATTCCACACGATCTCAGTTCATTTGCTCCAAAGCCACCATCACCAGTGCTGTAAGACGGTTGGATCCAGTGTATGATTCCAACATTTCAGTTCTCAGTAAAATCCGATATCTATGCTTGCTCAGTTGCTCATTATAATTTGTTTCCTCTTCTTGTCATTTTCCAAGAATAAGTTTGACTACTACCTTTGGTTTTCTTCTGCATGCTGTTTTATCATTTTAATATACTGAGATGAATTTGAAATGATCTGATGCTGAGTTCTGCTTTCCTTTTAAGGAGGTTACAGATCTTGTAATCAACTGACTTCCTCCCCGAGACTGGAATATTCATGTTTTGCATGCTTACCCTCTCCTTTTTTCCCACAAAATGCATTAACTTTCAGATTTGAAGAACACTTATTTCTGAAAAAATAACGCCTTTTCTCTTATTAGATGCTGACAGATCAGATTTTCTATCACTTTATTGTACTTAGCATTTAATCCCACTCCAAAATATCAACTTATAATTGCTTGGTAATACAGAACCTACTCATTTCTGAAAAGAGATAACAAGTAAAGCTTTTCAAAGTAAAGCTTGCACTCATTAGGACTGGCACACAAGAAAGCAAACTTGAAAGGGGAATATTAATTTACACAGCATGAGAACAGGTTTCTGATTGGTTGGACTATTGTTGTCTTACAGGTGTAGCAGGACCAGTTAACTGTCAATCTTAGGTGAAAAAAAATCAGTCCAAACTGAAATGAATTATTCTTTCTCAGATTCTGTTCTATATTTGCATTAGTCAATAAAACAAATTTTAAAAATCCTGATACTTCCTTGCATTTCCTACCTGCAAAATCCTACTGTTATTGTGTCATAGTTTTTGATCAACAATTTCTATGTGGCTACATTTATAATGAGAACTATCAATGTGACTCATCAATTTTTGCCATTATTTCAGCCATGGATGACCCACATCATCTTGATGTAAAAAAAATTGGCCACAAATCTATTGAGTCAAACATGTTCCACTTTAATCCTTCTATTCCCCAATCAGTTGGTGAACTGTGCAGGCTGAACTATGTTTTGAAGGCTGTAAATAAGTTTTCATGCTGTTTTGCTGCATAAACCTACTTTATATGGGTTTTATGTTAATATTTACTGCAATAAGAATCCAGGAAGTAGACACAGGAAACTTGCATATAACTCTTTCTACAGACCACTGAAGCAACATATTTTTAAAGCTGTGACAGCAGTTCATCGTTTTTCAAGGGAATTCGGATCTAACTCAGTATTTCCACTTCAATGCAGTTTGTTGGCTACCAAATGAATAATAACATTATATTATAAGTCCATTCATTATCCACCAATTCAGGATATGAACGGATTGACAAGGGATCCTACGCAACTCCTGGAGTCACTGTTTCTACCTGCAGTGGATACACTTTATCCTACATAGTCACCTTTATTTACTACTGCTAAGCCACATTTCAATTCAGGTTAATTGATTTTGAATTACTTGTATGAACCGTAACGTTATTTTTAAATGTGGAACCTGGCTTCTGAAAATTACCTTGTAAAAAATGTTCGAAAAAAAAGAGGTCAGTGCACCCGGTATTCACCCTTAATACTTAGCCTTGGAGTTTTGGGAGCTTTCCTTGAGAGAAGTGTTTGCATCCGTGGCTGGTGCAGGATAAAATTACAGGATGGAATTCCACACCGGTCTCATCTACTCTGCGTATTTGTCTACCTGGCTGTCAGACGTACATGCCTGAAAAAAAAGATGATGGTGGTTCTTGGGCCAGTGGCTGCCCTCAGTTGGGTGGTACCGGGGACCAGGTAGCAAGGCTGGAAGACGTGTATCTTACATGCTTTCTTGGCAGGTCTGTGAATTCCATTATAAGAATTGGATAGCCATAGAGGCTACCGCTGCTCTTCCATTAGCACCTTTGTTTCCTGCCACTAGACCATGTTGGAGGGACTCTTTCAGGCCTGGGGCTGGTCCATATATAACTCAGATGCTACTCAGCCCGAACAGATTCAGTGCATTTCAGACATTCTGTACTCGTTCACTGTTGATGCAGAGAGGAGCTAAGAAAATTAGCCTCATGTCTCTTGGCTAGCTCCTACTAAATAAGCCATTAAGTCCACAAAGCATGCACAATTCAGGTTTCACTTTATTGGTTCTACCTGAGTGAAGAACATTAGCAGCACTGATTTCTATTGGGACAGCATTCAGGAAACTGTTTTTATACCTCAGCATCTCCATGGTTAAAGAAGGGGCAAGAGTCAGTCATGGTCCCTTCTATTGAGTGCTATTTATTCATCATGTGGCATTAAGTTACATGTCTCTCACATCGGTTGAGGACAGAATTGGGGTTAGAAGTGGTGTCCTGTACGAATATACCTCATCGCAGCATGCATTGTTTTCAAGGGACGCCAACTTGCTGAATTTTAGAATATTGGTGGGATTTTCCTAAGGAAATAAAAACCCAATGGTTTAAATATGGTAGATTAGTATTTCAGGATTTCAGTTAGCAAATGAAGAATAGGTACTTGGGAAAGTATCACTAGGGGCCAGCACTTATAAATTTAGGTCCAGCTTCACAGAGTAAACACTAGAAGGATAATATATTTGAGGTTGCTTATATTATCAAGCTACTAGATGGGATGGTATTCAACAACTAAGAGAGCTTTGTGCATTGCACAGCATGTTACAGTATTACCAGATATAGACAAAAACATATTTATTGTTTACATGCGCTTTAGAATTAATATATCACAAATTAATTACTTATGGATCCGAAGAAGATATTTTCCTTATACCAATATAATAATTTTGTTTTCCCATATGTATTCAAACAAAGAAAGAACTTGCATTTATATTGCAACTTTCACAAAATCAGAGCATCCAAAACCACTTCACAGCCAATGCAGTACATGTACAGTTTAACTTCTTGTGGGAAATATGACAGCCCAACATGCACACAGCAAGACCACACAAAAAGCAATGTGATAGTGCCTTGCAAATCTGTTTCCAAGTGCTGTCGGTTGAGAGATAAATTTACGTGGTTCTTATCTGCTATCTTGAAAACTGTAAGTTTAAGCTCCAACTGGCTGGTTATTACTTAAATCTGAAGCTATCTGGTAGCTTGAATGAGGGCCTCTTATTCTTGTAGCGCTGCCGCTGCTTTATGTAATATTACTAAAATAGCAATGAATTCAGACCCCCATAAGTACAATGGATAGAATAGTCACTTAATCATTTGCAATTGGAAGCTGGTATTGAAAAGCTGAGAGTTGTTAACTGTGACATTGCACACCTGGTGTTGTAGCAGCTTTGTACAATGGGGTTTAATTTAACTCAGCCAAGTGGAGGCATGTTACACATTATTACTCACTGTTTGTGTGGGTGTGAATTCCGAGCAAAACTAAAGAGAAAATGAGCTAATTTCATGTGTTGACCAATGTGCCCCTCACAACGAGCTTATATTTCTTTCATCTCTAGCCAGCTCAGACATACAGATCAGTTTTATTTCCATTATGAAGCTGATTTTTTTTTTACCCCCATTTGCTTTGGAATGTGGCTGTCATTTTAGACTCACTGCAAATTGAAAGTTTGCTCCCTTCTCATGAGTAGCTCTTTAGATTGATTACATTTGAGGAACAATGCACCATAAGTGGATCTGCCACTGCTTTTGGAATTGCATGAAAGTTTTAAAATTAAGTGTATTAAATATTTATCTTGTATTTATTGCATTTCAGACTCTGCTCCTAATGAGTTAAAAATTATGGATTAAGAAAGTGAGGAAAGTCATAGTTTTGATGTTAGCTTCTGTTGAATTAGTTGATTGCAACTAAAGCAGTGACTATGATATTACAATAGCTCTCAGAGCTCACAGGTAACTCAGGAATAGTTGAAATAGGATCAGTAGTAGTCAATTTGGCTTCTTGAGCCTCCTACCATTCAACAAAATCACAGCTGATAGGAAAGTGGAACTACCTGCTTCGCCCCTATAACCTTTGAATCTCTTGTTAATCAAATACCTGTCTGATTCAGTCTTGAATATGTTCAACAAGTGGCCACCACAACTGGGATTCAGTGTGGACTCAGTAAGGCGTTTGATAAGGTTCCCCATGGCAGGCTGATGGAGAAAGTGAAGTCACATGGGGTACAGGGTGTGCTCGCTAGATGGATAAAAAACGGGCTGGGCAACAGGAGACAGAGGGTAGTAGTAGAAGAGAGTTTCTCAAATTGGAGACCTGTAACCAGTGGTGTTCCACAGGGATCTGTGCTGGGACCACCGTTGTTTGTGATATATGTAAATGATCTGGAGGAAGGTGTAGGTGGTCTGATCAGCAAGTTTGCTGATGACACTAAGATTGGTGGAGTAGCTGATAGTAAAGGGGACTGTCAGAAATTACAGCAGAATATAGATAGACTGGAGAGTTGGGCAGATAGAGTTCAATCCGGGCAAATGTGAGGTGATGCATTTTGGAAGATCAAATTCAAGGGCAAACTATACAGTAAATGGAAAAGTCCTAGGGAAAATTGATGAACAGAGAGATCTGGGTGTTCAGGTCCATTGTTCCCTGAAGGTGACAATGCAGGTCAATAGGGTGGTCAAGAAGGCATATGGCATGCTTTCCTTCATTGGATGGAGTATTGAGTACAAGAGTTGGCAGGTCATGTTACAGTTGTATAGGACTTTGGTTCAGCCACATTTGGAGTACTGTGTACAGTTCTGGTCGCCACATTACCAAAAGGATGTGGATGCTTTGGAGAGGGTGCAGAGGAGGTTCACCAGGATGTTGCCTGGTATGGAGGGTGCTAGCTATGAAGAGAGGTTGAGTAGATTAGGATTACTTTCATTAGAAAGACAGAGATTGAGGGGGGACCTGATTGAGGTCTACAAAATCATGAGGGGTATAGACAGGGTAGATAGCAAAAAGCTTTTTCCCCAGAGTGGGGGACTCAATTACTAGGGGTCATGAGTTCAAAGTGAGAGGAGGAAAGTTTAAGGGAGATATGCATAGAAAGTTCTTTACACAGAGGGTGGTGGGCGCCTGGAACGCGTTGCCAGTGGAGGTGGTAGACGCAGACATGTTAGCGTCTTTTAAGATATATTTGGACAGGTACATGGATGGGCAGGGAGCAAATGGACAGGTTAGACAGTGGATCTTGATCGGCACAGGCTTGGAGGGCCGAAGGGCCTGTTCCCGTGCTGTAGGTTTCTTTGTTTCTTTGGATACAGATTTGCAAAGTTTGATGATGTTATGGGGCGTGGAAATTCTTCCTCAACTCCATCTTAAATGAGAGATCCCTTACTCCGAAACTAATTCTAGATTCTCTCTTGAAGGGAATCATGCTCTTGGCATCCACCCTGTTAGGCTTCTGAAACATAGGAAAGTGTGGGCTGTCTGGCTCCTGATCCCCTGCCCTATCTTTGATTACTCTTTTGACACTTGATGTATAGGTTCACGTGAAGAATAGCCATTAAACAAGATGCAGAAGTTTGCCCTGTATCCAGCACAATATGTCTTTAGCAGAAATCTACATCTCAGGGCAAGGGGAAAAATAAGCTAAAGAAAAGGACAATCACGAAACCTAAAGGTTTTAAATTAATGTTGTTGAGTGTGCAATTTACATTTTAAACTGAGTATTCAGCTATCTGTCTTTTAAGTGCTGACTAACTGCTATGCCTTCTACACACTTCTTGGTCTTTAGACAACAACAATCATTAATTCTGGCTGGTATAAGTCAGTCAAAATATTTTTAATCAGGAAGTTAATTAATACCCCAGGTTCTCCCTGTCTGGAGCTACTTAGTCCAATCCCAAATACTGTATATGTGTGAATTAACAGCACCATTTTACACTATTAAACTATGTTCACTAGTCAAATGGGAAGACTGATAGATTTTTGAGAGCAGTTGAATTGGTTCCATGTTCCTGCCTCTAAGCTGGAAGGCCTTGTGATTAACTTCCACATCAGGACATATTGCCTGGAAGAGAATAGAGCCATTGGTACATGCAAGCTCCTAAATACTGCTTCTGGTTTCCAACTTGGTTAAGTGGGGCAAATTAGCAGCAGGAGAGACCCACAGCTGTAAAACCAATTGCCAAATCAAAAAATAATGGTTGACATGAAGGTGATCAACTAACATTGTGGCAATATGTAACTAGGCAGTAAAGGAACAAACTATTGATGGTTTTTATATGAAATTAATTGACAATCCTCAATTTTTGTATAGATAATAAAATGTGAGGCCGGATAAACACAGCAGGCCCAGCAGCATCTCAGGAGCACAAAAGCTGACGTTTCGGGCCTATGTTTTCTTGGTCTTCTTAGTACTTTTATGTCTCAGCACGCATGCTGAAACAGTTGGAATTTTCTCTGGTTTTACCAGTTCAGGCATAATCATAATTCTACTGTACTCAACAGTTCACTGAATGGATAGGAGAGGGATTGCTTGTGTCAATTCAGGGGATTCAGGAAATCTTTCATACATGACTAGAACCATATGTTTGATGTTAATGTTCTGATTTCTTGAATTTTATCAGGCCTAACCACACCTGTAAAGCTAGTGCTCTGTTCCATATAGGAACACATGTTACGCAACTCATCACATTGATATAAAATGTACATTTTATTGAGATGTGTATTCTTATTTGGGCAGTTACTTAATGACTCCCTAAATGTCTGTGGGTCAAAGGTTTCAGAATTAACTATTTAAGTGCCTTGGAACATTTTACTACATTAAGGGCTATATATTAATGCAATTTGTTTCCATCTTGACTTCCCGTTATATTCACATTAATCCAAGAAAAACATCACGATGGTAATATATGATGCCTTGGAAAACTAGATGAAAATTTGTTATCTTTGAATTAACTTTTCCATTGTGTTTGATAACCTCAAATCCGTTAAACAAATTTGGCTGAAATGTGTGGAAAGGTATTAGCAAAATCAGAGTGGGATGCAGGAATGGACTGACAAATTAATGTGCATCCCATTGTGTAAAAAGCTGAGAAAAGCATGCAGCAAAGGTGTTTTAGTTAATGAAGAATTCTATATCAATCCATCACTATTTCATGAGGACTGTATTTGAAAATTAATGAGGGATGATTCTTTTCAGAGTAAGGTTTTCCTAGGTTGTTGAGTAAACGTTTGATGATGATGGTGCATAAGATATTGATTCTATTGTTACATCTTGTGTGGAAAGGCTAACCAGTTGTGGATCTCGAAAATGACAGATTTTTTCCTTTGTAACAATGTCTATCATACAAATCCATCTTGTACCCAATTCCTACCAGATGCAATAAACTATATCTAGTTTGAGTCAAGAGTGTCTTCTCCCTAGGCTGTCTAAAGGTTTTCCTCTTTCACACTAGACAGAGCAGGACCTGTAGATCCTAACCACAAAAGGAGGATGGTGACAGCAAATCTACTTTATGGTGACCAAGACTCCAGCTAACTCATACAACATGCTGTCAGCAATGGCTGTAAGAAGACTTAGTTTAACCATCCCAGCAGGCGAGAAGAAAACAATGAGGGAGAAACAGAGAAAAAGGGAATCAGGGAGCCAATCAAACTAACTTCTACTTCACCATGGAACATCCATCAAAGTTTACATGGATAAACAGCAGAAACTCAAAACCAGTGCCTCCCCAATGTTTTCCCACTGTGAGCTCACTTAGGGCTTCAGCTGTGTGGGAGGGTCATGGGGCTGGGGTGTGCTGGCTGTTTAAACTGCAAGGCACTGAAGTAAAAAGCAACTACCTTTTTGCTGGTTATTTTGAAGCTGCAATCAGGCCTCAGTCATTTGGCCCACACTCAGTGTAAAGAAATACTGATGAGGATTTGCACTGCCTTGCAGCTTCCAGCACTGGTACATGTTATTACCATGGAGCTCATCACCTCAAAATTTCACCTTAGGGTCTAAGCAAATTGCGACTATTTTGAAGGATGAGAAATGAGGGAGAAGGGTGGCATAAAGTGATTGAGATAGAATAACATTTTGATTTCTAAGTACCTAAATTCAATTACATGTTAATAAATGAATTACTTCTTAATTATTGAGTAAAAGAAATAAGGGCCATTACTCACATTACCTACTTTAAATGTTTACAAATAGTGGTGAAATAGTTGATTGTTTCATATTACTGTTGTCTGTTATGTTTGAGAAGTATATCTGTTGTGTCATAAAAGTGCTGCAAATATTTTGGCTGAATAGCAATGATGCAATGCAGAGTAGTTAATCTGTTATTGAGATGATCTATTCCCAGCTCGATAGGATTGCCCATCTTTCCCTTACCTCAGCCCACTGCCATTCCAACTACCATCCATGGCATTGAACATAGAACATAGAACATAGAACATTACAGCACAGTACAGGCCCTTCGGCCCTCGATGTTGTGCCGACCTGTCATACCGATCTAAAGCCCATCTAACCTACACTATTCCATGTACGTCCATATGCTTATCCACTAAGATTTCTTAGTTGCTTCCTGAGCATTATCTTGAACTCAGTTAAAACTCTGCTGTCTGATCACTATCCCCTACTGCATGTTTCATCCCTGCCTCCACTGAATTCCACAGTTTGATGCATTGACTTCAAACTCTTTGCCTGAGTTTACAAACTTCTGCATGATCCTAATCTCTCCTTCGGCCCTCTACTGCTTGGTCACCTTTGCATCCTCCCTTCTTCCATTCTAATCCAGAAGCAAAGCTTTAGTTTTTATCCTAAAGCACTCAACTGAACAGGGTCAATCACGATACCTCTCTTGCTAGTTGCATAAGATCCCTGAACATGTGGTTCTTTACCCCTGTCTTGAACCATCTTCATTGATTCTTCTGCTATTTGAAATATTATGGGGTGTTTTACTGTGATGAGAAACCACATAAATGAAAATTGTTGATCTATGTTCATTGGTTCTTTATCCAATATATGGCTTATGGTCACTCAAAGTACAATACAGATTCCTGAATAAACCAGTGATTGATTCAGTCACAGCTGATACTGACCATGCATCTGGTAACTGTAAGGTGCTTGGCCTGGTGACGGTGTACTGAAACTGGTGCCATAGCCGAGAAATCCCGTCTGTCCTGGAGAATGCGCCTGGCTCAAACCATCTTCTGTTTTGATGCCTAACCGATAGACACTTTGTTACTTCAAAAAGGCATGAACCAAACTGCATGCATGTTAATAAGTGTCCACTCACAAATATACCTCGAAACCACGCTCCAACTCTTTGAAAAGTGGACAAGGTCAGTTGGAAGCTACTTAACACCTTTGCTTTAAAATTGACAATGACTAGATTGTCCTATTTTGAGAGAACTGAGTCTTAAAATATGACATACTTCCTCCAATATTTTCTTCCAACCAAGACAGACATCCTACTGGATTTATTATATTGCTTGCCTGGGCTCTCAGAGGAGATGTGTTGATATTAGTGCAGCGAACTCTGGTCTCTTTGTCGTATGTTTTGTGAATTCATCTACCATTTATGATCAAGTGGATTGAATTCTAATTGAATTGAGAAACTTCCTTTCACTCTACCTGAACACTGCATACCTACAAGACCTGGCTAAGATGCAAAGACCACCCGTGGCTGTCAAAAACTAGCCTATCCCGCGGAAATCTGGAGTATGGTAATCACCCTCATGACCAAACTGAGTGTGCAGCCTGGCAAGTGTGGCTGGCCAATCTACACAGACTAAGTTACAGTAATCATCTATTCAGAGATAGTGAGAACACCCGATGCTGGAGAATCTGAGATAATCTGTAGAGCTGGATGAATGCAGCAGGCCAAGCCGCATCAGAGGAGCAGGAAAGCTGACGTTTTGGGCCTAGACCCTTCTTCAGAAATGGGGGAGGGGAAGGGGATTCCGAAATAAATGGCGGGGGAGGGGGGAAACGCAGATGGACAAAGGAGAAGTTAGGTGGAGAGGATATGGACAGGTCAGGGAGGCGGGGATGGAACCAGTAAAGGTGAGCGTAGGTGAGGAGTGAGGGTGGGGGTTGGTCCTTCTACCCTCCCTCAAACTCTTCATCTCCAACTGCCGTCGAGACATCAATCGCTTCAGTTTCTCCACTCCTCTCACCGACTCCAACCTCTCACCAACGGAATGTGCAGCTCTCCGCTCCCTCCCGTCCAACCCTAACCTCACTATAAAACCTGCGGACTAGGGTGGCGCTGTTGAAGTATGGCGCACTGACCTCTACATCTCCAAGGCCAGATGTCAGATGTCTGACACTTCCTCCCACCACCCCTTGATCACGACCCCACCCCCAGCCACTGAAACATCATCTCCCAGACCATCCACAACCTCATCACCTCAGGTGACCTCCCACCCACAGCCTTCGACCTCATCGTTCCCTAACCCCACACTACCCGTTTCTAAGTCCTGCCCAAAATCCACAAACCTGATTTCCCTTGGCGACCCACTGTGTCCACCTGCTCCTGCCCCACCGAACTTATCTCCACTTAACTCGATGCCAGTTTATTCCCCTTGATCCAGGAACTCCCCACCTATGTCCATGACACCATCCATGCCCTCCACCTCCTCCAAAACTTCCAATTCCCTAGTCCCCAACACCTCACCTTCACCATGGAAGTCCAGTCCCTATATACTTGCAATCCCCATGCAGATGGCCTAAAGGACCTCTGCTTCTTCCTCCCACCACCCACCTATCTGCTCCTTTATTCAACTTCCATCCACATCCCCCACTCTCTCTGTTTATTTCAGAATCCCCTAATCCTCCCTGATTTCTGAAGAACGGTCCAGCTTCTGCTTTCCTGCTCCTCTGATGCTGCTTGGCCTGCTATGGGGCACCCAACCAGTCCCCCTCCACTGACACCCTTATCCGTTTAGCCGAACTCGTCCTCACCCTTAAGAACTTCTCTTTCAATTTCTCCCACGTGCTACAGATAAAGGGGTTGGCCATGGGTACCTGCATGTGCTCAAGCTATGCCTGCCTCTTTGTAGGGTACGACAAACAATCCTTCTTCCGAAGCTACCGCCACCTCTTCCTCCGTTACATCGATGACTGTATCGGTGCTGCCTCGTGCTCCTATGAGGAACTTGAACAGTTCATCCACTTCACTAACACCTTCTACCCTAATCTTAAGATCACCTGTACCATCTCTGATACCTCTCTCTCCTTCATGGACCTCTCTGTTTCCATCTCTGGTAAGCACCCGGAAACTGATATCCATTTCAAGCCTACTAACTCCCACAGCTACCTAGAACACACCTCCTCTCACCCACCATTCTGCAAAAGTGCCATCCCCTATTCCCAGTTCCTTTGCCTCTGCTGCATCTGCTCCCGAGATGAGGAATTCCATTCCCGGACATCCCAGATGTCCTAGATTTTCAAGGACCTCAACTTCCCCTCCACAGTGATCAAAAACACCCTCGACCGTGTCTCTCACATTTCCCTCAACTCACCCCTCACACCCCCTTCCTGAAATAACAACCAAAACAGAATCACCCTCATCCTCACGTACCACCCCACCAACATCCGGATCCAACGCATCATCCTCTGGCACGTCCGCCATGTGCAATCTGACCCCACTACCAAAGACATTTTTCCCTCCCCATCCTTATCTGCTTTCCAGAGGGACCACTGTCTCCAGGACTCCCTTGTCCGCTCCACACTCTCCACCAGCTCCACCACTCCCAGCACTTCTGCCTGCAAACCACTTCAACTCCCCCTCCCACTGCTTGGACAACATGTCCATCCTGTACCTCTTTCAGTGCCACAACGATGCGACCCGAAAGTTGCAGGAACAGCACCTCATATTTTGCTTGGGAACCCTGCAGCCCAAAGGTATCAATGTGGACTTCATAAGCTTCAAAATCTCCCCACCCCCGACCACATCCCAAAACCAGCCCAGCTCTTCCCCGCCTCCCTAACCTGTCCTTCCTTTCTCCCACCTATCCAGTCCTCCCACCACAATCCCCACCCCAACTCCTACCTACCACCCTCATCCCCGCCTCCTTGACCTGTCCATCTTCCCTGGATTGACCAACTCCCACCCCAACTCCCTACCTCCACTCAACTTTACTAGCTCCATCCCCATCTCCATGACCTGTCCATTTCCTCTCCACCTATCTGCTCCTTTATTCAACTTCCATCCACATCCCCCACTCTCTCTGTTTATTTCAGAATCCCCTTATCCTCCCTGATTTCTGAAGAAGGGTCCAGCTTCTGCTTTCCTGCTCCTCTGATGCTGCTTGGCCTGCTATGTTCATCCAGCTCTACACCTTGTTATCTCAGTAATCATCCAATGCCTTTTTGAAGTCTGATCTCCTTGTACATGTAGATTCAGGGAATGACACAGCATAGAAGGAGACCAGACAGTCAACATGTACCTGTACTCTTTGCTCAGAGCTATTCAAATAATTTCAATTTTTGGCTCCTTCCCCAGAAACCCTTTTTTTCACCATTTCCAGTATTTATCCAATTTCCTTTTGAATGTTAATATTGAATCTGCTTTTATTGCCTTTGAGGCAGTGCATTCCAGATTCCATATCTTATCCTTAAACTAACTCCTGCTGCTTGCACATTCCAAGGAATGGATAATATTTGGGGATAGCGTACCCTCTTTAAATATTGCCTGTCTCCCTTTAACTGTAATACATTGTTCTTCCTTGATGATGAAGAAAGTTATGGAATGCCAGACCCGATCTTGTGGAGCCTTATGGCGGCACAAGGCAGAGTGGTAAGCAGTGCAAACCTACAGGTAGCCCGACTGTCAGAATTAAAGAGAAGCAAGTACAGCTGTGTCTAGGCAAAATAACATTAAAAAAAAACAAAAAAATCACAGCACAAAGCATTTCCCAGTCACATAAATAGTTTGTGGAACTCTACACACTCTTCAATCTCACGCATTCCTCAATTCTGTCTGCCTCAGCTGTTGTCTACTGGCAGCAACTGTGTATACTAATCCTTGGACTAAATTAGCAAGTGTGCTGTGAATGTGAAAGTAGGAATCTTTGGACCTGCAGCGCCGTTGGTACCTTATCAAAATCAATGTAAATGTTGACACTAGAGGCTTGGCAGATCGATTGTGGGAAGGTACAAAACATATGAGAAACATCATACTTAAAGCAACAGTTAGAATCGGCTTCTGTCCGATTGTTCCCATGCAAAACAACTAGCCTACTTATGCATAACTCTCTTCACGGATTTTAAGGTTTACATTCTAAATCTCTCTCAATTTCAAGCCTGCCTTTCGCCCGAGCCTGCAACCTCAGTTTTGTCACTTTTTTTTTATCTGACGTGAGGAATATGCACCAAGTTTGTCAGTCTTGCTGTTGGTATGTTTCCCTTTGCCAACCATGTTGTGGTTTATTGTCTTGTGACATATTTCATCTCAAGAAGTGGTCAAAATGAGTTGTGAACTCATTCTATTAGCTTGGTCTTTGCTAAGAGATGTGGCAGATTTCATGCAAAGATCTGGCTCTAGCCCAGCAACAAAAACACAGTAAACTTTTCTTTCTCTTTCACTAAGATCTTTAGAATATTTAAGTCTGATAGTCGGAGTGCAATGGATAATCTCAAAACACTTGTGTAAATTCAGTAGATTTTTCAAATGCTGTCTGCTTATTATCCTTGATTTCAGCTCTAATGTTGAATCCTTAAAACATTTAGAAAAAGGATTGCTTAAATAACAAAATGTTGCCATATTTCAGAGCCAAATCCTGCTTTATAAAGTACTCTTCTTCACACTTATAAATTGTAGTATATAGTAAGTCAAATAATTTACTTTTAATAAATGCAGAGCTTCTGCTTGAATTGCCCTATTTAGGCAAATATAACTTTCGTACTCACTGTAAGGTAATCCATAGGGTTGACTTGGTGGTGGGTAAGTAGCATAGGGAGCAGCTTGCTGAATACCCGGTGTGTACTGTGTCTGTCCATAGGCTGCCATGGTGTGGAAGGAGGGTGTAGGAATAATGTGTGGATATGATCTGATTAGGATAAATAAAAGATAAACAAGTCAACAGTATCTGTTACATACACATGTATTATTTATATTTGTAAAGCACTTTACAGCAATTAAATCATTGGTCGATGAAAAGGAAGGGTTTCATTGGGTGATACAGGCATTTATGGTGTCACAGGAACTGTAGATGAGAGTTTAAAAATTCTAATGATCAAGTAGAAAATACTCTTATTTCAAAGCAAGTCAACAAATGCACCCAGTCCATAATTTCAAACTGATGATGAGTTCAGACTTGTGCTTTTATACTTCCATAGAACAGAATCTATACAATCCTTACAGAATGGAAAATGGCCATTTGGCCCAACGAGTTCACACCGATCCTCAACACCCAACCCCATCCCTGCAACTCTTCACCTTCCATGGCTAACGCACCTAACCTATACATCCCTCAACACTATGGGTAATTTACCATGGCCGATCCACCTAACTTGCACATCTTTAGACTGTCACAGGAAACCAGAGTGCCCAGTGGAAGTCTAGGCAGACATGGGGAGATTGTGCAAACTCCACACAAACAGTTGCCTGAGTATGGAATTGAGTCTGGGTCCCTGGTGCTGTGAGGCTGCAGTGCTAACCACTGAGCCACCATTCTTATTTCCTTCACCATAGTAACAGAACAGCCCCAGGTGCTAACCTTCATATTTCAGTGTGCATCCCTTCATTCAATATTACCACACTCACACCACAATGTAGTGAAGTTAGATCTTAACGAAATAATGTTACACATTCCTAAGGGAACTTGATTTCTATTCTGGAAAATTCAGACAGGCCATAAGTAACCCGGAGTACTAATACAAGGAATAGGCTAATGGGAAAGGTAGGTAATGCAACCAGGAAAGGACTTTACCTGGACTATGGGAGGCAGGTGTGCAGCTGAAAATTGCAACTATTAGGTTAACAACATTGGCAGGACAAAGAGAATACCAAGAATGAACTTTGATTGGAGGAGGTCTTAAAATATGAAGAACAGAAATATGTTGACAAAAGTGGTAGAATGGAAATACAGCAAGCACTGAAGGTTCAAAAATTTTCAGAGAATAAAAAAAAATTCTGATAGGAAATATAAATGCATTATTGACCAGCAACTAAGAAAATACCAATCTAACTGTTCCAAATAAAAGGCAGAAAATATTGCAACATAATTAGTCAAGATGCAAGATTAAATAAACCGGACAGAGAGAAAAGAAGTTCCCGTTGATGGAAGGGTCGAACACCAGAAATCAGTGATTAAAAGAAATTGAAAAAAGGAGCATCAATAATCAGGAAAATCTTTTTTATGCAGCAACTGATTAGGAACAGATTGCACTGCAGGCCTGCCTGATTTTTGCATCAGAGAGTGTCCCTGTTGTAAATAAAATCCCACAGCAGTCAGAAATCCCAAGTTAAATGACTAGTTGCCTTGACTGAAGTTGGATTTTGGAGTCCCTGGCATCTGAAATTTGAGCAGAGGAGATTAGATCAGGTAAGTATTTATTTTATTTTGGATAGTCAGGGTACCCCTAACGAGAGCTGAGGTACCCCTGCAATACTGTTGTTGGACAGCTTTGTCATACGGGTCAAGAATTATGTGGATGGGGTGTCAAGTGTCCTTTGGGTCTGTTAACTGTAGAAAAGATTGTGCATAAAAAATGCATTAACTTCTACATGAGACTTCCAGTAAGTGTCTAGAACTGGTGATGTGTATTGGTCTGTCAACAAGTGTCAGTAATTTTGCCATGTTAAGAACTGTCAATATGTATTTTTATTAATGAGAGTCCTTTTCTCAATAGAGTGTAGTCTGGAATATAGAACGTTAGGGAAGAATAACTTTTTCTCTGATATGCACAGAAACTTAAGGATACTCAAGTTGGCTTGGCAGGTTCGGGGGAAAGTAAGATGGGAGGAAATATGAACTAAGTCATCATAGGGGTAGAGGGCAATGGGGGAAGGGAGATGGCATCAAGTTGCATGGGGTGACATAGGTAAGGCATGTGGTGTGCCAGGGGCTTGAGAGTGTGTAAGGGATGTTTGGGATGAGGATTGGAGGAATATTTTATATTTTTCCTCCTCTTCAAAGGTAAGGTACCCCTTTGAATCTGGCCCTGGGGCAACTTTGATGATGCTATGGAAACCTTTAGTAGAGGTAAAGTGCCCTTTAGGATTGTGAAAAGGCATGCTTACATGAAACAAACGCATAAGCCCGTAGGGCCTGTCAAAGTTGCTGAGGAAACGTACAAACCCAAATACGTGGAGATTTTTTAAAAAATGTGATTGGCATTCAAAGTGCCTGCTCACACAAAAAAATCTTTATATGGTCTGTTCCATTTTGAGGGCCCCTTTGAATGAACATTTTGAAGGATACTTTAAACTGCATATTGAATGCAAATGATTGTTGACATAAGGGATTAAGCATTTACAGTTAATCACTTAAATTAAATCTTTATTTTCATAAAGAATTAGGAATCGATCATAGGGATTGTTCAAGGAATGTCAATGCATTGTCCTTCACTGTAATCAAACAAACTGGTTTTCCAATGGCTACATCATGTAAAGACACTGTCAATCGGTTTCTTGAAATTTTTCCATGGTGGATCCTAGATGTGTTGGCATGGAAAGGAAAGGACAAAGGATGATGAGTAGGAGGTACAACTGGCCTGAGTTTACACAAGGCCGGGCAGGGGAAATGGAAGTAACTGGGGACATGGAGTAGCACAGCGACTATGGGAATGAGTAAATGGGCAGAGAATGGCACGGCAGTGTGGGAGCTGTGAGAGATGGACTGATAGGCATATGGTAACTGAGTGATTATAAAGGACCATGGGTTGGATAAATGGGAACATGGTGGCAGAGAGGTTATGACAGGGTATGAGGGATGGTAGAACACTGTAGGAAGGCATGCATGCAGCATGGAAAGCATATGGCACTAAACAGGAGCGATGTTTTTAGTTTTAATCTTTATTTTTAACCTTTTATGACAGTGCTGGTTCCTTAGGCAGGCTGGCAGAAAACCCCACCTCAAAAATTGGCAGCCTCTTGTGCCCTTCATGGATACAGCACAGCTCCCAACCTAGCCTTCTCACCACAAATGCAAGGAGACGTTTTAAAAGATTGGGTTTGAGGAACCAATCTCAATGTGCCCAATGCAGGAACAAAAATTAAGACCTGTGCGTATGGTGGAGCCAAATTCAATCATGAACTTCAGATAATGATCTATTTCATGTTTGAAGAGAGAAAAAAAAAATTGCAGAGCTGCACTGGTAATGTGGCAGAGTGGCAGTAGGTGAGTTTAGACCCGATAGACTGAATGGCCTCATTCTGTGTTGTAGCCATTCTATGAGTTTAGTCTCCGTAAATTGATTACAGCTGAGCCAATATTTAAAACCTGCAGACTGAGGCCTGAATTTTTGTGAAGGAAGAGATGGTTAGGTCATCCTCTGAGAACCTTAGCCAAAATATTGCTGGAATCCAGGTTCCCGAGATTTGGGCTTCAAACCTAGTTCCCACTATCTTTGCCAGGGGCTAGGACAAGGGACAGGAGCAGGTTGTACTTTGCATGTCCGTGGCTCACAAACCCAGGGACACAGCTAAACAGTAGCTGCCTTCATTAGTAGGATATCCAAAACATGACATGTAGACTTTATACTTTTCAGGAGAATGTCTAAGGCTATTGGAGTTCTTTGGTGTGGTAGACTACTTTGGAGGAGGTAAGGTTCCCTTTGGGATAATGAAAAGATGACACGCATCTGTGTAATGTGTAGGTTGACCCTTTGGAACTATCAGCTGTCTACTCCTCATTGAAAAAAAACTAGCTTTCAGGCAAACTGTCAAGCTGCCAAGGGAATTGTGAAATACACTGGAACTGTCAAGCTATCAAGACATTTAAATCTCTCATCTTTTAATGTCTTGACAAATTGAAAACTCTGCAAGATAAATAATGTTGTGTTTGCCACTTCATGCTGCAGACATAAGCCCCAGAAGTTTCCTTAAAGGATTTGCGCTGCATGTCTATTTTCACAACCCGTAATTATCGGAATGGAGTGCTTGTTGCTTTACAGTTTGAACTGCAGCTCCTGATGCTTACAAAGTCTTTGAAATGGATCAATGAATACAAGTACTTGTTTTAGTAAAGGACTAAGTAGTTGAAGGAGGTTCAATGTAATAAATGAGTTTTCATCATTGTGAGTGGTTATTTTTAAATAGTGATGTTATTAATAGACATTTAAGAACTTTTCTTATTTCATCTCAATACGGGTCCTGAGGTCGATCCATACTATGTGAGCTGGCGATGCGTAGAGTAGAGACGAAGAGTAATGAGAGGAGTATGAGTTGATTCTATATTAGTATAGGTGCTAAAAAGGATCATGGTGGTGGATGGATTGAACAGCACAGGTTGACACAGAATATATGAGGGTCAATGGGGACGGATGGGAACAGGCGTCATTCAAGTTATGAGCAGCTATGTGTGAGAGGAGCATAGGTTAGCCTAGAGGATATCAGGAGCCATAGTCATGTAAATGAGGGGCTCATATTGACATGAAGACTATGTGAAGTGTGTGGGGAATGCTGAGGAAGTTGATGGTTGGAGTCTTTTGTCTTACTGGTTTTCTTAAACAGCCTTTTACACAGCTCACCTCGACACCTGGCAGCTTCTATGGCTACCTCAAGCTGTTTCTGAGGGCATTAGGCCTGACCAGTTATTGTACACTTTGCCAGAACCAAAACTAGGCCATATCTGGTGCACCAGCTCCCAATTCAGGATTGTGGATTTGGGCGTTTTCCTATCTTTACGCTCTTAACATGGGAACAGAAATTCTGGTCTCCTAACGTTAACAGGTTGGTTGTTCAGGGACTGCCCGAAATACAAACTTCAGAACCAAGGCAAGCTATTGATAAAAATAAACTCTGATAGAAATGTCTGACTAGTCAAACAATGTTTATTCAGAAAACAGAATATATATAAGCAATTAAATAGGCAACTGAATAGTAATTTATTTAGGTTTTGTTAACCTATGAATGATTAGTTTTTTTTTCTTTATTCATTCATAGGATGAGGACATTGCTGGCTAGGCAGCATTTATTGCCTATCCTAAATTACCCAGGGAGCAATTAAGAGCTGGGTCTAGAGTCAACTGTAGGCCAGACAGGTGACAATGGCAGATTTCCTTCCCTAAAGGACATTAGTGAACGGGATGGGTTTCTCCAACCATCAACAATGGATGCAGAGTTATTATTAGATTCTTAATTTAAGATATTTATTGAATTCAAATTCCACCATATGTCATGACAGGATTCAAACTCAGGTCCCCAGGGTGTCCCCACGATTTCTGAAGGAGGGTCTAGGCCTGAAACGTCAGCTTTCCTGCTCCTCTGATGCTGCTTGGCCTGCTGTGTTCATCCAGCTGTACACCTTGTTACCCCAGGATGTTATCTTGGTTTCTGGATTGACAGTCCAGTGATAATACCACGAGGCCATTTCCTCCCCCATAAAATGGAGAGCAGCCAATGGATAAAATAATGGGGATAAATTCTCAATTTTCTTGTTCTATAGCAATGAAAATTGGCTGGCTGCTACATGTGCTCTGTTAAATTGCTGCCCAGATGAAGAACGTGAAAGTAACTCTTGTGGAACCTAGTCATATGGTGTTAGGTCCGTAGTTCTCGGCTTCAGCAGATGTACTCATACGATCGGATACTCTTTGATCTCTTCTTGTTTACTCAAGCCTAAAGTGGGTCATCAGTGAATGGGTCGCATCACAGAAGTTTTGTAATTACTCTGTCTTCAGCCGCAAAGATATCAACAGAAATATAAATACAGTTATTAAGAATTTAAGTTACAGTGAATCATTTAAATTAAAATATAACGTTCTGTGAAATATTCTTACTTTGACGTATAAAGCTGGGACGAAAACTGATGTGGTTGTCTTTTACTGATATCACTGCTATTAGCTGGAAATGAAAAGAAAGCAATTAGATAATGTAATGAAGTGCTGAAAACAGAGATATTAAGGTATGTCCCTTACAGCATAGATCATAGTGTGTTTTCACCAATGTATGGTCACGTGTCTCTACCCACAGGGCTTCATAATGTCTTCACAATGTGATTTGTTTACAGTAAACACTAATTGATTTGCTAAAGTATGAATTAATTAGTTCAAAAAGTAAACAATAGCAAATCAACTGCTGCATAGGTATGGGTTTCAAATTCTGTATAGATGGGGCATTATGATATAGGGAACCTTGTGAGACAAAAGTATTGCCATGGAATCTGGTACAGCTGCAATACTGTTTCCTGTTTTTTTTGTAAACACTGGATAATCTGCAATTAGAAATGCTGTACACGCATATTGTAAAAATATTGCAGTCACAATTTAACATGATTAAATTCTGAATGGAGCTGCTCATTATGCAACAACACAGAGGTCTATATCACTATTTTTATGTTCATATTTGAAATAGGTTTAACTCAGAGTAAATTATCTTTGTCTTGTAAGGCAGAATTACAGTAGCCTCCAAATGACTGAAAATAAATTAGCAGAGTATGACTCAGATACGTAACATTATTTTTGCACTTCAATTCTAAATCTGCTAAAGCTTAAATTGCAACAAACAAATTTTCTGGATTGTATGTGCTGGGATTTCCTGCAGACTTCAAGAACCCAAAGTCAGGAACGAGTGGAAGATTGGAGTCGACAGTGGCCAAGAGCAGCGTAGCAATATGTTCAGACACAGGCCTTAAATGGCTGAGTAAGCACCCAAGCTAATTGGGAGGGAGCTTCAGAATGGAGAGGACAATTAAAGTAAAATCTCAGATGGGCCCAGCCATTGGATTAGAAGGGGAGAGCTGGTTGGAAGCATTTGGACCAATGGATGTAACATTTTATGCTTTATGCCTCTTTAGGACATGAAGCGTCTAGAGCTATTTTCAATCCACATCGATGTCTTAACATTAAAGCCAATGATAGGAGGCAAAATTATCAGTCAGAAAGGTAACCAAAGAAGGGTCTAGGCCCGAAACATCAGCCTTCCTGCTCCTCTGATGCTGCTTGGTCTGCTGTGTTCATCTAGCTCTACACCTTGTTATCTCTTATCACTGAAAAAGCCATTTGTTTTCCCCTCTGTGTCCAGCTATAACGCTAAGTGCTCCTGAATTAAACATGTTGGAGATCAATGGCATGTGTTAGGTAATCCTAGCAGTCACTAATTGCAGCTTCAACATTGCCTTCACTGGGTACTTGAAAAGGTGGAACATAAGGCAGTGTGATAAACAAAGGTTGTCGCAGTGACTATGAATGTGGCACACCTTTTCCAAATGTGAATAATGCCTAAATTGTAGACTCCAAGCTATGATGGTCCTTCATACATACCTTTCAGGATGCCGTAATATTTTAATTGTGAATGCAACGTATTATCTACCACATTTTCAAGGCAGAAATGGAACAAAGAGATGAATAGATTTCAAGTTTGTATTAGCAGGCTGGGGTTCAAATTTACACGGCATGCTCACTCTGATTAATGCTGTAATTAGAAGCTGCCAATTTAACTGCAAAGAGGACCAGCCCACTACTGTACAGCATCATTGCAGCTTTCTGAGTTAGCTAACTCACCCGCCTGCTTCATGATTGAAGAAATACCTTTTTGTGTGTGCATGTGTGTGCCGATGTTTCCCAAAATCTTTCCATCAGTGACCCCCATCTTGAGGCTTGAAAATGGTCATGACCTCTCACTGAGAGGCAGAGGGACAACTGTGTGGCTGTTGTAACTCAGGTATAGCTCCACAGAAACAACTGCCACCTCAAAGCCCATGTTTCCAAAATGTTAGCTCGCTTGGGTTAGCTTGTGCCCAAATTGGTTAGCCCCAGTATCCTCCCTGTGCAACGCTTCCAATCTGTTTGTTCAAAGAAGGCTTTGCACTGTATGTACAAAGTGAGACCTCAGTGCCTCCTATCTGGAGGAAGTCATGCCCAAGTCACACACTGGTCAAAAACATCCAATATGCATCATTAGAGTGAGGCCTCTTGGCTGCCTACGTGTTGAGGAAGCGCATAGCCTTCTGACTGAAGAGACGAGACTAATGTAGAATCGCAGAAGCGCACAGAAGGAGGCCATTGAGCCCATCATGCCTGCACTGGTGTTCAAATGAGCATTATTACCTACTGCCAATCTCCTGTTTTCTTCCCCAATATCCTTAAACATTATTTCTATCCAAATAACCATCCAGTGCCCTCTTGAATGTCTTAACTGAATTAGCCTCTACCGCACTTCCAGGCAGTAATGTAGACAGACCTGCTACTACCCAACTGTAAAGGTCTAAATCCCAAGACATATGCCGTCTCTGATTACACATTAACAAATACACATGTATACTCCAGGATTAACACAGTAAACTGACCTGAACTGGAGAATTGTTCCAATGCTGCTGTGGCAATTTCACTGCTGCTCATCGACTCTGATTTGTCTGTAAAAAAAAATGTCATTTCCTAAATACTGAATGAATGATTGGGAAGATGTATTGCCTAATCCAAAAACCTGAAGAGAAAAAATGCATAAAATGCTTAATTTAAAAATAATAATTTCTATTTCCTCTTCTTAAAACCAATTGGTCCAGTCTGAATATAAATGAAATCATTTTACACAGAGACATCCTTACTGTAATATCATCTGTGCCCCAAATACAACTCGTTCATTATGGATTCCCAATGCCTACTATTTGAATTTCCTCTTTATGTCTTGATGTTACTGAGCTGAAAGACAGCCAAACAGATATCTTGCTCTTATTATCTTCATTGTCCATTGTTCTTTGGTATCAGTTGTTGTTTCGATATTTGAAGACCCTTTGATTTTCTCCCCTTCTGGTATTTTGTATTTTTCTTCTGTTTACAGCGTTAATTTTCCATGAATGAACTTTGTTACCATTCAGCATAGCTAACACAGAGCTTGTGCAAAAGGACTGCATATTGGGAATGTAGGCATTAATATTAACATGCCTAATTGACAAATTTTAGTATGATTAAGACACACTAAATCACGACAATTATGAACTGATTGCATTGACAACTCTGTCTAATATGCCAGTGAGGTTCTGTGAAGCCCTGGGACGTACTGTAAAATTATTTTCACTTTTCTGCCTCTTTGATTTTTCTGGCTCCTCATTTCCAGTTTGTTAAATAGCCTACACCATGAACATTTTCTTCCCTCTTTATTCCTATTTGTCTCCCTCTGCCAATACTATTTTTCTCCTTTGGCTCTGTTTGGCACTTGAACTCTACTTGTTTTGAGATTAGATTAGATTAGATTCCCTACAGCATGGAAACATGCCCTTCAGCCCAACAAGTCCACACCACCCCTTGAAGCATCCCATCCAGACACATCCCCCTGTAACCTACACACCCCTGAAGACTACGGGCAATTTAGCATGGCTGATCCACCTAGCCTGCACATCTTTGGACCGTGGGAGGAAACCGGAGCACCCGGAGGAAACCCATGCAGACACAGGGAGAATATGCAAACTCCACACAGACGGTTACCCGAGGCTGGAATTGAACCCAGGGCTAAAAGACATATATTTCTAATCACAGTCTTTAATTATGTTAACTTAGGGGCATTGGGACTTTTGCAAGTGTGAATGAAGCCCTGAGTGATATCAGAATATCCTGCAGTAGTTGCGATTTGAACACAATAATGAAGTTAGGGGAGTTAATCAACTGAGGCACTTGTCATATTTTTATTAAACTCATTCATGGGAGGTTAGCATTGATGAAATTACTGCTGATCCCTCGAGAAGGTGGTGGTCAGTTGTTTCCTCAGACCGCTGCAGTCTACCTGTGGATTATATCCATAACGTTGTTGGAAAGAGAGTTACAGGTTTAAGGCCAAAGATAGTGAGGGAATGGGCAGGATAGTGTGTCATTCAGAGGAGACCTTTCAGAGGGTGGTGAACCTATGTGTCTGTTGGTAAGTGGTAAAGTCACAGCCTTGGAAGGTATAGTCAAAGGAGCTTTGGTGAGTCGCTGGAGTGCATCTTTTACATAGTACATACTGCTCCCATCGCACATTACTGGTGGAGGACATGAACGTTTTGTGTGGTGGTTGGTCTACCAATCAAGCAGAATACTTTATTATGGAAGCTGTTGACCTTCTTGAGTATTCTTGGAGCCACACCAGCAGAGGCCCAATTTGTGACTTATTGACGGTGAACAGGTTTTGTGAAGTTCAAGAAATTAATTACTTGCCGCAAAATTCCCTATTACTGACCTGCTCTTTCAGCAACAGTATTTATGTGGCTATCCAGTTCTGTGTTTCATCAATGGTTATCCCCAGGGTACTGATGGTAAGGGCTCCAGCAATCATTTACCAATGCTACCATGGTTTTGAAAGTGAAAGGGAAATGTTTAAAGTCTCTCTTCTTGGAGATTGTCATTGCCTCACACTTGAATGGTTCACATGTTACTTATCACTAATCTATCAACACCTGATTGTTGGTGAAGTCACAGTCTGCTTCAATATCTGAGGGTTTGTAAATGGTATTGAACACAGTACAACCATGAGTGAACATCCTCAATTCTGACATTAAGAAGGTCATTAATGAAGCGGTTGAAGTTGACTGGCATAGGACTAGATGGCTGGCATGGTGGCTCAGTGGTTAGTACTGCTGCCTCACAGTACCTGGGATCTGGGTTTGATTCTCAACTATGTGCAGTTTCCTCCAGGTGCTCTCATTTCCTCCCACAATCCAGATGGGCGGATTGGCCATGCTAATTTGCATATAGTGTCCAGGGATGTGCTGGCTAGGTGAACCAGTGTAGAGTAACAGGGAGAGAGTAAGGGGTGGATCTGGGTGAGATGCTGTTTGGTGGGTTGATGTCGTCTCAATGGGCTAAATGGCCAGCTTCCACATTGTATGGATTCTATAATGCTGAGAAACAGCTAAATGTGGATGTAGATTGCTTCTGAGCTATTGTAAATGGTGCTGAACATTGTGCAGTTATCAGCAAACATCTCAAATCATGACCTTAAAATAGAAGGGTGGTCTTTAGTGCAACAGCTCAAGATATTTTGGACTTCAGACACACTCTGCTGAATGGAGCTCTTGTGGTGCACTGGTAGTTTCCCTACCTCTGAGCCAAGAGGCCTGGGTTCAAGTCTCACCTACTTCAGAGATGTGTTATAACATATCTTAACAGGTTGATTAGAAAATATCTACTCTGATGAACTCCTTCAATGATGTCATGGATTGGACTGTGATGGTTGGCTTCCAACAACTGCAATCATTTGTCTTCAAGAACCTGGAGGTCATGTTGGAGTTGTACAGAACTTTGTTGGGTCACAGTTGGAGTATAGTGTGGAGTTTTGATCACCACATTATAGGGAGGATGTGATTATAAGTTCATAAGACATAGGAGTGGAAGGATTATACTAGATGGGGATGCAGAGGAGAGTCTTCAAGACGTTGCCTGGGGTGGAGAATTTCAGCTTTGATGAGAGGCTGGAGAAGCTTTTCTTTGGAACACGGAAGGTTGAGGGTGACCTTTACAGAGGAATATAAGATTGTGAGGAATATGGACAGGGTGCATAGAAAGCAGCTTTTCTCCTTAGTCAAAGGGTCTAAAACAAGGGCGCATAATTTTAAAGTGAAAGGCAGGAGGTTCAGAGGGGCTTTGAGGAAAAGCTTTTTCACCCTGAGGGTGATGGGGGTCTGAAATGCACTACTTCAGGGGATAGTTAGATGGAAAACTTTACAATCTTTAAAAAGTCCTTGAATGAGCACTTGAAGTATTGTAAAATGCAAGCTATTGGCCTTGTGTGGAGAAGTGGGACTAGTGTAGTTAGTAACAAAGATTTTGGTGGTATATACCTGATGGGCTGAAGGGCCTCTTCTCATTTGTATAATTGTATGATTCAAAGATTCGTGCTTCAATCAGTAGAGGGTTCCAAGATTTTGTAGCAGAATATACTCCAAGCTATAGCAGTTTAACTTACAGTCTGGAAAGAGTTAAATTGAGTGGGGAGATATTAGCTTTTGCAACTTCCATGAAAATTGTATGAAAGAAAACCAGTGTGGTTTATGTTCTGCATTATCCACAGATTTGATGTTTTGCACAGTTCATTTTTTATTTGGGAATATGCTTCAGAACAGCCATTAATACTGATAACTAGATTGATAGAGTTCCCGATTGATATCAAAGCACTTTTGATTATTCGCTCGCTATTCTTACTGAGGAGGAAAACATGACTCAAAAGGTCAGACATGGGGGGCAGAAAGTCGAGGACATTAACATTACATCCATAGGTTGTGAATCTCTGTCGTGGTTTTCCTGCCTGACATCAGGAGAACACGAAATCTGAAAACATGGAGTAAAATTTGCTTGTGCCATTACATCTGAGTTTTGAAATTCTCCTGCCAAAGTTACAGCAAATCATAGGCAGGACAGCTGTGGAGATTCATTGCGTTGTTTTTATCACTGTCCCTCGGAAATGCTTCAAAGAGCTTCAGATATAATTACTTATGGGCAGTCTATGTGGATATCTATGCAAATAAATAATGTAAAGAATGAAAGGTGGCACGGTGGCTCATTAGTTAGCACTGCTACCTCACAATACCAAGGACCTTCACTCAAGTCCAACCTTCGGTGACTATGTGGAGTTTGCACATTACCCTCCACTGGGTCTGCATTGGTTTCTACTGGGTGCTCCAGAATCCTCCCACAGTTTAAGGATCTGTAGGTGAGGTGGAATGGCCATGCTAAATTGTCTGCAGTGACTGGAGATGTGCAGGTTGGATGGGTTAACCACGGTTTATGTGGGGTTACTGGGACAAAGTAGAGGGCTGGGTTTGGGTAAATGCTCTTTGGCGGGTCGGAGCAGAATGGCTTCTTTCTGCGCTATAGGGATTCTATGATTCAAAGAAGAGAATGTAAGCTAAGCATATACAATGCAGCACAAGAACATTCCCTTCAGCCTACCAGGCCTGCTCCAATTCCTAATCCTTACTTAGACCTGCTACTTACTGCTCACATCAGCTTTTCTGCTCCTAAGATGCTGCTTGGCCTGCTGTGTTCATCCAGCTCTACACCTTGTTATCTCGGATTCTCCAGCATCTGCAGCTCCAATTATCTCTCACTTACTTCCCAAATGTGGTTTTTATCCCTCTGTTTGCCTCCCATTCCTGTGTCCATCTGGATGGACCTTAAATGTTGCTAATGGGCCTGCTTCCACCACCTCCACTGGCAGTGCATTCCAGGCGCCTACCATCCTCAATGTGAAAACTTTTCCCCGCACTTCCCCCTAAAGCTTTCCCCTCTCATGTTGAAATCCGTGCCTCGTTGTACTTGACCCTTCCACCCTGGGAAACAGCCCCTGACAATCCACCCTTTCTGTGCCTCTCTTAGTTTTGTAGGCTTCTATCAGGTGCCAGCTCAGCCTCCATCTTTCCAATGAAAACAATCAGACTTTACCCAACTTCTCTTCATAACCGAAACCCTCCAGACCAGGCAACAACCTGATAAACATTCTATGCACCCTTTCCAAAGCCACATCCTTCTGGTAATATGGCAACCAGAGTTGCATGCAACTTTCCAAATCTGGTTTAACTAAAGTTTTATAAGCTATAACACAACTTGCCTTCTTTTATATTCAAAGCCCCAGCCAATGAATGCGAGTGTGCTATATGCCTTCTTGACCACCTTATCCACTTGAGTTGTCACTTTCAGGGATTTGTGCACCTGCACATCCAGATCCCTCTGTATGTCAATGCTCCTAAGGATTCTGTAATTTATTGTACAATTCTCACCTAAACTTAATCTTCCAAAATGTATCTCCTCACAATTGTCTGGATTAAATTCCATCTGCCCTTTGTCTGCCCAAATCTGCAACCTATCTTTATCCTTCAGTATCCTTTGACAATCCTCCTCACTATCTGCAACTCCACCAGTTTTGGTGTCATTCGCAAGCTTACTAATCAGAGCACCGATATTTTCCTCCAGGTCATTTATTTTGTCACAAACAACAAAGGTCCCAGCACTGATCCCAGCAGAACATCACTAGTTCCTAATCTCCATTCCAAAAAGGATCCTCTCACAGCAACTCTTTGTCTTCTATGACCAAGCCAGTTTTGTATTCATTTAGCCAGGGCACTTGGATCCCATGTAACTCAACCTTCTGTACCAGCCTGCCATGAAGTGCTTTTTCAAACAACTTACTAAACTCCATGTAGACAACATGCACTGTCTTTCCCTCATCAATCATTCTTGTCACCTCCTCAAGAAACTCAGTCAGGCTGCTCAGATATACCCTTCCCCACACATATGGAATAACAAACTGGCCTAATTTCAAATCCATGATTGTTATTTAAACATAGAAAATAAAAGAGGAACTGAAGCATTTTATAACCTAAAAGGAGGCAATTTAACCCATTACAACTATGTGACTCTCTGAATAGAGCACAGTGTCAGCAGTGACGCAGAGATACGCTACTGCCAGTCATGAAATTGCCATCAAAGCTCCTTCTAAACACATGACTTCTACCGCATAGAAGAGGAAGATTGAAAATAACCAATGGCAAGTTCTTCTCCAAGTTCTCCATTTCCTGGCATGGAATTATATCACTGTTCCTACACAGTCACTGGGTTGAATTGCAGTCACTCAAGAAGGCAACTCAGCACCGTCACAAAGGTATCTAGAGATGGGCATGTTAATGAAGATAACAAATCAAAAATGAATTGAAAGAAATGATTAACCTATTTAACCACTTGGCTCTCCTGGATTCCATATTCATCGCTGTGACTGTTAACATTGTTCATTTATGGAATGCCCCATGTAAAAATACATAATCTCCTAATCTCACTCTTTGATAGTGATCCTATTTCGCAATTAACAAGGATGGAATTTATATTCATGACCTGTGGACTCTGCATCTATTAAGATCAGCTCTCATACCTGGGAATGACTGAATAGTTTCAACATTGTCCATTTGCTTTTGTATTCTGAAACCCTTTTCATGAAACTTGGGTTCTCATATATTTCTTCAGAACTTTATTACTATGTCCTCCTACTTTTAAATGGCAAAAAAATACTGGGATAAATGGTCAGCTTTATGCATTTAGTTATGCAGACTCAGTAAAGACACAATGTATATGACAGCACTTTGTTACAGCAAAGTGCGATTGCAGAGATTCCTTTCTTTCCCCTTTTTCATTTTCACAGGAGTTCACTAACCCTCACCTGAAATGGTTTTTTTCAAAAGGTCCTTGTTTGTGGGTGGATGCATGATCAAATTTGCCAAAAAGATCAAAAGAAACGTGCATTTAGCACACTGGGATACATAAATCATGCACAAGCCAAAGGTAAATTTATTTTGTGTTTTTTTCACACAACAACAGCAGGACAACTGTATGTGTGTTGAAGTAGTGAGGGGCATGTATTTTCTGAGAGCCACTTATATGTGAGCTCTAGTTAGGAAATAAAAAGCGATTCTCTGAAATTGGATTTGAATATAATGTTATTAAGTGAGTTTCACAGATAAAGGTTGGACATGAAACCAGTTTTGGGGGATAGAGGAATTGGAACAGTCAAGCAAGCAAATTCTATCTCAGTCAGATCAGAGCATCATTTTATTTCCTTCCCATCACCTCCTCTAGTCGCCTCTGTTGTCCTGAAAATATTAGCACGCTGTTTGGGTTCATGGATCTGATGGCTTCTGCTACCTTGTCCAAGTAAGCAACAACAAAGTACATGTGAATATTGATCTTCATTTTCAACAAACCTTATTGCTTACAGTATCATAGCTGACCCCATCTCTCTCCTGAGTTCAAATCATACAAATGTCACTTCAACAAGTTAACTTGCTGATGTTCTCTCTCCTAATCTGGAAATTCTGAGGTCAACTCATAACACCTTGATTTACACTACCCCATTTGGGGTCAACCTAACAGCACAGATCAGGGATCATAAGTGTGACTATCCTGGTCTATATGGTTCAACAGTTGTAATCATGCAATCATGTTACACTATTATTGTTAACTAACCAATCAGGTAGGGGAGAGGGTCCATAGCAATTCGAGATAAAAGGTAATGAAATCTCCAGACATTCGGGCAGAGTTGGCAATCTTAAGTGGCTCAGAGATTGTAAGAACTGGAGTCAGAGATAACACGGTGTGGAGTCTTAAGTTTTTGCATAAAGCTTAGCTGATAGCATTCCAGTTTCTGCTTAAGAGATATTCAGTCAAAAAGTCCCAGATTACCGATTTTAGTATAAAATCTCTGTTGAGTCTCCAGTGCAGATGAGGGAGAGCTGTAGTGTTTGAGATACATTGAGACTTTAATCCACCACTTTTTCACGGAAACATAACAAGCCACTAATGTTGGGTTGAAGAACAGCAGGGGAATTCTCCTTGATATTCTAACTAATACTATCCCTCAAACAACATCATTTAACTGGAGCTCTTGTGGTGCAGTGGAAGTTTCCCCACCTCTGAGCCAAGAGGCCTGGCTTGAATGCAACATATTATCCACCACATTTTCAAGGCAGAAACGGAACAATGAGATGAATAGATTTCGAGTTTGTATTAGCAGGCCGGGGTTCAAATTTACACGGCCTGCTCGCTCTGATTAGACTAGCCAACTACTGTACAGCATCATTGAAGTTATCTGAGTTAGGTCATTGTCACATTACTGTTTGTGGAGAATTACTTTGTGCAAATTGGATGCTGTGTGTTGCACATAACTTTAAAATCACTTCAAAGTGTTATAGAGTCATAGAGATAAACAGCACAGAAAAAGGACATTTAGCCCATTCGGTCTGTACCAGCAAAAATAAGCACGCACCTATTCCAACCCCATTTTCGAACACCAGGCTCACAGCCTTGAATGCCTAGGCAACGTAACTGCACGTTTAAACTCCTGTACCGTTGTTGGCAATGCTTTAAGCTCTGAGAGGTGGTACACGAATGTAAAATTCTTCTCTTTTCTTTTGAGGTTGAGGTGCATTTACACAGTAATTGTAGCCTGGCTGCAGAGTGAAATTTCTTTGTGCAAAATGCGTGATTAGGCCCTCAGAATTTATGTTCTCTGCTCAACCGGAGATCCAGTTGGATCACTCAAATGAAAGCAAAATATAATTTGGGTTTAGTTGCATGGCTTGAATCTATATGCTGCATGACCTGAGACCAGGATGGTTCAAATCGGTTTATCCAAACATCACTGAAGCGTTTGACTGTGCAATCAACATTCAGATTTTAACGACACATTTTTGGTTGATTAAATTCATTACACAACAGTGAAGTATTTTTGCCAAGTGCCAACAGCCTCTGATTAACCTCTTGTAACAAAGACATGGATTGTACCTGTAAGAACTTGTTCAACAAGCTTTGCTGCCAGTAATACCTTGAATGGATTTTTACATTCTTCTACTTCCCTTTCCTTCATGAAATAACAGAGATAATGTACTTATAGCACCATGTCAGCACAGAGATAAAATGCTATTGTGGAACGAACCAAGAATCCACATAATCTGAAGCTTATAATTAATTATCAATAGGCTGAAATAAAGAAAGTTTAAAAAAAGAACTCCATTTATACAGCACTTTATATGACCCCAAGATGACTAATACCGTCTTATCACCAATTAACTGTAGACAGTGCTGTAATGTAGGGTACACAGCCTCCAATTTAGACACAGCTGGTTCCCATAAATGGCAATATGATAATAACCTGATCATCTCTGTTAACCATGTTGATTGTGGGATAAATTTTGGCCAAGACATAAGGCAGCACTCCTCGGTGTTGTTTGAATGGTACAAGGAATCTTTCACATCTACCTAAGATGACAGACAGAGCTTTGATTTCAAGGCTCGACTGGAAAAACAGCACCTCCAAAGTGCAATGTTGGACAGGAACATCAATTTTGATTACATGTCGCAGTCATGAATGGGCCTTAGACTCACAACTTCAAGATTTAAAGATGAGAGTGCTACCTACTGAGCCACAGATGACACCTAAAAAGGGCGCATCTCTAATGACCAGCTAAACATTTCAGTACCTCTTGTCAGGTTTGAGTTCTATCAAAAAGAAAGACTTTTAGAATGAGTGTTGTTGAGTAGACTCTGAATAATTAGCACTACTATTGCTGAGTGAGATCCTGCTAAAAAATTAACAGGTTCTGCAGGCACTGGGCATAGTGTACAGCCAATGTAACCCCAAATAGTAGTAGCCCCTGAAATGCAAACTTCAGCAGTCGTCAACGGATAGAGAAGAATGGAACTCGATACATCTGCTCCTCTAGTATCTGATGGCTGTTTGGGGGTCTATAATACAGTCCCAGCAGAGTGACCATTCACTTCTTGTTCCTGATTTCTAAACATATGGCCTCATTTTATGACCTCTCTTAAGAATATCCTCTCTAAGCACTGATGCTATGTCCTCCCTTACCAAAAGGGCAATTCCCCCTCCTTGCTTACTTGTACTTCTGTCACACCTGTAGCCTCTGTATCCTGAACATTGAGCTGCCAGTCCTTCTCTCAGCTGTGTTTCCATTAAGGCTAGAATAGCCCAGTCCCCAGAGCCAATCCTTGCTCTGAACTCATCTGCCTTAGCAGTCAAGCCTCATGCATTGAAATAAATGCATTTTAAACATTCAGAAGACCTTTCCCTCCCTTTACTGTGCTCCTGGATACCCTGAATATTAAACTTGTTCTTGATGGCTAATGTATTTTGCCCTGACTTCTCAAAGGCACCTCTCTTATTCAGAGTCCCATGCCCTGCCAAACTAGTTTAAATCCTCCTGGGTTACACTAGCAAATTTCCTCATGAGGATGTTGGATCCAATCCGGCTCAAGTGCAACCCAGCCCTCTTTTATAGGTCACCCCTACCCCAGAAGACATCCCAATGATCCAAGAACTGAAAACCCTGCCTCCTACACCACCTCCTCAGCCACGCATTCATCTGGCCTACCTTTCTATCTCATTGGCACTACCCAGAGATCACCACCCTTGAGTGCAGCTTTTTAACTTCTTACCTAACTCCCTCTACTCATTTCGCAGGACTTAAGTGATGAATTCAAGAATTTCCATTCATGAAGTTACATACCTGGCATGTTATAGAGAGATTGCAGATATTAGCTGAAGATTTTAATTTCCCCTGGATTGAGTGGGCTACCCAGATTGTAAAAGGCCCAGACAAGAATTAATTTGTTAAATGTGTCCAAGGAAGTGTCCTAAATCAATGCGTAGAGGGCCCTACCTAGGAGGATGGAACCTTGGATCTCTTAGGAAACAACGTCAGGCAAGTGACTGAAGTTCAGTTGGCGAGCACTTTGGATCCAATGACCGTGACTGTCTTAGTTTCAATATAATTATGAAAAAAGATAGAGCAGTTCCATAGGTTAAGATGCTAAACTGGAGCAGGGCCAATTTTGGGGCCATTAGGCAAGATTTAGCAGAGGTTGGTTGAATGAGTCTGTTTAAAAGAAAAGTAACACCTGGCAAACGGGAGGCTTTTAAAAGTGTGATATCAAGAATCCATGTACAGTATGTCCATGTTAGAGTGAAGAGAAAAGCTGGCAGATTTAGGGATCCCAGGCTGACAAGGGGATATTGAGGCTCTGGTCGGGGAAAAGAAGGAGGCATACATTAGATTTAAGTTGTCGGGCTTAATTAAATACGTAGATGTCTATAAAAAGTGTAGGAGCACACTTGAGAGGGAAATCAGAAGAGCAAAAAGAGAATATGAGATGGATCTGGTGGACAAGGTTAAAGTTGATCGCAGGAGTTTTTTTTAAGCTATGTTAGGAGTAAAAGGGTGACTAGGGAGAGAGTAGGTCCCCTTAAAGACCAGCATGGCTGTCTGTGTTGGCATGAAGTTGGGAGTATTTAGGACATGGCACCTGATGTCATTCTGCCCCATTTTGACAGTCTTCCTGCTATCCAATCTACCCCCAAATGGCTGGTAAAATGTTAAGACCACAATGGAGTAAAGCATCTAATGTAAAGATGATGGGTTGTTCCTTGACTCACATTTAGCATAATTTAAATTGTGTTGGAGGCCAACATGTTGAGTAAGAGTGGGCTGCAGAATTTAAATGATAACAATTGGAAGATTGGGCCTAAACTTGTAAACTCAACTGATATATGCTGTAAAATGGTCACCTGATCTGTTTGGTCTTCCCATTGAAAAGGAGACAGCATTGCAAGCAACAAACACGGTATAGCAAATTGAAAGAAGCACAAGTAAATTGCCTTTTAACCTGAAAGAAGCACTTGGGACCCTGGATGGTGAGATGGGAAGAGGTATAAAGGCAAGCACTGCATCTCCCGTGCTCGTAATAAGAAGGGGAGGGGACAGGTATTAAGGGTGATTGAGGAGTAGACTGTGGTGTCCTGCAATACTTGTCCTGGTGTGCCTTCCTTTTCCCTCAACTAACCTCTATCACAATGGCATGGTCCTCCCTTGTGTTCATTCTATTTTCACACTTCTCCTCTCACTTGTCCTCACCCTCCAGCCCATTTAGCTTCTGTATTCAACAGACCCTTCTTTGCATTTGCACTATTTCATGTGTAATGCCACCTCCAAAGTTATCTTCCCTTTCCTTTCAAAATATTGAAGTGACCATTTTCATTTGGGATTCTACAAATTAATTAGGGACAAAAGAGTAACTAATGAGAGAACAGAGCCTCTTTAAGATCAGGAAGGCTGCCAATGTGAGCCTACATCAATCATCCAGGAGATGGGGGAGATACTAAATAGTATTTTGCACTAGTGTTTACTCTGGTGAAGCATATGGAAGATATAGAATTTACGGAAGTAAATAGTGACAGCTTGAAAAATGTCCACATTACAGAAGAGGAGGTGCTCGATGGTTTAAAATGCATAATGGTGGATAATTCCCTGGGACCAAGAACTCCGTAGGAAGCTGGGCAAGTGATTTCTGGGCCGCTTGCTGAGATATTAGTATCATTGGTGACCACAGGTAAGATGCCAAAGACTGGAGGGTGGCTAATGCGGTGCCACTATTTAAGAATGGTGGTGAGGAAAAGGCAGGGAACTATAGACAGGTGAGCCTGACATCGGTGGTTGGCAAGTTGTTGGAGGGTATCCTGAGGGATTGGATTTACATGTATTTGGAAACGCAAGGACTGATTAAGGATAGTCAACATGGCTTTGTGCGTGGGAAATTGTGATTGAGTTTTTTGAAGAAGTAACGAAGAGGCTTGATGAGGGCAAATGGGTGGGCGTGAACTATATGGACTTCAGTAAGGCATTCGACGAGGTTCCTCATGGTGGACTGGTTAGCAAGGTTAGATTGCATTCAATACAGGGAGAACTAATGATTTGGATACAGAACTGGCTCAAATGTAGAAGACAGAAGGTGGTGTTGCGAGGTTGCTTTTCAGACTGGAGGCCTGTGACCAGTGGCATGCCACAAGGATCAGGGCTGGGCCCATTGCTTTTCATCATTTAAATAAATGATTTGGATTCGAACATAGGAGGTATGGTTAGTAAGTTTGCGGACGACTCCAAAATAGGAGGTGTAGAGGGCAGAGAAGAAGGCTATCTCAGAGTGTAACAGGATCTTGATCAGATCAGCCAATGGGCCGAGGAGTGGCAGATGGAGTTAAATTAGATAAACATGAGATGATGCATCTTGGAAAGGCAAATCCAGGCAGAACATATACACTTAATGCTACAGTCCTGGGGAGTGTTGCTGGATAAAGAGACCTTGCAGTGTCCGTTCATAGTTCCTTGCAAGAGGAGTCAAAGGTAGATCAAATAGTGAAGTTGGCAAGTGGTATGTTTGTCTTTATTGGTCAGCACATTCAGTATAGGAGTTGAGAGGTCAAGCTGCAGCTGTACAGGACATTGGTTAGCCAACTTCTGAAATGCGGTGTGCAATTCTGTCCTCCACACTACAGGAAGGATGTTGTGAAACTTGAAAGGGTTCAGATAAGATTTCCCAGGATGTTGCCAGGGTTAGAGAGTTTGAGCTATAGTGAGAAGCTGAACAGACTGGGCCTATTTTCCCTGGAGCATTGCAGGCTGAGGGATGACCTAATAAAGGTTTATAAAATCATGAGTGACATAGATAGGGTAAATAGACAAGGTCTTCTTCCCAGGGTGGTGAAGTCCAAAACTAATCAGCATACATTTAAGGTGAGCAGGGAAAGATTTAAAAGGGACCCAAAGGGTAACTTTGTCACACAGAGGGTAGTGCATATATGGAATGAACTGCCAGAGGAAGCGGTGGAGGCTGGTACAATTACAACATTTAAAAGACATCTGGATGGATATTTGAATAGGAAGGTTTAGAGGGATATGGGCCAAATGCTGACAAATGGGGCTAGGTTTATTTAGGATATCTGGTCAGCATGGATGAGTTGGGTTGAAAGGTTTGGTTTTGTTCTGTACCTCTCTGTGATTCTATTTGTTAGTAAGGATGTCAGAAAAGCAGCCAATCTATGCTGTAGCCATATCTGTACTTTTGCCAATGGCTAGAAAAGTCTCTGCCTTAAAAACTCTGGCTACAAATGCATAACACTCATGGAAAACAGTAGAATTTAAAGCCAAAGTTGACTAAGGAAGTAACACTTAATTCTAACAGGGAGTGTTGGAAATCAGGGAACAGTTAGTACTTGAGGTAATCAAAATACAACTCATAAAATAATGACATGACTTATGGTGCTTTGTGATTTTTTTAAAAAATTGTCTTTAAAACAAAACAAAAATTAAAGTGAAAAGAAGTGAAATATTTATCCAGATACTTGTTATAATTGCAGTATACACAGGAAGGAAGAATACTTCATTCCACACATCAGCAAAAACTTCATCCTGGGTTTGGCACACACGAAAAAGTAAGTCTCTTACTTATTGAATAAATTTAGTATTCTGGTATTCCACTGATCCCCACTGTTTTGCTGCCATTTATGAATGGAGTTTAATATGAATCCAGACCTTCAATAAGCATATTTTGTCTCTGAGGTAAAAAGGTTAAAATAAACTGACACCAGGGCTATTTATGTCCAAAAGATTTTGAGTGCCAAGTTATGTATTTAAGATTGGCAAGCTAAGCCTACACTTGTGTAAATGATGTTGCGATCAGATGTTTGTGTTAGTGGTGGTGTGACATGCATTGAGGATTCTGGACTAGTCCCTATTACAGCTAATGTTTCAGGAAAGACACATTCTCACTGTGAGTCATTGAGTTCTCTGAATAGACGATTATTCCAGGTGAATACATCGGGTTGCAAGTTGCAACACTTTGCATCTCATAGTGCAGGAATTTAGATTTTAACTGAAATACTGATTCATAAAGGAGAATATTTCACTTGTGCTGAGGTTAGCCACAAATCTTTTCTCACAAACTGATTTGGACATGAGACAGGTTACACAAGTGGGCTTTTCTGAGCACTTTTAGAGGAACTTTAATCATAAAATGTATAAACATAAAGACATTAATATGTCTGCAATGACATGGATAAAGTAACCTAATGTTTACAAAAATGGATGTTTGTGGGGTTGCTTGCAGTGAATATAGAAAGCTTCGCTGCACTGAAATAAATAAAGAAAATTTGGAGAATTGATTATAAGCAAAATTGACCTTGAACCTTAAAATATTGCAATTAAATTGATGGCCTATTGAGTAATTGTCACTTACTGCTTTGACTGCAGCTTGACTGAAGCATTCGTGAGGGAAATCAACACCTTCCCAATTCAACAGGTGCAATGGTATGTTCTTACCTCTGGGTCAGGAGGCCTAGGATCAAGTCCCACCTGGTCTAGAGATGTATAATAATGTCTCTGATCATGTTGATTGGGGAAGTATCTCTGAATTCAACAGTGAGTAAAAAGGCTCAGGCAGAATGGAAGTGAGTGGATCCTTTTACATGAAATTAAACAAAGCCTCAAGTTCAAAGCCTTGAATGCACTCTTCTTCATGGTATTTCGTTATGAATGGAGGATGTGACTTTTCTAAGATGTCAAGTTATAGGCAGATTTGTGCTATACACACTGGTTTCAGAGCATTTATAACAATCTTACCTACATTTAACAATGTAACTTGCTTGTCAGCGAGTTTTGAGAACTTGCTTGTCATCACGAATGATGCTTTGAGATAAATATTTTAATTGACTTGTTATGACACATGACTGAGAAAGGTGGGACTTCAACTCAGACATTCTAACCTAAAGATCGGGCCATTACCATTGCCCCATAAGACTTGTTTTTCAGTCTAGTTTTAAATGCACGTCGGTGCTCCTGTTTTAGGCATTGGGAAGTCTGACATGACGAGTAAAATGTCTCCTAATGCTTATGTTCCTCTCGCAACCAAATGCTAATTTTATCAGATTACAAATTCTCTCCAGCTACACGATTATACTAAATTATCAAAGAGCCTCTCCCTTGCCATAGCTGACTTCCCATCTCAATTGTTGACCTCCAATTGTTGGAGCTATCACTGACTGACATTTTCAGGAAGGGGTAGTATACCACTGGAAGTTGGGCAAAGTGAGGTGTCAAAGAACTGAGGTGGTGGAATTTTATGTATGACTCCCAATATTGCAAACTCAATTTGTATCAATGAAGGGATACAATCATCAGGGGTTGTGCAATGTCTGATCATGAGGAAGAGTAGATTTTGAGTCCTATTATCAAGGCTTAGCTAACTGTCTAGTGACCACTTTCGAGCAATCACTGTTCTGAGAACTGAAGCTGACATGATGAGTATAATATAAATAGAAACTGTTGCACACCCACAGTTTCAGTCAAACAATCACTCAAAGTGTGCTATGGGTTATTTCCAAAGGACAAAAAGATCTTTTATTCTATGAGTCAATAAGTCATTGCTCATCTGAACTACAATGAACTCTGAATATTTTCTTGCAAAAATCTTCCTTCTCATGTTTTAATGATGACCTGTGTAATTGTTTGTGCAACATTCAAAGAATTCTGACTACTCATTTTGTCACCTTTTTGTCATTTTCTCAGTGTGACATCTTCCAGATATTTGTATAGATTTGGATAACAGCCACAAACAAACCTGCCAGATTTGTTCTCCTACCTTCCTTGCCATTTGATGAGACTGAGATGTTATTAATATGAGCGTGGTGGAAATCTGAATTGTTGGGACACTCGATGCTTCCAGTCAGATTGTGTGGGATCACCAAATCTAACATTTCCATGCACCTGGCAGAAAAGGACACACACAATCAGTACAAGATTGTCATTCATCAGCAAATGCAACTATTTCAATGAAAATTAGTTTCCCATGAAAATTCCAAATAAATTGTTTCACCAATACCAACAGAAAGTTATCATGAAAACTCTAAGAATGTCTCAAAATATCTTGGAAAATTAAAATGCATAAATGATTTTATGATCTGTCCATATGTTTAAAAATCTAAAATTTTAGAAACACAGCAATATAAGTGAATATTGTTAACGTTGAGCAGTTAATTTTGGTGCATCCATGAGATAGTAATTCATTTTAATTATTGTTGAAACTTTTAGGTCTTGCTCATTGAGTCGTCTGAAATTCCTGAATCCCTACCTAGAATCTGTAATAAAATGTTCACAGCGTGCTTCTACAAATATCAAAATGGCAAGTTTTAACTTGGCACAGAGTGATTTTTGCTGGGGACTGGAGTAGAAATCTTGAATGACGGAAATCTGAGTTATGAGGACTGACTGGAGAGGTGTATTGAATTCTGAGCTTAGTAACCTTCAATCATTGTGTGGCTGGCCATAGACATTAGTGCTGCAGCTCCCTTAGGAGCATTAGAGATTATTAATTCCACATTTAAACAAATACACGTTGTTTCAGTTTCATTTTTGTTGCAAGTTTACTGCCAACAAATAGGAAAAGAAATACTCAGTTCACAAAAGTATTCATTGATCTGTTCTGAAGGGATATTCACAAAACATCTTGCATGGCTGTTTGTTTAGAGTAATTTTATGGCAACTTTTCATTGGCAAAAGCTGTATAACCGCTCCATTAAAAAGAACATCATCAAAATGTAATTATTATCAACAATCGAACCTCTTTGACTATTACTGAGCGCTGAATAACATTCTACTCCACCACAGAAGGCTCCATTTTCAGTCACCAAACCATCTCACCTCCAGAAGAACAATAGTTAAGAAAACAAAATGAATGCTTAAAAGATTAGTTTCTAAGTTGATTTGTAGCTATTGGACACAGTACTGGAATAACTAATTATTGTGCTTGGAAACCTGTTAAAGCGAATGCTGGTTTGTTGAGTGACACTTATGACAATAAATTCTGTCATGAACTTAGAAATCAGCTAACATTGAACATGGAACATTGAACCAGGTTATGGAACAGAGATGTAATGATATAATCAATATAATGGCCTCCTCTCATCAGTAATCTCCACTGGTGGACATTTTTCTCAATTCAAAACTAAAATCAATCCAGTAGAGTGCTTTGAACCCTGCAGGTGTGCAATAAAGCTCCATTTTACATAGTTGTGGAGGAAAAGAGCGCCTCCAGGTCAGAAGAAGTCTTGATCACACTGTGCAGTTCTTTGCTCAGACTGCACATTTTGCTGGGACCAATTGTAATGCACAATGTTCAAGCGCAGGAGACAGAGTTGGCAAGGGTCACAAGACTGATCACCAATATCAGTGGCCTGCATCATGAGGAACGATTGGAAAACCCTGGACTATTCATGCAGGAAAAGAAGCACTTTCACAAGAAGGTAAGTTGTAGGGAAAAAGTTAGCCTTCATCCTCTATGATGGGGTCAAAGGTACAAATTAGTAAATGGAAGTTTTAGGACCAATGTAATGCAATTCCCATGTTTTGAATAGAAAAGCAAAATACTGCAGAATCTGGGAATTTGAAATTAAAAAATAAACCATGCTGGAAAAATGCAGCCAGTCGGGCAGTACATCCATGGAGAAAAGCAGAGTTAAATGTTCCAAGTTGGTGCGTATTCATCAGATAAAAAGCTATCTTGACCTGCAACACTAACTTTGTTTTGCTCCACAGATGCCACCCGACCTCTATCAAATGTTAGCCAGGGTCTCAGGAAAATCTGAGTGGGGGCGGAGTAGGGATGCAGGAATTAAAAGGGTAGGGGGAGTAATTGTTTGCAGCAACACAATAGGAGGGTAGGGAGAGTGTTTATTTTTTTCTTGGCCCCATAATTACATGAGGGAAATTAGGTGGAATTTCCATTTTGGGCACATGTGTGGATTGGGGCACAGATTGCAGCCAAACTTGCGCTAATGTTGAGCAGCGTTGTCTTTTATTGAGTAACTGATGAAAAGCGTTTGCTTATTATCAAACACAAATTCTGTCATGAACAGATGCAAATGGGTTTGTAATGTATTAAAAAGTAAACTGTTTTGAAAATATTCCATAATGGGCTTGATTAGTGTAGTTTTATTCTTGCAGCTGAAAACTAATTTATCGTAAAACAAGCATTTTTGATCAGAGCACCTAATCCATTATTTTAAATAAACATACATGTCTTTAAATGCTAGTCTTATTGCTGATGTAAATTCTGTAGCTTTTGAAACATGCCTATTAGTGCCTTTAGCCTAAATAAACAAAATTAATGAAAATCTCCAATCGTGATTAACTTGAGCAGTGGCATGGTCAGTTTTATTTTTGTCACATAATGCCTTTTAAACTAGCACAAGAAATCTCAGAAACTCAGCCTTGTACTCAATATATTTTACACTTAAATTTACCTATTATCTTTTACAATGGTTTCATCAAATTAAGCAATGAATATCCAACACAACAAAGCAGGAAATCCAAGGCATGATCTTTTTAAATCTGGCTCTCGGAAAGAGCCTCCAGTAGTGCATTGATGAGTCGCTGGGCAGCATCTGAAGAAACTGTAGCTTGCACAGTGCAAGCCATCATTATTCCTCATCAGTTTGCAAAGAGGTCTGGTTACATGTGTTTAGACCAATGATTAGCCTGCACAAGAGAACCGACATCAGTTTCATTCAGGCATGCAATTCGGCCACTTGCTGAGCAGTCCTAATCAACTGACAAGTACGAGGTGATGCATTTTGGGAGATCAAATTTAGGTGTGAATTATACTGTAAATGGCAGATCCCTTGTGAACATGAACATACAGAGACATTTGGGAATGTAGGTCCACAATTCCCTAAAAGTGGCAGAGGTGGCCAAGGTGATTAAGGCGGCTTACGGCATGATTCCCTTCATTAGCTGGGACATGGAGTACAAGAGTTGGCAAACCATTGCAGCTATATAAAACTCTTGTTAGGCCACATTTGGACTATTGTGTGCAGTTTTGGTCACCACATTACCAGAAGGACATGGAAGCTGGGGAGAGAGTGCAGAGAAGGTTCACCAGGATGTTTTCAGTCACAAGTGTATTGGCTATAAGGAAAGGTTAAAAAGACTAGGATTGTTTTCACTGGAAAGAGGGAAGCTGAAAGGAAACCTGGTAGAGGCCTACAAAGATTATGAGAGGCATAGATAGGGTGGATAGTGAGAGGCTTTTTCCCAAGGTTGAAATTTCAATTGCAAGGGGCCATAGGTTCAAGGAGAGAGGAAAAGTTTAAGGGAGACATGCAAGGGAAGCTTTTCATGCAGAGAGTGGTAGGAACCTGGAACACCTTGCCAGAGGAGGTGGTAGAAGCAAGCTCATTGGTGACATTTAAGAGGCATTTTGATGGGTACATGAATAGAGATGGAATACAAGGATACCAACTGCATAGGGCAGAAGATTTGTCTTTTTGCTTAGTTAGGCCATGATGGTCAGCATAGATTTGGAGGGCTGAAGGGCTTGTTCCTATGCTGTACTCTCTGTTGTAATGGGGTAACTGTTGCACATCCAGCACAGATTGAGCACAGTCATGCCACTTGTTGGGCTGCACTCATTTTAGTTCCGTAAAATGGTGACACTGCTCATAAAAATTTCAGGCTACTGTGCTTTCAATCTGTTATTACAAAGAAATCTTTAAACTTAACATGTGGCTATGATTTGCTCAATGGAAGCACTCTTGCCTCAATTTGAGGAGGTTATGACCTCATGGCCTAGTCCAGAAACTGAGCACATGTTCAAGGCTGGCATTCCAGTGCAATACTGAAGAGTCTAATTTTGATAAAGGTGGACTGTCTTTTTGGATGCAATGAGTTCCTGTCTCCCACTAGGTTAAAAATCAGTCCCAAACCAATTCACCAGAAACAGGGGAAATGGCTCTGTGTTTCTGGGACCTTGTTGTATGCAAACCGATGAATATATTCCAAAAGTAATTAGTTTCTGTAAAGTGTTTTATAATTTTTTGAGAAATTTGAACGGTATAAAAGCAAGTTATTTTCTTTATATACAGTTCATTCGTTACTACTGTGGCTGATTATCTCTTAGGAAGGATATCAAGAGGCCAAAAATGAGATTGGGGTTAATCTGCTGGGCAGTCTATCAATGATGTGTTTGCTGCAACTTTCACAAGGCAGGTGAAGTGGTGCCTGAAAATGAAAAGCAGGCTAATCACCTTGCCAGCATAGTTTGAGAGCCCATTGCAATTCTGAAGAAAATGTGAATGGGGAGATAATATCACGCAAACTTCAAACAAAAATTTAGGCTGGCCAGCTAGTGCCAGTCAGGAGACCTTTCTCTCAGGCTTTGCTGGTACAGTCTACTACTCTCTCGGGTGTTGGTAGAATAGATAGCTATTCTGCACACACCGATGAGATCATCCCCTTTCTCCACCACTACATGGGGCAGCCTCTGAATCTCTGTAGGAGTGGGCAGTAGATCACCAAAATCATGTTTCACCAAAATGGGTGGCCCTCTATGGGGCTCTACTAAAACCAGTGTATAAGTCAAAATGTCACTTCACAATAAATCGATAATGTTTGTTATTCATTAATGATGAATCAAACTGTAAAAGGACCACATCTCAGAATGAATTGCCTTGAGTCGGAAGAGTTGAAATAAATACCCCTATCGCACAAGACAGACCATGTAAGTCCATGTTTAAACTGAATTAAATATATGGATGCAAAACCCTAATTAATTAAAGTGTTTATGAATGGTTTAAGTACTGATGAGACAGAGGTATTATAAGCACGCTGAGTCAAGTTTCTACAGCACATAAAGCCGGGAGAAATAAAAATAAATGACAGGAGTCTGATTACATTCAGAAACTTTCACATTTTATTCAACGTCCTGTTAGCTAATTAGGCCAAAACTGATATAAAAAAATTGGCTTCAGCCAGCTGTGCCTCTCCAAGGACCACATGTTTCTGGAGCAAGGGTGACCCATGTAAACAACTGCTATCACAAAAGAATAGGCTATGCAACAGTATCTTGCATTTGTCGTAGCTTTTAATGCAGCAATACTGTCCAAATGCTTAAGAATAGCTGTTATCACTTGGGATTTGACAAAGTGCCACATAAAGAAATAACAGGACAGTTGACCAAAACCTTAAGAACAGAGGTAAGTTTTAAGGAGCACCTGAAAGGAGGACCGAGTGAGAGAGAGAGAGAGAGAGAGAGAGAGAGAGAGAGAGAGAGACACATTCAGAGAGCGAATTCCTGAAGAAACTATATGCATTGGCAACTGAACACATGACAGTTGATGGTGGACTGAAAGAAATTGGGTATACAAAAGAGACTGGAATTGTAGAAATGCAGAGTTCTTGTAGGATTGTAGCAGAGACATGCTTTAAACAGTGGTGAGAACATGAAAGTATTTGAACACAAGAATGACCATTTTAACATTGAGATGTTGCTGGACCAAGGGATCAGTGAACAATGAAGAAGCAATTGATCTTCATGAGTTTTCCTTCTGTCTTTCCGAACTCTCTTCAGAATTGAGGTCTGTTAAAATATTTGTGGATATAGCAGGTTATTGTAATTTAACATATATGAATTGTATAGCAGAGTCAATGATTGCATTGTTAATCTATTAAGGCAAATGTATCAGGGAAGCGACAAAGGTCCAGATATCATGATTTGATCTTGCAAGGTGTTTGGTCAGTTAAACTCTCAGAAGTTGAAATTTTGCAGGATATTTTCCGAATGTCTGCTTATCTTCAGGAAACAACCTCACAGAAATTCAACTCGCCCTCATTCTGTTTATGTCAAGAAAATGGCTTGCCTGGACATTATGGAGGACGGTAAAGAGTCAACCACATTACTATCAGCTAGAGTCACATTCAGACCTGACCAGACCAGACCAGGCCAGAACAGGCCAGGACAGCAAATTGCCTTCTGTTAAGAAAACATCATAATTTGATGTCACCCTGGATGATACGTTAGAAACAGTACTCAAAACCATATCATTACTGATTACATTTTAAAACAAATTACATGTTTATTTAACATTTTCTGATAGACATTTGAACTCATGCCTCCACATCATTAGTCTAAGGTCTCTGGATTACTCGCCCAGTGACATAGCCGCTACAGTAAAATAGCCATAACATTCACTCATAACATTTCTCCTGCAATTGCTACGGCGTGATCATTAAGTGAGTTTCATTCAAAAGCCCTCTCACTTGTAAGAAAGTAAGAATTATTTAGAAATTGTTTCTAAAACAGGATATATGAACTCCTTGCGGACTAAGTATTGTGCTGATTCCATACTATATGCGTTGTTTCTGTTTTCAAAATGTAAATTAATTTGACCCACTGGTCGTGACCAAAACAAACAGACTAGGGCAGAAAATGGTCATGTGGGGAGGAAGGGGTTGACTAACTGCAGGCCCAGAGGATGTTGTCCGCTCCCCACTATGGTGCCGCACAGACTGTTGCAGGGGGAGGTCTGGGATGAATGAAGGGGGGAAGCCCACCCCCAAATCTCCCACTCTCGCCTGGATTATAAGATGTGACAGTGCCAAAGCTGAGTAGCAGCTTTGCCTGGACTGCAGGCTGATCTATAACAGAGTTCTGACAGATCCCAACATGTGATCAGTCAGGGAACTTTGGGAAGGGATTGTCTGGTAGCTCAGGGATGTAGGGTGAGTGGGATGGGGAGGGGAAGTTGGGTTTTTGATATAAGCAGATTGAAGGGAAGGTGGTATTATCTTCTGGAAAGGAGAAGTGTGAACCCACACTGCCAGGAGCACCACCCTGAAGATGTGTTCTCCTTTCCATTTGACTGTTTTACTGAAGCTATGGACCCCTTTACATCCTACTGTTTTGAACATTTAAGTAAAAGACTGCCCTTCATGTATGCCTAACCCATGCCATCCATTTTTTGGCATAGGCATTGTAATATTGGGGTCAATTAAACTCAAGTGATCCTTAATTATGTATTAACGTGGAATCAGTGAGCTGCTGATTTCGTATCAGGAGGTGAGGTCAATTGTATATGGGGAAATGAAGGCATAGCTACCAGCCTTTTATTACATATCCCAATGCATCCAGTGAGGCATTTAAAATTGAACCACTGGTCTATCTCTGGGTAGTTTCGATTATTTAGTAACCTCAGGAGAGCTCTGTAGGGCATTGTATGCAATCAGTGACAGTACACTGTGGTTAGGGCAGAATAGGTGAACACAGCTCATGCCACTAATGAAAGTTTTAGGTCTCATAAGACTTGGTCAGTTTCGGGAAAGCATCAGTGATCTGTAAACATAACAGACATGTTGAGATAATCATGAATCGTAACAAAGAATTATGAGGAAAAGCATGACTTGAGTTTGGTCAGATTATGTTTGATTAAAGCAATACAATGAATAAGCTTTTAGAGACCAAAGGGCTTGACAATGGTCCTATTCAGGGAATAAAGAACAAGCGGCTGTTGCATTCTGAGGATATAGGACCTTTGGCTTGGATAATATGCATTGATGAAGTGACTGCCTCAGAACATTTTTCTCAATCTGTCAATTGATTTGCTAACGCCTCGAGCAAATAGATGTGTCACTTTCAGAACCACAATCAGAGCACAGCTGCTCTTGTTCTAAGATTATTTTAAAAAGTTTAGAAGTATAAGATTTTAACAAAAGTTGAAAGTCTTTTTTTATCTGGGACCCTGACCCTACGTCATTCGGTCATTGCTTTTTTATTCCAATATTCTGGAAATTTGCATCAGTCTTCATTCAGAAAATTGTCTTTATATACTGAAAACTCATTTGTTTAGATTACTCTGGTATTTACTGGTGGACATTAGAACATAGAAAAAAGCAGGAGATTATGTAATTCCCTTTGTGCTGTTGCTCTAAACTATACAGTTACATTGTGGCATTGATTGGTCGCAGAAAGTTACCCACACCCACAGAAGCTAAGGATAAAAGTGACAACTGGTTTCAAATGTAACAATATGATCTTGCCATGTGACTCAGACATTTGTGGGGTCTGATTTGCATTCTTGGAGCCCGAGGCAATGACATATGATGAAATAGTTGAACTCAGCTTTTGCAAGAGTGTTCCAGACTCGAGTCAGAGAGCAGAACACAAGAGATGACAGCTGTGTGTGACTTCAAAAGGTTCCCACTGCTGCGACCAGCATATGGATATCTCTGAGCCACACTTAGCAGAGCTCACCTTTCTATTCATTGTTCTGCTTACTTTGCACACAGCCAAGAGATTAATAGGAGCTATGAACTTTTTCTCATCTTGAATAACAGGTGGTACTTTCCAAATTAAATGCATTGGCCACACAACTAATTTCATTCTCCATTAGGTGATGTGTGTTACGAGAAAAGAATATTTTTATATCATAACTTCTTGCATTTTAGACTTAACACTGTTATAAATGGATTCAGAAAATCATGAACATCCTTCATGTGTACTTTATAGATATGCAAGAATTTTACACAAACAGTAATCTTGTTAAATTCTCAGCAATGTGTCCTAACAAGTTTTGGCACATGAGCCCATTTGTTATAAATTTGTTTGTGTGTAACTGATTTTGGGTAATGTGTGCCTGGAATGATTTATGGCATTAATGTCATTGTATTGTATTACTATTAATAACATCTTAGTACACTTCTTCCCCAGTTCCAGCTCTTGATAACACTATAGTCATGGTTTTCAGAACTTTGCTCTCTTAATCCCTCTGAATTGCAAATTCTCTGCAGATCTAATCTTGTTAAAATCAGGAAACAATGCACCTTTACATTTGAGATAAAGGATATAGCCAGGTCATTTCCAATCTGACTCTGTAAACAGCTGCAAGGAAATGTCGGGGTCAACTATTCAGTCATAACCTTCCCCATTGATTTTCCTTCCTTTTTTCTTACCTAGCAATCTCCTACTTGAAGCATTTTGTGCCAGGAATTGAGGAGAATCTAGTTAAACATATAGTGTCCAACCGCTGAACTGTAACATACCCCACCCAGAGAATGATTCTTTAATGTTCTAGCAAAGATAGATCAGGATTCAAGTCTATTCAAGTACAATGAGGGTTTGTGGGACTCTTAACTCTGTTGTTATTCCCTCCTACAAATATCAGTCCTTTTGAAAATCCGAATCACTGTTCTACTGTATAACCACTTGTGCTCTTCAACTTTGCACTCGGACATAATGACTGGCCGCAGCCCTTTCCTTGCACAACGTAATTAATGAAATTCATAAAGACATTCAGTATCAAAATGGGATCTCCAATTACAATTTTAAAGCATAAATAGGTGAAGTGTGCCCCATGCATTTTCTCCCATTTGTACAAGTGATGAACTGCTGAAGCATTGGATTTTGAAGATACCACTGAAGTCTGTTCATAAAACAATGGGGCTAGGTGCAGCAGGAGGACTTAGCTTGGGCAACAAACCATAATCAGGCTCACCTACCTCAGCTGGTAAGCTCAGAAGGGAAAATTTTCAATTTGCTACCCTTTCAATTCTGGCAAGTTACAATAGGGTATCCATTTTAACACATGCAGTTCAGCAATCAAAGTAAATATTTAACATCAGTTTTCATATATCTTGTTAAAATATCACATCCTAGATTATCACACAGGCTAGTACTGCTCATACAAGCACTTCATTATCTTTGAGTTTTCACCACAACTTAGCAAACGTCACAGCAGCATTTTTAATAATAAGTGAAATGTTAATCATTATCCAATCAAATCCCACTGACCTGACTAACATTTGACCAAAGGAAGGGGAATTTACAAGCAACTGTCTATTGAAGTGAAATTCCACTCAGCAACACCCATCAGGCTTCATTGTCCACAGGATGTTTAAGCCAGTTTGCTAGAATAGAAAACTGAACAGTGGTAAACACAAGCACACCTTACCAGTTTAAACAGAAGAGGCCATTTGGCCATTGAGTTTATGCCAGTTCTTTATGGAATAATCCAATCAATCTCATTGTCCTCTCTAATACACTAGAAATGCACATCTATTTCCCTCAAGTGCCTATCTAGTTTCTCTTGAAATTATTGTTTCTCTTTGCCTTTAGACACTCTCACAGATGGTGTTATCCAAGTGATTAACAATTGCTGTATAAAAAAATTCTTCTTCACATTCTCCTATCTTTTGCAAAACCCTTAAGTCTGTGTATTCTAGTTCTTGCACCATTTGCTAATGGAAACAATGTTCCTTTGACTACCCTATTTGAACGTGTTTTAATCTTGTATATCTCTATCAAATGTTTCTTCGATCCCTTTTGTTTTGGCAAGAAAAATCCTCCAACCTAATCTTGAGGCTAAAACCATCCATTCTTGGAAGATTTCTGGTAAATATCCTCTGCACAGTGTCAAGGACTTTCACAACCTAGTTAAGCTGTGATATCCAAAACTGGATGCAATGTAGCCTATCCAGGGCTTCACAAAGGTTCAGCATAATTTCCCTACTTTAGTATTCATTGCTTTTGCTAATACAGACCAAGATTCCATGTGCTTCTCTAATTGGTCTCTTCATGTATCAGTCTCTTAAAAAGTACGTGATCCCATAGCTCCTATTGTTCCTATAAAGTCTTTAGAACTGTGCTATTAAATCCATATTGCCTCTTCTTACATCCAAATTGCATCAACTCAGACTTCTCTGTATTATATTACGTCTGTTGCTTTTCTGACCAATCTGCTAGCCTTTAGGAAACCCACTGGTGATTGATATCAGCCTCACCATCACATTTCCAAGTTGGGTACTGGTGGAAAAATTTGTAGGTTTACTCTGCATTTAAACATGCCACAAAGCCTTGGCCAGGTGTGAACAACACCATAGACTACCAGCTCTCTCTGTGTGTTCCTGTTTCATCGTTATTGATGTCACGGGTTTGATTAATCATAGTTTATGCCATTATATCACTACATGTTTATCTCTAGGTGACTGGCTCTTAACGAGAAAGGGTGTGTTTAGAGATTTGTGATGCAGTGATGCTGCCCCTGCCTGTGGGTTGCAAGGTTCAGATTCAAGCTCCACCTACTACAGGGATGTGCCATGACATGCCAGAACAGGTTGATTCTAAACAATTTTGTGGTGCCCCTACCTCTGGGCTAGAATGTCCGGAACTCAATGAGGCCAAATGAGTTCTTTCTGTTTCTTTATGACTCTAATTTTAAGTGTTAAGGTGCACTACTGTTTATTACTGTGGGTGAAGAAGTGTGTATTCAGGCATTTTATAGCATTTTTATGGTGCCCCAGCTTCAAGTCATACCTGCTGCAGAAGTCTGTTGTCACACACCTGATTAGGTTGATTCAAAATACCAGTCTTCAAGGGTGATGATGAGCAGGTTGTCATGATGTGGAGCTGCAGGTGTTGAACTGAGGCGGCAAGGTCAAAGATCACACAAACCAAGTTATAGTCCAACAGATTTATTTGAAAACACTACCTTTTGAAGCTTTGCTCCTTCCTCAGGTGTAGTGTGGAAGAGGAGGAAGACTGACATTGAATTTGTAAGCAGACAGGTAATAACCCTAAAAATGGCTTGCTGACCACCTCCTGTTGAATCTTTATTCAGTCAGAGAGATTCAACAGGAGGCAATCAGTGAGTCATTTTTAGGGTTGTTACCTTTTGGCTTATAAATTCTATGTCATTATACCTCTTTTACCACACTATACCTGAGGGAAAGGTATATACCGCAGAGCTTTGAAAGCTTGTGTTTTAAAATAAACCTGTTGGACTATAACTTTGTGTCATGTGATTTTTGACCATGAGGAGGTAGGCACAAGAACCAGCTTAGTACTCGGTTTCTCTAAAATGAGTGGAGTGTAGAGCTGAAATGTAAAACCTCCCGGGGGTGGCACAGTAGCTTAGTGATTAGCACTGCTGCCTTACAATGCCAGGGACTTGGGCTCGATTTCAGCCTTAGGCGACCATCTGTGTGGAGTTTGTGCATTCTCCCCGTGGGTGTCCTCTGGATGCTCTGGTTTTCTCCCACAATCCAAAGATATGCAGGTTAGGTGAATTGGCTGCGTTAAATTGCCTATAGTGTTTAGGGATGTGCAGGTTAGATGGATTAGCTATGGGAAATGCACAGTTATATGCATAGGACAGGGAAGTGCATCTATGTGTGATGCTCTTCGGAGGGTTGGTGCTGATATGATGGGCTGAATGGCCTCCTTCCACACTGGAGGGATTCTATGATAATTTTAAATGCATTCATAATGACTGATACTTTCTAATTAGCCTCTTCAGAGGTGTTATTTTGCAGCGCTGGGGCAGGAGAGACTTGAGCTTCAGCCTCCTGGTTCAGTGGTAGGAATACTACCACTGCACCACAAAAACCCTAAGAACCAAATTAGTGAATGTAGGAGTTGATGTTATTCAGCATCCCACTCTAGCCAATTGTCTTAATTGACCCCTACTCGCTCATTTTCCACAACAAACTGTCGCGGAATCAAATTATGACGCCTTTCATTAAAGCATACATATGAACATGCCTGGATTCACAATTATCTGAAAAAGTGGAGCCATGTTTGCCATGAAAAATTAAATTGATAAACACTACAATTATTAATTTGTTATTACACTATAAAATAAAATAGTCCAAATCTGATCCTACTTTACCAAACAAAAATATCATGTTGATTTCAGTTCAGCAATCTTATGAAGGGAGACCGTTCCCTATTTCCTTATGTTGCTGAAATACCATTTCAGAGAAGCATTATTCTGTTCAATTGTAATCAGATTGGTTTTACTGTAAACAAGTTATCAAAGAGTAATTTTCATATGGGTCAAGGGATTAATACATTAGATATAATTACTAGCTTCAATCAAAGTCTATAAATAATAAACAGCTAGCACTGTCCCACTGATACTTTTAATCAAACTGTTCAGACAGGCAATGTCACACGTCTGGAAGATGTGGGACTTGAGCACAGACCTTCTTGGCTCGGAGGGGCAGGCCAATTGTGTCACAAGACCCCCAAGGCCATATCACATAGCGACTGTTATTAATGGCCTTCACTCAATAGTTACCACAGAAAATATTTTTTCCATAGTAGTTAGGGAAATAGATACCCTATTAATTGCCCACATTACAGAAAAGAACATTCATAAGATGGTGTATTTAATTGAACAAAATAATCTTATGTCTTGAAAACATGTCATTTGGCCCATCAAGTCTGTGTTAAAGTTTATTTGCTCCATGAGCTCCAAGGTCTATATTCTTTACACGATTCAATATTTCAACCGTTTTTTTTTAGTCTGTCCAAGTCCAATTTATCAAAAACAGTTCACAATTCTGAAGGGGGGTTACTGGACTCAAAATGATAAACTTGTTTTCTTTCTACAGATGGTGCCAAACCTGATGAGTTTCTCCAAAACTTCCCGTTTTTGTTTGTTTCAGATCTCCAGCATTAACAATTTTCTTTGTTTTACAGTACCAAAACATTTCTCAATTTCTTAAAGGAATCCTTTATTACCCTTGTCCTGCTTCCTCTCAAACTGTACCTTTCATTATTCACTCACTTATTTTTTTTTAGTCTTACTTATTGCCCATTATATCGAAGAACTTTTAATGGCTCAAATGTCTAGAACTAAATCAGACAGGCCACCAGCAATAGCAGCTCCCACTGCAGAAGCTCTTCCAGGCTGTCAGATGTTCTTTTTCATAAAAGGTCATTATACCCCTCCTTCCTGAGCAAGTTGGTCTGGACAGAGATTGTGGAGCATGTGTACAACTATGGGGTCTACCAACGATCCTAGGTCCAGTGTAGGAAGAGGGCCAACAATCTATTCCAATCAGCAGGGGTAAGTTGAATGGTCATATATCATCAATGGGACATATGAGGTAATATATCTTTATTAGTGGGCAGCTGGGTCAGTCAGGTGAATGCCTGTCTAGCCTCAGTACCACCAAAAATTGAGTCCACGTTATATGACAATTTGACTTCTTTGATTACCTTGTGATGGGGGAGGTTGAGTACAGACAAGGGGATTGGGGATTAGCCACAAAATGGGTTTCTGCTAAAGGCCTCCTTTCAGTATGTACATCCTCTCCTCATCCCCTCTTCCATTGACCTCCCTTTGTTCAATAAGAAAGATGTCCCTCTGTCGGTTCAGGAGAGCCCCGGAAGAACAAAGCATTTCAAGCATCAGACCTCCAGGAGATGCCTATTGTGGTCTTCAAATACAACTGAGCAGACTGCCTCTACCTCAGCTGCTGATGGCAAGATTACATTCAGGTATAGTGAGCATGAGAGAAAATGTAAGAGTTAGAGTTAAAGGGACCACAAAGGTGAGATGTGATGAGAAAAGGTCAATATATCACATGTAAATATTGCAAATTATATTGTTAATTTTATTATTGGTTGCATCATTATTTTTTCTTGGGACTAGTTTAGTAAGAGAGCTAAATGTCTTAGCATGGTTCACGGCTGACAATCATTAAACGTTACAGGGAAGTTTGTGACGCATCCTTTATGATAGAGAAACAATGTTGTGCAGTGGCATTTATTTATTGGATGTTCATGTGATATCTAATTTTGTACTTGCCAATATGTGGGACATGGCTGATATTTTGGATTCAGCAAGTCCTCCCTTATACTCAGTAGCAAAGAGATTGGCTGAGATTACTTTCAAAAGAGGTAACTGAACAGCCTTCGTCACTAGTTGACAGAAGATGCAAATTCAGGAGTAGCTACATAGGGATACTGACAGAATTTGTAGTTATCGGAGCAGGTAACAGAGTTCTGGTGATGGGAGCATGCTTGTGCAGTTACCTCATTCTTACATAATTGGGTGTGTATAGGCTTGGCCCTGGCATCTGTCATTATCAAGTAAAAGCTTATATACATTCATGGCTCACAGAAAGCAAAAACAGCAGATGCTGGAGTCAGAGACAACACAGTGTGCAGCTGGAGGAATACAGCAGGCCAGGCAACATCAGAGGAGCAGGAAAACGCTCCTTCCTTCTTAGGCTCATTCAGTTTACTCTGATGTGAGGAGGATTATTGCTCCTGTTGTTGTGATCTCTGTCTTGCAAAGGCCAGGCTGTGTAGTGTACCTCCTCTGTCAAGTTTGAACTAATCATTTATAATGCTCCAAACATCACTGTATTTCTTCCCTCTCTTACCCTCAAAACATCCACTATGACCCTGGACCCTGTGGCTGTGAGTATGGACATGCTAGCTCTCCACCTTGACCTTACCCCCTCTGCCCACCTTGCAACAGACATTCCTCCTCCTCCGATCATAGATCATTTTTGACATTCTTGCAACACTGTGACTCATTGGGATTTTCCACTCTACGTACCTCATACTAGATTAGCCCATGTACTGGGCACACATACCCCCACAACTGCAGACCCTCCTCATGACAGACAGCATCTTCACGTCAACACTGAGGGCCAAACAATGGACTGTACAGAAACCGCACTTTAGGCCTGTCATTTTGCATTCTTTGATTAATTCTCCACCACCCTATGAAGATGCTAGTCCCTCTTGGTGTTCACTTCCACACTCTTCCCTTCTTTCTCCTCTTCATGGCCCAAGCCTTCATGCTCCCTTGAGACCCAAATTGGCCTTGTCTCTACATCTTTTGCTCTCCTCCTCTGCAACACAAATTATAAAAAAAACACGCACTTCAAACAAAACTGACAGTTTCAACTGGCACACCCCACTTTTGTGCCATCATGAAATCTCAATTTTCCCATGATTTCATAGTGAAGGTAGAACATAATTTGAAGCGATTTCGATATAATGAATATTCATAGAATGCAAACAGGAAGCTGCTGCCAGATGACATGAGGCCTGACTTGCCACTGGAACATTGCTGATTTAATCTCTACATCTGAAGATACAATCAGAAAACCCAGATTAAATTCCTCACTTAATTAATTCATCCTAGCATTTGCGTACCCCATTGTTACAGGCCCCATCATATACCATAACATATAAAATTAGAGGTAAAGTCACCAAAGACCTACTGGATCATAGGGCTGCTCTCTCATTACAGAGAGACAGCTGGTTGTAGTTTAATTTGAGGATCACCAGATGTCAGGGAGAGTTTGAGATGGAGAATCCAAGGGTAACGTTGCCTGATTAGTTAGCTCAGTTAGTTGGCTGGCTGGTCTGCGATACAGAGTAATGCCAACAGTATAGGCTCAGCTCCCATACTATATGTTCAGAGATATGTAGCCCTTACATACTAAACTAAGGCAGCTGGTAATCCTGACCATATATTGTAATCTTACCGCACCAAGCAGCACTCAGATTCATGTGGCAAGTACACCTTTGCTAGCCTGATTAAGCAAAAATCCCATTCAAGAACGGTGAGTAGTCCTTAGTGGTTGAGTAAACAGGGACTGAATGGCTACAGGAAGAAAGCATTAGGCTGATCAGTAAACACGAAACGCACACAAGTTGGGAACTGTACCCAGTAACAGTGAGTAACTCACTTGCAGGTAAACAAAAGCTTCACAGAATCATAACATGGAACCTGCTGAATAAGTAGGAACTATAGGACTGCTGATTAATAGGCCTCTCTTGCCTGAATAAACAAAGTTTGCTTAATAGGGTGAACAGCTCAACACCTACATAATTATTCCACTAATTACCCTCTGTCCAACAAAGAGGTCCACCGCAGGCCAGCAGAATTACCTAATATTTGTTGCTCATCACTCACAAGAGATCATTTTCCTCCTAATTGACTTTATGCTGGAAATATATTTTTATTTGCAATTCTTAACATTTTTTGTACTTAGCTCTGATTAAATCCCCACTCACTGCCATGAGTTTCACTCACCTGTTTTCTAATAGCATCAAAACGCAGTAATCAATTAAACTCAAATCTGATAAAAGCGAAACAAATTTCCCATTAATACAGGTCCATCTGTTGCACATTTCATTTTATGAAGCTAGGAGCCAAATATGAAAGGCAGATTTCTTCGAGCCAGATTGGAAGCAAATGCTTTCTTTGAGCGTTATTGTGCATAGGTTAGTATTACTTTGGTCTTTTCTTCTGCCTCCTGGATATCTGCTCCTCCCCCAATCGCAGAAAGCAGCAGAATGACTGAGGGTCATTCATTATCGCAAGCAACAGCTGGGAAATGGACCTCCCTGAAACTTTTCTACTCATCATGCAAAATAGCTTAGTCAAGGTAAGCAGGAGGATATTCCGGCAGAAAAGGTAGCTCCTAGCAATATACTCACAGGAGATAAGTCATGCATTAAGTCCCCAGTGACGTTCGGCATATAGCAACAATTTCACCCTCCCCCATCGCCTCAGTTGCAATAAGAACTTCACAACCCTATCTATCTCAGCATGCTCACAGTCTGTCCCATTGTGAATGCATGTTCATACTTTATTGATTAATGTGGATCAGATGTGACTTCTGCTGTGAAAGTTTATCTATAGACACTCCCCCCAGTCAGTGGCCTAATTCTAGGGCTGCTGGCTGAAGACTAACTGACCACCCACCTGTGGCTCAAATGAAACACATCTTTTTAAAATGTGCTTAGTATCTGAGTGTTGACGGGAGGCTGAATGTACAAAACGGCTTGATTATTACAGACGGCAACCCTTGCCTTCATACACGCTTAGATTTCTAAAGGAAACTGATAGGAAGCAGTAAGCATCTTGTGTAAACTCCAGGCTTGGCAAGCCTTTAAGTTCTGTACTGTATTAAGAAACACTCAACTGAATTAAACAAAAGGCACGCAAATCTACAGCAGCGGAGGAGGGTCACTCTGAGATTCACAGTGACAGTCAATGCCAGCCTCTGGCAGCTGGGTCATGGCCACCGACTGCAAATGGCATTGCATGTTTGCCCTCGCAGTTACAATCAGTACTTAAGTAAAAGGAATCCTTTTACGCCCATTTAAGAGTTTTTACGTCATGTGTATTGAGACTTTTTGCTGGTTTTCATTCCTCTTGCTAGTTAAATGCCCTTCCTCTGGTTTATTACTAAAGCTAAGATTTGGAGTTCATTGGAAATAAAGGACTCATAACAGTTTTAAAAGTGCATTAATAGTTTTGGATTGATTGAAAGTTGTACAAATTGGATTGAAGCTTTCTACTTAATTCAGGTTCTGAAAAATGCACTGAAAAAGCTATTGAGCATGTATGTCCAACAGCAATTATTCATTTATTTTCTCATTACAGAATGGCTCAGATCATGCACCACCTAACCTGCCTGAGACAGCTGCACATAACTGAAGCATCTTGTACACTGGGATAAAGCTCAAATTAAATTTGATTTTCTGCAGACTTATAAAGAAACTTAGTTTCTGACCACCATCTTTTAAAAACCTTGCAAGCATTTTGATAAAGAGAAACTTAAACACAATCAACACACACACCCTAAATTTCATTGAATTATACATGAAAAGTGAGTGGCCTCTTTGTTTCAAGTCAGAGAAGTACAGTACTTGCAGATTTCAAATAATTTTTTTTGGAATAGGGCCATAACTCAGTCACAGCAGGAATAACTTTGGACTCAGCCAATCTAATAATGATTATCCACGGAGCGCCTTGTGGAAATGTCATTGTTGTTCCTGCTAATGGATTTCACCCTCCCTGATATCCTTCTCTGGCCCCGACATTACGAGTTTTTTGGTCATCAGTCACATCAGCAACAGTTCCACAATTGAATTTTAATATTATTTACAAGAACGTACACAAAAAAATTACTGGGTGACTCATAGAGAAAGCAACTGTAAACTAATTTACAGTTTGTGAAAAGAAATAACAAAAAATTTATTTTCAGTTATTTTGCTGTAAATTTCCTAGAAAATATTAAATCTGGGTCAGAAGGCAATGTAAAAATGGAATCTTGAGGTTTCTGTCTTCCATTTTCCATTTAGCTTTAAAATTCTTTCTGCTGTTTTATTATTTTTCCTCCCTCAGACTTTCTCCTATCCATCCTATTTGGTAGTGTTGGCTTCTGTAGCCTCCTCTATTAGACACTGTGTAGGTGCCTACCCTTTCCTTTTGGAAATAACTTGCATTTTTACAGCATCTTGGGACATCCTACAGAGTTTCACAATCCAAGGAGAATTTCTGAAGTGCCATCACTGCTGTAATACACAGAGATGTGGCAACCAGCCTGTTCACACTCAAGATTCCATAAATAGCGACGAGGTAAATACCAGGTGATCTCTTTTGCTCTGAGTCATTTTTGTTTCATGATAAATGTTGTCCAGAACACCAGGAATACTTTCCAAATTTCCTCCATGAAGTGCCAGGGAATCTTTTTATGCCTATTTAAGAGTTTTTTATGCCATAACTAATGAGACTTCTTGCTGGTTTTCATTCCTCTTATTATTTAAATGTGCTTTTCTTTGGATTATTACTAATAGTTTCCAATTGTAATTCAGAATTCAAAAAACCGCAACTTTCAATGATTGAAGCTGTAACCGGTAAGATGGGGTAACTGCTCATGTTGCAGCTGATGTGAAGCTATTTCTGATTGGCAGAGGGTCTGTTTTGATTACTGCCTATAAATGTAATTGGGATGGCTGGGGTTATACTGGAAAATGAGATCAGGTTAGGTGCATTAATGCCCACAAATGGCTTTGAATTGGGTTCTGTGCGAAACATAGTGTTCTTGATTGTCTCAAGTTCCATCTGAAAGTGGTGTCTGTCTGAATAGGGTTAGATTTGGTTGGATTCTTCCAGGAAGCAGAATTGAACTTGCTGTGGTGCATGCGATAAGGGGATTAAGTTGGATTCTGCTTAAGTGGAATTGGACTGGATTGAGTTCTGCCCAAAAGCAAGACTGAGGAACTGGGTCAGAATTTGCCCAAAAGCAGGGTTAGTTCTTGGTGGACTTAACCAAAAAAAAATTTGAGCGGTGTCAGGTTCACTTGGGGTGGGGAACATTATGGATTACTAGTGTTTGTGTTGTGTTGGAGGCTGGGTTAGTGGTGTTTGTTACATTAAATATTTTCTTTAAAAAAGTGCTTGTGAATAGTGCATAAAGCAGAAGTTATGCTTAAACCTGTCTCATGAGCATCCCAGAATGCTACCCCTCAACCCCACTCCTCAGCAACTTTTTTTTGTTGATCTACTGGAGAAAGACATATTTGTTTGGAAGGTTAGTGAGTGGGTAAGTGTAAATACTGTAACAGAACAAGCAGCATTGGAGAATGATATACTCATTGTCAGAGGAACAGCAAATTCAATCATTCAAATGATTCTTTCATTTGTATTAGGGTGCCATTGGATAAACTGCGAAGTTACATCAGAAGATAATTGTTATTAAATAATGACTTGAGGAGATAATAGCTAAACCTAACAATTTGGTACATGTCAATTCCTTGAGGTTTTTAGATGTACCCACCTACAGCACCATTTGTTACTGGAATTCTGCAATTTTGCAAGAACTGTCTTGGACAAAGTAAAAATGCTTGTTTAAAAAATACTTACTACAACATATCACTTTCTCTAATTGTGGAGATAATTCAAACAGAGAAAATTATTATTGCACTGAACAATATGATATATTTATGTATATTTTTACAAAATTATATTTCATTATATAATCTGATACATTTAACTTTATATGCAGCTGGAAATATTTGTACAAACTTTCAAAATAAATCTGATGTATCACATTCTGTCATCATAGTGATAAAAAAAAGAAGGACTGATGTTTTAAATTCCATCATCTGATTTTTACACCTAGACTTTTGTGATCTAAAATGGTTTTAAAAAATAAAACACACAGACTAAAAATGACCACTCAATCAGTTGACCAGGTTAGGTTAGCCTACCCTTGTGAAACCAATGTAGAATTAACAAAATCTTCTGTATTGAAATTAACATTATTATCAACAGACATGGAGACTGATTATCATGAAGAAACACTCATTTCCTATTTTGATTTATACCTACACAACATATTGCACATATTGTAGATGAAACGTTTTGGAAGTAAGGAACTCATTCACTGGAATCTACAACTAAGCTGTATTCCAGGGACCTGTTTTTGGGCAAGCAGTGGGGATGGATTTGTGACTGGAACCAGCTGGAGAAAGTGTTCCAAAGATAATAGGAACTGCAGATGCTGGAGAAGAGGGAGGGAGAGAGGGTTCTGAAATGAATAGGGAAAGGGGGGAGGCGGATCGTAGATGGATAGCGGAGAAGATAGGTGGAAAGGAAACAGACAAGTTAAAGGGACGGGGATGGAGCCAATAAAGGCGAGTGTAGGTGGGGAGGTATGGAGGAGATAGGTCAGTCCAGGAAGGACGGACAGGTCAAGGAGGCGGGATGAGGTTAGTAGGTACGAAATGGGGGCATGGCTTGAGGTGGGAAGAGGGAATAGGTGAGAGCAAGAACAGATTAGGGAGGCAGGAATGAGCTGGGCTGGTTTTGGGATCCGGTAGGGGCAGGGGAGATTTTGAAGCTTGTGAAATCTACATTGCTACCATTGGGCTGCAGGGTTCCCAAGCCGAAGATGAGTTGCTGTTCCTGCAGCCTTCGGGTGGCATCGTTGTGGCACTGCAGGAGGCCCAGGATGGACATGTCATCTGAAGAATGGGAGGGGGAGTTGAAATGGTTTGCGACTGGGAAGTGCAGTTGTTTATTGTGAACCAAGCGTAGATGTTCTGCAAAGCGGTCCCCAAGCCTCCGCTTGGTTTCCCCAATGTAGAGGAGGACAATGGCTACAGCCGATGTGCAGGTAAACCTCTGCTTGATGTGGAAAGTCTTCTTGGGGCCTGGGATGGGGGTGAGAGAGGAAGTGTGGGGCAGGTGTAGCACTTCCTGCGGTTGCAGGGAAAAGTGCCAGGTGTGGTGGGGCTGGAGAGGAGTGTGGAGCGAACAAGGGAGTCCCCGAGAGAGTGGTCCCTCCAGAAAGCAGACGAGGGTGGGGATGGAAAAATGTCTTTGGTGATGGAGTCAGATGGCAGATGGTGGAAGTGTCAGAGGATGATGCATTGGATTTCACAAGCTTCAAAATCTCCCCTCCCCCACCGCATCCCAAAACCAGCCCAGCTCGTCCCTGCCTCCCTAACCTGTTCTTCCTCTCAACTATCCCCTCCCCGTACCTCAAGCCGCACCCCCATTTCCTACATACTAACCTCATCCTGCCCTCTTGACCTGTCTGTCCTCCCTGGACTGATCTATCTCCTCCCTACCTCCCCACCTACACTCACTGCTACTGGTTCCATCCCCACCTCTTTAACTTGAGTGTTTCCTCTCCACCTATCTTCTCCTCTATCCATCTTTGATCCGCCTCCCCCTCTCTCCCTATTTATTTCAGAACCCTGTTCCCCTCCCCCATTTCTGATGAAGGGTCTAGGCCCGAAACATCAGCTTTCCTGCTCCTAAGATGCTGCTTGGCCTGCTGTGTTCATTCAGATCCATACTGTGTTATCTTGGAGAAAGTGTTCCCTCAGCTTTTCAATAAAGAAACTGCCTGGTGACAGAGTTGCTTAAAAGGGAACATCAGAACACCAAGAACTCAAAGGAGAACTGAAATGTTCACTATTCATATTGGTAAAGGGCTTCACTTAAACATCCATGGTCTTGGGTTAAAACCATACACTTCACAGGCACCCTGAGGACTGGAAACTGTATACTCCTTTCATCTTTGTTTTGAACTGGACACTATCGCTTCTACAAAGTGTTGAATCTGTATGAGTGTGTCCTTGACATTGTTCTTTCATTACTTATTTCAAGGTTAACGCACAATAAAATTCCATTTTCTTTCACTCAAGAGAACCTTGTAATTGCCTCCCTCCTGGTGTTTCATACACTGGCTAACTACATTTTCACTGGAGAAAGGTTTAGCTTTGTGCTGAAGAGAACTTAAATCCTTGTTGCAGACAAGCAAGAAGGTTGAAAAGGGACGAGCCAATTCACTTCTCCTCATCTGTTTCATTGCTAAATATTGTATATGTAGGTCATGAATAATGCAGGAAGCAGATTTGAGTCTGTACTTGGCCAATGTAATTAATATGTCTGGAGGACAGTGTTGCTCAGGATATCAAGGGGATGCCTCTTTTTTTGAATGATAACACAGAACTTTATGCATTCACTTGAACCAACCGGACAGGTATACAGCATTAGGCCAAGTGAAAAGATAAAGCCTCCATTGACAGAAATCTCAAAGCGGTGTGGGGGATGGCATGAAGCATTTCCAAGAAGAAAATAGAACTAGTTACACTTAAAGTTTCTGCCAGTATTCAGAGAAGTAAATGCAAATCAGTCAGAATTGAAAAACATTTGAGAAACAAAGATGGATTTGCATTGCTTTTCTCCAAGAGCTGGACGGTGATGGCTGCTCTTTTATTCATTTCACTTCAAATTTGCTTCTGCTTTCATTTGCAATCATGAGGTTGACATGCAGGAGGTAGTATGTACATGTGTGGTTGTTTCTTAGATTCACAACAGATCACTTGGAATGATTGGGAGAGAGGCTGCAGCTGTTTCAAATTGTTTCTCCTGCACTTCAATCTTTTTTGTGCTAATATTGTACTAGCCCCTGCCTAGTCTGAGGGATACGGTATGCATTCCATAACAAGTGTTTGACTCGCACATTTATTGGCCATTTATGTTGTGTAATCGGATGCTTAGAGATCCCACATGATTTTGATTAGCAGTTCACTTCTGGCAAATCAAGACTGTGTGTGTCGCTTAAAACGAAAGCCAGCCAGGGTGTGGTGTTGGTGATGCCACATGCTGATGTATTACAAGTAGCCAGGAAGGAACAATACATGTGCTCGTACCCACGCAATATCAAATATAGGTTAGCTGTTAGTTCCTGGGGGAAAGAAGTGGTAATCAAAAGGCAAAATTTAACAGTGAGCTGCTATAAATTGGCAAAGAAAGAAGTTTCTCTCATAGGACAAATGATCAACACTTACAGCTTGCAGATACTGGTCAAGCTACATTCTTTGGCAGGGAATGGGAAAGAAACAGGGAAAGCTAAGTGAGAAGGGAAAAATTAAGGAAAATAATAACACGTTAAATTAGACGTGTAAATACAATTAATTATGGTGCATCTGTTTCAAACAATCCAAATCTCAGGAAGAATAGCAGGACCAAATTTTTATTACTCTAGCAAACAATAAAAAAAGAGGGCTGACTGACTTCCTTAAGTGCTGTAAATGTCTTCAATTCTAATCCAATTGTCATCTGAACATACAACTCCTAGTTTCCAGGTGAAGACTCGAAACTGGGGGACACCGATTTCTGGAGACCATTTTCCACAACCAATTAGCTTGATGGTGTTTAATTTCTTCGTTCATGGAATGTGGGCTTCATTGACTGGGCCAGCATTTATTGCCCAAATCTACTTGCCTTTGAAAAGGTAGCAATGAGCAGATATTTGATCCCTGCATTCCATTTGGTGTAGATACACTCACAATGCTGTTTGAGAGACAGTTCCAGAATTGTGACCCAGGAACAGTGATATATTTCCATCTTGAAATGGTCATTGGTTTTGGGGGAGCACGTGCAGGTGACTGTGCTCCCATATATTTGCTGTCCTTGTCTTCTTACATGGTAATGAACATCTGAGTAGAAGGTGCAGTTGAGAAGCCGTACTGATGTTCTACAGTGCATCTTGTAGATGGCACACACTGCTGTGATCCTATAAGTATGACTATGCTAGGCTGTTTCTTGTCTAACTCTTCCACTTCTGGCAACAGTCGCCAAATGTTTAGCGGGGAAGGCTTTTCAGGGTTGACAAGGCTGAGTTTTCCATTATTATTTTGGGTGCCTAGTTTAATGCCAATTGGTCCATTTGGTTTCACTTCTTCAATGAGACAGTTTAGTGGCTTGCTCAGTCATTTCAGAGGGTAGTTAGGAGTCATATGTAGGCCAGGCCAGGTAAGCAGAGCAGATTTCCTTCCCCAAAGACAGGACATTAGTGAATCAGATGGGCTTTCACAACAGTGGTTTTCTGATCACCGTTGCATTTGTAATTCCAGATGTTTCCTTTGAATTCAAATTCCACTATCCACTGTGGTGGGATTTGAACTCTGCTCCCTGGGACATTACCAGGATCAATGGATTACTAGGACAATGATAATATCACCTCTTGATCACTAGTTCAACAACAATGCCAGAATGCCATGACCTTCCTCCAGATGTCCCAGTCAGTTCCTGACATTACCGTCTGAAACATGAGCATGCCTCTCCAATATTCTACTCAAGATTATCCTGTCTGGTTTAGCATCCCAAACGCTGATAGATTTTAAAAAAAACTTGCATTTACATCTCAGTTTTAATGACCACTGACCATGTCAAAGCATCTTACAGGCAATGGAATACTTTTGAAGTGTAGCTACTTCTCGAACGTAGGTAAAACAACAACCAATAAACACTTACCAAGCTCTCATTAAGAGCAACGTGGCAATGGCCAGCCAGTCTGTTTTGTGAAGTTGATCAAGGGATAAAATCAGTGACAATATCATAATTCTCGTGCTCTTCTTCAAAATAGTGCATGAAACACTTTACATCAACTGAGCAGGCATTTGGAACTTGATTTAACACATTATCCAAAAGATGCCACTTCTGACAGTGTGGCACTTCATCAGAAATGTACTGGAATGTCACCCTCGGAGCCCGTGCTTGAGTCCTGTAGTTAAGTTTCCGTCTCCTCACTTACCATAATATGGAGGCACGAGGAGCAAAAATGCTTTCACAAACAGCACAGCTCTTCAACTGCAAACTGGCATCACATATCTCACTGCAATGAAAAGTCAATTTCAATTCCTAGCCAGCTTTTTATTAAACTCCATTCAGTGAAAAATCATACCAAATAAAGGTAAATACATAGAATGCAAGCAAAAAAATCAGAACTATTTGTACCTCTCAATTGTTTGTATCAGTTAAACTGGGATATAAGGTTCAGAAACTGGTTAGTCATCCATACAATGTAAGGCACAATAATGGTCAAATACTAATGATGGCTTAATTTAAGATCTCGATTTGATCAGTCTTAATTTCTTAGCACGGTGTTAAAAGATTTTCTATTTCAAACAGTCACGTGGAAGACAGAACATGATTACGTCTGAAAAAGGGCATGCCACCAAAACTCATTGTCTTATATTTGTCAGGACAGACACAAGATTGCCAAATTTCAACTCTTCAAAAGCTTCATCCAATGAGACAAAAACAGGGGCCTGTATCCTCAAGATAAAGACAACAATTTGTGGTATTCCCATTCCCTCACCCAAATTCACATTCTTTCAGCGTCAAAGTAGGGGCACTCATTCTAACCAGTAGTTTTGGTGCCATAAGGCTCTGATGTATGACTAACCAGTCCCTGAAGAGAAGTATGCTGTCTACATGGAGAAAACACAAGGTGCTTTGAATTGTCCCTCGGGAGCAGGAAACTGACGTTTTCAAGGTCATGAACCTGCCTCTGAGGGAGAAGTGTCAATTTGCTTTCTGATTGTCAAAAGGTTCTACATCATATAGTGGTGTAGATGAGCCAAGAGTGCCCTTCAAATTGAGAGAAGCAGGAGGCAGTAATGCAAGGTAATTAAGAGAGAGAGGATGCGTCGACATGGAGGCACCTCTCTCCAATTTCCCCAAATTTTTAATTACAACCACGGTCAGCAGCCAGGACTTGTGCAGGGCAATCTCTGACTACTGCTGCACTCTGTCAGGCAAGGAGGTGGGATCGTTTCAAATTGCCTGGGGTACTTTCCTCCCTAGCTGCTGCTGGGCATTATTTCCAGGTATTAAATTGGGAGTCATGTGTGTGGGAATCAGGAGACTAAATGAAATTTTCCCAGTCAGCCTCTTTAAATGACCTCAGTTACATCCCAGTGAGCCTAGTTTTGTGTTTATGGTTGTCTCTCTCTCTCTCTCTCTCTCTCTCTCTCTCTCTCTCTCCCCCCCTCCCCCACCTTTTGCTGGCCCTGATGAGACCTTGACAAAAAACTGGCATGGAGGATGGATGTAACTGGGGAAAAAGGGCATTTTGGCTAGTAGGATAAATTTTTGACCCCTCCTATATCCACCCTCAGTGCTGGTGGGAATTGAAAATCCAGTGCACTCAGTACAACATACAGGGCATATGCAGGTGCTTGGTTTTATGAAATAAGCACAGTCAAAGTAAATATTACTATGAGTGGTTTTCATTAAATTTTCATTTCAGAATTAATTTAGATCAGAAATAGGTTACAAAACACCATTATCTACCAACATCAGTGCAGTGTACACAAGTTACGAAGTTACAGGGCAGTCTGCCCAAAGTAATTTTAGAGTATTGCATATTAGATTTCAGAAACATTTAATACTCATAAGATGAATAAAGGGAGCAGTTTCTTTCTGTTATGCAACTTGTAATACGGATTAGTGTTGTCATGTTATTTTGGCTTTCCCCACCAAACATTAGATATAGAAATATCTGCTTTTTCAGTGATTCAGTCAACTTTCATTCTATGATATGGTTTGTAGGATATCTGGAAAATGCTGCCATTTTGAATGAATAGTTAAAGTATGATATTGGCATTTAATTCCCTTGTTAAACTTCAATGGCTTGCATTTTGCAGTCAGTGGGGGCAGCTCGGTGGCTCAGTGGTTAGCACTGCTGCCTCACAGTGCCACAGACCTGGGTTCGATTCCAGTCTCGGGTGACTGTCTGTGTGGAGTTTGTGGGTGGACTGTCTGTGTGTCTGAGGTAGTAGGAACTGCAGATGCTGGAGGATCTGAGATAACAAGGTGTGGAGCTGGATGAACACAGCAGGCCAAGTAGCATCAGAGGTGCAGGAAGGCTGACTTACCTCCGGGTGCTCCAGTTTCCTCCCACAGTCCAAAGATGTGCAGTCTAGGTGAATTAGCCATGCTAAATTCCCCATAGGGAATTTGTAGATTAGGTGGGTTATAAGGGGCTAAATCTGGGTGGGGTGCTCTGAGGTTCAATGTGGACTTTTTGGGCCAAAAGGCATGTTTCCACACTGTACAGATTTTTTAAAAAAACTGTGTTCGCCACTGACCTTCAAGAAAGCAACCTACAAAGATGTGTGATCTCCCCTTTCTCAATGTCAGTTTAAATCTGGTGCCAAATCAAGGAGATTACAGGCATGCAGTTACAATGATATTATCAAACAGGATTAGCAACCAATCACAATAAAGTATTCTCACAAACAAGCCAGATAGTAAAAGCTACTCAAAGTTTATCCTCATTTTTAAATTTCACAGAGATGAAAATAAATGAGTGATACACTTAGGTATGAGCTAACAGCTAAAACAAAATAAACTTTTAAAAATCTGAAATTTCTTACCATAGTGCAGAAGTTGAAATTCTACAAATATAAACTTAGTGCAGTGGTTAAAACCAAATCATTCAAAGACACACATATGTTTCAAAAGATTTTACAATGACACCATAAGCCAAAGTGTGAAGGCTTTTGTCATACAATGCAATTTTTGTTATTTCCACGGTCAACTGCACATATGCAGTTTCCAGAAGTAGTTATCAGTTTCAGAGGAGTAATGATGGTGAAACACATCGTCACTACCAAAAATCTGAACCAAAATGACTTTAATAGAACATACACAGATTTTAAACATTTGCCTATTTTCTGCAAGTTGCATAGAGCTAACTACAATAATAGCAGCTTTAGGGACACCAAATGTTTAAAAGTGTTTTTGTTGTTTATATGCCTTGTCACACTTGTATGGCTTTAGAATTTGAGAGTGATATGAATGAAGTCATCCTAAAGTGCTAAAAGTCACTGGTTTTCAGTCAGTTGGGGAATGGTGTTTGATTTTAGGTATAGCACTTTAAAACAGACATCATGGATTTGGTATAGATGCAAAGGAGATTGGCTAGGATGATGCCAGGGATGCAGGACATCAATTATGTCAAGAGAATAGGGAAGCCATTATTGCTTTTCATAGGATATAAATGATTAAGGGGAGAGCTGAAAGAATAGTTCAAATTTACTGGGAATGAATCAGATCTTTATGATAAATAAAGGCTACTTTGATTCATTGGAACTGATACAGCAATCAGAGAGAAAATGCACAAAGAGTTAAATGTAAAAATCCAGCAATTGCTGTATAAGACAGGGGACTATTCTGTCAGCTGTGTAAAAAAGAGCATGATGGCATCTGGTTCCTATTAAGATGCATTTAATGGCAAGATGTTCCTGTACTAGCATCACAGATATGTACTAAATACTGCAAAAAAATTAAGTGATGTCAGTCCCTATCTAAGTACCATTTAATGACTTGTATCTTAAATACTGCCCATCAACCTTTCGGGCCCTGAAAATTATTTCAACAAGTTTGCAGCTGGACTCCTTCAAGCTCAAATGATTCAACACCATCTAAGACAAAAGTGGCCTGCTTGATGCACTACTATGAACTCCTTCTGTCGCCAGGCCACCCTGGCAGCAGCATGTGCTATTAATGTACACCATCCAGCAACTCACCAAGGCTTCTTCAACACCTCCTTTCAAACTCACAACCCACCTCTTCTGCGGCGTGATCCAGTCAGATCAGTGATGCTTATGCTGGTTGCGTAACTAATGGACCAAACAGCAGAAGAAAAACCACCGCTGACTGTGATGGACCTTGCACCATGTCTTGAAAAGCCACTTCTAAAAAACAGGAAAATTTAGTCCTATACCTCTATCCTTTCAGGGTTGTTGGGTAAACGTTGTGCATCTTCCTCCGTAACAGCAGTGGGTGTAGCTACAACACATGGACTGCAAAGGAATACAGCACACTCCCACCCACTCAAGAATCATTGAATTCCTACAGTGTGGAAGCAGGCCATTCGGTCCAAAGAGCATCCCATGCAGACCTGACCCTCCAAAGAGCATCCCACTCAGGCCCATCCCACCTACCCTATCCTTGTAACCCTGCATTTCCCATGAATAATCCAACTAGCCTACACATCCCTGGACATGAAGAGCAATTTATCATGGCCCCACTTAACCGACACACCTTTGGACTGTGGGAGGAAGCCGGAGTACCCGGAGGAAACCCACACAAACACGAAGAGAACATACAAACGCCACACAGACAGTCGCCCAAGGCTGGAATTCAATGCAGGTCCCTGGCCCTGTCAGGCAGCAGTGAACAGCCCTGAAATGTTGGCCTTATCAATGACACTCCCATTCTTAGAATCGATAAAGACTTAATTGTCTTTAGAGATTTAAAAACACTTTAAATGCTTTTTCAAGTGGTTTCTTCCAGATTTTAAAACCTTAATCCAATGTTTCTCTATGTTATTTCACATATCTGAAGTGAAGTTACTAAGTAAAAGTCTCATAGGCAGAGGACACAGGCTCATTTGAGAGAAAGATAGAGAGAGAGAGAGAGAGAGAGAGAGACAGACAGAGACAGAGAGAGATGCTAGTGATGAATTTAACTGAGTGTTGCCACACCTCTGGTGGGACAAGGGTGATGGAGTCAGCACCTTCATAGTGACCTCACCGTACATGAGGATTGTATCTGTGATTTCACATTAAATCCTAAATTCCAGATTACACATCTGATTCAGACTTTACTGTTCATTCATAATTTTTCGATCTGATCAATTAAGTAGATATCTTACTGTCTCTCCAATTCAGAAAGAGCACAGGTGGCTGATAGAGCTATCCCTCTCACTCAGCTGTCCTGTTATCCTGCGAACAGCAAATTGCTTTGCAAGTGGCACAGAAATTCAATTGCATGGGAAAATCACATGGAAAAATCATCTCTGGGCAAGTGCAAACCTTACAGCAAAAATCCAAACTAATAACTTAAATAGCATTCATATTATATTTCACAAGTGGCTCAGCCATTTGTTATCATTGTAAACATGTGCACTGCAGTAAAAGTACGTTCAATTGGTATAGACTAGTTGCAGCACTGAGAAGGCTTCCCTTTTGCCAGGCCCTCACTTCAATATTCAAAGCATGCGGCAACCACAGTGACCTGTGACTGAGGTACTGAGTAAGTGTGCCAATGACCCAAGGTTTATTGTGAAACTGAAAAGGTTCACCAGGGCAGAGAGTGCACTGCAGAATGGATTACAGCTTAAGACATTCTATTTGCTGCTTTGTTCATTAAGCACAAGTACTCCTTTTTCCAAAATCTTGGAATAAAAATGTTTTCTTGTCTGTTTCCCCCACACAACAAATGCAGGGCAAAATCTCATAAATTCCACAGTCCAGTAAAAATTAGTTAAATCTAGTTAATCCTGAATCAACAACTGATAGTAATTTAATATGAGACCACAACCCTGTACAAAAATGAAAGTAAAACTTCCATGTCAATTAAACACAGATGTGGGGTGACCTCATCTTTCAGAAAATGTTATATTCCACATACCGTATTTTTTCTATTAGACCATTAGACACTCTTCGAACTTAAAAAACGGGAAAATTAGCAGAATTGACAAAGATCTGGAAGCAGATTGCTTGACTGTATTTTAATCCGATTAAACGTGAAACTTGATTTGTGAGATCTAAAGAGGAAGAATCTAAATATAAAATTGAAAAGAAGCAGAAGACAAAAAAAAAAATCGATTGGCCTTTGTCTCCTGAGCTGGTCAAATATTGGTCAAGCATCATTTATAAGGCATCATTACTGGTGTGAGTCTAGGCTTCCCCACTGTGAAGTGAAACAGTTCACACAATCATTGAGAAGTATGGCTGCAAATTGAATACAGATTGAATTTGGAAGTCAGCTCTAAATGTCGTCCTCTCGTTCTGAGTTGGCCCAGATAATGCTGGAAGGACAGATTGGATTTATTCAAGCCTTAAAGTACAGTCAAATCACAGCTGCCCTCTATCCTATCAAATAGAGCTTTCACCTTGTTTGCTCTGACTCCATGCTTTCTTTAATACTGTTAAATCTCTACCATGTTCCAGTTGTGATGAAAAATTGTCGACCTGAAATGTTAACTCACTCCATAGATGGTGTCTGACTGACTGAATATTTACAGCATTCTTGTTTTCAGTTTGGATTTTGAGCAGTTCCAGTAATTTAATTTTGTCATCAATTGCAGGAACTGGATCCAGTGACCAGTTGGCAACTTGAGTTAGTTTCATGAACGAAATAGGCAAAAGGTGCATTTGGTATTCATCAAGGTAGCTGACAGTATGACTGTGCATCTTGTTAGTTTTGTGCTTGGCTTCAGCATTACGCATTCCCACAAGGTAATGCCTAGTTTGTTGAAGATTAAGTTTCCTTAACTCAAAGCAAGTGTCTAAATTTCTTACATCTCCTACCTTGTGGCACCTATGAGACGAACTGTGGTTCACTTGATGGCACTCTCGCTTCTGAGTCAGAGCTTTTGGTTCAAGTCCCATTCAAGGACTTCAACATGAACAAGTAAGGCTAGTGCTGCTCTAGCAGTCCTGAGAGACAGGTGCTCCCTCCCAGAGGAGATGTTAAATTATCTGCCCTCTCAGGTAGATGGAAAAGATTCTGTGGCACTATTCTGAAGAGGAGCAGGGAAGATTTCCCCGCCCTCGTAAATGAGTATCGCTAAATAAACATTACAAAACCCAATGATCTAGTCAAGCTGATATTCTTGTTTGTGCAAGTTTGCAAATTGGTTGCTGTGTCTACTGAATTACAATATTGAGTAAATTTCGAAAGCACTTAATTGGCTACAAAGTGCTATGAGATGGTCACATGATCACGAAAGGTGCTATCTATATACGCAGGTCCCTTTATGCCAAATAATTATGAAGATTTGTTATTTTGTGTAAATATTCATTTTATTAACTAATTTTGTTCTGGCAATTTATCACAAAATTATCTTAAACTTGGTTAACATCTGTAATTTGGTCCTAGTCCCTTGAATTGAAAAGAAAATATGACAACCCTTCATGTCACACAATCTCCTCCAGGATAATTTGACGATTAATAATTACTTAACATTTTCTAACTCTTGCTACATATAAAGGTAAAGTCACCATCGTGTAACCAGACCATTAGCAGACAACTGGCAGTGGTTTAACTTGAGAATTGTCACACCCCAGGTGAGGGAAGAGGTTGAGAAGCACAGTCCTTCATGATAACCTCAGGAACTGAGCCCTCGCTGTCTGCGTCACTGCATTACAGACCGGCCATCCAGCTAACCATACAATCTGAACGTATAATGAACAATTAGTGGACCAAGCGTTGGGATGGCTATCGTGATGGGGCGGGAGGGTGTAGGCAGGCACAGACTGTTCACCCTCTGAAGAAAATTCCATCAGAAACCCACAAAGAAAGAAATGTGCACCCAACAGCAGCAATAACATGCTGCGGTTTGCAACAGCAAAAATAGAATGGGGCTTATGTCCCTCACTGAGGAGGAAGCCCCACCTTCAACAGTTTGTGGACGTTTTGGATGGCAAGCCAGTAGGAAGGAAGGGAAGGGAGCACCCAATGGGCAAAAGGCACCTCTGGAGAGACCATATCACCATTGCACCATCTGCCCTCCCAACCCCTCCCCCACTCCCAGAACATTATCGCCTTAAAAAAAAAGTCTGTAAAAAAATTGGCGGTCTCCTCCCACTCAAGCTATCTGTTTGATGGCTTGGCCAATTGAGCTGGTTAATGATTTGTTTCCAAATAGTGGGCAAGCAGCTGACATTGGAGTCAACCAGTCCTCCGATATATGGGAGTGAGCTTGTAAGCGGGTGGCAAGCTGGTGAGCTAACAGCGCTATCTATTTTACATGCCCACCCATCAAAAGCACGCTCAGCAGGTATATATCATATTCAGTACCTCAGGTTTACACAGGCCTAGCCTCCATCCTAAATACAACAGCTGGGATCTTAGTGCAGTGGTCCTCTAGTGCCTGCAAGGGTGCATTAGTAGTACTTGGCTTGAATTATCTCAGAAAATCAAAATGGTACAATGCTACTCTCAGAGAATTCGAGGAGGTCCAAAAAGGACTACATAACAAGGTGAATTTCCTTTGTCCTCTGCCCCCAGTGGAACCAGAGAGTCAGTGTTTAAAAGTAATTGTTCCTTTCAAAGATGAGCTACACTCTTTTACAAAGCTTCAAAGGCTAAGGATCCCAAAAGTTGGTCAGGACACTAATTGAGGCTGCATACACAGCAATAGGGTTGTAAGATCTTTGTCCTCCCCCACTGTGTCCTGCATGAGCATCAAAGTGCCCTTTTTGTCTGCCTCTCTCCTCACTTCTAACTAGGGAATGTGGAGAACTTGGTTGAACCTTTGGTGGGGAATTGTCACATGTCATGATCCATACTTGTTTAGAAGCATTTCACTTTCCTCCAAGAATGTGACCCAGAGCATGAACCAGGTGATGATGCCTCTGTTGCTGAGCGGCTGTCTGTCTGAACCCCACACCATCACCCTGGCATGGTGGACTGACCTGTGCTCCAATGTCAGTCTCACGAAGTCAGTCAACCAGTGCTTGCGCTGTTTTTTAATCTAGGTTTAGGAACTGGAGCAGTTCAGGTGAAGGAGTAGACTACGGAATTAATAAAATATTTTTAAAAAGTAATTAAAAGAACAGGTCTTCATAATTTATTTAATCGATTGCAAGTTCATTTGTGGAACTTTAAGCATTATATAATTAATATTGCTATGCTTTTTTTGTTGTTAAATCTGGAGTTCTATTCAAATGTTAAAATGAATTCGTAGTGGAAAATAGTTTGAAAAGTGCAAAAATCTTTCCAAAGGCCCAATTATTTCACTGAGGCCTCGAAAGGGTGGACTGATCAAATATGTCTGCAGCTACCCTCTTCCCACCTTCTCCACACTCTCCCCACCACACCCCCCAACACACTGCAACAATAATCACTCCTTAATGCTGAGCAAATGGTTTAAGGCCCATTTTTTCTTCCTGACTGGAATTTCCTGGCCTTTTCTCACATAACGGAGTCTTGGTTGAAGCAAAACCTGTCCGATTTACAAAGTATATTCAGCAGACAAACTGTGCAGGGAGGCTGCAGATTGAACAGAACTCTGTTTAATCTTTTCTTCGGAGTTAACTGCAAAATACTCCTGATGTGGGAGATCTGAAATGAAAACAGAAAGTGCTGGAAAAAACACAGCAGCATCTTAGAAAAAAGAAATACTTTGCGTCCAATATGATTCATCTTCAGTTCACACCTGTTGAATCTTTTCAGCACTTTCTGCTCAGATTTTATATTTCTGGTGTTGGCTTACATTAAAAATAGTTAAAAATATAGCCTTTTTATGAAGAGGGGACTAAAGGAGAAGTAAGTGTTAAAGTGCTCAGCTCCAGAAGGCCACAAGATAAGTACATGAAAACTATGGAGAAAATGTCTTTGTAAGATAGTTGGTTAGTCACGTTAAATAGTTTGCAACGCTAGACTTATCGTCTTTCTTAGCCACCTTAAAATAGAGGAGAAGAGGGAGAAGAATATCACAGGATTTTATATTTAGAAGTGATTATGCAGTGAGTTACCTCCCTCAGAAAATGAAATGGGCTGAAGCTAAATGAGTCAAGAAATGAGCAAGCTAAGTCAAATGATTATTTCGTAAATAACTCTGTCTTTTTCCTCGGATGATATATTCAATGCCAGCTTCGGCATTGGTAGTGCTCACCTGAGTCAGTTGGCCTGGGGCCCACGTTATTCCTGACATGAAGCACCGTCCTTGGGGTGAGATGTTAAACTGATGCCCTACTTTCCTGCTCAAAAGGATATAAAAGCTCCCAAGGTCTTACTTAAAGAAGAACAGGGCACTATTCTGGTGCCATTGCCTAGGGAACAAGTTTCCAGTTCATTTAGCTTGTGCTTCCTTTTTTAATTACTTCATAGGATGTGGCCATCACTGGCAAGGACAGTATTTGTCACCCATGCCTTACTGCCTTTGAATGAATTATCTTGCTAGGGCCATTTCAGAGAACAGTTAAGGGTTAACCACAATGTCAGAGCAAATAACTGCAGATGCTGGAATCTGAACTGAAAATAAAAAATGCTGGGAATCATGCACAGCCATCTAGACTCAAAACGTTAGCTTGCTTTCTGTCCATGGATGCTGCCTGACCCTCTGTGATCTCCAGCATTTTTTTGTTTTCAGTAAGAATTAACTGCATTAGGGTTGCACGTTACTTATAGGTCAGGCCAGGTACTTCCCCTCTGAAAGGACATTAGTGAACCAATGAACAATTGATAATAGTTGCATAATCACCAATACTGAGACTTGTTTAGAATTCCAGATTTAATTAATTTAATTTAAATTCCACCAGCTGCTGTGCTGGGATTCGAACCACGTGTCCCCAGACTGTTAGCCTAGAGTGCTGGATTATATATCCAATGACATTATCACTACATTGCTATCTTCCAAGCAGCAAAAAGCACAATAGTTGATGGGTGGAACACAAATCGTTATGTACAAGAGCTGAGTGTATGCTTAAAAATATACATCATGGCCTGTGAAGTCATCTAGACTAGTTTTGTTTTGGTAGAAGGAAAGGATTTTCACAGAATTTATTTTCTCCCTTGTTTAGTCTTGGCATTTTAATTATATTTTGCCTGTTTCCAGTGTTTGTACAACTGTTGAGGGATCTAGCGTTTTGGAAATCACCACGTGAAAGCATCACGACTGTGTGGGGAGGCTTGAATGACCAGATGGAGTTTTAACCACCCATGGTTCTTCCATAGTTCATATGTTTTCTATCGACCCTGCCATTCTACCTTCAACCAACACTACCACAAAGTAATGATCTGGTCATTCACGCATTTGCTGTTTGTACACCCTTGCTGTGTTAAACTTGTCTACCTCTGTAACTCCACTTCAAAAATAATAAGCGTTGCGCTCCTCCAGAAAGCATTCAGCCTACCCTTGTCATTTTTCTGCAGTTGTGCGTGAGTATAGGAACCTGAGTGGAAATAAAATCTATACTCGGTGATGCTGCACATTGATATTCTGGGCCCTGACATCACTCTTGCATTCCATAATTTAATAAATCTAAAATTGCTGCAAAGGTTGGAATGAAGTAGAGCTTTCAGTGTTAGGGTAAGGATTAGTTTTAAAATAGCTTACTGTGCTCTAAGAACTAGGGTATAATCTTATGCCACAAAATTATTGTGAAGCTTGTTACTTTATTTTCAGCTTTCAACATATGATATCTGTTGAACATTAGCCAAACATTTTGGTGCATTGTGAATACTGCATTATTAATCACTAGGGAGTTCTTTCACAATATTAGTAAATTAGTACTTCTGCTAACCATAGTTTTTGCTTAGATTTAGTGCATGCATGTCGCTAAACCATTTTTTAATTACTTTCCTCTTTGACCTCCCTGCCCTTTGACCTTTACTCAGCCATTATTGTTTCCTGAATGTTGTTGGTCTGAGAGTCTTTCTGTTAGAGTAAAATTACAAATCACTTTAATCCCCAGCAGTGGGTCTTCAGGGTTAAAGTAATGCCCATAAATGTACAGACAATGGCTCATTGGTGAAGTCCAAAGACACAATAATTTAATCTTGTTCCAACTTTTAAAGAGATATTTCCCACTTATCTATTAATGAAGCTGCAGATCTAGCACAAAATAATGTCTGCAATTTGCTGTTATGGTAGGAACACTAAATTCTTCTGCTAATTTGCTCTCTTTTTTAATGGAGGTGCTAACATGTTTGTTTTAAATTGGCTGACACCCCTATTAAAATAGAGGAATTTGATATGAGACTGTTAAGCATTTACATGATAACATTGCTCATGGTAATTCCCAGGCTTTCTTTTTAAGCCGTGTAAATATTTTATGGTGTAATTATCACAAGAATAAAGGAAGAAGGACAAATACAGATGAACAGTAGTGATTATTTATTCCTTTTATGTGGAGTTACCACAAGAACTTTTGGGAAATTATCTACATGTTGTGTTTTGATCTTTTTCACTTCTACCATATTGAGTGAAGCAGACTTATACAAAATGCTCCAACAATTTAGTTTAGGTTTATTTTTGACAAATCTTTTCTACACTAATTTGAATCATATTGAGAAACTCTAATTTAAAGTTTGAATACTTCTTACCGAACCTGAGTTTGTTGTTCCTCTTGGTAAAGAATTCCGTGCGTTTGTCAAATTATTGGAATAAAAATCAAAATGATTCTTATAACATGTTACATTTTATCTGAGATCCATTTGCTACTTAATTAGTGTGACGATCCCACGCCAACCACACACCATGAACTACAGAGCAACGAAAACACATTTTTCTTCAGAAGTTTGGCTGCAGGAAGGTTATTAGCTTACAGATACAGCTTAAAATCTTTATCATATTAAACATTTACCAAACCAGACGGACAGGCTGTCCAGCCTCATCTGAAATAAAGCATATACAACAATCAAACACCCCTTCAATAATATGCTGGAGCATCATCCTACATGATGATCTCAAGGCCTGGGAGTCATTTGAGGTCAATGGAAATAAAAATTGCGGGATATGACAAACAATCTGTTAATTCAGCATAACAGGTTTGACATTATCACACTGTCAAAATTAAACCCCCCACCTCCAGTATTCCACGTACCTTAATTCTATGAACCTCTGACCCTGAGTCAACAGTTCCACTAGCTTAGCTAAATACTAGCATATGTCACCTGAGGTCAATGTGAGAAAAATGAAGCAGTTCTTTCTTGTTTTGGTCTGATAACTGTCCCTTTAAATCAGGTGCAATACATAAAAATTTACCTCAGGCCCTGAGTCCGTGTCATTACATAAGTTGCAAAGTTTTATTGTTATGACATTTTCCCCCTTAATAGCAGGTTTGAAATAAAGTTTGATGCACAGTTTAAAATATAATCATATTTTATTATTAATTTGATTGCATATATGTGTGAGAGATTTTTTTAAACACAGTGACAGTTAAATATTTTGGCAATCCATTGGAATAATCAACGAGTATAGAAAGGAACGAACCAGGAAGACCACCGCAGCTGGAGTTAATCAAATAAGTTAAAATCAGAGAAAGACAGTAATGTTTAGCTGGCTTTCACAACTTATGATGGGACAACATGGAAAGGAAACTGTTATATGAAAGGCATTGAACTCTCTACTGCGTTTCATTTTGTGGCTATTAAATTTCTAAAGTATATACTGTATTTGGTCATTTTTTAATTGTCTGCTCAGTAAGTTTGCAATATTGTTCAAAACATGGTCTGATCTGATGCTCCATCACCCAAAAAAGATTCTTTGAAGGTATGGCATAATTTCATAATATTTAAAGTAATTACCAAACAAAAATTTCCTGGAACCAAATATTTACCTAGACAGTAGGGCTACTGATATCACTCCTAAATCATAAGAATTCGGACTTAAATATGATGGTTGTCTAAAGGTGACAGATGAAAATTTTTCAGCGTAAAAAATTGCTAAAGATTCTAAAATAAAATTGTCCACATAAATTCAAAACAATTTGAGGAAGCAGAAATATAAATCATTTTACTTAGTATTAACTTTCAGCATAACACTTTGTAAAGGCTTTCTGTGTGAAGTGATGACATAGTGTAGAAGCAACAAAACTAAATTGAGTAACGATGATCAAGACGTGGGTCAAGGCCATACACTGCAGAGAGGCAAATCAACAAAACAAGCATAGATTATGGACGTTGTCATCAATACTAAGTTGCGTACCTAGAGAAACTAAATAGATATCCGCATAAAGATACTTGAATTGAATAAAAATTACAAGATTACAAAATGACAATGTCTGTAGAATATTTTTCACACTTTACATGAATTAATCTCATCTGTGTATTTACTAGATGCATTAAACCGATTTACTCCTAGAAAGAATTTTGAATTGTGGGCATAAAATACAAGCACATAGAATGATTATCCCTAATACCCACTTGTAATGCTCAGAGACTTCTCACTTAACTCCAAGATCAACAAACATTGACCAGAAACACAACTGGATTTGCCATGTAAACAGTGCCTATAAAAGCAGGCCAGAGACTCGGAATACTCCAGCGAGTAACTCACCACCTGACTCCCCAAAATATGGCCACCATCTACAAGGCTAAAGTCAGGAATGCTCCCCACTTTCAGGAGGAGTGTAGCTCCAACAACACTCAACAAGTTTGATACCATCAAAGCAGCTCAATTGATTGGCATCATACCACAAACATCCACTCCCTCCACCACCAACATTCAGTAACAGCAATGTGTACTATCTACAAGATGCACTGCAGAAATTCATCAATAATTCTTACGCAGCCCCTTCCAAACCCACAAGCACTTCTATCTGGACGGATAAGGGCAGCAGAGAAATAAGAACACAACTGCCTTCAAGTTCTCCTCCCCTAACTTGGAAATATATTGGAATTCCTTCACCGTCACTGGGTCAAAATCCTGGAACTTCCTCTCTAATGACATTGTGGGTCTACCTACAACACATGGGCATCAGTAGTTCCAGAAGGCATCTCACCATCACCTTTTCAAGAGGATGGTCAATAAATACTGGCCAGCCAGCGATGTTCACATCACATGAGTGAATATACCAAAGAACATCTTCATACCCGATCAATTGTCACATTATCCCTTCTGTAAGTCACATATCTAACAGAGATTATTGCTAATACTTAATTGTATGACCAACCCCAGCATCTCTGCTGGCCTGCTGTGTTCATCCAGCTTCACACTTTGTTGTCTTGGATTCTCCAGCATCTGCAGTTCCCATTATCTCTATACAGACAGCTAAGCTGTTTCTAATAAGCCTAGATTTTTTAAAAAAAATTTAGTTGCCTTTAATGTCACTGCTAGGTGCTTTCAATCATACTGGCTTCTTCACTTACTTGTAGAAATACACAAGTTCACCAAGGTCAAAAACATCTTCCTCAGGCACAAACAAAGCTTATAGTCAAGACTGGATATAGCTTTTCGACGTCCAACAGCTTAAACTTCTGAAAGTGAGATTTCTGATGAGAAGAGGACATTATAGTAGACAATGTGCAGAATGCAATAACTTACACTGCAATTACATGATGCCAGTCTGCTGCAAGTTAACAGCAAGTGGTTTAGCAGTTGTACTAAAATTAGAAAAGAATTACTGATTTCTGTTTCCACTTGCACCAGTCCCTTGAGTTCACAGTTTGGCTCCGAGGAAAAGGAAATCAAACCAAATAAAGCTATGCTGTCATAGTTGGTTGTTTGGCCAATAACAGTTCTTCCATTGGAAATTCTTTCATGCTATGTTTTGTCCCTCCAATTTCTCCCTCTGACTTTGTTATCTAACCTATTTTCCTTGACGGTGATGATTCATGATGGGAATACAGTCGAATATTCATCCAGTAACTCACTGAAGTGGGTAGTCCTCATAAACCTAGACAAGGCTGTTTAAAACATGTTGGACTATTGGAATTGAATTTTATCCACTCCTGTGCATGCGCACCATGGATTGTTATAATTGCCAAAATTCCAGCACGATCATTAGTTCACTTCCCTCAATCAGGATCACCGAAGCCAGGGTGGCACTTTCACAACAGCCTGAAATTGACTGCTACAGTTTTTGACAAAACGGGCAATGGCACAACCTCTAGGCAGACACCGATGTTGCCAGAAAATGTCTGACGAGTTATCTGATAATAGAGCTTCCAGTGTTCAACCTCTCTCAAGTCTATACTCAACAGAATTGGCATTCTCCATACATGGACATTACCAATAGAATTTCAGTCCAGAATGTAACTATGGTAATCAGAATCAGACTGTTCACCACATTGTAATTCATTTGGCTATGAAAATGTGCTGGAAGGCTCAAGGCAATCTACCCAATAGCCCATAGTTCTGACACTTCACTGGCTGGTCAATTCAGACATTCCAAACTGCAAGGTATCATGTACAAGAACAGGCTGAGGGACAGGTCATGTTAAAGCAGCAGGGAAGCTGCAGAATGATTGGGTCATGCTTGGCAAGTGGGCAAAGAAGTGGAATACGATTTGTGAGGTTATACATTTTAGTCAGAAAAATAGAGGTGAAGGCCGTTTTCTAAACAGGGAAAAGATTCAGAAATCTGCTGCACAAAGGGAATTGGGATTTCTAGTTCAGAATTCTCTTAAGTTTAACATGCAAGTTCAGTCGGTGGTTGGGAAGGCAAATGCCATGTTGACATTTATTTCAAGGAGGCTAGAAAACAACAGCAGAGGCATACTGCTCCGGTTCTATAAGACTCTGGTCAGACTGCATTTGGAATATTGTGAGTAATTTTGGGCCCTGTATCTCAGGAAGCATATGCTAGCATCCGACAGCATCCAGAGGATGTTTACAAGAACGATTCCAGGGATGAAGGGATTGAAATATGAAGGGCATTTGGAGGCTCCAGGTCTGTACTTGATGAAGTTTAAAAAGATGAGGAGGTATGTGATAGAAACTGACAGGATATTGAGAGGCCTGGATAGAGTGAACGTGGAGAAAATATTTCCACTAGTTGGAAAGACAAGGACCAGTGGGCATAGCATCAGTGTGAAGGGCCACCCCTTTGAACTGACATGAGGAGGAATCTTTTCATCCAGAAGGTGGTGAATCTATGGAACTCATTGCCACAGAGGTCAACTCATTGAATGTATTTAAAGCAGAGACGGATAGGTTCTCGATTAGCAAGAAGATCAGGAGGTATGGGGAGAAGGCAGGAGAACAGGTCATGACTGAATGATGGAGCAGGATCAATAGGCTGATTGGCCTAATTCTACACATGTATCTACAGTCTTATGGTCTAAGAAGAAGAAACTGGCACAAACTGCCTTGATCAGCTCAAAGCAAAAGTTGAATCACTATATTTTTGGTCTCTATATTTGAAAAATATTGTACATTTCCCAGTTGTACCATCAGTGATCAATAGGAGTTCTTTAATGCTAAGACTTTTATACCGTCAAAATATTGCTTTTAAACAAAATAATTACATAAAGAAGTTTCTTCTGAAAAAGTCATTTGTTATTTTAAGGATTTTAATTGACCTTCCACTAGCTGTTAATATCAGTAATTCACTTTGTTGTAACATAATACATTTGTTGAAATGATTTAATTTTATCAGCTAAATGACACCAGGAAATGTATTACATACTTGATGAATAATGAAATGCTTAATCCTTCCAATACAAGCCTTATTTGCATAAAATAATCTGACTTAAAATGCATGGTACTCTTCCTACTACAAACTTTCTAATCTCAGTTGTTCTAATTATAGTTTAGCAGCTTTACTTTCTACGATGGGTTTCCAATATTCAATTAGGATGGATGTATTTTATCTATTTGTTTCTTCTGCCAAACATTTGTTCATTTTCGTAGTTACCCATGGGATTATAAATATCTTGTTCTCCCTTTATCCTTCACAGTGAGTTGTAGTTCTTTCTATAACTGCTGTTGGTTGAGCTCAGTGCTATTAATTTCCCATTGTTGCATTTCCAACGACCAGCTTCTTGAACAGTCATTCGCCATGCTCCAGGCCTCACTGGTTGATTCACTGTGACTATGACATCTGAAGACAGCATCAAAGCATCTCACAAATATTCTAACCCCAGTTCCAGTGCCAATATTTGTTGTCCTCAGCCATACCAAGTAAAATTAGCTGCCAGCACACTTTCTATCAGATGGCTCAATCTTGGAAGAAAGTGAATTCATTTTGCTTTTTTTAAATTATTCTCCCCCCACCACCACCATTTATACTTAAAATCGTTGAGCTTCCAGGTTGTCATGTGACAAATATTGTTATGTAGCTGTCATATAATTGATGTTATAGGATTTCTGAAGCTCCAATGTAGCATTCATCTCTCTCAAAGTCATACAGGATTTGCCATTGGGAATTATCCTCTTTCTGGCCATCTTTATGCAAAGAAATGTTTCTGAATATGATAAAGGTGCATTGAGTTCAAACCAATCCGATGTTTAAACACAGTCTTTAGGTGGAGAGAAAGAAATCTGACAGGAAGTTGCATTGGAGATAGATGTGTCTTTCTCATGGTCTTTACAATTATTTCTAGATAATCATTACAACCTGTATACATTGCTATCATTAATAAATTACATATTGAGAAAGAAAAAACACCAGTTCTCATCAAAACTCAATTGTGGCTCATCCTTCACCACTGCTAATCAGACAGCCCCTCAGGGTCAGCACAGAACGGTGAATTTATGGTAGCATTTACCCCAACCACAGGCCACCAGTGGTTGGCACTGAAGCATACGAAATGGTGATTAGTGGTGGGATCATTTCACAAGTACCTCAAAGTACCAAGAGTGAAAAAAAATCCATTTGACACAGGAGAAAATTATTTCAGATAAAAATGCTTTTAGCACTTTAAGGACATCATTCCTTTAAAAAGACTCATACTCAGTCAGCTGCTGAAAGTATATAAACAGAGATGTCATGTGCAGCATTTACAGAAGCAGGGCAAAAGCAGTGTTGCAGAAGAAAACCTTCATTTCAGAGCAATTAAGACGCATAGGAACAACAATACAGGCTAAGAAGAGTGTGAGAACTAGTCTCACGAGAAGCTTTTTTTTAAAAATGCGAGGAGTCACACATTGTGTTTTCGATCATAAAAGGCAGAAATATTTCTGTGTCACCCCGAAAGAAGGGTAAAACCTCCATAAGGTAGGAAACCTCTATTTTGCTCCCAGAAGATTAAAAAAAACTTCACAACAAAAAGTAAGAGAGAGCCCTATAGCAGGCGTTACAGCTGCTTTGCTATTTAGCAGAATTTGAAATTTTACAAAACACTACTGTATTTCTATACAGAATGTAAACCCCTATTAGAAAATAATACAGTATTGCTAAAATAGCTTAAAAGCTTGTCCATAAGGAAATACAGTAAAAACAGATAACATGGTATACAGCTGGATGAACACAGCAAGCCAAGCAGCATCAGAGGAGCAGGAAAGCTGACATTCCGCGTCTAGACCCTTCTTCTGAAAGGTCAGCTTTCCTGCTCCTCCGATGCTGCTTGGCCTGCTGTGTTCATCCAGCTCTACACCTTGTTATCTCAGATTCTCCAGCATCTGCAGTTCCTAACATCTCTAGGAAATACAGTAACATTGCTATTATACAGAGTTTCATTTTTTAAAAGATATTATGACAGGAGAACAAAAACAGTATTTGCATTCGTACAAAATTGAAAGCTTTGCAGTCAGAAGCATTTATATACTACTGAATCATGAAATGTCTGAGATAAAACTAAAAGCATTGATGTATAGCAGTTTTTAAAAAAACTTTGAAGCTCCGAGAATGAAGAAACACATTAAGAACCAATGAAAAGAGAAATAATTGTGTCATCAAGATTTAATGTCAGAGAAAGGCCAAATGAAGACTAGCTTGAATATCTTAGAGAAAACAGTTCTTAAAATATAGAATTGCTTCTGAATTGAGTATCAAATCTCAAGTAAATACACAATAGTGCACAGCAAATCCTATCGATGATGTCATAAGTTACAAAAATATAAAATAAGGTACAGATATATTTTGAAGAGTTTGTAAAACATTTTGATAAGTACTTCAATCTGAGCAAGCCAGATTTGAGAGAAGAATTGAACTCCCAGTGGAATCCACTGATAAATTCAATAATCACCGGTACATATTAGTGGAAAACTGTGACTGCAGAGTTTTTAAAGCAGATTTTTTTTTTGCAGACAAAATTGTTGTTGCAATTGATGATGAGTCTTCGTCAGGTTTATTACAGTCTAAGGAAGATCTGACTTTGGATAAAGCAAATTGTGCTGGAAACAAATTCAGAAAGACTCACGGAAACATCCTGAGAGGAGAAATTGTACCACAGGAGACTAACAGAACCTATCCACTTTGTAACATGCAAACTCTCTACTGACACGCATGATAAGCTAAAAACAAAGACCACATCAAACAGCATAAACTAAGAGTTTGACTCAACACTGTGAAACAGTACAAGCAATACTCAATAATGACAAAAGAATGCTACATCTGTGAAATGGTAGCTCACTTCTAGAAGTTATGCAGAACTGGGACACAGTTTCAGAGCAGAGAAAGCTCACTTCCAAAAGATGTGGATAAATACAACACCAGGGTGTCACAATGGTTCAGTGGTTAGCATTGCTGCCTCACAGGGCTAGGGACCCAGGTTTTCTATTCTAGCCTTGGCTAACTACCTGTGTGGAGTTTTCACATTCTTCCCATGTCTGCATTGGTTTTCTCCAAGTACTAAGGCTCCCAGTGTGCAAGTTAGGTAGATTGGCAATGCTAAACTGCTAAAGGTGCAGGTTGGCAGGAGTGGGTCTGGGTGGGATGCTTTTCAGAGAGTTGGTGTGGAATCAATGGCCTGCTTCCACACTGTATGGATTCTATGAGTTTCAGAGCAGCAAAAACTCAACTGCTCACTTTAAAGAGGTTAAAGTGGTACAGCTTCCTCTTTTAGAGGCATGCTAACATTAGATATTATAACATTCTTATAAAAGATAGCTGAGGTGTTCCCAGGAGAAGCTGGTGATCCAACCAACTTCAGTTGGTCAGAACACCTTTATGTCAATGGCTGAAGAAACATCAGGGACAACGTACAAAGATGAAAATACATGGTGCAGGTGATAACCCTCAAGAAGTATGGGGATATTAAAATAATCCTGCAACACAAAGAAAATAAGGAAATTGAAAATGTTTATGTAGTTCAACAAAAGTTTTCAGCAGAACAATTTAACATTAAGTGATATGCAAAACATTATTTTTAATTATGTTGACAAATAAGCATGAGTGAGGACAATGATAAATGAAAACTGCCAGTGGAAATTATCTGAACAACCTGATTGACTAATTTTGTGTTTTGTCTTAGTTAGAGGTTTCTCTGCCTGAAAACTAATTAAACTGTTTGATCTGGCACATTTGCAGTGCTTGTTAACAATTAGTAATTCTACCATTTAGGGAATACAGACTGCCTTTAAATTGCTTTACATTTTGCCAATTGGTATGCAGGCCCAATCAACATGCTAACTTGATTGTGGATATGTGAGGTAATTTGTTTTTGGTTCTACATAGATATCATAATATTTAAAGGGGGAATACTTAAATTGTGGCACCTTTCGAAATACACTTTAATTTGCCTTGGAATGGTATTATTCACGAATAAGTTTCTCCATCCAGCTATCAAAAGTAAAACCATACAAATTTAATGAATAGTTCAATTTTCTTTATTGACTATAACGACTATATTCCAACTCTGTAAATATTTTGTATGACCACACTCTTGGCTGTGTTTTAAAACGTTACATGCTTTGTTTGTGAAACATTAAAGCATCAGCAATACCTTCACAAAATAGAGCAGTTCTTCACACAGAGTTTCATTTCTCCTTAGTTACAGTACTGTGTAGCTTTAAAACTAATTGAAGCTCCAGTGAATCTACCATCTATTATTTTGTTACAAAGGTACCGTGGTGTTTAAAGGTGCCTTTCATTTTAAGGACACAAGTTGAATTGCTGTAAATGGGACAAGATGAGGTCAACTAAAGGTTACAGAGAAAGACAGTGATTTGAATCATTGAAGAATATCTTGCCAAAGAATTTTTGATAGACAGTTTATAGCTGGCTGTTAATGCAGCCATTGTTTAATTTAATCATTGTTTCAATAATTGATTGTGATCACTTTCGAATTTCATAAGTTCAGTAGGTAACTATGAAACCATTTGAGAGATTGACAAGCTGCAAAAAGGAAATAGCTAAAACCTAAACCAGCTAGAAATAGAGGTCAGATGAAAGAATGCCAGATATATTATTTCAAAATTCCTGCTTATTACTAAAGGGGGAACATAAATTTTACTTTGCCAAATGCCATCGATACCTGCAACCTCAACCACTGTGAAGGACAAGGATAGCAGATGCCCGTATTGTGACCCTGATGAGAAGAGTGTGTTGGTAATCAAACCCCACTATTCTTTCAGCTGCCACAAATATATAAATGACCTACTAAATCATGAAGAATGTTAACTTACCCGACTTTGAGCACTAAGATAAAAGAAATTCATAACCAATTTCATCAATAAACAAGGAAACAAATCTAATTTATTATAAACAAGCATATCCATAAACAAATGGCAAAACAGATTATTAAGTACTTCCATGCAAACTTAAACTATGTGACCTTAAATCCAAACATGCACATATTCATTCCTAAATAGGGCAATCAAGACAGACAGTTCTGCAGAAATAGCATGAGTGGAAAAACTGGATAAAAAGGGACAAATTCTGCGGACCAATAGTCCAAAAGATAAGGCTGGAAAGAAATTACTTTCTCTTGGTTAGTTGCATTTTTGGAGATGAATTTACACTGTCGGTAAGTGCAGAAGATCTTTCGTTTTGTAGCTGGTCATTTGGACCTAGGTCTTTGCTTCAGTTAGAAGTATTTCTATTTACAGTCTTTGGAGGCTTGTTTTCTTCCGCTCACAGAGGTAGAGAATGAGAGAAAGAGTGCAAGGGAGCAAGAGACCCATCTTGCCTTGCCTCGTTTCCAGTGATCTCCTTCCAATTGCTTCTCAAGTCTGTGAAAAACTGTAAATTAACTATAACAGCAATTGTTAGACAGACTGGCGCTTGCCTGACTCAAAAAAGTATCAAATCTAATTTCTCTAAATGTTACATGCCCTTGTCTGAATTACAGAAGTGCAATGGAAGCAGAAGATTACTGCACCTACACCTGAGTGGGCGGAGTAAGTGTTTTCTTTCTGTCTGAAGGAGCAGGCTCAGTTTATGAGTGATGTAAGCTCCTTCAAGGGGCAACAGCATTAATCTGGCACTTACACAGTACAGGTTGAAGATACCTGCAGCGTTGCCATAGTATGGTGCTAATGAAATGCATACAGTATCCAACTGTGTGGGATATAAATCCAGGTCACAAGTAATCTTGATCATGTCATGAGTCATTACAAACTGATGATAATTATCTATGTGAAGCAAACATAATCACAGGCACTCATAAATGTGTCATCAGTAGGTCATAATTTACAAAGACAATCATAAGGGCATGGAGATGGTTTCCTTTCACTAAAGTCAATTGCCCTCTATGCCATTTCCTCCAGATGAGCAGGGGGCAGTGTTGGTGCAGATTGAGAATGTCCTGGGATACCTTAACAGAACTATGCCAACTGCTGGAGTAGCATTTACGATCTGATGAGATGGATGGCCATCCTGTATGTTTATGTAACTGGCTGCTTCCAAGACCTGTGTGGGATCTCTCAATCCTCAACGCACAAAATGTGGTAAGGCCATTACTAATACAGTTTATGCTTGATCACACCACTTCACTTCATGTGATGAGGTCAGTGCTACAGCCTGGGCAGAAGGCTCTTCCAACAAAGCTGGCATCTCCCTGTTGCAGGATGCCATATTATGTGCAAATATCACATTGAGTGGGCCACATCACAGCACAGCAGACATCATCAACAGAGAGAGATTCCATTCCATCAATGCATAAGTTATATGTAACCCATGTACCATCTGAGAAGTCAGCCATGATGTCCTTGTAAACTCTCAGGTTCCTGCTTCATTGCAGAAGCCAGATACGTTGCAAGGATGGATGCTGGAAGAGAAGAGCTACCCTATATGATTACTGTTACGTAATCCCCTGACTGAGGCTAAGTGTAGATACAACACAGCTCATTCCCTAAATAATACCATTATGGAGCAGATGATAGACTGCCTGAAGATGAGGTCCCTCTGCTTGTATAGTTGGGTTGGGTGTTTGCAGATCAATCTACGCTTTGCTGTATTACCTTAGCATGCTGTGTGAAGAGGGGATGTGATGGACACTAGACAGCTGGGAGAGCAGCAGCTGTCTTCCCAGGAGGAAAATGAGGACAATGTGCAGAAAACCATCACCTGCAGCTTGACAGAACACTGCAGCATCAGGAGCTACAAATCAAACATGATTTGATTGACACCAGGTTCTAGTCAATGTGGGGTCTCGACCTGAAACATCAGCTTTCCTGCTCCCCTGATGCTGCTTGGCCTGCTGTGTTCATCCAGCTCTACACAGTGTTATCTCAGATTCACCAGCATTGCCAGTTCCTACTATCCAGCTGATGTGAGTTGGGTGCACTGATCTCTCAATGACTGTAAATTTGTTAATGGTCCCTGTTCATTCCCACAGCCAAATACAGCTGTTTGGGTTTTGTTTTCTACACTTTCGCTTTTGATCACTAAAATTTAATGTTTTAAAATTTTTAAAGGCTTTCCAGCATGTGAAGCTCCCAGAATGAACTACAGGAAGTTGTTATGCTACACCAGGCAGTAGGAAAAGTGTAGCACTCTCTAACTGGCATGGTGTTAAGATGGGTAACCTCAGTAGCTTGATTATTGTAGTTACAATGCAGTTACAATGACAATTGATCAAATGACAATGTGAAATAGTAACACATCAATGAATGTGCACTTGTATTTATCACTATCCAACTTCAGAAGCATTTTCTTTTCATTCTCCTCCCCCTATTTGGTATGTGAAGGGCAGCTCCTGCTAATAGTACTTGATTTGGTGCATAGCTGTGCTTTAAATATAGCACCAGAAATTCCAGAATGTGCCATTAGGGTATGTACTGCTGCTGTTGGTCGATGCATTATAGCTGAAGTGGGACATCACACAGGATGATGCACACATAATGAGGCAAGTTGATGGGAATTCTATTGGATAACTCACTGGAGCTCACAGATCTATAGCCTCTGCGAAACTCCCCAGAATTGACACTTAGTTGATTTTCAGTAAACATCAACCCACGGGTTGTGAGATCAGACTCTACTTTTCCTGCGTTTACTAAAATAAAAGTTGCAAATTTCCTGGAACTTTTCTGAGCAGCCTTCAGTTGTAGTTTTGAGGGCATTAGTTAGACTAAGTTCTGATTGTACCCAGGATCCTGATTAGCACATTTTAGTGGTAATTCCAATTGCAATGCAAAATTCAAAGGTTAAGTGCCAAATGTACATGAGTAAAATAGATTTTCCCTTTTCTTAGGGAAGTTGAATTTCTCTCCCAATGTTTATTCTTCTGGTTGTTGGTGTTAGCATACTGATGTTTCAGATCAGTTGTACAACAATTCGATTGTAATTTAAAGTTCTTTCTACATTGTCTTCCTATAGCAAGTGTGTGACTTTTTCATTTTCCACATCAATCACTTTTGTGGCCCTTTAGGTGAGGTTGCCAAGTTCTTGCGTTAATTTACGGACTCGGTTTGAAAAAAATAATAGATGTTGGAAACACATGTAGGTACAGAAGTGTCTAGGCCTGAAACATCAGCATTCCTGCTCCTCTGATGCTGCTTGGCCTGCTGTGTTCATCCAGCTCCACACCTTGTTATCTCTAGGTACATTAAAACCTTCAAATCGTAAGGACAGGTTAAGGTCCAAGGCACAAGTTTTACGCAAGATTTGATTTGGAATTGAGTCTTTAGCCAAATACTTAGCCATCTTTCCTTTTATGTGGATGCTGACAGTCCTACTGTATTTCCGGCATTATGCTTTTTATTTCAGATTTACAATATTTTAGGTTGTTTTGACTTCCAGAGTTTAGTATTTTAATGACTATTGCAAATATCATTAACTCTTGCATCAAAAATATCACGTTTTCCACTGCTCTCCTATGTGGTAAAGTGCAAGTAGTTGAGTACTGTCTGCTGGTAAGTCAATCTGAATCTCAGATGTGACTGCAATATTTTGTGTGGAAGTAGCTCCACCCATATCCCCCAATCTCCCCCATTGCATTATTACAATGAGGAGTATCACAAATATTAAAGTATCATAATTTAACTTTGCACATTTTTCCTGGTGTACTAATCTAGATATTTTGCTCTAATGGCCTTGGCAAACACAACACTTTATCCAACTGGCCAGCTAATTAATAGCTTGTGAAGTGCTTTTTGATGCTCCTGATAATTGCATAGTATCACATAATGTTTAGAGCAAAGAAACAGATCACTTGGCCCGACATAGCCTCCTCCTTAAGACATCAGCTCACCCAATGAACATAATGTGCTACATAAATGCAAACTTTTTACTGCAAATTCCTGGCATCATCTTCTGTTTGGTATACATTATCAATTTCAGTTTTGTTAATTTGGGAATACTTTGCAAGTTTCAGATTTCTGCATCGTTGTAACAATGACTAATCTATTAACAACCCTCATTTAAACTTCTTCAGTTAAAAGAAAGGACAAGCAAACCAAGAGGTTTTGCACTTTGACTTTGGCATTAATCGGAAAAAATAGTTGGATGATGCTGAAATGTAAATATTCCAAACTACTGGGCACTAAGCATGTAATGAAGTGAAGACTATACATATGTTTACAAGAGTGCTAATTTATTCCTTTTTGAACATATAACTTGCGCCAATGTAGAGTGATATGGATCATTATTTTCTGAAATATGAAATCTCATCACCCATCAGTTGATAATGAATAAGCAATGATATGGGGTAGTATTCATGAGACAGAGATATTACACAAGCCATGCATTGATAGCTTATGAACATCAGTTAGAACAGTACACTGAAATGCAGGGGAATTGTGAAGCCAAAACTCTTAGAAATATGAGAATCACACTTATGAATTCCCTGCAATAAATGTCCAGAAATTTTGTGAACTAGTATGCAAGAACACGTAAGAATAACACTACCTGTTATCCACTTTAAACAAAAATTTACCTGTCTTACAAAACAGACCAAACATGTGAGCCAGTGAATATGGAGATTTTTGAAATGCAGTCACAGCAAGCTATTAGGAAGGTAAATTACCTTTATTATAAGTGGATTGGGTTACAAGAGCAGTCTTATCACAATAACATAGGGCTTTTGTAAGGCCACACTTGGGATATTGTATGCAATTTTGTCTCCATATCCTGGAAAGGTTGAAGGTTCATTGGTTTGGATTATGTGATGGGAAGGATGAATAAATTGGACCACTCCTCCCTGGAGTTTAGAGGCATAAGAAGTGAACTTATTCAAAAATGCAAAATTTCCTGAAGGGAGCCTGACATAGTGCTTACTGAGAGATTGTTTCCCTTGGGAGTAGAACTTTGAACATGGGTCACAGCATCAGAATAAAGAGCCAGTCATCAAGGACTAGGAGGAAATTTCTCCATTCAGGGGTCTGGAAAACCAGATGATTGTTACAATGCAAAAGGAGGTCATTTGGTCAAACATGTTCGCCCTTGCTCTTCAAGCATCTTATGTATATTTAAGACTGGGGCAAAGTTTGTCGATCGCAAGGAATCAAGGAATTTGAGGAGTGGAAGGTAAAGTGTAACGGAGGTAGAAGAGCAGCCATGGTTCTGCTGAGGCACAGCAGGCTTAGGGGTCCTCAGAATCTACTCCAGCTCCTACGCCTTTTGGTCTTCTATAGGAAATTATACAAATCATTAGCCTGTGTTATACAGTCATATATTCGTAGAGACATGCAGCACAGAAATAGACCCTTCAGTTCAACTCGTCTATGCTGACCAGATAACCCAACTAAATCTAGTCCCAGATAATAAAGTGTGAAGCTGGATGAACACAGCAGGCCAAGCAGCATCTCAGGAGCACAAAATCTGACGTTTCGGGCCTAGACCCTTCATCAGAGAGGGGGATGGGGTGAGGGTTCTGGAATAAATAGGGAGAGAGAGGGGGAGGCGGACTGAAGATGGAGAGAAAAGAAGATAGGTGGAGAGGAGAGTGTAGGTGGGGAGGTAGGGAGGGGATAGGTCTGTCCAGGGAAGACGGACAGGTCAAGGAGGTGGGATGAGGTTAGTAGGTAGGAAATGGAGGTGCGGCTTGAGGTGGGAGGAAGGGATGGGTGAGAGGAAGAACAGGCTCGGGAGGCAGAGACAGGCTGGGCTGGTTTTGGGATGCAGTGGGTGGAGGGGATGAGCTGGGCTGGTTGTGTGATGCAGGGGGGGGGGGGGAGGGGACGAACTGAGCTGGTTTTGGGATGCGGTGGGGGAAGGGGAGATTTTGAAGCTGGTGAAGTCCACATTGATACCATTGGGCTGCAGGGTTCCCAAGCGGAATATGACCTGCTGTTCCTGCAACCTTCGGGTGGCATCATTGTAGCACTGCAGGAGGCCCATGATGGACATGTCATCTAAAGAATGGCAGGGGGAGTTAAAATGGTTCGCGACTGGGAGGTGCAGTTGTTTATTGCGAACCGAGCGGAGGTGTTCTGCAAAGCGGTCCCCAAGCCTCCGCTTGGTTTCCCCAATGTAGAGGAAGCCACGCCGGGTACAATGGATGCAGTATACCACATTGGCAGATGTGCAGGTGAACCTTTGCTTAATGTGGAAAGTCATCTTGGGGCCTGGGATGGGGGTGAGGGAGGAGGTGTGGGGGCAAGTGTAGCACTTCCTGTGGTTGCAGGGAAAGGTGCCAGGTGTGGTGGGGTTGGAGGGCAGTGTGGAGCCAACAAGGGAGTCACGGAGAGAGTGGTCTCTCCGGAAGGCACACTGCCCTCCAACCGCACACCTGGCACCTTTCCCTGCAACCGCAGGAAGTGCTACACTTGCCCCCACACCTCCTCCCTCACCCCCATCCCAGGCCCCAAGATGACTTTCCACATTAAGCAGAGGTTCACCTGCACATCTGCCAATGTGGTATACTGCATCCATTGTACCCGGCGTGGCTTCCTCTACATTGGGGAAACCAAGCGGAGGCTTGGGGACCGCTTTGCAGAACACCTCCGCTCGGTTCGCAATAAAAAACTGCACCTCCCAGTCGCGAACCATTTTAACTCCCCCTCCCATTCTTTAGATGACATGTCCATCACGGGCCTCCTGCAGTGCCACAATGATGCCACCCGAAGGTTGCAGGAACAGCAACTCATATTCTGCTTGGGAGCCCTGCAGCCCAATGGTATCAATGTGGACTTCACCAGCTTCAAAATCTCCCCTTCCCCCACCGCATCCCAAAACCAGCCCAATTCGTCCCCTCCCCCCACTGCATCACACAACCAGCCCAGCCTGTCTCCGCTTCCCTAACCTGTTCTTCCTCTCACCCATTCCTTCCTCCCACCTCAAGCCGCACCTCCATTTCCTACCTACCACCTCATCCCACCTCCTTGACCTGTCCGTCTTCCCTGGACAGACCTATCCCCTCCCTACCTATACTCTCCTCTCCACCTATCTTCTTTTCTCTCCATCTTCAGTCCGCCTCCCCCTCTCTCCCTATTTATTCCAGAACCCTCACCCCATCCCCCTATCTGATGAAGGGTCTAGGCCCGAAACATCAGCTTTTGTGCTCCTGAGATGCTGCTTGGCCTGCTGTGTTCATCCAGCTTCACACTTTATTATCTTGGATTCTCCAGCATCTGCAGTTCCCATTATCTCTAAATCTAGTCTCATTTTCCAGCATTTGGTCCATATCCCTCTAAACCCTTCCTATTCATGTATCCATCCAGATGCATTCTAAATATTGTAATTGTACCAGGCTCCACCACTTCTCCTGGCAGCTCATTCCTTACATGCACCACCCCTGTATGAGGAAGTTGCCCTCAGGTTCCTTTTGAATTTTCTCCTGTCATCGTAAACTGATGCCCTCTAGTTTTGGACTTCCCTACTCCGGGAAAATACCTTGTCTATTTGCCCTATCTATACCCTTCATGATTTTATAAACTTCTATAAGATCACCACTGAGTCCTCTGCTGCTCCAGAGAAAATAGTCAGAGAACAGAATTGCACTCAGTATTCCAAAAGTGGCCTGACTAATGTCATGTACAGCTGCTACATGACCTCCCAACTCCTCTTCTCAATGCACTAACCAAAAAAGGCAAACCTACCAAATGTCTTCTTCACTATCCTATCTACCTACAATTCCTTTTTCAAGAAACTGTGAATCTGCACTCAAAGGTCTCTTTGTTCAGCAGCACTCCCCAGGACCGTATCATTAAGTGTATATGTCCTGCTTTGATTTTCATTCCCAAAATGCAGCACCTCATTTTTACCTAAATTAAACTCCATCTGCCCATCTGATCAAGATCCCATTGTCCTCTGAGGTAACCTTCTTCACTGTCCACTACACCTCCAATGTGGATGACATCCGCAAACTTAGTAACCATACCTCCTACATTCACATCCAAATCATTTATATAAATGATGAAAAGCAGTAAACCCAGCACTGAACCTTGTGGCACACTGCTGGTCACAGGACTCCAGTCTGAAGAGCAACCATCCACCATCACTTTCTGTTTTCTACCTTCAAGTCAGTTCTGTGTCCAAATGACTAGATCTCCCTGTATTCAAAGTGATCTAACCTTGCCAACCAGTCTACTGTGAGGAACCTTGACGAATGCCTTAATGAAGTCCATGTAGATCAGATCTATCCTTCTGCCCTCATCAAGCCTCTTCTTCAAAGTTACATCTTCAAAAAAATTAAGTTAGTGAGACATGATTTCCCATGCACAAAGTCGTGTTGACTACCCCTAATCAGTCCTTACTTTTTCAAATGCATGTAAATCCTGTTCCTCAGGATTTCCTTCAACAACTTGCCTAACACGAATGTCAGGCTCACCAGATTGTCGTTCCCTGGCTCTTCTTTACTATCTTTCTTAAATAGCGTCACCACGTTAGCCAACCTTCAGTCTCCTGGTGCCTCACATGTGGTTATCAATGAAACAAAAGCCTCAGCAAGGGGCCAAGCAATCAGTCCTCTAGCTTCCCACACAGTTCTAGGGTAGACCTGATCAAGTTTTGGGAATTTATCTACCTTCATACATTTTAAGAGGTCCAACGCCTCTTCCTCTGTAATAAGGACATTTTTCAAAATGTTGCTATTTATTCCCCACATTCTTCCATTTCTTCTCCACGGTAAACTTTGATGCAAAATACTCATTTGATATCTCCCCCATCTCTTGTGGTTCCACACACAGGCGGCCTTGCTGATCTTTAAGGGACCCTATTCTCTTCCTAGTTACCTTTTTGTCATTAATGTATTCGTAGATTCTCTTTAGATTCTACTTAGCTTTGGAAAAGCAGGTTATCTCACATCCCCCTTTTGCCCTTCTGATCTCCCTCTTAAGTATACTGCTACTACCTTTATATTCTTTGAGGAATTCACGCAATCCCTGCTGTCTATACATGATGTACACTTCCTTTTTTTGACTAAAACCTCAATTTCGCTAGTCACCCAACATTCCCTACAACTGCCAGCCTTGCCCTTCACCCTAACAGGAATATACTGTCTCTGGACTCCCATTATCTCATTTTTGAAGACTTTCCATTTTCCAGCCTTCCCTTTACCTGCAAACATCTGCCCACAATCAATTTTTGAAAGTTCTTGCCTAATACTGTCAAAATTGGCCTTCTTCCAATTCAGAAATTTAACTTTAGATCTGGTCTATCCTTTCCCATCATTAAAATGGAAATTAAATGACCTAGTACTATTTTTGTTCATTCTTTGGAAAGGGAAGGTCATCATTTATTGTTCATTCTGATGTGCTGTTTGAAAGCTGGTGTTGAGTCTTTTTGTAGCCACCTACAGTCCGTATAAGAAGGTGCTGTCATAATGCTGAATGACAGGCAATTCCTGGAGCTTTTGCTTTTAATGTCCATTCAACCCATGCATAGTAATAGCTGTGGCCAAGGCCAGACTGAGTAAGAGAACATGGTACACAGGAACTTGACTTAACATCAGCCTGAAAGACTACTGAGTCTGCATCCTCAGTAAAGTCCTTTGCACTGCTGAGTCCTAGACAATGTAATGCAGGAGAAAAGGCTGAGGAGTCTACATTTTCAGTGTCTCAGATGTAACTTTGACATCTCTTTCATGAACAAGGTCAGCAGCTCAGAGGTCCCAGTGCAGATTAATTCCACTAGTACACACTCAATGGTAAGCTGATGATTGGCTAATTCTTCAGATGGATGACAGCCTGATACCCAAAGACTTTTAGTGCAATGAACTGACTACTGGGTCATAAACCCCTGACAATCCGTACCTCCTCAACAAGGATACCTGCATACAAAATACAGTGCATATAATATACAAAGATGGCAGACATTGACACTAACAGCTTCAAGACAGATACTGAAGGCTGCGATCTCTGGGAGCTGAGACAACAAGGTGTAGAGCTGGATGAACACAGCAGGCCAAGCAGCATCATAGGAGCTGACTGTTTGGAAGGGCAGTGAAAGAGTGGACAGGACTGAAAATCTCAACCGATTGGGAATTGGGTCCAGAGAATCTACTGAACTGTGCACCTTCTCAGCTCATTGTGTTTCTCTGTAGTTAGTATGGATGCAGCTGCCATTCAAGAATGGGGTTCCTGTGCCACACTAGACAATGATTAACACAGAGCTGACAATCACGGCATAAACCATCATTTCACGAGATGAAAGGCTATTTTAACCGACCCTGATCATTTAAATCAATTTTTACTTAGTTGAACTGACAAAATTCCTGGCTGGTTTCGATTGGAGAATCAATAAAAAATAACTTCGCCATAGTTGAGACATATTTTTTACCAAATTATCCGTTGCTTTTTTACTAAAAAATGGAGTCCGAAGATCAATTCACATTGTGTGGTGCGCATGCCTTACTGATGATGCCACACAAGTGATACTTGCATATTTCTGACAGTATGGAATTAACAACTGTGAAATTTGAATGCCACTCAAGTGGTCCTGGATTATTTTTAATCATTGGTTAGAGATTGTATTCTTTAAACTGTAGCAGTTTTTCATTCCTTATTAGATAGGGAGCAATGACAATATAGTCCTGACAATATTACCACACCAATTGTCCTCTGAATGCTGAGGTCATTGGTCAAAGTCTAACTCAGTTCACAACTACAATACTGTTTATTGAAAGCAAAGTCATCACTGTCCTCTCTGCAAAACCTCCACCAAATCTGATTATCCAACAATCCTAATTGCAGTTAATGACACCAGAGCCTCAACAACAAATTATGAGCGCTTCAATTTTATTTTAACTTTGAAAACAATGTGCTGGGTTTAATAGAGGCAACAGGGTTCTTCACTGGGGCAGCAAGAGAGACGGTGGGAGATCGGATCGCCTCTTTTATGGAAGGCCACCAAATTAAGAGCCTGTAGTAAGGCATTTAGCTTTTCCTTCCTAGTCTCACCCTCCCTGGCTCTGTATCTTGTTCCAGTTCTGTTACCCTTGAAATTCACTGGCTCATTCAATTCTCAACTTTTGCAATTTCCTAATGGTCATTGTTCCATGATTGGTGTCCATGCCTTTAAGCTGCCCTGCCCTGCCCAGATTGAGTATGGCCTCAGAAAAAACTGATTAGCTGCTGGCAAAGGTGTGAATCAAGATCCTGAAATTTTTAAACATAAACATGGGGTGATAGACAAATTTAGACTTTTGTTGCTTGATTGATTTAGCATGATTTTGATTGTTTTACAGTGTTGTGGATGACCTCAATTGCTGCAATGGAATGTATCACGGCTGCCAAAATATGAACAAAGTTTTCAAAGTAGGTTGTTCGACATTCTTCGTCTGAAGTTTCCTTAGGGATTTGGAGGGTTTTAATTTTTTTTTAGTTCTGTAGTTACGCAACATCAAACAGGTGGTGAAAACCCTCAAGGAAGAACTGCACAATTGTAATACATTGAGTTAACAAAATGTGGAGAAGATATGAACTCTGAGTGCCCGCTTCACTTGCTTTCTTCGAACTTACGTTTTCTTTGAACTTAACTAAGCTTTTAAAGATTTTTTTCCAATTTTCACCAATTTGTCACATTTATCAAATGGGTTTTAAATTCATAATTACAGATCCTTATCAATTGTATATTGGAATCAAGCAGACAAATATTAATTATTATGCAATCATGTGGGTGAATATTCTGCTTTTTGCAGGACTCAAGGACAGTGACCTCTGAGAAGTTCACGCTTTCCTACAGTAAGGTTTATATTGCTGATGGTGCTTTATATAAATTCCCCTTTTTTTGATATGAGCCCTGGTAATTAGGGCCTAGTTGGAGGACCAGTAGGAAAAGATATTTGCATTTATTCTACCAACCTCAATGCTGAGGATACATAAAAAGTAGGGATACATAAGAAGTGAAGACCAGATACTATATTTGAGCTGAATGGCCTGCTTCCACACTGTAGGGATTCTATGATACTTCATTTAGTTATGGACCACTGATGGTAGAAATGCTGCAAATATGGTACACTCTCAAAAGAAATGTAGATTATGACCGTTTTTTGTTAATTCAGGCTGCACAGTGAATACTGATTCTTCCTATACCAGAGGCTATGTCGTGAAGCATTTATAAAGGAGGCTGCTGCCTTTTTGGATTTCCACACACAAAGTGAAGAGATTAAATAACGTGCTGTGTGTGTAACGGGCTGGTAATTTCAAGCTCATGTCTACATAAATAGGAGTTAGCTGCAACTGAAACAGATGAGCCTGATGATAATTAGAATGAAATTGCTCCCAATTCCCTTTACTTTGCCTGAGTAAGTGAGTTGTATTACCTTTCTAGGATAATTACTGCTGCTTTGGTTTATCATAGGCAATCAACTCAGTGCAGCTTCAAGCATCAGTGAGATCAAACAAAATTATCACTTTACCTACAGCAGGCGAACGAAATCATTCAGTACAGCTTTATTATTAGAAAGCTAAAAGTATTAAATTTAAATGTCAGTTGGTCATTATGATACGCAAATTTCATTACACTGAGGAAACACCTAATCAAGTAAGCCAGAGAAAACGTAAACTGAAGAAAGCCACTTGAAAAAGAAGAAAAACCAAAAGGCAGAAATACTAAAGCGCTCCTTGTACCAGCTGAAGCAATATTTAGATAATTTGAGATTTGATTATACAATCAGGACCCTCATTCACAAAGCTAAGAATGAGATTTGGTTACTCCAATCACTTTGGTGTAACTTGGGTTCCATTTGATAACGTCAAAGGAACAACTGTCAAATTGGTCAGCTTATGTCATAGCTCTCCCGAGATGAAAATCGGATGAGATACAAAATGGGCCAGTAAGTCCCTGTTGCCTGTTTTATACAATCATGCAAAATCAAAATTACTCCTTTTTTGTGGTAGGTATTCATACTTCAACAAGGACTACACACGCACAAGAGACGTTATTTATTTCAATCTCCTAAGCACCTGTATGAATCATGTTCCAGATGTACATCTAGCAAAACTGTTCATGTAACCAGGAGCATCAGTTCTACTTTGCTTGTATAATTAGGTCTTTTCTTCACAGGGTAAAGAGATGTGTCTTTACAACCCCCAGTTGCAACATCCACTTAGATCTGCAAGTCTCATTTATGTTGCAAGGAATCTGATTGACAGGATTGCCATTGCACAGTGAGGAGTCACATTACAATCAGGAGCAGCATTTACAGGAATGAAGTTGCATTTACATGATTGAGATCCAATTGAGAAATCATGCATATAAGTTCAGTTACCCTGTTTGCCTAATTGGTGCTCTATTTGCTCAGTCAGGAAATCAAATTACATGATCAGGAATTTTCCTTCCATAATCAGGATATTCTTTCTGTGATCAAAAGTCCTATTTATTTGAATAGGAGTAGTATTTGCATCATTAGGAGTTATATTTACAATCAATAGGCATGTGTGGAAGGATATATTGACAGAGTTAGGTGAACAGGGGTCAGTGGAAGCTTTAAAAGGCACACAAATACCAACATGAATCTGTTGAACTGAATGGTCTGTTCTTGTGCTGTGAATACTATGTTATCAAATTAAATAGGATCCCAATTTGCACAGTTGCAAGTAGTATTTCTATGATTAAGAGTTCTCTCTGAGCAGCTAAGAGTCCTGCTTACATAAATCAGGCACACTTGTCATGCAATCAGGAGTTCAGTTTACACTATTAAGAGAGTTGTTTACATGATCAGAGTACTACTTAAATAATTAGGAGCTGTAGTTACTGTACGGGAGCTACATTCACACAGTTAACAGCAATTTTTACAATTAATACTCCTGTTGAGGTTGGTTGGTTTGCTGAGCTCAGCGAGCCAACCAACCTCAACACCCACAACCCAAGCTACAGATCTACTCCATAATTAATACTCCTGTTTATAAATTCATCCTTTATTAAAAAGGATACATTCACATGATTAGGTGATTTTCACTTGAGCAGGAGCACGTTTTCAACTTTTAACATCTTTATAAGGAGGTCAGACATTCTCCGTTAGCAGTTTTCATGTTCATATGTTCCAGAATGCTTTCTACAGTCACAAGCGGTCCTGATATAGTTAGAATTGTTATTTACATAGTTAGAAGTCTTGCTTATATGATCAGATAGATCATTTAAGCAACCTCTTTTGGATTTCATTTCTACAGAAGTCCCAGTTTCATCTTTGGGAATTTCATTAAAGATAATCATTTGTTCTATTTATATGAATGGAAGCTCCCCTTGAACAATGAGGGAATTTGTTTACGTAATCAGGGATCAATATTCACGTTATTATAAACCCTGTTTATACCATCTGGGATCTGGTATATACAGCCAGTAATCCTGTCAAAAGTTTACTTACATAATTAAGACCTTAAGTGTACAGTTATACATATTACTTAGTGATTATATCAAACGCCATGTGAAAGTCAAAGCTGAAGCATTTGTAACCAACTTTAGCCAGTAGTAGTGAGTAAATGAACAATCTAGGCCTCCTTTTAAGGTCTCCATTATTGATGTATCTTCACTCAATTTGATGCATTCCTTGTAATATCAAGACATGCTTGAAGGCCCTAACAATATCCTAATGGCCATCACTAGCCATGCCCTAGCCATGTTGTACCAATACATACACAAGACCAGCATCTACCTGTCTTAAGAAAACTGCTTAGGTATATCAAGTTTGAAGCAAACCAAATTCAGTCTAGGCAAATACCACTCCATTAGTCTCCAGGCAGCATTTGAATCAGTGTAGTATCTAGGTGCTCTAGCAAAATTGAAGTCAATTACAGTTGACATTCAGAGGAAAACCTTTCCATTTGTTAGAGAGTCATGCCTAATACAAAAGAAGATTATTTTTATTAGAGGCCGATCCCTGGGCAACACTGCAGGAGTTGCTCAGGATGGTGTTGTCAGCTGAACCCTCCAATATAAGGTCAAGTCAGGAAGTTTGCTAATGCTCAGTACATTCATAACTCTTCAGAACCTGGAGCAGCTCATGCTCATGTTCAACAAGACCTTAACTACATTCAGCTATGGGCTGAGAAGTGACAAGTAACATTTTGGTCACATAAGTACCAGGCAATAACCATCTCTAACAAGAGAGAATCTAATCACCTGCCCTTGATGTTCAGGCTGACTACAATCACTGAATCCCACATTATCAACATCCTGGGATTTACTATTGACTAAATGCTTAGATAGGTTAGGCAGGTAAGCACTGTTGTTTAGAATGGATCAGAGGCTGGAAGTTCTGCAGCAGTTAACTCACTTTCGAATTCACCAAAGTCTATTCACCATCTACAAAGTACAAGGCAGGATGATGATGGAAGATCCACTCTCCACTTGCCTGCATGATGTAACTCTAACATTCAATAAGTTTGACACCAGGAGGACACAGCAACCCATTTGATCAGCGCCACCATCCAAACATTCACTTCCTCCACCACCAGCAGACCATGGCAGCAACATGTACCACCTACAAGATATTGCAGCAACTTGCCAAGCATCCTTTAACAGTAACTTCTAAACCACATGGAAGGACCGAGCAGCACTTGCATGGGTACATCATTGCCTGCAAGTTCTCCTCCAAGCCACCATTACACTGGCTTGGAATTGTATTGCCTTCCCTTCAAAGTGACAGAGTCATTAACCTGAAACTCTCTGCCTAATCACACTGTGTAGGTTTACTGCAGTAATAGGATATGCTCGGATCTGCTAAATCTTTAGAATTCTTATAAAATTATTGGACATTTCTCCAAGCAACTTTTATTGATTTCAACGAGAAAATATGGTTCGTTTATTCAGCCAATGTGGCTTGTACAAATTTTTCTGAGCCATGAGGGAAGATCTATAACAAGAAAATAAATGTTACAATTGCAAGTGTGCAATATAAAATGGACGGATCCCAGAACACTAACAGCCAAGAGAAACAGAAGTGATTCTATTTGAAGTGGTTCTGGTTGATGAAATGTGATATAAGTGCTCACTATTTTTCCCCACAGCTCAGGTCATACACTTTCTGACATCTGAAATCCTAAGAAACATGTGAATTCTGTGACCTGCTGAGGAAGAGATTTGATTTCCAAAGGATAGACATTCAATTGCAATCTGACTATTTATTCCCAAATTTCGCATTTAAAATAATTCCCAAGTGTGTGACACTTGAAGTTTCGTCTTTCCTTTAAAGAAATATTCTCGCATTCTGCTCTAAAGCTTCAATATGTCTTAAAACTTCAGAGGAAACTTAGAAGCCAAACCCCACATTAAGTAAGCAGTTCTGAGAAGCATTTACCTGTGGTGCATTCAGTATTGATTTAACCACTTCTAAAGCTTTTCCTCATCTTTTTGAAAGCCATTTCCTTTGTGATTTACTTTTACTATAAAACATACACCGCTTCCTTTGTAGAATCCCAGGTGGCACTGCAGTGAAGGATGTTCATAACAATTGATAACATCAATCTTTGGTTAATAGCAATTTTTGTAAATGGATGTTTTGTCTGGTTTTTGAGTCTCTCTGCACTTTTTCTGGAGGGATTCCTATCAGAACAACTTGACAAGGCCATTTTTCCTTGTAGTCAATTAGTTGTGAGCTCAACAATTTACATTGGGCTGATGATGAGTTTAATGGAACACGAATAGAAGCTAAATCCTTCAAAATTACCATTGTGCATGTAACCATTAAATTAATTGTTTTTAATAGAATATCGTTAACAGGGTTTTATTCATCTGAATTGTCACAGAATCCTAAGTATTATCGAAGGAAATACTTGTTCACTTGTCCGAGAATTTTCTATCTCCCTGGTTTCTATGTTTTATATTCGGAGATGTATAATCAATTCTCCATGAAGCCCTTGACTCATTGATACTCTGATGTACCTCTTCAGAGACACTGCGGATATAGGAAAGAGGATAAAAGACCATCACTCCTCGACCTACAATGTTACAGAGAAGAATGAACACAGTTTACATTGATGTGCTGCTACCAATATCAGCCTCGGACTCAATCGAAAAGTGAGAAGAGAAACAAAATGACAGAACCATTTTCTATAAAAACACAGATGTTTGATAAAGACATAGCCAACCTTACATCTAAAACTGCACCAGGCTTTTACTATTATACAGTGTGCGCTAAAGTACTCTGGCACCATCTCATAGAGTTCATTTTCTTTGGCCTGTATTGTCTGTCCCCAGCAACTGAGCAAGACGATGGTTCCCATTTACAACTCATAGATGGCAACATAAACATGATGCAATGTACAGTAATGCTTTTAAATGTGGATTTAATACTATACAAACTGTTCTACATTTTAACTACTGTTAGTTCTATAGCATTAGAACCTAAATGCAGCATAAGGCAATCCAGAAACTACATGTCTTTAACATCTTTGTGGCTATTATACATCAAGCATCTTCCCATGAATATTGGTCCTTTTGGTCAGTGAATACAACATATCTGCACTGAGCTCACCTGCTTGCGGTGGTTCTGTCCAGCAAAAAAGCCACATAGTCAGAATGTTGACTGGCTTTCCAGTAAAACACAGCTGCTTTCAGTTAGAGGGATACTGCCAACATGAAAAAGTCTTTGATAGCACATTCTAATCAATTACATAAATTATGTCAATGATATCAATTGCTTACGATGCACTCATGGAAATAGTTACCTCTCCTCTCTTTTGAAACAGAAAAGACATTGGCAATCAATCTGCATGAAGACAACGGCTTCTTAAGACCACAGCAAAACGTTGTAAATGCTGCATCATTTTTGCTCTACTCATCACAATTGCAATAGATTATCTCATGACTTTCTACTAATAATTTTGGATTTCTGTTCCTTCAACCCATAACGTTTGCTTTATTGATGTAGGATGTCTTTACTGTACAACAATCACTGTAGTTCCAAAGAACTGAATTGGTTGCAAAAACATTCTGGGACATCTTGAATCCATGAAACACACAGCAGAAATGAAAATTCTCTCCAAGTAGGTCTGTCATGAATCTTCTTGTTTTCCAAAAGGACTACGTATTACAGTCATGTTCTGCTGCTTTCATCACATCCTTTTAATTACTTTTCAATGGTTTAACCACTTCCTTTTTATAAGATGTTGTAGATTCTCCTCCCTCAAAATTCCTGGTGGGCAATTCTATGACCATACAAACCACTACATTTAAATGGTATACTCCTGCCTTCTTCCCTCACTCATTTGATGTAGATGTGGACAAAAACAAATCCATGGCAATATTTTAAAGAATTGGAATCTATTGCTAATAGCTCAGTCAACATTTATCCCTCAATCAACATGATGAATAAAGAACAATCTAATCATTGAAATTTTGACGTCTATGAGAACTTTTTCTGTTCTTTAATGGGATGTGAGCGCTACTGATAAGGCCTGAAATTATTGCCCATCAATCAGTGCTCCTGAAACTGAGCCACTTTATAGGGCATTGTTATTGGTCTGGAGTCACATATAAGAAGATTGGGTAAAAACAGCAGTGTGTGTTGTAATCGCTGCACCCAATGTGGCCTACTCTACATTGCAGACATTAAATGCAGACTGGGTGACTGCTTTGCAGTCTCCGGTCTGTGTGCAAGAAGGACCCCAACCTTCCTGCAGTCAATCATTTATAACACAGCATTCAGCTCACATGCCCACTTTTCTGTCCTCGGCATGCTGCAGTGCTCCAGTGAATCGCAGCACAAACTGGAGGAGCAACATCTCATCTTCAGACTAGGCACTTTACAGCCTTCTGGAATTAATATTGAGTTTAAATCCTTCAAACTGTGAATGACCTCCCAGTTTTTCCCTTTCTTTGAGCTTGTTATATTCTGTTATCGTGTGCTGTCTCTCCTCCCCCCATCTCTGTGTGACTATCTGTCCTTTCACGTCTGGCAGGAGTCACAACATTGTTCTGCAATTCTCACATTCCGATCACTTAATCTGAACTATCAACATCATTTCTCCACCAGCAACCTACTCACACTATCCCCACACCACACCCCCCAAACTATAACATAATTGCTGTCCCCTCCACACTTCACTTCAGCTCTGGTGAAGAGTCATATACTCGAAAGTTAGCTTGCTCTCTCACCATGGATGCTGTCTGACCCACTATGAAAACAACAAATGCTGGAGTTCAGTCATTTAAGTAAAGCATTTCCTTTCCTTAAGGACACTAATGAACCAGATGGGTTTTTAACAACAGTTAATGATAGTTTCATGGTCAGCAATACTAAGACTAGATTTCCATTCCAGATTTTTATTAATGGAATTTAAATTGCATCGACTTTGTGGTGAGATTGAACCCCTACCTCCAGAGCATAGCCCAGGTCTTTGGATTATCCGTCCAGCACATTACCCCTATGGTACCACCTTCTCCACTGTTGTTGGAACATTCAGTGGTTGTGCATTGTTCTATATGAATGCAAAGTTTTTGGATGTCAGTGCTGCTTGCAATTGCATTGACAGAGGAAGTCAGCATTGTTAGCACCACTGATGTGTGCCTAAAGTTGGAAAACGGTGCCAACTCTATCCAAATGCACATGCCTGGTGTCAAGATGCCCAAGGAATTTTGATTAACCTCATCCAGCGCCTTTCCTCATCCTGCTCCACTTGGCATCTATGGTGCCCAGATTTCCTGCTACCTGCACTGCTCGGTAACCCCCATCTACCTCATTCCCCTGCCAGTGCTCATCAATTCCCCCACCCTACCCCAATTCAGCGCCCTGTTTGCTATTTCCCTGGTCAATTTGCTCCAACCTGCTCACTGCCTCTTTCCCACTCACCTGTTTCCTCCCTTGAATCCCGGCACAGTGAACAGTGCAGCAGCACAGCAGTGAGCAGGGGTTCAGTTAATGTGGAGGTCAGGACTGGAGCAGTTAGCAAATCAAAAATCTCAGAATTTTACAGGGTCATACAGAATGGAAACAGACCCTTTGGTCCAATGAGTCCATGCTGACGATAATCCCAAACTAAACGAGTCCCAACTTCCTGCTCTTGGCCCATATCCCTCCAAAACTTTCCTATTTCATGTATTTAATCAAAATGTCTTTTGTAATTGTGCCCACATCCACCACTTCCTCGGGAAATTCATTCAACATGTGAACCACCCTCCATGTAGAAGATTTGATGTTTATGTCCTTTTTACATCTCTCACTCTAAAGATGTGCCTCAAAAGTAGTCTTCAAAATCATCCATCCTGGAGAAAAGACACCTACGATGTCCCTTATCTAAACCCGTCATGATTTTATAAGAAAAATTAGGTCATCTCTCAATCCCCTATGGTCCAGTGAAAAGAAGTCCCAGCCTATCCAACCTTTCTTGAGAACTCAAGCCTTCCATACCTGGCAACATCCTGGTAAAATCTCTTCTGAACCCTCTCCAGCTTAATAATATCCTTAAAGCATTTGCAAAACACTAATTTTTTTTGGCTCCCATTCCTTAATGCAGGCAAAATCACTGCTGCGAGACATCACAGGCACTGCTGCCTCATGTGCAGTGAATGTAGTTGCAGTGACAATAAATGCAGCATTTTCTGCCTTAACAACCTTTCTGATGTGAGCACTAATCACAAAATTGAAACTGGAATCTTGCATTATCCCTCACCAAGTCTCACTGATCTTCTGCTCCGTCTAAAGTATGCTGCATGTTTCCTTTCTTTCTGTCTCTCCTAAAATATTCCATTACACATTCTCCTTCAGTAAATTTCATCTGTCATTTATCACCCCGATCTATCTTATTTATGTCCTCCTTACAATATTTGCATTCCTTTGTTTCTGCAGATTTTGATATAGTACCAGATATAAAAGTTAGATGAGGACAAGTTAATGGGCATTTTCAAGAATGGAAGGTTACACACATCCACTAAACATTAGTGGGTATTTTTGTGACCTTTACCCAATGTTCGATTCAAGGGTTAGTGACCTGAAACACAACCCTGTTTTTTAACTGTCAAATGTTGTCTGACTAATGTTAATTACATCGAAATTTTATTTCTTTTAATTCATGCTGCAAATAAGTTTGATTATCCAATGCCTTAGTTATATCAACAAAGCACCACCTTATTAAACAGCTTTTCAGAATTCACTTTTCCAACAACTACCACATTTGTTTCCCAGTAAAACGTGATCTCACCTCAAAGAGCTCGATTATCCATTCCAACACACCTCCTTGTTATTTTGTTGCCTCCCAGCACATTACATATTGGTAGTGGTGGCAGTGATGGTGGTGGGCATGGGGAGGACTGGGGGAGGGTAAAATTTGGCCTTTTAACTTTGTGTCTCTCGATAGATATGCCGCTTGACCTGTTGAATAGTTTCCAGCATTTTCTGTTTTACTGTACTCTTATCTATACACTTATAAGAGGCCTCTTTATTCACTCAGGGGTTGTTTAAACATCTGCCAATTCTGATGGCGGCATGTAGACCTGAAATGGTGGGTTGAATTTTCCTGCAACCTTTTTATTCCTGACGTCAGGGCAAACATCCTGTGCCTGCAAAATTTACCACTAATGGTCTTCTAGTTGTCTGTCTGTTGGCCAACTGTCTGATTAATGATGGTAAGTGGGCTCCTGATGCTGCCTGCCTAGAAAGGGGGCCAAAAACTCTCAAGTCTAAGTAGCACTGCTGGAGAGATGGATGTCACTGAAGAAAACAGGAGACTTTGGGCCACCTCCAGCAAAGAAGATTTAAAGTAAAACATTAAAAGCATCGAGGGGCAGAACGGAAAATGTCAGGGAATATCAATGGAACCACAGGGACGTCTACTTTGCCCACAGCCCCTCTTTGGCTTACGGAACTCCCTGAGCCCCTTTAGTTTTATGTAACTGATGAAACTGGTGGCCTCAGTATGCAGTCCTGCTATTGGTAAAATGACGGGTCCCTCTATAAAATGACTTATGAAAAGGCCTAAGAGCATGCAAATGTTCCACCTGCTTGTATGGAATAGGCAAAAGATCTGCCCCATTGCCTGTCACTGGATAAAGTCCATAGCAGAGGGAATGCCATTCCAACACACCTCCTTGTTATTTTATTGCCTCCCAGCACATTACATATTGGTAGTGGTGGTGGGGATGGGGAGGACTGGGGGAAGAGTAAAACTTGGACTATTAACTTTGTGTCTCTCGATAGATATGCCGCTTGACCTGCTGAATAGTTTCCAGCATTTTCTGTTTTACTGTACTCTTTGCAATTCCGTTGTGGCTGCTCTTAATTTAGAATTCCCTTCTAATTATGTATTAATTTCATTTTGTATCATGGCACCTGGAGAAGTGGCAAACTATAAAGCAGATCTGCTGCCTGTTCCACCGAGGTGGCAGCCAATCTGCAAACTTAAAAGCCCTTTTGTGAGCCATTTTCTGGAGCTGCCAACCCTTTGACCGATGTTACACTGACCTGTTTACCGTGTCCTGAAACTCAAACTAAAATAATTTGCAAACCTATAGACCATAAATTGGGTTTTGAATCTGATAGTGTTTTTTGGAAGAATGACTTGCACAGGTTTGCTTGTAATTGATGTTCCAGAATGGGCATCATCATTAGCCTGCAGAACAGGCTGGTGTGTTGATCAGTGAAGAAAATTCTGATTTCCAGCTACTGCATACCTAAACATGAATTATATGTAACTATTAATTCACGTTGATGTAAGCAACTTTACACCTTTTGCTTATATCCTTTAATAATGAATTGCTGTTATAATTATAGGAAATTGTTCTCAATAAATATAGTGGACCGAAATTTGCTGGGGAGATTATGTACATATTTATCTCATTGCTGTTATTAGTGGGCAGAGAAAATGCAGCAATTTGTTTCATTCTGCTGTCAGTCTCAAAAAATCCAGAACACTCTCTGGATTTCAAGAAGCTATTACACTGTTAGAATGGATTACATTCTCCACACAACATTAGTGCTTGTACGAAGGTCCCGCAATCTTGAGATTTATGTTCCTAATATGCCACTCAACTTCAGAGTCCCAGAAAGGGAACAACAAAGACTCTCACTTCTGCAAGTAGTAAATTGTTTTTCGGGGTTTTCAAAGCTAATTTTTTCTTACTTTTATTCTCTTTCTTTTTCAATGATCAAACATTTGTTTTTCCTCTTTGTAGCTGATTTGGTTTGAATAATGAATTTGAGCATTTCCGTCTTCAGTGTTCCTTGATTTTTTCCTCTGTCTTTATATGTCGTTAGTTAAGGAGATAGACTGTTGCTCCAATTGTACACCAAGGTCCCAGAAGCCCCATTGACCTTGCTGCACCATTACCAGCTCACACTTCCAGTCATTTGCTACATAAACAGTTTTTCCAGCTGAAGTGTGCAGGAAAAGATCTAACAAACTGGGCCCGTGACAAGAAGCGTCACTCCAGCAAATTCTGGGTCAACATTATTACATTAAAACTACTTTCATCAATATGATTTCTTTACTTTTGATTCCTTATCATATACATATGCTAAATGTAGCATCTGTACACTAGTCCAATGCTCTGACACAGATGGGTTTAAGTTATTGAATCCTTATTATACAAAAAACCTCCTTTGTAATTCAATCTAACTATGTGGCAATACAACTAATTAAATAAGGCCCTTACTGTTGTTGCTGAGCACATCTAAGGCCTACCTGATGTGGTTTAGGAAAAGTAACTTATTTTTAGCAGATCTAAATTAACTCGGCATTCACAATTCTAGCCAACGGAATTTTCAGACAAAGATATAAAAACATTAATATCTATAAACAGGATCATGAGCCGAACAGATAGTCAGAAATCATACTGTCACACATGATGCCAATTTGGAGGTTCAGGAGTTCCCACGACATCTTCAAATCACCTACAAACTACTACTTAATAGCTGAAAGCCAATAGGAGACTGTCCTTAATATGGGGTGCAATTTTCTATCTGCTAGCAGACACCTACTAAACATGAAGTGTTGTCACCCATAATTTATGTCCTTAGTAAACATGATGTGTCTGTCAATCACTCCTAGATGCTGGATAAATAGCCATCAGGCAGTCCTTCATTTTTATGCTCAAAAAATATCCTGCATCTAATTTTAGACATTCACCATGAGTCATCTAATCCTAAGTACATAATAAACACTAATTACCACATCTATATACTTGATACACACATTTCAATTGCTCTCATACCTACATAAAATGGCCAAACTGCATCTCAATACAAGTAGATTCAGCATCCATCTTATAAGTTTAAATTCTTTATTCATTAATGGGATAAGGGTGTTGCTGACCAGGCCAGCATTTATTGCCCATTCCTAATTGCCTAGAGGGCAGTTCAGAGTCAACCACATTGCTGTGGGTCTGGAGTCACATGTCGGCCAGACCAGGTAAGGATGGCAGTTTCCTTCCCTGAAGGACATTAGTGAACCAGATGGGTTTTCTCGACAATCAACAATGAGTCATCATTAGATTCTCGATTCCAGATATTTAATTGTATTTAAATTCCACCAGCTGCCCATGGCGGGATTCGAACCCGGGTCCCACAGAACATTCTCTGGGTCTCTGAATTAACAGTCTCTTATGTACATATACAAAAGTCAAATTTTTGAGACCTAATTTTTCGGCAAAATATTAGATGCGTATTTTTACATGGCTAATGTTTTTGAGGGATCTACATTCAACGGAAAGGTAATTGGGAGAGACATCACTGAGATCTATGAAAACACCAGATCAGGGCTCTCAGAGTTTGCCTATGAACCGTGATAAACTGTCGAACTTATACATGAAGTGGCAGGCAATCGAGGGATACGGACTGTGCAAAGATAAAAAAAAAAATTCGAGTTTAGAAAGGAGTCATGTTTTGGTGCAGTCATGGTGGACTGAAGGTCCTATTCCTGTGCTGCGCTATTCTTTATTCTAAATTGGTCCTGTCACTGTGAAGATTTTTTTTCCCAGTCTCATAAACTTTGAACTGGACATGGAGCTTCCAGACTTGTAGGTAGTGCAGCACTTAGTTCCAGACTGATCCACTTTTACAGTACTCATCAGACATTTGGTGAATGTAATGGCACATTAACATGGTACTCTCACCAAAATTCCAAAGAGACATTAAACTCGAGGCCACTCCCAGATAATACTGAACAAATCTCTGAATGTGAATTCAAGAACGTGAAAATCTAAGGATAATTTTTGGCCAAAAGTAAAACGTTGACTTTGACACCACAAGATTAAACATTATTCAAGTTTCTCAACTGGAGTTTAAAGAACAAATCAGTTCCTGGAGTTAACATTTGTGCAGTCACCGATGGCACAACTCACTGTGAGCAACTGGAACCTCAACTCCTAATGTCTGTTAGCAGAAATGTGTTGACACCTGATAGAGTAGTGTTGTTAAATAGTTTACTGATGTTAATATCAAACTACAACAATATTTAGCAGAGCCCCAAATTTGAAATGTTGAGACAATGGCTACTTTCTCAATATATGAAATGATTATTTTAATTTACTACTGTTTTGCCCCTGTATGAAACCAAATTACTACAAATGTTGGAAATCTGAAATAAACGCAAGAACTGGTGAAAATACTCAATTGCTCATGCAGCATCTGTGGAAACATTTCAGGTCAATGACCCTTTAGTTCTACTGCCTGACCTGCTGAGTATTTCCAGCATTTTTGGCTTCATTTATAACTCCAGCCTATTTATTTCTATGCACAACTGTAAGCGAGTTTTGCCTCTGTATTTACATAATCACATTGCATCAGGTATGCTCAATGTAAATATTACAGCATTTATTTTTATGCCTTATTAGACTATGTTTCGAAAGTAACTTAGATGGCACCTGAATGAAGTAAACCAGAAGGACAGTATGAGGGACAAGTACAGATTACAATGCTATTCGGAAAGCTGGTTTGATGGGCCAAATGGCTTCAAACTGTCCCGTGATAACTGTGACTGACAACTTACAGCAATAGTAACAATTTACATTTTTATATCAGTGTGAAATATACCTGTCAATTTATTTATAATTGTTGTATTTGATGACAGTATAACTGTCCATGTATTAATTAAGTGCAACTTTGTCATACTTACCTACATTGTAATGTGAGCAAATTTTTATACAGTGTAACGATCAGTGTATTTTTGTCAGCACATATGCACACATTGTCAAGATGTCTACAGTGAAGCAGCAGTATTTCATGACAAGTACAATAACTCAGTCCATGCGTTTCTGTGTAGCGTCATTTTATCACTGCATTTTCATAGTAACTTTGTGACTTGGACTGGTAACTGTAGCATCAGTTCCAGCCAAACAGTACCTTGTTTATACTGCCTGGCTGAGCTTTTACCAAAGAAGCAACTTTCTATATATGAAAGCATGTATATAGCCACATTTGCAGGAGCATCTCAGCCCATGATTTAAATGTAATAGAAAACAAGTGACCTGTCTGTGTAATGATGCGTAGTAGGTCTGTTATGACAACATAAGTTACACCACACAATCACTGAAATAATACATATTATTAGTGATGCTCCCAGATTTGCTGGTGTTCATTGTACATACATTTCAATCTATGCATCTTGAAATAGATAAAAATTGTACATGACAAAAATCCTTCCAAAACTGCATGCCATTTGCTTAACAATCATGCTATAACTAATAAATCAACTGATTAAAAAAAACTTAGAGCCTTGAGCAAAAATGACCCTTACTTTGATTATTACAGAGTAATAATATTTACAAGTACTTTGCAAATCAAGTATGCTACCAAGTATTCAAAGCCCCAGTCTCCAAACCTCTTTCTATGCTCCAGTTCATCGCTAATTTCATTCATGAGTGATATCCAATGATGCACCATCTTCTGTGATTGCAATCTCCTCAATAATTCCAACATTATTTGCATCACAGTTTGTCCACCTTAAAATTTGAATAATATTTTGCAACTTTATTAAGTGGTACTGACCGCACGTAACATGATGGCATACCAATTTATTTCACCAACATCTCTCTTAACCCTTCCAAATTCTCTAAATTGTCAGACTGTCCAACACTCAGAACTGAATGTGCAGAATTTTTTTCCAATAAAATTTGGGGAAAGAGTGAATCCATTGTTTTAGACCCTGCCACAAACTGCTCACTGTCTGAGGCTGAATCTCGGGGCCACCATATTTGACCCTAGGATGAACTTTCAAGTACATATTATTCTGACCATGTACTTCACCCTCCATAACATTAAACCATCTGTAAATTTCAGGTTATCCTAAACTCTGCTCCTGTGTCCTAATTTGTACCAAAACCCATCTGGCTATCATCATCTTCCTTGATACAATCCATTTGCTTAACAAAGAGCCATACCCCCATTTTAAAATTCTTATTATTCCATCCAAATCCCTCCTTGGCCTGGCCTCCCCTAATTTTGTAATTCCCCCCAGCCTTCTGAGATATCTGCCCTCCTGTAATTCTGGCCTCTTAAAAATCTTCAATTTCTATCCCTTTACCATTGAAGGCCATGCCTTCAGCTTTCAAAGATCGAAGCTCTGGAATTCCCCCTCAAAGCTCCTGCCTTTCTTTCTTTAAGACACTCCTTAAAACATACCTCATTCACGCAGCTTTTGGCCATCTGACCCTATATCTCCCTATGAGGCACAATGCCACATCGTGTATTATAATGGCTCTGTGATTGCTGCATTACTCTTGGTTCCTCTAAGATATTGTGAAGCTAAATAAATATAAAAATCTTTTCACAGCTTAGTTTAATATCATGATATGCTTAAACCTTCGTCATTTGGGAAGCCATATCTTAACCAACTTTATAGATAAATAATCAATAATCCTGACTACTACTAAACAGAGAGGCCTGGAACGTTACACATAGCATGAAAATTTTCTGTCTCCATTGCAATCTTACCAGAAGATTTAAAATGCTATGCAATTCCTTTTGGCCATAACTTACACAAAAGATCTAAAGGATATATAAAGTTTAGATTGTCTAACTTCTGTGATGCATGGATTTTCCAAAGTGTGAGGCAAAATTTCTGTGTATAATCTCTCGTAAAAATAACAAATAAAGTATGTTAAAAAATGTACCAACATATCATAACAGCACATGAAATGTGATTATATCAGACAGTTCTCGATCATGAAAGGAAGTCTCAAGATGACTCTATAGCTATAAAAAAAGTATTGTAATTTAATTGTTGTATTGCTCCCTGTGTATACACGTAGAAGAGTCCATTCAAATTTGCTTGTGCATGTAATTCTGGGACTATGTGCACTGTGGTGTCCTGCACAGTAATTATCAGTTAGGGTGTCGTAACTGAAGTAATTGTACAGCAAGATTTTTATTTCATGGAAAATGAGATCACAAATGGATGTCAAAGTATACCATCACCTTAAACCACATTTACTGTAAAAGACAAATGTTGAAATTGTAACTGTGTTTTTAATTCCAAGACTCACAGCATGTGCAGTAAAATGCACAGCATTGTTTCAGACGTTTTAAAATAAGGATCAACAAGATTCAATAATGGAGTTAAACTTTCTAAGACAAACTCAGGGAGTGGATTTAAAATTCTTACATATAAGCCTATCAAGGTTTTTTTTACAAAAACTAATTTCCCTTTATGAAATTTCAAAACAAATATTCAGAAAGATTGGACAACATGAAGAAATGAAGATGATAAGGTTTAGTGCCATCCATGAAGAGAATGTTTTTATAGTTCATTGCTATGGAGAAGACAAAAGTGGGTATTGCATATAAAACAATCTGCCAGGTTATTTATTAATATCATCATCTTCATTTGGAGGCCACAGAACTAATTAATTTCTGTAGATTAGGTGTATATCATAAAGTTATTAAAGATGTCACCAACTCTACATTTGTTTTTGCCATTTAATTATTTTGCTATAGTAAGTATTGATTTCATTGCTACTCATGAGTTATTTTTAAAGTAATCAAGAAACGCTAAGTGCCATGGAATGCTCTGTTTTGTTCATTTTTCTACATTCTGAAGCTGTGGCCTCATCAGGCGGCCAGCCACGACAGTTTCTAAGAGCCCTGAAATAAGAGCACCACAGCTGACCCAGGCAATTTCAGCTCAGTACATTTGAGCCTTTCCACTGTCATTAAGACACCATTATAATTATTTGTCGCCTAAATCTAGTTTATCTCCATTCACCTGATTAGAAGAGGGTGTTGGTGAAAATCCATTAGAAGCACCATGATCAGTCAGGAAGGAAAGAAGAGCCCCTTTGTCTTGCTGAATTATCTGTATTTTGATTGTCCTCTGACTGAATCTTTCAGCTAAGGAGTGTAGCAAACAAACTAAAAGCCAGGAGCTGAGCCTTAGTTTCTCAGAGTTTCCTCCTCTGTCAGCAGCTATGTGTTTGCTGAACATTTAAAGCCTTTCTAATAGAAGTTCTGGTTCTTAACAACCACCTTCCTCTATAGCTTTAATAATTTCTGTTTAAGACTTGCATTTCCATGTCTGATTCCTGAGTTATTGCCAAACACTATGACAATGTAACACTTTCATTTAAATATACAGTACATATAATTTGAAATAGCTAGGTTTCATGATTTTCTGTTTGTTGCTTTAATCCACACTCCAGATCAATTCTCGGGCAATTTTTCAAAATTTTTATAAATTTCATTCTTTAAATCATGCTGTTGAAAGATGTTACACACTAATCAGAGACTTGTAAGTATAAAAGGGTTCCTTAAACATTGTGCAACGACTCACTTATGGCTACCTGTTATTTTCCACAAGTCCCCTTTCCCACAGAGTCGTGCACTTTTTAAGGACCTTTAAAATGTAAATTCAATGCAAATCGGCTATTCTTCTTTTTGTGTATGTTTTTAGCCTCTGAGATGTCAATAAATGGTCATATTTCCTTGACTTTTTAATAACTCTCTGAACTTCATGTTTATGATGTAAAACATCCAAGCTTATAAAAGACTGGATTTTGAATATTCCTTTCTAATGCAAATAATAACTGCGTGCAAACAAACTAATCAGATAATTAAACAAATATTTTCTGGTTAAATTGAGTTTAGATTTTATTCCAAAGCAACTTTGAGTTTGAACATTTGATATAAAGATTTTCATCAGCCATCTGTAATGTAGTCTGGCTACTTACACAGGTTCCCAACACCAAAAGGGCATATTTAAACATTGATCATGTCAGTCACTTGTAAATAACCCAGAATGACAGATCACAGATTGTCTAAAATACACCATTTCAACAGTATCATTTCAGATTCAATATTGCAGCATAGCTCACTTCCTCCACATTAAACAAGTGTCTCCATCATGAAGTTTCTTTAACTCCTCATTCCAGTTTCTTTCTCACTCAGTGCTAATTAAATTTTTAACTGCTCGATAGCTGATGTCTGTTCAATGTTTTTGAAGATTCACAAATATTATTGAGCCAAAATTAAAAGCCTAGAATGCATAAAATAATTTGAGAAAATCATTTTAAGATGTACTGTTTAGCGTCAAACATTATATCATAATTTTAAAATTATAAAATTGTTTAGATTGAAAATTCCACTCAGCATTTCTGCATGTCCATTTGTTTCAATAATGATATCTTGATACTCTATTTCAAACTATACACTATATCAAATCTATACATTATTTTGCTGTGTTTAATATCTGTCACGATAAAACTGCTCATTTCAGAAAACTTTCATTGCAAAAATGAAAATGCTGAAAAAATCTGCTACATTGCAGCGTCATGCCTACGTATTATCGTTATTATTGACAGGAAGAGTTGTAATTTTTTAAACAAAAACTTATGATACTTCGTAGAAACGTGCCAAAAATTTGCAAGACTTAAATTTGACAACAAAAAGATGCTGAAATAATTTGGTAAGTATGTTTGTGATGAAGTCAGAATCCAGACATGTGAAGATCTGAAGAATGTTGTATGGGTAACAAAAATGTGCCCGTCAATCCCATATACACATTTCTAATCTTTGTATGCAATCGCTGTTGGACATTATGTACGGTCACAGTAAGCAAGCCTCTCAACTTATACGTATCATACCTACTTCTACAGCCTCCATTGCTTCTTCTTATTTTCAAGAATTCAGGTATGTCCTTACTTTCCTCAAGTATATCACATGCACATTTAAAGCATTTATATTCTCCTCACATACAACGCCAATGAATACCTTTACTCTTATGTAGTCCATACTTTTCCCTCGCAAATCTTTTCACTATTTATACCAGAAACTGGATCAAAACAAAAAAAAACTCAGCATTTCGGCATTTAAAATCAAACTGTTTTTATCTGTAACTGTTTTCCTTATTTGTTTAGCAAGGGATCTTTACTCCTAGGCTCGCCAACGCGCCCTCGGCATGTTGAGTTGTTCATTTGCTCCAGCGTGTTATTCACACCATCGTTAAAGATTGTCGTAAATAAAAATACATTTCTCATTCTTGCTGCCGAAATCCCAACTGACTGTGTTTGTAGATGACTGCGTGTGCATCGTAAATACTGGAAACATACCAGAACTTCAGAATAATACATCAGCGTTCACTCAACGGCAGCAGCTCTGTACCCGAGTAACATTTCCTTGTAACACAGCTGGGTTTGGGGTTGGGGGGGGGGGGAGCGGTGTGCGGAGGGGGAATGAAGTTCACCATTAGTACATAAAGTTGAGGGCAGCGTTCGGTTCGGAAAAAGATTTTGTTTTCTTTAATGCTAAAACAACATTTTGCTGATGACCTGTGTGTAAAAACGCCAAAATGCAACAAGAGACAACAGGCAGTTTACTCACCCGCTAACCAGGCCGATATTTCTGTGTGTCTCCAAGGCAGAAAGACTAACCCTGCAGCTGTTGGTATTCTGCAGAACTGTCGACAGCCTGAGAGTGGCTTTGCTGTTCCACACAATTTAACAGCGGCAGGAACACACTCACGGTTGCAGCAGCGATTGTTGTGTTGATGGATCCCTTTTGGGTTTCTCTCCTGATTCCTAGTGGATTTGGCAACTCAACTTCTACTGTACTGCTCTCAAATGAAGATGAAGGTCTCCATCTCCATGACATCTCACTTGTGCTTCAGGCTATATGAAGTGCATTTTTAAAGAAGCTTCCCTGGCAGTGTACGCACACTGTCTGACTGCCTCTAACTCACTGCTCCTGCCTGTTAGATGTTGCACTCGGACTGCAAAAGCAGTGTCCCAAACCAGACTTTTGCACAGCTCTCCCCAGACCCAAGGGATGCAAGCTGACTTTCAGCAAAGCCAGAAATGTCTAAGATCTGAAGCCATTGATAAATTCCACTGCGATCCCCTGCCTCTTTGCGCCCCCAATCCCCCACCCCCCTCTCCTCTTGATCAACCCCTGCTCAGACTTTGAATGAAGCTCAATTAGATATTATCTGTAGCGTTCAGACAAAGGCAGAGCCGACAGCTGAATAGGAAAAGCCTCACCTTCTGTTTTCTTTACTTAATCAGACTGCTACTGGGTCTATACTAATAGTGATTAGGATTTTGGTTCTCCCCAGCCCCACCCCTCATTACCCCACCAACCCCATTTTAATGTTAAACCTTTCGCAAGTTAAGATGGTCTGTAATAAACGTCTCAGGTATCCATTTTCCTCCCTTTTTTGGAGGTTTGAAATGCTGTTTGTTTTTTTAAAGAAATGTATAAATCCTGACACTTTGGCGCAATGTGCATCGAAAGTAAGCAAATCATAAAATTGTAATTGAAAAGATACAATGAAGGTTTAACTGCTTGGCAACGCCTTTTTTCGGTAAGGGGCACCCACTTTGTGCGGTGGGTGAGCAGTGAGCTCAGCTTCGAAAGAGTTATTTCATCAACGGACCAAGGCTGTGATTTACAAAAAGAAAACACAAACTCTATGCCACACACGCACATAAAAAAGACATACTGGGATTTCAGAAGGTCGCAGTGATTTATTCCATTGGGTTTATTATTTTAGTAAATACTTTATAATAATTTGTTTGCAATATATCAAGACACCAAAGACTTAAGATGAATGAATTACAAGGCAGTTAGAGAATGGTCTTTACTAAGGTCAATCACTTCTGTTGAAATGCCACAATCTCATTTTGATAGACAGTCTAGACAAAAAAAGTACTTACTAAAATGATCATTTTCTGAGAAATATGTGTACTTTTACGTTAATTGGATTCCATAATTTTTAACAGCTGGAATTAACAAAAGAGATCAGTCTACCCTCTGGGTTGAGCTGACTTTGACAATTGCACAACCCTCAAACAGGGTTTTTTTCCCCCCTGCTTCGCAGTTACATTGTCGTAGGGAGGGGACGGCTGTATTTTTGCTGAGAGACAGATTGCTCCTGCACGGAGCATTATGGGTTCACTTATTGTTTTGCTTAGTGGAGCTGTTTGATTTTTACATGAAGGTACCCATTTTGGCAGTGGTGGGGGTTGCTTAGTTTGGAAGGTAAACTGTGATGGGGCCCTGTCCCAAAGTTCCTAAATCGTTTCATTTATCTCAATTGTAAATAACCCGTTTCCCAACCAGCAGAACAGGGGTCTATGTGCAATATTTACATTTTTTTCGGGGGTTGGTAGGGGTGTCATCGCGAAAAAATGCTTCGAAGTCGGCTGCAAAATTTATTTTAACTTGATAAATTAATATGAACTTTCAAAAGAAATTTGGTTGTAAAAAGGGCAGGAAAAGAGGGAAGAAAAATAAATGTTCCTTACTATTGCATTCTTGAAATATTCACTTTTGATGTCCGCCACGTTTAATACTCAACGGGAAACGTGTTGTAGTCTGGTATCTACAGCTTTGAAGCAGTCACCCTATTTCTTTAATGAACAAAGCACATTTGACGAAAATCATATATTTGGGATGAATCACAAATTTTGTAACCCAAGTCTTCGAAAGTGCGAAACGCCTGTGTGCGCCACTGGGCTGCGGATCTTTGCTCATAAACCATTGATTTTCCCCCCCACCCCAAATCCTCCTTAAAATAAACGATAGCTCACAAATCTCTCGCACAGCGCGACTCTTCGCTGCATGGCAATTTAACAAACGACTGCACATCTTACTCAGTATTAAATGAAGCTACCACGCACTGTCCAAATGTTGGCGAATCTCTTCAAATTTTGGGATCAGGTGGTGAGTTTTAATTCGGGAGCTTTTGTTTTCAAATCGAGCAAAAAATTAATAGGCTTTGTTCAGTTTGCCGACCAGGTGTCGAAATGCTGCTCCGTTTTGAAAGTTCCGATCAGATAGTCTTGCTCCAGAGATCTCACTAGTTGTGTTAGTGATTTGGTGACAAGTAACTTCCACCCGCCACACTGATGCTATTTAATCACATTGAGTTTTTGTTTGGTGTGTGCAAAACTGTTGCCTTAAAGAGATTCTTTAACTAGAGCACTCCCACTCAACCAAAAAAGTCACTAATTTATTTCATCCATCAGTGCATGTTCCGTTGATAAAATATGGAATGGCTCTTGGATACTCGTTTCACGTGGTCCAGGTTAATTGTTACACGAGATTTGCCGAAAACATTTCAGTCTTAAAAAGCTTCAGAAATAACTTATGGCGCTAATGAAGAGACCGAATTGAATTGAAATGATTTGCAAGGTAAATTCGACAAAGCCGCTACCTGAAGTGAAATGCCGTGCCCTCTATCTGTCCCACATTCCCTCTTAATGCAACTTTTCATTCGGGCTGCGGGGAAGGCACAGCAATTAGCCCTATTGCTTAAAAGAAAAACAGACTCAGGTTTAATGAGCTTATCGAATGCAGTGGGAAGCCAAGATATAAAACAAACAAACTCCAATTCTGGCGAAGTATCTCCAATTCAAAGCATTAAACTATGTCCCATAAAGAAACACAATGTACTCCGAATGTTAATTCTGTTTCTCGCTCCGCAGATACTGCCAGGCCCGCTGAGTTTCTTCGGCGCTTTGTTTTTATTTCAGATCTCTAGCATCTGCGGTATTTTGCTTTCTCATAAACTTACTTTCTAATTTTTAGTCTTAAATAGCCGTTTTGTCCTATTCCCTTTTAGTTGCCAAACTATTTAGTTGTTAGTCACAGAGAATCCAGCGGGAAATCACACAATATCGAAGTTTCTGTTATGATCTGAGCAACACTGCTATATAGAGGGTTGTATTTAAACCTGCCATTCTTCAGCGATGAAAGGCAAGTACTGCAGCATCTGAGATTGTGTACGGTACCCGGCTGCAGATGGGATGAGTTGAACACTAAATTAGATAGATTAGCATTAACCTACAAGAACAGACCGCAGCTAAAGAGGTTTCAGTTGCTTGCCACATCATGCAGCGAGGGTGCACCTGATGAGCAACTGTGCAGTTCCACCTGCGACCTCTCCCGCAACACCCCCCCTCCCCGAGCCTGACACAAGGCTTCACAGGGAGATGCTGAGTGGGGGCCCACCGGGAAGGGAGAACCGGGAGGCAGAGTGACTTTCAGGGCTGGTCATGTGGACCTGGCAGTGTCTGGTTTCACAGCAGCATTGCAGAGGCCAAGGAGCAGGCCGGCTCTGGAGGCTGCAGATGGTACAAGGCACAGGGAGACATTGGGGAAGGGGGAAGGGGTGGTATGGAGGTGAGGGGAGAAATAATACAGTTGTTGATTTCTGTCTGATTTAGCATCTCCAGAAAACACATTGCCACACAAGCCGTTTTTACAGTTGAAACTGTTGCTGTCTATATATCATTCATTGAATGGTATCTGTGTCTATTAGAATCTAACGCTGCGCCTCTCATGAACAAAATGCCACAATTCTGCATCTCTAAAATCCACCTCTCTTTAATGCCTGTACCATTCCTGCAGTACTACAGTGCAATGTCATAACAGTCGACTGGAGGTGAAATCTCCTTAGAATGCTATTTCATAGCTAAGAGATTTGTTTTCAAGCGGAACATCATTTAGACTTTTTTGACGGGGTATGTTTTCAAAAAAGACACTCGGCAAAATGTTGGGTAGCAAAACAAAATCTGAGCATGTAGATCCTAACTGAATAGAGCAAGGCGCCCGTGTGCATTTTAAACCCTGCAGCAGTTTGCCGTCAGCTCTGAAATCCGAGTCTTGCCCAGAGTCCCGAGATTGCTGAGTGTGTTTTGAATGCGTTGTGCCAGGGTCAAGTTCAGCCAGTCAATGAGCAAAGCGTTCACACGCACCCAAAATCTAATCTTAACAATATAGACATCAAACTTTGCCACTCACCTAGCTCACTGTTGAAGAATACAGTTGATAGTGGGCGGCTGGACGTCAGGAATAGCTCCATGGTGAAGGCTCAGTATTATTCCAAGTCCCGAAGCCAGCAACATGCTCCGTCAAACACAGGCTGTGCACACCTAGATTTTAACTTGAGTCTCTGACAGCTTGTGAGGGCTACAACGGCCGCCTCCCATATAAGGGAAATCAGGGTAAAATGATCAGCCCTTAAGGCCTTCTTCTCTCAGGAACAACAACACAAGCGGAAATAATCCTCTGTTTTCAAATAAACCGAGCATTACCGAAAATGATCGAGATAAGATTACAGCCAAATCACACTGAATATTTATTGGACCCCAACTCTGCCAGATTTTAGGTTGATTCCGTACAATTTCTCTGTAGTTTTCTTTCGTGCTTGCAATGAATTCCCCACTTCATAATTTTGTGATTCATATTTTTATTAACGGGGCTAAAGAACGTCAAGAAACCTGGTGGCTTCCTAACACTGCAGACTTAATGAGGAGTGCAGAAAAACGCGCGAGTTTAGTAATTTAGTGAAGTCCATGTAGAAATAGGCCGCCATTTCCCCAGCAAATTAACGTACGGTTTTAACGAAAGCGTTAATCACAAATCGAATGAACAGTGAGCAGACAGAGACATTTCAAATGTGCCTGTGAAATGTTCCTGTGCTCTAATCGCGCACCGCAATTTCCAGGCTGCAGAAGATGCGAGAAAATACTCATTAAAGCCGTCATTGAGAATGGACAGTTCTGAAGCGCTGCCAGATAAATTTACTGTTGCTTCGACGACTTTTACTTTCATCTTCCCCGTCAAAATTCAAATGTCAATTCTCCAGAATGCACCGAGAGAAGGAGCAACAATATTTGCTTGAAAGCAGGAAAATAGCTCTTTTCCTTGTAGGCCCTAAATTGGGTTCAAAATGATGGGGTTTGGATTCCTCTGATAGTGCACTATTCAACACGCTTGCAAAATATGCGTTTGTACGCGATTTAATGAACTTGACAACTTATTTATTTTAACTAAATTAATGACTGTGTTAAAATGAAACACAAAGGAACTTCCACCGTACCAGACAATGTAAGTAGTAGAGGGAAATCAACTGTAAATATGTAAAAAGTAACAAAATCTCGCCACCAAAGGCTCTGATTCACGTTGATTTTGTGTAATTTTTGATAGTGTTGGCCCATTGGCTGATATTCTTTTGGTATATTGACCTATTGACCTTGCACATTTTAAACTGGTCAATTTGCTTGAATCTTAACCACGTGTGGAAAACTATAGGTTCCAGATAAAGTGATATTTTGATGATTTCGGAGAACACCATTGAATACTTGCATTATTACTGTCTTAGCAAGTGATGATTGCAAACCAATGTAACAAATGTCATTGCGATCCCACAGTTGAGCTTGACGTGAGAGACAAAGACTGAATTCAAATGTCTGCTTTCTTAACCTGGTGAATGCAGAAGCCCTGTGTATTTTACCAAATGGTGCAGCATGAAACATGCAGGTGAACATATGAATAAGGAGCAGGAGTAGGCCATTCAGTCTCTGTGTCTGCTCCACCATTCGATAGGGTCATGGATGATCAGATTCTGGCTTCAACTCCACATTTTCATCTTCTGCTGAGAACCTTTGACTTCCTTGTTAGAAACAATCTATCTACTCATGCCATATGGATACTCAATGACTCTGTTTTCACTTATGTCTAGGGAAGATGGTTCCAAAGACTTAGAGCATTCTGAGGAAAAGAAATTCTCCTCACCTCTATCATAGCCTGACCTGTGTCCCCTAGATCTAGACTCTCCCACTTTGGGAAATATCCTTTTGACATCCAGCCTGTCAAATCCCTACAGATTCTCAATGTCTCAATAACAACACCTCTTATTTTCCATTGGATTCAAGCCCAGCTGGACCGACCCATTCTCACAACATAATTCCCTGCCCCTATTCTTGGTATCAGTTGCATATAGAACATAGAACATAGAACAGTGCAGCACAGAACAGGCCCTTCAGCCCACGATGGTGTGCTGACCATTGATCTTCTGTATGCACCCTCAAATTTCTGTGACCATATGCTTTGTCCAGCAGTCCAGCAGTCTCTTAAATGTCCCCAATGACCTTGCTTCCACAACTGCTGCTGGAAACACATTCCATGCTCTCACAACTCTCTGTGTAAAGAACCCACCTCTGAAATCCCCTCTATACTTTCCTCCAAACAGCTTAAAACTGTGACCCCTCGTGTTAGCCATTTCTGCCCTGGGAAATAGTCTCTGGCTATCAACTCTATCTATGCCTCTCATTATCTTGTATACCTCAATTAGGTCCCCTCCCCTCCTCCTTATCTCCAATGAAAAAAGTCCGAGCTTAGTCAACCTCTCTTCATAAGATAAGCCCTCCAGTCCAGGCAGCATCCTGGTAAACCTCCTCTGAACCGTCTCCAAAGTATCCACATCTTTCCTATAATAGGGCGACCAGAACTGGACACAGTATTCCAAGTGCGGTCTAACCAAAGTTTTATAGAGCTGCAACAAGATCTCATGACTTTTAAACTCAATCCCCCTGCTAATGAAAGCCAAAACACCATAAGCTTTCTTAACAACCCTGTCCACTTGGGTGGCCATTTTAAGGGATCTGTGTATCTGCACACCAAGATCCCTCTGTTCCTCCACACTGCCAAGAATCCTATCCTTAATCCTGTACTCAGCTTTCAAATTCAACCTTCCAAAATGCATCACCTCGCATTTATCCAAGTTGAACTCCATCTGCCACCTCTCAGCCCATCTCTGCATCCTGACAATGTCCCACTGCAGCCTACAACAGCCCTCTATACTGTCAACGACACCTCCAACCTTTGTGTCGTCTGCAAACTTGTTGACCCATCCTTCAATCCCCTCATCCAAGTCTTAATAAAAATTACAAACAGTAGAGGCCCAAGGACAGAGGCCAGTGGAACACCACTGACTTCCAGGCAGAATATTTTCCTTCTACTACCACTCGCTGTCTTCTGTTGGCCAGCCAATTCTGTATCCAGATAGCTAAGTTCCCCTGTATCCCATTCCTCCTGACCTTCTGAATGAGCCTACCATGGGGATCTTTATCAAATGCCTTGCTGGAGTCCATATACACCACATCCACAGCTCGACCCTCATCAACTTTTCTAGTCACATCCTCAAAGAACTCGATAAGGTTTGTGAGGCATAACCTGCCCCTCACAAAGCCGTGTTGACTGCATTTAAGCAAGCCATGCTCTTCCAGATGGTCATAAATCCTATCCCTCAGAATCCTTTCTTCTAACACCTTGTAGACAACAGACGTGAGACTTACTGGTGTGTAATTGCCGGGGATTTCCCTATTTCCTTTCTTGAAGAGAGGAATTACATTTGCCTCTCTCCAGTCCTCAGGTACGACTCCAGTGGAGAGCGAGGATGCAAAGATCCTCGCAAGCGGCGAAGCAATTGCATTTCTCGTTTCCCAAAGCAGCCGAGGACAAATCTGGTCCGGGCCTGGCGACTTGTCAATCTTAATGTTTGACAAAATTTTCAGCCCATCAGCTTCCTCTATCTCTATCCATTCCAGCATGCTCACCTGCTCTTCAAAGGTTTCATTCACTACAAAGTATCTGAACTGCTTGTAATGCATTAATATTCTTTCTGAAATAAGGAGGCCAAAACTATATACAATACTCCAGATCTAGTCTCAACAACACCTCGCTGAACAGTAGCAAAACATTCCTGCTTTTATATTTCATTGCACTTGTAATAATTTGATTCACCTTCCAAATTACTTGCTAAGTATATACCTACATACTAACATTAGGTAATTAATTTATCAGGGCAACCATATTTCCCTGTACCTCAGAGTTCTGCAATCTCTTTCTATTCATGCTTTTTACATCTAGACATTTTTTTTCTCCCTATTCCTTCTGCCAATTTGGTTAGGTTCCCATTTATCCACACTGCCTTTTACTTTCCTAAGGACAGCACTTCTGCAGGTGCACTCTTATCCAAATTGTTTGTTGCTCGAGTCATTTCAATTAATTTGCTTCCGCAATCATATAGATGGGAAACACAAATACCCAAGCAACTGTGCCATAGATTAGGCTAAGAAACTATATTCTACCAGGTTCAAAATACCCCCCATCCCTGGAATTAGGCACCATGGGATAATTCAGTCTCTTTTTGAAAACCGTATGACATGTACTGATTGCTTCATAAACACAATACCCTTGACCTCAGCCAAGATAGTAGTTGTGCAACACAGCAGTAAAAATATTTTTAAAAGAATTGCTAACATTTTTTTGCCAGAATCAAACCTCTTAGCATCGGATGAATGAAAGTTTCTTAAGCCACTCTGAAAATTAGATAATGGTATCTTACAGTAACAATGTTGATTGAATGACAGGCCCTGGTGTAACAATATCAACTGAATAAAGGTCCCCACAATAATCATTTCAATTGAAGGATGCCTCCTACAGTAACAAATTCAAAAGAATGAAAGCCCTTACGATAACAGTTTAAATTGACTGTGAATTTTATTTAAACAACATTAAAGTGTTAAGTAAGAGGAAGAAGAAAGAAGCTCAGCCATCCTTCAAGCATTTTGTGAGTGAAGGTCAAAGTGTTTACTATTTAAAGGAGCTGTAATCTGAGCTGTACAGGCTGCAGTCTTACAGTCAAGGGTATGTGGGATCTCTACAAGAAACAGAATCAGCACTGACATTCCCATGTTAATGTAGCAGGTCTATGGCTGTCAGTGCCAGTAACTCTGCCATGTGGCAGCAAACATTGTTAGCTAGTTGTCATAAGTGAATCAAATCATAATTTGGAAAGCACAATGTTTGCACATTTGAACAGGAAAAGAATCAGACAAAAACAAAGTTGTCATCAATTGGTGCATGCAAAGAATCACATAATAATTGGGCAGCAAGCTGAATGCGACAGTTGAACTATTAAAGGAAGACATGCATTTATGTACAGTATTTGGATGAATAATAAAGTTGAACTCCAATGGAGCTCAAATGCCTTTGAACAAATAGGTTGAATGTTATGTTCAATTATAGTGCTAATGCATTTTGTATTCAAGGCATGAGAGTTAGTAATGACCTGAGTATTAAGACAATTAATGCAGAGTATTCAAATTGGCTCGTGAATGAATTACTAGGACAGATTAGTAACTAATACACTGAGCACAGTTTTAGCACAAACTGAATTTCACGCAAGTAGTACATGATGTGAACGATTCGATAAAAGAGTTATTGTGAAATCAACAATACTCTAAAACACCTAAACCAGGGTCCTGTCTTTTCTTAAAAGCACGAGAGCATCAACATAAGCATGAACTATTTTTTTCAGTCACTTGAGAATGAGTGTAAGGTAGAAACTACTTGTTGAAATTTTTAACATTTTCTGTATTTTTCCAACCCTCGCACTCCAGATTATTTTACGTTCTTAGACAATACTCTGAGAATCTGACACAGAATGAGTACTGACATGCTACACACCCTATTGGACCAATTATATGAAAAAGGAATGAATGTTGCGTGATATAATTTCTAGGAACATTTTTCTCCTTTCTCTGAGGGATGTCAAACTGATGATCCCTACTGATTGCTTTCCTGCCACTGCCGTCTAATGATTTATCCAACTTTCATAGTTTTAAAAATACCAGTCTTGTATTGAATACCAGGAAACAGTTATTACGTCTTCCTGAATTTTGAATGCCTGACCCATAAAATACAAAAGGGAATCTGTCAGTCAAATAAAATATGAATTAATTGTATTATTCAAGTTCAAAATGCCTCTTTGTAAGGGAAGGAATCAACATTGCACCGGATTATTTTTCTTTGGCTCACGACTTAGGCTTATAAAGTTTGAATACATGTACAAACAGATTTGAGAACAGCATTTTCTCTGCTATTATCAGACTTCTGAACAGACCTCTCAAATGTTAATGTTGATCTCTCTCTCTGCACCTTCTCTACAGCTGTAACACTGTATTCTGCACTCTGTTCTGCTACCTGATGCATATTCTGTGGTACAATCTGCCTGTAAAGCATGCAAAACAATATGTTTCTGTACATATGACAACAATAAATCAAATCAAATTCTCACCCCCCTCATCAGAATTACAGACTTTGAGGAGAAAACAACCAAACCAAAGCCTAACAAAACACAAAATGTTCTCAAAGCAGATAGATGTATAGTATATTTCACACAACAGTCTTCTGCTGGTGTTGTAATGACTGCATCGATTTACTTTAACATGTGAAGCTAGCAAACAGGGAAATACCAATGAAAATATTAAGCACTCATAAGCCAGTATATCAAACAAATGCTTTATTGTAACCTAATGTTTGTATACCATAATTTAAATGTTTGTGCCAAATATTAAAATGAGATGTAAATAAAGGAGGCCGTATGTGGGCATAAGAGGTAAACCCAATTCCTGTCAGTATTCTGTTGATGAAGAAATGTGAATAAAATAATGAAGCATTTATTGGAATCCTTTTGTTTGCTGCTTTATTGAAGGCAGTAACCAAAATAGTTGAAAAAATTTCATATGAAGTATCAAAAATTGACATTTTCATGATGTAACATTAAGGCCACATGCATAAATATATATGGAAAAATGTTCAATTGATTATTGGGCATAAATGTAATCAAAACACTAGCAACTAGTGTAACTGCAGTAACTAGTGTTACACTTTTAGATCTTTTAGACCAATTTTTCTATGGAAATCATTTAGACGTATTATTTTGAAACATATTTTTCAGTCAAAACTTGCAAACATATAATAGACTTTAGACGGACATCTGAGTCAGCAATTTGTAGACATGAAAAGACAATTGTGTGTTTCAGTTACCATTTAGACTCACTGCTGCAGCCGCAGTCCTATTCATTTGAGCTCAGTTAGGTGGATGAAGTCTGCTCTCTCAATAAAGATGTGCTGGTCAATTTTAATTAAAAACTAGAAGTAATGCAACACCAGGGAAGTCCTTCACCTGATGAAGCTTGTGGTTTTGAATAAACATCGTGGACTATAACCTGGTGTTGTGTGACTTCTGCCTTTATCTATGCCAGTCCAACACTGGCATCTCTACATCTTAATTAAAAGCAACTTGGCTTTGGACACAAGATACTGAGTGAACAGTCAGGATAGAAAATAAAAACGTTTCTGATTTGGAAAGGCAGAATAGAACGTTTCAGTCAAATGGACCCACTGCTCTATACCTTTTAAGTTGATGTGAAATAAGTCAAGTTATGCTTCAAACTAAAATTCATAAAGACTTAACTCAGTTAAAGGGATTGAAAAGGTGCTCTGTAAAATGACGTGAATGTAGGGTTTACAGAGCAAAGTAATGCTTTTGTTACAGTTTAAGCTATAATTGAAGTAGATGTATAGTGTGAGTCAAATGACATAACACTTTAACACCAAGCTCCATAAGAGAGCAACTGTTGCCATTGAAGACAGAAGGTTAGTGTTGTACATGAGCTGTGAATCAGTTAGATAACTCAGAATCACAGGATTCTGGATTTTACTCTCCCTCTAGGGCCTGAGCACAATTAGGACTTATTCTCCAGTGCACTTCTAAAGCAGTACTGCATTGTGGGTACAATGTTTTCAATTGAGGCCCCTCTGCATGCTTGGGTGAAAGTAAAAACTCCCGTGAGATAATTTCAAAAAGGTGCAGGTTATATCTGGTGTCTGGGCCAATTTATCTCTCAACTATCCCTCATAAAAATCAAATTATCTGGCCATTATTGAAATAGCTCCATACAGGCCGGTATTCCTTCATGAAGTTACCCTTTATTTACATGTGAACAGACCTTGACTTTAGTACTGCCTCATTCAGAGTCAGCTACCAGAGTGTCAATATCGCTGAAACTCAACCTTTTTATGTCAGCCAGGGTTTCCTCATTGGACCATGTTAACAGCCCAATCAGGGAACTCATATCCTTTGGGGTCCAGCTGGCTGACCTCATTAAAAGCACTTCAGTTATCACATTGCTGATTGTGGGAGTTTTCTGTGTGCAAATTGCCTTCTATCTTTTCTACATTAAAATAGTACTAGCTCTTCAAAAGTGAGCACTTCTTTGATATTAAAGAATGTAAGAAATCTGGTGGCTATAAAAATGTTATATTTATGCAAGTTTTTTTTAATCTTTCTAGCTTTGCATATAAAACAACTAGTTCAAGTGGTAACTCACTTTATATATCTATCCCATCAGAGTCAACTGTATATTAAAAGGGCTAATGATCTACGACTGGATACATTTCTTTATTCTATGCCATCTCTATTTCATTTCCCATCAAAACAGTCATGTATGATTATGTGAAAAATAAATGCAATTCTTCACTGTTCTGCCCATTGAAACTTTTTGACATTTTAAGACAATAAGATATAAGAGCAGAAATTGGGCTTTCAGCCCATCAAGTCTGCTCCTCCTTTCAATGAGCTCATGGGTGATCTGATAACCCTGAACTTTCCTGTCTTTTACACATCACCCTTGATTCTTTTTGTTAATTATTATAAATCTGTCTCACTCGGCTTTGAATATACTTAAAAACCCAGTTTCAGTAGCACTCTGTAGTAAAGGATTCCACAGATTCACTACCCTCTGACAGAAGAAAGTCCCCCTCATCTCTATCTTGATTGTGTAACTCTTATTCTGAGATTTTGCCCTTTAGTCCTAGATTGTCTCACAAGGGGAAACAACTCCTACGCATCTACTCTGTCAAGTCCCCAAGAATCTTGTATGTTTTAATGAGATTGCCTCTCATTCTTTCAAATTTCAGTGAGAATCGGCCTAATGTAACCAATCTTTCCTCTCAAAACAGTCATTCCATACTTAGTATCAGCCCAGTGAACTTATTCTAGACTGGCTTCAATGCCAACGTACCTCTCCTCACATAAGGGGCTCAAAACAGTTACAATACTCCAGCTGTGGCCTGACTTGTGCCTTGCAGAATAGAATCATAGAATCCCTACAGTGCAGAAAGAGGGCAGTCAACCCATTAAGTCTGCACTGACCTTCCAAAATGCATTCCACCCAGACCTCTATCCCCATCCCATCCCTGTGATTTCAACGAGGATTTTACCATGGCTAATCTGCCTGACCTGCACATCCCTGGATACTATGGGCATTTGTTTTTAAAGCACAGGCAATCCATCTAACCCCTACATCTTTGGACTGTGGGAGGAAACCAGAACACCCACAGGAAACTCACAAAAGACACGGGGAGAACATACAAACTCCATACAGACAGTCGGCAATGGCTGGAAATGAACCCGGGGTCCCTAGTGCTGTGAGGCAACAGTGCTGACCACTGTGCCACCCAACAGTGTAACTTTATGCTTGACTTTCATATTTTCAGCAAAACTTCCTTAGTTTTATATTCCATTCTCTTTGAAATGAAGACCAGTAGTCCATTTACCTTCCTTATTACTCGCTCTTGCAAGCTATTCTAGAAAATAATTTAAGTATAACTCTGATTCAAATGTCTTCCCCAGCAGTGGAGTCATAATAAATAAAACTTCTTGAATTATACAATCCAATGAAGCTATATGTAAAAAGATCAAAATGTAAATTCCTGGAAATTGGTAATGAAAAGACAAGCTTGGAAGAAATGCTCAGGCAAAGCCAATCATTTTCAATAAAGGAAATGATGCTACCTGGCAATAAGTCAGGCAGCATCTTTGGAGAGAAAAACATTGCAGTCAATGATCTTTCATCAGAACTGGAATAAGTTAGAGATTTAATGGTTTATAAGAAAGGACAGAGCCAAGGAAACTTTGGAGGGTTGTGAGAAAGTGGTGTGGAAAGAAAATCGGTGTTGTTGTGATTATTTCTCCTGATACAGAACATAGGAGAAATCAGGTATGCAGATTAATTTCATGTTTATTCAAACAATCTCAATCTTAGATAGACTAAACAGAATTTTGTCTGAATTTTCCCAATTCTGTCTGCTGCCTGACCAAAATGCATTCAAATTTTATATCTCTGTGATCACATAAGCATACATTGTTTACATTTCATTCTTATACAATAAACAGACATCTTCTCTTCTTGGTCTTTCCCTTATCCTGTCTACAGTAATTTGTTCGTACTCTCTAGTTTGCTGCCAATGCTTAGGATGTACAAGGTTCCTTTCTAGACATTTCTGCTGATATGGCCCTTTATGGTTTCAAGTTTCATGCCTACTAAAATGTGCCTTTTACTACTAACTTGTCAGGTGTTTCCTTCATACTCTTGTGACCCTTTTTCACTGCAATGCGTATGATAGGATGGGGGACAGGAGCACTTAAATGACTGAAGGGGTACTGTGCAAGGAAAAAGGGGTGGTAGTCATATAAAAAAGAAAATAAATTCAAGGAAGAGTCATTTTGGGTTAGAAATGTTAACTCTGTTTTTCTCACCGCTAATGCTGCCTAGCCTCCTGAGACAGTATGAGTTGGTGGTTATGATCTGAAGTTTTTGAACTCAACATGGCAGTTGCAAAATGGCCAATTGAAAACCAGAAAGCTGTTCCTCACTGAGTTTCATTGGAACACTGTAGGAAGTAGAGGACGGAAAGGAACAGGGCTGAAGTGGAAATAGAAAACTAAATTGGCAACATATGCAGTTTGGCTTTAATTCAACAAAGGGAAAGATAGGTTACTGCAGCAGGTTTGTTACTTCATCAAAAATCCAATGACTAGTCATTCTTAAAGCGCTGATCTTTCTTTTTTCCAGCTAATGATTGACCCGTAATGCATTTATCCAATGATTCTGTGCTCGTTTCCAAAGCAGTTGTGGTTCTCAGAGACAAAACTACACAGCTCAGCTACATGGTATCAAGAGATTCTACTATTGTAGGTCCAACCATTAAGAACTAGTTGACTTTTAAAAAACTCTTCATTTTAAGCAGTGTTCAGTATTTTATTTCCGTACAATGTATGATTATTGAGCTTTAGAGATTTTAACATTCGACTGAGACATCAATAGATGTACATTCTATTTGCAACTAAGGATATTTCAAAGGTACATATCTGGAAGGCCTTGTGAAATATTTAGTCAAAGGTTTACTAATCCTACTTACAGATGTGCAACTGCATAAAAATAGCGCATTCACATTCTGTATCATAACATATTTGCACTTCTTTACTCTACCAAAACATACTCTAAAATCAGGTCAATTTCCCTTACCTTGTCTACAGGGCCTCTCACTCCTATGTATCCATGGACGGTAGTCTGGAGAAATTTGCCAGGGCAGAACTTTTTGATGCAACATCTGTATATTTCATGCACTGGACAGTGCATCATAAAACAACTTGATGGCAATTCCAGACCAACTTTATTTGGAATACTAATAAAATCTGAATCATTCACATCTTATATGTAAAAAATGTAATTTCACATTCCCTAAATGTTTTCCAAGCTCTTTGCAGCTGTTTGGATCCACACTGTGGATCAGAGCCATTCTGCATGATGGACTAATGCCCAGTGGGTCTGCACTGAAGAAACTGATGCCAGTAAACAGCCCGTCAGTTACAGCAACCTGTGTTACCAGACGTCAGGCTGAAACTAATCCTGAACTTCTCATGGAAACATTTCAAACATTATTACACCAGAGTACTGAAAAAAAAATCCTGAACTCTGTAAGTTGTAGGTTCCGGTCCCTGCTTTGTGCTACTTCACCAATATTAGATCATAATATATGCTAGCCTATTTCTATTTTTGATCACTCCACCATTGCTTGATTTCCTAAATCCCTGATGGCAAGTCTGTGTGCAAACTGAGAGATCTTTGACATTCTGATACTAGCATCAAAACTCAAAGTTTTTTTTTGTGGTCTCTGGTTCATATTTCATTGGAGGCATGAAAGGTGTTTGAGAACTCTGACCAGTTGCACCAGTGATAAAAAATTATTCTACAGCATCATTTCCCACAACATGTACTTTCTTTGACAGTACCATGTTGTGAATACAATTATTCACAGTAACTGGTTTTACAGCTGACACATGTAAACAGCAATGTTTACACAGAAATGCAGCTTTCTGACAGGCAAGTACCCAAATGTCATAAGCCTTGCTAATATATTCATACAACTCATTATTCAGAATTGTCACTATTTACTTGTCATAATTAAAATTATGAGAATGAAACCAGTCTAAACACACAGTAAGCATTAATGTGTGCAACTGGTTTCCGTGTACTCAAGCTCACAAGCCTGAGTATTATGATTATAGGTTGAATCTACCATTCTTTTTGATTTCTTGCTTTGAAGAAAGGGACAACAAGTTATTATTGTTAAACTATTGAGCTGCTTAACCACATTTTAATATTTTGCCTAATTACACACCAACCTGGCAGTGCCCCAGTATTTATTAATATTTATTCATTCACAACTTGAGTCTGTTTAGCCCATTTAACATAAAAAATTCTGAGAGTCATGAATAAATTAAGAAAAGGAACAGGCAAAGTAATAGAGAGAGAGATTAGAACAAGGAAACAAAAGCTTAGTTGGAAAGATGGCATGTGGAAGGTTATTCAGGTAGGCAAGGATGAGGAACACATCGGGAGTTAAGGAAGGACATTCCAAGAACTTCAGATGAGGACATTCACATTGCCATTCAAATATGATATGCATAGCATTGGTAAGTCTAATTTACCTTGCTAATTTGGAGCAATATTTAATAGTTCTTTAATACGTAGCACATAATAGTTTTATTTTAGTTTTGGAAAATATTGTCATTTTAGCAAGAAGTGGCTAGTTATCTCCTCAATAGAATCATCAGCATATTTATGTTGCTTCAGTTCTGCTTTTTTTAAAAATACCTTTTAATTGGAAAGACTAGGCAAAAAGCCAGAGTCATCAGCATAAGGCACCTGTGAATAAAAAAAGTAGTAGCTAAAATAAATGAAGAAAGAAGAAGGTAACATTAAGCTTGGATTTTAAAAGAATGTAGGTTAGAGGAAGAAGGGAAGACTGAAGGAGGTAAGGAATTGCCCACACTATCTAAGAAATGAGCTATGAGAAACATAATAGTTTACAACACAGAAAAGAATCGTTACATCTCTGCTTAGTCTCTGTTAGATGAATACAAAATCAATGCCACTTCCTTGTATAGCTCTGTATCTTTTCTGCTTTAAATATTTTTCTAATTTTTTTATGAATGCTTTGTTCTCTGCTTCAGTTATTCCCTGTGGCAAAGCATTTCATGTTCCAACAACAACCCTTCTGCTTAGAAAAAAAAATCCTTTGCAGTGATATCAAGTTATGTGCAAGATTCGGACTGTAGACAATGCTCAACCACTGTAAGCAGAACACACGCACTGGGAAATTGACCCGGTGTTTCGCAAATCTTGTTTTAATGTGTTGTCAACTGTGCAAAGGCAGGCCAAATTCTAAACATGCATACACCCTACAGGGAAATTAATTAAATCCAGTAGTTAAGAAAAATGTCTAGGTGTGTTTATGCATCAGCCTGTTGTGCCATAAAGCAAATAGTGTTTAGGGTGTTTTTACAGCAATTCACAATAAAACATTTATTCTTGTACAAAGCCTTGGCTAATTACTTAGCATACTATATTCAATCCTCAAAATACTTTCCTTTCACCATTTTCCTTCCCCTCCTTAAATCACTTCATCACATATCACACCACCTTCTTCTGCTAATAAGTCTTAGACTTAACTCCTGCAGTCCTATGCAAGATAATTGGTAGCAAGACTTGGCCACTGGTCCCAATCTATTGCAATCACTTTTGCTCCAATCCAGTACAGTGTCCTGTTCTTGGAGGTCCCACTCCAATGTACTTTTTCATCTACCTTTGTCTTGCTGTCTCTTTCTTTTTCATCCAGTGGAATCCAATCTATTGCCACCCTAGCAGGTCAAACATTAAGGAATTGAATTGTTTGTCCTGTCAGTCTCAGTTGTCTATTTATCATGATGTCCTGTAGGCATCTCTGACAAATCCACTGAAGCACATTTTAGTGGATGTCTCTCTAAATGAATCCCAGGAACTTACATCGGCAATGCTGGTGAAAGGCATCCAACTTAACTGATACCTTTGCTTTTCTCTGCCATGTCTCGCTAGTATGGGTTGCTGTTGGTTCTACTGTGGACACAAAGAGTATCATCTTCATGGTCATGTTGATGGTGCTGGATGCCCTGACCATGCAAAGCCCCTGAAAGACATTGCTAATCATCTGTGCACCTTGATCTCTATATTTTCCTGCTTCGAAATATTGCTTCTGATGTATAAGAAGTGGCCAATTTTCATGCTGCTCTGTAGCCTGATTGTTACTTTCCATTATCATTGCCTTTGTCTGCTAATGGCTCATGTGTTAACTGACCTCAGCATCACTTCTTTCAAGCCTGATGCTTATATCTTGGAGCATGCTCCCCATCCTAATGCACTGTTACAATCCTCAATACCCAACATCTCAGACCCTACATGATTCTTACCATCGGCTTTATCAAGACAGGTGATGTTGTCTGAACACCTTATAAAACTAACACACTCACTTCCTTCTTGCAGGATGATGTTGTGTTCAACATATGGCAGCAGACTACTGTTAAAGGATATCAACTTCACCCGCACACCTTCTCCCTGATGGAAAAAAGTGTGCTGGTTATCTCAGGAATGAAGTGATTCATAGCTGTGAAGAGTGACAGTACTGAATAAGCCATCATGCAGGATTTTTTCACACCTTTTATCGAGCTTATTTATTTTCAGACTACACACTAGTCATGACGCTCTGCCAAACTGCGTTGGAAAGCAAGTTCTACTCTTCCCACAATTGTGGCAAATATGAGGATTTCGTGAAGCTACCACAAATCCTAATTCCCTTCTGATTCACTGCTACCCAGGATAAATGTAAACCAAACCATGTTTTCCTCAGTAACAATGAAACATAACTCTATTTATTGTAACACTCTTAAGATAAACAAGAATAGTAAAAGAATAGGATTTCTAATTTATATGACTTAAACTTTATCCCTTTTAAAATTCAGATGCAAAGAATAACAGAGAAAACAGAAATATTATGAGTGGAGATAAGAAAATAGCTAGAAGCACACAGTTCTGTTTCACCAGAAATCACAAAATTAAAAGGATTTCTTTCACAGTCCTCCGTTCTTTGACGATGCCTTGATGTTATTTGTGCAACAATGATCAGTCTTCAGTTCACTGGTTGCTTTGTTGGACTTGGGGTCTTTTTTCACATCTTTGTGTTTTAGATCTCTGAGTACGTTGATTAAAAAGAACTCCAGAAGACAGGGTTACTTGAGGTAAAGCAATAGTGTCCCTACCTCTAGGCCAGTACACCTGAATTCAAGTCCCTGTATGCTCCACAGTTGTGTCACAACATATCTGAACAGGTTGACTAAAAAAAATCCCGTAAGTTTCATTTTTCTCATATGCATCAATTGCTTCACTTGTTTTTCCAAAGCTCTAAACAAGTCTTTCTGTTTAATCTCTTTTTTAAAGCATTGTCTATTTTTCCCATTGATAGTCTGCAGTCCAAAAATGCAGTCTCTTACACACTTGCCAAACCACATTTATCAATCACTTCTCTCTCTTCATGCCTGAAGCAAACATTTGACCTTTCCTTTTTGTTCAGGTGCTGAAAATGTGGAGGCATCCGTGAATCTTCAGGTAAAGCAGGCCAGGCTTCTGGGAGACCTACAATCATAGCAAGCAGTGGCACTCGGCATATTTAAAAGTAATGCAAGAGGATGAGCATGTAGTTGATGAATCAATGGGCAAAGTGTGCATGAATTAGGCAAGGGGATATCAAGATACAGTGCCCAGGTAATTGAAGAAGGTTGATTTTCAGAAACCAGAATGTGTTAAAAGCTCTGGGATGCCTATGGAAGCTTAACTCAGAGCTTGACAGCGACCAACTTCAACTTGAGACATGCCAACTTCAATTTGAATTGTGCCAACATATTTCAATCTTAGGCAATAAAATGTGAGGCTGGATGAACACAGCAGGCCCAGCAGCATCTCAGGAGCACAAAAGCTGACGTTTCGGGCCTAGACCCTTCATCAGAGAGGGGGATGGGGTGAGGGTTCTGGAATAAATAGGGAGAGAGGGGGAGGCGGACCGAAGATGGAGAGAAAAGAAGATAGGTGGAGAGGAGAGTATAGGTAGGGAGGTAGGGAGGGGATAGGTCAGTCCAGGGAAGACGGACAGGTCAAGGAGGTGGGATGAGGTTAGTGGGTAGGAGATGGAGGTGCGGCTTGGGGTGGGAGGAAGGGATGGGTGAGAGGAAGAACAGGTTAGGGAAGCAGAGACAGGTTGGCCTGGTTTGGGATGCAGTGGGTGGAGGGGAAGAGCTGGGCTGGTTGTGTGGTGCAGTGGGGGAAGGGGAGATTTTGAAGCTGGTGAAGTCCACATTGATACCAGTGGGCTGCAGGGTTCCCAAGCGTAATATGAGTTGCTGTTCCTGCAACCTTCGGGTGGCATCATTGTGGCACTGCAGGAGGCCCATGATGGACATGTCATCTAAAGAATGGGAGGGGGAGTGGAAATGGTTTGCGACTGGGAGGTGCAGTTGTTTATTGCGAACCGAGTGGAGGTGTTCTGCAAAGCGGTCCCCAAGCCTCCGCTTGGTTTCCCCAATGTAGAGGAAGCCTACAATGGATGCAGTATACCACATTGGCAGATGTGCAGGTGAACCTCTGCTTAATATGGAAAGTCATCTTGGGGCCTGGGATAGGGGTGAGGGAGGAGGTGTGGGGGCAAGTGTATTTCAATCTTATATTTCAATCTTGGCTGGGTCTTCAAGACTCAGCCACTTGGGGTCATCCACCATGGCCATCTCGTGTCTGCAATGAATATTCTCTGACAGCCCTCAAACTATAGCCACCAGTGAAACATTCTATTGGAGTAATGAATGAGCATTGAACCACGTACTAAAGCTTGCAAAACAATGATTCGTTATTGTTTCTGTTCCCTGTTTAATGCAATTGGCAAGAAAAAAGTAAGGATGACATTAATTCCTTTTAAATGTGGTGAGTTGTTTTGATCTGGATCATAGTGCTTGAAAATGTGGAGGAATTTAACTCAATAGCAGTTTCCAAAATGGAATTGAATAGATAGTTCAAGTGGGAAATTTACAGATCCATGGTGAACCTGCAGTGGAATGGCAGAAAATGAATGTTTCTTGTAAAGAACTGATGCAGATTGTGGATTTGATGACCTCTTTCTGTGGTTTAATTCTGTAATTCTAATAAGAAAAATCTGTAACTCATGCTTACATAAAAGTTAATGCATGACACCTAACGCAGTCTAAAATATGGTATATCTGTTGAATAACAATTAGTGGTCATGAGGATAATGCCCATGTTCTAGCAAATAGCTCAGTGACAGCCTTCCTTCGTGAAGTGAATTTCGGAGATATTGCTTCTCAGTAATGATCAGGGTAAAGAAGTGGTTCCTCAAGACCTAGGATAACAATATTCTTCTCTCTAATGTCCTCTTCCTCTTTCTCCTTTTACTGTGAATTGTTCCTGCTCCTGCCTGTCTTATTTCCTACTTGCTCTCATCGTCTTTCCCCAATGGCAGCCCTTTCAGCTCACTCACAAAACCACTAAAACTGTTTGTGGGCAGTTGGAGAGGATGAAGCTTCAAAAAAAAACTTTACCAGAAGTCAGAGGTCATGGTCAGAAATCAGACTAAAACACTCAGACATCATTAGCAGTGTCAGATAATCAAGCAGCCCATTAGCCAGCTTTCAGAAGAATGAAACTTTGAATTAAAAATGTTGAAAGGATCGTTCAGTTTATTAATACCATAAGATATTAGGTGAATTGAACATTGTCAGGTGTTAGAGCAGTATCGCAAAAGGCTACTATAAGAGATATATGAAGGGTCTAGGCCCGAAACGTCAGCTTTTGTGCTCCTGAGATGCTGCTTGGCCTGCTGTGTTCATCCAGCCTCACATTTTATTATATAAGAGATATAATGTTTATTTAAATATTTTAATCAGCGATTATGAAGTGTACCCCAGCACCTACAGAATGCCTAATTCATATATCCATTCTACAATGAGCACACATGCCCTATGTGAAATACCAGGTGCCTGAGAAGTGGCTGCAGGGCCATCAAACTTGATATCTTGATTTTTCTCGAATACTGCTGACTATTATTGGGAATATTGTAAAATGCAAGAGGAAAGATTTTGGAAAGATTTTAACAATCTGATAGCTTTATAACTTTCCCCTCACTAAATGAACAATGTTTTTGATTCACTGATGATGACTTGATGTTACTGTTCTGAAAAACAGTCATATTGGTCTTGAAATGGACTTTGTATCGCTCTCCATAGGTGCTGTCAGATTTGCTGAGTTTCTCCAGAATTCTCTGTTTTTAAATTTCCAGCTTCTGCTTTTCTCTGAATGTAATCGAGGTTGTTGTGACCAAGTTTGTGAAGTGCACACTTCTTCCCCTTTCTAGTCCCAATCCTACACTGTTCACAATTACCCAGGCTGGTGATATGACAATTAGATAAATCTAAGACTGTATCAAATTCAATATTAAGACCAAGTCAGCCAGATCTGTTTACTCAACTGACTTTTTACCAAAACAAATTTATTCAAACATTGTGCATAGACTAAGTTTGTATATCTACCCCTTAAAAACAAATTTACACAGATATGCACACGCACAATGAAAAAAAATGAAAGCTTCTACAGAGTGTTAACTCTAAAGTACCTTGGCCATGTAGAAATTAAACTCATGAGAAATGGAGAAGTCATGGATTGTCCAAAATGGTATTCTGATTCTGCAGTTACTTTGAAGTCTCTTCCAGGAATGGTTCTGGTTAGCTGAATTCCTTGTGCTTTACGTGGTGGAGTAGCTTCCAAGAAAATCCCCTACAGGAACTTTCCCAGGTTGACGAAGATGACTTTCAATGGGTTGTCAAGTCACACAAATTGCAAAGAAAGAGAGAACAATGAACTGTTGTTCTTTAGGCAGCTCAAATTCCTTCTCTGACCTAGTTCTAAACTCTAATAGTCTTATCCCACAAACAAACTAGGCTCAGTGATTGCACCTTGAAAATTCTCCAGATTATATGAATCCACCCAAGCTCCCTACTTGTTGCAGATGCAATATTGTTGCTGTTGTGTACGTGACATTTCCTCAGCAAATTATCCTTAGTTGAAAAGTTCAGAAAATTTTTATATTGGTGTACAAAATGTTTTGAAACAAATATATTCAGATCACATATCTTCATAATAATGCTGATTGGTTACATGTCTCACTGAGTACTTCATGACATTAAATACATTTCTTAGAGATGAAAGTTTGTGTTCGTCAATAGAAATGCTATCAGCACTGAGAGTAGAAAATTTCTGTGCAAAGTAGCAAATTGTTTTGGTGAGTAAAGCATACCTTCAAAACCAAAATGGAGGTGCTCAGAATGTGTGCGAGGAATCTTGACATTTACAAAAAGTAGATTCCATTGTCCACTCAACTATAGGTCTGATGAAGAGGATGGAGATGTTTAGGAATTTTTTCAAGCATGTTCATTGTTATATCATGATTCTTATTTTTATAGTTAGTCACAGACTAATGGTACTACAATTCCTGAAATGTTTCCTGCGGTTCAGTTGAGGATCTGGGTCAGAGAAACAAAAAACTGTGTGAAATACATGTTTGGAATCTACCCTAATTCAGCGGCTGTTGAAAGAGGTTGTCTTGATAGCATGAAGTAGAAACTAACAGAAACAAGTATCCACAGGATTATTGTATATCAAAAAATTCATAGGCAGAAAACCATAATAGAAAATATTGATGTGATGCCAGACACACAAAAAATGATAATGACAACTCACCTGGCAACTTGAGATCATTCATTATTCACAAGATCTCTCTTCTTCAGACAATTTGCCGAACAAGTAACATATTAATAATGGTGAGTGCCATGAAACTCATCTTAATTGAGGCAGAAACTTTTGGCCTGTAATTATTCTCTGAATGAATTACCTGCTATTTTGTGATGTTTATCTTGGGTCTAATCCTCGAAGCCAATAGCTAACTGGAATCAGGGGGAGAAATTCGATTAAAAACTGCTTTTGTGATTTGTGATTATGAATCTTTTCTTGATTCAGATCTGACATTCAGTCTCTGTATCTCTCAGATTTTATCCAATCATGGAAAATCTGGACAAGTGTCAACCAATAAAGGAAAAGCCAGGGAAGATGTAAATATTTGCTCTAAAGATGAGGAGCAGCTCAAATGACAGTACCATTAAAGTCAGACTTCTACCCTGAGAGTTCCACTCCTGGGTGGCGTCACAACCAATCATACTGAATCTGATGAATGAAGCAATATGTTGTGTTTTAGTTGACGCAATTGCTGAAAATGACTAATATTCCTCCATCCTCTAGAAGTCACTAAAAAAAAATCATTACCAGGGTCTTGTACTTGTCCATTCTATGACTATCTGCTTGTAATATACTACTATCATCATCACATCATTAATAATCACAAATTATCCCAATTGGCAACCTTTACAAATACACTTGCATTAATATTTTAAAATCTGCAATTACTTACAATTCACAAGTCAGGAAGTATTACTTAAGTGGGACTGTGTTTGACTTAGGGCAATTGGTCTTAGGAAAGGTATATTATACTTTGGAAAGGCACAATGCAATATCATCAGAATTATACCTGGGCTTAAAGTATAAAATATTGATGCTTGGGTTACATAAAGCTAACACTTCTTCCTTGAATATAGAAGTATTTACAATGATTAAGGGGCTTGATAAGACCATTTTTGCCTGGTGGAAGAAATCCAGAAGAAGAAATATGATGTAAACAATTAGAACTGGCCATGTAGGAGTAAAAACAGTAAATACTTTTTTCACACAAACAGGAACAGACTTCTCCCTGCTCTACCCTCATTAATGCTGGGTCAATTTAAATTTCCAAGAAATCAGTAGATATTTTGGTTTGTAAAGACGTCAAGCAATATGAAGCGCAGATAGAAAAGTACGTTTCAAATATGTGTCAACTTTGGTTAAATAGAACAGACTGGAGGGGCTGATTGGCTTGTCAGTTTTTATATTTCTATAATACTAATTTGACTCGTTGCCATGATATCACAACTACAATTAAGTGAAGATTCTAAATGAATTTGGCATTTATGTTTATGTTTATCCTGAGCCTTCTATTAGGATTCACCATCCCCCAACGTTGTCTCCCTTTCCTTCTTTAAAATCGACTACAACAACCAAGACACCTGCTACCAGCTGCAGTTTGACAGCGCATTTATATTTTCCTTATGCCCCTGCAAAGCAACTCAGGATGTCTTTTTAAATTAGAGGCACTATATTAATGCATCTGCTTTTCCTCCCTTGATATTTTAATCAATTTGTTCATACGTGTTTTAACACATGTCTGGAGCTGATGGGACTTGAGCCCAGGACTTATGGCCAGGCGTACGTCCACTCCTATTGCTGCATCTGTTGTAATGCTTATTGCCATCCTTTAACTGAGAAGATCAGGAGGTGATAAAAGTGGATAAAATTCTTGACAACAATTGTGGCCAGGAATGGAGTTGAAAGGCAACAAGAATGTCTGTGCAGCCCAGTTTCTTGAACAGGAATCAGGAATTTCCATTTAGCCTCCAGTTCAAAAGTGTGTATATAATTTTTTTAGATGTATTCATTTGTCAGATGTGGGCATTGCTGGCTGGCCAGCATTTATTGCCTGTCCCTAGCTGCCCTTGAGAAGGTAGAGGTAAGCTGCCTTCTTGAATCACAGCAGTCCACCTGCCGTAGGTTGACCCACAATGCCATTGCGGAAGGAACTCCAGGATTTTGAGCCAACATCAGTGAAGGAATGGCGATATATTTCCAAGTCAGCGTGGTATTCGCACGTATCTCCTGCCCTGGCCCTTATAGATGGAAGTGGTTGTGGGTTTGGAAGTTGCTGTCTGAGGATCTTTGGTGAATTTCTGCAGTGCATCTTGTGGATAGTATGTACTGCTGCTATTGAGCACCTGTGGTGGAGGGAGTGGATATTTGTAGATGAAGTGTCAATCAAGCGGGCTGCATTGTCCTGGATAGTGTCAACCTTCTTGTGTGTTGTTGGAGCTGCACTCATCCAGGCAAGTGGGGAATATTCCAGCACATTCCTTACTTTGTCATAGAGTCATAGAGATGTACAGCACAGAAACATTTTGTCCAACTTATCCTTGCTGACCAGATATTCTAAATTAATCTAGTTCTATTTGCCAGCATTTTTCCCATATACAACTAAGCCATACCTAATCATACGCCCATCCAGATGCCTTTTAAATGCTGTGATTGCGCCAGCTTCCATCATTTCATCTGGCAGCTCATTCCATACACGCACCACTGTCTGAGCGAAAAACCTGCCCTTTAAGTCCCTTTTAAATCTTTCCCCTCTCACCTCAAACCTATGCCCTCTAGTATTGAACCTGGGGAAAAGTCTTTGACTATTCGCCCTGTCCATGTCCCTCATGATTTTATACCTCCAACCCTCAGTCTCAGACTTGTGCCTTGTGGATGGTGGACAGGCTTTGGGGAAGTCAGAAGGTGAGTTACTTGCTGTAGTATTCCTAACCTCTGACAACAATTGTGGCCAGGAATGGAGTTGAAAGGCAACAAGAATGTCTGTGCAGCCCAGTTTCTTGAACAGGAATCAGGAATTTCCATTTAGCCTCCAGTTCAAACGTGTGTATATAATTTTTATATAATGTGTATATAATGCTCTTATAGCCACTGTGTTTATGTGGTGAGTCCAGTTGAGGTTCTGGTCAATGATAATCCCCAGGATGTTAATATTGAGGGTTCAGTGTTGGTAGCACCATTGAATGTCAAGGGGTGGTGGTCAGATTTTCGCTTATTGATGATGGCCATATCTTGGCATTTGTGTGGCACGAATATTACTTGCCACTTGTCAGCCCAAGCCTGGGTATTGTCCAGATCTAGTTGCATTTGAACATCAACTGCCTCAGTATCTGAGAGGTCACAAATGATGCCAAATATTGTGCTATCATCAGCAAACATACGCACCTCTGATCTTATGAAGGAGGGAGGGTCATTGATGAAGCTGGTGAATGTGGTTGGACCTCAGACACTGCCCTGAGGAACTCCTGCACTGCAGCTGAGACGACTCACCTCCAGCAACCACGACCATCTTCCTATGTGCCAGGTATGACTCCAACCAATGGAGTTTGTGTGTGTATGTTAGTGTATATGTGTACATGTGTGTGCAGGCATGCATGTGTTGGGGTGGTGGTCTTTTAACTACCTTGAAATATCCACCTGGTAGCCGGTAGGGGACCAGCAGTTCAGGCTTGTCTACATGCTTCATTTCTCCTCTGAGTGTGAGTGCTGCCAATGAGAAACTTTCCTACTTCCCTAACATTATCGATCAAGCTGCTTTCTTTATTTTTGTTTGCAATGTTAAAGTAGTTGCTGTTGTGTATGCTATGGCCATAATGTTTGAAGCAGAAGTCAAACCCAGCCAGGGTTTATAGGCAACCATCAGCACGGAGTTAGGTGTTCAAGCAAGTGACCAAATAGCTCAACACCTTTCAGCCTTCTTCATGCATTCCCAACACATTGTGTATGAATACCTTGCCTTTAAGGAAGTTCACCTTAACGACTCCCTGTGCTGTGTTTTTAAACTCTGCTTGGCAGTTAGTCTACTGTGTATCTGTAAACTACACACAATCAGAGATGGGTTGGTTTACTGCAATATCTGCTTCATAACTTGTAATGTGTTTTACTGTTTTAAATAAACTAACCCACAGAGTACATCAATCCCAGATGAGTGATTGATTAACAGACTATTGTCAATAAGGTGTCGAAGTGTCCTCTCAGTTTCTTAACATTTACTGATGCCTGATGTTTCACTCAAGCTGGAAAACGATCATTCTGGTAAAGGGGGATCCTGGCCAAAATCTCAAAGAGTTACTGTTTCCTTTCTGAGAAGCAGTTGCAGCTCCTCCTGCTGTTTCCTTGCTCTGAGCGAAAAATTTGCCCTTCGTTTCTGATCTATGACATCCTATATTCAGCCAGCGCGAGGACTGAAAAAGCAGATGAAAGCTGGTCAAACTATTTGTCATTCTTGGCAAAGATGCCTGTTAGTGCCATTATTACCTGCAACATTTGCCTGTAGTGTCACTTGATGTGCACTTGTATAAAATTGCCTGCATAACCTGATTTATGCAACAGTTCTTCAACAGTGGTCAAATTATTCAAGAAATATTAAATTACAATATCCTGTCTTTGAGGTTTGCCTATGTTCTGTAGTTAGCATTGAAAGAATACAGCTCTCTGTTGACCTCAAAGAAATCCACCCAAATTTCTGTCATATGGATTTTTTTCTTTCCCAAGGTTATTGTGAATATGAATTAAGAGGAAGCCTAGGTACCCAGCAATAGTGATGACTTAAGAGGAGGGTAAGTAGCCAATAATACTGTTAAAGCATTTTCATAGACAACAAAACCAGCAAGTAAAATGTATAGAAACTGTGAGGCTGGATGAACACAGCAGGCCAAGCAGCATCTCAGGAGCACAAAAGCTGACGTTTCGGGCCCAGACCCTTCATCAGAGAGGGGGATGGGGAGAGGGAGCTGGAATAAATAGGGAGAGAGGGGGAGGCGGACCGAAGATGGAGAGTAAAGAAGATAGGTGGAGAGAGTATAGGTGGGGAGGTAGAGAGGGGTTAGGTCAGATCAGGGAAGACGGACAGGTCAAGGAGGTGGGATGAGGTTAGTAGGTAGATGGGGGTGCGGCTTGGGGTGGGAGGAAGGGGTGGGTGAGAGGAAGAACCGGTTAGGGAGGCAGAGACAGGTTGGACTGGTTTTGGGATGCAGTGGGTGGGGGGGAAGAGCTGGGCTGGTTGTGTGGTGCAGTGGGGGGAGGGGACGAACTGGGCTGGTTTAGGGATGCAGTAGGGGAAGGGGAGATTTTGAAACTGGTGAAGTCCACATTGATACCATTAGGCTGCAGGGTTCCCAGGCGGAATATGAGTTGCTGTTCCTGCAACCTTCGGGTGGCATCATTGTGGCAGTGCAGGAGGCCCATGATGGACATGTCATCCAGAGAATGGGAGGGGGAGTGGAAATGGTTTGCGACTGGGAGGTGCAGTTGTTTGTTGCGAACTGAGCGGAGGTGTTCTGCAAAGTGGTCTCCAAGCCTCCACTTGGTTTCCCCAATGCAGAGGAAGCCGCACTGGGTACAGTGGATGCAGTATACCACATTGGCAGATGTGCAGGTGAACCTCTGCTTAATGTGGAATGTCATCTTGGGGCCTGGGATAGGGGTGAGGGAGGTGGTGTGGGGGCAAGTGTAGCATTTCCTGCGGTTGCAGGGGAAGGTGCCGGGTGTGGTGGGGTTGGAGGGCAGTGTGGAGCGAACAAGGGAGTCACGGAGAGAGTGGTCTCTCCGGAAAGCAGACAGGGGTGGGGATGGAAAAATGTCTTGGGTGGTGGGGTCGGATTGTAAATGGCGAAAGTGTCGGAGGATGATGCGTTGTATCCGGAGGTTGGTAGGGTGGTGTGTGATAACGAGGGGGATCCTCTTGGGGCGGTTGTGGCGGGAGCGGGGTGTGAGGGATGTGTTGCGGGAAATACGGGAGACGCGGTCAAGGGCGTTCTTGATCACTGTGGGGGGAAAGTTGCGGTCCTTAAAGAACTTGGACATCAGGGATGTGCGGGAGTGGAATGTCTTATCGTGGGAGCAGATGCGGCGGAGGTGGAGGAATTGGGAATAGGGGATGGAATTTTTGCAGGAGGGTGGGTGGAAGGAGATGTATTCTAGGTAGCTGTGGGAGTCGGTGGGCTTGAAATGGACATCAGTTACAAGCTGGTTGCCTGAGATGGAGACTGAGAGGTCCAGGAAGGTGAGGGATGTGCTGGAGATGGCCCAGGTGAACTGAAGGTTGGGGTGGAAGGTGTTGGTGAAGTGGATGAACTGTTCGAGCTCCTCTGGGGAGCAAGAGGCGGCGCCGATACAGTCATCAATGTACTGGAGGAAGAGGTGGGGTTTGGGGCCTGTGTAGTGCGGAAGAGGGACTGTTCCACGTGACCTACAAAGAGGCAGGCATAGTTGGGGCCCATGCGGGTGCCCATGGCCACCCCCTTAGTCTGTAGGATGTGGGTGGAGTCAAAAAAGAAGTTGTTGACGGTGAGGACGAGTTCAGCTAGGCGGATGAGAGTGTCGGTGGAGGGGGACTGGTCGGGCCTGCGGGACAGGAAGAAGCGGAGGGCCTTGAGGCCATCTGCATGCGGAATGCAGGTGTACAGGGACTGGACGTCCATGGTGAATATGAGGTGTTGGGGGCCAGGGAATTGGAAGTCCTGGAGGAGGTGGAGGGCGTGGGTGGTGTCACGGATGTAGGTGGGGAGTTCCTGGACCAAAGGGGAGAAAATGGAGTCCAGATAGGTGGAGACCTCTCAGTCTCCATCTCAGGCAACCAGCTTGTAACTGATGTCCATTTCAAGCCCACCGACTCCCACAGCTACCTAGAATACATCTCCTTCCACCCACCCTCCTGCAAAAATTCCATCCCCTATTCCCAATTCCTCCGCCTCCGCCGCATCTGCTCCCACGATAAGACATTCCACTCCCGCACATCCCAGATGTCCAAGTTCTTTAAGGACCGCAACTTTCCCCCCACAGTGATCGAGAACGCCCTTGACCGCGTCTCCCGTATTTCCCGCAACACATCCCTCACACCCCGCCCCCACCACAACCGCCCAAAGAGGATCCCCCTCGTTCTCACACACCACCCTACCAACCTCCGGATACAACGCATCATCCTCCGACACTTTCGCCATTTACAATCCGACCCCACCACCCAAGACATTTTTCCATCCCCTCCCCTGTCTGCTTTCCGGAGAGACCACTCTCTCCGTGACTCCCTTGTTCGCTCCACACTGCCCTCCAACCCCACCACACCCGGCACCTTCCCCTGCAACCGCAGGGAATGCTACACTTGCCCCCACACCTCCTCCCTCACCCCCATCCCAGGCCCCAAGATGATATTCCACATTAAGCAGATGTTCACCTGCACATCTGCCAATGTGGTATACTGCATCCACTGTACCCGGTGCGGCTTCCTCTACATTGGGGAAACCAAGCGGAGGCTTGGAGACCACTTTGCAGAACACCTCAACTCAGTTCACAATAAACAACTGCACCTCCCAGTCACAAACCATTTCCACTCCCTCTCCCATTCTCTAGATGACATGTCCATCATGGGCCTCCTGCACTGCCACAATGATGCCACCCGAGGGTTGCAGGAACAGCAACTCATATTCCACCTGGGAACCCTGCAGCCATATGGTATCAATGTGGACTTCACCAGTTTCAAAATCGCCCCTTCCCCTACTGCATCCCTAAACCAGCCCAGTTCATCCCCTCCCCCCACTGCACCACACAACCAGCCCAGCTCTTCCCCCCCCACCCACTGCATCCCAAAACCAGTCCAACCTGTCTCTGCCTCCCTAACCGGTTCTTCCTCTCACCCATCCCTTCCTCCCACCCCAAGCCACACCCCCATCTACCTACTAACCTCATCCCACCTCCTTGACCTGTCCGTCTTCCCTGGACTGACCTATCCCCTCCCTACCTCCCCACCTATACTCTCTCCACCTATCTTCTTTACTCTCCATCTTCGGTCCGCCTCCCCCTCTCTCCCTATTTATTCCAGTTCCCTCTCCCCATCCCCCTCTCTGATGAAGGGTCTAGGCTTGAAACGTCAGCTTTTGTGCTCCTGAGATGCTGCTTGGCCTGCTGTGTTCATCCAGGCTCACATTTTATTATCTTGGAATTCTCCAGCATCTGCAGTTCCCATTATCTCTGTATAGAAACTGTTACTGGTAATTCAAAGTTTTTACAGCAAGCATATTAACTAATCAGGGCATAGATATAGGGATAAGTTTGAACCTGAAATGTCATAAATGTTTTTTAACAAAATAAAAATCTTTTGTAAACCTGATTTCACAAATGTAAACATTACCTTTTCAGGAATGGTGAGGCTATTCATCAGTAATTATAAACTTACATGTTAGCAACAAGTTACAACTCATTCAACCAGGATAAACTTTGCAAAGGATTTACAGCAAGCCTAATAATGTAACTTTTTTTAAACAGATCTATGAATTTTACTTGATTGCGGTGTGTGTGGACTACAACAAGGCATCCTTAGAGGAAACGTGGAATCAGTGGCAGCAATTTCTGGATATCAGTATTGAACTGTATGTGTGCAGGCTGCAGACATTGCTATCAGTTACTAAGCATTATCAACAGAGAACATTAATAGTTTCACCATTAATTTCTACCACATAATCTGAGCCATAATTTCAATTGCGTTACGCACTATCAGAGTTACAAGTTTTACAAGACCCTGTGTGGGCTGATTTCATCTATATTATACCTTATCCTGCTTAGATAGAAGAGAACTGAAAGACATTTTTTTGTGTTACTGTTGAATTCAGTAAGCAAGTGCTGCATTGCATTTCAGAATTAGTGCATCAGTGACTTGTAATTAAACTTCAATAACATTGAGACAGCTAATTTCTTGATCCAGCTGTGAATACTAATGATGGTATTAAATTTTATATTTGAAAGAATTTTTAATTAGAGGATTTTTAAGTAGCAATTAAAAAAAATAATTTCAAAGAAGCTTCCCTTTATTGGATTTTGACCTCTTTGAATTGAAACAATTTTATTTTCTGTAATTTTTCAGAATTCATCATCCATGTTATTAACAATTACCTTTTTGGAATATTGCTGTGGTACTAATCTATTCAACTTGGCAAAACATCAAACTCAAGGCTACTTTTTAACAGGTTAATGCAACTGAAATATTTATTTGCAAAGACATGGGAAAAATACGCATAAATACATATGGACAAATGCTATAACAATATGTACAAACCCAAGTATACGAAGAAACGGTCAGTTATGAGTGATTTAGTGCTTCTAAGAAAAACCTCTGCTCAGTAAGGACTTTAAATACCATTATGTTGCTGTTGGTGTTGAATGGAATTGAGGATGGTCAGTAATGGGTGGATAGAGTGGATGCAAGCCCTGACAATTGGCTTTAAGTAGATCCAATTTGGGATCTGGGTCTCTTTAACCTTGAATCTGCAAGATGCAAATATTTAACAGTTTTCCCAAGGCAGTTCTACAGTGATACAAAATAGAAGATCAAGTTAGGTACTTCATCTGAGGGCCTTCCCTCAGCTATCTGATCAAAGCTATGGGTCAGCTACATATTTCGGTAATTATGTTTTAAACACTTACCCAATGTTGGTTAGAACCCTTTAAATACATGTCTAAGGCCAGTGATTGCCCTGAATGACAAAAGCTACCGTATACCTCAGAGAAAACCAATAAAGCTGAGTAGCTTTCGAAGTATCTTCCTTTCCATTTGTCTGTTTCAGAATTTGACTTTACTGGGTTTTTTTGTGCTTTATGGCAATTGGTGCATTTCCAATTCATAATAGACCTGTACAATCTATTAATGGCTTGTGGGACTGCTTGATGCCTGTGATACTGGCATGATGCAGTCAAATTTCTAGATCTAAATGTATTGTATGTAATGTTGTCCTAGTTTCCTAAATGATTACTTACAGAAATTAAATTACCAGCTTGATTGAAAAATCAATCAATTTTTAAATTTTTGATGTCAGGCTCTGTGAACAATAGAAAGTGCTGCTTTTAGAATGATCTCATTGAAGTATGTATTGAAAAACAATCCATGATGAAACTAACATTCACATGCAAAATCTTTACTGGCAGTTTGAAAGGAGAAAAAAGTTTTGACTTTATGTAGTGCCCTTTGCAAACACCAGGTGCACCAGAGGGCTTTAAAGCCATTGAAAGACTGTCACTGCCATTATGTAGGAAACATAGCAGTTAATCTATGCACAACATGCTCACAATTAGCAAGGTAATCATGATCGATAATTTATTTATTGAGATGTTGACTGAGAGTAAAATAGATGGCACATCTGCTCTTCCTTGAAGCAGCCATGGGGCTGAACCATCCTAGTTTTTGACAAGGTCTTATCTTCGCCGAAAGTCATGGTGTACAGACCGGGATGGCTCTTGTCAACTTCTCTCAGGAAATCATCCAGTCTTCAGCTCAATCACTACATACTTGCCCCCTAGTGTGCCCAATTCGTGGGATCATGCAGCAGGACAGGTGGAAGTGCTTGATGCAGCTGAAACATTGTTACCTTCACCATGCAGATTCCGTGCTTAAAACGCAGTTCCATGGTCTTTTATGCTGTCTACCCAAAGACTTTACAGCCCTTGGTGCTGCAAGCCAGGAACTGTCCTGTACAATCCGCTGTTTTACTCACATCACTGAGGAAATGCACACAAAGACTGTCTTTGTTATTTTGCCGATAGGGACTTAGAGGCAGTAGCGGATTGGGTTGTGGGAGGGAGGTTCCTCAGGTATGTTCCCATCCTGTTGTCTATCCTAAGTGACTTCACTGCACAATATTCAGATATCTTACGTCAATTGAAACCTTAAAAGCAATTAACCTCAGCATCATACAATATTCTGGCATTCTTTTACTGGCCAATGCTTTCTTACTCATGGTGTGTAGGACAAGTAATGTACAGATTCTTTACAAAGAGATCACCCAAAGATATCACACATGCAATCACATGAATAGGTAAAGTTTTATTCAGCAACAGAAAAGTTCAGAGTACAGAAATAGCCAGGTTCGCATGAACTGTGGAGTGACCAGGTGAACCTTTCCTTTAAACCAATAGAAAGTTATTCAATGACGGGTCCAAACACAGGTCAGTCTTGCTGGATAACAAAGTGTGGAGCTGGATGAACACAGCAGGCCAAGCAGCATCTCAGGAGCACAAAAGCTGACGTTTCGGGCCTCGACCCTTCATCAGAGAGGGGGATGGGGAGAGGGAACTGGAATAAATAGGGAGAGAGGGCGAGGCGGACTGAAGATGGAGAGAAAAGAAAATAGGTAGAGAGGAGAGGAGAGGATAGGTAGAGCTCTCTGATGAAGGGCCCGAAACGTTAGCTTTTGTGCTCCTAAGATGCTGTTTGGCCTGCTGTGTTCATCCAGCTCCACACTTTGTTATCTTGGATTCTCCGGCATCTGCAGTTCCCATTATCACAGGTAGAGACGAGAGTGTAGTTGAGGAGGTGGGGAGGGGATAGGTCAGTCCAGGGAAGACGGACAGGTCAAGGAGGCAGGATGAGGTGGTCAGTAGGAAATGGAGGTGCGGCTTGAGGTGGGAGGAAGGGACGGGTGAGAGGAAGAACAGGTTAGGGAAGCGGAGACAGGCTGGGCTGGTTTTGGGATGCATGGGGGGGATGGGACGAGCTGGGCTGGTTTTGTGATGCAGTGGGGGGAGGGGAAGAACTGGGCTGGTTTTGGGATGCAGTGGAGGAAGGGGAGATTTTGAAGCTTGTGAAGTCCACATTGATACCATTGGGCTACAGGGTTCATTCAGCTCCACACTTTGTTATCTTGGATTTTCCAGCATCTGCAGTTCCCATTATCACTCATTCTTGCTGGAAATGGGTTTCAATGAAGCTCTGTCTGATCTCATCTTCAACAGTGCACAGGTTTGTCATGGTCTCCTGGATGTCCTTTCTGGTATCATCCTTCAGAGGATTATTCTCAATCCTGCATTTCCTCTGCATCCAAGACATGCCCCCTTTGTCGGCTCGATTTCTGAAAGGCAAAGCATGCCACAATGATACAGGACAACTTTCCTGGGCCATACTACAGTTCATACAGTCATAGAGTTGTACAGCACGGTCACAGGCCCTTTTGATCCAACTCATCCACATTGAAAAGACATCCCAATCTGACCTTGTCCCATTTGCCAGCACTTGACCCATGTCTTTCTAAACTCTTCCTATTCGTGTACCCATCCAGATTCTTTTTAAATGTTGTAATTGTACAAGCCCCCACCACTTCCTCTGGCTGCTCGTTCCACACACGCACCACCCTCTGCATGAAAAAGTTATTCACCACCATTTCGTCTGGCAGCTCGTTCCACACACGCACCACCCTCTGCATGAAAATGTTATTCTTCCAACACCTTTTAAATCTTTCCTCTCACCTTAGAACAATGTCGTCTAGTTTTGACCTCTCCCACCCTAGGAAGAAGACCTAGACTGTTCACCCTATCCATGCCCCTCATGATTTTATAAACCTTTATAAGGTCACCCCTCAGTCTCTAAAGCTCCAAGGAAAAGTGGCCCAGCCTGTTCAGCCTCTCCCTATAGCTCCAACCCTCCAATCTTAGCAACATCCTTGTAAATCTTTTCTGTACCCTCTCAAGTTTAAGAACATCCTTCTTGTGGAAGGGCAATCAGAATTGTACACAGTATTCATTGGGACAACGAGCATCGAAATCTCATTTGAAAGAGGTCTATTCCATTGTCAAAAATCACATGACACCAGGTTATAGTCCAACAGGTTTATTTGAAGACACTAGCTTTCGGCGTCTCACTCTTTCTTCAGGTATCAGACTGTTGGACCATAACCTGGTGTCATGTGATTTTTGACTTTGTCCACCCCAGTCCAATACCAGCATGTCCACATCATGTTCCACAGTAGCTGTGGTAGAAGCATGGGCAGCATCACATCTCCATTCAGCATCTGTATAAGGGTTTTGTTAATGTGTTATCACTGTATCTGCAGCAGGTATGCCTAGTCTCCTAGGAATCAACCCACTATGGCCTGAAACCTTGGAATGAGACAGGAACCTGGGCATTCTCTGGTATGTAAGAGTCACGGCAGCTCCCAGGCTATCTGGTGTAGATCTCCAACATCTGCCTTTGATGGTCAAAGAAAAGCTGAATACTGATGCAGCAGAGGCATTTTCTCTTGACAAACTTTACATTAGGATAATGTGGCCTCAAAACAGCATGGATGTAGCTTTATTAGGGAGAAGACTGTGATGGCGAAGAGTCTCACTTCCTGAGCTGTTTGCCTCTCCTTTTCACAGAGGAAGGCTATGGAGAATTATGTTCTGGAGAAAATGTCAATATATCCTGGATGCATTGATGTATTGAAGATTTGGTAATAGCACACAGGCCACCAGTTGCTGAGATGCTGGAGCTAGTGATCTGTGGATACTGTCAAAAATAGAATGGTTGATCTGTCATCGTACATCTGAGCTTTCACATTAACTCTGTGAAATTACATGTATGATGCAGTGTGCAATGGACAATTTGTAAGAAGGTTAATGTCATGAAAAATGAAGAGGAGTCATTGGACATGAAACTCTGCTTTCTGTCCACAAATGCTGCCAGAACTGCTGAGTTTCTCCAGCAATCTCTGTTGTTGTCTTCTAGTGAGAAATGTGGCAGAAATGGTAAACCCAGGTGAGAATTTTAAGTTTTCCATCCACATCAATTTGCCTATCTGACATGATAGGGGGGCAAATGATGCAAAGTATGTTATGATCATGATTCCCAGTGGTCATCATTTTTAATGCTAATTCTTTCCAAAAGAATGAAATTTCAATGAAGTCCAATTTGCCTTCAGATTGGTGGCATTACACAATGAGTGCATGCATGATTAACGTATTTGTCCCAGCAGGGCCTCGTATTCAAAGAACACTTCACCATCAAAGAGATAAACTGTACTTTAATCCACTCACTCTGCATGTGGTGGCACCATTTGGTTGCAGTGTTGTACAGTTGAGTTTGTAGTGAAGATGGCAATGTTTCAATTTCTTCTTCTTATGGTTGATGTGCAGGCTGCATCTGAGATGAATGATGATCCCATCATCCTTCTAGATTCCTTTTGCATTATTATCCCTGTGTCCCCAATGATCTTGCCCCTCCTATCCACACATCTGTTTATTCCCTTTATTTTCAATAAACAATGTAACTATTTACAATTTGTGTTTCCTCATGTTGATGACAAAACGATTGTGAGTTGTGAAAAGCTGCTCTTGTGCATTTTCCCATCATCCATTATGCTCGATCAAATCCCCCCACCATTCTACATTTAATTGTTCACTTTTGCTATCATCATTCCTTCAGCGACGCAGTGCAATGAACCTTAAACCAAAACCTTCCACAGGACTCCATGGACCAGCCTATGTTAAGCCCCTATGATTGTACTTGATCTGCATGACAAACTATTGCCCAATCTATGAACTGCAAGGACACAGAATCCCAGGCTCTGGTAGGTTTGTGTACCTGACAGACTGTGGTCAACCCTTGGAGTGAGAGCGGATGAGTTCCTTAACTGGCTGTGGTGGTAGCTTCATTGAAAAAAATACACCTACTCTCCACTGAAGACTGCTCAACTTTATCTTTCAGACATGGTCATTTCTTTACATCTCATGCAGCGACTTAGCCACATAACCTGCTGACAAATGCTGTAGGTGTGACATTGACATACCATGTAGTAGCCTTATGACTGCTGAAGCACAGATTGATTGCAAACCTGGCCAAACAGCAAGGAATGCTGGGTAAACTGGCTAAGTAAAAGTCTGAGGTCAAAAAACCCACACACCAGACCCAATGCAAATACAACAGCCAGATGCTAATGACATTAGCAGAGTGTAAAAAAAAATCAACAGTTATCCTGGACAGATATATCCCCAAACAATTTATCCACCAAACAAAGGAGGGCCCAGACAGAAAGGCAACAGGTCCTGCTACACAAAGAAACAAGCACTGGTAAGCCATCCAAATGACTGACAATAGTTCAAACTATTCAGTCTGTCTCTCTGATTGTCCGGAACTACAGAAAGTTCCAGAAAACCATCCAAAAAGGTATAAAAACAGGGTTCACCTGCAGACCAATCTCTTGGACCATCTTGGATCTTCTCGGGAGACGAGCAGGGCAAATGGCAGAGATCCACTGACCATCCAGAGAGAGAAGAGAGGAAGAGAGAAAGCAGCTTTGCAGCTGCACAGAGACAGAGAGCGGCTGTGCAAATCTATAAGAGACTTGGGAAATATTGTAAGATTAAGGGGCCAAATAGGATTAGAAATTGTTCCAGTGAAGCTCAACACAAGCTGGAAGAACAACACCTCATTTTCCGCTTGGAGACCCTGCTGCCCTCCAGACTCAATATCGAGTTCAATAATTTTATAGCCTAAACTCTCCCATGTCCCAGGCCCCTACCCCACACACCAGACCTTGTTGCTACATCGCCTGCCATTACATACTACCTGTTATTAGTCACTAAGAATCCCCTTTAAGACCATAAGACATAGAAGTGGAAGTAAGGCCATTCGGCCCATCAAGTCCACTCCGCCATTTATAACATGGCTGATGGGCATTTCAACTCCACTTCCCTGCACTCTCCCTGTAGCCCTTGATTCCGTGTGAGATCAAGAATTTGTCGATCTCTGCTTTGAAGGCATCTAACGTCCTGGCCTCCACTGCACTCCATGGCAATGAATTCCACAAGCCCACCATTCTCTGGCTGAAGAAATGTCGTCTCATTTCAGTTTTAAATTTACCCCCTCTAATTTTAAGGCTGTGCCCACGGGCCCTAGTCTTCCTGCTTAACAGAAACAATTTCCTCGCGTTCACCCCTTCTAAGCCATACATTATCTTGTAAGTTTCTATTACATCTCTCCTCAACCTTCTAAACTCTAACGAATACAATCCCAGGATCCTTAGCTGTTCATCATACGTTAAACCTACCATTCCAGGGATCATCTGTGTGAATCTCCGCTGGACACGCTCCAGGGCTAGTATGTCCTTCCTGAGGTGTGGGGCCCAAAATTGGACACAGTATTCTAAATGGGGCCTAACTAGAGCTTTATAAAGCCTCAGAAGCACATCGCTGCTTTTATATTCCAACCCTCTTGAGATAAACAACAACATTACATTCGCTTTCTTTATCACGGACTCTACCTGCAAGTTAACCTTTAGAGAATCCTGGACCAACACTCCCAGATCCCTTTGTACTTCTGCTTTACGAATTTTCTCACCATTTAAAAATGGTCCATGCCTATATTCTTTTTTCCAAAGTGCAAAACTTCACATTTACTCACATTGAATTTCATCAGCCATTTCCTGGACCACTCTCCTAAACTGTCTAAATCTTTCTGCAGCTTCCCCACCTCCTCAGTACTACCTGCCTGTCCACCTATCTTCGTATCATCAGCAAACTTCGCCAGAATGACCCCAGTCCCTTCATCCAGATCATTAATATACAAGGTGAACAACTGCGGCCCCAACACTGAACCCTGCGGGACACCACCCGTCACTGGTTGCCATTCCGAAAAAGAGCCTTTTATCCCTTCTAAAGAGCCTTTAACAACTATTCACCCTCCTAGCCTCATTGTTATCAACTCCTTTGTCTGTCCAACTGCTCTTCGTCCTCTTTAGGCTCTACCCTATCATTTCCTCTCCACTTCACACCCCTCGCCTTTTTTTTGCATATAAACTGTTGTTTTCCCAGTTGCCATGAGTTCTGAGGGATGCCACCGGACATGAAAGGTTAAGTTTGTTTTTTCCTGCATAGATGCTGCCAGACCTGCTGAGTTTGTCCAGCAACTTTGTTTTTGTGCCTGATTAACATCATCCGCAGTCCTTTCAGTTTTTATTTAGGATTAGAAATTGCATTGTTTCGTAGTAAAAGCTATTGTAACTTGTTTTGTAATAAAGTTGCAACTGCTTTACATTGGTACCAGCTTGTGTTTGTAGCGATTTGACCATTTCGATGTTGTGGGACACCTTAGCAAATTCATTCATAATGTCCAGGTTGGAGTTGTCAAGCTTGTTTTAAGTAGGAACTAGACAACACCGTGCTGCTAAACAGCAACATGTCCATCCCCTTCTCTGTTCAGTGCTCTAAATCAGTGATGAACTGTCTGTCTTTTGCCTCTGCCCTAAAAGGCAATGCAAGCCGCAAAGGCTTGCAGCCTGCAGGTTAGGACGGACAAGCATATTTGCTCAAATGTAACTGTACTCATTGGAATTTAGAAGAATGAGGGGGGATATGAAGGGAATAGATCAGACTGAAGCAGGGAGGTTGTTTCCACTGGTGGGTGAAACCAGAACTAGGGGGCATAGCCTCAAAATAAGGGGGAGCAGAATCAGGACTGAGTCAAGCAGGAACTTTTTCTCCCAAAGAGTTGTGAATCTATGGAATGCCCTGCCCAGTGAAGCAGTTGAGGCTACCTCATTAAATGTTTTTTTAAAGACAAACACAGATAGATTTATGAACAGTAAAGGAATGAAAGATTATGGTGAGTGCACCGGTGGGTGGAGCTGAGTCCACAAAAAAATCAGCCATGATCTTATTGAATGGTGGAGCAAGCACAAGGGGCCAGCTGGCTTATTCCTGCTGCTAGTTCTTAGGTTCTTATGTTCTTAACATGCATGTGCTAATTGGTTTCTGTTCATGGGGCACTAGCACCAGTTCCAGGTAGGAGGGAGCTGGTGGTCTGGGCTTCACTTGGACAAGTGTTCTGGCAAATCAAATAACCAAAACTGGAGACAAGATTTTAATTAGAGAGTGGAGACAATGGAAGAGGGGAAATGTAGGCTTACAAAGTAAGGGTATATAGGAGCATTAAAGGCTAATTACTGGATAACAATATCCAGTGGGACAGGAAGGGATAAAGTATACAGAGTCAATAGGTGAAAATGGTAAAAATGCAAGTTGTACTCCAAACAAAATAAATGGATTAACAGCACAACTGCAGGTGAGTGGTTATGATCTTATAGCCATTGTGGACATATGGTTACATGGAGTGCAAAGTTGGGCACTAAACATTCATAGAACATAGAATATAGAACAGTACAGGCCCTTGGGCCCACAATGTTGTGCTGAACTTTTACCTGAAACCTAAGGTCTATCTAACCTCCACCGCTACCTTATACTATCATCCATATGCCTATCTAATAGCCGCTTAAATGCCCCTAACGAGGCTGACTCCACTACCCTCTCGAGCAATGCATTCCATGCCCCTACCACTCACTGATGGTATGTGACTTTTTGAAAGGACTGGGAAGAAGGAAACAATGTTGTGGTAGCATTCTTAGTAAAGCAGGGAATAGCACAGGAAAGCAAGAAATGATCTAGGATCGGAAGATGTAGAATTCATATAGATGGAGGTAAGAAATAACAAGAGCAGGAGGATAGTGGGAGTAGTTGGTCCCCAACAGTCACTATACTGTGGGGCAGAGAATAAATTAGGAGATAATGAGAGCATGCAGGCAGCACATTAATCAAAGGGGTGTGATAGGGTAAATGTGAAAATGTTGTTCCACTTATGGAAGACTCTAGGTCCACAGGATATAATCTCAGGGCTTTGGATCACCCATTTAAGACAGAGATGATGAGGAATTTCTGCTCTTGGAGGATGCTGAATCTGTGGAATTCTTTAGCACAAAGTGCTGTTGAGGTTGGGTCACCAAGTATATAAAAGACCGAGACAGATTTTTAGTCAATAAGGGAATCAGGGTTATAGGAAAATGGAGTGGAGGGCTATCAGATCAGCATGATCTCATTGAATGATGGGGCTGAATGGTTTACTTCTGCTCCTACATCTTATGGGTCTTAAGATCTAAAGAGCAATGCAAGCCAGAGAGGTTGACAGTTGCCATGTTAACACAAAGTGAATGAGAGCAAAGATAGAAAGCTGTAGATGCATCCTGTGTAAATACACCAAATGCATGTGTGTCTGCAGATGCAGGAAATCTGAAAGAAGTGTGCGAGTTACAAGTATCTATGTGCTATAAAGTGAAGTACTGAAGGACTGCAGTGATTGGTAAGATATTCTGAAAGATTTCGTGATGATGCGGTAAGGCTTGCAGCTTGGTGATGCCAGTTTTCATCGACATGGACAGTGTCCATGGAGCATGAAGGAAATGGGGCTAGCAGTGGTGTTGTCCAAAGGCCTGGAAAAGCAAGTGCCATTCTGTGGCCACCAGGTAAATGCTCTGAATTTCATGTTGGAAATTGACACTGTCTCATTTCCAAGGGAAGATAGGAGAAGTAGGAGCTGCAGAGAAATGAGGTGAGATTAGCTCATAAACAGGTTCAGATGCTGGAAAAAAGGGTAATCACCACTCATGAATGTGATTTAGAATTTGCCATTTGAACCCTAAGAGGAGATTCAGAACTTTTCTCCTTGACATCAGGAATCTGATTTTGTTCAAATTCACTGTATTCTCCCAACTTTCCATTGCTAAGGCAATGGAAAATTTCATCCACGAGATCCTTCACATACAATGGAGAAGGCAGGCAATGCCTCATTTTAACAGCTCATCTGAAAGACAGCTCCACTGGAGTGGAGCACTCACTCAGTAACTGCCTTAGAGAATCATCCCAGGTCTTGAGTGAAGTGCGGAAGTCTGACCTGAACCCAGGTGTAGGCACAACAGTGTTGTCAGCTGAGCCAAAGCAGGAATTCCACAATCTAATACAAAAGAAACAAATTGGTATCACCAATAAATGTAGTGCTTTAATCACAAAAAACAGTCATAGTTACCTGGAGGGAGAATCTCGGGGCATGAGCGCAAATTTTTCCCTCTTGCTCCAAAATATCACGATTCACAGTTCACAGGATATCCCTCCCTTGGCTCATCTTGAGGTACTAATTCCACATTAATCAATGGCAGCACAATGAACCTTATTGTCTTTGGCAGCAAGCCGGCCCTTCATTTATCAATTATTTCAACATCCACATCTTTGCCTTCATGACACATCCTCAGACATGCACCAAAGCATCCAAAAGCTGATAAGGATTCTACATTAAAGTATTGTCAAATGCTGGAACTTTAAATTATTATGTCTGTGCAGACAGTGGAATCACCAGCAGTGAATTCTGCTTCTACTAAGAACAAAAAAAGTGCCTTTGGCTCTCAGAGCCAGTTGTTATTGATTGCTTTTAAGATCAGTAAAACTTATGAATTTCAAACCATGTAATACAAAGTTCTAATACTCTGAGCACAAGCTTATTAATTTACTCCCTTTGAGTGCAGTAAATTATCATTTTAATGACTCTCTGCATTTTAGCTCTGAAGTTCAAACCCTTCCAAATGGTCCACTTTAAGTCCCACATGCACGTTATGCTCACATGGAATTCCATGAATTCCCTGAGACATTCAGAATCTGCTCCATGATCCTGATCTCTTTAGGTTCCTGTGTCCTGGTAGATGTGGGCTCCCGGACATGTTGTCAGTGCTTTGGCTGATAATGATTCGACTGAGCTCTTTCCCTTATGGCTGTCACATACCATGACTCAATGAATGACATAGATTTCTAAAATAACCCAATACGGGGGGAGGGGCAAGTGGAGCATGGCAACAGCTGCAGAGAGAGACAAACATTTCACGGAATCTGGGCAGAAAATGTGGACATTTGACCTGGTTAAAGAGGAGGTGGAAAAGTGCATGCTGCATCAGTCAAGTAACTGCATTATTTGAAATTACTGAAAATGCAGGAAGGTCTAAAGTCACATTATTAATAAATCCAATGACATATCTTTGCCTGAGGAATGTGATCCTTGAAGCTCGAATGCTGATTATTCTTTAGTATGATGTGAACTGCTGATGCAGAGAACCAAGTTGTAGTTCTCTCTTGCTCACCTTAATGCAAGCGAATGTATTGATTTCTCTGTGTTTCTTGAAGTTATTTATGTATTGCAATCATGTTATTTTGCTAAGGTTGAAGTAGCCTCACTATACTCTTGAAGGGTACAGAAGGTAATTTCTGGTAGCTGAATAAACAAAAAAGAAGGATAAAACTGTTCAGGAAACTGCCTGCTAGGCATTTAAACAGATTTGAATACAGTTTTATGACAAATTTAGTTCACTTCTACTTTTGCCACTCCAAGATGATCATTTTAATGCTGCATTAGCAATGTTTCTCCTCTCTACAGGTACCTTGTGAGTATCATGCACTCCTGCAAAGTCGGGGATCATCAAACCAGATCTCTCTCTATTCCAATCTCAGTGAGGTAACATTCCTATCAGACATCCTTGGCAGGATTGGCATCATTGCCCACTCTGACTTGCCTTTGATAAAATGATGGTCAGCTGCCATCTTGAATAGTTGCAGTCCATGTAGTGTTGGTGTGCACACATTGTTAAGTAGGGGACTCCAGGATTTTGACCGGGTGACAATGAAGGAATGGTGATATTTGTCCAAGCCAGATCATTGTGTGCCTTCTCCTAGGAATGCTACAGTCCAGAAAGAAGCCTTTGACCTGAGAATTCTGCAGAAAAAATGTCAGAGGCCCAGGGTTCAGCTAGAATCATATAGAACAGGAAGAGACTGTGTCGCTAGTCATTGAGACATAGGAAGAGCTGCCGATGCTGGAGTCAGAGTCAGGACAGTGTGGATCTGGAGGAACACAGCAAGCCAGGCAGCATCAGAGGAGCAGGAAAGTCGACATTTCGGGTGGGAACCCTTCTTCTGATTTGTTATTAGTTTCTTTAATTTTAGTTTCCTTACCCTGACCTTTTGTAATGACCCCCATAGAGACCAACAGTTTTTTTAAATAAATTTGAACTTTCACAGAATGATTGAAAAGATTTCAAGTTTTAACTACATTCACTGCAACAAACTAACTAAAAGAAACATAACTAGCGCTATTTTGAATACTTTAAAAGATAAAAGCTGTTCCCCCTTTTAATTTTTAAAACAAGTAAAATCCCCACTCTGTGGTTATAGTGCAGTGGTCTTTTTAAGTGAACATTGAATTGCCCATGAACCAGTTCAAAGTGATTCTTAGTTTGCAAGTGTTTGTTTCCTTTCATTTCCTTTCTGAACTAGGTAAGTCCTAATCCAACGACTGACTTTCCCAGTAAAGGTTGAATTGGAGATTCTTTCCTGTAGCCAAACTCAGCATATCTTTCGATATATTCAGAGTATGAGCTCTCAGAGCTTTTTGCATGTTGACTGACAGGGTCAGCATTTTCTCTGCTTAAGTGTAGAATAAGCTGCGTCTATTTTTCCCGCTCTCGCTTTATCTCAAATTCTCATACTCTGAGCTGTCTATGACATTCAGGGATATCTTATAAAAGCACTGTAACTTGATACTAAATGGCTTTCTGTGGTTTGTTCTCCTTTCAAAGTTCATATCCATGGTAATCGCATGGGTCTGGTATCTAGGTTCTAGGCAGTGGAAATACCTATGAACTAACTTCTAAACTCACAACTTGATCTTACCTTGAAATTAAGCAGACAGTTTAATGTATTATCATGTACAAAACTAGCATTCCTAGCCCTCGCCCCTGTGACTTGGAAACTAATATTTTACCAAACATCAGCATAGCCATTGTTTGCAGATGTGAATATTTCATATCTTCTTCCTCGTCAGACTACTTAGGCTTCCTGTTAACTACTAAGATTGTCATCACGGAGAACTTAAGTGAGATTACATAACTTTAAACTGATTTTAATATGGTTTTGGTCCATCTTACCAAAGTAACAAAACAGAAAAGTATTATGAATCCCTTAAACATAGAACATAGACAGTATGGCACAGGAACAGGCCCTTCAGCCCACCACGTCCTGCTCACCTGGCTCACAATGAACATTCTGTTATAAGATTTGATCTTCAAATTAAACAAAAATACATCATTATTTCAGTGATCTTTACATAGGGTTGGGACTTTTACATCTAGTGTGAAGAATATAACTTGATGGCAGTGTTGGGAGAAGTGTTTGGAGACTTGACTAAGCAGAAAACAAGCCTCAAACTCTTTTACATACAGCAAAACATACGAACTCACGTGAAAGTAACACAAGTATCACACCGTATAGTGCATAAGAATTCTGTTGTTTTGAAAGGATTATATACATTATAGCTTCATTCTGAGTTCATATCTTGCTCCAATGATCAGACACTGGATTCTAGTAAGATTGTTCAAGTCTGAAAGTCTAAGAAAGAACAGAAATTGACATCTAATTGCTGTTATGGGCCAGACTAAACCTCCTCAAAATATATTAACAAGATAGCCCAACTTTTCTTATTTTTAAAGGCAACCGTGAGGTGTTGTGTTCCAGATGCAATTGGAATGGTCAAACTACCAGGCCCTTGAAGTAAAACACAGTTTATTCTTATACTATAATTAAAATACAAGCAAAAGAATGAAGAATTGGAATAACTTAACTCTACTGGAACATTTAACAGGTTATTTAATCATGAAACCACAACTGTTCCAACGTAATAACATCCCACAAACACACCCTTGACAAAGGAAAATGTAGTAAAACTGATTGTCTCACATGTAATTCTGTCCATGAGAAAAGAACATCAAGAGAAAACTCAGAGTGAGAGAGAGGGAACTCGGGCAGCAGGCAGAGATGAATAGCAGCTTCCAAACCTCAACAGCTACTAAAAGTCAGACTAAAAATTCTAATTCTATGGGAGCTTGACACTGCTCCCCTCCCATGCACTGCACTGTTTCTATTTTTCCAAACTTTATAAACCAAATCCAATGCCTCACAAATTGTTTACTTTACTGGCTTGGAACAGAGTACTCAGTACCTCTGTCTCAATCTTTCTTCATAAAAAAAGGACAAAATATACTTCTTAAAGCCAATGTATCATCACATCTCCCCCTTAAAAATGAACCATCAATATACAAAGATAGCTTCATTTTTAAACACCTTTGGTTTTGCACTATTAATATACTGCAAGACATATACATTACATTGATTCCAAGCACACAAACATCCGACACTACAGTCCCTTTCAATCTGTTTCTTCAGCCACTGAACACCTCCACCTTTACTCAAATTTTGACAACGGGCCAGCAATACATTCTCTCAATCTGACTCGAGTATAATTTTCAAAGTGAATTGCTGCAACAAAATGCTTCCTCTAAATAGTCTGGAATTTTTACCCTTAAACTTTTCCATACACTTTAAGGGGTTATGCTCAATGTAGACAATTGTATCAAACATACTAACTGGCAACATAAATGTTGGAATGTTGCAACACCAACACCAAACTCAAAGACCTCTCTTTTCAATTATGGAATATTTCTGTTGATGAATATTCAACTTTCTGGAAAAATACTCAATAGGTCTTTCTGTCTTCTCCTCTTCATATTGCAAGGGTATAGCATCCACTTCATTTGCATTGATAGCCACCTTGAATGGCTTTGCATTATTAGGTTTTGCTAACACTGGGACGGTGGTTAACATGCTTCCAGGTTGTCAAAATCCTTCTGACACTCTTCTGTCCACTGAAAGTTTCTGCAATTCTTCAACAACACAGTCAGTGGAGCAACCGGACTGCTAAAATTCGATACAACTTTCCGATAAAAACTACTCAGCCCCAGGAACTGTAGAACTTTCCTCTTCATTGACTGCATAGGAAACTCCCCAATAACTTCTGTTTTCACACCCTGTAGGACCATCTGTCTATGTCCAATGACATGGCCCAGGAATGTGACATGGGCTATTGCAAACTCATTCTTTGCCAAGTTTATCACCAAGCCTGCCTCCTCAAATTGATCAAATAATTCTGCCAAATACTCCAAATTTCCTTCCATATGTGACTAATAATCACCAAATCATCTATAAGCACCACACAATTGGGCACTCCTGAAATGAAATTACTGGCTAGTCTTTGAAAAGTAAATTCTTCGCACTGAATGGCATGATTTTAAATTGGGACAGTTCATTTGGTATTAAGATAACCAAAATTCCCTTCGCTCTTCTACATAAAAGTATCTGCCATTATCCAGTGAGTAAGGCCAACTTAGAATTATAAGTTGCTTGACTCATCTTCTCAATACAGTCATCCAAATGTGGGATAGGATGTGAGTCAGATTTTGTAATTGTATTGACTTTGCAAGAGTGCGCACATAACCATTGGGTGCCATCTGGTTTTGGCACCAATACTATGGTGACTTCTATTTACTGCAACTCATTTTGATTACATTATCTTTGAGCAGGCTTTCAATCGCTTTTTGACCCAGGGCCATCTTTAGAGGATTAAGTCTATAAGAATGTTGCTTAATTGGAAAAGCACTTCCTATATCTACATCATGCACAATCAGATTAATATTTCCCAGCTTGTCTGCCAATTCCAAAAGCTTTGCTTTACTCATTTTCCATACAATTTCTGAAGTGAACTCTTCCACTCCAAGAAACCCTTAATGTCTGAAAGAACCATCATTACACAAGGCACAAAAGTGCTAGTGTCAAACTCCCACAAAACTAGGATTTTAGTTTAACTTTCAGAAGCTGTTGGGGTTTGGAAGCTGCAATTCATGTCTCCCTGCTACAGAAAAAACCTGAGTTCTCTCTCTCTTTCAGAGTTTTCTCATGTTGTTCTTTCCTTGTGGACTAGAGAATTGCATGTGAGACAATATGTTTTACTGAACTTGCCTTTGCCACAGTTATGTTTCTGGGATGTTACTATATTGGAACAGTTGCTGTGTAGCAGATAGATAATCTATTATTCTGTTTTACTTGGACCCACCAAATACAACACCTGAAAAGAGAACACCAGCATTCACCCCTTGCTGTCTTTGAGCCAATCACCTTAAAACAAACCTCAAATTAGAGATTTTGATTGAGGCAAGAGCCCCCACTTTGTTATGGACCAGACTAATCTCACTCAAGATATATTAAGATGCTAGCTTTGACTGCAACCTTTTTTTTGGGAGCAAATGTTAGTTGTTGTGTATTGGATGCAATTCAATTGGTAAAACTATCACATTTGAAGAAAAACACACTTTTGTTCCTGCATTATAATTATAATACAAACAAAAGAAAGAAGAATTGGAATAACATAACTCTACTGGAAAACTTAACAGAATAATAGATTATTTAATTGCTAAACAGCAACTGTTTCAACACAAACTTGGCAAAGGCAAATTCAGTAAAATGCATTGTCTCACATGCAATTCTCCAGTCCACAAGGAAAGAGCATCAAGAGAAAACTCAGAGAGAGAGAGGTAGAGAAAGAGATAGAGAGAGAGAAAGACAGAGATAATTCAAAGGTTTTTCTGTAGCAGGGAGAGATGTATAGCCGCTTACAAACTCCTGCTGAAAGTTAAACTAAAATCCTGGTTCTGTGGGAGATTGACACAGACCCTTCATGTTGTTTTGATTGTTCAGACTTTAAATAACAACTCCAAGGCCTCACAAGCTGTTTATTGACTGGAACACACCACTTGACACTTTTGTCTCAACCTCTCTTCATTAAAAAAAGACAAGATACATCTCTTAAAGCCATGCTATCGTCACATTGCAAATAATCCCACTTTAAGTGGAACTTCACAGATAGGAGATTTCGGGGCTAAAGTTAAAAACTGCAGTTTGGGCTTAGGAGAAGAATGTATATGCATAACAGAAACCTATTTTTAAAAAAACACTTTTCCTCATTCTTTGCTTTCATCTTTTAAATCTGTGGCTATTTTCCTGTCTAAATCATCGTGTCAATGGAGTTAAGAGAAAGAGTTCAACAGCACCATTATTGCTGTCAAGTAGTAACCTACGACCAGCCAGAGCAGTTGCCACTAAAGATGCTAAAATTCAGAGCCAAATTAATATTAACTGTAAAAGAAATGGAGGAAATGTGCCTCGTTTAAATCTCCAGATAGCATTAAAAATCTTGCAAAAAAGAAAGACTATAAAATGTATAATGTTCAGTGGAAAGGCAAAGGATCTACTGTCTGAATTTGCTTTGTTCCACAATGTGCCTAAGGCCTCCACAGACTGAGGTGTGCGTGGAAACCATCATATACATCCTGATAAAACAGATACACCTCAACTTCATAATATACTTCTGGAATATATGTTCTTTAAGCAACAATTAATACAGATCTTTGACCAGTTCTTAATTAGATGCAGAGACAAGTGTGTGGCTGTGACTGCATGGTAGTAGCTAGCTGACAGAATAATTGGGCTTCTGATAACATTTATCACAATGGAAGCATTCAAAAATGTTAGGTTTACACTGTGAAAGTACTACTACAAAGCAGATATGGTTACAAAGCCTTGCTAAAAGATGGATGGAGTCTATAGGCAGTACATATCCACCAATAGCACAATAGCCAATACAAGCAAGCAATGCGAGCAGTGTGGCCTCTTACATACAGTCAAAAAATGTCAAGCTTTTAACACTGTAGGCAAGGCAATGTGGCATCAGAGGACACTGGAAGCACCAATGCAAAAAGCAAAGGCTAAATCAGGTAGTTCAGTGGCATCTGCAGTCACAGCCAGGGCCGAGAAATGCACATTGTGCTCTAATCAACTGACGAATACCTGAAATAGTGCAATGACAGGATCCACAATCCACAGAAATTCACCAAGGATCTTCACCAAGCACTTTCAAATCCCACAACCACTTCCATCTGGAAGGACAAGGGAAACAGATACATGGGAACACCACCTACAAGTTCCCCTCCAAGCCACTCACCACCCTAACTTGGAAATATATCACCATCCCCTCAGTGTAGCTGGAACAAAATCCTGGAACTCACTACCTAAAGCCACTGCTGGTCCAGGTGTAACCCTATATTGACACTGGCAGAATGTTGCCTAAATTGCAATATTGATGCAATGCAATTAGCCTTTACTGCCATATTCATCATTTGATTCCTTGAAGCTAAATCTTTAATTAGAAAACAATTTTTGGGAGGTGGAAATTGGGGGTGGCGGTGTATGTGGTGATGGTATTTGGCGAGTGATGTGATATGATGTGCTTGTGCCTTTTAGGCACATCTTAAACTATTGCAAATCAATGCCACTTTAATAGGATATGTCATAAAGACATAGATGCTGGTCAGTGTTCCTAAACTGAACAAATCCCATTTGCCTGTATTTGGTCCATATCCCCCTAGTACCTTGCTACCCATGTACCAGTTCAAATGTCATTTAAATATTGTAATTGTACCAGCCTCTACCACTTCTTCTGGCAGCTTGTTCCAAATATGCAACACTCTTTACTTGAAAAAGTTGCCCCTCAGATCCCATTTAAATCTGTTCCTCTCACCTTAAACCTATTTAATTTACTCCCCTACCCTGGGGAAAAGACCTTGGCTATTCATCTCATCTAGTCCCTCATGATTTTATAAACATTTACAAGATCACTTCTAAGCTTCCACGCACCAGGGAACAAAGTCCCAGCCTATCCAACCTCTCTTGTACAGCTGTAAAATTATGTCCTAATTCTTCTACTCAATGCTCTGACCAATGAAGGCAAGTGTGCCCAGTGCCTTCTTTACCATCCAGCCCACCTGTAATGCCACTTTCAAGGAACTATGTACCTTCACCCTTAGGTCTGCCTGTTCAACAATGCTCCCCAGGGCCCTACCATTAGCGGTATAAATCCTGCCCTGACTTGTCTCACCAAAATACAACATCTTGCACTTATCTGAATTAAACTCCATCTGCCATTTCTTGGCCCACTGGCCCCAGTGATTAAGATCCCATTGTATCTAGACTACATGTGTGTTAGTTTAAATTATTTATAGCCAGTCTACAAACAGCAGTGATAGAATTTAGATGTGCTACACTTAGATCATCAGTATATAGTCTTATCTTCAAACAAAGTACCTACATTATTGTTTCATCACTCCTCGCCACATATATGTTGAGGAAGAAAAATGTAACGCCATTTATGACTTGAAGTCAAAAACATAAACTTCACTGGGGAAAGTCATAAGATTCTTGAATTTAGCCTGAAACCTTCCAAGTCATGAGCCTCCACTAAAATATATCCCTTTTATTTCTCTGGGTTTTAATTTGATTGATCCATCCTTCCACATTTTATAATCTATTGGAGTGAACACCTGGTTCGAGTTTATTATTTTTAGACAGATTGGTTTAAGTACAGTAAAACTAACATAGAACATAGAACAATACAGCGCAGAACAGGCCCTTCGGCCCTTGATGTTGCACCAACCTGCTTGCCCTTATTAGTCGGGGAATTGAGTGCAAGAGTCAGGGTGTCATGTTGCAGCTTAATGAGTATTTCAGATTAGGCTATAATTAGAGAACTGTATTCAGTTCTGGTCACCACTCTACAAGAGGGATCTGGAGGTTTTGGAAAGGGTGCAGAAGTGGTTACCAGGATGCTGCCTGAATTTAGAGTTTATGAGCTATAAGGAGAGTCAAGAAAAGCTTGGGTTGTTTTCCTCTAGCTTTGTCAAATTCAAGAAAATATTGCCTGGTTGGTTATTTTATAGTCTCAGCATTTAAACAGACAGGCATTCACTGAATTAAAAATTATTAGCTTCTAAAAATAGGATTTGTAGTCAATTGATGAGTGGGAAAACAGGAGACTCATTCATTCCCTCCTTACTTGATTGTAACAGGTCCCTTATTTACGTAAAGAATATGTCTTATTTGTCCTTTACCATGATAAAACTGTATATTTGCATATTGGATTCCATTTTGGTTTTCAAACGACATGCGCAATGCCCAAACATTGGGTGCAATTGATACTGATTTTGCATGCAAGAGCCTTCACGAGTGGATTCTATATGTGATGTGGAGATCCCTCCTAGTTCAATGTTCATGAGTCTATTTGCTGAGGGTGTACCACAACTTCAGCTCATGTTAGCTAACTCAGCATTGATAGAGCTCAAACTTGGAAGCTTTCTAGTTCGGTGACCTTAACTATCAAATTTGAGATTTCACCAAATTAATCTTCTCATATATTCCTCTGCTCCTTTAGCCTACTATTAAATTTTGCTTTGCTTTCTGACAATTGAGAAACATAATTGTAATGTTTCAATTGATATTTCTCATTTAGAAATATTGATGATCTATTGTGTCTTATTTTCTGACTGAACAATCAATTTGTTTGTTTCTTATAAATATCTTCCATTTACAGCACCAAAATCCATCATATTTCCATGACTCTTGATTTTTAGTCCCTTTCAACTTTTTCCTTCAATTTCCTGGTGATATTCAATATAGCCAGAAGAAAAATAAAGCCTCCACCTCCCTACCCTATGAGTTTAGCTCATTCTGAAACCTCAGAACAGCACTTCCTGCAAGAGTGACATCTTTCCATTTTCTGCACCTGCCTGAGGTCTCACTGACTGAGAGTGCCAATTTAATGCCAAATTAGGAGGAGTTTTGTATTGCAGACTGAATTTATAGAGATAGTCATTCACCATCTGTGTAGCACAAGTAGAGACCTACTGTGTGTAGAAGCTGCTCAACCGGATTGATTCACCACACACACTGCACCTATTGTTCTACCTGGTCTCTGATAATTCTCAGTGCAGCTGTTCACTGACCCTACCCTTCAGGGAATGCTACGCCAAGGACTACAATAGAAAATAGACTTCAGTCTCTTTAAAATTTTATCAAAAGATGTCCCAGAAATCCAGTGCAAATGTGACCTTGCTGGCTTGTATCACATTTCAGCACTTGTCTGCTTGATGTGACCAGGGATAAAAAAGAACGATCACTAATGACTTGGAAAAACGAAATGCATCATAACTGCAGCAAGCTTATGAAACTAATAACAAATCTGATGTACACTTGCTAGTATCTATAAACTACCTACTCAGATTAAACAGGTTGGTTCTAAATGAGGTCAGATGATTCCGCAAAATGGTTTGAAGAATATCGAGTCACATTATATACAAGGACAGATACCATGAATTTGGAATGCAGGGGTCTCATGGAGTTTATGATTCAGGATTATCTCTACTCCAACGTCCTGACTCAAGGATCTTCCCCATCAAGTTCTGACCTGTCACCTAAAGCAGGTTCTATTTTGCATGGCTAAGTTCAGACATAAAGGAAATAAAGGATGGGAACTAACATAACGCTTCATCTCTTCTATATTTCATACTTTACATTTTTAAAAATAAATTCCTAAGTGTTTTTGGCAAAGCTGTCATTTGCTTTTCATCTCTCATGTATCCATCTCAGAGATGTAAATGACCATGTTCCTCATCTGGGATTTGGGTAGGGTTCATGTTTGCACTCAGGTGACTGCTACTCTGATTTGCGCCCAGAAAGTTCTGCTGCATGCCTATTTGGCTTTGAGTGGCAGTAGCAAAGCTCTTTTCTTGAACTACTAATCAATTACCATGTAAAGAGACAATTACATACCTAGGAAAGGGGTGCATTTTTCTTTCCCTCAAGAGCAATAGTGAATCAGTTTGTTTCTTGAGACAATGTCGACTGTTTCTAATACTAGCTTTTATAAATTCAAATTCTTATGCATAGGTTTATTAATGTTCTACAGAATATTGAACTAGTTCAGTAACATAATCATTAAACTACTATACCCAGTGAAATATTAAATGAAAATCCACATCCAAAACAATTTGAAATGTAGACATTGTCTTTTATCCTTATCTGATTAAGATACTTCCAAACTTTAAGCTAAGAAAAGTTTGACTTGTATGTTTAAAATTAAGTAAATGCAAACAACATTGTGAAACACATTGATTGCTCTGTTGAAGAATACAATTTTCAAAAGGGCTCCTTATGGCATCCGCACAGAGCCAAACCTCTATAGGGCTCCCCTTGCACCATAAAACAGGTCCATTTTTTTGCAGATGGCTGTTAAGTTCTGTGAAGCTAATGAAATACTGCACTATTACCAAATATATCTGAATTCTCTTGGTAGAACAACATTACCCTTTGCACCTTTGCTGCTGTGCAAGCTCACGACCTCTTTCGTTATTAGAGTGCTGAATGTCAAGGTCAGAATAGCTTGGTATTAGGGGCCCAGGATGATTTTTCCAGTGCAAATAGCAAACTATGAAATCAATAAAACTGTCTTAATCAATTAAAAGTCATAGATGTGTGGAAAAGGAATATATTTTGTATAAGGATGCTGGCTTTACATTCATTAAAATAATATGTTCACAAAACAAAATTGGAAAATTCCTCTGAAATAGCTTTTTATGCAGAACTGTAAGCACATGGTTAATTCTGCAAACCGGGTGCCCTCAGCAGGAAGCTACATTTGCAGGGCATGCAAGGCAAAGGGTGGGAGCTACTATGCTGTTGTTTTATCTCCAAGCTGCACTCCCTGGTGGCCCAGCTCCACTCTGGAAGCAGGAATTTGCAAGATTACACTATTTGAATGTTTACTTTGGATTATTGTTATTACAGACTCTGGTATGTTTCAGCACACTATCGCTAATTAATGAACCATTTCACTCATGTTTTGTAAATTAATATTTGTGTTTGGCTTTTTCAAGGTCTTCTCAGTAAGGGTGCAAGTGTAGCTATTTATGTTGGAACCCTTTCTTGAATAAATAAACCATCTCGCTGAAATATTATAATTGAATTCAATTTTTGAAAACAAATTATGCAGAATTTTTGTTTTTGTTTCTCCCTTCCCTTTGTGAAGGTATTGAGTCATGCCCGGGTACATACTGTCTTCAGTGTCCTATCTTCCTCAAGTGCCCATTCTTCATCTGTATCGCCCAAACAAGAAAGGTTAGCTGGCTATGTACAACAAAATGTGTTGGAGTTAATCCCAAATTTGCCCTACCTGGAGCTATGCTATCTGTTAAATGCCCATTTTTACAAAGTACTGGATCTGTGTGAAAACAGGGAGCAATTCTAATAGAAAATGCTACACAACTTTTTATCTACATTTTACAATCGTAGAGTCATAGAGTATGGAAACTAACCCTTTAGCCTACCCAGTTCTTGCCAACCATAACCCCAAAATAAACTAGCCCCACCTGCCCGTTCTTGGCCCTGCCTTTCCAAACATTTCTTATTCATGTATTTATCCAAATGTCTTTTAAAAGTTGTAATTGTACCCACTTCCACCACTTCTGTAGAAGTTCATTCCACACATGAACCACACTCTGGTAATAAAAAAATTACCCCTCCTGTCTTTTTTAAAATCTTCCTCCTCTCACCTTTAAAATATTCCCCCTAGTCATGAAATCCTCCACTCTAGGGAAAAGACACCTGCTTTTCACCTTATCTATATCTCTCATAATTTTATAAACCTCTATAAAGCCACTCTTCAACTTCCTACGCTCCAGTGAAAAAAGTCCCAGCCTAACGAGCCTTTCCTTGTAACTCAAATCTCCCATTCCTGGCAACATCATGGTAAATCTCTTCTGAACCCTGCCCAACTTAATAATATTCTTTCTATAACAGGGCGAACAGAACTGGACACAGTATTCCAGAAGAAATCTCACGAAAATCCTGTGTAACGTCAAAATGATGTCCCATTTTCGATACTCAAAGGTCTGAGCAAAGAGAGAATTTTATAGCTATTTTCAGTAAAACATCCATCCTCAAAAGGATTAATGGCATCATTTTTTCAACATTGTTAACAGTTTAAATGAGTAGCACAAGAAACTCTACATGAATGAGGATGGAGCTATCAACAAAGATTCTGAGTCCAGAGTTCAAACTATGAATTAGCATTACTTTGATTCAAACAAATCACCATACCACAAACAGAAGTGAACAGTAAGCAGCATTTTGATCCCAATAACATCATCATATCAGATAATATTAACCTTTCGTGCAGCAAACAGGAGATAATGACCCAGATGGAGTAGAGGAAAGGAAATAAACTTTCTGCTGCAAAAGAAACAGTCATTTGCAATGTATAAAGTAACAATGCAGAGGGACTTGGAGTATGTATCTCTTGATTCACAGGGATAGTGAACCATTCGCATTGCACCATCACTGGCAATAAGGATCATCATTGCTCTCAACTTAATACAATAACAACTTTCCAGGGACTCAAAAGGAATACCACAGGAGCACATCCATCACTAGAGGCATTTAGCTACCATCAGTCTGTGGTGGAGATAACTACCCTTTTATAACATCAAAGTACAGGGCAACATTAATTGTTCACACATAATCATTTATGTAACTACCGGCAATCCTATGTAATCTGAATAGGAGGCATTATCAATCTGTCAATATACAGTGTAAACCATGTGCAACTCTGACATTAAATAATGTGCATTTGATGCATGCTACCATGGTGTTTAGAGAGGTGTGGACAATGATAAATGCTGCTTTCAATCTGGACCAATCAAACATGGCACAGTTCTTTGAAGGGGAACAAACGGCCAACTCTTCAAAGATGTAGACTATACAATGCAGTTGGAATTGATAGCACCTCTGTACAAAGCTGTACCAGTCTAATAGAGAATGGATGCAGTAAGGTACATGAGTATGTGTGTATGGTGCTAAGTGTTATGGTTGCTGACATCAGCGTGAATTTGTTATACTCCAGAGAACAGTGGCAAAGTTTTAAATATTACATTGCATTGTTATGCATAAAGGCCTCACCATTAACTCAAATAACTACTAGTTGTTTTCCTAAATTAAAAAAATGATAAATAACAAAAAGGTTCTGAGAAAGGGTCACCTGACCTGAAACGTTAACTCTGATTTTTATCTTCACAGATGCCGCCAGACCTGCTGAACTTTTCCAGCAACTTCTGTTTTTGTAGTTTTTTTTAGTTCTTTCTCAAGATATCAGCATCACTGGCAAGGTCAATATTCGCTGTCCATCTTTACTGCAGTGCAAAAATTGCAAATGACCAGAGTGATGCTTGTATCTAGACATGGGTGTCCTCACTATCATTAACTAACAACCTGGAGGCAATTTAGAAGTTCCACCAAATGGATATATCTTGTCTCTGAATTCAGGCCTGGGAATCTAATTATATAAATAAAAGAACTGCAGATATTAGAAATCTGAAACAAAAATGTAAAGTACTGAAGAAACTCAGCAGGTTTGGCAGCATCTGTAGTGACAAAAATAGAGATTTTGAGTCCAGCGATGAGCTGATGAAACAATAACTCTCTTTTTCTCTCTACAGATCCTGCCAGACCTGCTGGGTTTCTCCAGAACTTATTCCTTTTCTTCTAAGAGTTTTCATGCTGAGTTCACTGTCGAGCCCTCTGCTTTTGCAAGCGCCATGTCAACTTGATGAAGATAAAATTCATGTAAGAGATAGTGGTTACATGTAGCAAATAGGTGTACATGCTTTCTCCATGCATGTCAGTGCCAAAGGATATGACTTCATAGATTTCATAGATTTCATAGAACAATACAGCGCTTCTCTAGGTTTTCTGAAATGTCTGAGTGCAGTACCAAGAAAAATTCTCAGTTTTATACAATCCTCATTACAGCCTGGAACCATATGTGAAGCAACTTGAAAATAACCATGACTGCTTAATCAAGCCTCTCTAAACCACTTGTGCTGTCATGTCAATGTAATGTAGAGAAGCAAATAACTCAATAAGGTTCACATGTTGCAATGTCCAACATGGATTTTGAACGCAATGCGCAGTGTCCATTTAACACTCATCAGTGCCCTATTGTTAGCTTTTCATTCACATTGTTGCATACTTGTTACAAAGTGCACGCATTCACATTGTGCTTGCTTCAACTGTTTATGGTGATGGTTGATAACCTATGGATAATCTTTCAAATTGTTGCAAATCATTTCATTTGTCTTGTTTTGCTGACGGAGCAATTGGGGCATTATGAACAGAATTCCCCTCTGGGACTCACCTGTTTGCAGGAGCGGTGGCTCAAATGGTGTTGGAAGAATCCCATTGAACCCAATCAGCCACTGTGGGCTTCCAACATCAGGATATCAGGGAACAACAGGAAAAAGGAGATGTATGTTCCACTACCTTTTTCAAATTAAAGTGCTAATGACTTCATTATTTTATGATAATCAATGACATTGGCAAGAGCCTGGGGGGTTGTGATTATGCTGTAACACATGTAAAGTAACATGATTTTATTAACTAAAGAGGAGTGCAGATTCTGCTAGATTGCTATGGAAAACATTATTCTGTTTTTGGTGCATCAATACTGCTGACAAGTTCTACAGGATAGAACTATACAAACTCAGGCTGGTCTGCTGCAGTCATCTGGATTACTGTGACAGGTTCACACTTGATGACTGTGCACAGCTAATAACAATATAACACCTAAGTCTAAGGGCACTGTTAAGCTTTGAAATTACTGACGCAATATTAGTGGGCAAACACTTCAAATATGACAATCATCCATTCACTACTTTAACAGGGTGGTTGGTTAGCTGGTCTGCTGTGCATTGTGATACCAACAGTTTGGGCTCAATTCCTACATTGCCTGAGGGTACCACACAGGTCCTGCTTTCTCTACCTAGTCCCTTATCTGAGGCACAGTGATTGTCAGGTTAAACTCACCACTAATCATCCGCCTGTCTAAGGAGGAAGTGAGAGAGGGTGGCTTTACCTATTTAAACAAGGAGTTACATTCTCGTGAGAAGAAAGTCAAATAAGTTGTGCTTGCTAATTGTGCGAACATTAGTTGTAGTCCTGTAGTCCTGGAAACTCAACTGCCTGACATTAACTTCAACCTAGCAGCTTGACCTATTTTCTTGGATGACCAATATACTGCCAATATTTCTTCTTTAGAACAAGAAGCATCTTTAGTCAATGAGGTAACTCCCATCTTACTGCCGTGGGCACATTACAAATTGGCAGACACAATCTTAAAAAAATTCATAAGCTCCAGAATAATGGATGTTAAAATATGGAGTTGAGCTTTTAAGGAGTCAAGGATCACGTGATGTGCACAGTGTAGCAGCTGTAACTCCTTATCCTGTTAGCAGAGTCCCTGCAATATCTTCTGTTTTCTTTAATCCTTAGCAATGGAGGAACACAGCAGGCCAGGCAGCATCAGAGGAACAGAAGTTGACATTTTGGGTCCGGACCTGAAATGTTAACTCTGATTTCTCTTCACAGATGCTGTCAGACCTGCTGAGATTTTCCAGCAACTTCTGTTTTTGTTTCTGATTTTACAGCATCTGCAGTTCTTTTGGATTTTATTTCTGGTGTCATGTCTTCCTAAAGTGATTATTTATTTTCATTCCCTAAAACACTTGCATTTTACTGTGATAGCAATGATGCCACTGTGGATTGCTGTACTGGAAGCTTTTCCTGCAATTTGTGGCTAGGATGGAGGATTCTGGTATTTTGAAGTTGAAAAGGAGGTAACATGGATGGTTCTTGCCATTGTTGTAACTTCACTGGCTGAATCATACTGCTTGAGGCTTTAAAATGTGATTTCTGTGTAATTAATGTTGTTTTCTGGATGTTTTCAGCTAGGCCTGGGAAGTAAGTGGTGGTATCTAAACAATTAAATAGAAATTATTCCTTGTGAAACAAGTAGCAGGTACAGGGAGGAAATGCCAACAAAATTGCTCTTAAAAGATCTGGTGCTATGATCTATAGAACTGCCACGAAACATCAACAAAATGTACATTTTCACAGCATACTTAATAAAGACAACCATCCCAGTGTCTTCAGGAAAGGCACAACCAGATGACAGGCAGAATGATTAAAAGATGGATCTGAGAATTGAAAGAAGTGGAGGACGAAGGGGTAGTGGGATGGGGTATCAGCCTAGTTAAGCAACGGCTTGATATTGTCATACTGTCAGAATCACACCTTACAGACAGTGTCCCAGTCAACACTATCACCAGCCTTGGGTACGCACCTAACAGGATAGATCCAGCAGAGGTGGCAGCATAGTTGTATAAAATTGGAAAGGAGTTGCATTGGGATTCCTCAATATTGGCCTGGACCTTGTGAAATTTCATAGTATCATGTCAAACATGGGCTAGGAAACTTACTGCTGATTACCCTCTCCTCTCCCCCAGCAGATAAATCTGTGCTCCTCCATGTTGAAGATAACACAGTGTGGAGCTGGAGGAACACAGCAAGCCAGGCAGCATCAGAGGAACAGAAAGTTGACGTTTTGCGTCTGGACCCCTCTTCCTGGTCTGAAACGTCAGCTTTCCTGCTCCTCCGATGCTGTCTGACCTGCCGTGTTCCTCCAGCTCCACACTATGTTATCTTCTCTACGTTGAACACTGCTTGATGAGAGCACTGTGAGTAACCAGGGTGCGAAAAAACTCTGTGTGATAGACTTCAAAGTTCATCACCTAAAGTAGTACAATGATACCACTACTAAATAAACTGGTGAAGTCCTAAAGGAGGTCATAAGAGAACCAACAAAAAGGGGAAAAAACCTTATCCTCACCAATTTGCCTGCAAAAGCTGCATCTGTGCATTATAATATCAGGTGAGAGTGAACACAGCTAGCCTCTGTGGAGAATGAATGCCTGTCTTCATATTGAGCATACCCTCCAATGTGTTGTGTGGCACTATCTCTGTGCTAAATTGAATAGACTATTGGACAAATCGAGTCACTCAACCTTGGGCACCAGTGAGGTGCCGTGGACCATCAGCAACAACAGAATTGTGCATAAACACAACCTGCAACTGGATCAACTCTGGTTTGATGGACAGTGCAGGAGGATATATCAGAAGCAGCACCAACCATACTTAAAAATGAAGCGTTGACCCGGTGAAGCTACCAAACAGGACTACATGTGCTTCAAACAGGTCCAGCTCTCAGTGATGAAGCTAAGTAATTCTACAACTAATGAATCAGACTTAAGCTCTGCAGCCCTGCCACATCCAGTCATGAATGGTGGTGGACAAATAAACAACTCAGTGGAGGAGGAGGCTCCACAAATATCCCCACCCTCAATATTGGCAGAGCTCAAAGAGCTGTAAAAGATACCGTTGAAGTATTTGCAATAATTTTTAGCCAGGAGTGCTTTTTGGATGAACCATCTCTACTTCCTCCAGAGGTTCCCAGCATCAAGTATACCTATCTCCAGCCAATTCAATTCACTCCTCATGTTGTCAAGAAATGGCTGGACTGCTGAAATTCCAAGGGCACTGGGTCCTGACAACATTCTGGCAACAGTATTGAAGAAAGGTGCTTCAGAACTGGCTGCACCTATAACCAACCTGTTCCAGCGCATCTTCCACCCTTGGCCCTCAGCCAACAATGTGGGACATTTCCCTGGTATGCCCTATAGACAAAAAACAGGATAACTCCAAAGGAGTCAATTGCTGACCCATCAGACAGTCGACTCTTTTTGTGTAAAGTGTCATCAACAGTGCTATCAAACAGCATTTGCTTCGCTGTTCTGTGGAAATTATGAGGAAGGGTCACCCAACCCAAAATGTTAACTCTGATTTTACTTCACAGATGCTGCCAGACGTGCAACTTTTCAAGCAACTTCTGTTCTTATTCCTGATTTACAGCATCCACATTTCTTTCAGATTTTACTCCCTAGCAATAGCATTCTCGGTGATGTCCAGTTTTGGCTCCACCAGACCACTCAGCTCCACACCACATTACAGGCTTGGTTCAATCATGGACAAAAGAGCTGAATTCCAGAGTTGAGACATGAGCGACATCAAGACTGCATTTGACAGAACGTGGCATTAAGGAGCCATCATGAATCTAGAGTCGGGAGCAAACTCTCTTCTAGTTGGAGTCATACCTAACAGAAAAGAAAATGGCTGTGGACGTTTGAGGTCAGTCATCTCAGCTTCAGGACCTCTCTGCAGGAGTTGCTGAGGGCAGTGTCTAAGGTCCAACTATCTTCAGCTACATTCATGACCTTCCCTCCCTGATAAAGTCAGAATTGAGAATGTTCACTAATGATTTCACAATGTTCAGCACCATTTGCAACTCCTCAGATACTGAAACAGTCCACGTCCAAAAGCAGCAAGATATGGACAATATCAAGGTTTTGGCTGACAAGTGGCAACTGATATTTGTGCAGCACAAATGTCAGGCAATAACCAGCTCTGATCAGAGAGAATCTCTAACCTTCGTTCCTTGACATTCATTCATGTTAACCTCACAGAATTCCCTACTATCAATATCGTGGGGGTTACCATTGACCAGAAATTGAAATATGCAAGTCATATAAATACATTGAAGACAAGAACAGGTCAGAGATTAAGAATCCTGCAGTGATTAATTCATTTCCTAACTCAACAAAGTCACCATCTTCAAGGCATGTGATGGAATACTCATCTACAAGAAGTGTGATGGAATATTCCCCACTTGACTGGATCGGTCCAGCTCCAACAACACTAAAAATATCCAGGACAAAGCAGCCCGCTTGATTGGCACTACATCCATAAGCGCCCTCCATCTCTGATGTTCATTAGCATCAGTATGTACTATCTACAAGATGTACTGCAGAAATTCACCAGTGTTCCTTAGGCAGCAATACCCACACCCATGACCATTTCAATCTAGAATGACAAGGGCAATAGATATATGGGGATACTGCCAAGCCACTCACCATCTAAACTTGGAAATGTATTTCCACTTCTACAGTACCACTTAGACAAAAGCCTGGAGCTATGTTCCCAATGGTTTTGTAGATCTATGTATACAAAGCCGATTTCATGATTCAAGAGGGCAGCACCCCACCAACTTCTCACGGGCATCTAGGGATAGGCAATAAAAGCTGGCCCAAACAGTGACACCCACATTCCATGAATGAATATAAAAAGGGTACTGTCCCTAAGATGAGATATATCGAAATATAAGAGGCCAAAGTCAGTGGGATGCAAAATTGTCAAGGCAAACGAACAGCTGGAAGAAATTAAGCGATAGCGGGAGCCTAAACTATAGAGAGGGTTAAAAATGAGGTTGAAAATTTTGACTGTACAAGAGTTTTCCTGCTGTCAAATTTCAGCACACAGCTGTTAGAACCCAACATGATGAGAATGGCTACTAGAAATGTTCCAGAACGATGGTAACTTATATTGACCACTCTGGTGATGTTATTAAACTTTTGATGTGTTCCAATGTGGTCTTTGTGTTCAATGAGGCACATTCACTAGGAGAGCAACCTTCCTCATCAAAATATATTTCATTTATTTGGTCGATCCCTGAGACAGTTCCTTCTACTGCATTTCTCCATTTGAAGACACACCTGGTTAACAAAATTTTTAGTTCCTTTGCTGAACATCTCCTACTATGTTCAGTGGTCTATATCAATGCAAGTTTTTGTTGGCAATGGACCTGATGGTCAACTGGCACAGCACTCAATGAGTAAGCTCATTTGCAATGGACTAATGGATGAAAGTTTAGGAAGAAGCTGCTAGTTCTGTTATCAAAAGTCAGTCTGCACCCGGGAAACATAACCATGTTTCTTCACATCATCAAGGTGTTAAGATAAGGACAAAACAGAGAAAAGGCTTTTTGCATTATTTACTGTAAGAAATCTGACAATAACATCTGATGGACTTGACATGTAAGATGGGAAAAGTAACAAAAGTTAGTAATGATTTAACGGAACGATCTATGTGCATTTCGAGATATATCTAGGTGAGAATAAATCCTCAAATGCAATAAATCATATGTGCATGGTCTTTTATTCCGTGCAGCCTAATTCTTTAAATATGCAATTTTGTCAAGGTCTTGAAGGTCTTTTCCTCATAGAATGTACCTCACCCCACCCCCAAACTCCCTCACAGCCTATGATATTGCTTAGCTGTTACCATACAGTAATGCATGAGTGAATCGATAAAATGATGACTATGCAATCTGTAAAATAACAAGCTTGTTGAAATACTGTCCTCAGCTGCACAGTGCTGATGTTAATAATTAATAACATATTGACAGAGAGTATGTATTGATGGATTGCATACTACTCCAATATCAGGGACATGGAGAGAGTTCTATTAAAGGTCTGCCCTCTCTTTAGAGAGATTGATTTCTAAGGCAGTAAGTAAAATGCAGCTGGTATTCAATATTTAGGAGAAAGCTGCGCATATTTCCCAGAATTTGTGCTTTTGAGGAGAAATCCATTGGCCATACATTTTTATTTTCCCTTCCTCAAAGCTGAATACAATTGGATGGTAAAATGGTGACATTTACACCACTCATGGGAAAACAAAGGATATTACACTTATTGTAGTTGACCATTAATTTATTTCATGACTGATAATAAATGATGATGGCCCCACATCAGTGAGTGATGAGCTTTAGTAATCATTGTTTTCAACACATATTCTGTTTAATTGGTTTAATATTTGAGGAAAGTCTGTAGACTTCTAGATTGGAATGCACAACTAATAGCATTGAGATTCCTTAATCAGCAATAATCCTGACTGTGCTAAGAGTTTCAGAGATAATGGGAACTGCAGATGCTGGAGAATTCCAAGATAATAAAATGTGAGGCTGGATGAACACAGCAGGCCAAGCAGCATCTCAGGAGCACAAAAGCTGACGTTTCGGGCCTAGACCCTTCATCAGAGAGGGGGATGGGGAGAGGGAACTGGAATAAATAGGGAGAGAGGGGGAGGCGGACCGAAGATGGAGAGTAAAGAAGATAGGTGGAGAGAAATAGGTGGGGAGGTAGGGAGGGGATAGGTCAGTCCAGGGAAGACGGACAGGTCAAGGAGGTGGGATGAGGTTAGTAGGTAGCTGGGGGTGCGGCTTGGGGTGGGAGGAAGGGATGGGTGAGAGGAAGAACCAGTTAGGGAGGCAGAGACAGGTTGGACTGGTTTTGGGATGCAGTGGGTGGGGGGGAAGAGCTGGGCTGGTTGTGTGGTGCAGTGGGGGGAGGGGATGAACTAGGCTGGTTTAGGGATGCAGTGGGGGAAGGGGAGATTTTGAAACTGGTGAAGTCCACATTGATACCATATGGCTGCAGGGTTCCCAGGCGGAATATGAGTTGCTGTTCCTGCAACCTTCGGGTGGCATCATTGTGGCAGTGCAGGAGGCCCATGATGGACATGTCATCTAGAGAATGGGAGGGGGAGTGGAAATGGTTTGTGACTGGGAGGTGCAGTTGTTTGTTGCGAACTGAGCAGAGGTGTTCTGCAAAGCGGTCCCCAAGCCTCCGCTTGGTTTCCCCAATGTAGAGGAAGCTGCACCGGGTACAGTGGATGCAGTATACCACATTGGCAGATGTGCAGGTGAACCTCTGCTTAATGTGGAATGTCATCTTGGGGCCTGGGATAGGGGTGAGGGAGGAGGTGTGGGGGCAAGTGTAGCATTTCCTGCGGTTGCAGGGGAAGGTGCCGGGTGTGGTGGGGTTGAACTGGGCACCAATTTAAGATTAACACACAAACTGGAAGCTGTGCAGATTAAAATACAGGACTTTGTGGGCCTAAGAAGTTCCCCTATACGTTGTGTCATTTTCATTGAGGAAAAGATTACGGAGACTGCCAAACCATTTTGCATTTTCCTTGTCAATGCCTGAATAATCAGAGGCTATTTGCCTGGTCTGAATTTAAATCAGACCCTGATTCTGAGGAAGGGTCACTGGACCTGAAACTTTAACCTTGACCTTTTCTCACAGATGCTGCCAGACCTGTTGGGCTTTTCCAGCAACTTCTGTTTTGTTCCTGATTTACAGCATCCATAGTTCTTTCAGTTTTTAAATCAGAGGTCATTTGCCTGGTCTGAGTTTAATTGGCCAAATAGGATTGACAGCGAGCTCTTTCTGCACATTTCCATTCCAACCATGGTCTAATCATTCAGCATTCTTCTCATGATGTAGAAATTGATCTTTCCCAAGTTTAATTTCTCGTATTCTAGTCCTGATGAGTGAAAGACATAATTCTTCAGCTCTGTGCCTCTTTTTGGTATGTCTAAATTGTTTACCATCGGGCAATTACTTGGAATGTAAGTGAACATCATTCTGTATACAGGAAGGAAAATACTCAGCATTCCACAAACTTGCAAACACAAACCAAGTCTGTGAAATACGTCCCAAGTAGTCAGGCAGTGGCAACGGCTCTGTCTCTGATCGTGGAATGTGATGGGAGCATCCTTGTCCTGACGAATGAAAATGATTTCATTTCTAACATTGAGAATATTACAAAGGTGCCTGTAGTCATAACAACTATCTCCTTCACATCTCTCTGTTCTCCGCTCTGATGTTTTAAACGCATTGAATAAAACTCCTGTTACAGATATGGAAGCTGGAATAAAGACATGAGAAATGGGAGCAGGGATAGGTTACATAACTCAATCTACTGCAAAACCTCTTTGTGTCAAAAATGTCAATGTCCCCCTTACCATTCCCTCAATTATTGTCATGAGAAGAGGTACAGTAAAGGGGTTGAAATGCCTCAGCATCCTTACTCTGATGAAGGGAAAAGATTGCATTTGTCAACATTGAGAATATTGCAAAAGTGCCCATAGGCAAAACAACTATGATAAAATTAATAAGGATTAAAGCTTTAGCTATGCAGTCAGTAACAAGCAAATGAGCAAAGTACATGGGAACTAACAATGAAAGATTCAATGTTGTCAAGGATAACCGCTAGTAAAATCCTTGGTTAGCAACAGGTAATGCCTACAAATACTCGAGAAACCAACATGAATGTTGAAGTGTAGGAATTATAATTGTGATTATCATTTGTACACTGTACTTTTTATCTGTATAAAACTTGAAGGTTGTCATCTTTGGCAGAGCAAGCTTTGACCCCTAAGCTAAAGCTTTTCTCAATGCACACATAAAATAAATGAATACTACAGGTGTGGAGTCCTGTATCAATTTATTAATTACACTTAAAGCGGTAACTGTTTATGCCCACTCAGCGAATCCATGGATGAACTTCAACTTGGAAATAACTCTTCCCCCCATCCTTTGACATTTTTTAGTCATTAATAGGACAAGGGCATTGCTGGCTAGGCAGCATTTATTGCTCATCCCTACTCACCCAGAAGATAATTCAGAGTCAACCACATTGCTGTGGGTCTGGAGTCACATGACATTTGCACCAGGTAAAGATGCCAATTTCCTTCCCTAAAGGACATTAGTGAACCAGATGGGTTTTGCCCCAGACAATTAACAATGGATTCATGGCCATTAGATTCGCAATTCCAGATATTTATCAAATTCAAATTATACCATCTGCTGTGGTGGGTTTTGAACCCAGGTCACCAGAACATAATCTGGGTCTCTGGATTAATAGTCCAGCAATAATATCATTAGGCCATTGCCTCCCAATTGATGTCTTTAACAAATAGAACAGAGAGATGTGGAGCAGATAGTTGTTATGTCTATGGGCACTTTTGCAATATTCTCAATGTTGGCAAATGCAATCTTTTCCCTTCATCAGAGTAAGGATGCTGAGGCATTTCAACCCCTTACTGTACATCTTCTCATGACAATAATTGAGGGAATGGTAAGGGGGACATTGACATTTTTGACACAAAGCGGTTTTGCAGTAGATTGAGTTCAAATGGTAATTCAGAAGGCTGAAATGATGGACCTTTCTTTAAATTTGTCAGAATTATCAGTGTGCATCAGGGGATGCAATGGCCTCGTGGCTTTATTGCTAGACTATTAATGCAGAGACCTGGATTGTGGAGACGCAGGTTCGAATCCTGCCATGGCAGACAGTGGAAGTTGAATTCAATAAATATCTGGAATTAAGAATCTGACAATGACTGTGAATCCGTTTCTGATTGTCGGGGGAAAAACCCATCTGGTTCACTAATATCCTTTAGGGAAGGAAACTGCCATCCTTACCTGATCTGTCCTACCTGAGACTCTGGGCCCACAGAAAAGTGGTTGATTCTGAACTGCCCTCTGGGGATGGACAATAAATGCGGCCAACCAGCGATGCCCTCATCCTGTTAATGAACAAAGAGAAAAGGTGCTTCCACAGTCTCTGACTTCACTTGTCCTCAGTACATCACATCAGGTATTATTCATTCAATTAGCTCCACTTTATGTACTTACTTTGAATCAATTCATCTATTCACCTTGAATGCATATCAATATTCCAACCTTAGCACTGATTTTCAACCAACCTTGATTCTATAGTTTGTGCACCTGCTCTAGTCTCTAGTTCTGTGCCCACATATGTCCAGCTCACATGGTTAACATCAGAAGCCTCTTGCCTGCCTTTGACTCTGACTTCAATGTTGCAGCTTACAGTTCCTTGTTTGACTCAGCACATCACATGCTTGCCCTTGACTCTACTAGTCACATGTTACCCCTTGCCTCAGCATTTTATTGGCCTATCCTTAACTCTGCAGCATGTAGAGGCTCCTTCCCTGACTCAGAAAGAGCAGACAAAAATAAAAGTTTGTGAACAAGGCTCCGTTCTCACACTACTTTAAAGTTGTTGCTTGTTCACTTTGTTCAAGACTGTTATTCTGCGGTGTTCATCAGCGTGGGAAGCCATTTTGTCAGTCACTTTTAGCAAGAATTAAATAATGGCTGCCAGACCCAAAGTTTTTAAACAAAAATGTTTTTTTTGTTCCCCTCAGATTCCTCAACTAGGCTATTCGCTTTATCCTGCAGCAGACAAACAAGAAAGAAGAAAATGCAAGCTGAGGGCAAACCAACATGTTTCAATTTAACACATATCTGCTGGCAAGCTCGAAGGCAGCATGTATCGATAATCTGACCTCGAGCTTCATGTCAATCACCTGAGAGCCCTAAGTAACAGTGCTTGTGCTCATAATGAATTGCACCACAAATGAAAAGAAGATGGATTGAAAAATCCAAACGTCCGCCTGTTTCGTGCATAATTGATGAGATCCTGAGCGATGCTTTAGTAGCTAATAAATTATTAAGATCAAGCTCATTAGGGAAGATTTCATTATGGGATAATTTAATTAAATGACAGGTAAAAGGGTTTTAGAGGCTGAATTCTCCTTTGACTTCACCATCTATTGATTGATTTGGGATACGAGTGAATGATAATGGACTAAAATCTATAATTTATTAATGGAATTGAAAGCTCAGAAACACTTGCCTCAGTTGAAAGGCTTTCAAAACGGAGAGTAAGAATGATGTGGTTTTATATAAGTCCAAACTGAAATCTAAAAAAAATGTTTTGCATGTGAGTCACCAGGAAAATGAGCGATAAATACAAATTAATGAATTATTTTTGAAAAATATGCACTAATAATAAATTAATTAATAAAACCACGCTCTCTTTTACACATTCTTACCAAGGTAACCATCTAATGGAATAGTTTGAGTGTCCATTCACATGCCTCTTATCCCTCAGTCAGGCTGGCACTCTGAACTTTATAAGATACTTACAGTTACGTTCAATAAGTTTAGTCTGTCGTCAATTTCTTGTGTTTCAGAAGTATTGGACAAAAACAGTTATAGGCATACTACGTATTGACAATTCCAATTGCTTTATGTGTTTTAAACGGATTATTCTATGTAAAACTCAAGTCTGGAAAGTTACAGTAAGGGTTAATTGAACAGCTAAACTTTGATAGGAAAAATATTCACCTGTACTTGCATGGCTGGTGCTTAAAAGAGGTGACTCACGTGCTCAGCCATTCATCTGAGTCACATTAAGGCATTATGCAATGAAGAGTGATTACTCAAAATATAAGCACATCTACGGTGCTATCAGATCACAATATGAGTGGACTCTGGAGTAATACGGTTTTTCTTGAGGTGGGGTGAAAATGGCAGATGTTCTTCTTTCAAGGGACAATCCCACTATATGAGAGCTGGACGCCTCGGATAAAATATATTTAAAATCAACAGTCCAGCAACAGCTCATAGGGAGATTTAGGTTCTTCAGAAAGGTGATTGCTGCAGTTTGTAAAATGGCAGGTTCTACAAAAGTGTCCTTAATTTCTTCTTGTGCTGAGTGTGATCCTGACTTTTCCACACTTATTGTCAATTTCTAGCTGCTCTGAGGTATTTTTAGAGTCATGGAATCATACAGCATGGAAACAGACCCTTCACTCCAACTAATTTATGTTAGCCATGTTCCCAAACTAAACTAATACCACTTGACTGCATTTGGCCCATATCCTTCCGAATCATTCCTATTCATGTATTTATCCAAATGTCTTTTAAACATTATAACTGTACCTGTGTTTCCACCACTTCCTCTAGCAGCTTATTCCATACACTAACCATTCTCTGTGAAAGAAATTGCCCCTCATGTCCTTTCTACTCTCACCTTAAAGACATTCTCCCTCACTTTGAACATCCCCACCCTAGGGAAAAGGCCCTTGCTAGACTCCTTATCTATGCCCCTCTTGATTTAAGAAACGTCTATAAGGTCATCCACCAATCCTTTCCCCCACAAAGCAAGTCCCGGTCTATTTTTATAATTTAGTCCCTCTGTTCCCAACATCTTAGTAAATCCTTTCTGAACCATCTTCAGTTTAGTCAAATTCTTCTTCTTCAAACACTGCCCCATTTTTACATTTCATGACATTATTTTTACTTCTGTATGTCATTTCATTTACAAATAAAACTGACCACATAACCTAAAGAATCAGAGGCAGCATATTACTTACTACTCCAGAAGTGATAGGAGGTCTTGGTGAGTATTATTAATATTTATTGGTGTGCGGTTTACTCATATATAATGTAGAATAATATAAAAATATCATATTACTTCTATTTATCTGTGTGTGGGTTACTCATTGACAAGTAACTCGCTTCTTCATGATTTATTAATTAATGGCAAACCATTACACCCAGTGTCATGTTTTAGCATCTGTTTCCCACTTTTGCACAGCAAGGATTTGAAAAATATTTACTTTCCGAGTTGGAGTTTTAAGTGTACGTGCCATTGTTTCTGCAGGAGCCTTCTGAGGTTTCCAGAGTTGGGAGTTGGCTTCCCCGAGAAATGCAGTCCTTTGTGTTTTCATACAAGTGGAAAACAGGCTCTAGGGTGCCACTTGATAAAGATGCCAACGAAGTGAAATCAAAGTAATTTCTGCATGGACTGCAAATGATAAGTAAATAATTGAATCATCTTGGCAGCAAAAGACTATTTTTCATCCATCGTGTTGAAAAGGCTGTGAACTATAAAATGCAAATACAGGGTCATCAGGCAGCAAGGCTTGGGAGAAGGTTGGAATGTAAGTAGGTTGAAAAATCAAAAGTAATTTTGTTCAAGTCAAACAGAATAAAAAAGAAATTGTATCCACTGGAGATTTTGTGTTGTTTAGCCAATTAAGTATTTATAAAGTACAAACTCTCCTAGGGTTAGAAAACATTGGAATTAATTTGTGTTTAGCAAGGTCTGACAAACAGTAATTAAATGAAATACCTATTAATTTAGGAACAGTTATGTTAGCCTGAACATTGGGAGCGCTCTCCTTCTTTTTGAATGTTAGTGTGGCATTGCAGGATAAATAAGTTTAGCTTTCATCTGTAACATCAGAATCAATCCAATCACTGCAGTGATTCAGCATTGTCACTGTACAAAGAAATAAAACTTCCTATCAATTTGGAATAAGTCTCGTCTCACAATTTAGTTTGGTTACATTTCCTGTGGAGTTTTGGAAGAAGAACCTAGTTGGCAGATGCAAATGTCTTCTTAAAAAGCAAAGATATTTTTACATTCTTGAGTCTAGACCTACCTGGCAGGAAAGGAGCCATGAACAGAAAGGAGAAGGCTGTAACAATTAACACCCCAAACAAGGAGTATGCAAAGCTCCTCAGGAGGCATTGAATGGTGGTGAAGTACATATACCAGTTGACCATACATTCTTCACAAAGAAGATCCCCTTGTAATTGTGTGGATTTAAAGCAGTGAGCAACTACTGTCAGCAGGACTTCTCCACTGCTGGATACTTGGTGACTTACAGGAGCATTGTGTCTTAAATTAAAATCTTCAAGGTCTTCAAAGAGAAGAGAAACTTACCAGAATTGAAAATTTGCAGGCAAAACCATTGTTTACTCTGCTGTAACAACAGTCCTGGATGGTGACAGTGGGCCTCCACAACTCCCATTTTCCTGTTCCAGATATACCTTCCTAACAGGTACAACAGCAAGGTTGGGAACTTTAAGTTCCAAGCTGCCTTTTTAGATTTGGAACAGCAAACAGCAGATAATTGTGAATCTGAAAGTGGAAACTAACTAAGAAATCTTCCATTCCTCAGCCTGTCTATGGAGGCGGAACCAATGGAGGAACAACCAAGTGGTACAGCTGATGAAATAAAGCAAAGGAAGAGGCCAGCAAGGGACCAAGCCACATCCCAGCCTAAGGCAAGACTCAAGTCAAAACAGCATTCCCTTCCAAAACTGACAATAAGAACTGCTGCTCATCATATATGAAAGAACAAGGGCAGCAAGGAAGAAATGTTGGAGGATGAGTTACCTGAATTTCAAACATTACAGATCACAAAGTAGCCAACACATGCCTACTCTAATTTCAACTGAAAACTAAACAGACCAACACATCTCAGTTCTGGGAAGCTGAGAGCAGAAACATCACTGAAGGGGAACCAACTAGATAACAGTCCACATATTGCCACTTGTATGAAACTACTGACACCACTCAAGCTGGACAATTCAAACAGGGCAGAACAGGCTGGTTTCTTTAACCCATTACAAATAAGACACCCTGTAATCATTATGGTAATCTGTGGAATTGGATTGTCCCAGACATTCTGGAAGTGTATGGAGGTATCCTTCTGGCTGGGAACATGTCAAAATCCACAAGGAAAGGAATTATTATCATCATTTATAAGCAGAAAAGAAGAGAAGAAGAAAATTAGACATTGGAGCCCACTGCACTGCTGCATGTGGACTACAAAATTCTGACCAGGGTCTTTGCCAAGTGAGTCAAGTCTGCTTTCGACTGGGTGCTCCATCCTGATCAGATCTGTGCTACACCCATCGGGAAGAACACTGAGGGCCTGAATTTACTCAGGGATCCGATCGATCACTCACTCATTTATACAAGTATGCTTCTCAGATTGTTTTCCATTTGCTGACAAAAATTGTATACACCTGACAAGTGACACGGTCTGCAAGTCAAACATTAGAACCATCAACAATTTCAGAACTGATTGAACTGGAGAAGAAGCAAATCAGCCTTGATGCTGAGGAACTTCTGAAGAAAGACAAAACAGGCATCCTGTCTGCTACTTCACTTTTACCTGAACCACTAATGGAAGGAGCAGAAATGATGGATTCTTAGCTGATTCCTGCCAATTTGCTTTCATTGCTTATCTACCTCAAAATGAAAAGAATGCACAGACGATCGTAAGAGTCAGAAATAGTCTCTCCTATATTGGTTGGAGTATTTAAGATTTGGGGCAGTGGAAGAGTGTGGTGTATTGGGGCACAGGGTGAATACTCTGCATGCAAACTACAGTTTTTGTCACTGTCTAGATAGAGGCTCTAGCTTCAATGATAAACAGCTGTTCCTCTGCCTCAACAAGTAAGTCACGAAAGATGGTGAAGTGAACAGGTGTGTGTAAACAAAGATCATTGCCGTTACTAGGGTGCCCCCTGAGTCCCCCATCTCCATCTCATGTTATCCAGTATTTTGTTAAAGGCAGTAATTATTACATCCTATAGTGTGAATCAAGCAATGCCATATTAGTAAAAACCAAAAGAGCTGTGGATGCCACAAATCAGGAACAAAAACAAAGTCACTGGAAAAGCTCAGCAGGTCTGGCAGCATCCATGAAGGGAAAAACAGAGTTAACATTCCGGTTCCGGAGACCCTTCCTCAGAACTGATGCTGCCAGATCTGCAGAGCTTTTCCGGCAACTTTGTTTTTATGGCCATATTAGTTATCAGATTTCAAAGAATAAGCCCTGTTTTCTCAACAGAAATTTTAGAAGATGCGATCAATGAAAGTTTTAAAAGCAGAGAAGCTTGCTGCACTCACTTGATCAATTGGATGGTGTCATCCAAAATCCTTCAATCCTAATTTGCAACTCCCTTGTTTAGAGATAAGCTACCTGTTCTTGCTGAAACATAAATCCTGCAATGCTACACTGTGTTATCTTGTTTAGAAAATCACAGATTTAATAAATAGTAAAAAGTTATGGTGAATATCTCGTAATCATTTTGCATCGTGCTTTTTGCTTCAAACTTACTCCAGACAGGTTTGCATTTGGAATGTGTTTAAAATTTATCTCCTGTTGATGACTGATCATATTATCATTTATTGCAATATCAAGGGCAACAATGAATAATGTTATTCTAATTCATTACCAAGTACTAAGATCTAAAGGGGTTTAAGCCCTGCCAGCAATGTATGTCTTTTAGAAACTAACTACATTAAGTATGTTTTATGATTATGTGGCAGATTTATGGGACAGTATCAAATATAACATAGATGGAAAGTACATTGCACCCAGCCATTTTTATGATTTACCTGGCATGAAGAAAACTACTGACTTTCCATGTACCCCCTCACTCTTACATGTTGAACAGATGATGACTTTTCTTTCTGCCAGAGAGCAATATTACCTTTTCCAAGATGTGACTCCATTTTGGATTAGTTCTGTAATTGTTTTATATGGTCCATCTTATTTAGTTCATTCAGCCAGCTTCTGCAATTTCGTGATAATGGAAATTATTCTCTTCTTATTTGCAAAAGCTTTAGGCATTTAAACCACAAATTTTCCTTTGTCTTCTCTTTAACTAAGCTGGAAGCATTATATTCCCTAAAGAGTAATTCATGCATTAAGAGCTGGTGGTTTGATTTTGTCATCAGAAAGGGAAATTCAAATCTGTCTCATTAAGTTGTTCAATTTATATGATTTCTTCAGAGTTTCAATTAAATGGACTTGCTATTGTTAATTTAATTACAGCTTGAAACCACAGTGGATTTTATGTTGGCATTTATAGAGGCAGAAAATCTTACAGAATAGAGGAAGGTCATTCTGTCAGTTGTTTCTGTACTGACTCTTGGAAAATCCTGTGCCCTTAGTCCACTCTTCTTCTCACTTCCAATAGTGCTGGTGATTTCTAGTATTTAAATGTATTTCTGATCCAATTTGAAAGTTACCATTGAATTTACTTCCCTCGCTCTTTCAAGCAGTGGAGTCGAGATCATAACTTGCTACATAAAATAAATTCTCATTTCTACCGAGGTCTTCTGTCAATTGCATCAATTTATCTGTGCTCTTTGCTTACCAACTCCTCTGTCAGTCTCATTCTACTTACTACATTTCAAAACCCTCATAGTTTTGAACTTGCCCAACAAACCAATTCCATCGCCTCCACCCAAAGCAAACTCAACTTATCTAAAGTCTCCACAAACTGAAATCCCTCACCTCTGCTAACATTCCAGCAAGTCTCATTGAAATGATCCATGAACTTGGTATATTTCCTTATGTGGCATACTGAGAATTGGGCATCAGTAATCACCTAGAATTAGAAGGATGTATGTGGTGAAGGTCCACATAAAATCATTCAACTAGAAGTAACAACAACCACAGTATGATGTCCTCTTGTGAAGATCAGGTGGATTAAATGATCATAAGGAATCAAAGCAGACTATTCAGCCATTTGCATCTGCTTTGGTATTCAGTAGGATTATGGCTGATCTTGGCTTACCTCTATCTTTTTGCCTGTCCACGATAATCCTTGTCAATCAAATTCTATCTTACTTAAGCTTGAATATATTCCATGACCCACCCTCCTCTGGTCTCAATGGAAGAGAGTTCCAAAGAATAATGACCTTCCGAAGGAAAAAAATTCCTTTTCCATCTCTCTTAAAGACCCCTTATTTTTAAGCCGTTCTAGATTGCCCTTTGAGAGGAACCTCCTTTCAGCATCCACCCTTTCAAGGCAACCTTGCAGGTTCAATAAGATTATTTCTCATTTTTCAGAACTCCAATCAGGATTGGTCCAACTTGCTCAACCTTTCCTTAGAAGGCAACATCCTCATCCCAAGGATAAGCTTAATTGACCTTCTCTGAACTGCTTCCAATGTAACAATGCCTTGCTTTCAATAGCAGACGTCTTCTTTTGCCAGGACCAAATGACTAACTACATTAACAAAACCTGGTGACTTTTGCTTTAAAAAGTGCAGCAAACTTCATTGTAACCAGCACCATGATGAACAGGCACTCTCAAAAAGGGTGAAAATGTGTACACCTCAAATGCCAGAAGTTTACTGCATTACCGCAATCTCTAGGTAGTCCATTGAGGGTGCTAGTAAGAAGACTGTCTGGCAGTAAGCTTTCTTTAAGGCAAAGTTGCATCATTATTTAAACAACTTATGCTGTGAATAAAGCGCAACAGTGGTGTGTACACCCTTACATTACGTTTCTATTCCATTGACCGACCACGTTATACCTTCTACCAGTGTCCACCTACCACCAGCATTCTGCTACCCCTCACTCTCTATCTACAGCTCTCCCTACACCTACATCCAGTCCTGAAGAAGGATAATTCCCAAAATATTGACTTCTCCTTTCCTCCAGATGCTGCCTGGCTTGCTGTGTTCTTCCAGCCTCCTGTTTGTCTCCCTTGGATTCCAACACGTGCAGTTTCTTTTTGTCTCTATGTTTCTATTACTGTGTTATCAAATAGATCGACCTCTTGATCAATCAGAATATTTAGTTGCCCGGCACCCTCCTGGTCCCATAGGTGCCGGTTAATAAAAACTTTTGTTGTACTGTCTGACATTTGGAGGGCTTTTAACAGCAACATTTCAGCATAGAAGAGAAAATTCTCACCAGTTCTGCAATTTCAAATTGATTTCAGTCTATAAACTTCAACAGTGCATCGTATGAAGAAGTTTAGAATCGCTGCCAGCAACTTCTGGATTTCCAAGCTTAATTGCACATGTGCAGACTCCAGAGATTGCATTCAGTTTCAAAGGAGTAATGACAAAGAACATTGATGGCTTCTCTATTATTAAACCACAAAATATGAGTCCACTGAAATTAAGAGCCCTTGGCATATTCAGCTTTGCTTTTCATTTATGATAACAAAATTTCAAATATTGTCATGCATCAGAAGATCAGTCTAAACATAAGAAACGAGTAATTTTCTTGAGAACAGCACAAGTTTATTGAAGCAAAGAAGGGCTCATTTTGTGTGACAGCCCTTCAGTTTTCCAACATAGTTGGCCAAATATTTATATTTTTTTAAACTCAGGACCAGATGTAGTCAATAAAATAGGATACCTATGACCAAAATGTCCCAAATCCAGTTTATTCTTGTGGGACCTATAGGGAACGGTGGTACCCCCAACCCTCACCCCCAACCACCAATCCCCTTCACAAGGCAACCTGTGTTGCAATTCCCCTATTTATACATAAGGCTTCCTTCAATTTCTGTCCTTGTCGCCACCTCAACATAGGCCTCTGTTTTACCCTCAGCCTTGCCACTCCCAGACCCCTTTGGCAATGATGCTGACTTCGCTCCTTTATTCCCCCCTTACACCTTCTTCAAAGATCAATGCATGAAACCCCAGGACTGTATTTGACGCATATGTCTGATTTTAATGAACAGCCCCTAGACATTCTGACCAGCCTGCTGTGTTTGCAGCTCCCTGGCTGTTTGTCTGACTGTTTGTGATGATCCTCCACGACTGACCATTGCCCACTCTCAGGATCGTAGTCAGACACATCCCTTGACCATGACTGGCCCAAGCAGACAACTGATTGTGGCTAAGTCCCTGGGCTGCATGTAGACTGTACTCATGACTGAATGTACCAGGACCCCTGACCAACTGCTGCCCGGCTCCCCCTAGATTGACCTGAACTGGACCCATCTATGTCCCAACAGCACCATTTGGTTGAATAAATGTGCAGTGCGTTTGCCATACGGGCAGCTAGCACATGCTGAAGGTGTTATATTGATGTCTTGTTTTGTTATAGAGGAATATGTCCCACCTCAACTCCTAATGCATCCCTACTGACAATCAGCTATGTCTGCTTCAGGGGGTGCCTCAATATGACTGCATTGGTAGTGTGTTGGTGCTTCAGCCAGAGCCAAAGGCTAACAGACAAAGCACAACATACCTGGGCAAGGGAAAGCATGGATGCCATGAGCATGTGGATTGGCACTAAATAAGTGAGCACAAAGAGAGAAGGTGAACAACCCTGAGATGCTGCCTGATCCAACTGTTAAACTGAGTGCCTGACCCTGTAGGTAAAGTGTCTTTGTAGCAGTTTTTCGATGCTAGTTGTCAATGTGCCCTGCAAGGCAGTGCTTCCTCAGCACCTTGCAAGTGTATCAGTGAGATGCAATGAGGCTGTTTATTCGATGCCATTGTCTGGACCAAGGGGTGCCTATGGATTGTTTCCTGAAATGCTGTTTGTTGCTTACCCATATGGAGGCTCTTCACTGTCAGCTGTGAGCTGAAGTTGCCAGGTGCCCTCCCTGACTCCCATGTCAAGATTCTCAGCATTGAGTTTGCTCAGCTAGTTAGGTAGGATGGGATGCTGCATATTAATATGGCAAATGTGCAGCTAATAAGCTTCGTTAACAAGCAATAATCCCTCCTAATCGGCAACCTATCACCACCGAGTGAGAAAAATGCAGCAAGCCGTTCCCGGCCTGAGAGGTCTCGCTGGATTTCTCACACAGTTGTACCATTGCATTCAGATGCCTATAAGATTCTTCCCAATCTGTATGTCCAGTTAAATTTCAGATTTAGGAGTTTGTCTTTCCTTTCTGTTAAACTTCTCTTTTAATTTCCGTTGAATGCAGAAGCTATCATTTGAAGATTTACATACTGAGCACATCACAGATCACAACCATATTGCAAAGTCCCTGCTTTGTCCTTACACTGATGTCAAGTTAGACTCTCCCTCCCAACATTGCACTCTCCAGTCTTAACTTTTTTGTTCCCTCCTCCCCAGCATTACATGTTTCCACTGCTTTGCCAGTGAAGGATTAATCTTCTATCCTTTTCTATGGTAACTAAGCAGAGGCCAAGGTAGACACATTGCTCACTTAAGCTGCCTTTTGGCATTTTGATTTATACTTGTTTGTGGCCTGGAAATCTGACACCCATAAATTGATTGTACTGCCATACAGGATCCATTAGGCAAGCCCTCAAAGCCAGCATAGCTCCTTCAACCTATTCTGCAGTGAGGGCACTTAATTAGGTCATAATAACTCTGCTGGCTTAATGCTGTAAGACTATATTAGCAGTTACATGACATGCCATTTTTACTGTGGCCCGCAAATTTTATTGTCTGTATATTTGAGGCAGTTTTTAAAATATTAAATACACATGATGTTGCTGGCAAGAGCGACATTAAATACAATGTTTCAAAAATGTTTAAAAAATACTATAGTCATGCACAATAAACAATTATTGTTGTGGGTAGGTGCAGGGTTTAAAGCTAGCATTTTCATTCTTAAAGGACTAAAGTGATTTTGGGGATACTTAAAAAGCATAGAGGCTTAGGAATTTTAAAGATGTTGGACTGTAGAAAATAATGTTGAATGTACCACAGCACAACAAGAAGATAGCCCACTTAGAGAAAAGGAGAGTTTGGAGAGAATCTAATGCAGCTTTTAAATTGTAGGCAAACCTGGCAATCCACAAGGTAGGTTAGAAGGAGTTGAGAGGATGTAAGCGATCTATATACAATGATACCACTTTAGCTGATTTATTGAGAAGCTCACTTTCTAAGCAAAGTCTAACATCATGCAGTCATTCGGAGGACAAATAGCATGGTTATTTTTTTGTGTAAACTGTCCACTGATTTGACTGCAGAATCAGGAGGAGGCCACTGCTTCCCTGAAGGAACAAGGCCCTGGATAACTGAAGAAACAAGAGAGAAAATGAGGTTCTCCAAACAGAAGCCCATTGTTAGTTTGTTGTTTATTTGAATTCTATTGTGCAGTTTATAGTTATGTAGTCAATAAGTCTGGGCAAACTGTTCCATTTCTTCACTCCTAAGTATTATGATATGCTAGTTCCTTGAATGACTTGCTTCTATTGCTGATTTTAGAGGGTGCTTCACTAGATGTTTGGATAAAAAATAAAATACTGAGCAATTCAATTTATAGTACTAAACAACATGAGTCTGGGTAATATGTTAGAGCACTAGAATTAGTTTTTGGTTAAAGAGGGGGAAGTTCTCCATGGTTTCAATCCTGGTAGACCTCCATGAACCCATGCTGTAAAATTGTTGGGGTATTGTCAAGTGTAAATCAGATGGAACTTGACTCTGCAAGAATGAGCAGTCTGCCAACTTGTACTAACCAGTGTACGGAAATGACTGCTAAGTAAAGACGATGTGGACCACCAAACATAACCCACAGGGTTATCATGCAAGAAGCATTGTGATTTGACACTATCTGTCCACCTGTTATGTAATCTTCTGGAGTGGGAAAAGAAAATGGACAAAATTACAAAGGAACAAGCCACAAAAAACTCCACTCTTGCCCCTTTAGGCAGTTGAAAACTGGTCCAAGAGACCATGAACGATAGTCATAAGGACAATATACCAAAGAGCTACAATAAAAGCAAAGTATTGTAAATGCTGGAGATCTGAAATTCAGTTTTCTAATAAAATGTTGTAGGGCTTATGGCTCCATAACCCAACAAAAATCAATGTTTTCAGGACGGAAAATAGACAAAATAAATATTATGTTTCAAGTAATTATTCTGAATCTTTATCAACTGCATATTGGTTTCATAATATTTTTTGTTAACAACTGTAACATTTCTCTTGCCTCACAGAAATTTAATTGTGGTATAAATCAATTTAAAGATACAATTCATCACTGACCTCAAATATTGAATTGCAATTGAAGACTGTGGCTAGTTCTGATCATTTTATAATAAGGATGACATTCTTATAATTTGGAACTGTAACTTTAAATGTAGGATTACAAATGATATCATGTGATTTGATGTGCAGTTTGCCTTACAGTAAATTTGTACAGTTTGATTGCTAAAGATCAAAGGGAGGCTTAGGAAGTTTCATGAGAAGATGGTGTAAGGTATTTATGTTTGGAGTCAAAGATAGCAGTCTCTGGAGCTGCAATGTGTTGGCTTTGAATCTCCCAGAAAGTTGTTCAAGGTACTAGATTGTAAACAGTTCAGCTGCAAACAAACCATTTACTTTTGAGATAAGAGTGATCAGGGTCAAGGATAGTTACCATTTACAGATTTAAAGTAGTTTGCAAAACAAGAAAGTGTTATATGAGAAAAAAACTTTTTCACTCACAGATCCGCTTGGGTCTGGAATATACTGCATGGAAGTGAGGTAGAGGCTTGATCAATTGAGGCATTGGAGAGGACATTTGAGGATAATTTAATTAGAAAAAATGTACAAGGATGCTGGGTAAAATAGAAGAATGATACTAAGACATAATGCTCTTTGAAGAGCCAATGCAGGCATGAGGGGCTGAATGGTTTGTTTCTGCACTGTAACACATTTATGATTCTGAGATTCCTACCTAGATACAAAGTTAATTTATTTCACCTTGCCATGGAGAAGAGGGCAGAGGAAATCATTTTTGAGATCAGGTTACAGGCCTCCCTACAAATCAATGAATATTACAGAGAGATGGCAGCTCTGTGCAGAGATAATAGGCTGTTTGATCTTCAAGCAACTATGCCTGAATGCAGAATAAGAACAATCTGTAACAAAAGAGACACATTCCGCAGCCATTTAAAGATTCTGGGAAAGTCGTTGATTCAGCTTGGCTGGGTGGCCGGAGGAAGAAAGAATCATTGGAACAGGTTTTACTGCTGCTTCTAGATTTAAGAAGCTCTCCAAAAACTGAGGAAAGTGCTTGGAGACAGCCAATGGACATGAGTTCTCAGTGGAAAGGCAATATTAATGCAGATACAGGCAATACAGTACAGGAGCATCTGGAAGAAACCCATGCAGGCACAGGAAGAATGTGCAAACTCCACACAGACAGCCACTCGAGACTCAAATCAAACCCTGGGTCCCTGGTGCTGTGAAGCAGCAGTTCAATATTGTGTTTGTCCCTTTGTCTTTCTAGATTTGAAGTGTCTTAACAATGTTTAGCCCCTTTTATCATAACTTAGCACTTTAACAAGCAGGGAATGAGCCTTTGATATAGAGGCATCTAACTTTGATTTTATTTTACCCTTTAGTGCGACCTCAAGCTTTGCCCAGAGGTATAGAACCTTGACATATTTCTCAATCCCAATTAGAGTTTTCAGCCAACAGCTATGGACCATCAAGATTACTTTATTTTATTTCCATAACATTGTGGAGTTCCAAGGCCATTTTTGTGTCCTGTTCCATCTGAATCTTAAACCATGTTTTATCATTCTCGACCTCTTAATCAACAAAATAACGAGTACTCCAAGTTCTCTGTCCTCACAAGCTCCATGGTCAAAACTCACTCACTTTTATCTCATTTACAGATCTTGACTTAAAAATGCTCATCCTACCCTACAACGCACTCCCACATATTCATATTTTCTTTACTTCAAAAAGTTCAACAGCTCTCTATTGCCACTCATATTTTCCAGTCTCACAACTCTCTTTTTCAACATCTTCTGCTCTTCATCATTGTTCATCTGTCAGTAACATTGTCACTGTCCAATAAACTCCCTCCTGCAGCACCACAACCTTGAAATTCTCTTTCCTTGCCAGAAAAGAACTTACTTAATGCTTTCCATTTTGGATATAATCCTCTTTTCAATCGTCTCCTTCCCCATCCATCTTTGGGGACTACTTTCCATCTACTGTTCTGAACTTGTACGTAATGAATGCTATAGAAATGTAAATTGTACATGCAACTCATGTGAAATTTTTATTTTGCTCAATTCAAATATACTGCTGTTAGACTCCAAGCTATAAATCAGAAATGATCACAAGGGTCTGTTTTATTGAAACTTGGATATGCGTCATTGTACATGGAGCCTTGGTTTACAAATGTTAATTTGTCTGAAGAGTAGTTTCTCCTTAAACTTGCCCACCAATCCATTGACCCTTCAAAAAAAGGCTTGGAAAAATATCATCAATAAAGAGGTACTAATATAATGTAGACCAAAATATCAAAATGCTGCTTGGGCCAATTTGGATATAAATGATGAAAATTGTACTTCTATCGTGGAGTTATTTCTCTGCTCTGTACCATTTGCTACAATGACAATCTACAGCTAAAGAAAGTGACTTGCTCCCAACTCTATGATGTGAGATTCCTTGAAGAAGCTATTAACTGAAGGGTCGCTGAAAGAAGTGTGGTCATATCTCACATTGGCAAGAATTGTTGGTGTAGACCAATAGAGTAAGAAGGCATGTGCTCTTGTTTTTGTACTGTGCCTATATACACATTCCAGTTACACAAATGGTATTCATCATATATTGTCCGTCTTCCTGTGAATCCTACATCAGCCACCCAGTAAACAAGCAAATAATGTATCAAGCTTTGTCTATGCCACTCTGAAATCGAAAGAAATTGGATAAGTCTAAGTTCTTGCTTGGTAGCTAACTTCTATCCTACTCTGTGAAAATAATGTGACTTCCACTTGCACTTACCTCGATCAGCAGCAAAACACAATGTGAAGACCGAGTTTCAAGTATTCGGCCAATTTCCACCATTCCATAACACCACGTATTGGTCTTCTTTGAGACTGCATCACTCTGCTGTATTTTGAATACTCCCATTGAATGCATCTCCTGAAAAAAGAATTTTTCACCAAATAAAAATAATGGCTACAAGTTAACTGTAGGTATGCATTGCACTCCCTGGTCTGAATAGACTGCTCCACCGGTGTTGCAACCAGTAGAATGTGTGCTATGCTCCCCATACTATCTAATCAGCACATCATCAATCACTGTGTTAGTTTATACAAAAGGTAATCAAACTGAATGTACTTATTTAGGATTTTAAAGTGTAGACCACTAAGACTTAACAAGAATCTGTCAGCTGTATATTGCTAGGTACATTGTGAAGTCAGAGAATTGACCTTAACTATGCTGTGGAGTAGCTGACTTTCACAGAAAGGTATAAATTGTGTATTTTGCGAGATTATTTTAAAATTTTATTGGCTCTGCTTCAATCATTTTTATTTTCTCTGCCTTCCATAAACATCCTGATACCATTTTCTTTCATATCTGACTACAGTCAGACTGGCTGAAGAAATATCATTCCTGCACTTTACTAGTTTTGTACAACATTCTTCCTGGAAAATTGAACAAATTAGATCTTTTTAAAAGAGCTCTAAAGCTAAAGTGTCTCATTTTTGTGTCTAGTTTTTGAACTGTTAAGCATGACTTCTCTAGGTTTCTGACTGTAGGAGTTTATAAAATAAATCAACATCATCAATGCTTTAATAAAGGCCACTTGGTAACAAATGAGCCTGCAGCCAGGATTAACGTGTTAACCTTAAGTCTGTCAACCTGTCACTAAAATATTTATGTTACTTTTGACTGCTTACATTAAAAACCCATTAACCTGGGATTAGTTTCTACCCTGCGAGTGTGATGTCACACTATAACAAGTTGCACCCAACCTAGTCACTGTTTGTATGGTAAATAAGCAAATACTAAAATGGAGACATTACATGTTTATATATCATGTGTCTTTCTGCAGTTGTTAAAGAGCCTACTTAAATTAAACTAGAAAGCAAAGTTTTAAGATACAATGAATAGAAATTACCATACAATTAAATTGTATATTAACTTTATTCAAGATGCATTTCACCATTATTGTCTCAGAGGCGTTCATGTATTTACTTCAGGACCAAGAGAGAGGTAGAGCTATGGATACAAACACTTCCTGAGGGGTAATTGAAAAGCGTGTTTAGGATAACTGCGGGCTCTATGTATTTAGCATCAGGATCTGAGTCATTGACAATAATAGGAGGACAAAAGGTGAACTGAATGAAGCCAATAACACAAATCTTTCAAACAGACAATTCAAAAGAAACATCCTTATGTAGGCAATGGTAAAAATGTGAATCTCATTACCACAAGCAATTGTTGGCATGGATGATATAGGTGCAAGTTAGCTAAAATTGCAATGCAGGTTATATTGATAGCCAGATGTGGAAGAATGGGAGGAAACTCTAGTGGAGCAGTAACATGAGGATGAACTAGTTGGCCTAAATGAACTGTTTCTGTGCTATTCTTCTTGATTGAATTAATTTGCTCCATCACCTAATAAATTCTGGGTTGTTCAGGAACGAAATAAAAGAAAGTTAGTTTGACAAACATGTGAGTAACAGGTATCACAAGTTAGTTTTCAAGTTATGGGCTTTGAAAGTTATTAGATACTGCCTTTCAATTTGAATTTTTTTAAAAAATCTGTCTGGAAACAAACAATAAGCAAGCATTTAATTTGATAATATGGCCAAAAAATCCTCAAAAGCACATCTCTGAAATGTTTGTTCTGAGTTTGGTGCAATGAATCTACTTCCAAGCAGTTAAAACTCCTTCAGAAATAGAAATGCTTGTATTTATTAAAGGGACTTTCTTTATTAAAATACGACCAAGAAGAATTAAACTGACAGTTGGAATTTTCTTTGGTTTGCTACTTGCAAGAGAATTACAATGCAGATCCAAATCTCAAAACAGTTTGCCCATATGTTGATTTTATTTAATAAGTTAAGCATCATATGGTGCTCAGAAGGACAGTGTTTTAAAATCAGTAATCTTGGGATTGAGCCTGTTCTGGATTTGGGGTCTTGCTGGGTTTAAGGTCTGAAAGATCAGGTCAGGTCAGTTGGGGTCAAGAACTCCACTATGTAGGGCTAAAAAAGACCAGTATGAGAAACCATGACTAATTCATAGCAAAGAATCACCTAGCAGAACAAGTCGCAAACCATTCCCACTCCCCCTCCCATTCTCTAGATGACAAGTCCATCATGGGCCTCCTGCACTGCCACAATGATGCCACCCGAAGGTTGCAGGAACAGCAACTCATATTCCGCCTGGGAACCCTGCAGCCTAATGGTATCAATGTGGACTTCACCAGTTTCAAAATCTCCCCTTCCCCTTCTGCATCCCTAAACCAGCCCAGTTTGTCCCCTCCCCCCACTGCACCACACAACCAGCCCAGCTCTTCCCCCCCACCCACTGCATCCCAATACCAGCCCAACATGTCTCTGCCTCCCTAACCGGTTCTTCCTCTCACCCATCCCTTCCTCCCACCCCAAGCCGCACCCCCAGCTACCTACTAACCTCATCCCACCTCCTTGACCTGTCCGTCTTCCCTGGACTGACCTCTCCCCTCCCTACCTCCCCACCTATACTCTCTCCACCTATCTTCTTTACTCTCCATCTTCGGTCCGCCTCCCCCTCTCTCCCTATTTATTCCAGTTCCCTCTCCCCATCCCCCTCTCTGATGAAGGGTCTAGGCCCGAAACGTCAGCTTTTGTGCTCCTGAGATGCTGCTTGGCCTGCTGTGTTCATCCAGCCTCACATTTTATTCTCATGAATTTATTTTTCTTATTATGAAAGAATTAAAATTTACGCAAATTATAAAAACGTCCACTTTTTAGACATCGCTGAGTTTGAAAAGATAGATTTAAGACATCTGTACTCTTATCTATCAACTGCCACAGATTTTGTTTTGTTTTGGTCATGAGATTTGACTCCACAATGTAATGGGTGCCATGACTGCATAAGCCCAAAACTTGAAAAATGCTTGACCTGACTGAATCTGACTACATCCATATCTGACATGCCATGATGGCAAACATGCTAGCAGGGGCTTACCACATGTATGCCACAAGCGTGCAGAGTAGGCAGATTGTGATATCAAACAGTGTCTCCAGCTGATTTCTACCGACTGGAGCGATGTGAGTCATGTTAGATTTTGACATGGGGAAATGGGGCAAAAAGGAAGAGGAAAAGGGATGCTTTCAATACAAAAATGTGAATTTCTTTCTTCACCTCAGGCGGGAAACAACTCTATTTCAACAGGAAGGTGAGCATTAAGCTGTGTGGGATACACTGGCATTGGAATCAAGCCAGAGAAGGTTCACTGAATTCAAAGTATGGATGGATTTTCTTTGGTGACGTTGAGTAGATTGGGCTTGCATTCATTGGAATTTAGAAGAAAAAGAGGCAACCTTATTGCAATGTACACAATGTTCGGTCATCACATCCTCAAGACCCATCTTCAGATTGTTTCCATTTACTATCAGGATGACCATTTTTCGGCAGAACAGGCCAGATCAGCTGGCACAAATCATAGAACTGTTGGTGGATATTAGTCTCAGGCGCCACCACAAGCAAAGCAGACAAAGAAGAAACAGAAGCAGCAGCCCCTCCGAAAATCCATACATTTCACACCATTTTAAATTCAGATTTTTTATATTTTTGACCAAAGTCAATGAACTCTCCATTCACCACATTATGTTGCTTCTATCACTTCTTTATCAATTTATGCAACCTGTCGAATCTCTTCTCAGTCCCTTTGCCTCCTCCGCAGAGCTTATACTCTGCTAGTTTTGTATCAACAGCAAATGTAGATATATTACTCCCAGTCTCTTCAACTAATCATTCAGAAATGTAAGTGGATCAATTAAAAGCCATTGCTTTTATTCTCATTTATTGTGAATTTGTTATGATGAATTTAATAATTTCTGTAGACTTTTACCCGGAGTGGGTCTTGTGACAAATCAGGATGAATAAACTTTACAGTTTGTTTCTCTCAAATCAGTCTATGGGGTTGTAATGACCTATATAAGAATTCCCAAGTCCAGAAGGGGACCACCAGTTGGGTTGAGCTGAAACTATTGGTGCCCAAATTCCAAGACAGGAATGGCATAAGGGAGCTCTGCGCCTTCGTTCCCCCCACCTCTAACCCTTCCCCAACTACATTTGCAGATTTACTCCTTCCCACTCCCTACTCTCCGAGGTCTCAGCAAGAGTTTGCAACAATCCTTGAAATGGCATCTCGGGGGAAAAGGTTTAGGAAGAACTGACTTGAATCTTACAGTTAAAGTTACAATTGAAGTTCAGTCCATGCTGCAACATCAGCAGCATCAAAGCAGTGGAAAGCGAACCTGGGGGTGAGCAGCAGCAGCATGGAGCTGCATCTAGGCATAGTGCCCCCAAGATGAAGTCATGTTTCTAAAGGAGACATAGGTTTGGCTTGAGGCAGTAGGAACTGCAGATGCTGGAGAATCTGAGATAACAAGGTGTATAGCTGGATGAACACAGCAGGCCAAGCAGCATCAGAGAAGCAGGAAAGCTGACGATGGGTCTAGACCCGAAACCACAGCTTTCCTGCTCCTCTGATGCTGCTTGGCCTGCTGTGTTCATCCAGCTCTACACCTTGTTATCATAGGTTTAGCTGCTCAGGAAGCAGATTTACAGTCTGAAAGAGCAACGTCTGGAGAGAGATAAAAGTGCCTTCTTTTTGTAGTCTGCTAGAAAGTAGAGAACAGGAGTGATAGAACTGAGTTTAATGACAAGTGGGTAAAGTTGCAGAATCAGTTCCTGGATTATTCATTTAGTTTTGGACTATTATCTGTGGTTATAAGGTTTGAAATAGCAGGAGGATTCAGCAGTGTGGAATGCCCCTCTTGCAATATGTGGGAAATCAGGGACTCTTCCAGAGACCATGGTGGCTATGTAGCCAGGAAGTGTGTTCAGGTACAGTTTGTGATTTGCTGCATGGAGCACCTGGAGCTGTGGATGGACTCACTGTGGAGCATCCAAGAGGCTGAGAATGTCATGGATAGCTCCTTTCGGCTGCCCAGACATTAAAGAGTTGGGCGACCACCAGGAAAACGAACAAACGTGGGCAGAAAGTGCAGGAGTTCCCTGTGGCCATTCCCCTCTCAACAGAAACACCATGTTTGCTCCTGTTGTGGGGGTGGATGACTCCTCAGGGGAAAGCAGTAGCCAGATCAGTGGCAACATGACTAGCTCTATCATACAACAGGGAGGGTTGAAGTGTAGCAAGCAGTAACGACAGGGGACTCTACAGTCAAGGGCACAGATAGGCATTCCTGTGGCCACAAGTGAGACTACAGGAATGTGCGATGCCTCCCTAGGGCAGGGCCAAGGATGTCTCTGAGCTGGCACAGGATATTCTGAAGGGGGTCGCTGAGCAGCCAAAGTTGTGGTCCATAAGTGTACCAATGCATAGTCGGAAAGAGAGATGAGGTCCTGCAAAGGGAGTTCAGGCAGTTAAGTAGGAAGTTGAAAAGCAGGACCTACAGTGTTCAAATCTCACGATTACTTTGTGTGCCATGTGCCAGTGAGGCTAAGTATAGGAAACAGGTGGGTTGGTGCAGGAGGGAGGGCTTCAGAGATGTAGATCTCTGGGATATCTTCCAGAGTAAGTGGGACCTGTACAGGACAGAGGTTGCACCTAAATAGAGGGGCACCAATATCCTGGCTGGAAGATTTGCTGGTGCCACTTGAGAGGGTTTAAACTAGTGTAGCAGGGGATGGGAACCAGTGCAGTAAGTCAACAGCTGAATGACCGAGGTGGTGTCAGAGACTAAGAGGTAGAGGCTATTGAACATTGCAGGACTGGCAATCTTGAAGTGTATTTGTTTCAATGTGAGGAGAATGACAGTTTAAGGCAAATGAACTTAGAACTTAGGTTAATAATTATAACTATGATGTAGCTATTACAGAAGCTTGATTGAGAGATGGACAAGATTGGCAATTTAACACTCTGGGATTTAGATGTTTCATGTGTGATAGAGAGTGCTATAAAAGAGATGGGGGTGTTGTGTTACTGATCACAGCTGCACTGAAGGAGGACATCTAGAAGGGCTCATCCAGGTAGGCCATATGGGTAGTGCTCAGGAATGGGAAGGGTGTGATCACTTTGATGGGATCATACTACAGGCCTTTCAACAACAAATGGGTATAGAGGAACAGATATGTGGACAGATTACAAAAAAAATGTAAGAACAATAGAGTTGTTGCGGTGTTTGATTATAATGACTCTATATTGGCTGGGACTCTCTGCGTGTCAGAGGCTAGGATGGGAGTGAGTTTGTTAAGTGTGCCCAACTAGAGAAGAGACCATACAAACCTGGTATTAGGAATTGAGCCGGACCAGGCGATTGAAGATTCAGTGCAGAGCATTTTGAGAACAGTGACCATAATTCTCTAAGTTTTAAGTTTCTAATGGAAAAGAGTAGTCCATGGATGAAAGTACTAAATTTTGGGAAGGGTAACTCACACAATATTAGGCAGGAACTGAGGAAAATGGATTGAGAGCAGTTGTTTGAGGATAAATCCACATCTGGCATGTGGGAATATTTTAAAGGCCATTTGATTAGAGTTCAGGACCAGCATGTTCCTGTGAAAATGAAGGATAAGAATAGCAAGATTCAGGAACTTTGGATAACAAGAGAAATTGAGGGCTTTGTCAAAAATAGAAAGGAGGCATACGTAAGGTTTAGGAAACTGAAGACAGACATGGTGGCATGACAGTTAGCACTGCTACCTCTTAGCCGCAGGGACCTGAGTTTTCAATTCCACCCTCGGGCGACTGTCTGTGTGGAGATTGCACATTCTCCCCAGTGTCTACATGGGTTTCCTCCGAGGTTTCTGGTTTCCTGCCACTGTCAAAAGATGTGGAGGCTAGGTGGATTAGCCACAGAAAATGCAGAGTTACTGCGATAGGGTTGGAGGATGAACTTGGGTGGGATGTTCTTCAGAGGGTCGATTTGGAATCAAAGGGCAAAAAAGGCCTGCTTCCATACTGTATGGATCATATTCTATGAGAAACCTTGAACAATGCAAATAAAGCAGCAAACAAGTAATTTGGAGGTCTAAAAGGGACTATGAAATGCCTCGCAAGCAGGATTAAGGAAATTCACAACGCATTTCACACACATATATAAGAAGCAAGAGGGTGGCTAGGGGAAAGGCTATGTTCACTTAAGAACAAAGGAGTTAATGGAGACGGAGGAAGTGGATGAGGTTCTTAATGAATACTTTGCATCAGTATTCAAATAGGAGAAGGACTTGGTGGATGGTTAGTCTGGAGAGGGATATGTTCATATTCTAGAGCATATCAATATAAAAAGGGAGGAGGAGTTGGGTGTTTTTAAAAGCATTGAGGTAGACACGCCCCAGGTCTTGTTGGGATCACTGAGCGAGGAAATTGCAGGGGCCTTGTAGAAATCTTTGTATCCTCTTTAGTCACAGGATAGACCCCAGAGCATTGGAGAATGACCAATGTAGTTCCTTTGTTTAAGAACAACTACAGGGATGATTACAGGCTGATGAATGTTACATCAGTGGTAGGCAAATCGTTGGAGAAGATTCTTAGGGATAGAATTTACTCACATTTGGAGATATATGGACTTATTAGCGATAGGCAGCATGGCTTTTTGAAAGAAAGGTTATATCTCACAAACTTGATTGAGTTTTTAAGGAAGAGACAAAGGTATCTGATGAGAGCAGGGCAGTAGGTGTTGTCTGTATGGGCCTTAGAAAGGCCTTTGACACGGTCCCTCATGGGTGAAAAGCTGAAGTCACATGGGATCCACAATGAACTAGTAAAATGGATATAGAACTGGCTTAGTCATAGAAGGCAGAGACTAGCAATAGAAGGGTATTTTTCTGACTAGAGATCTATGTGATGTTCCACAAGGATCAGTACTGGGACCCCAGTTGTTTCTAATATATATAAATGATTTGGAGGAGAATTTGTATGGGCTGATTAGTAAGTTTGCTGATAACACAAAAATTAGGGGAGCTAAGGATAGTAAGAGGATTGCTGGAGGATATAGCAGAATATAGACAGGCTGGAGATTTTTGAGTTTTAATCGGACACGTGTGAGGTGATACATTTTGGGAGCTCTAATGCATGAGAGAGGTATACAGTAAATGGCGGAAACGTTAGTAGCATCAATCTACAAAGGGATCTAGGTGTAAAGGTCCACAGTTCCCTGAAAGTGGCAACGTAAGTGGATAAGGTGGTAAAGAAGGTTTGCCTTTTCAGTCAGGGCGTAGAGCAGAAAAATTGGCAATTCATGTTGCAGCTATATACAACTTTAGTTAGGCCACATTTGGAATTTGTGCACAGTTCTCATCGCCACACTACCAGAAAGATGTGAGGGCTTTGGAGAGGTTACAGAAACGGTTTACCAGGATGTTGCCTGCTTTGGATGGTATTAGCTGTGGGGAGAGATTGGACAAACTTGGCTAACTTTTGCTTGAACATTGAAGGATGAAGGATGGCCTGATAGAAATTTTAAAAATTATGAGAAGTATGGATGGAATGGATGGTTGGAGTCTTTTTCCCAGGGTAGAAATGTCAATTACTCGGGACATAGGTTTAAGTTAAAAGGCGTAAGTTTAAAGGAGATTTGAGAAGCAGGTTTTTTGCAGAGAGGATGCTAAGTTCCTGGAATGCACTGCCAGCAGAGACGGTGGAGACAGACACAATAACAACGTTTAGGAGGTATCTTGACAGATATGTGAACAGACAAGGAAATAGAGAGATATGGATCACGTAGAGGCAGATGGTATTTATTTTAGAAAGGCATCATGTGTCCATGCAGTCTTAGTGGGCTGAAGGGCCTGTTTCTATACTGTAATGTTCTTTATTCTTAAAATGAATCCCATCTCTGTGTGCATTCCCATTAATATTTTCCTGTCTCGTACCTCATTGAAGTATTAATCTGATTCCCCTGCAGTAGCAGCATGTCTGCACCTTTGCCATCCAAGGGGCTGGTACAAACATAACCCTTTAAAAAACAGGCAGGAAAACACAATAGCGCTTCATCAAAGGCTGCGCTGATGATGTTAGCCAACAAGGTAATGAAACGTCTACAAAACGATGATCCAACTCTGTGAGACAAACAACCACAACATCCACACCCCGGGCTACAAATCTACCCTAAAATCTTAATAGCCCTTTCCCCCCAGGTCTGACTACAGCACACTCATACTCGGTTACTCACTATTTTTAGATTGCAAATCTTTTACTTACCTCTAATAAACACTGGATCTATGGGCTAAACACAGGGAGTTGGAACTAGTTTAGTTGGGAACATGGCTGGTGTGGACTAGTTGAACCGAAAGGTCTGTTTCCATGCTGTATGACTCCATGATTTTATGACTGCAATAGCTTTTACTTTTAAAAAAACAGTATCCATAAAATTTGTAAAAGTGACTTATATGACCCTTCAAAGTTGACATCATATAAAGTATAAAACAGACCAGTTTCTTTTAACACTTTTCTCATCAACAATACAATCCAAAGGGGTTCACATGTTTTCCAGTCCCAGGAGATATGATGGCAAAAAGGCCTCAGATTGCAGTCATTCATCATCAAATCATTGTCCTGAGTTTCAGAGCGTCCCTCAGCATGTAATCCAGAAAGGAAAAATGTGTCAGTCTGCAACGCTCAGTCATCGAAAGCTCTTCATACTGGTAGACCAGCAGGTTTCGGGCAGATCAAAAAACATCTTTCATTAAAGAGGCAGAAAACAGAGTTTGAAAGAAAGTTACCCAGGAACACCTAAGTAGGAGTTGGCCATTCAGTCCTTTTAGTTTGCACTGCCTTTCTAGATTTTGGCAGACCATCTCCTTCAATTCCATATCCCCGTATACGAAGCCTCTGACATGAACACACTTACTGACTGAGCCTCCGCTGCACTCAGTGGCTGAGAATTCCAAAGTTTCACAACTCTCTGAGTGAAGAAGTTCCTCCTCATCTCAGTTCTAAATAGTTTGCTTTTTTTTTCAGAGATTGTCCCCACTGGTTCTAGGCCCCACAACCAGAGAAAATGTTCTTTCAGAATCTATAACTTCAATAATTTCGTAAGTTGCAATAAGATTGCCTCCCATTTTTCAAAACTTCAGAGACTACAGGCCCAGTCTCCTCACTCTGTATTCTTATGCTAGTCTACAATCTCAGGAGTCAGCCTGGTGCACCTCTTGTGCTTGTACTCTACAGTGAGTATGCCCTTCATTAAGGAGAGGAACAGTTGTCCTACACAAATGAAGCCAGACTGAGAGATTTTATAAGTCTTTGAATAGAAAAGACTAAGTAAAGCCAGTGTTTCCCACAGATAGTTAAAATATAAAACTGATGGGAAGGAACAGACTTAAAACAACTACCATCAGCAGGTAAGATGTATGGGAAAGCTATTGAACCTAAAAACTGACGAGCTTCCAGGACCAAACAGCAGAGAGACTAGATGCTTCAGGTAAAATCTTGCAAAATTTCTTAGATTCTAGAAGAGCCCTAGTACATTGGAAAATAGCAAATGTAACAATTTATTGCAAGGTGGGAGGCAAAAAGCAGGAATACATGGGTGTTTAGCCTACCAGGGAAGGTACTAGAATTCATTGTTAAAGAAGTTATAGCAGTATACCTGGAAAATCATAATGTGATCAGGCACAGCCAGCATTGTTTTGTGAAAGAGAAATTGTGTTTAGCTTTCTCTTTTGACAACATAACCTGCACGGTGGTTACGGGGGAACGAGGACATGTGATGAACTTGGATTTCCAAAAGGCACCTGATAAGGAGTCACATCACATGTTAGTATAGAGGACAGGAACACATAGTGTAAGGGTAAAACATTAGCTTGGATAAAGGATTAGTTAGCTAACAGGAAGCAGAGAGTCAGATAAAGTGGATCTTTTATCAAGTTGGCAGCTGTAAGGAGTGGAGTGCTACAGCAATCAGTACTGGGTCCTGAACTATTTACAGTTCGTATCAATGATGCAAATGAGGTGACTAAATGTTTAGTAGTTTAGTTTGCCAATGACACCAAGGCAGGCAGGAAAGTAAGCTTTCAAGAGAAGTTAAAGATCTTGTAAAGGGTTATGGATGGATCAAGTGGACAAAAATCTGGCGGATAGAATATAATGTGGGTAAATGTAAACTTGTCTATTTTGGCAGGATAAATAGAGAAGTGTACTATTTAAGTTATGAAAGGTCACAAACTTCAGACGCACTGAGGGTTCTGGCTATCCCAGTAAGTGAATAACATGAAGTTAATATGCAAGTACTGCAAGTGATTAGGAAGGCAAATGAAATGTTGACATTTATTGCAAGAGGAATGAAGTAGAAAGTGGGGAAATTTTACTGCAACTGACAAGGCGTTGGTGATATCACACCTGTTACTGTTTTATTATTGTTACATGTACAGTACAGAGATACAGTGAAAAGTATTGTTTTGTGTCCTTATTTGAAAAAAAGACTATAATTACTTTGGAAGAAATTCAGAGAATGTTCACTTGACTCATTCATGAGATGATTGGATTAGTTCATGAAAAAGGATTGAACAGATTGGACCCATATTCAGTGGAGTTCAGAAGAATGAAAACTGATATTGTTTGTGAAGGCTGAAGGATTCCAAAGTGGAAAATGAGATGCTGTTCTTCCAGCTTGTGCTGAACTTTGCTGGAACACTGCAGCAAGCCTGAGACAGAGATGCTGGCCAGGTAATACACTGGCATGTTGAAGTGGCAGGCAACAAGAAGCTCAGAGTCATTTTTGCAACAGAACATAGGTTTTCTGCAAAACTTGTGCCCAATCTTTGTTTTGCTTCCCCAAAGTAGAGGAGACAACAATGTGAGCAGTGAATACAGTAGACTAATTTGAGTGAAGTGCAGGTGAATCACTGCTTCACGTGGAAAGAATGCCTGGAGCCTTGGATAGCGAGGAGGGATGAGGTAAATGGGCAGGTGTTACACCTCCTGCAATTACATGGGAAGGTATTGTGGAGCCGTGGGGAGATATTGGTAGATAGGAAGGAGAATCTGAGAATCCACAGATGCTGCCAGACTTACTGGGTTTACCCAGCAATTTCTGATTTTGTGACCCATGCTACAGATGGCTTTTTGGACTGGAAGGGGTCTCATAAAGTCCAAATGATGGAAACTGACAAATTCAATTAGATTAATAGAGATGTACAGCAATGAAGAAGACCCTTCAGTTAAACTCGTCCATGCCAACCAGATATTCTAAATTGATGCAGTCTCATTTGGTGTCATTTCCCTGGACACCAGAAATCAAGCTACCTCTTGTATAGAAAGAAAGTTTGCACAACATGTTTACATTTTTAAGAACTATACAGGTGCAGAGCCTCAAATCCACCATCCTTAGGACTGTGGCCTAGCCAGATTCGGGATATTTCTGGAGTCAGCAGTTTAGGCAGAAGGCAGTTTGTGGCAAGGCATTATGGGTGGGACAAATGGTACAGTGGATGGCAGGATAGATCAGTATGTGAAGTGGTGAAGATGCCAAATACTCTAGAGTGGCACCAGTCCAATGCTGGTCTAACCAAATTGTCCAGATAAATCTTTTTGTTTAATTTTTTTTCTCAATTAAAGTTGGTGAATGGAAGATTGTAGAAGTGCCTTATTTTCAGTCACTGCTATATTTTGCACAGCCAGATTTGAGGTACTCCACCTGTGATCGCTTGATCAAGGTTTGGTTCAATTAATCTAAGTTTGTGAATAAAAACAGGTTACGTAGAGATCAAACAATCTGTACCAGAAGAAAGAGGCATGATATAACTTCAGGATTGTGAGAACCTGGGCTTATGTTCTGATATATTAGCTTCAGACTAATAAGACTGGCCATTCGTTGTAAGGAAATGATAGGGTTAATAGCTCAGGACAAATGATCAAGGGGATTTTTAGTAACCTTCATGAATTAAAACTTATAAAATTATTTTGATTCAGATTTAAACCAAACAGTTGTACGTTTGGTTGTCATATGTTGTGAAGAAGAAGGCCATTGAGAGCAATTGCTCAGTATGATACGAGTGTAGCTAATTTTTAAGCATGAATTTGATTATTTTGGCACTGTCAGCAAGTTGAATTAGCATTCCCTGTAGTAGTCAGCTTGTATGGATTCCAGCATGGTCCAAATGAAATGCACATTGGGGCAAATGAGAAAAATGCTCAAACCCCTTGATTGACAGCTTCTTTCTGTTTTAGGGATTATGCCAGGATAGAAGAGGATTATGTCATTTACTCCAATTAACCCTTCTGTTTAACTTTGGCATTTTTAATGTGCTCAGTTGCAATGAAGTTGAGACCTTTCACCTCCTAAGAAATTGTTACATTTTTCCTCTAACACATAATAAACAAAGGCATATTCACTATTTTTAAGTATTCAAGGATTGTACAAACTTTTTGATGTCTATTGTGCTGCTTCTGACAGTTTTTCACAGTCTGGGAGACCAGTCTCAGACAAGAATTTACATAGGAAGAGTTGCAGTGGAACAGTTAAAAAAAAACCATCTGTTTTTCATTTGAGATCCAGTCAATGATGTTTTGACTGACTCTTCTTGGGGACTTTTTGTACTTCATAGCAGTTTGTTGTTGAATAACAAGTGAGTGTTAAATCAAGTATTCCAACTTTGCCCTCACATAGAGTAGAGGGTAAGGGTGGGGGTGAGGTGACATGGATTGTCCTGTTGAGGTATAGTTTAGTGTTTTTGAAACTCTTGTGAATCACTGTAATATATTTCCATCAATTCTCAGATTGATGATGGATTAGCACATACACTGGAACCAACAAAATACTGGAATTAATTTTGGCAATAGGCCATTATTTCTGTTGATAATTGGAGGATACTTTCATGAATTAAGGCACAAGTAAGATACAGGAACAAATTCCAATGCCAAGAACTGATTTTTCACCAATTCTGATGTTAGCAATCAATACTATATGATGCATAATTGGCAACTGACTGGATTCTATATTTAGTAACAGATATAACTGAGTTTGATAATAGTAATAGCTGAGAATTAAGGCTAATTCTGGAAGTACGAGTGTAATAAAGATACTACTGATGGATATGATGTTGGTGTTCTTGTACATGAGTCACAACTCTTTAGTACACAAGTACAGCACATAAACAAAAAGGCTAAGAGGCACTGTCCTTTCTTATGAGACGAATTGAACATATAAATAAGGATGTTATGCTTCAGTTATACTGGGCATTGGTGAGGCCACATCTTGAATAATATGCATTGTCTTGGACCCCTTATTTAAGAAAGGATGTAAATGCATCCGAGGCAGTTTAAAGGAGATTTACTTGATTGATACCCAGAATGAGTGGATTTTCTGAGATTTTACAGGCTGGGTATTTTTCCACTGGAGGTGAGAAGAGTTGGGAGGGTGACTTGATTGAATTACATAAGATCCGGAATGGTCTTGACAAGAAGAATATAGAAAGGTGTTTCCTCCTGTTGGCAAGTCCAGAACAGGGATGCGCTGTTTTAAAATTAGGGTTTGTCTGTTTTGGACATGGATGAGGATTGTTTGTTCTCTTAGCAGCATTGTGCGACGTTGGAACTCTCTGCCTTAGAAGTTGGTGAACGTGGGGTCATTGAATACTTCAAGGCAGAGATAAGTAGAAGCAATCAAAAATTATCAAGGGTGGATAAGAATTCATAACACAAACAGATCAGCTATGATCATATTCAATGGCTAAGCAAGTTCAAGGGCTGATTTGTCTAGGCTGCTCCTATTTTGTATACTTGCATGTAGCAACATCTAGGATTTGCCAATGGTCAGAAACATAATGGCCCAACAATATAAAATCTGTGACAAGACCAAAGCAAATGATGCGAATTCTGTCTCCACTTGAGCAATGCCATGATTTTGAAAGTTTAATTCTTGCTTTTAAATGCTTCCATGTACTTGACACTCTCTCTGTAATCTTCCCCCAGCCTAATAATTTTCTGACAATGTACTTCTCTAATTCAAACCACTTGAAAATCCAGATTTTAATTGTTCCACCATTGTCATCTACGTTTATGGATGCACAGGCCTTAAGCTCTCAAATTACTTTAAAATCACTTCCTTTCTACCTCTCTTTCTTTACTTCAAACGCTCTTTAAAACCTATGTCTTTGAGCAAGACATTGGCCATCTGCTCTGATATCAGCTGCCTCATTTGACTCAAGGCCAAATGTTATAAAACCGACACTTAGCCAAAAAAATTGTCAAGTTTCCTGGAGGGTTTCTCTCTCTGCAAGGCCTAACAAGAACTTTCATCACATCTTATCAACTTGCCTTGTTAACAACTTACCCCACCCCTTTTGCATCCTCTTGGCTATTTTTAATTGCTTTTTACCTTCACGGTAAATGGAACAACTCACAACAGCTGGCATTTCCTAAAACGTACTGGCACCTCTGATGCCATTTTTAAAGAGCTGTTGTACACCCAATCAAACACTGTCAGTCTGGAGTTGCCCTGCATGGTTCCTGATATTTGACCCAGGCACAGCAGAGATAGGGAAATTGACTCCCCCGTTTTGTGGGCAAGGATCTGGAGGTCTCGGGTGGGGTGGTGCACAATTAGGAAATTCACTATCCCCTGGACCAACAGTGGAAGCTATGACAACAGACCATGCCAGTCTGGCCAGAGGTTATCACCTGGGTCAGTGCTGAGTCAGCCATCTGAAGGAATGCCAAACAATATAGGAGTGTCAATGGCATCATCCAGTTCAACAGTTTGCTGAGATACGTCATACTCTCTCTGATTCTGCAACTGAACCCACCTCAGCTCCTGCTCTGCCAATCTCACTACTACCTTCAACACATGCGTTCTCACATACCCCAACCTGAGGCAACCTGGCATGGCCTATGGTGACTACTCGCATGCTCAGAACACCTTCTTACCGCATCAAAAATAATTGCTGTGTCCCTCACTTTCATCTCATTTCATACCTGTCTGTCTCTCATTCCAGGAGGAAAACAGCCCATAATATGGCAGAATAACCCAAGACAGGATAAACAGAAATTCAGCAGATCTGGCAGACTCCGTGAAGAAAGAAACTGAGTAACTGTTTCATCTATGATATGCCGGTTCTTCTAAAGAGGTGTAATTTTAGACTTAAAACATTAAGTCTGTTTCCCTCTCCACAGATGCTGTCAGAAGTCACACGACACCAGATTATAGTCTAACAGGTTTGTTTGAAATCATAAGTTTTCGGAGTGCAGCTCCTTTGTAGGTGACTTCATCAGGTGTTGTGTAACTTCTGACCTTGTCCACCCCAGTCCAACACTGGCACTTCCATATCATGGATTCCACAGTTGCTGGCAGATCTGTCAGCTCCTCCAGCTCCTTCTGTTTTTATTTCACATTTATATCATCTGCAATGTTTTACTTTTATTTGACTCAAGACAGGTGGTGCGCTAACTGAAATTCTGCTTCTCATACCTTATGAGGAGAAGATCCTGATTCTGACCACCCCACATGGCTGACAGACTCTATCCAAGCCCCTGGACTGGGAGCGGAGGTTGCCCTTGACTTACTTTGCCAGGGTCCCCTGGACAAAAACTATCTCCCTTCACTTGACTGAGAACCCCAGACAAGCATGTCTATTTCCTGGCTTTATGGCCTTATGAAACATTTGAGAAATATAGCCGTACTCTGAACCTGGTATCTCTAGTTGACAGTCAAGGCACAAAAAGTTAAGACAAGCCAATGCAAGGCCTGAATGTTGTTAGCATCCAGACAGGCTCAAAATAAGTGAGAATGAAAACAGCAAACAAACAGCCTGGTCCAGTTAAGTGCTCAGAAGTGTCCTTGTTGCATCGTACCAATAATATTTGCCCTTGCCCACTGAGGTGCGAATTTGAAGTCCTGACATGTTCTATAAACAGATCAGTGATGTGCCAGGAGCGTTCTTAGTGGCTGGTCAATGTTGGATGCCAATATCCATGGATATGAGTTGCATGTGACAGGTATCCATGTGACCCATCCAATCCCAGTGCCTTGGGGTCCTTGTGCTTGCTGTGTAACATGGAGATCCTATTGAGAAACTGGCAAGCTGAAGTTACCAGATACTCAACGTGACTTCCCTATCGAGAATTCTCAATATTTAGTTTGTTTGCATTGGGTGGTAGCATAGGAAGATCTCTCTTTTAATGCTGCAAGAAGTGGAGTTTCTAAGGTCGTTAAGAAGCAATCATCCTGCTTAAGAGGCAACTAGCTGCTATCCTGTGAGAATCTTACCTTGATGACCAGAAGTTTGTTAAGCATGCAAGTTGCTCCCAATGTTTTAGTGGACGTCATTAAACCTCACATACAATTCTGCTACATTTCATGTCATAATCAATATTGTTCAAGACCCTAAAACAGTCCATGTGCTGTGTCTAATATTGCAGACCTGTGAAACATCTTGGTGTTTTCTTGTGTGATAGGTATTATGTAAGAGACATTGTACTTGTTTTGGTCTTAAGAGCTCTTTGATTCTGCTGTCAGCAATAAGTTCAGTGTCAAAAGCTGGCAACAGATGATATTGAGCAAGTTAACGATTATGCTGCACATGGATTGGGTGGATACTTTAGTATCCTTCAGGGAAAGGAGAAGAGTAGGAGGGCTTAGCTTGAAACTAGGTTTCGTCATGTTGATCGATAAAACTAGAAATGCACAAGAACAAGTCTAATTTGGGGTATCAATAGGAACAAGAGCTGGAAGGAAGAAAGATATTTTTTATAAGGAAGCACTTTAGCAATTCTCTTTTGCAATCAATAACTTTTCACTGGCTTTACAGAGAAAGGGCATTTCTTTTAGACCGTTTTGAGTGTAAGCTTATTCATCAATGAACATAACCTGTACCTCCCAACAATTTTGGCAGACCTATACTGAGATCAATGCCAGAACTACAACATAACAGTCAAATCATGAAAATACAATCACACCATTGAATTATTAACATAAGTTGGTGGTCCACGAATTTACAAAATAATTTGAATCTTGGAGAGTGCTGATAATAGAGTGATGCTAATTTTGATCCTTGTGATTTTCTACAATTGATGATAAATATCACTGATCCAACTCTGCAACATCTTAAAGCATGTTCACACACTGCTAAATCTCTGACACAAAAACAGAAGTTGCTGGAAAAGCTCAGCAGGTCTGGCAGCACCTGTGAAGAAAAAATCAAGATTTAATGTTTTGAGTCCGGTGACCCTTCCTCAAAACTCTGCTAAATCTCTGCATAGTTTAATATCACGATCAACTTGTACCAGATTATCTTTACATCTACAAGTTAATGTTATCCTTTTCGAAAACAACTAGGCTGAAAATACATTTGCTAAGAGGCAATGTCATTATGAAAAATCAGCTCTTTACCCAGAAAGTAGTGAGAATGTTGTACTCGCTACCACAGCAACTGGGTGAGATGAATGGTATGAATACATTTAATAACAAATTAAATACATACATGACAGGAGAAGGAATAGAAGGATTGTGCATAATTGTCTGGTCAAGGAGGTTGCTTACATTTATTTTTAAATCTATTTCTTTTCTTTCACATCATATAGTAGTCAGCTTCTAACTGCTAAGCATGGGGAATGTGTCCTGTGACATTGGCTTAGCACATGTTATCCTTGGATATTTTACCTGCATTTGTATAAGAATTCATAAGGCTTAAACTAGGCAGTCTTTAGAACAGGCCCATGGCTCATGATGCACAATTACGTTATACCCTTCCAAGGTAACAGCTTTGTGCTGCAGCCGATTCACTGTGCTGTAGCATGTTGTCTTCACCAACTAAGCGGTTAAAAGACAGTACTCCTCAGCAGTCAGTCCAAGAGCATGAGAGGCTAGCAGGAGTTAAAAGTTAGTTCACACTGCAGAAAGTTAGTTTCTCCTGTTGTTCCTTAACAGCTTACGACAGGGATTGGCCAAACCATGCAAAATGGCCACCAATGGTGTTGCCAATCAAATTTGTGGTTCTGAGCTCCAAGCACTAATGGTTGCCATGGAACTCTGAATGTTAAAAGCTACACATTCCCTCTATAACACTGGAGTTTATTTTGTTCTAGTCAACATGGCCAAATTGTCTGATCTTGGAGGCCTGAATCCTGTACTGTAAAAGCTAATTGAAAGGTTAGAGGGGCCTTGTGGGGCAATGATACTGTTCCTACCCCTGGACCAGAAAATCCAGGTTGAAGTCCTACTGGCTCCAGAGGTGTGTAATAATCTCCCCTTTGCGCATTGATTTAAAAACAACGATTCCCAGAAGTAGGGAGTTCTTGGTAGCATCCCTACCTTTGAGCCAGTGGGCCTAGACTCATGTCCCATCTGCCCAGAGATCTGTGATAACACCTCTGAGCAAGTTGATTAGAAAACAAAAAGTTTGATTAAATAGTTCCCCACACCCGATGCTGTCAAATGCCTTTCATTCCTTTCTATTCCCACTGCTCGCACACGTAAGTGTAGAGAGAATGTCACTGGACTAGTAGTCCAGAGTGAAAACAGAAAGTACAGGAGAAACTTAGCCGGTCTGGCAACATCTGTGAGCATAGAAACAGCAATAATGTTTTGAGTCTGATATGACTTTCATTGTAACGCACAAAGAAGAGTCATTGGACTCTATTTCTCGATCCACAGGTACTGACAGACCCATTGAATTTGTCAAGTGTTTTCTGTATTTATTTCAGATCTCCAGCATCTGCATTATTTATCTTTGCTATAGTAATCCAGAGATGCAAACTGGTGCTCATAGCATCTGGTGAATTCAAATAAAAATCTGAAATTAAGGACAAAGCCAGTCCAAAATGGCCATGTAGCCATTCTCAGTTCTCATAAAAATCCATCTGGTTCATGCCTGCAATTTTGGGAATGAAATCTGCCATCCTTACCAAGTCTGACGGACATGCGATGGCAGACCCAACACAATGTAGTTAATACTTAACTACCCTCTGAAGTACTAATATAGGTGGGTAATAAATGCTGGACCTGCTCCATCCCTTGAATAAATAGTCAAAAAAAGTAATGCTCCATCATTGGTGTACTCCCAACACCTCCCTCACCCCCTCATGCTCATAGGTTACATTCCCCACCCTCCAACACATAAACATGAACTCCATATGGCTCTGACTTCACTTTTGCAGATTTGGTTTCCTCACAACTCCCAAGCACCATATTAGGATTGTGATGGTAAAAGGTTTGGGAGTGTGATGTAAGGTTTGTGATTCCTATATATGTATTAATATCATTTGTTTTAAAGTTTGGTCTTTGAACTAGTGGCATGTGGGTTTTGACATGTATGTATGATGGGTTTAATGATAAACAGCAGTACTTCTTAAATTGTGGGGTGTATTTTTGAACCAATATGAGAGAACAGAGGCTTCCTGGGATGATAGTTATGGTTTGTTTGTATTGGAAATATTTTATAAGTGAACATATTAAACATTGAAGAGTATTAGCTAGTTTAGAAGGATCAGAAATTGTTTTCTTGTTACTCAGTTGAAAGAAACAGAGTTTGGAAGCATTTGTTTATCAGTTCTTAAAAATCCCTGTAAAAGTTAGAGGTGTGAAACCATTTCTCCTAGAGAAATGAGTTACTGTAGTTTAGAGAAGCTAGGAACTAGGTGACCATAGTATAAAGTTTGAAAGTTCCTGATCAAAAGTGTTTGGTTGGAATTGTGAAGGGGTTATTTCAAGCTGAGAAAGTCTAACCGCAAGTGGTGTTGCTTATCAAGGTTAAAGCTACCAAACTTTCAAGAACTGAAAGAAATGGCTATGTGAAACCTATAAATATGATAAATAAGGGAACTCTCTCTCATGTTTGAGTACTGTAAATTGATGCTGTTGGAATAGGTTGGATTGTATTTTTACTGTTTTTAGAATCTTATAAATTGTCTGTTATGTAAATTGCTTGGCTTGTTCTATTTTAGCTTTTCCTTTGTATAGGAAACTTCTGCTTTATTGTTAAAATCAAACCTACAATGTTACATGTTTGTGTTTCGGGAAAAGACCACATGGTTAAATGAACAGAAGATCTATCAAGCCAGATTTTAGTTTGCTATCTGACTTGCCCAGTAATAACTTTAGCTTGGATCAAAACAGGAAGTGCTAGCTTATTGTAAAGTTGTTAGCAAATATTACACCTTCACAGGGTGAGGTTGTGTTGCATACACCACTAGCTCAGAATATGTTGCCAGGCCTTAGGTTATTGAAAAAGAATCTTGGTAATGACCTTACTGAACACCGTGGGGCTTCTCTGCAGCAGTAAAGGCAGCAGCAGTGTTTCAACAGACCAGTGGATTGCTTGATTCACATTTGGCGTGGCAGCATGGCTTTCATTGTATAGAAGCTGACCATGTATGTTGTCCAACCAAATCATGAGACATGCAGTCAAAGCACAGCCTCTGCTATTTAATAGTCACTCTCATTGGAAAGTTACCTGCTGCAAATTCATACATAGCCATCAAATTTTACTTCTTAGATTATCTGGCTTGTTCTGACAAATACCAGGCTAATCAGCAGGAAGAAGATTTAATGAATATGTAAATGAGCCTCTGGGGTTAGTTGTGATGTAGCTGTTCATTCAGTAGTGATATGCTAGTATTCTGCTGGGAAGTTGAAACCTATACAGCACAGAATATTCTATTCTACAGCCTTATCATCACATACAGTGGATTGATAAACATTGTTTAATCACAATAAAAACTGAAATTGCTGTCCAGTGACCTGAAACGTTAACTGTGCTTTCTCTCCACAGATGCTGCCAGACTTGATGGATTTCTCCAGCAATTTCTGTTTGATTTAATTTCATATTTTCAGCACCCAATGTTCCTTGTTTTCTTTTATTATTTAGAAGCGTCAAGCCTGGGCTTGGATGAAGACCCAGAGAATCCATAGGTTATAAAGCCATCCACCGCCAAATCTGATTGGCAATGTCCAATCTTAGTGAAAATGTTGTCCTTTTTGCAGAATTCAGCACTTTGGTTGAAGTGCTTAAAAATCGAACAGTTGCCATATATAAATTATATCTATCAAAGAGATATATTCCATTTTTTTCAGCAAGGCATGTCATCCAGATTACCTAGCATTCCTTCATATAAGGACATGCTGGAAAGAATTGCCAAACAAATTGATTATCTCAATGGGGTAATTTCAGACCAAAGGATCAGAGTTAATTATCCTTGCAGGAAAAGCTTAGGCACAGGTAGGCAATCTTCATTTAAATGACTGCCCTCACTACTAGCTCAGAATATGTTGCCAGGCCTTAGGTTTTTGAAAAATAAATTAACAACCTGTTAAATTCAATGGTTGACCTAATTGACATGAATCATTTCTCTAGCATGAATTTCCTTGGTTTTTATAATTTAATCAAGACACTTTTCTGCCACTGTACACTCAGTGGTGACAAGTATTAAACTGTTGCCATGTCTAATGACTAACTCAACTGTATCAAGTATTCCTTCCAAAATTGATAGCAAAAAGATAATCTGATTGTGAGTTAAGTAGCAAAGCAATTACATTAATCACTATCAGTGTTACTTTTGCATTTACAGGATTTATCTTTTTATCTTGGTAACATGGGGATGTTTTTACTTTTAGAAATTTGAACATTAATCTCATCAAATTTGCACTTTCTTCAATGGTAATCAGTGTAACTGCACTGTAGAATTTTTCTCGCCTCCCAGACAGAGACAACTGCTATATTTGATTCTTTTCAAATGGCTGAATAGCCGTTTCTTTTAGGAAGTAACAGCCAAATTTATTAATCCAGCTCTGGAGAATAAAATGCCATTCGGAATTGAGGACAGCAGCAAATTTCTACTTTCAGATTCATTGTCTCAGCCAATTTCAGATTTTGAAAGACAGATTTATTGGTCTAGAGCACTAAAATCAGACATCTTTTCCCTCCTCTCCATGTTAAAGTATCTTGAGTTTCAACATCAAAAATAAAACATAGATCTTGACTTAATTCTGAAGAATCGTGCAAAACATCTGCTTGTGCAATTCCTAGTGAAACATAAATCTTACTTTTAACTTGCTCATACTTGTGATTATTCAGTTGAATGCACAAACTTTAAAATGTTTGATTTCCCTTGAAAAAGAACAAAATATACAGCTGAGAAGTAGATTTTACTGATTTTCTACTTGAAAAGGCCTGGTCCACCCTCTGCTTGGCTGATTGACATGCAGCGAATGTAAATGTAATGAACTACTGAAAAGCTAGATCATGGTGCTTGCAGCAGATGTGAAGTCTCCTTTGGAAACCACAGATTAAGGTGTTCCCCACCACTAACGTTAACACTGAGCCAGCAAATCCTGTAATGGAAACAAAACCTATGTGGCGAAGATAATGCCGAACTAGCTGTGGTTCAACTTGTCAGATACCACTTACCTAGTAATTTCTCCATAAACTAGGTTTGTCTTTCTCAAATAGATCATGAACAAAGCCTTACTGGTACACAGCAACTTTTCACCAAAATAAATTGCTGCTTTTGAAAGTGGACAGCAAAGTAGCTCAGAAGGCAAATGTTCAGAATTTATGATTATCTCCACCTTTCTATCAATTTTAATAAATATTACCATTATTTTAACCATTAAAGATGAGAACCATTCCCTCAAAATAGTATCTGTGCTAACATCTGAGCATGAATTTTCACTCCTACCTTGCTTCTGAGACTGTTTTCTGTACAGTGCAATAAACAATTCAAGACTCAAACATAGAAACAGAGAAGATTGGAGCACGAGTAGGCCATTTGACCTCTTGAGCCTGAGCTGTCATTCATTTTGATCGTTGTTGATCATCAGCTCAATACTCTAATCCCATCCTCCCCTCATATCCCTTGAGCTGCAAGAGCTATATCTACCTCCTTTAGAACAGAATAGGATCTTGACAGTGCAGAAACAGGGCATTTGGCCCAGCAAGTTCACACTGATTCTATGAAGAGCATCCCATTCAAACTCAACCCCTTACCCTATCCCTCTAACCCTAGTGTAATGGCTAATCAACCAAACCTACACATCCCTGGACACTATGGAGAATTTAGTATGGTCAATCCACCTAAACCGTACATCTTTGGACTGTGCGAGGAAACTGGAGTATGCAGAGGAAACCCATACAGACACAGGGAGAATGTGCAAACTCCACGCAGACAGTCAACTGAGGCTAGAATTGAACCCGGGACACTGGCGCTGTGAGGCAGCAGTGGTAACCATTCAGCTACCATGCCAATCTTTCATGAAAATGCATAATGTTTTGGCCTCAACCACTTTCTGTGATAGTGAAGTTCACAGATAACCACTCACTGGGTAAAGAGACTTCTCATTTCAGCCCTGAAAGGTTAGCCTCACTGACCCCTGGTTTTGGACCCTCCCGTCACTGAGACTATCTTTCCTATCTGACCTGTCTAGTAACGTTTGAATTTTATAGGTTTCTACGATATCACCCCATATTGTTCTAACCTCCAGTGAATACAATTCTAATCGTCTCAAACTTTCCTCACGTGTATATCCTCCCAACTCAGAAACCAATTTAGTAAACCTTTGCTGCGCTCCCTCGATAGCCAGCATATCCTTTCTCAGATAAGGGACAGCAGTCCAAGGCTCGCAATTAGGGCAACTGGAAACTCTGACTGTGGTGTGAGAACCAGAAGGGAAAGTGGAGTGGGTAGAGAACTGCTGGGCCTATTCAAATTTTGGCTGCACCCTTATGTCTGAGTAGCCTTGTGGAGAGAGAGAGAGAGAGAGAGAGAGAGAGAGAGAGAGAGAGAGAGAGAGAGAGAGAAGAGAAAAAGGAATGGGCAGGTGTAAAGTTCCAGTTTGATCGGTTGCAGAATTGAGGATCTGGACAATCGTGCAGACAAAGCCATAGTGGCTTGACAACTGTGAAATGGTAGTAGAGTGGCTGACTGCCAACCTAAGTAGATTATCTCAGTAAAACCCTGAGATTGAGAGACTAGAAGGAGAAGATTCCTTCTGTGGTGAAACGGAAGGTAATCAGCACCACGGAAAGTTTGCAATAGAATTCCACCAATTAACAATAGTGACTACACTTCAAAAGTAGTTAATTGATTATGGATGTGTTTTTCTAATTGTCTGTATCTGAAATGTAGAGAGAGGGAGATGTAACATATTATCAACTGTTGCGCCTTCTTAGTGACCAAAGCACTTTTCGACAAAGCTAAAAGATCTAATGAAGCTGAATGTGTAAGATCCAGATTTTACTTTCACAGGAAATGAGGGTTCAGGTATAAAGAAGTACTTATCCTTTTTGACCTTCTAAACTTTTAACACCTTTGGAAGTAACCTAGGCTTCCTGTGCAAGTCTCCTCAATGAAACACTGCTACCTGTGTTAATTCAATGGCAAATGTACACTTCTAACAACACATGAAAACTGCCCTGTATGACATTATTTCCTTCACTTGAAAGACTAAATATAAAGAATTATATATTGCCCCCTCCGCTATACAGTACAATTATTTTGTGAAAGTTTACACAAAATATCATACACCAGAAACATATAAATATTTTTCACCCTTATTCAGTACTAATTCAGTTATGGAATATTGTCATTAAAAGCAAAAGCACAAGCCAGGTTAATCTAGTAGAATAATCTATGATAGTGTTAAAGTCATGATGCCATTGTACTTTGAATGATAAAGCATGCTTATTATTTGATTTTGATTGAAGGAGGGAAAACACTTTTTGCACAATTTTTGTTTTCAAATCATGCTTTTTTTCAGAATATTCTTGCTGAACATACCTTCTTGTAAGTGACAGGCCAGTTCTCTAACCTAGTGAACATATCTGTTATTGGCTCCAATATCTATAACTAATATTGAAAGGAATATAAGAATAGTTAAGGAAACATGACAGCATAAATAGATATCCTGTTAATACCGATTGCAAGACATCTTGAGGCAAAGCACAACAGTTTTGGGTAGAGAATTTGTTTCATGAATATGTTCAGAAGCCAAACCCTAATGTATGAATAACGATATCCCGAAAGCTGAGCTGAGCTGCAAGATCTCCTTGTTCTAAGGTTGGTTGGTGTTGACACATCATCAGATCAGAACCTGACTCTTGGCATAAACCCTCTCTTCAAGCTCTGACTGAAATGTTGGTTGTCAGCGGTGTGACAATCTGATGTGCTCTTGAACATTGTGTTGAATTGCAATGTTGTTTGAAAGATTTTGCTTAACTTCTTGAGTGCCAAGACTTTTAAATTTTTTCCAAGCATAATTCAGTACATGGTTCTGGTTCTTTTATAAATTGGCAGTGCATCAACACGTGAAAAATGACAGAAAGCTTCTGATATCACATGGAAGTAATCCACACTACAATAGCAAGTAAGCAGTAGAATACAGAAAGCTGCAACACAGTAGGATTTGGGAATCCTTACTTCCAACACTATCCTACTACTGAGTTTAGACTCACAAGCACAGTTTCCCAATTCAACACTGCTCCTTGAATAGTCATATCATGTTGGCTATTCTGACACCTCAGAATGCACAAGGCATTCGTTTTCTGATACAGCAAACAACAAGGAAGGCAAACAAAATGTTGGCATTTATTGTACTGTTTATGGGACATGATGGGAGGTGTCAATGGTAAACTGGTGAAATGTCTTTTGCTGGGCAGCAATTCGTAGTTACGTAGTTTAGTAATGCCATGATTTGAAAATTTGCATTCATCTATGATTTCAAATTCCTCATGTCTGTTCCTTACCAGGGATCTCAAATGGGCCCAATATGGAGGCGAATGGGCCCAGCGTAGACCTTGTGTGAGCCCTTACATATGTCTATGAGGCAAACACAGGACTTGGCATTGGAATCAGCGGCTGCTACATTGGCAGACACAATGCTAGTAAGGTAGGTCCAGCGACAAAAGTTGGCACCTGAGGGCATCACAGCAACATTGACAAAGTAGGCTAGCAACAAGAGACGTGGCTCCAACTTTGTTTGGTCTGGCGCAGGTGACAGTGATGCTGTGGTGAAGGAGTATTGGCCTAGAGGTGAAAGATAGCGTCTGAAGATTGGCAACTTCAATGTTGATTGGTTTCGGTGTAGATAGCAACCAAGTTGTTGAGGAGGGATGGCGGCACAGGCATCATTGATAGTGATAAGCTGGTTCAGGACTGTTGGACTCTCTTTAAGCTTTTTTTTGTCTTCTTTTGTCCTTATTCTTAAATTATTCAAAATGGCATTGAGTCGTGCTGACAGATCAAAGCTTTTATTGATTCTTGCTGTAAAATACATGTGACAATAAAATCATTCATTCTCCATCCCTACGATCATCTGTGATTTCTATTCACTACTATTCTGATCTCTTGCCAAATCCCAATTTTGATCAGCTGAGTTTCTCCAGCAATTTCTGTTTTAATCATTCTACCATTGGTTGCCATGCCTTCAGCCAGAAAGAACAAAGAACAATACAGCACAGGAAGTCTGCGCTGACACATTTTGTCCTTCAATATTAAAAATGCCTTAACTTACAGGATCCATATCCCTTCTCTTCCCTTCCTATTCATGTATTCGGCCAGGTGTTTCTTGAATGCTGCTAGCGAGTTTTGGGAAGATTTGTAGCTCAGGTTGAGGTTCTGGATGTGAGTTTGAACACCTCCTCTGGCAGTGCATTCATGAGACTCACCACCATTTGTATTAAAAACGTGCCTTACACATTTCCTTTAAACATCCCTCTCACAACTTGAACCTGTGTCCCCTAGTATTTGACCTCTCCAACCTGGGAAAAAATCTCATACTGCCCACAGTATCCATGCCATTCACAATCTTATAAACTTCTACCTTGACCATGAGATTTGGAAATCCTTCCTTATTTCTACTTATCCATTCTGTCTCCCCACTAGTTTAAACTCATTAAAATGTATCTCTTTGACCATGCTTTCAGTCACCTGCCTTTATACCACCTTAAGTTGCTGGATGTTAAGTTCTGTATGAAAGCACTCTTGTCAGCTGCCTTGGCATATTATTCTATGTTAAAGGCACTACATATAAATGTGAGTTGTTTTTATTAATGGATAAACTATGTAGTAAGGAAAGGCTGATAATGCTGGGAGGGAAAGAATTGCTTTGCAATGCTATATTCAGAGAAAGAGATATGAAATGGAGTCTTAGCTAAGTATGGTCATTAATTTTCTCTATCCCTGCATCAAGGTCGTGGAAAAGAGGTTACTGGTACAACTAATCTGATCCATCGTTCCACATTTTTTTATTTATTTGATGTCAAATCTGTTTGCCATCTGAGGGAAGCTTTCCTAGATCCTAACCTGTTCAAAAGGCACCCAGGACATTGTCATTTTTTTTAACTGTTTCAGTAGTGTAGTTTCCACATATGGATAATGAAAACTAGTGCATGAAGTGATGGTACCTAGATTTCCTACCCTAATGCCTGCACTGTCTACAACCATTTTGGAAGGTCGAACTTAAATGCTGAATGTAGGATTAAAGGCAGGATTCTCGGCAGTGTGGAGGAACAGCGGGATCTTGGTGTTCAAGTGCATAGCTCCCTCAAAGTTGCCACCCAAGTGGATAAGGCTGTTAAGAAAGCATATGGTGTTTTGGCTTTCATTAACGGGGAATCAAGTTTAAGAGCCGTGAGGTTATGCTGCAGCTCTAAAAAAGCCTGGTGAGGCCACACTTGGAATATTGTGTCCAGTTCTGGTCACTCTATTATAGGAAAGATGTGGAAGCTTTGAAGAGGGTGCAAAGGAGGTTTACCAGGATGCTGCCTGGACTGGAGGGTTTGTCTTACGAGGAGAGGTTGACTGAGCTCAGACTTTTCTTCTGGAGAGAAGGAGGAAGAGAGGTGACCTGATCGAGGTGTACAAGGTAATGAGAGGCATGGATAGAGTCGATGGCCAGAGATTTTTCCCCAGGGCAGGATTGACTGCCACAAGGGGTCATAGTTTTAAGGTGTTAGGAGGAAGGTATAACATAGAACATAGAACATTACAGCACAGTACAGGCCCTTCGGCCCTCAATGTTGTGCCGACCTGTCATACCGATCTCAAGCCCATCTAACCTACACTATTCCATGTACGTCCATATGCTTGTCCAATGACGACTTAAATGTGCCTCAAGCTGGTGAATTTACTACAGTTGCAGGCAAAGTGTTCCATTCCCTTACTACTCTCTGAGTAAAGAAACTACCTCTGACATCTGTTCTATATCTTTCACCCCTCAATTTAAAGCTATGCCCCCACGTGCTCACCGTCACCATCCTAGGAAAAGGGTAAAGAGGAGACATCAGAGGGAGGTTCTTCACCCAGAGAGTTGTGAGTGCATGGAATACTTTGCCAGTAGTAGCCGTGGAAGCGGAGTCATTAGTGACATTTAAACAACTGCTGGACATGCACATGGACAACAGGGAATTGAAGGGAAGGTAGGTTAGTTTATTTTATTTTTGGATTATTCCATGGCACAACATCGTGGGCCAAAGGGCCTGTACTTTGCTGTACTTTTCTATGTTCTATGTTCTATGTTCTAACCAACAGTCGTTGTCAGCAATCACTCACAAACTAGGATTATCCACCTAGAAAATTCTACATCACCAGTCATGGATTCTGCAGGTCCTTGTGTGGCTGATGAGCCTGATGCTAGAGCAGTATCTCCAACCATGTGTTTGGGAGGAGTTTCTAGGAGGTGGAATTGGCCTTTGTTCTTGCAGCACTGCTGGCATTCCTTTCACCCGGCAACTAGCCGCTCAATCTGAAATGACTAACAATCATACAAATTGATCAAACCTTCCTCTGACATCACTGGCTAAGAGGAAGGAATGCTCCTTACCTCACCAGTCTGATTTACACCACACTTGAAAATTAAGTTCAATGTGTGACAATGAGAAGGAGAGGGGTAGAGTGAGTGCGATGAACGAAGAGGGTTTTGTGTTGGGTTGAAGTGTACATGGTAACAAAGCAGGTTGGAAGGAGGGAGCTTGCATTTACATACAATATCCAGTCATCACAAAATGCTTTTAATGAATGATGTAACTTTTGAACTCCCTGCTTTCAAATTCCCTTCATATAGGAAATATGACAAACAATTTCTACACTGCAAGGTCCCGCAAAAAAGAATGTCATAACGGGCAGATATTCTGATTACGTGTAGCTAGTGTGAGAGATAAACAAAGGGACATGAAAGTGTACCAGTCAATACAAATAATGAGAGAGAGCAAAGTATGTATCCAGAGAGAGGGAGAGAGAAATTAAACCTGTGACAGAATTACAAGAGAGGAGAAATACAATCAAACAGAACTTTACACTACAGGGAGAGCAGGACATGAGAATGAAATTTTAATCAGCAGCCTGTATTCTGTCTCTCTCTCTCTCTCTGCCCAATTTAACATTGAAATAGGTCTCCAGCTGGCTGCTATAACAGCTGTCTATAGTGATGACAAGCACTCAGCTCACTGTTTAAAATTAGAATTTGGATTAAATTGGGGGTAAAGTGAATACATGTCAACTGTGTGAACAGCCGATTCACTCAAACTTCCTTCAGTCTTTGGCAGATAGAGACAGTGCTCTAGCAATTGAAAACATATTACTGATAAAAAATTAAAGATATATGATAAAATGCCCCTGTCAATAAAGCTTATCCTCTGGCTGACTCATTGCAAGCAACTCCACAGGAGATGCCAGCATGTCTGTACAATATGACGGTATATTTTTTTGGTTCCTAAGACTGTGACACAAGATTGGAACAGGTGCTGAGGAAGCAGAAAATCCAACTTGGATTAAATAGTCAGAGCTGCATTACTTTAATGCTGAGTGCAAGACTTTGACCATTATTATATACAATGCTGTATGTGACTGTTTTGAAAAAAATACAAAGAAGGTAATTTAGACTTTCTGCAACAGTGGAATGTAGCCAGAAATAGCCCAGCAATCTGTTTTCACATTGCTTGTGAATTTCCTTAGCATTTTAATGGATTTTGCCCTCAAAGGTTAATGTAACAATCATGTGGATGGTTTCCTGAGTATGTACTGGTGGCAGATAACCCATTGCAAGCATGTGAATTTGATTTTCTGTCTGCCAAGTCAGTGGGGTGGCTGGGTTGCACAATGTTCCAATATATTGGTGCCAGGTAATGCTACTTGTCAATTTATAGAATTATGATTTGATTGCAGCATATTAGGAGGCCATTCAGCTCATTATGTTCATGTCAGCTCTCGACAAGAACAATGCAGCAAGTCCCACTCTCCCACCTTTCCTTACAGTTTCGCAACAAACTACTGCACCTCCCAGTCACAAACCATTTCCACTCCCCATCCCATTCTTTAGATGACATGTCCATCATGGGCCTCCTGCAGTGCCACAATGATGCCACCCGAAGGTTGCAGGAACAGCAACTCATATTCCGCCTGGGAACCCTGCAGCCTAATGGTATCAATGTGGAATTCACCAGTTTCAAAATCTCCCCTTCCCCAACTGCATCCCTAAACCAGCCCAGTTCGTCCCCTCGCTCCACTGCACCACACAACCAGCCCAGCTCTTCCCCTCCACCCACTGCATCCCAAAACCAGTCCAACCTGTCTCTGCCTCCCTAACCGGTTCTTCCTCTCACCCATCCCTTCCTCCCACCCCAAGCCGCACCCCCATCTACCTACTAACCTCATCCCACCTCCTTGACCTGTCCGCCTTCCCTGGACTGACCTAACCCCTCCCTACCTCCCCACCTATACTCTCTCCACCTATCTTCTTTTCTCTCCATCTTCGGTCCGCCTCCCCCTCTCTCCCTATTTATTCCAGAACCCTCACCCCATCCCCCTCTCTGATGAAGGGTCTAGGCCCGAAACGTCAGCTTTTGTGCTCCTGAGATGCTGCTTGGCCTGCTGTGTTCATCCAGCCTCACATTTTGTTGTCTTGTTTCCTTACAGCCCTGCAGGTATTTTCTAATCAGAAAATTATCCAGTTGTCTTCTGGAATAATGTTGTTCCCACTGTTGACTAGACACACCAGCCCCTGCAATGCACAACAGTCACAGAGATCAAGAGATAAAATGGTGTGAAGCTGGATGAACACAGCGGGCCAAGCAGCATCAGAGGAGCAGGAAAGCTTGACGTTTCGGGTTGGGACTCTTCTTCAGAAATCTTTGAGTTTGCCAGTGGAAGCAACCTGTTCCTTCTCTGGGGCCATAAAACAAGTGACAAAGTTCCAGAACAGAGGCAGAGCCACAATGACCTGGTTGGTCAACTTGACAAGGCCCACTATGGTTTCCTCATACTTGCCTCTCCACAGTTTTCACTTCGCACTTCTCATTCATTTTGTAAGACACAGTATTTTTCTCTGTATATTTTTCTCAATTTTGTTCAATAAAGTGTTGGGAAAATATGCTTTCAAAATGGTTACAGCTTTGATGAAACGAAAAGAAGAAACAAAACAAAGACTCAATTTTGTTTCATATCTCGCACTAGCATTCCCCTCTTTGGGGAATAGTGTGGAAGTACCAGGGTGGACTAGGTTAATTGATTTTCAAAGTGTTCAACCACATTATGCATGTTCATTCTGTGTTCAATAAATCTTGGAGACGGGGCTTGAACATCCAGCTTCTGACTCCTAGCTAGGTGAGTCTAGATACTGAACCATAAATCTCATACTCCACGAACATTCACAGCTTTTGCAACCAATTAACTTGAGTAGCCATATCACTTGGGTGCAAAAGCAAAACGCTACAGATGCTGTAAATCTGAAATACAAAGAGAAAATTCTGAAAACAGACAACAAATCTGCCAACAACTGTGAGCCAACACCTCAGGGCACTGACCTGATCTTACTTTGGTTGTGAGCACAATGTGCAGCTGCTGAAGTGATTGTCGGGTCTCTTTTAGCAATCTGGAAGCAAGGTGGGCAGAGTCAGATGGGAGTGCAGATCAGCTGTAATTGATAGAGTAGGCTTTATGTTGGGCTGAATGGTTCATGCCTGTTGATTAACCGTCAGTTGCTGCCTCATAAAAATAGGAACTTTTATCTTCAGGATCTCATTTCATTAGGCCAAAGGAGATTACTAACCAGCGGTAATCACAATCCACACAACAAGCAGGAACGTCTTTCTAGGCAGCAGGTATTCAGTGCTAGGCATCCCAGGGAATGATGCCTATTTTAAAGCGATGAGGATTGCAGAGGGAGTTACAATGCAGTGTCAACCTTGGTTAGGGAAAGGGATGGAAACAGTCAATATCTTCGACTTCTTTGTGAGATGTAATGGGCCTCCCCTGTTTCTCCTACCTACGAAGAAAGAAAGAAAACCTTAGCAACTTTTCTGGGCCTCTTCTGGGCTCACTCCTGCTTCACTTAAATTAATACAGTGTGTTGCTGCTGCAAATTTCAGTGAATAATGCATCAGGGCTATAATTGTTTCTAACATTTAAATATTCATAGACCTAACTCACCAGTATACATGGGCTGTCAGGGTTGCTGAGAATCCAGTTCCGGAACAGAGGCAGAGCCACAATAATCTGGTTGGTCAACTTGACAAGGCCCACTAGGGTGTCCTCTGTTGCTGAAGGGCTTTGGTAACAGGGAACAATAAAGATGAGCACAATTTTAAATAGGCAGTTCAAACTGAGGAGCAGGCAAGAAGGTCACTAAGATTATAAAGAGATCTTGATCAATTTGGTCAATAGGCTGTGCAGTGGCAGATGGAATTTAATTTTAGTAAATGCAAGCCATTGCATTTTGGTAAAATAAAAAAGGACAGGACTTATACAGCTAATAGTAGGGTCTTGGGTAGTGTTGTAGACCAGAGAGGCTTAGCAGCTCAGATAGATCATTCTTTGGAGTTTGCATCACATATAGATAGAAGGCATTTCGCGCACTTGCATTCAACGCTCAGACGTTTGAGTATAGGACTTGGGATGCCATGTTAAGCTTATACAAGAAGATAATGAGGCCTCTTTGGAATAGTGAACAGTTCTGGTTACCCTGTTATCAGAATGATACTATTAGATTGGAGAGGGTACAGAAGAGATTTACCAGGAATGGAAAGTTTGAATTATAAGGAGAGGCTGGGTAGGCTGGGACTTTTTTCACTGGAACACAGGAAGTTGAGGGGTGACTTTGTAGAAGTTTATAAAATCCAGAGGGATATAGATAAGGTGAGTGGCAGGTGTCTTTTCCCTAGTGTGGGGAATTTCAAGACTAAGGACATTTTTAAAATTGAGAGGAAGAAGAATTTAAAAAGCAATGAGGAACAATTTTGTTACACAGAGACTGGTTCATGTATGGAATGAACTTCCAGAGGAAGTGGTAGATACGGCTATAGTTACAACATTTAAATGACATTTGGATAAGTACATGAATAAAAAATGTTGGAGGGATATGGGCCAAGTGTAGGCAGGTGGAACTGGTTTAGTTCGGAATTATGGTTGGCATGGGCTGGTCGAATGGTATGGTCAATTTCTGTGCTGTATGACTCTATGACTCTAAATGGAGGAACCTGTGACAAAAAGTCAACAACACCTCGAGAATTTTGTGAGATGAGGATCCTAAGATAGGCATTTGGAAGAAATAGTAAAATTGCAGGAAGATTGTAAGGAGATTGGTTGAACTTACATTCCTAATCAGGGTAAGGTTTGGTCAAAGATAGATTGGGCCCAGGGCACTTATTTTCAGAACAGCCGTGAGAAAGGAGCTGGATCTGAGAGCTGCAGTGACACTAGATTATGAAACAAAATCATCGATGTCATGGTAAAGCCATGTTATGGTTAGTTCTTAACTGCTGCTAAGGATTGTGTACAAGTTGGATTTATCAGTAATTGTATGGATTATCAATATTTGTAAAGTTTATTAATTTGAAGTCAAGTAAACAAAAGTAAAATAATGTTGAAGTAACTGAAGTAAAGTTAAGGCTTGGCAGGGCAGATTGGTCATGTGGAAGGCATATCCTGTAGTAAGTAGGAAGTTGCGGATGCTACTGGTGATTTCGTTCATCAAATGAGCAAGAAATGCTGCTTGCTGCAGAAACTCACACTCCAGGCTTTGTGTCCCAAGTGGCAACTGCAGTCACTGGAGCACATCTGAGAGGCCAAGGGCTGTGTGAATAGCACATTCACACCATAGATAAAGAACACAGGGGCAGAATGGAAATGGGGGAGCATCAGACAGCCCCAGAGATTAGGCAGGTAGTACAGTACTCTCCTGAGGTGGTATACGCAAATTACTTTTGCCATTTCGGAGTTTGGCGTTGGTTGGTTCCTCAGAGAACTGTAGTTTGAATCAAGTTTGTGGATTCATAGACAACTCAGCTGTACAGGAGAGGAGGAAAAATGGAGAAGATCTGTTGCAATAAGGTATTCTTTATTTAGGAGGTGCAGACAGGCATTTCTGAAGAGAGAGAAGTACACCAGTACTGTCAGTTAACTTCTGACCACAATACCAGAGTCTTAATACTCTGTATCTTAAGGATTTGTAAACATTGAACAATATAGTTCAACAACCTCAACAGATTTGTCAAGATATGAATCCTGTCTCTTATTCACTGCTCACACCCCAATCTTCTCACTACTCACAATACAGCCCTTCTCCACCATTTCCTTTAGCTTTCCTGTAGTCATCGACCTGCACTTCAATCTGCCACTTTTTGATAATAAGCACCTACTGTGCACCAAACTTTCCGCTTCATCCCAACTCTAATTACTCTACAACACATTACAAAATATGAATGAAATATTCCAGATTCTCCCAAACTTGAAAAGAGCTCATGAGAAAATGAATAATATGGTCCGATCTCTCTTGCAGGAGAAGGGTGTGCATAACTTGCAGCAAGTCACAGCAAAAGAACGCAGCTAAGCCTGCTCATCCAACCTCTTTGGAAGAAATAGTGATGTCCACTGCTAACACTGAGGCAGTTGGCAAGCTGGAGCAGATATTGTACTGGATTTCTTTCCACCTATTCCCCATTTCTCTTACCTCATACCAAGCAGCTTATACAACAAACTGCAGCTGCTTTCATTGATTGCTTTTTTCTCTGCTCTGTCCTAAAGCTCAGTTTTGTTCTTGTTCCTCCTTCTCTTTCGCCTGCACTTATGGCTGCGCAGTTGGTGCTGATGACTGGTCCCACATTAATGCAAAGTCATGCATGTGACTACAATCTGGCTAGCTAGTCAGGGCTACACTGCAAAACACCCCCCCTCCAAACTATCCAAACAATAAAAGCGCAGCAAATGCATTTTTTATTACATTTCTTGTGGCTGTATAACTCTTGTTACACCTGTGCCAGATTCGTGACAGGAAACATGAGCCATGGCTGAAGGGGATAGCCCTTGCCACGTCTGTCTGATTGGACTGAGGTGAAACATAGGACTGATGTAGGGTAATGAATCAAGACTGCTGGCAGGCAACTGGGCAGGGCCCAGCAAAATTCTTTGCTGCCAAAGATTACAAACAACCTGCATATTAAAGGAGCAGAACCTCTTTCTGTTCATGAAGTTGTTCAGGACATAGAACATAGAACAGTACAGTACAAGGCAGGACCTTCAGCCCATGATGCTGTGCCGACCTACCATCCTACTCTAACATCTAACTACTCTGCATACACTACTGCTTAAATGTCCCTAGTCTGACTCCACTACAACCACCGCAGCGCTTTCCATGTACCCACCACTCTCTGTGTAAAGAATCTGCCTCTGGCATCTCCCTTATACCTTCCTCCAATCACCTTAAAATTATGCCCCCTCGTAATAGTCATTTCCGCCCGGAGAATAAGCCTCTAGCTATCCACTCTATCTATGCCTCTCATCATCTTTTACACCTCTTACAAGTCACTTCTCATCCTTCTTCACTCTAATGAGAAAAGCCTTAGCTCCCTCAACCTTTCCTCATAAGACCTGCCCTCCAGTCCAGGCATCTGGTAAATCTCTGTACCCTCTCCAAAGCTTCCACATCCTTCCGATAACGAGATGACTAGAACTGACACAATATTCCAAGTGTGGTCTAACCAAGATTTTATAGAGCTGTAGCATAACCTCATGGCTCTGAAACTCAATTCCCCTGCCAATAAAAGCCAGCACACCATACGCCTTCTTTACATCCCTACCAACTTGGATGGCAACTTTCACAGACCTATGGACATGGACCCCAAGATCCCTCTGTTCTGCCACACTGCCAAGAATCCAGCCATTAACCCTGTATTCTGCATTCAAATTCGAACTTCCAAAATGAATCATTTCGCACTTTTCCTGGTTGAATTCCATCTGCCACTTCTTTGCCCAGCCGTGCATCCTGTCAGTGTCCTATTGCAACCTACAACAGCCCTCCACGCCATTCATAACTCCACCAACTTTTGTGCCATCGGCAAACTTACTAACCACCCTTCCACTTTCTCATCCAAGTCATTTATAAAGATCACAAAGAGCGGAAATCCCAAAACAGATCCCAATGGATCCCTATGGGTCTAGGCCCGAAACGTCAGCTTTTGTGCTCCTGAGATGCTGCTGGGCCTGCTGTGTTCATCCAGCCTCACATTTTATTATCTTGGATTCTCCAGCATCTGCAGTTCCCATTATCCCTATGGAACACCACTGGTTACCGAGCTCTAGGCTGAACACTTCCCAGCTACTCCTGCCCTCTGTCTTCTATTGAACAGCCAATTCAGTAAACAGACAGCCAGATTTCCCTGCATCCCAGGCCTCCTTACTTTCTGACTGAGCCTACCATGAGGAACCTTATCAAAAGCCATGCTAAAATCCATATACACCACATCCACTACTTGACCTTCATTAATGTGTTTTGTCACATTCTCAAAGAATTCAATACGGCTTGTGAGGCATGACCTGCCCTTCACAAAGCCACGCTGACTATTTCTAATCAAACAGTGTTTTTCCAAATAATCATAAATGCTATTTCTTAGAATCCTCCCCATTAATTTACCCACCATTGAAGTAAGACTGACTGGTCTGTAATTCCCAGGATTATCGTTATTCCCTTTCTTGAACAAGGGAATAACATTTGCCACCCTCCACGTATGTGATGGGAAGAGCTCAAGGCAACATGGGTGCAATCTACGATATAACAAAGTGTGGAGCTGGATGAACACAGCAGGCCAAGCAGCATTTTAGGAGCAGGAAAGCTGATGTTTTAGGCCTAGACTCTTCATCAGAAAAGCAATCTACTTCACCTTAAGCCTGGGTGTGCCCACAAACAGACAAATCCTAAAACTGTCTCATCCAGTTTCACAAAGTGCTGTCAAAATGCAATGTACATTTTTTTCTGAGAAAAGATACATTATGTCAAAGCTTTTCATCTTGTACTCAGCATAATTTGTAACAGTACCAGTATAAAGGGGAAAACATGGCTTCATCATCTGTGATAATGGGAACTGCAGATGCTGGAGAATCCAAAATAATGAAATGTGAGGCTGGATGAACACCGCAGGCCCAGCAGCATCTCAGGAGCACAAAAACTGACGTTTCGGGCCTAGACCCTTCATCAGAGAGGGGGACGGGGTGAGGGTTCTGGAATAAATAGGGAGAGAGGGGGAGGCGGACCGAAGATGGAGAGAAAAGAAGATAGGTGGAGAGGAGAGTATAGGTGGGGAGGTAGGGAGGGGATAGGTCAGTCCAGGGAAGACAGACAGGTCAAGGAGGTGGGATGAGGTTAGTAAGTAGGAGATGGAGGTGCGGCTTGGGGTGGGAGGAAGGGGTGGGTGAGAGGAAGAACAGGTTAGGGAGGCAGAGACAGGTTGGACTGGTTTTGGGATGCAGTGGGTGGAGGGGAAGAGCTGGGCTGGTTGTGTGGTGCAGTGGGGGGAGGGAACGAACTGGGCTGGTTTTGGGATGCAGTGGGGGAAGGAGAGATTTTGAAGCTGGTGAAGTCCACATTGATACCATTGGGTTGCAGGGTTCCCAAGCGGAATATGAGTTGCTGTTCCTGCAACCTTCGGATGGCATCATTGTGGCACTGCAGGAGGCTCATGATGGACATGTCATCTAGAGAATGGGAGGGGGAGTGGAAATGGTTTGCGACTGGGAGGTGCAGTTGTTTATTGCGAACCGAGCGGAGGTGTTCTGCAAAGCTTCATCATCTGTAACTGGTTGCATTGTCCATGGCAAGCACATCTAAAAACTAGAAGCCACATGCCAACCAATCTTAAAGTGTACTTCCAATTCTTCTTATCAAACAGTATAAAATGTTCTCTCCCTTCACACTGGTATTCTTGCAAATTGTCCTGATGAGTTGAAGATGATGTGTTTCAACAAAATGTGTTTTTGTTTTCAGCAAAACTGGAAAATGCCACTGATGTCACTTGCCACTGCCTGGAAAGAGTCTGTCACGTAAAAGAGTCACTGATACATTAATGCCACAGGAAGTACTGTCCATGTCCTGATTCAAGGTTCTAGGCATGTAACTAGCAGGTCACATAACTCAGTGACACTTACATTTGTGAAGCAACTAAAATTTTATTTCAGAAGTAAATAATGCAGATGCTAGGGAATCTGTAATAGGAACAGAAAATGTAGAAAATAATCATCAAGTCATAGAATCATAGAAACCCTATAGTGTGGAAGCAGGCCTATTGAGTCAACATTGATTCTCTGAAGAACATCCTACACTCATCCGGTCCCCTACCCTATCCCCGTGACCCTGCATTTCCCACGGCTATTTCGCCTAGCCTGCATAATCCCTGAACGCTGCAAGCAATGTGGCATGTCCAATCCACCAAACCTGCACATCTTTGGATTGTGGGAGGAAACTGGAGCACTTGGAGAAAACCCAGGCAGACACAGGGCAAATGTACAAACTTCACACAGACAGACACCCGAGGGTGGAATCAAACCCGGGTCCCTAGTGCTGTGAGGTAGCAATGCTGGCATCTGTGGAGGAAGAACCAGACTTAACTTCTCAGGTTAATACTCTTTCATTAGGAAGAAGCGGTGTTAACCCGAAGTGCATTACGCACCTCTTAAAATCCCATTTCACTCCTGTCTTTCTATCCAACATAGAGTGTTAGCTGCAAATGGCATCACCGTGGAATCTTCCATCAGACCCCTTTTGTTTTACCATAGCCTTCAACTTTTGCTTTCAGATGCCCAGGCCTTGCCAATTTTCCGGTCAACGTAACATCATCATGAAGAATACTAATAACAGAATCCATAATGAAGGAAACCTTTGACACTCACAACTACTAATTCAGATGTTTTCACTGCATGTCCCTTAGAGGCGGGATCAACACATGGTGCGTCACTGGGCATGTATATACTGCAGTGAAAGGGAGGGGAGGGTCAACACATATGCCATCTGCCTGGGTGTTGAGATTTCCACTGAGGGCTGTGACAGAGCACTCTGTTGCAGACTTCAATCAGGCAGAATACAGGAAAAGGCCGGTGAGCATGCAGAAAAGTTGCTCTATGCATCGGCACACCTGCTAGATGGCCATTTGTCATTTCCAAGGAATGTGAATGTATCCAGCACCAAACTGACACAGGACATGGTGCATATAGTGTGCCAATCTGGTGCAGGACTGGTGGCCAATCATTGATAACATTTGGGAACGTTCTGGACAGAGTCACTGTGATTTCCCTGATGCACTAATGTGTGGTTTAATGTGAGACGCTGGCATTGTTGTTGGATCCATAATGAAGAATCAGCTGGCCTGGAAGTTATCGGCAACTGTCTATGTTAATGGCCACTGGCAGCACCACCCTTGCCATGCTTTATGGCCATGGGTCTGGTCTGGAGGAGGTGTCACGGTATAATTACTAACTCTTTGGTGAATTGCAACCTACTGAGACACCACTCCTAGTTATAGTGGTATTTGAAGAGACGCTTTGAATAACCTTCTTAGATAAGGCCATCTTCTAAAAATCACCCTACTTCTTCAACTGTCCATCACTGCCACTCCGCAACCTCTGTTTCATCTCTGTATTGTGCTGCAACCCATAAAACCTGTTGATTTATAGCTTGCTATGTGTGATAGTTGACTTACTTCTCCTGACAGGCCTTAAACCCCATTGAATTCCTTGAAGAAAATTGAGCATTGCATTTTATCTCCAAAACCCTTTTCAAAATTCCTCAAAAACATCACTGAAAACAAGATATGCAAAAGAAAGCCAAAAGCACCTCACTATATTAAGTAAAGTCACCATAGTCCGACAAGACAACAGGGTTGTTCTCTCATTAGAAGGAGATGAATGGTGGTGGTTTAACTTAAGGGTCACTGTGCCTCAGATGAGGGAGAAGTTGAAAGGAGGCTCCTTCATGGTAACCACAGCTGGTGTGGGAAATGAGTGCATTCTGTTAGCGTCACAAATTAGCCATCCAGCTAACTGAGCTAACCAGCCCCAAGAAAGGTGTCACTAGCAAGACCAAGGAGATCCAAAATGTCAGGTGGGATGCTAAATCTATATTAGATGCTGAGTGAAGCATGATTTCCCACTCTGCACATTCCTGGCATGAGCATGTCACCCCTGGTGTGAACAAACTCCCAAGCAGGGCAGATTTCCCAGGTCTAACCAAAAGTGGCTGGAAATGCATTGACCACTATCTTTGGGTCCCAAAGCTGGTTAATACATTAGAGCTGAGTATTGCTGCCTGTATGTTTAAAAAGGAAATGAGACAAATTCTGATTATAATCTGAGTTCTGCCAACATATGTCAACGTACAATAATATGACACGAAAACTCAGTATTTGTTGGAAGTCAGTTTAATATTAAGAAACCAAATTCAATTTTTGGGGGTTCCTTTTTAGCATGTCTGAATAATTCATTTATAACTGATCTAAACAATGGTTTTAGCCGTGACACCTCCTGGCTTCAATCTGGAACTCAGTTGGTAGGTTCATTGACAGATTGTTCTTGGTTCAGATTGAGACAATTAATGAGTTGGATTTTGTCCTTACTCTACGCACTTAATTCGGAAAGATTGAGTTCCTGATTTTGATTAGTACTCCAAAGATTGGCAGTGACTGCTTTTCTCTTCTCTCTCCTGTGTTTAAAGTGTAGAACACTTTCAAGTACGTTATGCTAATATACATGAAATTGCTCATATTTCAGCAGGTTGTATGGAAACATGACTGAAGCCAGTTATTTTTGCAAAAGATGGAAAGAGATACTTGTTATATGATTTTTTTTTATATCTTTATAATGGGATAGAAGCTCCTTTCTAGCAATGGTATGTAGGAACGAAAGAACGTAAGGAATGTGAGGCAACAGATCTATGGATGGTTTCCTGTAATAATAGTGGTTTTGAAGACTGATGTTTACAATAACTTCTGAAATGTTGGCCACAGAACATACATTTTTGAGATGAACATGGTGTCCACATCCAGGCCATCTATGTAACTTGCTGTTCAAACCTTGGCTGCACAAATGCTCTGTTGTTCAGAACAGGCATGTGCCGATGTGCTGGGAATGATCTCATTGACGGGTATGAATTGCTTTGTCTGCAATACAATTACATCAACAATGTCAATGGTCATGGGTCTGAGAAAAGTTCAAAACTACTTTAAAATAATTAACAGCATCCAATAAAAGTAAGTTGACAGTACAGCAGCCATCATATGCACCCAGGAACAATGAGAGGTTTAGATACACTGCTGAATTTTGTATCCTTGTACAGCTAGTGTCTGGAAACAGACTACAGGCATCAAGGTGAAGAAGTTTCCATTTGCATTGCATTGTAACATATGCATCCTTGTAAAAAATGTTAACTCTAGCGTAAGAACAGACAACATTTTGAATTGCTCTGATTAATTTCCCCAACGACTCGAAAAATCAATGAGAATGTGATTGCACACATTATGTATTCCTTCCTCTACTTGTGGATGCACTGTCAGTATAACAACACGGGAAAATTTGTATTCACAAATTTCAGAAAATATGCCACATGGAACAAAACCCAGGTAATGGAACTAGCCTGTTAGTCAAGAATTGTTCACACCAGTTTACTACACTGTCCTCTTCTCCTGAAGGCATTGACTCTGTAATGGGATACAGATTCACATGTGTCACTCATCTTCTGGTACGTTGTCCAAGTGGCTATTAATCATGCGTAACTTCAGCAGGTGGCGTGCACAAGCCTGATCCTGTCTTCGCCTGATATTCCAATATGTCTATTTCCAGCACCAGTCAATGGAGAGCAATCTAGGAGGGATACTTGGAGCTGAATTCTATGCTACGTACCTCCAGCATACAGCTTGGGGGAAGCCCATCATCCTTTGGCCAATTTGATGACAACTATTTTAAGGCCACTGGAGTGTTAATTGGCTTGAGATGGACCATCCACATTGTCATGAAGGATATCCTGTCACCATGAGCTGCCAGACAATCAAAAGGACTGGAGCTCTCATGTCCTAACAGCACCACGAGAAGCAATGGTCACTGTTTGTACGATAACAGTCCACAATGAAGGCATCACATAATGGAGCTAGACTCTGAGAAGAGTCTGAGATGTCATCTGGGCCAAGCAAGCTGTAGTGATGGTGGGGAGGTGTTATGTGGGACAGATGAAGGAAGATAAATAAAGGTCTGGAGTATACACTTTGGAGAGGGTTGGGGGCTCCAATAGGCACAGTGAACCTGCAAAATTAGCAACTTTCACATGCCTGACCATCAGATCAGCAGGTTTCAGAGATAATAGGAACTGCAGATGCTGGAGAATCCGAGATAACAAGGTGTGGAGCTGGATGAACACAGCAGGCCAAGCAGCATCTTAGGAGCGGGCAAGCTGATGTTTCTGGCCTAGACTCTCTATCAGAAATGGGGGAGGGGAAGGGGTTTCTGAAATAAATAGGGAGAGAGGGGGAGGTGGATCGAAGATGGATAGAAGAGAAGATAGGTGGAGAGGAGACAGACAAGTCAAAGAGGTGAGGATGGACCCAGTAAAGGTGAGTGTAGGTGGGGAGGTAGGGAGATTAGATTAGACTAGACTACATAGAACATAGAACATTACAGCACAGTACAGACCCTTCGGCCCTCAATGTTGTGCCGACCTGTCATACCGACCTCAAGCCCATCTAACCTACACTATTCCATGTTCATCCATATGCTTATCCAATGACGATTTAAATGCACATAGAGTTCGCGAATCTACTACCATTGCAGGCAAAGCGTTCCATTCCCTTACTACTCTCTGAGTAAAGAAACTACCTCTGACATCTGTCCTATATCTTTCACCCCTCAGTTTAAAGCTATGCCCCCTCGTGCTCGCCGTCACCATCCTAGGAAAAAGGCTCTCCCTATCCACCCTATCTAACCCTCTCATTATTTTATATGTTTCAATTAAGTCACCTCTCAACCTTCTCCTCTCTAATGAAAACAGCCTCAAGTCCCTCAGCCTTTCCTCGTAAGACCTTCCCTCCATACCAGGCAACATCCTAGTAAGCCTCCTCTGCACCCTTTCCAAAGCTTCCACATCCTCCTTATACTGCGGTGACCGGAACTATATGCAATACTCCAAGTGCGGCCGCACCATAGTTTTGTACAGCTGTAGCATAACCTCTTGGTTCTGGAACTCGATCCCTCCGTTAATAAAAGCTAAAACACTGTATGCCTTCTTAACAGCCCCGTCAACCTGGGTGACAACTTTCAGGGATCTGTGTACATGGACACCGAGATCTCTCTGCTCATCTACACTACTAAGAATCTTACCATTAGCCCTGTACTTTGCCTTCCAGTTACTCCTACCAAAGTGCATCACCTCACACTTGTCTGCATTAAACTCCATTTGCCACCTCTCAGCCCAGCTCTGCAGCTTATCTATGTCTCTCTGCAACCTACAGCATCCTTCGTCACTGTCCACAACTCCACCGACCTTAGTGTCGTCTGCAAATTTACTAACCCATCCTTCTACACCCTCATCCAGGTCATTTATAAAAATGACAAACTGCAGTGGACCCAACACCGACCCTTGCGGTACACCACTAGTAACTGGTCTCCAGGATGAACATTTCCCATCAACTACCACCCTATGTCTTCTTTCAGCAAGCCAATTTCTGATCCAAACTGCTGTATCTCCCACAATTCCATTCCTCCGCATTTTGTACAAAAGCCTATTGTGGGGAACCTTATCAAATGCCTTGCTGAAATCCGTATACACCACATCAACCGGTTTACTCTCATCTACCTGTTTGGTCACCTTCTCAAAGAACTCAATGTAGTTTGTGAGGCACGACCTTCCCTTCACAAAACCGTGCTGACTATCCCTAATCAATTTATTCTTTTCTAGATGCTTATAAATCCTATCCCTTTTAACCTTTTCCAACACTTCACCAACAACTGAGCTAATGCTCACTGGTCTATAATTACCAGGGTTGGCTCTACTCCCCTTCTTGAACAGGGGAACCACATTTGCTATCCTCCAGTTGTCTGGCACTATTTCTGTAGACAATGACGAGTTAAAGATCAATGCCAAAGGCTCGGCAATCTCCTCCCTGGCTTCCCAGAGGATCCCAGGATAAATCCCATCTGCCCCAGGGGACTTATCTATCTTCACCTTCTGAAGGATTTCTAATATCTCTTCCTTGTGAACCTTAATCCCACCTAGTCTAGTAGCCTGTATCTCAGTATTCTCCTCAACAACATTGTCATTTTCTGGAGTGAATACTGTTGAAAAATATTCATTTAGTGCTTCCCCTATCTCCTCTGACTCCACACACAACTTAACACTACTATCCTTGATTGGGCCTAATCTACTTTCGTCATTCTTTTATTCCTTAAATACCAAAGAAAGCCTTAGGGTTTACACTGATCCTATCCGCCAACAAATTCTCATGTCACCTCCTGGCTCTTCTAAGCTCTCTTTAGGTCTTTCCTGGCTACCTCGTAGCCCTCAAGTGCCGTAACTGAGCCTTCACATCTCATCCTAACATAAGCCTTCTTCTTCCTCTTGACCAGAGATTCCACCTCCTTCGTAAACCATGGCTCCCGCGCTCTACAGCTTCCTCCCTGCCTGACAGGTACATACTTATCTAGGGCGCACAGGAACTTTTCCTTGAATAAGCTCCACATTTCTAATGTGCCCATCCCCTGCAGTTTCCTTCCCCATCCTGTGCCCCCTAAATCTTGCCTAATCTCATCGTAATTGCCTTTCCCCCGGTTATAACTCTTGCCCAGTGGTATACACCTATCCCTTTCCATCACTAAAGTAAACTTAACAGAATTGTGATCGCTATCACCAAAGTGCTCACCTACCTCCAAATCAAACACCTGTCCAGGCTCTTTACCCAGTACCAAATCTAATGTGGCTTCGCCCCTTGTTGGCCTATCTACGTACTGTGTCAGGAAGCCCTCCTGCAACACTGGACAAAAACTGACCCATCTCTAGTACTCGAACTATAGTGTTCCCAGTCAATATTTGGAAAGTTGAAGTCCTCCATGACAACTACCCTGTCTCTCTCACTCCTGTCGAGAATCATCTTTGCTATCCTTTCCTCTACATCTCTGGAACTATTCAGAGGCCTATAGAAAACTCCCAACAGGGTGACCTCTCCTTTCCTGTTTCTAACCTCAGCCCATACTACCTCTGTTGATGAGTCCCCAAACATCCTTTCTGCAACTGAAAGATTAGATTAGACTAGATTAGATTCCCTACAGTGCGGAAACAGGCCCTCTGGCCCAACAAGTCCACACCACCCCTTGAAACACCCCACCCAGACTCATTCCCCTATAACCCACACACCCCTGAACGCTACGGACAATTTAGCATGGCCAATCCACCTAGCCTGCACATCTTCAGACTGTGGGAGGAAACCAGAGCACCCGGACGAAACCCACACAGACATGGGGAGAATGTGCAAACTCCGCACAGACAATTGCCCGAGGCTGGAATCGAACCCGGGTCCCTGGCGCTGTGAGGCTGCAGTGCTAACCACTGCGCCACTGTGCCGCCCCAAAGGAGGAGGATTTCAGAAGCTTCAAAATTTCGTCTCCCCCTACCACATCCCAAAACCAGCCCAGCTCATCCCAGCCTCCCTAATCTGCTCTTCCTCTCACCTATCTCCTCCTCCCACCTCAAGCCGCATCCCCATTTCCTACCTCCTAACCTCATCTTGCCCCCTTGACCTGTCCATCCTCCCTTGACTGACCTATCTCCTCCCTACCTCCCCACCTACACTCACCGTTTCTGGCACAATCCCCACCTCTTTGACTTGTCTGTCTCCTCTCCATCTGTCTTCTCCTCTATCCATCTTCGATCCACCTCCCCCCTCTCCTTATTTATTTCAGAACCCCCTTCCCCTCCCCCATTTATGATGAAGGGTCTCGGCCCGAAACGTCAGCTTGCCTGCTCCTAAGATGCTGCTTGGCCTGCTGTCTTCATCCAGATCAACAGGTTTCCCCTGGCAAATGAGACACTTGGCATCAGAAGCAATGGGAAAATGTTCTTAAGTGGCCATTAATTAAGCTCACTCAACCTGCAGCCACAAGGGCCAGTTCAATGTCTCCCTCCCATTGGTAAAATGAAAGTAGGATGCTGACAGATGGCAAATGCAGTGCCCACTTTTATGCCTCCTCCTCTACCATCCAACATCGAAACCTTGCCATGCCACAAATTTGTCACTCTTACCTCTGTCTCTGTTCTATTTATACTACAACCAATCTAAATTAAGAGTTTTCCTCATTTGATATAGAACATAGCGGCTGTGTTGTTGGGGATATCGAAGGAGCTGCATGTAGTTTTGGTGTGGACAATGATTATTGACTAAAATCATGACACATGCTAAAACTTTTTTTGGATGCATTTTCAGGCAGAAGTTGAGACAACTTGTAACCCTACTGATGGCCTTTCTGCAAACATTCTCCTCATTTGAATGATTTCAGCATGCAATCATAAATGATATGTCCTGTACTAGGCTGCACTTGCAGTATTAATACCCACTTAACCCCTTCACAAACACTTACACCCTCACTCCGGTTTGCCTCCTTGGTCTAAATTTATCTAAGACCGGTATATTAGTGCAAGCCTCCAGCTCTTGAAGGCAATCAGTCTCTCTGAAAACAAAGCTGCAGAAGCCCACTGCAGACTGTCAATGCTGCAATCAGAGAGAAAGACATTGGAGAACCAGGATTTAGACAGGGCTTTGGGTTATTAGACAAGTCAGACCTCTGACTGAAATCTGGCTCAACGATCACATCTAAAATAACAAAGTGTGGAGCTGGATAACCACAGCAGGCCAAGCAGCATCTTAGGACCACAAAAGCTGACTTTTCAGGCCTGGAGACTTCATCAGCTTTTGTGGTCCTAAGATGCTGCTTGGCCTGCTGTGTTCATCCTGCTCCACACTTTGTTATTTTGGATTCTCCAGCATCTGCAGTTCCCATTATCTCTGATCAACGATCACATTTTGTTTTTTGCAATTTAATGAGCTGGCCTTTCACTGAAACACGCACAATGCTGCAGATTTGGTTTTAACATTTTGGATAGGATGTGAGGATCAGATGTGAGGAATCAATTTGAGATTTTATAGTGGGACTGGAGCAAGTTAGATGCAAGCCAGACAGAAGACATTGTTGAAAACGGCTCTCTAAGGGAGAACACCCCCATGTTCCTGCTGCAGTTAGGAAGAATGAGCAGAATGACATTCCAGCTGCAATGAAGGCCAATTGGAGAGAGCTGTTACGATTGAAACGATAAAAGGGAGGAGGATTTGCAGAAACCAAAGGAATTTGTCAGTTGGTAGCTATATCTGGTAAAACGATTTTGAATTCACAAGCACTTCCAAATAGGGAAATCAGAATGCCAATTTAGTAGGTCTGAACGGTATAAAAGGCAGCCGAGGAAACCCTTAATTCTGGCAGTAACTTCAAGTCTGATTACTGCGAAGAAATACCCTACATCAGGAGGCAAGATGAAGTTACCAAGAAGAGCTCCAGACTGGCCAGCTGCAAGTTCTGTCAGGTAGTAATGTTTGGGGTTGGTTAGAGAACCCAGGGTACTAAAAGACAGCGATTGAGATATCTCTAGTACTTAAAGGTATAAAACATTACTTAAATACTGAATAAATTAACGGAGTTTTATTGAGCTTCAAGTGCCTTCGTTGTATCTTCATCTATGCATATATTGTTTTCTCATGGAGACAAACAACAAACAATAGAACAGAAGCTTATGTTGCAAGAGAACTTAAGATAAAATAGAGTAAACCAAGCTATTTACAAGTAGCACCATCACTTTTCAGTACTTATACATCAGAGAGAATTTCCTTTCTGTCACATCTATACTTTCATTTAAGTGTTTTTTTTTCAGTTCCTGGTCGTGAGAATTTGATAGCCTTTTCACACAACTGCACATGGATTTTACCAGCTTCAAAAAAGCCCTTCAGGTGTCTAAATAAACATTTCTTGTCTAGAATTTTCAAATTAAAACCGTTCACTGAGGTAACCCATTTCATAACTGTTCTGAATTTTTCTTCAGGCGAAATTGATTCTTACATCTAACTTCAATCAAGACTTCTGCAAATGGAACCCAAAACTATCTAAGTTCTCCTCCACAACAACAATCAATCTCTGATTCTTCTAAATTAAAATCAAGCCAATTATTTTCAATGTTTACTCTGTATGACCTGTAAGGCACTCTCAATACAAACAAACTAAAAGCTCTCTTCTCTCAAACTGATTAAAAGAAAAATCATATTTCTATAAGTACATTAATCATTGAATAGCACCCTCCTTTATACAGACCAAACACGCATGCCACTAGTTCATAATCCAAACTCAAATAAATGAATTTGTAATGTATATAAATTACATACCCTACCTCACACTTTCCCCCCAAAGAAGAATGAAAATAGATCTCTCAGATGCATTTTCATTTTCCATCAAAAATTACCTTTAGAATCCTTATTTGTCACATTAACAGTAGTAACATATTGACATTAAATATACAATAGGTTACACAGCTATCACATTTTACATAAGTCTGTGGGAATCACATCACTCAGTGATCCTTCATCTGTCCTTTTGCCTAAGTATTCACTCAGAACATTTTCTTTTCCAGGCATATGCATGACCTTAAATTGTACAGTTACAGCATTTTGCTTCACTGAAGTAGTTGTAGGCTCTTCTCACAAAAGTTTTCCAAGAAAATCAAAGGATTATATTATGTACCAATCATAGTTTCTTCCATATTGTTGCTGATGTATAGTTTTCAACACAATGTACAGACATCACAAGACTCAATTTCTTCTGCTTAACTGTTGAACATTTTTGCTGGAATGAAGTCAGATTCTTTGCTTTTCAATCCCCATCTCATCATCTTGCGGTGAAACAGCATCACACTGATGTTGTCAGCATCAACAGACAGATTGAATGGTATCTCATAATTCAGCATGACTAAAACAGAGGTGCTTGTCAGCACAGCTTTCATGTTGTCAAAGGCAATCAGACATTCTTACATCCATTTGAATTTTCTGCCTTTCTTCAACAAGAGTATTAAAGGTGCAATGAAGGTGATGACGTTTAGAATAAATGGGCAATAAAACCCATTCATGTAAACATAATGCAAAATTTCACATTTCATCCTAGGAACTGGAAAATTCAAATTAACCTGTACCTTTACCTCTTTAGGAACTATTTAAACTTATCTTACAGTGTGACCGAAATAAGTCACCTTTGTTTTGGTAAAGTGCCTCTTAGCCAGATTTATAACTAAATTGTTTCTTTATAACCAAATAGTTCAGTCAAATGGTGAAAATGTCTTTCTCAGGTTTCACCAAAACCTTGCAAAGAACCAATCTAAGCAATACCAGGGATGGCCTGGTAACTCAGTGATTAGCACTGCTGCCTCACAGCACCAGGGACCTATGGTTGATTCTACACTCAGGCAACTGCCTGTATGGATTTTGTACATTTTCCCCGTGTGTGTGTGGGTTTCCTCCAGGTGCCCCAGTTTCCTCCTACAGTCCAAAGATATATAAGGTTGGCTATGCTAAATTGCCAGTAGTGTTCAGGGATGTGTAGATTAGGTGGGTTATAGGGGGATGGATCTGGGCTCCAAGGGCTGGTGTGGACTTTTTGGGCCAAAGGGCCTGTATCCAACACACTGTAGGGATTCTATAAACACTATTATTCAGTCCTTCAATGGTTTTATTGTTTAATCTTTGGAATGTTGCTGGTGCATATTTTGATTCCACATGATATGACTTTGTTGTGATACAGTCTATCTGGTGTTTCAAAAGCTGATATTTCTTTGCCTGTATCAGTCAATGGAACACAACAATGGTCTTATAGTAAGCTGTAAATCTTCGGCATGTATAATTCTTTCCATTCAGTCCCATTATAGGATATGAGTCTGCTTTGTTAACTTTGCGATAATACTGAATCATTGTGACCTACACCGTCTTGGCATCCTCAGGATAGGCAATCTCCAGCACTGTGACTCAGTTCAATCATATCATTGTCCCTCTTGAACTTAATATTTTCTCCACTTGAGCTAATTTATCCAGATTGAGCCTGTATGGCTGAGATAATGGGAACTGCAAATGCTGGAGAATTCCAAGATAATAAAATGTGAGGCTGGATGAACACAGCAGGCCAAGCAGCATCTCAGGAGCACAAAAGCTGACGTTTTGGGCCTAGACCCTTCATCAGAGAGAATCCCCCTCTCTGATGAAGGGCCTAGGCCCGAAACGTCAGCTTTTGTGCTCCTGAGATGCTGCTTGGCCTGCTGTGTTCATCCAGCCTCACATTTTATTATCTTGAGCCTGTATGGCTGTTATTTTATAGCTAGCCCACCTATCACAAAAACACAATGGGAGCCAAAACTGTTCTTCCTAGCTTATTCCGACAAATGAGATTTTAATTCTGAAATAGGATTATACATCAACTCAATAGTTTTTTTGGAAGATAAAATGTGATGCTACCTAACATTTTAAATGCCTCCAATTTTTCTTATCTGATTGTTGGAGGGTCAACTTTTGAATTTTCAAAATTGCTAATTAATCCTCCTATTGTTCTGACATTTCCATTTCGCTCCTTATTTCCTTTACTACTCTAAGTACACTTTTCTCCTGACTATTGCCCTATCATAATACCTTTTCAACATAGGTGACACACAATCTGATTCTTTCTTATGTCTGGAGTATTCCCTACATAATTCACATCATTCAGTTTCTTTTTGATCTGATAAGGTCCAGGGACTCTTGTGCTTAATGCTTTCCCGCAGAAAGATGGGAAACACTAGCACCTTATTTTAAAGTCATAGCTTATTTGAAACTTTGGGCTTTTTAACTGTTCTAGTTTATATTGTTGATGGGCGTTTTAAATACTGTTTAGCCAACTCACAGGCTTTGATCAGTTTCTGCAAAAATTTGGAGTATAGATTGAAAGCATAGTTTCTGAGCTTTGATTTATTGATTTCTTTTTAACCACTTCTCATCACTTAATGTCCATATGTTAGTTCCGAAAGGTTATATCCTGTGGACTCGACGTCACCTAATTCTGTTACACATCTCATTATAGCCCTTGTCACTCACACCCCTATAAAATTCTCCTATTGGTTCCTATTCCTGGTTTTAAATGGGGATCCTACACAATCTGTTCAGATCCTGGTAAATAGTTCTTGAAAAGCTTGCATTGGAATTTAAGGCACATGTTTAATTGAGGGTCGAGGTTGCCCCTTTACTTAATTTGTATGTCACTTTTGTCAAAATTTAACTACATTTTTATGTAATCTTGCAAATAAAAGATTTTATTACACAAAAGGAAATAAGATAATATAAATTAAACCAAATATTTACATAAAACGTCCGTTATAAAGCTTTCAAATCCCATGGTAAAATTAATCCCAAAGCACCTTTTTACAGTACTCACACGAGAGAAAATTCCCTTTGTGAGCACTCCTAAAAAGCTTAATTTAACTGTGGGGTCAACACCCAATTTTTAGAATGCAATAGCTTCTTTCCAGAGCTTTCATACAACTGAGCTTAAACTTTCTTAGCTTCAAACAGCCCTTTCTGGTTTGGAACTTCTGCTAAAATCTTAACAAGACTCCACAATTCGAAATATCCTCTCTCTTTCTCAGCAACGATTGTTTTATTCACTTAGCTTCAGCTAAGAATCCTGCAAAGGTGTCCCAAACCGGAAACAAAAAAACTACTTTCCAAGTTACGGATGTTTCCCCATGGTCAAAAAGAATTTTGGTATCTTTTGATTTAAAGCACAATGCATTACATTGTTTACTTTGTTCTTCATAAACTTTCTGAATGTAACCAAAAACCCAGTAATCCAACCTTATTTTTGTTCATTCAATCAACCTATCTAGATCCCCCTTCAGAGTTTGTATATCCTCATAATAACATACTCTCCTACCTAATTTTATGCTGTCAGCAAATTTGGATAGATTACACTCTGTTCCTTCCTCCAAGCTATTAATATTAATTGTAGGTAATTGAAGCCCTAGGACTGATCCTTGTGAAATTGTTCTAATTATGTCTTTCCAACCTGTAAGAGACTCTTTAATCCTCAATCTGTCTTCTCTGCATCAACCAATCATCAATCCATGCTAATGCATTACCCCTAAAATCGTGAGTGACTAGCTACTGCAATAAACTGTTCTGTGGCACCTTATTGAATTGCTTATGTAGAACCGAAATCATTACATCTTCAAATCCTCTTTATCAGCTTTCATTGTCATATCCTCAAAGACCTCTAGCAAATTTGTCAAGCATGATTTCCCTTTCAAAAACCATGTTGACTCTGCTTGATTGCATTTAGCTTTTCTAAACGTCTAGCTATTTCTTCCTTAATAATGGACTCGAGCATTTTCTCAATGGTAGTTGTTAACTGGCCCATAGTCTCCTGTGATAATGGGAACTGCAGATGCTGGAGAATTCCAAGATAATAAAATGTGAGGCTGGATGAACACAGCAGGCCAAGCAGCATCTCAGGAGCACAAAAGCTGACGTTTCGGGCCTAGACCCTTCATCAGAGAGGGGGATGGGGAGAGGGAACTGGAATAAATAGGGAGAGAGGGGGAGGCGGACCGAAGGTGGAGAGTAAAGAAGATAGGTGGAGAGAGAGTCTCTCTCCACCTATCTTCTTTACTCTCCATCTTCAGTCCGCCTCCCCCTCTCTCCCTATTTATTCCAGTTCCCTCTCCCCATCCCCCTCTCTGATGAAGGGTCTAGGCCCGAAACGTCAGCTTTTGTGCTCCTGAGATGCTGCTTGGCCTGCTGTGTTCATCCAGCCTCACATTTTATTACCATAGTCTCCTGTTTCTGTTTTCCTACCTTCCTGAATAGAAGCATCACATTAGCAGTTTTCAATCCACTGGAGCCATCCCAGAATGCTCTGGAATATTTTGATCAATGTCTTCACTATCTCTGTAGTCATTTTTCTTTACAAATCTTCAGTGCTGCCATTAGGTCCTGCTGACTTCTTTACATTTAGTACCATTTGTCAAATATTTTCTCCCTCGTGATTAAGATAAGATCTTTCCTATCATTGGTACTTTGCTCATTTGTTATTTTTGGGATGTTTATAGTGCACTCCACTGTAAATTATTTTATAATGTTTATTATTTAATTCTTTTATTGTTACACTGAATTGTGGACATTTCTTTTTACATACCATAGAAGCTCTTGTTGTCTTCTTTTGTATTTCTTGCAAATTTACTTACATAATCATTTTTTCCCTTTTTTATTAGTTTTTAATCATCCATTGGTAGTTCCTGAAAAATCCCAATTCTCTGGCCTACTTTTTGTCACTTTCTATATCTTAACTTTTGATTGGATACTCTCCTTGACCATCCTTCTCATTAAGTCTTATTTTACTGAACAAATTTTTGCTGAGCACTTGGAATATCTGTATAAATGTCTGTCACTGACCTTCCCCTTAATCTATTTTCCCAGCCCACTTTAGACAACTTGTTCTTCATACTCCTGAAATTGCTCTTAATTAAGCAGAAGGTACTGGTTTAAGACATGAGATATGTTCTCTCAAACTGAATTTAAAATTCTACCATGTTGTGATCACCATCCTCCAGAAGATTCTTAATTAGGAGGTAGCATTTTAATTCAACCTCACTACACATTACTAGATCTAAAACAGTTTCTTGTTAGGTTCTACAACATAGTGCTCTATGAAGCAATCCCTAATGCCCTCTAGAAATTTGTCATCGATGTCACCCTCACCAATCTGATTTGTCCAGTCAATCTGCAGATTAATATCACCCATGAGAATGTAGTACCTATCTTAGACATCCTTCAATTATTTGCTGATTTGCACTTTTTCCAACAGTGAGGCAACTCTTTGGGGGCCTTTGGATAGCTCCCTCCTGTGGCTTCTTTCCTTTGCTATTCCTTATTTCCACCCATACTAATTGTGGAGAAGCCTTCAGATCCCCACCAATCAGATTACCATTCTGGCCCTACTTCTTTTAGTTACCTTTGGGTTCCACATTTCTAAATAGGAATCCCAAACTTGGTTCCTACAGAAATGTGAAGCATATTTGAAATCAACACAGTTCCACTGTGGTGCAACATAGTTGGGGAAAGTCAAACCATTTCCCACTATTGCAGCTGTTAATGTGCCATATTCTGTGACTTAAATGTCCAGCAGCACAGCCAGAGACTTTGATAGATAGGTATCTCAGGCTGGTGTGTGATGAGGGTGGCAGTCAATTAAGGCATGAGGATGCCGCATGGGTAGAGTGCCAGGGGGTAAAGTGTCTGGTAAATCATGGAATGTTTAGGCATCTCAGGGATGGTGTTTACATTGGGATTAGTGGCAGAGAATTGTCAGGGTTGGAGAACAGATGTGTGGGGGTGTTGTCTAGGGCCCAGATTGAAGGGGACTATTGCGTACTGAAAGGTATAGTTTCAGAGATATGTTCCACTTCACTGGCTTAATGGCTGGAAATCAAGCCCTGCTATTCCCAGTGTTGTCAGAGAAGTTAAAGATTTTAAAAAACACACAGAATTCCCAAATTTATTGGCATTCTAGACCCAGGCTGATAGCAGGCACAGACGGAGTTTCTATATTTAACAAGAATGACCATTTATTTCAAGTTAGATATAAACAGTTACACACACACACACACACACACACACACACACACACACACACACACACACACACGCACACACACACACACACACACACACACACACACACACACACACACACACACACACACACACACACATGCACGAAAAATGGGTACTTTGGATGTGGGAAAACTGGGGAAGTAGTTCAGTGGTCTCTGTTCACAGAATCTACTGAGATAGTTCTTGTTCTGATCAGAAGGTTCTTTCTCCATCTTCTTTACTGGATATTTTCAACAGTTTGCAAGAGCCACAATGTAGCTTGTTCACACTTATTAAAGATCTCTGACATATTGATTAAATAAAACACAGCTTACAGCAACTGCTAGAGGAATAATAAACTGATTTTCTTCAGGTTTAAAATAGCTTTTACTGCAGAGGACAGTTAGCTCCCGAGACTACCGAGATCTGAAGGCCACTTTGTAACATGTTCATATCCCCAAGCTGTTCTGTTTGGAAACCAATCACATAGTCATTGACAGGCAGAAGGACTTTGTCATTGATAACTGCTTAGTGGTCCTTAGACCAATAAGCTAGCTGTTGCCAACCAAAACCCCATTCTTACATAACTTTATGGCTCCAGCTCATCTGCAAGTTATACTTCACTCAACACTGGAACCTGTAGCTGCGTAAATGGAGTCAGGTTATTTGCTTTCAAAAACATGTCATAAAAGTGGTTTTTAAAATAGTTATTTTCCCAGTTCAGTCCACAATTAAAAATAACACAAGATACAAAAACACGTACTATATATTGACGTTGGTTGGCTCACCGAGCTGGTTTGTTGTCCTTCAGATGTTTTGTTGCTATGCTTGGTACCATCCTCAGTGCAGCCTCTGATGAAGTGTCCATGTGTTTTCCACCTGGTTTTTAAACTCTGGGGTCTGTTGCGAACATAACATACATTCCACTACGGAAGAAACCTAGAAGTGAGGCAATTCATCGCAACCGATCCCAGAGTTTAAAGGTCAGGTGGGAAAACACACTGACACTTCATCAGAGGCTACACTGAGGATGTTACCAAGCACAGTAACCAAACGTCTGCCAGACAACAAATCAGCTCGGTGAGCCAAACAACTTCAACACCCACAACCCAACTTACAGATCTACTCCAAAACCTTAGAGTACTATATAGGTAGAAGAGGCATTGGTAAAATTATTCCTAAACTAATTGGATTCTGAAAAGTCCCAGCAGATTAGGAAACGAGTAATGTGATAATCCCTATTCCAGAAAGATAGAAGACAGAAAGTAGAAAACTTTAGGCTAGTACCTGCATCTTATGGTCTTATTTATGTTTTTTTTTAACCAGGCACCCTTGTATGTAATGGAATATGGTGCAATGGTCAAATGCAATTGCTTTCAGGTTAGGACAATGGAAGGAGGTTGAGGATGAGAGGCCAGCAAGCAAGAAATTGACTGAAAGGCTCAAAAAGTGACAAAAACATGAATAAATATGTTAGCAATAGTCTGGTAAAATCAGGGTGAATGTGGACAGTATTTTGGAAGGGGAAGTGATAGCATTGGCGATAGTAAAGATCTAGGAGCTAAATCTCAGCTGTCAGTTGAGCAATTATACAAAGTTTTTGCATAGTTTCACTCAGAAATTGAAAGAAAATAACAAGTTGTGAAAGTGAGATATAAATTTGACAATTAGAGAACATAACAATCCATCTGATTTGGGCCTTCAGGGAATCTAGCGGTACCAAGTACTGTGAAAATAAATCTAAACATTGTTCAAAGTATGCACAATGCTTTGGATTCACCATGTGCAGCTGCATCCTTTACAGTCTTTGGAATTTGTTATTCCTCCAAGTTAAATCGTCGTTTGGTCTTGGGTAAAGCCAGGTTTCTGAATTTGTAATCCAAACATTGCTTTATTTCTTCTGGAACAGCTAATGATGCCAGTTAATTTTGTGCAAATTAATTTGGATTTGCCCACTTGTATTGTAGAGTCTTTTGTTTCCCAGTTGTGGTCAGCAAAGTTAAAAGCAAAACCAGCAACACTTCTCTATCAACCAGTTTGGAGACGTTATTACACATATTTGGAACAAGTGGAATTTGAACCCAGGCCTCAAGGTTCAGCAATAGGGGCACTACCACTGCACCACAAGAGGGCCTAAACTGATGGCAATATTAAATCAAGGGTCAGAAGTAGTGCGCTTGTTACCAATCTGACTACAGCTGACTCCTTTTTATTGGTGATGTATTGTGTTGGGAGATAACATAATCACTACGTTGAAAACATATGGCATCATTCCGACAACAAACTTTTAATCATTCCAAGCTACCTTAATATGGAGGTCTTGTGGTACAGTGGTAGTGCCCCTACCACTGAGATAGGAGACCAAGATTCAAATGCCACCTACTCCAGAGGTGCATCATAACATTTCTGCATGTGTTAGAACTTTATGAGTTATTACAACAAAAGAACTATTGCAACTACAGTGCCATCAAGTAATATTACACCAGTGCGTGATTTCAATCTGCACAGTGTACGTTCCTGATTCCCATCTTCAAGAAATGAAGATGTCAGCACATCTTCCTCATCGGGTAGAGAGGTGTGGGTTGGGTGATGGATAGGGGATAAATCATAGAATAATGTGGTTTCTGGGTAAAACACTGCTTCCATTATTATACATTGAAGGCATTCTCTACATATTAGCCCTTGTAACATATAAACCGAATTTGGACTGAATCTTACAATGTTTTGGCTAAGCACCATTTTCACTGGGAGGCTTTCTCTGTGAGGGCTAGTGGGTTCTCTCAATGCCAACATTTGAAATGCACCTCAGTAACCAGCAACCTTCCATCCTATTCTTCACTCAATTCTACTACTTGCCATTGCTACTGTCCAGACTGACTGTGTCGTGAGCCCCTCACTGACTGTGCCATCAGGCACTGACTAACTGTGCCATGAGCCCTGATTGACAGTTCCATGAGCCCCTGACTGACTGTGCCATGAGCTCCTGACTGACTGTGCCATGAGCCCCTGACTGTGCTGTGAGCCCCTGACTGACTGACTGTGCTGTGACCCCCTGACTGACTGTGCAATCAGGCTCTGACTGATTGTGCCATGACCCCCTGACTGACTATACTGTGAACCCCTGACTAACTGTGCCATGACCCCCTGACTGACTGTGGAATGACCTCCTGCCAGAATTTTCTCATTATGCTTTTTCCCCCTGAACTGGAGAACCATTGTATGTGAGCCAATACATTTTACTGAATTTGCCTTTGCCAAGGGCGTATTTATGGGATCTAAACATACTCAAACAGTTGCTATTTAGTGGTTAAATAATCTATTATTCTGTTAGGTTACGGCGCAGAAGTGTAAGTGGATCAGAGATATATTGTGATGATACAATAGCTTTAAGAGGTTTATTGTGTCCTTTTTTATGAAGAGAGGTTAAGGCAGAGGTAGAGAGCAGTCTGTTTCAAGTCAATAAAATAAACAACTTGGGTATATTATTAAATGTTGGATCAATAGAAGCAGCATGAATGGGTGGAGTCAAGTTCCATTAGAACCAGAGTTTTAGTTTAACTCTCAACTTGTATAGATTTTGAAGCTGTTAAACATATGTCTCTGTCAGAGCAAAATGCTTGAGGTTTCTCGCTGTGCTAGAATTTTCTCTTGATGCTGTTTCCTCCTGGGCTGGAGAAATATTGCATGTGGAAAAAAATCTATTTTACTGAATTTGCTTTTGCCAGGGGTGTGTTTAGAATAGAATAAATTATCTTGCAGTTGCACATGTAGTCAAGTACTGCCATACAGGAGTACAGTGCAAAGTTTTACAATGTCAACTCTTAAAGCACCACCTTAGGTACAAAATACCTGGGTACAAATCTTAGATACACAAAGAGGATTAAAAAGAAAAGTAGTTACATTACTTTACAGTGATTCATAGCATAAGTTAAAAATACTACATATTTAAAGGGATTGACATTACGGTCAATAAACAAATTACAAATGAACATTACATTGCAGTAGCTCGGCGCAGGGGTTTCCACACATGGTCTGACCGCCCACACCAGACCACAGCCCAACAGCCATCTCATTTTTCTCCAGTCCACTCTGCACCGGCTCGCAGTTGTTCCAGGATATTTTTCTCTGGAGTTGCTTCGCGACACTGGCCTTTGCTCTGGGACACGATTCCCACACCAGCCTTTGGTGCTCGCCAGTTCCTCCATTCTTCTCTGGCTAAGTCCAACTCAAAAATTGACAAAAAAAACACAGAATATCAGGGAGAAAGAGAAAAAGAATGATGCAGCAGAAGAACAGCAGCTGGAGCACCTCTACTCTGCAACCATCTTGCTAAATGGGGGATGTTACTACATAGCAACAGTTGCAGTTTATTAGTTAAATAATCTTTTATGCAGTTAAGTTTTCCAATAGTTGTACCAGTTTTTTTTACAATTTGTATTTTAACTGTATAGTAATAAAGTATATTCTGCTTAAAGCCAAGTAGTGTAACCAATCAAATTACACCCAGGATACAGCACCGTACACTTGTCTTTAAGTAAGATAAAAGTTAGGGTCTAGGTTATTTCCTGGATATATTTAAAGGGGGTTTGGTCTGGTCCATAACAGCAACCAGACTGGTATGTGTTAGATATAGAACACAGAGATAGGATGTGGCTGACTGCCCATAGAGCATACTCTGAATCATTGGTGAGGGTATCCAAGATGGGAGTGCAGAGGATCAAGCTGTGAGCTGGAATCACCAGATATTCATTCTGACTTCCATATCAGGAGTTTTTGGTATTGAGTTTCTGCCTAGAGATGCCTTGTTGGATGTTTAATGTGATTCTTCCAGATTTCTCACCACAGCCCATACCACTCAGGTGCCTTTAACATTCTGCCTTGAGTTCCTATGAAGACAGATGTCTTAAAACTTATTAACAACAACACATGTTTACATTGTAACATTAGCTCAGACGTATACGGTCTGAGTTCTGTGCTTATTCCCATAATTATGATTTGTGTTGCTGCTTCAACAATAGTGGCTACCGAAGGTGAAATTTCTATTGGCCTGTCGCACACATCGTGCCTTTTTAATTACAGAAAGTTAATATTTCCTAGTTGAAGAGATAGGTTTACAAGAGGTGTTTAAAAGTGCAGAGAGATGTGATAAAATGGCAGGACCTAAGAAGGGAAACCAGAGTGTCGATGTGCTAAGTGTGAGATCTGTTATTTATCTACAACAGAGTGAAGATAGAACATATAAAAGGTCAAAGTGGGAAGACCAGGGAAATTATGTTTGGAAATAAGCTAAAGAAGGTTGTAAAATAAAGAAGTGATTTATATGCCAAGAGAGGGAAATTGAAATAACTTGAGAACAAGGAACTAGTGAAATGTGCTAAGAGTTGGCAAGATATTTGTTGGGGGCCTTCCCAACAAAGAAGTTATAATTCCAAGAGATAATAGGAACTGCAGATGCTGGAGAATCTGAGATATACAAGTTGTAGAGCTGGGTGAACTCAGCAGGCCGAGGAGCAGGAAAGCTGACGTTTCGGGCCCAGACCCTTCTTCAGTTATATCTCAGTTATAATTCCAGGATGCCTTCTCACAAGATTTTTTCTAGGGCATGGAGTAAATGATAAAACTTGCCCTGAGTGAAGCTGGATTTGAAAAATTGGCTGCCATTCTCTTTGGATCTGTCTGCAACTATGCAAATTTTGCAGTTCATTTGTTTAAAGGTGAATATCTTGACCCCAGCTTTTGAAGATTAAAAAATAACTGAAGCAGGAAGTAGCTTTGGAGCATAAACAAACACATTCACCTCTCTTTTTGGACATAATTTCTGACTGTTGGTTCAGATTTTTATAATTGCAACTTGTCTCTCTTTGTTCAATTCAAGGCATATAATAGTTTACAAGTACCAGAATAAATGAATTGAATTGTAATTGAAAATAACACAGGTAGCTCAATGGTTAACTCTAGAGAAATTACAATGGATTATGTGAAGAATGAAAAAGCTAATGTGGTCTGCTATAATTTGTCAATGTTTTAAACAGATGCATTATCCTATTTAATGGAAATAGCTAAAATTTATCATAATCTGTTTTTTATGTCTTTATTTAATGAGATACACCTTCACTATCTTTAATTTTGCAGGCTGTCAACTTAAATAGCACAATTTTCTTCCACTCAGTGGAGTAATTTACTTAAATCTATACTCAGTAGAGAGAATGCACACAATTAGAGAGAGCAGTCTACTGTAAAACGAATTAAAATTGATTGTGTTCCAGTGAAAACTAAATTTGTAATGCACTAATTAGATTTTACCCAAACATCTGCAGCAAGCTGAGTTGATTGTGCTGTGGAACACTCACAAATAAAATCAGATTCGTGATGAAGATTGCATGAGATTTTCTAAAAATGCGTAATGTGATTGGAAAATGAAATTAAAACATTGTGGTAATGATGCTGCAGTGATTGTGTGGAGTGGTACATGCCAATCAGGTCCGTACGTGAGCTTTCTCTTACTGTTCTCATTGAGGTGACAATAGTCAGAGAACAGTTTTAACACTGCAGCTAACAACATCTGAAAACACTTCTTGGCCAAATGTGGCATTGACCCAACACAATATAGACTCCTTGGGATTCCATGCTAGGAAAAGAAGTTTCTACCTGGGATCTTGGAACACTGATTTTTCAAACTCTGCTGCAGTGCTCAGGCTTTTATAACACAATGAATCATTACTAACTGATTTATCTGATTCTTTACACTCTCTACAACTTCAATCCTCTACTCAAGATTTTGGCCCATGGTTTGTTGAGGCAAAGTAAATAGAATTACAGGTGGTATTTTTGAAATCGGTCATTGGACGGAGGACTACTGTCTTCTTTTTGAGTTGTATCCTGATATTTATGCTGACACAATGTATGTCTTTAAGACGGATTTGTTCTGTCCTGTTTTTCTTGAAGAAGGATGTTTTAAACCTAGTGTTGAGGTTTCTCCTCCATGGAAAGTAGAGTAAATTGCTTTGGCCTTTTCAAAATTAAACAAAAGAAGCATGAATGGGTGGAGTCAGGCTCACACAAACCCAGAGTTTTACCTTTGCTTTCAGTTGTTGAAATTGGAGTTTTGGAATTGAAGCTGCTAGATACAACTGCTACAAAAGCTGGAATTCTCCCTGTGCTGCTAGATCCATTCTTTCAGTTTTTTCCTTTTTCCTGGACTAGAGGAGATAACAAGTGAGCAAATCTGTTCTGTTGAATTTACCTTTGCCAATGGTGTGTTTATGGGATGCTGTTATATTGGCTTAGTTGATGAGCAGCAGTTGTTATACGTTATTTTGTTAAATATTTTGATAGAGCTAAAGTTATGCATTTTTTTGTTTGTATTTTAACTGTGGTGTAAGAATAAAGCGTGTTTTGCTTAAAGCCTAGTGGCTTGACCAATCAAATCATATTTGAACACAACTCTTTACACTTGCCTTTAAATAAGACAAAAGTTAGGGTCTGGGTATCTCCTTTTATGTTTTGAGAGGGTTTGGACTGGTCCATAACAATACCAGAGAACTGTGAAAATGCTATTTCAGAATCCCACAGTAATGAGGTGAACCCCAATCTTATATAATGCATCTCCTTAAAGATGAACTAACTGGCAACTTGGAGATGACAATTTCTATTAAGGGGAAGAATGTGTCGTTATGGTCATGTCACAGGATTAACAATCCAGATCTGCTTGCTAGTATTGTAGGGAACTGGGTTTGAATCCTATCCATGGCAGCAGATGAAATTTGTGTTTAATTAAAAGCTAGCCCAATGGCACTGCTAATTGCTGTAAAAAGCTATCTGGTTCACCAATGTCTTTTAGGGAAAGAAATCTGCTGCTCTTCCCCAGACTAGCCTACCCACAGCAATGTGCTTGCCTCTTAACTGACCTCCGGGCAATAAAAGCCAGTCTAGCCAGTGATGTCAACATCCTATGCAAAACATATTTTTAAAATATTTCATCGATTACATCATAAAAACATGCCAGTGGAAACATGCACCAAATGAAACACAATTACGTGGAATTTTCAACAAAATATGTTCATCAACAAATGGCCATGACTAGACTTTTGATTATCAGTCATAAAGTCAAATTTTATATTTTGCTCACCCCACGAAGATTTTGAATATGGTGCAATAAAAGAAGAAAATACAGTAAACTTTCAGCAGGGCAGACAGTAACAGTGGAGGGTACAAAGTAAGGTTTTGAGTGTGCAGGCTTTATGTCGGAACTGGAAGATGTTATACATGAGCAACTTATAATAAAACACAGTAGCAAAATGGGAGATGGTGTGACAGTTATGGACACAAACACAGACACAGAAAATAAATAAAACTTCCTCTAAAAATATTTAAATGTAAAACAAGAGATGGTTCATTGGCAAACATAAGACAAAAGGGGATGAGTATCTGGACCATCCTTCACTAAAGTATTATCCCATGTACCACTACCCTTTCACTTGCCAATTCACATCCTTTTAACTCCTGGCATTCTTTTGCTTTCAGTTAGATCACAAACTGTAATCTTTTGACAGAAAGGCACCAAAATAAACTGGTTTACCAGGAGGATGTGGAGAAAATAGCATCAAGGAGAATCTCAAGGCTTTTAATGCATATACTAGAAGAAAGAGGGTAGCAAGGGAAGGACTAGGCCACCTCAAAGATAAAGGAGGGAAGTTATGCATGGAGCAACAGGAAGTGGCAGCGATCCTTAATGAGTACTTTGTATCAGTATTCACCAAGGAGAACGACATGACTGATGTTGAGGTCAGGGATGTGTGTGTGAATACTCTAGAGAATGTCAATATATTAAAGGAGGAAGCTTTGGGTATCCTAAATTGCGTTAAGGTGGAGAAGTCCTCAGGACCAGATGGGATCTATCCCAGGTTGCTGCGAGAGGCATGGGAAGAAATAGCATTAGCAGATATCTTCACATCGGCCTTGACCACAGGGTCATGTTCCGGAGGACTGGAGATTAGTCAACGTTGTTCCCTTGTTTTAGAAAGGAAGCAGGGATAATCCTGGAAATTATAGGCCAGTGAGTCTGACATCTGTGGCGGGGAAGCTTTTGGAGAAGATACTGAAGGACAGGACATATGCACTTTTGGAAGAAAATAGACTAGTCAGTGACAGGCAGCTTGAGTTTGTATGGGGAATATCATGTCTCACTGACCTGATCAAATGTTTTGAAGTGGTGACAAAGATAATTGTTGAGGGAAGAGCTGCGGATGTAGTTTATCTGGACCTTAGGAAGGCATTTGATAAAGTTCCACATGGGAGATTAGTACAAAAACTAAAATCACATGGGATTTGAGGTGGGCTGGCCAGATGGATACACAACTATCTTGGTCATAGAAGACAGATGGTTACAGTGGAAGGATGTCTTTCAAAATGGAGACCTGTAACTAATAGTTCCACAGGCATCAGTCTCAGGTCCTCTATTGTTTGCCGTATACATAAATGATCTGGAGGAATATATGGGTTTTCTGATTCGTATGGTTGCAGATGACACAAAGATTGGTGGTGCTGCTGATACTGCCAACGATTGTGAAAGGATGCAATAGGATATAGATAGTTTGGCAACAGAAATGGCAGATGGAATTTAATCTGGAAAAATGTGAGGTGATGCATTTTAGAGGATCAAATATAGGTGTGAATTGTACTGTTAATGGCAGAACCGTTAGGGACACTAACATACAGACAGATCTGGGCATGCAGGTCCACAGTCCTCTAAAAGTGGCAACACAGGTGGCCACAGTTATTAAGAAGGCATATGGCATGCTTCCCTTCATTGGTCCAGGGCATGGTGTACAAGAGTTGGCAGAACATGTTGCAACTATATAAAACCATTGTTCGGCCACATTTGTAGCATTGTTTGCAGTTTACATTGTCACATTACCAGAAGGACATGGAAGCTTTGGCGACAGTGCTGAGGAGGTTCACCAGGATATTGCCCGGTCTCAAGGGCATTGGCTATGAGCAACAGTTATAAAGACTAGGGTTGTTTTCACTGGAAAGACAGCAACTAAGAAGAGACCTGATAGAGATCTACAAAATTATGAGAGGCATAGATAGGGTGGATAGTCAGAGATTCTTTCCCAGGAGTTGAAGTTTCAATTCCAAGGGGAAATAGGTTCAAAGTGGGAGAGAGAAAGTTGAAGGGAGATGTATGAGGAAAGTTTTTCACACAGAAAGCAGTAGGAGTCTGGAATGTAATGGTGGAAGCAGGCATGATGGTGACATTTAAGAGGCATCTGGATGGTTACGTGAATAGGGAGGGAATAGAGGGATATGGACCAAATACAAGCAAAAGGTTTGTTATTTTAGTTTAGTCAGACATGATGATCAGGCTTGGAGGGCCGAAGGGCCTGTTTCTACGTTGTATTTCTCTTTTTAAAGCGTTAATTGCCCTTATACTGACAATAACCATCATGTACACAAGGAGCTATGTCAGAATGATATCAGATCACACGGTGCTGGGAGCCAAATATGTAAGTACCAGAGATTCCCTCTTTTATCACACTGTACGGAGTTATGTTTAAAGAAGGTTTCTGATGTTCACAGACATGGGTGTAGGCCTCTTTCTTATCAACAGTCCAGGCCTGATCTTGATACTGAGAGTATTGTGGAAGGACAGGACAACTCCAACCAAATCTAGAACATACAGCCCCTCTCATCCTAATGGCAGGGCCTCATCTAAATGCCATGCCGCAGTCTCCTGCCTGGCTGCCAGCAAAACTGACGGGCAGGAGCAGCAACATGTGACAGAAGGCAGCAGCAAGGGCTGGTGGGACCATGTCACACCATGCTGGAAGCTCTTACTATCTTCAAAAATATGGGGCCTAACTGCAGTCAGGGGAAGGGGATGATCAAGCCACACCATGGGTTTTGGGGCAAGTGAGGAATGATCTCTGGTGGAGGGGTGGGTGTATGCAATTTTGGCCATAGAGTTATACAGCATGGAAACAGGCCCCTCAGCCAAACATGACCACGCTGACCAGGTTTCCTAAATTGAACTAGTCCCATTTGACCACATTTGGTCTTTTCCTGTTCACGTACCTGTCCAAATGGCATTTAAATGAAACTGTACCTGCCGCTGCCACTTCCTCATGCAGTTTCTTCCATCCTCTGTGAGAAAATGTTGCCTCTCTGGTGCCTTTGAAATCTTTCCCCTTTGACCTTAAACCTATGCCCTCTAGTTTTGGGCTCCCCTGCCCTGGGGAAAAGACTTTGGCTATTCACCTCATCTGTGTCCCTCATGATTCTATAAACATCTATAAGTTCAACCCTCAGCCTCCTACACTCCAAGGAAAAATGTCCCAGCCTATGCAATCACACCTTATAACTCAAAGCTTGCAGTATCGGGAACATCCTTGCAAATCTTTTTTGCACCCTTTCCAGTTTAATAACATCCTTCCTATGGAAGCCAAGAAGGCATTGCCACAATTAATTGGAGGAAAGGCTTTGCTTGTGATTGGAGGCTGAGATGCACACTCCTGTTCTACCAAGTCCAGAAGGAAGCCGGAAAATTAGCTTAACCTTTATCTAGCTGCCTGAGGCATAGAGACAGTCTGAGAGGGAAGCTGCCTGAGGTAATGAGGGAAAGTAAAGGTGCAAAGATGTGCTGAGCTTTATAATCCTAGCTGATAATAACACCAGACAAGTCAGAGAGTGAGACAGTCCCAGAGTGATACCTGGTTTAACAGACCATAAATTTTATTTTTGCAATTTTTTTACAATGGTAGTCTGTCACTGAATCTATTCAGAAAAGCTTTCTGGTATACTTTTAGCAAATGAACGTAAAAGTTTGCTACTCAAAAGAAAAGCTACACTACGCTATATGAAAACTATCCCAACAAACTTACTTAAAATGTCAGAAATAAAGACTCAGTCCTTTCATCCTCAACAATTATACAGATGCTTGAACCTCAGTGAAAAATCACCATTCCTGCATTTCTAAGCTCTTTGTTCAGCTGGCACGTATGAAATTGGGTTTTGGAGCTTTCGCCTTCCTGATTTCCATGCACCTTCTGAACAAATGCATTGGTTTTCAATTCACTCAATTCCAGTTACCGTTTTCTGCCAAGTCTTCTTGTGAGCTTAGCACGTCCGCCTCCACTATCTAATCTCCACAGACACAGACTCTGACATTCTGGATGCTTTCTGGACTGTAGAAGCTGGGGGGATAACTTTCAAAAGTGACTTACACCATTTCTTTAAGCTGGTGCTGAAAACACAATAATTCCAAAAGGCCCGTTCCTCGAAGTGGGTGATTTTGGAATCAGTCTGATCGGTGAAGTATAAAACAACACAATTGATCAATTAACAGGACACTCTGATAATCGTCAGGGAAGTGGTCAGACCTGTTCACCTTCCAAACACAGGGGCATTGCTGCCTGACCCTTTGGATCTCATTCAATAAACATTGCAGCAAAATCATGAGGTAGGGGGGATGACGGTCTGAAGGACAGGTCCTACTGATCAGTGGAGGGAGGAAGAGGGAGAAAACATGAACAAAAACAAAGTTTCTGGAAAAGCTCAGCAGCTCTGGCAGCATTTGTGAAGGAAGAAAACAAAGTTAACGTTTTGGGTCCCGTGACGCTTCCTCAGAACTGCAGAAGAGGGAGACTTGGCAGTACTACATTGTCTTGCAAGAGATAGAGAGAGTATACTGGACCATGCAAGAAATCCAATTTCGGTAGATCATAGGCCCAGGATGTTTATGGGGACAGCAAGGATCATACTGGGAAGATTATTTCAAAAACCCTGACACTGAAGTGAAACAGATGAATGATAGAATTATTACCAAGCATAAACACTGGAATATTTAAGTTTCTGGTGGGCATATGTGAGGAGAGGTGGCAGGTGGGGGGCATGTGCTACTTTTTGGGGGAAGCTTGAAGCTCCTTGATAGGTAGTACTTTGATTCATGAATGGGTTGAACATTTCTGGGGGCAAGGCGGGGTGACGGGCTCAGCACTTAGTACAATATAGCAAAGGAAGTACAACTACATACAAATGACTGAAAGGTAATGCCAAAAGTAACTTGGTATTTCATGAGATGCTATCACATGTGTCGGCTGCAAGGAATAGGAGACAATGAGACAGAAGACCTTTGCCAGAGATAATGGGAACTGCAGATGCTGGAGAATTCCAAGATAATAAAATGTGAGGCTGGATGAACACAGCAGGCCAAGCAGCATCTCAGGAGCACAAAAGCTGACGTTTCGGGCCTAGACCCTTCATCAGAGAGGGGGATGGGGAGAGGGGACTGGAATAAATAGGGAGAGAGGGGGAGGCGGACCGAAGATGGAGAGTAAAGAAGATAGGTGGAGAGAGTATAGGTGGGGAGGTAGGGAGGGGATAGGTCAGTCCAGGGAAGACGGACAGGTCAAGGAGGTGGGATGAGGTTAGTAGGTAGATGGGGGTGCGGCTTGGGGTGGGAGGAAGGGATGGGTGAGAGGAAGAACCGGTTAGGGAGGCAGAGACAGGTTGGACTGGTTTTGGGATGCAGTGGGAGGAGAGGAAGAGCTGGGCTGGTTGTGTGATGCAGTGGGGGGAGGGGACGAACTGGGCTGGTTTAGGGATGCAGTAGGGGAAGGGGAGATTTTGAAACTGGTGAAGTCCACATTGATACCATATGGCTGCAGGGTTCCCAGGCGGAATGGGGAAACCAAGCGGAGGCTTGGGGACCACTTTGCAGAACACCTCCGCTCAGTTCGCAACAAACAACTGCACCTCCCAGTCGCAAACCATTTCCACTCACCCTCCCATTCTCCAGATGACATGTCCATCATGGGCCTCCTGCAGTGCCACAATGATGCCACCCGAAGGTTGCAGGAACAGCAACTCATATTCCGCCTGGGAACCCTGCAGCCATATGGTATCAATGTGGACTTCACCAGTTTCAAAATCTCCCCTTCCCCTACTGCATCCCTAAACCAGCCGAGTTCGGCCCCTCCCCCCACTGCACCACACAACCAGCCCAGCTCTTCCCCCCCACCCACTGCATCCCAAAACCAGTCCAACCTGTCTCTGCCTCCCTAACCGGTTCTTCCTCTCACCCATCCCTTCCTCCCACCCCAAGCCGCACCCCCATCTACCTACTAACCTCATCCCACCTCCTTGACCTGTCCGTCTTCCCTGGACTGACCTATCCCCTCCCTACCTCCCCACCTATACTCTCTCCACCTATCTTCTTTACTCTCCATCTTCAGTCCGCCTCCCCCTCTCTCCCTATTTATTCCAGTTCCCTCTCCCCATCCCCCTCTCTGATGAAGGGTCTAGGCCTGAAACGTCAGCTTTTGTGCTCCTGAGATGCTGCTTGGCCTGCTGTGTTCATCCAGCCTCACATTTTATTATCTCAGAAGACCTTTGCCGCTGGCATTGAAAGTCAATTTGACATTGAAATTATTCTTCAGTGGGGCTTTTCAAGTTTTCACCAGGGAGCAGTGTAAAACATCCCTGTCTGCCATTTGAAAAATACAACAGGGAGGTGACAAATGACTGATCAGAAGGGCAAATGATTGCGGCAACTTTATGATTGATGCCCAGATCCAGGTAGCCAGAGGTATAAGATTTTCCTGCCGTTTGTGGGCTTTTCATAGTGTAGAAAGAATTGGTTGCCCTTGAGAGTTCCCTGGGATCAGCCTGTAGCATTCAGTATCAAAAAGGTGCTTCATTCTCTGAGCGTCAGTGTTCTGGGATCAGAGGAAGCAAGGCCTTCAGCCATGTGTTACCCAACACAAACACACGGGTACATCCCCTCAACCATGGCTGAGGTGACTCCTTGGAAACAGACAGCACCCACAAAAGACTGCGTGACCGCATTACAAAGTGCAGCAAGGAAAGGCACAATGTTTCCCATTACGTTGCCAAGAAAAACAATGTAGCAAACTGAAGAATGCCCAAAGATGAGGTCCCACTGCTTGGTTAGGTTAGGATCACACTGGTGGAGCACTGCACTATTTCTCAAGATGACAGTCTAGGAATATTGTGGTCTACTGGCCCTGCTTCATCAGCAAAGCAGGGGGTGGGGGGGGGGGGGAGGTGGGGTGTGGTGTCTGCAGAGGAGGTAATGGGTGAGTCAGATGTCTCCTCTGACAAGGAGAAAAGGGAAAATGCTGCCATTAATAAAGCTATGGATACTGCAATTGCAGCAGCAGATACCACTTCCATACAGACTGCCTCAACAACTATTCCTGTTCTGGTCAATCACCTTCTTTTCTTGGGTCTACACTTACATGGACTGCAGAAATTACACCCTAGCATTCACTTATAGAAAAAGCTCCATCTTTTCACTGACAGGTAACCTAACCAAGCTGGTCCTGCTCTTGGGATTTTTTTTCTTCCCTGAGCTCCATTCATGCTTAATTGCATTGATTGAATCCTTATTACAGCCTTTCAACTCCCTCTGTCTGCTAAACTGAACCATTAATTTTATGCTGACTTCTTCCAAGTTCTTCATAGCTCCTATGTTTCCCTGGAACCCCAACCACACATATCTCACGTATTTTAGTTACTTAGTTATTAATTGTGTACTGGCTTCTTTTGAATCTTTCACCTCTCCTAGGACCTCACTGACCCCTCACTATACAGAGCTATTCAACCGTTCTAGGAATTCTTTGAACCCCAACTACAAAGCATTCATGCAGTTAGTCTTTTTTAATAATTGTGGCCACCAGCAGCCCTGCCTAACATAGAGATTTTCAGTCTCTTTCTCGCACTACCACCTTTTAACTCCTCTTCAGTGACACCTGAACTGTTTTGAATGACTTATTGGAATCCTTGCAAAAATTCCCTCCTCTATTGCCAGGCAGGATTGAATGTAACTGATGGTTTAGAGCAGTAAAATATAGCAAACCTTACCGTTTTCACAGAATGCAGATAAGTAAAGAGATAGAGATTGAACTGAAGGTGAAACTGGGGCGCAGCAGTCTCTTTCTCTTGGTCTTGCTGCTCGAAGCTGCAATTGAGAAAAAGAGAATGGGCTGATGGTTATACATAAATGCTTTTCTCAATTGCATGTCAGTCATGAGTACCAGCAGGCTGAAACTGGTACAACTTTCAGTGGATGAGGGGTCTATCTAAATTCTACTGCTGACCAGGCAACTCCTGAAGACTTTTTACAATTACACAGTTTGCACATAACAATGTCACTTTACATTGGATATACATAGCACCATTAACCCTCGCAGAGTGTAAGCTGATCTTTCATCTTCCTGAACTGCATCAGGTTTTGGGGTGGGTCCCACTTTACAGAACCGCAGAATTGTTACACACAGAAGGCCATTTGGCCCATCATTCCTGCACCGGCTTGTTAAATGAGTGTCATTACCTACTGTCAATCACTTCTTTTGTCCCTTGACTTTAAATAATCATCCAATGCCCTCTTTAAAGTCTCAGTTATACCTGCCTTTGTCACACTTCAAGATTGTAAGTTCCAGACTATTCACATGGGCACCAACCCTCAATGGGACCACCATCCAAGATGTCTGGGCTGAGCATGAGGAGTTTTTCTGGAAAGCAGGACCACCCCCTCTCTCATAAAGCCTAGAGAGGCATCAGGAGCAAGACAATGCTGGACTGTGGGGCCACCGGTTCTTGGCCGGGTGCCATGATGATAGTAGCTGCATCAGATCATCTGTGGGGTACAAAGGTGTCAACGCCACCCCTGGCTTGCAGGGGGTGTATATCTATCTGGGTGCTATTTAAATTGGCAGCTAGGCCTTGTCCCATGGCAATGGCTTATCACCTGCCCCCATCATGTGATTCACTGCTCTCCTTAACCATGCATAGCCGATTGGCTGGTCACTGCCTGATCATGTGGGGCCAACAAGTGTTGCTTATAGCTGGTACTGATGCTGACACCTTTGCCTCATATGGAGGCTTCCTCCCTTAGTTACAGCTCTCCTGGGCCATTAGTATCTTGCTACTAAAAGAACACAGAAGAAATAATGTACATCTGTGGCTGTAAAACACAACTTTTGAAAAATTGTAACTTCTCGTTTGATGTTTCCTTTATTTGATTTGTCACTAAAATTGTAAAACAGATGCTCGCTAACTAGGAGCATGTGCAAACTATCAATCCAATCCTGTCATCACTTGCACGCCCTCAATCAACACGGGTTTCCTGTCTTGATTTATACAATACAACAAGTTTTCTATTTTGGCTTATTAATTATCCAATGGCTTCCATTAGAATCTATGTAACTACAGCATTAATGCACTATCTAGCATCAATCTCCAAATAATTAAACAATCTTGCCAACAACTTCATGTGAGGAAGTCTATCATAATTTTAGATATTCATGGCTCTTCATTGGCACAAAATCAGTACATTTTAGTACATATAATAGAACTCAGCAGATTTTTCTTTTATTCCAGCTTCATTCATTATGCTTTGCCTGCCTAATAGGGAAGGAATGGAGGTGAGCGGTAAGATTGTAAATTGCATACAAATGTAAATTGTTACCATGGCAACAGCTGCAAGCAAGGTATTTATTTTCATACGTCTTTTTTACAAGTTTAAACAGAGAAATTGCCATTTTTCTTAACAATTTTAAATACACTCTTGGAGCACCGAGAGTTGTAATCAGTTACTTCTCTGTTCAACATCACCTGGATTTCCTGGCAAAAGCATCTCTCTTTAAGACCTGTGAGATCAGACCCTGTTAGTTTTCACCTGAACTTCATGCCAGACAGCACAAGCAATAGATTCAGACTGGAAGAGGCTAGGTATGCCTTACATTAAAAATCCTGCATGTTTTATGCATGGGAGGCCAATTTCCTTTTTTTAGAAATTCTTTAGCCCTTTGTACGATGTTGAATACATGACTCAATTTCAGCCTACATGGACATTGACATTAAGTGGGCATTTGCAATTATATTCTCCCTGGCTGGTGTAGACTTGGTTCAGTAAATCATGTATATTTCCCATCATCTGCCAGATCGCTAACCAAATTCCAAGAGGATAAATAGTGCTTCAAAACCCACAGCTTGGATGTGCAATTTCAATTTATTAAGTTCCAACTACTTAAGAGTACTATAAGGCCACTGAAACAGCATAAGACATACAAATAAATTTTCATATTTACAATGAACCTTTTGGAATTGGTGCAGGTATACACACAAAAAAGGTTTTCTTAGGACACAGATTGCTAAAGACAAAATATGTCTGAACAAAATCAAATCTGAGGCTTTCCATTGCAATCCATCCTTACAGATATAACTGCAGTACTTATTATCAGAAGATTGAATTGTCATTCAATGATTTAAGGTACAAATCATCAGATTCTGAAGCAATCAGTGTTCATTTGCAGCAAACCTGGACAACATTCAGCTCAAAAACAGAAGTTGCTGGAAAAGCTCAGTAGATCTGTCAGCATCTGTGAAGAAACACATCAGAGTTAACGTTTCGGGTCCGGTGTTCCTTCCTCAGAACATCGGACCTCACCGGACATGAAGCGTTAACTCTGATATTTTTCTTCACAGATGTTGCCAGATCTGCTGAGCTCTTCCAGCAACTTCTGGGTTGTTCCTGATTTACAGCATCCGCAGTTTTTTCGAGGGTTTTTAACATTCAGGCTCATACCGTTAAGTGGGAAGTAACATTCACGCCATACTAGTAATAGGAAATAGCCATCTGTAACGATAGAGGATCTAACTATCTCCCCTTGACATTCAATGGCATTACCATGGCTATTAAGAACCTAAGATATGTCAATGGTATGTAACTGAACTGGACCAGAGTGGCTACATGAGCAGATCAGAGGCTAACAATTCGGTGGTAAATAACTCACCTCCTAACTTTCCAATGCCTGTTCACTATCTATAATGCACAATTCCGAAATGGGATGGAATATTCCCCATTTGTCTGGCTGAGCAGAGCTCCAACAATGTTCAAAAAACTCAACACCATCCAGGACAAAGCAGCCCACTTGATGGACCCCATTCAATGTATAAAATATTCATTCATCCCAGACAGTAATGTGTATCAAATGGTGATGCTAGAATTCAGCAAGGTTCATTCAATATCACTTTCCAAATCCACAATCCCTACCACTTAGAAGGACAGCGGATGCATGGGAAAACCATAACCTGCAAGCTCCCCATCAAGAGACAAACCATCCTGACGTGGAATCATAACAATATTTCGGCACGGTGCCTCAGTGGTTAGTATGTTGCCTCACAGCACCCAAGTTTGATTCTAGCCTCAATTGACTGTCTGTGTGGAGATTGCACATCCTCCCTGTGTTTGAATAGGTTTCCTCTGGGTGTTCTCGTTACCTTCCACAGTCCAAAGTGTGGCTTGGGTGGATTGGCTGTACTAAATTGCCCATGGTGTCCAGGAATGTGCAGGCTAGGTGGATTTTCCATGGTGAATGCAGGCTTACAGGGATACGGTAGGGAGGTGGGTCTGAGGGTTGGTGCTGATTCGTTGGATTGACTGGCCTACACTGTAGGGGCTCCTATGATTTATTCCCAGACTGGTGGGGTAAAAGTCCTGGAATTCCTTTCTTAACAGCACTCTGAATGTGCTTGCACCACATGGACTGCTATTGCTCAAGAAGGCAGCTCACTAGCACCTTCTCAAGGGCAAACAGGGATGAGTAATAAATGCTCTCAGAACTAATTATGCCTGTATACTGTGAACAACCTGTTTTTTAAATGTTCAACAGACTTGTACCACATTCCTATGAGTGCTATTTTTATGAAGACATTAGTCTTAAAAGATTTATTTTAAATCAGTTAATGTACGTTTAAATATAGCACAAAAGGAATGGAGCAACTGTTTGCTAAACATCTGTTCTTCAACTTCACCAACTCCAAGTTCTGCCCTCAAACATATCTTTCATATCAGCAGAGCTACTTTATAACATTGCAACAATGTAAACCTCCTGCCATTAAACCTTTTTCTTGATACATACTTATGCCCTTCTTCCCACTCGGCCTTCAGCTCAATGCTGAGAAGTTTAAATTGTCATGCATTACAGCTAATAACCATGCTGGGTGTATGGTCAAAGGTTACCACCACATGAGTCATTAACTTTTGCTCACACTCCTGACTTGATTCTTGAAAATGAATGTTTCTATTCGAGCCAAGACTTACAAAGTGCAGAATTTCCAAATAGAAAGCGTTTAAACTGGCCTTCCATTCCCATCTAAAGCCGGCACTGAAATATTAACTCTAATGTTTAATTGGTAAGTAGAACTCAAAAAGTTGGCTGGAAATGGAGACTTTCAGTGACGTTGGTAGCATGGGTTTTGTGTTGTGTACGTCAGTGTTAGATTTTGTTGAGGACAGGGAGCAGAAACAACTATTCATCATATTCTGAGAAGTTTGAAGTGATAGGATAAGATATCTGCAGGGTGAGAACTGCTAAAGTATCGCATTTCTGAATCTCAACGAGCAACTGCATATAAGACTGAATGTCACCTTGCATGTGATCACAGGGCTCTGTCAGCTTCTTGAAACAGACCTGTTGTTTTTCTTTATTCATTCATGGGATGAGGGTGTCACTGGCTAGGCTGCATTCATTGCCCATCCCTAATCACCCAGAGGGCAGTTCAGAGTCAACCACATTGCTGTAGATCTGGAGTCACATGTAGGCCAGTTCAGGTAAGGATGGCAGTTTCCTTCCCTGAAGGACATTAGTGAACCAGATGGTTTTTTCCGACAATTAACAATGGATTCATGGTCATCATTAGATTCTTAATTCAAGGTTTTCTTTTTAGTGAAGGAGCGACACCCCAGAATATTGTTGGTAGGTGGGGAAAAAAGCACCGCATTAGCCTTTGAAACCATTGAGTGGATCTGTTGTATAATGTAAAGGCACGGAAAGGGTTAATGCTGAAGATTTCGTTACGCTGCCCCCAATCTGATGTAGCATAAGGACCTGATTGGGGTAGGAAAAACATCTTAGGACCCCAAAGGGAACACACTGGCTACCCTAGGTCCCCAAATCATTCCAGTTACGACAGTGATCTTGCTAATCTACAAGGTAGGAGAGTGGCAAGAGTCAATATTAGACCACTGGAAAATGAGATTCTAGAAGCGGTAATGGGGAACACTGAAATTGTGGAGGAACTGAATAGGTACTTTGAAGCAGTCTTTAAGATGGAAGACACCAGCAGCATGCCAGGACTTCAAAAGAGTCGGTCGGTTGGTGGGGTGCGGTGGGGGGTGCTGTTGCAGAGATGAGTGTAGTTGCAATCACAATGGACAACGAAACAGAAACAGAAAGCTCAACATTCTGGCAGTATCTGTGTACAGAAAGTAGAAATAAGGATTTGGGTCCAGTGACTCCGCTGCAGAACTAAGGAGAAGGTGCTGGGAAAATTGAAACATCTGAATCACCTGGACCAGTAAAGGCAATGCTGGTAATCTTTTGGGAATCATTGGAGTCAGAGGGAATTCCAGAAGAGTGGAAAGTGGCTAATGTAATACCCTTGTTTCAGAAGGGAGGGAGGCAGAAGGCTGGAAACTATATCAGAGATAATGGGAACTGCAGATGCTGGAGAATTCCAAGATAATAAAATGTGAGGCTGGATGAACACAGCAGGCCAAGCAGCATCTCAGGAGCACAAAAGCTGACGTTTCGGGCCTAGACCCTTCATCAGAGAGGGGGATGGGGTGAGGGTTCTGGAATAAATAGGGAGAGAGGGGGAGGCGGACCGAAGATGGAGAGTAAAGAAGATAGGTGGAGAGAGTATAGGTGGGGAGGTAGGGAGGGGATAGGTCAGTCCAGGGAAGACGGACAGGTCAAGGAGGTGGGATGAGGTTAGGAGGTAGATGGGGGTGTGGCTTGGTGTGGGAGGAAGGGATGGGTGAGAGGAAGAACAGGTTAGGGAGGCAGAGACAGGTTGGACTGGTTTTGGGATGCAGTGGGTAGATGGGAAGAGCTGGGCTGGTTGTATGGTGCAGTGGGGGGAGGGGATGAACTGGGCTGTTTAGGGATGCAGTGGGGAAAGGGCAGATTTTGAAACTGGTGAAGTCCACATTGATACCATTAGGCTGCAGGGTTCCCAGGCGGAATATGAGTTGCTGTTCCTGCAACCTTCGGGTGGTATCATTGTGGCACTGCAGGAGGCCCATGATGGACATGTCATCTAAAGAATGGGAGGGGGAGTGGAAATGGTTTGCGACTGGGAGGTGCAGTTGTTTGTTGCGAATTGAGCGGAGGTGTTCTGCAAAGCAGTCCCCAAGCCTCCGCTTGGTTTCCCCAATGTAGAGGAAGCCACACCGGGTACAGTGGATGCAGTATACCACATTGGCAGATGTGCAGGTGAACCTCTGCTTGATGTGGAATGTCATCTTGGGGCCTGGGATAGGGGTGAGAAAGGAGGTGTGGGGGCAAGTGTAGCATTTCCTGCGGTTGCAGGGGAAGGTGCCGGGTGTGGTGGGGTTGGAGGGCAGTGTGGAGCGAACAAGGGAGTCACGGAGAGAGTGGTCTCTCCGGAAAGCAGACAGGGGTGGGGATGGAAAAATGTCTTGGGTGGTGGGGTCGGATTGTAGATGGCGGAAGTGTCGGAGGATGATGCGTTGTATCCGGAGGTTGGTGGGGTGGTGTGTGAGAACGAGGGGGATCCTCTTTGGGCGGTTGTGGCGGGGGCGAGGTGTGAGGGATGTGTTGCGGGAAATACGGGAGACGCCGTCAAGGGCGTTCCGGTACATTGATGACTGTATCGGCGCCGCCTCTTGCTCCCCGGAGGAGATCGAACAGTTCATCCACTTCACCAACACCTTCCACCCCAACCTTCAGTTCACCTGGGCCATCTACAGCACATCCCTCACCTTCCTGGACCTCTCAGTCTCCATCTCAGGCAACCAGCTTGTAACTGATGTCCATTTCAAGCCCACCGACTCCCACAGCTACCTAGAATACACCTTCTCCCACCCACCCGCCTGCAAAAATTCCATCCCCTATTCCCAATTCCTCCACCTCCGCCGCATCTGCTCCCACGATAAGACATTCCACTCCCGCACATCCCAGATGTCCAAGTTCTTCAAGGACCGCAACTTTCCCCCCACAGTGATCGAGAACACCCTTGACCGCGTCTCCCGTATTTCCCGCAACACATCCCTCACACCCCACCCCCACCACAACCGCCCAAAGAGGATCCCCCTCGTTCTCACGCACCACCCCACCAACCTCCAGATACAACGCATCACCCTCCGACACTTCCGCCATCTACAATCCGACCCCACCACCCAAGACATTTTTCCACCCCCACCCCTGTCTGCTTTCCGGAGAGACCACTCTCTCCGTGACTCCCTTGATCGCTCCACACTGCCCTCCAACCCCAACACATTCGGCACCTTCCCCTGCAACCGCAGGAAATGCTACACTTGCCCCCACACCTCCTCCCTCACCCCTATCCCAGGCCCCAAGATGACATTCCATATTAAGCAGAGGTTCACCTGCACATCTGCCAATGTGGTATACTGCATCCACTGTACCCGGTGTGGCTTCCTCTACATTGGGGAAACCAAGCGGAGGCTTGGGGACCGCTTTGCAGAACACCTCCGCTCAGTTCGCAACAAACAACTGCACCTCCCATTCGCAAACCATTTCCACTCCCCATCCCATTCTTTAGATGACATGTCCATCATGGGCCTCCTGCAGTGCCACATTGATGCCACCCGAAGGTTGCAGGAACAGCAACTCATATTCCGCCTGGGAACCCTGCAGCCTAATGGTATCAATGTGGACTTCACCAGTTTCAAAATCTCCCCTTCCCCCACCGCATCCCTAAACAGCCCAGTTCATCCCCTCCCCCCACTGCACCACACAACCAGCCCAGCTCTTCCCCTCCACCCACTGCATCCCAAAACCAGTCCAACCTGTCTCCGCCTCCCTAACCTGTTCTTCCTCTCACCCACCCCTTCCTCCCACCCCAAGCCGCACCCCCATCTACCTACTAACCTCATCCCACCTCCTTGACCTGTCAGTCTTCCCTGGACTGACCTATCCCCTCCCTACCTCCCCACCTATACTCTCTCCACCTATCTTCTTTTCTCTCCATCTTCGGTCCGCCTCCCCCTCTCTCCCTATTTATTCCAGAACCCTCACCCCATCCCCCTCTCTGATGAAGGGTCTAGGCCCGAAACGTCAGCTTTTGTGCTCCTGAGATGCTGCTTGGCCTGCTGTGTTCATCCAGCCTCACATTTTATTATCTTAGGCAGGAAACTATAGGTTGGTTAGCCTGATCTCAGTTGTTGGTAGGATTTTACAGTCTATTATTAAGGATGAGATTACAGAGTACTTGGACGTTTTTGGTAAAATAGGGCTGAGTCAGCACAGCTTCATCAAGGAGAGGTCATACCTTACAAATCCATTAGAATTCTTTGAGGAGGTAATGAATAAGTTAGACAAAGGAGAGCCAGTGAACGTGGTCTATTTGGATTTCCAGAAGGCCTTTAACAATGTGTCACATAGTAGAGTCTAAATAAGAGCCAATGATATTAAGGGCAAGGTACTGGCATGGATAGAGGATTGACTGACTGACAGAAGGTAGACAGTATGGATAAAGGGGATCTTTCTCATAATGGCAGCAAGTGATTAGTGGAGCTTTGCTTGGGTCTGTATTGGGACCACACTGTTCATGTTATACAGTAACGATCTGGACAAAGAATCTGAGGGCATTGTTGCTATGTTTGCAGGTAGGTGGAGGAACAGGTTGTGTTCAGGAAGCTGCATAAAGACTTGGATGTGCTAGAAGATTGGACAAAGAAGTGGCAGATGGAGTACAAAGTGGGACAGTGCGAGATTATGTTCGTTGTAGGAAGAATAAAGGTGTAGACTATTTGCTAAATTGGAAAATGCTTTGGAAATCTGAAGCACAAAGGGACTTGGGACTTGTAGTTCAGGATTCTCTTAAGGTTAACATGCAAGTTCACTTGCCAGTTAGGAAGCCAAATGCAGTGTTAGCATTCAGTTAAAAAAGCCAGCGATATACTGCTCAGGGTGTATAAGCCTCTGGTCAGACTGCATTCGAAATATTGTGAGCAGTTTTGTCCCTGTATCTAAGGCAGGATGAGTTGGCATTGGAGCCGTCCAAAGAATTTTGCAAGAATGATCCTGGTGATGAAGGCCTTGTTTATGAGGAGCAGTTGAGGATTCTGGGTTTTGTATTCAATGGAGTTAAAAAAAGATGCTGGGCATTCTAACTAAACAGAGTACTAAAAGGCCAGGATAAAAGTGGATGCGGTGAAGATGCGTCCACTAGAAAGTGAGACTAAAATCTAAGGGTACAGCCTAAGAGTCAAGGGACAACCCTTTAGAACGGAAATGAGAAGGATTTTCTTCAGCCAGAGGGTGGCGAATCTGTGGAACTGATTGTCACAGAGGGCAGTGGGGGTCTAGTTGCTGAGTTTATTTAGAGATAGGTTCTTGATTAGAAAGGAGTAAAGAATTATAGGGAGAAGGCAAGGGAATGTGGTTGAGAAATATATCAGCCATGATTAAATGGCAGAGCAGACTTGATGGGCCAAATGGTCTAATGCTGGTCCCACAGCGGATGGTTTTATGAAAATCAGCTAAGTATCATATTTGTTGCATTTCATGGAGACTTTCCCTCTGGCAAGTTTTCTTGCACTATTGCTGCATTCTGATCTTACGCACTATGTAACTCATCCTTATCGCACCCAACTCATCTGAAGCTAGCCCAATTCTCACTTTCTTTGAAGGCACAAGCCCTCACCAATGCAAGGATATCTAGGATTCCCGACACTGGTGCCATATTTTAAAGACTGTCTGCATCTGATCGTGTACTCACATTCCAGATTCATGATTCATTACATTTGCCCCACGCAAATTGGGATTAAGAGAAAATTGGCAAAGTGCTTCGCATGCAGGGGCCTGGAGGTCCTAGTGAACAGGGTCAGGCTAGGTAGAGCTGTCCTTTTGCCTGAGGCCTGGAAAAGGTGGTCACTCAGGTCAGTGCAGCCTTACCCATAAGGAGTACCAGCAATGCAAGAAGCAGGCCAATGACTTTCTTCACTGTGTAGTTTGTGTTGTTAATGACTTTCTTCAATCTGCCTTGGTAAATGTCACCAGCTTATCCCTGCTGCCTCAAATTAACTCTATCCCTGCTACTTCATTCACGTCCAACTAAGACTCATGGTCTACCATTCTTCTTATCACAAGCATCATCTTTGCTCACTCACTCTCATACACTCAATTCCCTTAACACTACAAACCTTTCAGGGCCTCTACACCTCCTATTCATTTACCAAGGGCCATCTGTCCCTCGCTTGCATCAGCACAAACAGCTTGACCACCAAGCTCATCTCACTTTATCTCTTCCTTTGTCTCAAGAAATAAATAGTTCATGAAAGTTATGATAGCTACTACAGATTTGGAGTCTTGTGCCCCTGATTGTTATCATGAAATAAGCTACAACTTGATAAAGACAAGAACTTATTTTAATTAGATGACCTAATTGCTTCCCTGCATCACTTTACACTAGGTAGACACTGCAGACCCAATCAGCAAAGGAATATGGTGGCAGCCATCTACCCAACCATGTATTTCCTGCATACCTCGTACTGAGCATTTTTCAGCCTTATAGAGACTCCCAATCTATATCATCTATAATAACTTATCATTAGCCTGTTTACCTAATGCCTTCCAATACCTACCTCAGCACAGTGGTGTCTGATAAGGTTTTCTTCATCTACAAAGAACAAGATGTATGGATGGATATATAATTATTTTATGGAATGGGAGTTTTTGTATTACTAAGTCTAGTAGGTTAGAATATTGCTGAGTTAAGTAGAAAAGCAAAGTTAATTATTTTTCGCCCATTGTATATTTGAGTAGAAATAGTTTATGAACAACCTCTTTCAACTATTAGCAAGCTTTGCTAACTTTTCTAGTGATTTGTAATGCTTTAAAGCACTTTTATGGCTTCAAGACAGAGTAAAGTAAAGTTAATAATATGCTTTTCATATCATTCTAGAAAGCATATCTGGCACCTGCAGCGAAGCAAGCAGCTTCGACCAGCAGTTTTACTGCTGTTAAGTTACCCAATTGTCAAATTAATAAGATGTAAGTGTGAGGCTCATATATGCAAGATAACCAACAAGGCTTATGTCAGCACTTTTGTTTCACTCAGGCACCCTCATCACACATCCTTTTACGTATTTATTGTAAATTGTTATACATGTGTTGCTGAACCTGCATTGCCCTCCCATAGGTTCAGGAGCCTGTTTAGTGATGGATTGTTCTTCTGACCTGAACAGGACATTTCTCTGTATTTTGACATTGTATAGCAATTGGAGTGATCTCATTCCTAATTAGGGTCTAAGATATATTTCTTCAAGCAGTGTTCCAATTTTCACAATGCACAACTAGAATGACAGACTAATAATATTTATAACACCCACACATCTTTTAAGGGATTAGCAGAGATTCATTGTCATGGAGCCATGGGGTCATAGAAGTCTATAGTATCAAAACAGGCCTTACAGCCCAACTTGCTCATGCCACCCTGTTTTTGCAATTAAACTCGTCCCTCTTGCCTGCGCTCAATCCATATCCCTCCACACCCATGCCATCTACGCACCTGGCTAAGTGCTTCTTAAATAACAAAATTGTACTTGCTTCTACCACTACCTCTGGCAGTCTGTTCCAGACACTCACATTTATCATTCATTATCATGTTTTTTTTTATGATTGATTGCTCAAGCATTTATTAGTTGCAAGATATTAAACATTCTGAAAAAGGGTTCTACGTAAACCCAGGTCTTCTTGGGAATGTGAAACAAAAAGTAAGTAATTCAATGCCTCATTAACATAGAACTGCTAATAGTGAATTCCATCCAGCAAACTCTTTCTGTAAGAAGATCCTGTCCATCCTGTTGAGTGTTGTCCATCATTTTCTGCTTTTTTTTGTCAAATTCCCAACATCTACTGCTTTTTCTTTTGTATTTGTTTAATTCTTTTTTGTCTGTTCAGTGCCTTGACTTCTTCCTTTCTACATCACATTACCTTCCTGTCTCTCTCTTTCACTCCTCAGGAACTGTTGGACTTATTCCTTTCTTCCTGTTGCTTCTTGTTCCTATTTCTTTTTACAGAGCTTACTGATGTTTAACGAGTGGACGATGTTCTGTATCCTAACGCTCCTAACAATGTTGAGCTCTGATGGCCTTCAGGACAAGGACTAATAATGTCACCTGCTAGTCACCAGCTTGCCAACACAACAAACATACTAAATGCACAACAGGTGACTTAGCATCTTCATGGGAAATAGTCATATAACAACTTTTTCAAAATACACCCTTCATTAACATAAGGAAGAAAATAGAAACGTTTTAATGCAGTTGAAGCTAAAAGAGAGAAAATGAGGAACAGGATGGGCCATTAGCTCTTTAACCCTACACCATTATTCAATGTATTTGTGATCTCAATCCCATTGTTTGCTTATTTTTTGTCATATGTGGGTACCATGGGCAAAACCAGTATTTATTGTCTAAAGGATAATTAAAAGTTACTCACATTGTTTTGAGATCTGGAGTCACATGAACACCAGACAAGTCTGGAAGGCTTCTTTCCCTAAAGGGCATTTAAGGAACCAAACTTTTTTAATAACAATTGACAGTGGTTATCTGGTTGCCGTTAAGCCAGCTTTTAATTCCTGACTGTTTTTGCATTGAAATTTCCTCAAACTGCCATGGTAGGATTCATATCTATTTCCCCAGAAAATTGGTCCGGATTCTGGATGACTGGTCCATTCCATTACCAATGCACCATCCCCTTCCTTTTTTCCCCCCATTTAGAATTTTAGACAAGTAATATATTCATACAGACGTCATAGAGAGATAATTACTGAGTTGAATAACCAGTATATTGAAACAAAGCATTATTAGAAGGTGCAATAAATTACTAGAGGTTTTGTGCATCAGTGGCAGTCCATCTCTGCGTTTCAGTCACACACCAGAACTTGTTGACTACAGAAGGTGTAACATTGGCAAAGAGCTTGATTATTAGCTTGTAAATCATTGTAATGTAATTTAGGGCAGGTGGTAAGAGTGGGGAATGTTTTGTCTCCACAAGGCAATGGGAAACCATTGCAGTACTTTGCCTTAAACATAAACCAATCCAATGGATGTCCACAGTCAAACCTCAGAAATGTTAAAAGACAGATAATAAATTATTAGTGGTATGAAAGATTGATACACTGCTTTTCATGGTTATAGAACGTCCAGAAGCACTCTAAAACCAATGAAGGTCCGTCACTGTTACAATGGATGAAACTTGAAAGCTTGTATAATGCTCCCACAAATAACAGCATGATAATGATCAGATCATTTCTTGGAGTTGATATTCTTAATTTTTCTACATGAACTCTGGAGTAAGACTTGAACACACAATGTCCTACATTGGAAGAAAGAGCTACAGCTGCAGTGAGGTAATTAAATGACATAAATGGAGTGGGAGAAACACGAGTGGTTTACCGGTAGTGGTTAATAGCTAAAATAAATGATTTGGTGATAGGAAGGAAACACATTCAATTATGTAGAAGAGTACTTCTGGATGAAAGAAGAAACACAAAAGGAAAAGAGAGGGGGAGGTGCATTACTGCTGATGATTAATAGATTTTTTTAAAGTATCCTGGGTGACATGGTGAAGGAAAAAGCATTCAGTTTTGTCTAAGAGCATTTATGGGTAAGAGTAGGATGTAAAAACATGATGAAAGGAAAAAATAACACAATTAGAACAAGAAAGGCAAGTTACAACTACAAAGAAAATGCTAGAAAAAAATAGACCCACAGTTCCAACAAGGCAGAAACAGGAAAGCCCCTTGTCATGTTCTGGTGGAGTATGGCACCCCTTGCATACCAACCCACATTACTCACATTGCTAGAAAGAAATTGGGCCCAATGCAGATTAACGGTCATCAATTTAAAACATTGGCCAAGATTATGTGGGACCTCAATGAGCATGTTAGGAAGTAGGGTGAGGGGTCAAACCAGGTTGGTCATGGCATCTTTGCGGAGAGGTTCATAGAATGCACCAGTGATAACTTCTATGAACAATATGTAATGGAACCTGCGAGGGAGCAAGCTATCCTAGATCTAGCCCCGTGTAATGAGAGAGAAATAATTAATGATCTCACAGTTAGGGATCCTCTCGGGAGGTGCAATCACAGTATGGTCGAATTTAAAATACAGATGGAGCATGAGAAGGTTAAATCCAGTACTTCTGTCCTGTGCTTAAACAAAGGAGACTATGAAGGAATGAGGGAACAGTTAGCAAAGGCAGAATGGGAGCAAAGTCTTTATGGTGGATCAATTGAGGAACAGTGGGAGATCTTATAGAAACATATAAGATTATGAAGGGAATAGATAAGGTGGAGGCAGGGAGGTTGTTTCTGCTAGCAGGTGAAACTAAGACTAGAGGGCGTCACCTCAATATAAAGGGAAGCAGATGTAGGACTGAGGTCAGGAGGAACTTCTTCACCCAAAGGGTTGTGAATCTGTAGAATTCCCTGCCCAGTGAAGCAGTTGAAGCTACCTGGCTGGATGTTTTTAGGGCAAGGCCAGATAAATTTTTGAACAGTAAAGGAATTAAGGGTTATGGTAGTTAGGCAGGTAAGTGGAGCTGAGTCTCGAAAAGATCAGCAATGGTCTTATTGAATGGCTTGGCAGTCTCGAGGGGCTGGATGGCCTACTCCTGCTCCTAGTTCTTATGTTCTTATGAGTGAGGGGGCATAAAATCAAGTCGGTGGCAGGGATGGCATTCTTGACGCCTTCCAGTATTCGCATTTTACCAACAATGGAGAAGGTGGCAAATGGCCCTCTTTCCTAAGATCAATTGAAGCACTTGGAGAGCATCCTCCTTCTGCAGCTGTTGTTTTACCAGCATCAGGGAGACACTTTGCTAGTGGGTGTGCTATATACATAAACGCTTGAGGTCCCATGCCGGTCAAGGAGTTGGGATCCTCTTCATCAGGATTTCTGTAGTCTATGATGTACCAGGTTGGCAACAATATCCACCCTGAACAAAAGGGTGAGCTACCCTGCCTCACCAGTGTAGCCTGATTGGATTCAAAACGGCCAATATAATTTCTGCTTCATTCTGGGACGTCTGATGTGTCACTGGTCTTGACGTGCTGCAGTACCAACAGTGACCAGAGTTCATGGTGGTGCTGTTATAACTAAACAGTTGGCAGCTTTTCAAATGGTTGGTAGCAGTTGGGGTGGGATCTTGTGCTTTGAAGTGATAGATGTCCTACCTGCAGACAGTTAATTGTCTCATTAAAGTAAAATATGGTTGGGAATTCCAAAACTATTCGAGACAAGGTCCATCCTGCAGAAAGGCCCACAGCCACTCATAAAATCCCAGCCGTTAGCTTTGGTTCCCTCTACAAAGATGTTGCCAGATTGGATAAGGTCTTCTGATTTTTTTCTGTTTTTATTGAAGAAAATGAGCTTGCTGTGTATTTACTCAATTGCCTGTTATTGTTTAAAGACTTACAATTTCTAGTAATCTCCCAATTCAAATGTTTCATTTTAAATCTTAGATAAGCCATGATAATTATAGATTGTGACAACATGGAGTAATTGTGGGTCTTTATGTGAGCAATAGTGAAATAAACATAAATGAATGTTGAAGGAATAGTTTCACACTAACAGAAAACTTAGAAGAATTTAACCAATTCATGAACAGGGGAAGGTTAGGAAATGTAAAATGTCTTGGAATATGTTATGTCAAAAACGTATCAATATTTAATGACATCTGAACTTAATGAATTTCAACTGTGATTTGATTCTCCAAGATATCACACATCAGAAGTACTGCATTTAAAGAAATGCCATTACATTCCAGTAAGCCAACAACAATGAAGCAGAATTTTTGGATCAATTATTTGCAAAATGTTTGTTTCCTCATGTCTATGAGCAAAGAACAAGTGTAGGCCATTCAACCCCTTAAGCATGCTCCTCCATTCAATCAAATCATGGCAGATCTCATTTTAACCTCAATTCTACATTCCTACATATCCCTGATAACCTTTCATCCCCCTTGCTAATCAGGAAACTCTCTGCCTCTGCCTTAAAAATATTCAAAGATTCTGCATTTCCAGTACAAAGCTTCTGTCCAACTATTCACAGGAGTAATCTGAATATATTTGGATTCTGAGCTCATCTCCTTCTTTAGGCTGTAATTATAAAAGATAGTTATAGAATCATGGAACCTTACTGCAATAAAGGAATCTATTTAGCTCATTGAACATGTGACAACTCTTTACTGATGAAGAGTCTCGGCCCGAAACATCAGCTTTTGTGCTCCTAAGATGCTGCTTGGCCTGCTATGTTCATCCAGCTCTACACTTTGTTATCTCGGATTCTCCAACATCTGCAGTTCCCATTATATCTGAACTCTTTTCAAGAACTCTTGTTATCCAATTATCCACCAGACTGCATTCTTCCCATTAGCTCTCGATCTTCTTCCTTTCCGAGGGTAAGGTCGATGGAATTAGTAACTCAGAACTCCAGGTTTATGTTCTAGGTACAAGGGCTCAAGTCCCACCATGGCAGATGATGAAAGTTGGAATTCAGTCAGAAATCTGGAATTGAAAGCTAGCCATTGTAAGCATAACAGGAGTGTTTGAAAAAAGACTCATCAAGTTCATTAATGTTCTTTAAGGAAGGAAATCTGCCATCTTTATTTGGTCTAGCCAACATGTGACTTCAGATCTACATTAATGTGATTGATTCTTAGCAATTACGAATGGATAATAACATTCACATTCCGTATACATTAACAATTCCCTTCAACTGACTAATGAATCTACCTCCACTTGCCTTTCAGGTAGTGAATTCCAGGTCATAGCAGCTTTAAATGTTCGAAGCAAAATTCTCCTTGTGCTCCTTTTCAGTTTTTTTTGTCAAATTATGACAAATTGTTGAGGTGTACACCTATTTATTTCATTATAGGTAGTTTTAAAAAGTTGATTGTCAGCAAGATGTGGAAAACATATTCAGCATTGCTCACTGCACTGATAATTAATATGCTCAATCACAAAAACAATTCTCAACTTCAAAAATTATTTAGATGATTTGAAGATTTCACTGTCATATTAATGCACAAGTATAATTTAGATAAACCAAGGCTGAGCAGTATTGTGAAATGTTTTCAATTATAAAGTAAATATATTATTCGTTGTGAACCATTGTACTATTTGTGCCAGCTACTAACTTTAACTTATTATTAAACAAGTGACTCCCACCAGTGGTAATATTGTCCAAGTTGTGAGCAAAGAGCCTGTTTTCTTGTCATCACTCCATTTATGTTTTCAGTACTGACTCTGAGGAGCAAGGTTGAGGAGTTCTCAGAATTAGCTGCTCCTCCCCCATCTAACAATTGGAAAGTTTCTGTTTGAGCCTGCATTAATCCATCAGCTGATGCTGCCTGTTTCCTCTAATTTCTGTTCTCAGCTAAGGTTAAGCAGCAAACTTAAGCCCATGCTGACAGACAATGAGCCTGTGCTGCATTTGCAGTCATGCATAGTCTCCGCAAAAGACCCCTTTCATGTTCTGCTACAAACTTCTGTTTTGATTAATCAGGCTATCCTCTCACAAAGAACTCGACAGCAAAAGCCTATATCTGGAATGCACCCCCATTTGATTTCCTTCAAAGAACATTATTGCCAGAGATTTCCAAATTGAAATCCATCACTTAATCAGAGCCTGAGACGTGAGAAAATCTTGCAGCTGTGAAGTCTACAGCGTTTTTTTTTGCTGAGGATAATTTGACTAGGTCCAGGGATGCATTAAAAAAAACTATACCTGTCCTTTGCATATTTGGAATAGTTGCTTTGTCAGGTTGGTTCAAGAGTCAGCACCGCAACATGCATCACAGACCAGGTGACCTCCTTCTGGGCGGTAATTTTTATAAATCCTAAAATTTTCACCTTTAAATGGCCAGTATGTTATGGGTTAGATAAAAGTTTCTTTCAGATGGATTGTAATGAAGCAGCAAGCAGGATTTGGATTGCGTTTGTGGTGCCAGCACACAAGTCAGATTATAAAAAATACAGTCAAATCACAAGATTAGAAGATAATTGCAGCTAAGGAGGGTAATTTGGCTAGCCTTATTTCACTCATGCATTGTACCCCTACATTCTCCCTTTTGACACATTAATTGTTTTTATTAATTAAGTGTTATAGCGGTCCAATTTAGTATTCCGTTGTATAATGTGCCATTTGTGTAAAGTTGACGACTGCCTGTTCAATTGAATATGAAAACAAGCAATCATTTCTCTTTCCGAATACAATTTACAGAAGTCACAGTGTTCGGCTATAATGTCCAGTGTTGCCAGTATTTTCCACTCAGATTGTGCTTCAATTGTGAGGTTTCAAAACATTATTCAAAATGGATAATTGGAAGCCTTCATTTCAAGGACAATGTATGAATTTTCTCAAAATAATAGATGTCCTTTTTATTCTGGTGAGCTCTGTCTGTATTTCCTGCAGAATGACTAAAGCCCACATAAAAGTTATGTTGTGTTACTATTGAATTGATGGCAGATGAAAAAATGGCATTAAACGTTAAAGAAATATGTTCTACTTATATCACCATGAAATAAATAGACTTGAAGCCAATTGCCACTCTTTCCATTTTCCTTCCCTCCTCTCCTGCCCCTTCACTTTCTTTTCACTTCATCTCTTTTTGGATGCTTTATTCCACAAAATCCAGACAGCAATTCTCCATTATTTCCCAACATCTTAGTTTCCTGCGTCCATCATGTGGAATAATCCAGTAGCCTCCTCCTCTGTGTCTGTCAACATTCCCTGAAGAGCCGGTTGAGGCACTCATGCTGCCTCCTATGAGCAGTAAGCCCAAATGTCTCATCTTAATGAAATCCTCACTGTTAGTTAACTGCCATGTTGACTGGGGCAATTTGCTTAGTTCACTGCTCTCCTCATTTAACCAGCAAAGAAATTGAAAATTTACTTCATTCAATGAGGTGCTTCAGCCCACCACCTCTGTGCTGGCCACGCAAAAGATAATCCAGCTTAATCCACATTCCAGCTCTTTGGCCATAACTGTAGATTACATTAGAGTACATATTCAAGTATTGTTTAACTGCGATGAAGTTTTATCTATTACTGTTATTTCTCTAGTGTATGGGATCGACAGCAATATGTTAACAGCTCAGCAGCATCAGCAGTGACATCAGATGTAACAGATCACATAGCACTGGAATTAAATGGAAGAAGGTCCTAGTGAAATCCACCACTGATCATTTTACACCAAGAAAATTTACAACCTTCAAAAATCCAAAGCTGGCTATTCAAAATGTTATATCCTTTCACTTCCATGCCAAGGCCATCACATCCTTCACTGAACATTCTTGATATCGAATTCTTTGGCCTGTATCAGAAGTTGCATTTTATAGTTAGGAACAAAACATAATGGACATGTAACAATGGTTTCTACCTCACTTGTTTACTTGTATCAACTTTTCTGGCTCACTTTAAACCAAGAGATATGATCATAAATATATTATATGTTATGGGCACATACAAAATGTCTTTGAGTAGCTTTGAACTGCCAATTAAGTTAGAATAAAACAGTCCAATATAATAAAAAAGCTCTCAACCTTATTGACCCTGGTGACATGAGAGAATGAAATTCATTTTTAAAAATAAAGTCTTCCATTTATATAGTGCCGAAACAACTTCAGAATATGTCAAAACACTGCTTGTAATGGAGGAAACAGCACTTACTTTGGAAACTGTAATGTAATACAAACAGCTATACTGGTTGACGACAATAAGCTTCTTTGGATAACTTTCTCGAAGACCCAAAAGAATTTATATTGCAAATGGAAACAATTCAACTAGGCTTTCTGGAATTAGCAAAAGGAGTGAGTCTATTCATTACCAGATATAAGAAGAAATAGTATGGCAACATACATGCACACAGATTAGAAATAAAGAGGTGAATCCATAAAGATTAAAGTTAAAAATAAATGGGTCAGCTTCTGAATTGCTCACATAGAGTAGATAGCTGAATATTGCTCCATTGCAGTGAAAGTTACCAGTAGAGTTGACATTGGTAGTTGAACAATTGTTTTCATGATTCTGAATTTTACAGATTGGTTGAGAATCTGTAGTTCTGATTCCTTTTGACTATGATTGAATTTCAGCGTTCGGGGTGAGATAGAGTAATTTTGTCATGCTGCGTCCCTCTGTCTGGTTTATAGCACTCAGAGTGAGAAAGGGTCTTCCTTTATCAGCAATAAGACCATAAGATCATAGACATAGGAGCCAAAATTAGGCCATTCAGGCCATTGAGTCTGCTCTACCACTCAATCCTGTCTAATATGTTTTTCAATCGCATTCTCAATACAGGGATGTCTAAGGGATCATCCTTCAGCTGTGACCTTCACAGCGCACAAATGTTCAAATATAGGCCAGTACGCATGAGAACGTTCAATTCCACTAATATACTCCAGTAGTGTTGAAACTGGCTGCTTAATCCCTATCCCTATATATTTCTCAAAGTTAAAAACGCAAAGCAATTTGGAACATAATTTTCAGGGGCTAGCTGTTGATATACAAGGTTGTAAATCTCTCATTACCTTTGTAATTATAATACTCCTTTCCACTTTGTCTTGTTTCTCTCCCACATCTTCACATCTACTATTATGATATTCCATGGGTGTCTCTCACAGAAAGCCATTTAATTTACATGCACAGTCATTTTGTCTGTATCAGCCCTCTTTTAAAAACACATTTTTGTATTGCAAATTAAAAATGTCCTCAGTACTTTATGCCTCTGACCCATCATTGAAACATAGAAATATAAAGGGTCCCCAATTAACAAACATCCAACTTATAAATGCTCATATCTACAAAACCATTATATGGATATATTAATATTAATTTTAAAGATCCAACATATGAATGTTTCCACATACTTATGAAGGGCTATTTTTGTGTTGTCCTGCATTGTACAAGTCAATCGCCGACAGTCTCAAGAATAGAACCTGTTCACATTTCAATGACTTCCTGTACAGCTAAGTTCATTTAGACAAAAACCTTTTTATTTCATTGATGTCTCTTTTTTTCAGATGACTTATTTTTAGAAGTCCAAAATGTGAATTTGGCATATGATATTCAAAATGTCTAATTTTATGGGTTAGGTCACAATGATGAGGTTGTACAGGATGTTGGTGAGGCCTCTTCTGGAGCACTGTGTCCAATTCTGATGTCGCTCTTCTTCATAGAGAGGGTATTATTAAGCCAAAACCAGTTCTGGAGAGATTTACTGGGATGTTGCTGGGAACGGAGGGTTGAGTTATAAGGAGAGGTTGGATAAGCTGGGACTTCTTTCACTCTTGTATCGGAGTTTGAGTGGTGACCTGATTGAAGTCCATAAAATAATGAGGGGTATAGATAAGGTGCATGGCAGGTGTCTTTTCCCTAGGGTGAGAGATTTCAAGACTAGGGGTCATATTGCTAAGGTGAGAGGAGAAAGATTTTAAAAAGACATGAATGGCAATTTTTTTTACTGAACTTCCAGAGGAATGGTGGAAATGGGTTCAGTTACAACAATTGAAAGACATTTAGATGAATATGTGAGTAAGAAATGTTTGGAGGCCCATTGGCCAAGCACAGGCTCTTGTTTGGTGTGGGATTATAGTTGGCACAAATTGATTGGACAGGAGGGTCAGTTTTCATGCCATGAAATACTATGAATCTATGACAGAAGCTGGTGCGCCAGGGAGACCTCCCTTTCTTTGTTAAAAATAGTGCCGTGGAATGTCTTACGTTCAACTAATGGGCAGATGGGGACATTGTTTAGCTTCTCATTTAAAAGATGCAACCACTGTCATTACAATACTCATTAAGTACAGCAAAGGAGCACAAGCCTGGGTTTGGTGACTCAAGTTTTGAAAGTTAGAAGTGAAAACTCCATTGGTTACCACCTCTTCTGCAAATGATATGTATTCTGGACAATGAGCTATCCTGCAATTAGTTGAAACTTAGAAAGGCAAGAATTCATTTACTTTCTTAGAGTAAGTTAGTTGACCTCGGTCGAGTGACAGTAGCATTATTGCAGTATGTTAGTGAAGGAATTTCTTGTCCTGACCATGATCTAGTGACACTTTGTAGAAGTGTAAATGAATGGCGATCAGGTGAAGACAGGATCCTGCTGGGCTCTTATGCTGCTTAAGAATTAAATATCCTTCTGACATTCATTGCCAAGACTTAACTGAGTTAAGGCCACTTGGGTGGGATGTTCTGGAGTAACTGGGAATGATTGTAGGCCATCAAAGCTTTCAAAAGAGGTCAAGGGGAGAAAATTGGCACAGGGAGGGCAAGAATATAAATTAAATCTATTTTTTAAAAAAGTGAAAGCTGGTCTTAATAGAACATTTCAAATGAAAATAATCTATACCTGGAGCAAGGTGATGGAAGTGCACTGTGTTTGTTTTACTGCTAAGTGAAGTCAACTGTAATAACAAAACATAGATTCATTAAAGACTTGTTGTCTGACTGACCAATGGACTGACTGACCTTTCACCTTTTACCACCTGGGTTTGAATTTGACTCAGCCGAGCTTGGATGAATGTCTCGACTTTTATTGTTACAGCTGCTCCAAGTTTGAAGGGCATCGAGTTCAAGATCTGGGCATTTCCCATTAATTTATCAGATCAGTGGGCACGAGACCATGGAACAACCTCCTGCAATTCTTACGGTAACCCAAAGTCTACAAATAGTTTTTCTTTCTCAAATTGATAGATTTTATTTATTAATTTCACTAATTGACAATATTTTCCCAGTGCACTTTTTAAAAAAGTTTATTTAACATAGCCAATAGCTAAGCTATAAGGATGAAGAGAGTCCCAAACTACATTTCTTATTGATAATAATTTACCTGATCTGAGAAAAGACAATGTTGGAGATGTTGTGTTTGAACTCAACACACTGCAGGAGAAAGGAAACTTTTTCTTTAATCATGAGATATGGGCATCATTGGCTGAGTTGGTATTTATTACCCAACCCTAACTGCACATGAAGTAGTTCAGAGTCAACTACATTTCTATAGGTCTTGTGTCACATGTAGGCCAGACCAAGTAAGGACAGCAGATTTCTTTTTAAAGGATATTAGTGAACCAGATGGGTTTTTACAATAATTGATAGTCATTACAAGGTTACCATTAGGCTTTTTAGCATCTTTTTATTTCAGATTTTTATTGAATTCAAATTTCACCATCAGCAAATACGGGGTTTGAACCAAGTTCCCAGAATACTAATCTTGTGTTCATCAATTAACTAGCCTGGTGATTTTGTCACAATGCCACCAACAAATGTGCCATGCCTGATGGATAGGCAATGATGCTTGCTGGAAAGGAACACGTGCGTTCATATAAATATTGAGAAAGACTGAGTTAATTTGGATGTCCCTCTCCCAGTAGAATGGGCACCAATGCTCACCATATAGGCTTATATTTACGAGTGAGAGACAGGAGATTGATTGAACCTCATGCACCACCATCCCAAACTTTTGGCAATTACTCTGACCTGACCTCTAACCCCTCTTCAGGCCTTTTTATTTCCAGTCCTCCAGTTCCCTATCATCTTCCCTTTGATTTGCAGCTCATAACTTCTGGTCCTTAAGTACTCCTAAGCCACTGCAGTGCTATAAATGTCCATTTCTGGTCTTCTGTTTGTAAGTTGGCTGTTTAATTAAAATGAGGCATGAGACTTAAATTTGAGATGTCTTGGGTCTCAATATTTGAGTGCAGGGAAAACTATGCTCTTCTGCGTGCGTCAAGAGCGATTACCCTTAGATATTACATCAACTTCCATGACAAGTAGTAGATTTTAAAATTTTTTTTTGATATGTTGCTCACCTTGACCAATGTGATTTTCTAAATTTTACTCAGTTAATAAGGTGCTTTACACTCTTGAGATTCTGGAAACAGATCAGGTGAGATCGCCCATTGGGATCAGTGGATTCATTGCAATCTGCTGCACACAAAGCAAGGCTAGCTGATAATCTTGAGGCAAGAGTAACCCGCAGGCCATGAGTAGGTTGACCCCATACCCCCAGCCTGCAGTAATCAAGCAGCCAATCCCATTGCTTGGAAATTTGCTCCACAGCATGTAGCTGTCCCATTGCAGCACATTTTTTTTATCATTCTTTTAGTCTAGTGACAATAGCACCAGCCCAACTTCTTCAATTTCACAAACAAAGCCTGTATCCTTGCCTCTGCCAGGCATCCGCCCTAGAACCAGACAGATCCTATCACATTTTATTATCTTGGAATCTCCAGCATCTGCAGTTCCCATTATCTCAGATCCTATTCCATGTTTTGTCTATTTTCCCATGGGATATGGGCATCAATGGTAACATTAGCATTTGTTACTCTTCCCCATGCGCCCTTGAATTGAACGGCTTGCTCGGCCAATTCAAAGTGAAATTAAGAATCAACCACATTACTGTGATTCTGGAGTCATACATAGGCCAGACTGGATCAGGACAGCAGATTTCCCTCCTTCAAGAGCAGTAGTAAACCAGATGAATAACTGTGGATAGTTTCAGTCACCATTACTGAGACCAGCTGTCAAATTGTTAATTAAGTTTAAATTGTAGCAGCAACTGTGATGGGATTTGAACACAATAACCACCCACCCTCCCTAAGGGTTAGCTTGGGGCTCTGTATTGATAATCTAATGCTGTTACCATTCTACCCTGATACCTTTGGTTTGCAAGTTACTGCCACTACCACATCCAGCAAATTGTACTCTGATTTGGGTAGTTTGTTGCCACAAATTCTCCTTTCTCTATGTTACATGGTCTGATTAATTATCAATGATAGAGGATCAACCACTGGTGCGTTTAAACAGAAGAGGCACTTCTCTTAGATAATGAGGTAGTTTATTGCATGATACCAATAGGTACAGTTTTCATCAACTTACGAAGTATAATTACTAAGTATTCCTTCAAGATGAACAGAACACATCGGCACAGAATTCAATTATGCACATAAGGAATTGAATCATAGAATCCCTATAGTGTGGACACAAGTCATTTGATCTATCAAGCACACCAGCCCTCTGAAGAGCATTTCATCCAGACCCATCTCCCTATGTTATCCCTGTAATTCCACATTCCTCATGACTAATCCACTTAGCCTGCACACCTTTGGACTGTGGAAAGAAGCCAGAACACCTAGAGGAAACCCGCTCAGACATGGAGAGAATGTGCAAACTCCACACAGACAATTGCTTAGGGGGAGAATGGAACCCAGACTCCTGGCACAATGAGTCAGCAATGCTAACCATTGAGCCACTGCGCCCAGATAAAGGGCACACAATCTCAGAGACAGTCTACAAGCAGATACCTAGGACCTGAGATACACCAGACAAGACTCTCAATGTGCACGTGGTGGTATTAGCTTCAAGCACAAGACAAAGCAGCCCCATTCTCTCCCTCCTTTCAGTCTGTCTGCTTAGGGACAAGAAAAATATACCACAACTACAGCAACTAAAACAAAGTTGTTAGAAAAGCTCAGCAGGTCTGGCAGCATCTGTGATGAGAAAATCAGAATTGACATTTGGGGTCCGGTAAGCTTTCCTCACTCTGTTCTGTAGTAGGGTCATTGCACACAAAACATTAACTCTGATTTTCTCTTCACAAATGCTGCCAGACATGCTGAGCTTTTCCAGCAACTAAGTTTTTGTTCCTGGTTTACAGCATCTGCAATTCTTTCGTTTTTTGTAAAATATGCCGCAATGTCACATGTTCCTTATTGATAGCAATCTTTCTCTCGTATCACAAAGTCATGGGGCTAAATCTTAACAGAGATCAAGTAAACGTCGATTTTCATGGAGGGTTTTTGACGATTAGACTTAATGAGTTTTCTTAGGCTATCTTCGAAAACTTTTCTCAATACCACACCTTTGTGGCACCGCACTCATCATATTCCTTTACTTGCCACAGACAGAAAGCCCAGCACTTGGAGGAACCTCTGGGATTATTGGCACCAGCACAGTGTTTGAAACAAAGAAAATGAAGCAAACTTGCTGAAGATCTGAAACAAAAACAGAATTTTTTTGAGAAACTCAGCAGCACTGGCAGCATCTGTAGAGAGAAAGCAGAGCTAATATTTCAGGGATAACAAGGTGTATAGCTGGATGAACACAGCAGACCAAGCAGCATAAGAGGGACAGGAAGGCTGATGTTTCGGGCCTAGACTCTTCTTCAGAAAACATTTCAGGGAGTGACTTTATTGATATTTATAAAATCATGAGGGGTATGGAGAAGGTCAGGGAGTTCAAAACTAGGTAACATATTTTTATGGTGAGAGGAGAAAGATTTAAAAAGGACATGAGGGGCAACTTTTTAAACACAGAGTGGTTTGTATGTGGAATGAACAGCAGAGGAAGTGGTAGATGAGGGTACCGTGGCAACATTAAAAAGACATTTAGATAAGTTCATGAATAGAAAAGGTTTGGAGGGATATGGGCCAAACGCAGGCAGGTGGGATTAGTTAGTTTGTGAACATGGTTGGCATGAACTGGTTGAACTGAAGGGCCTGTTTCTGTGCTGTATGGCTCTATGACTCTATGACTTAATATTTAAAATGATGTTGTGTAACAAGTCAAGCAATGTCAGTCCGGAGCTAACCACAACTACCGTCCCTTTTATTTGCCCCAGACATGTTCAACAATCAGAAATGAGCAACTTGCTTTGCAGACAGGGACCTGGAGGTGAGGACTGGCAGAAGAGATCACAAAACTAGACCGTGCCAGCCTGATCCGAGGTTACCACCCAGTGTCAGTATGATTTCCAAGGTCTAGGGGAATGCTCAGCAACACAGGGAGAAGGTCAATGATCTTCTCCACTCTGACAGAGTAAGTACCACTGTTTTCTATGAGCTAACTTTTTATTTTTATTAATTTATTCATGGGATGAGAATGTTGCTAGCGAGGCCAGCATTTATTGCCCTTCCTAACTGCCTGCATGGCAGTTAAAAGATGACATCATTGCTGTGGGTCTGGAGATGCCTGCAGACCAGACCAGATAAGGACAACACTTTCATTTCCTAAATGTCATTAGTGAACCAGGTGGCTTTTCTGACAATTGACAATTAATTAATGGCCATCATCAGACTCTTAATCCCAGATTTTTATTGAATTCAAATTCCAATATCTGCCAGGAAGGGAATCAGACTGAGTCCTTAGAATATTATCTGGGTCATGGAATTAATAGTCCATTCATAATACCACTATGCCATCACTTCCTATTATGCTAATTCTCTCATACTCATTCTATTTCATACTCATACTATCTCTGCTACTGCACACACCTTCACCAAATTCCTGGTCTACTAATCTCATTATCACTTGCAATACCTTCTCTCACACATTGTGATTCACCCTAACCCCAGACTCTGAACTCTATATGCCCTCTGCACTTCTCCTTCATTCACATGGCGCACATCACCTCTGTGATATTCCCCCAACTGCAGCAGTACTCACTGCTGTGCCAGCCACTTTCATCTGACTCATTCCAGGGGGAACAGCTCACAGTAAGGCAGAAGAAGCCGAGACAGGTAATCAGATATTCATCTCCTCAGCCCGAATGAGGAGAGGACCGTGGCCCTGCCCAATGGGGACCAGGACCAGTCCTGCCGTGATCCGAATCTTCCCTGTCTAGAATCCAGTCACAATAGCTGCCCATCACTGTGCTGCTCTCCCATTACCACCGCTGTAAATGTACCCTTAACATGCTTGAATTTCTATGTATTGCCTGTAATACCTTCTCTCATATCCTACAGGCATTGATGGCATCTGCACAGCCTCAGCAGCCAAGAGACTGACCATACAAGACATCTCCATCTCCACCTGTGGAATGAAGCCATACATCCCTCAGACGATGCACTGGCAAGGCTGCCTCATGCAATCTCCACCAGCTCAGGTACTCAGTGAATAGATTTGCTAAATGAGAATCAGGAGCACAAGCTGATGAGCACATCATTGCCTTGACTCTGTAGCTGGTTAAAGAAGGAAGATCAATGCATTTCAGAAATTCCTTAGTACAAGAGCAGCATTAAGGTTTGTCAGGGTATTGGACAAACTGACTTAAAAACAACACCAATGCTGTTTACACCAAGCCGCTTTTGGCATGTGACCATCTGGCTGCCAGACAGGTTGGTGGCTGCTGGATATACACTTGGCACTGCACACTATTACTCCAACCATCAGCACTAAGGGCTAGACAACAGATGGACGAGGGATGTTGACCTCACTCTATGTATCCCTTCCCCACAGGAAGACAGGGTGATGTCAAAACTTAGAACCAAACACAGGGCCCTCCAACTCCAACGCCCAACACCACCTCCAGTCTCCCCAGCAGAAGTCTCCTCTCAGGATATTTCACAAGCAGTTGGGCCTCCTACTTCTACTCCACCTGCAACCTTTAGCCTTGTGGGAGTTCAGGCCAAAGACAGCATGGCTGCCTCTGGGTAGGCTACATTCAGCATGCCTGGCACCTCGAGACACAAACATATCCAGGGCTGCTCAACAAAAACTCCAAGGCTATCAAGCTTCATTGTAGGGCAGGTTCACTCTGTACCTGGATGTAGCACATAGATAGGAAATGAAGACTTTCTAAGTGGCATAGGTGAAACTTTATTGTAAGTACATTCCCACATTTTTAAATATATGTTCATTTTTCATCGTCCGCTTGGTGAGTGAATGTCCTTCTAACTGCAACCTGAAAGGGAAGCAGGGTGGCTCAGTAGTGCCACACAGTGCCAGGGACGCAGTTTGATTCTACCTGACTGTTTGTGTGGAGTTTCCACATTCTGCCCGTCCCTGTCCGGGTTTCCTCCAGGTCCTCTGGATTCCTCGCACACTCCAAAGGTGTGCACAGGTTTACGTGGATTGGCCATGCTAAATTGCCCAGACAGTCCAGGCTATGCAGGCTAGGTAGATTAGCCATGATAAATATGGAGACAGGGTAGAGGGCTGAGTGTGGGTGAGATGGTCTTGGCAGGTCAATGCAGATCAGTGGGATAAATGGTCTCTTCTGTACTGTAGGGACTGTATGATTCTCCGTGTCTTTCATGCATACTTTTTGTGTGTCTGTTTATTACTATTGTCCTTTTAAAAGCCTCTTATTGCATGAATGTGAAGCCTCAACTTCATCAAATTAAATATTTATTCCATCTATTCTGGGTGTGATGTCAACTATTTTTATTTCTATTGCACATATGTTATTTGCAGCATGATTGAAGAAAACAATGGTGCACTTCATGAAGTGAGTCCCCAATTTAGCCTCTTACTCTAGGTGACCACCTGTTCCCCTAAAAAAGGACTATATATTCCCTTCTTGGTAGCCCTCCCTATCAATTTCATTCACCGAACTCTTAATCTCCGCATCTTACCGCTAGCCCCAGGCATATTGAACTAACATGCCAGACACCCATTGAAACCAGAGTGATGTTGACTGTCAATGACTATCCATCCTACATTACCTCTTTCTCTCCCATGATCTATCATCTCTGCCGTCTCTTATATGTTGAGTTAGCTCCCCCTTCGTTATTGTTATCCTCTCTGCATCCAAGCATGCTTCCACATCTAAGTTCCCTACCATCCCTCTGACACAGAAGTCCCTGATAACCTTCACCATTCACTTTTAGTGAGAAGGCTCCCAGGGTGGTTAGATGGATAAACCCAAATGATGACTAATCAGACCTCTGACTGATCCGTGCGCAGCTCTGTAACTGGAATGTGATTAACACTGGACTGCCCAGACACTTTGTCCAATGTTTCTAAGGAGTTATCTGCCTTCAATGCTCTTTAAATATTTGAAACATTTTATCTAATAGTCAAGTCCACAGAGTTCTGCTGTAACACCTCATGTTACAGTAGCAAGTGATATTATAATTCCACTTGATCGTTGTTTCACCGGTGACACATTTGAATATTTGTACAATTCATTACAGGGTAATCACTTGCATATTCAGCTATTGTACATCATGTTAGTGGCACAAATAGTCAAGTCAACTTCTACTTTAACCTATTCATTTTAATAGGTTAAGGTGGTGAAGAAAGAAAGTTGGTAAGCTTTCATTAAATAACATGATCATGGGTCTTTGGTGTAGTGATCAGGTCCTATTTCTGGCCAGAAGGTCTAGTTTCAAGCTCCACCTCAGGATGCAATAGCCATGGAGAAATATTACAACACGTCCAAAAAACATTGACTTCTTTTAAAATAATATGACTAAGAGTATTTTCTATTTCTTTTCATTCTGAGATTGGGTTGGCTACATGCCTAGTGATTGAAGCAAAGCTGATTTTGATCAACTTGACCTGCATAGTTAATTCTCTTTCAAAGAATACCTCATTGATAAATTACACCTGAAACAAAGGTGTAACAAATTCTCACCCTTACCCTTATGACTCTGTTTCCTTAGGGGATCCTCAATCCCAATCATTTACCTGATCAAGCGTGCATCTGCCTAGTCACATCTATAGGAGACTTTCTAACCATATAAATAATTGCTTAAGGTGTAGATGTTGATGGAATATGTTGTAAATGTGAAAGCCTGCAGGAAACTGTATTAGATGTTACAATGCTGCAGCAAAGTTATAAAGTACTCTCCTGGCTGCCATCATGCACTCATTTGTGTTATTGCACAGCAGGTGTAGCCTAAAGGCCCCAGTTGGCCCATCTGAGGCAACAAAACTACCTTAATGTATCCTAATGAGAGAAAATTAAAGACAAAGGGGGGTCCTAATTTAATACTCATTGTCAATATGTAACCACAGAACAAATGAGCCATTTATCAATTACTGGTAACATGAAACAAGACAATGGAAAATAGAAATGTGATTATTCTGGGATAGACTAAAAGCATTTTAAATGCAGAAACCCACATTTACAAATGGACAGAGATTTTTTTTGACACTTCCCTACCTCATCTTGGGTAATAATTTAAAATAAAAAGATATAGATAAGGTTTCAACCATTGTATAAATGTAAAAATGCCACAATATGTCTGGCAAGGCATTTCAGCTGCAGGAAATGGAAATATTTTTTCAAGGAAGTCAATGTTAAGCTGATTTTATGAAGCAAAGCACACACAAGCTATTTGATTACAGTCAATATTTCTGATGCACAAGGGGATAAACTATTTTTTTCATGCGCATGTAATGATTTCAAGTTCACTATGTCACTGAGTTTCATTGTTTTCTATTCCGTTCATACTATAAAGACTGATATTTACTGAGAACAACTCTGCCAGAGACTCCTAGTTCAAACGCTTCTTTTTAGTTCAATTGTGACATTTCGGTGAAGGACTGCAGTTCATTGTTTAGATTGTCACTCAGTGCAAAGTGTGAAGGAGGCATCAAAATGCAGTACATGGAACATAGAACATAGAACATTACAGCACAGTTTAGGCCCTTCGGCCCTCAATGTTAAAATAATGTTAAACTTGAGGTGTAAAAGTCCCTGAGCTGTATAAGTGTAGAAAGATTAGGGGAATGAGACAATTAAATCGCAAGACAATAAGAAATACGAGCAGCAGTAGGCTGTTCAGCCCATCAAGACAGCGCTGCCATAAATTAGGATCAGGGCTGGCATGACTTTGGCCTTAATAGCACTTTCCTGCCTGATTCCCATATCCCTTAACACCCTTGATGATCAAAAATTTATCTAAAGCCACCCTTGATTATATTCAATGATTCAGTCGCCACTGCCCTCTATGGAACAAATTTCTCTGCATCTCCATCTTAAATGAGAGAGTCCTTATTTTTCAATGACTGCTAGTTCCATATTCCCCGGAAAGGAAACATCCTCTGAGTATCTACACTGGGAAGGCTCCTCAGAATCTAACATGTTTCAATAGGATAATCTCTCATTCTTCCAAACTCCAATAAGTGTAAGTCCAACCTGCTCAATCTGTCCTCATGATACAATTCCTCAGCCCAGAATCAGCTTTGCGAACTTTCTTTGAAATGCTTCCAATATAAGTATGTTTCTTCTGAAGGGAAGTGACCAGAGTTGTACACAGTACTTCAGGTGTGGTCCCATCAATGCTGTGATTCATGCAAAGGTCCACCCAGTGCCCTTTCTTACTGTAGCATTTTGTAGTATCTATTTAAATAATATTCTGCCTTTTCCTTCCTCCTGGCAAAGTGGGAAACCTTATGTTTTCCCAGTTTACACTCCATCTGCCAAATTTTTACCCATTCACTTATATATTACTCTTTGCAAATTATCCTGCTCGTAATTATTTTTCCTTTCTATATTTGTAGCAGCAAATTCAACCATAATACAGTTGGTCCCCAACTATTGCAGTTTGCCAACCTGAAAATGACCCAGTAAATCTGGCTTTCCATTTCTCCTTAGTTAATCCTCTATCCATCTTAATATATAATCTCAAACAATTTCTTCTGTACCTTATCAAATATCTTTTGAAAATCCAAATACACCAAATCTACTGGTTTCCCTTTATCCATTCTGCTTGTTACATTCACGAAAACTCTGGTACATATATCAAACAAGATTTCCATGTCACTAAATCCCGTTCATTCTGCTCAATCATTTTCTTGATGACCTGTCACTACTTGTTCAATAATGTATTCCAGCAATTTCCTAATAACAGATGGTAGGCTAGCTAACGTATCATTTCCTGATTACTACCTTGCTTCTTTTATGAATAGTGGTGTAACATTTTGGTTTTCTAATCGAATGGGACTTTCCAGAATCTACCAACTTTCTAACTGATGTACCCAATAATTCTGCAACCTCTTCCTAGGATGCAGGCCATTAGCTCTTGGGGATGTATGAGCCTTCTGTCTTATTATTTCTACTAGTATTTTTTCATATGTGATTATAATTGTTTCAAGCTCCACCTTCTCTTTTCTCCTGTGCTTTTATATTATGCATGGTATGCTGTCTGTGCCTCCTACTGCGAAGACAGATAAAACCTATTTCTTCAAAGCCTGTGCCATTTCCTTGATTATATCTTATAATTAATTCTCCAAGCTCACCATCAAGGGAACTGATGTTCATTTCCTTATTCTTTTTACTTTTTGCATTGTTGTAGAGGTTTTGCCACCTTTAATTTTATTTTTCTGCTAACTTTCTCTCATACTCCAATTTCTCCCTCTTTATCACTGTTTAATCATCCTTTACTGGTTTCTAAAATTTTCCCAGTCTCTGGCCTACCATAAATCTTTGAAGCATTTACGTCACTTTTAATTTGATACTATTCTTAACTTCCTAAGTTAGCCACAGGTATTACCACCTTTAGAGAAAACCCTGCTTTCTCAATGGAATATATCTTTGTTGAGAGAAATGCAATGTCTCCGTAAATACCTGCCATGGTTTTTCTGAAGTTTTACCTTTTAAATTATTTTTCCCTTCTTCTTCAGCCAACTCTGCTTTCTTCCTTTGAGGTTATGAATTAATCCTATTCCATTACACATTACTATGTCTAAAGTACCTGATTCCAGATTGTGGGACCAATGTATTGCTCTAAGAAACTGTCCCAAATAAAATCTGAGAATTCATCTTCCAGTCTACTTCTGTCAATTTGAACAATCTAATCTAAAGGAAGATTAAAATCTATCACAATTATTGCAAATCTTTCTTACAAGCCCCAATTATTGACATACCCTCTGTCTTACAGTGTAGCTAGTGTGAAGGAACTGAAAAGCCACTACTACCCATGACTCATTTCCTCTGCTACTTCTTACTTCCACCCAAAATGATTCTAATTTTGATCCACTGAGCCAAGATCATTTCTTGGACCCAAATTAATCCCATGGTTGAATTCTAGGTCTGATTCTAACGCTACATTGGATCATAGAAATCAAAGAATACAAGCTGGCAGTTGCAAACTTAAGATTCACAGCTAGGCATTGCAAATGTACTGGGAGGCTATATTTAGATGGTGAGCAAAACACTTTATTCACTATGATTCATTTACTTAGACATGAGGAAGGACTAGCAGCAGATCATATTTTGCAGCTCGGGAATCTGAGGCAAGAGAGATTAATTATCTGGTTTGTCTCCTATTCTAGCCATCTCCACAATTACAGAAATTTTTATATTTAATGTGCTTTTGCTTGCATTTCAGCCTCACACTCATAATCTTCAGGCATCCAGTGCCGAGGGGCATGGGCAAGTCAAAGGACCTCCCCAAAGGTCTGCTCCTGGAACTGGCCAAGTTGACTATTAACAGGTCTACACAGTGGGCTGTAGAAGGGGCCAATGCTGCTGACGGTCTGCACCTACATTCATGCCTGGGTGAGCACCAAAAAGAATAGAACAATCATTATGGGTGACTTTAATCTTCATGCTGGTTGGGTTAAATAAATTGGAAAGACTACTTATGACAACAAATTCATAATGTGTATAAGAAATAGTTTCTGAGAGCAATAAGTCATGGAGTCAACCAGAGAGCAGGTTTTCTTGGATCTGGTAATGGGTAAAGAGACAGATTTAATAAATGACTTCCAAGTAAAAGATCCCTTAGGAAGCAGCAATCATATCTTAATAGAATTTAATATTCAGTTCAAGAATGAGAAACTTGGGTCAGAAACAAGTGTGTTTAACTTAACAGAAAGGAATTATAACAAAATGAGTATAGAATTAGCTAAAGTGAGCTGGCCAGATAGATTGTATCAGAGATAATAGGAACTGCAGTTGCTGGAGAATCCAAGATAACAAGGTGTAGAGCTGGATGAACACAGCAGGCCAAGCAGCATCTTAGGAGCAGGAAAGCTGACATTTTGGGCCTGTTTTCCTGCGCCTAAGATGCTGCTTCACCTGCTGTGTTCATCCAGCTCTACACTTTATTATCTGGGCAAATAGATTAGCAGGAATAACAGTTAAAGGAGAAAAACTACAGAAATCTGCATCGCAAAGGGATTTGCGGTGTTTGTACACAAAACATCAAAAGCTAGCATATAGGCGCAGAAGGTAATAATGAAAGCTAATGGAATGTTGGCCTTTATTTTAAGGAAGTTGGAGTATAACAGTAGAGAAGACTTATTGTAACTGGACAAGGTAGTCTCAAGATGGCAGTAGCGTAAGATACTCCAACAAGACTTCTTCTGCTTTGCCTGATCCTTTTCCTTTTGTTTTCCTTTTCCTTCCCTTTCTCACAGTTTTTTCTTCACCATTAACCACACCCCCCCCCAACTTTTTATTTCTTAAACTTACCCGGAGGGAATGGAGAATGGAGGTGAGTGAATCCAGTCGGGCATGGGAGACGAATCAGAGACTGTGCTGCATAGGCGGTGAGTCCTGGAAGTGAGTCACGGGCAGGAGCCCAGAACAGGAGGTAGTCCAAGCCTAGGCCTTCCTGGGAGACCAATCCTGGAGGTGAGCCCGAGTCCGAGGCCAGCACGTGGACGTCGCAAGGCCTTGTGCATTGAAGCCTGGCAGGCTCGGACTCAGTAAAAAGGACTATAATTTGAATACTTTTTAAAGGCACTTTTCTTCTTATTCTGGACTTAGTGTAAGTCAAGTACTTTTAAAAACTTTGTATTCCTGTGCTAATTTTTTTGTACTTTTTCAATTCTGTAGCAAACACTTAAAGTATCTGTACCTAGGTACATCTTAAAAGCAATGACATTACAAACTTCTCACTGCATTTTTTCGAGTGCACGTGACAATAAAGGCTATTCTATTCTATTCTAGGTGCTGGTGAGACCATATCTGCCGGACTGTGAGCAGTTTTTATCAGCTTATTTAAGGAAAATATTGTTTCACTGGAGGCAGTTCAGAGACAGTTAATTAGGATGACCCTTAGTATGGAGGATTTGTCTGATGAGCAAAGGATAAACAGGTTGGGACCCTACTCAATGGAGTTTAGAAGGATGAGAGGTTATCTCATTGAAACACGTAGGATTTTTTAGGGGCTTGACTGGGGAAGTGCTGAGAGTCTAGGACCCCGAGGGAGAAGTCTCAGAATAAATGATAGCCAATTTCAGACTGAGATGAAGAGGAATTTCCCCTCTCCTTGCCACAGAGAGCTGGGAAGAGCTGAATATTTCAAGGTGAGATAGATAGCTTCTTGATCAGTAGGAGCTCAAGGATTATAAGGAACAGGCAGGAAAGTGGATGTGAGGAATGTCAGATCAGCCATGATCCAATTGAATGGTAGAGCAGACTCATGGGTCTGAACGGCCAACTCCTGTTCCTATTTCTTATGGTCTCATTGTGTCCCTATTTCTGGACCAAAAGTACCTGGGTTCAAGTCCCACCTAATCCAGACGTATCGAATGACATCTCTGAATATGTCAGTTAGAAAATGCAACATGCCTGATTTGAGTTTCATGAAGTTGATAGGGGTTTATAACAAATGAGTGATGAATTTTGGGTTTCGTTTCTCTCTGGAAAACTAAAACTTACTTACATTAGCCCATTCCTGACCTTTCCACAACAATATAATGACAAATTTGAAGTGTATAGTCAAAGTAACCAGACATTGCTGCAATTTATAGTGGAGGTGGTGTGGAGGTAATCCAGAATGTCCAGGTTAATACTCTGGGCATATGGGTTCAAATCCCACCATAGCAGGGTTTGAAATCAACAAATCCCTTGATTTGATCAATTATTTGGATGCTGTGATTGAAAGCAATTGTGTACCGCTAATGTGCTGACTTAGGGCTATTATTAACAGCTGAATCTATTAACTGAATCTGTGCTTCAACAGACATGTTCAGCTCTTGTGGCATAGTGGTAATATCCCTAGCTCCAATTCAGAAGGCTCGAGTTTAAGTCCCACTTCCTCCAGAGGCCTGTAATGACATCTCTAAATGGGTTGATTAGAAAATATCCTCAAAAGACACGCTGCTATTATTGAATACAAGAAAGTATTGAATGAAGGGTGGTGCACATATGGAATGAGCTGTCAGAGGAAGTGTTAGAGGCTGGTACAATTACAGCAGTTAAAAGGCATCTGGTTGGGTATAAGAATAGGAAGGGTTTAGAGGGATACGGGCCAAATACAAGCAAATGGGACTAAATTAATTTAGGATATCTGGTCGGCGTGGGTGAGTTGGACAGAAAGGTCTGTTCCAATGCTGTGCAGTTCAATGATTCCACAACTTTGTCAGCTACTTCCATGCATTCTCCGAGTGAATTAAAGCCAGTGACGACAATTTAACATGAAGTCTTTAATATTATCTTCCATTGTTATGAGTATCAATGGTACAAAGACAGGTGAGTACAGAACACCCTGAATCCTGTCTGAAGACAAGCTTTGGGAAATCTGCACCCTGAGACAACCAAAGAAGGTGAGACACTCTTCTCCTTTCTCTGGTGTGTGGTTGACTATCCTTCGTTTATACCCCCAAATCAGGTAGAAGTGTTTCCAGCAATGACTTCCGAAATTTATTGCGCTATAAATGTAATGAAGCATTTGAGTTGAACATGGCAATTGGCACATGGATGTTCTGCATGGGGGGATTAATTGTCTGCAGTTCCCCACAGGCCTTTGGGCGAAAAAAGTGGGCTGGATGTAATGAATACATAAGGACATTGATGCCACTAGAAGGTCCTATTAAATGGTGATAAACAACTAGAACAAAGAAAAGAATAGACCTTCAAGAAAAACTGTCCAAAATCACCCACATCAATGACACGGACAACACAGATTCGTGGATTAAAAACATCTCGGCCAAACACTTACAGGCACAGAGAAAACCGCCTTAGTACGCGGACTAAATTATAACTACAGAGACGCCAAAAAAACTGATTTCCTGGCTGTGCTGGAATCAACACTAAAGAAGAATGGACTCACAGAAGAAGTACAACAGACCATCAGACAGACGATAGTTCCAGCACTGAGCAAAAAAGGAAAGTGGAACACATTCAACACATAAGAGGAGAAAACTCTGGAAAGACTCAAGAAAGACAGGAGCATTGTAACCTTACCAGTGGACAAAGGACGCATGATGGTAATCCTCAATAGAGCCCAATACACTGCCAAAGCTAACGCACTACTAACAGATACCAACACCTACCAACAGATGGCAATAGATCTGACACCACAGTTAGGAAACCAGATTACATTGACCCTGGAGAAATTACACAACTCAGGAGATATCAGCAAGACAGGCTACCAAAAAAATGAAGTCAGAGGGATCCAGCACACCCCACTTCTGTGGACTCCCCAAGGTACACAAACCGGGGCCCCCCTCAGATCCATTTTCTCACTACCAGGCACACCAACATATAGACTTGCCAAGGAACTACAACAGAAATTGAAATACTTAGTGGACAACACTACCCACTCCATTCAGTCATCTCAAGAATTCCTCAAAATCATGAAGGACACCAGAATAGAACAGGATGAGATGATGATATCCTTCAACGTAACAGCACTATTTACATCCATAAACATTGACCTAGCCAAAGACAGTTGCCACATTGCTGGACAAATAATGTAAGCAGACAACCCAGGACATCAACAATAACAATAAGGACACCACCATGAAACTACTCAATCTGTACCTCACAACCCACTTTACCTTCAATGACAGCACATATAAACAAATCAGTGGAACACCAATGGGATCCCCAATATCAGGACTGCTGGCATAAGCAGTAATGCAAAGGATAGAACAGATAGAGCTCCCCACTATACAACCCAAACTTTGGGTCCGATATGTAGATGACACTTTCATGAATATTAAATGCACAAAACTAGAAGAAACCCACCGACACATATACAACATCCTTACTGGGATAAAATTCATAAAAGAACAAGACAACAATAAACAACTGCCTTTCCGGAGCAGAATCGTAGAATGCAAAAATGACAGGGAACTCCAGACTAGAGTATATAGAAAGACCACACATGTGGACCAGATACTCAATTACTCTAGCATCCAGCCCAACACCCACAAACAGAGCTGTATCGGGACACTATTTAAATGAGCACAACACATTGCAGCAGCCTGGAACAACCCAAAGCAGAACAGGAGCACTAATACGGAGCCTTTATAAGAAATGGATACCCAAAACGCACAATCTGCTGTGACCTCCGAGACAGACCACAACAGGAAGACATAGCACAACCAAACTCACTAATCACCCTCTATATGTCAAGGACATTTCAGAAATGACCACAAAACTACTCAGACTCCTAGATATTACAGTCGCCAACAGACCAGCAACTACCCTCGACAGCTACTGACGAACATAAAGGATCCCACATCCAATACCAGCAAAACTTGGGTAATATACAAAATACCATGCAATGACTGCAAAAAACACTACATAGGCCAAACCGGAAGAAAAATGACCATACACATACATGAACACCAACTGGCCATCAAGAGACACGACCAATTCTCACTTGTCTTACTACACATGGAAACAAGGGACACAAATTTGACTGGGACAACACGGCCATAATTGCACAAGCCAGACAGAGACATGCCAGGGAATTCCTGGAGTCCTGCTATTCCAACTGTAACTCCATTAACAAACACATTGAATTAGACCCTGTGTACAAACCACTGAGAGGCAAAACCAGAAGTAATACCCACTGAGGCATGTAAATGACAAGTGGGACAGAACACCAACGCTTCAACGGAAGTGCACTGACAATGTTAGCTAGCAGGGTAACAAAACGTTAGCATCCAAACCAACTGGCTCAGCAAGCATGTATACAACCTTGTGGAGGATATGAAATTATTGTAGTCACTATTTGATTTGATCTTTTGATCTGCATTATCAATCACACAGTCTCCTTGTAGGTCATTTCTTATTAATAGCAGAAACAAAGTGAGGAGGTAGAACCCAAGAAATGCCTCCACCAGGAGAGGGATCAAACCCACACTTTTGATGTTGTCCCAAATGACACTCTAATTATCCATCCAACTGAAGTAACCAACCCCCTGTTATCTTGGTCCATTGTTCAATCACCTATTGCAATTTTCCCTCATCAACCATGAAATCCCTACAGTGCAGAAAGAGGCCATCTAGCCTATCAAGTTTGTACCAAACCACCCCACACACACTCCCAAAAAGCATCCCATCCAGACCCACCCACTCACCCGTTCCCGGTAAAAATTGCATGGGTTTTTTCTTGCCATGACTAATCCACCTAGTTTGTACACAATGGGGCAATTTTTTAGCATGGCTAATCAACTTAACCCAAACATCTTTGAACTTTGGGAGAAAACTAGAACACCAGGAAGAATCCCAGGCAGAGCTGGTGAGAACATAGAAAGTTGCTAAGGCTAGAATTGAACTTGAGGCCCTGGTGATGTGAGGTGGTGATGCTTAACCGCTGTGCTACCAATCCCTCCCCTTTTACTTCAGAGGAGTAAGCATAATTTACAGATTCCAATTCACCACTATTTCTAAAACAATGTAAAATAGTCAGCTTCAGATTCCTATAAGTCAGTCATATCTATACTTAAACAGGGTCAGTACCAGCTTTAAATTCATTCACATTTCACTCCATTTAAGAACTAATCATTTTTGTGTCAATGCGATTTGCATGTGTCCCCATAGTAACATTATAGGTTTATCTCAGTCATCTTTTCATGTTACATGAAACGTTTTATAGGCATCATTGTCTTTGACCTTAAGTTCACCTGGTCGATGTACAGACTTACTGCTGGTGCTTAACAGTTGTGGGTTGCCCTTCAGCACCACAATGTTGTTCCATCACTGCTGTGCACCATCATGACATTCACATGAACCCCGCTTTGGGAATTTGGTGGCTGGCCAGAATGGAAAGGTTTCCTGTCTCCTAAACATTTCACAACTGGTTGAGCAATAATGTTGCCATTTATAGGGATTAGGTTGCAGTTTAGGTCATTGTGAAATCGAAAGCAGCTTTATTTCAGGTGAGCTATGATTAGGCAGTTGCTTTTTTGTTTGCTGTGTTAAATTTGTCCATGACGCTCTGAGTGGCAGGAAAATGACCACTAGCCACCATTTTGAGGAACAATTATTTCATAGCATAAGAACCACATAAAAAATGAGCATTCACCTGAGAAAAATGAACCCCAAAATATTTAAATTAGAAAGAAAGAAACAATGAATAATGATAATTCACATAAATAACATAATTAATTGATCATCAGCGTTCTGCTTCAGTCAAAATCATTTTATTGTGGTGGTCGTGATAACAATGTCTGGCAGACAGCTGTAGTCTCAGCGCTCTTTTCATCCTTCTGTCTTTACAAGCCTTTAATTCCAATCCTGTGTTCGCCATATGTTCTTATCCCCTGTAGAATAATTAACTTTACCTGCAATAGCAAAAAGCAAAAAATAAAATGGGCAAGAACACAAACACTTAGAAAGTAGTTAAATAAACAACCTGCACGCAAGCATCTTGAGCAAAACACATATTCTGTTTCCTGCAACCTCAGTTATCGCAACTTATTTTCTTTGTACTTTTTCAAACATGAGCTTTTGTTTATAAACCCACTTTGGTGTGTTAAAAGCCAGTTGATGGATATACTTTGTGCAAGATTAACCCCTTAATCAGCTCCTGCAGTTTATACAAATGTCCTTGCTTCTGACTTGAGGCATTTGATGAAAAAAATGTTACTTGTGTTCTTTGAGTGATGCTTGCAGTAGGTCTGTTTCTTGTTCAGTTCAATTATAGGATATGGAATTTCATCTAATCTGTAAAAGAAAAGAAAATACAGCCATGCACCAAAATTTGCATTTATTTCATCCAGGAATCTTTTTGAAACTTAAAATATAAACACACCTTTAAACAATCAATCATGAAAATGCTTTAAATCGTGGAGAGCAATCTGTCTGTTCCCAGCCCTTCAAAAAAGAGAAGCAATCATCAACTCCTGCCACAGTGCAGTTCCCATTTCAGATCTTACAGTGAAGCCACATTAATATGGATCCCTATCTCAGCTATAAATAGGACACGTACTCTGCGTTCCTCCTACCAGCTCATTTTGTTCTGATGAATTCCCAAATCCCTGCCTTGAGGTTAATGGTTCCCAGCAGAATGGTAATGTGTCGACTACAGATTAATCCAGTGCCTCGTGCCCCTTTCAGTGTCTAGCCTTGTCCCGTAGCAGCATAGTCAAAATGGGGTTTGCACTTCTGAAGGGCCATAGAGACTTTTCAGAGGTCTGTGAGGTTACATGAAAACACAGGGATGTCCTAATGGATGGGCAAAGTGGGTGACCACTCTATGTTATGTTGCAGGGGAGCTCCAAAATCAAAGATAATTGAATGAATTGCAGCCAGGAGGTGAGAGCAAATTATAGCTACATCATTGGCAGCACAGACCAGAGGCAAAAACTAGTGAAATAACAGTATTTCTTGGAAAAGAATGCACTGGTTGTACAGTACCTCTATTTTGAAATATACAAGAAGAAACAGACAGACAATCGCATTTGCCAGTATTATTGGTTTTTCCTCCTGGGAGAGTGGAATGGCTGTGTCATCTCGGATGCGAGCCACATGGATTTCCAGGTACAAAGGCTGATATGGTTCTCCAGTGAACCCAGCCTTGGTCGTGACAGAGCAGTCTTTTAAATAGTTTAAGTACTGTACAGACACAGTCAAAGAAAGATCACCAAAAACAAGATCAACCAATAAGAATATTACATTATCTGATTAGTTATAGATGTCTGTATGTATTAACCCATTTCAAAAGGAATGCTTTAAGCAAACTGTTCTGAAAATCAGCACACTAATATTATTTACAACAATATTTGCACGGAGACCAATGCCTTCTTACTGAGTGCAGATAAATTGCAAAAGCATAAACGTTAGATATCTAAAATAACAATGAAAAATGCTGGAAATATGCAGCCACCTTTTGAAAAGAAAACAGAAAATGAGAAATAATTGAAGTTTTGTCTAAAATACTACATTGTGACTTCACTCTCTCTGTTTAAGAATACTTTGCTGATTTTATTTGGAGTTATCCTTACCTTTACATTTTAAGAAGTCACTTTACATTTCGATTGCATGCTGCTGGTGAAAGGAATACATTGGTGGTGAAGAATTCTAGAAACGATTATGACTAGACAAAGAGGTTTAAGAGTTGAAACAACCACGTCCTGGTCTCATGGTTTCAAATAAAGTCCAGAACAAGGAGTAGGGTGAATCTCCACTGCAGGAAATCCAACGATTAGGGTTACTGCCTTGGCCTCCAACAGACAGATCTAGGATTTCTAGCTTACTTTCTCTTCCTGGAGAGATGGTTTAGATGATGGGCAATCAGTTCATGTTGAGTGAGTCTCGAAAGAAAAGCTGCAGAACACTTTGAATGGCTTCAGTTCCAAGTAGCAACCTTGGGCTGGATCTTATGTTTTTTGCACTAAGTGCAAATTGTGTTTGAGATTGTTGAAGGGCCATAGACATAAGGGGGTAGAGCCCAGGACTGGAATTCCAACTGCATAAGATAAGAAATCTCCCATTGAAGACAAAAATGAGGAGGCATTTCTTATCTCAAGTCTTTGGAACTCTCAGCCACTGAGAATGATGGAGGCTGGGCCATTGAAAAAATTCATGGCTGAGTTCGACAGAATTTTGATCTAAACAAGATTATGTGCACTTCAAGTATTTTATTTGTTTTATATCTTGGGAATCTGTGGTTTGATTCTTACTTCTCTGACTTCTGAATGATTTCTATCAGTATATCTACATGGCTTCATATTAAATGATTCATCTTCTAGTGTCTTAAAAGTCAAATGATCTAGTCAGAAGAAAACACACAAACAATTTTAAAGACTTGGACTTAACTTAAAATTCATTTCCGTCTCTCAATAACCCGAGTCATGTTTCCATACCCGATACATGAGACTTGACATCCCTTCACCACCCTCCCCCCTACCCTGCCATAAATAGGGAAATTGGTTTGAACCTCCCTATACCAAAGCCTTTTGGTCCATCATCAGTGTCATCAGGGCCAACATTCTTGGCACTGTTAATGATAGTTAGAAAGTGCTTTCATCTGTGCAAGCATTCAACTCTGGTGCAAACCCCCCACTGTCAGCACTTAATTAGCATGACCTGCTCAGACATGTTGTAACACAAAATACTGACCTCCTTCGCCAGAACATAAGACACTTGTTACAAATGATCAATTCTGTGTAAATCTGTTGAATGTATCATTGTGCAGATTTGCTTCATAAAAGATTCATATGCATAAGTAATATTGTTATGTCAGTTGTCTCAAAGGTCTGATTTTTCAGCCTTATTTTGATATAGACTGAAGATATAAGGCTTAAAGTAGCAGCATTATTAGGGAGAGAAAACCAAAAAGATATCCCAACAGGACAATAAAAAGACAGATACAAACAAAGATAGTGCAAAATCTTTTTTAAACATTGCAATCATAATATTAAATTGGTGCTAAAGTCCTTGGTAATAGAAATGTTTAATATTGCTACTGATATTGCTACTAGTTTACTGTTATTGCATAATGTGAAATTGCTTTCTGGATTTGGAGATCCCCCAAATGTTAGTCGGGGGAGTGTGCATGAGTAGTGTTGATCTGTGCAAATGGATGATTAAAAAAATTCATTAGGAATTTAGAAACATAAAAATTTAGAAAATAGGTAGAGGACCCCATTGAGCACGCTCCACCTTTCAACATTCTCGTGGCTGATCCTCTATCTCAGTGCCAAAGTCTTGCACCTTCCTCATACTCCGTGACACCGTTAGTCAGTGGAAAACTATCTATTCTTGGCTTGTGCAATAAGTGGGTCTTAATAAGCAACCTGGAAAGGTGATTGTCTCCCCTTTTGGAGGGAACACTGATAAGGTTGCAAGGGCCACAATCGTTTCTCAGATGCATCAATAAAATCCTTTATTAATTTCTCAATGCAGAGCAGAGAAAGTGGTCAGAGGTGTCTTCTTTCCCTCGGAACCAAAGAACTGTCTGTCCTCTCAGCAAAGATGAGCAACATGGGAGCATTGAACCATCCTGGCAAGTCTTTTTATTTCTCACTGCAGCAGGTTATTTGCATCATCACATTGTTATTTGTAGCACTTTGCTGTATCAAATTTGATTGCTACATTCCATACATTGCAGCATTAACTATTCATTTTAGAAAATAGCTCATTGCAGTTTTATTATACTTTGGGACATGAGTTACTACAGAACTAAAGGTTTTTTCTTTTAATTTAATTTCTTATGATGAGTAGTGCTATCTACAGAGCCAGCTGTATTATTTGCTTGATTGATTGATTTAATGTCACATGTACCGAAATACATTGAAAAACTTTTTTTATGAGCAGTGCGGGCAGATCACAGCAAGCAAAGGATGCACAGATCAAAAAGACCTAGAGGCATACAGGTTACTTTCAGGTTACATTATTTGAAGCTCCAGTCTATTCAATAGCCTGAAAACGGCCAGAAAGAAGTTTCTCCTGATCCTGCTTATGAGTGTTCAGGCCTCTGTATCTTCTGCCTGATGGAAGACGTCGTAGGAGATCATTACCAGGGTGCAATGGGTCTTTGATGATGCTAGCTGTCTTTCCACGACAGCAAGCCGTGTAAGCGGAGCCCATGGATGGGAGGTTGGCTTCTATGATGGTCTAGTCTGTGCTCACCACCCTCTGTAGCTTCTTATGTTCCTAGGCAGATCAGTTTTCATTGCAGGCATGCACCCGGACAGTATGCATTCACTGGTGCATCTGTAGAAGCTAGTGAGGGTTCTTATGGACATACCAAATTTCCTCAGCTGCCTGAGGAAGAAGAGGTGTTGGTGTTCCTTCTTGAATGTCGCATTTACTATTCACTCTTATTACTCTCAACTTCAGTTCTGTTGATGTAGATGGGGGCATGTTCTGCTCCTTTCTCTCTGAAGTTGATGATCAGTTTTTTTAGTTTAGCTGATGTTGAGAGAGATTGTTTTCATTGCACCATGTCACCAAGCCCTCTATCTCACTTCTGTATTTTGACTTGTTGTTGTTAAATATCCATCCCACGATGGTGGTGTTGTCAGCAAACTTGCAGATGGCATTCATTCAGAATTTACGAACACAATCATAGGTGTGCAGGGAGTACAGTAGGGGGCTGAAGACACATTATCAGGGGGCTCCAGTGTTGAGAGTTATTGTGGAGGAGGTGCAGTTACCTATCCTCCCTGATTGCGGTCTGTGGGTCAGAAAGCTGAGGATCCAGTTGCAGGGGCTGAAGCCTAGGCCAAGGTCACAGAGTTTTGAGAAAAATCTAGTGGAGATAATAGTGTTGAAGGCAGAGTTGTAGTCAATGAAAAGGAGCCTGACATAGGTGTCTTTATTGACCAGGCGTTCCAGGAATGAGTCATGGCTAGGGGTATGGCATCCTCTGCGGACCTGTTATGTCAGTTGGCAAATTGTAGAGGATTGAGTCAAGCTGGGAGACTGGAGTTGATGTGGGCCATAACCAGCCTCTTGAAGCACTTCATGATTATTGAACTCGGAGCTATTGGGCGGTAGTCATTAAGGCACACTGCGTGCATTTTCTTGGGTACACGGTTGATAATGGCCTTCTTGAAGCAGGTGGGGACTTTGGATTGTAGGAAAGAGAGATTGAAGATTTCAGTGACTACGTCCACCAGTTGGTCCGTACGGGATCTGAGTGTTCGGCCGGGAACACAATCCGGGACGAGCACTTTCCTGGAGTTGACTCCCAGGAAGACTGATCCAACTTCTGACGCAGTGACAGAGGGAACAGGAAGGTCCAGGGTAGGCGTTGCTACAGCGGTGGTATTTTGCACCGACCGAGCATAGAAAGCACTGGGCATGTTAGGGAGGGATATGTCTTTGACTGCTATTTTACACTGTTTCATTGTGTATCCCATAATGATGTTTAGGCCTTGCCATAGATAGCAGGAATCAGTTTGGCAGGTCTGGGCCTCTAACTTGGCCCAGTACTGCCTCTTGGCCTCCCTGATTTGAACAAAGTTTATAACGCTGCAACTAACTTTTGAATTGCTGGTGTCACTGCAGAAAAATAATAGAAGCATAAAACTACCTATAAGACTGGGAGCTAAAGAACAGGATCCTGGCCACTTCATTGATGGTAGTATTGCAATGCTGAATCCTCTTGTATATCTGTCTTGTTAATACTGTGCAGTCTGTTCTATTTTCCTGATGTTACTGACCTTCTACCAGGCTTCCTGACACCAATCATGCCACTCTAGCTATTTGATTTCCTAATGCCACTTACTCATTCCTTGGTCTCTTATTATAGTCAGTGTTTTGCAGTCACTTCTCTGCCAGCAGGCTATTGTAAAATGGAGAAGTTCAAATCTTTTGAAGGGTCGGAAACGTCAGCTTTTGTGCTCCTGAGATGCTGCTTGGCCTGCTGTGTTCATCCAGCTCCATATTTTGTTATCTTGGATTCTCCGGCATCTGCAGTTCCCATTATCACAATTCAAATCTTTAGTTTGAATTCCAAAGGCTGACTGCAGCTGCCTTGAAGCAGTGTGCTAGAGAACTGCCTGACTGCCAGTCATTTTAGACAGTAGCCATACAATTGAGAAAAGCAGGATCAAAGCAGATTTGTTTTCTGAAATCCATATTTGTCCCATTTCAAAATCATATTTGAGATTTGCAATTGTACTGCCATACTTTGCTCTTGGATGATTAATGAGGCTTGGAAATATGAGCTTACTTGGATGCTTCCAAAATGAAATTCTAAAATACATGCAGAGTAAATCAAAGAAAATGGATTCCATTTATTCATGATAGAACCACATTTTGGCTGTATGAAATATTGCGTTCAGCTGTAAAAAAAGGAGGGTCCTTAGCAGCTAAGAGAAATCACCATTGCCTGTGGAAATGGGAAATGGCCTGGAGGCCATCGTGGAGCTGAAAGAGTTGAGCTGTAACTGATACCTTGTAATACAGGTCTGAGCACCCTGACCTTCCTGACTGTTAACCCATCAACAGCTGAACAGGCTGCATTAAAAACCTTATGTCACATGCAGCTTTTGGGGAATTGAAGCAGAATTTATTTTATGTATGCAATAACTTGGAACAGCCACAGTGTGTCAGGGGATAGCCCACAGATTTGTATGGCTGCTGATTATTTTCAGATCAACTTTGTTATAGGATTAGTAGAGAAAAAAATGTCACGATCATGTCAAAATTGACGACTAGTTCATCATTAATGTTGTTTCCTCTGCAATATAGTGGTGGTAAGCTTGCAAATGCTGTAGTGGCTACAAAAATGCTTTGAGAAAGGTACAAGAAATGCAAATCTTCATTTTTGTTTCACTTATCAGATATTGATGGGATATTTCTCAACTAGAAGGTCATTATCTACAACTGTGCTCACAGTTCAAGAGTACTTTGAGGGAAGAGGGAATGGCGGCTTACAATGGTAGATATAGATTAGAATGGCTCAAGTGGAGTATAACCATCAGCACAAACTGATTAGGCTGAATACCCCTCTTCTGTGCCGTATGTCCTATAATAATCCTACATGTATTACTATAGATGTAAGATTGTTATTAAGATTACATATAAACTTCCATTGGGTGTAAAGCACTTCAGGATGTCCTGAGATTTGGAAAGCACTGTATACATGCTACCTTTCTTATTTTTAACCCCTATTATAAGACCTGTTTCACAAAATGAGAATGTATTGGTAGTGAGCCATATTGTCCCCTTTTAAACATTCTTCAGGAAAACCTGTCATTTTTAGTCATGCCCACATCTATCGTTAAGTGTTACAATCGCTCACATTCACTTAAAACTGTAACCTGTTTTGCCATATGTCATTTTTAAAAATAAATATTTCTCCATCTCTTTAAATAGGTTTGTAAACTGTGACATTCTTTCCAACCATAAACGTTGCTGTTAACATTTCCTTAATGTTGAAAATACAGCACCATGTCCTATCCTATTTACATACACAGTCTCAAGAGCAAACCAGTCAGATAAATTTACAGTTTGCAGTCTAGACGTCACTGCAAAATTCAGGTAGTTTAAAATAGGGGAAACAATCATTAGCATTAGCTGAAATAGTTTGGCTTGGAACTGTGATATAGATTGTTAGGGAACCACAGACTCATGCTGAAAGGTCACAGAGCTGAAACATTGACTCTATTTTTTCCATCTCCACAGATGCTGCCAGACTTACTGAATGTTTCCAGCAGTTCTGTTTTCAATAACCACAGCCTCGGCACATTAAATAAAATCAAGATACTGTGGATGCCAGAAATCTGAAACAAACACAGAAAATGCTCTGGGAACTCATCAGGTCTGACAATATCCGTGGAGATAGAAACTGAGTGAACATTTCAAGTCTGATGTGACACTAGAATCAAAATGTCAGCTTTGTTTCTCTCTCCACTGATGCTCGCAGACCTGCTGAGTTTCTCCATCATTCTATGTTTGTCTCCCCCTCTCCCCTGTATTCTTTCATTGGATGTAGGCATCAATTGCTGGGCCAGCAATCATTGCCCATCCTTAACTGCCTTTCAGAAGGCACCAGTGTACTGCCTTTTTGAACTGCTGTAGTCCTTTGGATGTAGGGGCACCCACATTCCAGTAAAGAAAGGAATTCCTGGATTTTCATCCTGCAACAGTGAAGAATTGGTGTTATAGCCCATCAGGATCATGAATGGCTTGGAGAAAATCTTGAAGGGGTGGGTGTCCGAATGCATCTGCCACCTTTTATCTTGTAAGTTTTGTTTTATTCATTTGTGAATGTCGGCGTTGCTGGCTGGCCCTAGTTGCCCTTGAGAAAGTGGTGGTGAGCTGCCTTCTTGAACGTCAGCAGTCCACCTGCTGTGGGTTGACCTACAATGCTGTTAGGGAGGGAATTCCTGGACTCTGATGCAGCAATGGTGAAGGAACGGCGACATATAACGGCGACATATTTTAGGTGGTAAATGTCAAGTGTTGGGCTGGTTCTGCTGAGGGGAAATTGATGAATTGCTGTAGTGTAGATGGTAGGCAGTTCACACTGTTCCATTGGTGGTGAAAGGAATGAGTGTTAAAGATGCTAGACTGCATTTCTCCTGCCCAATATGCAGGAAGGAAATGCCCATCATTGCACTAAGAGATTGCCCATGGGCTGTTGGCTAAGAGGAACTCTGCAGCTGCTAGAATAGGAAGGAAATCTCATGGATAAGTTGCGAGAATTAACGCAGAACATCAATCAAAGACACCAGAGCCTTGGGCTATGCCAATTGGCAAAAGCTTGGTACATTACTGTTTAAATGAAGCCTTGCTCACACACAACAAATAGAAAAGCTCTGCACAATGCTACTTTAGTTACACATATCAGCCTATCTGTCTAATGCTTCTCAGATGGAACAAAACTTGCAAAAATGTAAATATTTTCCTGATCGGAAGCAAACTTCTTTTTTGTTAAGGTATAAAATTCATCACTTATTAACTTAGGCAGGCATTGGGGATAAGAATGATTTTACTACGTTTATGGATCAAGACAGAACATTGAAGGAGGTAAACCACCAGGCTGAAAACTTGTGCCTAATTTATCATTTGACATCAGAACAATATTTAGAAACAAAGGCCTTTATATATGAGCTGAAACCAATAAAGGCAAATCCAACTCACCCCAGTTTGTGCAATGTTAATCCAAGTTATTTAGCTTCTTGTCTCTCCTACAGCCTGCTTTTTTTTAACCAAACCCCTGGCCTCTGAATAGTTATGCCCGAACACCATTATCAATCCCAGCCATCTATCTGATTTATTGATGTCACTCTGAATCCCACCAGAAAGAATACAGGGAGGGCAACTATTTAATTTGACAGATTGATTATGAGTTACATCCAAAAACCCACTTAACCAGATGATGAGCTTTCATTCTTTATGTTGAGAAGTTGGTTTAAGAAAAAGCTAAAACTGTGTGGGTGATATAAAAGCTTTCTGAAGATTGCATTGAAACCATTACCTCTTTAATAATGTACCAAGCTATTTAGCAGCAAAAACTTCAAATCTTAAGCCGACGAGCTGTGGAGCCACAAAGCAGCCTACTGTCATTTTGTTGTTCACCTTGCTGCCTGTGTAAGAAAGGCGGTGAAGTATTAGGAATTGGAGTGAAGAGAACAGTGAAACTCAGAATGTGAAAAAGAAGTCTATATTAAAAGACATTAGCTTTCAGGGACTTCATTTTAAAAGTTTAGCTTCAGCTAATAAAGGCAGGGAAGATTTACAGATTCCGTCATTTAAAAGCCCATGGCAGCAAATCCGTCTGCTGATAAGTTGATGTAGTATTCAATGATCACCTCCTTGGTCACAGGTTTGAGACACTGCAGAGACTGGCACTCCCACAGATCTCAGGTTTCACAGTGAGATTTATACACGAATAGTTAAGTAGATTGAGGAGGGAGGAGTGCTGTGAAATACAACATATTAATGGGTACCTGCTGGGCACAGGTATAAAAAGAACCTTTCTGCAATGTATAAAGTTTCTTTTCAGAGCCAGTTATGGGCACACCTGTTGACCTCAGTATCAGCAAAATGCAAAATAGTTTTGGAGAGAGAATATTACTTGATCCCAGTGATTGCTTTGTTTTATCAACAGGTTTTCATTTGTACAGCACATTATATCACCTCTCAGAGAACACTTCAGGCACTCACAATAGTTACTTTGAAGGAGTGATCATTGTTAGTTCACTGATGGCAGCCATTTTGCACACAGCAAGATCCCACAATAAAGCAATAGCATAAGCTATCACATCACTTGTATTTAGATTTAAACATGAAACATTAATTTATCCAATATCTCCACAGATAATGGCTGATCTTCTTTATGTTTTTAGCAACCCCTCTTTCAGTTCTTTGAGTTCTGAGGAAGGATCACTTGGCCCAAAACATTAACTCTGATTTCTCTCCACAGATTTTGCCAGACCTGGGAGTTTTCCCAGCAATTTCTCTTTCTGTAATCCCCTCTCATGTCCGTTTCTTTTTTGGAACGTTGGTTGAAGGAGGAATGCAAATATGGGAAGCAAGTGAACTCTCTACAGAACTTTAAACGGTGCCCAATGTTACTAGTTAAAGGTCAGTCACTATAGTCCCAGAGGTATACTCTTTCATTAGAGAGAGCTGACTGATGGTGAGTTTAACCTGAGGGTCACCAGGTCTCAGATGAGAGATGAGGATGAGAAGGCAGAATCTTCGTGGTAACCTAGGCTGGTGTGGGAATTGAAACTGCACTGTCACTTTGCATCGCAGACAGGCTATCCAGGCAACTGACACCTCCACACAATGACAACTGTCCACCTGAACAGCTAAATACATGAAAACATGACCACATCTTAAAATGCTCAAAGCAGGAATGCGATGAATCTCAGTTAGGACATTAGAAAATGGGATGAAATCTGTCATGATAACTCATTAGCACCTTTTGCAAAATATTTATCCTAGGTTGCTCCGGGAAGTGAGAAAGGAGGTTGCTAAGCTGCTGGCGAAGATCTTTGCCATGCTTACTCTCCACGGGAGTTGTACCGGAAGATTGGAGGGAGGCAAATGTTGTTCCTCTTTTCAAGAAAGGGAATAGGAAAATCCCTGGAAATTACAGACCAGTCAGTCTTACGTCTATGGTCAGCAAGGTTTTGGAAAGAATTCTGAGGGATAGGATTTATGACTATTTGGAAAAGCATAGCGTGATTAAAGGGAGTCAGCATGGCTTTGTGAGGGGCAGGTCATGCCTCACAAACCTTATTGAGTTCTTTGAGGAGGTCACAAGACAAGTTGACGAGGGTCGAGCAGTGGATGTGGTGTACATGGACTTCAGCAAGGAATTTGATAAAGTTCCCCACAGCAGGCTCATTCATGCAGTCAGGAGTTATGGGATACAGGGTGATTTAGCTGTCTGGATTCAGAATTGGTTGGCTAACAGGAGGCAGAGAGTGGTTTTAGATGGTAAGTATTCTGCCTGAACGTCAGTGCTGAGTGGTGTCCCGCAGGGCTCTGTTCTTGGGCCTCTGCTCTTTGTAGTTTTTATAAATGACTTGGATGACGAGGTTGAGGGAGGAGTTAGTATGTTTGCTGATGACACAAAGGTCGGAGGTGCCGTTGATAGTATCGAGGGCTATTGCAGGCTTCAGCGAGACATTGACAGTATGCAGAGCTGGACTGAGAAATGGCAGATGGAGTTCAACCTGGATAAATGCGAAGTGATGCATTTTGGAAGGTCAAACTTAAATGCTGAATACAGGATTAAAGGCAGGAGTCTCGGCAGTGTGGAGGAACAGCAAGATCTTGGTGTTCAAGCGCATAGCTCCCTCAAAGTTGCCACCCAAGTGGATAAGGTTGTTAAGAAAGCATATGGTGATTTGGCCAGAGAGTTGTGAGCACATGGAATAGTTTGCCAGTGCTAGTCATAGAAGCAGAGTCATTAGTGACATTTAAGCGACTGCTGGACATGCACATGGACAGCAGTGAATTGAGGGGAATGTAGGTTAGGTTATTTTATTTTTGGAATAGGATTATTCCACGGCACAACATCATGGGCCGAAGGGCCTGTACTGTGCTGTACTTTTCTATGTTCTATGTTCTATGTTCTATTTGGAAGGAAACACTTTCAATGATCTGGTGACTTTCACACCATCAGCACATCTCACAGAGCTTTGTAGCCTATAAACGTTTTTGGAAGTGTGGCTGAAAGTGTTCCAATGTGGCTAGCAATTTGCATGCAGCAACTCCTACAAACTGTAATATGATAATGATCAGACAATTTGTTTTTGTCCTAAAATCAGATTATCTACCTATTGTCATATTGCTGTTTGGAGAAGCTCGTTTGTAAAGGTTGCCCTGTTCCTCTACTTTATATCAGTGACTGCACTTCTAAAGTACTTCACTTGCTGTAAAGCATTTTGAGAATTTTTTTCTTTAAGATGTTTGAAAAATAAGCATTGGCCGTGACAATATGGATAATTCCCTTACTATTCTTTGAAGTACTGCTATGGGACACTTAACATCCACTCGAGAAAACAAACCATTCCTCAATTCAACATCTTATCCAAAAGACAGCACCTGCAAAAATCCATCAGTACTCAGGTATTTGTATCAAGTATCAGGAGTGGACCTTTGGATTTACAAGGAGCAAACTATTCACAGCTAACACTTCCTGCATTTCTACTGGCGAGCTTGAGATGCTTTTTCACCCATCACCAATCCAATGCTTATTTTTCAATTAACGAAAGCTTATTGACCCAAAACAATTCTCTCTCCACAGATGCTGCATTAGCTGCTGATTATTCCCAACATTTTCTCTTTCAGATTTCCAGCAGCTGCAGCATTTAGTTATTGTGTTAATTTTTCTTGTATTACTCAGTTATTCAATCCTCATTACATTCCCCACCTTCTCTTTAAGGTTCTTTCTATACGACCCTCTTTACACTGCAGACCAAATTACATTTCAGGTATTCTTGTATTCCTTGATCCACGGTCGCTACTTGTACTTTTCCTGTGTTAAAAAAATCTTAGATTTTCCCATCCTACTTATACAATTTTCAGGTGTAGATCCAGGTCAGACCAGGTCTTCACTTCACAAAACCTTCACCTAACTAGAGCTTAGGGACACAGCTTTAAAATAAGGGATGTCCCGTTTATAACCAAGATGAGGAAGATTTCTTTCCTCAGGAGGCTGAATGTCTGTGGAACTTTCTTCCTCAGAAAGTGGCGGAGGTGAGGTCATTGATCATTTTTAAGGTAGAGAGAAGTAGGTTTTTGACAACAGGATGTCAATGGCTATCGAGTGTAGGCAACAAAGTGTAGTTGAGCCACAATCTGATCAGTTACCATCTTATCCAATGGCACAATGGTCTCTACGGGTCATATGATGTAATTCATACATTTGCATCTGATGAGTTTCAGTGAAGAATGAATGGATAATGTCAGAGAGATTAAGCTGTTCAGGAGCTTCTCTATACGTAACTGCCAGCATCCACACCCACATATATGTGGAGAAGTGAACTTAGTTTACTTATGCAGATGACAAGAATGGGCAGAAGTTCTTAAAAGATGCTGGTACAGCAGATCCAGTGGAACCACTAAGAGATCCGAGTATCTGTCCATTTTATTGTTGATGATTCCTTGAGCATAAACACTGAATAGTAAGGCACAAATGAAGTCATGTAAACAGTTAGTACACTCTGATGGCAAAATACAGGCATCAAACCAAAATTTAGAGACAGCTTGGAAACTTTTTTCTGAACTTGCTAATATAAATTGTATATTAGAAAAACGTAAGTGGCACGTTCAACTTTTGAGTGGACAACAACATTGACTTTGACTTTATGGAAAGAGAAATCAGATACATTGTATAAAAGATACAGCATCATTCCTATTTTACAACACACATCACAGTTGGATTTCAGTCATGTGGCTCTTGTTTCCATGTGATGTCTTTCATTTGATTAGGAACTCACAGCAGTCTCTAACTCACAGCAGTCTCAAACTCACATCTACAAATTCTTCACATAATTGTTAATTAGAAGTCGCATTAGGCTCCATTCAATCTGATCATGTCAGCAAGTCTTTGGGTAGAGAATTAATTTAGTACAAAGCCCCAGTGGACACAGATGTGTATCTCTGGTTCCTGGGTTAATCTTTGTAATGTCATCTATCTGGTCTACGTAATTTGTACCTGTGCCATAAACTGCTACTATGCCATAAACTGCCTCTTGTAATACCTCTTCCAGGTAAGATTCACCAGCGGCCCGATCTCTACTACTAATATTTGGCCAAATATTCAGACAAGGGAACAGCATAGAAACATAGGAATAAGGAGAAGGACGATGCAATTCAGCCCTTTTAGCCCATGCTGCCACTCAATATGATCATGGCTGATCTTATCCTGATCTAAACTCCTCTTCCCCGCCTGCCTGCTGTCCATAGCCCTTTATCGTACTTTTCATCAGAAACATATCTATTTATTTCTTCAACCTGTTGATTGATTCTGCCTCTATTGGACTCTGGGGCAGTGAGTTCAACAGATACATAACCCTCTGAGAGAAATAGTTTCCCCCTATCTCAGTTCTGAACCTACCTCCTCTCATTCTATATCCATGACCTCTGGTTCGAGACTGTCCCAAAAGGGGATCATCTGTTCAACGTCCACCTCATCAATCCCCTTTAGCATTTTATATACCTCAATCAGGACCCCCTCATTCTTTTGAACTCCAGTGACTACAAGCCCAAGCTATTCAAATATGCCTCGTACAACAACCGTTTCATTCCTGGAATCAACCTGGTGAACCTCCTCTGAACTCCCTCCAGTCTCACCACATCCTCCCTCAAGTTTACAGATAACACAAGTTGTGGATAGTGAAGAAGGTTGTCAAATTATACAGCAGAATATAGATCAGTTGGAAAGTTTAGTGGAGAAATGTCAGATGGAGTTTAATCCAGACAAATGTGAGGTGATGCATTTTGGAAGATCAATTGCAAGAGGAAAATATACAGTAAATGGCAAGACCCTTAGGAGCATTGAAATACTGAGAAATCTTCTTGTGCAAGCCCATAGACCTCTGAAAGTGGTAAGACAGGTGGTAAAGAGGGCGTACTGCATGCTTGCCCTCATCAGCCTGGGCATTGAGTACAAAAGTTGGCAAGTCACATTGCAACTGTATAAAATTTTAGTAAGGACACATAAGTGTTCTGTGTGCAGTTCTTGTAGCCACACTATAGGAAGGGTGTGGAGACTGTGGAGAGTGTGCACAAAAGGCTGCCCAAATTGGAGAGTATTAGGTATCAGGAGATGTTGGGCAAATTTGGATTGTTTTTGTCAGAACGTCAGAGACTGAGGAGTAATCTAGATAGAAGTATATAAAATGATGATAGACCTGGACAGAGTGGATAATCCGAGTCTTTTTTTTTCTCCAGATGGAGATTTCAAATGCCAGGAGGTGCACTGTGAAGTGAGAGGAAGTGGGTTTAAAGGAGATGTGCAAGGTAGGGTTTTTATACAGATCATGGCAGGTACCTGGAGCATGCTGTCAGGAGAGGTGATAAAAGCAGATATGAAAGGAACATCTACAAGGCATTTAGATGCACACATGAATGAGCAGGGAATGGAGGAGTATGGAGCATTATGGCAGCCACATGGAATTAGTTTACAATGGCATCACGGGCAGCTCAGAAATGGTGGGCCAAAGGGTCTGTTCCCTTGCTTTACTGTTCTAGGTTCAATAATGTTCTATTACAGGAGAATTTACAATTTTAAGACAACAAAGAAAAGTACCCTTGATTTAATGCTGGACTACAAGCTTGCAGACAATAGATTAGAAAAGCCATCTCCATGTTTAAAGACAACAAAGTGTGGAGCTGGATGAACACAGCAGGCCAAGCAGCATCCCAGGAGCACAAAACCTGACGTTTCGGGCCTAGACCGTTCATCAGAGGGTTTATGTTTAAAGCAGTTTTAATGGAAGAAGATTAAATAACCATTTTAAGAAGAAACAGAAGGATGAATGGCACATTCAAAAAAAATTTTGAAGTGAGAAATGGACCAAACAGAGCGGAACAGAATTGGACATTTGGAGAAAATAAATTTTGCAGTCTAGAATTACTCTAAATGCTAAATGGGAATGCGAACAAATTCATACTCTACTGTATTCATAGAGTCTTATAGCTGATGACATTATTAATGGCAGAATTATTTTTAAAAAGGAAGATACTTTTGAATAAGTTAAAATGCTTTGAGAATTGATACAATCTCAGAAGAAACTAAATATTTGCAAGACCAGGATCAAGGAGAAGAATTCATTACCTATGGGAACTCATAGATAATGCGAATAATCACCTCAACAAATTAGTGGAAAACTGACAAAGGAGCTTTGAAAGCCATTGATCACATCCAGAGGATGTGCAGAAGTAGGACACAGCTGTAGAGCAGTAGAAATCCAAATTCATATGCATACAAGGAGGTTAATGTGATTGCACTACTTGCAGTAGAAAAGATACTAACATTAACCACCATATTCCCATTAGAGAAGGTGTCCGAAGCATTACTATGGGAAGTTAGTGATCCAAACAATATGAGACTGACAGGATTTGCTTATGTCAATGCACGTCCCATTAAGCTTAGACTTGATTCAAGTCTATCTATCCTATCGGACAAATACCATGGCTGAAGAATCAGAAATTACAACCTACAAATGAAACAACATGGTGCTAGTGGAATAACTCTGAGGAGCAGAAGTATGTAGCAATGTATGCAATTCTGCAACACAGATGCAAGAGAGTAGAAAATAACAATAATCAACTTTCCCATTTTTGACCTTGCACACAGATTTTGACCTTAACATCCTTAAGTAGCTGAAGGAATTTTGATTAGTTCCCTGAGAACAACCAGTCCAGAAGCAAACTGTTATTGTCTAAATCAATGGGCTTCCCAGACCTATGATGGAACCCAAATAGAAGAAAGAATTTATTCAGATTACGTATAATGAGAATTACTTCATCCTGTCAAGAACAAAGTCACAGACTTTACAGGACTGGTGAAAATGTTTTTTACTCCTGTTATCACCAGGGAAAATTTCAATCTGCTGTATCTCAAAGCAGAACTGTCAGTTACAATTATAGAGATGGGCTGACTGAGCAATAATTCTTCAGTAACACAACTGAGGCTGTGAAAGCACCTGGTTCACTAGAAAGGCAACCATGGCAAATAAAGATGTTCGACCTGATCAACAAATTGAAGAGCTTAGATACTTCAACCCAGATTGTTAACAAATTGAGCTGAAAAATTTGCTTCAACTGAATGGACATGTACTGCTTATGTCAATAAGCCAGACCAAAATCCACAGACTGAATGCATTGGCAAAAAGAAGAAATTGCATTGTCTGACCATTAAGGAGAGCTGCACAATTAAAAATAGACCTGTTCAAGTTTAAAAAGAATGCCTGGTCCCAAAATGCTAAAAGGAAAAATATACTTACTTTAATAGTCCTGCCTTTATCCACGATGGTCATTCATGAAATTAATGGTCACCCAGATGAGGTTACAGGATAACCAGATGATTCAAAAGATAAATGTTCTATTGCAAAGAATATGCATGAGACTAAGCATTCTCCAGGTAAGTGCATGGACTACCTTTTGGTGTAGTTGGAACAATGTCCTTTGCAAAGGACGAAGGAGATAAAATTTCCTCTGGTTAAAAAAAATGGTTCTCAGACCAATTAATGTCAAGGTCAGAAGTAAGGTTATTAATTTTCAAACCAAGACTCCGCATCAGTTAGGAATGCATTCGGACAAAAAAATGCAACTCCCAAACCATCTGAAGTTATCAAATCAGGAAATTCTGGGGCATGGGGTAGAAGTAAATGTGAAAGAAGTCATACACAAGTCTGTTTAAATGTTAATAATGGAACAAAAATTAAGGGAAGTTGTCGTATAAGATATTGATTCTAAAAGAGTTTATGTTAAATGTTACATTTAGCTTCTTCTAGCCTAGATATGTCATATCTTTGTTGAGTGAGGAATAAGTCAAGATAGCATTAGATCCTACTGCAGACAGGTGAATTGCTCCGATTTCTGTTAGTCTTTGTAGTTATATCTAGCTTGTGAATGTAACTTGCACTTATTGCTATGATGTAATGAACTGGGAACTCCTGTGGCACAGTGGTAGTGATCCTAACTCTGAGCCAAGAAGCCTGGGTACAAGTCTTACCTGGCCCAGAGGTGTGTAATAACATATCTGAACAGCTTGATTAAAAATATTATGCAATGAGCTACCTCTTGTTAAGGAAGACAAGCACATCTTCTTGTTTAAGACTCATCAATGGTCTATTCTCCCCACTGATGTTTAAAAAGGACCTTAGACTCAGCACAGAAAGCGGGGTTGCTGTGAGCGGATGTGGGCACTGCAGGCTGGATTGTATCACCATCTCAGTCAATGTTGTACTAATTTAACACTGGATAGATTCTGCTTAACGTTTCCATTAACTATTTCATTTTGTTTCTGTTGTAATGCCGAACCAAGAGCTACTTAAACTAGTAAATCTCTTTATGGAAAAACGTACAAAGGGATATTAGTGACAATATTCTTCCTCAACCATCCAAGGCTCAATTTTAAATAATGAATCGCAAAGGTCCTAGAAACAATAAAAGATGGAATTTTTGAATCACCTCTTCAGGCACACATCATAATTTTTAAAAATCTACAGATATAGAGAATAAACATATCAGACTGTTCACATTTGTAAACTTAATGGACCATTGATCAATATTGCATTTATCAAAGCTGAATATTAAGTTGCGCTCTGCCAACTTCTCATTAATTAGTGTCAATTTGATCTTTGGAAGCGAGAGCCAACCATGTTGTGACAAATCAGAGTGTGTTGCAGCTTTCTTCTCATTTTCATCTTTATTGAAGGTGCTCTTTACAGTCAGCACACTATTGGCAGATGTTTTTATAATTGTATCTTTATGTTGCTTCAAATGTTCATTTGTATTGTCTTCTGTTACTATTTTCACAAGAGCATTACACTGCAAGATTATAAATTGAATGAAAGACCTCCTTCCTGAACCTTTGAAGTTTTCACTCAAAAATTGCAACATGTAAATCTTTAATTATTTAAATTTGCTGAATCTAGGAACTTAGTTTTATATGCGTTTGAATGAAAGCCAATTTTACCAGGTCATTATGTGGCACATGGTCACCCAGCTTCATGTGTCCCTTATTGTACATGCAATGGGAAAAGCCTATGGATCTGATATTGTAGAAATATGAAGCTTTGAAAAATACAGAACTTAAGACGTTTCTGGAGAAAATCTCATTGTGAATGTATGTCATTGACTTGGGTTCACCTTATTGTTGTTACAATGGGATTAGTAGCAGGTGGTAGTAGGGGAGGGTCAGTCATATATTGCAGGGAAACTGGCTTCCAATTCAGATGGTTACCATGGTGATTCGAGGCAGTAATCAAGTGTTGTATCACTTTATTAAGCATTTACACAGAGTCACAAAAATAATCATTTGTTTTCATCTGTTCTGATTTTCTGACTGATCTGTGCTATCTTTACAATATTGCAAAGTATGTGAGGAAGGGATTGATATGCTCCGCAGCACATGTATGTAACATATATGCACATATACAAATTCATTCTTACTTTTTGCTCACACCTCATGGCTGAACCTAGTCCTGATGAAGGTTCAATGGACTCAAAACATTAGGTCTGTTTATTAACTTCACAGATGCTTCCAGACTTGCTGCATTCCTCTAGCACTTTTTCTTTTTTGAAACATATCTCAAGCATCTGCACTTTTTTGTTGTATATGATTTAGCAGGAGGGGTTTCCTTACGGTATATGATTTATCCCGTAAGTTAGGATCATAGCAATATTGCAGAGGAAACAGTTCTTAAGGTACAAAAGATAAACTAAATTGCAAGGTGAAAAATAATTACACTGTTCTATTTAATGTGACCTACAGCTGATTATAAATATAAACTTTTAAGGCACAAAAGCAAGCACTTGTACTTTTGACGAATTCTCCATTTTTATTACACCATTTCAATCTGGGAACATGATGCTCACTGTGCTGCACACATTTGATGTCTCTGGTTGGAGATGGTACTTGCCACTATAAGACTGCACGATATAGGTTGATATGAGATGCTGGGGAAAGAGTGGGCAATAACATATTGTAAATATTGCCAGCTGACGTGGAAGATAGTATGTGCTATTCTGCTGCAATCCGTTGTCTGTCTCTATATCTGGGGATAAGTAAGTAAGTATCGCAAAAAGAGAATGTGGTGCATAGACTTCACCTCAAATCTGACCTGTTCATAATCTTTATTAACTCCAGCCGCAGAACCTGTGTTTGCAAATCCAATGAACAGTTCCCTTAATAACTTGCCTGATGAGGCTGCAGTAAAGTGAGAATGAACTGTTTATCCAATTTTTCACAGGATGTGTGTGACACGAACAGGACCAGCAAGTCTTGCCCATTACCTAATTACATCATGAACTGAGTGGTTTACTAGCTGTTTCAGAGGTTAGTTATGAGTTTAGCACATTATTTTAGATTGGATTCACATGTAAACCAAATAGATGTGAGGAAAAGTGTTTAATTTACAGATATTAAACCACTATTTTCTGAATTGTGCTTCAAAATAGTGGCCTCTAGATATAAATCTCTAAAAATTAATTAGGTTATTATTTCCAGAACCATGACTTTAAGACTGATATGTAGCAAACTGAGTAGGTGTCTGCAAGGACCCTTGGAGTGTCAATGGAGGTTTGTTTAAATTGTGCAAGTTATGATAGGTGGGAGAAAACATTAAGCCATCAGCTGTAGGAAAATCTAGCATATGCAAGGTTGTTAAATTTAGTGCAAAAAGCATTTAGGTTCAGTTCAAAAGACAGCTGACAAAAACACACATCGTATCTCCTAGAAAGAGAGATTGTTTGGAGCAGTTAAGGAGATAAGTTACATTAGTGAAAGAGTTTATTATGTAAAACCTCCAGAACAGGACTGTTTTTGAGAAAGCGTAAGCCCTTAGTTCTGTGAGAAATCAGGTAAGAGACTTCACAATTCACAAAAATGGAACTGAAAAGAAGCAGTTAAGTCAAACCAATTGATTTAACAAGGAAGAAAACTTTTTCTTGATTTTGATTAATAGTAAAGTGATGATGTTGGGGTAAAGATGGAAATATGTGTTTCAAGTCCATTCAAACTGTATCACAACCATAGGACAGAATCAGTAGAATCCCTACAATGTGGAAACAGGCTATTCAGCCCAACAAGTCTGCAATGATTCCCTGAAGAGCATCCCACCCAGGGTCATCCACCCCCACCCTATCCCTATATTTTCCCTGGCTAACCCACCTAACCTACACTTCCCTGGACACAATGGACAATTTAACATGGCCAGTCCACCAAAACTGTGAAAACAAGGTGTGGATCTGGATGAACACAGCAGGCCAAGCAGCATCTTAGGAGCAAGAAAGCTGACATTTCAGAAACTGCGCATCTTTGGACCATGGGAGGAAACCGGGCGACTCAGAGGAAACTCACAGAGACCAAAGCTTCTCTGGGCTTTGATTAATAAAATCTCCACACAAACTCGACACAGATAATTGCCCAAGGGTGGAATTGAGCTCTGGCATTGTGAGGCAGCGGTGTTAACCACTAAGCCACTGTGCCACCCGTATATGTAGTACGATCAGTATGTTCTATTTTATTGTTATTATTATGTGTAACAAACACCTGTTTAATTACTAAAACCAGATCTGCAACATGTGTGCATATGTTTCAGTGAAAATCTGCTACAATAATACAAAAGAAAGTATCATTTTATTCTGGGATTGGACTTGTCAAGTAGTAGTATCAGCTGGGATCATAGCATATCTCCTTACCTAAAGGCTATTAGTACACCAGATAGGTATTGATAACATTTGATAATAATTTTATGGACCTGTCACCGAGATGAGCTTTTAATTCCTAATTTATGAATTGAATTTAAATTCTACCAACTACCAGAGTGAGATTTAAACCCGTATCCCCATTCAAAGAATGGCAATTCCAAAATTTAGCAGTGTCTGTGGCCACTGCCAGTAAAATGTATCTGAACACAAGGAGGATACATCAGCCACAGGTGAGGTAAATATTATTTAGGGGTATTCTGACATTGGAGGTCACAGGGAGATGGGGGGACAGGAGGTCAGAATCAAGGGCAACCGAGAGTGGTTCATGTGTGAAATGAACCTCCAAGGGAAATGGTGGATGCAGGTACAATTAAAACGTTTGAACAACATTTGGAGAAGTACATAAACATGAAAGGTCCAGAAGGATATGGGCCAAGTGCAGGCAGGTGGAACTAGTTTAGTTTGGGATTATGGTCAGCATCGGCTGGTTGAACCGAAGGGTCTGTTTCCATGCCAAATAACTCTACGACTGTAAGGAGCCCGAGGAAGTCTGGAATCAATGGATATTGGGGGCGAAATCTCTGCTGGTTGGAGTCATATCTGGCACATAGGAAGATGGAGGTTAGTCATCTTAGCTCCAGGGCATCCCTGCAAAAGTTCTTCAGGCAGTGTCCTCGGCCCAACCATCTTTAGCTGCTTCATTGAAATCCCCACTATCAATACACTGAGGTTACCATTCTCCAGAAACTCAACTGGACTCACTACATAAACATAGTGGCCACGAGAGCAGGTCAGAGGCTAGGAATACTATAGAGAATAACTCACCTCATGATTCCTCAAAGCCACTTTACAGTTTACAAGGCACAAGTTAGGAGTGTCATAGAATACTCCCACTTGCCTAGATGGGTGCAGCTCCAATAACATTCAAACAGCTTGATACCATCCAGGACACAGCAGCGCACTTGATTGGCGCCATGTCCACTTGCATCCACTCCCTCTACCACTGATGGTCAGTAGTAGCAGTGTATACTATCTACAAGATGCATTACAGAAACTCACCAAATGTCTTCAGACATACCTTCTAAACCCACGACCACTTCTCTCTAGAAGGACAGGGGCAGCAGATACATGGGAATATCACCAGCTGCAAGTTCCTCTCCAAGACACTCACCATACTGACATGGAAATATATCACCTTTCCTTCACTGTTACTGAGTGAAAATGCTTGAATTCCCTCCCTATGGGCATTGTGGGTCAACCTACAAGCAAGTGGACAGAAGGAAGTCAAGAGGGCAGCTCACCACCAACTTCACCTAGGAACTGACAATAAATGCTGGCCCAGCCAGAGACACTCATGTCCCATATGAGTGACTACATTTTAAAAAAGAATCAAATAAGAAGAAAAGAGGCGTAGGAATGTGGAGGTTAGATTTTTCACCTACAACTTCAATCAGGAGGAGTCTGGAAGTTCAGGGCTGCCACTGTCCCACCTAATTAAGTTCACTTCCCACCTATGGGGCCACTGCCTCTGGGGCCATAAGATTCTCCCCTCTACGTATGGAGATGACAGGCACAGCGATAGATGGAGCAACAAATAGAGGCCTTGTTCTAACTGCACTCAATGCTCCCTGCACAACAGCAATCTGTCCAGGAACATTATAGTGACATTAAAATTAGCTGAGCCCATGGTACCCCACTTCCCCTCCTACTGCCATGTCATGAATCATAAATTCTACAGGCACAGCACTGAGATTAAATAATCATTTTATTCATAACATTAGCATCCAATCTTTCTCACTTCTTGACTCACAGCCACCACATCAAATTCTTCAAGTGACCTTTCTTCTGCAGGATGACATTACCTGCTTTGGAATTTGAAACAAATTGCAAAATTGTTATTTTTATTCATTCATTTTTTTTCCAAAAAGCCAGAAGCATTAGGGTTAATCTTGCAGACTGAAGCATCCATTTAATTTTCTTTTTATCTACTCAAGTTTTGACAGATCATTTTTCAGAATTTCAGTTGATTGTATCTTAATGGCTTCCTTAAGACCTGCCTGAATGCTTTCATTTTCCTCTCTGCGCACCTCTTTATATTTTTACAATGTTGGCTACCCTACAAATCTGCATGGCTGCGGTTAACAACAATCCTTACTGTTGCAGCAGTGGCCTATGACTGCAGTTTATTGGGATCCACTGAATTACATGTGAGTCCTTGGAGTGATTTACTTCTTCCTGACCATCCCACTAGAAATGGTCAGTAAAAATTAATACAGGTTACTACCTACCCCTAGATCTGGCAGTGATTCGCCTTCACATAAAGAATACCCGTCATGTTGTGTGGTATAATGACTGTGCTAAATGGGACGGACTTCAAACAGATCTAGCAACTCAAGACTGGGCATCTATGAGGCACTGTGGGCCATCAACAGCAGCAGAACTGTACTGCAGCTCAATATACAACCTCATGGCCCAGCATATCCCCCATTTAATCATTACCAGCAAGCCAGGGCATCAGCCCTGGTTCAATGGAGAGTGCAGAAGGCATGCCAGGAGCAGCACCAGGCATTTCTAAAAATGAGGTGTCAACCTGGCGAAGTTACCAAACTGGAATACTTGCATGTCAAACAGCGTAAGGAGCACGTGACAGGCAGACGTAAGTAATCCCAGAACCAGTGGATCAGATCGAAGCTGTTCAGTCCCGCATTTCCGCCCACTCCAGTGGATTCCAGCATCACAGAAGCCAGTCTTCAGCCAATTTGATTCAGATGTGAGGCACTAGACATAGCAAAGGCTATGGGCCCTAACAACATTTCAACAATAATACTAAAGACTTGTGCTCTGGAACTTGCCACTTCCCTAACTGGACTCTTCCAGTAGAGTTACAGCACTGGTATCTACCTGACAATATGGAAAATTGCCCAGGTATGTCCTGTACACGAAAAAGAAGAAAAATCCAACCTGGCCAATTACAGCCCCATCAGTCCACTCTCCACCATCGTTAAAGTGATGGAAGGTGCCATCAACAGTGGTATCGAGCAGCACCTGCTCAGAAAATACCCTGCTCACTGGTGCCCAGGTTTAATTCAACCAGGGCCACTGAGCTCCTGACATCATTACAGCCTTGGTTCAAACAAGGACAAAAGATCAAAATGCATGAGATGAGGTGACAGTGCCAGTACTTGGCATCAATGCCACATTTGACCAAGTGTGTCTTCAAGGAGCTCTAACAAATTTGGAATCAATGGGTGCCAGGCAAAATCTCCACTGGTTGGAGTAATACCTGGTACATAGGAAGATGGTTGTGGTTGTTGGAGATCAGTCATCTTAACTCCAGGACATCTCTACAGGGGCTCCTCAGGGTGGTTTCCTAGGCCCAACCATCTTCAGCTGCTTCATCAATGACCTTCCCTCCATCCTAAAATCAGAAGTGGGGAGGTTCATCGATGATTGCACAATGTTCAGCACCATTCACAAGTCCTCAGATATTGAAACAGTCTGTGTTCAAATGCAACAAGTTCTGGACAATACCCAAGCTTGGGCTGAAAATTGGCAAGTAACATTCATGCCACACAAAAACCATGCAGTGACCATCTCCATTAAGGGAAAATCTAACCACACCCCTTGACATTCAATAGTGTTATCATCATTGAATTCCCCACTTCCAACATTCTTTGGGTTACCATTGACCAGAAACTCAACTGGACTCACAACAAGCACAGGTCATAGGTTAGGAATACTGCAGCAAGTAACTCACCTCCTGACCCCCCAAAGCCTGTCCACCATCTACAAGGCACAAGTCAGGAGTGTAATGGAATTCTCCCCACTTGCCTGGATGAGTGCAGCCCCAAGAACACTTAAGAAGCATGACACCATCCAAGACAAAGCAGCCTACTTGATTGTAACTACATCTGCAAGCATCCACGCCTCCACCATTGACACTGAGTAGTAGCAGTGCATATTATACACAAAATACATAACAAATTCACCAAAGATCCTCAGATAGCATCTCCCAAACCCTCAACCGATTCCATTTCAAAGGGCAAGGGCAGGCCATACATGGGAACATCACCACCCGCAAATTCCCCTCCAGGCCATTCACCATCCATCTTGGCAATATATCACCATATCATCACTGTCACTGGGTCAAAATCCTGCAATTCCCTTCCTAAGGGCATTGTAGGTGAACCTCTAGCGCATGGACTGCAGAAGTTCAAGAAGCAGCTCACCATCCACTTCTCAAGGGCAGCTAGGGTCAAGCAATAAATGCTGGCTACACAGCAACATTCACATCCTATGAATGAAATTTTTTAAAGTTCTTAATTTTGTGTTGATTCCCAATTACTTCATCAGAACACAATTAAATTTGAAACTGGACAACCTGAGCAGAATGTCACAGTGACTCTTCCCAACAGGCAATGACCAGATTTTATTGTTTTCATGGTGAAGTCAGTAGCCCTTGGATAAGCTGTGTCCCATGTTCAAACTTTCTCCTCTTCCTCCCATACCACCAACTTCTAACCAAATTGCAAGATGAGACAACCCAGCAACCAATCCTGCCACAGATCTTGAGACCAAACCATGTTATGGCAGGCAGCCTGAGTGACTTCCTAATTCTTTCCATCAACTTCCCATTCAGGTAGGTTAGGGAAAGGGGCAACAAGTGACAAATGGAGTATAATGTGAGAAAATGTGAAAGTGAAGGGACAACAAAAGAACAGAATACTGTTAAATGGAGAAAAACCACAAAAGCTGCAACGCAATGGGTCTTGGGGGTACTTCTACACAAAACACAGAAAGCTAGCGCATGGGTACAGCGGGCAATCAACAGGTGACAATCAAATCAAATCAGATATTCAGCAAAACTAATAGAATGTTGGCCCTTATTTCAAACGGTTTGGAGTAGAAGAGTAGGAAAGTCTTATTAAAATTGTACAAGGTGCTGGTGACACCATATCTGGAGTACAATGAGCAGTTTTGGTCCCCTTATCTAAGGAAAGGTATAATTTGAGTGGAAGCAGTTCAAGGTTCATTCGGATGTCCCATGGTTTGGAGGGATTTTCTTATGAGCAAAGGATAAACAGGGTGGGACTCTACCCACTGGAGTTTAGAGGATGAGAAGTGATCTCATTGAAACATATGAAATTCTTAATTGGTTTGGCACGGTGGATACAGGTAGGTTGTTTACTCAGCCCACCCCTCACCCCCCCCACCCCTCACCCCCCCCCCCCCCCAAAACCCCATGGGCGAATCTAGAACCAGGTGTCAAGGTCATAGGCTCAGAAAAAAGGAGTGTCAATTTAAGACTGAGATGAAGGGGAATTTCTTCTCTTAGAAGGTTGTGAGTCTTTGAAACTCCTTGCCACAGTAAGCTCTGCGGACACAGTCCCCCGGCCTTTCCTGGCAAGATGGCGGCAGAGTAGGACACTCCAGTCAGAGCTCCTCTGCTCCGCCTGTTATTTTTCTCCTACGTTCTCTTTCCTGCAGTGTTCTTTTTCAAACCTTTTAACTTCTCAGACTTACCCAGAGGGCAATTGGAGGAGGGGCTCCCGGATCGGATGCTTTCGCAAGCAAGTCCCAGGCTGGTGTGGGAGGCAAGTACCAGACTGGAAGTCATCACTGGAGGGGAGTCTTGGACCGTACGCCAGCTTGGGGAGGCGAGTCCCGGAGGCCAGTCCTGGACCAGAGGCCGGCGCAAGGAGGCAAGTCCCAGACGGGAGACCAGCATAAGGAGGCAAGTCCTGGAGGGCAGCACGGGGAGGTGAGTTCTGGAGGCCAGCCCCAGACTGGAGGCCATCCCAGAAAGGTGAGACCTCCAGTTATGAAGTCCGGCTTGTCTGGAGACTTGGTCGGGTGCTGTGTGGAGGCTAGGTGCTGCCATGGACTTGGTGAAAATGACTGTAATTCAAGTCCTTTTTAAACTTTCTTATTTCAATGCTGGACTTTTATTTATTGTTCTTTCAGTTCTGTACCAAATACTGAAGTATCTGTACCTAGGTACCTTGTACTTAAGATGGCACCGTAAATGGTGACATTGCAAACTTTTCACTGTACTCATTCTAGTGCACGTGACAATAAAACTAATACAATTCGATTCAAAGTCCTTGTTTGTATTTAATGCTGAGGTGGACAGATTCTTGATCAGCAAGGAAATCAAGTTGTATGGGTAAAACGCAGGAATCAAGACACGAGGAATGTCAAATAGGCCATGATCCTAATTGAATGATGGAGTAGGCTCAACGGGCCGAACAACCTTCTCCTGTTCTATATTTTATAGTCTCACAAAACAGGTGGGAAATCAGCCAATGATATTTCATCGATGTGACTGCTGTTAAAATTACTCCAGTCTTACTCCTCCCCACAGGGAGAAGTCAGTGACACAGTTCACAGCTGAACTCCACTGGCAACTCAAATCTAAGCCAAGTTTAACTCACTCACATATCAATCAATGATTTCACAGATTTTCTGTGCAAGGAGGGAAAAATTTGTCCCTTCCTTCATCATTTTTCATCTTAAATTGTATTGCACCTAAATATTTTTTTTGTTACATCTAGTCAAAGATTTTCACAAAGTTGCAATTATTGTAAAATTTGTCCCCACTTACACGTAAGAAAGTGGACATTTTCACCCTGACAATTATTTTTGATCTGATCCAATAGCTGTTTCAAACAAATTGCAACATTGTTTAAACCAATTTCCTGTCTTTTGTGGGCTGGTGGAGCCTGCCATATCTCTGTAACGCTCTTCCTTTTTTCCATTGCACTATGTAATTTTTCGCTTTTACTGCATCTTCACTGTCTCTTTTCACCAAACACTCTGATATGAACCAAATCATTTATTTTAACTTATTTTACAATTCTTTATAAACAAGATTTTTTTTATTAAGGTCTAAAAACAATTTGCTTAAGAAGTCTCCACCTTTATGACACTGGCGTAACAGTACACCTCAAGCAAGCTGTCTAATTTTTGCATTTGTTTATACCAGTATCTTGGAATAAAATGATAGAATGATATACGACAGGAGGGGCACATTCAACCTATGATACCTGTTCTTTGTAATAACTGTCCAGTTAGTCCCACTTCTCTATTCTGTGTTCAGAACACTGTCATATCTTCCCCTGTTGTGCTTTTGTCTAAATCCTTTTCAAAGTTTCTGTTGAATTGGTTTCCAGCATCCTTCCAAGAAATGTATTACAGTTTATAACAAATTATCAGGGATTCATTTTCTTTTAGTCATTTTCAGTTCTTTTGCAAATTACCTCAAATCCATGTTTTCTGCTAACCAACCCTGCTTTCTCTCTGTTTATTCTGTCAAGATCCTTCGAAATGAAGCATTGACATTTATGCACCACTTTCATAGAAATGACCCCAGACTGTTAGGCTATGGGTTCCTGTTCCTGCAGTGCAAATGCTGTTTGTTATTTCTAGAAACAGAAATAGCTAGGGTCAGAAAATGCCATTTTGGTCTATCTAGCATTGAAAAGATATGTTTACTCACGGTGTTTGACAAAATCTGAATTGAACACGAAAAGATTGATGCATGTCTGAGTGACTTCCTCCAATTGAACAAGCCAGGAGACGGGAACTATGCCATGCGATAGCCAAATGTGCATTTCTACATATGCAGTGCAACAAGCTGTTACTTCAGTGTTTTTATGTGTGCAAGATTCTAAAAGTAAAGAAACAGAACCTTCAATCTTGGTTTTCGATATGTCCATAAACATTAATCAATCAAAAAGGTCATTGAGACATTGGTTAAGCATCCCAAACTATTCACACAAAAGGCATGAACAATTTATTTTTCAGAACAGGCAGCCTCTGTGTCAAAGCACATCGGGAGTCAACAATAATTTCATGATGGATTCTGAGAAATGAAGCAGCACTTTAAGTGTCAGTGTGTTTCACCTCTTTGTGTGACTGAATATGTAGAGAGTCCAGGTTTTCCTACTGGTAAATCAGAATTATTTTTTAGAAAATCACATACTGCATGTTGCCATGACATCATTTAACATTTGGTTGTTGGAAATGCTCCAATCTTTTTGCTCCATTAGTTTAGGAAAGCAGTTAATCTATCGAACTCCCATTTACCTCATCCCTTGGTTAGGGAGCTAGAGTTTGGTGGTGAGCACATCAGTCACTTTTCAATGGCAGGAGATTCAAAAGTAAATCTTGATTTTAACTTACAGTAAGGGCCCATGTAGGTGGAAAACCATCTAGACATCTGATGCCACTTATCCCTATCTCACTATCCTTTGCTTTCCTCCAACTCTCTTGCCTGTGCATACACGATACTATCGCCTCGATCTTGAGCTGCCATGCCTTCAGCAGTCATAAGTTTTGCAATTTCTGACCTTTTTACCTGTCGACCATCCTTTCCTCCTTTAAGATATTCCTTAAAATCTTTGTATCCAAGATTTTATTCACCTGTCCCAATATATCCTTATGTGACTTGGTGTTAAGATATCATTTGTAGTGTGCTTTACTATGTTAAAAGAGCTACATCCATTCAAATTGTTGTTGGAGCGCAAGTCTTAGTTGCATTTGACTTCAAAGCTTAAAGTACACACACGATACCAGTGTCTCCCCTGTAGTCACCATTAGAAAAAAACCGTGGCAAGCAGTTGCTAGTTGCTGAGTAAGATCAGCATGTCAGGCTCAACACTCTACAGTTGGGAGAGCTGTAGTAATGATCCCTGGCACTCAAGTAAATGGTTGGAAGGATGTTCAGGAGGGTTTCACAGCTGAGGGAGGGTTATGGTAGCTCTGGAATGGCTTGGGGTAATGCTTCCTATACTTTTGGTCCTCTTGGGCTGCCAAGGAAAGCACAATACACCAAAAAAAACAATTATTTTCTTCTGGCTGCAACACCTCTTGTTGTTAAGCTAACTTGGGGTAGTGGGGAAGTTACAATGCTTTCTCCCATCCAGGCATTGCACTCATTTGCGATTGGGTGCTGCCAATGTCATTGGAGCTCTATTTACATATTTAAAATGCTGTCCTGCAGGTATTGCTCTGCCGACTTAAGGTCATAAGGCCTAGCAAAGGCTTTAGGATCCTTGTGGATAAATTTCAAGGGCCACTTTAGGATTTGACTGGCCCAGCAGCATTGCAATTTGCCATAGAACATAGAAACATAGAAAATAGGAGCAGGAGTTGGCTATTCAGCCTTTCGAGGCTGTTCCACCATTCAATATAATCATGGCAGATCATCCAAATCAGTACCCTTTTCCCACTTTCTACCCATATCCTTTGATCTCTGCCCTGTCTTAACATGTCTATTTGATGACAACTTATGTCATTTTTCAAATAAATGGGCATAACAAATAAAGTGCACAGCCTGAATGAAGGTAAGAGTGATAGTTATTTACATGACCTTGTTTCAAATCTGCAGAAGTATAGCAAGTAGACTCACTCAAAACTGCATACGATAGTATTTTTGTCATCCTGCTAATAACAGCAGACATATAGCAACTGTAGTAATTGCCAGCTCTATAACAAAACCAAGTGGGTTTATTTTGGAAAGACTTGAAAGAGCTGTGATAAATTCTAATTGAAGTTGACAGGGGTTTATGTGGAGGCTTGCATTGTCCTGATCAAGTACATATAAGAGAGCCTCAGCCATCCACGGCAACTTAATGTCCAAGTTTCCATGGAGAACAACCACCAACATTTCAGGATGAACCACGATTGCCATGGAATCTAACCACGTACTATGAAAATGGGTGTCAAATGACCAGCACTGAAAGAATAGCACGTTTCTTGGTCACTTGTAAAGCACATGAACTAATTTAAGCCTTGGCAAAGGTCATGGGGACTTGCGAGGCACCATCCAGCAGGCTGAGAGACTCTGCAAGAGAGATCTTGCTTTTTGTGGCTGAAACAATCAAATGAAACTGCTTTTCTCAGCACGGACACATTTTTTAGATTCTGCCAAAAGGTGTTGACAATATCCTTGTTACATTTAAAGCAGCATTTGATATCATTCGGCTCCCCTGGCACGAAATATTTTGTCAGGCAAATACATGTCATCCTGCGATATGGCATGTACATCAAGATTCAATATTTCAGGATTATATGTCATTTTTTCCTGTTTACACAAGTTAGCCTCTCATTAATATGTAATTCAACTTTAGACTGTAAATCAAGGGAGATGTTGCCTAATGGGATTGATATTTTTAAGTTTTTTTAAAATTATGTTTAAGGTTTTATGCCCTTCCTCCGAAAGTGATTTAAACTTTGTATTGATCCTGAACAAAACTGCCAAATTCATGTTACAATTAGTCTAGGGACAAGCAACTGTTCTTTTATAAAGTAAACAAAGTGTGAGGTCCCAGTAGTTACAAAGGAATAAAGTCAGAAATTTCTCTGGTTTTGAACAAGCAACAATAAACTTTGCTGCACAAATGTTGAACAGCAACATAATCTACAATATACGTGCAACTTGTATTCTAACATTCAATTAGAAATCATCCGGCGTAAATATGGGTGACAACTCGCTGCAGTCAAACACTCCACACAGCACTGCAAATGCGATCAAGATAGACCCCCCAGTTTTCTCAGCAACTTTTCAGACCCTGTGGGTCCATCAAGTCTCTAGAAAACTTTGCAAGAGCTTTCAATTCTTCACTGTTGAAGACTCAGCTTCAGAACTCCCCCCAGAAACTGCACCAACATGTACTGTCTCATTGGCTACTCGCGTTCTGGTGTTCACTCTTCATATCAGAACTAGGTTCTTATGGATTCTGCACTTCAGGCAGCTTCAGATTTTCACAGACATCTAACTTTACCAAGATGATAATGCCCCTGCATTTCTCCAAGCTTTAACCTTGCTCAGCTGCACAAAGCACATACGATTGTGGGCTTCCAATCCTCCCTCTCAGCTTCACTGAACTATTAATGCCATATAGCTTGCTGTGAGCACTCAATTGTCCCAGGGCTTTTCCTGAGCTATAGCAGCAACACTTAACTGCACTTCCTGACATTATGGATTTCTCCTGAGTCCTAACCTTCTCCTGTGACTGCCATGGTTCAACTAGAAAAAATGACTGATAAATTCAAAGAATCCTTGACATTTTCTGAACGCCCAGGAAAATCTTACAGCAAGCCTCACGCTTAGTCTTGGGCAGCACTGAATGGAGCTAATATTTTGAAACAGTCAAAGATAACAACCACTTGTTCCCTGAATGTTATAATATTAACAGATTGCTGGCTTACGCTCTACAAAAATGGCCACAAAAAGATTTTATCGAAATTTGATGTTGATATGATTTGGGAAAAAGCCATATGTTTTTATTATCACTTATGGGCTTTGAAACTACATCCAACAAAGAGCACATAGGGGTGTAGCAGCTTTTGTGCCTGCTCCTGGGGACTCAGGAACCATATGAAATTATTATCAGGTTGTGGTTCTGATGGAAGATAAACAGGATGGTTAATGCTTACATGCCTGTTTGGCAAGACCAGGAATCAGGTACCTTTCATGGTGTTTAAAGATGCTCTCCCTTCTTGAAGGGAGTTGCCCTTTGAGTGCGTACAGAATGGCAAAATATCTTTGCTTCTCCTTTTCAGCTCCATTTTAGAGCTGCTAGGTGTCAGAGAGTCATGGTGGTCTACAGTACAGCAAATGGCCCTTCAACCCATCAAGTTTATGCCAAACAAAAACAACCACCTAACTATTCTGATCCCATTTCACTGCACTTGAAGCAAAGTCTTGTATGTCTTGGCATCACAGGTGCACATCCAGATATTTATTAAGTGCTGTGAGGCTTTCTGCCTCTATCACCTTTACAGGCAATGAGTTCCAGATTCCCACCATTCTCTGAGTGAAAAATGTTTTCCTCACATCCTTTGTAAACCTTTTACCCCGGCCTTAAATCTACAAAGAATAGAAACACAGAAACATACAAGATAGGAGCAGGAAGAGGCCATTCAGCCCTTCAAGGCTGTTCGGCCAATCATCATGATCATGACTGATCATCTAATAACCGAATACTGCTCTCTCTCTCCATAACCTTTGACCCCATTCACCCCAAGTGCCATATTTAGTAGTTCTGGCATCAAATATTTCCTGTGGCAATGAATGCCACAGGCTCACCATTTCTTGGGTACAGAAATGTCTCTTCACTGCCATCCTAAGTGGTCTACCCCGAATCCTCAGATTGTGATCCCAGGTTCTAGATACACCCACCATCAGGAACATCCTCCCTGCATCTACGCTGTCTAATCCTGTTAGAATTTTATAAGTCTCTATAAGATTCCCCACTTCATTTGTAACCTAATCACTGACCCCTCCGTTAAGGGGAAAAGTTTCTTCCTGTATATGCCCCATATAATTTTATACATCTCAACCTGCTACTTCCTTCTTTTCCTTACCTAACATCCTGGGATACATTTCACTTGGCCCTGGAGATTTGGCTACATATAGGTTAACCATCTGACTCAGAAATTCCTTCACATCCGTACTAAATTCTTTGAGTTCATCATAGTCATCCTCCCTAATGTCTATACCTCCACTGTCTTTCTCACTAATGAACACAAATACAAAGTATACATTTAGAACCCTATCTATGCCCTCTGAATCCATGCACAAATTACTGCAGTGGCCATTAATGGCCCCCACCTTTCCCTAGTTATCCTTTTATCCTTAATGTACCTGTATGGAATTCCTTCTGGCAGTGCAATTTACTTCTGCTTATTCAGTAACCATGGCATTAAAGGAGAATCAAGCAGGGTGTGGATGTGGGTAAATTTGATGGAGGACATGTGGTGTGAGTGCACCAAGACCTGTCCTACCCAGCCCAATCCAGTTGTGCAGCAGGCATCCCAGGATATCCAACCAACTCAGAATTAATGTTATACCTTCTAGGTCACTTTTTCTGGGATCAAGTTCATAGTCAGGAATTGTCCAGTCTCTGCACTCCCCACCCAGGAGCTAAAAGGGGGGTCTCACAGCTCTATTTAAGCCCAGCACCAATTGCATAATCAGAATCCAACTATGATGATGAATCAGCCTTTTTTACTTTACAGGCCTCAACCACTCGGAAATTAAATCAGACAAAAAAGTCTTTTTGTTGCTTGACTTTGATATTTTTATCCCAAATCTCTCTTGGTGAACTGGGAGAAGCAATTAAAACCAAGCTCATTTGTCTTCTGCTCCCTATATGTTCTATGGTTACAGCTCTAGTTGTTAAAACCAATCCTGAGCTTAGCCCCTGTTCAGCTGGAACTACAGGGGTGGCACTGGGTCCATTAGCTTGTCCCTGTTAGATGCACTGTATGGAAAATGGGGTCAAGTTGTAAGTGGGTAAAAAGCCATAACCAAATCCAGATTATGTAAAACTAGAGCTGGTTGAAGCAGTAATGACAAGACTTGTTAAAAATCTTGAATGTTCAGAAATGTTTTCTGTCAGCATATTTTACAGAGAACTCAGTGTTCCAGGTAATGTTCAGCCTTTAATGTATCAAATTTCCTTTACATCACACTAAGGTATAGATAGAAATGAATATCGGCAGGTTGATAAGAAATACTGGCTCAACAAACTGAACTCATTCAACAGAAAGACCAATAGATGTTGAAAGGCTGTTATGGTTATGTGTAATAGGAAGAAAGCAATGTCATGTGAAGTAATTTAGAGAGTTGAATTATATTTAGACCCTCAGTGATATTGAAAGGGAATATCAAAAAAGTTACTATAAAAGGCAAAGATCACTATGGAGACTTTCTGTAGGAATTCCCTCACCTTCTCTGGTCAGGGGTTACCTGGTGATCAGATACAGCTTACTGCTCAAAGCATCAATTGCGAGCTATATTCCTTACAATAACTTGCCATTGTCTAGATGCGTAATGCAATCGGAAAACAATCAGAAATCAGCGAAATAATGTAAATATTACTTCCATTATCTCTACAGGGTTTGAAAATATTGCGGTGGTGGACTGGGAGAGAAATTTCTCCTATCTCCAATCCCCAACAGGACAGGAATAATTAGTAACCCACCTCCAGCAATGAAACACTGCACCTAGTCCACATCAAAATTCTGGAGAAGGGCTTAAGCCCACAGCTATCTGATTTCGAGGAGACCATATCATTACTGAGCTATGCTGTTAGTTCATTTCAGTTATGGATTTAAAATATCAACCTGGAGTATTCATTTGGTTCAGTTGCATTTTGTCAGCACTATTTAACCAAAATCAGTCAAATTACTACAGAAAATGAGGAAACTGAAGTGCAAATTACGTCCAGAACAACTTAAGTTCTTACAATCCACTGGGTGGGATTTGAAGCACAGAAAATGCTGGAAATAGTAATGGGACAATATGTGAAGAGAGAGAAACAGAGCTAGCTTTTCAGGTCGATGAGTCCTCATCAGAGCTGTTTTGGTGAAGGATCATCAACCTATAATGTGAGCCTGTTTCTCTCCACCTGTTTCAGCTGAGCCTTTCCAGAATTTTCTATTTCCATTTCAGGTTTATACCAACTCCAATGTTTTACTTTTGTATCAGTCTACACCAACACTTGTGCCTCACTGAAACCTCCTCCGAAATTTCCTCAACCTACTCCCTAATCCCTTCCCCCTCATGTACTCATTCAGTTTCACCTTACCTGTATCAATTCTTTTCAATCACTTCATGTGGCAGCAAGTTGCACATTCTTTTTGGTTAAATAAGCTTCCCTTGAAATCCCTATTAAATTTCCTTGCAGACTATTTTATATTCATGGCTTCTAGTTGTACTCTTCCCCAGAAGAGGAAACAACTTGTCTATATCCACTCCACCAAAACATAATTTTCATAATTTTAAACATCTTGCTGAGATCACCTTCAGACTTTTTCTCAAGAGGAAAAAAATGTTCTGGTCTATGAATTACTTCCTGATATGTACACCCACATACTTCTGTTATCGTCCTTGTCCTCTGTACTCTCTCCAGGTCCTCCAAATCATTTTTCTAATATTGACTCCAGAACTGCTCTGAGAGTGATCCAACCAATATGTGACACAAGTTTGGCATAACTTCCTTACTTTTCAATTCTGTCCCTCAAGATATAAGTCCTTTTAGTTGCTTGGTTTGTTTTTTTGACATGGCCTTGCAAATTTATGGCACTTCTTACAGTGATTGGCATATTTTTATTCCAAGGTCCCTTTGGTCTTCTCACCTACATGGACCGTCACCTTCCAAGTTATACGAAACCTCCCTATTATTTCTATAATGTAGGCAATGGCCTAGTGCTATTATCACTGGACTGTTAATCCAGAGACCCAGATAACATTCTGGGTAACCAGGTTTGAATCCCACCATGGCAGATGTAGAATTTGAATTCAATAAAATATCTGGAATTAAAATCAAATGATTACCATGAATCCATTGTTGATTGTTAGGTAAACTCATCTGGTTCACTAATGTCCTTTTAGGGAAGGAAACTGCCATCCTTACCTGGTCTGGCCTACATGTCTCCAGACCCAAAACAATGTAGTTGACTCTTAACTGCCCTCTGGGTAATTAGGGTTGGGCAATAAATGCTGCCTAGCCAGCGATGCCCTCAGCCCATGAATGAACAAAGGAAAAAAGGAAAAAAATTCTCACCATTTATTGATTACTTGTTCAAGCTTCAAGTTTGTTCTACAATTTATGCAGTCCTCCTTAGCATTGACTATCCCTTCAAAGTAAGCATATATTTTGAAATTGTGGGCAGAATCTGATAGAGATCTGAGCAAACTGGGCTCTAGCAAGATTTGCCACAGAATTGAGCGCGAAATTTGGTGAGACCCATCTCAACACTGGGAAAAATTGGCCACATCCTTTATCTGGTTTGCCCCTGCAATTTACAATTTATCAATAGGACAGGACCATCATCATGGCCTCGGCAGGGTAAGCATAGAGGAGCAGGGTGAACATTGTTCAGGTGCAATGTTGTGGCTCAGGATTTAGGGGGGACAGTCTGGAGTCAAAGTTCAATGTGGTAGGTCTCCACTTAGGGCCTTAAATGGAATGGATTGTTGGATAGTGCAAGCTAAAAGGGAACATAAAGGGTCTGAATAAGGTATAGGTGAAATAAGTATGGGGGGGGCAGTTGAATATTTATTCAGGAGTTAGGCTATGTATTTCATAGTCTAATTTTTCTGAATAACTATTTACTTCATTTCACCTGAACTCTCTAAGTCTCTGATTTAAATGGAACTTCAGAGGGTTGCAGGCATAAAGGAATTGCCCAGTTTAAGACTCAATTTATGAACAACTCCTTCAGAGTCTCCTACAACAAGCAGGGCCCCCATGGGCAAATCTGCTAGAATGCCAACTCCCTGGCCAGCCCCAAACCCGAGTCAATGCATTGTTTGTGTAGTCGGCGTGACACGCTCACTAAGTGGCTGCACATGCTGAGGCTAAAGCTAAATGAATTGTGGTTAATCTCCTACATGGGAGGGCTCAGGTATACCAGCTAACTTCATGCTTTTCAAAACAATCTCTAAATCTCAGCCTGGTTCTGTTGGGTTCTGTCCCATTCTGATTTGCTTTGATTTGATTTATTGCAGTTACATGTACCCGGGTACAGTGAGAAGCTTTGTTTGCGAGCTGTATGGGTAGATCATAGTAAGCAAGAATATATACATCATGGGGTGCTTAGACTGAGTGAGGCATACAGGTAAAACTGCACTGGAAATGCATGAAGCAAGATCAACATTCACAACATCAACATTATTTGAAGCTAGGGAGTTCATTCACCAATCTAATAACAGCAGGGAAGAAGCTGTTCTTGAACCTGTTGGTGCATGTGTTCAAGCTTCCGTATCTTCAGCCTGATGAAAGAGAAGACCACTACTGGGGTGGGAGGGGCCTTTGATGATGTTAGCAGCCTTTCCATGGCAACGAGAAGTTTAAATGGAGCCTACAATGGAAGTTTGACTTCCATGATGGTCCTGGCTGTGCACATAAACTACTGAAGTTTCTTGTGGTCCTGAGCAGAACAGTTGCCATCCCAGGCCCTTTAGCAACAGGATGGAATGCTTGTGTCTGCACTCTGTCCCATTCATACAAAAAAAGGTCATTAATCTTTATACCCACATGATCTCATACCTATACATTACTTACATTTTTCCCTTGTACAATAAAAAAGAATCTTCCATCCTTGGTCTTTCCCTGATCCTTTTATACTCTCTAATATGTTCTCAAGGCTGACACAGGCTTTAAGTGTATACGATTCTTCTCAGTTATTTCTGTTGACATACATCAAGGTGTGTTCATGGTTTGTGCCACTAAAATAGGTCTTACAGTATTAGCTTGGAAGGTGATGTCCCACTGCTGTTGTAACCCCCTTTTTAATCTTTTTAATTGTCCCTACAGAATGATAGAGACAATGCCTTTGCTATTGAATGCAGCATGTCTAACTATATGAAGAAAAGTGTGCATTGCTCATTCTGAGGAAGGGTCACCGGACTCAAAGTGCTAACTCTGACTTTTTTTCTTCACGGATGCTGCCAGATCTGCTGTGTTTTTCCAGCAATATCTGTTTTTATGCTCCACTCATCTTCAGGGTATGTCACCGTTGACCTTCTGTTCCAAATGTAAGTCATTTTCACTGAGAGTCCCATGTTCTGCCAGTATTGGGATACTGATTACAGTGGCTGCCTTCCTAAGAAACTGAAGACAGATGTAGAAGGGCCAGGCCACCAGAAAGCCCAGTAGCAGCAGCAGTCTGCCATGAGGGATAAGGAGCAGCTAACTCAAGGAGATGTTGTAGGCAAAAGGCCGCGCAGGATGTGTGCTATCAAGATATGGGTGCCACGTGTCAGCCATATTGGCTGTGTGCTGTAAGCTGCTTGGCTTCTGGCTGATGTGCTACTACATGGCCAGTAAGAGGCAATTGCAACTTGCTAACACTAGTCTGGGTGCATGGTAGATTTTCTAAGACTGGCCAGATACACAGAATTGGGTGGCATAGTGGCTCAGTGTTTAGCACTACTGCCTCACAGTGCCAGGGGACAGGGTTCAATTCCAGCCTTGGGTGACTGTCTATTTGGATTTTGCATATTCAACCCGTGTCTGTGTGGGTTTTCTCCTGGTGCTCCAGTTTCCTCCCAAAGTCCAAAGATGTGCAGGTTAGGTTACTTAGCCATATTAATTGCCCCATAGTGTCCAGGCATGTGGAGGATAGAGGAATTAGCCATGGTGATTGCAGGATTATGGGGTTAGGGTGGGAGGCTGGATCTGGGTAGGATGCATTTCGGTGATTAGCCAAATGGCTTCCTTCTGCACTGTAAAAATTCTATGAATCTATAATGTCTGCTGAGTGGTGAGTTATTCTGGGAAATCCTGCATGGTAAGATGGGGCTAGAATCAGATGAGAGAGGCACCATAGGATGGGGTAGGTTGTTAATGAGGTGCATTTGATAAGATACATGAAACTTGCTGGGTCTCACAGTGAGAAACCCACCAAGAAAAACAACATAACTTGCACTCAGCCAAATAAAGCATAAATGCTACATGTTTTTCTAATTATTCAGTATATCTGGCACTGCATCTTCACTAGATTCTTTTAAATGCACAGATCAATTCATCTGGACCTGGGGGATTATCCTCTTTAAATTTGTTTAGTTTATCCAAAAAAGAGTATTCTTTTATTTCCAATGCTTTATCTCATTGCTCATCTCATTACTCAATACTATGTCCGCATTTTCTATCTCCTTGCTAAATACAAAAGAGATGTTTTTTTTTAATTGCAGTGGAAGCTGGTCACGATCCCCCAGTCAAGCTAATCTACAGTACAAACTCCTGCTAATTGCATTCCATTTGTAGGTCTTGGAGCAAACTCTAAAAATTAAGCTTTTTTCTTTTGGATTCAAGGACAATTTGGAACATTTTCAAAACTTTTCAACTTCATTTATTTTTAAAGGAAGCTAAGAAACTGACCTCTCTACACCAATATAACTTGAAAATGATCCTGCATAGTTTCTTAAGGCCATTTTCAGTTATTTAAAATCAGGTCACTCACAGATGTGAATGAGACTTTGATTAAAAATGTTTATTTTTTGTGATAATAATTGTGTAATAATTTTCAGCTGTAGCAATCAAGCTGTACTGAGTTACGCTTATAAAACATAGCAAGGAATTGTTTTTAAAGCATAACTTCTCTTTTAAAATTTCAGTCTAAAATGCACCCAATTGCATTGGATCATGCTAGACTTTACAATTGGTGATATCAAGTCGAGGGGAAAGCTGAAAAATACTCTCAAAACTAGCACAATATTGGACCCAAGTGTGCCCAGGTCGCACAAATTGTGCCCAAACCCCTTGTCATTAATACTGCAGAGTAGCATTCTTTCAGAATACAAGATCTCATCCCTTAAATTCTGTTTCAGGTTATCAGCTTAATCCCAACTCAAGTGAAACAAAGATGATGTTACATTTTGTGAACCTGGATGCTGACCTCACATGTGCCAAAAATGCAATTTGAGTGCTGAAAATGTCAAGACATGTCATTAATAGTGTAGAGTAGCACTTTATAAGGAAAAGGTCTCCTCCTCACAAATTTCATTGTGAACTTTATTTTGATTTTTATTAACTTTAAAGATCCTGATTTTTTTTTTTCCTTTACACACCAACCATTCACCAATTGACCTTACCCACCCCCACTACCAAAAGCCCAGAGGTGATGTTCTCCTCAACCACCAACAATGTTATTCTTAGTTGGTCACAAACAGCAATTGGTCTAAAAATAACTTTGCTTTTGTTTATTTCAAGGGGTCTATTAAAGCATTTTATCCTCCAAACAGTGGTTTAGCATAGCAGCATCAGCTTCAATTCCTACCTAATAAATTGGTCTTGCCACCAAATACTTCACTATGCCTCACCTAGCTTTGCTCCCGTCCTCCCAACTTTGTGTTACAAATTGCCCCTCACTTCTTTCTAAGACCATAAAATGTCTATGTTCCAATTACTGTACCCTTGGCTCACTCTCCAAAATCAGTCCATTGATTTTGGCTGTGTCCCTGCCTTCAAAAGTTTCCTGAGAACCGATTGGTCCAAACATACCTTAAGCCATGGTGCGATGTATGGCTTTGTACTCCAAGGTGCCCATGGCATTGATGAAGGATAATTGTTGTGTGACCTTGTAGGTGTGTCTCATTTAATTCTGATGCTTAGGGCAGCACAGTGGCTCAACGGTTAACACTGATGCCTCACAGTGCCAGGCACCCTGGTTTCATGCCACCCTTGGGTGACTGTCTGTCTGGAGTTTTCTCATTCTCCTCGTGTCTGCATGAATTTCCTCTGGGTGCTCTGGTTTTCTCCCACAGCCTAAAGATGCGTGGGTTAGGTGAATTGGCCATGCTAAATTTCCCATAGTGTGCAGAGATGTGTAGACTAGGTGGATTAGCCTCGGAAAATAGAGAGTTATGGGCATAGGGTAGGGGGTTGGGTCTGGGTGGGATGCATTTCAGAAGGTTAGTGTGGACTGGATGGGTTGAAGGGCCTGTTTCTACACTGTAGAGATTCAGTAAATCTATGATGTTTCACCATTAATGCTATATGCGCAATGCTTTTGAATCATAATTTGTAACTCTGAAAATCTCGAAGAACATACAGGAGCAGAAGTAGGCTATTCAACCTCTTAAATTTGCTCCATTATTCATAAGCCTATGGCTGATCTGTTTGTGTTTCAAATTCCACAATCCCATCTATCCCAATACCCTACGATTCCATTGCCTGACAAGAATCTATTCATCTCTATCTTAAAACTCTTGAATGAACCCCCTTCTTCCGTCTTCTGAGGCAGAGTGCCAAAATTACTCCACCCGTTGAGAGAAAAATATTCTCCTCACCATGCCCTGAAAAAGTGACCCCTAATTTTAAAAGAATGCTACATTGTCCTGAAAAGAGATTTTTAAAACTTTCATTGTATATATAGAAATCCCTTCACCTATCCCCATTCTGGCAAAAAATACAGAGCTATTGAATTCTTTGTCTTTAATTATGTTTAACATACAGCATGACAAATTCCTCCCAGCCGTACACCAATTTTCTGAAACAGACAACTAAAACAACTGAGTGATGAGTTTCACATTGGTCACCTGGGTATTGGCAAATAGTTTCAGATCAGGCATTTGATTATAGGCTCAGCTATCACTCTTCATCTTGAATGAATATTCGCTCCCTTTGAACTCTCTCTTAACAGTCTATTAACCAGCTTCAATTCTACAAATGTTTTTCTGCTATTTTTCACTCAAAATTGTAACAAAACTCATTAAAAAAAAGGCACCCTAGGATACTGGAGAACGTAGGGTTGAAAGTGATGTGGAAAATAGATCACTTCAGTCTCAACATGGAACTTAATAAAAGAGAATTGATTAAAGTGGTGTATTAACCTTCCAGTCTGCTCAACAGTCCTTTGAGTATCAACTATTGTGAACTTGAAAAGAAATGTTTTATTAAAACTGAAAAGGACTTATACATGTAAATAGGCACGCATTTAGAATCTTAAAGCCATACACAAAGCCAAAATCATACGGAACAAATAACTGCTGATTAATTTCTTCTTTCAGGCTTTGAATACAGTTTTTACAATTAGAAATTCAGAAGAGATAAAGAAGTAGATAAATTATTTTTATTGACATAAAAAATTTAGGTGAAGAAAGATAGTTCAGGCCATTGATATAACACGAAGTATTATATGAGAGTATAGGCCTGACTTTTCCGCCCTGAGTCAGGAGCACGGATTCAGGACAATGCCTGGCTCTGCCAACCTGACCCTGTGTCCGGATATTTGCATTTTTGTTCCATGGGGGAAGAGATATAAGGTAATAACTAGAATCGCACCCACTGATACCAGAAGGAATTCAGAGGCACCCATAGTTGGATACAGACGTAAGCTGAACAAAATGCTGGCCTCAATGTTCTGGCACTTTGCCACAGCTCTGACAGAAGAATAAAACATAAAACAGCCCTCCAGTTTTGCCCCTCACACCCCATCATCTCCCCATACATTCCCATGCTTCATCTATGCCAAGTTAGGTCATTGCAGCAAGGAATATTCAGTCCACAAAGTACCAATAATCTGATTACTGTTCCAGACCAATTATACTATTGTAAATCCCTCAACTGCCTTTTCCATCAATTTGGTCGCCTGTACTCTGAGATGCCTCACACTTTTGAACCAGGTCCATCATGCCATTGAACACTCTCTTGATCATTGATATAATGGAAAATCAAATCCCATGATGTCTGTGCTAAACTTCTAAACATGCCTCTAGTGCCGAGATTGTTACTAATCACACATCCATTTGCATTCATTTTGGGTATGTCTTATTCAGATCTGACATCTCGACTTTACATTGTCCTGCAAAAATAGAATGTTGAGTAAATTTGTAACAGTTTATAAATGTAACTTCAGAAGTAAATTACTTACCTATGAATTTTCACATTTATCTAGCCAATAAATAAAACCCTTAACTATCTGTAAAAATGTCTGTTAGATGTTGATGTTTTAGGGGGGATAAAAGCAACATATCCTGAAGTTAATTTAATGCTTCAGCATTTTCTGTCACCTTCGGACTCCACTGAAAGTGGCACTGTTTCAAGAATTTCTGACTCGCAAGGCCAGAAATTCTTACATGCTAAGGCAAGGTCAGTTCAAGGCTAATTTTAAAATAGTGGCAGATGGCCATCATCATTTTCACAATAATGAACTTTTTGAGAAGTTTCAAACATGTGATTTAGATTTAAGTCGGCTGAGGAAGCGAACTTCTTTATATGGTCTGTAAGTTTCTTTTCTTGTTCATTGTTCCTTGCTGTTCCATTTCAGCTTTGTTGAAGCAAAGTTAATGATACTTCCTTGTCAGTAACTTTCTTAGCCTCCCAAAGCACAGCAGGATTAGGAGAAAGGAAGCAGTAAATTCAGCTTATAGTTTGATCTCATTCTCTAGGTATTCTGTGAGTTTTGAAGTGGTGAGGTGCTAAACCTTCATCTTGGAAATCATGTTGAAGGTGGAATAGTGAAGCACATTGGTATTTGATATGAACTGAAAACTGAATTGAATCTGTCTGCCTTTGAACATTTGAGCCATCAACAGATCAGACACTGAGAATCTATCAAATACTGAAGTGAATATGATGAACTACATAGTAAAAAGAATACATTTACTCCATGGGACTGGCTATTTCCTCACCATCCTGGAGGAAAGAGAGAAAAGCTGTTTTCAAAAGAGTTAAAACTTATTGTGAGGTAACATGATGACAGTCATCTGTGGCTGTTTTGAAATTCCTAGCAAAGACCTTTAGGAAGGAGAACGCTATTAAGTGGAGAAATCACGTGAAGTGTCGGTGCCAGAATAATTAGCAATACAGAAATCTGAAGAAAAAGAGAAGTTTTATTTCAAAATTATCTGAAATGGGATGTCAGTTAATATTAGCCTGTTAAAGCATTAGCCGCTGGGTCAAGATTATCAAAAGTGAAACAGAAAAGCAGATATTAATTATTTTGAGTAGCAGATTAAGATGTTTAGCTATTAAGTAATAGAAAAGTATTGAATTTGTGGTCATATTGAGTTAGGACTATTATTAGTTATTCCACAATTATCCCCTAAACATTTCTTTTACTGCTTATAATAGATTTGGATGTTCTGTCCTGCATCTAATTTCCTTGCAGTCTCTGTCCCTGGAGTTGGTAAAGAACCCCTGCATGAAAGAAACAACACTGGGTATAAAACTAGTTCAACCAGCTTTGGTGGTGAGATAAATTGGGACTAGCTTTCACGTAAAGTAATGTGCCACTTTTAAAACTAGGGATACAGCTACATTCAAAAAGGGATAAGGCTATAAATCATGTAAACTTTGAATATTTTAAAGGCCATTGATATGACAGAATTAAAAATAATAAAATAACTATTCATTTAGCACAATTCCATCCAGAAACTTTATCCAAAAATACAAGTTGTTGTTACTAAATAAAATCCCAAAACGAGTAAAAATTTCCCAAGAAAAATATCACTTGAAAAAGATAAGCTAACAAAATCAACTTAAGTAAAGAAGCACCAGAAAAGAAAAGATGAAATTAACATCTATTCCGGTCATTTTTTAATTAGCTTGATTTTGAATTTAGCATACAATTATTTGGTGGGGGGAGCGGTGGTGGTGGTGGGTGCAGTTTGAATCATCTTGAATTAAAAGAATTAGAATTAGAATTAGAATAAGATTTTATTATCTTGTGTACTCATGTACAGGGATATAGGAGTACAGTGAAAATGCACAAAATCACCACTCCCAGCAGTATCTTAGGTACAAAGGAACCTAGGTACAAAATCTTAGATAAAGTGGAAAAATAAAGAAACAATGTTAAAACTTTAACTAGGATCCAGGCTCTTCCACCCCAATGCTGGGACCAACACCAGCACAAAGCAGTCAGCCAGCCTCCAGTCCCTTTGCTGTGCCACCATCGCTGGAAGAGTCGCTATTCTCCTGCACCATCTTACCTGTACTGACGACATCACCGCCATGAGTCCACACTGGGCTGATCTCGCCTCCCTCCAACATCACCAGGGACACGCTATCACCTCCCTCCACCATCGTTGCCGCTGGAAACAAACCTTACCTCCAACATGCTGGACAAATTGATGCCATAAGTAAGATTAAAGAAAGTTAAAAAAAAAGGCAGAGAAAGAAGTGAAATAAGTAAAAGTAGATAGAGCAGACAAGCTCTGGACTCCTGGGCTCAGGAGCGCACACACACTGCACTGCTACTCCACTGCCATAATAATCTGAAAGACAGTGTCCAAACTTGTGAACTCATTGGTCAAGCTTTACTTCCCTGGCCTAATATCTGCTTATCTTGCTTGGAGTCAGATTTTATTTGATAATTGGCTCTGTGACCCATGGCACAATTTTAACACATGGTAAGGTAATATATAAATGCAAGTTATTGTTATCCATGGAGAAGAAATTTCAAGCATCATTTGAAAGAAATATTAAAATAATTGATATACAGATAAGGTTATATTGAAAAAAAAACAAAATCTATCACTGCTGTATAGGTACAGGATTTGGATATTGAATCATTTTTGAATGCTATAAACATATGTCATAATAAGTCATGACAGGAGTAACTTTTTGTCTGTAAATTTTATTTTCCTTTCATGATCTTTCTTATTACATTTTCTACCATGAACATAACTTTAGAAAGTTTTATCTGTTCATTGCTTTTAAATATATAATTAAGTACATACAGAGACAAATAAAAATAGAGAATGAAATCTGTACATTAGCATCCAAAACAGTGAACAACAAGAATAATGTATAACTTGTTAAGTATTATTGGAACCATAAGTAACTGCATGGCAACAGAAAATTCAAGTGTAGCCCTGCTACCTCCAATTATTCATTCATATCTTCTTTCTTAGAAAAATAATTTTACATTTATGAACAATATTGAAATGGTAACAAATGTGTTAACTTAGAGAGATGAATTGTTCTAGGTGCAACGTGAAGCATTATAATGTTTTTATGGAGCCCTTCACAGTCATTATTTTTGACACACACATCACTTATATATGAGCAAAAACCTGAGGAGACTTTGTGATCTTAGTTAGGCTGTCACCACACATTATTCCATAGATTGTTCTTTGTCCATAATGTAACATAACAACAATGGCCTCCAGTTGCCTCGTGCTTTCTATGTGAAAACTAGTGTCAAAGTATTTCATAAGGGATTGAGATTAAAAAGGAGAACGAGAACAGATATTAACCTAGAATTGGCAAAACTCATCCATAACTAGAACACAAGGGTATTCCAATTAAGGTCCATACGATGAAAGCCCAGATGTAAGAAAAGGTAGTAATTGCAAGGCTTCCAGTGCCTAGTGCTGGGAAGGGTATTAGTCCTCTTGTGACATGTGAAATGGCAGCTGTTTTGAAAATGGGCAGATCATGATTTAAATCAGTCTCGAGCAGATTTAATGTAAGTTCTACAAACATGATCCTTGCAGATCCAGAAATTGCTTCATGCAAACCAAGCTGCACGGTGGCCCACCCTTCCACTCGTGCTATTTAAAGGGCTTACCTTTCTAATTTGTAGGTGAAGGGTTTTAGATATATTTCTACTCTGGCAAAGTTTATGAAAATACTGAGCTATGTTCCTGGAAGTGTCTTCATGAAGTACCATATTTGGAAGTCTGTTGCTGCATCCTGATACAGAGGGCAGAGGGGTTTTATTCTGTGTCTGCAGTAAAGCTACAACTGTCAGTAAAACACCAAGGAAATGGATTGGGCACAACAGACAGAGAGGAAAAAGGTTTCCACAGAATCCCTACAGTTAGGAAGTAGGCCATTTGGCCCATTGAGTCCACATCAAACCTCTGAAAACATTCTCACTAAACCCTACCCTATCCCTGTAACCATACATTTCCCATGAATAACCCACCTAAACTGCACATCTTTGGACAGAGAAAATGTACAAGCTCTACATTCTAAGGCCGGGCTCGAACACAGGTCCCTGGTGCTGTGAGACAACAGGACTAACCACTGAGTCACCACAACACCCTTCTGTTTTTGCACTGATTTGCAGTTTTTAGGGAGGGTTTTGCCTCCATCCACCTCACTAAGGACCAGTGCTGAGATTCATCAAGGATATGATCACTGAGCTGTGCCATCTCATTCAACACGACCTTCAGCTTCACACCAGGATGAGAATGGTACTATCAGAGGCCAAGGTCCAAACCCCTCTAATATGGCAACAAGCAACATTTCAAACATATAACAGTTCAACATCAATACAGTATGAATATGGCACAGCCTCTGTACACTCTCTAACCAGAATTAAACTAGATAATGGAGAGGTGCTAAATGAATATTTCTCATCTGTTTACAATGAGGGACAGGAGAATATTGTAGAGGAGGTGACTGAGTTACGGGCAACTAGAATTGAAAGGATTAAGGTTAGTAAGGAGGAAGCCTTATCAATTTGACAACGTGTGAAGGTAGATAAAACCCCTGGGCCTGATGGGATTTTTCTGAGGATTGTCTGGGAAGCTAGGGAGGAGGTAGTGGAGCCTTTGGCCTTGATCTTTGAGTCCTCATTGTCGACAGGTTTAGTACCAGAGGACTGGACGATTGCAAATGTTGTGCCCTTGTTCAAGAGGGGCAGTAGGAATGACCCAGGCAATTATAGACCTGTGAGCCTTACGTCCATTGTAGGAAAAATTTTGGAAAGGATTATAAGAGATAGGATTTATCATCATCTAGCAAGCAACCATGTGATTGGAGATAGTCAACATGGATTCGTCAAGGGCAGGTCGTGTCTCACAAACTTCACTGAGTTTTTTGAGAAGGTGACCAAGCATGTGTTTGAGGGTCGGGCAGTTGGCGTGGTGTACATGGACTTCAGTAAAGCCTTTGATAAGTTTCCCCATGGTAGGCTATTGGAGAAAATAGAGGCACGGGTTTGAGGGAGATTGAGCCATTTGGATTAGAAACTGGCTTTCGGTAAGAAGGCAACGAGTGGTGGTTGATGGAAAATATTCAGCCTGGAGTCCGATTACTAGTGGTGTGTCTCAAGGATCTGTTTTGAGACCACTGCTGTTTGTCATTTGTCTAAACGACTTAGACGCAGGCATTGGTGGATGGGTTGGTAAGTTGCATCTTACTTAAGTCGGTGGAGTGGTAGACATTGTGCAAGAATGTTGCAGGTTGCAGGGAGACTTGGATAAACTGCAGAATTGGGCCGAAAAGTGGCAAATGGAGATTAATATGGATAAATGTGAGGTGATTCACTTTGGGAGGAATAATAGGAAGGCAGAACACCGGGTCAACGGAAAGATTCTTGATAGTGTACATGAGCAGAGGGATCTTGGTGTCCATGTACATAGATTCCTGAAAATTGCCACCCAGGTTGATAGTGCTATTCAGAAGTCTGAGGGTATTTTAGGTTGCATTGGTAAAAGGATTGAGTTGTAGAGACGTGATGTCATGCTGCAACTCTACAAAACGCTAGTGCGGCCTCAGTTTGAATATTGCGTGGTCGCTCCATTACAGGAAGGATATGGAATGGTTGCAACAGGTGCAGAGGAGATTTACCAGGATGTTGCCTGGTCTGGAGTGAAGGTCTTATGAAGAAAGGCTGAGGGACTTGGGTCTGTTCTCATTGGAGAGATGAAGGCTAAGAGGGGATTTAATAGAGACATACAAGATGATCAGTGGATTAGATGGGGGGGACAGTGAGAGACTTTTTCCGAGGATGATGACTTCAGCTTGTACAAGGGGGCACAGCTACACATTGAGGGGTGATGGATTTAAGACAGATGTCAGAGGCAGGTTCTTTCCTCAGAGAGTGGTAAGGGGGTGGAATGCCCTGCCTGCCAATGTAGTTAACTCAGCGACATGAGGGGCATTTAAACAGCCCTTGGATAAGCGTATGGATAATGATGGCTTAGTGTAGGGGAATGGGCTTAGATTAGTTCACAGGTCAGCGCAACATGGAGGGCCGAAGGGCCTGTTCTGCACTGTGTTGTTCTATGAGCATATGCCTGGATTTACCAAGATAGCAGGAATTCCAAAGGACGCAAGGAGTCATGGACTAAATGCACCTGTTTCTGGAAGTCCCCTAAGTCCCAGTGGAAGCGTACCAGAAGCAGAGAAATTTCCACTCTCTCAAGCCACAGGTGTTGTGCAGTCCTGGCCAAAGTACTGTGTTGCAAATTCCTGCTATCCTGACAACATCCAGGATGCCTGCATCATGAAATAATCCACCCTGCTCACCATCTTCAGGCCAAAATGACAAGAAGCTGCTAGCTTGGAGACAACAGATACCCACTCAGTGGATGACTCCATGATTCCCCATTACAATGTTTCAACAAAGAGTATGCAAGAAGACCCAGCTACAAAACCCCAAGAAATTTTGTTTGGCAGGCATTTGGTATCCTTAAGTTACTGGAACTCTTGGGGAATACCTACAATTCAAGCTGGACAATGTTTCCAAGGTCTTGGAGATCTGCTGCACGTTTTGCAACTTTACTACACTGGAGATGTCCTTATTACTTGCAGGGATACAGATGCTAGGAAAAGGAGAAGGAAGAGGAGGATGCGAGGATTATTTTGCACACTTTCTTTGGCCAATAACAAATGCCCAAACTCTAGTTTCCTAATGGCCTCATTCCATCATTGGTATTACTCCATAATTCTCATCCTTCCCCATCCCTTTGCCATATCCTATTATATTGTCCGCTTACACAAAGTCCTGCAATAAAAGTTGCCAACAAAAAAATTCTGAAGCAACTTTATCCCTGAGTACATTCAATGATACAAACAAAACTGAAACCATGTATCCTTGTGTATTCCCATTTATACCTGTCTTGCAGGTGCCTTTACCTGGCCTAGAGCACCATTCCTGCGATTGTACCTTGGTTGTGATTGTCTGATAATGGTTTTCAGTGCTAGAGACCACAGGTATTCATGCAGGATGAACTTAGGTAGCTCTGGACCCTGAGGGCTTGACTTTGGACATCAGTACCTCAGCATTGGTCATCAGCAATCTGAGAAGGCTCTTTTCAGAATTAGGTCGTTGGCAAAGTAATCACAGTAGAAGCTTTGAGTGCTGTTATTCTGAGAGATGAAAGCAAATTTGTGCTCCACAGATTCACTGTTCCAAAGTTTGATGCCTCAGAAAAGTTAGTCATCAGCTCAGGGACTATTTGCTGGACTGCTGTGACCACTTGCAATTCCCTTTGCTGAGATCCAGAGCCACAGTGGCTCCAAGAGTCAGATCACAGCACTCCTTGCTCAGAGGTCTGATACAGCCCTCATCCTTCCTTCCAAGAATGCAATGCCAGGTGGGAGAACAGAAAATCAAGAAGTAAAGGTAGGCCACTGTGGAGGGAGGATGTGAGGTGGAAAGAAAGAGTCACTAAGGTCAACAGCTTGAAATTTGTTCCATGATGATGATGTGGGATTTCAGACAGGCCATAGAGCCAAAGTGTGCCATCAGCATGTACAGTCTTACTGAGCCCAGATACAACATCATCTCCACAGCCAGTCTCATGTTTCAGAGCATAGTCACTCCCAGATATGAAGGCCACTGTCCAGTTCTGTTCTGCTCCCTTGTGGATGTGCAACATTGGCCTGTAACTAAGAAAGAAGAACGTGATGAGCCATGTTTAGATGTTGTACCTGTCACAATTGATTAGATGCAGACATGTGGAAGCTTTCAGAGGTGGTGGTGAGACTGGCAACACAAGTCAGTATATGAGAATGAGCTGGAACATCTGAACTGTGTCTTAATTGTTGGAGATGTATTGGCACTGGATGCATACAGGGCCCAACTACAACATTTGCAAAGGATAAAAAACTTGGAAGTATTGTGAACTGTGAAGAGGATATTGGAGAACAAAGAAAGGCTGGTTGAGTGGGTGGGCACATGCCAAATGAAATTGAATGCAGGAAAATGTGAAAGTGATATATTTTGGTAGGAAGAACAAGGAGAGCCAATATAAACGGAAAGCTAATTCGAAAGGGGTTCCAGGAACAGAGAGATCTGGGAGTATCTGTGCACATATAATTGAAGTTGACATGGAAAGTTGAGAAAGTGGATTAAAAAGGCACACAGGATCCTGGGTTTTATAAATACACTCAAACAGTACGAAAGCAAGGAAGCTATGATGAGCCTTGATAAAATGTTGGTTTAGCCTCAATGGGAGCATTGCGTCCAATTCTGGACACCACACTTTAAGAGGCCATGAGGCTTTGGAAAGAGCACAGAAAAGATTTAGGAGAATAGTTCCAGGGATGAGACAATTGAGTTGTGTGAATAGAATGAGAAAAGTGGGATTGTTTGCATTAGAGAAGGCCAAAAGAGATTGGGAAAAATTGGGACAGGACAAGGCAAGGCAGATGGAGAGAAACCATTCTCATTGATGGAAAGACCAAGAGGCGTAGGACACTGTTATAACATAATTGGCAGGAAAAAGCAACGGCAACATGAGGGGTTTATTGAGAAAAGACAATGAACCATGAGGATCTGAAATGCACCATCTGAAATTGTGGCATAAAAATCAAACAACAGAAAATAGGTGCAGGAGTAGGCCAATTGGGTCTTCAATATGATCATTGTTGATCATGTACAATCCCACTCCTGCCTTCCCTCCATATGCCTCAATCCCTTTTGCCATGAGAGCCACATCCAGCTCCCCATTGAATACATCTAACAAACTGGCCGCAACGGCTTTATGTAGTAGAGACCTCCACAGGCTCACAACTCTCTGACTGAAGGAATTCTTGCTCATCTCAGTCCTGAATGGTTTACACTTTATTCTTAGACTGTTCTAGTTCTGGACTTCACCAACATTGGGAACATTCTTCAAGCATCAATCATAGTTTTCAAAAGAAAATTGGATATACACCAGAAGAGGAAAGATTTACAGGACTACAAGGAAAGGGTGGAAAAGGGGAATGGTTAAGTTTGCAGAGAGCCAAAACAGTGAGTGACCTGCTGCTGCACTGAAACCATTTCATGGTTCATAATTGCTAATGGGTGAGTACTAGGTGAACTAAACAGGTTATGAGTTTGATAGTCTTCTGTATGGGAGATGCATATACTAATCTTAACCACACTAATGAGTTCATTGAAATTCTTGTAGCATGCTATCAGATCCTCACAACTAAACTCCATGACTTCCCTGGCTATATCCTCACAGTAACTTCTTAGATCATTCCATGAAGACTTCCTTGTAACCATTCCCATCCTCCCTGATTCCAACGCAGATAATCAGCAGCAGCTTTTCTTTTAAGAGGGGCAGATCCACTTTAAGGGTATAGGCAGACCAAAACAATTGCCAGCCACAGACACTATCGAGTCACGATTAAACATTTTGAGCTAATCAGCAGCATGGGTCGCAGAACATTACCTGCATGGAAAATGAGGAGACAGCTCAAAATTTGCATGAAACAAAGGGCGTGCAAATGGTGAATCACAATCCTTTAAGTCCGAAAACGGGAGTCTACTGATATTTATCCAAAGATCTTACTCCCACATTCAACAAAGTTTAAATGAGCTAAGTGACACTTGACGCTTCTCAAGTATTACAAATTCAGAAGCAGCCAAGATTTCTTTGAGGTAAATGTTCCAGAAATTACACAGCTGGAGGCAATGTTGGCAAATTATGTAAAAATATGCCTTTGTCTTCTTTAATCCTTCCACATTCATCCATTGCTGAGAACCCTACAATTTTCCATGTTGCTTTAATCCAAATCATATGGTGCATAATTTTATGTTGCACAAGCTTACATCACACCTCTCTAATAGATGCATAAGTGCTTGCCCAGGAACATCTTGACTGCTTCAAGGAGATTTTACAGGATCCTCCCCAAAAGCATTTTTAGCCCATTTTCAACCCATGCATCCAATTTAGGCCCCATAGCCGCACATGTTTGTTCTGGCCAAGAGCCAGCCCTTCCTTATTCAACATTTCTTGTCAGAAGACTAGTCATCTCTGTAAACCAGTAACAGACTTTATTGTAGGATTTCATCCTATGAATTGTGAATTGGAAATTAAACTTTGGCAAATATTGAAAATGTATTTCTACACCATGTTTTACATATTATAAAATATTCTAAAATTGTGTAAATATTAAATTGAAGTATTTAACTTTTAAGCTTCTTTGATGGAAACAACCAGCTTCAAGCAATGTTGTACTCCAAAAGATTCATCAAATGGGAAAGAATTAAGATTAAATTATGTTATTTTTTAATGGAAAAACATCTTGCAACTGTTCTAGAAAAATATACAATTTCTAAGTAAAACAAAGCTACTTTATTTTAGATGCTCTGTCTGTTAACATGGTGTGTTAATTTAAAGAATCCAATATTTAGGGCTACAAATTTTATTTGTACATTAAAAGATATAAAAGTATTTCTGGTTAATTGATAAATTTGCTTCTTAGCACTGCTGAACTACAGAATCATGAGTTACTAAAGATGAATCATGTTTAAAAAGAAGTCAGATACTTTTTCTGATCTTTTAAATATCAGTCTTCGATCAATATCTTATAAAAGACCATATCAAACTTTTTGCAGGGGAAGAGTTTAAAATTATTCCCATAAGTCAAACATTCATTGGCTGCTTGCAACATGATTTCTAAAAAAACAGCTCTCTGAATGCCACCATCACTACATCTAAAATTCATTTTAAATTAGTAACTAAATATAAGTTTTATAACGACATGGGTCAGAGAAAGCTACGCTTTCATTAGGAGTTCCCAATGTAGGTCAGTAACGCATCTCATGCTCAAGAGAAAGAGGCTTTGAACATTTAGCCTGTTACGGGATCAGTTTCATTTGATTTGTCTGATTTGTCTGGATAACATAATTGCTGGAGTCTAACTGACTTTTAAAAGATCCAGCATTTAATCAGCAGGTTATACTGGCTGCCCAGTCTAGACTGATTTGAAGGCACTGAAACTATACTGGCTTTTTACGGTTTGTGTTCAACAAAGTGATTAGTTTAAATAGCGTGTTTGGATGAAAGCAGAAACTGATTTTTCAAACCTTTGATTTTGTGTCAGCTATTTGAAAAGCAAGAGAGGGATTTAAGCACTCAAGAAAGGATAAAGGACAGATTGTATCAAAATTCTCCAAGTACAACCACTAAAGCGGTTATTTTGCCTGCTCTACAAAATCTGCAGTTTAAATATGTCATACATCAATGTAAAGTTTTAAGAGACACTTCACTGCAAAAACTAGGTTTCTTTTAAAGTTTGTTGATAAATTTTGTTGTTATGACTCCCTAGATGATTCAACAAGTTTATCCAGTTACTAGCTGAGCCATACACTCCAGGATGGTTTCAGGTTCAATCCCTGGTTTTTGCTGAATTAGCCACTCCAAACTAGGGTGGTGGTAGTGATATGTAATTCACCTCAACACCCCTGGGCTAGATAAAGGGAAACAGACTAAAGTTCCTGCTCCTGATTATTGTCCAGCAAAACCTGCTGGAGCTGTACATCTGAGAGGACAACGAGCAAAAGTAGGATTGACTTTAACTGAGATGACAGAATGAAAGAATAATATTGCATTGGAGGAGGCCATTCAGCCTCTTGTACTTGACTCGCTCTTCAAAAGAGCTACCTAATTAGTTCAGTCTCCTGCTCCCACCCCCAAAAACCTACAACTTTTTACCTTTCAGTAGTTATCAAGTCTCCTTCAAAGTGATTAATCTAAATAGCACGTTTGGATGAAAGCAGATACTGATTTTTCACAGAATCTGGATACACCACCTTTTAATCTGTGATGGATTTTCACTTCCCCAGTTGAATCAAGCACAGACATATATTCTCAATATATACCCATCAATAATTATTGTACACATTGCCAAGATATAAAGCAAGACACAAGTGAGGAAAACATGATCTTTAGTAGAAGTTTTGTTGATAAATTGTACATATTCAAGGAGCTTCCAATCTAACAAAGGGCCCTACTGAAGAACACTTCAAAACCCCAACTCTCAAGTACAACATTTTCTGGTACTTATGGTTCTTTTGTGTATTTTCATTCAAATTACACTGCACATGTATTAATTCAGAAACATTCAGTTTCATCACAGATGTGGTCCTTAATTGAGCATATTTACATACTTCTTTCTGAAATTTCTTCTCTAAAATGTATAAAATAAGTATTGATATATTTGTTTCCACCTGGTATTGTTGCAGATTGGTACATTTTAATGTTTAATTAGTTGCACTTTTATCAGAAAAAAGTATGATGTTTTAGAACTTGCTTCTTTTTCAGAGTAATGAGTGACAATTTGATTTATTCGCTTGCAGGGAATAAGAACGGGGCCAGTGGCACAATGAATAACTGACTACAGACCAGGAGATTGTAGGTTTGACTCTGACATAGCTCAAGTGCAATACAGAAGTTTTGGAGTGGCACAGTGGCTCAGTGGTTAGCATTGCTGCCTCATAGCACGAGGGACCCGGGCTCAATTCTACACTTTCTCCCTCTGTCTGCGTGGCTTTCATCCCACAGTCCCAAGATGCACAGGTTAGGTGGATTGGCCATGCTAATTTGCCCATAGTGTCCAGGGGTGTGTAAGTTAAGTGGATAAGACATGGAAATGTAGGTTATAGGGAAAGGGTAGGGGGATGGGCCTGGGTGGGTGCTCTTCAGAGGGCAGTGTGGACTTGTTGGGCCAAATGACCTGTTTCCACACTGTAGGGTTTCCATGAATACTTTTTTGGTAACAGGTAATAAAGCAATTGAAATCACTCAAGACACTGGATTCCCTTCTGAGTTCAGGAATGTATATTTAAAGCTAAAAACTCTTAAGTTTGAAGGGAAATACGATTAATATTTACTGGAGGTGTCCTGGAATATTAGGCAAACCAGACTTAGTTACCTCTTAATGAGACATCAAGAAACAGTCTCCTAAACTGGATAATCTCAGATGTTAGACTTGTCATTTTATGGAGCACCAGAGAATTCAGACAATAAACAACTCTGCCTTACTCCTCAGGAAATTAGATGCATCTTCTTTTTCTTAACTATTAGAGAAATTAACTCTAACCTTCAACTACCTGAACATTATTCATAGTTAGAAAAAACATCTTTCTTATCTACTAAAGAACTTGAATACTTCATTCATGCTTTAGATCACCAGGGAACACAAGCACTTAAACAAACAAAAGAAATATTAATAAATTCAGTGCTGCTCAAAAAAGAGACATTTCAGTGAAACTTTTCATTTTGCACTCATCAGGACAATTTGCAAGAATACCATTCAAGGGAAATAATCAACATTTATACCAGATCATTGGCATTCTTGAAAATTGTCTTGATGAGTGTAAAATGAAAAATTTCAAGAAAATGTACCTTTCTTCAGCATTTCTCAAGTTCTATACTGCAAAATGACTACTTATTAATAAATTATAATGATCAAACAGCCCACTAATCTTCCTCCCTTCCATTTGCTGATAGGAGTTCATCAATGTTGATAGTATAAAATGTTTGGCTATTCACAGATGGCAATCACGCAGCAGAGTCAAAACTACATGTGCACAGGCAACATTTCCATATGGGGAGACAGTTCTATATATAAATACAGCTTTCAGCACCCCCATCTCCCAAACTCATTCAACTCTCAATCATGATATTTGTGTCACTGATGTAGATTTCCATCTTCACCCTCTGGCTAGAAATCTGGCAATGTGGAGCATCTGCCTGTTGTAGAGCTCATCTGATTGTAGAAATCAGGAGAATGAGAATCAGATGGTTTCTATAATGAGAGGGCAAGTTCCCTGCCAGACTACAGATCTGGTTGTAAATTGCCCCCATTATCCCAGGTTTGGAGAAACAAAGGTGGCAAAGCAATAAAAAAGAGCAATTTCATTCTAAGTGTAAATTTCATTTATACATGATATTTGGAATTTTGTGAACATAGAACATAGAAAAGCACAGCACAGTACAGGACCTTCAGCCCACGATGTTGTGCCGTGGAATAATCCTAATCCAAAAATAAAATAACCTGACCTACATTCCCCTCAATTCACTGCTGTCCATGTGCATGTCCAGCAGTCGCTTAAATGTCACTAATGACTGCTTCCACGACTTCCACTGGCAAACTGCTAGACCTGTAACTAACTCTGCCCTTACTAAGTAAAAGTTAATAACATGTCTGCTCTGACTACACGGGATTGACATTATTTCAGCATGGAGAAATCTCCACCTTTGATATAGCTAGTGCATACTTCAATAGAAAAAGTATCAAGGAGATTTGTGCTTTAAACTTTTAACCCTTTGAGAAAAGTTCCAATACAAGAAAAAAAATCAAAACCCCCAAGTAAGACTGCAATGTTTAGACTGTTCTGAAGTGAATCATTTTGATTTAAACACTACATACTTCTTTAGTTACACTTTACCATATTTAGCAACATGCATTTTATAATTAAGACTGTAGATGTATCTGGAAAGAAATGATGTGCATATAGACAATGAAAATGCCTACACTGAAAAGGTTAAGACAGTGCCACAGCTGATATTTTGGTAGCCTTGGGCTACTCAGCTACCATGAATTTGAGCCTTTGCTATGCACATTGAATGTTATTTATACACATGGGAGAAATGAACAACATTTGACTTTTAAACCATAGCTAATTAATCTATAGACTGAAATGTCACTGTTGCATTCCTTCATTTCTGCTTGTTCCAGTTAAAGGCAATCTGCCATTCGTATGTTATGTTTTCTATTCATGCAGCTCACACCAATTGTACCTTGTCATTTTGGCTTTTCTGTGGAGAAGTAATTGAATATGGCCAATATGGAACATAGAAATTCTAAAAACCTGATTAACAGCATGAAACTCCAGTGAGAGTTTAACTTTTCTCCTCAATAGCACCACTCAACTTTGCAGAAAGCTTATAAGCAGTTACAACTCCAGCAGAAACATTGTAATTGGAAGTCAAAATTCTGACTGCATGCAATATCTATCAATGAACAGCCTTCAACTCCAATCTGTATTTCAATAACTTCTCACATTTGATAAACACAGATGAACAAAGTGTAACGTTTCAGTTACAAATGTTGTAAATAAATTTATGCCGAATCCCTAAATGAAAAAATATGTAATGCATTCATTCTGCCCTTCTGTCATCAGGTTTAAACAAAAACAAAAGTGTAAATTTTATCAGCTACATTTGGAAAATTAAGACATATTCCAAATTTGTTTCCGTGCTCAATTCAGAACCTTTAATATTTCTGCAACTGCACAATCAATTATTTTTATGCAACAAAGAGAAAATGCTGGAGAAGCTCAGCAAGTCTGGCAACATCTACAGAGAGAGAGAGAGAGAGAGAGAAAAACAGTTAATATTTCAAATCCAGTGACACTTCATCAGAACTGAAAGCAGCTGGGAAAGGCTGATATTTATGTTGATGGCAGGGAGTAGGGTAGGGAGAGGACTGAATAGAATACATGGAGTTGAAGCTGATGGAGAAAAGGAATGAGAGAGACAAACAAAAGCATTACTGATGATAAGCTGAACGGGAGATAAATGCTGGGTAGAGTTCTAATAAGAGGCATGAATGGTAGTAAATAGGTTGGCTGTGCTGGCGAATCTAAATACAACAAGGCCAAGAAGCATGGGGAGGGTAACAAGCATGATGGAGGCTGTTCACACTCTGAAACTGTTAAAATCTATGTTGAGTCCTGAGGACTGTAAAGTAGTGCCTCACACCACATAGCACCTTTTCATGCAATCACAGAAGATGTGACACTTCCCTGTTTAGTTCCTGTCTCTTCACTAGCCATGGTCTCAGACATACCTTTGAGGTTTAGCAGTGATTTGTGTGAAGATCATTTGATCTCTTCTACTGTATTCACTGGTCATTGTACAAGTTTCCCCATCAAATGGGAGGTAAAATGGCAACTGGCTGACTGCTTCATGGAACATCTAGGCTTTGTCCATAAAAGTGACGCTGAGCTTCCTGTTGCCTATCACTTCAACAAAACACCATGTTCCCATGCCAATATTTCTGTCACAGACTTACTACAGTGCTCCAGTGAAGCTCAACCCAAGCTGGAAGAACAGCACCTTGCAACCTTCAGGACACAACATCTATCATGTATTATGTTCTTAACCATGAAATAATAACAAAGGCAAGTGTTGAACAGTTGAAGATAAACACCTGTTCAGAAATACTGTTCTTTAAAAAAAAGCTGGTGAACTTACAATTCAATCAAACAGACAATTAAATTATCAATAATAGAGACTTATGCACTCTGGGTCTTTTCATTTTTTCACATAACATTGAGACATTGGTAAGAAATTGCAGAAAGAACCATTTATTACAACCAATCACCAATATGCACACTTGTCTGACAGCCCAGGACAATAAAACCACAAGCACTTCAGGCAAAAAGGGTCCCAACTCAAAACATCAAGCTTTCCTGCTCCTCTGATGCTGCTTGGCCAGCTGTGTTCATCCAGCTTCACACTTCTTATCTCAGCACTTCAGGCAATCTGTTTTAGCAGGTGAAGTGATTTGTTGACTTTGCTTGATTAGCATCTTTAAGTGGTTACAATAAGTTGCTTTCTCTTTTTTTTGCCAATCCCTCAGTGAAAATTTGAACTAGAGTATAAGTTAAAATATTTGAAGCCTGTATTGTTGATATTTTAATGGTCTGTCTAATTGCCACTTATGTACAGTTGATGAAACAATAGTTTTTATGAAAGAACATTTCTGAATTTGCTTTTAGTGTTTCTACACTGTTATTGCTATTGTATGACTCATTGGTCTCGTACATACACGCTTGGGAGGGGCATGAGTTAAGAACATAGGTACATAGGATCAAGAGTAGGCTATTCAGCCTCTCAATTATATTCTAAACAATGGCTGAATATCTCAATGCCATACTCATAACATCCATTTATTGCTTGATGTCATCAGCAATTAAAAACCATTCACTATTGGTCGAATTAATCACTGAGCTTCCACAATCTTCTGATGTAGAGAATTCCAAAGATCTACCAGCCTGTGAGTGAAGATGTTCCTCCTCATCTCAGCCCTAAATAGCTTGGCTGTTATTCTGAGACTGTATCTCCTTGTTCTACACTCCACAGCCAGGGAACCATATATTTTGCATCTCCTCTCTCTATCCCTTTAAGAATTTTGCAAATTTCTATGAAATTGTCTCACATGCTTCTAAGGTCCAGAAAATTAATGGACGAACTGAAGGGAATTTATATTAGGCAGGAAATGATGTTGGATAGATTGTTAGATCTGAAGGCTGATAAGTCCCCGAGACCTGATGGTCTGCATCCCAGAGTACTTAAGGAGGTGGCTCTAGAAATCATGGACATATTGGTAATTATTTTCCAATGTTATATAGATTCAGGATCAGTTGCTGCGGATTGGAGGGTGGCTAATGTTATCCCACTTTTCAAGAAAGGAGGGAGAGAGAAAACAGGGAATTATTGACCAGTTAGCCTGATATCAGTGGTGGGAAAGATGCTGGAGTCAATTATGAAAGATGAAATTACGAATCATTTGGATAGCAGTAACAGGATAGGTCAGGGTCAGCATTGATTTACGAAGGGGATATTGTGCTTGACTAATCTTCTGGAATTTTTTGAGGATGCAACTATGAAGATAGACAAGGGAGAGCCAGTGGATGTAGTATGCCTGAACTTTCAGAAAGCCTTTGATTAAGTCCCACATACGAGATTAGTGAGCAAAATTAGGGCACATGGTATTGGGGGAAAAATACTGGCTTGGATTGAAAACTGGCTGGCTGACAGGAAGCAAAGAGTAGTGATAAATGGGTCCCTTACGGAATGGCAGGCAGTGGTCAGTGGGGTTCCACAAGGTTCGGTGCTGGGACCGCAGCTATTTACAATATACATTCATGACATAGATGAAGGCATTAAAAGTAATATTAGCAAATTTTCTGATCACGAAAAGCTAGATGACAGGGTGAAATGTGAGGAAGATGTTATGAGAATACAGGGTGACTTGAACAGGCAAGGTGAGTAGACGGATGCATGGCAGATGCAGTTTAATGTGGATAAATGTGTGGTTATACACTTTGGAGACAAGAACATGAAGGCAGATTACTATCTAAATGGAGCCAAGTTAGGTAAAGGGGAAGTACAACGAGATCTGGGTGTTCTTGTACATCAGTCAATGAAAGCAAGCATGCAGGTACAGCAGGTAGTGAAGAAAGCTAATAGCATGCTGGCCTTCATCACAAGAGGAATTGAGTATAGAAGCAAAGAGGTCCTTCTGCAGCTATACAGGGCCCTGGTGAGACCGCACCTGGAGTATTGTGTGCAGTTTTGGTCTCCAAATTTGAGGAAGGATATTCTGGCTATTGAGGGAGTGCAGCGTAGGTTCACGAGGTCAGTTCCCGGAATGGCGGGACTATCATATGTTGAAAGATTGGAGCGACTGGGCTTGTATACGCTTGAGTTTAGGAGGATGAGAGGGGATCTGATTGAGACGTATAAGATAATTAAAGGATTGGACACTCTGGAGGCAGGAAGCATGTTTCCGCTGATGGGGGAGTCCAGAACCAGAGGACACAGTTTAAAAATAAGGGGTAGACCATTTAGAACAGAGTTGAGGAGAAACCTCTTCACCCAGAGAGTGGTGGATATATGGAATGCACTGCCCCAGAAGGCAGTGGAGGCCAACTCTCTGGATACTTTCAAGAAAGACATGGATAGAGCTCTTAAAGATAGTGGAATCAAGGGCTATAGGGATAAGGCAGGAACAGGATACTGATTGTGGATGATCAGCCATGATCATAATGAATGGTAGTGCTGGCTTGAAGGGCCAAATGGCCTACTCCTGCACCTATTGTCTATTGTCTTTAAAATATAGGCCCAACCTCCATAATTTCTCCGCATAGGACAATGGTACCATTCCAGGAATCAATCCAATGAACATCCCCTGCTGTCCATCCATGACAAGTATAACCTTCTTCAAGCAAAAGGGCCAGAATTGCACACAATATCCCAGACGCAGACTCACCCAATGTTCTATATACAACTAAAGATAGACTACTTTGCTCTAGTCCTCAAATCCTCTCACAATAAAGGCTAACTGGCAGTTTACTATCCACATAGATTGCTGCACTCACATGCTGGCTTTCAGTGACATTTGGACAAGGACATTGGACATTGTTCCCTTTGGACATCAATACTTTCCAAACTCTCACCATTTAAGAAATATTCTGAAAGACGAAGAAATATTCTTTCTCCAAGGTAGATAAGCACATATGTATCTATATCATATTCCATTTACCATGCTCTTGTTCACTCACTCAGTCCGTCTATATCCCCATGGAGTCTCTTCATGTCCTGCTCACAGCTCATATATCCACCAAGTTTTGTACCATCTGCAAACTTGGAAATATTATGTTTGGCCCCTACACGCAAATCATTAAGATAGATTGTGAACAGTTGGGGTCTAGACACTGTCCTTTCAGTAACCCATCAGTCACAACCATCCAACCTGACGGTGACCAATTTATTCAGAGTCTCTGCTCTTTGCTTGAGAACAATCGCCAATCCATACGAGTACATTACTACGACTCAGTGAGCTTTAATTTTGTTTACTAATCTCCTGCGTAAAATCAACTAAAGCCATCTGAAGATCCAAATACACCACATTCACTTCTCACAGCCCTTTCCCTGATTTATCGACTCTGCTCATGACATCCTCAAAAAACTCTCATGGTCGTCCAATGTGGTTTCTCCTTCTAAATGCATACTGACTCTGTCCGGCAATTACAACCTTCATTACAGATGTTAGTATTTTCCCTGCAACTGGTGTCAAGTTAAAAAATCTGTAGTTCCTTGTTTTCTTTCTCCTGCCTTTGTGAACAGTGGGGTTACATTTGCAACCTTCTATCCTGCAAACACTATTACAGCATTTTCAGAGATGATCGCCAAATGCATCCATTATCTCTATACAATCGCTTTCAATACCACAGTGAATACCATGTGTTTTCAAGGATTTCCGTCAGCTTAATTTTTTCAATATTACTATTTTAACTAATGCTAGTTTTCAGTTCCACATTCTCACTAGACCTTTGGGTTTTAACTAATTCAGGGAGATGACCTCAACCTTCCTTTGTGAAGATGTACAGTTGCTGTTGAACTGCCATTGTGGACATCTGTGACTATGAGGAGTTGCTTGGAAAATAGGTAAAACGTTGTGAATTACCTTTCAAACTGATCCTGAAACCATACTGTGGTTCTCATTGCCTCTGCAAGGGCTTGAGAAAGGAATCATGGAGAAGCTGGCCAGAGTCCATAAAAATTATGAAGGACGAGGTAATGCCTCCCCCTGGGGTGCAGCCTACCAGTTTGAGTGTGGACTCACTACTCTCACGCTTATACAGTGCGATAAAAAAGAATTGCAGACACCAGAATGGGGAATAGGAATTCTGGAATCAGACCCTGCTTGCCATTTTAGATTTGGCATCTCAACTGTGCAAAGCCTGGTCCCCAATCCACTCTGTCCCAACGAGTGATTGTTCAGTACATTGTTATTTAAGTTAATTCAGATTGCTACATGCCCATAATGGACAATAGCAGGCTCATCTCGTCAATTATGTAATTTGGATAGGCAGTAACCTGTTGGTTTTAATATTGGACTATTAATCCAGAGATCCAGGTAATACTCTGGAGACTAGAGTTTGAATCCCGACGTAACAGATAGTCAATTTTGAATTCAATTTAAAAAAAAACTGGAATTAAGAGTCAAATAATGACCACGAAACTGTTGCCAATTTGGGAGAAACCTCATTAGGTTCACCAAGGTGATTCTGTCTTTACCTGGTCTGACATTTACATGACTCCAGACCTGCAATAAGATGCAAACTGAAAGAACTGCTGAAGCTGTAAACCAGAAGAGTTTAAAAAAACAAAAAGCAAGAATCACAGGACCTGAAATGTTAACTCTAATTTCTCTTTACAGATGCTGCCAGACCTGCTGAGCTTTCCTACAACAAGATGGTTGACTTTGAACTGTCCTCTGGACTGGCCTAGCCAGCAATGCTCACATTTTGTGAATGAATTTTTTTAAAAATTGGTCGACAAATTAGGTATGTTGACACTGTACGGAACAGCCTAAGATTAGCAGAATGTTAATGTTGTTAGCTACAGAGTTCCAAAAGCAGTGCAAAAAAGGCCTTCCTATCAGCTTAGGAGAATTAATGGCTTGGTTGGAAAAAGTGGACAGTAGGTGAATGACGGTGACCGAAAGTTCCATATTCAATTCCCTTGTTGCGCTTGTTAACCATATTTGGCTTCAACGCCCATAGCTTAGTAAAGGAAGAAGCCAGCTATTTTCATTATCTAGTGACGCCCCCACCCTCCTCCGACCCCCCTGGAAGTGCATGCATGTCTAAGAATAGAATTGAGCCTGCCTGTTAAACAGTTTGTCACATTTAGGTTCACACATGAAAAAGATCACTCAGGCAAGGTACCAGAGTGATCCACGTCCATTGAACTGTGTCCCAGCAAGAAGTAAAGTCAGGAGGAGAGAGAAATTGGCAGAAAGAAATCCTGCTGCTGGGAAGATGTTATCACTCGCCACTCAGTCTGGGACTGGAGACCCTTTGACATCAAATATTTATTGCCTCCGGCTAGCCACTTAAAAGGAGAGATGAAAATGTTGATGGAGGATAATCACTACTCAAATTTGTCCATTGTCAATATTTTCTATAACCTTGAAAGCCTCCAAAAGTTTTCAAATGGACAAATTCTCAACTAGAGCAAACAAACAAGGAAAACCACTCAGTGAGCAAGAAAATTAAAATACAATTTTGTTCGGGCATCCTGATGTTATGTCAGATAAAAGATTTAAAAATCTGAAAAGTGTACAAGTCCTGTGTGGGCAAGTGACTGAGCTGAGATAGTGATGTGCAGCTTTCCCATATCATACATCACCCATAACTACATTATTCCTTCACTGTTTGAGACGGGACGCAAAATTGTTAGATCACATCATTTCTTTATATTTCATCCATTTTCAAACCTTTTTGTGCGGCATATCTTACTTGGTTGAGAGGGTTTGGTAGGTGGCCTACTCCTTTGATCTCCACCATTACCAATCCAGTTGTAAGAGATTGTGCATGAGAGGACTGGATTAATTTTATGTGATATTTCTTTCTCACATATGCCTGAGCAATGCTCGGTGCCTTCCCTATGCTGTGCCTGAGATTACAAACTCTCCTGTGAAGAAACAGCAGCTGTGAACGTACAAAGTAAAGTCCCTTTCTTTTTAACTTAATGCGAGTCTTATGAGTACATGATTGCAATGAATATATCACTACAGTGGGCAGTCTAATTCAGAGTCATGATGTAACCAACAGAGAAGACTATGTAGCCATTATGAGTAATGTCATTTATAATTAAAATGCCAGATAGTGGTTTGGGAGTACAGAACTTGAATGTTGATTAAAAAAAAGACACATTTTATCATAATATTTTAGCTTGCTCAGATCAGGACAATTCGTAAGAAATATCAAAGTGAAGGGAAAACAACATTTATATTGTATGCAAGAAAAATGTTGATTGATTGGCAAGTGGACACTGATTTGATAAAATCATTGAAATGGAGGATGCACCAGTTAATGATAACTGAAAATTAACATTCAAGCTTAGTCTAAATTTTAAACCAGGCAGGTTAATTCTGATTGGTCAAAATACATGTCAGCCATTTTCTGGTTCATTTCTCAGCAAAATGCCTTTACCATCAATGTTAACCTAACTGCTTTAAAGTTTAAACAAAACTTAGAAATTAACTGTCGTTCATCCATCACCCTCGCTGATTTTCCATTTTTTAAAATTTTTATTCTTTTATCGATTTTGGTTTAGATCATGAAAAGGAAATTATGTGCTGGAAATGACTTATGGATGCTGGGACAGCTTGTGGTAAAAGGCAAAGAACAGACCAACAAGCTTTGTTTGCTTGTGATGCCGGGCCTGGAGGCTAATTGCAGACTGAATCCTTATTCAAAGATTTCCAACAAACACAGTCACCCCTGGGAGAGCATTGCACTTAAACTATTTGGCTATTAACAAGGTCAGTACCCAGGAACTAGTTGGCATGTCTGGAAGAGACCCAGTGTTGAAGCAGATGACAGCTGTTGAATGGTTATTGAGGCCTCAGGAAGAGGTGATCGGTGGTATCAGGGTGAAACCAGAATTGAAGTTCTTTTCGTTTAATCATGTTTTCTGAGGAGACAAGATTGGCTGTTGCTGAGATGTCATGAAGATTTGAAAGCTTCTTGTATAATAGGACAACCAACTTCCAGAGGCCCAAAGAGTAGAAAGCTAAGTTAGAAGTATTCCAGCCTTTGGCTGGTGAGCTGCAGTGACCCTGATCAATGTTTCAGAAAAACAACTAAGAAATCCAAAATTAGTTCAACGGCATGAGACAGAGAATGGTGGTAGAGGGTTGTTTTTCGGAGTAGAGTCCTCTTAACTGTGGCTTTCCAAACGGATCGGCGTTGGTATTGTGGACAGTGAGGAAAGTTATCTAAGGTTACAAAGAGACTTTGATCAATTGGGTCAACAGACTCAGGAGTGGCAGATAGAGTTTAATTTTGATAAATGTGAAGTATTGTATTTTTGTAGAACAAACAAGGGCAGGACCTAGACAATTAAAAGTAAGTTCTTGGGTATTATTGTGGGACAGAGAGACCTAAGGGTTTGGGTATGTAATTCTTTGAAATTTGCATCACATGTAGACAGGGTAGTTAAGAAGGCATTTATCATTCTTGCCTTCATTGCTCAGATGTTTGAGTATAGGAGTTAGAAAGTCATATTGACATTGTTCAGGACATTGGTGACACCTTTTCTGGAGTACTATGTACAGTCCTGGTTGTTCCATTACAGGAAGGATATTATCAAGCCAGTTCCAAAAAGATTCACCACGATGTCGCCAGGAATGGAGGGTTTGAGTTAGAGGGAGAGGCTGGATAGCTAAAACATTTTCACTCACATGTAGGAAGTTGGTGATAGAGGTTATCTTATAGAGATTTTTAAAATCATAAGAGGTATAAATAAAGTGAATGGCAGTTTCACCTCTACTCTAATGGTGGGGTTTCAAGACTGGGGGCATATTTTTTTAAGTTCAAAGGAGAAAGATTTAAAAAGGAAATGAGGGGCAGAGTGCGGTTCTTGTGTGGAATGAATTTCCAGAGGAAGTGGTGGATGTGGGTACAGTTACAATATTTAAAAGACATTTGGATAAGTACATGAACTGGAAAGGCTTGGAGGGGCATGGGCTAAATGCAAGCAGGTGGGACTAGTTTAGCTTGGGATTATGGTCAGCATGAACTGAGTAGACTGAAGGATCTGTTTCCATGCTGTGTGACTCTATGAGTCTATAAATTCATATCTATGCCTGTGAAATAACACATTGTGAAAGCCATTTAAGTTATCTGACCAGCTTTGTTATTTTATTTTATTTGTCCCTTAACTACATTTGTTTATCTGTCCGTCTTATATGTGAATGAATGATAAAGGCAAACATTTCAGGTTTTATGCAAAAACATTAATCAGCTTACCTTGCTGTTTAAGTTTTCCACTTTCAATGGTTTAGATTTACAGTGTTGTGAGCATTGGAAAGATTGGCTTGGTTTGGCTGTCTGCCTCTGTGTCATAACAATGGCAAAGCATTTATCAATGAAAGTCCACTTGCCAACCAATCAACAATCTTCATTCATGTAGTGTAAATGTTGCTTTCCTGTTAACTTTGATAGGTGCAAAGGAAAAGACTTCAAAAAATGTATCGTTTTGTCAGAAAAATGCAAATGATAATGTCAGGCTCAGAAATGAGCCTGCAACAAAAATAACTAGTTCCAGTCATAGCCTCTATCGCCCATGATTGAATAAACAGAAGTCCAATAACTGCCTCAGCATCAATGGCTATAATGGTACAGTGCCTTGCGACTCATGCTAGTGTGCCCATATATTGCCCGTCTAGTAACACCTTAGTAAACCTATGTGCTGTTATTTGGCTCCACGTAAATAATATTGACATCAAAAATTCTAACTTGCAACAACGTTCTTGTAATTTTAACATGTCTGTTGCTCTCTTCTTCTGACGATTTTGACTCATTTAGGATACAATTCTATGGTCACTTTCAATCCTCTGATACTTCTCCAAGATGGCTATTCTTCATCTACTGAAAGGGATATAAACCATGTTTTTGAAAATTGCCCTCCTTTTAAAGGATTAAACTAATTAAACCAATGTCATACACCTTCCATGATTAACAGATACTTCCTGAGATCTAGTGTCTCAACTTGAACACAATACACTGGATGGAATATAGCTAATGCGCTGTAAAACCAAAACCCCATCTCACTACTTTTAAATTCCGACATCTTTGAGTTGAAAGTTTGCACTCAATCACTTTTAGTGATTTGTGTAAATGAGCTCCCATATCTCTTTGTTTCTCCACAGACCCTAGCACCTGAATATGAATATAATATTCTGGTTTCTTAACAACAAAGGTCACTGTCAGATGAGTCAAATTCTGTTCTCACCTGACACACAAACAGATGTAACTTTCAGCAGGGTATGGCATTGAAGTAAGAAGGCTCTGAAATATTTTCTGCTTTGCCTCCTTAAAATTCTAAGTTTGACTGAAATCAATGGCAGCATTATTGGTACTACACAACTGAGATTGAAAACTTCATGGGGATGTGGGACTCTTTGGATTGTGCTGCCATGGGAAACAGTTTTTACTCCCGTTACTCTATTAGTGAATCAATCTCGGGAAAGAATTTAAGGAAATATTTAGAGCATATTTATTTAGACAGAGTTATTTCCATTTTCTTACAAGAACGATGGAAGCTAGAGAAAAGGGTGTATTTGCAAATACAGCTGTTCAGCAGGTCCCTGAAGTTAACCTCCACGTGACACAGAATAAGACAATTTCATTATGTGTAGTCCTTTTGCGTGTTTAAACATAGGAATTGGAATGAGGAGTAGGTCATTGAGCCCTTCTAGCTTGGTCTCCTATTCTATAAGATTTGATTTGGATGTGGTTTCAACTCCACAATCCCATCTAGCCCCAGTAACCATCTGGAAGGATCCCACCTTATTCTGAGAGTGAAGAATTTTTATTTTCTTTATAATGGGAGTGGTAATATCACTGAGTGCTGTCTATACTGTGGGGAACCATGCATGGCGAGAAATTATGAGTGACAGGATGGTTTCTGCACAGTGAAAAACTGGGGAAGTACTACTCATTGTAAATCTATATTATTCATTAATTGGTTAAATTAAATGAGGAAAATTCCTGCAAATCCAGCACTGTGGTTATATTCTTGGAATAGAATCACAAGCTAGCAGATTGAGGTTCAGATAATCTAAAACATCTCTGCTCATTCTGAATAGGAAATAAAAGACTGGTGAAAATAAAGACTTCATCTGAAGCAGATGTGAGCCACAGGATGCCTTTTCCTCCACGAGCTTGACTTTTTCTTCATTCATTGTAGACCAGCAGCAACATCAGCCAAGAAGTTGGTTAGCTTTATTTTATTTAACTGCTGAGGCAGCAGAAAGATCAGCAAGACAAAAAAAAATCAAATTCTTATTTCAAAACTTTGGCTGCCTGAGGCAAAAGAAATTGTATAGACAAGAAAACCCACTAGCCAAAATTAGCAAGTATGGATGCACAAAACCTGAATTTGCAAATAGATGAGGAGAGCCTGAAATATACATTTGACTAACTAGAGTTCTCACTAGCATTTGGCACTTTCAATAATCAATACACCTTTTGTACCAAGGCAAATTACCATTACAATCTGATACAATGTCATAAGTCACTGGAAAGTTAACTATCAACAATGAGTAATAGGGGAAGTAAAGACAGCAGATCCATGGAGTCACAGAACAAAAAAGAGAAGCTGATTTGCTATTGTAGTGCGAGAGATGTACTGCTGTCATGAATATTACATTGCTTTCTGTCGACCAAATGTTCTCAACCTTAAAATGGCCCATTAAGAGCTTGCTTTTGGGCTGCATGATCAACTCTCATTAGATATCAAACCACATATCAGTTGTGAATAGGTAATGGCATTGGAATAAATCACAACACTGTTATCTTCCTTTTGCGGCTGCAGTTAGTCTTTCCAATTTTCTTTTCTGCAAACATAATCTCCTATCATAGGGTAGTTATTTTTGTTTTGCAAAACAATTTAGATTTTAAATGTGGTGTATAGAAAAGCTGTGGCATTCAACCAGTTACATTTGCTCACGGTTCTGTTGATAAATGCTATATTAATTAAAAATAAGCTTTGAGAAAATATAAATTGTTTGTACAGGGCCTGTTTGGTCCAATGTGGTCGAGGAAATCCATGGTAGTCCAAAGAAAAGAGGCTCTTATCTTTATCAGAAGTCTTTTGTAGCATGATAGCAACTAGGTACAAGTTACGTTGCTATGATAGATATTGTTGTCAATGAGGCAGGTCTCAATGTTATGTCATATTCTTTCAAGATCCCAAGCTGTTCCTGACTCCTGAGTCCATGTGTCGTCATCCTATTTGGCAGTGCTTAAAGTACACCTCAGAATTAACTCTTTCAAACTGTTGTACAACATCTACCCACCAAACTCTCAGCTTTGTTCCCATGATTTTCATCATGCATTGTGATACCAATCACTGGTGCATTGTGGCCATCAAAGATTTATGTAATATCATCAGATTAGGAGGAACTTAATCAGCTTCAATATTAACTCTTTCAGAACCAATTACCTTATATAACAATTAACATTATACATTTGTGTATATAATTGCATTTACGAATATCCCTCTTCTTCCAGGTCTCTGGCTTTGCAGATTCAAGAACTCTTGAATTCTGGAGGTTTCATTAGTCTTCCAGGGTAAACTCTGTTCAGTCTTGGACGATTGATAGACACTGGACTAAAGTCTATTGGTTTTGACTCTGACAATATGAGTCTGAAAATCCTTTCAACTAAACAAACATTAATCTTTTGGATTTCATTTCCTGAGGACATCTTTCCAGCTGTAACAGGCAATTGCTCCATTGTAATGTCTGGAGTAGCTTTAATCTCATAATTTTTTTTCCTGGATACTAACTGTCCTGTTGAATCAAATACATTGCCCTTTTGTAGTATACTGCAATATGCAGTATTTTGTAGTCATCTTAACCATGTCTAAATCAATGGACTTTGGTCTTTCCATCTCAGCAATGGTGTCTGTGGAGTTGAATAAACCATACCCTTAATCTGTGATAGCACATTTTTATTCACAATCTGCAAGAAGTGTGTCAGCTCTTTACTTCAACTTGTTGATTACCTTTGATGCTTTCATTCGTCCACTGTGATTACATTATTGCTGAGATTGATATGTTCACTTCTTTAATCATATTACTTGAAGATTGCATCTTTTTTGCTACTGATCCTGGTACTGATGATTCTTCCTGGAAGGCTGAAAGAATAAAATGCTTTGCTTGAGTTTGCATCTTATCAGCATCTGACAATAAGTTCAATTCTTTCAGTGTTGATAGGAGTGGAAGACACTTCTGCCAATCCTTTACAGTCACAAGTTTTCTCCTTGCTGACGGCATGAAAACAAATGTCTTATGTGAACATAACTATTTTTAATTAATTTTCAGTTTTGGTTCAACCATGAATTTAGGAAACTCTATGAAATCTTCTACAAGTTGTTATTGAGTAACTTATGTTTTTTGACCTGTTCCTTGAACAGTTGTTTCTTGACTTTCACTAAATTTGACTCCTTCCACCTTTAAAGAAGTTCGAGGTTAAAACATGCATTTATGCTTAAGAATGTGCATTTTTGAATATGAAATGCAACAAGTTCTTAACTATCTGACACCTCTTGTGTTGTGCAGTTGCTTGTAGCATACTTTTAATTGTAAGTGCTATACCATCTGGATCGTGCTGTTGCACTGCTGTAGATTGTAAATAGTATCCCTTCAAACATGATAATGCAGCAGCATTTGGTCCTTATCAATTTTAAAATCAATGATATTTTTTTTACATAAATATCATCTTGCCAAAAAGCTACATTTAGATTAATTATTTCATTTATTAATATCTTTGGCTGTTTGTCTATTGTAGACTATTCTAACTCATTAACCTTTTTGCTCTGTGACTGTCATACTTAAGTACATTTGCTGAAAGTTACTCATTTTCTTACCTTTTTCTTCTGGGCACTGTTTTTGCCGGTGAGGTTTCCTTGTTGCACAGAGCTGATTCTAACTTTTAATTTCTGGCATCTGTCCAACTCTCTACTGGCTTTTCATGTCTGCCTTTCAGGTTTCTGTACCATAAGAACTGAATGGGTTCTGTAAATGTCTTATGATAAGATTGATCTCCTCCCCTTAGGACTGATCCGCATTGCTTCCAGACTTATTCTGCACTCACCATCTAAATGGCTTTCTCTAGAGTCAAATCTTCTTTTGATTGTACTAAATCTGACATAGACTTCTCAACAAATCCAATAACAATTCTATCTCTCATGAATTCTGAAGTTAAAGACTCACAATCACATCCACAAAATAATCTGTAGACTTCAGTTTACTTTTCCCTAGCTATGGAACTCTTTCAGGAATTCATTTGTGCTTAACATCAAAACAATTGTTAAAAGCATCCTGAATTTCATTGGAAGTATCTGTGACTTCTTTACAGAAGTGTATTTACCTGTCTAGCTTCTGATTTAATATCCAGTTTAGAAGCAATTGTGCACCTTAAGAATTGTTTTCTCCAACGTGTCCAATTCAGTGTTCTACTTGGCCCATCTCTGAACTTAAATCTGCCTGACAGTATCATTTCTGCCCCAGCTGTGATTATTTATTTTCCCTGCTTTCAAGGTTTTTAATTTTGCACGATAGGAATGTTGTTATGTGCAATATTTTCTGAATGCATGCAGGATGGATCCTACCTTTTATGAGTAAAGTGGAGGATTCCCATTTTGAGAATAATATGGAGATGCCTGCCTTTTTTATAGTTTCTCTCGATGATACCTGCGAATCACTGTCTTAATAAATTATTCCGGTTTCTTAATGACTTTACTGAATGAATTCTGCCCTTTGTGGCTTTTTATAAGATTATTCTCAATCCATTAACAGATTTCCCCAGATGATACCCCATGTCTGCAATGCAGGTAATAATCTCCATAGCTTTACAGTTTTGTTTCTTTGAGGAGTCCCTCAATAGTCTGCTAGCATTGTTTTTGTCTTTCTTCTGCTTCCAATTTGCCCTTTTATCATTTTATTTCAGGGCCACAATATTCCCGGATCTGAGACCTAATTTTAACTTGTGTCTGACGTCAAGTTGTCCCCTCACGATGGCAACAATGCTCAATCTGAGCTGTAAGTACTTTACTTCCTTTTAGATGCCCCAGCCTGTTAAGTGCACATTTGTTTTCAAAATTTCCCTTGCCCATTAAAGATTTTAACTTAACTGAGCTGACATCCAATGGCTGCTCTGTCTCCAGCTGAACACCAACCTGAGACTGTTCCTACAGAACGTCCTTTGAGGCCCAACTCTGTTCCCCTTGCCCTAAGTCCATGTGACATCATTTAGTTGGGCAGTACTTAATCCATGTGTTGGCATTAACCCTTTCAGATCCTTCCCCCTTTTACAACAGAATCAGGAACAGAAAAGCTTGTTCTCTGGCTGTCCTAATAGGAAATTTGGTAAAGGCTGGAGGTGAACATGTTGGTCTATTATCTCATTAAAATAACATGAAAAAAATATCATTTTGGCAAATGGTGATTACAAGGCATTGGCAGTGCAGGTGAGAGCACTATGCATTTAGATGATCTTCGTTTGTGATTCAATTCACAGTTACAGCATAAACAACATAAAAAATTACAAATGCATCTACATGTCACAACCTAATGAAATCAGCATTGTCAGCATAATATTGGAGTGGTGAAGTATGAATTTATACACTTCAGTAGAAAGAATAGAAAGTAGACTATTTTCTAAATGTGGAAAGGCTTTGGAAATCTGAAGCACAAAGGGACTGAGGATTCCTAGTTCAGGATTCTCTCAAGGTTAACATGTAGGTTCAGTGGCAGTTAAGGAGGCAAATGCAATGTTACCATCATTTCAAGACGATTAGAATGCAAGGGTTGGAATATACTGCTCAGGCTCTATAAGGCTCTGGGCAGACCGCATTTGGAGCATTGTTAGCAGTTTTGGCCTCTGTGACTAAGGATGTGCTAGCATTGGAGGGGATCCAGTAAAAGTTTACAAGAATGATCATGGGGAGAAAGGCCTTGTCATATGAGGAATAGTTCAGGGCCTTCTCTCTGTACTTAATGGAGTTTAGTAGTATATGGGGGATTTCATTGAAACTTATAGAATACTGAGAGTCTGGAATACAGTGGGTGTGGAGAAGACATTTCCACATGTAGGAGAGTCTAGGACCCAAGGACACAGCCTCAGAGTGAAGGGACAACTCTTTGGAACTGCCAAAAGGAGAAATTACTTCAGCCAGAAGGGTAGTGAATCTGTGAAACTCATTGCCACAGATGACCTGGAGGCCCAAGTCATCAAGTGCATTTAAGAAAGAGATTAATAAGTTCTTGATTAATAAGCAGATAAAGAATTATGGAAGAGGGCAGAAGAATGGGATTAAGAAACATATCACCTATGATCAAATGGTGGAGCATAATCAATGGGCTGGATGGCCTATTTGTTTCGCTATATCTTGTGGTCTTATGTACTTCTTATTTTGGATAATTAAACTAACTACTTCAAATCTAAAAAGTACAGAAGTCAGAGGCCTGAGGTCAACATCAACCTCTTTTACAGTTTCTTCTGTAAAACGGATTGAATTTACCTTTCACAAAATGAGCTACATGATAATGGATGTGATAAGATCTAAGATAGAAAAGTGTTGGCAGAAATGGAATAGCATTCCTTCAAAATGTGTTACTTGAACTCCTCAATGCTACAACTGAACACTGACAGGAATCATTAAATCAGACAGAGCCTCACTGAAACCAAAATTAGCCACAAATCACTATTTTCAGGATGTGCTGTCTCATTAACACAATAGGTACAAGAGCAAAACTCTCTTCCACGCAGGAAATTTTACTCAAAGTAGAAGTGCATAAATGAAGGCGCAAGAATGATTGAACACTGACAATTCTTTTTGTGAACAGAAATTAGCAGAGGGTGAATGCAAAGTTTTGCTTTCTAAAACCTTTCTAAATATCTACCACCGGATGCTCAAATATATTCAGCAGTGGATAACAAATGTAAAATGAGAAAAATACAATTTTGAACTCTGAGTTAGGTCCAGCATTACTCAGTTAAAGTACTGAAATATTTAAAGTATTACCATGGTGTTTAGAGAGTAGGATTATAAATTTTAAATCAATTGCCTTGCATGACATACCAAAATTTGCCATGGTTTGTATTTGTGAAACGAAGAATGTTTTCATCTGCAGTGGTCCTTTAGGATATGTAGTTTCTCTGGTAACAAAGATTACAGTCCGTGCTTAGGCTATAGGCCATGGAAACAAAATGAGTGTTGACATTCCTCCTACTCAAAGGATCATATTACTCCTCAACAGAACTGAAGCTTTATATTGATACTTTGATAGTATGTTATTTTGATTTTATATCAACAGTCTGAATGCAGATAATATATTACTAAGGACTGATTAAAAGGCAATAATTATGTTTATTAACAGGCATAGCATAAATTGGCAGTGGTTTAGGCTGTGCCTTAGATGTGGATAACTGCACTGCTCATGTACCAAAGGCTTTTAATGAAGATCACTATTTAAACAGTGGTTCAAAGTGGAACAGCGATGCAATGTTTAGCTGAACTTATTAAATCCTACATGCAGCAAACCAGGAAAAAAAACACGAAAGACTCAAACTTGATTCCTCCAAAACAACCTTTCTCCTAAATAATTAAAAATTATTTGAACTTTGCCCATTAAGGTGATCCATTTTTATATTTTCAGTAATCCAAAATAATGCGTTAATAGCTGTTTATATAAATATGGAATCATACAGCACGGAAAGACACTATTTGGACCAGCATTGCCTTGGCAAAATAATTTTAATAATAAATATTAAGCATTTATAGATATAATTTTAATGCAAATGTTGCATTAAAGCACAATATATGTAGAATATTTAACATTTTAATTTAAAAGGGAGGTAAATGACAATGTCTTGAAATCATTCAATTACTTTAAACTTCTAACAGCTTTTTTCCCATTATGGTGAATTTTATATCAGATTAATTTTATATGCAGCTATAATTATTCACCAAGTGCATGATTATTACCCTATTGTGAATTGTGTTGGATCTGAAAGAAAAGTATAGAAGTAATTGACAGCATATTGCACTATTTGGGAATGCAAGTTGAGAAATTCCAGTATCACAGCACACAGGTTTCCATCTATTTAAATGGAGTAATAAAATGGCTTTACAACAGTGATGTGAGCTCCTTGTAATTGCTGCTGTTTACTTAAACAGCCCAATCACAGAGTAATCTCTTAGATGACTTCATCATTTTGGTCAAAAACAGAAGTCGCAGGAAAAGCTCAGAAGGTCCGGCAACATCTGTGAAGTAAAATCTGAGGAAGGGTCACTGGACCTGAAACATTAACTCTGATTTCTTTCTTCGCAGACGCTGCCAGACCTGCTGAGCTTTTCCAGCAACTTCTGTTTTTGTTCCTGATTTACAGCATCCACAGTCCTTTTGGTTTTCATCATTTTGGTTTTGGTCTCTATCATATCCTGGACATATCACAGAGCTATGAAACAGTCAAACAATAGCCAAGTGTCCTGTCTCACTTAAATCCTTTGTGTGCTGAAAGGAGATTACTATGATAAAAGAGCACATATGATATTTACTGATTCATTGTTTTTTGCTGCTGATTAAGTTAGCATTATCGATAATCAATTTGAACATGATTTAAGTGGGCACAGCACTACTATTAAATAATTTATTATTTCAGAGCTTCTTAAATTTTCTTTCAGTCAAAGAGATTGTTTATTCAAATATTTTTTCAAGGTTGTTTATTCCAGTGAAGCTAAATGTACCGTAATCTCGGTGGTAATAGGATTGTTAGCTGTATAATCTAATAAATTCCATTTTCTTGATAATCTCATGAACAGGTGGATTGTATTGAACTAAGACAATGAATATCAGAAATGTTTGAACAAGTTCTGTGTTGAGAATGTTTAATTAAACTCAGCAAGAGAAAATATACACAGAATATCCACTGCACTGCCCAAACTAAAAATTATTCATACTGCTTCAAAATCGAAATTAATTTCAAATAGTCTCAAAATCATTTTTTATATGAATGACTGGCATAGATTTTGACTGTTCCTGCATCATGAGCCAACATTTCTGGTCAACAGCTGGTGTATAATTTTTGCTCCATATTTATAATTAGTGTTCCCTTGGGGAATTTAGTGCCTATTAATGCTAGTCATTGATTTCTTACAAATTCAAACTGCAGATCGACATCTTTTCTGAAATTGCTGGCATGCTGTTCCAAAATCTGCTCTGGTGCCCTGTCAATTCTCTCACCTAGCAAATATCTATCGTCAATATTTGCATCTGTTTGTGTTTGCTTGCATGCTTTTTGGAATTTTTGTACTGTTCCTCACTCTTCTATTTTGGTTCACATTTCCTTATGGATTCAGCACCCTTTACTCTGCAGATACTACGCTGGTGGTGATCAATTGTTCCCTATGAAACCACCTTTACATAATCTGTGAATATGTTCTCTGCAAGTGTATTTCCATTTCAGATTAATGGCTATCAAATTCAGATCTTGTTCATTATTTTGCTGTACAAACTATTTGATCCCTTGGTTCCAAGGAGGTTATTAGTGCAAAACCTTTTTCGAAGGGGTACAAGTACAGATGCAAATTTGAGGTGTCACATGACATTAGTTACTAATCTTTGACCTTGTTTAGCATGTAAATTACATGCACGGCACATGCAATGAGGATACTACATTGAAATCCTGAAAGCTCTCACTATGTTTAGTGTATGATATGGCATCAGTTTCCAAACATATATACATAAATGAAAAGCCTCACCCAAACATGTGGACTGCGTAATAATGTTTTCTAGACAGTAAAAATTTTAGAACCTAATTGAACCAAATTCAAAGAAGAGGCTCTGAAAATATTGTCAATTCGAAACAAAACAACAATTACTAAAAACAAGGTAAGTAACATCTAAAATTATTAACATGTACCATTGGGAAAATGGAGATTGTAAATCAGAAACTTCTGGCTATAACCTGTAAAAGTGCATTATCTTCACTTGTAATCGATCTTTGAGCACATGATTTGTGTCAGCAAGTTGGTAATATTGCAATATACTTGACAAGTGTACAAAAATTAGTAACCTTCTTTATTTTACCCTCACAAAAGCTTGCTGCTGAAATTATTTCAGTGGATTATCACTTCACGGAGTCTTTCCACACAAAATGTATACTCAGCACAGGCACTAATTGAGCACATATAGATTCAGTCCATAGCAGAATGTTACAAATTTCACTAACATCAATAGCTTTCAATTAATTCATTAAAAGATTAAATATCATGGAAAATTGACTACTGTTTAAAATGTAAGAAATAGCATTTTAAATTTTCTGTAATTGATCCAATATAAAATGTGATGCAATGTTGATGGACAGTTAGTACTTTAGTAATCTTGCACTTTTGAAATAATGCCAGCTCTGTGAGCCCCCCAGATACAGAACTGAGTTCAATTTTCCCAAGATATGTTTTTGACAAGATCTTTACAAATGGTATTCCTTTCACTAATTTCCTTGTATTCATTTTAGAATGTCAGACTGGATATCATTTCTCTTTTTGGCAATCTCGACTTCCTTGTCCCACCTTTTGTCAACCAAAAATTCTTACAGATGCAAATAAAAGCTTCTTTTACTTGAGGTGTATGCTCCTGGCCTTGGTCTGTCCTGTCTTCTCATCTGTAGACAAGCACCATAACAATGCTCACCTCTATTAGCCAAGACAATGCAGCAAGACAATGGCTTCCCTTCTCACCACTATGGAGTCACCCCAATAAAGGGCAATTCCCTTCTTTTTGTCATCTGCTGGTGGAATAATTCTGGAGCATGAGGTAACCACTACATGTATACTGATGACACGCAGCATTCTTCTTGAACATCTTTGACTCCATAAACATCAAGATCTGGATTTCTCTAAGTTGAGCGAAATCTGAACATTTTTAAAACATACCAAGTGGGGCCCATTTTTTGGATTCATAGAAACGTAGAAAACAGAAAATAGAAGCAGGACTAGGCTATTCGGCCCTTCGAGACTACTCTGCCAATCATTATGGTCATGGCTGACTATCCAACTCAATAACCTGTTTCCCTCTTTCCCCCATATCCTTTGATCCTTTTAGCCCCAAGTGCTATATCCAACCTTTCTTGAAAAGTTACAATGCTATAGCTTTGATAACAAGGTGTGAAGCTGGATGAGCACAGCACTCCAAGCAGCATCTCAGGAGCACAAAAGCTGACGTTTCGGACCTAGACCCTTCATCAGAGAGAAAGGTCTAGGCCCAAAACGTCAGTTTTTGTGCTCCTGAGATGCTGCTTCACCTGCTGTGTTCATCCAGCTTCACACTTTGTTATCTTCGATTCTCCATTATCTGCAGTTCCCATTATCTCTGAATGCTATAGCTTTGACAGTTTTCATTCATAGTGAATTCAGTAGGCTCATCATACTCTGAGTAAAGAAATTTCTTCCCTCATCTTGGTCACAAATGGTTTACCCAATATCCTTACATTGTAACTTATAGCTCTAGACTTCCCCATTATCAGGAATATCCTTCTTGCGGCTATCCTGTCTAGTCCTGTTAGAATTTTGTAGGTTTCTATAAGATCCCCCCCTTATTCTTCTGAACTCTGACAATTATAATTCTAATCGATTCAAACTCTCTTCATAAGTAAGTCCTGCCATCTCATGAATCAATCTGGTAAACCTTGGTTGCACTCCCCCCATGGCTGAACATCTTTCCTGGGATCAGGAGACCAAAACTGCACTGAATATTCCAGGTGTCGTCTCACCACCAAAGCCTTGCAAGAAATGCACCAAGACATCCCTGCTCCTGAATTGAAGTCTTCTTGCTAAGGAGGTCAACATAACATTTGCCTTCTCGGCTGCCTGTTGCACCTGTATGTTTATCCCTAACTGGTAAACAAGGATACCCAGGTTTCATTGCACATTTCCTTCTCTTAATTTATTGCCATTCAGATATAACCCGCCTTCCTTTTTGCACTCCCAACGTAGATAATCTCACATTTAACCACTAACATCTAACATCTGCCCGTCTCTTGTTGAAAGCCTTCTAAAAGTCCAAATAAACCACATCCCCTGGCTCCCCAGCATCAACTCTACCAGTCACATTCTTGAAGAATTCCAGCAGATTCGTCAAACATGGTTTACCCTTAGTAAATCCATGTTGACTCTGTACAATCTTGCTACTGTTTTCCAAGTACTCAGCTACTAAATCTTTTATTACAGACTCTAGCATTTTCCCCATTACTGATGTCAGACTCACTGGTCTATAGTCCCCTGTTTTCTCTTTGCCACCCTCTTTAAATAAAAGACTTACATTGGTTACCCTCAAACTTGAAGGAACTGTTCTAGAGTCTGTATAATCTTGGAAGATGTTCACCAATGCTTTCATTATTTCTAGGGGCACTTCATTAAGTACTCTGGGATGTAGATTATCAGGTCCTGGGATTTTATCTATTTTCAATTCCATGCATTTGTCCAACTCCATTCCCCTAGTAATACTGATTTCTTTCAGTTCCCCCCTCTTATAAAACGATGTGTTCCCCAGCAGTTTTGGTATGTGACTTGCATTCTCCTGAACACAGAATCAAAGTATGTATTTAGGTGATCAGCCAGTTCTCACTCCCCATTATAAAATCACCTGTTTCTGTCTGTAAAGGATCTACATTTGTCTTCACCAATCTTTCCTTCTTCACATAAATATGGAAATTTTACAGTCAGTTTTTATGTTCCCGCCAAATAAAGTCACCCATAATTACAGATGTTCCTTTATGTTCCAACTCCTATAGCAATTTCTGGTAATTTTTACAGCCACAAAATAAATGTAGGGAGAAGGTGTCTGAAGCCTGCACTCCTGAGCTGCGTCATTGTGGGGATAGACATCACAGACACCCATCCTCTGTAATTTTCATGGATTCCAGCCAACTTCTCAAGGGGTTGTGGATCCTGGGTCCTCAGAAGGGTCATGATCCATAGGTTCACATCTCTTTATCTTGTTCAATTAAATATAAAGATTTGAATCATCGTATTAAAGTAAAACTAAACTATCAAGACCTCATAAATTTGTCAAGTTATCAAAGCTAACACTCCCATTCAATTTGTATAAAAAGCCACTTTCCCAGCTGATTCCATTAGTGACTTTTGTAGTTCATTGAAGTATTCATAATGAAGCATCTGGAGTCTGTATCAATAGAAACAGATGGCTTCCTTATGAACGCTTAGTTGAACTTCAAACTGCTTAGACAATTTAATGGAACATATGTGATATGAAAGACCATGAGGTTGTCATATTAGATACCTGTGTAATGAAGGTGGAGAAGGGAATTATGATGGGGTATGCAGAGGAAATAGGATTTGATGTACCATGGAATTGGAATTAGTGAAATGAGAGTGCAGGGAGAGGACATTGGGGATATGAAGAAGCTTGGAGACAGCATGAAATTAAGAGAGACAATGGGCGTGAATAAAGAAGAAAGGTTTGGAGGTTGAGGACTAGAGGGCCAAAGTCTCAGAGAACTGAGATGAACCTTCTGTCTAGTCCACTTCACCACTCACAGGCATCTGTGGTGGACTTGACATCATCCCAACCGTCCTGTCCAGAATGAAAAAATGTCAGTGTCCTTTTTAAAGGAGACAAGTTTGGTCAGTCAGCAAGTTTCTTGACTTGAACTTCCTGACTCCGGCATCAAAATCTGGCCCCAACTGACTATGTATCTGATATTAAGTTTAGGATACCAACAATGTACTGCAACATAATTCTATCAAGACCAACAGCTTCCCAATCAGATTCTTCTGTAAGTTCTTAATCACATCAAGTTTTCAATCACATCCTCATTTACTTGCCCTGCCCAGATGGCTGAACCCCTTGGACAAGAATTTGCCAGAAAAATAACTGTGCATGAGTGACACACATCATTATTACTGTATAAGTTGGACAAGGTAAGATAACCTGTGAATAGTGAAAACCTACGAATCTTTGACTATTTTCCATCTCTTTGCCATTAGCTTCAACAAAATGGCATTCTGCCCTTAACCTCCTATTGAGTTTCATAAAATCGCTGCATGTACACATTCCTTGCCCATTAAGCTCACTGCAGAAATTTAAGTCTAGTAACTAATAGTGTACATACAATTTTAAGGATGTGATCATTCCAATAAGTGCCAAGCCATTTCTCTGCATGTGCTACAACATGTCCAAATTGCTCACACAGACATTAGCTCTTATGTTGCCATTGTCCTCATCAACTGGCTCCCTGTCTCTTAACACATCTAATCAAACATCTTACCATCATCTAGAAGCCTCTTCATGGCCTGGCCCCTCCCTTGCTCTGCAGCCTTATTTAGCTCCACATGCCAGTCACAATCTGTCTTGGCCTCGCTCAATGAAATGTAATATCTCTCTGCCCTTCTTAAAATCTTCCTGTAAATCTATCTCTTTGGTCCCTTTGTTCAATCTGTTGTCTACCATTCGGTGTCCATTTTCAGCCCATGTGATGGACATTACATTGAAGGTGTTTTATAAAATACAATAATTTTTTCCCCTAATTAGAAAAGTCAACAACTGTTGTCTGTATTCTGTGGGTTCTGTTCACCCATTCCCTCACAACAAGTTCCCTTTGTGTAAATTAATGGCAGAAGAAAAATATGATCCAGAAGAAAATGTATTCGAGCTTATTTAACAGAGTGTGCTCATTTCATCTCCTACAACCAGACTTGCCTAAACATATCCAATCATCTTTATGGGCCTTAGGCAGCACAACCGGTTCCAGCTTCAAATTCCCACTTTCAGAAATCTCAATTCAATTTTTTGAGCAAAGTTATAATAATACACCCAGATGTTAGAAATAATGCTGGGCCTGAATGGAAGAAGAGAGCCTCTGCTCCACAGAATACTGACTTTAAGCCAACAGGAGAGACTGTTAAGATAGCAAACAGGGGAATTTGATATTAATGTATCAGCTCAGGTGTGTACATATAGCAACAGACCCTGGGACTCATACAAGTGATAGAATGCCAATTGCCAGAATGCCAGAATTAAATGACTTGATTCTTTTGCTAGAATCCCCTTACATCCTGTGAGTCACAATCAGATGTGAATGAAGGTTCACTTTTTCAAGTGTTTTTTGTTTATCAGGCAATTAAAAAGGACATATGGGCAACTTTTTCACGCAGAGGGTGGTGTGTGTATGGAATGAGCTGCCAGAGGAAATAGTGGAGGTTAGTACAATAACAACACTTAAAAGGCATCTGGATGGGTGCGTGAATAGGAAAAGTTTCGAGGGATATGGGCCAAATGCTGACAAATGGGACCATATTAATTTAGGATATCTGGTCGGGATGGAAGGGTTGGACAAAAAGGTCTGGTTTTGTGCTGTACATCTCTAAGACTCTATGACTCGAATGTAGCTATCATGCAAAGAACTGCAACCAAAAACAAGCTATCAGAGATTGCAGAGATAACAAGGTGTACAGCTGGATGAATACAGCAGGCCAAGCAGCATCAGAGGAACAGGAAGGCTGACATTTCGGGCCTAGGCCCTCCTTCAGAAAATCTGAAGAAGGGTCTCGACCCGAAACGTCAGCCTTCCTGCTCCTCTGATGCTGCTTGGCCCGTTGTGTTCATCCAGCTGTACACCTTGTTATCTCAGATTCTCCAGCATCTGCAGTTCCTGCTAAGAGAGATTGCAGGTCAGTTGTGTTTCTAACAAATATAAACAAGTATCAAAAGCTACAACCACATGTCTGTGGTCATTTGTGTTTTAACTTGTGCAGCTCTGAGTTTCCTCATTGTTTTGAAAGGAATGACAGTAAAGTGACATTCTAATGCAAAGTAACAGGTACTTCATCAAATTCCTCCTGATCATACTCCACAGTTTAGTGCCCCCCCACATAAAGAAAAGCCATTTGAAATGTTGGGATTTATTAATGATTTTGTAAGACTCTTTGATACCCTGACCACATCTATTGTTTCACCAGCCCACAAAGGGGATTTCAGCAATAAAAGCACAGGGAGAGCATTCAAAATTTTAAACCGCTAACTGTTATTTGGTTGCACTTTTATAAGCACTTCAGAATAAGCAAAGAAAGAGGAATCTGTACTTTAGTTCTGCATCGCAGTACACATTTCTCCAAAAGATTTGAGAAAATGTGACTAAAAAAAATAGCAATTTAAGAAGACCTCATTTAAAACTTGTTCTTCTTTTCTCCAATTTAATCTCTGGTCATCCACTACCAACGGCCCTCACTTATGGTTATTGCCAGTCTTCCAGTTCTGTTGGCCAAGTGATCGTTTTTCAAGGGCGAGCCTGAAACATTAAGTACAAGCACGTTGAAGGACCAATCAAGTTCTCATTCAACAACTGCACACAAACACTGGACAGTGAACAAAAGGAGAAACTTGCTTTTCTTTTCACAACCAAGTGTCAGAGTGGCTTACTGTAACTGAGGGAGGCTTAATGGTTAATAGACATTTTCAAAATGTTTTCATGGAACAGAAGAAAGTACCACAGAGAGTGGTTGAGGCAAATATCAGAAGTATTTAAAGAGAGGCTAAATAACCAGAGGAAGAAGAAGAAATAAAGGCTATACTGCTTGAATTAAGTAAGGAATAATTAAAAAATGACTTGATTGGAGCATAAATGTTAGCATGGACTGATGGGCAGACTTACCCTTTTCTGAGCTGCAACTCCCTGAATCTGAACTTTGACAGTACATTTTACGCCAAGATAAGCTAAGTATTTGAAGCACGACTAAGATCCCTTTTTAGACTTCCATAATATCACCCGATAACTGATACTGAACCCCTCTAGAAACCTTGATATTCTTTCATGGGATATGTAAAATGCTAGCATTTTGTTCTGTCTATCACATGCTGCTTCTGCCAATGTTGGAGTTTCACCGGGTTGACACATCATTTTTAGGGACAGTGGGAACTGCCAATGCTGGAGAATCTGAGATAACAAGGTGTACAGCTGGATGAACACAGCAGGCCAAGCAGCATCAGAGGAGCAGGAAGGCTGACATTTCGGGTCTGGGCCCTTCTTCAGAAATGGGGGAGGGGAAGGGGATTCTGAAATAAATAGGGAGAAAGGGGGAGGCAGATGCAAGATGGATAAGGGTGCAGATAAGTGGAGAGGAGACAGACAGATCAAAGAGGCAGGGATGGAGCCAGTAAAGGTGAGTGTAGGTGGGGAGTTAAGGTGGGGATAGGTCAGTCTAGGGAGGACAGATAGGTCAAGGATGTGGGATGAGGCTGGTAGGTAGGAGGTGCGGTTGGGGCTTGAGGTGGGAGGAGTCGATATGTGGGAGGAAGGACGGGAGGCGGGGACGAGCTGGGCCGGTTTCGGGATGCGGTCTGGGAGGGGAGATTTTGAAGCTTGTGAAGTCCACACGGATACCATTGGGCTGCAGGGTTCCCAAGCGAAATATGAGGTGCTGTTCCTGCAACCTTTGGGTAACATCGTTGTGGCACTGCAGGAGGCCCAGGACAGACATGTCTTCCAAGGAGTGGGAGGGGGAATTGAAAGGGTTCGTGACTGGGAGATGCAGTCGTTTGTCACGAACCAAGCGTAGGTGTTCCACAAAGCAGTCTCCAATCCTCCACTTGGTTTCCCCGATGTAGACAGGCCACATCAGGAACAGCGGATGCAGTATACGACATTCGCAGAGGTGCAGGTGAACATCTGCTTGCTGTGGAAGGTCTTCTTGGGGCCTGGGATAGGTGTGACAGAGGAGGTGTGGGGGCAGGTGTAGCACTTCCTGCAGTTGCAGGGAAAAGTGCTGGGTGTGGTGGAACTGGTGGAGAGTGTGGAGCGGACAAGAGATTCATGGAGAGAGTGGTCTACAGCTGCGCCTCCCTTGTCCATGGGTTTTATAGTGATGTTGGGTCCTCTACCCTGACAGCATCCCAAAACCAGCCCAGCTCGTCCCCACCTCCCTACCCTGTCCATCCTTCCTCCCACCTCAAGCCCCATTCCCACCTCCTACCTACTAGCCTCATCCCACCTCCTTGACCTGTCTTCCCTCCCTGGACTGACCTATCTCCCACCCTAAATCCCCACCTACACTCACCTTTACTGGCTCCATCCCAGCCTCTTTGATCTGTCTGTCTCCTCTGCTACTTTATCCATCTTGCATCTGCCTCCCCCTGCCTCTCTATTTATTTCAGAATCCCCTTCCCCTCCCGCATTTCTGAAGAAGGGTCCAGACCAGAAACATCAGCCTTCCTGCTCCTCTGATGCTGCTAGGCCAGCTGCGTTTATCCAGCTCTATATCTTGTTACATCATTTTTAGGGACGCCTGGTGCTGCTCCTAAGATGCCCGTCTGCACTCATCATTCACCAAGGGTTGATCCTCTGTCTCCATGATAATGGTACAGTGAGGGATAAGCCAGGAGATGAGGTGCAGACTGTGTTGGACTACAATTCTGCAGTTATCAATGGCTCACAGCAAGTCAGGGAGCTTCTAGATCTTCTACACTATAGAACCACATCCCCAGACTTAGAGTCCTGGGCACCATAATTTTTTTAAATTCACTTACGGGATGTGGATGGGCCCTAATTGTCCAGAGGGCAGTTACTAGTCAACCACATTTCTGTGGGTCTGGGGTCACATGTAGGCCAGACCAGATTAGGATAAAAGATTTCCTTTGCTAAAGGACAATAGTGAACCAGATAGGTTTTTCCAACAATCAACAATGACATCTTGGTCATCATTAGACCCTTAACTCCAAATTCTTTATTGAATTCAAATTCCACCATTTGCAATGGTAGGACTTGAACCCAGGTCACCAGAGCATTAGCTGAGTTTCTGGATTAATAGTCTAGCAATATTACCACTAGGCCACTGCCTCCTCAAATTTCAGGTCTATTGAACATTCTTAATTTTAAACGTTCCGCCACTGGCAACTACGTCTTCAGCTGCCTAGGAACTAAGCTCAGAAATTACTTCATTATATTGTCTGCTTCTGTCTCTTTCATTCCTCCTTTAAAATGCTCCTCAAATTCTACAAGCTTGACAAAACTTCTTAACATCTGCCCTTATGAGATTTGGTGTCAAACTTTGTTCTATAACACTCCTGTAATGCACCTTAGGAAATTTCTTTATATTAAATACACAATTTGTTGTAGTACACATCCCATGTCACGTAATCTGTGATAAATCTATGCTTAGTCCGACTGAGGTCAGTTAACTCAAGTGAGAGAAGAAATTAAATATGGAACTTACTTGCTTTGCAATTTCCCACTGAAACATAAAAAGACTGTTTTTTTACAAGGATCTGAATTATATATAGAGGAGCCCTTGTAAAAGAAAAATTTGAGAAGCCCTTCGCACAAACCTGATGACATATCTGAATCTCTTGAACAAAAATGAATAATACATAAACAGCTAGTTATAGAAGTCTGAATGATGTCTAAGAAGATTCTCATACTGCTCTGATTAGGCACTGCTTTTACTCAGTTCAGATTCCAGGAGCCTGATATCTCTAAGACACCTCCTTTATCCTGACTGCATTCTCATAAAGCTATGGCAGACTGGATTTACATGTCCCTGCACTGGATAAAGGAGTTGGAGTTAACAGTGTGAACTCTATTCCCCTAAGAATTTGCATTTAAGCAGTGCCAACAACAAACATTGAGCTTGGAAAGAACATTCAACAGAATTCTAAGTAATGTTCAAGTTATCTAAAAATCACATCGACTACAGTAATTGAGATTGTTCAAATTTGTTCACTCACATGTGAAACCATTGTAATTCATGCCAACTGGCGATTCACCATAATTTACCAACATATCATCGGAGAGAATCTTTAGAATCTGAAAACAATTTATTGTACTTAAAAACAATCATTGCTAAATCATAGATGACATTGCAAATGAAGTTCCTAAACATCAAATCCAGTTGCAGACTACATATTTTTCCCAGTTAAATAGTTATTGTGGAGGCTTTGCCGTTCAGCAGGTAATACTCCAATCTCTCAGCCAGAAGGCACTCAGTTTGCATCTCACTAGAAGATTTGAAGATAAACAATGAAAGAGCATTTGTGATGTATCTTATCAGGTAATTAACCAGTCTCTGAATCCTTCCAATATTTCAGACCATTCCTCAAAGAGAAGAAATGTCTTAAAAAATAAAAACAAAATACTACTTTCTTCGGAGATGGTAAGAACTGCAGATGTTGGAGTCAGAGGTAACACAGTGTGGAGCTGGAGGAACACAGCAGGCCAGGCAGCATCAGAGGAGTAGGAAAGCTGCCAATTCAGGTCAGGACCCTTCTTCAGAAAGCTTTCTTTGGTTGTCCTTTAATTCAAATCAAAGATGCTCAGGGTCATAAGATCCTGTCATGGCTCATCATGTGCCTGAGCAGCTGATTCTTGTGCGACAGATATTTGAGAATGAGGAGCAGGGCATCTCAAGAGGCAGTGGGATCCTGAGTGCAGGATTTACTTTCTTCTGTCTACTGTGCTGTCACTCTGCCTCATCAACAAAGCTGTGACTTTAAGCTTGATGCAGTTTGATAGACATTGTTGTTGCCATTTTTAATAATTGGCAGCAATCCTGGCCCCATCAATAATGCCAGTGCTGCCACATTTCAAAAAGAGCTGCAGAGAGTCTTTGTAGTGTTCTCTTCGTGTTCCATAGGATCATTGGCCACATAAGAATTGGGAAACAGAGCAGAGTTTCCAGTGCATTGTAGTTAATTTTGGAGGAGTTTTGGACCTGGCTTCAAAAAGGACACAAACATTTCTTTGACAATTCTCCCATTAAATCTGGAGGACACAGTGGATTTATTGCAGGAGCAGTGTGTCTTGCTCTCTGATATATCACTTTCTTTTATTCTTTCATCGTCTGTGGGTTTTGCAGTCACGACCAACTTTAGTGCTGTTGGTTTCTACCAATTTACACATGGGTCATTAAGACACACATGTACATCTTTGTAACTCTGTGACTCTATGTGCAGAATGTATGCAAAGGACTGAAAAACAAACCAATATGCTAAAAACCTCAACCATTCCAGTTCTACTCTCATAATTATTTCCTATTGGGCTTACAAATGTGTGAAGCAGGATCTGTGCCATGTGTACAAAAAGTGAATGAACATGGAAATATTTGTATGTGTGTTATTAAATTGCTGTCCCAGCAGAATTTATACTCCACTGGGAATGTTGTGAATCCATGTGAAAGGAGAACTAAAGCAAGGAAAATTAAGAGGAAAAGGCAAAATTTACAGGCCTAAGGGGAAGAAGTAGGCATGTGTGACAATTTGGATAATTCTATTAAAGAATTAACATTAACACCAAATGGGCCAAATGGTCTCATTCCGCACTTTATAATTCTATGACATTATGCAATACATTCTTACTTTATCATTTTAGTGAATCTGTTGGATTTTTTGTATACTTTTTTTAAGAAGCTCACTTTGCCCATAATTCACTGCTCCTAGCAAAACCTTACTTACAGCACCCACATCTCTGAGGGTTTTGTTATCTTGCTGGCATTTGGAGACTTGGGTGAAGAGGACAAACTGCAGTCAGGGATTCATTTGTTGCATATAGAAATTAGGTTGGCACAGTGGTTCGCACGGTTGCCTCATTGTGCCAGAGACCTTAATTCGATTCCAGCCTTGGGTCTTTGTGGAGTTTTAACATTTCCCTGTCTGTATGGGTTCCCTCTGGGTGCTCTGGTTTCCTCTCACAGTCCAAAGATGTCAGGTTAGGTGAATTGGCCATGCTGCATTGTGTTCAGGGACGTACAGGCTAGGCAGGTTAACTATGCTAAATGTGTGGTTATAGGGACAGGATGGGATGTTCTTCAGAAGGTCGCCCAAATTCAACAGGCTGAATGGCCTTTATCTACGCAGTGGGGAATCTATGAAATTACAGCAGGGTAAGAGTTCGTCTTATTGTCAGTATTTTGCTTCCATGCAATTATTCTTTCAATGTTACTCAATAAACGTGCTCATAGAATATGCAATATTGGCTGGTGTAAGGGTCCTGTGTACGATATTTCACCTTGGGAGCTCCCTGCAGAAACAACAAAAAAGCAACCATTATTGTAATGACTGTGAGGAATGTGTTCTGACAAAAAGGGCATACTAAAAGATTATGTTGGTCTGTTGCTAAGCAGGTAGGTAACGGGAGGAAGAAGAACAGTAAAATGATGAGTTTTGTGGTATACTCTTCAACATTGATTCCTTCAATGATTCCAGATCATTAATTTACATGGTGGCTTCCCTATTTTTAGTTAATGACTAATGATATGAGTAAATGCTTTAGGCATTGATGAGTGAAGTGAATTTAAATGCATGTTGGAGTGCCAACAAGTTTAAATCTATATGTAAAAGGTCACTTGAGAACCTAAACTATGACATGAATGCCACTGCATTTAATTACCAGTACCATCTGTGCCATGCACCCTATGTCTTACTTAATGTACACAAATCACTCTAATAATCATTCAGAGTCCCATATCTGTTGTTTTTGCAGTTATTCTCGCAACCTGCCAGTGTGGAGGACTGCATTCTCTTTCTCAGCCATTCCAACACGGGCATATCTGACCTCTCATCCCTGCCACCTCTGTCCCCAACCATTTCTGAATCACCCCAGCCTCACCCCTCATAGTAGTATCTGAGTCTCCTTGCTGCACCTATTACAGGAACAGCATCCTCATATGGGGCACCTTTTTGTTTTTCTTGTTTTGACCCACATTCCTGAGCCACATTAGAGGCATAATATAGTATATGTTGCTTGCGATTCGCCTTCAAAATGTGAGCAGCAGCTCTTTAACAGTATAATAAAATGTGAGGCTGGATGAACACAGCAGGCCAAGCAGCATCTCAGGAGCACAAAAGCTGACGTTTCGGGCCTAGACCCTTTATCAGAGAGGGGGATGGGGAGAGGGAACTGGAATAAATAGGGAGAGAGGGGGAGGCGGACTGAAGATGGAGAGTAAAGAAGATAGGTGGAGAGAGTATAGGTGGGGAGGTAGGGAGGGGATAGGTCAGTCCAGGGAAGACAGACAGGTCAAGGAGGTGGGATGAGGTTAGTAGGTAGATGGGGGTGCGGCTTGGGGTGGGAGGAAGGGATAGGTGAGAGGAAGAACCGGCTAGGGAGGCAGAGACAGGAGTGGTTTTGGGATGCAGTGGGTGGGGGGGAAGAGCTGGGCTGGTTGTGTGGTGCAGTGGGGGGAGGGGACGAACTGGGCTGGTTTAGGGATGCAGTTGGGGAAGGGGAGATTTTGAAACTGGTGAAGTCCACATTGATACCATTAGGCTGCAGGGTTCCCAGGCGGAATATGAGTTGCTGTTCCTGCAACCATCAGGTGGCATCATTGTGGCACTGCAGGAGGCCCATGATGGACATGTCATCTAAAGAATGGGAGGGGGAGTGGAAATGGTTTGCGACTGGGAGGTGCAGTTGTTTGTTGCGAACTGAGCGGAGGTGTTCTGCAAAGCGGTCCCCAAGCCTCCGCTTGGTTTCCCCAATGTAGAGGAAGCCGCACCGGGTACAGTGGATGCAGTATACCACATTGGCAGATGTGCAGGTGAACCTCTGCTTAATGTGGAATGTCATCTTGGGGCCTGGGATAGGGGTGAGGGAGGAGGTGTGGGGGCAAGTGTAGCATTTCCTGCGGTTGCAGGGGAAGGTGCCGGGTGTGGTGGGGTTGGAGGGCAGTGTGGAGCGAACAAGGGAGTCACGGAGAGAGTGGTCTCTCCGGAAAGCAGACAGGGGTGGGGATGGAAAAATGTCTTGGGTGGTGGGTTCGGGTTGTAAATGGCAGAAGTGTCAGGTGTCAGTAGTAAGGGGCTCACCTTTGTCCCTTCCACTGACTGAGGACGAACGGTCAGTCCTTAGTAAGGGGCTCACCTTTGTCCCCCTACAACCACACATCAATGAATACCAGTCACGGTTGGACATAGAGAAGTTTTTCCGCCGTCTTCGCCTCCATGCCTACTTCTTCAACCGGGAACCTAACCCTCCCTCCACTGACCTCTTCACCCGCTTCCAACACAAGTCCTCCTCCTGGACACCACCCCCAGGCCTCCTACCCTCCCTCGACCTCTTCATCTCCAACTGCTGTCGAGACATTAACCCCCTCAACCTCTCCACCCGTCTCACCCACTCCAACCTCTCCCACGCAGAACGGGCAGCCCTCCGCTCCCTCCGCTCCAACCCCAACCTCACCATCAAACCCGCAGACAAGGGTGGCGCAGTGGTAGTATGGCGCACTGACCTCTACATCGCCGAGGCCAAACGCCAACTCTCCGACACCACCTCCTACCGCCCCCTCGATCATGACCCCACATCCGAGCACCAAACCATCATCTCCAACACCATTCATGACCTCATCACCTCAGGGGACCTCCCACCCACCGCCTCCAACTTCATTGTTCCCCAACCCCGCACGGCCCGTTCCTATGTCCTTCCCAAAATCCACAAACCTGCCTGCCCTGGTCGACCCATCGTCTCAGCCTGCTCCTGCCCCACCGAACTCATCTCCCCATTTTATCCCCTTTGGTCCGGGAACTCCCCACCTACGTCCGTGACACCACCCATGCCCTCCACCTCCTCCAGGACTTCCAATTCCCTGGCCTCCAACACCTCATATTCACCATGGACGTCCAGTCCCTATACACCTGCATTCCGCATGCAGATGGCCTCAAGGCCCTCTGCTTCTTCCTGTCCCGCAGGCCCGACTAGTCCCCCTCCACTGACACCCTCATCCGCCTAGCTGAACTTGTCCTCACACTCAACAACTTCTCTTTTGACTCCTCCCACTTCCTACAGACTAAGGGGGTGGCCATGGGCACCCGCATGGGCCCCAGCTATGCCTGCCTCTTTGTAGGTTACGTGGAACAGTCCCTCTTCCGCACCTACACAGGCCCCAAACCCCACCTCTTCCTCCGGTACATTGATGACTGTATCGGCGCCGCCTCTTGCTCCCCAGAGGAGCTTGAACAGTTCATCCACTTCACCAACACCTTCCACCCCAACCTTCAGTTCACCTGGGCCATCTCCAGCACATCCCTCACCTTCCTGGACCTCTCAGCCTCCATCTCAGGCAACCAGCTTGTAACTGATGTCCATTTCAAGCCCACCGACTCCCACAGCTACCTAGAATACACCTCCTCCCACCCACCCTCCTGCAAAAATTCCATCCCCTATTCCCAATTCCTCCGCCTCCGCCGCGTCTGCTCCCACGGTAAGACATTCCACTCCCGCACATCCCAGATGTCCAAGTTCTTCAAGGACCGCAACTTTCCCCCCACAGTGATCGAGAACGCCCTTGACCACGTCTCCCGTATTTCCCGCAACACATCCCTAACACCCCGCCCCCGCCATAACCGCCCAAAGAGGATCCCCCTCGTTCTCACAGACCACCCCACCAACCTCCGGATACAACGCATCATCCTCCGACACTTCTGCCATTTACAATCCGACCCCACCACCCAAGACATTTTTCCATCCCCACCCCTGTCTGCTTTCTGGAGAGACCATTCTCTCCGTGAGTCCCTTGTTCACTCCACACCGCCCTCCAACCCCACCACACCCGGCACCTTCCCCTGCAACCGCAGGAAATGCTACACTTGCCCCCACACCTCCTTTCTCACCCCATCCCAGGCCCCAAGATGACATTCCACATTAAGCAGAGGTTCACCTGCACATCTGCCAATGTGGTATACTGCATCCACTATACCCGGTGTGGCTTCCTCTACATTGGGGAAACCAAGCGGAGGCTTGGGGACCGCTTTGCAGAACACCTCCGCTCAGTTCGCAACAAACAACTGCACCTCCCAGTCGCAAGCCATTTCCACTCCCCCTCCCATTCTTTAGATGACATGTCCATCATGGGCCTCCTGCACTGCCACAATGATGCCACCTGAAGGTTGCAGGAACAGCAACTCATATTCCGCCTGGGAACCCTGCAGCCTAATGGTATCAATGTGGACTTCACCAGTTTCAAAATCTCCCCTTCCCCTACTGCATCCCTAAACCAGCCCAGTTCGTCCCCTCCCCCCACTGCACCACACAACCAGCCCAGCTCTTCCCCCCCACCCACTGCATCCCAAAACCACTCCAACCTGTCTCTGCCTCCCTAACCGGTTCTTCCTCTCACCCATCCCTTCCTCCCACCTCAAGCCGCACCCCCATCTACCTACTAACCTCATCCCACCTCCTTGACCTGTCCGTCTTCCCTGGACTGACCTATCCCCTCCCTACCTCCCCACCTATACTCTCTCCACCTATCTTCTTTACTCTCCATCTTCGGTCCGCCTCCCCCTCTCTCCCTATTTATTCCAGTTCCCTCTCCCCATCCCCCTCTCTGATGAAGGGTCTAGGCCCGAAACGTCAGCTTTTGTGCTCCTGAGATGCTGCTTGGCCTGCTGTGTTCATCCAGCCTCACATTTTATTATCTTGGAATTCTCCAGCATCTGCAGTTCCCATTATCTCTGAGCTCTTTAACAGTTGTGGCTTTGCTGCCCGACTGCCAAAGTTCAATGCAAGTTAGATGCAGGAAGTACCTATCCAAATGAATTAATCTTGGAATGTTTTAGTTTGTTCTTCTGCCTTCTGTGTGTGAAACTTAAACTGAATTACAATGTAATTTTCTTTGTTTTTTTTCTAAACAAAATGTTTCTCTTGCTGAAATATTCAAGACTATTTAATTAAAAAGGCAACAGGTCTTCTTCTCAAGAGCAATTGCAAATGGATCCAAATGGTCATCTCATAATGCAATCAGGGCTAAGTTTTAACATCCAAAAGCAGTGAGCTCGGGTCACAATGGATGTTAAAGTTTTAAAAATCTGATCCATGCTCAAGTCTACTGGAAATGAGAGAAGGCAGGGCCAATCTATCCACTCCCGGAGGGTAATTTAGAATTTTTAATGCTGCTGACAGTCTCTGATTTAAGCTGCTTTGAAGGTTTTCCTGTTGGGAGGCTTGATTCAGATCTGGGACCAGGTAAATACCTCTACAGCACTGCTTGTAGGTCAGAAAGAAAAGGATTATTTCATCCTGTCCCCTGACAAGCTCTGGCTGCTCAAACTCCCCACTGCCATCAGACCCCCTCCCCAAATAAACATCACAACAATCCCCACTTCAGGGATCAACCTTCACAGGAACGATCGCCCGTTCCTAGATCAGGAGTCACCCTGGAGTAGTGGATCAGACAACCCCTTAGCCCTGAATTGAAAAGCCTTGGGTTGTGAATAAGACCTACCTACAGCATTTTCCACAGCACTGTCTGCCTGACTGAGGCTGAGCCAAGGACTTCTAGGGTCAGAAACTGTCAATGACTAATGTTGCACTCTGTGAAGTTAGCACTTTGTTGCATAAGGGTTAACTAATTGTTCCTGTCTGAAATTCTTCATCCCTACATATATATTCTGCTCCTGTTAATGTCCAGGCCGAGGAGTCAAACTCATAGCGTAAACCAGAGTCACATATAATCCAGACAGCATTGGGATAATTTGTAGGCAGCAGATTCTGCTTAAGTATGAGTGAAAGCAATGGATTCTTAAACAATCCAACAACTTTCATAATCTTTTTATATTCATTTTCATGCTGCTGCTCATAAGATATCAGATTTAGCAAATTCAATTTCACAAATTACCGCAGTAAAATTTGAACACATGATTACTGACCACTGCCATTGTTACACAATATCCTTGCTTTTCAAGAAGCAACATACTTGTTTGCAACTTTTTTTTTGCTTAACATTTATTGCTGCAGAGTTAGCTATTACTGAAATGTTCACTACAGATCGTGATTTTAGATGCCAGCACTTTCTACATATGTATATTTTCACAAAATGCCTTAGACAGAGGAATTTAGAAACTATATTTTCTGAAGGCTCAACCATTCATGATTCCCCCTAATAATCCATTAATGGGCACTTTGGAGATGGAGATGAAGTCTTTTGAGGATAGATGAAAAGTTGTATGAAAAAATTGTATGAAAAGTTTTCAAATTCCATCTAGGCTTTTAACAGTTTTATTTAAAATGCAATTGACAGTCATAAAATTAATATCCTACATTGTGTGTTTGGAGTAAGCACAATAGTTAAAAGAAAGCAACTCATGAAATTTAATGTGATCAGAAAAGTTTTACTCTTTAAACAGATCCTTAATTTCTTGCTCACTATTCTGTCCAGTAAATTAACATTCTCCACTTTGTCTTTAAAAGCCTATCCCTAATCTAGTGAAAGAACTTTTTTGTAGCTTAAAGTAGGATGCTAAGGGCCTCCTCATTTCATATCTTAAATGTTGCTTCCTAGTCATCAGGCTTAGCAGATCTAACCAGTTTACTTTGGGGGTGTTGCCTGCATGGATCTGCACTGTAAAAATGGAGGCCAAGCATTTTACTAAATGCAGTAGAAAAGCAGCTAAATATTCCGTTCCCAACTGTAAGGATCTAAATTAATAGCCTTTTATATGATACACAAACTTTCCAGAAAATATCTGTGTTGATTCAAATTCCAACTCTGCTGTTGTTAAACCTGATCTGTTTACATGCCTTTAAACATCAACCAGGATTTAAAAAGGTGATTAGCATTCACCTGTACACAGCTTTTGAGGCTGCTCAGTGTGGAAGAAAATAATTATTCACAAGTTTTAAAGCATTCTTGCACCAGAGACAACTCCCACCTAAGTAAACAACTTGGAAAAATATCTTTTTTTGCCTCTGCACTGAGAAATAGATGGAGAAGTTCCAATCAAGAGAATAGTAACAAAACGATGTTTTACTGCAGGCACAAGAATGAATCACAATCTATTATGACTCCAGGATTTTTCAAATTTCTTCAAACAAAATGCTTTTGAAGTGTGATCACTATTCTAATCGAGGGAAACATATCAGCCAATTGGCAAACATGAAGACTCTGCAAACAACAGTGAAATCAACAACTAATTAAATAGTCTCAGTAATGTGATGAAGTGATAAATATTGGTAAGGGCAACAGGAAAGTCGCCCAGCTGTTCTTTGAATTGTTCCTTGGAATCCATTACATCAATTTGAGGGAGCCCAATTTAATATCTCACCGAAAGATGCCACCCCCAATGGTACACTCATTCAGCTTTGCATCAGAGTGTAAAACAAGATTAAACCTCTGCAGTGCATCGTGGACCATGACTGACATAAAAGATCAAAGTGGGAAGGCTAACATGCCAAATAGGGGCACTTTCAACTGCACAGCCTAAAAGCAGCCATAATTCTTTAATTATGTCACCTCATATGAACATTTTATGTGCCTAAGCCATTCACAGAGGCCTGGCTACAATCTACCAGCTTTACTGTTCCTCTCTGCCTATAATTCCATGTTACTGCTCTTGTTATATTCTGAATTTGTTGACCATGTCAGGAAAGCAGATGATAGCAGCTAACATTTCACCATCTATCATGGTGTGATTCAAACTAATACCTCCATAGCATTGCATGGGTCTCCAGATAATAAATCTAATGACTGCACCATCACCTTCCCATTTGAATTCAATTTATAAAATCTGGAGCTACAAGCTAATCCAATGGTGGCCATGAAACCATTGTTTGCTGTAAAACGCATAAGGCTCGCTAATGACCTCTAGGGAAGGATATCTGCCTCCTTAACTGATCTGACCGAAATGTAGTCTGGATCAAAGCAATGCATTTGATTGACAATTCCCTGGGAAGCGGTCTAGAAAACTATTCAGTTGTATCAAAAGAACATCATAAGGTCTAAAGAATTAAGCCCAAGCATCATCCATTAAGGAAGCAACATTGGCAAACCCACTCCTACCCTGCATAGTCCTCTTTCTTTACAGAAACAAATCTGTACCAAACCTGAAAATGCTGCAACACAGATTACTCAAGCAGCAACTTGACACAGCCATGCTCACAGAAATACACACCACACACAATGTCCCAGACACCACAGCATCCATACCACTGGCACATCACCGTATGTCATGGGCACAGCAACTCACAAGAGGTGGTAGCAAGTGGTATACAGTCAGGAGGAGATTGCCCTGGGACTTGTCAGGTTTGAATCTGGATGCCATGATTACTGATGGTATCAGGTCAATCACGGGTATGAAAATTTCCTGTTGAGTACCATCTACCATCAGCAACCCACCCTCTCCACCCCTCGATTGATGAACCAGAACTCCTCAATGTTGAACACCAGTTGAAAGGGGTACTGAGATGATAAGAACACAGAATGTACGCTGAATGAGGTACTTCAATGTCCATCACAATGAGTAGCTCGATAGCACTATGACAGATGAAGGTGACTGAATTTTAAATGGTACAGGTGCTAGACTGGATCTGCTACATGTGGTGAAGGAATCAATATGAGGTAGTAATTTACTTGGTTTAATCCTCACCAATGTATCTGTCACAGATCCATCCTACCATGACAGAGTTGGTGGAATGACCACCACAGAAAACTTATTCAGATGAAATCCCATTTTCCCCTTGGGGATATTCTCCGTCATGTTATGTGGCACTAGTAACATGTTAAGTGGAAAAGATTTCAAACAGGTCTTCCAACTCAACTATCTCATTGAATCAGATTGGAAGCACATCATTGTCACTCGCAAGGCCTTGTCTATGAAGAAGACCACTGGAATTCAGTTCCTTTGTGTCTGTTTAGATTGGGCTTGTAATGACACCTGAAGCTAAGTGATCATGGAACCCAAACTGATCATTGATGAAAAATTCATTGATGATGGATGGAGACACCATCAATGTTGTTTGGGTTGATCTAATTCTAGCATACATTGCAAACATCACAATATTGCTGAGGCAATCTAGATTGCAACTTTCAGAATAAATGGTCCTGTATTCTAGGGCAGTCTAAGTATGTGTTATAAATGTTCCTATTGCTCTCTGGACTTCTTGACTTCTTATATTTGGCAAATTTCCATGTTATTATATGGCCGAATCGTCTCACATATACAATTGATATTATTTTGTAACCGGCAGCAATTGACATAGTAATAGGGCACAGCATGTATTAGATTTTCAGTTCCACTTAAGCTTCTTTGGGCCAGCTGAAAACCAGTGTACCTCATCCAAATTAAGACTGTTGAATTCAAGTGCCATATGACTGTACACTGCAATCTGCAGTAAAATATGCTGTTACTACAAAGTACTAAGTCACCCCATTCTATTTCACATTGATTCCCTTTGACGTAAATGTTAATTTGTACTGCACAGTGAACTCTTTTACAATAAGCAAACGGTTTTCTATTCAGCCGTTTGTTGCAATCTGCATTGAAATCAAGAACAATCACATGCAACTTTGTATAGCAAAGAGGGACCCAGCTCCCATCGGATCTTAAAAACCTATTAACACCAGAAGTTGTCTATCATCATGACTCCCCCTCTGGCATCAGTGAACTGTCATCAATGCCAAGAAAACTATTTACCATCATAGTGTAAATAAAAATGATAACAAGTGCATGTGACAGGTTGCTCCTGGCAGAGGAGTCCTGGAAGGTATTACATTTATGATTCTGTTTTGTTGAAACTTAAAAATTCATGACACATATCCTCTATCCAACTGGCTTACAAAATGCAAAATATTGTCCATCCACTGTCTTAATAGTTCCTTAGGCTTACTAACGAAATTAAGTGCGCAAACACAAGCAACCCAGTAAATCAAACTTTTTGGATGAAAAATGACTGTACAAATGGTCTATTAGTGTTGGCTGTAAATACATATAGAGGAACAGGTCTAGTCTCTAAATGATTGTAGTTTGAACTTGGGGGTAGGGGTTGGAGGACCGATGTGAACAGAGCCGCCAGAAATACCCAATGGAATAGACAATGGAAATCTTTTTAAAGCTAGTAGGCACATCACATGTCATCACAATGGTATCTGGATATTGGAAGAGCACCAAATCCTTCTTCAGTCACCAGTAACATCAAACTTTGGAACTATCTGGGGAGGAACATGTTGTTCCTGACAAAATGCCTGAGATTCATAGGGTGAGAGACACATTGGCAAATCTCCTAGGTCAGAAGGACTGAGCAGTTGAAGAATGTTTTCTTCCCTTTCCTGTTTTTTTATGCACAATCTTATTAAGTCAATACCAGTAATGGACACGCAACATTTGAAATATTTGTAGCTACAAAGTCTCTCCTCACTTCTGTACCCAATCCCAAAATTATTTGGCCTGACAGTGCCCTGATCGTCACTCAGCCTCTTATAGCTTATTCACATCAGAATGTAGATGGGAATCTTTACAGAAAAATGGGAGCAGTCAAAAGTACTTCAAGATGTCCAATGCAAGATTTAATTAATTCTCCTGATCATACCCCAAACCTAGACTAGAAGCTAAAGTGTACATTACTACCTAAATATTTAAAACATGCTTATTTTAAAAGTGTTAGCAATGTCCTACGGCAGTCAAAGCATAATAAACTTCCCCTGAGGGAACAAGTTCACTTTTCGAGCATGACTGATGACCCCCTGTTGAGGTGAATTTGTCACTCATGTGTATGTCACCTCTGGGATGACTAAGAAATTGAGTCATAAAATACCCAGAGTGGCCCTAGGACTGGCTGGTTAGACATGTTGGTTAGATTCCTTCAAGTGACTGAGCAGTTTAACACATTTAGCAGTCCATTACAGTAATGTTTGGACTGTATATGTTTCACTCTTTGCACTGTCTGATACTTGTCACAGATATTCCTAGAATTTCTGGGATGGGTCAATACGGTGGAGAATGAATCCCCATTCTCCAATCATGGATGCCATGTAATAACTCGTTTATCTAATCCCAATGCAGCCAGTTGGGAGCAGAGGTTCTGCTCAATGTGTGAAATTAACAGCATCTGCGTTGTCCATAGGGAAAATAATAAGTCTTTTTCAGAGGGGATCATGAGGTGGAAGGATGATAGAAATAAATCTGAAAGGAGATATACTGAAGTAAGTGTAAAAATGACACATGCGGCAATTGATGATAAAATCAAATTCAATGTCCAAACCCAGATTCTAACAGTCAACTTTTCTTCACTAACGCAATATTTACTGTAATTGAATCTTTTAACAAAGAACAGGATGAGATTATAACTGTCAAGTCTCTGTGTTAAAGGAGGGAATTTTATACAGTACTATAGCTCAACAATTCATAATAGAAATTTTACAGATCCTTTTGCCAAATCATGGAGTAAATGTCATAGATTTTAATTGAAATTTTTGACCCAATATAAAAATTGAGAAATTTTGTCATTATAGTAAATAAACCAGCTAGCCTTGTGCACAAAATTAGAAATTTTTAAAGTCAATATAATAACTTCTTAGAATTATAAAATAAGTCACTTTCCTTTTCTGTACCAGAATCTGAAATTTTAAGATCTAGCTTTGAAAGGTGATGGTATAAAAGCAAATTAAGTCAACAGAGTAAACAAATAGTGCAGGGTCGCATGAATTGAATTTCCATATTATCCAGTGATGTGCTGTGTTTTTGAATTGGATCAAAGTATGTTCAGAAATATTGTAAAACTAAACTTAATCAGAAAATTATTACTGTAGTTGTTTCTTATTCATCTCTTCATATGAATTAATATGTAGAATAAATGTGAAATCGAAAAACAAGTGAGTAGTTAATGAGAAAATACACTTCTGTTGCTCTCCAAATATTGAAAAGTACTTTTAATAAAATGAATTCAAAATATCTTTGGTAGAGAATATTTGCTAAAAAACATTTAATAAATATCAACAAAATTTCAGATTTCAGTACTAATATCCTCTCTTCAGAAATGACTAAACTGTTGTCATTAATATACACTGGAATTACAATTAATAAGGAGCTTAACTTCTTGGTTTTATTTTGGTATGGGCTAACACTTCCTCAGCTTGAACGTGCCTTGTTCGACATGTGCCTGCTCCATGTTCAGATGGATGGTTCCAGCTCTCAACGTGTGCCACGGAACAAGGCACTGACGCCTCGGATTTTGACCATGCCGCTCTAGAATCTCATCAGAGAGGTCGAGCGAGCAACATCAAGTCTCTTTATACCCAATCAATTGGGTGGAGGCAGCAACTGTCAGGTCAGTATTGCAAGGGTTGCAAGCTTTCAGAGCTCTTCCCAAAGCGAACTTTCGCGTTTCCTTATTTTCGTCGAGCAGCAGGAGCGGTGGCACTTGGAAAGTTTGTAAAGGGTCCGCCAGTTGATGACCCGTATACCGCCGGGATTTCTCACCTTGTTACTTGCTCGTCCACGGCCGTCAGACATTTGCAGATGTGCAGTGGAGTCCAATCTAAAAAAAATACACTAGCCCATTAATAACCATGTAAAATCTATCCGAGAGGTGTAGGGACGGACATTCTCTGTGTCGAAGGAGTGATTAACGGGTGAGATTTGTTTCGTTTCTGCATCTTCTGGAAACTTCTGAGGTTAAGTAAAATCGACAAACCTGCCTCAGCAGTTGCTGTATGAATTGATTTCAACTCTGTAACTAAAGACTGGTTGTAAAATTGTCATACAAAAAATAAACACACAAAAATTACAATGTTACTGAATCCAAAATAAAAGTCTCTCACTGTTTCCCATCTTCCTTACAAAACCTACTGCCTCGGCGATTGGAAAATCAGTAGAGATCTATTCGGTTAGATCTATTGACAGTCGCATTCAAAGAATTTTTTTAAGGGGTATGTTCAAGGAACTCAATTCACCTGGAATGTAAACTTCATATTCAACATGTACCCAATAAGGGAATATGGAGAAAATCGACATATTAATTCAAAATGCGTGCAGCCAACTTGCTCAAACTCTATTAAAATGTATTTATTTTAATGTAATTTTTTAAAAAAACTCCAAATATCCTCTGCGCGTTAACAACTGGTGTTTTCATTAAAATTGCTGTCCTTTCTCCTGGACAAGAGTCAGAAATAAGCAGGGACCGGACCGGAGCTGGTTCCAATGTATGAACATCGAGACTGTCAAAAGAGCAATTCACGGAAAGTGTCTCAGTGTAAGGACTAAACCATTGGCCTGCAGCCCCGTCAGAAGCAACGATACACAGTGTGGAAGGTGCGAACCCGGTGTAAAGGAAAGGAACTGGCCGCTCGGCCCGATGCAGGAATTCCAGCCCCTCCTACAGTTAAACGGCTCAACCAGTGTGATTCTTTCCCCCCCCCCCCGCCCCCGCAACCTTCCATATTATTCCCACCCGACAAGCGAGTAGCGAAATAACCCGGAGATGATTAGACCACACTGTTCCCATATAGCACTGAAGCTTGCATCTAAATACTGACAATAATAGTACAGGGTGTAAAGTTTATTTGATTCAAACCCTCAATCGTATTCTCTGAAATAAGACGTACTGCTGAATATGATTCCCTGATAGAAAAATATCAACAATTTGCGCTTTATTTTCCTGCAAAAGTGGGAAAGTTTCTTCGTTCAAAAGTGGGACGTTTCATTTCTGATTAATTCCAATCCGTGGATCGGGAATGGGAATACGTATTGAACCGAATGGTCTGACTTTAATTCACTTCGACCCTTACATTTAAAATGTTTCATCGAAGCGTGAATATTGACCCCCAATGCTTTTACTCCTTTTTCGAAAAGGAAACGTGGGAGGTGGTGGGACGGGAGGGCCGCACAGTCTCAGAGCTACTTTTTCCCACATGATGGTCGGCATTGTGCACTCTAGGTAATTTACATTGCGTTGGACCGCACACAACAGCGGTTAGAGTGAGATAGAGAAAAATATCAGATTTTCTTCGTAACGCATCTTAAAATCTGGTCTGATCCTTGAACCCTTCCAGTCGCCCCCAGCTGATTCTGCACAATAATCTGAAAGGGGAGGGTGGAAATTTCCCAGTCATCAGATTGATACCACATCCAGCATTCCGACTTAACTCTTTAATAATAAGAAAATAAACCTGTTCCGAATTAAACGCTGCATTCTATGATCTGAAATGTCTTGGGGTTTTCTGAGCAATCGCTCTTCGCGTTTTCTTATTGCCAAGGATCAGACTTTGAATTTCTTCCTCTCTTTCTCTCACCTCTAATTCAAGGCCACAGTTGCTTGGCTTCCTACCTAAAGCGACAGACGGGGCTGTTCCGTGAGCTCTCTCCACCTCTGTCTCACTAGGACCGAATGTCCGGTGTGGAGGGTAACCCCGGGTATTTACCCAAGGAGCAGGCACAGTCTGAGACTTGGCTGGATTTCGAATTGAGCCGAATAAAATTCCTGGAAATTTCTCAAACCAGAAAGACTAATATTTGAGCAGAAATCGAAGCGCATACGTTAGAATTGCAGGTTCAGCCTGTGAAATATGTAATGTTTTATTTGCAGCATTTTATTGTGGCTGTGTAATCATTTACTGTCAGTGTTCATGTTTAGAATTGAGAAGATTGTCTTACTTGTAACGTGTCATATTTCTGCTATTTAACTTCCAAAAGCTGGAGGCTCGCAATTTTAATGAAGTATTCGGAAGATACTGAAAACAGATGAAAGCGTTCGAAATGCTTTAATATTCACCGCGCGCCATTCAATTTCACCAAATTCAACTATATTTGAAAAATGCTTCAATGTTTCAAACGCGCGGATTAATTTTCCAGAATGTCTGAGTGCCGGAGTTTTTTTTAAAAAAACATCACACTTAGAGATAAATGAGGAATTAAATATCTTCAAACGCGTGAGATTTTCTATCAGTATTTGAAACAGGTTGCAGTTTGTTACAAGGTCCGGAGCAATATGCAAAAATCACAATCCGTGAACACGGCCAATTTTGCCAGATTCAAGTTTTAGCCCATCCATGTACATTTTGAACATTGGGCTCATGTTTTTGAATGCAGTTCGATAAAATCTCAACTTATTGTCTGACTTTCAATATCCGCAAAATATTTTCTATTTTCTGTATTCTACAATCCATTTCCGCAACAAAAACTTCTACTGTGTCTCTAACTTGATTTACTTGCTTTGGGAGAAATTGAATTCCTTTGGGTTTTCACAATCAGGCAATGATTTCATCAGATTGCGATGTGACTTTTTTCCACCTTTTCTTTTAAAAACATTAAAAAAAAGATTCCGACTGCATGAATTGCCGTCTCATGGACAAACTAGGGAACGCATTCACAGGGCTTCATTTCTTGGGCTAATTTTACGCGCTGCTTACAGAAACAATTCACAGCGCCAAGCCCCCAAACTGCAAGAAAAACTCGCCTCGGAAAATGCTTGGGATTTTAAATGCTTTATTCGGTCGAACCAACTCTTTAGCACGTGTAACGTTATAAATCTGTATATTGACAGGTTGCTGTTTGGTGTTGTACCCGACCAAGAGCTTCAAAGATCTTCTTTTGTATGTTTGGTGGCTTTGACGAGGGGGACTGATGTTCAGAGCGGCTTGTGTTAATTCTGCGACACCTACAGGACAAATAGTGTAGGAGCAACATCTGGAAACATGTTGCTTCCTTCTGGAGGGAGTTAGGCGGCTCATTGAAATTAACATACAGACACCCTTTTAATCGACTTTGCTAAGTAGGACAGTTCAAAACTCAGATCACGAACTTTAAACCGTAGAGATTGACTACTAAATACACTTTTGCAGTATTTGTGTGTATATTGATTGACCAAGTTCTAAAGATTGGCAGAGTGCAAAAAGAAACAGGCGTATTTAAATCTATGATAATGGGAACTGCAGATGCTGGAGATTCCAAGATAATAAAATGTGAGGCTGGATGAACACAGCAGGCCAAGCAGCATCTCAGGAGCACAAAAGCTGACGTTTCGGGCCTAGACCCTTCATCAGAGAGGGGGATGGGGGAGGGAACTGGAATAAATAGGGAGAGAGGGGGAGGCGGACCGAAGATGGAGAGTAAAGAAGATAGGTGGAGAGAGTGTAGGTGGGGAGGTAGGGAGGGGATAGGTCAGTCCAGGGAAGACGGACAGGTCAAGGAGGTGGGATGAGGTTAGTAGGTAGCTGGGGGTGCGGCTTGGGGTGGGAGGAAGGGATGGGTGAGAGGAAGAACCGGTTAGGGAGGCAGAGACAGGTTGGACTGGTTTTGGGATGCAGTGGGTGGGGGGGAAGAGCTGGGCTGGTTGTGTGGTGCAGTGGGGGGAGGGGACGAACTGGGCTGGTTTAGGGATGCAGTAGGGGAAGGGGAGATTTTGAAACTGGTGAAGTCCACATTGATACCATATGGCTGCAGGGTTCCCAGGCGGAATATGAGTCGCTGTTCCTGCAACCTTCGGGTGGCATCATTGTGGCAGTGCAGGAGGCCCATGATGGACATGTCATCAAGAGAATGGGAGGGGGAGTGGAAATGGTTTGCGACTGGGAGGTGCAGTTGTTTGTTGCAAACTGAGCGGAGGTGTTCTGCAAAGCGGTCCCCAAGCCTCCGCTTGGTTTCCCCAATGTAGAGGAAGCCGCACCGGGTACAGTGGATGCAGTATACCACATTGGCAGATGTGCAGGTGAACCTCTGCTTAATGTGGAATGTCATCTTGGGGCCTGGGATGGGGGTGAGGGAGGAGGTGTGGGGACAAGTGTAGCATTTCCTGCGGTTGCAGGGGAAGGTGCCGGGTGTGGTGGGGTTGGAGGGCAGTGTGGAGCGAACAAGGGATTCACGGAGAGAGTGGTCTCTCCGGAAAGCAGACAGGGGAGGGGATGGAAAAATGTCTTGGGTGGTGGGGTCGGATTGTAAATGGCGGAAGTGTCGGAGGATAATGCGTTGTATCCGGAGGTTGGTAGGGTGGTGTGTGAGAACGAGGGGGATCCTTTTGGGGCGGTTGTGGCGGGGGCGGGGTGTGAGGGATGTGTCGCGGGAAATGCGGGAGACGCGGTCAAGGGCGTTCTCGATCACGGTGGGGGGAAAGTTGCGGTCCTTAAAGAACTTGGACATCTGGGATGTGCGGGAGTGGAATGTCTTATCGTGGGAGCAGACGCGGCGGAGGCGGAGGAATTGGGAATAGGGGATGGAATTTTTGCAGGAGGGTGGGTGGGAGGAGGTGTATTCTGGGTAGCTGTGGGAGTCGGTGGGCTTGAAATGGACATCAGTCACAAGCTGGTTGCCTGAGATGGAGACTGAGAGGTCCAGGAAGGTGAGGGATGTGCTGGAGATGGCCCAGGTGAACTGAAGGTTGGGGTGGAAGGTGTTGGTGAAGTGGATGAACTGTTCGAGCTCCTCTGGGGAGCAAGAGGCGGCGCCGATACAGTCATCAATGTACCGGAGGAAGAGGTGGGGTTTGGGGCCTGTGTAGGTGCGGAAGATGGACTGTTCCACGTAACCTACAAAGAGGCAGGCATAGCTGGGGCCCATGCGGGTGCCCATGGCCACCCCCTTAGTCTGTAGGAAGTGGGAGGAGTCAAAAGAGAAGTTGTCGAGTGTGAGGACGAGTTCAGCTAGGCAGATGAGAGTGTCGGTGGAGGGGGCCTGGTCGGGCCTGCGGGACAGGAAGAAGCGGAGGGCCTTGAGGCCATCTCCATGAGGAATGCAGGTGTACAGGGACTGGACGTCCATGGTGAATATGAGGTGTTGGGGGCCAGGGAATTGGAAGTCCTGGAGGAGGTGGAGGGCGTGGGTGGTGTGACGGACGTAGGTGGGGAGTTCCTGGACCAAAGGGGAGAAAATGGAGTCCAGATAGGTGGACCACCCCACCACACCCGGCACCTTCCCCTGCAACTGCAGGAAATGCTACACTTGTCCCCACACCTCCTCCCTCACCCCATCCCAGGCCCCAAGATGACATTCCACATTAAGCAGAGGTTCACCTGCACATCTGCCAATGTGGTACACTGCATCCACTGTACCCGGTGTGGCCTCCTCTACATTGGGGAAACCAAGCGGAGGCTTGGGGACCGCTTTGCAGAACACCTCCGCTCAGTTCGCAACAAACAACTGCACCTCCCAGTTGCAAACCATTTCCACTCCCCCTCCCATTCTCTTGATGACATGTCCATCATGGGCCTCCTGCACTGCCACAATGATGCCACCCGAAGGTTGCAGGAACAGCAACTCATATTCCGCCTGGGAACCCTGCAGCCATATGGTATCAATGTGGACTTCACCAGTTTCAAAATCTCCCCTTCCCCTACTGCATCCCTAAACCAGCCCAGTTCGTCCCCTCCCCCCACTGCACCACACAACCAGCCCAGCTCTTCCCCCCCACCCACTGCATCCCAAAACCACTCCAACCTGTCTCTGCCTCCCTAACCGGTTCTTCCTCTCACCCATCCCTTCCTCCCACCCCAAGCCGCACCCCCAGCTACCTACAAACCTCATCCCACCTCCTTGACCTGTCCGTCTTCCCTGGACTGACCTATCCCCTCCCTACCTCCCCACCTACACTCTCTCCACCTATCTTCTTTACTCTCCATCTTCGGTCCGCCTCCCCCTCTCTCCCTATTTATTCCAGTTCCCTCCCCCCATCCCCCTCTCTGATGAAGGGTCTAGGCCCGAAACGTCAGCTTTTGTGCTCCTGAGATGCTGCTTGGCCTGCTGTGTTCATCCAGCCTCACATTTTATTATCTTGTATTTAAATCTATGTTTGCTCCTCAGTCAGATGAGGAACCGCTGTCCTAATTAAATTAAAGCTGCTGTTTTGATACATGTATATGCGCGTATACGGTCTGGTTCCCTTGCATGTCTGGTTCCCTTGCATAACCAACAAAAAGCTGCGTCAATGTAATTCAGAAAAAAAAATACGCATCATTTTGATAACCGGGGAATCAACACGTTTTTAGTTACGTGGGAAATGCATTCATTCAGCTAAAGAGAAACCTGTCTAAAAATAATCAATCATGTTGACCCGATTTATTTCCGAATCACTTGTAGCTAACTCAGAAAAATAAACACATAATTCGGATGGAAATCCACAGACAAGAATTTTATCTCAACAGGACGAATTTAAAGCTCTCTATGTCACAGTGCACTAAAGATCAAGATGAGTTATTAAAACGGCCGCAGATCTCTCGCATCCGCAGTGCTGTTTTATTTTAATTAAGGTGCTCCTGTTTTGGATTATTGTGGGGTAGTCTCGAGTACACAGCAACGCGAATGAAAAGTACAAACAGGAAATGTTACAAATAATCTGTGGAGGAAGGAGAGAAATTGGTAATGTTTGAAGTGGGTAAGTATTCATGAGAGTTGGAAGCAGTTAAGGGAAGTAACAGGTTTTAAATAAGTGCAAAGACAAAGTAAAAGCGGGGAGGGGATAACGCTCTTTATTCCTGATTTTCAGCATCTACAGCATCTACTTCTATTCCAGTGGTTTGCAATAACATTAAGACGCTTTTGCAGCACGTTCCCTCCCAGTAATTCGGTCTAAGTTTGAGCCGGTGGTTCCTACATCCGAGTTGTTAGGTTTGAAAATGCCTCCAACATCTACACCCATTTTGCCAGTGTGATGTGTGCACTTCCAATTTCGTTAGAATACGTCTGACATGAACTGCACGTAAACGAGGAGAAATCCCCATAAACAGTTAATGCCTAGAGGGTATGCTGAATTCACGCCGTATATTTCTTTTTTAAAAGGACTAATTTTAAATTTCGAATCGTGTAACCATCATTTATGCACAAATGACGGAGCTTGCCTGCGAGGAAGCTCCTTCAACTTTTATTATAATACACACGTATGGTACATGAATACATTAAAAGATTTTTTTAAATTGAGAGATTTTTCTGGAAACTTCTACAGCGCGGATCAATTCTAACAAAAATGTATTTTAAAAAATGCAAGAAAGCACCAGGAAACCCGTTACCGTTCCCGATGCTCCTGGTCTCATTGGATGATAATTTCCAACGAGCCAAGATGCTTGCAGTTAGGATTGGAGATGCTGCCATTTACCCATATGTGCATTGCATTTCAGCATGCTCTAGCATGAGGCTGGAGGGGTCTTAGGTGCAGTGGTTCTGACCCCATCTCTTAGCCAGGAGACCCAGGTTCAAGTCCCACCTGTTACTGAAACATGATTATATATGGATTGGTTGATTAGAAAATAAATCTAAGGGGCATAAAGGGCTCTTGGAGCAGTGGTAGCATTCCGACCTACCTCTGAGCTAGGAGATCTGAGTTCGTCTTAGCTGCCTTAGTGGTGTGTTGCACCACCCTTAGGATGTGAAAGTCATTACATGAGCGAAAGTGCATTCTTAATAACCTTGTTTGTGCTTCATTGTCCTATTGAATCAATTAGCTCAGTTGGCTGGATGGTTGGTTTGTTAAGCAAAACAATCCTGCACTGGTTGAGGCTACATGTAAAACTCTCCTTCTCAATCTGTCTCCTCACGTGAGGTTTGGTGACCCTCAAGTTAAACCACTACCAGTCATCCCTCTCTGATGAGAGAGCAAATATGGTCTGGTAAGAAACATGGGACCTTATCTTTATTGCAGAAACTGGTGAAAATCCTAATTGTTGCTCATAAACCTCACTGAAGAAGTTAATTATAATGATGAACCAAAACATCTATTAATTTTTACTTAATAATGTTGATTCTTTGCCCAATTTCCACAGAAGCCTATCACCATAATTTAAATATTAACTTGGATTATACCACTTCATGGTTACGCTTAAAAGATGCAAAAGTTTTATTTAACAAACCCTCAAATCTTATACGTCAGAGAATTTCATGAAGAAAACGTAAAAAAAGTTCTGCAGAATCTTTTAATAGGAGCACAGTGAACAAAGTCACAAACACTGATCCCAAGGAATTAGAAGTTTGTGAATCAGAAGATAAATAGTTATTTAACAAAGAATTAGTCTTGAATAATACAAAAAAGTACACTGGAACTTAAAGTAAAGTTGCGATGATTGGAGTAGTTATGATTTCATCCTTTGCTTTTAGCTACTTTAGGCTGGGTGTGTGTGTGTGCTTCAGGTTCAGACAAAGCCATATTGGTACATAGCTGACCCCGTTTCCTTCACTGTGTCCATCGCTGTTTGCTACATCACTCAGTGTGTTTATGACATTCCAGCGTGAGTAGAAACAGTCATTTATAAACAAGCCCAAAAGATCTTGTACAAAAGCCATTTTAAGTACAAAATAGGGCAATTACAAACTGAAATATATCTGTAATCAGAATTTTGAAATGCTTGACTAGTGATTGCAACAAGCTAACAGAAGAAGAAACCTATTCATTCTTCTAACGAGCGCCTGTCACCTTGACGAAAAAAGCACAAGAAGTGAATCAAAGCGATATCAAAGCATCATGCCAAAATAATTTAGTGGAAATTTTTAATTTAACTATATGCTTACAGTGAAAATATTGGAAACGCACTGGAACAATCACTGTAATTAAAGCAAATTGACTCAGTTGGAGTTTTTAAATTGTTATAATTTTCCAAATTCTTTCCTGTTCATTGCATTCCAAAGTGATCAGTTTTCTGTTGGATGCTCAAGCAGGAAAATGAAAAAAAGGAATTAAGTTTTTTTTTGTAACAAACATGAAGCCATGAATATCTTTGATTATTTGATATCAAGCTTTAGACATGAATGAAACTTTCAGTTGCCGAAACCTGATGTAGCTGGCTCCACATTAAGAAAAGCATATAAAACATTGCCTTCCCTTAGCGAGATGGAATAAAAAAAAGTCAGCAGTCAGTATATCCTGATTAATTTGCGAAGATATTCTGACATGATGCCTGACATCGTGTTTCTGCACTTAGAGAGATGAAGCATCATTCCAATTTGAGAGAAAGCCAGAATGCCTAGCGCTCACAGTCAGCTTCACTCAGCTACACATTGTATTGATAGACATCCACCAGACCAAAGGGAGTCAGATTGACTGTCATAACTGAATTGGTTCAATGGTGTGCAATGAATTCTGAAGCAATATTAGACTTCCCTTTGTTAAAATGAAGGTGAGAGTGTAATCCTCCACCACTGGCACACCTGTCCAAATACTTTGTACAATTAGCATTGCTGAGCAGTAAAATTAATGCTAATGGACACAATTAAAGCATCTTCAGGTGTGGAACAATAATAATTGTTGTGAGTTGTCAATTTTGGTCTCAAGATAAGAATACAGCCTTATCATTGTGAAAAAGGATAACCAGCATGTGGGCATTGCACTCCTACCATCTCAATTATAGAAGCAAAGAATGAAAAAGTTCCTTTAAATGGCACTGATTTGATGTAAATCATTATATTTGTGGTGCAATACAGATCTTCTATAAGCCAATGCTGAATTCACTTCAACATCAATTTCAGTACAAAATCTTACTGTAATGAGAGCAATAATCATCTCCATGGTGCATATATTTTCAATTAGAAGTTCCAATCCAGAAATATCCTTTGTGCTTTTCTTTTTTGCTATTCCAATGTATAAATTCCCTCGTGAAGATTCCAAGATTCTACATACTATTCCAAATGTATTATTATTAATTAACTATACGGGATCAATGAATCTGCTTCAGTTTATAATTTGATGCCTTTCACATATATTCAAGTACTTGATTAGCCTTACAATAATAACTGTTTCACTAATTTCCTTTTGAGAAAGAAATCTGTCTTCCTTACCTAGTCAGGCCTACACATGGCCCCAGACCCGCAGCGATGTAGTTGGCTCTTAACTGCCCTCTGAAATGGCCTAGCAAGCCACTTAGTTGTATCAGCCCTTACAAAGTCTCAATAAAGAAATGAAATTGGACAGATTGCCTGGGAACAACGCAGGCATTGGAAATGACAATTGCCAAAACTGGTCTGTCAATCCTGCAAAGTCATCCTTGCTAACATTTGGGGGCTAGTGCCAAAATTGGGACAGCTGTCTCACAAATTAGTTAGGAAACATCATCATACTCATGGATTCATACCTTTCAGATAATGTCCCAGACACCTCCACCACCATCCCTGGATGTGTCCTGTCCCAGCAAAGGACAGACGCAGCAGAGGTGGCAGCACAGTGGCATACAGCGGGGAGGGAGTTGCCCTGGACTTCCTCAACATTGACACTGGATGCCATGAAGCCTCATGGCATCAGGTCAAACATCGGCAAGGAAACTTCCTGCTGATTACCACATACCACCCTCCCTCAGCTGATGAATCAGTACTCCTCCATGTTGAACAATACTTGGAGGAAACGCTGAAGGTGGCAAGGACATAGAATGTCCTCTGATTGGGAGATTTCAATGGTGACCACCAAGAGTGGCTCAGCTGCAGCTATACTGTTCAAGCTGGTTGAAAACCAAAGGACACTGAAACGTCAGCTTTTGTGCTTCTGAGATGCTGCTTGGCCTGCTGTGTTCATCCAGCTTCACACTTCGTTATCTTGGATTCTCCAGCATCTGCAGTTCCCATTATCACGGACACATGTCTCGACTGGCTTTGCAGCAGGTGGTGAGGGAACTAACAAGAGGGAAAAATATATTTGACCCTATCCTCAGTTGACCCTAAAGAATCTTGCACAGCCAGCGAGGATGTTCCGAGTGATCTGACAGCTTTAAAAGTAGATAACTCTCCAGGACCAGATGAAAGGTATCCTAGGTTGTTGAGTGAGGCAAGGGAGGAAATAGGAGGGGTGCTTGCAAAAATTTTCAGTTCCTATCTGGCCACAGGAGAGGGTGCTAGATGACTGGAGGACAACCAATGTGGTACTGTTATTCAAGAAGGGAGCAATGGGTAAACAGGTAAACTACAGGACTGTCAGTTTAACATCAGTGGTAGGGAAATTATTGGAAGAAATTCTGAGGGAGAGAATTAATCTATAGTTGAAGAGGCAGGGATTGATCAGAGACAATCAGCATGGTTTTGTTAATGGGAGGTCATGTCTGACCAACCTGATTGAATTTTTCAAACAGTTGACCAGGTGTGTAATGAGCACAATGCTTTTGATATAATTTATGTGGATTTTAATAAGGCTTCTGATAACATCCCACATGGGAAACTGATAGCAAAGATAACAGCTCATGCAATCCGAGGAAATTTGGCAAATTGAATCTACTATTGGCTTAGTGGTAATGGTCAAGTGGTTTTATGTCTGGAAGTCTATGTCTAGTGGTGTCTAGTTGAGGCCCTTGCTGACTGTGGTTTATATAAGTGGTTAGACTTGAATACAGGAGGTTGATCAGTAAGCATGTAGATAATATAAAAATTGTGAGGTGGCAAATAATGAGGAAGATAGCCTTAGATTACAGGATATAGACAGGCTGGTTAGATGGGTTGATCAGTGGAAAATGGAATTCATTACAGATGAATGAGAGGCGATGCATTTGGGTGGGTCAAACAAGATTAGTTAGAGCCCAGCTCTATGACGATACATCAAATGTCTTCCATAAAATGCAAAGATGATAACAATATTCAGAGATAGAAAAAAATGAACAAAAATTAAATATCATTGAATCCCATCTAGTCAGATTCATAGTGAGAACCATTCTAAATGGTTGTTTTTGAATGGTGCAGTCGTGGTAGACTGAGGGCCTTTTTCTGTGATATAGATCTCTATAAAACTATGACTCTATGATTCCAACCTTCCTGCCATAGATGAATTTGTTCACAACAGCAGAGTGAGAGTGACCATTGTACAGTCCCTTTGGAGACAAAGTCCTGCCTTCACGTTGAAAATACCTTGCATTGTTCTGTGTGACACTATCGCCATGCTAAATGGGACAGACTTCAAACAGATCTAGCAACTCAAGACTAGTTATCCATGAGAGACTGTGTGCCATTAAATAGCAGCAGAGTTTTACACCACCACAATCTGCAACCTCATGTCTTGGTATATCCCCAATCAACCATTACTGTTAAGCCAGGGGATCAGCTCTGATCCAATGAAAAATGCAGGAAGGCATGCCAGGAACAGGATAATGTGGGAAATTGCCCGGCCATGTGCTGTAATACAAAGAGGGAGACAAATCCAATCCAACCAATTATCATCCGTCAGTCTATTCTCAATCACTATCAAAATGATGGAAGATGTCATCAACAGTGCTATCAAATAGCTCAAGCTTAGAATGATCTGTTCACTGATGCTTAGTTTGATTTCTGCCAGGACCATAGAATAATAGAATCGTATCGTACTGAAGAGGACCTACAGCCCTTCAAGTCTGTGCCAAAACTATTCTAAATCTTCACTAGTTCTATTTTCCAGCACTAGGCCCATAGCCTAGAATGGTTTAAAATTTCAAGTGATCATTCAAGTACTTTTTAAAGATTGTGAGGTTTCCTGCCTCAACTACTCTCCCAAGCAGTGCTTTCCTGATTCCCACCCCCTCTGGGTGAAAATTCATTTCCTTAATTCCCCTCTAAACCTCCTGCCTTTCATCTTAAAAGTGTGCCCCCTCGTTATTGACCTTTCAACTAATGGGAACAGCTACTTTCAATCTATCCTGTCCTTGTCCCTAATGATCTTATAACACCTCCACCTGGTTGCCACCCAACTTTTCTATCCCAAAACTGCTCAACCATGTCCTGAAGCAAACCAGGTCTTCCCTGGACTGACCTATCCCCTCCCTACCTCCCCACCTATACTCTCCTCTCCACCTATCTTTTTTTCTCTCCATCTTCGGTCCGCCTCCCCCGCTCTCCCTATTTATTCCAGAACCCTCACCCCATCCCCCTCTCTGATGAAGGGTCTAGGCCCGAAACAACAGCTTTTGTGCTCCTGAGATGCTGCTGGGCCTGCTGTGTTCATCCAGCCTCACATTTTATTATCTTGGATTCTCCAGCATCTGCAGTTCCCATTATCACTCACACATGAATTTATCCAGCCTCTCTTCATAACTAAAGCACTCCATTCCAGGCAACATCCTGGTCAATCTCCTTTGTGCCCCTTCCAGTGCAATCATATCATTTCACTAGTGTGGTGACCAGAACTGTACGCAGTACTGAAGTCCTGTACAGCTCCTGTAACCTCCCTCCCCTTATAATCCATGCCTGGAACAGAAAAGGCAAGTGTCCCAAATGCCTTTTTAACTATCCTATTAACCCATGCAGCCATCTTCACTGATTGTGGACAGGCACCCTAAGATTGTTCCATTCCTCTGAGCTTCCTAGTGTCCTACCAATCATTGAGTGCTCCTTTGTTTCGTCACTTCTTCCAAAGTGCATCACCTCACACTTATCATGGTTAAATTCCATCTGCCACTGATCTGCCCATCTGAACAATCTGTTTACATCTTCATGTAAACTAAGACCTCCCTCCTCAATGTCAACCAACCAGCCAATCTACTTGTCGTCCACAAGCTTACTTGTCATCACCTACACATTCTCATCCATATTGTTTGTATATATCATAAGCAATAAGGGAGACTGAACTAATACCTATAGCTCACTGGACGCTAGTTTGAAGTCAGCCAATCAGCCTTCTACCACCACACTCTGTTCTCCTGCCATGAAGCCAATTTTAGGTCCAACTTGCCATTTACCTTGGATCTTATGTGCTTTTACCTTCTTTATTAGCCTCCCACATAGAACCTTATCAAGGAAAGCTGAAGTCCATATAAACCACATCAACTGCACTACTCTTATCTACATGCTTGATCTACCATCTCCCAATCCAAAAACCTTTTTTTGCAAACCTTCCTTTTCATTTTTTCATAACAAACTTAAGACATACAGGGTTGTGGTCACTATCATTAAATGCTGCCCCACTGACACCTCGAACACCTATCTGGTTTTGTTCCCCAGAATTAGGTCCAGCAGAACACAATTCTTTTTTGAATCTTCTAAATGTTGACATAGAAAAGCTCTCCTGAATACGTTTCAAGACATCTGTCCACTCTGAAGCCTTTATTCTACGACTATCCCAATTAATGTTGGGGATGTTGAAATCCCCTAATATAATTATCTTACTATTGTTTTTACACACCTCAGTGAATTGTCTACATTTCCACTCCCCAGTTGCCCACTGACTATTTAACGGCTATCATACACACCCAGCAATGTGACTACCTCCTTTTTATTTCTTAAACTCTACCACAAGCCCTCATTTGAAGACTCTTCTAAGATACCTTTCTTCAGTAACTGACTCCTTAATTAATAATATGATACTTCCTGCTTGAAGGTCATACAGTCCTGCTTGAAGGTCCTACACACTAGAACCCCCTCCCAGTGTTTTTGTTTGTGCCAAAGCAGTGTTCTCTCTCAATGTTCAGTGCCAGATTTTGCAACCATCCCTCATTTATTGGGACTGTTAGTTTTGTATCATTAGCATTTTCTAACTATTTTTTCATTTGATAGATAGGTCAAATATTTCACAGATATTTCTACTGGTCCTAGGCAACACTGCAATTTACAGATTCAGGATTACAAATTAGCAAGTCTTGCATCCTTCTCTGTGTTTCAAGATAGTTTGTGCGTAGCTTGAGTACCAACATTTATTTTTGTTTGCTAGCTCCTCAATGCTTGGATCCCAGTCTTTGGATGTCTTCTTTGACTATTGGACACTGTAAGCAATTTCTTTTTAATTTGATGCAGTTATAATGTTTTGATTTGATACTGTTATTTTTGTTCATTCTTTTCTATCTCCCAATATTGTTATCATTGTTGCATTTTACGGAAGACATTTGAAGTATCTTTATAGAGCTAGGCTTTAACTAATCTGACAGTCTGTGTGAAAAAGGAATTGTACACCAAACGTTTAGACATAATCTTCTAGCATGACATTTCTTAACAGGGTGGGTGTTAGCATCTTGAGTGATTAATGGCCCCTATAGGGAGACTTACTTTCTAGAACTCCCGGGAAAACTTCAGCCTGTGTTCCCCAACCACTCTTTTTGCTGCTTTGAGGGACCCATGCTACAGCCAATGTACAATACCTGTGATCTTTTCCTTAATGTGGGTCAGACAACCAGAGGCGACCTGAGAAAATATCGTTTGATCCAGTGAGTTGATCTGGAATTCCTTCTCTGCAGCAGACAAAATAATAACTTGCAAAATGAAATTGGATAAATACCTTCACAGCAAAAAAAACACCGTACAGAGGAATGCGAAAAGATTAGAAGAGTGGGATTCTTTCAAAGAGCCAGCATCGGCACAGCAGGCTGATTAGTCCTGTGTGCTGTATAATTCCAAACGAGGCCCTGATTATCACATGGCTTACTTAGCACTGTTTCCCCTGATTTTCTGTTGGATCTAATTTTTGCTTTCTTTCATTTGTATTTATCTTGTTTAAAATATCAATCTGTATGGCCAACTCACCCTGAAGTTTTTCGTGTTTGCCAGTTGACATAACATCAGTATCAATTCAATGGACTGCTGACACACTATAAGATGCAATGTAAATAGTCATTGTTAGCATAATATTCAAGTGTTTATTTAATTAACTGTCTTGGGAGACTTGAAGAAATCTTGAGCTTTATCGTGTCACGAGATTTACCTACTGGTGTTCGACTTGCTCGAGAAATGTTGGGGAAAGCTCATTCCTTAGTAAACTCTACATGGTCCATTGATATTTGCAGGTTCAATGGGCTTAATGGCCTTTACTTGTTTCAAGCTTTCTTACAGTTTTAGACCTATGTTATGTTTTGTTATGGTGGTACTTCAAAACTTATTATTTTGCTGTGGAATCTTTTTGAGTGACAAGGAGTGATTTAGAAAAGTTAAAAGGGACTGTAAAAGCTGATTACAAGATGGAAAGTAACTTTTTTAAATTCAGTAATAAACATAACTAAGAGGGTTTGCTGAAAGTCATATTGACCTATAGCACAAATTGCTCAAACCCACTCTGATTAATAACACAATAAACTGCACTAAACCCATAATGAACAAACCAGGTCCAGTGCACATTATCATCTGCATTTGTACTCAACTATTTTAGTAGATAACTCATATTATTTGTGCAGGATATCCACTCCAAATATTCTGAAAACATAGGTGCTTTAACACTTAAGCGCATTAGTAACTTATATGAGCTGAACTAACTTTTCACACATTTATTCTGCTTGGGCTAATTTTCAGTATAGATTTATGAGGAATTTCAAATCCCAAGATCTCATGACTACTTGCAGTGCTATTCCTAAATAACTGAAACAGCTTGTTATCAACAATATTATCCTGTGACTTGCTGGAAAAATAGCTTTTTCAAAAATAACCTGGGGGCTAATAAATTAATAGTCCCTGTATCATTTAAAGATGCATTGAAAACTAGAAAAAATTGCAATGTCCCTAACACTTTTTTTCTGTTGTTGCTTACTGTCTTATTAGAAGGCTGCAGTAATACTACAGATGTACGACTGGAATTACTGTTAGAAGTATTTACTGAAAATACTTTGTCTTATTTGTATAGCACTCCTGAGTTTGTTTTAATGCAGTTAGCAACAAAGTTGTTGTAAAAGGCTGAATGCCTCTGATAGAACAATAAAAAGTGCACGTTATTAGATCACTTTTAGTGTTTGCTTGCTTATGTAATTAATAGTCATTTCTATGCTATGTTGTCAGATTAATGTTCGCACAGTATTTCCCTCAGTGAGGCAGGCACAAAATCTACTTCTTGGATACAATGCAACATGGCATATTAGGGAGGATTGGGAGTTGGTTGGTTCAGTTGGTTTGCCAACAGAGTGGGTGTAATCCCCAAACTGGCTGAAATGCTGTAAGGATTCTCCTTGCTTAAAGGATTCTCCTTCTCAACCTCTCCCTTCACCTGAGGTGTGGTGACCCTCAGGTTAAATCACCACCGGTCATTCCTCTCTAACAAGAGAGCAGCCCTCCAGTTTGGTAAGCATATGATAACTGGGCTTGACTGAGGATTATATGTACAACAATCTGGACGTATGTGCTGTGCTGCGCCCCTCCAGCAGCTCTTTACTTTATGCTAATACAACACAACAGGGAGCTTTCACTTATCTGTAAAATGAGTTTTTAACTTGTAAGGCTTCCAAGAGGTCCAATAGACTAACTGAGCATCTTCAGGCAGTAGAATCACATCTTTCACTGGTATGCCTGAGAGCCTGACTATCAGCCTATGTCCTAAGTGCAACCATTACCGTCACCTAAATACGTTTCTAATGCAACTAATCTAACACAATGTTACGTCAATCAAAACTGAGAGTAAAACATGTGAGTTAGTTCACTGTTTAAATTACTTCAACATTATATATAGTTACCACTTTAATTATTTAAATTTGTCTGGAGCATACACACTGTTGTCACCTATGCTGGTTTGTCCACAATGCTCATTTGTAAATGATATGAGTTTGACAAGTGTGCTCTCTTGTGGACTAGACAAACCTTTGCAGCCTGGTCTGTAACTGAACAGTGAGTACTTTGCGAAATACTGCAATTTTGAATTTATATTTTGCACTAAATTATTGTGAGTTCTGTAATATCTTCTGTCATTGATCAGTGAGGGAATTCAGTGAACAATAATGTGGTATCTGGAGTGAATCAGTGAAAATTTATGCTACTTGCTATGCTACAGATCAGTATGTGCTTTTGTAGTTTGCTGTGCTGTAAATCACAAGTTGGTTTTGCAGTGTGCTGTTTACAATGGCAGTATGGCCTTATTTTTCTCTCAGGGCATCATTTAACACAGATGTTCCTTGGGTTTGACCCACTGCACCAACATTTGGAGTGAGTGTTTCTTTTTTCACCACATGAGTATCTGAGTCTTTCCTCATTCATCTCTCCTTAGGGAAAGATTAGAACAGAGAGGAAGCCTCCCTTACTAAGAAACAGCCTAAATAAACCCACAGCCCTACGGGTCAGCATATTAGGCCTCATGAAACACATAAATCAGACATGCACCAAAAAAAAAAGGCTCTCACACATATCTAGGAGACAGCATTTCAACTTTTATGCCAATCATAGAACTACTAGCCCCAATCTAAGTTTATTGATGTAAATAACAAAAAAATATTATTTCAGAGTTCCGACATCGTATCATAATATTATTCCTGAGTCCTCACTTCAAACTGGTGAGGCTGTAGCCCAAAAGTTAATTAGTCTGGGCATGGAGTTGCTGGAAAAATAAACAAAATTACTTGGAAATCACAGACTACTGATTTGTCGTATCTCTGTAGTTGAGGAAGTAGTGGCTATAAAAGTCTTCTGCTATTTCCAATGGTCAAAATCAGTCTGAATGGTGATTACTTAAATAGCACATTTAATCAAACATTACTGCAACCTTCCTACAATCTTGAACAAACAACAGAAATAATTCATTCGTTGAAATATGACTGCAAAACCTAGGAAAAATAAACAGAAGTCGCTCCAAGTTCTAAACAATCTGAGCTATATTTGAATGAACTCCTTACGTTTAATTATGAAGTCAGGTGGAGGAACATTTTTCAGACATGCAAAGGACTATTGCCTCAAATGACGATAAATGTTTAACCGAGGGTTGTTTTCTTGATTTCTAATTTGAACAATTCAGTGATGTTAGTTCTTGATAAGAAAACTTACTGATGATTTCGGTAATCGTGTTTATTCACCCCGTCAGTTCTATTAGACACAAAACATTTTTAAAAAGTTTTAAAACCATCAAGAACCAGATGTACACATATACCAACATGGAACTATCAGAATATGAGATCTACATGATGATGGTCAGATGGACACTTGTCACTGGTGTGCCAAGTTAGAAAGCAGTCTCCCTTTATTGGAAGCTGCACATCATATTCACAGACTAATGTGAATTCAAATACATCGTCGACATATGACAAGACAGCCGGAGATTACATACTTCTGTAGTATTTTTCTTTGAGGTTTTTCTTGGGTTCTAAAAAAGGGATGTTTGGAGGGTATTTTTTAACTGGGCAAAACAACGTAGATAGTATTTACCAAGTTTGAGCAGTTTTAAGTTACATGGAATACTAGGATTATTCTGATAATAACAAAGAAGATTATGGGGAAGGCTTCACAGAGATATTCAAAATTATGATAAATTTTGATAAAATTAGTGAGAGGAAATTGCTTCTATTGTTGCAGGACAGAGATTTAAGATAATTGGTTAAAATACCCAAGGGATAATGTAGCTATCATGCAGAGATTTTTTGACCAGCAATATGTTGTTGGAAAGGGCAGTGGTACAGACTCAGTGAAAATTTCAAGCATGAATTTGATAAATATTCACAGGGCCATGATGAAAGAGTGTGATCAATGAGTAGTTTTCAAAGCATCAGCACAGTACAGTGGACCGAATGTCCTCCATCCATGCATTTTAGTGGAGCATGACGCTGGGTCATTGCAAATTTCACATGCAGAGAATAACTGAGCAAGTGCAATTAATGCAGAATAAAGATTAGATCATTACATTCCAATATTTGAACTGATTTGCCTTTTGAGAATGGGGGCGCCATTTGTAAACCTATCCTTTACAGACTAAACAGATTAAGTTAACTTTGAAGAATTTATGGAAGAATTGGGCTCAATCCGTTGGCATTTCCTCTCTCAATTTTTCATTTCTTGTTGATTGGATGAAAAGAGTGCTTGTTTTTGATGTTCTTAATCCATAATTTTAAATGATGCACATCATGAACATGGACACTCCAATCTTTCTCTCCCACTGGCTTCTACTCACTTTCTCCTAAAATTAGGAGTTTAAGGCCAACTGACAAGAAGAATATACGTATTTATATTTTGGACTTGACATAGTAAAAAATCTCCATGTTGTTTTTGTCTCTGAGCCACATAGGTGATATTAGCACAGATGATGAGAAGCTCAATCAAAGTGGTATATATTAAGAAGTTTCAAGAGGAAAAGAAAATCTCAGAAAGCATCCTTTCCCTTTATTCTTCTATGGAACATGAATGTCATTGGTGAGGCCAGCATGTGTTACCCATCTTGATTGCCCTTGAACTGAGTGGTTTCCTTCGCTATTTCAGAGGGTAGTTAAGTACCAACAGTATTGTCAGCCAGATCATGTGAGGATTACAGATTTCCTTGCCTAAAGGGCACGTAACAAACTAGTTATGTTTCAACACCAAGCAATGTAGTTGTTATGTCATTACTAAGACTAATTAATATATTTTCAATGTAAAGCTAAAGTTAATTAACTGCAGTTACTCATGTAAGGTTTGAACCCATCCCCTCATAGCATTAACCTGTGCCTCCAGATTATTGTGGTGCAGCACTTCACCATCACCTCCCAAATGGAAGAGTTTAGAGCATAGGCAGTTAAAAGCATGGCTATCAATGGTGGAGTAATTAAAATAGAAGGTGCTCAAGTGGGTGGTATTGAACGGGGGCAAAGGTCATCTGGGACTCATAAGGAATATTTCATAGAATCACAGAGACCATACAGTGTAGAAGCAGGCCATTCAACCCATCGACTCCTCAATGACCCTCTGAACAGCATCCTACCCAGACTTACCTCCTACCTTATCCCTGTGACCTGCATCTCCCATGGTTAATCCACCTAGCCTGCACATCATGAGCAATTTCCCATGGCCAATCCGTCTAACCTGCACATATTCGTACTCTAGGTGGAAACTGGAGCACCTGGAGGAAACCCACACAGGTGCAGAGGGAATGTGCAAACTGCACATACAGTGGCCTGAAGCTAGAATCAAACCTGGGTCCCTGGTGCTGTGAGGCACAGAAACAGGTCATTCAGCCCAATTAGTCCATGCTAAAATTTATGCTCCACTTTAGACATTATAGGGTAACAGTGCAGAGCTAAGGAAGGACATTGAAAAGAATGGCAAAATTCCAACCAAAATGCATGAGGTACATCAGAAAATACACAGAATAAAGAGGTGGCAACATTGAAATTATGGAGAGTTAACATTCTCTTGTATAATAAATCCATATATCTTTCAAAAAATAATGATCAATTATTGGATTCTAATTGTAGTACACAGTGAATGTTTTGGAATAGATCTTTAGAATGGTTTTTTTCAGCATTATTTAAATTTTGTCCTGCTAAGTGACTATTTTTAGAGTAGATCAGACAGGATTTGCAGAAGAGATGCATGTCAGCCAAAAGAAAGCAGAAAAGGATTTGCAAATGATAACAACACACCTTCTATTCTGCACAGTTGAATAGGTGAAGTATCAGAAACTTGAGTCATGTTTTAAATATCTTTTATAAAAGAACACATTAGGACTCAGATTTTCATTTCTTTTAATGTATAACAAAATATATACTTGGAAAATAGAGTCAGCAAGCTCTTTATAATATGAAATTGAGCAGTGTTATTGTGGCCTTTCATGTTCCCTCACCTCCCCCATTGCCCCCTCCCACCGTCAACAATTCCCCTTCCCCATCAGGAGACCACCCATAAGAAATCATCGAAAATATGCAGCCAACTGCTTTGAACAGATGTTCCAATTAAACATAATCTGAAACTAATGGAGGTGCCATCTGTCAAGCAGGACATGATGCATTTAAAAATGTAATGGTGGGCTGTGCCTGATCCCACTCAAGCGATTCTGGTTCATAGTTTTTATCAAGCTGGTCTACCACTCTACAATGATGCTCAGCAGCTTTTAGTCTGAACCTACAGAACATCAAAAATCTTCAGTGATTTTGAGCAGGATGCATATTTTTGTCTGGATCTTATGTACTGGAATGTGGATCCCTGGAAATATAAAATGTCACCTAAACTTTACGTTCGACCAAGAAAAGATTAGAATTTATGTTAAGAATTAGTTTCTAGTATTGTGCACAATGTTTATTTACCAAGCATTTTTGAAATGAATATTGCTCTTACTTCAAATTGCCAATACCTCCAGCAGAAATCCAATGAAGTTATGAGAGAAATTTAAAACGCTTCACATTCCTCAGTAACAGATTTACGCAAATTAATGACAGGCTGTATGAGCTACAAAGAATAAGTCCAATTTCCTCAATTATTTACTGATTTAGACAGCGCATAACATAATTTGACTAATGGGAAAAATGTGATTAAAGAAAAACAGATAAAAATCCACAATTCTGGAAATGATTCACAGCTTGAACAGCATCTGAAAATCAAAATTGCAGTCACAGCCTTTCAGCAGAACTCTGGTGAAAGCCTACAAAAGCAATAACTGGTCTTTCTCTCACGCTGTTCAACCAGCTGTGCTTTCTCATCATCTCTGTCTACCCTTTCCTGCGGACATTGTACGCATGGCAATGTTAAACATGCTCAATTGGACGGTGTACTCAAATCTGTAACATCATCGGAAGGCATGGATATCATGTGAGGCCACCAGTGGCTCTGGGTTCGATGTTCCTCCATAACTGTTCCCCAAGAGCCTGGCAGCATTCAATAATTTCTGTTACACTTGGATCAGAGTGGAAGGAACAGAAGGAAACATAACCCTTCCATGAACACAGCATCTTGTTATCTCAGATTCTCCAGCATCTGCAGTTCCTATTATCTCTCATAACCCTTCCATAATTCTTTTCCTTCAGAACAATACAATAAAATCCCTGTCCCTGTTAGCATCTGTAATAGGTCACTGATAAACTGTATGGTATGGATAACCATTTCTCATCTTGGTTCTGATTAGCAACCCCACCCCACCAGCCCAGAACAAGGGCTACCAGAGTGACATCTTTGCATCTGATTGTAAACGCTGATAATGTGAAGTCATAGGTAGAATCACCACAATTTCAGCTCCATGAGAGAAGCAAGGGTTAAATTTAGAGAATAACAATCATAAAACAATGCCAGAGATAGTAGGAACTGCAGATGTTGGAGATTTCTGAGATAACAAGGTGTAGAGCTAGATGAACACAGCAGGACAAGCAGCATCAGAGGAGCAGAAAGGCTGACGTTTCGGGCCTAGATTTTCTGAAGAAGGGTCGGGGCCCGAAACGTCAGCTTTCCTGCTCCTAAGATGCTGCTTGGCCTGCTGTGTTTTCATCCAGCTCTACACCTTGTTATCTCATAAAACAACGCCAGTAATGTTTGAATTTTTGCAGCTGGTAAGTAAACACTACCTTAAGGCAATAGAGTAAGTAGAAGTATTTACAAAGCACCTCCAACATTGCAAGATGTCCTAACTTACTTCACAGGAACCACGTAAACAAGATTTGACACTGAACCACGTAAGGCAAGATTAGCACAGGTAAGCAAAAGCTTGTTCAAAAGAGACAGATTTTAAATAACAGTTTTGAAAGAGGTAGGTGGAGTAGAGCGGAGGAAAGGTTTAGTGAGGAAATCCCAGAGCTCAGGGTGTTGGCAACTGAAGGTGTGGCCACCAATGGTAGTACAATTAAAAATGTAGTTGATGAAGAGCCGAGATTAGAGCAGCACAGATTGTTCAGAGCATTGTGGCTGCAGGTGCCTGCAGAAGTAGGGAGGATGACAATTTTAAAATTAGCACGCAACACAAGTTTGCGAACACGTGCTTGATATGAGATCAAAAGGTAGTGCAAATAAGAACACGGGCAGCAGATGTTTTGTAAATTGTTAAGTTTACTAAGGGTAGAATGAATGAAGCTGGCTAGGAGTGCACTGAAAATAGTCAAGTCTAGAAATCACTTAAAGCATGGACAAAGAGTTCAGAAGTAACTAAGCCAAGGCAAGGATGAGTTAGACCTTCTTACAGAGGAAAAAATGCAGTCTTACTGTTAACATGAATATATGAATGCAAGTCCAGAGTACAAGTATGACAGAGAGGTTGCAAACAGCCTGGCTGAGCCTCAGAAAGTCGCTAAGGGAAGAGGTGAGTTGGTGGTTAAGGAACAAAGACTGTGGTGGAAATTGACACATACAAACCAGTAAGAACCAGTAGAACAGTAAGATTTGGAGCACTGTACAACAGCAGCACCGTCTCCACATTGATGTAATTTGCACTAGCCTGTGCACAGCTTGATAGAAGAACATCAAATCTAAACCAAACACTATTCCCGGTGAAGACCCAAATAGGTAATTATTATTGCAGAATGCTAAACACTTTCTACCCTCTCTCACTTGACAGTACTAGCTTAATAGTTAAAATAACCATGGGTTCAGTGTCACATCCATTTGATGCTCCATGCAATGCCCAAAATGCCAGGAGTTTCTTCAGAATATTTACATTGCTTCAAAATTTTGCAGTGATTTTAAAACGCAGCTTCTGTGACCTGGGAGAACAGCACAAAGTGAATGAGGCACCAACATTGACACTGAACAGCAAGCTGCATGTTGACAACTGTAAGTCCCCTCAAGATGAGCTACAATACATGGTAGCAGTACGTGGCCATCATTTTAGAGTTACAATTTCACAGCAGGCCAAACAGCATCTTAGGAGCACAAAAGCTGATGTTTCGGGCCGAGACCTTTCATCAGAAAAAGGGGATGGGGAGAGGGTTCTGAAATAAATAGTGGGGGGGGAGGCGGACCGAAGATGGATACAGGAGAAGATAGGTGGAGAGGAGAGTATGGCGAGGCGGGGGGAGGTAAGAAGGGGTAGGTCAGTCTGGGGAGGACGGACAGGTCAAGTGAGCAGGATGAGGTTAGTAGGTAGGAAATGGAGGTGCGGATTGAGGTGGGAGGAGGGGATAGGTGAGAGGAAGAACATGTTAGGTGGGCGGGGACGAGCTGGGCTGGTTTTAGGATACAGTGGGGGCGAGGGGAGATTTTGAAGCTGGTGAAATCCACATTGATACCACTTCCTACCCACTAACCTCAGCCCGCCCCCTTGACCTGTCTGTCCTCCCTGGACTGACCTATCCCCTCCCCACCTCCACCCCCCCCATACTCTCCTCTCCACCTATCTTCTCCACTATCCATCTTCGGTCTGCCTCCCCCCCCCCTCCCTATTTATTTCAGAATCCTCTCCCCATCCCCCTTTTCTGATGAAGGGTGTAGGCCCGAAACGTCAGCTTTTGTGCTCCTGAGATGCTGCTTGGCCTGCTGTGTTCATCCAGCTCCACAATTTGTTATCTGTTCCAAAGTTTCTATCTCCTTTGCCCTCTGCTACTTTACAGTTGATTCAGAGCATGAGCTTTTCATATTGCCAGTGTATTGCTGGCTCTGATGGAAATGTTTTATAAATAATGAATAATGAAGATAACTGATGTAAAGGATCAGGAGACTCTCCTTCTGATGCTTCTGGGATATTGCTTCCAATGTATGGTTAAAGTTTTGACGCCAGGTTTCAATTTTCACGAATCATTCAAATTTGGTCATCTCAGTTGGGTTGAAAGTAAAAAGAAAATCTGTAGTCTAAATTAACAAACCATCAGTTGTTTTGTAACGACTCACTGATGCTCCTCTTCTGTTGATACTTGGACAGCAGCACCTCACATCTGAGACTCTAGGAAGTAAGTACAGCAAAGATGTGAAATGCAACTTCTGTGAAATAATTCAGCATTTTATCGCAAGTCAATATTCTTAGCTCCGGCCTTCTTTGTAGGGCGAGCAACATCACAAATGGGAATTGAGAAGGTTAAAATCTCTGACTTAAATACTCAATGAATTCACTACTAATAGTTCTCTGGGGTCGTTGTAATATTGGTTTTTCATTTCTCTCTCCCAATGATACTAGTTCACGATGAAGCCTAGCCTTTTCATCATCAATGTGAAGGAACAGAGGATCTCTGTGGAAGTGCCTTTACAATAGCTCACCACAGCCAAATTTGATCTTGTTCTCACCAAACTTCTACAGTTTGTACTTGGAAGTCAAGTTCATTGGATTAGTGGCCTGGTGCAGGAATTCTGATTCTTCCCTTCTCTAGACCAGGATCATTGAAATTAATTGCAACATCCCCACTGCTGTGTTAGTTGATAGCCGTAAACTCATACAGGCTAGGAATCAAAACTGGAATCATCTGTTCAGCATTGCTAAATGCAGAGTCAGATATTGTCCTGATCCACTACATCACTGGTGTGGCACAGTGGCTCAGTGGTTAGTACTGCTGCTTCACAGCACCAGGAACCCAGGTTCAATTCCACCCTTGGGCAACTGCCCATGAGAAGTTTGCACATTTTCCCTGTGTCTGCATGGGTTTCGTCCAGGTGCAGTAGTTTCCTCCCACAGTCTAAAGATCTGTAGGATAGGTGAATTGGTCAGGCTAAATTGCCCATAATGTTCACGGATGTGTGGGTTATAGGGGGATGGGTCTGGGTGGGATGTTCTGAGGGTCAATATTGACTTGTTGGGCCAAAGGGGCTGTTACCACACCGTAGGGATTTGATGATGAAGAGGCCACACTTTTAACTTTTCATTTGAAGTAAAATGTGTTGAATTACTTTCAAACAAGTGGCCCTATAACACTTAAGCCACGCTCGGATTTTTACACGACAGATTATAATTAGAATTTTTCAAGCAAGTGTAATTGTATTAGTGGCAATGATTTATTATCAAGTGAACAGAACGTAGAAATTGGAATTATTTTCCTTGGACAGGAGAAGGCTCAGAGGAATTTTGATGTAAGTTTTCAAAAGCAGTAGATGTCTGGGCACAACAGACCAAAATTAATCTGTTCCCATTCATAAACAGATCCATAACAAGAAGGCAGAGATCTAAAGAGATATTGTAAAGGAGGTAAATGTGATGTGAGAAAAAGGAGTGGTCTGAAACTGGAAATGCAGTGCCGGGTAATGTGGTGGATGTAGGTTCAAAGCATTCAAGAGGGCATTATATCTATTTTGATAATCATCTAATTGTCAGCACTATGGGGAGAGGACAGGATGATTGCAGTAAGCCATAGTGCCCTTTCAGACAGGAAGTTCAGACATAATGAGTCGAATGGCCCTCTTCTGTACCATAATAATTTTGTGATTCTTTGAACAAGCAGTACGTTCCATGTACCCAATACCTACTGGGTGAAAAAAATCTCCTCAAATCCACCTTAAACCACTTGCTCCTTAATGATTCTGATTTCCTCTTCAAGGTATTCAGCAACTGGTAGGTTTTAAAAAAATGCCCTCTCTCCATTCACCTACAATCACACCTCACTTCTATATATCACACCTGGCCAGCAGTTCTGTTCCAAATCCAAGCGATATGAATTGTGAAGGAAAAACTTCAATTGGCCTCACATTAAACTGTCCAGTCACTTCACAGCTCAGTCCTGAAAAACTGTATCCAAAAGCAAAGTTGAGCCTGTCCAATCATTGCATTACTGGATCAGCATTGATCTATTTGTGGATTTTTACATGAGACGATATGGTAGGATACATTTATCCTGCATGGAGAATACCATGTAATGGGCTTGTAATGTTTCACTGCAGCTTTGTTCCATCTGTGGAGAACCAAATGTACTGGGATTATAAAGCTTTAACCAAAGGCTGCAGACTTGGCAGGCACTGGAGTTAAATGATTTATCCCGGTTTATAGCCCACTGCATGCTGACCAAATGTCATGGAGTTTGTCACAAAGTTGTAACATATGGGCTATTAATCTTTAATTCCATCAACTGATTTACTACCTTGGACTTTTGGTTGAAGGCAAACAACTTTAATTTACCCAAGATACCGTTTTTAAATGGCTGCAGAAGTCTCTGACTTGGAAAAGTCACCAAGTTTTGAGAAACCTCTGAACAGCAGACATGTCTGGACAGTTCCCTGCAGGACTTCGATCCTGCCATTGTTGAAAGCCTCTGAAAAAAATCTAAGGACAAAAATTAACAAATATCTTGACTGCTGAAACCAGCAGAGAACGAAACCCATTATACATAAAGGGGTGCTGAGAAGTCTCCACCTGTTTCAATGGTAACTTGATGGCTTTTGACAATGAAAGATTCAAACCTTTTAATTAATGAGAATTGTTCCTTCGGGTCCCAACAGCCAACTAGCAGATAATTGAAATATGTTTTAAACATGATTGAAGAATTGACATTATTAATCTTATCTGGTTGTTACAGAAAGAAGTTACATCAATACTGTTCAGCTCTGAAGAGAATTCAAACTGAATTCAAAACATTAACTCGGTTTCTCACTCCACAGATGCTGCCAGAGCTGCTGGGTTTCTCCAGCATTCTCTGTGTTTATCCCTTTATATACATTGCATTGATCTCATACAAACAGCTACATCCACAATGTAAAAGAAATGTAAAATGTTTTTAGAAGTGCTATGGTTTTCTACAGCTGGGCAGCAAGAACAGATCTTTCCGGTCAACACTCTCAGCAAATGTACTTTCAGTTGGTGGTCAATTTTGCAGGATCTGTACATTGGAAACTAGTGAAGTCATTGTGGTATAAACATAATTAAATGGAAGAGCAAAAAGGTTCCTTAGACTCAGCCCCTGTATAGGATACAGAGTCTAATATGATTATACTAGCAAGCAGCAGCATTAAATAAGAATCATAGTCTATTGGGATATAAAGCCATAGCCTCAGGCCCCATGACTGAATGTAACTGGTTGTTACAGTTTTACGCAAGATTGAAGGTCATGTGAAGGTCTTTTACCTAATTGGTTGGCAAATGGTACAAAATAATGTCAACAGTGGGCTTTTAATCATCACAAAAGTTAAAGTCATTCCTGGGGCACAGCAATATCATGCACAAGTCAGGTTTAGCGACTTATAGACAACAGGAATACCACAGAGAGACAGAAAGCCCCCATGTGATCTGGTGAGTGATTAAAAGGCCTTGTCTTCACAGAGTGCAGACATTCTATAGCAATGCATTCCGTACCAGTGAACGTATTAATAAGACATGCTTTCTCTTGAAAGACTTGCTTCCTTATAGTTACAACATAGTGCCATTAATATAATAACGTAATGCTGAATCTTTTGTCTTTTTTTAAATTTGAAGAATAGATTTACTTTCTCGCCAAGAAGTGCTTGTTGATCTCTTCCAGTGACTGCCCCATGGTCTCAGGCAGGTACAGACATATAAAACCAACTGAAGCAAATCCCACCAGTCCATAGAATAGGAACGTCCCAGACAGTCCAATAGTATCTGTATAAAAGGACAAGATAACATTCATTTTTCAAGTATGAACTCAGTATTGTTCAACATTAATATTGGCCCTCACCCAGCAAACCAGTTTCCTCTTGAGCCACCTGCAATCAATAATAACTTTCTGTGTGTCATTCCACTATTACAAAACAGCGCATTTAGTCACCTCACCAGCTAACCTTTTCTTTTAATACACACATGAAAAATGTGTGTCTTGGACAGGTCAGGATTCGACTCTGTTATATTTTTATTTGAAAATAAAAGACATCCATCTATATTTCTTTCCCATTCCCACCAAATGGCATGGTTCTCTGTCTGTGAGTAGGATTCAAGAAACTCAAATCTTTGAATGTTAAATTGTTTACAAAATATGTATATCCTCAATGGATGAAATTTCTGACCTCAGTGAGACAATATGCTCATTTCAAAATGTAGGAGTATACTCAGGACCTGACATTCCTCCCTCAATCAGAATGACTAGTCATTTGCAACTGCTGTTTGGGGTCATTTGCTGCTGCAGGAAGTTGCTGCATTGCCAAGGTAGCAGCAGTCAATACCCTCCAAATGTAGTTATTCACTCTGCATACATTCTTTGGAGATATTCTGACACAATAAGGCCCAAAGTAAACCCAAGGATTCATTTCTCACTCACCAATTACATCCAGGAACGTGACAGTAACAATTATATTCGCAGCCCAGTTGAAGCTGCTGGAGAATGCAAATGCCCGGCCTCTGATTCCAGCAGGGAATATCTCGCTCAGAACCAACCAAGTCACTAGAAAAAAAAAGACAGGAAATTTCCATCAAGTTTGTGGCACTGTTGCAATTATTGTACCTTTGTGTTGAATCTATCATGAATTCGAAACAAAAACAACAATGACAGATTTAAGCAAACTCATTGAAAGACTGAATCTCAAATGTTTTTCCACCTGTCCCTCCTGTTCCAGAGACAGTCAACAGTCAACAAGAACAAACATGGGGAAGATCCTGTTCTTCCGAAATAGTGTGACAGAGTGCAGGGGGCATCAGCTTCGTTAAGAGCATGAGATAGCACAGGGACAACAGCTTCGTAAGAAGCATGAGAGACAGTGAGGTCAGCAGCTTCTCAAATTACGTGAAGAAGAGGGGACAGCAATTTCATAAAGAAAAGAGCAGACCCGCAGCAGAAGGGTAACAGTGTCACGAAAACAAGAACCAGCAGCAAAGAGCCTCTTTAACTTGCTTTTACCTGTCAGAGCCAAATTCTAACTTCGCAGATTGGTAGATCTCTTTAGATAGGTCAAGTGGTTTAAATCAGGAGATATAATCACAGTTAAAAAGTATACGTAAGAAATTCACTTCTAAAATCTTTAACATCCAAATGTATGAATGAAATAGAATAGAAATGGCCAGGCAGGCGATGTGTTGTAGCAGTAGTATGTGAGACCTGACGTTCGCCAGTGTGATCCATGGCAACCGTACTGGCGGCAAATGTTGGCTACTTGAGGAAATTAGTCTCAGAGTTGATGAACTGGACTCTGAGTTTCAGACACTGCAAAACATCAAGGAAGGGTAAGTTACCCATACACTGTGTTTCAGGAAAAAACAAAAGAGCTACAGGTACTATCAATCAGGAGCAAAAAGAGAAGCTGCTGGAAAAGCTCTGCAGGTCTGGCAGCATCTGTGAAGAAAAATCAGAGTTCACATTTTGAGATCCAAAACATTAACTCTGATTTTTCTTCACAGATACTGCCAGACCTGCAGAGCTTTTCCAGCAGCTTCTCTTTTTGCTCCTGATTGATAGTACCTGTAGCTCTTTTGTTTTTTCCTGAAACACAGTGTATGGGTAACTTTGCAAAACATCAAGGAAGGGTAAGTTACCCATACACTGTGTTTCAGGAAAAAACAAAAGAGCTACAGGTACTATCAATCAGGAGCAAAAAGAGAAGCTGCTGGAAAAGCTCTGCAGGTCTGGCAGTATCTGTGAAGAAAAATCAGAGTTAATGTTTTGGATCTCAAAATGTGAACTCTGATTTTTCTTCACAGATGCTGCCAGACCTGCAGAGCTTTTCCAGCAGCTTCTCTTTTTGCTCCTGATTGATAGTACCTGTAGCTCTTTTGTTTTTTCCTGAAACACAGTGTATGGGTAACTTAGCCTTCCTTGATGTTTTGCAGTGTCTGAAACTCAGAGTCCAGTTCATCAACTCTGAGACTAATTTCCTCAAGTAGCCAACATTTGCCGCCATGGATCACACTGGCGAACGTCAGGTGCCACGTACTATTTCTGTTTTTGTTACTGTTTCAGGAGCCAGTCACACCTCTTAGATTAATTTTAATCAAATTTATATCCAAGGTCAATGGTGAGTGAAACATGTAGGTAAGGATAAAGTCACCATAATCCTACAGCTGCTCTCTGAGACAGGTAAGGGGATTCAGAGCTAAGCTGGGGAGGGCACTCAGTGCCCTTTTCCGACAGGTACAAGGTTCTTGCTCCCAGCAGGGACAAGGGCACAGACTACAGACAGCATCATGGTGCAGAGCGCCTTGTGGGGGCAGAAAAGAGGAATGCAATCTTAATAATAGATTGTATAGTCAGGGGAATAGATACTGTTCTCTGCCGCAAAGACAGTATCCCAAAGGTGGCCATTCCTACCTGGTGCCAACATTCAGGATCTCTCGTCTGGCTGGAAAGAACTTTGAGTTGGAGGGGAAGGATCTGGTGTTATGATCCATGTTAGGACGATAGGAAGAACCGGGAAAGAAGGTCTGCTGAAAGATTATGAGCACCTCAGGGATAAACTGAAAAGCAGAATCATCAAGTTAATAGTCTCCAGAATACTGCCTCAACCATGTGCAAACTGGTGTAGAGTAAATACGATTAGAGGTAAATGGTTTGGTCAAAGATTGCTGTGGGAGAATTTGGGTTCCAACTCAAGGGGCACTGCTATCAGTGCTGCAGAAAGAGAGAGCTATTCCACATAGATGGCTTGTTTTGAACCATTCTGAGACCAGTGTCTAGGGATCGATAGAGCTTTAAATTAACTGATTGGCGGCAAGGTTAAATCAAAGGCAGTTTAAAAATCTAAAAGAAACAAGGGAGCCAAGGGTCAGGGTGGTGAAGAGCTGAATGAGAATCATAGTGTGACAGGAATGGGTTTAAAATAAAATACACAGAGGAGTGCAACAAAAATTAGAACCAGAGGAAGTAATCAGGGTTAAAAAAAAAATCAAAACTTGATATGAATGCATGCAGCACCTATAACAAAACAGACAAGTCAACAGCACAAACATAAATAAATTAATATGACAATAGCTATTATGGATTGCAAGACAACCAAGAATAAGAGCTCAATATTCAAGAATATTCAAAATTTTATAAGAACAGGCAGAAAGGAAAATGATGTATGGTTGGTTTGCTGGCAAAAGAAGATATCAATGCAGTGGTGAGTGGTGAGATTAATAGAATAGTTTGTGATTTGAAATCAGTTTGGAGGGAAATAAGGAACAGCAATGGAAAGAAGTTACTGTCATCTAGACACTTTTAAACAAGAGTTGCCTTCATAAGATTATAAGACATTGGAACAAAATTAAGCCATCCAACTCAATCAGTCTGCTCTGTCATTCAGTGCAATCATGGCTGATCTGATAATCCTCAACTCTACCTCCTGCCTCATTGCCATAATTTTGAATCCTTTATTGATTATAATCTTTTTAAGTCTTGTATATATTTAATGAATCAGCCTCTTTGGTAAAGAATTCCATAGATTTACTACCCTCCAAGTAAAAAAATCCTCTTCATCTGTCTGAACTGGGCAACCACTTACAACCAATGAAGTATCTTTGATATAAAAAGTGCTTTGAGACGTCCAATGGTTACAAAAAGCTTTAGATAAATGCACGTCTTTCAAAATTCTTCACTGCAGAAAGGAAAAGGAAGGCAGTAAATCAATATCAAGCTAAAATGTTATTGCAGTTTCTAAAATATTTCAGAAGTCTTGTGGCTCAGTGTATGGCATTTGGGTTAGTCCCTGCCTCTGTACCAAAAGCTCCGAGTTTAAGTCCCAAGCTGGGACTTGATGGTCAAGGCGGGTGTGTTTATAACAGACTGGGTATCAAATTTGCAAAACTTTCTAACATATGTCAATAGCAAAGGTTAAGAGTGAGAAACGTTCCTACTCAGCATTGTGGTAGAAAGAAACTGGAGCATCTAAAATCATCATCCATAGCCAGAGCTCCAGTGCAACAAACATGTAGCCACAGGGATACAAGCTCTTTGGGTACCAGTTGACTAGAAAGCCATTGTAGATCAGATTAGCGGTACAGCATGGCATCGAATCCCTGTTTCAGCTGGGCTGTAGACTCCTTGCCTGACTCCGTGGTTGCAAAATAGGACTAGGTGTCAGATCTGCCTTTGGGTTGACAGCTGAGGTAGAATTGATGTTTCAACACATGGTGTAGTCATGTCAGTTAAAAAGCCTGAGCTTCAATGATTCCTACAAAGTTGCAATGATACTGAGGGACTACAATTTGTTGTGGTTCATCTGAGCTAACGATCCTTGTAAATATTTTCAATAGTACTGGATTTGACCATCTCTGAGACAACAAGGTGTAGAGCTGGAAGAACACAACAGGCCAAGCAGCATCAGGAAAGCTGACGTTTCAGGTCTGGACCCTTCTTCAAAGGGCAGGGGTGTTGGGGCGAGGGCGTTGAGGGCGGGGGGGGAGGAGTGGTTGCAGCATGGGCATTGAGGGCGGGGGAAGGGGACAGGGCAAGGGCGGGGAGAAGGGCGGAGGGGCGAGTGCACTGAGGGTGGGGAGAGGTGTAGGGGGTAGTCAGGGCGAGTGCATTGAGGGCGGGGGAAGGGGTGTTGGGTTGGGGAGGGTGGGGTCAGGGCGAGGACGTTGAGGGTTGGGGGAGGAGGAGGGTGTGGTCGGGATGAGGCCTGCAGTTCATCCAGCTCTACACCTTGTTACCTCAGATTCTCCAGCATCGGCAGTTCCTACTATCTCTTTGCCATCTCTGGTGTGTGTTTTAGACAAACCCCTTTCTGCTGTCATTTCCCACAAGTTATACATTTATTTATTCCGTTATTTAACAACACCCTCCTCTAACTATTGAAACAGATGAAATAGCAGAGCACTTACTTGGACCAAACCCAATTGAATATGCGCTGACAAAGGCCATCATAAAAAGCAGTGTAATCCAATTTAAGGCTAAATGTTTGGAGACGTGAGTAGAGCTTACTGCTGGCTGTGTCAGGTGACTCCTTATTTTCCTCAAATGGAAATCTTCATGTGAAGTATTATTTAAAGAGTCCTCTGCACTGACAAATAGGATTGCTGGCTCACTGAGTGAACTGCTGTTCATTCTTTCATCATTTGCTGCTTGCTGTTTGCCCTGGACTTTCATTGAACTTTCATTGCTGAATGTTGGATTTGGTTTCCAAAGAATTGGTTTGGAGGAAACTGTACTAGAATTTGAGATAGGGTATGAGTCATTAACCCGGGTGTTTACTCTGCAGCTCATTTGGGATTCCATTGTAATGTTCTGGCTTGAGAAGGCAATCACAGTGACTGACACTGACATTACAACAGAGCCAGCGATTAGCAATGTTCGTCTTCCAACTTTATCAGTACATATCATGGCTACGACAGTAGTAACAACTTTGACTATTCCCAGTCCGACTGAAGCTAGTACTGCTGAAGCATTGCTCTGAAATCCTACTGACCTAAAGATGGTCGAGGCATAGTAGAGCACATTGGGCTGGCCAGTGAGCTGCTGGGACAACACTAAACCCAGTGCCACCAGTAATCTGGCTCTCATGTTGTCTTTAGATCGAAATAAATCAAGGTAACTGTAATATTGATTGATTCCTTGTGCTGAATTGGCATCCTCTGAATCTGGGTCATCATGCTCTCCATTGTGTAACTGTAGCAGGATTTTCTGTGAATCATCACCTTGACTTCTAACCTTCTCAATGGTTGAGGGAAGGAGAAGAACGGTGACTCCTTGGAAAGCCGCTGGGCCAATGGCCAGACCAAACATGTACTTCCATCCATTTCTTATATCTGCCCAAATGTAATTTAATGCATAGGCACTCAAGATGCCAACTGTGACACCAACTTCATAAAGAGACACCAACTTGCCTCTATGATAGGGGCTAACGATTTCAGAAACGTATATGCAACAGGCAGTGGATGAAATGGACATGGCAAATCCTACAGTCAGCCGGCCACTCACTAGCAGCACAAATGAGGAGGACAGTAAGAGAATACTACTTCCAGCACACAGTAGTACTGCACTCAAAATGATTGAGTTTCTTCGTCCATGATAATCAACAGCTATCCCTCCAATCAATGAGGCAACGAAAGCCCCGATCAAAAGGGCGCTGACCAATATTTCTTGCTGCAAGCAGCTAAGGCTGAAGACTTCCTTGAGCTGCAGTAGCGCACCAGAGATGATTCCTAATTCATATCCAAAAATCAGTCCACCAAGAAGGGCCACTGTCAATGATAGTAGTAGGACATGTGAAAGCCGACCTGAAATAGAAAGCAAACATTCAAAAAGTGTCCACTATCAGGCTTCACCCAAGGCAAGTTAGCCACTGAAGAACAGTTTTAAACCTTGTAATGCCAGAAAGCCAAGTGGTAGAAGGGTAAAGCTGAAACCAACTTCTACAAAACATTTATTCACAGAGAAACATATTACAAGCATAAGCTTCCAAACCCAACCACCAAATTTTCATCCTATACCTATTTATGGAGGCAGAAGTGAATGCCCTGTTAATGCCCCCACCTACAAACAACAAACATCCTGAACCACATCACAATATTCCTTTGAAGGCTTTTAGAGAGGTTACTTTAAGTAAATATTGAATAACATGAACAGTTTATATTTACATAATAACACATGCCAAGTTTATAAAACAAAATTGAACATTGTACCATAAAAAAAATTAGATCGGTCCAAAAAGAACATACAATTAGATGAAGAGTACATTAAAATGGAAAAGAAATAGAGGGGTAAGGCAGTCAATGAGGAAATTCCAGGATTTAGGGCCATCTCAGCTGACGCAGACATCAAGTCCAGAGTAATCAAAATCAGACACGTGCTAGAAGCCAGGATTAGATAAGCACTGATACCTGTGAGATCTGTGGGGTTGGAGGAAGGAAGAGGCTATGGAAGGACTTGAACGTTGAAAATAAGGAACTACTTACAACTGTGATCCAAGTGAGGGAAATGACTGTGCAATATCACACATACTGTTAGACAGTTCATGGCTAGAGCTCACTGATGGGTAGCAGATGGTCAAATACAAGGAGGTTTGAAACATAAGTCTTATTCAAGACTAGGCACTCAGAAGCAACTTTCAAAATGTGAAAATTGAGCCACATACTCGCAGAAGGTTTTCACTGTGTTCACAGCTTATTATTCATTTCATTAAAAATACAGATATCTGAGCATAGTTTTGGTCACATTCGGTTTAGAGGCTGAATTCACTGATCCCCAGTGATATTGGACTCTTCTCTTAACTCAATTGATTGGAACCTACTATGTCCCCTTCCCTCCTTGTCAAAGTATTGCAAACATTAACTCGTACCTAGAGATGAATATGAATTAGGATGAAATGAATGTCAGAAACTTGAATTATCGAAAAACTTAAAACTGTAATCAATACCGCATAGGGAAATGGGATCTAAAATGTTAACTGGTGTAAGTGTTTGTCTGTAGTCATTGACACCAATACAGCTGTCTGATGACTGCTTTGAGGGATATTTTTTCTCCATTGCTAGAGTCCATGGGGATTTCTGAGAAAAACAAGTGACAAAAAGGCACCAACAGAATTCTCTGCTCTGGATGTACAATTTTATTAGCATCTATAATTTCTTTGCCAATTATCTAATAAAGTGCACGATTAAGCATTGGTTAAGTGCCCTTTGTTGGGCCTTAATGGTGAATTTCCGTTATTTTCCATTGGATCCTGTAAATTTTCCGCTTGCACCCAAGTCTAGCTTGCTGGGTCACAGGGTTAGGTAAATACATGTAACCATGCTTCTTACTATACTGCCAATGCTAGGGGGTGTAATAAAAACTGAATGACTGCATAAGACACTCATCCTTAGCAGACCTAAAAAACTGAGATAGGGCAAAGAGACAGTTTGGACTCTTCCTGTCAAGGCCAAAAGAAGACTGTCTTTAGACACCCATGATATTCAAGGGAGCAACAGATTTCTAAGCCAATCCCAGGCTCAGCATCACTCGAGAGAGTCATAAAGCCTAAGAACTAGAAACTAGAGCATTGTTTTGCTGCACCCATTAATAGATCACCCCCATCACATTAAAACCACCGACAAGAAAAGTGAGTTTCATTAATGTGTGGATAGAATGCGATCGTCAATTTAGGATTCTGTACAGTAATGTCTGCTCCCCCAGGAGCATTGTGATTCATTAATCCTGATTTGACATTACCAGATTTTTCCAAGCCCAGGCATGATACAACAGCCAGTTACTGGACAACTATGCCACACTTTGCAACTGTAATTCATTATATTTTTGCATAATCTGCACAGAAGGGCAGGAGAAAAATCAAGCTTAGACCAGGCCAGCGATCAACCAGTCCTGTGTTGACATCAAACAGTACATCAGGTAGCTGGGCTGTTTAGATACTTGCTGCTTAGGTACTTATTCATGTTCTGCCTCTGAGGAATTGGCTGATATAGTGAAAACATTCTGCACAACACCAATGGAGGCATCAACAAATAGCTCATTGCAGATAAGCAGATACTATTGCAATAAAAATCTAAGTAGAAGTAACCAAGATCAAATGGGAGAGACAGATCAATGAAAACAACTGACTACTTTCTTCATTCACAGCATCAGAGGCAGTGTTGTCTGCCCCACCTACCCATCCTTCCTGTATTTCATTAAAAGTCTTTGACAATATTTTTACCTTTAAAGACATTTCCTAATCAACCTACTCAGACATGTTATGACACAGCTCAAGTGTAGGTATGAATCCAGACTTTCTGGCCCTTAGACAGGAGCACTGCTACCACTGTGCCACAAGTCTCTTTAATAGTGCTCCCTTACCACAAATTTAATCCAGGCCATAATCCTAACCATTAGACCACCAGGAAAACTGTTTTTATCCTTACAGCATATGTAGAAACAGCAGTAAGCTTTAATTCATGAGAATATTAACTTATTTCTGTATGGTGGCTCAGCGGCTAGTACTGCTGCCTCTCAGCACCAAGGACCCAGGTTCAATTCCACCCTCAAGCTGTTTGGAATTTGCACATTCTCCTTGTCTCTGTGGGTTTGCTCTGGTTTCCTCCCACAGTCCAAAAGCATGAAGTTTAGGTGGATTGACCATGCTAAATTGCTCAGTATTCGGGGGTGAGTAGTATAGGGGGATGGGTTTTGGGTGAGATGCACTGAGGGTCAGTGTGGGCTTGTTGGACTGAAGGGCCTGTTTCTACACTGTAGGGATTCTATGATCTATTGGTAGGGCAGGCCTGGTCTTCGGAAGGGTTGGCATGGGTTCGATGGGCTGAATGCCCTGCTTCCACACGATAGGAATTCGATGAAATCCTCTGTGTCATAAGTATTGCTATGTGTTTAACCAAGTTAGACACAGAAATCTGATGTGTGACAACCTGCGCTAATGTGTAAAGATGGATGGATGCATGATGTACTGGAACTGGGTGTCACCGCTAAATGGAGGTGATGAATTGTATTGTGGCCTCACAATGCTGCCACTGAATTTCAAATCTACAGGCCCTAATCTAGCTCCATGTGCTTTAGTTCCTGAGGTGGAACAAAGTTCCTACTTCAAAATCACAAAAGCCCCAGTCTCCAAAACTATGACCAATCTACATGAGGAGCTGCTCAAGAGGTTGTCACTATCTCTCACATCCAAGATGTATTCCACTGTCATTGTTGACAGGCTTCATGTTTGTATGAAAGAGAACACTGTTATGTCACTCACACTTCTGAAGTGCATGTACTCACAAGATGTTAGCTCACTTGGCTCGATGGCTGATTTGCGATGCAAAGTGACATCAACATCATGGGTTAAATTTTCACACTGGCCGAGGTTACCATGACGGGCCTGCCTTCTCCACTGTTCCCCTCACTTGAGGTGTGGTGACCCTCAAATTAAACCCACCACCATTTGTATCTCTGCAATGAGACAGTGGTCACTGGGAGTATAGTGATTTTACCTATGTACAGTGCAAACATCCCATCTAGCTGCTGCTGCTGCTAGTGTCATATCACACATTTTTGGATTGCCCCCCAAATAAACTAGAACATTGCAAGGAGCAATCTGCACAATCATTGCAATGGTCTGCAGCGCACGTCTTTCTTCATTGCTACAATATAGTGCCTGCTAAATAAAGCACATCCAGTGTAACAGGTCTCACATCTCAGGCTTCAAAAGGAAGAGACCACTCTGAGGTCAACAATCTCCACAGACAAATCTCACAGGTCACACAGCATTGATGTGTTTTAACAATTTTCCCGGCGTCCTTTCCAAAGTGAGCGAGCCAATCATCATTGGTACTTTCCAGGGACAAGAGAAACTGTAGTAGGATGGCATTAGTGTTTCCGTTCCTCAACAAACTGTTAACTTCAAATCAGAACCTTCTGCAGAAGCATCCTTCTGCCAGTCCTCCCTGTGGCTCTGACAGTGAACATGAAATAATATAGCCCAGTTGAATAATATAGTTCCAAATGCAGCTACCTTATCCACCCAAGTTACAGGCAGGAGTTTTGTTTGAAATTCTCCGAGACTTATTGTGCAACATCAGAACTGCAAAATATCAACTCATTGCCACTTTGCACCTGTAGATGAATGACAGTGCTTTGTACATACTTTTTCCCAATGTAATCCATCTTTCTTTCAAAAGGACAGATCTAATCTATTGCTCCCAGCAAAACACATGCAGGATTTTTAGCAGAACATTTTTTGTCCTCTTCCGATGATGTGCGCCTCTTGACAAGGCCGGGAGTCATTACCATTACTAACTTCTCTCAAGAAGGTGCTGATAAGCTTCTTTTTTAAATACAACTGAGTAGCTTGCTCAGCCAGTTCTGACAGAGTCAATGACATTGTTGTGGGTTTAGAGTCATGTGTGGGCCAAACTAGATAAGGATGTCAGATTTATACTACAGACAATCAGAAACATGACAATCTGGTAGCATCTGACAGGACAGATCTTAGCCGAGCAGATTATCACGGGACTCTTATTCCAAAGACACTGGTAATGTTCTGGAGATACAGGTTTGAATCCAATCATGACTAATGCTGAAGTTTGAATTCAATAAGAAGCTGGAATTAAAAAAGTGTTATGATGACTGTGAAACTGTAACAAAAGCCAAAATTGCTGGAAAAGCTCAGCAGGTCTGGCAGCATCTGCAGAGAGAAATCAGAAGTAACTTTTCAGTGTAACAAAGTGTGAAGCTGGATGAACACAGCAGGCCAAGCAGCATCGTTGGAGCACAAAAGCTGACGTTTTGGGCCTAGACCCTTTCTGATGAAGGGTCTAGGCCCAAAACGTCAGCTTTTGTGCTCCTGAGATGCCGCGTGGCCTGCTGTGTTCATCCAGCTCCACACTTTGTTATCTTGGATTCTCCAGCATCTGCAGATCCCATTATCACTGATTATAACTTTTCAGTGTCCTCTCTTCAGAACTGATGGTAGCTAGGGTTTTTTGTGTGCAGAAGATAGGGTGGGCAGAAGAGTAAGGAGTATATGATAGGTGATGAAACAGAGAGAGAAGAACATTTGAACAGATAAAGAAGTAGATAATGATCAGTCTAGGAGAGTGAATGGTTCTAAATGGGGACAATCAATGGGTAACAATGGGTCACGTATAATACCAGACCATGTGATGACAAGGACAGGTGTATGGCAGTTGGGGTAAGGACATGGGAGAAGGTGCTTCAAGCCCTAAAATTGTTGAACTCAGTATTGAGTCCAGTAGGTTGTAGAGTTCCCAAGGGGAAAATAAGGTGCTGTTCTTCTCACGTGTGCTGAGCTTCACCGAAGCACCTCAGCAAGCCGGAGACAGAGATGTTGGCCAGGGAACAAGGTGTTTTGTTGAAGTGGCAGCAACTGGAAGCTCAAGGTCCTTTTTGCTCCCATGAAACTGTTGTTGATTGTCAGGGGGTAAAAACCCATCTTGTTCACTAATGTCCTTGACAGGACGGAATCTGCTGTTCTTACAACATGTGACGTTCACCTTGAGTGTTAGCTGCCTCCTGGACAATTATAGGGATGGGCAATAAATGCTGACCTAGTCAATAATGCTCACATCCCAAAAATGACCAAAAAAGCATCATAGTCACCATTACTAATGTTTCATTTCTGATTTATTTTAATTAGCTTTACCAGCTATCACAGTAGGATTTGAACCCAATCAGAAAGTTATTATCCAGATGCCTAGGCCACTGTGTCAATATCAGAACCACTATGCTATCCTACCTAGTATCAGCTTCTATAAAACCCTAAAATAATGATAGCATTTTTCAGAATCCAAAACAAAAATGTTCAGCTTATATGGTAAATCTTTCAACAAGTTTTGTCGTAAAATATTGGATAGTTATTAGGGTTAAAAGGCTACGTGGTGGAATTTAACCAAGTCAGACACAGTGAAAGAAGCCAAGTAATGTTCAAATTGGGCACTCACCCATCTCCCTGTGAGAACAATGCCACATAATTCTTGAAATTACATCAGCAGCCTGATGTCTTGTAGAGCATGCTATCTTCCTCTGGGAAAGGACCAACAGTACACAACGTTAACACTCAGGATCAGAGTGCAATTTCCAATTGTATTATCCACTTTACCAAGCACAGTACTGCGACTTATTGCTCTTTACCTTCAGCTGCTCTTTGCTGACAGCAATCGAACACAAGGGAAATGAAGATTGGTAAGTGACGTGTTATGAATCACTAGAAGCCTCTAGGAGGTACATCAAAGAGGTCTGTAGTCAAGGTAACTACTGAATTTGATATCCAGAGTTGCATCAAAACCTACAGTGAACAAAACAGAGAGACAGAGTGCATAATTAAAATTAGCAAATTCATTACTGGCAGTGGAATCAATGAATATTGCTATGATGTAACGTCCATTATCCTGCTATTGCTGAATAGTGAGATTATAGTTTCCATAGAAACCCATTTAAGCGCACTATTTAGCACAATGATACATGGGCTAATTCAGCATGAAGGATTGATTGATTTAGTCGTTTCAATTTGATGATTAATGACTGGTAATTGTTACCAGATGCAAAGATCTGGTGGCTGAGGCTGCGTCTGTTAGTTTTAAACAATTACATACAAATACAAAACCAGAAATAGCACATTCATTCATTTATACATAATAATACCAGAACTACAAAATGGAGATTGGGGGATTAAATTGAAGTAACAGAAGTATAATTAGGAGGATGAATACTATTCTCTGCAACTACATGTGCAAGAGCCAAAGACTTAAGTTTAAGGGTTAAGGACATCTCCTCAAGCTGGAGAGGAACATGGGGTGGCATCATTCATATTGGTACTGACATCATTCATCAGCTTAGAAAGGAGATGCAATTGAAAGCGTGTGAACCACAAAAAGCTAACTTAAACCTCCAAATAAATAATCTTGGGATCGTGACCTGAGCTATAAAACCGCAAGGCGTAAATAAAGCCAAAGAGTTAAAAGCCTGGCTCAAAGATTCGTGTAGGTAGAATGGATTTCAGTTCACACTGGCACCACTACTAGAGTAGAAGGGGTCTGTTCTAGTGGTATGAGCTCCACTTGAACCACAACGGGACATGTGTCCTGGTGAATAGAATAACCAGGGCTGTAGAGAGGGCTTTAAACTAATGGTGGAGGGGGAGGGGGGGGGGAGGTTGGGAGAGAGGCAATGTAAGCTTACAAAGCAATAGGATATCATATCAATACAAGGCAGCTATTTTAGATAAAGATACCCAGAATATGACAGAAATCATCAAGAAACAAGCATTGAGAAACACTAGGAAATAGGGTCAATGGAGCAAAAATTGGTAAAAATTAAACAAAATTAATTGCTTTTCGCTTAAATGCGTGTAGTGTTCAGAACATAAGAAATGAATTAACCACACAAATACAGATTAATGGGCATTACAAAAACACGGTTACAAGGAGACCGAGCAGGGAACTATTATTCAGAGGCATGTGACTTTTCAAAAGGGCATGGAGTGGCATTGTTGGCATGGGATAGAATAAGTACAAAAGCAAGAAATCATCTAGGATAGGTAATGCAGGTTTCATCTGGGTGGAGGTATGAAGTAAAAAGGGGAAGAAGACACTGCTAGTATTCTACAGGCCCCCTAACTGTAGCTACTCAGTAGGACAGAGAATAATTCAGGAGATAATGATGGCATGAAAAAAAAGGCAGTTCTTATTCATAGGCAAGACTAATCTTCATTGAGCTTGGGATAGTCAGATTGGTGGAGGAAGTCTGAGGAAGAATTCATATCGTGAGTTTGCAACAGTGTCCCAAAACAATATGTGGTGTATCCAACCAGTGATAAGGCTATTTTGGAAATGGTCATGTGTAATGAGACAGATTGAATAAATGATCTAACAGTAAAACATCACCAAAGAAATAGTGATCATAAAACAGTAAAATTGAGTATTCACTTTGAATAAGGGTAATTACAAAGGAATGAGAGCAGAATTAGCTGGAGTGTACTAGAAAAGGTTCTGGATGTGAGTTTGCTCGCTGAGCTGGAAGGTTTAGTTTTCAGACGTTTCGTCACCATTCTAGGTAACATCGTCAGTGAGCCTCCGACGAAGCGCTGGTGTTATGTCCCGCTTTCTATTTATCTGGTTAGGTTTCCTTGGGTTGGTGATGTCATTTCCTAACCTAACCAAGGAAACCTAACCAGATAAATAGAAAGCGAGACATAACACCAGCGCTTCGTCGGAGGCTCACTGATGATGTTACCTAGAATGGTGACAAAACGTCTGAAAACTAACGTTCCAGCTCAGCGAGCAAACTCACATCCTGAACCTCAACCTGAGCTACAAATCTTCTCAACACTCGCTAACTAGAAAAGGTGTTTAGCAGAAAAGATAGTTGATGAACAAGGCCAGATGTTTAAGAGACTTCTTCATGATGCACAGCAAAGACATAATCGAGAAGTGAAGATGAATTCTAGGAAGAGGATAAACCAAAGAAGTTAAGGACAGCATCAAACTGAAAGAAAAACAAATACTGTGAGAAAGGTTAGTGGTAAACCAGAGGATTTGTAAAGTTTTAAAGGCCAACGAACGATGACTAAAAAAGGGAGAAAAACACACTTGGAGGGTAAATGAGCACCCAATATAAAAATGTAAGCAAAAGCATCCCAAAGTTACTAAATAATCAAGGAGAGGAAATAAATACAATAACTGCCAGGAGGATAACTACTGGGACTAAAGGCCAATAAGTTCCCTGGACGTGTTAGAATGTATCCTGGGAAGCAGCTATAGAGATAGTGGATGCACTAGTAGTAATACAAAGAACAACAAAGAAAATTACAGCACAGGAACAGGCCCTTTGGCCCTTCAAGTCTACGCCGATCAAGATCCTCTGTCTAACCTGTCATCTATTCTACAGGCCCCCTAACTGTAGCTACTCAGTAGGACAGAGAATAATTCCGGAGATAATGATGCCCATCCATGTACCTGTCCAAATATATCTTAAAAGACGCTAACATGTCTACGTCTACCACCTCCGCTGGCAACGCGTTCCAGGCACCCACCACCCTCTGTGTAAAGAGCTTTCTATGCATATCTCCCTTAAACTTTCCTCCTCTCACTTTGAACTCATGACCCCTAGTAATGGAGTCCCCCACTCTGGGAAAAAGCTTCTTGCTATCTTCCAGGATGGCTTAGATTTGGGACAAGCTCCATAGAAATGTTAAACTGCCTATGTAACTTCTTATTCAAAAGGTGGAGACAAATAATCTGTCAATAGGCAAGTCAGTTTATTTTCTGCCATTGCACAAACCCCTGGATATTGTAGCATTGCCTCAGCACTCTCATAGTGCAGCACTCATATTGGACCGGCCCTCGCATTCTGCTATTGCATCCTTCACAATGGACTCAAAACATTTTCTCAATGGAAGATATTACGCTAACTTGCCTCTACACATTTTTTTTTTGGTGTCTTTCCTTTTTGAATTCGGTGTTATAAAGGTAGTCCGCTTCTCTGGAACTTTTCCCCACACCAAGGATTCCTAAAAGATTACAACCAGTGCATGTACTGTCCCTGTAGCTACTTCCTTTAATATCCTACGATGCACTGAGTTGTTGTCATCACCTATTTCAGTCTTCGCTGCTAGAAGAGGGCAGTAATTTAAACGATTTCCGCCACGGCAATTCGGCTCCCATGTAATGCCCCCCTTGATCCACCTGCTCCCAGTGCAGGGTCGGGCAGCACCAGGTGAGGTGCCACAAAGGCGAAAGCCCATGCAGTAATGCAACCCTCGCATTACTTCTCTGGACAGACTGGGGGACGAAAGGGTCAGAACTATGTGTCGTTTACATACCCATCAATACAAAATAAATTTTCATTTCCAAATTACAGCGGCGTCAACAAAGAACACGGGCTGGATTGCACTTCCTAAATTAGTAAAACTAAAGGGAGAGGAATGGATACATTGCCAAAAACACACGGGCACAAATCTTCATCTTTTCCGCTGCGTTATTTTCAACAATAAAGTTTGCAACAAATCCATTTGTGTACAACTTTCACCATCCCATCCTCGCACGATTATACCCTGGTGTGTTAAAAAGTACTGTACTCCCCATATTTTTGCTTTGCTGAAAATTACAAGCTACTGAAAACTTCAGAAGTATTGGAATATTGCATCAAATTAGACGGAAGTCTCACTGCCAAGTTTTGCAACACACCGTGTACTTAGAAAAGACGAACAGATCAGGGTTTTTTTGCTGAAAATATTCGGTTCTTTACAAATCATGGCCTAAATGTATTTTCTTTAAGCATTGTCTCCATCTGTTACCGTTTCCGTTAACATTCCGGACAGTTTACAGCTTTCTCCCAGAGCTGTCTACCTTTGCCTGCGTACAAAACAAACAAGCGGAAAGAACATTTTCAAACGCATTACAGGAAAAGGGATACCGTTACATTTTGCCGAGTTTCAGCCTCTTGGAATGTGATTTCTTACGTGCCGAAGTCGACGTGGCAGAGAGAGAGAGAGAGAGAGAATTTAAACTGCAAGGAGCGAATTAGTGAAATGGTGTCGCTTCGCGGAGTGACCACCAGAGAGCAGCAGACTCCACCTTTACGACCGAGAGTCAACGGAGATTTTGATCCAAATCGTTTAGTGAAAGCCTAAGTACTGAATGTGTTTGAAGTCTAGGGTGGGCCAAACAAGACACAGCAATGAGCTGGGAATGCTCAGCGGACTCTGGAAGCATCGATAGAGAGAGAACTATCTTTAGAAAGTGAGAAACAGAGGTAATATCTCAAGTGGACTGTGACTGTTCTGCTTCAGAACTGTTTAGTTTGCAACCCATGGCTGAATTGGAAGCTAAAAATGTCGGAATTTGCCAAAAAAATTATACTCTAATTAAACTGCAAATAGACCTTGTGGCGAGGAAATTGTATTCTGTGAATTGAGAGCTGATGTAGTAACTGATTATAGAGTTAAGCCTAATAATTCAGTTCAAGGAATTGCAAGTGCAAGGAAAGACAAATTTCAGAAAATGATCAGTCTTTCTATATATGAGAGATAATGGGAACTGCAGATGCTGGAGAATCCCAGATAACAAAGTGTGGAGCTGGATGAACACAGCAGGCCAAGCAGCATCTCAGGAGCACAAAAGCTGATGTTTTGGGCCTAGACCCTTCATCAGAATTTTCTGATGAAGGGTCTAGGCCCAAAACATCAGCTTTTGTGCTCCTAAGATGCTGCTTGGCCTGCTGTGTTCATCCAGCTCCACACTTTATCTTGAAAAGCTTTATTCTTTTTGGCCACACACAGATGAACTTGGTATATTGCAACAGGCCATGCTCAAGGACAAACAAGTCCTAATACTAAATACGCCAGTTATCATGGTTATTATGTGTTACATCAGGTACACATGTATTGAATGTGCAGGATGACTAGCACCTCAATCTATGCACTAACCAGAGATAAATGAAGATTGTTAATGACCCATGAATGTATATGAGACATGCTAAACATATCAACCCCAGTAGCAGAGGAAGCCTCTACTTCTGCTAGAAGCCACACAATGCCCTATCTATGTCTGTATACACTGTGTATGTCTGTTTTAGAGAATGTTTCTATTTTTGAAAAATGGGGAATGCTCTGTTATTTCTTACAGTGAGTGTGATACTCTCCTTTTAGTAGTATAGTGCTGATGACATCATCACTGTGTTGTAGCATGTTACCTGAGGGTATAAAGTCCTCATATGCTATCATAGTCCAGGATCACCTGAAGCATGTCAATGGTATTGTAAACATGTTGCTCTGGTGTAAACTATTAGTTTAACCTTAGCCCAGACAGTTTTGAGCTGTGAATGTTATTTTTGCAATAGAATAAATGTCTGTTGGATCCTTCAATACCACGTTATGCTCAATTTCCTATCTTATGACGATAACATAAGCATTGCCACTTCGAGTAAACCACCTTGCTGAAGGCAAACTCACATCAAGCATAACTTTACTATTTAATTTTTACACCACTTTCTCTATAAACATAACATTAGGAAATGTTACATTTGCAAAGTACTTTTCACAACCTCAGAACCTTCCAAAGCACCTTATAAACAATTAATACCTTTTTGAAGTGTAAGCACTGGCATAATGCTGGAAATTATGGCAGCCAGTTTGTAAACTTCAAGCAGTTATATGCTAATCTTCAAATTATCTGCCTTTGTGAAACTCACTGAGGGAGAAATGTTGTCCAGGAGTTAGGTATAACCTTACTACATTTCTTTGACTTGGTATCTGGAATATTTACATGTGCATGAGAGGATGATTGGGGGCTTAACATCTCATCTGAAAGACGATGCCTTTGAAAATGCAGCACTGTTTCAGTACCAGCACTAAGATTGGCAGCCTAGATAACATACTTAAGTCACTGGAATGCAACCCACAATGTTCTAATTCCAGGAAAGAAACTGAAGAACATGTTTATGTCTGATCTAAATGTTCACACCTATAAATTATTTGATCTAACACTGAAAAATACTTTGGTCTGAGAGAATAACATGGAATTACATTTTAACCAGCTTTGAATTTGATCTTTGCAATGTTTAGAAGTAAAAGTTCACCTTCCACAAGTTCAATGCCACTTGAATCTACAAACATTATCTTCTTTTCCATTTGCTTCATTTTCCTTCAGCATTTAAAAACTGAGGAAGATCAAAAATTTTCTCTCTTCAGTAACAATGAATAGGACAGCTACAAAAGAACCTTTTAAAAGACAAAATCTTGATAATAGGTACAAAGTAATACCAGGTCATAAAATGAGCATCTTATATTGTTGCAGATGTGGCTGCTCTAAGGGGCATAGTCTGGGTGAATGTGTTGCTTCCCCTCACATCCCGACGAGCACTGTCAGTGTCCTCATGCAGGTCCTCCAACCTCAGATGCTCACTGTACATTTGGGTTTACATTCTTGTGCACTGAAGTACTGATGGGTGTTTCCTTGGCTGAAAAACTATAAAGGGCAGATTCTGCTAGCACAGAGCCAGCGTTGTAACTGAAGCACACTGCACATCCAAAAGATACAAATATAACAACTTGACTTTAGATTTTATTTTTTTTTAAAGTCCCAGGAGTGAATCCTTCTTTTGTAACTAAAACTGATCTTCTGAAATAGAATTAAGTCTTAAAGTACCAACTGTATCATTTGTCGTGCTCCTCAGGAACTCTTCTTCCTTCTGCATGTTAAAGTTATTTCACTGTACACTTCAAGGATTTCCTATTGCACACTGGACATTAATCTTGGCAAGGTGCATCATGAGCAACCTCCCCTGCTGCCAGTCCCCACACTCATCTGCCACTAAATCCTGGTGCTATTCAAGAAATATCATAGCAGAACCTCAAATGGGCCTTTTACTTTATCTATTAGGCTAGTTTTGATGAATACCAAAGATTTCATGATATGATTCAATGAACACCCTGGGTCCCTTGGGCAACGAATTGTGCCTGAACAGAAAAACAAACTACAAGGCCACTCCTTGCTACTTATGTGGCATTGCACTGCACACAATGACTAGGCTGCTTGTCTACAAAATAACAGTGATTGAGTTACACTGTGATTCATTTTCTGTAAACTGGTTTGTGATATTTCTAAAAGTAAGTTCTTCTTTTTGGAGTAAAATAGATCTCACAGGTACTTAGTGCATGTCCCACAGTGTGAGTGGAGAACAGAATCATCGCAGAACTGAGCACAGCATGAGCAAATTTATAAAGTCAGGAGCTTGGCGCAAGTGGGATTTCTCTGGTATTTATTTTTCAAGCTATAATTTAGTTTAACCTTTGAAATTTCACTCAGAACTTTCAAAAACAATGAATGAAACTGCTAGCTAGATAAGCTATCTGGTGATCAGTAACTTCTTCTAAGTGTCAGTTAACTATTTATCATTTGTAGTGCTTTAACTCAAATAAGTGTAATTACTATGAACAGGGGGCTGAGTTTGTGGTTGTAACCTAAGTGTCTGTCATTAGCTCTGTCTAAGTAAATAGCATTTTCCAGGAAAGGGAGACATGTTGTTGAACCTTTCTACCTGCACTTGTCAGGACAAATGCAAGAACACCAAATTTCAAATGATCACACTAATTTACATGACAGAGGACAAGCAGTACTGATTAGTGGGATGAAAAGCTTCAGCAATACATCTCCCTTTGCAGCAGCATAGAGGTTCTGAGTGCAAGTAAACAAAATTTGCTTCCATGCAGTGTGTGAAACATAGAGTAATCACAAAATTGAGTGCCAAGTTAACGGTAACTTATGTTTTTGGTAGTATCGTGGACTGTCACTTTAAGATTCTGATCACCTGATGACATCATCAACCACAACATCACATGATCAGACACTTAAACTGACTGTCCAGCGTCGGAATAAATACAATAAGGCAAAGTCACCATTTGGTGAAAAACTATTTGGCAGCTCCTCTCATTAGAGAGCAATGACTGGTGGTTGTTGAACCTGAGAGTCACCACGTCTAAGGCAAGGAGAGGGGTCAACAAGGAGAGTTCTTCACAGTAACTTCAGCTAGTGTAAAAATTGTCAACATTGGCCACATTGTCAATGTTACTTAGCATTGCAAACTGGTCATCCTGCCAACTGAGCTAATTGTAACATTTACACCACTCAACTACCAGGCATTGAGCATCTCCAACAAGAGAGAATCTACCATTGCCTCTTGTCATTGAATGGCATTCCCATAATTGAATCTCCTCCTAACAACATCCTACAGCTTACTCAATCAGACTACACTATGAAAATCCAAACTGAGTGTCAGTGTGCAAGTTATTGCCGAGAAAATACAGCTTGATAGCACTGTTGATGAACCCATCTGTCATTTTACTGATAATCGAGAATAGACTGAGAAGATGGTAAGTGACCTTAATGGTTGAATTTCACTTCCTTTTTGTGCACAGAACATATCTGGACAATTTTCTGCATTTCCACATAGATGCCGGTGTTGTATTTTTACTGGAATAGCCTGGCTATGGTCATAACCATCTTCCTTTAAGCTAAGTGTGACTCTAACAGATAAAGAATTAGCCACCAGTTCCCATTGACTTCAACTTTGCTCAGATTCCTTGGTGCCGCATATGGTCAGTTGCTGCCTTAATGTCACAGGCAGTCATTCTCTCTTCACCTTTGGAATTCAGCTCTTTAGTCCATGTTTGACTCCTAAAACTATTATAAATGTCCAGCTCTGCAATCTTTTATTCAGGAGAGGTTGACCCTTGAGAGGTTGAAGTAAACCTGGCAAATCTGCCAGTGAGGAAAAACAACAAGTCCAATGTAGGTGTTCAAAAAAGATACATAATCAATTATGTTTTGAAAGAGCAACAGCTGTGGACTAAATAAAATTAACATTGACAATAAAACAATGAAGAATGAAATGGAGAAAAGGAATGGCAAAACCTAAGATTGGATGCTTTCCATCACCGTGTTTAAAAATAAAGTAGGTAGGGGTCATTTCAGATGCTCGTAAATGATAATTTTCCAAAGTTCTCTCAGTTTGGAAACTGGTTCTATAGATTGGAATATTGAATATATCACTACGCTATTCAAGAACTGTGACAGAGAGAAATCAGGGAATCATAGCTTCATTAGTTTAGTATCTATTGTTGGGAAATTTCTACACAATAAGATATTAAGTGATTGACACTTTGACCGTTCTCAGCTGATCAAACAGAGTCAGCATGGCTAAGTAGTTTTTTACTGAATTTTGACTAAATTATATGAGGAGGTGACTAAAGTTACAGACAAGGGAATATTATTTAAATGGACTTCCACAAAACATATGATAAAGGCCATCTTTAGACACTGTTAGCTAAAATGGAACATCATGTAATTGAAATGATTGACCTGTTTAAGGAATTAGTTCAGTGGCCATGACAGAGAGTGAATAGAAGGCAGGAACTCTAATGAATAGGTTACAATTAATGGTGTTCCACATGGATCTGAGTTGAGAATTACAGATCTTAGGGCTCCGTGTGTGTTTTATACATTATTAAAATGCTATGAATATGTATAAAAACAAATCAAAATGACATGTGAAATGCTAGCCTTTAATTCCAAAAAGAAGAAATTACAAAAGGTTGGAAATGCTGCAGCTAGAACAAGTTCCAGATAGACTACACATGGAATACAGCAAGCAGTTCTGGGCACTAGCTCAAGAAGGACCGCTTGGCCATGAAGGAAGTTCCACATGGACTTACTAAAGTGATGCCCAAGATTCAGTTAAGTTACAAGTGAAGATTACACAAAGTAGTTTTTATAGAAACATTGAATACCTACAGTGCAGAAAGAGGACATTCAGCCCATCATGTCTGTACTATAACCTTGCATGGGGTTTCTCCAGAAGTTAGAATATTCAAGGTTGATTTGAATAAGGATTTCAAAAAAACTTAGGGGCACTGATAGAGTAGGTGAAACTATTTCTGCTGGTTTGGGTATTTAGGACAAAGGGACGCAGCCTAAAATTATAAGTAGGCTTCCCAGTAGTTAAGGCAACAAACATTTCAAACTTTCCAATAAAAATACCATCTGATGTGAGGTAATTGTGAATTTTAAATCTGAGATGGATAGAATCCATCAAAATAAGATATTAAAGAACCTTGCGCAAAGGTGATGGTATACGTTAAGTCGCAGATCACGTTGGGTGATAGAACAGACTGGGGGAGTCAACTAGCCGACTCCTGTTTCCAGGCTTTTATTCTAACAGAAACTGGTTTAAACAATTATTGTTTAGCGACAGCAGGCGATGGCACGTGAGTGCCAACACACTCTGATTATGTTGAACTCAGTTGTAATAACAGGCATTGAAAAGAACAATGTGCATACAAGTCATATGAGAATATTTAATATCTTTCGAACAGGCAAGAACAAGCATAAACTTGAACTTCTGAAACACTTTGGTTTTAGACCTGCATGGGCATCATGTTTTGTTGATGTTTATTACAAAGAGTAAGTGTCTGAAAACTGTGTTGGCTTCTCCTTTGCAGGTCTCTTAATTGCTGGGTGGCACCTGTCATAATGTGTATAACTTGTGGATTTTTATTTGATGGGAGTTGCAATGAAAAACAAGATCTGAAGGTGTAAATGCAGCCAAGATGAAGAAATCATTTTCAAACTTAGATTGTAGGAACACAGGACTAGGCCTTTAAAGTCTCCTAAGCCTGACTGCCAACTCTGTACATATCAGGTTCACAAATAATTCCCTTTAGGGAGAGAAATCTACTGTCTTTACCCCAGTCAGACCTACATGTGAGATAATAAAATGTGAGGCTGGATGAACACAGGAGGCCCAGCAGCATCTCAGGAGCACAAAAACTGACATTTCGGGCCTAGACCCTTCATCAGAGAGGGGGATGGGGTGAGGGTTCTGGAATAAATAGGGAGAGAGGGGGAGGCGGACCGAAGATGGAGAGAAAAGAAGATAGGTGGAGAGGAGAGTATAGGTGGGGAGGTAGGGAGGGGATAGATCAGTCCAGGGAAGACGGACAGGTCAAGGAGGTGGGATGAGGTTAGTAGGTAGGAGATGGAGGTGCGGCTTGGGGTGGGAGGAAGGGATGGGTGAGAGGAAGAACGGAGGCAGGGACAGGTTGGACTGGTTTTGGGATGCAGTGGGTGGAGGGGAAGAGCTGGGCTGGTTGTGTGGTGCAGTGGGGGGAGGGGACGAACTGGGCTGGTTTTGGGATGCGGTGGGGGAAGGGGAGATTTTGAAGCTTGTGAAGTCCACATTGATACCATTGGGCTGCAGGGTTCCCAAGCGGAATATGAGTTGCTGTTCCTGCAACCTTTGGGTGGCATCATTGTGACACTGCAGGAGGCCCATGATGGACATGTCATCTAAAGAATGGGAGGGGGAGTGGAAATGGTTTGCGACTGGGAAGTGCAGTTGTTTATTGCGAACCGAGCAGAGGTGTTCTGCAAAGCGGTCCCCAAGCCTCCGCTTGGCTTCCCCAATGTAGAGGAAGCCACACCGGGTACAATGGATGCAGTATACCACATTGGCAGATATGCAGGTGAACCTCTGCTTAATATGGAAAGTCATCTTGGGGCCTGGGATAGGGGTGAGGGAGGAGGTGCGTGGGCAAGTGTAGCATTTCCTGTGGTTGCAGGGGAAGGTGCCGGGTGTGGTGGGGTTGGAGGGCAGTGTGGAGTGAACAAGGAAGTCACGGAGAGAGTGGTCCCTCCGGAAAGCAGACAAGGGTGGGGATGGAAAAATGTCTTGGGTGGTGGGGTCGGATTGTAGATGGCGGATGTGTCGGAGGTGACTCCAGATCCACAGCAATATGGCTGACACTGAGCTGCCTTCTGGGTAATTACAATAGGCAATAAATCCTGGCACAGTCAAAGACATCCTCATCCTGTGAACAATTTTTAAAAACACAGAAACCAACACATTCCATTTTTCCATATTCCCCAACAACTTTGGTCAACAAAAAAAATAATAAAATGAACAGATAATCTAGCCTTAACTGCTTAAAGTGAAAAAGAGATGAAAACATCTGCAACTCTTTCCATTCAGAAGTGTTTCCTAATTTCCTGCCTGGCAGATCTGTCTTTAATTTTCAACTACACTCCATCTCCACCCTGGTCCGAGACCCCTTAAATCAGAAAAGTCCAACAATTGAGACATTTTAAGTATCAACTATCTGCAGCTGATTTTTTTTTGAGGAATTTTATATCTGCTATGAAGGTAACAACAAGGCTCTTGAGAAGGCGTGGTTAGAAAAATGTCAAAAGTAACAATCTTAACATGAGTTGGTAACTTGGATATAAAAATGGCTTGTTTAGAGAGGACAAAATGAGTTATGCAGATTAACCCCCGATTCCCATTGACTTGGATTATGCTCGAGCATCTTAATGCTATATTTGGTCTTAATTGAGACACATAAGATAAGGTAATCAGAGGGTTAGATAGGGTGGATAGGGAGAGACTTTTTCCTAGGATGATGACGGCGAGCACGGAGGGGGGCATAGCTTTAAATTGAGGGGTGAAAGATATAGGACAGATGTCAGAGGTAGTTTCTTTACTCCGAGAGTAGTAAGGGAATGGAACGCTTTGCCTGCAACGGTAGTAGATTCGCCAACTTTAGGTACATTTAAGTTGTCATTGGATAAGCATATGGACGTACATGGAATAGTGTAGGTTAGATGGGCTTCAGATCGGTATGACAGGTCGGCACAACATCGAGGGCCAAAGGGCCTGTACTGTGCTATAATGTTCTATGTTCTATGCAAATAAAGGAACTGACAGAAGGCCTCTAGCCTAAATCTGTTTGCATTTGTCATGGGAGCAAGATGCTGGGGCTCAGCAACAAACTGACGGACTTCCTTAACATAAAGAGGCATAAAACCTTCTCACAACAAATCTTAAGACTGACAATATCCCTGACACTCAAGCTCCTGCAAATCTTCAGCGACACTTGATAAAATGACAGGGATAAATTAGCCTTGGGATAGTTATGACAAGCCTACCCTTGGTGCCAGGGTAAGGCAGTCCACATGATGACGGGCATGATGGGTACCAAATGGCATGTTAGTGGGGAAAAAAATGATGAAAGTTTAAAATCCCTCAAAATAAACTTAAAATGCACAACAAAAGGTGTACCTGCAGCACATCAGATGACCACACCTTTTTCGAACTGTCTCACTGCCGCAGGAAGTCTGCCAGCATCATCAAAGACCCATCACACCTTGGTAATGCTCTCTTGTAACATATTCTGTCTGGCAGAAGATACAGAAGCCTGAACACACACACAAGCAGGTTCAGGAACAGCCTCTTCCCGACTGTAATCAGACTAATAAATGAACTCTCTGGCCTCAGATAATACTTGATAATACTGCTAACATTGCCTAGCGCCTCTAAGTCTTTTTTGATCTGTACATCCTTTGCTTGCCATGATCTGCATGTGATGTTCATAAACAAAGCTTTCACTATATTTCGGTACACGTGACAATAAATCAATCAATCAATCGTCTGTTCCCATTTAACAGGTTGAAAACTTCAGTTGAATTACCCCGTAATGTTCTAAATTCTGGGCAACCCAGTCCTAGTTTATATAGTCTCTCCTCATAATTTAGCCCATGCAGTCCAGGTGTCAATCTAGTAGATCTACATAACATTTCCTGTCAAGCCAATATGTTTTTCTAATGGTATCCAGAACTAGCGAGTTTGAGAAGATTTGTCGCTCAGGTTGATTTTCTGGATGTGAGTTTGCTCGCTGAGCTGGAAGGTTAGTTTTCAGATGTTTCGTCACCTTTTTTTATTACTTGAAAAAATATACTTTATTCATAAGATGTACAAAAAATAAAACATATTTAAACACCTACCCAGTCATGCAAGCTGTTCTGGGTTACCCAGGGGGTACATACACCAACTAAAGGAAAAAACAAACAAAGAAGAAAAACAAAAGAAAGAAAAATACCCCGGCAGTTGTCTCCCTGCACAGTCCCCGTTGGCCTCCTGACCAGTTGGGGAAGGCGCCAGCTGGGCCCAGTTACCAGATAGGGCCCTCGTTTCTATTCTGGACGAGGGGTTTCATACGGTGGTCTTTCCCCACCGCGCCTTGGCGGCAGCTGCCCCAAGCTTTAGCGTGTCCCTCAGCACATAGTCCTGGACTTTGGAGTGCGCCAGTCTGCAACACTCGGTTGGGGTCAGTTCTTTCAGCTGGAAGACCAGCAAGTTGCGGGCAGACCAAAGAGCATCTTTCACCGCATTGATGGTCCTCCAGGCGCAGTTGATGTTGGTCTCAGTGTGCATCCAAGGAAACAGCCCATAGAGCACGGAGTCCCGTGTCACGGAGCTGCTCAGGACGAACCTCGACAAATACCACTGCATCCCCCTCCAGACCTCCTGCACATAGGCACACTCCAGAAGGAGGTGATTGACAGTCTCATCCCCCCCGCAGCCACCTCGAGGGCAGTGTGCGGTGGCGCAGAGATTTCGGGCATGCATAAAGGATCTCACTGGCAGAGCCCCTCTCACTGCCAGCCAAGCAATGTCCTTGTGCTTGTTTGAAAGTTCTGGTGATGAGGCATTCTGCCAAACGACTTTGGCAGCCTGCGTGGGGAACCACACGACGGGATCCACCCTCTTCTTTTCCCAAAAGGTCTCGAGGATACTACGTGCTGACCACTGCCTGACGGCCTTGTGGTCAAAGGTGTTTCCTTTCAAAAATTTCTCCACGAAGGACAGGTGGTACGGGACGGTCCAACTACTCGGAACCTTCCGCGGCAACGAGGCCAGGCCCATCCTTCGCAACACCGGGGACAGGTAGAACCTCAGTAAGTAGTGACACTTGGTGTTTGCGTACTGAGGATCTACGCACAGCTTGATGCAGCCGCACACAAAGGTAGCTGTCAGGGCGAGGGTGGCGTTCGGTACGCCCTTTCCCCCATTTTCCAGGTCTTTGTACATGGTGTCCCTGCGGACCCGGTCTATCCTCGACCCCCAAATGAAGTGGAAGATGGCCCGGGAGACCGCAGCGGCGCAGGTCCGGGGGATAGGCCAAGCCTGTGCCACATACAACAGTACCGAAAGCCCCTCACACCTGACAACCAGGTTCTTACCCGCGATGGAGAGGGACCGGAGCATCCATTTGCCCAGCTTCTGCTTCAGTTTGGTGATACGCTCCTCCCAAGTCTTAGTGCATGCCCCAGCTCCACCGAACCAAACACCCAGCACCTTCAGGTAGTCTGTACTGACGGTGAAGGGGATGAAGGAGCAGTCGTCCCAGTTCCTGAAGAACATGGCTTTTACCCCTATTGACTTTGGCACCCGAGGCCAGTTCAAACTGGCCGCAGATGTCCAACAGCCTACTCACCGACCGACGATTGGTGCAGAAGACGGCGACGTCATCCATGTACAGGGAGGTCTTGAACTGCAGGCCTCCGCTGCCTGTGATAGTCACACCCTTCAGGCTCATGTCCTTCCTGATGGATGCGGCGAAGGGCTCCATACAGCACATGAACAAGGCAGGAGAGAGTGGGCAGCCCTGCCTGACTCCAGATCTGACGGGAAAACTGTCCGATTCCCACCCGTTGATCGAGACTGCGCTAACGATGTTGGTGTAGAGCAGCCGGATCCAATTGCGGCTGCCCTCGCCAAACCCCAATTTGGAGAGGACATCCCTCATGTAAGCATGAGGAACCCTGTCGAAGGCCTTCTCCTGGTCCAGGCTGACAAGGCAGGTGTCCACCCTCCTGTCCTGCACATAGGCGATCGTATCTCTGATGAGCGCGAGGCTCTCAGCAAATTCCTGCCCGGCACAGCACAGGTTTGGTCAGGGTGAATCACTGACTCCAGGACAGACCTGACCCGGTTGGCTATGACGTTGGCCAGGATTTTGTAGTCCACGTTCAATAATGAAATGGGATGCCAATTCTTAATTTCTTCCCTCTCCCCCTTCCTCTTGTAAATGAGGGTGATGATGCCCTTCCTCATGGACTTGCACATTTCCCCTGGCTGAAGCGCACTATCGTACACCTCCAGCAAGTCTTTGCCGACCAGGTCCTGCAGAGCGGAATACAGCTCGACCGGTAAGCCATCGCTCCCCGGAGTCTTATTCCTCTCAAAGGACTTGAGGGCTCTGGTCAGCTCGTCCAGGGATATCGGCCGGTCCAGCCACTCCCTGGTGCCGTCGTCTAAGACCTCCGTGATAGATGACAGGAACGACTCGGAGGCCGTGCTGTCCATGGGCTTCGTGTCGTACAGTCCGGCATAGAAGGACCTGCTGATCCTCAAAATGTCGGGCCGAGACGACGTCACCGAGCCATTGTCCTCCTTCAGCCGGCTAAGCACAGAGCTCTCTTTGTGCACCTTCTGAAAGAAGAAACGTGAGCATGTCTCGTCCTGCTCCACGGAGCAGACCCTGGACCGGAAGATTATCCTGGAGGCCTCCGCGGTGAAGAACGAGGCTTGCTGGCCCCTCACCTCGCGGAAGTCCTCCGTGACATCGACCCCCATCGACTGCAGAAGGAGCAGGTTCTGCATCCTTTTCTGGAGTCGCGACAGCTTTCCCCGCCTCTCTCTCGCCTTCCAAACACCCTTGAGGACAAAGAACTTCTTGATGTTCTCCTTCACCGTCTCCCACCAGTCGCCTGGAGACCCAAAGTGGGGTTTCACGGTTCTCCAACTGGCATACTCCCTCTTGAGCTCCTCGACGTTCTCTGGGGTCAACAGAGTCGTGTTGAGCTTCCACGTCCCCTTGCCGGCCTGCTGGTCATCCTGTAAGTGACAGTCGGCCAACAGGAGGCAGTGGTCAGAGAAGAACACCGACTCGACGCCGGTGGACCTGACCGAGAACACTCGCGACACAAACAGGAAGTCTATCCTTGAGTGGATAGACCCGTCTGGCCGCGACCAGGTGTACCTCCGCTGCGCTCCGTCTGCAGGGGTGCTGGAGATGTTGAGCAGCTTGGCGTCCTTCACCGTGCCCAGCAGGAATTTGGACGTGACGTCCAGTTTACTCCCCACACCCACTGTCCCCACGCCGGATCTTCCGTCTGCATCGATGATGCAGTTGAAGTCTCTGCCTAGGATGACCAGCCTGGACGTAGCCAGCAGAGATGGAAACTGCTGCAGGATGGCCAACCGTTCACTCCGTACCGCTGGGACGTGCACGTTGATCAGCCTCAGGGGAGCGTTCTTGTAGGTGACATCAACCACTAGGAGATGCCCCACTACCACCTCCTGAACGTGAGAGATGGTAAAGTTGAGCCCCCGCAGCAGAATAGCCAGACCCGAGGAGTGACAGTCATTACCCCTCGACCAAATCGAAGGCCCCCAGGTCGAGGCGCCCGACCATTTCCCGTACCTGTTGAGGTGTGGTATCCTGCACTCCTGCAGAAACAGGAGGTCCGCCTTGACGGTGGTCAGGTAGGCCAAAGTGGACACACATCTTGCAGTGGACTTGACGCTGCGCACATTAACGCTCGCAACTCGTACCCCCATTGTGGGCAGTGACTGCAGTACCCTCCCCAAGTCCAAGGTCCAGCCCCTCCATCTGTCCCTTCATGCCCATTGCACGGGCGAACTGCCGGACTCCCTCCAGGCTCAGGAAACCGTCCGTGCTGCCTTCCGGGTGGCATCCTACCGTTGGGGGTACGGAGGCAGGAGAGTCCGGCTCTAGGTCAGGCTGGGGACATGCTGTTTCCTGCTTCCCGTCTGAAGTTTCCGGGGGGCCCTCCAGGGCCCCAGCGGCGTGTGGCTGGGTGTTGGAGTGAGCCTCAGGACACCTCCCGTCACCTGGAACTGGGGTGCTGCTTTCCTTCTCAGTGGAAATCTTCAGCTTTTGCTTTGGGCGGGCCTCCTCCGAATCTCCCTCGTCAGAGGAGCTCTTATAGCCCCCGTGTAGCTGCCTCTTCCCGCCTGATGGTTGCGGTGCTGGGGCCCTCCAGCACGCCTACCTCCTCGCCTTCCGGACCGTCGTCCACTCCCCTGGGTCACCTGTCGCCTCCTCCATAGACTCCGGGTTGTCGTTGGGGAGCGAAGTCTGCAGAGGCGCTTTGCTGGCCTCCGGTGCGTCCTGTGGGGCTGGGCCCTCCTGCACAAAATGGCCTTCCTGCACACTAGGGGGGTCCTTGCAGGGGCCTGGTGCCTTCCTTTCCTCCGGGAAGGCTTGCCCCGCATTGCCCCTGCCGGTGACCTGGGCGTAGGTGGTCCGCCGTCGCGGGCATGCCCTATAGAGGTGGCCCGCTTCCCCGCAAAGGTTGCAGCATTTTTCCTTTGGGCAATCCTTTGCAAGGTGTCCCTCCTCCCTGCAGTTCCTGCAGATGGTGGCTTTGCAGTCGGCCGCCAGGTGACCTGACCTACCACAGGCATGGCAGACTTTGCGTTGCCCTGCATAGGTCAGATAGCCCTTGCTCCCACTGATCGCAAAGCTGGATGGTGGGTGTACGATGTTCCCGTCCGCACCTGTCCTCAGCGTCACCCTGACCTGGCTCTTATTGGTCCGGATCCCGAAGGGGTCCATGATGTTGGTTAGGTCCCCCTCCACCTTCATGTACCTTCCAAGGAAGGTCAGGACATCAACTGCTGGCACATGCGGGTTGTACATGTGTACAGTGCCCATACGGCTCCTCTGCACCAGCATCACGAACAGCGGGACGGCGCTCAGTATGGAGAGGGGGCCCTCACCTCCTTTCTCCTTGAAAACCTCCAGGAAGTGCTTGCAAAGCTTGGCACTCCTGAAGATTACATCGTAAAAACCTCCTCCGGGGAAATCCTGCAGGCAGTAAATGTCCACAGCAGCGAACCCACAATAGTCCAACAGGACCCTCTTCACGAAGAAGGTGCCGTCCACAGGTGCACCTTCATCCACCTTCTTCACGGAAACGCGAATGGTGTTCCGAACCCCCTGACCCGGAGCACGAGCACTCGCCGCAGCCATCGTTGCAGGTTGGCGCTCCCCTGAACCAACATTAGGCCGAAGCCAGCATTAAGATCCATCGGTTGCAAGGGTGCACAGCCAACCCAACGTCTTCCTTCCACCTCCAACAACGGTCGCGCTCTCCTCTTCTCAGTCCACAAAGAGTGGGTCTTTATTTTGTTCTGGATGTAAGCTGGCTTACTGAGCTGGAAGGTTCGTTTTCAGACGTTTCGTCACCATTCTAGGTAACATCATCAGTGAGCCTCCGGTGAAGCGCTGGTGTTATGTCCCGCCTTCTATTTATCTGTTTAGGTTTCCTTGGGTTGGTGATGTCATTTCCTGTTCTTTTTCTCGGAGGATGGTAGATGGGCTCCAAATCAATGTGTTTGTTGATGGAGTTCCGGTTGGAATGCCATGCTTCTAGGAATTCTTGTGCGTATCTCTGTTTGGCTTGTCCTAGGATGGATGTGTTGTCCCATCAAAGTGGTGTCCTTCCTCATCTGTATGTAAGGATACTAGTGATAGTGGGTCATGTCCAGAACTGTTCTCACGATACCAGGTGTGAACTATCCCAGGGCTTTGTACAGCTGAAGCCTGAAATCCAATTCCTTTCTAAGTTTAGTTAATAAAGTTTCTAAGTGATTAGTGTATTAAAATTAGTGACCTAACGGACCAGCTAGCTATTTGCTAATATTAACATTCAGCAAAGTTTGGGTATCATATACACAGTGTTCCACTGATGCTCAATTTAAGAGCAGTCAAGACCTCGAGGTATAATTTGGTGCTGCCTATTTATAGCAGGCACAACAGAATAGGAGCTGTATTAGATACACAAGGATAAAATATAGTTCCCACAAGGGAATGATATACACTTGTTCCTATGAAAGACCTATTTGAAAATATGTCATGGATCCGAGTGTGGTTTCATCTCGGAACAGGAAACAGGTGGACAAAGGCCAGATCAAGAGTAACAAGACCAATAAAGTGCCTCTTGTGGTAATGCCCTATGACTAGGGGACACATGTTCAGGTCCCACCTACTCCAGAGGTGTGTGATGACATTTCTGAACAGGCTGATTTGAAATTTTCAAAGAGCTGGGCACTTGGGGGGCAGTGGAGGGGGTCATATTTGTTGATTTCCACAGCTATGTTCATGCCCCATATTGTTGCAGAGGGATCACACAGATAGCCTTGATGCTTTTTGATGGAGGTAGGAACCACAAAGGATACAGTGCTTCATCTCCCCTTCTGGATCCATGTTGCTTTATCCTCTCCCTCTCTCCTTACCTTTCCATCATCTTTGGTGAACTACATTGGCTTCAGCAAGCTTTGTATGCAAATTAATCAGTTGGAAAGCACAGGTGATTTACTAATTTGGGCGACTAGGTGGCTCAGTAGTTAGCACTGCAGCCTCACAGCGCCAGGGACCTGAGTTCGATTCCAGCCTCGGTCAATTGTCTGTGTGGAGTTTGCACATTCTCCCCGTTTCTGCATGGGTTTCCTCCGGGTTCTCCGATTTCCTCCCACAGTCTGAAGATGTGCAGGCTACATGGATTGGCCATGCTAAATTGCCCGCAGTGTTCAGGGATGTGTGGGCTATAGGGGGATGGATCTGGGTGGGATGCTTCAAGATGTGGACTTGTTGGGCCGAAGGGCCTGTTTCACACTGTAGGGAATCTAATCTAATCTAATGATGGTTAACATATGAAAAATATATCGGGGTGATCTGAGGGAAAATAAAATTAGTTGGGTATGACACCAATTCTGGATATCAAAGAAGAGAAACATCAGCAGAAATTGGTGGAAAAGCTCAGCAGGTCTGACAGCATATGTGGAGATATCAGAGTTAGCATTTCGGGTCAAGTGACGGCTCCTCAGAACTGATGGTAGCTAGGTTTATAAAAGAAAAGAGCTGAGTGCTCAGTTGGCAGTGGAAGGGGTCATATTCATAGATTGGCTACCCCTCTTCTGTGGCTACATTCACGCCCAGCTGTCATTGGAGAGGGAGTGTACAATCCTATCAATGCTTTTCGAGAGAGGTGGGCGCTACAGAGGGTAGGGTGCCAAGTCTGCCCTTACATCTCCATTTTGATTTAGCCATCTCTCTCACTCCCTCATATATAATGCTTTTGCACTATTCCTGCTGGGCAATGCACATAATTTGTCATTGGAAACACCAGTGATTTGTTGGTGGTGGTTAATATATTAACATTTGGTGATTTTTGTCATTTATATAAATGATGTGAATGTGAACATAGGAGGTATGGTTAGTAAATTTACAGATGGCACCAAAACTAGTGGTTTAGTAAACATTGAAGAAGGTCACCTCAGAGTACAACAGGATCTTGATCAGATGGGCCAATGGACCGAGGAGTGGCTGATGGAGTTTAATTTAGATAAATGTGAGATGCTGCATTTTGGAAATGCAACTCAGAGCAGGTCATATACACTTAATGGTAAGGTCCTGTGGAGCGTTGCTGAACAAAGAAACCTTGGAGTACGAGTTCATAGTTCCTCGAAAGCAGAGTTACGGGTAAATAGGATAGTGAAGGCAGCGTTTGGTACGCTTGTCTTTACTGGTCAGTGCATTGAGTATAGAAGTTGGGAGGTCATCTTGTGGCTGTACAGGACATTGGTTAGGCCATTTTTCAAATACTGCCTTCACTCACTTCTGGTCTTTTGCAAAAGGAAGGATGTTGTGAAACTTGAAATGATCCAGAAAAGATTGACAAGGATATTGCCAGGGTTGGAGGGTTTGAGTAATAGGAAGAGGCTGAATAGGCTTGGGCTATTTTCCCTAAAGTGTCAGAAGCTGAGGGGTGACCTTTATAGAAGTTTATAAAAGCATGAGGGGCATAGATAGGGTGACTAGCCAAGGCCTTTAACCCAGAGTCAGGGAGTCCAAAACTAGAGGGCATAGCTTTAAGGTGAGAAGGGAAATGTTTAAAAGTGACCTGAGGGGCAACATTTTCATGCAGAGGGTGGTGCGTGTCTGGACTGAGCTGCCAGAGGAAGTGGTGGAGACTGGTACAGTTACAACATTTTAAAAGACGTCCAGATGGATATATTAAAGACAGAAAAGAAAAGCTGTTCAGTTGTGTGTGATAACACTTGCAGATATAGAAGAAAAAAGAGAGTATATCAGAGGGAGGTGGGTTAGTGTTAGTGTTAGTGTTAGGATTAGGATTAGGATTCGGGTTAGGGTTAGTGGGCAGAGTGCCTTAATTCCTGTCCAACTTCCTTTAGATTTAGTCTCCTCACCCTCTCCCTATTTTCACTTCACTTTTGTGTTGCTGCTGTCAGTTTTACTTATACTTTATCTATTTAGATACATGGTTGGAGTAGTGGAGATAGATATATGAAAAAAACTGGGTGCTATCCCTCAAAGCTTTTAGAGCAAGGTGGGTACACAGGGCCTAGAGTGTATTATTTTCTTTTCCAGCATTCCCTTACTAATGGTATTGTGGGTCTACCTACAGCAAATAGACTGCAATTGTTCAAGAAAATAGCTCACCATCACCTTCTCATGGGCAACCAGGGATGGGTAATAAATGTTAACAAGCCGGTAACGCCCATGATGCAACAAGTGAATAATAAAAGCCTATTTTAAGTTAGTTGTCTTCCAACACTCCCTTATTTTTATTGTTGTTGCACTACCCCTAGTAGGTGATTTGGTGATTAATCTTTCAAAATGAAAGAACTGTTGTGTGTTTGTGGTCACAACAAAAAAAAATTGCTGGAAAAGCTCAGTAGGTCTGGCAGTATCTGTGAAGGCAAAAAACAGAGTTAACATTTTGGGTCCGGTGACCCTTCCTCAGTACAAAGTACTGAGCTTTTGAAGCTTCTGAAACTTCTGAAGAAGGGTCCAGACCCAAAACGTCAGCTTTCCTGCTCCTCTGATGCTGCTTGGCCTGATGTGTTCATCCAGCTCTACACCTTGTTATCTATGTTTTTCCCGGGCCATTTGGCTTTTTGAGTGCTGTGGAGTCTGTCAGTCATGTGAATACAGATTATGGGAGGTTGCACCCCTCTTTCATTTATTTTTTTTAAAATATTTTATTGTCCTTTTGGTTGCTCTTCAGCCCCATACTCCTGATCTTTGGGCATCTGGTGGGGAGGAGGACTGGAACGTCAGAGGACGTCCTCATGGGTCTGCATCCAGGCCTATCCGAAATGGTTCTCAATAGGTCCAGGCAGCAGACCATGTAAGGGGTTGTAATCACCAACTGCCGGCCTCTCAGTTATGGTGATGTACATGCTCAGGGGTCCTTACAGGGGAAGCAGACTGGGTCCACTGGCAGACTTCCCTGTGGGAACCACTGGAGCTGTGATACATCATTGACCTCACCAAATTACATTTTGATTTGAAATTTTCTGTGTTTCCTTTAAAATGTTGGTTCATGTAACAGCATCACTGGTGGGATATTCTTAATTTGTTTCAATTTGGTGAATTTATTCCATTTAAAAATCTCAGTTGACTAAATGGCTGGCTTGCAATGCAGAGTGATGCCAACAACGTGGGTTTAATTCCCACATCAGCTAAGGTTACCATAAAGGATTCTCTTTCTCAACCTTTCCCCTCTCCTGAGGCCTCGTGATTGTCAGGTTAAACCAACACCAGTCATCTTTCTCTAATGAGAGAGCGACCCTATGGCCTTGTAAGAATATGATGATGTTACCTATCCCTTTTATTTGAAAGAGTAAGAGTTGGGTTCTGCCAGGGCCAATTGTCTTTTCTATGGTGCAGCAATGACCATGGATCATATGTCTACAGGTTGTGGGAGGTTGAACCTCCTATTCATTTACTTAAAACTATTTTCTTGTACTTTTGTTTTCACTTCTGCACAATATTCCTGATCTTTGGGCACCTGAGGCAAAGGGTTTGCTCCAGGGCCTAGTCAAGGTGGCTATCAATAGGTCCAGGCAGGTCCATGGCTATCAATAGGAGGTGTTGTGATCCCTGACTGCTTGCCTCCCTTTTGTGCTCACCTCTTTGCCCAGGTAACATTGGAGAGGGTGTTCATGGTGTTGGGGTGTGATATTTCCCCTCTTAAATGCCATTTTGATTTACCTTGCTTAGTTTTTCAGTTGTCAGTTAATGTTACAATGATCCTAGTGCCCTTGGCAATTTTTGTTTCTAGTTTGATTTATTTAAAACAAATAAAATTAGGTTGTTCCCAAATGGAGTAGTTGATTTCTGGATAAGGAAAAGATCTGGAAAGAAAAGGTGCAAACTGGTGTCTGTGCTAAGCTATAGATTAACAATAAAAGTGTAAGCTCTGAAACTCTTTTGTTGCCTACATTAACATATGGATATCAGTCTGTTAAACACAATGCACCTTTATTCTCATTTTGTTATTTGCTGTGGACTTTAGTTCAGATATTTAAGTGAAAAATAAATGAGAAGTCATAACATTTGTTCAAAAACCTGTTTCTCCTGATATGAAATCACCTATAGATTGCTTGTTGTATATTAATTTTAAAAATCAACTATTCTTCAATATTTAATAAAGAGGGAAATCCAATATTCATCCATGTATAATGATTGAATCATTGCTAAGAGTTAGGTTTGATGTGATACTTTATTTTACATTTTGATTGCTTTGTTTTTGGAGAAAAAAGTAATTTCTATAACAACTATATGCAGGTAACACAGTTGCCTTGAAGAAATTAATTAACCACAAAAGTATGAGGAAAGCGAGAAAATATATGTGGTTCAATCTTCTGACAGCATTTGCATGGGAGAACATTATCCAGTCAGAAATCAAGGGCCTGGCAGAAGCAGTCCCAGGATAAATGATTATCTCTTCTTCAAGTTATTCAGCTGAGTTTCCTTACATTGTCCAGCAGAATATCTTCTAAGACACAGTGCCAACAATGTATCAACAATAATCACTAAATTAAGTTTTCTAAAAGTGCAACATAAATGGCTTGATACTAATTATAATTCTTTCAATGAGGCCTGATAGTGAGATTCTCCATATATAAGAAACCATGTAAAATACTAGAATAGATACATTTATATTTCTTGTGTGCTGTATGAGGAAAGGAGACGATAAGACAGTTGAAGGTTATAGGTGTGCCATTTTCATACCAGATGAGCAGTTTTTTTTTCCTGTTTTCTGTTTAGTAAATAATTTCCTGTTCTTGTCAGTCCTGTTTCACCTGCAGATTGTTCACAAGATTAGCAGCCGCTTATTGGCACTGGTCAGAGAATAGAGGATTTCCACTTACCCAAAATTTTCCCAATAAGAGCATATTACATACTTTAAGTGCTCGTGCGCTCTGAAACCCATCATTGAGTTCTGGCTGCTCGGTGTCAAATTTGGCCTGGTTACACTCCTGTGGAGTACCCTGGAAGAGTTTACTATACCAAAGGCACTGTATAAATGTCAGGCATTGCTGTCATTTGACAAATGAGTTTTGCTGATTGCGCAGCAATCTGGTATGTGAAACTGGAGATCAGTTGGACAGAATTGGTTGAATTTTCACGTTCTCGACAACTTTGTGTATGGCTGCTCACAGGTATGTTGACTTAGTTCATGGTAGCAGTAACTTCCCACAATGAGCTAGCTAAACTTGATTTAGGGATCAAGGTGTTCTCCCTGTATTACAGGGAGAATACAGTTCTGATTGTGTCAGAAGGAAAGAAACCACTTCAACTTGGCGTTGACTCTGATGTTAAAATTGGTTGATAATTACACTCCACTCACCATCATTGAGTTTGAATACTCAGACCCCATCCTAAATATTATCAATAATTTAGGACACAGCCTTTACATGGCACAGTCTCTTTTACAAATTACAGGCGAGGTTAGATCTAATAACATTTTCATAAACAGAATCATGAATTGAATTATCCACTGGGAAACTGAATACCCATTGTTAGATATGTTGAATGTATCAGTATTTTAAAGACAAGTAGGTCTTGGTCTGACAAATATATATGCAAGTTAATTGAATTTGCGGCTGTGTTAATATGTTCACTGTTTTAATTCATGTACTTCATTTTGGTATTAGTACCACAGTTAAAACTGGGCTTTGCTTGTATCAGGAATATGGGTAATGAAGAATTCCTATTATATATATGTGGATTAATATTACACCTTTAGTATCAGAACAAAGCTGTGTTTTCTTCATATTGTTACTGAAGCTGTAGTATAAATTCAGATTCAGGTTGGTGCAACTCAAGTAGCTAGGATGAAGACTAGTATTCGTACAGTTATAAAATTTGTTTGACAAATTCATTGCACATAATGCACCTCCAATCCAACAAGCACAGATTCAGTCCACTCGTATATTCTTTTGAAAAACAGATTCATAATAAACAAATTCAACCAAATTTTTAAAAGTAACATGTTTAATGGGTATTAGCAAAAATGAATATTTAAATTTAGATTAAAATCTCAATGATGTGGGAACAATGTATTACAACCTTCATGTTACTCGCAGGTTGGGCAAGGCGTTAAGCATGCCAGTGGGCATCACATGCCACATCTCCAGGAATACTTCAGTGTAATGTAAACGCAGACAAGAGGCAGGCAGTCAGGTCTAACAATCCTGCCCATGGCCTATTGTCTGAACCTGTTTATGGCCATCTTGGTCAGGCCCAGGAGCAAGTCCACAATGAGTTCCTCTGACCTACCCATCTTCCTTTGTATCGGTGGCTGCTCCAATACATATGAATACAGTTGTATCCCCTGTTGACACCCACTACCCAAATTCAGTTAAGTACCTAATTGACATACAGTTAACACAGGACTCTTAAAAAAGCAGAATTTCCTGTAATAGGGAGCTTTACACAATATCCATGCAAAACAGTGCTGATTATAAATCCAGACTCCTGTCAAACACAGCATAAGGTGTATCTGGGAAGATTATCAAACCTTCTGGAGATCTTTTGAACCAACATACAATAACTATAAACGTGTAGGAATAAAATGTTGCAAGTTTTATCACTAAATGCAAAAACAGAGTTTGCTGGAGAAACTCAGTGGGCCCAGCTGCATCTGTCGAGAGAAAAACAGACTCAAAATATTAACTCTGTTTCTCTCTCCACAAATGCTGTCAGGCCTAGTGATTTTCTCCATCACTTTCTGTTTTTATTTCAGATGTCCAGTATCCGCAGTTCTTTGTTTTTATCATTTAATTTTTGAGTTAAATTTCAATATCACTCTCGAAAAGATATTTCATTTAAGATATATGGGGGAGGAAAGTTTCAGATTAAATTTCTAGACCTTGTTGTATTAACTTTCTACTGGATCCTCTTAACAGGATTTTTAAGCCTCCAAAGTGGATAAATATGGGAGTGGGTGGACCCAGAAATTCACCCCATTAGCTGACATGTCAATTTTCTGGCTTTATCCCACTTCTAGGATGAATGCATGGCAGATGCAGTTGAATGTGGATAAATGTGTGGTTATCCACTTTGGTGGCAAGAACAGGAAGGCAGATTACTATCTAAATGGAGTCAAGATAGGTAAAGGGGAAGTTCAACGAGATCTGGGTGTTCTTGTACATTTACTCACCGTCTCTCTCTGCCGCTCGTCGACTGAGGTAGTATGGGCTGAGGTTAGAAACAGGAAAGGAGAGGTCACCCTGTTGGGAGTTTTCTATAGGCCTCCGAATAGTTCCAGAGATGTAGAGGAAAGGATAGCAAAGATGATTCTCGATAGGAGTGAGAGAGACAGGTAGTTGTCATGGGGGACTTCAACTTTCCAAATATTGACAGGGAACACTATAGTTTGAGTACTAGAGATGGGTCAGTTTTTGTCCAGTGTGTGCAGGAGGGCTTCCTGACACAGTATGTAGATAGGCCAACAAGGGGCGAAGACACATTAGATTTGGTACTGGGTAATGAGCCTGGACAGGTGTTAGATTTGGAAGTAGGTGAGCACTTTGATGATAGCGATCACAATTCTGTTATGTTTACTTTAGTGATGGAAAGGGATAGGTGTATACCACTGGGCAAGAGTTATAGCTGGGGGAAAGGCAATTATGATGAGATTAGGCAAGATTTAGGGAGCATAGGATGGGGAAGGAAACTGCAGGGGATGGGCACATTAGAAATGTGGAGCTTATTCAAGGAAAAGCTCCTGTGTGTCCTCGATAAGTATGTACCTGTCAGGCAGAGAGGAAGCTATAGAGCGCGGGAGCCGTGGTTTACGAAGGAGGTGGAGTGTCTGGTCAAGAGGAAGAAGAAGGCTTAAGTTAGGATGAGATGTGAAGGCTCAGTTAGGGCGCTTGAGCGCTACGAGGTAGCCAGGAAAGACCTAAAGAGAGAGCTCAGAAGAGCCAGGAGGAGACATGAGACGATGTTGGCAGATAGGATCAGTGTAAACCCTAAGGCTTTCTATAGGTAGTTAAGGAATAAAAGAATGACGAAAGTAAGATTAGGGCCAATCAAGAATAGTAGTGGGAAGTTGTGTGTGGAGTCAGAGCTTATAGGGGAAGCACTAAATGAATACTTTTCAACAGTATTCACTCTAGAAAATGACAATGTTGTCGAGTAGAATACTGAGATACAGGCTACTAGACTAGGTGGGATTGAGGTTCGCAAGGAAGAGGTATTAGAAATCCCACAGAGGGTGAAGATAGATAAATCCCCTGGGCCAGATGGGATTTATCCTGGGATCCTCTGGGAAGCCAAGGAGGAGATTGCCGAGCCTTTGGCATTGATCTTTAACTCGTCATTGTCTACAGGAATAGTGCCAGACGACTGGAGGATAGCAAATGTGGTTCCCCAGTTCAAGAAGGGGAGTAGGGACAACCCTGGTAATTATAGACCAGTGAACCTTACCTCAGTTGTTGGTAAAGTGTTGGAAAAGGTTATAAGGGATAGGATTTATAATCATCTAGAAAAGAATAAATTGATTAGGGATAGTCAGCATGGTTTTGTGAAGGGAAGGTTGTGCCTCACGAACCTTATTGAGTTCTTTGAGAAGGTGACCAAACAGGTAGATGAGAGTAAACCGGTTGATGTGGTGTATATGGATTTCAGCAAGGCGTTCGATAAGGTTCCCCACAATAGGCTATTGCACAAAATGCGGAGGAATGGAATTGTGGGAGATATAGCAGTTTGGATCGGAAATTGGCTTGCTGAAAGAAGACAGAGGGTGGTAGTTGATGGGAAATGTTCATCCTGGAGACCAGTTACTAGTGGTGTACTGCAAGGGTCAGTGTTGGGTCCACTGCTGTTTGTCATTTTTATAAATGACCTGGACAAGGACGTAGAAGGATGGGTTAGTAAATTTGCAGACGACACTAAGGTCGGTGGAGTTGTGGATAGTGACGAAGGATGCTGTAGGTTGCAGACAGACATAGATAAGCTTCAGAGCTGGGCTGAGAGGTGGCAAATGGAGTTTAATGCAGACAAGTGTGAGGTGATGCACTTTGGTAGGAGTAACCAGAAGGCAAAGTATTGGGCTAATGGTAAGATTCTTAGTAGTGTAGATGAGCAGAGAGATCTCGGTGTCCATGTACACAGATCCTTGAAAGTTGCCACCCAGGTTGACAGGGCTGTTAAGAAGGCATACAGTGTTTTAGCTTTTATTAATAGAGGGATCGAGTTCCGGAACCAAGAGGTTATGCTACAGCTGTACAAAACTCTGGTGCGGCCACACTTGGAGTATTGCATACAGTTCTGGTCACCACATTATAAGAAGGATGTGAAAGCTTTAGAAAGGGTGCAAAGGAGATTTACTAGGATGTTGCCTGGTATGGAGGGAAGGTCTTACGAGGAAAGGCTGAGGGACTTGAGGCTGTTTTCATTAGAGAGAAGAAGGTTGAGAGGTGACTTAATTGAAACATATAAAATAATCAGAGGGTTAGATAGGGTGGATAGGGAGAGTCTTTTTCCTAGGATGGTGACGGCGAGCACGAGGGGGCATAGCTTTAAATTGAGGGGTGAAGGATATAGGACAGATGTCAGAGGTAGTTTCTTTACTCAGAGAGTAGTAAGGGAATGGAATGCTTTGCCTGCAACGGTAGTAGATTCGCCAACTTTAGGTACATTTAAGTCGTCATTGGACAAGCATATGGATGTACATGGAATAGTGTAGGTTAGATGGGCTTCAGATCGGTATGACAGGTCGGCACAACATCGAGGGCCAAAGGGCCTGTACTGTGCTGTAATGTTCTATGTTCAATGAAAGCAAGCATGCAGGTACAGCAGGCAGTGAAGAAAGCTAATGGCATGCTGGCCTTCATAACAAGAGGAAATGAGTCAAGGAGCAAAGAGGTCCTTCTGCAGCTGTACAGGGCCCTGGTGAGACCGCACCTGGAGTATTGTGTGCAGTTTTGGTCTCCAAATTTGAGGAAGGATATTCTGGCTATTGAGAGAGTGCAGCATAGGTTCACGAGGTCAGTTCCTGGAATGGCGGGACTATCATATGTTGAAAGATTGGAGCGGCTGGGTTTGTATACACTTGAGTTTAGGAGGATGAGAGGGGATCTGATTGAGACGTATAAGATTATTAAGGGATTGGACAATCTGGAGGCAGGAAGTATGTTTCCATTCATGGAGGAGTCCAGAACTAGAGGACACAGTTTAAAAATAAGAGGTAGGCCATTTAGAACTGAGTTGAGTAGAAACTTCTTCATCCAGAGAGTGGTGGATATATGGAATGCTCTGCCCCAGAAGGCAGTGGAGGCCAAGTCTCTGGATAGTTTCAAGAAAGAGATGGATAGAGCTCTTAAAGATAGTGGAATCAAGGGTTATGGGGATAAGGCAGGAACAGGATACTGATTGTGGATGATCAGTCATGATCATAATGAATGGTGGTGCTGGCTCGAAGTACCGAATGGCCTACTCCAGCACCTATTGTCTATTGTCATAACAGGACAAGATGAAGAGTGGTTAAAAGTCCATTCAGATCTATGGCCTCGGCTCCAGAGGCACTGGGGACTGGACCAGCTTTTGGTGGTGCATTGGGGTCCAACAGTCCAGGTAGACTTTGAGAACCTCTCCCACCTCACTACCCTGCCTGGTTACAACTGTGGCCATAGCGTTCAGCTGCCGAAGACATTCTTAAATTTCAAATTGAAGTTTGGAGAGAGCAACTGAAAATGGAAGCACCTTCTCTCTTTCATACCTAATTAGTGGCCTTTTCCATGCTTCCTAACAGCCCACTGGCTTTGAGAGGCCACTTGTCATTAGCAAGCCCACCATCTTTCCACTCAGGACCAATTTATGGAAAATCACAGCCAGGTAACTATTCCCCATGTGATACCAGGTTATAACTGTCATGTGACCCTGAGGTCCAGATGCTGACCCAAAGAGAAAAATCCTTCCATAGAGAGTAAAATTCCCACTTTTAAGTCTACAATTCCCCTGAAATTTCACTCAGGTGGTTCGTGTTCACTTCACCTGTAGTAGCACTATAGTTAAGAATCAAATTACAGTCTGACAAGTTACACAAGCAGTTGCCTATTAGAAATGTGGTTGTGGCACTTATAATGGAATATAAATTTTTTATTCATTCATCTGGTTTGAGCTTTGCTGGCTAAGCCAGTACTCAAAATTTCCCATCTCTAGATGGTAATAGGTAATACGTCATTTCCTTAAATTGCTGCAGTTCATTTGGTGTAGATAGACACACAGTGCTGTTAAGAAGAAAGTTCCAAGATTTTGACCCAGTAACATTAAAGGAAAGGTGATATCTTTTCAAGTCTGGCCAGTAAGTTCCTGGAAGGAAACTTGCAGATGATGATGTTTCCATTGATCACTTGTCCTCGTCGTTTCACACGATGGTGGTCTTGGGAAGTGTTCTGAGGAAGGGTCACCGGACCCGAAACGTTAACTCTGTTTTTGCCTTCACAGATGCTGCCAGACCTGCTGACCTTTTCCGCAAATTTGTTTTCGGTCTTGGGTTTGTATGTTCATTTTTTGCTGAGCATCTTCTAGATTGAAATATTGCTGCTACTGTGCATTAGTGCTGGTGGGAGTGAATGTTTATGGATGTGGTGCCAATCAAGCAGTCTACTTTGTCCTGAATAGTCTAAATCTTCTTGAGTGTCGTTGGAGCTGCACTCATCCAAATATGTGAGGATTATTCCATCACACTTCTGACTTTTGTCTTGCAGATAGTGGACAGACACAGATGCTCCAAACCGAAGTCTGAAAAGTTGTTCTGCAAATTTGGCAGTTTTTGCTCAATCTGTTTTTGATCTTTAATTACAGATTGATTCATTTGTGTGAATGAAAGATATTAAAAGGAATAAGGCACAAATGTGGGTATGTGATTTGAAGTTGCAGATTATTATCTCATTGAATTTTTCCTATTAGTCATGACATTCTAAAATTGGGGAACTATCTATAGATTTATTTATTTAGAGTTTTTTTTGATAACACCAAGGGCCACAATGTCTAATTACAGGTGAGAAGAAAAGACAACATGCTACACAGATCAACTGATATGGAATTTAAAAAACCCCACAGGATAACACAGAGTAGCTTTTATAATTCGCTTGATTTTCTTCCCATGTCATTAGAATGATTAACAATTGATTATGACAAACTGTGGACTGTTTCCTTTGCTTGTCTGGTTACACAGTAATGTTTCCTTAATTCTGAATGTCTAATTTAATTTACTGTGAAATGTTGCTTATTGAAAAATCCTGGTACTTTTAATAATCCACAGATTTGTGTAAAGTAAAAGCACGCTAGATGTTGAAATCTGTTTACCACATCCTCTCGTATATCTATTTTAAAACACAATGGTTTAGTTAACATCATAGACCAGAAAGATCTAGGTTCAAGGCCCTTCTGTGTGAGAAGTGTATCTAAATGGATTGATTAAAACTAATGTAATTTCAAAATACTTCAACACTTTCTCTTTTTGGCCATGATCTTCGTGTTAAAATTGAGGCTAAAGCACTGTAAAAAGGGGTTTTTCAATCAAATAAAAGCAAAATACTGCAGATCTGTAATATAAACAGAAAATGCTGGACAAACTCAATGGCTTTGGCAGCATCTGTGGAGAAAGAACCAGATTTCAGCCCGATATGTCTGTACAGATCCAGTGTGGTTTGGAAGAACTGGCACACAAAAGGAAAATATTTTAGATGTTGGAAATGATCAGGAGTTCCAGCAGTGTCTGTGGAGGAAGAGATAATGGGAACTGCAGTTGCTGGAGAATCCAAGACAACAAAATGTGAGGCTGGATGAACACAGCAGGCCAAGCAGCATCTCAGGAGCACAAAAGCTGACGTTTCGGGCCTAGACCCTTCATCAGAGATGGGTCTAGGCCCGAAACGTCAGCTTTTGTGCTCCTGAGATGCGGCTTGGCCTGCTGTGTTCATCCAGCCTCACATTTTGTTGTCTGTGGAGGAAGAAACAGGTGTAACATTTCAGGTCGATGATGTTTTTTTCACTGATGGAAATAATTAGAGATGCAATATGTTTTGAGTAAATACAGCGACAGAGAATTTGAGAGGAGAAAAGAATGAAAGAACTGCTGTGGAGCAAAAGTGCAAAAAAACAGGAAGGAAAAAGAAAGGCTTGCACTTATACAGTGCTTTTCATGACCACTGTATGTTCCAAATATTTTACAATTAATGATATACTTTTGAAGTACGGTCACTATAGGAAATATGGCAGCAAATTTGCACACAGCAAGCTCTCACTAAAGGAATGTGATATAGGCTGGATGTTTTAGTGATGTTTATTGATGGATAAATATTGGCGAGGGCACCTGGATTCTTTTACACCCACCTGAGAGAGCAGACAGGGCTTCTCCGTAGCATCTCGGCAACAGACAGCACTTCTGACAGAGTAGCAAACCCCTGGAGGTGACAGCCATGATTTTTGTGCTGAGGCCGCAGTGTGGGACTTGAACCTGATGATGAAGGGTTGAGAATGAGCCATTGATCTTATGAGACAAAAGGTAAAATGAAGATTAAAGGCAAAAAGACATTCTCATCAGACTACAAAGAAAATAAAGAAACAACTGATGGGTCTGGAGCCAATGTAATGAAATTAGCAAAATCATCATCAGCAGTTGGCACACATAAATAAACAACAATTAATACCTTAAAACTTGTAAAAGTCATAGTGATTGAAATGCTGTTATGACCAGGTCATCAGTTGGGCTGGCTTCAGAAATTGCAGCTGGCATTTACTCTGTACAATTTTTTAAAATTTATTACTGTCTTTCTAAAGGACTTAATTTGTAATACATCTCTTTTTAATTGGAGAGTGGAATAAATAATATTAAGTACACCACTACAATTACTTACATGATTCAATGCAAAAAATTGGCAAAGGTATTGGCTTTGCTTTAAAATTAAAGAAAAGTGGCTTTGCACAACCTAATGTCTTACATTCATTAATATAAATCTGTGCAGTGTTATCTTTTATGGGTAGCATGGTGGCTCAGTGGTTAGCACTGTTGCCTCACAGTGCTAGGGTGCATGTCTGATTCCACCCTTGGGTAGCTGCCTGTATAAAGTTTGCACAGTTTTCTCTGGATGTCCTCCCATGGTCCAAAGATGTGCAGGTTAGGTGGGTCAGCTTTGGTAAATGCAGGGTTATACGGCAGGGGTGGGATGCACTTCAGAAGGCTGGTGTGGACTTGATGGGCTGAATGGCCTGCTTCCACACTATGGCATTTCTATCTCCTATATAACATACAATAAATGCAAGAACTTGGACAGTTTAGATTCCACTGAGGGAAGTGACCTTAACAAAATATTAAGGATATGTGGAGTGATGAGTTCTAATTAAAATAGCTTCCTTGTACTGATTTTATGTATTCAGTTATGATTGATTATTTGTAACTTTGTACAGACATTATTGTTTTCAGATTTTATTAACCAGGAGAAGAATGGATGACTTAAGTGTGTGCACAATGCTAAATTCCTGATATGTACACAATATATAAACCGAGTCTTTATACTGGATTCCATGTCATCTTGTTAACTGCTGCGTTGGAATGTGGATAGTACCAAATTAATGTTTACACAAGAATCATTGGATTATGTTTATATTGTAACCTAGATGTTGCAATGAAGCAGTTTGTGGAACCCTGCCATGACTTTAGAAGGCAGTGTTACCAGAATCTAGCAACCCACTGCCAAAGTTCCAGTGTTGACAGAAGCCACAACAATAAGTTGTGTTTTGTATTCAATAGACGAGCATAACTCTAATGGGCTGTATGATCCCATGTTAACAAGTGTTAATTTGAAAAATATATTTAGCCAGAGTTGATTTAAATGTCAGAATGTACGGAAGCACCGCCCACATACGCAAAATACTTCATGTTTAATTACGCAGACAAGACCGTGCAAATTGGTGCCAGACAAAATAAACAGGACTGCTTGGCTGAAGCTGTTGCTACTGTTACCAATCTCAGGCTAGTCGCTGCAGCTTGAATACATCCATAAGCCGTCTTTGAAAACCAGCTCATGTAGCCCAGATTTAATGTAACTGATGACAACAAAATAGAGCTGCTGGATTTTTCGTAGAACTGTTTTCTTTTCACAAGGGCCTCCAGATTGCTGGCAACTTTCTTCTCCCCAGTAAACATGATTTGTGAGGGTATTTTTGGCAACATCATGATTCATCCCACAATTTACAGAATCGTAGGCCCATGATAACAATGCTGCCTTCCTTGGAAGAAGTTCTGTTCCTCTGGCATTTCCTTATATCCGTGTAACCACAGCAGATGGTAATGAGCTGGGACTTGCTACTCCTGAGGCAGGTGGAATCTGAGATGATCGATGATTCCAAAAGTTAATTGAACCAACTCTTGGGTGAATATAAATGTGTACAACTACAGGGATACAGCAGAGAAATGGGACAACTAGTTTGCTCTACAGAGAAGCAGGACAGATTCAGTGGGCTAGATGAACTCATTCTCTGCTCTGAGGACTCGATGGCAGTATCCTTTAGTCCAAGAGGAGGCAAGGGAGCGGGAGGGCAGGTAACAGTTAATTAGGCAGCCTGGTAGCATCCTGACCCCCACCATTTCCCATCTCCTCTGGGAGGTTCTATCAGAAGGTCTATTGCCAACCTTCTCATGCTGCCACTAATTGAGGCCCTTAAATAATAAATTAAGGGCCTCTTAAGTGTCTTAGCCATTCGCCGATTGCAGGCAAGGTCTGCCAACAAGCAACCTTCCTGGAGACAAAAAGGGCTTAGGTTTCTGGGGGTGGGACTCGATCAAAGGTATTTAGTGCCTGCTTGAAGGTATGGAGATAAAGCTGGAGAGCAGCCACTCAGTTTCAAAATAATTAATTGGTAGTAAGGCTCTTGGGGTATTCCAGGAGAGTGCAAGCTACCAAATAAACACAAGTCTTTCTTTCTAAAGCTAGTGCATTTTTGGGACGGTCATCAGAGAGAGTTGAAGGTATTTAGAGCAAGAGCCCCAGAGACTGAAATTCGTGCAACTGAAAGTTCAACCAATAATAGTGGATGGGGAGGAGTTGGAGCTGCATACCTTGTCAGAACAGCAGAGAGTTCTTGGGTGGGCTTTGTCAGTCTGGGGGAAGTTGGACAAAACCATGGTTGAAACTTAAACAAAATGACAATTATCTAAATCATTGATATTAGGAAAACGCAAGCTAAAGTAGGACCATGAAGAAAGCATAATCAGAAAATAGCATTTGAGTAAGGATAGTATATGGGTTTACATTTACCTATTCATATCATTATAGCAATTCTTTATACTGAACACCGCTTTTGTCTCACTTTTCTCGTTTCTAAGGAACAGAACCCAGTTTATCCAATCTCTTATCAGACTTAAAGACTGTCATGCCTACTATCTACATCCATTCATCAGCTGCTTGATTTCCTTCACGAATATAATGCATGACACAAGACATGGTATTCTAATTGTGGTCTGACCAATGATATTGTTTTAAAACTATTTTGTTCCTTTTTGTACTTCTGCAAAACCTGTGGAATCCTTTACTTTCCATTTTTTTCAAACTGGACCATAAGATAATAATATGTAGAAGTAGAAGTAGGCTGTTTGGGCCGTCGGCTCTGCTCCTCAATTCAATGAGATCATGATCTGATAATCCTAAGCTCTACTTTCCTGTCTTTTCCCCATAACCCTTGCTGATTATAAATCTATCTAATCATCCTTGAATATACTTAACAACCCAACCATAACAGCCCTCGGTGGTAAAGTGTTCCACAGATTCACTACCCACTGAGGGAAAACATCCTCCTCATATCTGTCTTAAATGGGCAATTCCTTATTCTGGTCCTGGAATGTCCCACAAGCGGAAACAACTTTCCACATCTACCCTGTCAAGCACCATAAGAATCTTATACATTTCAATAATGTCTCCTCTCCAATGAGGAGCAACCCAAATTGCTTGACCCTCCTCACAAGAAAATCACTTTCATACTTGGAATTAACCGAGTGAACTCTCTCTGGACTGCCTCAAATGCCAATATATCTTTCTTTAAATAACAGGACCAAACTAATTCTAGGTGTGGTCCACCTAGTGCCTTGTACAGTTTCATTTAAACTTCTATCAGGAACTGCAGATGGTGGAGAATCCAAGATAACCAGGTGTAGAGCTGGATGAACACAGCAGGCCAAGCAGCATCTTAGGAGCAGGAAAGCTGACATTTCGGGCCTAGACCCATTATCAGAAATGGGGGAGGGGAAGGGGGTTCTGAAATAAATAGGGAGAGAGGGGGAGGTGGATAGAAGATGGATAGAGGAGAAGATAGGTGGGGAGAAGACAGACAGGTCAAAGAGGCGGGGATGCAGCCAGTAAAGGTGAGTGTAGGTGGGGAGGTAGGGAGGAGATAGGTCAGTCCAGGAAGGACAGGCAGGTCAAGGGGACGGGATGAGGATAGTAGGTAGGAAATGGGGGTGCGGCTTGAGGTGGGAGGAGGGGATAGGTGAGAGGAAGAACAGGTTAGGGAGGCAGGGACGAGCTGGGCTGGTTTTGGGATGCGGTAGGGGGAGGGGAGATTTTGAAGCTTGTGAAATCAACACTGATACCATTGGGGTGCAGGGTTCCTAAGCGGAATATGAGTTGCTATTCCTGCAACCTTTGGGTGGCATTGTTGTGGCACTGCAGGAGGCCCAGGATGGAAATATCATCTGAGAAATGGGAGGGGGCATTGAAATGGTTTGTGACTGAGAGGTGCAGTTGTTTATTGCGATCCGATCACAGGTGTTCTGCAATGTGGTCTCCAAGTCTCTGTTTGGTTTCCCTGATGTAGAGGAGGCCACAACGGGAACAGTGGATGCAGTATACGACATTAGCAGAGGTGCAGGTGAACATCTGCTTGATGTGGAAAGTCTTCTTGGGACCTGGGATAGGGGTGAGGGAGGAGGTGTGGGGGCAGGTGTAACACTTCCTGTGGTTGCAGGGAAATGTGCCAGGTGTGGTGGGGCTGGAGGGGAGTGCAGAGCAGACAAGGGAGTCACAGAGAAAGTGGTCTCTCTGGAAAGCAGACAAGGGTGGAGAGGGAAAAATGTCTTTGGTGGTGGGGTCAGATTGCAGATGGCAGAAGTGTCGGAGGATGATGCATTGGATCTGGAGGTTGGCGGGTGGTACGTGAGGATGAGGGGGATTCTTTTTTGGTTGTTATTTCAGGGACAGGATGCTGTTACATCTTTTGTAACGGACCTTACAACAACAGATAGTAAATGAATTGTCCGAAAGTTACCTGTGTTTTTTGTCACCTTTTTTGAATTAAGGTGTTACTTTGGCTCTTTTCCTGTCTTCAGGGGTGTTTTCAGAACCTAAGGATTCTTGTAATATTATGAAATAATACATTTTGGAGCTGGAGGAACACAGCAGACCAGGTAGCATCAGAAAAACAGGTAACTTGACGTTTCAGGTCGGGACCCTTCTTCAGAAATGGGGAGCGGGAAGCTCAGAAATAGAGAGAGGAGGGGTTGGGCTGGGGAAGGTAGGTGGGATGGTGATAGGTGAGTGCAGGTAGGGAGTGGTGAGGATTGGTCAGTGAGGCGGGAGGAGCAGCTAGGTGGGAGAGAAGATGGGCAGGTTGTGTCAGGTGAGATTACTAGCAATGTATCCATCACCTCTGTAGCCAAGATAATAAAATGTGAGGCTGGATGAACACAGCAGGCCAAGCAGCATCTCAGGAGCACAAAAGCTGACGTTTCGGGCCTAGACCCTTCCTGGTCTAGGCCCGAAACGTCAGCTTTTGTGCTCCTGAGATGCTGCTTGGCCTGCTGTGTTCATCCAGCCTCACATTTTATTATCTTGGAATCTCCAGCATCTGCAGTTCCCATTATCTCTGATACTATTTTAACCTCTGTAGCCACTTCCTTTAACAACTAGGATTATAGCGTGAGAGAGATTAAATGATCTTGAGGCTTTAACAGCTAATAAGATTTGTACTGTCCTACATGCTTATTTGTTTAATATTTATAAATATGTATAGTTAATCTATTCAGAGCCTCGCGATCATTTGGTGATGACACTGCAATAGCTTGTGACAGTCCATAGGGGGCACTAATGACCTAGGTTTAAGATTCTAAACTAAGGGCTGAATTTCCTCAGCACCTGAAAGATGACAACAAGTCAGTTGGGAAAATACAGCAAAAGTGGAAACATTACGTTCTTGACATTGAGAAGAGACCCATTTTTCCACTCACATTTTGAAAAACAAGATAAAAATCTCACAGACAGCAAGAACTGCAGATGCTGGAGTTAGAGTCAACAGTGTGGAGCTGGAGGAACACGGCAGGTCAGGCAGCAACAGAGGCCAGGAGAGTCGATGTTTTGTGTCTGGAGCCCTCATCAGGACTGTGGAGGGGGAAGGCAGTGAGGAAATAAATAGAGGGAGGAGGGGTGGGCATGAGGAAGGTAGGTGGCTTGGCAATAGGTGGATGCAGGTAGGGGTGGTGGGGATTGGTCAGTGGGAAGGGTAGGGCGGATAGATGGGACAGAAGATGAACAGGTTGCGTAAGGTCAGGGAGACAGGGATGAGAGGGGAGGTTGGACATGGGATGAGACTGAGGGTGGGGAGATTTTATAATTGGTGAATTCTATGTTTAGGCCATTGGCCTATAGGCTCCTGAGACGGAATATGAGGTGCTGCTCCTCCAGTTTGTGTGTGGCATCATTGTGGCCCTGGAGGAGGCTCAGGATTGATATATCACCTGGGGAGTGATGGGTGTGAGGGTGGAGTTAAAATGGTTAGCAATCAAAAAGTATTGTCATTTATAGCGTACAGAGCACAGGTGCTCTGTGAATCAGTCACCGAGTTTGCACTTAGTCTCACCAATGAAGAGGCCACATCGGGAGCAGCGGATACAGTAAACCAGATTGGAGGATTTACAGGTGAGCCACTGTCAGATATGAAAAGTTTGCTTTGGATCTTAGATGGAAGTGAGAGGGGAGGTGTAGGAGCAAGTGTAGCACTTTCTGCGGTTGCAAGGAAAAGTGCCGGGTGTGGTGGGGTCAGTGGGGAGTGTGGAGTGGATAAGGGAGTCATAGAGTGAGCAGTCCCTGAGAAAGGCAAATAGGGATAGGAAGGGAAATATCTCTTTGGTGGTGGGGTCAGATTGTGGATGGCCAAAGCGGCAGAGAATGATGGGCTGGATGCAGAAGTTGGCAGGGTGGTATGTAAAAATCTCGCTAGTTAATGAAGAGAGGTATTTGCATTCCATTAGTAGTTAATCTCATCTCATTTATATATGATATCCTTTCCTCCCACTTTGGAGAACAAAATTAGATAACAGCAATTCCTGGGTCATAGCACAACCCTGGCAGCTCCAGCTCACCACTTGTTCCTCTGGGCATCAATGTTGGCCAGCCACGCCCAAAACCTCACGGCACACTCCACGGACAGTGACTGCTTGCATTCTCTCATCTTTGGATATTGACATCAATATGTAGCAGCCTCACCATATTATCATGGCACATCTCTAGACTCACATAGAGGACAATTCACCACTTTGCTTCACTTTGCAGTGCATCAACATCTTTTGTTGCAATGCTGCTGCCAGGCCATTTTGCACACAGGCACAGGCACCCAACTCATGCATTGGAGCAGAGTGTACCTCAGGGGTTTTCTGTGGCTGATTTGGCACTCGTTCACTTTGTGCCAACTTGGATGCTCACAGCACCTCGGCCTTGTCTTGCTTTGTGCTTTGCCAGCTCATCCATAACTTGAAGTTCATTGCTTCTATCTTGATTTAACACAATCACACAGCTCACTCCCTTTTCGTTATTGTCAGTAATAATCAGTCAAGAGTGCAGACATGTTGCTCCATGGCGATGTCAATTTAACACCTATAGTATCTGGCAGCAGTTTACACTGCAAACATACTGCATTGCTTCAGCCAAATGACCATGTCACGATTTCAGTAACCCTATCACATTTACAATCTCCTACTTATGCTGTATGACTGGTGCTGCATACACTGGGATATGGTCCGCTATGTCAAAGATCCATGGCCCTCCTTGTCAAAATCTTCCATGTCTCACTATATGCAAGACTATGCTAAACTGTCATTTGTGTGTGATACAAATGCTGACTGCTCCCATTGCAAAGCATGTGTTCTGTTTCTGGTATTCCTTACATAGCTTCATTGAAACCTTGATCAATTGATCCTGCAACAGCAGAGGTCATTGGCCACACTGCAATGAAGGTGCAGAGAAATTGAGGAGGAACAGATGCACCAGCTGTCCCACGACCAGCAGCAACCCCCCAACTGCTGCTGAACAGCTTCCACACAAAGAAGTTGCAGATGAAGGTTCCTTCAAGTTGCAGCAAAAATATATTTCTTTCAAACCATGCAATAGGCTTTTCAAACATAGCTGGATTCCTCCAAATGCAATGCATGCTAGGTTGTACATAGGTGTGGAGCTGGAGGAACACAGCAGGCCAGGCAATATCAGAAGAGCAGCAAAGTCGAAGTTTCAAGTAAGGGTCCAACCTGAAACATGAACTTTCCTGCTGTATTATTTCTGATTTCAGCATCTGCAGTTCTTGTTATCTCCTTGTATAGAGGTGTGTTGAGAGCAATGTATCATAACATGGCTGACTTCTTCAAAAGAACTGGATTCCATTTTATCAATGTACATGTCTGACCATCTGTACCATATTTTGGAAATCTGCACCAAGTACTCTGAGAGCTGTGATGCCTAGATCCTTGAGAACTCTCATGTTGCTGTTTCATTTCAAGGACCAGTTGCCCTTTAAGGATGCTTACTGGGAGACAAGGACTATCTTCTACAACAAAAGCCAACAACCCCACCACGTAAACCCTAAGCGAGGTTGAACAGAAATACAGTGTTGCCCATTCTTTTACCAGGGTCTTTTTGAAGCAAGTGATCGGCCTCCTGAAGCTGAGGTACTGATACTTTGACTGGTCTGTGATACCTAGCAACAGAATATTGGAGCAAGCAAGAGGGGATGTGATGAACTCTGAAGAGCTGGGAGAGCAGCAGTAGTTTTCTGAGGACGTAGATGAGGACATCCTACAGAGCTACATCACCTTCACCTTCACAATATAACAACAAGCACAATAAACCAGACAGGACATAATTGACATCCAGTTCCAATAGATGTGAGCATTAATTTACTGTAAATGTGTTGATGCTTGAAAGGCCTCTGTTTGTTCTCAAAAACAAAGTTTTTTACTGGTTTTCTTTTTCTTTGTTTTGTGTTGTTCAATTAAAGTTTACATTTTCAACTATTTGTAGACTTTCCGGTGTATGATGCTACCATAGAGCAATGACAAGATGGTTTGCCAGACTGGGTGTTAGGGAAAAGTAGAATTCACTCAGACAATAGAAGTCATCAATGTGCCCTAAGAAGCTATTCTTTTTCATTTCCCTCACACTGCGTGGAGGGCCATGGATTATGGCTGACAGTGGTTGATGCAGTGCTCAGCTGGGCTTCAAACATGGCACTGGTGTTGTTAGTCCAGGAGTTTCCTGGCAGTGGTGAATACTTCCACTGTTGGTGATTGTATGATAGCATGGGCACAGTGCCAACAAAGGCACACTGCTTATGTAAAGGTAAATAGTATAAAATGGCATCAAAAACTCAAGGGAACTCACAGAGGGAAATCCTCCATGCCACTCGCCAAAATTGAAACTCATCAATTTTTTTGTTCAGTTAATTCTTGGTAAAATTCAGCTATGAAGAATATAACTGCTTGGGGATAAAAATAAGTCTCATAGAGGACAAGAAATCTGTTCTGGGTGAATAGTATTGAGATCACTGCAGGAACAAGTGCAATAAAATGCCCTAAAAATAAATGAGTCTGCTGTCAGCACATTTAACGCCATAGAGTGAAATATTTAATGCAGATTTTTGTTTCCAGAAAATATGTAATTTCCTTAATCACATCAAATATGAATGGCACTATTCTGATAAATAATAATTCAAGCCTTTCTTAAGTTTTCAAATGCAATTTTGTCGTGAAAGCAGTATCTATTTGAAATGGTTTCATGAAACAATGGCTTCATAAAACTTTGCTTTAAAGCAAGATGAAATTTAAGGGCTTAGATTTCAAACATCAAGAAGCTGCTGATATTTACTTTCCTTTCCAGAACTAGTCCTGTTGTAAAAATTAAACACTCAAAAATTCAAAAGGATCCCTTTCACAATGACAAAAGGAATCTAGTAAGTAGAAAACGATCTTGACCCTTGATTTCTTGTCTTGAAATTTAGGATTTGCAGATCCTTATTAGAAAGGTTTAACAAACACATCCCTTCCTTTGAGCCTCAGATCATGTCAGCACAGAGTAACATCGACCTGGGACCATCCGCTAATTCCTTGTAAGTTCTTTTTAATATTGGAATAATTGCCTACTACCTCAGGAAAGACTGAATTTAAAAATTAATTTACAAATCATTATTTACTTACAGTGCCAAGCCAACAGACTTTGACTTTCTAAAAATTATTGGGAAAGGGAGCTTTGGAAAAGTAAGTGATTTAATTTAATACTACTATGATTTTCTTTTTTATGTTTGGTTTCTCCTGCGACACAACTTTGAACCTGTTTTGGTGTTAGGCACAAACACGTCTGTCATATTGCACCATTAGTTCTGGTCATCTCATTACAGGAAAGATGTGGAAGCATTAGAACAGGTGCAGAGGAGATCTACCAGGATATTGCCTGGAATGGAGGGAAGGTTTTACAAGGAAAGGTTGAGAGAGCTAGGGCTTTTCTCTTTAGAACAATGAAGGATGAGAGGTGACTTGATAGAGGTGTACAAAATGATCAGAGGTGTAGATAGAGTGGACAGCCAGAGACTTTTTCCTGGGGTGGAGGTAGCTATTACAAGGGGGCATAGTCTTAAAGTGAGTGGAGGTAGATGTAGGAGAGGCGCCAGAGGTAGGCTCTTTACTCAGAGAGTGGTAGGGGCGTGGAATGCATTGCCGGAGAGGGTAGTGGAGTTGGCCTCACTTGGGGCATTTAAGCTGCTTTTAGATAGGCATATGGATGATAGTATAAAGAAGGGATGGAGGTTAGGTAGACCTTAGGTTTAGGGTAAAAGTTCGGCACAATGTCGTGCTGGACTGTTCTATGTTCTAGTGAAACACGTTTTTTTACGTACATTCTATATAGTTATTACATTTAGTAAAGCATAAACACAAACTTTTGTTAACTCATGAAAACTTGCCTAAATTGAGTCCTTTTAAAATATAAATTAATTTGGATCTGGGAGACAGTTATTCACAGTCAGGAGATCCTTTTGTAATTTGCTATGACCAGCTGGTAGGATAGATGGATAAAGATGGGACAGTGAGTTCATCTCTCCTCACTGACAGGAGTTTGGCAGTTTGGGGTATCCCATCTGGAGCAGTATTAACCTCACCAGGGATCATGATCCTGATAACTCAGTGAGTATTGACCTCTCACGGAGGAATAAATCTGCAACACTCCAGGATGAAGTTGAGAAGAAATACCCTAATATTGCACATTGCTTGTGCAGTGCTCCAACTAATAATGGCAGTGGCTAAAAACTCAGCCTTTCCTCTTTTCTACCAAGGTCTTTTTTAAAATTGATTGTGCTATATTCAGGCCAGACAAAATGAACAGTTTACAAAAACTTCCACCTGTCATTAAATATGTTCAAATTTGTTCATTTAAACGTAGTCCAAATGTAATTTGTATTTCTCATTTAAAGAATATAATCTTGGAAAATATGTAATTTTCATATCCTATGTGTAAAGACAGAGCTGGGGCTTTAACAGTCTTCAATATCATTTTAGGTTCTCCTTGCTAAACGTAAATCTGACGGCAGGTTTTATGCCATTAAAGTCTTGGAGAAGAAAATGATCCTGAATAGGAAAGACGTGAGTATAGAAAGGCCTCAATGCTTAACTCCTTGTGTGTGACAATACCATATCCTTAGAACTTTTAACTTAATAATATGTCTCAGAGGACTCAGAGGACAAAAGCTTTATAAGATAAAATGTGACACTTAGTCACGGAAGAAGGTATCAAGATGGTTTTAATGTTTCCTACATGGGTCCCGTATTTCTTAAACCTGCGGGAAACCTGCTTTCTTTCTGTGGGACAGGCCTGACTGAATCAATGCCTCTACAGGGAGAAATTTTAATCGGCCAGGATCAGACCTTCATAGGGATTTAATTGGTTGATTGATTATCACATGTACTGGAGTACAGTGAAAAGCTTTGTTTACAAGCAGGACAGGCAGATCTTAGTAAGCAAGGATGTACAGATCAGCGGTCGTGAAAAGACATAGATAGAAGCATAGAGGTTATGTTTCACAGGGCATGCGCTTGGTGAGATCAGTGTTAGCAAGATCAGCGTTATTTGAAGCTAGAAAGTCCTTTCATCAGTCTAACAATGGCTAGGAAGAAGCTGTTCCTGAACCTGCTGGTGCATGTGTTCAAGCTTCTGTATCTTCTGCCTCATAGAAGAGGTTGTAAGAGATCATTACCGGGTCGCAATGGGTATTTGATGATGTTGGTAGACTTTCTACGGCAGTGAGTCATATAAATGGAGTCCATGAATGAAAAGTGGGCTTCTGTGATGGTCTGGGCTGTGCACACAACCTTCTGTAGTTTCTTATGGTCCTGGACAGAAGAGTTCCCATACCAGGCCGTTATGCAAGACAGTTTGCTTTTGATGGTGCACCAGTAGAAGTTGGTGAGGTCCTTACGGACATGCCAAGTTTCATGAGCTGCCTGAGGAAGAAGAAGCGTTGTTGTGGCTTCTTGACCATCGCATCTAATTGGGAAGTCCAGGACACGTTGTTGGTTATCGTCACTCTGAGGAATGTGATGCTCTCCACCCTCTCAACCTTAGTTCTGCTGATGTAGGTGAGATGTGTTCTCATCCTTTCTTTCAGAAGTCAATGATTAGTTCTTTAGTTTTGCTGATGTTGAGAGAGAAGTTGTTCTCATTGCACCATGTCACCAAGCCGTCTGTCTCCCTTCTGTATTTTGACTCATCGTTGTTAGATATTCATCCTACTACAGTGATGTTGTCATTGAACTTATAGATGGCGTTCATTTGGAATTTAGCAAAACGATCATGTGTGTACAGGGAGTACAGTAGGACACATCACTGGGGAGGAACCGAACAGCAGAATTCCTGTCCACGTAGAGCTACAGGTCAGTCAGATCCCAGCAGCTCTCCATTGTCAGCAACATCACCAGGAGCAGTGGCTGTTGCCAGGGTTAGTCCCAGCTATTATTGCTTGGGCTATGGGCTAAGAGTGAGCTGTGGGTCTTGGACACCAGGTCAGGGAGAGATCTGGCTAGAGAGAGAGGTTTAGATGCAAGTATAGGAAGTCATTTCGGAATGATTATTCTCCCTATCACTCTTATTGAATGCCTAACAACAGGAAGTCTTAAACAGTGTAAATATGAAGTCTGGTCTAATGTAACAGCAAGGAGTGGGATCACAACTGTAGCAAAATTAGTGCTGAAGTGGTACAGAATCATGGTTGTTGAATTTCCAATAGGGGTTGCAAGAACAAGACTTGGGAAGCATCAATTATGTTTGATCCCATTGGAAAGGAAAGAGATCTAACAATTTTTCCAATTGAAACACTAACCCATCTATTTTGCAGATTAGTGCTTATAAGATTAGTTTACTGAAGACATTATCTACTTTCTTGAGTTTAAACATGCCCCCGGTCTATCACAGCTCCAAGTAAATGTTGTAAACTTTTTAAACAAGGAAGAAAATAATGATTCGCATTTACATAATGTCTTTCTTGGTCCTGGCCAAAGCTCTTTATGGGCACTGAGTAATTTTGAGGTACTTCAAATGTAGGAAAAACTGCAGCTAACTTGTGCACAGAAAATTATCAAAAACAGTAATTTCATAATGACCAGGTAATGGGTTTAGTGATTTGGGTAGAAAGATACATAGTTGTTGAAAAAAAATTCTGTTGTGCTTTTTGTTATCTAATTAATTCCATTCCCCTGCTCTTGCACAAGAGCTGTGGAATTTTTTTAATGCTATGGGATATTTTACATCCACCTAAGGGGGCTAACAGTCCCCCAGCTTAATGTTTCATTTTTAAAAAAGACACCTTTTTTCCTATAAATATACTTTGACAATCAAGTATCGATAAGTATGTTACAAAAACATTTTGAATCAGATGTAGTGGAAAATACAATAGAAGACTATTTTTCTCAACTGAACACTTTGTATTCTTAGGTGTGTCAATCCATTTGCAAGATTGTGGCATTAACTAAATGGGAGATTAACTATGTACAGTCCACTACAATCATACAGCCTGAGGTGGTTTTAAAAGGTTTCAGCACCACAGTGTACTATAACTGAAAGGCCTCCCTCCTCCCCACCTGCTCTTTGCTGTGGCTGCCCGATGATTTACGCATCCACAGCCTGAAAGATTATATAAATGATGATGCAGCATGGCCTCAGCACTGTTCTGAAATGTCAGTCCACATCTGTGTTCAAATTACTGGAGTTGAATCCACCACCTGAGAGCGGAGAGTTATAGTCACTGAATAACTATCCTTTGACTTTGGCTAGCCATTTCCCTGCACCATTGCCAAAATTAGAACTCCATGAAGTGGATTCACAATATTTGCCCTCACATCCCCTACCCCCAACAAAAATAAAGACAGAATCCCCCTTGTCCTCACATATCATTCCACCAAACTCTGCATCCAACGCATCACTCTCCGCAACTTTTGCCACCTACAATCTGACTCCACAACTAAAGATACATTTCCCTCCCCACCACTGTCTGCCTGTCGTAGGGGCCACTCTCTCCGCGACTCCCTCATCTAATCCACACTCCCCATTAACCCCACCACACCCAGCATCTTTCCCTGCAACCGCAGGAAGCGCTACAGCTACCCCTACACTCCCCCTCCCTCATCTCCATTCAAGTCATAAAACAAACCTTCCACATTAGACAGGGATTCACCTGCACGTCTGTCAAAGTGGCCTACTGCATCCACTGCTCCTGATGTGGTCTTCTCTACATCAGTGCGACCAAGTGGAGGCTCGGAGACCATTTTGTAGAGCACCTGCACTCTGTTCACAAAAAATGACAACACCTTCTATTCACGAACCACTTTAACTCCTTCTCCCACTCCCTGGATGACAGGTCCATCCTGGACATCCTCCAGTATCAGAAGGACACCACTCGCAAACTGGAGTAGCAGCACATCATATTCCGCCTCGGGAGACTACAACCCAATGGCCTAAACATGGATTTTACCAGTTTCGAAATCTCCCTACCCTGGCCTCATCCCATGTCCAACCCTCCCTCTGAACCCCGCCTCCTTGACCTGACACAACCTGTTCATCTTCTCTCCCACCTATCCACTCCTCCCACCTCACTGCCCAATCCTCACCACTCCCTACCAGCACTCACCTATCACCAACCCATCTACCTTCCCCAGACCTAGCCCTCCTGTCTCTATTTATTTTTGAGCTATCTGCCCCCTCCCCATTTCTGAAGAAGGGTCCAGACCTGAAACGTCAACTTCCTTGCTTCTCTGATGCTACCTGGCCAGCTGTGTTCCTCCAGCTCCACACTGCATTATCCATGAAGTGGATGTTTCCTTACTTGAAAAGGTGTAACATGCATCTACCATTTACAGTAGATATAGACAGGGATATCACTAACTTGCAACGTCTTTTATATAAATATATTAAGATTGAGGCTGATATTATTCATTATGAAATATTTTTATCCTGATTTCTAAAACACATTGTGAATGCAGATAAAATCAATGCCACATTTATAATGTCGTAATTAATAGGTAGTGTTAAAGTGGGTATCTTTTATTTTTTCAAGATCTGGTTGTCATTGCTAGGATTATTTAATAGGGTCAATTGGGTGAATTCACTGAACAAGTGAAAACATGACTGATTAATAAAATGAAGTAGATTTTTTAGATCTAGATCTGCAAGCAGTGAAGTGAAGCTGGGTTAAAATTTGCATGAATTACTGTGAATGTATAAGTACCTTATTTAAAAGTACTGACTAAAGGGCAGATATGTCTTTCCTCTTTGGTTGCTTGTTCAGTTTCTAATGGTGCCTATTTTAAATTAGCAAAAGAACATTATGTCTGAACGCAATGTGCTACTGAAAAATGTCAAGCATCCTTTTCTGGTTGGGCTTCACTACTGCTTTCAGACAACGGAGAAACTCTATTTTGTCCTGGACTATGTGAATGGTGGTGAGGTGAGTAGATGATCTAAGATTGCAGTTGCTTCATAAACTTTGTGTCTCACTTTGATATTTAACTGATGCGCCCACTCGCCTCTCAGTTTCTGCAGTCTTATTATTTACGCTGGTCTCTGCTCAGCATTGCAAATCAAATAACACTGCAACAGAATTGTGCGTTATGAACACAGTGATTGGCTTCTAGAATGTGCTGGAGAATGTTGTCTTCAGCACTGCTCAGAGATGACGCATTGACTTTGGCCAGCTATTTCCCTGCACTATCGGTAAAATTAGAATTCCATGAAGTGTTTGTTTCCTTATCTGGAAAGGTGTAATATACATCCATCTTTTGCAGTAGATATAGACAGGGATATCATTAACTTGTTGAGGTGTTTTATCCAAATATGTTAGGATTGACGCTGATATTATTCATCACAAAATATTCTTTATCCTGATTTCCAAGATCCATTGTGAATGCACAGACAAGCAATGCCACATGCCTGGTATAATACAGCAATTAATAAGCAGTCTTAAAGTGGTATCTTCTATATTTATATGATCCAATTGTCATTGCTAGAATTATTTTAATTTAGTTGAATGGCTGCAGAAGCAGTCATAGAAAAGCAAAATGCAGCAGATGCTGGAAATCTGAAACAAACACAAAAGAATGCTATAGAAACCAGTGTCTGTGAAGAGAGAAACAGTTAACTTTTCAAGACTAGTATGACTTTTCTTCAAAACAGAATACTGGACTCAGAACATTAAGTCTGTTTCCCTTCCCACAGACCTGCTAAGACACTGCCAAACTACTGAGTTTCTACAACATTATCTGCGTTTAACAATCCATTCAATGCCTTTATCTGATGCAGTTGTGATGCCATCAGTAATGGATTTCTCTGGAAAAGAGTTCAATGGATGGATGACAGTCTGACTCGGCCACAGTCACATAGGTAAACTGACTATTAAAAATAGACCACCAAATGACCCATAAACCAACAGCACACAGTGACATCTACTTTGGCAAATTCCATCCTTTTCTTTCATGGATCCATGATATAGTTTTGCTGATTGTCCTCAGTCCTATGTCGTCTCTTCCTGGGTATAGCATTTGATCCTTATTTCTAAAGTTATTTGTGCAGCCACACTTCCACTATCAGCCACAAAGTGGCAATAAAACCCCAAAGAAGCAGTCAAAATTGAATTATTTCTGGTTTGAATCCAACTTTATTCTTTGGATATATTTTAAGGCATCTCCTTGTTCATTCTTTGGGAGACACTTTAAAAGCATTGTCCCCATTGAATGTGAGCAAAGGGCTTCACTTCAAAGACTTTTTTTTATTCATTCATAGGACATGGGCATTGCTGGCTAGCCAGCTTTTATTGCCCGTCCCCAGTGGCCCTTGAGAAAGTGGTGGTGTGCTGCCTTCTTGAACCACTGTAGTCCTGGTGCTATGGGTTGACACATAATGCCATTAGAGAGGGAATTCCAGGATTTTGACCCAGCAACAGTGAAGGAATAGCAATATATTTCCAAGTCAGAATGGTGAATGGCTTACTGAGTGAGGGGAACTTGGAGGTGGTGGTGTTCCCACATGTCTGATGCCCTTGTCCTTCTAGGTGGAAGTGATCGTGGATTTGGAATATGCTGCCTGAGGATCTTTGGTGAATTTCTGCAGTGTATCTTGTAGATAGTATACAATGCTACTGCTGAGCATTGGTGGTGGGTGGAGTGGATGTTCATGGATGTGGTGCCAATTCAAGTTGGCTGCCATGTCCTGGATAGTGTCAACATTCTTGAGTGTTGTTGGAGCTGCAGCCATCCAGGCAAACACTCTTCCAGGCAAGCACCCAACCGCTCCACCATTCAATGAAAGCAAGGCTCATTTGATAATCCTCAAGTTCACTTTCCTGCCTTTTCCTCATAACCCTTGATTCCCTTACTGATTACAAATGCTCATCTCTGTCTTGAATGTACTTCATGACCCAGCTCTCTGCAGTAAAGAATTCCATAGATTCACCACCCACTAAAAGAAGAAATTTCTCCTCATTTCTGTCTGAAATGTGTGGCCCCTTATCCTGAGATTATGCTCTCTAGTCCTAGACTCTCCCATAATGGGAAATAACTTTGCTGCATCCACCTTGTCAAGCCACCGAAACATCATCTATATTTCAATGAAATCTCTCATTGTTTTAAACTCCAATGAGTAAAAGCCTACTCTACCGCTTTCCGTGACACGCCCACTCTATTTACGGGGTCAAATTACTGATTCTTCTCTGGGCTGCCTTCAATGCCAGTAAATGTAGATTATGTATATGGAATTGGAAGGAAACAGGATTTTAACACCAATATAGGACTGTGTGGAGCTTGGAGAACCTGCACACGGTAGTGTTACCATATATCTGCCGCCCTTGTCCTTCTAAACAGTAGTGAGTGAGAGTTTAAATGATGCTGTCTAAGGAATCTCGGTAAATCTCTGCAGTGCATCTTGTAGATTGTACATACTACTGCTGCTTTGTGATGGTGCGGACAGAGTGATTTATGTGGATGTGGTGATAATTGTGGGCTGCTTTGTCCTGGATAATATCAAGCTAGATGTCTTGCTGGAGCTGCACTCTATCACACTCCTAACTTGCACCTTGTAGATGGTGGACTGGCTTTAAGCAATCAGGAACTGAGTTACTTGTTATCGTATTCTTACCCACTCACATTCCCTTAAAACCACAGTATTCATTTGGCTAGCCAACTTCAGTTTTTTGGTCAATGGTAACTTCCAAGATTTTGCTAGTGGGGATTCAGTGATGGAAATGTTATTGAATGTTGAGGTATGATGGTTAGATTTTCTCTTACTGGAGATGGTCACTGTCCAGTATATGTGTGGCGCAAATGTTACTTGTCATTTATCAGCCCAAACCTAGATATTCTCCAGGCAATGTTGCATTTAAACATGGCTGTTTCAGTTTTTGAAGGGTCACAACTGAAGTAGAACATTGTTCAGTGGAGATTGCACATCGTCACTTTATCTACCTTATGAAGGAGGGAAGGTCCATGATGAAACAGCTGGAGATGACTGGGCCTAGGACACTACCCTGAGGAACTGCAGAGACGTCCTTGAGCTGAGATTACTGGCCTTTGACAAGCGAGAACTATCTTCCTCAGGGCTAGATTTGACTCCATTCAGTAGAGGATTATCCCCAACTTTTTTGTTATTCTAGTTCTACCACACTGGGCCAAAAGCAGCCTGACGGCCAGAATAAGATCCGGAGCTGAGCGGTCCTTTAGAAACCCAAATTTAGCATCAGTAAGCAGGTTATGGCCAAACAAGTGCTGCTAGTTAGCACTGCTAATGATCCCTTCCATCATTATATATGATTGAAAGTTGAATGATAGGGCAGTAATTGGTTAGGTCAAATATGTTCTGTTTTTAAGCACAAAATTATGTATCTGCATAATTTCCACATTACTAGGTACATGTACTTGTATTGGAACAGCTTAGCCAGGGGCATGGACAGTTCGGAAACATGTACTTAGTGCAATTGCCAGAATAATAACATTGGGAAGAAACGTCGTATTAATGAAACACATTTTTATCCACATAATATTCAACCAGTCACACAGGTCAACAAATAAAAATAGGAAAAGAGAAAATGTAAGTTGAAATTTTCCATATTCTCCTGATGTTATTTTAAACCTGTCATTTTACTCAATCTAGATCCTTGGCAAAATGGTTTCAATGCAATTTCAAGAAGAAACATAGAAGAATAATAAGAGAAAATCTTAAGAGTTTCTTTACAGTAACTTTTCTGAATAGCTGACTCCCACTGTTCAGAGTCAAGGGGAATGGGGCAGCTAAACATCAAATCAAAGCAACGTTGTTCTACCAACATCCAGAAGATTGGCAAAGTATTGAGAATATCTCACTGTTGAAGGTTCACAATAATCTGGAAGGATGATGCCCAAGAAATTCTTCTGCCAGGACTGTAGGTTGTACTATATATTGACCAGTTTGTCCACAGCATTTTGATCCAAAGGTCCATTCATGGAAGCTTCATGTAAAAGTACATGTCTGCCAAAAACAATTTAGACATTACAGCCTCTAAGAAGTCTTTTTTAACTGTAACAGCTATTCTTCCATTTGCAACGAGAGCACACTTTTCCAGAACCACGAGCTAGATTCTATGCATCGGAGGTGGCCAGTGCCATAGGATATCTACATTCACTCAACATTGTGTACCGGTGAGTTCTGCTATAAAAGTGTCTTCTGTAACACTTGTTATAAAATTCCAAAGTGTATATGGTTAAACATTCAATCTCACTTTGCATTCCAGGGACTTGAAGCCTGAAAATATTCTCTTGGATTCTCAGGTATCAATAACAATCTTCGTAACTTTTTGTCAACAAGATAGGAATAGATACAGAACCCTACAAATCCTGGCTTTTGTTATATTTCAGGGCCATATTGTACTGACAGATTTTGGGCTCTGTAAAGAAGTAATAGAACCAACAGGAACAACGTCTACTTTCTGTGGGACACCTGAGGTATGTAGAACAGTACAGAATATAGGAGAGTAGGCGGTTATTCATCCAATCAAGTCCACAGTGGCTGTTTGCAAAAAAAATGTAGCTAGTCCAATTCCCAGGGTTTTTATACATCAAATATTATATTTATGTTTTAGATTGGGTTTAATTTGGCCTGTAATATCAAAATAGCCAAAACAGCTCTGCAAGGATATAACACATAAAGCATAAATATTGCAAGTAGCATAAATTTAGGCATCCAACCTGACATGATTATCTTAATTAAACAAAGATCTGTGGGTGCTGGAAATCAGAAACTGAAACAGAAATTGCTGGAAAAAATTGACAGCATCTGTGGGGAGAAAGCAGAGTTAATATTTTGAGTCCAGTGACCCATTTTCAGTGTATTGCTTTTGTTTTTGCTAAAATGTTTATGGATTTTACAGAATAATCTAAATTGAATACTTCACACGTTTCTTCGTTTTACTATCTGCTCTGTCTTTAAACAATTGGCTGAATCTTGTCTATTACCATTCTTCCAATATATTACCTCAATTGGAGTATTGGTCATATTTGTAACAGTGAAAAGTGAGTGCATAGCTAAATTGTCTCATTGCAAGTGCAGGATTAAATACAGTTCAACATATGAATATTCATGCATACAGTCCAACTTCAGGTTGTGAGTTGGCTTTCTAATTGATGGAATAAAGTTAATGGAATATTTTTATTTAATTTACTTTTGTTCAACTGGTGTGATCAATTCACTTTCAAATAGTTAACACTTGCATTTAACACAGGCACGCAGTGAATTGTCACATCTTTGAAAATATATGATCATTTATTCTAAATGTATTTTGTTTTGTCAGTATCTTGCCCCAGAAGTTTTACAAAAACAACCTTATGATCGCACTGTTGACTGGTGGTGCTTTGGGGCGGTAATCTTTGAGATGTTGTTTGGATTGGTAAGTAGCGCACTGGAAATATACTTCATAAACCAGAAATTTAGATCCAAGTCTCAATGTAGTATGTCGGGGTAGGTTTCTAATCTTGCAAAATCAATACAATACCAAACAACACAATTCTTGTTTGCACGTAATGATAGGAACTAGCTGTTGTAAGGCAATGGCAGTTTCTAAACCAGAACGATCTATGTTCAAGTCCAACTTTGTACAAACATGTTACTTAAAGAATTTTTTGTAGCAAAGGGCTTAATTCTGAGGCCTATACCCTGATAGGAATAGAGCAATAGCTCCCCAGGAAGTGGCAAGGAATGAATTATAATCCCAGTTTCACATTCCTAAACCCATAAAGATTTTACCCCACACCTAACATGGATAGGATGGTATACGTGTCTGGAGGCTTTGCTGGAAATTTGTTCTTGTGACATTCTGAACACAGGGCATCTGACCACATAACACCCAATCTTATGACATCTGGTCACATTACACGTTAATGCAAATACCTCATAAAAAGGTAAGGGCCCCTGTGGTTGGGTATTTTTGCTCATGGTTTTCCGTCAACAGCTATTAGATGGTAAGTTCCAAGAACCAAGAGGCAACCCCATGAGATAGTGTTTGATAGAGCCACGAAAGGTAACTTACACAGTTTGAGAGGCCAAGAGGAGTTATCCTTTAGGGAAGGAAATCTGCTGTCCTTTTCGCAAACAGATCCACATATGGCTTCAATATATCTACAGAAATGTGGATGACTCTTAACTGCCCTCTAAAATAACCTGGCAATCCATTCAATATATCAAACAATGACAGAAAAGTCAAAAAGAATAAAATTAGCCAACTACCTGGCAATGACCTAAGCAGCAGAAATGACAAAGATACATCCAACCCCATCAACCTAAAAGTACTCCTCCCCAACGTCTTGGGACTTATGCCAAAATTGGGAGAGCAGTTCCAAAGACTGATCAATCAACATCTGACATATTTATACCTTACAGTAAATGTCCCAATGTCACCATACCTAACTATGTCCCATCCCACAGAAGTGGCAGCACAGTGATGTACAGTCAGGATAGAGGGTCTTGGTTGTTCTCAACATTACTCCAGATCCCAGGAAGTCTTATGGCATCAGGTCAAACTTGAGCAAAATATCATCCTGTTGATTACTACCTTCTGCCCTTCCTCAATTGATGGATCAGTGTTCATCCATATCAAAAACGTATAAGAGGGTGTCAAGGATACAGGAAGTGGGAGAATTTAATATCTACAACTCTCAGCCCAAGATGACTGATCCTGAAGTACAGATCCATTAAATTGGGCAGGAACACCCAGATTTTTTAATCAAACTATCTGTTGAAGATTCATCTAGTCATACACTACAGGTAGGCGTAACTGCTGTACAATCAGTGTAGAGCTGAGGCCCCATCCTTATACCAAGGAAACATGCATTGTATATGGAGTAGATGTGGTAGCTCTAACCTAGGCTTCTTTAAGGCACTGTGGGTGATCAGCAGCAGCAGCTGAATGAAATTCAACAACAATCTAAATAGTCATGGCCCATTATCTTCTCCACTTCACCATCATTATCAACCCCAGGGCCCATATTTAATTTAATGCAGACTGCTGGAGAGCATGCCTGCAATAATATGAGGCATACATAAAATTGAACAAAAATCTAGTAAAGCTACCACAAGTGGCTATATAAATGCTAAATAGTGAAAGTACACCACAGGCAGAGTACCTCAAACAACAGATCAGATCAAAGTTGTTCAAATCCTGATTAAGTTTTGAACATTGGAGCATAATTAAACAATTAATGAGAGGGGCAGCCTGCATAAACATTTCTATGCTCAAATGATGACAGAGCACACCAATCATGCAAAAGACAAAACTGACGCATTTGTAACCAACTTCTGCCAGAAGTGCCGAGTGGATGATCTATCTCAGTCTCTTCCTGATGTCTGCAGGATTACATCTATATCACAAATTTGATTCAATCCATAGATATCAAGAAATGATGGAAGGCAATGAATTAGCAAAAACAATGGGTCCTAACAACATCCAGTTACACCCTAGACTTGTACTCCACAACAAGCATTAATTCGAAACTGTAAATAATTGCTCAGTCATGTCCTGTTTATAAGAAGCAGGACTAAACCAATCCAACAAATTGCCATCATATCAATCTACTCTTGTTGTTAGTTAAGTGATGGAAGGTGTGATTGATAGCATTATCAAGTGATGCTTGCTCAGCTACAACCTGCCCACCAATTCTTAGTTCTGGTTCCACTAGATTCCAGATTCTGTTACAGCCTAGGTTGAAATGTGAACAATAAAACTGAATTCCAGAATTGAAGTGGGAATGACTGCCCTTGACATCAAGGCCACATTTGATCAAGTATGACATCAGAGTGCCTTAAAGACATTGTAAGTATATGGGAATTGGGAGACAATCTCCACTAATTAGAATCACACATAGCTAAAAGGAAGGTGGTTGCAGCTGTTGGAAATCAGTCATCTCAGTCCCAGAATGTCATCACAGAAATTCCTCACGATAATGTCCTTGACCCAACCATCTACAACTGCTTCCTCAATGACCTTCCCACATCATAATATCAAAAGTGAGGAAGCTTGTTGATTATGGAATCGTGTTCGGTTCCAATCACAATTCCCCAGGTACAGAAATACTCCATTGCTGCATGAAGCAAGACCTGGACATCATACAGGCTGATAAATAGCAAGTAACATTCAGTATACACATGCCAAGCAATGATCATCTCCAATTAAAGAGAATCCAATCAATTCCCCTTGACAGTCAACAGTATTTCATCATTGAATGCCCCTCCAACAACATCCTAGAATTACCACTGATCTGAAACTTAACTGGAGCAGCTATAAAAATACTCCTGCTAAAATATCACATCAGAGGTTGGGAATTCTGCTACAAGTAACTGATCTTCTGACTCCCCGAAGACTCTCCACCATAAGCTTGGCACAAACTTTGGGAACTGCATCTCCAACCCTCAAAAATCTCAGCATCTTCCAGGACAAGGCTGCCTGCTTGATTGGTATCCCATTCACTACCAAAATTCATTCCCTCCACTGCACAATAGTAGTTGTGTACACGATCTACAAGACACAAATTGCCAAGATTCCTTTGACAACACCTTTCAAACATTTGAATTCTAGCACTTAGAAGGACAAATGCAACAGGCACAAGGGAACACCACAAATGGCACTTTCTCCTCTGAACGACATACCATCCTGACGTGGAGTTCTATTGCTGTACCTTCACTGTCATTGGATCAAAAATCCAGGATTAGCTGAACTGCAGCAATTCAAAAAAGCTCACCACCCCTTCTCAAGGACAATTAAGGATGTGCAACAAATGCTTGCCTTGCCAGTGAGACTGAAATGCCAGGAAGAAATAAACAAACATAAAGCATTTGGTTTGTCTTAATTACTTAACACACCACCCCATTCCCCTAAGCCCAAGATTCGACAGGCATCACTGTTGATACAGAGTGCACCAAGATGGTTTGGGCCTCTTGCTGCTGCAATTAGTGATGCCTCCGATACTGTGAATCAGTTTACACTACAATATTAAAGACTGTAGAAATAAATTGACAATTTCAGACCACTCTGTACAGTGCTATGATAATTGTTAGAATAAAGGAAATTTGTAAAATATTCAAATAATATTCTGGTAATGTGAACACCGTGAAATATATGTAAATGTCAAATTTGGGTCTAAAAGATAGTGGGAATCAATAACAGACATCTATATTTATTTTTTTCTCTTGTACAAGGTTCCCAAGTAAACTCTAAAGTCACAAATTGGAGACTAATACAGACTTATTTCCTACAAGATTTGCTCAATGAGTTAATGTTTTTTTTATGTGGACAGCCTCCCTTTTACAGTCAAGATGTAGCTGAAATGTACAATAACATTCTGCACAAGCCGCTCCACTTGCCTATGGGAATATCAGCAGCTGCTCGTGATATTCTGATGGGACTCCTACAAAAAGACCAAAAGAGAAGATTAGGAGCTGAAGCAGATTTTGTATGTGTGCATTTTGTCTATGCCTGAACACTAATTACAAGACTATTTAACAGTGCTTAGAAAGAAAACTAATCCAAGATAGTCAGCACAGTACTATTCAAAACAAAGAGTCATACAGAAATACAGCATGGAAACAGACCTGTAGCCCAAGTTATGCAAGCCAACCAGATTTCCCAAATTGAACCAGTGTCATCTGCCTAAATTTGGCCCATATCCCTCCAAAACTTTTGTATCCATATACAATACCTATTATTTACCACCATACCATGTTTGCCTGGGAACTTGACCAATATTTGTCTAATAATCAATAACAAAGCAAATTAAATGGACACAGGTCAACTCTTAGTTTTGTTGATTGTTGCTCTGCAGTGATTGGATTTGAATGTTAAAGAAATTAAGACTCCCAAGAAGTTTTCAACTTCACTCCCAGCTATTTTAACATGATCGTACTCTTCGTTTGAATATACTTTTCATTCCTGTATAGAGTAGATTATATTTGTTTAAGGGGTTGAGTTAGGTTTGTTGGTTGGACAGCTGGTTTGCAATGAGGAATAGTGCCAATAGTGTGGGTTCAGTTGAGCTGAGGATAACATGAAGGTCCTACTTCTCAACCTTGCCCTTTGCCTAAGGCATGATGACCCTCAGATTAAATTTATTTCAGATTTTGTCATTAAATATCATTAGCCATTTTCTTAAATACATTTGGCTCTTATCGTAATTTCCACTTCCTTCCTGGATTGGCTACTGCAAATTTGACCAGTTCACATGGAACTTCTGAATTCATCATTCATATAAACTGAAGACATAGCAGTACAAGTACCAATTAGGATTAATCCACTCAATAAGACATCCCTCCTAAAACTTAGCACCTTGTTTTGTTTTCTTTGGCATCAATAACCTTTACAGAGCTGTTCACTTTTAATTCATTCAAAGATTATTTCTTGGTTATTGTGATGAGACAGAATTGACCTAAATTACTAGCTCAATGAAAACTAACATTAAAGGTCAATCCTGAAACAAGGATTATAAAAATCTCCGAAAACGTAGTGCCAGAGTCATGTCCAGTCCACTTAACTTACTTTGGTACATAACGCTTTCTCTGACTAAATAAATCTAGCCTGGTACATATGGCCTGTCTTTTCTATTTTTCCATCATTTAGAGAAATTGTAGATACTTTCTGGCACTTTACAAGTAAGTAGATTGTGATTCCTAAAGATAGCTGCAACCCATTCATTACATAGATAAGCTTAAGATTCAGTTTATAATAACTAATCCTAACCATCATTCAGAGTTATTGGTACTGCTTTCAACAATGAACAGACACAAAGTGTTCAGTATCAGTCCTAGTCATATCAAAAAAGCCAAAAATCATAGTCATGTCAAGCTTTAGAATGAGACATGAAGAAATAACCTTCTTTAACTAACTTCATTGTATTTTCTCCTGACACAGCTTGATATAAAAAATCATACATTTTTTTCATCCATTAATTGGGAGGATATCTACCACAAGAGAATTACCCCACCATATAATCCCAATGTGGTAAGCTTTCTGGTTTCTGTTGATTTTTATATTTGTGGAGCTATACACTTTTGTTTTGTGTGTGTGTGTATATATATTTCACAAGAGGAACCTGTTTATATTTTCATAAAATCACAAGCGATAGTTTATAATTAAAAACACAGGTACCTACTAACATTAAACATACAAATAGTTAGAAAGGTGTACTTCAGTCTGATCAGTATTGCACAAGGGTAAGTTGGGTGTTCTTGTGTGTGGTGTGGTATGGTACAAATCCTTCCTCTTGAATCAACTCATTAGAAGTAGGGTGCATTTTAATATTTGTAGTAGGAATGCTGCTGCATGGAATGGGCTCAGATCATTTGTTACCTTCCACTTAAAGTTTCAAAAGTAAATCAAATTCATGTAAGCCTGCATAATTTCAGTCAAGAAGATTTTAGTAAAAATACAAAGCATTGTACCTTCTCACTTGTAGCAAAAATTCCACAGTGGGAAAAATACGTCACACACAGATACCAAGAACTGCAGATGCTGGAGTCAGAGTCAACAGTGTGGAGCTGGAGGAACACAGCAGGTCAGGCAGAATCAGAGTAGGAAAGTTAACGTTCTGAAGTACAGTCCCGACCCAAAAGGTGGACTTACCTGTTCCTCTGAAACTGCCTGACCTGCTGTGCTCCTCCAGCTCCACACTGTATTGACAGTAGGAAAAATGTTTTCCCAACCATTGTAAATCTGTAATAAGTGTATAATCAGATGTGATAGAGGTTAGTTGAGGTTTTTGTACAGGCAAGATTACTGATTAGGTTAATTTAATGTGTAAATTGGGATCAACGGAATCTGTCCATCATTCAACTGCTGAGCAAATTGAAATTGTATGGAATTTGCTGGTATGTAGCAATGTTGATATAAAGAAAGGTTTTGCACTTCTTGCTGCCTAAGGTCCAGAAGGGCTCTTCTTAAGTCTTCATTTCATTCCTTTGTATGCCAAGGTTTCACTTACAGGCTTTCTTTAAAAACTTTAAGTTGCATATAATTCAAGGTGAGGTAAACTGCATTAACTGAAACTATGTACAAGACCTATGGCAGGAAATAGAGGTGGGCAATCATGGAGGAAAACCATGAACATGTAAAACTGCATTTTTAACTATTATTTTAAGGACAGTTCTGTGAGCTTTACCATGGTACTGTATAGATACCTAAAGCATTTTCATCACCAGAAAAGTTGCACCTCACTGAACAAACACAAGATAAAAGAAATAAACTTAACAACCTTTCTGATTTTTTTTACATTTGACAAGTACATTGAACAAAACACTAACTTCAATATCCTGTGATTTGGGCAAGGATTCTTTTGAATTGGAAATACTTGTTCACAGTTTTTAATTCAAGTTTTTGAAATGAGTTAAATTGTTTCTTTCATTCAAAACTCTTTAAATTATGCAGTTTCTGTTTTTTTTTTCAGGCAGGCCCTAGTGATCTCCAGCATTTTGATCCTGAATTTACTGAAGAAGTTGTCCCTAATTCGGTGGGACGCATTCCTGATTCAACATTGAACAGCCCAACCACAACAAGTGCATTTCTGGGATTTTCTTATGCTACTACAGATGATAATTTAAGATGATAATTAAGTATTGTTTGATTTGAGAAATTTAAATGAATATACAATCAAGAAGATAATGTTACAGATAAGATGGCTCTAGCACAAAACCTTCTGGGTAAATTGGTGTTTGTTTTGAATTAAAGATGAATTGCTTACAGTCTTCTGAAGAGTATAATGCTTAGAAATATGTGTTTTTGAAATACTTCATAGAGTCAGTCTCCCATTTGTGTATCAATGTGCCTGTGCAACTCAATTCCAAATATGTAAGCACATGAGTATTTACACAGGCAAAATGTCCCCATCTTTTCTGTAGCTGTTTTGCTTTAATGTCATGTATCTCTTTGTAACGTCTGGCCTGTTATATACCTTGCTGATAATTAGGTTTGTTTCAGTCATTAAAAGCAAACCAACACTTAAATAAACTGTTTAAATAATTAATAAATTAGTGATTTGAATTATTAATCTAATATTTATTTTAATTACACATACCAAACCTGACACATGCAGAACTGTAAATTTCAAAAAAAGAGTTTAGATAATTTTTGATTAGTTCAATTTGGTCGAGCTCATGGAATTTAAAGTTTTAAATTAACCCCTTCACATAATATTTCACCAAACTACATAAGATTTTATTATGTATGAAGTAAAACTGATCTAATAACTTAAAACTATTTAAGTAAGAAACAAAAGACACTTATATTTAACAGAAATACAAGACAGAATTCAAACTGAATCCAAAATCTTGCCCTTGGACAGGAAACCTCTTCCTTCCTTGCTACAAAATACATAACATTCCTATACCAAAAATAGTCCCTGACTAGCTGACTCTAAAAGCTGCCAAAACCTGGACAGAAGTCCCTGGCTAACTGTCCTGACGTCAGCTTTCTACATTTACAGAACATGCCTACGAGAGGTAATCAAACTGACCTTTAAATCAACCTAAGTTCTACTAGGGGTAGAACCACATTTCAGCTGCTTTCAGGATTCAAAAACCTTATTTCATTGTCTCTGTGGGACCACCCCAGCACCTTACTTAAAAATAGTCATAGAAATCCAGTTATTTAGTGATTAATTTAGTTTGGTGTTTCTATGCATAGATGATCTTTCACTTTAGAACTACAGAATATCTCAAAATGCTCATCTTATCTTAAATTAATAATATCCCATTCATTACTATGTCTGTTTTTTGTTGCAAGGACGGTCATGGCTGATAAGAAGCTAGAGGCATCCCTTACCTCGTCCATTTCTACAACATGTTTCTCATAGTCCTTTTTAAAAAAATGTCAGCAATTTAATTAGCAACACAAATATTAGAAAATCCAACCTTAATGTTGATTAATTGCTTATTCTTCAATTACAGCAAGATTGAGGCCATTTTCCTAATACTTTTGTTGGCTGCTACTCATACTTTGTTATGTCAGTGGTTCAGGAATTGATAAATATGCAGCACAAAATGGCTTCTTTCAAAGACAGCGTAATACAATTGAAAATAATTGGCTTTTTTGCTTTATTAGCCTAATAAAATGCATGTGTTTGTAAAAAGACTCCGAATACACCAGACTGGCTAAGTCTTAAACTGAAATCTAAAACACAGAAAAACTTGCATGGCAGCTACTTTAGGACACTGTTTTGCAACTTAGATCATCATTCCTTCAAGAGTAGTCTCTTACAGTAAAATGTCACATGTTTACTTCAGGATGTCTAAATATCCTGTGATTTGGGCAAGGATTCTTTTGAATTGGAAATACTTGTTCACAGTTTTTAATTCAAGTTTTTGAAATGAGTTAAATTGTTTCTTTCATTCAAAACTCTTTAAAGCATTACAGTAATTCTTTTTGTACAAATTATGTCGTCAGTGGAATTTGCCAGGAGTGTGATGTGTTCTATTCCTTATCCTGAATTATAGATTAACCAATTGATTACAATGGTGCAATAGGTACCCACAAATCCAGTCATTACAGTTTTGCCAGACGTCAGGATTTCAAAACCTTTGAGTGAAAGATAAAAAGTGTGCCTATTCCAATTATTTACTCATTTGCTCCCTATGAAGTCAGGTGAATATCAACTTGAAGATAAACTTGTTATTTTATAAATGAGTTGCAGAGGACCACATGTTTGTTTTGTTTCTTTGCAAGGTCGAGGGTGAAAAGCCAATGCAGATTAAACTTGAGACATATGTTTATTCGGTTCTTGTCCATGACTTCAAATCTCTTCAAATAATCGAAGGGCTTCTTAAAGCCCATGTGTGAGATTCAGAATCAAACTATAAGGTAGATTTGTGAAAATAAGGTCAAATGTTTGCAGAGTGGAAAGTCCTTATCCTGCATTAACTTGTCACTAAAAATCCATGAAGGAGGAATTTACTTTATGGTAGATGCAATTCCTTGCCAAAGTTTCTTGCATAAAAATGGGTCCAAAGTTATGAGCATAAATACACAAAAGACTCCAATATCTTGAACATCAATCTTTTTGGCAATGAGATAAACACTCTTAGATACATCATTCCACCACAAAGAACACTGATACTGATTTTAGAGTTATTGTAGTAAGGAAAGTTTTGACGACATTCTGCAAAGTCTGAGTTAGAGATCATATTTAAGAAAGTGTATCATCTGACATGGGTTTGCAGCTACTATTCAGCTGCAAAGCAAGAGGTTAATTTTCAATTTCAAGCAGCCAATCAATGAAACAATTGCTCAGTGTGTGAGTTTTGCTTTGCTGCAATTAAGAGGCTGGTAACAGTGGATTTATATTCTGTAATGATTTTTACGTTCAATGTACCACATATTAAGACTCCTGTTACCTGTACCCCAATTAGCTACGGCTGAAAACCTACGCTTAAGAACATAAGATGCAGAAGTAGGCCACATGGTTCTGCCTGCAAGGTGGTTTCATAGTATCCCCATATTCCTTGATTCCTTAGAATGTAAAAGCTGTATTGATCTCATTCTTAAATATATGACTGAATATCCACAATCCTGCCACTGCGTCCATATCTGATATCCCTCCAGAAAGTAAGTTCAATTTTCCCTGAGCTTGCTACAGACATCAGGAAACCTGGGCTGCCTGCTCTTGACACTCGCTGCCATGTTGGGCTTGGTCTCCCTGCGATGGCTTGATCTCCCATGCACAGGGCTCTCAGTCCTCCATGCTGATCTCCTTTGAGCTGCACAAACTCAGTCTCCATAGAAGGTACATAGATTAAAGTAAGAAAAGAAAATAGTGAAACCAAACAAAGATGAGCTCCAGGCAGATGCCCTCATGCCATGCTGCAACTCTGCTGCCACCTTGGACAGTTTTTGAAGTGTAGTCACTATATTTCTGCAGAGAAGCTAAATAACTAAATGTATAAACTACACAGATAATAATTTTTAATAATATTAGTTCCGGAATAAATGCTAGCCAGGTCAAGACAATGCTTTTGCCATCCACAAATAATACGCAGAAACAATTTATTTTCTCTTGAAAGTAGAAGAGCATATTGGTTAAAGAAGCAGTTGAAAAATGCCTGACAGTGCACATTTTCTCCATAGTGCTCTTAATTTTAAATCTAGTTAATGTGTTCAAATTTCTAAAATAGGGACTGTTGCCAAAAAGTTAGAGTCAGATAAGAGCACTCCCTCCAGGAACAAAAAGCTCATTTGCCTGTTTCCAACCTGAACAGCATCAATTAATATTTTAAAGGATCTTTCTGTATGGCAATATTTCGAATCAATCAGTTGAGGTAATATTGTATAATACCATACTACTCATCCTGGTGTTTATGGTCCACGAGTCGTTTCTAGGTAAATACGCTTTTATTAATCCATGGGATGTGGACATTGCTGATAAGGCCTGTGTTTATTACCCAAACCTCAATGGCCTTAAAATGATATTGGCAAAT